>NW_026535796.1:2400000-4800000 GCF_028551555.1 Melozone crissalis | reverse complement strand
TTTGGCTTCCTTACCTCCTTCCTGCAGAGAACTATTTTTGGTTTTCATAGTAAAGCACTATGCAATTGTAATGCAAATCTAATTCAAGCTGTAGTGCAAATCTATGCTTTCTACACCTATTTTAAAGGAATTCCTGATGTTTTAAGTTGTTTCCCTCTTTTATGCCAGAATAGTATGAGATGTTTTGGCTGTTCTCCTGAAATTGGGTTGTTCAAGTGAGAATTTCAGTTTTTAATTTTGGGAATTATGTGTATGGGTATCACCAATATGTGTATTATGCACAGAGCAGTAGCACAAAATGTGGGAAGTCTAAATTTAAATCTCTGCTCTTCTTGATTCAGAGCAGTTTATCCTGCATTACCTGGAGGCATGCAGGGCATGAACTTGAATATGGATCCCCTGTTTCAAACCATGCCACTGGACAGGCTTGTCAAGCCAGAGCACAAGTTTATGTGAATATATTCATATGTAGGCTTCTCCTATGCTATAGCTCTGTGCAAAAAATGCAGCTTGGAATAACAGTTATGATGAAGTTTCATTTAATCAAAAATACTCTGTTCATGTATATGTGTATAAACAGCAAATAATTAGTTATACTCAGAATAACTCATTAAAATTCCACTTAAAGCCATTAATCTGGGCATTTAAAAGGTCATTATCAAGCAACTAGTTTGCTGTCTGTTGAATATTGGACTTTTTTTAATTGCATCTGAAAGGGGAAATTGGAAATGGAAGAAATTTGCAGACAAAGCAACAAAAATAAATAAAATTACTTGCTGTCTGGTGAAAGAACTCTCCATTAAAGAAGATATGGATTTCCAAAAGTTGGCTTCCTTTCTGATTGCCTGTTCTTTCCCCTCCCTCCTAAATCCTACAGAAAAGTTATGTTTCTGTCACTTTTTCATTTCCATTGTGGGTACATCAGGGAAGACCAAATTATTTCCTCCATGATAAAATGAGAGGGAAAAAATTAATAGAAAGATAATTATTCAAACACTCATTACCAAGTTCCAGCATTCTGTGCTGGAATGAAAGTTAATGTCTTAAGCTCCCTGTTTCTCATTGTCATCAGGCAGGTGTCCCTGCCCATGGCAGAGGGGTTGGGACTAAAATGATCCAGAAGGTTCCTTCAAGCTTCAACATTCCATCATCACTGTCGTGGAGAGCAGCATGTGTTCTGCAATGGCTGCACAGTAAAAGCATCCCAAACTGTAGCTGCTTTCTGCTTTTATTAGCTTGATTTGAGTTTTTTTTTTTAAGTAAAATAACTAGCAGGAAACCAATTAATATTTTAATTGTATAAACCTTCTGAAACCTTCATGGTAGTTGAATGACTGGGAGAGTAGAATGCCAGGAAACAGACATTTTGGGGTCTCTGGAGACTCATTCCACGTATCACTTTTCAGCATTCTGAATATGCTTGTGGATAATTTTAAAAAACCAAACCAAATGCTTTAATTCAGGAACACAATTTGGTGGTAATTTACATAACAATAAGATGCTGTTAAGCGAATGTTACAAAGTGGTTTAGGTATTGAATGAGGTAAGAAAGGAGATAGAAATAAGACAGCAATACACTGGTAGTGTTTTAATTTCACCTTCCTTTTTTAAGGATGAGTTTAATCCTTTAGTGAATTTTTTTTTCTCATTTGTCTCTTAGTTTTGTTTATTAAAACACTTCAATTCTGCCTACTTCGCTTTGTCCTCTAGAGTTACATGTGAATGGGCCTGTAAAATGAAACATTTTCACTGACATCTTCACAGACTAGCACAGTGATATATAAACATTTCTAAGAGTTTCAGTCTGAAGAAAATGCTGGAAGTCGTTGTTGTGAAATAAAGAACGTACTACCTGACACTTGGGCCAAATTCAACAAATAATTTGGGGGCTTATTCTTATAATTTGTCATGGAATCATTGAAGCATCAACTTCTTTCCCAGATGTTTTGTTCTTATTTAATTGCTGCTGTGGTGCTCTTTAGCTGATGCCTCCTCCCTGCTGCAGTGGGCAGCAGTTCTGTCCTTGGGCAGAGGCTGGCTGGCCTCTGGCAGGCCTTGGCACTGACTGCACCCTCTGCTTTTATTCCAATTATTTCCAACTTGCTGTCTTTAGTGTTTTAAAGTGGGGGGTGAGATGAACTGGTGATTTAATTAGAGTGAAAAGGCAGGCAAATTTTTCATTGTAAAGAAAGGAAATTGCTGTAGCTGTGAAAGGTGGAATCCTGTTGATGGCTTTTAACTGACACCTTGGCCACTGACATCAAACAGATGGGTGGGTGGTGCTTTCCTGCCTTTTCCCTTCCTGAGGAGATAAGTTCTGTTCTGGAGAACCTGGCAGCAGAGAGGTGTGGGCTGTCCCATGAGGGAAGGTGCTCCAGGAGCCAAGAGGGACCAGGGCCCAGGCAGGACAGTCCCCTGTTGCCCCCAGTGCAGTCCCAGGTCCCTCGGACAGCACTCCTGGGACTGCAGCTCCCAAGTCATTTTAGGGCTATTGGTGCACTCGAGGCCCTGATGGAAGGTTTGTAAGGAATTGATATCATTGGTGAGCTGGCACTTTCATTTGTGCAGCAGTTTTTGTGCAGCTGGCCTCTGGCACAATTTTGGAATAAATTAAAATGGTTTCAATTCTCCCTGAGATAAGAGAACTATTCCCACTTGCAGATTAATGGAATACATTTTTGCCATTTTCTTATACAACACAGTGTATATTCTCACTGGGGATAATGGCTGAGTTAATAGACTGAATATAAGGAATTAAATCTCTGCATCAATATTCTTCACTATTATGTGGTTATGTTCTTTTATGTGTGCAGAGCACTATGTTAATACAGTCAGAAGATAAAATTGTGCAGACTGTTAAGTCTTTGGAGATTTTGGCCTTGGATTTTTTGAATCACAAAACTTTTGATTGCAGCACGAACCTTTTTCTAAAAAATTTAGGACATCTCAGTGGTAAAATACCATACAGAGTATTTCAATTCCTTACCATGTAGATTTCCCAAAAGCTTGTAAGAGTAGAGTCATTAACATTTAGATTTTTGGTTGCTTTCTCTATAACCTTCGTGTTCAAATAAAGCTTTGGATCATGATTTGATGTTCAGCTTATATTCTGCTCATGTGTTTTATCCTGTTGTACAAATGATTATTCTATGTGGTTAGTTAGCTTGCTCTAAGAGGAACTGGGTTTTAGGTTAGAAATAGCTGGTCTTTGAGAGCCCAGCAGTTTGAGGGAAACCTAGGCTGCAACAAGGCAAATATTAAAATACAGATGCCTCAAAAGATTAATTACCTTCAGTAGTTATGTTAGCAATTTTTGTCTGCCTCATAGTGTTTGTTCCATTCTCTAATTTTATCTTGTGTTTAATGAGATTACATTTTTTTGAGTAGTGAATAAGTATAGAACTTCTTTTTTTAAACACAAATATTTTCTGCATACTTAGAATGTTTTGCTGAAGAAGTCTTTGCCAAAAGTGAAATCTGCAACTTTTAAATGAAGATCTGAAATATTTTGAAGATTAATTATGACTGGTTTTTTGGAACTGCTTTTATGACGTTTTTCATAGGAACTGCTTCCCAGCTCCCTTTTAAATCAACTCTGCAGGGAGCTATTTCTATTGGAATGTTTTGCTTTGCTAGTCTAATGGAGTTTTAAGTTCTAATGATGCTTTTAGATGCTGCTGCAATACATATATTAAAAACCCCAGCAAAAAAAAAAAAAATTAAAAAAGCAAACAAAGAAAATTCAACAACAACAAAAAAAAAGCTGAACAAAGAAAAGCCAATCACCACCACCACCAAAAAAATTTAAAACCAAAAAAAGCCATCACAAACCAAATAAAAAACACTGCCCCAATGTGACACCCTTCTGGTCTTCATAGAATTCATTAAGCTGCACTGTTACTAGTAAGGCTCATGCAGCAAATCAAGGCTGTTATTGCTATTTGAGTGCCTTTGCTTTTGTTTCAGCACAAGCAATCTGCAGTGGCTGTTCCTGTAATGGTATTTTCCAGAGAGCCTCAGAGACACTCACGTTGATTGGCAGTGCTGTAGGACAGGGCACTTCTGGACAATTTATGCCTCTTATAGCAGCCACTCAATGCTGTTACTTAATGTGCAGTGTTCTATCAGGGCTATAATTTACAGCAAATTGAACATATTCCCCAGTCCATTTAAAGACTGTTCCATTGTTAGAAGACTCGTGTCCACTTTTATATTCTGTTGTTATTTTTGTGATGGTTTTTGAGTTTTGCCTGGTGCCAGTGGCAGATTTATCTTGCTTCTTCTATATTTAATTATAGTTCCAGTGGAATTCTTGCTGGGGAAAAGCAAGTCTGACTTGCATTCCCTCTGAAGATGCTTTGACAAATAAAACACAACTAATTTCTGCATAGTGCTATTCATAGTGTTTCAGGCCACATTCCTTTACACAGAGATAATAATAATGAGAAAGGATGGATACTTTAAAAGTTCTCCTTCTTCTTGATTTTGTAGTGAGTAGTTATAGGATCCCTGTTCAGATTTATGTCTACATGAGGTTCTCTGAAAACCTGGAGCTCTGACCTCAGTGATTGCTTGACCCTCAAAGCTTCAGAAGTATGAGTAAGGATACAGATTGTACTTCCCAGAAATTCTTTTAGCAATAGTATAAACCTGTCTTGACAGTTACAAAACAGTATTTTGTGACTGTTTTTCTCTGTGAGCAAAGAATCTTTGTACCCATTTTTCCTTTTTATATTGTCAGTGTGTGCTCATAACTTCATGGAAATGGCTTCAGGGAGCCTCATTTGTTCTTTTCACCAACTTTGCAGTACAGTTGTCTCATTTAATATACAGTTCCTTCTTTTGGTTTCTCCCTAGGTGAAGCACTTTGCTAAGTGAAATTAAATTCCCATCATCTTTTATAATCAAATTCTTTAAATCTGGTTACAAACTCCTTTCTTTACTTCTAACTTGCTGCCTCTGTCCCATAGTTACTCTTTCAACTCCGTCAGCTTTCACTGACAAGCTGGGTACATAAAAGCTCAGGGCAGGCTGATGAGGTTTGGTGCAGCCAACAGTGACCTTTCCTCCTTTGCCCATTGCAGACATTGGACCTGAGGAACCCTTTTAATTCCTCTGCTCAGAAATATTTGAGGACCAGAAACATCCCTAAGCCTTTTTGATTCCTGCTTGCTCTGTTTAGTCAGGAGACTCTAGTTCTTGCTCTATTCTGCCTGTGATGGTAGTAATTCCTAATTTCTTGTTGCTCTGTTGCGCAGTTTGATTCACAGCTGAATTCTTAGGATGGCTGCTGATTCAGTCAGTCCTGGGCTCATTATTTGGGTCATTGGTTAATTTGCTGTGATGTAGCTGTTCAGGTGACATCAGCACCCTGTTTGTGGGATTTTTCCAGTGTAGTTATAGTGACATGTAAAAACCAGTTTAAATATGTCAAATTTGCATTTCAACTGATGCAGCCTTCACAGATCTTTATTGATTTAAAGGGATTTATGTTGCTTTAAAGCAATGAAAGAACTTCACTTTGTTTCCAATATGCTATTATGATTTTTAAGCTGTTCTTGCCATGTTGTAGCTGCTTAGGTAGCCACACAAAAATGACCAGGATTGCATCTTAACATGTGCTCAATGTTCAGTACTAGATCCATGATCCCTTTTTGCTTTTCTGTAACCATTTCTGGTTTTAGAAGTAGGCCTGTTTTATCCACTTTCCAGGCTGCTTTCAATTATGGTGAGACAACAGCAGACTTTTGACAAATTCTATCAAAAAGCAGATTATACTTCTATCCTTAGAATATTTCTTGAACTGTGCTAGATATTAAGGTTGGTATATTTTCCACTGAAGTCTCCTACCAAAATGAAAGTGTAGTACAAAGAGAGTAAATGCCTCTTCATGCAGCTTTAGCTGCAGGGCTGAGGTATAAATGAGTGGGGAAAAAAGGTGACAATTTGCCTTCAAAGGATTCAGTAATCAAGAATTGCTTTTCTCTCCTCCACTGAGAAAAAATCAACTTATAGTGTACCCAGTGCATCATATCATGCCTTTCTATTTTTATCCAAGTTGTCTTCCATCTTTCCCATCAAAATGTTCTGACACTTATTGTCATTCTTAATTATTATAGCCACTGTTTCTACCTCTGAAAGATCTTTCTATATTTCACACTTTCAATCATATTTGTTATTTAACCAGCTCCATCTACAATGCATTAATTAGAAGATCTACATGCTTTCTATTTTTTATAGGCAAATAAAAATTTCAGAGCTCTGTTTTCACTCTGTTTCCTGTGTTTTGCAGTACTGCTTGGTTATGACATGTACTCCCACAGCTGGTTGCCCATTTAGTAATTCCTAATATTACACAAAGGACACATCCTGATTAGACAGGAGATTCTATGTCTGCAGATGAGCACCTCATCTGCTGTGTCTTTGAGAAGCTGGTTCTTTTTGGCTTTAAAACCTAATTTTATGGAGAGAAATTCTACTCTTGGATAGTGCCAATGATCATCTGGTCAGACTTGCTTTACTCCTACAACTCTTAAGGACACTTTGAATGAAAATAATTTTACTATTTACTGATGGAAAGAGTATTGTGTAGGGTGATTTACTCTGAATAATGAACATCACTCACACACTCGCTTATGCTACAGTACCTGGTACTATACATAGTTATTGATATAAAAACATACATAATTTTATACAGTAAATATATAGATAATTTATAACATATTTATATTGTGGTTTTTATAAAAATATATTCTATATATATTCTATATATATTTTATAATTATATATATAAATATATATTCTATTTTATAAAAAGGGAATTTACTGTTATAAAAAGAATTTAATTGAATAAAGAGATTGCCAGTACACCAAGCCCTAACTAAACTCTGTGAACAGAAAGCTAAGCACTGGAAAGATGCCTTCCTTAAACTAAGGTGTTCTTGCTTTAATGGTCTAAGAATTTAGGGAAATACTCAACACTAATTACTTCAGTGTCTTTTTATGCATGCAATCTACTGCAGAATGCTAGAGATATGAGTGTTATCTTTTCTTTATTAATGCTTATTTGATTTGGAAGCCAAGGAATATATTGGGGAAAGTACTTGAAGATGTGCTTTGGAATATTGTAAAGATGAATACCCCAATGGAAGAATATTGCTGCCATACCCTGCAAGTGGTTATTATGAAACCATTTTTTCTTGCAGAGGCAATATTTTATGCAGTTCAGAGGCAGTGAGCAGCTGAATAAAAGCTCCTGATTGTGGATTTCAAGTTGCCTAGGCATAAAACCATGTCTGGTTATAGTTAGTATGGATTTACTTTGCAACTGGGATCAGAAGTGAACATTCTTTCAGGGTGACAGGAATTCACACAATCACCATGTGGTAATTTGCCTATTTTGTCTTCTCTCAGCATCTGTTATCAACTGAGTCCTTTATTGACAGGGCCAGGGAGACTCTCCAGCACCAACCAGATTTCTGTGAGACTTTGGTTTCAGTGAGTTTGCAGAAGTGAGACCTGGTATGGCAAGAGTCATTAGCTGCAGGCATGTGATGGGAAGCAAAAGCCCTGTTTTACCTAATCCTTTCTCTCAAGATGTGTTGAATCTAACATGAAGCAACATAAGAAAGTGCAAATGGAGCCAGAGCACAGGGAAGCTTTCCTCCCAGTCTGCTCAGGGAATAATGAGTGAGGGCCAGTGTGTTGGAACTTCTGGGGGCACCTGAGAAGGTGGGGGAGAACAGCATCATGGGTGGCTGATCTCCCTTCCTGTGGGTGAAAGAAAGTGGGGAAAAGGCTGCTTTTGAGTGAGGGCCAGTGTGTTGGAACTTCTGGGGGCACCTGAGAAGGTGAGGGAGAACAGCATCATGGGTGGCTGATCTCCCTTCCTGTGGGTGAAAGAAAGTGGGGAAAAGGCTGCTGGTGACATGGAGCACATCCCCCTTTGCTTAAATACTCCCTTCTCCCACAGAGGAAAGTTTCTGTGACTCAGTGAAATGTGACTCCTTGGGTTTTTTCCTGCCATCCAGAAGGGTGTGTATCCAAAGAGATGAACTGGGGGAACAGGCTTGTTCACATACAAGGGATTTTTTTCCATCTTGCTTAAAAAAAAAAAAATCAGTTTGTCAGCCTTTACTCAGCTTGTTCCCAGTTCAGCTCCATTTGATCAAAATACAGCAGCTTCCATCATTATCTTTCTTACCTCATAATATTTATTGCTATTAGGGAATTGGATACAGTATTACCCAAGATAGCTTCGTTATCAATGACAATGCAAATGTAGCACCAGAAGCATGTAGTTATTCTTATTTTTAATTTTTTTTTTTTTTCACAAAGTCTCCCTGGTTTAACAGTGAACTCTGAGGCAGATAATTTGTTTGGTGGACCATTGATTAAGAATTTTGTCTCTTTGGCCAAATGAATCAAGATGTGGCACAACTGTCATCTCTGTGGAAATCCAGTACTGCTTTTCAGTCTTGCACACCTTTGCCTTCCCAGTGATGTGTATAATACAAGACAGACAGATCTTCCTGAATATTCATAGTACAGATGTGATATGGTTTAATTTGAGCTACATCAAGAGGATATAAACTTTATTTCCACTGGATGTCACTCTTAGCTTAGGTTTGTGGGAGCTTAACACTAAGGGGTTGTCTGCATCAACCTGATACCTGGTGGTTTGTTTGGTTATTTTAAAGATGTTTATTTAATCTCACAGTTTTGAGTGTATTTTTTAAAGGAGAAAATTGCTAAAGATGGTAATGATGATATGTTGAGCTAGGTTTTACTTGTGTGATTGTAGCATATTTCTGAAGGGGTAATGAATTTGTGAAACTTCACAGTGTAGAGATGCACTTGGATAAAATTCTCAGGTATTAAGAGAAAGTGTTCATGAGTCTGTTTCAAGCAATTCCCCTGTGCTTGGGAGACCTGATACTACTCTGCAATAAATTTCCTTTTTTTTTTATATTTGATATCTCACCTTTCCTTATTTAGTTTCTTTGCTTACAACTATGGTTTTTTGGAGGGGGAGGGTTTGTGATTTTTGGGGTTTTAAAACATTTTTTGTTTCTATTTTTTGGGGTTTTTTGTGAAGGGTTTTTTGTGTTGTTTTGTTGGGGGTTTTTTGTTTGTTTTTTGTGGGTTGTTTGTTTGTTTGGGTTGATTTGTTTGGTTGGTTTTGTTTGTTTGTTTGTTTTGTTTTTTGCAATTGTAGCTTATGGCTTTGGGGTTTTTTGTTTGCAATTGTAGTTTTTCTATGGCCGAATACAGAAGTGGCTGGCATGGAATGGACAACATTGCATTCCTTTCCACCGCTTGCTTATGTAAATTCAGTATACAAGAGAGACTTGACCCGAGTGAATACACTCTCAAAAGTCATTTTGAGTCAGGCCAATGAGCTAAACTGCTTATTAATTGATGTTCTGCAATGATCTACTAGAAGCAGCAATCTAAAATATACCACACACAGGTTTTGGTTGCCTGTGTTTCATTAGGTTGTCACAGGATGCTCCTGATTCTGGGGTGTTTTATTTTGTATTTCTCTTCAAGGTTGTACAGAACAGCACAAAACTGCCCCTCTGTAATTACATTTCAATGACACAGCTCAGAAATTTGGCTCTTTATTTTGACAGCCACAATGTCAGAATATATTGGTCACGCTTGGAAATTAACATTCCTCTAAGGTGAGTTGTGAAGTTCATGTCTTTGATGCTTAAATGTCACCTGATTTTGATTCAAAGTCAGAGCAGAGGGTATCAAATTTAAATGGATGTAGCAGCCTCCCTCTCCTCCCTATATCCGTATCACAGGAAACCCTTATGTGGGCTGGAAGGAAAGCCCCATGGATGAATTTGGAGTTCTGTTCCCTGCTGGCTTTTGCTCCCACAGAGCTGGTGCAAGCAGCTGATGCAAGCCTAAAGAAAGAGGTTAAGTGTCCCAACCTGCTTTAAGTTAGTTTTTCATTTGTCAGTGACATTTCCTCTGTGTATGTCCCAAAACACCAAATCAGGGTGTTTGTATTCCAGCCTCATCTGTGAGTTACTGAACACACAAAAGCAGGCCTAAATTATTGGAGCTTGCATAGGGCCCTTGGCAGCCCTTCCTTGGTCTTTTAGGCTCTGACAAGGCTGATTTCTTTTCAGTGTCTGCTAAATGAGAGATGACTGCTCATCGTTACTTCTATACAGACTTTGTTCCTGTTAGAAAAAATATATTTTTAATATTTATATTCAGTTTTCTTTGATATTTCCATTGAAAATGGTGGCAATAATGTTTTTGATGGTATTATCTGAGTATTTAGGAACCAAAATTACACCTCATACCCTACAGTCTGATTCATTTTTGGGAGACTATAGGTAATTGTTGCAGCAGTGTTTTCAAGCCTGGTCTTCTACTAAAAGGAGTTTTCCAGTTTAGAGGTAAAAGTACAAGGTAGTTCAAAAAAATTAATTTCCTTTCTTGTATCTATTCTTTTTCAAAGAAAGTTAAATTGTAAAAAGCAGAGCATTTACATTCATTTAACTCTCCAACTTCTGCTAAATTTTTAAGTACAAAATAATATGTTTGTCTTGAAATAATTCTATTCTGCAGAGTTTAGGCCTTCAGAGTTATACTTAGGCCATGCATTTGGGTTATTGACTACAAATGAGAAGCTGACATAGTCTGGTCAAGTAGGCATTTACAGGTGAGAGCAGACATTTGTAATTTTTAGGCTTTTATGTACAAGTGGGGAAAATACTCCCTCAGGTTTCTTTCATCAGATATTTAATAAATATAATAATAGACCTAAACCCTTTTTCTGTGTCTATAAATAATTGATTAATTTTTAAAACCATGGGTATTGAAACTTATCCTGAACATGTTTGTGTTAGGCACTGAAATGTGAATTAATTGGTTCAGTTGTGTGCTTAGCTCATAATATCAGTCATCATGATTTTCCTGTTGAAAGGCAGAACTTGGTAAACATGATCTCCCCTGCTTTTCTCACCTTCCCTCTGGCAAAAGAGAGGGACATGAACTGAACAGACCATTACAGCTGTTCAGAACAGTTCTGGTACCAGTTTTTATAAAGAAAAGCTCTCAAGGGTCTATTTCTCTTGTATTCACAATACTTGCTATATTCATTTATGTACACATTAAGACTTCTGAAAAAATTATTTCTTTACATGTATTACATTGAAGGCAAAATTATGTGCAACTTATGACAAGGAAAAATGGTGTGATTTGAGGATGATCCCACAGACTGTGATTGGTATTTGTTTCCATGCTGGAATAGCACCCCTTAGTGTGTGAATATTGTCTGAACCTTGCCTGAGGGAAGCCTGAGGACCTGACAGAGTCATGCAGGCTTGGAGCTCAGCTGGAGATACAGAGATGTTTTCCAGTGTGATCATGTAGATCAGCTGTTCCATTGAATACTACCAGTTTGTAAGTTTGGTGAACATGCTTCAGGAACAAGGCATTTAGCATTTTCTTTAGATGTTAACTGATTTGTTGTTGTTTTAAACTGGAAAAAGCTGCACTCTGTTTTCTTGCATTTGGGAAAATATCTTGCAGTGGTTTTGATTGTAAATTCAGATGTAGCAGTAGCAATGAGATAAGTGGTGTCTATATATTGAAAAAAATTATTATTTATTTGACAATTTCTGAAGAGCAGCTGCTTCATCTAAAATAACCAGATAAAGGCCTGGAAGAGAAAGGGGGCTTAAATATAGGCTTAAAAAGGTTCACAAAATACATACTTCAAGGAAGATAAACAACATATGTAAGGACTATGTCTTATCTCCTATCCTGAAAATTAATGGCAAGAATCTCCCTGAACAGGAATGGAAACTATATTTTCCCCAGTCCTGTCCTTGAATCATGCAACAATTCATAAGGAAGTTCATAAGAAGTGGCATTTGGGTGTTTTCTTAAGGAAATTCATAAGTGGCATTTTGGATGTGTGCATGTTTTAGGCACACAGGTAGGGATCCAAACACGGATCAGGAGCACCATGAATCTCTGCTAATACAGGAGTTTGTTGCTAAGAGTCAGACTGGAAAATATTGATCCCAAATAGTGTCCCATTTCATGGTGGGAATGATTTTAAGAGTGAAACAGACCAGTCTAAGGGAAATGGTTTAGTTGAGCTCAGAAGAAAATATTCCTACGAGGAAAAGCAGCTGAGTGTTGCTCCCCACCTCTGTGCTCTTTGCACCAGGCAGAGAAAAGAGGCAGCTACAGTAGTACCTGAAGCATCAGGCAATTTCCTAAACTCTGGGTGGGGACAGATGATCATGGAAGCTCTAGGAACTGTGGAACATCAAGACACAAAGAGTGGGTGTGTTTGACACCTCAGTGAGGGAATGCAGACACTGAATTTATTTATGGCACATGTAATCCTGCTCTGACTAGCACTACCCTGACTGTCATTTTTAATGACTTCACAGGTTAAACTATTTAAATTAAATTGAGTATAGGTGTCAACTTAGGAATCCTGTCCCTGGGCCAGGATTAAGATACATGGGTTAAATGAAATCAATGCAGTCTAGGAGGTAATGTGAAGAACTGGAGAAATTCCCTCTCCATGCTTGGCAAATCTAGTCCAATTCACAGGAATGAATCTTGTATTTTTTTAAACTGAAACAGGAAATATAGCAATACAAATCAATATATTTCTGTTTTATTGGAACTATCTATGATATCAAATACAGGCAAGAGCCCAGGAATATGTTACTGCTAAAGAACATAAGCCTGTAGACACTTAAAGGAGGGCAAAGTAGCAAAAATAAAGAAAAACTAATTAATCAGACTCCTAGTTCTGCTTATGGGTCCCTGAAGAGATGGAAGGATAGGACATTTTGCTCTAAAAATGGCATCTACGGCACAATTATGGGTTTTCATCCATTGTTTTAGTGTATGAGGTACACTGGTTGGAGTCTGTTCCATGTTCAGGACTTTACAACCAGCCTGTCCCAACTTACCTTGACTCCCTGAGGCTGTCTTGGCATTTAGGGACTGTTATTGATCAAAGATGCTATCTTTTATTTGTTCTTGTATTTAAAGTTTGCATTTTTATTCCATTTATTGCCTTTGCATGCATACATTTAGAACCAATCTGTTTTATTTCATGATTCAATGGGAGCAAGGTTTTGGTGATTTTTGTCCCACTCCTTTTTATTCAACACTTGTTTGCTACAATTCAGGGTTATGATTTCTGTCTCAGAAATGCCCTAAATATAGAACTGACTTATTTTTACTTCTTTAGTTCACCTCTTAAGGTACATTCAGTGTCTTATTGGGAGTCCTGAAGACTTTCTTAAGTTGTCATCAGGAAAATAATTGGCAAGCTACAAATCATTTCCTGCTGTGGGGAAGCTGACAGTGGAAAGAAGGTAGGAGGAAAGAGTTTCTCTGGTTTGAAATGGATGAAAGACCAAAAAATGACCCTACTCTGCTGTTGGAGAGTTTAGTTCAAGAATGGCTTAAAGAAAAAGGCCATGAGACATACAATTGAGAGAAAAGTAAAAGGAAAAAGTAAAGCAGTTCCTAACAGTTCTCAGCCTTCTGATTTCTATAAACAATTAGACTCTCTTTATAAACAATAAAGTTCTCAGACTGTCTTCCCATAACAAGCAGAACACCGTCTCTGGGAAAGGCTGGCACCCTGAGAACTGATGAAGAAGTTTTGGGAACACTGGTTCTGTTTTTAATAAACAATTGTAGGTATTCTAAAACAAAAGGAGTGGTTAGACTTTTCTTTGTTAGCCTATCATGAAATTGGATTACAGAATATGCATGAAGTTCATTAACACTGTTATTTAAGGTGATTGATTGATCAATAAAGTTGAGTTTGATGCATTATAGGATGGTCGTTCTCCCCTCATCTCCAACACTCTACCAACATTATTTTCTTTCTGAAGATAGGGAATTTTTTCTTCCTTAGGCCTCCAGTGAGTGTGGAATTAATAAGAAAAGGATGAAGCATTGCTACTGAATCAAACACTGTAAAATCAGTTTGCTCAGTTTTCTGTCCATGTTGTGCTTCCATTGTTTTCTTCATTAGGAAAAGTAAACACTTTTGTTTTTTGCTGTAATTTGTTATTTATGTTGTTGCTTTGCATCATATGTTCTGCAGGAAGTTTCTCAGCTTTTCTCTGTAGCTTTTGACATTTAAACACTGATCATCAAAGCAGTGTTGTGGAATTAGGATGTAACTTCAGAGGTTTTAGTGTTTGCTCTTTTAGAAATGCAAAAATACCAACATCAGTTCAGAAGATTTAAGTTCCCTTTTGGCAAAGCTGTCAACTTTTTATATTTCTAGTCACTTTCCTTCCCCCAACTCAAAAGGAGATTGATCCTTTCTTTTTGCAGATCACTTGTTGATGTTCTTACAACATTTTTCTCAAAGAATTCCAGGGAATTATAGTCTTGATTTGTGTGGCTCTATTTTATTCTAGATGACTCAGTGCATAAAAAGAAATGGCCACTGTTCCTAGGCAAATGAGTCAAAAGTCTACATCATCCACCCTGTCTTCATGGCAGAAGGATCTAAAGAAGTTATCAAAACAACTTAGATATTACCTATTTTTTGGTGGGTTTTGGTTTTGTTTGGGTTTTTTTGTTTGTTTGAGTTGGGGGTTTTTTTATTGCTTGGTTGGTTGGGTTTTTTGCTAGTTAGGCACAGGTGAAAATTTACATTCCTATCTTATGAACCTTTTAGAAAAATATTTATTTCCCTATTGTTTTATTGTTTCTCAGACAGCAATTTTCCCGTGGGCACCATCCCCCCTAATCCTTTGCTGAGTTTATCTCCAGTTTTTAACAAAAAACTATAAAACTGAAGATTTCCTGGAGGAAAAAAAAAAAAAATCAATCACTGCTTGATATATGATGCACAATGGGAGTAAATGCTTGGATGTAAATCCTGTTTGGCATTTCTCTTACATTTTGAGAAGATTATTTGTTCACTGAGCTCCTCTTTTGAGCTGTTCTTTTCATACCTTTAACTCAAGTATTTCAGTTGTCTGCTTTGTAAAGTGACTTCCCACACAATTACATCAACACAGTGGAGGCAGGAGTGAGCTTGATGCAGAGGGTTGGGAGACATTTTAAACAGAGAAGAAGCCACAGTCCATACTCTCACATGTACACAGGAACAAAATTTCTCCTCATACAAAAGGAAGGCCTTTTTTTGACAGTAGCTGCATTAAAAGTATGAAAAAAACCTCTGGGTTTTTCCCTGTGTTTCACCCCTAGCCCCCAGAATATTTTCTGCTGATTTTTTTTCTTGCTGAAAGTTTTGCAAGCCTTTTTAATACCAGCTTTCCAAAAGAAAATCTGTGTAGTGCATGATGTTTATCAATCAGATGTTGTAGCAGACCTTTTCACATGAACCAAACTGATTGTGTGTGATGTAATACTGGATGTATTATGTACTGATGGGCAGCAGGAACACTTGGAAGTTTTTGTGGTGCTAATCTGTAAATCTGGGTACAGAGAGGAACATTTGTCATGCTGAGGGGTAAATCCAGTGTCATTGCATGGATTATTTTACTGGGTTTAGTGGGGACTTTTTCTCCAATGATCATTTTATCTGGATTATGAACCTGGCCTGCTGCATCAGGATATTTGTGAAATGGACATAACTTCATAGGATTTGTAAGAGCTCCCACATAAGGGGAGAAGGATGTGCACCAGCCTCCCTCTGGCGTAACAGCCTCTGTTCACACTTGACCTAAGGAACCTGGAAAATTGGAATTGTGAACAACAATAATCAAACTCTTTAAAAAGTTGGACCTTGAAGTTGTTGAAGTGCACTGGGTTTTGCATGAACAGGAATATTAAATACCCCAACAGGTTTGCAATGAGCTCCAAGAGAAACTCACTGCCAGGAAGGTTTTGTGGATGTTCTTGTGCAGAGTGATGCTGGCTGGATCATTGCTAATGCTGTAAGAGGTACAACTGAGTCAGCCTAAGGTTTCCTAGTTCACTGAACCAAGGGACATAAGGCAAGCTTGCCTTCTGACAACAGCATTACAAGGTCATTTTTCTAGTTAAGATTTAACAGTATTTGTGTTTTCCTTGCTACTTAATTAATTAAGCAACTGTGATGGTGCTCAGGCTGCAGATCAAGTCTAGCAAACAGGAAAGAAAGTGAATCATGACTGCACTATTAACTCAAATGAGAGTCATGAGGTGTTCTAAGCCTATTTTCTGTTGGAGTTTTGGGCTTTGAAACTCATGTTGAATCAGAGCAAGGCTGAACTGTAAACTATGGCCTGATTCAGGTAATTTTGATTGCTGTATAGAAATTCCTAAATCAATTAATGCTATTACAGGCAGACAGAACAGCTAGATCATATTCTTACATTTTCAGATGTTGCCAAAGGTGTGGATAGAAAAGCTGTAGTTAGAAACTGTGGAGTGACTTGGAAACTGCAGGCAGCCAAGAAACTCCTTGTGACAAGAACAACCTCCTTTGTCCCAAATAACCTCAGAAGGGGCCACAGGTACACGTAGAACTCTGCATGGAGCTGATTGGCTCCTATGTCAGTGGAGTTTAATCAGATATAAAGAGTGTGGGCACAGTCAGGTGAGTGTGGAACCTTCCTTGAACTGGTGAGATTCATTAACTTTGGTGCTGTCATTTATAATGCCACTGACAGGAATGACACTGCTGGGATCACTTAATTTACCTTTATAGGACACCTTATACTGAGCAATTGTAAAGAGTTATTGAAAGTTCCCTGTCTCCTACTGGTTTACAGTGTGCATAAGTAGAAAAAAAGGTTATGCTAAACTCTTATTTTTATCTGGATTTCCATGGGTGGTCCTTATGCTGCTTTAATAGTTGTGCATGTGAGCATAAATCTTCAAATGATCAGTTTCCACATAGTGTCACCTGACATACTTTATTAAAAAGCTGGTAAGATGCTAGTTATATTTGACAGAATAAACTCCAAATTTTTATGTATTCTGATACTTTTATACATGTGAATTTAATTGTCTCTCCTTGTTCTGCTACCTGAGTTGTTCTCAGTGCTGTTTTCTCCATGCTGGTTTTACAGGACATTGAGGACTTAATTGTTAGTGTGCAGTTGTTCATTTTTCATTCAATCACATGGTATTGGTGTGATAATGAAGGAAATGGAAGAGCAGGATGGGGCCTAATATATTTTTAAAACCCTTAAGATAAAGGTTTGTTTTTTAATGTGACAATTAAAACTAATTAACCTTTAGACCATGTTTGAATCCAGTGAGATTTTAAAGTTTCTTTAAAGAAATCACTGTAACTTAAAAATGTGTTTTTTTAATTTAATGGTTTAATACATTTAAATTAGCTAAGTAATTTGAAAGAAAATTACTTTGCCATCACTTTGAAACTTGTTTCCATTGGTTTCTAATGGGACTTGAATTCTTTTCCAGATATAATCTGTTTCATGAGGGTGGCTTCACGTTGCAGTAATCCTTCTCATTACATTTCTAGGACTTAACTCCTTTACTCCTTAATAACAGTCTTGGCAACTGGTACAGAACAGTGTCCTGTTCCAGGAGTACTCTGCTTTTTAAAAATAGCACTGAAGCTCTGTGAAGCTTGCCTAAGGGCTCTTCTTGATGACTAACTGAGGGTTATCAAATACCTGCAATGTTTCCAACATGCAGAAGAGATCTCAAAATCTCTGGGTTTGTTTGCATTTCCTGGACCTAAGAAAAATGTCTGGGGGTTTGGGGAAAATAGTTCTTTGGTTTTTTTGTTTGGTTGGTTGGGTTTTTCAGTTGTAGTTGTTGCACAAAGCCTTTCCAAAAAAGCTGAGTGGGGCTGCAGCACAAACTTAAGTCAAGATTTCTGTGTGCAGAGTTTCCAGGTTGATGTTTCAAACCACCCCTTCAGTTCACACTGGGAGCAATCCTGATGGTTTCTTGCTATGCTGGAATATTGTTTCCAGTGCCTGGTGCTGGCTCACAAATGTCTGTTTTGCAGTGTGTTCAGAAGGACTCCTGCTCCTCAAACACAGTGAGGATGGTGTACCCTGGTGCCTTTGTAGTTCAGTGATGTTTCCAAAGCTGCATTTAAGTAGATGTAGCTGATTCTGCAGTCTGAAAGGACTGAGCCTGCAGGGTGTCTCTTTAGACTCTTTGTGGGGTTTTTCTTTGGCCTGGAAAAGTGCAGTGAAAGGGCACGTGACAAACTTGCCTTCTTTGCTGATGTCAAAGGCTCTTTGGAAAACTTCCAATCCAAGGACCATTCCACTTCAACTAAGCAGTGTCAGAAAACAGCCTTGTCCCATCAAACATGGAATAATAATATTACGTTGCCTTTGTTAATTTGATCAGTGTTTTTATAAATTGATTTATTTAAAGAATAAAGGAAAATGAAGAGTCTTTGAAGATAGATTCTTAGATTAATTTAGAGATAAACACTTTTTATGAGTTGTTCTTTAGATTTCTCCATTAATTTAGGGGCTTGTTTTAACTATGTTATTCCAGTTTTTCTCACATCTCCTATGTCAGATTCTGTTTGCATGTCATTGCTTAGGTAGCCTAAAATAGTGGGATGAGCAAGCTCTGGGCATACTCAGTGGTTTGTATTCTCCTCAAGTTAGAAAAAATAAGGTCTCTTTTCTTTAGTGAACCCTATTAGTTTGCATTACAGACAATAGCATTACAAGCTCATTTTTCTATTCAAGATTTAACAGTATTTGTGTTTTCCTTGATACTTTAATTAATTAAGCTACTGTGATGTGAAGCTGCAGATCAAGTCCAGAAAACAGGAAAGTGAACCATGACTGGACTATTAACTCAAATGAGAGTCATGAGGTGTCTCTATTGCTTGTATTGCTGCATTGCATGTCATTTGAAAAGAGGCTTTAGGCCAAAAACATCTGTGTGATGGAAAGTGATCCTTTCTGAGCAAAGTGTGGGCACAGCATCTTTCAGATGGAAAGATGTTTTCCCCTATTAGTTACTAACAGTTCCACCAGCCTGTGGTGCAGATGCTCACCCATGTATTTGCACAAGCTCCATAAAACAGGATGTTCAGAAATATAGAGGAAAATGTGAAGTAATTATGAATATGCAGAGCCAGCCACTGGCAGTTTTTTCTGCTTCTGAGAGTGAGAGGCAAATGATGTTCTTACTAAAATCTAAGTCAGTAATGGCTAAAATTAGCATTTATATACAGCCAGAAAATATATGTCAGGTTTAAGTGGGTGGTGGAACTCCAAATTGAGCCAGTAGTTAAACTCAGTGCTGTGATGAATATAACCTACTGAATTAATCATGTTCTTTGTCCATTGAGGCAAAATGTTACTGAGAACTAATCCACATGAAGGATTATCTAAAAGGCAGTTTTAGACTGCTTTGTAAATCATGCTGTAAGGATCTGGAGTAGTCCTCATCCTGGTTCCAAGTGTGTTTGTTATCAAGGTCATTTATAAATGGTATGCTCTTGGCAGCCAGTGATGGTGTAACTCTCCTCTACTGGCAGTAAGGAAATTCCAAACTCTAGATCAAATGTATAGTAAAACATTTACTACATGGCACAAAGACTTGGTTGTGTGGTTTTGGGGTTTTTTTTTAAATATACCTATATACTTGCAAATCTAAGCTGAGATGTACTGGTTCAAAACCACCAAACCCCAACATCTGCTGTTCTGAAGGGTGTTTTGAGTTCTAAATCTGTAGCATGAGTGCATGTTGCTGCACTCAGTGGTTTTGTTCTTGTTTCATTTTGGTTATTGAAGCCCTCTGTTCATCTGGTAACTCAGGCATAGGGTAACAGCAGTGTATTTGAGCTGCTTTCTGTATTGTGTTGGATTCAGTGACATTGGAGCAATTGGCACAGTAGTGTTGAGTTCACTGGGAGTGTGAGGACTCACAAAGCACTCAGCAGGCTCTTCTGAGGCAGTGGGTAGCACCATTGCTGTCACACTGTTCAGGTGCTTGTCCTGTGTGGGGGTGATCCCTTGCTTGCCAGGCAAAGGATTCCTTTCCTCCTGTGTCTCCAGCCATGGGAGTTGGTTTGGGCTGTGTGGCATGGCCAGAACAACAGCTCTGGTTTGATGCTCCTGATTTAGGCTGAGCTGTTGGAACACTATGCTTCCCAGCAAGCACTCCAAGGCAACATGATTTTCATACCTTATTATCCCCTTTCCCATTTCCTGTCCCCTTTTCCCTGCTGGCATACTTCCCTGTCTCCTATCCAGTCTTCTCCTTCTCTTGCTTTTTATCCTGGTCCCAGTTTTGCTGCATCTACACCCAGATCTGGCATTTCTGATGCATTACCTAGATAATCCCAGTCTTTTGTGCTGCTACTCGTGCAGTCACACAAATGCTGCTGGCCTCTACTCTCCAGAAAATTCCCAGCACTCTCCTTCAATTATCTGTGGAATTAATCTCTTTTTCATGTAATTTCCACATTCCTACCTGTGAAGCCCAGTTGTTCTTTCATTTCTGCTATCTGTACCTCTTCTCACCTGTGGCATTTTTCCATGCCATGCTCAGCAGATTTCCATGTCCCTGCAGCCCTAGTAGGTATTTAAGACAAACTCTCTCCTTCTGCCATGCCTTTTCCCAGGTGGAAGGGCTTCTCTGGGCAAGAGTCAGTTTTTTGATCATTCAAAATGTCTATAAAAGGCTTTTTCCTTGCCCAGCAACCCAGAGAAGTGAAATAAAACTGCCATGGCAGGACACTGAGCACTGAAACTGAACTGAAAGGTACTCCAATACTTCATCACTGCAGTTTAGTTATTTTCAGAAAAAGCTTAAATATTTTGTGACTCATGGGCTTCCTGTTGTCTCAAAAGTTGTGCTGTCATTTCTACAGAGACAGAGATTCTTTTTCCAAGGTAGCATCAACAGGTTTCCCAGGCTAACATAATGATTTTGTTTGGTATCCACAAGGATTAGAAGTGGTCTTTCAGAATAGTAGGTAAGAGAAGGATCAGTTAAATTACTGATCAGATGAACTGGATAGAATAAAGACACATTAATATTTAGAAGCCAAAAATTATTATGTAAATATTAATAGTAATAATAGTTAATATTAATACTTTTAGTTAATAGTTAATGGTAATAGTTTAACAAATAGTAATTAGTGATTTTAGTTTAATAGTTAGTAGTAATACTTTTACTCACGTAATACCCTTTTTAGTAACTTCAAAGGAAGCAAGAGGAGTTTTCTTTAAATTATCTCACTTTTACAAGTTTTTTTTCCGTAGGCACAGCTTCTGGGTTTATGGGCACAGGAGGGAGTTTCCAGCAAGAGCTGAGGCGTTTCCTTTGCTGTGCCAGCCCCAGCAGGGCTGTGGGAGGCAGAGGATGTGGGAGCAGGAGCTTTGCCCCTGCCCCGGGGGAGTCTCTGCTGTGCCAGCCCCAGCAGAGCAAACGTTTGTGGTTTCACATCCCGATCCAAGGAGCTGCCGGGGCAGGAACGGGGATGGGCACGGAGCAGGGACGGTGCCGGGCACAGGGTGACATCCAGAGGGTGCCACCAGCCCGTCCCTGCTGCCCAGGCTGGGCTGAGCAGGCTGGTGACTGTCCCTGTGTTTGCTCTGCAGGGTGAGGAAGCCAAGCCTGGTGAGGAGGAGGATGAGGAGGTGTGGGAGGATGGAGACAGCGGCCACCAAAGGCTGGGGAAGGCCCAGCTCCAGGTAGGAGATGCTGCCTTCCAAGGAGAGGGACTTGTCTGTCCCACTGGAATTTGGGGTGTGAGGCCAATGGAACAAAGGGTTTGATTCCATTTTCTTACGTGGGCCAGGCTGTGTTTGAAACAGCCCAAGGCAGCAGAGAGATGGAGTCATCTCCTAGCAGGGAACTTGACTTGGAAGCTGCATTCCAAACTCTTGTCCACATTTATTTTATCTTCCACATGGAGATGCCTGAGGAAGGTGGGCTGTTTCTAACAAAAGAACATCCCAATTCATCTGTGGTAGAGGGTTAAAAATTAAAGTGTGAGTGGAGGTGCCTTTAGGACTCTTCCAATCCCTTAGTATATGAATGGAATTGAAATTAAATATCCAGATCCTGATATGATCCTGATATCCTTTGTGTGAACTCCAAAGCTTCTGCAAGTGTTTTACAGCCAGGGAGGGAGACAAGAGTCTGGAGTCTCTCCCCAAAAACTGGCTGCTGTTTGTTTGAGCAGGCATAGGAATGATTGTGGATTCCCTGGGGCTGTCCTTATGGAGAAAGGTTTATTTATGTGCCCTGGGTTTATTCAGGGTCTCTTCACAATGATGGAAACTGATTTCATTGAAATGCCAGAGGTGCCCAATGCTTTCCCCAGGCAGAGCTCAGAGCCAGCCCTGTGGGAAGGGGTTTAATGCCCATTTTCCCCATCCCTCCAGGCAGCAGCACTGGAGCACTTGAGCCAGACATGGCCAAGGTGCCCAGTGCTGGCAGGAGGCAAATCCAGGGATTGGCCAGTGGGAGTTTGCACTGCTCCTGGAATCCCAGGCCTGGAGCTGTGCTTCAGAGAGCCCAGGAGATGCTGCCTCACTCAAACCTTGTTTAAAGCTCAGCAGCCTCCCTGCTCCCTTGGCATTATTGCTGCTCCCTTTGCTGCTCTTCCTTACCATTATTATTGTGGTGGTGGTGGTGGTGTTATTGTTATTGATGTTATTGTTACTGTTATTACTATTACTGTAAACTGCCACTCCATGTCTTCCACAGCCCTTTGCTTCCCAGAGGTGCTGCTTCAGGAAAGCCCCTCCAGCCTGGGAAGGAGCTCCTGGCTCCAGACACGTTCCCAGTGCCCAGGAGCAGCAGGACCTGTGCTGTTCCCAGCAGGTGAGGCAGAGGTGCCTTTCCTTCCTTCCCTGCTGCACT
Organism: Melozone crissalis; assembly: GCF_028551555.1. NCBI lineage: Eukaryota > Metazoa > Chordata > Aves > Passeriformes > Passerellidae > Melozone > Melozone crissalis. Next base: position 4,777,185 of record NW_026535796.1, on the reverse strand, counting down.
TTGACTCTTTGAGGGATCTCTGGGGGTCTGAGGGAGAAGTTCTTTGTCACTCCAGGGCAGAATTAGCCCTGGTCCCACTGAAAGCAGGAGGAATTATTTTATCCCTGTTTTTGGATACACATTTTGTGTTTTCTCTCTGCTGCTGACACCGTGTGGTGAAGCAGCAGCTCCCAAATTTTCAGTGCTGCTCCCTGGAAGTTTTCATTTGTAGAACCATGAATTCCCTGCTGGAATCCAGTCACGCCCCCAGATCAATGTGCAGTTTAAGGTCTTACACCCTGACCAGGACAAGTTCCTGTTTCTAGACATGGAAAATGGGGGAAAACTCAGACTGGAGTAGAGCCAGGATGCAGAATGGGGCAGTGAGGCAGCGTGCTCAGCCCAGGCTGGGGCTGGCACAGGGGCTGTTCCCTGCTGGATGACACCTGTGTGGAACAGATCCTTCTCTTCCTTTGTACAAAGTCCAATGGCAAAGGATTCAGGAACTCACAAGTGGGGCCTGGAATGAAAACGTTCTGTTAAAATTAGGCAAAGAATGTGATAAGAAAAAATGGGCATCTTTTTTATGTATTAAAATAGTAGGGAATAAAATGTTGACAAGGGGCACTTTTATTCAGTGTCACCTTTCCTTTTTTATGGATAGAACCCCATAGTGAGCAATCAGAACAGAAGTAGGAAAGCCAGGAGCCTTTGATTTCCAGAGTGGACCCAATTTCCATTTTCTCCTCTCTTTCAGGACAGGAAAAACCACTTAACTCATTCCATCTTTGCCCAGAGCTTTGGAGTTTGAGCAGCCAAACCCAACGGGCTCCAGCTGCACTGGAGGGTCCCTGGTCCTGCCGTGGTGTGGGGTGAGTCCCCAGCTGTCCCCAGAGTGTCACAAACCCAGAGGGATCTGCCCTGGCTTCAGGCTGTCCCTGCAGTTCCCGACCCTGAGACCCAGAGAGAGCCCTGTCCAGAGGGGCTCTGTCACCTTTGTCCCCGTGCCAGGAATGGTGGCAGCCCCGGGAGCAGCTGGGAGCTGGGGCAGTGTCTGGGGCTGATCCAGGGCAGGGCTGACCCTGGGGGGGTTGGCTCCCCACGCTGAGCTCAGGCAGGGTCAGGGGCACAGATGCTGCATTTTGTGCACCCTGAGAGTTTCTGTCCCCCCGGGCATTTCCTGCCGGGCTGGGGCAGGCAGGGAGCAGAATTAACCCTGCAGCTGCCGTGGCCATTGCTGGCCTTGGTCTCTCTGCTGTGCCATCCCACCGTGGCCATTTGCTGCTGTCACTGCCACTGCCGCCCCCCGGGGCTGTGTCCTCCTGGCAGCCCTTCCCAGCCCCAGCAGGAGCTCCAGTGGTGCCTCTGGGCCTGTTGGGAGGGTTTGCTGGGAATGGGCCTCACCCCTGGGAGGATCCTTTTGTTCCAGAGCAGACTCCAGAGCTTTCGGGCTTCTCAGCTTCAGGGTTGGATTGGAAAAGTCCTGAAAGGAAGAATAACAATGAGGTTTGTGCAAGTGGTGCTCTCAGACCCCACCTGGCAGTCTGTGCTTTGTGTGGGAGGTTGTTGTGCACTGGCACTGCAGGGAATGAATGTCCCCTTCCCAGTTCAGCCCAGCAGATCCCAAAGGCTCTTACAGGAATATTTATCCTTTCCTTCCCTGGGTGATAATTTCATCTCCACCTGCTGTGAGCCATTCCTTGAGTTCTCCTGGAAAAAACCTCACAGCAGAGGAGTTTGCAAAGAGCCCAGAGCTGTGTTTGGAGCAGACAGGGCTGAGAGCTGCATCTGCCTGTGCTGCCCCAGCCTGGCAACATCCCCATGGAACAGCCTGGGCAGAGGGGATTGGATGGAGCCAAATCCCTTCATGCAAGAGGTTTTCTCCTGTGCAGATCAGGCATGGGGCAGGCAGTGAACTTTGGAAATCAGCTGATTTCTCCAGAAAGCATCACTCCCATCAGCATGAGTGACAGGACCTGTGCCCACTGCTCAGGAGTCACCCAGCCAAAATCAAGGGCAAAGGTTGGTTTGGGTCTGAGAACTTGAAATAACTTTGAAAGAGAAGAAATAACCTTTTTCTTCTTGCTTTTTCTTTCAGATGCTGGAATTGCCTCTGTGGATGTGCACTGAGCTCTCACTGCAGGGAACTGCCAGGCCTTAATGGTGGTGAGTTCATGTTCTTCTCACTGGGAATTGGAAATAATTATTAATTATTTTTAGTTAATGGTAATAGTTTAATAGTTAATAGTAATTAGTAATTTTAGTTTAATAGTTAGTAGTAATAGTTTTACTCACATAATACCCTCTTACCCTTCAGAAATGTTTTCTGAAACCTTGTCCCTTTGGTGCCCCACTGTGTGTGACAAGGACAGAGAAAGTGAGCAGAGGAGCAGCCTCAGGCAGGGGAGGGGCAGGAGAAAGGCACTGTGGGCAAAGGGACCTTCCTGGCATCACCAGGGCACCTGTGGGGAACAGAATGGACACTTTGGAGGTGAGGAGCAGACCGTTTGGGACAAAATCTGAGTTCATCTACAGGGTAATAAATCAGGGATATTTCTGAGAGAAAAGCTGAGGTAATGAGTTCACCCACCTTGGCCCAAGTTGTGTTTGCACAAAGTGGGACCAGAGGTGAATCAATCCAAAGCCAACCCTGCTCAACCTCTAAATCCCAGGATAAACTCTACAAGTTGCCCATTGAGGGACTAAAAATTTGTAAGAATGGAAGCAAGAGCATTAGGAAGGTTCCTGGAAATGCCATGACAATGTTGTCATAGCATCTTTAACAGATCTTTAAGCTTTTTTGACAACAATGCATTTCTCTGTTGGGGTTATTCACTCTGTGGGCTTTGGGGTTTGTTTGGATTTGAACTCCCTCACAGTGGCCCTGACACTGCTCAGGAGCTGGTAGGACAGTCAGAGCTCCTGGCAGGGGCAGGGTGGTTTCCTCCAGAGGGGATCCAGCTGCTGCCCACCAGCCTGGCCACGAGGGTTCTGCTTTGACTCCTGTCTTCTTCCAGGTCAAGAATGATTTCAGCTGATTCAGATGAGTTTCCAGCAGCCTCATCTCCCGGCACTTCCCGGGCAGCCGATCCCCTCTCCTGCCCCTCCTGCTCTGAGCTCCCGCCCAGCCAGCGCCAACTGCGCAGGGAATTTGTCCTGCCAGCATCAGGACAGGAGCACTCTCACCCTGGGACTGGGATTGTCCTTTTGGGGGATGCTGGGTACTGGGATTTAGAGAATTCCATACATTTGGCTGCTGAAATTTCTCAGCCCAGGGGCTTTGGATGACAGGGTAGCAGCAAGATTGTTCCCTGAGTGGTGCCTAGATTTGAGGTTCAGTATCAGCTTTGCTAGTTTAGAGGAATTATACCTGTAGTCCCCTATTCCTTGCTGAATTCCCACTGGAATAACCTCCCAGTGCCTCCTGCAGCATAGATATTCCTACACAGAGCTGCATATTGAACACCAGCTGTGCCAGGAGCCAGCAGAGGCTCCAAGGAAGCTCACTGGGATCAGGACAAGGACAGGTTGATATTCCATAGCATTTGCTATTTATAACCCTCGTCCCCCAGCCAAATGTTTCCCCACAAAATTTTCCATCTGTCTGCTACCAAAAACCTCATTTTTACCTCAAAATGTTCATTCTATGTCCCCATGGGCACGTGACAAAGTTCCCATTCCCCAGGAATTCCGTGGACTCCACCCCTGGGCTCGGGCTCCCGCTGATGTTTTACAGCAGCCCAGGGCAGGAGTGGCCTCAGGGAGTTCTTTTCCCTGAGGAGAGGGATGCACATCCCTGCCTTCAGGGCACCTGCAGCGTGACCCACCTGTGCAAGCTTCCCAGCAGTTCCAGCTGGCTCCCTGAAAAACTCCAAACTTCATCCAAACAAAACTTCATCTAACTCTAACCTTTTGTTTTAGGGCACCTCCGATGGCCTTGCTTGGGATTGAATTTCTGTGAAGGGAATTCCCTCGGCTTTAAGGCTGCTGCTGGAGGGTGTCCCCAGGCTGGAAGGGAAGGGACTGGAGTGGCTGGGACACCCCTGGTGGCTGTGTTGGGAGCTCCAGGAGGTGGCACCGGGAATTGCTGTCTGGGCTCTCTGCAAACCTGGCGTGCAGCACTCCCGGGCAATGGCAGCTGTTCCTGGGGGTGTTTTTGGGATGTCAGGGGGCTCTGTCCAGGCTGCAGCAGTTCTGGGGCCCGTTCAGAGCAGCCCCTGGCCCGGGAGCCGCGGGCAGCCCTTGGTCCGTGCCCATCCCAGCGCTGCCCGGGCAGATGCCCGCCCCGGGTGTGCCTGGCACGCTGCCCGCACGGGCGGGACGCTGAGGCGCAGCTCCCGCCCTGCCCGCACCGAGGACAGGAGGGGCCGGTTCCCTCCCGGGGCTCGGCCTCCTCCCGCCCCGCGTTCCCGGCCGGCCGGGACACACGGAGGGAGCGCCGAGGGACGTTCCTGGCAGGCAGCGGGAGTGCCCGAGGGCTCCGGGCCTGAGAAGCAGCGCCGGGCTCAGCCCCGCCGTGATCTGGGGCTGTGAGCGCTCACCTGCAGGAAACGCCCCTCGGCAGGCGGGAGCAGCCCTGACACTGCAGGAGAGCTTCGGCCTGGGACCAAGGGAGCCCTCAGGACTGGCCTTGCCCGTTTCTCCCTGGAAAGGAACACGGCATCAGCACCTTTACAGCCATCAGGGAAATGCTGGGAAGGGCAGGAAATCAGGATTATGGAAAGAGTTTTGTGCTGTTGTGTTAAATGCCAGCCAGTTCTACCCTAGAGCCATTCCAGAGGCTGGTGTGCAAAGCAGCGTTAGCAGAACATGTGCTGATTTTCCCAGGAATTCCCTTCCTGGCAGCAGCCATTCCCATCCCAGGCAGGACCTTTCTAGTGACCCTGAGATTGGCTCAGGTGCTTGGAGCAGGGTGCTGAGAAGGCCAGGATTCCGAGTTTAATGCCCACATGGGCCAGTCACCTACCATCGTTTGACCTGATGATCCTCGGGACTCTTTCTAAGAATATCCTGTGCTCTAGAAATAAAGAATAAACAGTTTTCACTGGATTTTAAAACCCAGAGGATTTTGCATTGGAGAGCACAAGCCACAGGGAAAGCGGGGAAAGGAGGGAGAGCATCAGGTCTCACCTGGCAGGTGTCGGGTGAGCGGCCCGAGCGGAACCGAGCCCGGGCAGGGCCCCGTCCCGCACCCGGCACAGTCGGAGCAGGAGCATGCCCGGAGCAGCTCCTCCGGCCCGCGGCGATGCAGCCCCGCTCGTTCCACGGGGACGCGGAGGGCGAGAGCCCCGGGGGTGCGGGCACGGGGATCCGGATCCCGCTCTACGCACGGTGGCCTTGGGGGTACCGGGGCTGAGGGGGCTCCGCATCCCCGCGGGGTCCGGGCCGGGAGCCCCCCGGGGGCCGCCGCGCACGCAGCGCCGCTCCGGGCCCGCCAGGGGGCGCCGCGCGGGGCGGCGGCGCGGAGGGAGCGGCGGGGCCTGAGGAGTCTCGGGGCCGGCTCGGGCGGTCCCCGCGCCCCGCCCGATTCCAGCCGCGATCCAGCGCCTGCTCCGGGAATGCGCCGCCCTGCTGCCGGGCCCGGTACCGGCACAGCCCCGGCTCCCCACGGCAGCAGCGGGACCTGCCCGGAGCCGCAGCGGGAGCAGCCCCACAGCAGCCGCGGTGCAAGCGGGAGCGGCAGTACGGGCCTCGGTCCACGCCCGTCCCGGAGCGGCTCTTCCCACCCACGGCGATCCCGATCCCGGTCCCAGCCCCAATCCCGCCTTGGTTCGGCGGCGTCGCGACCCGCAGCCCACCCGGCGAGGGAGAAGCGGCTCAGCCCGGGACCCCCAGCAGACACCGGCAGGACCCGGAGCCGAATCCCCAGACCCGGGTCCCGTTCCCGGCCCCACCTCAGCGTCTCGAGCCCCGCGCAGCACCGGGAGCAGCCCCCGGTCCGGGGCTCCGCACGGCGCTCCAGCGACGGCCCCGCCGCATCCCGGGATGAGCACTCACCGCACAAAGCGGAGCGGGCGCGGATCAGCTGGGATTTACAGGCGCGGGCGGGGCGGGGCGGGGTCGGCTCAGGTGCGCGGGGCCCCAGCGCGGCTGCGCGGGGCGGGGCCGAGAGGATTTAAACCTCGGGAATGGTTGCAGGCGCCATTTGCCCCCTCGACGCTCGGATGGGAAGGTTGCGTCCGCGCGGACTCCATATATTTTTATTTGTTTCTTTTGCGCTTCTTTTTACTTCTTTTTCTCAATACCTCCCCTCTTTCCCTCCCTTCCTCTCCTCCCTCACCCCCTACACCCTCCCCTCCCCCCCAACCCCCCCCCCTCTACCCTCTAGCCCTCCCCTCCCTCCCCCCCAAACCGCTCCCTCCCAGGCTGGTCCCCCCTTACCCTTCCTATCCCCCTGCACACCCCAACCCTGCCCTACCCCTCCTTCCTCCACACTTCCTTCCCTCCCTAGCCCGGCTCCCACCTGCCCCCTCATCCTCCTTCCCTTCCCCCCAATTCCTCCTCATCTACCCTCAGTCCTCCCTCTCCTTCCTTCATCTTTCCTCCTCCTCCATCTCCCCCTGTTTTTTCCTCCTTTTCCCCTCTTCGCCTTGACCACCCTGTTGCCTTCTGATACAAGGCAGGCGACCTGGTTCAGACGAACAGCACGGCAGCCCTCTCACTAGGGCCACTCGGGCCAATGACACACGCAGACATCAATGTGATGGACGGTCAAAAGGCGTTTATTATCTCGTCTCTTGGGTTTTTATAGTCTAGGGGGTCTCTACGTCAGCATGGGTCTGTCTTTACCATCTATGGTTAGTAAGAGGTGGACTGTTACCGGGTAGGGGATGGAAAGTTACTGGAATTTGGTTAGGCGGGTTACATTCCTATGTTAGTTTCTTATCTATGGGAGGCAGATGGTCTTATCTAAGGGGATCTGAGGGTCCTGGCTTTCCGTGACATCGCGAGATCTTCCGCGGCGCCTTTCCCTGTCTACCACATCTCCCCCCCCCTTTTCACAAATGAATGAGGTAGTCATGCCTATAGGTACTTAAGTGAGGTATAAGGTTGTAGCTTGACAAGGGAAAAGGGTCTTGGGAGTCCTGAGTAAGCTTTTGTCAGACAAGCTCGGAGGATCTTGTGACTGACGGTGTTCCCTGGTTGAATTCCCTGGTTGAATTCTCTGGTTGATTTCACAGCAATTGTCGTCGGCCTAAGAACAGGATGTTGGTCCGTTCCAGGCGGGTCTGAACGAACGAGACCAGCTTGTTCAGCAGGCATGGTCCGAAGGTGACTGTTAGAAACAGCATGGCCAATGGACCTATCAGGACAGAAATCAGAGTGGTTAGCCAGGGTGATTGATTGAACCAGGACTCGTACCAGCCCTGTTGGGCCTCCCTGTCTTTCTGTCTCTGAGCCAGTCGGTTCCGCAGCTCTGCCATGGAGTCTCTCACGACTCCCGTGTGGTCTGCGTAGAAACAGCACTCCTCTTTCAAGGCGGCGCACAGGCCCCCTTGCTGCATGAACAGGAGGTCCAGGCCTCGCCTGTTCTGCAAGACCACTTCTGAGAGTGAGGGGACCGACTTCTCTAGAAAGGAGATGGATTTCTCGATCCTTTGCAGGTCCTCGTCAATCGTTGCTTGCAGCTGTGACAGTCCTTGGTGCTGGGTCGCTAGGGCTGAGACTCCTGTGGCCGTTCCGGCTGCTCCCAGGCCCAGCAGCATCGCGATAGTTACACCTGTCAATATTTCTCTTTTGTGGATCCGGCCGGGTCCCTCGAGAAGATGGTACATTTCTTCGTCTGAGTGGTACAGGATCCTAGGAACAATCAGAACTTGGACACAGAAGTCGTTAGAGTCATTGAATTTGGGAAGGAACACACAAGGACTCACTCCGGATCGCTGGCAAACCCACATCCCAGATGTGGCTGGGACTGCCCATTTATTGTTTTTCCTGTTAGGCTTGACGATTTTGGTGCAGACGTTGCCTTTCCGCCTAGCTAGGGTTGCATTGCCAAAGCATCTGCCTCGGCCTGTGACTTGACTCAGGGTGATTCCCTTGCGAGGGGTGTCCCATCTGCACTGGTGAGGGGCGTCGGCTGAGGAATAACTGAAGGGAGTGTTTAAGGCGACTCCTTCGAAAAAGGGGGGTTTGACGTCGTAACAAAGCCAGCAGGATTCGGTTAGGTTAGGGTTAGATTCGTTCAGGGATACAAAGGTTGCTTCTAACATGCGAAGGATTGGGTCTGAGTCTGACTCGGTTAAGCGGCTCATCTGAAAGGTCTCCGCTTGACCGGTCGGGACTTTGCTGACCCCTGTGGGTAAGGTTTTGGGGTAGGTTACGTTTCTCCCTTTCGGCACGCTTTTAATCGCTTTGTTGGGTCCGACTGCTCGGGGTGCTGACGGTTGAAGCCTGATAATTTGCACATTCGCTCTCTCTTTTGACCCTTGAAGGACCACTGTCCACGTTCTGCCTGTGGCCCAGCTAGGGTGATCTGGCTGCAAGACCGTCCTGTTGTACTCAGTGCATGCCCGAAATCTAGGGACTTTATGTTGGTTTCGATGGAAGTTCCCGTGAAAGAAGAGGGGTATTTTGCAACCGATGGGTGCCCAGGTGAATTGTAGGAATTTGTCTGGCTCTTGTGGATCCCACCCAGGCCCCGATGGCCTGGCATCTGTAACTATAGTTTCGCAACCCCAGTGCCCACAGTATCCCCACCCTGGGTGATTGCAGTAGCTTTTCCCAGGGTTTGAAGCTGGGCACCAGTAGGATAGGTACGAGTGTTTGACGTGTGGGGAATAGGGGTGTACCTTTGGCTGTCCTGGAAACAGGTCGGTGATGCGGAGCACGAAGGATGGGGTATTCGGTGTGGTGATCTGTCTGAGTGCTTTGCCCCTACTAAGGTGTCGCATGATCCACCTGAAGGGCTGATGGGAGTAGTGATCTGGGCTGGCTTGCCCCCTGGCAACAAGCCCCAACAGCAAAATCACACAGAAACACCCTTGGTGCTTGGGTCTCACCCGTGCGGGTCTCTCGGGTGCTGCTTGGCGGCTTGGTGGTCTGTCGCTTTCGTCTGGAACCGGGAAGTACGCGTCACGAGAGCGTCCCACGAGCAGGTCCTGTAAACACATACTCGCAATTCTCGTCAGTCTCATTCTGCTCGCCCTGAAGGTCCGGTTTAATCGACTTAAGTGGACACCACCTGATTTTGCCGTCCTTTTTGACCGCTGCGTACCCTCGCCCCGTGAGCATCAGCCTCCAACCCCGTTCCCACTCGCCTAGCTCGTTTCTGATTACCACCTGCGGGCCCTCTTCTAGCGTTCGAGTGACCCAGTGTTTTTGAACGGGACTGTTTGTTTCATCTCCCCTAGGGAATTGATTCAGTGCCAGCAAGGCGGTTGCCAGCATACGTGCCTGATCTCCTGGGGGAATGGCATTGGCAAAGCCCTCTGCTTTTGCCAACACTTCTATCTTGGTTTTCAGGGTCTGGTTTGCTCTCTCTACTATGGCCTGTCCGGTACTGTTATGTGGGATGCCATGCACTAGCGTGATACCCCATTTCGAGGCGAATTCCTGTACTTGTTTGGATTTGAAGTTGGAGCCGTTGTCCGTTTTGATCTGCTTGGGGATGCCTAGCCAGGCCATGGCTGTCAGCCAGTGCTGAATTGTGGCTTTGGAGTTGGTTTTGGGGTGCTGTGTAGCTACGATCGCTCCGCTATAAGTGTCTACTGTCACTGCAAGCCAAGCTCGGGGCCTTAGTATTTCGCACCAGGTGAAGTCCGACTGCCAGACTTCTGAGGGCTTGAGGCCTCTCGGGTTGACTCCGTAGGACCAAAGGGGTGACTTCTGGCAATGAGGGCAAGTGGCTACCACATGTTTGGCGTCCGCCGTCGAGATTCCGCATCTCTTTGCCAGTGCTTTGACTCCGATGTGGAGTGACTCGTGCAGTTGATGAGCTCTTTGCAAGGTCCAAACGCCTTTCGCTGCGGCGTCCGCTTTGTCGTTGCCGATCTGGAAGTAACCTTTGACTGGGTCATGGCTGTTGATGTGGATGACTGACACGGTGCCCTGTCGCGAGGAGAATGCTTCTTCCAGCATTAGGGCTGCTGCTGATGTTGACACTCCTGGTCCTGCCATGGCTAGGCTGAGCCTTGCCACGAATATGGAGTCCGTTACGATGTTGAGGTGTTCGTCTTGGAAGAGTCCGCACGCCAAAACCACTGCTGCTGCTTCCAGTTGTTGCACTGACAGTGTGGGGTCCCTCGCTTTGACGCAGTGCCATTGCTCTCCTGCCTGCCACACTGCTGCTGCGGTTGAGGTCGTGGAGGAGGCGTCTGTGAAGACCGTTGGTCCCGGCTGCGGTCTGTCCTTGACCTTCGGCGGCATGTCCATGTCGACTACGGTCAGCAGCTTAGTCCAGGGTGGCTTGGAAGAGTAGGAGATTTCTCCTCCGAAGCCGGAGAGAGCAAGGGCCAGGTAATCCGATATTACGGTTGACTCTATGGTCGGCTGCTTGCGAAACGGAAGGTGGATGCTTGTCGGCTCTGTCCCTAGGTGTTTCAAGGCGAGTCTCCTGCCTTTCATTATGAGGTTGGCAATGCACTCGATTCCTGGGGAAAACGCACGAGCGGGTCTTCCGAGGACCACCCATTGGATCGGTCGGGCCTTTTCTGCAAGTCCTTGGGCGAGTGCTCCCACTCCCCCCTTCGGTGTAAAGTGGACGTACAGGTCCAGTGGCATGGCTGGGTTCCACCTGGCAAGCGTGCCAGTGGCCATTTGGTTTTCTATGAAGTCGAGGGAGCTCGTTGCTTGCGGTGTCAGCTTCTTGGGTTCCCAGGGGTGCTTTCCTTTCAGGAGGTCGTACAGAGGGTCCATGATCTCGGGAGGAATCAGGACGATGTTGCGAAGCCACTGCAGCGATCCCACCAGGCGTTGCACGTCGTGGAGTGTCTTGATGTCTCGGTTGATCTTCATCTCGGGGGGTGTCACGTAGGAGCTTGTGATGCCTACTCCCAGGAAGGTCACGCAGGGTCCTCTCTTGATCTTTGCGCTCGCGATCTCGAAGCCGTTGGCTTGAAGGGTTTCCGTGATTGTGGACACAAGGTGATCCACTTGGCTTGTTGATGGTGCTGCGACCAGGATGTCGTCCATGTACTGGATGATGGTTGCGGTGGGGTAGGAGTGTCGGACTGGTGTCAGTGCTTTGTCCACGGTGATTTGGCATATGGTGGGACTGTCGACCAGGCCTTGCGGAAGTACTCTCCATTGGAAGCGAAGGTTGGGCCGCTCGCCGTTCCGAAATGCCACGGAAAAGGCGAATCGTTCTCTGTCCTCAGGGTGCAGGGGTATTGAAAAGAAGCAGTGCTTGATGTCCAGTACTGCACACGGCTGCCCTTCGGGGATGGCTGAGTTCGCGGGAAGCAGTGTCTGGGCTGGACCCATGGGTCGAATCGTCTTGTTCACTTCTCTCAGGTCATGGACGAGACGATAGCCTTGTCCGGACCTTTTGGGGACCACGAATACCGGGGTGTTCCATGGGCTGGTGGAGGGTTCTATGTGACCCTTTTGCAGTTCTCGATCGACCAGTTCCAGCAAGGCTGCCATTCGAGGCTCTGTCAGGGGCCACTGCTCAACCCATACAGGGTCTGATGATTTCCAAGTCAATTTGATTGGCAGCGGAGGGTGTACGGCAGTGGCCCTTATGATAAATTTGTGATCCGAAATCCTAGCAAGGAGAGAACATCCCTTCCTAACAGGGGTGGAGAATTCTGCAAAATGTAGGGGTAAATTGCTACTGTCTGTTCTGGTCCCTTTTTCGTGTGAAGTGTTATAGCCACCAGCTGGGTGCTTTTCCATGCCCGGGACTGCCCCCCCACTCCGTTCACTGGGGGGACTTCTTTGAATTGCCAATGTCCGGGCCAATGCGTTTGGGGAATAATCGTGCAGTCTGATCCCGTGTCCGCCCAAAACTGAAGCCCTATGACGTGAGGATCTTGGCTGCCGTAAAGGCGGCATGTCCCCCACACCATCAAGGGCTCCTTCCCTATTTTCATGACCAAGGCCACCCAGGGATCCCGCTCTGGGGCGTCCCCTGCTGGCCCTGTGACTCCGGCGCGGGTTGTGGTGGTGGGGGGTGCGAAGGTATTGAGGGTGCTGCACAACTCTGCCATTGTATTGCTGGGGGGGATGCAAAGGTGACTGCTCCCTGTGGGGGCATAGGGTATGAGAATCCCCTGCCCCACTGGGGGTTGCTGTAGCTGGGCCGCTGCATATTCCAGGTGGGAGGGGGCTGAACACGGCCCGGCCACCCCCTCCCTCTCCCGTTTCCCTGAGGCCTGGATCTGCATTCCTTAGCTAAATGCCCCTTCCTTCCACACCCCCAGCACGGTCCCCTGCCTCCCGCTTGGCGTGGTGGAGCAGCTGCTGATAGGCGGCTTGGCTGGGGGCAGTTTGCTGCCAAGTGGCCTGCCTGGCCGCACTTAAGGCATGCCATCACGCTGGTTATTGCAGTTTGAACTGCTGCTTGGATGGGAGCTAGGTGTTCCTCCTTTGCAACGTGTCTGATCATGGCAGCTATATTGGACCCCTGTGGCAGTGATCTTAAAATGTCCTTAGTGGCTGAGTTGCATTGCTGGCGTAAACACTCTGCCAGCACGGGACCCTTTGCCTCTGAGGGTAACGCCGAGGAATCTAATGCAGCCTGGAGCTTATCCACGAATTGAGTGAAGCTCTCACTCTCACCCTGTTTTATGGAAGACCATGGAGAGGGTTTGGCTACCACTTTAGAAGCGTCACGGATGGCTTCTCGGGCAGCTCGGGTCGTTGTCCTGACCTCATGGGCTCGCAGGCCCTCAGCCTGTTGCTGGGGGGTGATCATAGTGGGGTCTGTGCCCATAAGCCTCTGTATGCTGGAGCCATGCAGTGGATGGTCTGCCCCTGTTACCAAGGCTAGCTGTTTCATGCAATTATCCTCCCATTCTTGTTTGAAAACGATCATCCCTGCACCATCGAATATCATTCTACATGTCTGCTTAATATCGAAGGGAAGCATGTCGTCCCCACCAAAAAGGCCGTCTATAAGTGTGCAAACCATGGCAGAATTAATTCCCTTATCCGCAATCCCTTTAACAATTGCCTGCACATCTTTCGGATTGACTGGTGAATAAGTCCTTTGGTTTCCGCCTGCCCCCCCCACACGGACCGGGAACACTAAAGTGGCAGACGGAGCCCATTCCGCGCAAGCCATTTTTATTTTCCGCCAATTTGTGAGCGGGGTTTGGTTTTTCTCTGGTAACCCCTTCACCCAAGCGGGAGCACTGTGGCTAGTGACCTTACATGCCGCTTCTCTCTCTCTGTTAAAGCCGTAATCCAGATCGGAATCCTCCGATCCTATCTCGGGCTCGGAGCTCGAGCCCGAGTCCGAGCCGGAAGTTGAATAAGGAGACGCTTCCGGGCTGCTCTGCCTTTTCCCCGGACTCCGACCCCGCCCCCTCCTGCGGGGGTCGGGCCGTTCCCTCTCCCTGGGGTCCCCCCGCCTCCTGCTGGGGGAGGTCCTTGCCCTATAAGGACCTACTGTGAACTGAGGGCTCTGGTTGATCTTACGCGTCTCCGCGGGGGCAGCCCCGTCCCCCCGCTCGCCCGCGCATGCGTTGTTAAGCGGGCTGACCGCGCTTCCGCCCCCCGCCTCCTCCTTTCCGCCCGGACCACGCGGTTCGGCGCCATTTTCAAACGCATATGGTGGGGGGGCGTTTTTATCAGTCCCTACGGGGTCCGCCAATTCGGCCGCGTTCCGCGCCTCCTCCGCGAGCCCCCGCCAGAACGTCCGCGGGTGTTCCCCCCCCTCCGATGGTGAATCCGCTCGCTGAGGGGGGTTTGGCGTTCGCGCCTCCGCGCGCCCGCCCGGGTCAGGCCCCTCCGCGGTTTGTGTCGCCGCGCCCACCCCCAACTGCGGCACGGCTAATAAACAAGTTCGCGCGGCTATCCAGGTTTCTTGCTCTTGTCGAGCCTTTTGCAGAGCCTGGACAACCCTGCCCCACGATTTTAGGGCTTTCCCTGAGCCCGAGGACATGGTGTCCTCCGCCAGGGCCTTTGTACAATTATCCCACACGTCCGAATGTAGGACGTCCACGGGGCTTTCAATAGCCCCAAGCTTAATCAGTCTCGGCAATGCGAGAGATAAATCCCTAAGTTTACATTCTATACCCCATTGTGCATGCATCTCTGTTACGACCTTCGCAATGGCTTCCATGGTCCACGCTGGTCCGGAGGCGTCCCTCCCGCTGTGGTCAGACCTGCTGCCAGCAGCCGCTGATCTCTGGCCAGGAGAATACCCGAACCCCGGGGGCTGCAGCAGTCCCGGGTTCTCGGCACCAATTTGTTGCCTTCTGATACAAGGCAGGCGACCTGGTTCAGACGAACAGCACGGCAGCCCTCTCACTAGGGCCACTCGGGCCAATGACACACGCAGACATCAATGTGATGGACGGTCAAAAGGCGTTTATTATCTCGTCTCTTGGGTTTTTATAGTCTAGGGGGTCTCTACGTCAGCATGGGTCTGTCTTTACCATCTATGGTTAGTAAGAGGTGGACTGTTACCGGGTAGGGGATGGAAAGTTACTGGAATTTGGTTAGGCGGGTTACATTCCTATGTTAGTTTCTTATCTATGGGAGGCAGATGGTCTTATCTAAGGGGATCTGAGGGTCCTGGCTTTCCGTGACATCGCGAGATCTTCCGCGGCGCCTTTCCCTGTCTACCACACCACCCCCACCTGTGTTCCATCCTGGTCCTCCATTCGCTGCCTGTTCTGTCCCCGCTACCCCACTGCCCCCCTCCCTACTCCCCTGCACACCCCGAGCCCCCCGCCTGCCCTCCATCCTTGACCCACCCCGACCACCCCCTCTGTCCCCCTGTTCCCGTCCTCTGTCCCCTCTCCATCTTTTCCCCGCAGCCGCGGGGCTCGAGGCGCTGCACAATAAAGCCCAGAGGGCCGGAGCGGTGCCCCCGCTGTCCCTGGAGCCCCCACACAGGGCTGGACCCGCTCGGCGGGACCCCCCATTGCAGTGCAATGCACGGCCCGACAGCGCCGGGGTTCCGGCTGTCCCTACAGCACACTGGGGGGCCCCGGGGGGGAGCGGTTGGTGGGTGGGGGGGTGTTAGGCAGGGCACCCTCCTCAGAAGGGGGTCCTGGGGGGGAGGGGGTTGGGGTGGTGGAGTGGGGCCCCCTCCGGAGGAGGGGGTCCCTGGGAGGGGGGCAGGGCGGGCCCCCTCCGGAGGGGGGGGTCCAGAGGAGCGGGGCAGAGCCTGGAGGGGGGAGTGCCCCTTCCGTGGGACCCCCTCCTAGACCTGTCCCTCACACATGGAGCCCCGCCCCTCAAAGATGGAGCCCTGCCCCTCACTGCCTGGATCTCTGCCCCTCACACATGGAGCCCCACCCACCACTGCCTAGAGCCCCGCCCCTCACTGCCTGGATCCCCTTCCTTTACACATGGAACCCTTTCCTCCACACATGGGGCTCTGCCCCTCACACATGGAGGCCTGCCCCTCACACATGGTTCCACGCCCCTCACTGCCTGGAGCCCTGCTCCACACACATGCGGTCTCGCCCCTCACACATGGAGCCCCGCCCCTCACTGCCTAGAGCTCCGCCCTCCACTGGCTGGAGCCCTGCCCCCCACACATGGAGCCCCACCCATCATTGCCTGGTGTCCTGTCCCTCACACATGGAGCCCCGACCCTCACACATAGAGCCCCACCCCTCACACATGGAGCCCCAACCATAATTGCCTAGAGCCCCGCCCTTCACTGCCTGGATCCCCACCCCCCCTCACACATGGAGCCCTTTCCCTCACACATGGGGCCCTGCCCATCACACATGGAGACCTGCCCATCACTGCCTGGAGCCATGCCCCTCACACATGGCCCCCTTTCCCTCAAACACAGGGCCCTGCCTCGCACTGCCTGGAGCCCTGCCCCTCACACATAGAGTCCGCCCATCACCTTCTGGAGCCCTGTCCCTCACACATGGAGCACCACCCCTCACACATGGAGCCCTGCCTCTCACTGCCTGGAGTCCCACCCCTCAAACATGGAGCCCCTTCCCTCACACATGGGGCCCTGCCCCTTACACATGGAGCCCCGCCCCCCACACATGGAGCCCCTCGCCTCAAACATGGATCCCTGTCGCTCACATATGGGGCCCTGCCCCTAACACATGGAGCCCCGAGCATTACTACCTGGAGCCTTGCTCCTCACACATTGAGCCCCGCCCCTCACTGCCAGGAGCCCTGCCCCTCAAACATGGAGCCCCGCCCCTGACACATGGAGCCCGGCCCCTCAGGCATGGGGCCCTGCCCCTCACACATGGAGCCCTTCCCCTCACTGCCTGGAGCCCTGCCCCTCATACATGGAACCGTGCCCCTCACTGCCTCGAGCATGGAGCCCTTCCCCTCACTGCCTCGAGCTCCACCCCTCACACATGGAGCCCCGCCCATCACTGCCTAGAGCCCCGCCCCTACCTGCCTGGATAGCTGCCCCTCACACATGGAGCCCCTTCCCTCACACATAGGGCCCTGCTCCTCACACATGGAGCCTCGCCATCAGATCCTGGAGCCCTGCCTCTCACACATGGATCCCTGCCTCTCACTGCCTGGATCTCTGCCCCTCACACATGGGGCCCCACCCATCACTTCCGAGAGACCCGCCCCTCACTGCCCGGATCCCCGCCCTTCACACATGGAGCCCGGATGCTCACATATGGGTCCCTGCCCCTCACATATCGAGTCCCGCCCCTCACACATGGAGTCCCGCCCCTCACTGCCTGGAGCCCTGACCCTCACACATGGAGCCACATCCATCACTGCTGAGAACCCCGCCCCTCATTGCCGGGATCCCCGCCCCTCACACATGGCGCCCCTTCCCTCACACATGGGGCCCTGCCCCCAAACATGCAGCCCCGCCCCTGACACATGGAGCCAGGTCACTCAGACATGGAGCCCTGCCCATCACTGCCTGGTGCCCTACCCCTCATACATAGAGCCCTGCCCCCCACCGCCTGGATCAATGCCCCTCACACATGGAGCTCCGCCCCTCGCACATGGAGCCCTGCCCCTAACTGCCTGGAGCCCTGCCTTTCACTGCCTGGAGCCCTACCTCACAAACAAGGAGCCCTGCCCCTCACAAATGGAGCCCTGCCCCTAACTGCCGGGAGCCCTGCCCCTCACACAAGGACACCTTATCCTCCCACATGGAGCCCCACCCATCAGAGCTTGGAGCCCCACCCCTCACTGCCTGGATCCCCTTCCCTCACACATAGGGCCCTGCCCTCAAACATGGACCCCGCCCCTCAAACATGAAGCTCTGCCCCTTACCACCTGGAGCCCAGCCCATTATACACGGTTCCCCGCCCCTTACTGCCTAGAGCCCCACCCCTATCATGTGGAGCCCCTTCCCCCTATACATGGAGCCCCGCCCCTCAAACATGGAGCCCCGCCGTCACTGCCTGGAGCCCTGCCTCACACACATGGAGCCCTGCCCCTCACCACCTGGAGACCGACCCCTCAGACATGGAGCCCCACCCCTCACTGCCTGGAGCCCTGCCCCTCATGCATGGAGCCCCGCCCCTGACACATGGAGCCAGGGCCCTCAGACATGGGGCCCTGCCCCTCAGAAATGGAGCCCCGCACATTACTGCTTGGAGCCCTGCCCCTCACACATGGAGCCCTGCCCCTCACTGCCGAGAGCCCTACCCCTAACACATGGAGCCCCACCCATCACTGCCAAGAACCCTGCCCATCACTGCCTGGATCCCCGCCCCTCACACATGGAGCCCCTTCCAACACACATGGAGCCCCACCTCTCACACATAGAGCCCCGCCCCTCACTGCCTGGAGCCCTGCCCATAACACATGGAGCCCCGACACTCACAAATGGAGACCAACCCCTCAGACATGGGGCCCTGCCCCTCACGAATGGATCCCCGCCCATTACTGTCTGGAGCACTGCCCCTCACACATGGAGCCCTGCTCCTAACTGCCTGGAGCCCTGCCCTTCACTGCCTGAAGCCCTGCTCCTCACACAAGCAGCCCTGCCCCTCACAAATGGAGCCCTGCCCCTCACTGCCGAGAGCCCTACCCCTAACACATGGAGCCCCACCCATCACTGCCAAGAACCCTGCCCATCACTGCCTGGTTCCCCACCCCTCACACATGGAGCCCCTTCCAACACACATGGAGCCCCGCCCCTCAAACATGGAGCCCCGCCCATCACTTCCTGGAGCCCTGCCTGTCACCACCTGGAGCCCTGCCCCTCACACATTGAGCCCCGCCCCTCACCGCCTGGAGCCTAGACCCTTACACATTGAGCCCCGCCCCTCACAATTGGAGCCCCGCCCATTACAGCCTGGAGCCCTGCCCCTCACACATGGAGCCCAGCCCCTAGCTGACTGGAGCCCTGCACTTCACTACCTGGAGCCCTGCCCCTCAAATAAGGAGCCCTGCCCCTCACAAATGGGGCCCTGCTCCTTACAGATGGAGCCCTGCCCCCCACACATGGAGCCCCGCCCATCACTACCTGGAGCCCTGCCCCTCACTGCCAGGATCCCCTTCATTTACACATGGAGCCCTTTTCCTCACACAATGAGCCCTGCTCCTAAAACATGGTTCGCCGCCCCTCACTGCCTGGAGCCATGCCCCTCACACATGCGGTCTCGCCCCTCACACATGGAGCCACGCCCCTCAACCATGGAGCCCTGCCCCTCATTTCCTGGACCAGCGCACCTGACTGCCTGGAACCCCGCCCCTCACGCATGGACCCCCTTACCTCACACATGGAGTCCCGCCCCTCACACATGGAACCCCGCCCCTCAAACATGGAGCCCTGCACCTCACTTGCTAGACACTTGCCCATCACACATGGGGCCCCCCCATCAGCACCTTGAGCCCGGTCCCTTACACATGGAGCCCTGACCCTAACACATGGAGCCCTGCCCTTCACTGCCTGGAGCCCTGCCCCTCACACATGGAACCATGCCCCTCACACATCGAGCCCTGCCCCTCACTCCCTGGAGCCCCGCACCTAAAACATGGAGCACCGCCCATCACTGCCGAGAGCCCCGCCCCTCACTGCCTTGATCCCCACCCCTCACACATGGAGCCCCTTCCCTCACACATGAGGCCCTGCCCCGCACTGCCTGGACCCCTGCCCCTCAAACATTAATCCACACCCATCACTGCCTAGAGCCTGCCCCTCACTACCTGGATCCCGGCCCCTCACACATGGAGCCTGTTCCCTCACACATGGGGCCCTGCCCCTCACACATTGAGCCCTGCCCCTCACACATGGAGCCCCGCCTATTACTACCTGGAGCCCTGCCCCTCACACATGGAGCCCCGCCGCTCACACATGGAGCCCAGCCCCTCACTACCTGGAGCCCTGCCCCTAGCCCATGGGGCCCTGTCCATCACTGCCTGAAGCCCTGCCCCTCAAACATGGAGCCCTGCCCATCACTTTCAAGGCCCCGCCCATCACTGCCTGGAGCCCTGCCTCTCACACATGAAGCCCTGCCCCTCACATATGGAGCCGGGTCCCTCAGACATGGGGCCCTACCCCTCACAACTGGAGCCCCGCTCATTACAGCCTTGAGCCGTGCCCCTCACACATGCAGCCTTGCCCATCACTGCCTGGAGCCCTGCCTCTCACACATGGAGCCCTGCCCATCACACCCGGGAGCCCTGCCCCTCACACATGGTTCGCCGTCCCTCACTGCCTGGAGCCCAGCCCCACACACTGAGCCCCGCCCCTCAAACATGGAGCCTTGCCCCTGAAACTTGGAATCCGGCCCCTCAAACACAGAGCCCTGCTCGTCACTGCCTGGAGACCTGCCCGTCACACATGGATCCCCGCCCCTCACACATTAGCCCTGCCCCTCACTGCCTGGATCCTTGTCCCTCACACATCGAGCCTCTTCCCTCACACATGGGGCCCTGCCCGTCACACATTGAGCCCCGCCCATAACTGCGTGGGGCCCTGTCCCTCACACATGGGGCCCAGCCCCATCCACATGGAGTCCTGCCTCCCACACATGGTTCCCCGCCCCTCACTGCCTGGAGCACTACCCCTAACACAAGGAACCTCGCCCCTCACACATGGAACCCTGCCTCTCACACATAGAGCCCCACCCCTCACTGAATGGGGCCCTGCCCCTCAAACATGGAGCCCCGCCCATTACTTCCTGGAGCCCTGCACCTCACACATGGAGCCCTGCCCCTAAGTGCCGGGAGCCCTGCCCGTCACTGCCTGGAGCTGCTCCCCCCACACAAGGAGCCCTGCCCCTCACAAATGGAGCTCTGCCCCTCACACATGGAGTCTGGCCCTTCACTGCCTGGAACCCTGCCCCTCATACATGGAACTCCGACCCTCATACGTGGAGCCCCGCCCCTTACTTCCTGGATCCTAGCCCCTCACACAGGGAGTCCCTTCCCTCACACATGGGTCCCTGCCCCTCACACATGGAACCCCGCCCCTCAAAAACGGAGCACAGCCCATCACTGCCCAGAGCACTGCCCTTCACTGCCTGGATCCCCGCCCCTCACACAGGGAGCCCCTTCCCTCACACATGGGTCCCTGCCCCTCACACATGGAGCCCTGCTCCTCACACATGGAGCCGCGCCCCTCAAACATGGAGCCCCGCCCCCTACTGCCTGGAGTCCTGCCCCTCACAAAAGGAGCCCCGCCCATCACTGCCTGGTGTCCTGTCCCTCACACATTAAGCCCCGCCCCTCACACATGTAGCCCTGCCCCACACAACCTGGATCTCTGCCCCTCATACCTGGAGCACGCCGCTCACACATGGAGCCTGGCCGCTCACACATGGGGCCCTGCCCCTCACACATGGAGCCTCACCCCTCACATATGGAGCCCCGCCTCTCAAACATTGAGCCCTGCGCGTCACTGCCTGGAACGCTTCCCTTCACACATAGAGTCCCGCCCCTCACAGATGGAGCCCTGCCTCTCACTTCCTGGAGCCCTGCCCCCCACACATGGAGCCCCGCTAATCCCTGCCTAGAGCCCCACCCCTTACTGCCTGGATCCCATTCCTTTACATATGGAGCCCTTTCCCTCACACATGGGGCTCTGCCCCTCACACATGTAGGCCCGCCAATCACTGCCTGGAGCCCCACCCCTCACACATGGAGCCCTGCCCCTCACTCATTGTTCCCCGCCTCTCACTGCCTGGAGCCCTGCCCCTCACACATGCAGTCTTGCCCCTCACACATGGAGCCCCACCCTTGACTGCCTGGAGCCCTGCCCCTCATAGACTGAATCAGCGCCCCTGACTGCCTGGAAACCCCCCACTCATGCATGGACCCCCTTCTCTTACACATGGAGCCCCGCCCCTCAATCATGGAGCCCCACCCATAACTACCAGGAGCGCTGCCTCTCACACATTGAGCCCTGCCCCTCAGCACCTGGAGACCGGCCCTTCACACATGGAGACCCGTCCCTCACTGCCTGGAGCCCTGCCCCTCATACATGGAGCCCAGGCCCATCCACATGGAGCCCTGCCCCTCACACATGGATGCCAGCCCCTAACTGCCTGGAGCCCTGCCCCTCACACATGGAGTCTTACCCCTAACACATGGAGCCCTGCACCTCACACATGGAACCCCTTTCCTTACACATGGAGCCCAGCCCCTCACACATGGAGCCACGCCCATCACTGCCTGGAGCCCTGCCTCTCACACATGGAGCCCTGCCCCCCAACACCTTGAGCCCTGACCCTCACATATGGTTCACTGTCCCTCACTGCCTGGAGCCCTGCCCCTCGCATATGGAGGCCAGCCCGATTCACATGGAGCCCTGCCCCTCACATATGGAGCACTGCCCCTTACTGCCTGGATCCCCGCTACTCACACATGGAGCCCCTTCCCTCACACATGGGGCCCTGCCCTTCACACATGGAGCCCCTTCCCTCACACATGGAGCCCGGCCCACTACTGCTGGAGCCCTGAATCTCACACACGGAAACCTGCCCCTCACCATCTGGAGCGCTGCCCCTCACACATGGAATCCAGTCTGTCACTGCCTGGAGCCCTGCCCCTCACACATGGAGCCCTGCCCCTCACACTTGGAGCCCTGCCCTTCACTGCCTGGAGCCCTGCCTGTCACACGTGGAGCCCTGCCCCTAACAAATTGAGCCCTGCCCCTAACACATGGAGCGCCGCCCCTAAAACAAGGAGCACCGCCCCTCACTGCCTTGAGCCCTACCCCTCACACATGGAGCCCTGCCCCTCGCTGCCTGGATCTCTGCCCCTCACACATGGAGCCCCGCCCATCACTTCCTAGAGCCCTGCACCGCACTGTCCGGACCCCTGCCCCTCACACATGGAGCACCTTCCCTCACACATGGGGACTTTCCTCTCACACATGGAGCCCCACCCCTCAAACATTGAGCCCTGCCCCACACTGCTGGGAGCCCTTCCCCTCACCCATGGAGCCCCACCCCTCACTGCCTGGAGCCCTGCCCCTCACACATGGGGCCCTGCCCCTCACACATGGAACACTGCCCCTCACACATGGAGCACTGCTCCTAAAACATGGAGCCCTGCCCCTCTCTGCCTGGAGCCCTGCCCGTCACACATGGAGCCCAGCCCCATCCACATGGAGCCCCATCGCTCAAACATGGAGCCCTATCCCTCACAGCCCGGAGCCCTGCCAATCACACATGGAGACCCACCCATCACTGCATAGAGTCCCGCCCCTCACTGCCTGGATCATCGTCCCTCACACATGGAGCCCCTTCCTTCACACATGGGGCCCTGCCCCACACACATGGAGACCCGCCAATCACTTCCTGGGTCCCTGTCCCTCACACTTGGAGCCCAGCCCAATCCACATGGAGCCCTGCCCCTTACACATGATTCCCCGCCTCTCACTGCATGGAGTCCTGCCCCACACACATGGAGCCCTGCCCCTCACACTTGGAGCCCTGCCCTTCACTGCCTGGAGCCCTGCCTGTCACACGTGGAGCCCTGCCCCTAACAAATTGAGCCCTGCCCCTAACACATGGAGCGCCGCCCCTAAAACAAGGAGCACCGCCCCTCACTGCCTTGAGCCCTACCCCTCACACATGGAGCCCTGCCCCTCGCTGCCTGGATCTCTGCCCCTCACACATGGAGCCCCGCCCATCACTTCCTAGAGCCCTGCACCGCACTGTCCGGACCCCTGCCCCTCACACATGGAGCACCTTCCCTCACACATGGGGACTTGCCTCTCACACATGGAGCCCCACCCCTCAAACATTGAGCCCTGCCCCACACTGCTGGGAGCCCTTCCCCTCACCCATGGAGCCCTATCCCTCACAGCCTGGAGCCCTGCCAATCACACATGGAGACCCACCCATCACTGCATAGAGTCCCGCCCCTCACTGCCTGGATCATCGTCCCTCACACATGGAGCCCCTTCCTTCACACATGGGGCCCTGCCCCACACACATGGAGACCCGCCAATCACTTCCTGGGTCCCTGTCCCTCACACTTGGAGCCCAGCCCAATCCACATGGAGCCCTGCCCCTTACACATGATTCCCCGCCTCTCACTGCATGGAGTCCTGCCCCACACACATGGCTCCCCGCCCCTCAAAAATGGAGACCAACCCCTCAGACAAGGGGCCCTGCCCCTCACAAATGGAGCCCCACCCATTATTGCCTGGAGCCCTGCCCCTCACACATGGAGCCCCTTCCCTAACACATGGGGCCCTGTCCCGCACTGCCTGGAGCCCTGCCCCTCAAACATGGTGCCCCGCCCATCACTGCCTGGCGTCCTGTCCCTCACACATGGAGCCTCACCCCTCACAAATGGAGCCCTAACCCTCACTGCCTGGATCTCTGCCCCTCACACATGGAGCCCCGCCCATCACTGCTTAGAGCCCCGTCCCTCGCTGCCCGAATCCCTGCCCCTCACACATGGAGCCTTGCCTCTCACACAGGGAGCTCCGCCCCTCACAGATGGAGCCCCGCCCCTCACACCTTGAGGCCAGCCCCTCACACATGAGGCCGTGCCCCTCACACATGGACCCCCGCCCCTCAATGCCTGGAGCACTGCCCCTCACACGTGGAGCCTTCCCCCTCT
This sequence comes from Melozone crissalis, assembly GCF_028551555.1. Classification (NCBI taxonomy): domain Eukaryota; kingdom Metazoa; phylum Chordata; class Aves; order Passeriformes; family Passerellidae; genus Melozone; species Melozone crissalis. The sequence continues at coordinate 4,753,098 of NW_026535796.1, read as the reverse complement.
CACATGGAGCCCTGCCTCACACTGCCTGGAGTCCTTCACCGCACACATGGAGCCCCGCCCCTCACTCATGGAGCTTTGCCTCTCACACATGGGGCCCTGCCTCTCACTGCTTGGAACCCTTCCCCTCACACATGGGGCCCTGCCTATCACTGCCTGGACCCCTGCCCCTAACACGTGGAGCCCCGCCACTCACAGATCGAGCCCTGCCCCTAACTGCCTGAAGCCCTGCCCCTAAAACATGGAGCCCCGCCCTTCACTGCCTAGAGCCCCGCCCCTGAATGACTGGATCAGCGCCTCTGATTGGCTGGACCCCCGCCCCTCATGCATGGAGCCCCTTCCCTCCCACATGGGGCCCTGCCCCTCACACATGGAGCCCCATCCCTCAAACATGGAGTCCTGTGAGGTGCGGGGCTCCATGTGGATTGGGCTGGGCTCCATGTGTGAGAGGCAGGGCTTCAGGCAGTGATGGGCGGGGCTCCATGTTTGAGGGGCGGGGCTCCATGTGTGAGGGATGGGGCTCCATGTGTGAGGGAAGGGGTTCCATGAGTGAGAGGCGGGTTGCCAGGCTGTCAGGGGTGGGGACCCAGTCAGTGTGGGGCAGGGTTCCAGGCAGTGATGGGTGGGGCTCCATGTGTTAGGGGTCGGGCTCCCAGCAGTAAAGGGCAGGGCTCCATGTGTGAGGGGCAAGGCTCCATGTGTGAGGGGCGGAGCTCCATATGTGAGGGGCCGGGCTCCATGTGTTAGGGATGGGTCTCCATGTTTGAGGGGCGGGGCTCCATGTGTGAGGGGCAAGGCCCCATGTGTGATGGAAGGGACTCCATGTGTGAGAGGCGGGGATCTGGGAAGTGATGGGTGCAGCTCAAGGCAGTGATGGGTGGGGCTCCATGTGTGAGGGGAAGAGATCCAGGCAAAGAGGGGCGGGACTCCAAGTTTCAGGGGAGGGGCTCCATGTGTGTGGGACAGGGCCCCATGTGTGAGGGAAGAGGCTGCATGTGTGACGGGCGGGGATTGAAGCAGTTAGGGCCAGGGCTCTAGGCAGTGAGGGGCAAGGCTCCATGTGTGTGGGGCGGGGCTCCATGTGTGAGGGACAGGATTCCAGGAGTGATGGGTGGGGCTCCATCTGTTGGGGGCATGGATCGAGGCAGTGATAGGCAGGGCTCAATATTTTGGGGACGGGGCTCCATATGTGAGGGACAGTACTCCAAGGACCGGCAGCCAGTGCTCCATCTGTGTGGGGCAGGGCTCCAGGCACTGAGGGGCGGGGCTCCATGTTTGAGGTGTGGCACCCCATGTGTAAGGGAAGGGGCCACATGTGTGAGGGGCAGGGACGAGGTAGTGAGGGGCGCGGCTCTAGGACGTGATGCGCGGGGCTTCATATGTTAGGGGAAGGGCTCCAGGGAGTGAGGGGCAAGGCTCCATGTGTGAAGGGCAGGGCTCCATGTGTGAGGGGTGGAGCTCCATGTTTGAGAGAAAGGGCTACAGGCAGTGATGGGCCAGACTCCATGATTAAAGGGCGGGGCTGCATTGTGTGAGGGGCAGGGCCTGTGTGAGGGAAGCGGCTCCATGAGTGAGGGGCAGGGCTGCAGGCAGTGGGGGGCTGGACTCCATGTTTGCGCGGCGGGGCTCCATGTTTGAGGGGCGGGGCTCCATGTGTGAGGGGAAGAGATGCAGGCAGTGAGGGGCAGGATTTTAGGCAGTGATGGACGGGGCTCGATGAGTTAGGGGCAAGGCTCAAGGCAGTGATGGGAGGAGCACTATGAGGGAAGGGCGGAGCTCCATGTGTGAAATGAAGGGATCCAGTCAGTGAGGGGTGGGGCTCCATGTTTGAAGAGAGGGGCTCGATGTGTGAGGGGCAGGGCTGCACCTGTGACGGACGGGATTCCATGCGTGAGGCGCAGGGCTCGAGGTGGTGAGGGCCAGGGCTCCATGAAACGAGGGGCAGAGCTCCATGTTTGAGGGCCGGGGCTCCAATTGTAAGGGGCAGGGGCCCATGAGTGAGGGAAGGGGTTCCATGTGTGAGAGGCGGGGTTCCAGGCTGTCAGGGGTGGGGATCCAGTCAGTGAGGGCCGGGGCTCAACGCAGTGATGGGCGGGGCTCCATGTGTTGGGGGTGGGGCTCCTGGCAGTAAGGGGCAGGGCTCCATGTGTAAAGAAAGGCCCTTCATGTGTGTGGGGCAGGGCTCCAGCCAGTGATGGGCGGGGCTCCATGTGGGATGGGCAGGGCTCCAGGCATTGAGGGGCAGGGCTCCAATTGTGAGGGGCAGGGCCCCATGAGTGAGGGAAGGGGTTCCATGGGTGAGGGGCGGGGTTCCAGGCTGTCAGGGGTGGGGATCCAGTCAGTGAGGGCCGGGGCTCCAGCCAGTGATGGGCAGGGCTCCATGAGTTGGGGGTGGGGCTCCCGGCAGTAAGGGGCAGGGCTCCATATGTAAAGGAAGGGGCTCGATGGGTGTGGGGCAGGGCTCCAGCCAGTGATGGGCGAGGCTCCATGTGGGATGGGCAGGGCTCCAGGCATTGAAGGGCAGGACTCCATGGTTGAGGGGTGGGGCTCCAATTGTGAGGGGCAGGGCCCCATGAGTGATGGAAGGGGTTCCATGGGTGAGGGGCGGGGTTCCAGGCTGTCAGGGGTGGGGATCCAGTCAGTGAGGGTCGGGGCTCCAGCCAGTGATGGGCGGGGCTCCATGTGTTAGGTGTCGGGATCCCGGCAGTACGGGGCAGGGCTCCATGTGTAAAGGAAGGGGTTCGATGTGTGTGGGGCAGGGCTCCAGCCAGTGATGGGCGGGGCTCCATGTGGGATGGGCAGGGCTCCAGGCATTGAGGGGCAGGGCTCCATGGTTGAGGGGCGGGGCTCCAATTGTGAGGGGCAGGGCCCCATGAGTGAGGGAAGGTGTTCCATGGGTGAGGGGCGGGGTTCCAGGCTGTCAGGGGTGGGGATCCAGTCAGTGAGGGGCCAGGCTCCAGCCAGTGATGGGCGGGGCTCCATGGGTTAGGGGTGGGGCTCCCGGCAGTAAGGGGCAGGGATCCATGTGTGAGGGAAGGGGCTCCATGTTGAATGGGCAGGACTGCAGCCAGTGATGGGCGGGGCTCCATGTGTGATGGGTAGGGCTCCATGAAGTGAGGGGCAGGGCTCCATGTGGGATGGGCAGGGCTCCAGGCATTGAGGGGCAGGGCTCCCTGGTTGAGTGGCGGGGCCTCAATTGTGAGGGTCAGGGCCCCATGAGTGAGGGAAGGGGTTCCATGTGTGAGGGGCGGGGTTCCAGGCTGTCAGGGGTGGGGATCCAGTCACTGGGGTAAGGGCTCTAGGCAGTGATGGGCGGGGCTCCATGTGTTAGGGGTGGGGCTCCCAGCAGTAAGGGGCAGGGCTCCATGTGTGAGGGAAGGGGCTCCATGTTGAATGGGCCGGACTGCAGCCAGTGATGCGCGGGGCTCCATGTGGGATGGGCAGGGCTCCAGGCATTGAGGGGGAGGCCTCCATGGCTGAGGGCCTGGAATCCATTTGTGAGGGGCAGGGCCCCAGGAGTGAGGGAATTGGTTCCATGGGTGAGGAGCGGGGTTTCAGGCTGTCAGGGGTGGGGATCGACCAGTGCGGGTCGGGGCTCCAGCCAGTGATGGGCGGGGCTCCATGTGTTTGGTGTGGGGCTCCATGTGTATGGGGCAGGGCTCCAGCCAGTGATGGGCGGGGCTCCATGTGGGATGGGCAGGGTTCCAGGCATTGAGGGGAAGGGCTCCATTGTTAACGGGTGGGGTTCCAGGCTGTCAGGGGTGGGGACCAAGTCAGTGAGGGTCGGGGCTCCAGCCAGTGATGGGCGGGGCTCCCTGTGTTAGGGGTCGGGCTCCCGGTAGTAAGGGGCAGGGCTCCATGTGTGAGGGAAGGGGCTCGAGGTGCGTGGGGCAGGGCTCCAGGCAGTGATGTGCGGGGCTTCATGTGGGATGGGCAGGGCTCCAGGCATTGAGGGGCATGGCTCCATGGTAAGAGGGGCGGGGCTCCAATTGTGAGGGGCAGGGCCCCATGAGTGAGGGAAGGGGTCCATGGGTGAGGGGCGGAGTTGCAGGCTGTCGGGGGTGGGGATCCAGTCAGTGAGGGGCGGGGCTCCAGCCAGTGATGGGCGGGGCTCCATGGGTTAGGGGTGGGGCTCCCGGCAGTAAGGGGCAGGGCTCCATATGTGAGGGAAGGGGCTCGATGTGTGTGGGGCAGGGCTCCCGGCAGTGATGGGCGGGGCTCCATGTGGGATGGGCAGGGCTCCAGGCATTGAGGGGCATGGCTCCATGGTTGAGGGGCGGGGCTCCAATTGTGAGGGGCAGGGCCCCATGAGTGAGGGAAGGGGTTCCATGCGTGAGGGGCGGGGTTCCAGGCTGTCAGGGGTGGGGATCCAGTCAGTGAGGGGCGGGGCTCCAGCCAGTGATGGGCGGGGCTCCATGGGTATAGGGGTGGGGCTCCCGGCAGTAAAGGATATGTCTCAATGTGTTAGGGAAGGGGCTCGAGGTGTGTGGGCAGGGCTCCAGCCAGTGATGGGCGGGGCTCCATGGGTTAGGGTTGGGGCTCCCGGCAGTAGAGGGGCAGGGCTCCATGTGTGAGGGAAGGGGCTCGATGTGTGTGGGGCAGTGCTCCCGGCAGTGATGGGCGGGGCTCCATGTGGGATGGGCAGGGCTCCAGGCCTTGAGGGGCAGGGCTCCATGGTTGAGGGGCGGGGCTCCAATTGTGAGGGGCAGGGCCCCATGAGTGATGGAAGGGGTTCCATGCGTGAGGGGCGGGGTCCCAGGCTCTCAGGGGTGGGGATCCAGTCAGTGAGGGGCGGGGCTCAAGTCAGTGATGGGCGGGGCTCCATGTGGGGTGGGCAGGGCTCCAGGCATTGAGGGGCAGGGCTCCATGGTTGAGGGGCGGGGCTCCAATTTTGAGGGGCAGGGCCCCATGAGTGAGGGAAGGGTTTCCATGGGTGAGCGGCGGGGTTCCAGGCTGTCAGGGGTGGTGATCTATTCAGTGATGGGCGGTGCTCCAGCCAGTGATGGGCGGGGCTCCATGGTTTAGGGGTGGGGCTCCCGGCAGTAAAGGGGCAGGGCTCCATGTGTGAGGGAAGGGGCTCGATGTGTGTGGTGCAGGGCTCCAGCCAGTGATGGGCGGGGCTCCATGTGGGATGGGCAGGGCTCCAGGCATTGAGGGGCATGGCTCCATGGTTGAGGGCGGGGCTCCAATTGTGAGGGGCAGGGCCCCATGAGTGAGGGAAGGGGTTCCATGGGTGAGGGGCAGGGTTCCAGGCTGTCAGGGGTGGGGATCCAGTCAGTGATGGGCGGGGCTCCATGGGTTTTGAGTGGGGCTCCAGGAAGTAAGGGGCAGGGCTCCATGTGTGAGGGAAGGGGCTCCAATTTTGAGGGTCAAGCCTCCATTAGTGAGGGAAGGCGTTCTGTTTGTGAGGGGCGGGGTTCCAGGCTGTCAGAGTTGGGGATCCAGTCAGTGAGGGGCCGCGGCTCCAGCCAGTTATGGGCGGGGCTCCTTGGGTTAGGGGTGGGGCTCCCGGCAGTAAGGGGCAGGGCTCCATGAGTGAGGGATGGTGCTCGATGTTTGTGGGGCGGGGCTCCAGGCAGTGATGGACGTGGCTCCATGTGGGGTGGGCAGGGCTCCAGGCATTGAGGGGCAGGGCTCCATGGTTGAGGGGCAAGGCCCCAATTGTGAGGCGCAGGGCCCCATGAGTGAGGGAATGTGTTCCATGGGTGAGGGGCGGGGTTCCAGGCTGTCAGGGGTGGGGATCCAGCCAGTGATGGGCGGGGCTCCAAGGGTAAGGGGTGGGGCTCCCGGCATTGAGAGGCAGGGCTCCATGGTTGAGGGGCGGGGTTCCAATTGTGAGGGGCAGGGCCACATGAGTGTTGGGCGGGGTTCCATGGGTGAGGGGCAGGGTTACAGGCTGTCAGGGGTGAGGAACCGGTCAGTGAGGGGCCGGGGCTCCCGCCAGTGATGGGCGGGGTACCATGGCTTAGGGGTGGGGCTCCCGGCAGTAAGGGGCAGGGCTCCATGTGTGAGGGATGGTGCTCGATGTTTGTGGGGCGGGGCTCCAGGCAGTGATGGGCGGGGCTCCATGTGGGATGGGCAGGGCTCCAGGCATTGAGGGGCAGGGCTCCACGGTTGAGGGGCGGGGCTCCAATTGTGAGGGGCAGGGTACCATGAGTGAGGGAAGAGGTTCCATGGGTGAGGGGCGGGGTTCCAGGATGTCAGGGGTGGGGATCCAGTCAGTGATGGGCGGGGCTCCAGCCAGTGATGGGCGGGGCTCCATGGGTTTTGAGTGGGGCTCCAGGAAGTAAGGGGCAGGGCTCCATGTGTGAGGGAAGGGGCTCCAATTTTGAGGGGCAGGGCCTCCATTAGTGAGGGAAGGCGTTCTGTGTGTGAGGTGCGGGGTTCCAGGCGGTCAGGGGTGGGGATCCAGTCAGTGAGGGGCGGGGCTCTAGCCAGTGATGGGCGGGGCTTGTTTGGTTAGGTGTGGGGCTCCCGGCTGTAAGGGGCAGGGTTCCATGTGTGAGGGAAGGGGCTCGATGTGTGTGGGGCAGGGCTCCAGCCAGTGATGGGCCGGGCTCCATGTGGGATGGGCAGGGCTCCAGGCATTAAGGGGCAGGGCTCCATGGTTGAGGGGCGGGGCTCCAATTGTGAGGGGCAGGGCCCCATGAGTGAGGGAAGGGGTTCCATGGGTGAGGGGCGGGGTTCCAGGCTGTCAGGGGTGGGGATCCAGTCAGCGAGGGGCGGGGCTCCAGCAAGTGATGGGCGGGGCTCCATGGGTTAGGGGTGGGGCTCCCGGCAGTAAGGAGCTCCAGGTGTGAGGGAAGGGGCTCGATGTGTGTGGGGCAGGGCTCCAGGCAGTGATGGGCGGGGATCCATGTGGGATGGGCAGAGGTCCAGGCATTGAGGGGCAGGGCTCCATGGTTGAGGGTCGGGGCTCCAATTGTGAGGGGCAGGGCCACATGAGTGAGGGAAGGGGTTCCATGTGTGAGCGGCGGGGTTCCAGGCTGTCAGGGGTGGGGATCCAGTCAGTGAGGGGCGGGGCTCCAGCCAGTGATGGGCGGGGCTTGTTTGGTTAGGTGTGGGGCTCCCGGCAGTAAGGGGCAGGGCTCCATGTGTGAGGGAAGGGTCTCGATGTGTGTGGGGCAGGGCTCCAGGCAGTGATGGGCGGGGCTCCATGTGGGATGGGCAGGGCTCCAGGCATTGAGGGGCAGGGCTCCATGGTGTAGGGGCGGGGCTCCAATTGTGAGGGGCAGGGCCCCATGAGTGAGGGAAGGTGTTCCATGGGTGAGGGGCGGGGTTCCAGGCTGTCAGGGCTGGGGATCCAGTATATGATGGGCGGGGCTCCATGGTTTTGTGGTGGGGCTCCCGGCAGTAAGAGGCAGGGCTCCATGTGTGAGGGAAGGGGCTCGATGTGTGTGGGGCAGGGCTCCAGGCTGTGATGGGCGTGGCTCCATGTGGGATGTGCAGGGTTCCAGGCCTTGAGGGGCAGGGCTCCATCGTCGAGGGGCGGGGCTCCAATTGTGAGGGGCAGGGCCCCATGAGCGTATGGCGTGGTTCCAAGGGTGAGGGGAGGGGTTACAGGCTGTCAGGGGTGGGGATCCAGTCAGTGAGGGGCGGGGCTCCAGCCAGTGATGGGCGGGGCTCCATGAGTTAGGGGTGGGGCTCCATGTATTAAGGGGCACGGCTTCATGTGTTAGGGAAGGGGCTCGATGTGTGTGGCGATGGGCTCCAACCACTGATGGGCGGGGCTCCATGTGGGATGGGCAGGGCCCAAGCCATGGAGGGGCAGGGCTCCATGGTTGAGGGGCGGGGCTCCAATTGTGAGGGCAAGGGCCCCATGAGTGAGGGAAGGGGTTCCATGGGTGAGGGGCGGGGTTCCAGGCTGTCAGGGGTGGGGATCCAGTCAGTGAGGGTCGGGGCTCCAGCCAGTGATGAGCGGGGCTCCATGTGTAAGGAGTGGGGCTATCGGCAGGAAGGGGCAGGGCTCTATGTGTGAGGGAAGAGGCTCGATGTGTGCGGGGCAGGGCTCCAGCCAGTGATGGGCGGGGCTCCATGTGGGATGGGCAGGGCTCCAGGCATTTAGGGGCAGGGCTCCAGGGTTGAGGGGCGGGGCTCCAATTGTGAGGGGCAGGGCCCCATGAGTGAGGGAATGGGTTCCATGGGTGAGGGGCGGGGTTCCAGGCTGTCAGAGATGGGGATCCAGTCAGTGAGGGTCGGGGCTACCGCCAGAGATGGGCGGGGCTCCATGGGTTCGGGGTGGGGCTCCCGGCAGTAAGGGGCAGGGCTCCATGTGTGAGGGAAGGGGCTCGATGTGTGTGGGGCAGGGCTCCAACCAGTGATGGGCGGGGCTCCATGTGGGTTGGGCAGGGCTCCAGGCATTGAGGGGCAGGGCTCCATGATTGAGGGGTGGGCCTCCAATTGTGAGGGGCAGGGCCCATGAGTAAGGGAAGGGATTCCATGTGTGAGGGGCGGGGTTCCAGGCTGTCAGGGGTGGGGATCCAGTCAGTGATGGGCGGGGCTCCATGGGTTTGGGGTGGGGCTCCCGGCTGTAAAGGGCAGGGCTCCATGTGTGAGGGAAGGGGCTCGATGTGTGTGGGGCAGGGCTCCAGGCTGTGATGGGCGTGGCTGCATGTGGGATGTGCAGGGTTCCAGGCCTTGAGGGGCAGGGCTCCATGGTTGATGGGCGGGGCTCCAATTGTGAGGGGCAGGGCCTCATGAGTGACGGAAGTTGTTCCATGGGTGAGGGGCGGGGTTCCCGGCTGTCAGGGGTGGGGATCCAGTCAGTGAGGGGCGGGGCTCCAGCCAGTGATGGGCGGGGCTCCATGGGTAAGGGGTGGGGCTCCCGGCAGTAAGGGGCAGGGCTCCATGTGTGAGGGAAGGGGCTCAATGTGTGTGGGGCAGGGCTCCAGGCAGAGATGGGCGGGGCTCCATGTGGGATGGGCAGGGCTCCAGGCATTGAGGGGCAGGGCTCCATGGTTGAGGGTCGGGGCTCCAATTGTGAGGGGCAGGGCCCCATGAGTGTGGGGCGGGGTTCCATGGGTGAGGGGCAGGGTTACAGGCTGTCAGGTGTGGGGATCCAGTCAGTGAGGGCGGGGCTCCAGCCAGTGATGGGCGGGGCTCCATGGGTTAGGGGTGGGGCTCCCGGCAGTATGTGGCCGGGCTCCATGTGGGAGGGAAGGGGCTCGATGTTTGTGGGGCAGGGCTCAAGGCAGTGATGGGCGGGGCTCCATGTGGGATGGGCAGGGCTCCCGGCATTGACAGGCAGGGCTCCATGGTTGAGGGGCGGGGCTCCAATTGTGAGGGGCAGGGCACCATGAGTGAGGGAACGGGTTCCATGGGTGAGGGGCGGGGTTCCAAGCTGTCAGGGGTGGGGATCCAGTCATTGAGGGGCGGGGCTCAAGCCAGTGATGGGCGGGGCTCCATGGGTAAGGGGTGGGGCTCCCGGCATTGAGGGGCAGGGCTCCATGGTTGAGGGGCGGGGCTCCAATTGTGAGGGGCAGGGCCCCATGAGTGTTGGGCGGGGTTCCATGGCTGAGGGGCAGGGTTTCAGGCTGTCAGGGGTGGGGAATCAGTCAGTGAGGGTCGCGGCTCCAGCCAGTGATGGGCGGGGCTCCATGGGTAAGGGGTGGGGCTCCCGGCATTGAGGGGCAGGGCTCCATGTGTGAGGGAAGGGGCTCGAGGTTTGTGGGGCGGGGCTCCAGTCAGTGATGGGCCGGGCTGCATGTGGGATGGGCAGGGCTCCAGGCATTAAGGGGCAGGGCTCCATGGTTGAGGGGCGGGGCTCCAATTGTGAGGGGCAGGGCCCCATGAGTGAGGGAATGGGTTCCATGTGTGAGGGGGGGGTTCCAGGCTGTCAGGGGTGGGGATCCAGCCAGTAAGGGGCGGGGCTCCAGCCAGTGACGGGCGGGGCTCCATGTGTTTGGTTTGGGGCTCGATGTGTGTGGGGCAGGGCTCCAGCCAGTTATGTGCGGGGCTCCATGTGGGACGGGCAGGCCTCCAGGGATTGAGGGGCAGGGCTCCATTGTTGAGGGGTGGGGTTCCAGGCTGTCAGGGGTCGGGATCCAGTCAGTGAGGGCCGGGGCTCAAGCCAGTGATGGGCGGGGCTCCATGTGTAAGGGGTGGGGCTCCCGGTAGTAAGGGGCAGGGATCCATGTGTGAGGGAAAGGGCTTGAGGTGCCTGGGGCAGGGCTCCAGGCATTGAGGGGCAGGGCTCCATGGTTGAGGGGCGGGGCTCCAATTTTAGTGGCAGGGCCCCATGAGTGAGAGAAGGGTTTCCATGGGTGAGCGGCGGGGTTCCAGGCTTTCAGGGGTGGGGATCTAGCCAGTGATGGGCGGCGCTCAAGCCAGTGATGGGCGCGGCTCCATGGTTTAGGGGTGGGGCTCCCGGCAGTAAGGGGCAGGGCTCAATGTGTGAGGGAAGGGGCACGATGTGTGTGGGGCAGGGCTCCAGCTAGTGATGGGCGGGGCTCCATGTGGGATGGGCAGGGCTCCAGGCATTGAGGGGACGGGCTCCATTGTTAAGGGGTGGGGTTCCAGGCTGTAAGGGGTGGGGATCCAGTCAGTGAGGGCCGCGGCTCCAGCCAGTGATGGGCGGGGCTCCCTGTGTTAGGGGTGGGGCTCCCGGTAGTAAGGGGCAAGGCTCCATGTGTGAGGGAAGGGGCTCGAGGTGCGTGGGGCAGGGCTCCAGGCAGTGATGGGCGGGGCTCCATGTGGGATGGGCAGGGCTCCAGACATGGAGGGGCAGGGCTCCATGGTAGAGGGGCGGGGCTCCAATTGTGAGGGGCAGGGCCCCACGAGTGAGGGAAGAGGTTACATGTGTGAGGGGCGGGGTTCCAGGCTGTCAGGGGTGGGGATCCAGTCAGTGAGGGTCGGGGCTCCAGCCAGTGATGGGCGGGGCTCCATGGGTTAGGGGTGGAGATCCCGGCAGTAAGGGGCAGGGCTCCATGTGTGAGGGAAGGGGCTCGATGTGTGTGTGGCAGGGCTCCCGGCAGTGATGGGCGGGGCTCCATGTGGGATGGGCAGGGCTCCAGGCATTGAGGGGCAGGGCTCCATGGTTGAGGGGCGGGGCTCAAATTGTGTGGGGCAGGGCCCCATGAGTGAGGGAAGGGATTCCATGTGTGAGGGGCGGGGTTCCAGGCTGTCAGGGGTGGGGATCCAGTCAGTGAGGGGCGGGGCTCCAGCCAGTGATGGGCGTGGCTCCATGGGTTAGGGGTGGGGCTCCTGGAAGTAAGGGGCAGGGCTCCATGTGTGAGGGAAGGGGCTCGATGTGTGTGGGGCAGGGCTACAGCCAGTGATGGGTGGGGCTCCATGTGGGATGGGCAGGGCTCCAGGCATTGAGGGGCAGGGCTCCATGGTTGAGGGGCGGGGCTCCAATTGTGAGGGGCAGGGCCCCATGAGTGAGGGAAGGGGTTCCATGGGTGAGGTGCGGGGTTCCAGGCTGTCAGAGGCTGGGATCCAGTCAGTGAGGGGCGGGGCTCCAGCCAGTGATGGGCGGGGCTCCATGGGTTAGGGGTGGGGCTCCCGGCAGTAAGGGGCAGGGCTCCATGTGTGATTGAAAGGGCTCGATGTATGTGGGGCAGGGCTCCAGCCAGTGATGTGCGTGGCTCCATGGGTTAGGGGTGGGGCTCTTGGAAGTAAGGGGCAGGGCTCCATGTGTGATTGAAAGGGCTCGATGTATGTGGGGCGGGGCTCCAGCCAGTGATGGGCGTGGCTCCATGGGTTAGGGGTGGGGCTCTTGGAAGTAAGGGGCAGGGCTCTATGTGTGAGGGAAGGGGCTCGATGGGTGTGGGGCAGGGCTACAGGCAGTGATGGGCGGGGCTCCATGTGGGATGGGCAGGGCTCCAGGCATTTAGGGGCAGGGCTCCATGGTAGAGGGGCGGGGCTCCAATTGTGAGGGGCAGGGCCCCATGAGTGAGGGAAGGGGTTCCATGGGTGAGGTGCGGGGTTCCAGGCTGTCAGAGGCTGGGATCCAGTCAGTGAGGGGCGGGGCTCCAGCCAGTGATGGGCGGGGCTCCATGGGTTAGGGGTGGGGCTCCCGGCAGTAAGGGGCAGGGCTCCATGTGTGATTGAAAGGGCTCGATGTATGTGGGGCACGGCTCCAGCCAGTGATGTGCGAGGCTCCATGTGGGATAGGCAGGGCTCCAGGCAATGAGGGGCAGGGCTCCATTGTTGAGGGTCGGGGCTCCAATTGTGAGGGGCAGGGCCCCATGAGTGAGGGAATGTGTTCCATCGGTGAGGGGCGCGGTTCCAGGCTGTCAGGGGTGGGGATCCAGTCACTGAGGGGCGGGGCTCCAGCCTGTGATGGGCGGGGCTCCATGGGTTAGGGGTGGGGCTCCCGGCAGTAAGGGGCAGGGCTCCATGTGTAAAGGAAGGGGCTCGATGTGTGTGGGGCAGGGGTCCAGGCAGTGATGGGCAAGGCTCCATGTGGGATGGGCAGGGCTCCAGGCATTGAGGGGCAGGGCTCCATGGTTGAGGGGCGGGGCTCCAATTGTGAGGGGCAGGGCCCCATGAGTGAGGGAAGAGGTTCCATGGGTGAGGGGCGGGGTTCCAGGCTGTCAGGGGTGGGGATCCAGTCCCTGAGGTACGGGGCTCCAGCCAGTGATGGGCGGGGCTCCATGGGTTAGGGGTGGGGCTCCCGGCAGTAAAGGATATGTCTCCATGTGTGAGGGAAGGGGCTCCATATGTGTGTGGGCAGGGCTCCAGCCAGTGATGGGCGGGGCTCCATGGGTTAGGGTTGGGGCTCCCGGCAGTAGAGGGGCAGGGTTCCATGTGTGAGGGAAGGGGCTCGATGTGTGTGGGGCAGTGCTCCCGGCAGTGATGGGCGGGGCTCCATGTGGGATGGGCAGGGCTCCAGGCCTTGAGGGGCAGGGCTCCATGGTTGAGGGGCGGGGCTCCAATTGTGAGGGGCAGGGCCCCATTAGTGATGGAAGGGGTTCCATGGGTGAGGGGCGGGGTCCCAGGCTGTCAGGGGTGGGGATCCATTCAGTGAGGGGCGGGGCTCCAGTCAGTGATGGGCGGGGCTCCATGTGGGGTGGGCAGGGCTCCAGGCATTGAGGGGCAGGGCTCCATGGTTGAGGGGCGAGGCTCCAATTTTGAGGGGCAGGGCCCCATGAGTGAGGGAAGGGTTTCCATGGGTGAGCGGCGGGGTTCCAGGCTGTCAGGGGTGGTGATCTATTCAGTGATGGGCGGCGCTCAAACCTGTGATGGGCGGGGCTCCATGGTTTAGGGGTGGGGCTCCCGGCAGTAAGGGGCAGGGCTCCATGTGTGAGGGAAGGGGCTCGATGTGTGTGGTGCAGGGCTCCAGCCAGTGATGGGCGGGGCTCCATGGGTAAGGGGTGGGGCTCCCGGCATTGAGGGGCAGGGCTCCATGTGTGAGGGAAGGGGCTCGAGGTTTGTGGGGCGGGGCTCCAGTCAGTGATGGGCCGGGCTGCATGTGGGATGGGCAGGGCTCCAGGCATTAAGGGGCAGGGCTCCATGGTTGAGGGTCGGGGCTCCAATTGTGAGGGGCAGGGCCCCATGAGTGAGGGAAGGGGTTCCATGGGTGAGGGGCGGGGTTCCAGGCTGTCAGGGGTGGGGATCCAGTCAGTGAGGGGCGGGGCTCCAGCCAGTGATGGGCGGGGCTCCATGGGTTAGGGGTGGGGCTCCCGGCAGTAAAGGGGCAGGGCTCCATGTGTGAGGGAAGGGGCTCGATGTGTGTGGGGCAGGGCTCCTGCGCGTGATAGGCGGGGCTCCATGTGGGATGGGCAGGGCTCCAGGCATTGAGGGGCAGGGCTCCATGGTTGAGGGGCGGGGCTCCAATTGTAGGGGCAGGGCCCCATGAGTGAGGGAAATGGTTCCATTGGTGAGGGGCAGGTTTCCAGGCTGTCAGGGGTGGGGATCCAGTCAGTGAGGGGTGGGGCTCCAGCCAGTGATGGGCGGGGCTCCATGTGGGCTGGGCAGGGCTCCAGGCATTGAGGGGCAGGGCTCCATGGTTGTGGGGCGGGGCACCAATTGTCAGGGGCATGGCGCCATGAGTGAGGGAAAATGGTTACATTCGTGAGGGGCGGGGTTGCTGGCTGTCAGGGGTGGGGATCCAGTCAGTGAGGGGCGGGGCTCCAGGCAGTCATTGGCGGGGCTCCCGGCGGGAAGGAGTAGGGCTCCATGTCTGAGGGAAGGGGCTCGATGTGTGTGGGCAGGGCTCCAGCCAGTGATGGGCGGGGATCCATGTTGGGGAGGCAGTGCTCCATGGTTGAGGGAAGGGGCTCCAATTCTGAGGGGCAGGGCCCCATGAGTGAGGGAAGGGGTTCCATGGGTGAGGGGCGGGGTTCCAGGCTGTCAGGGGTGGGGATCCAGTCAGTGAGGGGCAGGGCTCCAGCCAGTGATGGGCGGGGCTCCATGTGTTTGGGGTGGGGCTCCCGGCAGTAAGGGGCAGGGCGCCATGTGTGAGGGAAAGGGGCTCGATATGTGTGGGGCAGGGCTCCAGCCAGTGATGGGCAGGGCTCCATATGGGATGGGCAGGGCTCCAGGCATTGAGGGGCAGGGCTCCATGGTTGAGGTGCGGGGCTCCAATTGTGAGGGGCAGGGCCCCATGAGTGAGGGAAGGGGTTCCATGGGTGAGGGGCGGGGTTCCAGGATTTCAGGAGTGGGGATCCAGTCAGTGAGGGGCAGGGCTCCAGCCAGTGATGGGCGGGGTTCCATGTGTAAGGGGTGGGACCCCCGGCACTAAGGGGCAGTGCTCCATGTGTGAGGGAAGGGGCTCGATGTGTGTGGGGCAGGGCTCCAGGCAGTGATGGGCGGGGCTCCATGTGGGATGGGCAGGGCTCCAGGCATTGAGGGGCAAGGCTCCATGGTTGAGGGGCGGGGCTCCAATTGTGAGGGGCAAGGCCCCATGGATGAGTGAATGTGTTGATGCCTGCAGGTCGGGTTCCAGGCTGTCAGGGGTGGGGATCCAGTCAGTGAGGGGCGGGGCTCCAGCCAGTGATGGGCGGGGTTCCATGGGTTAGGGGTGGGGCTCCCGACAGCAAGGGGCAGGGCTCCATGTGTGAGGGAAGGGGCTCGATGTGTGTGGGGCAGGGCTCCAGCCACTGTTGGGCGGGGCTCCATGTGGAATGGACAGGGCTCCAGGCATTTAGGGGCGGGGCTCCATGGTTGAGGGGCGGGGCACCAATTGTTATGGGCAGGGCCCCATGAGTCAGGGAAGGGGTTCCATGGGTGAGGGGCGGGGTTGCAGGATTTCAGGAGTGGGGATCCTGTCAGTGAGGGGCGGGGCTCCATGGTTTAGAGGTGGGGCTCCCAGCCGTAAGGGGCAGGGCTCAATGTGTGAGGGAAGGGGCTCGATATGTGTTGGGCAGGGCTCCAGCCAGTGATGGGCAGGGCTCCATGTTTGAGGGTTGGGGCGCCAATTGTGAGGGGCAGGGCCCCATGAGTGAGGGAAAGGGTTCCATGGGTTAGGGGCGGGGTTCCAGGCTGTCAGGGGTGGGGATCCAGTCAGTGAGGGACGGGGCCCTGGGCAGAGATGGGCGGGGCTCCATGGGATAGGGGTGTGGCTCCCGGCAGTAAGGGGCAGTAATCCATGTGTGAGGGAAGGGGCTCGATGTGTGTGGGGCATGGCTCCAGCCAGTGATGGGCGGGGCTCCATGTGGGATGGGCAGGGCTCCAGGCATTGAGGGGCAAGGCTCCATGGTTGTGGGGCGGGGTACCAATTGTCAGTGGCATGGCGCCATGAGTGAGGGAAAAAGGTTACATTCGTGAGGGGCTGGGTCCAGGCTGTCAGGGGTGGGGATCCACTCAGTGAGGGCCAGGGCTCCAGCCAGTGATGGGCGGGGCTCCATGAGTTAGGGGTGGGGCTACCGGCAGAAAGGGGCAGGGCTCCATGTGAGAGGGAAGGGGCTCGATATGTGTGGGGCATAGCTCCAGCCAGTGATGGGCGGGGCTCCATGTGGGCTGGGCAGGGCTCCAGGCATTGAGGGGCAGGGCTCCATGGTTGTGGGGCGGGGCACCAATCGTCAGGGGCATGGCGCCATGAGTGAGGGAAAATGGTTACATTCGTGAGGGGCGGGGTTGCTGGCTGTCAGGGGTGGGGATCCAGTCAGTGAGGGGCGGGGCTCCAGGCAGTTATTGGCGGGGCTCCCGGCGGGAAGGAGCAGGGCTCCATGTCTGAGGGAAGGGGCTCGATGTGTGTGGGCAGGGCTCCAGCCAGTGATGGGCGGGGATCCATGTTGGATGGGCAGGGCTCCATGGTTGAGGGAAGGGGCTCCAATTCTGAGGGGCAGGGCCCCATGAGTGAGGGAAGGGGTTCCATGGGTGAGGGGCAGGGTTCCAGGCTGTCAGGGGTGGGGATCCAGTCAGTGAGGGGCAGGGCTCCAGCCAGTGATGGGCGGGGCACCATGTGTTAGGGGTGGGGCTCCCGGCAGTATGGGGCAGGGCTCCATGTGTGAGGGATGGGGGGCGATATGTGTGGGGCACGGCTCCAGCCAGTGTTTTGCGTGGCTCCATTTGGGATGGGCAGGGCTCCAGGCATTGAGGGGCAGGGCTCCATGGTTGTGGGGCGGGGCTCCAATTGTCAGGGGCATGGCCCCATGAGTGAGGGAAGGGGTTCCATGGGTGAGGGGCGGGGTTCCAGGATTTCAGGAGTGGGGATCCAGTCAGTGAGGGGCAGGGCTCCAGCCAGTGATGGGCGGGGTTCCATGTGTTAGGGGTGGGGCCCCCGGCACTAAGGGGCAGTGCTCCATGTGTGAAGGAAGGGGCTCGATGTGTGTGGGGCAGGGCTCCAGGCAGTGATGGGTGGGGCTCCATGTGGGATGGGCAGGGCTCCAGGCATTGAGGGGCAGGGCTCCATGGTTGAGGGGCGGGGCTCCAATTGTGAGGGGCAAGGCCCCATGGATGAGTGAATGTGTTGATGCCTGCAGGTCGGGTTCCAGGCTGTCAGGGGTGGGGATCCAGTCAGTGAGGGGCGGGGCTCCAGCCAGTGATGGGCGGGGTTCCATGGGTTAGGGGTGGGGCTCCCGACAGCAAGGGGCAGGGCTCCATGTGTGAGGGAAGGGGCTCGATGTGTGTGGGGCAGGGCTCCAGCCACTGATGGGCGGGGCTCCATGTGGGATGGGCAGGGCTCCAGGCATTTAGGGGCGGGGCTCCATGGTTGAGGGGCGGGGCTCCAATAGTGATGGGCAGGGCCCCGTGAGTCAGGGAAGGGGTTCCATGGGTGAGGGGCGGGGTTGCAGGATTTCAGGAGTGGGGATCCTGTCAGTGAGGGGCGGGTCTCTATGCAGTTATGGGCGGGGCTCCATGGGTTAGAGGTGGGGCTCCCAGCCGTAAGGGGCAGGGCTCAATGTGTGAGGGACGGGGCTCGATGTGTGTGGGGCAGGGCTCATGCCAGTGATGGGCGGGGCTCCATGTGGGATGGGCAGGGCTCCAGGCATTGAGGGGCAGGGCTCCATGGTTGAGTGGCGGGGCTCCAACTGTTACGGGCAGGACCCCTTGAATGAGGGAAGGCGTTCCATGCGTGCAGGGCGCGTTCCAGGCTGTCACTGGTGGGGATTCATTCAGTGAGGGCCGGGGTTCCAGCCAGTGAGGGGCGGGGCTCCATGGGTTAGGGGTGGGGCTCTCGGCAGTAAGGGGCAGGGCTCCATGTGTGAGTAAAGGCCTCGATGTGTGTGGGGCAGGGCTCAAGACAGCGATGGGCGGGGCCCCATGTGGGATGGGCAGGGCTCCAGGCATTGAGGGGCAGGGCTCCATGGTTGAGGGGCGGGGCTCCAATTATGAGGGGCAAGGCCCCATGAGTGAGGGAAGGGGTTCCATGCGTCAGGGGTGGGGTTCCAGGCGGTCAGGGGTGGGGATCCAGTCAGTGAGGGGCGGGGCTCTAGCCAGTGATGGGCGGGGCTCCATGGGTTAGGGGTAGGGCTCCCGGCAGTATGGGGCAGGGCTCCATGTGTGAGGGATGGGGGGCGATATGTGTGGGGCAGGGCTCCAGCCAGTGTTTTGCGTGGCTCCATTTGGGATGGGCAGGGCTCCAGGCATTGAGGGGCAGGGCTCCATGGTTGTGGGGCGGGGCTCCAATTGTCAGGGGCATGGTGCCATGAGTGAGGGAAAATGGTTACATTCGTGAGGGGCGGGGTTGCAGGCTGTCAGGGGTGGGGATCCAGTCACTGAGGGGCGGGGCTCCAGCCAGTGATGGGCGGGGTTCCATGGGTTAGCGTGGGGCTCCCGACAGTAATGGGCAGGGCTCCATGTGTGAGGGAAGGGGCTCGATGTGTGTGAGGCAGGGCTCCAGGCAGTGATGGGCGGGGCTCCATGTGGGATGGGAAGGGCTCCAGGCATTGAGGGGCGGGGCTCCCATTCTGAGGGGCAGGGCCCCATGAGTGAGGGAAGGGGTTCCATGGGTGAGGGGCGGGGTTCCAGGCGGTCAGGGGTGGGGATCCAGTCAGTGAGGGGAGGGGCTCTAGACAGAGATGGGCGGGGCTCCATCGATTAGGGGTGCGGCTCCTGGCAGTAAGGGGCGGGGCTCGATGTGTGAGCGAAGGTGCTCCATGTGTGTGTAGCTGGGATCCAGCCAGTGATGGGCTGGTCTACATGTGGAATGGGCAGGGCTCCAGGCATTGAGGGGCAGGGCTCCATGGTCGAGGGGCGGGGCTCCAATTTTGAGGTGCCGGGCCCCATGAGTGAGGGAAGTTGTTCCATCGGTGAGGGCCGGGGTTCCAGGCTGTCACGGGTGGGGATCCAGTCAGTGAGGGGCGGGGCTCCAGCCAGTGATGGGCGGGGCTCCATGGGTTAGGGGTGGGGCTCCCAGCAGTAAGGGGCAAGGCTCCATGTGTGAGGGAAGTGGCTCGACGTGTGTGAGGCAGGGCTCCAGCCAGTGATGGGCGGGGCACAATGTGGGATGGGCAGGGCTCCAGACAATGAGGGGCACGGCTCCATGGTGGAGGGGCGGGGCTCCGATTTTTAGGGGCTGGGCTCCATGTGTGAGGGAAGTGGCTCGATGTGTGTGGGTCAGGGCTCCAGCCAGTGATGAGTGGGGCTCCATGTGGAATGGGCAGGGCTCCAGGCATTGAGGGACTGGGCTCCATGGTTGAGGGGCGGGGCTCCAATTGTGAGGGGCAGGGCCCCATCTGTGATGGAAATTGTTCCATGGGTTATGGGCGGGGCTCCAGGCTGTCAGGGGGGGGATCCAATCAGTGAGGGTCGGGATCCAGCCAGTTATGGGCGGGGCTCCATGGGTTAGGGGTGGGGCTCCCGGCAGTAAGGGGAAGGGCTCCATGTGTGAGGGAAGGGGCTCGATGTCTGTGGGGCAGGGCTCCAGCCAGTGATGGGCGGGGCTCCATGTGGGATGGGCAGGGCTCCAGGCATTGAGGGGCAGGGCTCCATGGTTGAGGTGCGGGGCTCCAATTGTGAGGGGCAGGTCCCCATGAGTGAGGGAAGGGGTTAAATGGGTGAGGGGCAGGGTTCCAGGCTGTCAGGGATGGGGATCCAGTCAGTGAGGGTCGGGGCTCCAGCCAGTGATGGGCGGGGCTCCATGGGTAAGGGGTAAGGCTCCCGGCAGTAAGGGGCAGGGCTCCATGTGTGAGGGAAGGGGCTCGATGTGTGTGGGGCAGGGCTCCAGCCAGTGATGGGCGGGGCTCCATGTGGGATGGGCAGGGCTCCAGGCATTGAGGGGCAGGGCTCCATGGTGGAGGGGCGGCGCTCCAATTTGGATGGGCAGGGCCCCATGAGTGAGGGAAGGGGTTCCATGGGTGAGGGGCGGGGTTCCAGGCTGTCAGGGGTGGGGATCCAGTCAGTGAGGGTCGGGGCTCCAGCCAGTGATGGGCGGGGCTCCATGGGTTAGGGGTGGGGCTTCCGGCAGTAAGGGGCAGGGCTCCATGTGTGACGGAAGGGGCTCAATGTGTGTGGGGAAGGACTCCAGCCAGTGATGGGCGTGGCTCCATGTGGGAGGGGCAGGACTCCAGGCATTGAGGGGCAGGGCTCCATGGTTGAGGGGCGGGGCTCCAATTGTGAGGGGCAGGGCCCCATGAGTGAGGGAAGGGGTTCCATGGGTGAGGGCCAGGTTTCCAGGCTGTCAGGGGTAGGGATCCAGTCAGTGAGGGGCGGGGCTCCAGCCAGTGATGGGCGGGGGTCCATGGGTTAGGGGTGGGGCTCCCGGCAGTAAGGGGCAGGGCTCCATGTGTGAGGGAGGGGGCTCGATGTGTGTGGGGCAGGGCTCAGCCGGTGATGGGCGGGGCTCCATGTGGGATTGGCTGGGCTCCAGGCATTGAGGGGCGGGGCTCCATGGTTGAAGGGCGGGGCTCCAATTGTGTGGGACAGGGCCCCATGAGGGAGGGAAGGGGTTCCATGCGTGATGGGCAGGCTGCCAGGCTGTCAGGGGTAGGGATCCAGTCAGTGCGAAACGAGGCTCTAGGCAGTGATGTGTGGGGATCCATGGGTTAGGGGTGGGGCTCCCGGCAGTAAGGGGCAGGGCTCCATGTTTGATTGAAGGGGCTCGATGTTTGTGGGGCAGGGCTCAAGCCAGTGATGGGCGGGGCTCCATGTGGGATGGGCAGGGCTCCAGGCATTGAGGGGCAGGGCTCCATGGTTGTGGGGCGGGGCACCAATTGTCAGTGGCATGGCGCCATGAGTGAGGGAAAATGGTTACATTCGTGAGGGGCGGGGTTCCAGGCTGTCAGGGGTGGGGATCCAGTCAGTGAGGGGCAGGGCTCCAGCCAGTGATGGGCGGGGCTCCATGGGTAAGGGGTGGGCCTCCCGGCAGTAAGGGGCAGGGCTCCATTTGAGAGGGAAGGGGCTCGATGTGTGTGGGGCAGGGCTCCAGGCAGTGATGGGCGGGGCTCCATGTGGGATGGGCAGGGCTCCAGGCATTGAGGGGCAGGGCTCCATGGTTGAGGGGCGGGGCTCCAATTGTGAGGGGCAGGGCCCCATGAGTGAGAGAAGGGGTTCCATATGTGAGTGGCGGGGTTGCAGGCTGTCAGGGGTGGGGATCCAGTCAGTGAGGGGCGGGAATCCAGCCAGTGATGGGCGGGGCTCCATGTGGGATGGGCAGGGCTCCAGGCTTTGGAAGGCAGGGATCCATGGTTGAGGGGCGGGGCTCCAATTGTGAGGGGCAGGGCCCCATGAGTGAGGGAAGTGGTTCCATGTGTGAGGGGTTCTGTTCCAGGCTGTCAGGGGTGGGGATCCAGTCAGTGAGGGGCGGGGCTCCAGCCAGTGATGGGCGGGGTTCCATGGGTTAGGGGTGGGGCTCCCGACAGTAAGGGGCAGGGCTCCATGTTTGAGGGAAGGGGCTCGATGTGTGTGGGGCAGGGCTCCAGCAAGTGATGGGCGGGGCTCCATGTGGGATGGGCAGGGCTCCAGGCATTTAGGGGCGGGGCTCCATGGTTGAGGGGCGGGGCTCCAATTGTTAGGGGCAGGGCCCCATGAGGGAGGGAAAAGGTTCCATGGGTGAGGGGCGGGGTTCCAGGCTGTCAGGAGTGGGGATCCTGTCAGTGAGGGGCGGGGCTCCAGCCAGTGATGGGCGGGGCTCCATGGGTTAGGGGTGGGGCTCCCGGCAGTAAGGGGCAGGGCTCCATGTGTGAGGGAAGGGGCTCGATGTGTGTGGGGCAGGGCTCCAGCAAGTGATGGGCGGGGCTCCGTGTGGGATGGGCAGGGCTCCCGGCATTGAGGGGCAGGGCTCCATGGTTGAGGCGCGGGGCTCCAATTGTTAGGGGCAAGGCCCCATGAATGAGTGAATATGTTCCATGCCTGCAGGTCGGGTTCCAGGCTGTCAGGGGTGGGGATCCAGGCTGTGAGGGGCGGGGCTCCAGCCAGTGATGGGCGGGGCTCCATGGGTTAGTGGTGGGGCTCCCGGCAGTAAGGGGCAGGGCTCCATGTGTGAGGGAAGGGGCTCGATGTGTGTGGGGCAGGGCTCCAGCCAGTGATGGGCAGGGCTCCATGTGGGATGGGCAGGGATCCATGGTTGAGGGGCGGGAATACAATTGTGAGAGGCAGGGCCCCATGAGTGAGGGAAGGGGTACCATGGGTGAGGGGCGGTTTTCCAGGCAGTCAGGGGTGCGGAGAGAGTCTGTGATGGGCGGGGCTCCAGGCAGTTATGGGCGGGGCTCCCGGCAGTAAGGGGCAGGTCTCCATGTGTGAGGGAAGGGACTCGATGTGTCTTGGGCGGGGCTCCAGGCAGTGATGCGCGGGGCTCCATGTGGGATGGGCAGGGCTCCAGGCATTGAGGGGCAGGGCTCAATGGTTGAGGGGCGGGGTTCCAATTGTGAGGGGCAGGGCCCCATGAGTGTGGGAAGGGGTTCCATGGGTGAGGGGAAGGGTTCCAGGCTGTCAGGGGTGGGGATCCAGTCAGTGAGGGGCGTGGCTCAAGCCAGTGATGGGCGGGGCTCCATGTGGGATGGGCAGGGCTCCATGGTTGAGGGGGGGGAATACAATTGTGTGGGGCAGGGCCCCATGAGTGAGGGAAGGGGTTCCATGGGTGAGGGGCGGTGTTCCAGGCGGTCAGGGGTGGGGACCCAGTCAATGAGGGGCAGGGCTCCAGCCAGTGATGGGCGGGGCTCCATGTGGGATGGGCAGGGCTCCAGGCATTGAGGGGCAGGGCTCCATGGTTGTGGGGCGGGGCTCCAATTGTGAGGGGCAAGGCCCCATGAATGAGTGATGTGTTCCATGCCTGCAGGTCGGTACCAGGCTGTCAGTGGTGGGGATCCAGTCAGTGAGGGGCGGTGCTCTAGGCAGTGATGGGCGGGGCTCAATGGGTTAGGGGTGGGCCTCCCGGCAGTTAGGGGCACGGCTCCATGTGTGAGGGAAGGGGCTCTATGTGTGTGGGGCAGGGCTCCAGGCAGTGATGGGCGGGGCTCCATGTGGGATGGGCAGGGCTCCAGGCTTTGAGGGGCAGGGCTCCATGGTTGAGGGGCGGGGCTCCAATTGTGAGGGGCAGCACCCCATGAATTCGGGAAGGGGTTCCATGCACACAGGGCGGGTTGCAGGCTGTCAGGGGTGGGGATCCAGTCAGTGAGGGGCGGGGCTCTAGGCAGTGATGGGCGGGGCTCCATGGTTGAGGGGCGGGGCTCCAATTGTGAGGGGCAGGGCCCCATGAGTGAGGGAAAGGGGTTCCATGCATTAGGGGAGGGGTTGCAGGCTGTCAGGGGTGGGGATCCAGTCAGTGAGGGGTGGGGCTCCATGTCTGGTGGCCTGTGGCCCTGTCCCTCACACATGGAGCCCAGCCCCATCCACATGCAGCCCTGCCCCTCACGCATGATTCCCTGCCCCTCACCACCTGGAGCACAGCTCCTCAAACACGGAGCTCTTCCCCTCACTGCCTGGAGCCCCACCCCTAACACATGGAGCCCCGCCCATCTCTGCCTAGAACCCCTACCCCCACTGCCTGGATCCCCGCCCCTCACGCGTGGAGCCCCTTCCCTCGCACATGGAGCCCTGCCGCTCATATATGGAGCCCCGCCCGTCACTGCCAGGAGCCCTGCCTCTCACACATGGAGCCATGCTCCTCACCACTTGGAGACCTGCCCCTCAAACATGGAGCCCCGCCCCTGTCTGCCTGGAGCCCTGCCCCTCACACATGGAGCCCAGTCCCATCCAGAGGGAGTCCTGCCCTGCACATATGGAGCCCTGCCCCTAGCTGCCTGGAGCCCTGCCCCTCACACATGGAGCGTCGCTCCTCACACATTGAGGCCTGCCCCTCAAACATGGAGCCCTGCCCCTCACTGCCGGAAGCCCTGCCCGTCACACATGGAGCCCTGCTCCTCCCACATGGAGCCCAGCCCCTCACCGTCTTGAGCCCAGCCCTTCACACATGGAGCTCGGCCTCTCACACATCGAGCCCCGCCCCTCACACAAGGAGCCCAGCCCATCACTGCCTGGAGCCCCGCCCATCACTGCCTAGGTCCCTGCCACTCACACATGGAGCCCCTTCCCTCACACATGGGGACCTCCCCCTCACTGCCCGGATCCCTGCCCCTCACACATGGGGCACCGCCCATCACTGCCTAGAGCCCCGCCCCTCAGTGCCTGGATCCCCGCCCCTCAAGCATGGAGCCCTTTCCGTCACACATGGAGCCTCGCCCCTGAAACATGGAGCCCTTCCCCTCCCACATGGAGCCCCGCCCACACACATGGAGCCCTGTCCCTCACACATGGAGCCCTTCCCCCAGCTGCCTGGAGCCCTGCCCTTCACACATGATTCCCCGCCCCTCACACGGACCGGGACCCGGGAGAGGGGGTGGGAGGGTAGAAGGGGAGGGGCCATTTTTCTGTCCGGTGATCTCTAGATGTGCTCGCGCTGCAGAGTGACGTGACGCCCTCCGCTTCCCCCCCACCCGCCCCCTCCCTCCCCCCGGGCCCCGGTCCGCAGTAGGGGGTCCCGGGGAGGGGGCCGGGCCGAGCCCCGTCCGGTGGAGGGGTCCCGGGGAGCGGGCGGAGCCTGGAGGGGGGAAGTGCCCCCTCCGCCCCGCCCTCCACCGGGGCCCCTCCCCCGGAGGGGGCCCGCCTCGCCCCCCTCCCTGGGACCCCCCGTCTCCGGAGGGGGCCCTACCCCCCACCCCAACCCGCTCCCCCCTGGGACCCCCTCCTGAGGAGGGGGCCCTGCCTAACACCCCCCCACCCCCCAACCTCCCCCCCCCCGGGGCCCCCCAGTGTGATGTAGGGACAACCGGAACCCCGGCGCTGTCGGGCCGTGCATTGCACTGCAATGGGGGGTCCCGCCCCGTGTGGGGGCTCCAGGGACAGCGGGGGCGCCGCTCCGGCCCTCTGGGCTTTATTGTGCGGCGCCCCGAGCCCCGGGGCTGCGGGGGAAAGAGGGAGAGGGAAGGAGAGGGGAGGACGGGGAGAGAGGAGAGATGAGGAGGGTGAGGAGGGGTGGGGAGGTGGATCGGGGTACGGAGGAAAGCGGGAGGAGAAGGGAAAGGCCAAGAGGGAAGAGAAGGAACGTGGACAGAGGAAGGAGAGAATGGGAATAGAAGGGATTAACCGGGTAGAGGGATTAACAGGAGAGGAAGGAGTGTGGAGGTTTGGGAAGAAAGGCGAGGAGGGTTTGGGGGAGAGAGGGAGGAGGCGGAAAGGGAGAGAAAGCAGGGGAGTACGGGGAGAAGGAAGGAGGGGTAGAGGGGGAGACAGGAGGGGAGGCCGAAGCCCCCGCGCCCCACCTGAGGACGGCGGACACGCAGCCGCCGCCCGCACCGAGCTCTGAGTGAGCAAATGGCGGCGGAGGCGATTCCCGGGGATTAAATCACCTCGGCCCCGCCCCGCGCAGCCGCGCTGGGGCCCCGCGCACCTGAGCCGGGCCCGCCCCTCGCACCTGTGTCGGGTTCGGCCCCGCCTCTGGATCCGCCCCCGGAACCGCCTCACAGAGCCCCGGCCCCGCCCTGGGCTCCGCCTCACAGAGCCCCGGCCCCGCCCCTTGAACCGCCCCTGGGCACACCCCGGGCCCCGCCTCATGGAGCCCCGCCCTGCCCGGGCTGGGGGCGGGGCCATCGCTCGCGGCCTCGCCCCTCTCACATGGGCCGGGCCCGTCCCTCACGGCTGGGCCGAACCGGGGCTGCTCCCGGCCCTGGCACCGGGGCTTCGGGCCCGTGTCCGCTGGGGGTCCCGGGGCGGGATTGGGGCCGGCATGGGGACCGGGCTCGCCGCGGGCGGGAGGAGCCGCTCCGGGACGGGCGCTGGGGCGGAGCCCGGCGCTGCCGCTCCTGCTCCGGTTCCGCCACGGCCCCGGAACGCTCCAAGCCCCGCCGGTCCCCGCAGCGCCGGAGAAATAATTTCGGAAATTTTTATCCAGCGTAGGCATATAATTCTCCTAGAGAAACCCCAAACATAAAGGCTATGGGGTCGAGGCAGGTGGGAGGGGCGGGCGATGTTCTGCTTTAAATTAAAATACATCGGGAAAAATCCATATGTGGAACAGCTCATTTCCTCTCCCGGACTGGCTTCTGTGTGATCGGCTGCGATTCCAGTGTTCGCATGGCATTTCCAGCCTGTGGGACTCCAATGGAATGCCAGGTGCTGAGCAGGAGAGAACACAGTGGGAAATGTCTCTGGATCAGGCAGTGTCCCAAAGGTCTGGTACTGCCCAGCGTTCCTGGCTGGAATTTGGGGATCCCTGCACAGCCCCTCTGTAGTGTCCCTGTGAACCTGGCACTGCCCAGCATTCCTGGCTGGAATTTGGGCACACGTTCCTGGCCAGGGATAGGTGATCCCAGCACAGCCCTCCCAGCACATCCCGCTGCTTCCTCAAGTCCCTTTAACCAGGATCCTTTTTTGGGGTGGGAGTACCCAAACCCAGCAGATTTGGCTTTAACCGATTTTGGGGGATCTCCCCTCTCCTCAGCCAGTTCCTGCTGCCAAAACCCAGCCTGAGGCTCAGCTCCCCATCCCCTCAATCTCTCCAAGGAATTGCACTTGGATTTCCCAATCCAGCTGGGCAGTAACTTAGCTGCAGTAATTGCTTAAGAAATAATTAAAATAAATTCAAAGAATGAAGAGACAATAAAGAACTGCCAGCTCCAACCAAGGGCTGCTCAAGCCCCTTCTCAATGATCTGCTTTAATTAATCAATGCAAATGAACCAATTAAAACCACATTGATACAGTTTTATTCTTTTTTATTGAATTCTAGAGAAAAACTGCAGAATAGGAAAGAACCTTTTTAACCCCAAAACTCTTCTGGGAGATCCACAGGGCAGGGCTGCACTGCACCCCAAACTGAGGAGAACTGGGAGCAAAGACAAACCCAGACTGAGATTCCTGGGAGATTGGTGCAGCTTCTGCCAGCCAGAACATTCCTTGGTCTGAACACACACCTGTGAATCCCAGGAATCTGGGACATCATCAAGAGCCTTTTTATTAAAAGCAGATTTCCACAGAGAATTTACAGAATACAGAAAATTAAATGCAAAGGAACAGCTCCCCCAGCCCAGCAGGCTGCAGCATCCAAAAGAAAATGAACAGAAAGATGATGGATTGGGACCATCACCAATCCCAAATCCCTGATGTGGAAGGAATATCACTCTGCGTTGCTTTATAATTCACCACTTCTCTTAGTGGACAAACTCTTCATCTTTGCTCCAATTCACCGAGTTCCCAACTGTGGCCACCAAGATTCTGCTGCCCCAAGCCCTGGTAGGAACATCAAGTGGTCCAGGTGCAGTGTGGAGCAGGGAAAGAATTGGGATCATTTCTCTTTTCCAATTCCAGATGTCTTGGTGAGGTTGGGAAAAATAAGGAATTTAGTTTACACTACAAGATTGGAGTCTCTTTTTAATGACTGGCAGACAACACATGTGGGGAAACATTTCCACCTACACAGGCAAACCATGAACAGCAGGATGGAATCTGGAAACAGAAATGATCAGGTGCCTTCTACCAAGGTGGGAGAGGGAGAGGGAGAGGGAGAGGGAGAGGAATCTCCTTTCTCCTGGGGTAGGTGTTGTACATGTTTACCTACCTTTCACACCCTCAACAGCAATTTTTCCTTATGGATAACACATCAGAAAAAAAAAAACCCCTGCAAGTGAATTGTTAATCTGCCAGGATGACAGCCCTGGGACAGACATTTTTCCTGCTGTGCTCTTGCTCTTTTCAGAGCAGTCTGACCAAGTTTTCCAGCCAGGAGACCCCAGATGAGCACAAAGAGCCACCCCTCAGTACTGCAGTTATTTACAGCTCGGCTCCTGGCTGCAGAGAAGAGCCCTGGGAGCCCCAGCAGCAGCACAACCTTCAGCACAGGTCCCCTTGCACAGCCCAGGTGCACACAAAGCACACACCAGCCCCAAACTCCTCCCTCCTGACTCAGTTACCTTCTGGAATGCCACAGAAGAAGGAATTCCAACCTAACTGGGATTCCCTTCTCCTCCTGGCCCTCAGGGCACTGCTGGGCAAAGGCAGCTCTCCCTCCCTGGCCTGCTGGATTCATTTGACTCCTCCAAGCTCTCCCCCACTGTGGAATTCCAACTGAAATGTTCCACAGGGGTATAACCAGACCAGGAGCTGTCCCAAAACACGTGAGCTAAAGACAATCCTGCAACCACTGTTGTGGTATCCAGCACTAAATTAGTGGTTTCAACCTCCTTCTGACCACCTAACACAGCTCATGAGGGCAGGAGAATTAATTTAAACTAAGTACAATGGGCTCAATTTCCATTGCCAGGTTTTACAGTGCACAAAGAACTGAGCTTCCCCAGCACATGGATTTCAAACCACTGGCCAAAGCCAGTAGGTCAGAAAGGGAAAAGCAGAGCTGCTGGCAGTGCTGGAAGCACTGATTGCCCTGAGCTACAACAGCTGAAGGAGACCCTGAGCCCCAGTGAATATGGCATCAGGTATCTGTGCAGGTTACATTTCATAAGCAAAAAGATCCCTGGGAAGTGCATTAAAATTGTTCCTACCTGTCCTTTCACAAGGCAAGACTGTTTTTCCATACAGCAAATGGTTTTTTAATTCAACAGATAGCACTTCACTCAGCTGGAGAAGAAAAAGATGAGATCTGCTAAATTCCCTAAGCCAGGCAACACAAAACAAAACAAAACAAAGCAAAACTTTTCAGTTTGGGTAAAAAAGAACCTTTCATTCCACTTTTTCACCATTTTCAACAGTCTACCATATTCATTTTGTCTCTCTTCAAACAAAAAGCCAATTCAGCTTTGAAAACCGTATATTCTGGTGTCCCAAGCTGACACATAAATGCATTTCTCTTCCCCTGTGCCCAAATACATCTTAGCATAGAAACATCCAAACTCACGTTTCCTGGGAACTTGCAGAATTCAGCCTGATAAAAACCCCACAGATTTCCAGTGGGTTCTGCCGCTTGGATTTTCAATTCCTCTTCCCCCAGCTGTTCCCTGCTCTGGCATCTGGGGCAGTTGTTTCCACTGGGCAGAACAGGGAGCATTTCACTCCTCTTTCCCTGGACTTGCAATCAGAGCCTTTGGGTCCTGCTGTGTCAGCCCCCCCAGGCCCTAAAGCAGCAATTCCTTCCACCCTTCCAGGAGCTGCCTCACAGCCCCCAGGAAGGCCCCATACCAAACCCCAGCAGCTTTGGTTTGCTTGCTTGTTCCCAGCCCCAAGGGATTCCACTGAAACAAGGGCTGCAAATCTTCCTCAAAAGAGGAGCAGAGGGACTCTGCCCCTCCAAATGTAAACTCCCAGCCACCATCACTCTTGTTCCACCAGTGAACCCACATTTGGTTCCATTACCAGGTGGGCTTCCACTAAAACTCCAGTTTTTCTCTCCTGCAGGAATTTTGAGGCTCAGGGAGTGGCTGTGCCCAGGAGATTTGCCAAAATCCGCTACGATTTCACTGCACGAAACGCCAATGAGCTGTCGGTGCTGAAGGATGAAATCCTGGAGGTACGTGAGCACTCCTGGGAAAGGTGTGTCCCCTCCCCTTCCAGGGGCAGCAGAGAGCTCAGGATGGCAGCCAGCACCAGCTCCTTGTCCCTGGTGGTGTGTGACAGTGACACAGGGCTCAGGATGGCAGCCAGCACCAGCTCCTTGTCCCTGGTGGTGTGTGACAGTGACACAGAGCTCAGGATGGCAGCCAGCACCAGCTCCTTGTCCCTGGTGCTGTGTGACAGTGACACAGAGCTGTGCTCCAATCCAGGCTGGCACAGGCTGCCTGTGCTGGGCTGTGTCCCCTCCTCAGCTCAGACACATCGGTCCCATCCCAACCACGGTGAGGAGGGAGGACAGCAACAACTCCCTGTCCTGCCCTGCTCATCCCCTGCTGGACTCCAATCTGTTCAAACACCCAGTTATTCTCCACAGTCCTCAGGAGTTTCATGGGGAAAGTGACACTGGATGAAGTGTCACTGGAGTTTTCCCAGAGTCACAGGGACCTTCAAGCTCATCTCATCATGAGTGTGCTCCTCACTCCCAGTTTGTGCTTCCTGCTGCTTCTGTTCCGCTGTGGAGCAAAACCTGGGGCTCTGGGATCAGCAAATCACTGACTTAGTGATTTGAAGTAGCAGAGAGGACTGAAAAGGTCTCAATTCCAACTCTCCAATTGTAGATCCTCACAGATCTGTCCTTCCACACCAGGCAACAGCCCAGGGGTGATGGGAGGGAAATAAATGGCAACACTGGGCTCAGGAAAATGGGAACATGGTTCTGGGAAACACAGAGTCCATCCCCCAGCCTCTGCTGCCTCACGGGGGCTGGGAGTTTCCCCTCTTGCTGAGAAGTTTGCAGGGCAGTTCCCTTATTTCACCAGCCCAAAGGGAACTAAATAACTCAAACCCAAGAAGATGACAAGCTGAAGCAGAACCCCAACATCAACCCCAGCCCTCAGGGAATGGGACCCTGTCCCTTGTCACCACTTGAGAGCAGCACTGGGAGCAAAGACTCTGCCAGATGAGTTTACACCCCTGAGCACACCTGGAGCAGGAGCTGGTGGGTGTTGAGGGGTTTTATGTCCTTTGAATGGGGCAGGAGGAACAGCGTGAGTTAGAAACGTGAGAAACAACTGGTCCCACTGTAAATTTGTTCACAAAACAAGTGAAAGTGAAGTTCTCTCCCCGGTCACACTGCAAGAAACCATAAAGCAGCTTTTTAGATCCCTCGACTGGGATTCTGTGATCTGTCCTCTCCTTTATCCTGCAGAAGAACTGCAGAAATCACAATTTCTCCCAAAGAGAAAGTGAGGTTTCAAAAGCTGAAGGGAGACTCTTGGCTCAGGGGGAAAGGGGAGATCCCCCACTCCCCTCTGGGGCCCTCCAGCCTCCAAAACCACAGAGATCTCCCCGTACACACTTGTTCCTGATGGTATTCTGAAGGTCCAAACCTCATCACTCACCCTATTGCTCCAACAGAGCACCTAAGCTTGTTTTTTAGACTAAAATACAAAAGTAAACCCTTTCCTGGGCTGTATTTACAGACTTAATAAAATTGCTGAACCACACCCCCATTTTCCTTACAATTTCCCCACATTTAATGGCATTTTTGACTCAATATTTGATTTCATTCCCTACCTGTTTCTGCAGAACTTATTCACCAAATGGATGAGCTGAACGACGAGCTGCTAAAGAAGATCACAAACAATAAAATTCAGCCTCCCCACAGGAATTTCAAAGTGGAAAAGCCTCAGCAAGTTTTTGTCCCCCTCACCTTTGAATCCAGCACTGAAGAAGTCAAAGCCTGGCTGGAGGCCAAGTCATTCAGCAAAGAGTAAGATTTGCTCTGTTGCCACATGAAACGCTCGTCCTTCCCTGGAGAAGGAGCTGGGGAGGCCACTGGCACCATCTCACCTGGGACAAGTCACTGGGATTTACCTACAGAGCCTGTGCTGTAAATTAGATTGCAACCCTATTAAACCCAGGCTCTATAACCAGCATACCCAGAGCCCAAACTCACTCCCTTTCTTTCTTATAAACATTTTCTTGGAGAAAAACAATCCATGAACTAAACCCACGGCCTGAGATGCCACTGGAATCACAGCTGCCAGCCTGGCACAGCCCCAGGGCCTGTGACACGACCCCAGTGCAGCTCCCAGCCTCCCATCTCCCACTCCTCACCTCTGGCACGAGGCCACTGCAGCACAACCATCATCCCCCACTTTGTGTCTCCCCAGGACCGTGGAACACCTGGGCATCCTCACTGGAGCTCAGCTCTTCTCCCTCAACAGAGAGGAGCTGAAGAAGGTGTGTGGTGATGAGGGGAACAGAGTGTACAGCAAGATCACGGTGGAGAAAAACCAGCTGGAGGTGAGTGTTTTTCTGGGCAATTCCTGCTGGAATGGGGGGCTGTACCAGCAGTGGCACATAGCTCATTAAACACACATTTTAAGAAACACAATTGGGGGAAAAAAGAATGCAACCAAACCTACACAAGCAATAAAACACACATAAAAAATTCTGAAGTGTCTTTTAAGCTAAAAGCCCCCAAATCCATAAGATCTCCCTGTTTCCATTAATTAATCTGCTTTTTACTGATATCACCTATCCCTTTGAAACTAGCCCTACTCCCACAGCATTCATTAAATACTGTAATTTAACTACAGCTTCAAGTTCAAATCCAAACTTGCTGTTTTGTTTCCATTCCAGAAAAGCAGAGGGGAGTCAGAGCTCCAAGAGATCATGAAGCGCCGCCAGGAAAGGATTGATTCTGCTAATTAAAGTCTCTCTGCTTTATTTCAGCTCTTAGCCCTCAGTAGTGCAGAAAAAAGGGAATGAAAGCAATGATTGCCGGCCCAGGCCGGAGGCAGCAGAGCTCCCCTTGGGCTCCAGCTGCCATCAGAGTGACAATTCCTTGAACACTCTGGGGAAGGGTTGGCAACAAGACCATATCCCACTGGGAAAGGTGTTTTAATTTTGCATGAAGTATTTTTTTTATAACTATGTATTTTATACTGAGATTTTCCGTGCATGCGATTGGAGCAGGATTCCCGCGGGGCTGGATGGACGACAAGGGCTGGATTCAAACAGAGACCCCAGAGCTTTTCCCCAAGGGCTGTCCCTGCTCCCAGCCCTGGCTGGCAGAGCAGGGCTGGCACACAGCTCAGGAGGGGCCAGCTCAGGGCCTGGAGCCTGCACCCCGAAAATGAGGCTGCAGGAACAACCCTGCACTGCTTTGGGTTCAAGGAAAGGACATTAAAGCTCATCCTGTTCCCCCCCATCACGGGCAGGGACGCCTTTCCCAAGCCCAAGTTGTTCAAATCCTGTCCAGCCTGGCCTTGGACACTGCCAGGGATGGGCAGCCTAAGGCAGCCCCACTTCCATTCCCTCCTCAGGGCAGGTGTCCCCTGCAGCCCACGAGCACAGCCCGGTGACAACTCCCTGTCCCCCTCCTGTCCCCTGTGCCCCTCACTGGACAAGGCTGGAATGGCAACACACATTCCCAAAGTCTGGCTGCTTCCCTAAATCCACAGACCAGTTGGTGCTGTCTCTGAGCAGCTGAAATGAGCTCTCAGTGCCTAGGAAGGAGCAGGAGTGACAAACAAAGGGATCTGAACGTGGACATGGGTGAGCTCCACCTGCCCACTGCTGCTGATGCACAGGCCTGGGCTCAGGGCAGCTGTGCAGCCCTTCCCTGGGCCACTGATCCTGCCCTGGAATGCTGTGGGGCTGCCAAACCCGGCCTCAGACCAGGAGAAGATAAGCCC
This sequence comes from Melozone crissalis, assembly GCF_028551555.1. Lineage (NCBI taxonomy): Eukaryota > Metazoa > Chordata > Aves > Passeriformes > Passerellidae > Melozone > Melozone crissalis. The sequence continues at coordinate 4,720,073 of NW_026535796.1, read as the reverse complement.
TGACCATTTGCTCCTGTCCCAGGCACACCCACAGCCCTTCCCAGGGTGTTGGTCACTCGTCCCCACCTTCAGCTTTTCACTGCAGAAAGTCAGCTGAAGTTATTCCCAAATAGCTGAAACCCCAAAGCACACTGGGAAAGGCAGGTTTAACTCCCAATAAATGGGCACAAGGAAAAAAAATCTAATTTAGCACAGGGTGTTGCTCTTGACTTCCTGTTTTCCTTCATAAAGTTATGTGCATTTCTATATAACAATCTGTAAATAGGGGGTGAGGAAAATCTCTCTCCCTGGAGGCAGAATTAGTGATTATGCTTCCAAAACTTACTCACAATTTCAAAACTCAAGCAAGCAGCGTACTTCCTGTCCACAGCAAGTTTGGCACACTGCATTTCTGTCTCTGTTTACCTGACAGACCAAGCTGATTGCAAAGCAGTGAAGCAAACACAGCTCCAGAGCTGCCCACAGCCCAGGGACAGTTGGCTTTTCTCTCTCAGCACTGCTCAGTCTTTGCCCAGATTTGTGTCTGTCCTTGCACATTTAACGGGAAAAGCTTTAACACAGCGTTGGGGAACTCGTGTCTCGATCTGAGAGCACCAGAGCACCTCAGGTTTGCTTTATTCCTGACTGTCTCCCATGGATAATCTGTTTTCTTCATCTGAAAGAGGACGCTGCTGGCAGCAGCAGAATCAGGGTGCAGGCAGGGGGGGATCCTGGGTTTGGTCACAGCCCTGCTGGGATCTGAGAAGGGCACTCACCTTGTCAGGGAGGGATGAAGAGGACAATCGTCCTGAGAAGCCCTGGCTCTGGAAGAGGATGAAGGGAAGCAGGATGGCAAGCACCGGAGGCAAAAGAGTTTCTAAAATGAAAATAAAACCAAATGTTGAGCTAGGAAACACCCCACCTTCTTGTCCTGGGGTGTAGAGGAAAGCAAATCACAGGGAATTACAGTTATCTGGCATTTTAACAGGAGTGTACACGACAGCTCTGTAAAGCTGGGAGCCACAGGAGCCCTTCCCAAAACAAACTTCTCAGCAGGCCTCACTGCAGAGGTCACTTTTACAAATTTCCATGCGACTGAGCTGTGCATCTGTTCTGTTTGTACTGCCTGCAGACTCTGCTATAAAGTACTGTACATTGATGTACCTGAGCGAAGGAGACAATGATATAACCATGCACTGTACAAGAGTTATTAAAATAGTTAAGTTATACTTATAAATCCATGTCTGTCTCTTTCACTAGGTTCTCATAATGATTTGTCACTGACAGACTGAGAAACTCAGCAAAAGCTCTGAAACCACACATTTCCTTTTGGGTTTGGGGATTGACAATCAACAGGAAGGGTGTTATGGCCTGGATAGCTGCGTTTTGAAAACAGAGGTGAAAATCTCACACATCACAAGAATTAAGTACCAGAAAAGCTGCAAGCTGAACTCCTTGCCTTGTCTGGTCTAGTGGAAGATGTTCCACCCATGGCAGGGGGTGGAACTGGATGGTCTTTAAAGTCCCTTCCAGCTCAAACCAGTCTGGGAATCTGTGATTCCATGACTCACAAGGGAGGCTCTCCTATTCCATGGCAAAGAAACCAGAGGCAGTACCAACGTGTTTCAATTCAAACAGCACTTAAACCTAAAGCTTCTTTGCATTATTCTTTCTTGGGTTGGGCAAAGCATGACAAGGTTGTACAAAGCACATTCTTGCCTGTCAGGAACTTCTGCGGCAGCTGTCCCAAGTGGAACAATACAGAAAGAGAGAACAGCATAACCCCATGACACAGCCAAGAGACAGATTCTCCGACCTTTCCGGCCAAGGGCCGGCCATCCTCTGCCTCAGGTGAACAACCACACTAACAAGATCACCTCCTCTACAGCCTAAATAGAGTTTAGGCAGACCAAGAGCCCAAAACACCTGTCCTGCTGGCTCGGGGGCTCCCTCGGCGGCTGGAGCTGTGCCCGACAAGCCATTTCGAACCTTGCCACGACGGCAGGGGAGGGAGCACAGCGCGCTGAGCTCCTGCAGCGAGGCACCACCGGCGCAGCTCCGAGCCTCCCCTCACGGCCGCCTCCCCTCAGGAGCCGCCCGCCGCCATCTTGCGGCACCGGCGGCGCCCGGGCCCCGCGCGGCCATGAGGGACGGGTGCCTTGGGGGCGGCTCGGGCCGTGGGGAAGTCCCCCGGGTGGTTCTGGGGACCGGAGATGCCGGTGCCGGGAGGTCCCGGGCCAGCAGAGCCCCGGACGCGCTCTGCTGGGGACAATGGCGGCGTCAGGGTCGCCCAGGCGACCGCCCGCCCCGAGCCCCAGGCCCACGGGCCAGCCAATCAGAATCGTTCTCCCTCCCGCCGCCCCGCCCCGGCTCCTGCCGGCCGCGTCCGTCTCGTGCCCGCGCTCCTGATTGGCCGCCGCCGGCCAGCCGGGCTGGGATTGGCGCGGGAGCGCGCGGGCCGCGGGTGCGCGCGCAGGCCGGTCCCCTCCGGGCACGCACCGTCCCTTATAGGCAGGCGAGCCCCCACAGCCGCGGACATGTCGGTGTCCCCCGTGAAGCGGCAGAAGATGGAGTCGGCGCTGGACCAGCTCAAGCACCACACCACGGTGGTGGCCGACACCGGGGACTTCAACGGTGAGAGGCGGCGCGAGGGGATCCCGTCGCCGCATCTTCTCCTTAGCCCCCTCTCCCGCCCCCCTGCACGGAGAGTGGGTGCGCCCGGCCGAAGGGGCGCGCACTGGGGGGAGCGAACCACCCTGCGGCCGAGAGGGGCGGCGGGAGGCGCTCGGTGGCGGTGCCTTGGTCCCCATCCCAGGGCAGATCCCGCCCAGGCGGGACATTTTCCAGAGCCTCCCGTGATCTCCCAGTTTGCCCCCGGGTGTGCCCTGACCACCACGTTCAGCTCTGCATGCTGTCAGACTCAAGCCAGGCTCTGCTGCGCTAATGAATTCGGGTTTTCTTCCAGTGACCTGTCTAGATCCGGGACGTGTTTGGGGTTTTTCCAAACTCAGGGCAACCCGGTCCAGCGGAGGGTGTCGCTGCCCGTAGCAGGGGGTGGAACGGGGCAATCTTTAAGGTCGCTTGCAACCCAATCATTACAGGATTATGTAAAAATAATGCCAGAGTGCTTTTGTTTTCCTTATCTGCTGAGAATGAGCCAGCACACTCCTTTCTGAGAAAGGGAGGTGGCCTTCGATTAAAAAGTCACTTGTTCCCAGGCTGTCACTGCCTGGCCCGGCACGGACACGGAGCCTGCTCGGTCCATCAGAGCCAAGAGCTCCGTCCCTGAGAGCAGCCCTTGAATCCTGTCCTATCCTCACCCGGGCCTGCAGTAATCCCTCCACCGCTTGCCTAATCCTGTTGGTGTAACAGTAAACAATCCTAAACAGCCACTCTCAAATGTCTTAACAGTACTAAAACTTAAGGTGGAGAGAGCACAGGGGTGGCAACAGCTCAGACACAGGAAAAAAACAAACCCCCAGGATGGCCAAGGGGGTGTTTGTGTGCAGGCACAGTAGGAACTGTAGAATATCCCACTGGGATCATCGAGTCCAGCTCCTGGCCCTGCTCAGGACATCCCCCAGTTGTTCTCTGGGCTGCTCTTACCAGCTGGGGGTTATTCTTGGAGCCCTGTCAAGGCAAGAGCCTTACCTGGCTCACTCCTGGCAGGTTAAACCCTGGTGGTTGTTGCTGCTGCTGGTTCCCAGTGGTGTTTGTAGAAGGTGTCAGTACAGATGCTTTAAGCAGTACCCACGTGAATTGAAGTTCTGAAGGAGCTGTTTGCATGGAGTGGACCTCACTCCAGGATCCTGATCATTTCCTGGGAGGGATCTATGGAAAAACAAGGCTTATTTTCAGTACAGTTGCATTCTCTCACTTGGGGTTTCATCCCTCTGCAGAAATACCGAGGAGAAGGAGTTGGTAATACAGATTTTGTTATTTTTTTGACATTTTAATTGTATTGTTGAAAATGCTGAGCGACCTGCAGAGGCTCTGCCCCATTTGCCCAGGTGCCAGGCTGTGACCACAGCCAGCAATGTGTGCCACAGCCTGCTGGAGCAAAACCTGGCATCACCTGGAACAGGCATAGTCCAGGGCTTAGGGTAAGACCAAGGGTCAAGTGTCTTCCTGGTAGGACAAGGAAATGAGAAGAGCAGATACTGAGAAACTGCAGCTGTGTGGAAAAGGTTTAAAAAGCAGTAAGAAAAGGTGCTGGAACCTCACAGGTGAATTCACCTGTCCTGGCCCATCAGTTGGACACAAACAAAAGCCTGAATTTCTGACTGCTTGAAGGGAAGGTCCCCAGTTCTGTGATTCCTGGAGCTCAGCTATGCTGGTTGGGATGAAGTCTGGAAATTAGTACTACTCTCCATCCATCACTTCTACAGGTTTATACTTTTGGGCAATTTCTGCAGTTTACAAACTTTAAAGTTTGCTGTATCTTGTGACTGCAGCCCAGTTGTTCTGTGCTCTGGCACAAAGCAGCCTTCAGGCAGTGTTTAAACACCACTGATGTGCTCTGTCATTAACAAGTGTTAACATTCTCACCTGGCTGAGCAAAACCCTTCTGATTTCTCAGGCAGGCTGGCTGTTTCAAACAGGCTGGTTTTCTTTCCTTAGCCATAGATGAGTACAAGCCCCTGGATGCCACCACAAACCCCTCCCTGATCCTCGCTGCGGCTCAGATGCCGGCATACCAGAAGCTTGTGGATGATGCTGTTGCCTACGGGAAGAAGCTTGGTGGGTAAGTAAAGAGGGGTTTCATTTCCTGTATTTAAAACAGACCTGTATTTAAAATGCCTTCTTTATTTACAAGCAATGTACTGGGGTTTCCCCCTCGTGTACTTGTGGGTTTGTCTCCTGCCCCAAAAGGCCTCAACACTTGGAGACAGATTCCTTATGCCCATTCCAGATGTGTGTCCTCAATTCCCAGCTCACACCTGGCCTTCCTTGCTCAGGAAAGCAACAGCACTATAGGAAAGTGTTCAAAGGCTAATCCTGTTGGCAAGCCAGAAGTGGCTCACTTGAACTCTGGAATTTAATGTTAAATGGGCTGTGAAATTCGATCTTCAAATCCACAGCAAAGTGTAAACTCACCTTTTTTTTTAGCCCTCATAAATGCTTTTGCTCTTTGTGGTTTTCAGGTCAGAAGAGGAGCAGATCAAAAATGCTTCTGACAAACTTTTTGTATTATTTGGAGCTGAAATCCTGAAGAGGATACCTGGCCGTGTGTCCACAGAAGTAGATGCAAGGTTGGCTCTTTTCCCTCTGGGTTATCCTGGATATTTGTAAACACAAAAAAGTAAACTGAGTTGGAGAAAGATTTTTTTTTTTTTTTTGTCTAGAAGACCAGTGGGACTTACATTATTAATAATAAAGAGTGTGGATTTGCCTTAGTTTGACTAGAAGTCTGTAACAAAAACAAGTAGCACTGACCTTGGATTTTCATAATCTTCATCTTGCTGCTTAAACAAGGGAAACCTCACACTTCCAGTTGTAGTTTTGCTAATTCTCTTCTATGTGATAACAGCTGCTCAATTTAACAAGAGATCTGTTTGAACAGTTTTTTTCCAAGACTTGAACAGGACTTGGCTGTTAACTTGCTCAGTGCCAATTTCTGTTAATGCTCAGATTCTGAATTAGTTACGAGAAATTTCCTACTCGAAGGGGTGACAGTCCAGGAGGGATCTGAGAACACAAACCTGCTGTTGGCATGTAAATGCTGATAAAACAGGACAATGTTTTCCCATGGGGCCTTGGGGCAGAGAATTTTAAAAAAATAATAAATCATTTTTAAACAATGCTGCTTTGCCTTAAAGGTTGTCCTTTGATAAGGAAGGAATGATCCAAAGGGCGAGGCGCCTCATCGACCTCTACAAGGAAGTAGGGGTTGGTAAAGATCGGATTCTCATCAAGCTCTCTTCAACCTGGGAAGGAATCCAGGCTGGCAGGTAAGGCTGTGTGTGCCTGCTGTGCTGATTCATGGCATGCTCCTGCCTGTCCACAGGCACTGATATTGCATGCTGCCCTTGAATAAACAGCAGTGCTGAAAGCACTGTGCCATGAGGAAGTCTGTCATGAGCACGGAAGGTGCCCTGCCACAGCTCGCTGTAGAAATAGGCAAAGTTTCTTCATACAAGGGCCAGGCCACAGTTTCCTGAAATACCCTGCTAAGCTGGCTGCATTTGGCTAGAGGAACAGCATTAATAAAGCAGAGTTTGGCAGCACAAAACATTTGCTGTTAGCTGACAACTTGTGCATCCCATTCCTAAATTAACTCTGGGAATTCAGTAGTTTGAACTTAGCAGCTCATTGCTGAATATGAATTCTGTAGGTGAGCAAAGTGCTGTTCTAAGCCAGCCTGTGTCTGCAGGGTCCTGGAGGCCGAGTATGGGATTCACTGCAACATGACCTTGCTGTTCTCCTTTGCTCAGGCTGTTGCCTGTGCTGAAGCTGGAGTTACTCTCATTTCCCCGTTCGTGGGACGGATCCTGGACTGGTATGTTGCAAATGGAGACAAGAAAACCTACGAGCCTTCAGAGGATCCAGGTGAGCACACACTGCTGAGAAAACCACAGCTGCTCATTCAAACAGTTCACTCATAAAAATCCTCTCATGGCAAATGCTGGGTTTGAGCATGTTCTAAATAATCACTTACAATAAAGTTGCTGGTTTCTACTTGCAGGAGTGAAGAGTGTCACCAAGATCTATAACTACTACAAAAAGTTTGGCTACAAAACCATCGTGATGGGCGCCTCGTTTCGCAACACAGGCCAGATCAAAGCGCTCACGGGCTGTGACTATCTCACCATCTCACCCAAGCTCCTGGCAGAGCTCAGCAAAGAGCACGTCAAGTTAACTCCCACACTCAGTGTCAAAGAGGGTGAGTCTGCTCCTGGGGGCTTCTTCTGACTTCCTTTCTTCTGCAGTGTTGAGAGTCTGGGGTTCTGGTCAGTGCTGTGGTACTCGCTGCCATCCTGCTTTAGGGATAAATTGAATTTCTTAGAGGAAAGATTGTAGCCTCAGAAGGAAATACTGTAGCCTCAGTACAATATCACTGCACAACTGCTGACAGTGAGCAGGAATTGGACTACAGTGGGTTTGGAGTGAGCTTCCATACTCTGCACCTCTCCCCATGGGACAGGCAGAGAGAAGGAAAGTTAATCTGCACATGCTCAGGATGAAATTTTACTGAACAGTAGCAAAGTGGCAAAGATGCTAAACTTGATTTCATCTTAATTTCTAGACATGCCAAGAAGTGTTTTCCCTCCAGAAATTAGAAACTAAGCATACACAAGACTGAGTGATTTGATCTGGTGACACTGCCACGATGGCTTGGAATCCTTGCTCCCATTACACTGCCTCAAGCCCAAGCTGGATGGGGCTTGGAACAATCTAGGATAGTGGATGGTGTTCCTGCTTGTGGCCAGGGAGTGGAACTGAATGGGCTTTAAGGTTCCTTTCCACCCAAATGATTCAAGGATTCTCTGATCCTCTCCCTTTTCTGCAGGCTCATTAAAATGCTGGTTTACATCTCAAAGCAGCTCTGTGCACAGCTGTAGCCATGGGCTGCTGCCCACAGGCTGCTGCTGGCCTGGGAGCCTGCTATCAAGCGAGCTTTTGTTAGTTCTTGCCAAATAATCAAAGCCCTGATTGTTCAGAATATTTGCTTAGAACGTCTCACTGCTGTGGGGTGGTTACACAATTCCTTAGAATAGGCCTGGAATTGCTGTGCCATTCTGCAGCAGGTACAAGATAATGACACACACAAACACTGTTTTAAGATAAACTGATTTATTAGGCTACCTTTTTCTTTTTCCTCTTTGTTCTCCTCCAGCCATATCAGGAGCACTTTCAATCTCACATCCCAGACTATGCTCCTGGAGCAAGCCATACTGAACGTATCTAAAATTTTTCCAACACACAGAAATGGTCAGAACCCAAGACAATTTTAGGAAGTCTGAATTTGATAAGAATCTGATCACCTGGTCTGTTTCCTTTTCTACTTCTCCTGCACAGCTCAGGCGTGTGATCTTGAGAAGATGCACCTGGACGAGAAGGCATTCCGCTGGCACCACAACGAGGACCAGATGGCCGTGGAGAAGCTCTCTGATGGCATCAGGAGATTTGCTGCAGATGCAGTTAAGCTGGAGAGGATGTTAAAGGTAGAGATCACGCTCCTCCCATGTACTGCAGCCAGCCTGGTGTGGCTGAGGATTAAACAAGTCTGGGCAGGTCTTTGGACAGGTTATGTAGGACAGGCCACCTGAATTCAGTGAACTTGGTAAGCCTCACTGCACGGCAAGGAAGAATTGGTGCCAGGTGTGGGCTATGCCTGCAGCTTGAGCCACAGGACTGGCAGCTCATCAGGATAACTGTCAAAGTGAGAAGTGCCTTAAATCTGATTGATTCTGAGCTGTCAGCAGCAGCACAGGATACAAATAATCTGCAGGTAGTGAGCTGGAAATAAATCATGTTTGTACTAGCAGGCACTAAGAAAGTGCAGATCTGCTGTCAAAGTTTTATGTCACATTGTGGAGAGAATTTCACATAGGATTCATCAAACTGTGATTTTTGGGGAAGAAACACTCAGTATACCTAATCTAGGCACTTGGTGACTGGCAGCTCCTTGCAGCATTCCCAAACTCTTACTCAGCTGTGCTTTGTTTATTGTTTTTCTAGGAGCGAATGTTCGGCACTGAAAATGGAAAATAAGGAAAGAAAAATTAATAATCAGCATTTCCCTGAGTGCTCCAAGCTGAGGTGGATCACCTGAGGTTCAGTGGATGTACAAATGTCTTACCTGTACAAGTATCATGCTGTGTATGGATAGATTTCTGTATCATGCTTTTTTTTTTATCAATTTGCAAAGGGACAAATGGAATTTCAAATTTTTGTGGCACTTTTGTCAATACATGCAAATTAAAACCGACTTGCCTTGTAACGTGGTCGATTCATTGCTGCAGGAGACTCCTGATAGGATTTTAATCTTCAAATTCTTTATTAAGTCTTCAGTCCTAACACATGGAAGAAAACAGTTTTTAATTTCAGGTTGTTTTAAAGAGCAAACACAGATTTCACAAGCCCCTCTTGGTCCAAAACCCACCAACATTCCTGTGAGCCACATATATATGTCAAAATATCTATGTGTGTCTTATTTGTTTATATAGATCCTGTTCTATGAAGAGGAGACAAGAAGAAGTGATAGGACAGGAAGGAAATGGCCTCAAGTTGTGCCAGGGAAGGTTTAGATTGGATATTAGGGAAAAGTCCTTCACTAAAAGCTGTCCAAGCTGGCACAGCTGCCCAGGCTGAGTCCCCATCCCTGGAGAGATTTAAAAGGCACATGGATGTGGCATCTGGGGACAGGGATAGTGGTGGCCTTGGCAGGGCTGGGGAATGGCTGGACTTGATGGTCTCAGCAGTCCTTTCCAACCTTAGTGATTAATTCCATGGTTCTGAGAGATCCCTGCTCATACATGGATGCAATTTGCTCTTTCCTGACAAAGTTGCCTGAACTCAAAGGGAGAAAAGGCAACAGCACTGACAGCCACGTGCTCTGTCACAGCAAGGGAGGCACTGATCCTCCCCCAGTGTGACACAGCAGCTCTGCTGTCAGCACATCCAGAACAACCTGGGAGCTGCTGTTCCAGCCAAAGGGACAGCAGCTATAATCACACACAGACAGCTGGTGTTGCCCTCCCAGCCTGCCCTGGGAACAGTGCCAGTCTGCCAGAGGGAGGTGAAATCCCCAGGGAACTCATCCAGGCCCTCTGTCCTACAGCTGTGGAGAGGGGGAAGCAGACCAGGCTGCCCAAAAGGAGGTGACATTTTCCCCTGTCAAATTCAAGCCAGCACTAAAAGCTTGACTCTGCACACCCCTTCTCAATTTAACCTATTTTGCATTTTTCACTCTTACTAAACTGAGAATTCCAAGAGATTCCTAGAATGGTTTGGGTTGGAAGGGGACCTTGAAGAACATCTCATTGCACCCCTTACCTTGAGCAGGTTGCTGTGCTCTAACACCACACACTGCACCACCAGGGCAGGGCAGGGATTTGGGCACACAGGATTTGGGGACTTGGTGCTATCAAACTGGCTGATCAGAGGCTTGGAGCCTGTGGAATAAATGCCCCTTCTTCCTCCTGAGTGAGGCAAGAACCTTCATGCATGGAATCTGTCCCCTCACATAGCCAAGACACAACTGGGTCAGTACCACCGTGGAGCTCAAATGAAACTGAAGCATTGCAGAAGGTGCTCAAGGGAGAATGAAATGCACAGTGGAAGGGGGAAAAGAACAAGAGGTAGGAAAAGGTGTCTGAGTAACCTTTCTCCACTCACCAACAGATGCCTCTCAAGAGCTGAGGAGGCAAGAGGGGTCACGGGATCCCTTCCTTCCTGTGGTGGCAGCTGGTGTTTCAGAACTCCCCAGCCCTGGGGTTCTTTCTCTGCAGCACAGATGGATGTTGTGAGGGGCCTGACATCCGTGGCTAAGCCACAAACTCCACATCCTTTCTGAATAAAAAAAACCAAGCACCACATAAACCTTCAGCTTGTACAGCTCTTTAGTCAGTGACACAAAGTGTGTTCACTCCTTAACTCTTCCTCAATCTCCCCTCTCTTCAGCAGATGCAGGGATCTCTCCCAGGGCCCTGTCTGTGCCCTGCTTACAAACTCCTGGGATTTCCCACATTCCCATACCTCCTGAGATTAAGAAATCAGGAGATGTCTCTTGTCTCCCAGGAAGGTGTGTGGCTCCCACAGTCACAAGGACAGGACTGAGGAATTAGGGGCAGATACAACATCTATGTTTGGAGAAATCCTAAAGAATCAATAGATAAACTTTAAAGCACTGATTTTAAAATGACAGCACCTTTCCCAACCTTTCCTTGTGGTGGCTGCTCTCTGATTCCAACATCCAGCTCTGTGCAAACACACAAAGCTTGGAGAGGGGTTGGAAAAGCTTTTCCTTCCTCCTCCAGCTGTGCCTTGCATCCCATCACAGACTGTGCTAAGGGAGACACCCTGCTGCTCCCAGCACCTCCTTCATTCTTGACATGGGGTACAGCAAAGCAGAGCTGTTGGAAGAACAGACACAGTAAGTACATCCATTTATATTCATCTTCCCAACATGGAATTTAATTTAAAATTAGTCATGAGAGTCACTGGTTATGTCTATCCAATACAGCCCTCACAAGCCAGGATGGATGGCACCAAACCCAGACAGTTCCATTTGAAATTTTCAAGTAAACCAGGACCAAAGAGGCACTTCCATCTCTTCTGGCCCTTGTTTGAATGCACACAAGATTAACAAAGCAGAAGATTCCATTTTAATTTTTTTTTACAAGATTACACTGTAGAAGCTCTGAGGAAAAAAATCTTAATTAAATCAGTTAATACACAAATGGAATGCTGGCATGACCAACAACCACCAGCTGCAGACAGGGCCAGAGCTCAAACATCTTGTCAGGATCCTCAAAAACACAAAAGCTGAGATCATACCCACAGGCAGGTCCTGGGGCTCTGTTTTCCAGAGTTAAGCAGTTTCCCAACTGCTGCACCAGCACCCCTCCTCCCAGCTCAGGTGTAATCCTACCAGGAAAGGCTCCCAGGCCTTAGGGATGGTGGGCTGCCCTCTTTTGGGTGAAGAAATCCTTTGTGGGGTGCAGGACAGCAATGATCCTTTACAGCTGTGAGCCAACATCCAAGAAAACTCCTCCTGCCTTTGGATTCATCCTGCTCCACGTGCTGCAGGGGCACTCTGAGGATTCTAGCAGGTACCTCCATGCCTGCCTGTAAAAACATCACAGGAGAACAGAGGATGAGGTCCCTGCTATAAAGCCCAGAAAAGAGGTAACACCGTGAGTCCCAAACAAATAAATCAGGTAAACTCTAGAAAATAAAATCAAACCCCCACCCAAATAAATAAAACAGTAAAACCCACCAGCTGGATGTTACCAGGAACAGATTTCCAAGGAAACAAGCCTGCCTGGTAACATTCCTAGGACCAAAGCACCAAGCACTGCACAGCACAATGCTGAAACAATAAAGGTTTGTGTAGGATGAAAATCTCCCAAATTTGAAGGTTTTCAATTCCTTGGGAAACAAAGAGAGACAAAAACCCCTTAGTATAAACCCCACTGCTGGGATGCCTGGGATGGGACTGTTCACAGGGACCAGGCACAAGGTACAGAAGATCCAAACTGAGGTACCTAAATTATTCCCACAGGAAGTTTAAAATACAAGAATTATCCAAAAATCCTTGCTCTTTGTTGATTTACTTGCTCTTTGTTTGATTTGTTGCTCTTGCTCTTTAGTTGATTTACATCAACTAAAATCACTTCATGATTTTAGTTGATGTAAATACCTTTTAGGTAAAAGAAAAGAAAATACCTAATAAACGATCAAATTTTACGTTTGTAGTACAAAATTAACACAGAAAATGAACAAAATAAAACTTTCCTGAACATACCTGGATGACATTCAACAACTTTGTGTTTCCTACATTCATTTGATCTTCTTTTCTCACCATTTTTTTGAACAATTTTTTCCAACCCCTGGCTAAAATTGGCCATCCTGAACAAGAACTTAAGAGCTATCACCACTAATGGCCTCAAGGTGTGCCAGGGGAAGTTTAGGCTGGATATTAAGGAAAATTTCCTCATGGAAAGGGACATCAAGCCCTGGAACAGGCTGCCCAGGGCAGTGGTGGAGTCACCACCCCTAGAAGGGCTCAGAAAACACAAGGATGTGATACCTGAGGTTGAGAGGTGAACATGGTGGTGGTGCTGCACTGATGCTTGGGTTTGATCTTAAACCTCTTTTCCAACCTAATTTCCATGATTCTGTGACTCAGGTGGCTTCCAGTTTGTCAGCATGACTTGAGGAGGTGACACAATCCAGCCCACCACATCCAGAGCCACCCCACACAGCTGCTGGCCCTGCACACATCACCTCTCCAGCCTGACCACACCTTCCTCCCCCAATTTTCCCAACAGCAACTTCATGGTGTGATGGGAAAGAGTGAAAATACACACAGGAACTCTTTTTTTTTTCTGCTCTCATATGGGAGGAAAAAGAAATCACCATCAAGTCCCCAGGCAGTGTGCTTTGTCCAACCACCTGACAGAGGCACAAGCAGAGCAATTCCTGCAGGTCCTGGATGCCCCAAAATAAGGAAAAATTGTACAAAAGGGGACTGAACAAAGCATCTAAAGGTTTGAATGCTGTTTGCTACCTAGCAGCAGATGAATGAGCCTGGACAACCTCATTTAAGGAATGAAAACAGGACACAGAGTAGACACCAATGTTCTATTTTTACAGGTAAGCAAAGAAAAGATGTAGCAATTTTGGCAAAATCCCATGGAAACAAAGACCCTAAGGAAATACAGTCTCCCACCTCACAAACAAGATGTGGCTTTCCAGACTGAAAGTATTTCCTGATGGTGTCAGCATCAAATCCCCAAGATGGCTTGGCAGGAATGAAGATTTAAATTATCAAAGTTAATTGATCATTTAATATCTATCAAAGCACAATTTTCATTTCAAATTCTGGTTTTCATTTCCATCAATGCCAAGGTTCTGTAAGCTGGGCTCCAGAATGCGACAGCAGAAGACCCAGCAAAACCCACAGCAGTCTGTCTTTTCAAATCACACTGAATTCTTGAGAAAGAGCTAAAAAAATATGGATTCACACAGAAAAGAGAAAATTTCCTGACTTGATGATTTGTTAGAACCAAAATATTGTAATATTGTAAGAAAATAACCCCATTTCTTTAGAGCACTGGAGAAATGCTGCCCACAATTCCAAGAGGGAAGGAAAATCAATTATCTGAAAGTTAATTTATCTACTTTCCAATAATTTTGTATGTTTGAGCCTGCAACAATTAAAAAAAAAAAAAAATCTCAGTCTGGTTATTCCTTCCCATGCTCAGCTTCAAGCCACACCTGCAGCTCAGAAGGAAGGAGGAGCCCAGACTCCACCCCACAGCTGGGTCCTCAGATGGGACCCACATTAACCACCTGCATTTCCAGTGCCCCAGTCCACAAAATTCCAGCAAGAGACAGCAGCAGTGTACTCCCAGAGAAGAGCATTCCCAAGAGAACAAAACCCACAACGTAAGCAGCACAAAGGAGAACAAATAAACAATTGTAGGACCACGTTAAAAAAAAAGCTGAGCAAACTTTCTGAGCACAATTCCAGCCATGTGAACAGGACGACAACAAGGGCACACTGTGCACCAGCACAGCTTCAGCAATTTGTATTCACAGCACCAACTTTTGGGGGGTTTTGAGGAGATGGTTCCCCACATCTGTAAACTGAGGGTCTAGAGAAGCAGTGAGGGAATGGAGCAGCAAAAATATAAGGGAGTGTCCCAGCTGCTTCTGGCAACCTCCATCCATTCCATCCACACAGAACCTGGCACTGCCACAGTCACTTCAGAGTCCAGGACAGGGGTTCAGAGGGGTCTTCATCCAGGTCACAGCCATGGAAATCCTCAGCCTGCTGGCTCTTCATCCATCCTCTTTGCAAACAGACCTTCCCTTCATTTCCTGCTGAAGGAAACACACCCAGACACAACAGGACCTGTTAGTGCCCACACTCACCTGAACAAAACAAGGGGTTTGAGGTTATTCATATGGGCTCCTCTATCTGACAAGATGACACTCAAACAAGCCAAACCATTTCCAAAGAAATTAAATACATTCATTCCCAGAATCCTAAATCAGGGCTGACTCAAAGCCAGCCTGCCAAAGCTCAGCAAACAAGAGTTGTTTCCCTGAACAGAAATGTTTAGTGAAGCCTGTTCAGCATTTTACTTTGCCAGCTCCACTACAGCTGTGCATTTCCCACACACATTTTCATCTTTTTCTTTTCAATAATCAAATGCTCTTTGCCAAAAGACACAACTGCCTGGCTGGCTTGATCAAACAGAAGTGACACACACTTCAGCAGAAAACCAAGGGGAAAAACCCCTTCTGAGAGACAATATTCCTGAAACAAAAAAGAAAAGCTCACCCCTGGCTGTTCCCAGTTTTTAAGCGCCATCTTGCCTCACCTGACATTGCAAAGAATCAGAAGGTTCTGGACAGCAGGAAGGGTGGAATTCTCATTCTGTCCTGTCACCAGGTGCCTGTCCAGCACCACATGGACAGCATCTGGGCTGCTGGCTGAACACAGGAGGAAAAACACAGGGATTGCTCAGTGCCAGGATCACACCCCTGACAAACCCACACAACACATAACTATTGTGGCCAGACAGATTTGCTGGGTGCTGGTCTATCACCCCAGCAGAGAGGGGCAGTCTCAAGCCCCTCATCCTGAAAAAGTTTCCCTAGGAAATCCTTTTCTGAAAGGACAGGACTGGGTCCTTGATTCAGTTAACAGCAGGTGGGTAAAGTTCACATATCAGGAGATAATGAAAAACTCAAAGTGTGTGTTTGAAAACTACAATTACTCACAATACAACACAAACTCATATTATGCCAGACATGAGCTGTGATCACCAGGCTACAAAAATCAAATACTCATTTTCTGGCCAATTACAGCTCCCCAGTGTGCTCAGATCTACCAGCAACTGCTCAGCACCCCAAACAGAATTTTTAAGTTTCCTCACTCCACACAGATTCCCAGACTGGTTTGGACTGGAAGAGATCCTAAAGCTCATCCAGTCCCATCCCCCTGCCACAGGCAGGGACACCTCCCAGTATCCAGTGTTGCTCCAAGCCCTGTCCAAGCTGGCCTTGCAAATGAGCAGTTATATACTGGTAAATGAGGGAATGGGAATTGCAGCTGAGAGATCCTGCCAGAGTCCTGCTCAGCTGGACACAACCAGCACACACACACTCATTTCCCAAGGGAGACACAAAGTGCCCAAGATCCCACACACCAGGCATGACCCACCACTGAATGTAGCTCCAGAATCCTTCACAAAGTCCTCCACAATAATGGACAAACTGGCAAAATTGGGCTGCCTCACCAGCTCGTACACAGAGGGCTGAAACAGATCAAAAGGAAATTAGTTTGGCTGGCTTTTTTACAGAAAAAGCCAAGAAACCAGCACTTATTTCCCTGAAATTTATACTTCTGTTCCCTCTACTATTCACCCAGTCAAATGACCACAAGCAGCTTTGATGGATTTTGTGTAGGGAGCAAAATGGAAACTCTTAAGTGAGTTAAGTAAAGAGGAAATAACAGCACCAAACAATTCCTGCAGGTGTGATTAACTTCAGGAAGGCACAGACCTGTCTGTCTGTGGCACACAAATATTTGGACACAGATGCTGTCCAAAACCAGTAATCCATGTTGGAATGAATATGGGAAACAGCTTACAGACAGAACATTTAATTTTAATACACAAAAGGAAGGAACTTAATTTTATAGTTTCCACAGCAACCACAGCTAGGCCACAACATGATTTAAATTATTTCATCATGGACTGTAACAATCCACAGAGAGTCATAAATAATCCTTAACTCAAAGAGAAGCACATGAGAACACTAATAGCTTTTGTGAGTCACAAAATCCTTATTTCTTAACTTTCCATGTAAATTTTCCAGGCTAGAAAGCTGTACTGGGGCCATTTGCATCACTCTGACACTATAAAATGGGCTGTGAGGCCAGAGCACACAAAATAAAAGTATCAGCAGTAACTGGCTGCTTTAATTGCAAGCCAGTTTGTACAAACAGCCTTTTTTTCCTAAAACTTTTAACTTTTTTCCTAAGATTCCCTCTACCTTTTAAAAAGAAACAGTACTTGGAGAAATATAACTTATCCTTAGCATTCATTAAACAAACAAAAATTTTTTGTAAGTCCTCAACAACAAATGCAAAGAGCTGCAGCAGGAACTTCCAGCTCTTTTTTTTTTTTGCTTCAGTTTGAAGTTTACTGAACAATCAGAGGGAAAGCATTCCCCACATGCCACTAAAAAGTGGGACAAACCCTTCATGCACCCAGTGCTGGGCCCCTTGTCAACGACAGCTCTGCACATCTTGCACAAGCCAAGGGCACCAAACTGATAATTTATATTTACAGGAAGTTCAAAACCACCAGAAATCACACAGCAAAAAAAAGCCCCCAAACAGCAAAAGCAAGGTAAAAGCTTGGCTTACCCCTGTCAGGCTGTATCCCTGGAAAACCCAGGATTTATCCTCATTGGTGGCACAACACAAAGCTGCCACTCCCTGCCCCACAGCACAGATAGGCTCTAGAAAAGAATGAAAGCACATTTGTGAGCATCTCCAAGTACTTAAAACACAGCTGAGCCTCATGCTGCCCTGCTGCAGTGAAGTTACACTGCACTGATAATGCTCTTTTAGGCTGCAGGGGCTTTCCTGCACCCTGCAGTAGCAATTATTGCTATCATAAGAATTGCTACAATTATTACAGTATTACAATTATTTTATTACTATTACAGTAAGAGGAAGAACAAGAATTGCAGCTTTTAACTCCAACTCCAGAGACAGCTCCACAAATGCTCAAATGTGGAGCACACCCCAAGTCTTGATTAAGTGCAGCCTTAATGATGATCCTGGGACATTCCACACTTGGCTCTGAGCCTTGAAATGCTGCTGATTTGGACAGAGCCATTTCTGTAAGGCAGCAAATCCTTCTTCTGAGACAAGCCCTGAAAAGCTACTGGCATTGCTCCTTAAGATACTTCAAGACCTCTTTTTCCTTTTCAAGGCTCCCTTTTTCTTATTTAAGACACATTAAGACACTTTTTTTTTCCCTTTAAGTCTCCCTTTCCCTTTTTAAAGGCCCATTAAGCCATTTGTTTTCCCCCTTGACATCTCCTTTCTCCTTCCCAGTTTGGAATGCTCTTCAGCCATGCAAACACTCTGGAGTCTCTGGAAGGCAGCCACCCTGCAGAGGCAGCACAGGAGCCCTGTTTCATCTACCCAACCCCCAGGAATGTTCACCTACTGCTCTCAGTGCTGAAGTGCTGCAGGATCTTGGCCAGGTAGCCGCTGTTGGCCAGGTCAGTCACAGCCCCGGGGCAGTTTGGGATCAGCAGGGCGTGGTACCGAGCCCCTGGGTGGGAGGGAAGCAGGAACTGATTGTAGGACAGGTAAAAAACCCCAAAAGCCTGATTATAAATCCACTGCATGTTTGGAAAAAAAGGACAAACCCACATAAATCAGTTAAAAATTACCTAAAGAAACTAATAAAGCTAAACAGAAGAGAGAAAAAGGTCCTCCTTAGGACAAGGGACACACATTTTTAATGAGCCAGGCAAAACTTACAACTGTTCTGTCTGCTGGCTCCTACTCCAGCAAAATACTTATTTTTAACAAGTAACAATGTATTATGTGCTTGTATACACACAGACATTATTTGTATATATTACATATACATTAAAAGAGAATGACCATTCCAAAATAAGTAACAAAACTGCAAAGCAGTTGCTTGGACTTCCTCTTAAATAAAAAGTAAATCGACAACTGCAGTTCTTGAAAAACAACTTCCCTGCCTTTTCTGTGTCATTCTTCCCTAAAATCCTGGCCCTGAGCAGGCCCTGTTTCCCAGACAGGCCCGTGGTGACAGCCTCACCATCGATGGACTCCAGCTTGGCAGGGCTGGCGTAGGATTTCATGCGGAAGTCCTGGATCCAGCGCGTGTTGGCCTCGTTCACATCCACAAAGTCAATGGGCTTCCCCTGGGGACAACATGGTGACACCCCGGTCAGCATCACTGCACAGGCATCCAGGACACTTCTGAAGGATGGCCATGGGGGATTCTGAGATGCTTTCAGCTCTCAAAAACTTGAAACTTTGCATTTTCCCCACTGGATTACTGCTAATAGTTTTCCCTCCACTCTTTGTGGGAACAGACACTGGATAGAGAAGTGCAAACCCACGCTACAGAAAGGCTGCAGTCACTTTGGTATTAAAAAAACAGAATTAGGTCTGGTTTTTTTAATACCAAGTCCCTTAATGTCTAGCCAATAAAACACCTCTCAATAAATTTCTGTTATATTAATTATATTATTTTTTTCATGACAACTGAGATATCAATTGGTTTCAGGCTGAAATCACAGCATTTATCCATTTTCACTCACCCCAGGTGTTGCCACTTGCAGGTTAAAGGCAGAGCTGGCCAGAGTAAAGCAGTGAAGGAATGACTGGGCTGAAACACCTGGAAAACAGATTGCAACATCTTAGGGAAACAACAGTGATAGTTTAATGCAGGCCACACTTTATCCAGGGTGAAAAACACAAATCACTTGTTTTTAAAATTTTAAAAGTTTAATAGTAATAAAACGACTGTTAAAAAAGTAATACAGTTAGAGTAATAATAATTTGGGCAATTTGAATTAGGATAATATGAGACAATAGAAACAGAGTTATGGACATCCAGGTACATTTTTCTGGGCAGCATGAGCCCGAAAAAGGACACACGTTAACAGAGGATTAACCCATAAAAGCAACAGCCTGTTGCATATTCATACACTTCATACATGATGCATAAATTCCATTCAAACAAAGGATTTGGTCTGGTCATCGTCCACTTCTTCCTCCTAATCCTAAGGTGCCTTCAGTCTTTAGCTAGGCAGGAAGAATTCAGTTTCATATTATTAAAATGTTAATACAGCACTACTAATCAATACACAAAATACATATAGTAAGTATCTACATAGAGCCATATAATATGCACTTTTCACATCCTTCAAAGTACACAGGCTTGGGTGTTTGCTCATCTTGAATGCTCTAGATAAATTCAGATTATTATTTTGTTAGGATTTAATGATTTTAAAACATCAGAAATGTACAGTCTTCATTAGAGGTGAGCTGAGGAACAGAATCCTGGAATGATTTGGGTTGGGAGGGACCCTAAAGCCCATCCCGTACCAAGCCCTTGCCATGGCCAGGGACACCTCCCACTCTCCCAGGTTATTCTAAGCCCCATCCAACCTGGCCTTGAACACTGCCAGCGATGGGGCAGCCACAGCTTCCCTGGGCAATCCGCACCAGGGCCTCAGCACCCTCACAGGTAAAAGATTCTTTCCCCAAACACCCAATCTGAGCCGAGCCTCCTTCCCCTCAAAACCACTAAAGCCGCACGCAGAGGAGCCGAGCAGCACAGCTGCACATGGCGGTCACACCTGCAGCGCAGGATGGGCGCGAACGGAAAAGCGGCACAGCTGGGCAGGGAGGGCACACGTGCGGCTGCACAGCCCGGCTGCGGTGTCACCCACACGGGGGACACACACGGGACAGGGAGCCCGGGTGCAGCGTCACCCACACGGGCAAGGGAGCCCGGCTGCAGTGACACCCACACGGGGGATAACACACGGCAAGGGAGCCCGGGTGCAGTGTCACCCACACGGGAAAGGGAGCCCGGCTGCAGTGACACCCACACGGCTGCACAGCCCGGCTGCAGTGACACCCACACGGCTGCGCAGCCTAGCTGCAGTGACACCCACACGGCGAGGGAGCCCGGCTGCAGAGTCACCCACACGGTGAGAGAACCCGGCTGCAGTGTCACCCGCACGGGACGCCCACAGGGCAAGGGAG
Organism: Melozone crissalis; assembly: GCF_028551555.1. Taxonomy (NCBI): domain Eukaryota; kingdom Metazoa; phylum Chordata; class Aves; order Passeriformes; family Passerellidae; genus Melozone; species Melozone crissalis. Next base: position 4,699,576 of record NW_026535796.1, on the reverse strand, counting down.
CCCGGCTGCAGGGTCACCCACACGGCTGCACAGCCCGGCTGTAGCGTTGCCCACACGGGACACCCACAGGGCAAGGGAGCCCGGCTGCAGTGACACCCACACGGCAAGGGCCGTGGGACGGGCACACGCGGGACACGCAGCAACAGCCGCGCCCGGGACAGCCCAGCCCAGCCCAGCCCAGCCCCGCCCCGCCCCGCTCCGCCCCGCCCGCCGCAGCGCTGGGAAGGGACGGGGAGCGCGGGACACCAGCAGAGGCCGGAGCAGCGGCTCCCCGCGAACCGGCGGGGCCCCCCGAGAGCGTCTTACCCGCGGTGGCGGCGCTGGCGACGATGAGGCAGGAGGGCTTGGCCAGCCGCTCCGACATGGCGGGGCCGGGGCCTGAGGGCAGCGGCGGAGCCTCATGGGCCGCGCGTGCGCGATGCGGGGCGCGCGGAGGGGCGGGGAAAGCGCGCGGAATCCCGAGGGAGGCGGAAAAGCGCGGGAAGCGCTGAGGGGGTGCTGCCGCCGCGGGAGCTTTGGAAGCGCTCGGGTGTCCCGAGAATCCCGTAGTGCCGCGTCCCACCGGCAACTGTCACTGTTTCCTTATTTCCCCACCTCCGTAAACCTCAGTGTTCCGTTTCTGCATTTGCATCTCTCATCCCTGTGTGAATTTAATAGGTTTAGCCCTTGCTGGCTGCTGGTGTGTTGCAGACACAATGCAGTTATAAAATAAAAGGTGTAAAATAAAGACAGTGCAATCCTGCTATTGGCTTTATTTGTTTATTGGAAAGGGTTTAATTTCTAGCCTGGTTTCCTAAAGGAAATGTAGCTTATGCCACCTTGTTGGTCTCTTCAATCATCTCTGTCTCCTTTTTTTCTCCAGAGCTGTGTTCCGAATCCATAGGCTGGTTAATCTGGATGTTCCTCACTGCTCCAGCTTAGATACCAGAAAATTATTTTTTAAAAGGAAAAAAAAGCATCTCATTCACTATTCAGTTTCACTGGGGAATACTTCAGGATTTAGTGCCACTCCAGCAGCCTAAGCCTTTATATCACAGAGCATCGCATTTATGGTCCTTATTCTCTGCTCATGACTCCAGTGCTTTTTAAACAAACAAAGGACAGTGCTGTCCAACCCTTGTTCCATCAGCTCTTCCCATCCTCCCTTCACTACCCCAGGCACGTGGAATTCCCCACACCCTGACTGGGGCCATGGGAGGATCAGGCCCCCATCCCAGTCTCTCATCAGCTCCAGCATTCCCACTCAGAAAATAGGAATTTATTTTATCTCCTGCTCCTGTCAAACTAAAACTCGAGTCCCCAGCTGTGTTTCTGCAGCAAAATCCTCAGATGATTACACTTTTGCAGCTGAAGGATGCCCTTTTTCCTGACCCTGTGGAATTTACAGGATTTTTCTGCCCGGTTCTTAAGAAATTAATTTCCAGAAGCCTGCAGAGTCCCATCGGGACCCTGATTGGAGCTGGAGTAATACAACACCAGCCCTGTGCAGTGACATGTGCTGCCAAAACCCTCCTCCCATCCAGAGCCTGCTGGGAATCCGTGCACAGGGACCGCAGAGACACCACCCAGTGCTCAGGGGATGCTTTGTCTGGGAGGTGTTCCCAGGCCATCTCAGAAACAAAACCAGAAAACCAACAGGAGAAATTTTGCAGGAAAAAGGTCACAGCAAAGAACTGGGGGTGAAAGCTGGAGAGCAGGCTGTGGGATAGGGAATCTCTTGGATTGGAAATGTTTGGGTAAATCTACAATTCAATTTAGTTCCTATCTGGGAAAAACAATAATCATCTTGCTTTCCCTGGGCAGGCTGGAGTTTTTTGGGGCAGGAACTGCCTTTTCTCACAGTTCTCAGTGGGATCACCTAGAAAACATCGGGCCTTTGGGAAACACAGACAGAAAATCCAGGAATCATGGAATGGTTTGGGTTGGAAGGGGACTTAAAGCTCACCTCGTTCCACCTCTCCCATGGGCAGGGACACTTTCCACTATCCCAGGTTGCTCTAAGCCCTGTGAACCCTGGCCTTGGACGTGTCCAGGGATGGGGCAGCCACAGCTTTCTCCAGACAACCTCCAGAGGGGGCACAGCAGGTTCCACTCACACCCCCAGGTACACGAAGATGCTCACGGGAGGAATTATACAATCTCTCTATGTGTGTGTATATATATCTATATATAGTTTATTTCTCACAATCCTGGTAAGAGTTACAGGTGTATTTGGGAATCATTTACAGTTTCACAGCATATGGAGTGGCCATACAGCTTGTGATGTGAGTAACATACAGTGTGTAGAGAGCACACGATTCCGACCCATCCACCCACCACTCACACAATGGGTTTCCAAAGCTAATACTAGATTCAGCTACGGAGAAAGCCTGGAAAATGTCAGGGTACAGCGTTGGGTGTCGTACAACACTGTCAGTCACAATGGGACAAGCTAAACTACTTTAAATTTTCAATCTAGTATTTCTAGTCTACCTGCATTATTGCATTTATACGCTTTTTTTGTTTTCAAAGTCAAAGTAAATAGAATACTATATGGGAAAGGAAAAAATTCTTGACTATTTTAGGATTTGAGCTGCAGCCCATACAAAGTGTCCATAGAAGCATAGACAAGATTATAAATTCAACAAGGTATAAATTAGCTGGGTAGCTTTGTGTGTAGGTAGGTGTCCATTTCCCTCCAGGAAATGTGTCTAGCAGCATATTGTTTCTGAGAGCAAAAAAAAAAACCCAAACCTGTATGTTGAACACAGGTAGAGATGTGTAAGTGACAAGCAGGTCTGGTTGTACGGGGAAGAAATCAAGGTGTCACTTGGAAAATTCCTATTGTTTGGAAAACACACTCAGGAGCTGACTCAAAACCCACCAAGGCCATTGGAAAGGTGCCTGAGGCTTCCAAAGGAACAGCAGGCATTTCAGTCTGACTTCTGAGGGCTTTGGATCAGTCCCTGGAGAAGTAACAGAATCCAAACAAACCAAAACCAAAATAAAAATCCCCTGTAATCTGACCTTCAATTTCCCTTCCTAAAATTTGAGTTCCTCCACAAACCAGTAGCTAACCTGCACTGGAAGAGAGTTGGTTTCCTGGGGAGGTGAAACTGGAACTTGTAAAGGCTTCAGTTGAAATAGTCCTGGGAAAAGGCACCAGGGTTATGAAGGGCTGCTCAAAACTCAGTAAAGCCAAATTATTCCCACGTTGGTTGGTTGGTTGGTTTTTAACCAAACAAAATTGTGTGGCACCTTTGTTCTCATCAGCTTGCCCCAGAAGCTTGGCTGCTTGAAGCAGCCGTGGCAGAACCAGGGATATGATGCAGGATGTGACTGTTGGAAAGGTGAATGAAGATTCCTCTTGTCCTGGTGGGAGCTTTGGTGCTGCAGCATCATCACACAGACAGAAAGAACATATACATTCAGGTTTGGGATGCTGCGCTGAGGCTGAGAAATGGAAAAGTGATGGAACTGTTTGAGAACTGCAAGCTGGGAACAACCAGAAGAGAAATGGGAACAGCCAGTCCAAAGCCTGTTTAACCCAAGTTATGCTTTTCAGCAGAAAAATCTATTTAGTTTGAAGAGTATCAAAGAGCAGAGGGCACAAGTCCCAGAGTGCTGCATATCCGAGCACACACTGTCCAGAGGAGGGAGCAGAGCTGTAGCACAAGGTAGATCCAAACTCATGAATTTGGAAAGCCAAAGGCTTTGATCTCTCATGGGACTTTGAGGCCTATTATGGCAAATTGAATAAAATGTGAATTTCAGAGGCCCAGACGTCCCACAGCTCCCTATCACCCAGTGACACCTGATCAGCTCACTGAGATGAGACAATCCTTGCACTTCCTGCACCCTCACCCCTGGCACAACAGCTGATCCTTCCAGGCCAGCAGAAATACATGTCCTCAACCTCAAAACTTCTCTTTTCCCTCTGTTTTTGGTGCTCCAGAGGGCTGAGGGAGCTCTGGCTGCAGCCAAGGGCAGTGTGTGCTCACACCATGTCAGCCCCTCTCAAGCAGCCAGAACACCTCACACCTGGCAGGGAAGGAGAGGAATTCCTGGGGATTTGTCATCCATCACAAATCCTGTGGCAGACTTACACCCTCAAAGGTGAGGGCAGATCAAAGCTCCACACACTCTCTGCTGTGACACAGTCTGGGGGCCCAGCATAGCCTGTATTTTTGGGGGAGCACCTAAAACCTGCCTTAGACAACCCAAAATCTGCCCCAGCCTTGGGCTATGGAGAGGCCACATCTGCAGAGCTGCCCAGGAAGAAAGTAGGGAAAGAAAAGTGAATACAGTGCAGTGGCCAAAGAAGGAGGAAAGAACAAGCAATGAATCAGATCAGAAACCAATGGAACCTCGTAGTTTGTCACAGCTGAAGATCTGGTGCCAACAGACATCCCAGGAATTAGGGGATTTAAAAGGAAATCAGGTTATTGATGGTCTCAAAAAGAAGAGGAAGAAGTCATCATAAACCCACTTTATTCAGTGGATTAAACATCCTTTGAGGGTTGTTGCATGGGGGCACAGGCTCCAAGGCTTTTTGGAGCTGTCAGCCAAGTGTCACTCATAAGACCCCAAATGTGCCAACAAATCCTCAGCATCAGCAGATTTCTCCCCAAAAGAGTAAATGACCAAATACCTCCAGTGTAAATAGCAGGAAATATTCCCAATTCCAATGTCCTGCAGGGAGAATTTACTGGAATACAGAACTGCTATGCTCCAGATCAAAGCCAGTTCCTCTTTGTGGTGGGAAGTGCCCAAGCTGTGCAGCAGAAATGCAGCCAGCTCATGAACATGATGTGATGCTGCTTCCTCTCCCAGCCTCGTGGTGAAGGGAATGACACCACAGCAAGGCCTGGGAAGGGAATCAGGGAATCATTCCTGCTCCAGCATGGAGGATGGACCAGGAGGATAGAAGTGCAAGCATTTGCAGTCCTTGTCACGACGTGAAAAGAGAACACAGCCCCTCCTGATGTCCTGGCAATTCCCCTGAATCATGCAAAGTTGGTTATAGAAAAGTTCAGGTATTTTTATAACCCTTTAACATTGCTCAGAGCCAGCAGGAATTCATCTGGAAAAGGCAATTAGCAGAGGTTAATTTGCATGGCACCAGAGCTTGTCATTTTTGCCTTTTTCTGAGGAAACAAAAAGGGAGAAGAGGATATAAAAGTTAGTATGTCCTTACCAAAGCTATTAAGATAATTAAATAGTGCTTTTTCTCTCCACTTCTCTGTTCTGTTCCTGGCACCCTCTCAGAATCTTCACCAACTTGAAGCTTTCCATGGAGCTGATTGAAATTCCAAGAATTTCACCTTTCAAATATATTTTTTCATTGCCTTCCTTTTTTGGTTTACTTCTCAAAGAATCATTTTCCTCTTCAATCTTCAGCACTGTTATTTTCAACCAATTCTAAGAATAGTTAGAAGGCTGCTGAATTCTAAACCCCAGTAGCATTTCCAGAAAAAGTAAGGAATATTTTAAGGCATAAATCATCTCTCACCAGCTCCAGGGGCTTTTTGGTTGCACTGCTGTTGTTCATACACAAATCCTGATGCCAGTATAAGCAGAGCTGCCTCGGAGAAGAGACTTCCCTTACGCTCACTCTAAGGAACATTTGTGTCAATTGAAAAGTAAATGTGCAATTGAGATGATTTTATGATGACCTGTGATCATATCCCTGGTGCCAACAAGAACTCAAAGGCCAGAGCATGGTGAAGCCAGTGGAAAAATTCCCCTTGTTTTCAATATTCTATAGCTCAACCATCAAACTCTAGTCCATCAGAGACACAAATGGATGTTTAGTTTATCACCCAGGCCCCTAAGAAATGCTTCAGGGCAAGTGACTGTTGAGTGCTTTAAGGGAGCCCCAGGCAAGCAGGAATGCATTCTTACCCTCCCCAAAATGCTGCTGCACAATCCCCTGGCTGCCAGATTTGTTTTCATCCTGCTGCAGCACTGCTAGGAATAACAGGACTTATCTACAGGGTATTAAATCAGTAGGAAGAGGAAGCAGAAGCATAATCCATTTCATCTCTCTTAAAATAGAAGCAGCAAAAAACCTTCTACTGAGTTGTCCAAGACAGCAAAATGACATCTTTATATTCAACTAAAATTTATGATTCCCTAAAAAGAGATTGAGATTGGGTGCAGTGATTCAATTGAGAGTTTTGGTGATAACTGAAACCAGTTTTGCCAATATTTAATTTTTCGACTTGATCAAAAGAGTAAACTAGCAATCTAGATCTCTTCAAACCCCAAGCACAGACTCTTGATTAGTTTTAAGTGTTAATTCACTCTCCCCATGGAGATGTCACTGGAAGGACTTCATACCACAAAAACCACACAAAGAAGGACATCAAGCAAATAACGGCGTGTGCTCAGTATGAGAGAAAAGACAACTATTTATTTAGCACAGCAGCGAGGTCAGTCATTAAAGCCTTCTGCTTCCACAGCTTTGGGGCTGAGAGAGGGGCATGTGCTCCCTCCCTGGTGCTCGCTGGACATTTTTGGCTCAGAACAAAAGCACTGCACAGCCTGGCACAGGAAGGCAGGACAGGAGCTGTTTGCAAGGCAGGGCTGCGGCGCGCTGTGGCATCTACACTGTGTCTGCCTGGCTCAACGCTGGAGCCACGCTTGGAAAAGCGCTACAGCACAGTCCAGGAGGGTCTAAAAGTGCCTCAATTTAAAGCAAAGAGCCCACAGGACTGCCCAGGGGGGGAGCAGGGGCTCGGGGCTCCGAGCACACCACACACTCAGCACTTCACCAGCCAGACATCCCTTGCACTGAGGAGAAACCAGGACTGGAAAGGAATCCAGGAGCTGCATGGCGTGGTGGGAATGGCACAGAAAACACATCATGGACACTTGGTGTGACTGCAGGGAACAAAGGAAGGGGCATCTCCAGCTTGGATTCTCTCCCCCTCCCAGACTGCAGCAATGCAACACAGAGGTTTGTACACACACACACAGGATGTGCTTCAAGGCACACACACACACATACACAGACACAGAGAGGTGTTTTCCAAACCACACAGCCAAAGAGGTGGGTTCCAGGTGCTGAACCTCGACAGCAGACTGATCACAGGAAGTGGGAAATCCCTTGGGAACAGGACAGACCTCGTTCAGAAACCCCTAACAAACAGAACATACCAGGCTGGCCGAGCAGGGAGGGCTCGAATGAGCGCTGTGCCTGACGGAGCTGCGGCCCCATCGCCACCTCTGGGGCGTTTCTGGATGAAATTGGCCTTGCATCCAAGTGCTCTAAGGGCAGGCAGGGTTTGGAGAGGGAGAAAAGGTTAAGGCCATTGGCTGAGAACTGTTTTTCCCCTCTTCTGTTGCCAAAGGTGAAGACAAGGAAATAAAAACATTTTAGAAAGGAAAACTGGAGACTCGAGTGGAGCAGGTGCTTCACTTTCCTCCCTGATCTATCTATGCTGGTCAGGGCAGAACAGATAGATGCTGTGCCTAATGTCACACACTGCTGAAAACAATCCTAGGCCAGAGCTGAGAGGGAGGGAGGGGGCAGGAAAGGTGGAAACATCGCTTGAAAACAGAAGTCACTGTCTGAAAATCACTACCCTATGTGGCAAAACATGAACCAGAGCAGGAGGGGGTGATTTCTCTTCCTTCTGAGCAACGTTAGCAAAACTCCCTGTGAAAATTTCCCTGCCAAGTTGTGCTGCTGAGGGGAGAGGAGGACCCTCCTGCTTCTAACTCTTCCCCAGGCAGTAAGTGACACACTGCTGCTGGGAACACATCCACAGCTCATGCCAAGAGTGTTTTAGGCTACCAGGATCTCACCTGGAGCTGTAGCCCTGCTTCCCAAGACTCCTGTGAGCCCAACACGCCTGCTCCTGTCTCTGTGCTGGCAAAGGTGGAGGCACCAACTTCCATCTGCACCAGGACACAGTGTCTGATACTCCCAGAGGCCACAAACCTTTGGGAATATTTTCTGAGCTCACCACAGGAGTAGCCATGCATTCCAAGCCCATGTGCATTCAGATTTGGAGGTGAATAAGACAGACACGAGCCAAGAGCAGAATTGCCAGGTCAGGTTATACCCCCACACCATCCCATCCAGGGACTGTGCCAGAGGCAGACACTGCATAGGCAGCACCTGAGGAATGCACACCTCCCTGTACCCCTGCAGCCCCTGAATCCATCCATCCATCCATCCATCCATCCATCCATCCATCCATCTCAGTTAAAGGTGCACAATGGGCTCTGTAACAGAGCTCACCCCACTGTGTCACAGCCCCTTTCTAACCATCACTCCTGCCCTGCCCATGGGTTGTGGCTGCTGCCGAGCTCCCACTGGACCTCATCTCATCTCTGACCCCATTTCAACCCAAAATGTAAGGGGTTTTTGTAACACTGTTTTGCAGCAGCCAACAGAAGCCTAATGGAAGCTTTCAGAGGCAGAGCTCCTCACCCCTTGCTGTTTAGTGCTGAGCTCTGGCCAAAGCACTAAACACCCTCTCTCCTCCCCCTCACAAGGTCTGGCTTGAGAGCCAAGGTACTCACCCATGAAATCAGGCTGCTCCTGAGGGCCAGGAATTTGTTTCCATTTCCAAAGTGTGGACGAATTACAAATCCCTGCTACTACTGTCACAAGAGGGAGGCAAGAAATCCACCCAGGACAGACTCCAGTGCCCTTGAAGGGGGTTCCCTGGTATAAAGCAGGTAGGTTAGTGTTACTCTCATGGGGTCCTAGGTCCTCTCTGCCCTAACATCAGCTCATTTCTCCCCATTTTCCTGTCTTCCCATATGCTGAGAGACCACAGCCTTCAGTGGGGAAAAAAAAATCCAGTGAAAGGCCTTATCCAAAACCCCAAAAAATGAACACAAATAGTCCAGCCAACCTCGAGGGAGCTTAGACTGAGCCCACAGCACCCTGCAAAGCCCAGCCTAACTTTAGGAAATACTAGATCCAAAACAAAGTCTCTCTATTCCAAACGCTGCCCACGCAACCCTGGCGAGCCCTGGGATCCTGAAGGCTGCAATGGGACTTCTCTGGGCCACAGCACAGCCCCTCTGGTCACTGTCCCGCTGGCAGCTCAGCCAGAGGAGTGACCTGATGTGACATCCCAGGCTCACACTGGGCTCTGCCACGCCGCAGCCGCCCTAGTTCCTCCGGAGCACTTCCCAGGCAGGCATTCCAAGGTGGGGTGATGAGGGGCAGATGCACAGACACCGATCAGGGATCGCCCGTGGCTGCTGGGTCAGGGAGCTGCCTCTTCCCTGCCACTGCCCCTGCGCTTCCCTTGTCCTGGGATGGGGCTGGAAAAACACCCCCAGCCCAGCGTGACAGGAGAGCCGGGCCTTAGCACTCCCCTTCCATCTTCTTTACCACAGCCCAAGTTAAAACAGAACCAAACAGAAACCAAAACACAAATTGGGACTCTGAATGGGACGTAGAACACTTTGGACTTGAAAACGGGACTGCAAGGAGGGGAGGAGAGGTGTCTCCCAGGGAGGACAGCAGGGGAGGGGAGGGGACACCGTCATTTACACCGATCAGGAGAAGCTGTAATCTATACACAGCGGTATAAGCCAAGATATATTACATGAAAGAACACACTGAGTGCATGGAGTTACCCACAGCGGGTCAGACTGGCACAGTCGTCTTGAACAAGACCCTGGTGTTGCAGTTGGTGTTTGTTGTTGGCCTATCTAGCTTGCTCTCTATATATATAGCTATGTATAGAATTTCTCTGCATGCATTTGTCTCAAAAGGAGCTGTACAGCTGGGCTGGGTTCCTCATCCCCACCCCGTCTCGGTCTTCATTTTTTCCGGGCTAGGAAAGCCACTCCCACAATCACAGCCAGTGCGGCCACCGCCACTCCTCCCACGATGATCAAGGGCTTCATGTTGTCGAAGAAGCCGCCCGGGGATTCCTCGGAGCTGTTTCCCTTGTGGTCAGAGTCAGGGGACTGCCCGCTGGCCTCCTGCGGCTCCGTGCCGGCGGGGCCAGGCTTCAGGTTGCTGTGGTTGTTGGCGATGGCGGCGTCACCTGCTGCCTTCTTGGTGGCCGTGGCAGGAGCAGGCTGCTCTTTGGGGGCCTCCTTCTTGTCTGCATTCGTGGCAGGCCCGGGGTTGGGCTTTTCCGGCTTCCCGGAGCTGGCGGCCTTGGCGTCGGGTTTGTTTCCGCTTCGGACGTTGCCTTTGGAATCCATCGTAGGGGTGCTGTGGGCAGCGGCTGGATACGTGGGGCTATCCCAGCTCTTCTCCCTCGCCCAGCTGCTGCAGGAAGCAGAGGAGCCACCCGAGCTCAAGGCCTGGGAGAGGCTGTCTTGGGATGCTTGTTACGCTGGCAGTGTCCTACCTGGACATGGTACAGCACCTGGAGCGGGAAGCAGAACAAGGAGAGGTGAGTGACAGGGCAGAGCAAGCCTGTGTTGCTCTGCCTGGAGGTGATGGAGGAGGATGGAAAGGAAGACTGGAAAACTGTTGGCTCCTTCTTTCAGAACTGTGAACTCCATTCAAAGCATTTACTACAGGCTCTGTGCCTGTAGCAATCACAGAAGCAGAGAATGGCCTGGGTTAGAAGGGACCTTAAAACTCACCTTGATCATGCCATGAGCAGGGACACCTTCCACTGGATCAGAGGGCCCCAAGCCTGCACAGCCTGGCCTTGGACACTTCCAGGGATGGGACAACTACAGCTTCTCTGGTCAATATGTGCCAGGGCCTCAGCACCCTCCCAGGGAAGGATTTTTTTCCTAATATCGAACAGGAACATCAAACAAGTTGGACTGACTGTCATCTATGGCTGCCATACTGGGCATCCATAGTCCAAGTCCATCCCGGCTGTGTGTGTGAGGCCATTTGTCAGTGATGACAAACTCACATCCAGCCAAATAAACCTTGCTTTGCCTTTGCTCACCCTTTCAATTCCTTCTGGGTAAGGAAAGAACACTGTGTTCCACAGGAGAACAGATGGATAGATCCTTCCTCTCTGTCTCACCCTCCACCCTCCCTTTTGCAGCACTATCCCAAGGTCCATTCAGGAAGTGGTTAAAATGTGATCTTATGTGATACTTTCTCTCCAGATGGGTACTGCAGGAAATGCAGCATTAGTTTCTCAGTTCTCACAGATAGCAGAGATAAAAGGATTATTTCTACCAGCATTTTGGTAGAGCAACAGCAAAACAAAGTGCCAGATCCTCAGCTGGTGCAAAACAGAGAATTAACTGCATGGATTTACTGCAGAGCTGGATCTCATGGTGATAGAGACATCTCAGTCTTGTCATCTCCTTTCAGGGTTTGCTGGACTTGCCCATGGAGCCAAACAGGATGCTGGTGATCATCTGGGGCTATCTTCCCCAGGGAACTGGTGGAAGCAGTGAACAGCACTGCTGCACCACGGCAATTCAGCAAAGGGACAAAGTGGGCTTTGAGGGGACGAAAAACTACCACAAGAACCTCACCCCACAAAACTGGCAGGGCAGGGTGAGCTGAGGATGGAGCTCCTGTGGCTGCACACCCATGTGATGGGAGGAGAGGACAATGCACCGGGCACTTTGCCAGCAGGCTCTGGCAGTTCAGCACCACATCAGCCCCGAGCTCAGGAAATAAAGAGTAACCAGGATCCAAGCCACAGGCACTGCTGCCTCCCTGCTGACCTTCAGGGCTGCCAGGAACCTGCCAGGAGCTTTCTGCCTGCTAAGTGAAATCAGAGCTCATTGTCTGCATCGAGAGCTGAAGAGGCTCCTCACAAACCTCAGCCAGAAAAGGTTCCTTCCACAGCGGCCCAGAGGGCAGATCACTCCTCTAATGACAGGAACAAGGTCCCAGGACTGCAGCAATGACCTGTACTGCTGATTCTTCTGGGAAAGAGGCTGACAAACATGGGGCCTTCATCTCCATTTAGGCAGGAATGGAGGAAATCTCACAGAAATGAGAGATCTGGGACTAGAGCAAAGCTGAGCAACACCTTATGGCTCCTAAGTGTAAGATGGAAACACCTCCCTCTCGTGCTCCCCCTTGCCAGCCATTGCCTGGTGGCCACCAGCTGCTCCAGTGCCAGCCAGCTAGAGCAGACTGAGGGAACTGCAGCACCAAAATCATGGAATCCCACAGCTCTCACAGAATATCCTAAGTTGGAAGGGACCCACAAGGATCCTCCAGCCCAGCTCCTCACGCTGCACTAGGCTTGGTGACCATAAAACCCCGTATTTCTCATTGACTGCAGCTGGACAGTGCTTGCATTCCCTAGTTTGGGAAACTAAACCCTTTTGGAAAGCCCAAACTGTGCCTCCCTCACAACTTGCTGAGTGTGTATCAGACATTTGGGCATCCTGTACCACACAAACACCACCCCGGATGCTCACCCAGCTTCAGACCTCGCTGTGGCTTGGGGCGTGGGAGGGAAACAAGGGCCTGGCCAAGTGCAAGAATATTTTCCTCTCGGTGCTCATTCTGTGATATTTCTGTAGATATCACCTGCCTCACCTTTTCCTGTGCTTCCAGAGAGCATCCATACTGCTCTGTCAGCACAAATCCTACATAAATCCAGAGCTGAGGCTGCACACAGTCACTCCCAGGGCTCTGCTCCTTTGGTTTGGGACCAATTTATCCTTTTTTTTTTTTTCAATCTGGTACAATGAGACACAAAGAAATAGTAAGTGGAGCCCACAACTGAAGCAGGCTCACAGGTTAAAGCAGGGAGGGTCAGATTAATCATGGCATAAATATTAATTTACCTTCTTTGTTGCTTTGATATCAGTTAACTGGGCCACTCACACACTGACATTCATGTGGTTACAGCACATGGACCAAGAATTAAACTTCTGCTCTTTCCCTAGGAAAATCATGTGCAGCCTATGGAGTTCGTGAGGTAAATCAGGGAGGGCAAACTCACCTTCTGGCTGAGAAATGGGGACCCTGCACAGCCCAGGCACCTCCAGGTTTATCCACACCCCTCACTGCTCCACATTCCTGGGGGCACAAAAGCTGGTTTTGCTTGGAGCCATGGAGCCAGGAGCTTTGTCCTGCTGCCATGCCCTGCATTGCCACAAAGAGAATTTCCTAATTCTAAGTGCATTTCAACTAAAAGCAACACAAACCCATCACACAGCTTAGAAAAGGTTTTAAAATATGCAGAAACCAAACTAAGCCAAAAATCAATATTGGCAGTTCTTAAGTGCCTGCATAAAGGGCTTTTGCCTGTGGTTTTCCATCACTGCAAGTAGCCACAGGATCACCCAGCACCTCTCCAGACCCTCTGGCCTGGCTCCCCTCTGGCACCTGGGTACCCTTAGCAGCACATCCTCTTCCATCCCAGTACTTAACCCTCTTCTATGTGTTCTTAGCTCCCTACCTTGGGAACCATCTCTGCTCTCCATCCTGTACTTCCAAGGGCATGACCATGGGCTCATCCTTAAGCACCTCTCTCTCCCCCAGACTGAAGAAAGAAGTCATTTCCTCATTTCAAAAAACTAACCCTGCATGTGAGGGTTCCCCCCATTCCTTTGTCTCCTCCTCTTCCCTCATTCCATCACACCAAGTTTTTCTCTAATGACACATTTTCCTGCCTTTCCTTTCTTCTTTATAGCTCCTCACATCTTTTTATTCCTTCCTTTTCTCTTGTCAGCTGCTGTCTCTGCCTGTCTACCCATTCCTCCCCCTTCATCTCCCTCTCTGCCTCCTACACAGGCAGCAGCACTTGGGAATAAGATTTTGTGGGAGACAGGCTTCGTTCCCTGCTCCATGCTATTTCTGTTTAACAATCAGTGCCCTTTCTGGAAGGTTCTCATTGCCAGAGCTAACCAGCTCTTTCCCAGGCTGGGAAGAAGGAGCTGGTGTAATAAAATCAGGGATGATCAAGGAGAAAAAGGAAAAGGAAAGCTTTCCAAATTGCTGCTGCAAAGATTGGCACACAAACACCACAGCTCCCCTGGGATGCTCTCAAGGTCAGTGCAGTCAGACTCACCCAGAGCAACAAGCTGCCCTCCACTGGAGCAACAGGCCAGCAGAGGAGCAGCTCCCCTTGGCTCCCTGAAGGGCACTTTCCTGCCTCAAATCCCAGCAAATCACCAAACACATCTATTCATCTGTCTCCTGCGTGCACAGATGAAAGCTGCATCAATCCTGCACCAAGCGCAGCGGATGAGTCATTGCTGAGCTGAGCCACAGCACAGCTCCACCAGCATGGCCCCTTCCCTCTGCAGGGACCCATCCCAGCCCCAAATCTGTGCCACAGCACAGCTCCACCAGCATGGCCCCTTCTCTCTGCAGGGACCCATCCCAGCTCCAAACCCTCTCATCCTCCTCTGCTGCTTCCATGTGGAAGGAAAAGTCAGTGTCACTTTGCAAGAGCGAGGAGCTGCTCCAGGGTGTGAGTCTGGGGTGCAGTGGGAAGCTCATCCCCAGGGTTTTTCCCTCCATCATGAAAAGCAACCCATTTCCATCAGGTCCTTGACTGCCACACTGAGACTGGCAGCAAGGAAGGATTTAACAGCACAGTGAGGTTATGTATCAGGATTTATCCTGCAACAAAGGTCCATCCCTACACTCCAGGTGTCCCCCAGTTGGAAACATCCATCTTGGAAACAGCTACTGACCACATCTGACCTGGAGCAATGCTGTGCAGAAAGAGCCAGAGATGGCAGGAAACACCTTATCTTCAAATCCTCCCCCTCATCCCCTAATCTCCTCTTCCTTTCTTTGTCACTCCTGTCTGTCTGGAAGAAAGGCACTCATCCCCTCGTGCACGGGACAGACAGACCCTTGCTGTCCCTAAGGAAACAGCTGCTGGCACCAAAGGTGGCTCTGGAGCAGCAGAGGGAGCTCCTTCCCCAGCACTCTCACCATCCCACTCTCCTCCATCTTCTCATCTAACCCCTAAGGAATGCAGCCTGGACCACCCTGTCCTTTGGGACGTGTCCTCAGGGGTCTGTGCCTGTCCCCTCTGCCACACCTGGAGTGATGTGTCAGGGCTGGAAGGATTTGTCTCCAGTCCCCTCCTGTGGCTGAGCAGCATTCCTGGCGCTTCAACTCCCCATTCCCAATGGGGAAAGCCAGCATTTCTCCTTTTCTCTGAGCTGCTAGGGGAACAAATGTGTTCAAGGCAGGGAGGTGCCAAGCAAGCACCCAGGAGAAGGTCAGCAGAGTAGTGACTAAGCCATTCCCCATGCCCAAGAAGTGCAGCGAAGATGGATGAGGTAATGCACCGCCTCTGATATTACCATAAATATTAAAGCAGCTTTACATAAGGAGCTTGTGTTCTCTCAGCTGCCATGAGCAGCTCCCCAAGGAGGATTTTTAGCTCCCTTCCAGGCTATTTCAGCCCCCGGCTCCTGACGCAACGCACGGCAAACGTGACACAACGCAACGCAAACCCCACACCAGCAGAGTCACTTGTCACAGACACTCCTGAACGGCCTCAGTGCTGCACAGCCAGGGACAGACTGTACAGGAGCCTGCTGTGCTTCCCAGCCCTCCCAAATCCAACCCTCAGAGACAGCAGCACCCAGTCACAGCAAACACTGCTGACCCACTTCACTCTGATGAGATATTTATGAATCCTTTTCCCAATCTGTTGTTTGTTACTCCCCACATCCCTCCCCCCATCCCTGGATTAAACATTTCCCTCTCAAACAAGCCCTTTGAATCTTGTTATGGAGAGTGTCAGATGCTGGAAGTATTTTAGCAGCTTCAAATCGCTGCCACGGGGAGAGATCTGCCAGCCAAGCCTCTGCTCCGTGGCTGCGGCAATTCCTGCAGCTGCTCGGAGCCCCAGCGTGCTCCTCACTGGTCCAACTGGTGCTGGCAGTGACCAAAAATCTGTACCCACCATCCCCACAGCCCCCAGAGCGTGGCCAGGACCCCCCTTCTTGCTCCCAGTGCCACCAAGCCATGTCCCCTCTCTCCAGGCTGGGCAAGGCATCCACACTCAGAGATTGGGGTGTACCTGGTACCAAGGTGAGGTCAGGGAACAGGATGGGTTCCTGTAGCCCAGTAAAGGCAGCTTTGCCCTCCATTTCCAAAGGGAAGGGCTCTGGGATGCAGATCCCTGGCCAGCAGTGGCATAGAGGTGTGACACCACTGCCAGTGTCCTCCTGGGAGGCTGCCCAGCCATGCTGCCCACACAGGTGACACAGCACTTCAAGTCTCCCCACCAGAAAGAGCCCAGAAACAGGACATATATGGTCTTTTTCTACACCACAACCTCTGCAGATGACAAGCTCTGAGCTGAGCGTCACCTCTACAAACCACACACATCCTGTCCCCAAAGAGCTCCTGGGATGGATGTGGCAGACATTTTACTCTCTGAGAGATGGAGGCAGCATTGCAGGCACACCACACTCCTACCAGGGGCTCAACCTGTGTTCTTTTGGAGGGGTTTAACCCCAAACACAGTTCCAACCTACCCTGGTCACCCGCACATGTTTGTACACAGCCACGTGCACAGCAAAACCAGGCACTGCCAAGCAGCCGTGGGAGAGAGGAGATTTTTGTCTCCAGCCATGTGCTCTGACTGACTCCCTGGGGTGGGCACTGAGTCACAGCTGGCACGGCCCTGGCCTGCTGTCAGCAGGAAAAGCCACACCTGGGAAGGTCCCTCAAGTGCCACCAGCCTCCCCCTTACAGCTTGCACTCTCAGACACACCTTACAGCAAAATAATTTCTAGAATTCGACAGAATCTGGAAATACGTCGCTGGGGCTGGGTTGGAAATACCCTGCTGCAAAGCCTGGCTCCTCAGGGTCCCAACACAGTCCCCAAGCTCCTAAAACAGAGTTCAGAGCACCTCAATTTGCTGTGCTAATCTCACTTTAATCTTGAGTTTGAACTTCTCTCAGACACAAAATCAAATTCTCTTTTCCCCTCAACGGTTTTGGGGTTTTTTGTAGCAGAGCAAAACTGTTGCTTTTACCGTTCAAAACCACGAGGTGTTAGATCTTGAGCCTCTCCCTGGCAGGGCTGGACGCCTCTCACCCCAAGACAGAAATTCAGGGCACAAAGGAAAGGCTTCTCAGTTATTTGTTAGGACACTGGATCAAAGCACTGGAACAATAATGGGGAAAACTTTGGGGCACACCACAGCAACAGGAATCCTGGAGCCTTAACACCTCACAGGGATCTGGGTGCATCCTGAACCCTACCCTGGGTAACTCCTCCTGTTTTGACCTTTGCAAAGACACTCAGTTCATTTCTTTATAATGTTTTTCCAGCCCTCCCAGAGCCAAAAATTCATTTCCAGCAACACCCTGGCTGGGGCCATGGGGTTTGTCTTGGTTCCCTGCTCAGCTCTGGGCCTGTGGTGCCAGCTCAGGGATAATGTGACAGGGTCAGCAAACATTCCCTGCCTCTTGGAAAATGGTGAACACTCATTCCTTCCCACCACAAAACCCTGCTCCTTACCCCAGGCCTGCCAGGACTTGGGAGAAGCCTTTGAGAAGAGGGCAGATGCTTCCAAATTGGGGTGCTGCTCCCCAAGCAGCCACAAGCCAGTTCCCAGCTTCAGGAGGCTGCTTCCCTTTCTGACAGATCTTGCTGTTAAGGCATCTTCCTCCCAGTCCTGCATCCCAAATTCAATATCCACAAGCAAAAAAAGAATGAGGGATATATGTGACACAGTGAAATAGCCCCAACCACTGCAGGAAGCAGCAGCAAATTCAACACCCCTCCCCAGTTTATGGGCATCCTAAATCCATCCCTTCTGCCTGATGCGGCATCACCCCCTTTGTGGCTCAGCTGGGGCCAGCAGGAAGATTCTGGAAGCAATTCCTCTCATGCAGAGCTGGGTCTGGAATCTGGCAGCCCCTGGATCTGCAGGCATCAGCCTGAAAACTGTTGCTCTGCAGTTGAAATCTAAGAAGCCACTGCAGGCAGACAAGGGGCCAATTCCACACGAGGCAGTGACCTTCCAGGGAGGCTCCCACACTCTCTGGGGTAAAATCCATCCCTTACCTTGTGCAGCAACACCAGGGCATTCTCCTTCCCAGCAGAAAGCTGGAAAGCATCTGGGGAAGGATGGCCAAAGCTCCTCCAGCATGGAAATCCCTGCTCATGCAGCTCCATCCCTCCCTCCATCCCGTCTGCCAGTCCTGACACCTGATCCAGGATGGGAACAATGTGCCAGGGTGTTCTCTAGCCCCGCATCCCAGCAGCCTGCCAGGGGAGGGGATGGATGCAGCGGGATGAAAATGCACTTTTAGGGGAGAATTGGGATTTCTTCCCCCACCCTAGCACAATATCACAGGGTTAGATGTTGGTGTTGGGCACCGTGGCTGCGAAAGGACAGCTGGAAAACACTGAAGGTCAAACCTGTGAAGGTCAGACTTTTGGAGGTCAGTCCTGAGATGGAGCAGGGAGCTTAATCCGGCATAGTCCTTCCTCCCTCTCCTGACGGCATCCTGCCCAAGCCCCACCCAGGAAAACGGGGCTGCGGCGGGGAGGTTTCCTCCTCTTGTCCCAATGCCCAAGTTCTGACAGCCTGACCTCGATTCAATTTTAAAAACCCTCTTCTTTCCCCCTTAGCACCTCCCCAGAAGCCACCAGAGGGACAGAGAAGTAAACAGGAGCAAATCAACAGGTCCCTGCCAGCACACATCCCAGGGATGCACATGGATGCACAGAGAGCAGGGACATCAGGCTGCAGAGCCGGAGACATTCCCGGAGCATTCCCTCCCTGGAAGCACCCACCGTGACTCAAGAGCCCCGGGCTGGCACCCACCCCTCTCCCATTCCTTCGGTGCAATATTCTCCCTGTTTTAACAGGCGCTGCTGCCTCTGACATCTTCCTCCCTTTGCGGGTTTTTGGGGTCAGATTTCCCTTTGTGAGCTCCTCTCCAGCACAAGCCCAGGGTCAAATCAAAGGATACACCCCCCAAGTTGCTATCAGATTCTCCCTGCCCTACAAAACAGCCCCCTTTCCCGGGAAAAGGTGAAGACTGAACCAAGCTGCCGGCTGTTCCTGTTTCCCTCCTGCCTCACGACTGACAGAATTAAACAGAGTCATTAAATCCATCCAGGCAGAGCAAAAGGCAAATAAATCCCTCTGTCCATGCAGATGGGAGGGGAAAAGCAGCTGGAGAAGCGCTCAAACCCTTCCGGGGAGGTGCGGCAGCTCTCTGCCAAGGCCGGAGGGGCTCAGTCCGGGATGCTGCTTCCCCTCCTCCCTCCCAGCAGCCCTGTTTCCGGCACATGGCCGGCTCCGCTTCCCCGTGCCCGCCGCCCTCCTGCCTCCGGAGGGCTCTGCGGCATCCAGGGCCTGTCCTTGGCCCGGCTCGGCTCGGCTCGGAGCGGGGAGGGCTGCGCTGGGGCTGCGGGGCACAGCCCGCGGCGGCGGCGGGGAGGCTGCAGGTACGTGAGGGAAGCTGCGGGCAGGAAGCGGCCGGGAGGCGGCCGTGCGTGTGCAGGAGCCGCTCCTGTGCCTGCCTGACCTTCAGCGAGCGAAGCGTGCGAGCTGGGGCGGGAGGGGAGCTCTCGGGGCCGGCCATCCTCACCGTGCTCCTTGTGTGGGGTCAAAAAGGAGCTTTTTGCCTCGCACGGGGAAAGCTGCGGGTGCCGGCTCCAGAGGCAGCCGGCATGGCAGCCCCGGCCTCCATCCCCGGCGGCCGCGGGAGATGCACACTCACCTTGGGCAGGTAGCTCCACGTCTCCGTGTCTCTCTGTCACCCTGCGCAGGACATCCGCACGTCCCCGAGCTGGGAGCCCCGGCCCTTCCACCCGCGCCCCCCGTCCCAGCGGCATCCCTCCCTTACCTCTGTCCTCCGGCCGGAGCAGTCACACCTTGGGAGCTGGCTCTTGCGCAGAGAGGAGGGAGGGAGGCAGGCAGAGGGTGGGGGGGAAACTTGGGAGTTTCCCACAATGCACCTCTGCAGACTGCATGAAGATGGAGAGCAGGGAGGGGGGGAGAGGGCGCTCCAATCCAGAGGGAAGGGCTGAGATCTGGAGGGGCTGGGTGCCAAGGGGGGGCCGCAGGGTGGTGAAGGCAGCCCAGCTGCATCTCCACATCCTCTGTCATTTGGGGCTGAGCTGGCTCAGCAGTTCAGGGCCGTCCCTGCGGCACTGACCCCTGTGCTGCTCCGTTTGACTCTCCTCCAAATCCTGCCTGGATTTGCAGCAATTGCATGAAACATAGCAACGAAGTGGGGAGGACACACGGGGAAAAATACCCGGGAGCAGGCCAGCCTGATAAATTGGGATGCCTCTGTGTAGACCACAGGCAAAAGGAGTATGAGCCTCCCCCCACCAGGATTTCCAGCTGAGATGATCCCGGGCAGTGAGTTACGGAATGTAAAACTGACTTGCCAAGGAGAAGCTCTGCACAGTGGAGGGAAGACACTGAAATGCTGCACCTTGTAATAGTTCTGTGCCAGCTCTGCTTCCCTTCTCCCCAGACTGCTCCTTGTCCCAGCAGGCTGGGATTTGACACCCCTTCCCAGACCAGAGCTGGGCACACAGCCCAGTCCCTCTGCAGAGCGCTGTCAGCCAGCCAGGCACTGTCAGACACAGCCACCTCCTCCTCATCCTCACCAGCTAAAAGCAAAGAGACCTCTCTGTTACAGCCTCACCCCTCCAACCAGGTACAGGGCTCAAATTCCCATCCCTGTGTCACTTCCTGCTTGTATCCCAAACCTCAGCAGGTTCTGGGATTCTCTGGAGCTCTTTCAGCCCTTATTTCAGAGCAAATCGGGCTGCATGCTACTTGCCCATCTGCCTCCACCCTGCTCGGGACCCACCAACCACCCACCAGTGCCCAGCCAGGTGCATGTCATGTCAAAAAAATACTCAGGTTGCTTAAATCCCACTGCAAAGAAAAATCCTGCCTGTGTTTGAAGAGAGCTGCAGAATGAGGGGCTGGATGCAAGAATGTAAATCTCCCAGGGCAGGCTGTACTTCCAGAGCCTGCCTTGGGATGCAGCTACCCACACCCCCTCGGGGCAGGGATGAGCAAGGTTATTCCTTCTGTAGTCCTTGGCTCCAGGAGCCAGCTGGGCTCAGACAGGCTGGCACAGACAGGATTAGCTGTGGCTGATGCTGATGTACCCTCTGTTCCCTGTCTGGTCCTGCACCCAGCAGTGCCAGCACTCCCTGCTCTTTCAGAGACTTTTGCCAGGCACAGCCAGGACCTTTCCATGGCTCCAAACAGCTGCTTCCCCTTCCTAACACCTCCCAAATCTGCTGGATTGACAGACAGCAGAGAGGGCAGCAGAGGGGCTGAATTCCTGCAAAGCTGGTGGAAATCCACAGTTTAATGCAGGGGACACCCCCAAACCACTGCTTCCCTAGCAAAATCTCTTTGCTACTTCTGTATCAGGCAGGAATAGCCTCAAGGTGGCAGGAGGAGGGAGGGAGCCTCCTGCAAGTGGGAACCACCGGCTCTTGTCCCCAGAGCCTGGATGAGGGGCTCCAGCAGCAGTTTCCTTGTGATCACACACTCTGCCTGTGCCTCAGGAGATAAGCAGCCCCACGTGATGCTCTCACACATCTCAGACCAGAATTCACGCTACATTTAAATTCTGAATGTAAACTTTTTTTTTATTTTTTTTTACTGAGGTAGGAAAAAGGGAAGTGAAGGAAAAGCTGTTAAAACAATACACTTCCCCCATCTCCCCGTGGCAGAGTCACATCCCCCCTCACGCAGCGCAGGCACAGCAAGCGGCAACCCTGACTGAGACACAGCAAGGTGAAAATGGCTTTTTCAAGGTCAGAGGGAGTGGGAAACCTTTAGAAACGGTGCTGCTGGATTTGCCCCCTCCCCCTCTGCTCACAGCACCTCCCAGAAGGAGTTAGCAGGGATAAGGACAGCCCTGACTCCTGGGGAGCTCTCCCTGCAAAACCCACAGGGGAATGTTGGTGGCAGCAGCATCCATGGGAAGGAACATAGAATCGTGGAATTGTTTGAGCCCTCTGAGGTTATCAGGACCAAACATTCCCCAGCACTGCCCAAGGCCATCACTATCCCTTGTCCCCAGGTGCCACATCCACGAAGCTTTTAAATCCCTCCAGGGATGGGGACTCCACCACTGCCCTGGGTAGCTGTGCCAGGAATGAACAACCCTTTCAGTGAAGGAATTTTCCCCAATATTCCATCTAAATGTCCCCTGACACACTTGAGATCATTTCCTTTGGAGAGAAGCAGTTGTCCCCAGAATTATTTGACATCCTGCAAGCAGGAGGGACAGTGTAATGTCTGGCTCTGAGCAGGGAAATAAGAAGTCCATAAGGAGTCCTTAAACTCCCAGTGTGCCTTAAAATATCCTTTCTCCCTTTCCCAGTATCCTTCACAGGCTGCTTTGCTAAACATGTCATCCTGAAGCTTTTTTTTTTCCCCATCATGGAAAGAAAATCGTCACTCACAGAAAATAAAATCATTGAGTGGGCTACCCCCTCCTAATCCAGACACAGGTGCCCTGCGCATAAACTGGAGCAGGCAAACCAGGAGAGCAGGTCACAGCACAGGCTCACACCCCTTTCATCCCTGAGCATCCAAAGATCCTAAAGGAGCCTCTCTCCTTTCCTAGAGCCCGAGTTACAACCCACCCCACAGCTGGAGAGGGGGGAAAAGGCTACACAGCAGCAAAACCCTGCGGCTGTTTGGGCAGCACCGTTTGTCCGTACCTCAAACTCCCGGGAAAGCAGGATGAAGGACATTTCTCACAGTGGAATGACTTGCTGCAGCACCCAAGGTGGGTTTCCCTGGCAGCAGGAAGTCCTTGCAGTGACAATGCAAGCCCTGCTCCCCCTGGGGTACTATTTATAGCCTGGAATGCTGAGCAGCTTCACCTGGAGCCTCCCCACCAGCTGGCATGGGCCTGGGCTCTGAGTTCAGTCCTGGGCACTCCTTGTTGAAGCTGTTCTGGGGACAGGGTCACCCAGCTCTGTTCAGGCAGCTCATCCCTGCAGTGAATTACATGGGCTTGTAGTTCCTCGATAAACAAACAACTCCTCCTGCATTGTTTAAAATCACAGAATGGTTTGGGTTGGAAGTGACCTTAAAGCTCACCCAGTGCTCTCAGCACTTTCCAGCAGCCAGCTGGGTAGATTCGTTCCTCTTGGGATGGGGATTAAGGATATCTCTGCAGAGGTCTGTGCTCTGGAGCCTTTGTCCCCTGAAGCATGAGTCAGAGGCTGCAGGCAGCCCCAGGCAGTTGCATTTGCTCCCAGATTAATGAGGATGATAAAACAAGGGTGGATAGATCAGGATCAGGACCCAGAAGGAGAATGGCCAACCTACCAGAGTCCTCATATCCTCACAAATTGTGTCCTTAGTGCTGCAGCCAGACTTGGGAGAGCACTGAGCAGCTGCTGGTGTGTCGGGGGCACAGGTGGGCTGGTGGGGAATTTCTCTGGGCTGGGAACTGACCCTGCTCCTCTTGGCACAGGGCACAGGTGGGACAGCAGAGAGCACATGGTCTGGGAGTCCCGCCAGGACAGGGAGCTGGGCGCCTGTCCCAGGGAGAGCCCATCCCTCCAGAGCCGCTTCACCACCCTGACCATCACCAGGGAGCCTGGGAGCAAGCACAGAGCCAAGGATGGAGCTGTGGGAACCAGCCAGGGATGTGCCAGCGCCAGCAGTGGAGCAGCCACCACCACCACCATGCTGTTTGAACCCAGTGGAGATGGGCAAACCCCGCAGGTCATGGTGCTGGTGGGCGCCCCAGGGATGGGGAAGACAACGATGGTCAGGAAGGTGATGGTGGAGTGGGGAGATGGGGCACTCCACACGCAGTTTGACTTTGTCTTCTGCATTGACTGCAAAGCCATCGTCCTTCCCATGGAAGCCAGCATGACAGACCTGGTTTCATGGTGCTGTCCTGGCCTGCAAGTGCCAGCTGGGAAGATCCTGGATGACCAGAAGAAGATCCTGTTCATTTTTGATGGCTTCGAGGCCCTGGGGTTCTCCTTGGTTCAGCCTGAAGCTGAGCTGAGCTCTGACCCCAGGGAGGTGAAGCCACTGGAGCTCACCCTGATGAGCTTGTTGAAGAAGACTCTGCTCCCCAAAGCCTCTTTGCTCATCACCATGAGGCCAACAGCTCTTGGAAGCCTGAGGCAGTGCCTGAAGGGTGAGAATTATGTGGAGATACTGGGATTTTCAGCAGCCAGGAGGGAGGAGTATTTCCACAGGTATTTTGAGAACCCCAACAAAGCAGACATGGCCTTCAGGTTTGTCAGAGGCAACGAGATCCTCTATAGCTTGTGTGTCATCCCTATCATGAGCTGGACCATCTGCACCATCCTTGAACAAGAGCTTTGTGGGAAGAAAAACCTCCTTGAGTGCTCCAAAACCACCACAGGGATGATAATGTTCTACCTCTCCCAGTTACTGAAGCACAGGGACAGGGACAACCCACAGGTCCTCCAGCAATTCCTACTCCAGCTTTGCTTCTTGGCAGCCGAGGGTATTTGGAAGCACAAGGTCCTCTTTGAGGAGAAGGAAATCAAGGACTGTGGCTTGGACCTGCCAGGTCTTCTCCCCTATTTCCTCAATGAAAGAATACCAAGGGAAGGAGAAGACCATGAGAGTGTCTATGCTTTCACCCATCTGCACCTCCAGGAGTTTTTTGCAGCAATGTTTTACGTTCTGGAGGATGATGGGGAAACGATCAGCAGCCTGGGGAGGCTTGAAAAGAACGTAAATAAATTGTTAGAAAGCTACAACAAGTCCAGAAAGGATTTGAATGTAACAGTGCGATTCCTCTTTGGTCTGGTCAGCCAGAAATCCATAGAGTACATGGACAATACCATTGGGTGCAGAATTTCACCACGAGCCAGGGAAGAGCTGCTGGAGTGGCTTCAGGGGAGGCACAGAGGCCTCTCTCACCCTGGCCAAGCACTGAAGGTTTCGGAGATGGACACTTTCCACTTCTTGTTCGAGATGAACGAGAAGAGCTTTGCACAAAGCGCATTGAGTCATTTCACTGACCTGGACTTGCAGGACACCAGGCTGACCCTGTATGACCAGATGGCTCTTTCCTTCTGCATCCAGCACTGGACTGGGCTGGGCTCCATCACCCTCCAAGGATGCTCCTTCCACTGGCAGGATCCTGAGGCAGAGCTGGATGTGTCAGTGCCTTGGTAAGTCCTGCTCCTCCTTGCTTTAATGACCCAAAACTGCAAAGATTTCTCTTCCTCTGTCCCAAAGGATGATTCAGCTCCTCCTTCCTGAACACCAGTTTGGCCTTTCCCTGGGTGTTAGGTTCTGCAGCAGAGGATTTACTTATTCTTGGGGAGAATAAGGAACACGTGGGCTCCTCCATCCGCTGCTTACTGTGGGATTGATAGTGATGGAGCTTCTTGGCTCGACCTAGCAAGGCCCACCTCTGGCCAGCTGTCACTCAAAGTTCCCATCATCCCCCTTCTCCCTTGAAAAGGGGGATCCCTTGTGCTGGAATGTTAAATGCGCCCTGTGACTCACCTTACATCTCCGGGTGGCTCCAGCAGCAATGCTTGAGGTCCTTCACTCCTCCAAAGCCGCAAAGGTCCCTCTGGAGGAGCTGGAGGTTCTGCTCGGGGTGGGGGGGTTGTGTGCTGGTGTCAGAACCGCGAGCAGCCACCACTGCAGTTCTGTTTCCCTGCAGCTCTGGAGTCTCGGGAGCCGGAGGACATCCTGGTGCCCTCATCGCGCGGCGGCGGGAGGAGCTGCCCTGCCCCATCCACCTGCTCTGCCGCGCTCTGCGGCACCGAGACAGTGCCCTGCAGGTGCTCCGGTGAGAGACGCACGTGGAGCCCAAACCAGGGCTGGGATGCGGGCTGGGGGTGGGGGCACCCAGACCACAGTGCAGGGGGTGAGTGGGTTGTTGCTGCCCCGCTGCTCCCTGGGGACAATGGCCAGGAGCCAGGGGGAGGCCAGGCCCTCTTTACCTGAGGGTTTGGTGGGCAGGTGAGCAGCCAGGACAGCTGGGATGTGCTGAGCCCCTGCTCTCCGTGCTCTCCCGCAGGCTGCAGTGGTGCCGGCTGTCCGAGAGCTGCTGTGCAGAGCTGGCAGCACTGCTGGCGGAGCACCCGGGCCTGGCCCAGCTGGAGCTGGCTGACAGCTCGCTGGGTGACAGTGGCGTGCGCCTCCTCTGTGAGGGGCTGCGGACTCCAGGCTGCCGCCTGCGCATCCTGCGGTGAGCACCCCCAGAGTCCCTCGGGACTCTCAGACCTGAGAGCTCCGGAAACACCAAAGAGGGTCCCCCTGGGGTGGCGTGGTGCCTCTGTCTCACACATCAGGCCAAGGAGCACCAAGGTTGTGGCATGAGGGTGGGGAACGCCACCATGGTGGGAAGGCAGTAGGAGCACTCAGGAGGCTCTGAGGGTTTTCCCGGGGTTCCCATCAGGCTGCGGTATTCCCGCATCACCAGTGCCAGCTGCGAGGACCTCGCCGCTGTGCTGGGCACCAACACCTGCCTGGAGGAGCTGGATTTGTCCTTCAGCGAGGGCCTGCGCGATGCCGGCGTGGAGCTGCTGTGTGAGGGGCTCCAGCACTGTGCCTGCCCGCTACAGACACTGCGGTAAAGTGGCTGCAGGATGGGCAAGTGCTCCCTCCTTCTTATGCAGAGCTTTCTCCTTCCCACCTGGAGCAGCTCAGCAAGCAGAGGCCAAAGCCCTCCTTCCCTCTTTCTCTCGCTCCCACAGGCTGGGCAGCTGCCGGCTGTCGGGCGCCTCCTGCCCGGCCCTGGCTGCGCAGCTGCTGCAGGGGCCCCGTCTCAGCTGCCTGGACCTGAGCGACAACGAGCTGCGAGCCCAGGGCGTCCTGCAGCTCTGCCAGCAGCTCCGGCATCCCGCCTGCCCGCTGAGGAGCCTGGGGTGAGTCGGGGCCCTGCCCCGGCCCCTTCCATGCCCGGCAGGCCCGAGCCGGGCAGCGGAGGCCGCGGGACAGGCAGGGCCGCACCGGCACCGCGGCCGCTGCAGCACCTCCCTCCCCACAAGCTCCAACACCTTCTCCTCTGCTCCTGCCTCCTCCACGCCCAGGCTGAGCACGGACGGATTCAGCCAGGCCCTGCTGCAGGAACTGGACGCCCTCCGGGCCCTGCAGCCCGGCCTGAACATCGGGAACCTCCTGGAGCACGACGTGCCGCAGGCTGGGGCCATGGCCCGGCTGCCCTGCCACCGCGGGGTGCTGCCGGGGGGCAGGAAGGCACTGCCCTCCTTCAGGAGACCTCCCATCCTTTAGGAACATCCTTCCAACAACCAGAGCCACTCCTGGCCCGGCTCTCTGTGCTGAGAGTGGGGCTGAGCCTTCCTCAGCCTCGGGGCACAGGGAGGAGATCCTGCTGCATCTGCAGGGGGGCGGGATCCGGGATCTGCCCTCTCCCTTTTGCCCTCGTTGTTGCTGGCAGCAGTTGTATGCATTTGGCAGTGACAAATAAAGACTCTGCAGACAATTCCAGCCATCTCCCACTACTTCTCCCCCTCAGGCAACCATTGCCAAGCTTGGGTCTGTGGTTCCAGTTCCTGCCTCATATCCTTGTGCCTGGCTGGTGTACCTTGGATGGAAGTGCCAGCCCCAGAATGATGTTCCAGGCCTGGGAGTGAGTCTCTGACCAGTTTGGATTTTAATATGAAAAAAGGGAAAATCACACTGAAATCAAAGATAATCCCTGCACAGGAGCTCTTTTCCTGCAGCTCTGGACGGCGAGGGCTGACCTCTGTGGGCAGGGCCAGCCACCCCTGGGGACAGGGCCCCCCCACACTGCCACACGTGTCCCGGGTGCTGTGGCATGGCCAGGACATCCTCATGGCAACGTCCCCAGGGCGCTGCTGCCGACATCATCATAGTCCATGTGTCCAAGGGGCTGTTCAGAGGGCTCCCTGGTGGCTCCTGGGACACGTGGAGGGGAGTAGATGCCACCTTGGGGACAGCACAGAAAGGTGCCTGAGGGCGCAGGCAGCTCCGTGTCCCCCTGACAGACCCCACCTGGGCTCTGGCCACAGCAGCCGTGGATCTGCTGCTGGAGCCCTGCCTGCCCCCACAGCCAAAGCCTGCCATGGAGTGGCTCTGCACAGGGGACAGGGCAGCTGGGAGCCCTCTCACCTGTGGGCAGCACACAGATCCACCTCTGCCGTGCCACTCCCTCGGAGATGTCCCCAGTGCTGGCAGCGGGGGGCTCCTGGGCCACATCCAGGACATCGTCGTAGCCATCCGGGGGTCCTTGCTCGGGCCGGGCAGGGGGATCTGGGAAAAGCAGAGGGGTCCATGGCAGTGACCAGCGGCCCTGGCAGGGCTCAGGCTGTGTCACCCCCTCCAGCCTTTCCATTTTGGCACGAGCTGGAGGCCTTTGTGTCCCACAGGGACAGGTGATGTTTCACTGCACATTAATAAGGGAGGAGATTTGCCCCCTCAACCTCTCCCAGCGCAGGTGTGTCCCTGTCCACAGCTTTCCCTGCTGGCCTCCTGCCCTGTGGCCCTACCTGGGGCTGCCTCAGTGTCACTCCCCTCCACGCTGTCCCCGGTGTTATACGGCAGCTTCTTCACCCATCCCTCCAACAGGGAACCTGCAGGGCATAAACAGGGACTTGGGGGGGGCCTCACCGCCGGTGACAGAACCTCACACCGCAGAGCGGGGCTGCTCTGGGACCGAGGGACACCCACAGCCCATGGCCAGCAGCCCCTGCTGGGCCACCAGGAGCCACAGCTGCCCTGGGGCTCTCAGGCAGAGCCTTCACTGCGGGCACAGCTGGGGCACCAGGGCTGCACCCACCTGGGGGAGTGGGCACCTCCTGGTACTCGGGCATGGCTTTGTAATCCAGCTCCTCGTAGACAGCGTTGGAGATGGCATCTGCAGCTCTGCCAGGGCCTGCAAGGAGATGCAGCACTTACCTGGGGCCCTGGGCACTCTGGGGGCACCAGGATCACCCCTGGCCCCCTTCTGAGCTGTTCTGCAGGCCTGGGGTCCCTGGACCCCCTAAACGGGATCTGTCCCCACCCCCACCCACCGGGACCCACCTCGGCGCCGGGCACGGCACAGCAGCAGGGCCAGGGCACCCAGGGACAGGCACAGCAGCGTCCCCAGCACCACGCACAGCACAGTGGGCACGGACACAGACCCCACGGCCACTGCCTGGGGCCGCCTTCTGGGGACACCTGTGGGGACACAGGCAGGCAGTGAGGCCAGGGGGAGCCCAGCCAGCCTGCTCTGGGGGATGCAGGCACGGGCAGAGCTACCTGTGCTGGTGGCACCCTCCGGATATGGGGTAGTGTGTCCCTCAGTGGTGCCATCACTGTGCTCCTCACACTCCACATAGGCGTGCCCGCCTGGGCTGCAGCTCTGCAGGTGCCAGGGCGCCGAGGGGCACTGCCAGAGCGAGCGGGCCCCGTCCTCACAGCCCACCCAGGCCAGCCAGGCCTCGGTCGGCTCCTGGGCGGAGACTGCTGTGAGCGAGACCCAGCGCCCACAGCCCAGCTGGCGGCAGACAGTGGCGGCAGTGCCATTGCTGGTGCCGTTGGCGCACACGCGGCCCCAGGTGCCGTTGTAGGAGATCTCCAGGAAGCCCCGGCAGCGCCCAGGGCCCCCTGCCAGCCGCACGGAGAGCTGCTCTGCAAGGGGGACAGCGGGGTCACGGCACGGCCAGGAACCCGCCGGCGCCTCTGCCGGGCCCTGATCCGGGGCTGCCCCGCACTCACCTGAGCACACGGCCCCTGCCCCGCCGCCGCGCCCGCACTCGCGCCGTTCCGTGCGCCCGCACTCCCACAGAGACTCCTCGGAGCCGGAGCACTCGGGGCTGTACGGCCACAGCGGCCCCGGGCCGCCACCCAAGCGCGCCCAGCCCGGGGCCTGCAGCGCCGTGCCACAGCCCAGCTCCCGGCACACAACGGCCGCGTCCTGCAGCTCCCAGCCTTCCTGGCACACCCAGCTCCAGCTGCCACCGGAATAGACCTCCACACGCCCGGCACAGCGCCCAGAGCTCCCCACCAGCCTCACCCGCAGGCTGCCTGTGGGCACGGAAGGAGTGGGCTGGGGTGGCTGCCTGGGGCCACGGCACCTCCAGCCCTTTCGGGAAACCCACCTGAGCAGACAAGGCAGGTCCCATGACGGCCGTCAGCTGTTGAAGTGGTCATGTAATAAGTTTCACCGTCAGGTATAGTCCGACTGGGCAGATCAGTGGTCTTCCGCTTAATGTCCTCGATCACTGTTTCCAAGATGTCCCAGTCCTCTCTGCTAATTTGCCACAGTTCGGATGTTCCACGGAAAGCTTTACTCTTCTCCAGTCCTCCACAGCCCATCTTCCAGCACACATTGCTCAAATTCCGTATGAGCAAAACCTCTCCTGGCACACGGCGCCAGGCCCCGGTGCTTGTCTTCGAATCCAGAAACCCCTCGCACCGGGTCTCACCCTTCACCAGCCGCAGGGACTCAACAGCGCCTGTAAAATAGCCGCACTGAGAACTTCATCAAAAAATAAGCGTACATCATCTCATACCTGCTCCACTTTTGGGAGGGTCCCAAAAGGTCTTAAGGCTCCTCACAGAGTGCCGTACACACCTGAGCAGTTGACGGCGGCGGCGTTCCCGGGGGCACAGGGCGGCTTCCCCAGCACGGCCACGGGGCACTGGCCCGGGTGCCGCTCGCTCCCGCTGCAGCCGAAGGCGTCCGGCCGCAGCGGCCCCTCCCCGCTGCCGAAGGAGCCTCCCGGCAGCACGCTGAGGGCGCGGCCGCAGCCCACGTGGCGGCACAGGACGTGCGCATCGGCCAGGTCCCACTCGCTGGCGCACACGGAGCCCCACGTCCCCCTCACTGCCACCTCCACTCGCCCGGAGCATCCCGAGCTGCCGTTCCCCAGCCGGAAGCCCGTGTAGGCTGCCACAGGAACAGCCTTGAGAACACTGGTGCTGCCGGGACCCCAACTGCCCCCGCTGTCCCCGACACTTACAGGAGCAGATGACGCTGCCAGGGCGGCTGCAGCCCTGGCTCTGGGCCGGACGCCGGGCACAGGCGCTGAGGCGGGGCTCGGTGCCATTGCACTGGAAGCCCCCGTCCCAGAGCGATCCCGACACTGCCCCTAAACAGCCACTGCCGGCGATGGCGATCACCTCACCACAGCCCAGCTCCCTGCACACCACCTGGGCCACCTCCGTGTCCACCTGATCCTCACAGACACCGACCCAGGCCCGGCCCTGACGCACCTCCAGCCGCCCAGCACAGGATCCATCGCCACCAACCAGCCGGGAAAAGCCTGTGGGAGCAGTGCAGGGCCAGTGACAAGCGATGTGCATGAACAGCCTCAAGCCCCCAAGCCCAGCTCCTACCTTGGCAGACAACGCCAACGTCCGAGACATTGATACTGCTATTATAGGGTCCCCAGCCACGGATCTCGCAGTCCCAGAGCATGGCCTCGTCCCCTCTGCAGTCCACCAGGGCCAGGCTGACGAACCCATCCCCGACACCAAAGCGCTCGTGGGTGTAGTAGGCAGCGGAAGCCGAGCCACAGCCCAGCTGCTGGCAAACCACCTCGGCGTCCTCCATGTCCCAGTTGTCGTCTCCCACTGTGCCCCAGTGGCCCTGCAGCTTCACCTCCACCCTCCCGGCACAGGGACTGCCGCCGCCCGCCAGCCTCAGCTCCACGGCATCTGCACAGGGGCACCGGCACGGCTCACACCAGCCCGCGGCGCCCCAGCACGAGGCAGCTGTGCCGGCACGGCCAGCGTGTCCCCTCACCTGTGCAGGTCACCCCCACATCCCGCTCGTGGCCGCAGAAATGCCGTCCCCATCCGAAGTTAGGACACTGCTCCAGCGCATCCTCGGTGCCGTTGCAGAAGAAGGGCTGCAGCCAGATCCGCCCGCTGCCCGGCCCGAACGGGGCGTGCAGGGACGCCCTGGCCACCCGGCCGCAGCCCAGCTGCCGGCACACCACCACGGCCCAGCGAGCCTCCCAGTCGAAGTCGAAGGCGCACACGGAGCCCCACTCACCGCCGTGCTTCACCTCCACGCGCCCGGCACAGCGCCCGCCGCCGCCCACCAGACGCAGCTCCCCGGAGCCTGCGGCACGGAGGCTGCTGAGCCGGGCCCGCCGCCGCCGCGGGCCCCGCTGCCGCCCGCCCGACACTCACCCCCGCACAGCCGCACGCACACGAGCAGCCCCAGAGCCAGCAGCGGCCCCATGGCCAGCGGCCCCGGAGCCAGCGGAGCCACGGCACCTCTGCCAGCGCCCGAGCCAATGCACGCTGCAGCAGCAGCACCGGGGGCAGCAGCCTTTATCAGGCGCCTCATCTCCCGGCTGCGGGGCCGCGGCCTCCAATAACCTGCTCCGTGCCCAAATATGAGCCTCGCCTGCGCCTCTGCCGTCACACACCTCGCCACAGTGGGCTGCCACCCGGATGTCCCCGGGGGGAGACAGCCCCCCCACAGCACCTGCCCTGCGGCGGCCCCTCCCGCATCCCCCGGGGCTCCAACGCTGCTGCTGCTGCTGCTGCTGGAGCCTGCCCAGAGCCCCCCTGATGGGGAGCACGGGCTCCAGCCCACATCCTACCGACAGCATCCACACAACCACTTCTAGGCAAGGCACCTGCAAAGCTCAAAGGCCCACGCCCGGGGCGCTCCCCTCCCGGCGGCTCGGAGCCCCCGGGGGGGTGGCAGCAGCCCCCGGCTCTCGGCGGGGCTGCCAGCTGCCCGGTCCCTCGCGGCGGCGCTGCCACATGGCGCTGCTGCCGCAGCTGCGGCCCCGCGCTCGCCTCGCCCCAGGGCAGGAAGGAGGCGGTCACCCCCCGGCGGCTCCCGGCCTCGCCAGCGACCGCACGCTCCTCCCGACACCTGCGCTGCCGCCGACAGCGACGCGCCGCCGCCGCCCCGGGCCCCCGCAGCCCGCCAGCCGCGCACGGCAGGAAACGTCCCGGGCTCACCCTTCGCAGGACTCTCCGGCAGCGCATTCCCTACGCACCGATCCGCTTGCTCCGATGGCTCTGACACCCATTCACAGCTGCGGCTCCACTGATCCCCGCTGGCCCCAGACGTTCCCCAAACACCCACGGCCACACACTCGGAACCCACATTTCCTCACCTCTTCCACTCCAGCTTTACCATGGCACATCCGCGGGTGACTCCCTCTCTAAAATTGAGTGCTGCTGCCGCAGGAACGCAGAAACAGCCCGAGTACTGCCTCCCAGGAGTGTCCCAGGCAAAGAGAGAAGGCTTTGAGCCTCTCACATTCCAAGCACAAAACGTCCGCTCTAAACTCTCTCTTCCTCCCGGTCTTCCTCTCCCGCTGTCTCTCTCAGTGTCCCTCACCTGGCCGGGATCCCGCTCTCCTCGGCCCTTTGTTATGCAAACGATCGGCACCTCCCGGACTCTCGTCCCGGGCTCCCGCGCAGAGCAAACGGAGCCGCTGGAACTGCAGCTGCTGCCCACGCACCGGCAGCGCGGCCATTGCTGCCCGGCACCACGTCCCGGTCCCTCGCTGTGCGGCGGCGGCAGGAGCTGCCCTGCCCCATCCCCCCGCGCTGCCGGGCCCCGCGGCACCGGGCCCTGTCCGGGCCTGCTCCGCTCACACACGCACGCACCGCACGGAGCCCGCACCGGGCCACCCGCACCAGAGTGCACTGCCTGGGTGGGTGGCTGGCTGCTGGCCCGGCCACGGCGGACAGGAGATCTCCGAGTGCACGGACACAACTCGGAGCCCTGAGGAGGCTCTGAAGGCTCTTACCGACGGTTCTCATTGGGCTGCGGGATTGCCGCCTCAGCAGCCCCTGCTGCTGCTGCTGCTCGAGCACCTCAGCCGCTGCTCCGCCCTTCCCACCTGGAGCAGCTCAGCAAGCAGAGGCCAAAGCCCTCCTTCCCTCTTTCTCTCGCTCCCACAGGCTGGGCAGCTGCCGGCTGGCGGGCACCTCTTGCCCGGCCCTGGCTGCGCGGCTGCTGCAGGGGCCCCGTCTCAGCTGCCTGGACCTGAGCGACAACGAGCTGCGAGCCCAGGGTGTCCTGCAGCTCTGCCAGCAGCTCCGGCATCCCGCCTGCCCGCTGAGGAGCCTGGAGTGAGTCAGGGCCCTGCCCCGGCGCCTTCCATGCCCGGCAGGCCCGAGCCGGGCAGCGGAGGCCGCGGGACAGGCAGGGCCGCACCGGCACCGCGGCCGCTGCAGCACCTCCCTCCCCACAAGCTCCAACACCTTCTCCTCTGCTCCTGCCTCCTCCACGCCCAGGCTGAGCACGGACGGATTCAGCCAGGCCCTGCTGCAGGAACTGGACGCCCTCCGGGCCCTGCAGCCCGGCCTGAACATCGGGAACCTCCTGGAGCACGACGTGCCACAAGCCGGGGCCATGGCCCGGCTGCCCTGCCACCGCGGGGTGCTGCCGGGGGGCAGGAAGGCGCTGCCCTCCTTCAGGAGACCTCCCATCCTTTAGGAACATCCTTCCAACAACCAGAGCCACTCCTGGCCCAGCTCTCTGTGCTGAGAGTGGGGCTGAGCCTGCCCCACCCGTGGGGCACGGGGAGGAGATCCTGCTGCATCTGTGGGGCGGAATCTGGGTCCTGCCCTCTCCCTTTTGTCCTCGTTGTTGGTGGCAGCAGTTGCATGCATTTGGCAGTGACAAATAAAGACCCTGCAATCCCAGAAATCTCCTGGGCTATTCACCCTCAGCCCACCATTCCCAGGGATGTGTCTGTGGTTCCAGTTCCTGCCCTGAATCCCCAATGAATGGTTGATACACTCTTTATACAGGTACCCATGCCAAAATAAGGTTCCTGGTCTGGGAATGAGTCTCTGACCAGTTTGGGTTTTAATAGGAAAATAGGGAAAATCACACTGAAATCAAAGATAATCCCTGCACAGGAGCTCTTTTCCTGCAGCGCTGGACAGTCAGGGCTGATCTCTGTGGGCAGGGCCAGCCATCCCTGGGGACAGGGCCCCCCCACACTGCCACACATGTCCCTGGTGCTGTGGCATGGCCAGGACATCCTCATGGCAACATCCCCAGGGCGCTGCTGCCGACATCATCATAGTCCATGTGTCCAGGGGGCTGTTCCGAGGGCTCCCTGGTTGCTCCTGGGACACGTGGAGGGGAGTAGATGCCACCTTGGGGACAGCACAGAAAGGTGCCTGAGGGCGCAGGCAGCTCCGTGTCCCCCTGACAGACCCCACCGGGGCTCTGGCCACAGCAGCCATGGATCTGCTGCTGGGGCCCTGCCCGCCCCCACAGCCAAAACCTGCCATGGAGTGGCTCTGCACAGGGGACAGGGCAGCTGGGAGCCCTCTCACCTGTGGGCAGCACACAGATCCACCTCTGCCGTGCCACTCCCTCGGAGATGTCCCCAGTGCTGGCAGCCGGGGGCTCCTGGGCCACATCCAGGTCATCATCGTACCTGTCCGGGGGTCCTTGCTCGGGCCGGGCAGGGGGATCTGGGAAAAGCAGAGGGGTCCATGGCAGTGACCAGCAGCCCTGGCAGGGCTCAGGCTGTGTCAACCCTTCCAGCCTTTCCATTTCGGCTTGACCTGATGGCCACTGGGTCCCACAGGGACAGGCGATGTTTCAGTGCACACTAACAAGGGGGGGAAGTGTCCCCTCAGTCCCCACCAGCACAGGTATGTCCCTGTCCCCAGCTCTCCCGGCTGGGCCCCTGCCCTGTGGCCCTACCTGGGGCTGCCTCAGTGTCACTCCCCTCCACGCTGTCCCCGGTGTAATACGGCAGCTTCTTCACCCATCCCTCCAACAGGGAACCTGCAGGGCATAAACAGGGACTTGGGGGGGGCCTCACCGCCGGTGACAGAACCTCACACCGCAGAGCGGGGCTGCTCTGGGACCGAGGGACACCCACAGCCCATGGCCAGCAGCCCCTGCTGGGCCACCAGGAGCCACAGCTGCCCTGGGGCTCTCAGGCAGAGCCTTCACTGCGGGCACAGCTGGGGCACCAGGGCTGCACCCACCTGGGGGAGTGGGCACCTCCTGGTACTCGGGCATGGCTTTGTAATCCAGCTCCTCGTAGACAGCGTTGGAGATGGCATCTGCAGCTCTGCCAGGGCCTGCAAGGAGATGCAGCACTTACCTGGGGTCCTGGGTACTCTGGGGGCACCGGGATCACCCCTGGCCCCCTTCTGAGCTGTTCTACAGGCCTGGGGCCCCTGGACCCCCCAAACGGGATCTGTCCCCACCCCCACCCACCGGGACCCACCTCGGCGCCGGGCACGGCACAGCAGCAGGGCCAGGGCACCCAGGGACAGGCACAGCAGCGTCCCCAGCACCACGCACAGCACAGTGGGCACGGACACAGACCCCACGGCCACTGCCCGGGGCCGCCTTCTGGGGACACCTGTGGGGACACAGGCAGGCAGTGAGGCCAGGGAGAGCCCAGCCAGCCTGCTCTGGGGGATGCAGGCACGGGCAGAGCTACCTGTGCTGGTGGCACCCTCCGGATATGGGGTAGTGTGTCCCTCAGTGGTGCCATCACTGTGCTCCTCACACTCCACATAGGCGTGCCCGCCTGGGCTGCAGCTCTGCAGGTGCCAGGGTGCCGAGGGGCACTGCCAGAGCGAGCGGGCCCCGTCCTCACAGCCCACCCAGGCCAGCCAGGCCTCGGTCGGCTCCTGGGCGGAGACTGCTGTGAGCGAGACCCAGCGCCCACAGCCCAGCTGGCGGCAGACGGTGGCGGCAGTGCCGGGGCTGGTGCCGTTGGCGCACACGCGGCCCCAGGTGCCGTTGTAGGAGATCTCCAGGAAGCCCCGGCAGCGCCCAGGGCCCCCTGCCAGCCGCACGGAGAGCTGCTCTGCAAGGGGGACAGCGGGGTCACGGCACGGCCAGGAACCCGCCGGCGCCTCTGCCGGGCCCTGATCCGGGGCTGCCCCGCACTCACCTGAGCACACGGCCCCTGCCCCGCCGCCGCGCCCGCACTCGCGCCGTTCCGTGCGCCCGCACTCCCACAGAGACTCCTCGGAGCCGGAGCACTCGGGGCTGTACGGCCACAGCGGCCCCGGGCCGCCACCCAAGCGCGCCCAGCCCGGGGCCTGCAGCGCCGTGCCACAGCCCAGCTCCCGGCACACAACGGCCGCGTCCTGCAGCTCCCAGCCTTCCTGGCACACCCAGCTCCAGCTGCCACCGGAATAGACCTCCACACGCCCGGCACAGCGCCCAGAGCTCCCCACCAGCCTCACCCGCAGGCTGCCTGTGGGCACGGAAGGAGTGGGCTGGGGTGGCTGCCTGGGGCCACGGCACCTCCAGCCCTTTCGGGAAACCCACCTGAGCAGACAATGACCATCTCCTCAAGGCTGCTGTTCACTGCAGGACCCATTCCTGAGACATCACCCATCTCCTCCAGCTGGTAATCCATCTCCTCAGGGCTGCTGGTCAGTGCAGAGCCCATGCCCATAACACTGTCCATCTCTTCAGTAATGATGTCCACCTCGCTGCGGCTGCTGCTCAATACTGGAGCCGTACCCAAGGTAGTGTAAACGTCCTTGGGAAGGCCACAGCCGAGCACCGCACACACCATGTACACATCCCATAACTTCCACTGCTCCAGAGGCACACGGCGCCAGGCTGGGCTGGTTATGCTCTCCTCCAGCCGCCCATCACAGAAGCTCTGACCATCCACCAGCCTCAGGGTCGTGACAAAGCCAACACCTGCAGAATCAACAGCAGAGCCATGGGGCTGTGGCACCTGATTCACACTGCACTTCAGTCCAAAATATCTGCTCACAATTCTTAACAGGGTCCCAAAGGCCCTTAAGGCTCCTCACACAGCACCCGAACCCACCTGAGCAGTTGACGGCGGCGGCGTTCCCGGGGGCACAGGGCGGCTTCCCCAGCACGGCCACGGGGCACTGGCCCGGGTGCCGCTCGCTCCCGCTGCAGCCGAAGGCGTCCGGCCGCAGCGGCCCCTCCCCGCCGCCGAAGGAGCCTCCCGGCAGCACGCTGAGGGCGCGGCCGCAGCCCACGTGGCGGCACAGGACGTGCGCATCGGCCAGGTCCCACTCGCTGGCGCACACGGAGCCCCACGTCCCCCTCACTGCCACCTCCACTCGCCCGGAGCATCCCGAGCTGCCGTTCCCCAGCCGGAAGCCCGTGTAGGCTGACACAGGAACAGCCTTGTGAGCACTGGTGCTGCCGGGACCCCAACTGCCCCCGCTGTCCCCGACACTTACAGGAGCAGATGACGCTGCCAGAGCCGCTGCAGCCCGGGCTCTGGGCCGGACGCCGGGCACAGGCGCTGAGGAGGGGCTCGGTGCCATTGCACTGGAAACCCCCGTCCCAGAGCGATCCCGACACTGCCCCAAAACGGCCACTGTCGGCGATGGCGATCACCTCACCGCAGCCCAGCTCCCTGCACACCACCTGGGCCACCTCCGTGTCCACCTGATCCTCACAGACACCGACCCAGGCCCGGCCCTGACGCACCTCCAGCCGCCCGGCACAGGATCCATCGCCACCAACCAGCCGGGAAAAGCCTGTGGGAGCAGTGCAGGGCCAGTGACAAGCGATGTGCATGAACAGCCTCAAGCCTCCAGGCCCAGCTCCTACCTTGGCAGACAACGGCGGTGTTCAAGCCATGCATGCTGCCGTTATAGGGTCCCCAGCCACGGATCTCGCAGTCCCAGAGCGTGGCCTCGTCCCCTCTGCAGTCCACCAGGGCCAGGCTGACCAGCCCGTCCCCTACGCCAAAGCGCTCATGGGTGTAGTAGGCAGCGGAAGCCGAGCCACAGCCCAGCTGCTGGCAAACCACCTCGGCGTCCTCCATGTCCCAGTTGTCGTCTCCCACTGTGCCCCAGTGGCCCTGCAGCTTCACCTCCACCCTCCCGGCACAGGGACTGCCGCCGCCCGCCAGCCTCAGCTCCACGGCATCTGCACAGGGGCGCCGGCACGGCTCACACCAGCCCGCGGCGCCCCAGCACAAGGCGGCTGTGCCAGCACGGCCAGCGTGTCCCCTCACCTGTGCAGGTCACCCCCACATCCCGCTCGTGGCCGCAGAAATGCCGTCCCCATCCGAAGTTAGGACACTGCTCCAGCGCATCCTCGGTGCCGTTGCAGAAGAAGGGCTGCAGCCAGATCCGCCCGCTGCCCGGCCCGAACGGGGCGTGCAGGGACGCCCTGGCCACCCGGCCGCAGCCCAGCTGCCGGCACACCACCACGGCCCAGCGAGCCTCCCAGTCGAAGTCGAAGGCGCACACGGAGCCCCACTCACCGCCGTGCTTCACCTCCACGCGCCCGGCACAGCGCCCGCCGCCGCCCACCAGACGCAGCTCCCCGGAGCCTGCGGCACGGAGGCTGCTGAGCCGGGCCCGCCGCCGCCGCGGGCCCCGCTGCCGCCCGCCCGACACTCACCCCCGCACAGCCGCACGCACACGAGCAGCCCCAGAGCCAGCAGCGACCCCATGGCCAGCGGCCCCGGAGCCAGCGGAGCCACGGCACCTCTGCCAGCGCCCGAGCCAATGCACGCTGCAGCAGCAGCACCGGGGGCAGCAGCCTTTATCAGGCGCCTCATCTCCCGGCTGCGGGGCCGCGGCCTCCAATAACCTGCTCCGTGCCCAAATATGAGCCTCGCCTGCGCCTCTGCCGTCACACACCTCGCCACAGTGGGCTGCCACCCGGATGTCCCCGGGGGCAGACAGCCCCCCCACAGCACCTGCCCTGCCGGGGCCCCTCCCGCATCCCCCGGGGCTCCAGCGCTGCTGCTGCTGCTGCTGCTGGAGCCTGCCCAGAGCCCCCCTGATGGGGAGCACGGGCTCCAGCCCACATCCTACCGACAGCAGCATCCACACAACCACTTCTAGGCAAGGCACCTGCAAAGCTCAAAGGCCCACGCCCGGGGCGCTCCCCTCCCGGCGGCTCGGAGCCCCCGGGGGGGTGGCAGCAGCCCCCGGCTCTCGGCGGGGCTGCCAGCTGCCCGGTCCCTCGCGGCGGCGCTGCCACATGGCGCTGCTGCCGCAGCTGCGGCCCCGCGCTCGCCTCGCCCCAGGGCAGGAAGGAGGCGGTCACCCCCCGGCGGCTCCCGGCCTCGCCAGCGACCGCACGCTCCTCCCGACACCTGCGCTGCCGCCGACAGCGACGCGCCGCCGCCGCCCCGGCCCCCCGCAGCCCGCCAGCCGCGCACGGCAGGAAACGTCCCGGGCTCACCCTTCGCAGGACTCTCCGGCAGCGCATTCCCTACGCACCGATCCGCTTGCTCCGATGGCTCTGACACCCATTCACAGCTGCGGCTCCACTGATCCCCGCTGGCCCCAGACGTTCCCCAAACACCCACGGCCACACACTCGGAACCCACATTTCCTCGCCAGTTCCACTCCAGCTTTACCATGGCACATCCGCGGGTGACTCCCTCTCTAAATCCGAGTGCTGCTGCCGCAGGAACGCAGAAACAGCCCCGGCTGCTGCCTGCCAGGATTGTCCCAGGCAAAGAAAGAAGGCTTTGAGCCTCTCACATTCCAAGCACAAAAAGTCCACTCTAAACTCTCTCTTCCTCCCGGTCTTCCTCTCCCGCTGTCTCTC
Source organism: Melozone crissalis (assembly GCF_028551555.1). Lineage (NCBI taxonomy): Eukaryota > Metazoa > Chordata > Aves > Passeriformes > Passerellidae > Melozone > Melozone crissalis. The sequence continues at coordinate 4,659,245 of NW_026535796.1, read as the reverse complement.
TCAGTGTCTCTCTCCTGGCCGGGACCTCGCTGTCCTCGGCCCTTTGTTATGCAAACGATCGGCACCTCCCGGACTCTCGTCCCGGGCTCCCGCGCAGAGCAAACGGAGCCGCTGGAACAGCAGCTGCTGCCCTCGTAGCGGCAGCGCAGCCATTGCCGCCCGGCACCACGTCCCGGTCCCTCGCTGTGCGGCGGCGGCAGGAGCTGCCCTGCCCCATCCCCCCGCGCTGCCGGGCCCCGCGGCACCGGGCCCTGTCCGGGCCTGCTCCGCTCACACACGCACGCACCGCACGGAGCCCGCACCGGGCCGGGCCACCCGTACCGGAGGGCACTGCCTGGGTGGGTGGCTGCCTGCCGGCCACGCCACAGCGGACAGGAGATCTCCGAGTGCACGGACACAACTCGGGGCCCTGAGGAGGCTCTGAGGGCTCTTACCGACGGTTCTCATTGGGCTGCGGGATTGCCGCCTAAGCAGCCCCTGCTGCTGCTGCTGCTGCTGCTGCTGCTGCTGCTGAGCACCTCAGCCGCTGCTCCGCCCTTCCCACCTGGAGCAGCTCAGCAAGCAGAGGCCAAAGCCCTCCTTCCCTCTTTCCCTCGCTCCCACAGGCTGGGCAGCTGCCGGCTGTCGGGCGCCTCCTGCCCGGCCCTGGCTGCGCGGCTGCTGCAGGGGCCCCGTCTCAGCTGCCTGGACCTGAGCGACAACGAGCTGCGAGCCCAGGGCGTCCTGCAGCTCTGCCAGCAGCTCCGGCATCCCGCCTGCCCGCTGAGGAGCCTGGGGTGAGTCGGGGCCCTGCCCCGGCCCCTTCCATGCCCGGCAGGCCCGAGACGGGCAGCGGAGGCCGCGGGACAGGCAGGGCCGCACCGGCACCGCGGCCGCTGCAGCACCTCCCTCCCCACAAGCTCCAACACCTTCTCCTCTGCTCCTGCCTCCTCCACGCCCAGGCTGAGCACGGACGGATTCAGCCAGGCCCTGCTGCAGGAACTGGACGCCCTCCGGGCCCTGCAGCCCGGCCTGAACATCGGGAACCTCCTGGAGCACGACGTGCCGCAGGCCGGGGCCATGGCCCGGCTGCCCTGCCACCGCGGGGTGCTGCCGGGGGGCAGGAAGGCACTGCCCTCCTTCAGGAGACCTCCCATCCTTTAGGAACATCCTTCCAACAACCAGAGCCACTCCTGGCCCGGCTCTCTGTGCTGAGAGTGGGGCTGAGCCTTCCTCAGCCTCGGGGCACAGGGAGGAGATCCTGCTGCATCTGCAGGGGGGCGGGATCCGGGATCTGCCCTCTCCCTTTTGCCCTCGTTGTTGCTGGCAGCAGTTGTATGCATTTGGCAGTGACAAATAAAGACTCTGCAGACAATTCCAGCCATCTCCCACTACTTCCCCCCCTCAGCCAACCATTGCCAAGCATGTGTCTGTGGTTCCAGTTCCTGCCTCATATCCTTGTGCCTGGCCGGTGTACCTGGGATGGAAGTGCCAGCCCGAGAATGATGTTCCAGGCCTGGGAGAGAGTCTCCTACAACTTTGGATTTTAATATGAAAAAAGGGAAAATCACAATGAAATCAAAGATAATCCCTGCACAGGAGCTCTTTTCCTGCAGCTCTGGACGGCGAGGGCTGACCTCTGTGGGCAGGGCCAGCCACCCCTGGGGACAGGGCCCCCCCACACTGCCACACAGGTGTCCCAAGGGCTGTGGCATGGCCAGGACATCCTCATGGCAACGTCCCCAGGGCGCTGCTGCCGACATCATCATAGTCCATGTGTCCAGGGGGCTGTTCCAAGGGCTCCCTGGTGGCTCCTGGGGGACCTGGAGGGGAGTAGATGCCACCTTGGGGACAGCACAGAAAGGTGCCTGAGGGCGCAGGCAGCTCCGTGTCCCCCTGACAGACCCCACCTGGGCTCTGGCCACAGCAGCCATGGATCTGCTGCTGGGGCCCTGCCCGCCCCCACAGACAAAGCCGGCCGGCCATGGAGTGGCTCTGCACAGGGGACAGGGCAGCTGGGAGCCCTCTCACCTGTGGGCAGCACACAGATCCACCTCTGCCGTGCCACTCCCTCGGAGATGTCCCCAGTGCTGGCAGCGGGGGGCTCCTGGGCCACATCCAGGACATCGTCGTAGCCATCCGGGGGTCCTTGCTCAGGCCAGGCAGGGGGATCTGGGAAAAGCAGAGGGGTCCATGGCAGTGACCAGCGGCCCTGGAGGGGCTCAGGCTGTGTCACCCCCTCCAGCCTTTCCATTTCGGTACGAGCTGGAGGCCCGTGGGTCCCACAGGGAGAGGTGAGGTTTCAGTGCACACTAACAAGGGGGGAAATGTCCCCTCAGTCCCCCCCAGCCCGGCTGTGTCCCTGTCCCCAGCTTTCCCTACTGGCCTCCTGCCCCGTGGCCCTACCTGGGGCTGCCTCAGTTTCACTCCCCTCCACGCTGTCCCCGGTGTCATACGGCAGCTTCTTCCCCCATCCCTCCAACAGGGAACCTGCAGGGCATAAATAGGGACTTGGGGGTGGCCTCACCGCCGGTGACAGAACCTCACAGCGCAGAGCGGGGCTGCTCTGGGACCGAGGGACACCCACAGCCCATGGCCAGCAGCCCCAGCTGAGCCACCAGGAGCCACAGCTGCCCTCGGGCTCTCAGGCAGAGCCTTCACTGCGGGCACAGCTGGGGCACAAGGGCTGCACCCACCTGGGGGAGTGGGCACCTCCTGGTACTCGGGCATGGCTTTGTAATCCAGCTCCTCGTAGACAGCGTTGGAGATGGCATCTGCAGCTCTGCCAGGGCCTGCAAGGAGATGCAGCACTTACCTGGGGTCCTGGGTACTCTGGGGGCACCGGGATCACCCCTGGCCCCCTTCTGAGCTGTTCTACAGGCCTGGGGCCCCTGGACCCCCCAAACGGGATCTGTCCCCACCCCCACCCACCGGGACTTACCTCGGCGCCAGGCACGGGCACGGCACAGCAGCAGGGCCAGGGCACCCAGGGACAGGCACAGCAGCGTCCCCAGCACCACGCACAGCACAGTGGGCACGGGCACAGACCCCACGGCCACTGCCCGGGGCCGCCTTCTGGGGACACCTGTGGGGACACAGGCAGGCAGTGAGGCCAGGGAGAGCCCAGCCAGCCTGCTCTGGGGGATGCAGGCACGGGCAGAGCTACCTGTGCTGGTGGCACCCTCCGGATATGGGGTAGTGTGTCCCTCAGTGGTGCCATCACTGTGCTCCTCACACTCCACATAGGCGTGCCCGCCTGGGCTGCAGCTCTGCAGGTGCCAGGGTGCCGAGGGGCACTGCCAGAGCGAGCGGGCCCCGTCCTCACAGCCCACCCAGGCCAGCCAGGCCTCGGTCGGCTCCTGGGCGGAGACAGCTGTGGGCGAGACCCAGCGCCCACAGCCCAGCTGGCGGCAGACGGTGGCGGCAGTGCCGGGGCTGGTGCCGTTGGTGCACACGCGGCCCCAGGTGCCGTTGTAGGAGATCTCCAGGAAGCCCCGGCAGCGCCCAGGGCCCCCTGCCAGCCGCACGGAGAGCTGCTCTGCAAGGGGGACAGCGGGGTCACGGCACGGCCAGGAACCCGCCGGCGCCTCTGCCGGGCCCTGATCCGGGGCTGCCCCGCACTCACCTGAGCACACGGCCCCTGCCCCGCCGCCGCGCCCGCACTCGCGCCGTTCCGTGCGCCCGCACTCCCACAGAGACTCCTCGGAGCCGGAGCACTCGGGGCTGTACGGCCACAGCGGCCCCGGGCCGCCACCCAAGCGCGCCCAGCCCGGGGCCTGCAGCGCCGTGCCACAGCCCAGCTCCCGGCACACAACGGCCGCGTCCTGCAGCTCCCAGCCTTCCTGGCACACCCAGCTCCAGCTGCCACCGGAATAGACCTCCACACGCCCGGCACAGCGCCCAGAGCTCCCCACCAGCCTCACCTGCAGGCTGCCTGTGGGCACGGAAGGAGTGGGCTGGGGTGCCTGCTTGGGGCACCGGCAACTCCTGCCCTTCTCGGGATACCCACCTGAGCAGACAAGGTAGGTCCCATGATCGATGCGAGCTGATGCTGTGGTCATGCCCCTGTAATCATGCCCAAAATAATTCTCATGTATAGTCCTACTGGTCAGATCAGTGGTCATGTGCACAATATCTTTGATCACACTTTCCAAGATATTTCTCTCTTCCCTGTTGATATTCAGAAGGAATGACTTCCCAGGGACACCATGACTTTTCTCCAGTCCTCCACAGCCCAGCTTCCAGCACACATTGCTCAAATTCCGTATGAGCAAAACCTCTCCTGGCACACGGCGCCAGGCCCCGGTACTTGTCTTCGAATCCAGAAACCCCTCGCACCGGGTCTCACCCTTCACCAGCCGCAGCGACTCTACAGCGCCTGTAAAATGGCAGCGCTCAGCCCTTCATTAAAAAATAAGCGAACATCATCGCAACCCGTCTCCACTTTTGGGAGTGTCCCAAAGGCCCTTAAGGCTGCTCACAGAGCACCCGAACCCACCTGAGCAGTTGACGGCGGCGGCGTTCCCGGGGGCACAGGGCGGCTTCCCCAGCACGGCCACGGGGCACTGGCCCGGGTGCCGCTCGCTCCCGCTGCAGCCGAAGGCGTCCGGCCGCAGCGGCCCCTCCCCGCTGCCGAAGGAGCCTCCCGGCAGCACGCTGAGGGCGCGGCCGCAGCCCACGTGGCGGCACAGGACGTGCGCATCGGCCAGGTCCCACTCGCTGGCGCACACGGAGCCCCACGTCCCCCTCACTGCCACCTCCACTCGCCCGGAGCATCCCGACCTGCCGTTCCCCAGCCGGAAGCCCGTGTAGGCTGCCACAGGAACAGCCTTGTGAGCACTGGCGGTGCCGGGACCCCAACTGCCCCCGCTGTCCCCGCCACTTACAGGAGCAGATGACGCTGCCAGGGCGGCTGCAGCCCTGGCTCTGGGCCGGACGCCGGGCACAGGCGCTGAGGCGGGGCTCGGTGCCCTTGCACTGGAAGCCCCCGTCCCAGAGCGATTCCGACACTGCCCCAAAACGGCCACTGCCGGCGATGGCGATCACCTCACCGCAGCCCAGCTCCCTGCACACCACCTGGGCCACCTTCATGTCCACCTGATCCTCACAGACACCGACCCAGGCCCGGCCCTGACGCACCTCCAGCCGCCCGGCACAGGATCCATCGCCACCAACCAGCCGGGAAAAGCCTGTGGGAGCAGTGCAGGGCCAGTGACAAGCAATGTGCATGAACAGCCTCAAGCCTCCAGGCCCAGCTCCTACCTTGGCAGACAACGCCAACGTCCGAGACATGGATGCTGCCGTTATAGGGTCCCCAGCCACGGATCTCGCAGTCCCAGAGCGTGGCCTCGTCCCCTCTGCAGTCCACCAGGGCCAGGCTGATGAACCCGTCCCCTACGCCAAAGCGCTCGTGGGTGTAGTAGGCAGCAGAAGCCGAGCCACAGCCCAGCTGCTGGCAAACCACCTCGGCGTCCTCCATGTCCCAGTTGTCGTCTCCCACTGTGCCCCAGTGGCCCTGCAGCTTCACCTCCACCCTTCCGGCACAGGGACTGCCGCCGCCCGCCAGCCTCAGCTCCACGGCATCTGCACAGGGGCACCGGCACGGCTCACACCAGCCCGCGGTGCCTCAGCACGAGGCGGCTGTGCCAGCACGGCCAGCGTGTCCCCTCACCTGTGCAGGTCACCCCCACATCCCGCTCGTGGCCGCAGAAATGCCGTCCCCATCCGAAGTTAGGACACTGCTCCAGCGCATCCTCGGTGCCGTTGCAGAAGAAGGGCTGCAGCCAGATCCGCCCGCTGCCCGGCCCGAACGGGGCGTGCAGGGACGCCCTGGCCACCCGGCCGCAGCCCAGCTGCCGGCACACCACCACGGCCCAGCGAGCCTCCCAGTCGAAGTCGAAGGCGCACACGGAGCCCCACTCACCGCCGTGCTTCACCTCCACGCGCCCGGCACAGCGCCCGCCGCCGCCCACCAGACGCAGCTCCCCGGAGCCTGCGGCACGGAGGCTGCTGAGCCGGGCCCGCCGCCGCCGCGGGCCCCGCTGCCGCCCGCCCGACACTCACCCCCGCACAGCCGCACGCACACGAGCAGCCCCAGAGCCAGCAGCGACCCCATGGCCAGCGGCCCCGGAGCCAGCGCAGCCAGGGCACCTCTGCCAGCGCCCGAGCCAATGCACGCTGCAGCAGCAGCACCGGGGGCAGCAGCCTTTATCAGGCGCCTCATCTCCCGGCTGCGGGGCCGCGGCCTCCAATAACCTGCTCCGTGCCCAAATATGAGCCTCGCCTGCGCCTCTGCCGTCACACACCTCGCCACAGTGGGCTGCCACCCGGATGTCCCCGGGGGGAGACAGCCCCCCCATAGCACCTGCCCTGCGGCGGCCCCTCCCGCATCCCCCGGGGCTCCAACGCTGCTGCTGCTGCTGCTGCTGCTGGAGCCTGCCCAGAGCCCCCCTGATGGGGAGCACGGGCTCCAGCCCACATCCTACCGACAGCATCCACACAACCACTTCTAGGCAAGGCACCTGCAAAGCTCAAAGGCCCACGCCCGGGGCGCTCCCCTCCCGGCGGCTCGGAGCCCCCGGGGGGGTGGCAGCAGCCCCCGGCTCTCGGCGGGGCTGCCAGCTGCCCGGTCCCTCGCGGCGGCGCTGCCACATGGCGCTGCTGCCGCAGCTGCGGCCCCGCGCTCGCCTCGCCCCAGGGCAGGAAGGAGGCGGTCACCCCCCGGCGGCTCCCGGCCTCGCCAGCGACCGCACGCTCCTCCCGACACCTGCGCTGCCGCCGACAGCGCCGTGCCGCCGCCGCTGGTTCTGCCCCGCTGTGAAGCCACATTCCGGGGGGGGCACAGAGCCCACTTGATTTTGTGGGGACCCACCTGCGTTATCTTGGATCAAGCACCACCGAAAAACAAGGGGTGTAAGAGGGGGGAGCAGGAGCTATCTTGAGTTCTCGGCTGTGTGTGAGGGTGGCATTGGGTCTGAGCCACCCCCAGCAGTGCTGAGCAGTGACAGTGCCAGCAGAACAGCGTACTCCCTACACGGTCACTCCTGCAGCCGCGTAGTCACCGCTGTGAAAAACGCCAATCTCTTGTTTTTAAATTTTTAAAAGTTTAACAGTAATAAAATTATTATAAAAATAGTAACATAATTACAGTAATAATAATTTGGAGAATTTGAATTAGGACAATATGAGACAATAGAGACAAAAGTTACGGACGTCCAGGTACCTTTTACTGGGCAGCACAAGCCCGAAAAGGGGCTACGTTAGCAGAGGATTAACCCTTAAAAACAACTGCCTGTTGCATATTCATACACTTCATACATGATGCATACATTCCATTCAAATACAGGATTCCGTCTGGTCATTGTCAACTTCTTCCTCCGAATCCTAACAGAGCCTTCGAGGCAGGAAGAAGTTAGTTTCTTCTGATAAGAAGACAATGAATTATTTTTCTCTGAAAGATTTAGGTGTCCTGTGACTGCATCTCCCTGCAAGTCCTTTCTTCACAAAAAAAAAAGTATCCTATATAGCATAGTTTCTATTTTAATATCTTTTATAACCTAAAACTATATTTCACACACTACTTAAGAGAATTAATACAGCATTACTTTGTAACACAACACATATAATATTCATTTTAATATTTGCGAAAAGCCAGTCATAAAATACGCGTTTTTCACAACCGCCATGAGCCACCAGCCTTTCTGCGGGACTGGGGACCTGCCAACTGCCAGTGGCCGCGTGTCACCCCAGGACATCTCGTGAGCTGCCCTAAACCCTGTTTAGCCCTGAGGTGTCGCCCCTAAGGTTTCGCACGGCGCTGCTGCGGCTGCCTGTCCTTCCTGTCCGCACGCAGACCCAGCCGGGGCTGCCGGGAGGGGACGATCCGGCTGCGCTCTCCCCGCGGCGGCCGGGAACCCTCACAGCGGGTCCCCGCGACATTATCAACCTCCCACTCTACACCGCGGCCTTTGCATGTAGGCGGCAAAGTGTCACAGGAGGTTTCATTCCGGAACGCCTCCCGCGTCTCCTGGAATGACACCCCAGGAATGTGGGGGGAGACGGGAAACCAGGAGAACGACGGGGGAACCGGGAGCGCGGCTGCCCCTGCTGGACACGCCCCCCGTCCCTGTGAGCACGCCCCATTCCCGGAGCCCCCGCCCCGCAGCGCCACCCCCGGGCCGGCAGGGGGAGCCCCGCGCAGCCGCGACGATCCGGAAAGAACCGAGCGGCGGCGGAGGCGGCCGAGCCAGGGCTGGCGGCGCGGGCGGAGCGGGCGCGATGGCGCAGCAAGTCGAGCAGCTGCGGGCGGACGGCGTGGACAAGGAGGTGCTGCGGGAGGGCACCGGGCCGCTGCCAGACTTCCGCGACGGCACCAAGGTCAGGTCTGCGGGGGGACGGGCGGGGTGGGGGATGTGGGAAGCGGAACGCGGCGGGGCAGGCGCGCATGCGCGCTCTCCCCCCCTCCCCCCCCGCCTGCTTCTCCATGGTGACGCCGCGGGCTCCTCCTGCTCCTTCAGGCCACTTTCCACTACCGGACGCTGCGGTGCGGCGATGAGGAGACGCCGGTGGACGACAGCAGGGCGCGGGGGAAGCCCATGGAGCTCATCGCCGGGAAAAAGTTCAAGCTGCCGGTGTGGGAAGCGGCGCTGCGAACCATGCGGCCCGGCGAGCGCGCACGCTTCCGCTGCGACACCAAGGTGGGCGGGACGGGACCTGCCGGGGGCGCGGTTTGTGGCTCGGGGGCGCGGCCTGTGCAGTGGGCGGTGACTTCGTGTGGTGGGCGCGGGTGGCGGGACCCCCGGTGCGCTCCAGGCGCGCGGTTCGAGGCTGGAGCATCCTTATATCTTTCCCCCTGCCCTCCTCAAATTCCGGCTCCCTTCCCTCCCGCAGCACGTGGTGCTTTACCCACTGGTGTCCAAGAGCCTGCGGAACATCGCAGCAGGGAAGGACCCGCTGGAGGGGCAGCGGCACTGCTGCAGCATTGCCCAGATGCACGAGCACTACTCCCTGGGGTACCCCGACCTCGACGAGCTCCAGAAGAACCCCCAGCCCCTCATCTTTGACATCGAGGTGCTGAAGGTGAGGTGCCGGCATGGGGAGCTCGGGGTGAAAGTGTCCAGAAGACACACAGATGTGGCATGTGGGATGTGGTTTAGTAGTGGCCCTGACAGTGCAGGACTCGAGGACTCTAGAGGTCTTCTCCGACCTGAACGATTCCATGATCCTGTTCTCTGATTGCATGATGGGGTGCTGGCAGGTGGAGCCACCCGGCTCCTACCAGCAGGACCCATGGGCCATGACAGATGAGGAGAAGCTCCAGGCTGTGCCCCAGATCCACAAGGAAGGCAACGAGCTGTACCGGCAGGGCAAGGTGTCTGAGGCAGCTGCTAAATACTACGATGCCATTGCCTGTCTCAAGAACCTGCAGATGAAGGTGGGTCTCCCAGATACACACAGGCATCCTTGAGAATGCAGGGCTTGAGAGCTGCCACTCACTCTCTCTGCTCTATCTGCCACAGGAGCAGCCAGGCTCTCCAGACTGGATTGAGCTCGACCAGAAGATCACACCCCTGCTCTTAAACTATTGCCAGTGCAAGCTGCAGTGTGAGGAGTACTACGAGGTGCTGGACCACTGCTCCTCCATCCTCAACAAGTACGAGGGTAAGGAGCCACGAGCCACCCCAGGTGGCTCTGGAGGGTACCAGGACACCCCCAACCCTCTGCTGACCCCGGCTCTCTCCCCACAGACAATGTCAAGGCCTACTTCAAGCGAGGCAAGGCCCACGCAGCCGTGTGGAACGTGGCTGAGGCTCAAGCTGACTTCGCCAAAGTCCTGGCGCTCGACCCCTCGCTGCGCCCCGTGGTGTCCAAGGAGCTGCGGAGCCTGGAAGCGCGGCTGCGGGAGAAGGACGCCGAGGACAAGATCCGCTTCAAGGGCATCTTCTCCCAGTAGAGTCCGTGGCTGCAAGGGAGAGCCCAGTGCTCTCGGGACAGGTTCTTTTAGATATTCCACATGTGGAATGGTCATGGATGTTTATTAATGTTTAATACAGATTTTACTTATTTGAAGTCAGTGGAAATGGCCCCGGAGCTCGCCACAGCCTGGGGACACAGCCAGGGCCTATCGTCACGCCAGGGATACGTGGGTGACAAGAGCCTGCTGCTTCCTGCCAACTTTTATCACTTATTTGATGTTTTTATACTTTATGGTGGCCATGGAAGGGCGGCACTGAGCCTCGGCCCCAGCTCCAACCCGTTCATGCCTGTTCTCCGTGCCACGCCATTGTCACTTATCCAGGCTGCTGCTATCATCCCAGCCCAGTGTCTCCTCTTGTCATGTCAGTGTCGGGAATATTTTATATAGAGTAACAGCTTGTTCCTGCTATCTCTATAAATCTGATCATGCTATGCCAAGATAAACTTAAGTAAAACCAGTCACACCCCCTGGTCACTACAAAAATTTGCTGCTAGAGGTAAAATCAGGGGAAACCAAGTTGGAGAGGGGGAAGGTATCAGCATCGGCACAGCCCACACACCCCAGGCTCTTTTCCCTGTCCTAAATTGCTCGTGACCCAACTGCTGTGCCCCACAGCCACCTCCCTGTGGGACATGGTGTCCCTGGAGGCTGCCCAGGGCTTTTCCAGTGGATGGGAACCCTGCAGCCACAAGCACAGAGCAGACTCGTGGGTGCTGGCACCTTGTCATAACATCTCTTTATTCAACACCAAAACGAAAGGGGGGGGAACAGAGGAACCACTCTGGAACCCCAACCCAGCCCTGCGCCGTGACACCGGACGGAAATAAATAGGTGGGGAGGTGCCACTCGCTCTGGGGCACAGCCACAGCCCCCAGTTCTGCACAGGGATAATGACCCTGGGGTGCAGACCCCACTGGGCACTGCCCAATGGCCCCAAAGGACCAGAGGGGACGGGGCTGGGGGCAGCAGGGAGGACCCAGGGTGGCCCTGCCCTGAGGGGATCACTCTGGTCCTCTGGGGAGCTCTGAGCCTTCTCCCAGCCCCCTGGCCTCAGGGGACCCAGCACCCTCATCTCCTTGCGATGGCCTCATGGCCCAGCACCAGCTCTGTCCCCAGGTGCTCCTTGCTGGGAAATCAGGGATGTGGCAGAAGGGGGACATGGCCGTGCCACCCTCACTCCTCACCCTCCAGCTTGAGGCTGATGCTGCGGGGCTTGGTCCGGGAAAAGCCGGGGGGTGCTGAGGGGGGCCCCCCATCCCGCTCTGCCTGGCTGGAGCCCCGGGAGCGCAGGAGCTGGCTCTGCTTCCGCAGGAAGTCGACAGGCGCCGGGCAGCCATAGGTGCCTTTGCCCAGCACAGGCCGTGGGGGGCCCTTGGGGGAGTGAGCCAGGGCTGCGGCTTCCAGCTGGGCCAGGTGGGCAACATAACCCTCAGAGAGGAACTGCAGGACACACAGACAGCCTGAGCCAGTGGCCAAGGGCCAGCTGGTGGGGTCAGCCATTATCCCCATGTCCCCAGTCTGTCCCCAGCCCTGCCACCACCGTACCTGGCACTGGTTGTGGAACTTCTTGACGGCCCGTCCCACAATGTAGATGTGTGCTGGCGCGAGTCCCAGTGAGCTGTAGACGGAGACATCCTTGGTGGAGCCATAGCCAGCGACTATGGAGATCTCTGCCTGCCCAGGGACAAGAGCATTAGGGCAAGGAACAGACCTTCCCACAAGGACAGCTACCCTTAAGGGCTTGAACACCCTCATGTTAAGAGGGATGGCTGGAAGCTGTCCCGAGAAGCTTCCAGCTCTGCCACGGCAATGCAGTCCAGCTCCCAGCATCCCCACCAGGATGCAGCACAGCCCCCATCACCAGCCCTGTGTCCCGGCAGCACCCCCATGGCCACCTCGGTGCGCAGGCTCTGCAGGAAGGCGGCTTTCTGGCGCAGCGGGTCGTGGGTGAGCCCGTCGCAGAAGGACACGGCGCCGTGGGGGAAGTTGTGCTGCGAGAGCCAGGCCACCACGCGGTGCTTCTGCATGTCGGGGCGCCCCGTCACGTAGATGATCATGTACCCCGAGTCCTGCCAGTGCCTAGGAGGGGACATGGGTGGCTGCCAGGAGCCTGTGTGGAGACAGTCCTGCTATGGGAGCTGGGATCTCCCAGTACAGCATGTGTGGGTGCTGCCTCCAAAACCTCCCTGCTCCCAGGGATTTTATCAAGGAGAAGGCCTAGCAGAGCTCTGGGGACCACATCCAAACTTGGACAGGATTATTTTCCACAATAGGGCACCAGCACAGAGATGATGATGTGCTGGAGGCAAGGGAGTGGTGGAATACCCTGCTCCTTGTCCCTGCTCTGACACTCCGCAGCTGAGTTGACACACCATGAAAGATGGGGAAACTGACTCCCTGACTGAAGGGCACCCACCTTACAACGTCCACAGCCCCCGCCCGCACTTTGGGGTCACTGCCCATGATGGAGACGCTGGCAGTGAAGGAGCCATCGATGCTGAACACAACAGACTCGGTGCCACGGGCCACCACGGTCAGGTACGCCTCAGCATAGCTGTGGTCCCCTCTGCAAAGGCAGAGATGGTGGCTCAGCACCAGCTCTCCTGCCAGAGCAGCAGGTGTAGCTCTGCCAGAAGGGCTGCAGGAGAAACTGAGGCAACGCCTCACCTGACCACCATGCGCACAGGGTAGATCCCGATGGCCAGAGCCTTGTCTGGAGGGATGGTGAAGGTCACGCGCCCACTGCCACTCGTCACCTCGGTGCCATAGTACAGCCACTTCCCTGACAGTGGCTGTGTCATGATGTAGATGTCCACCTGAGAGAGGGAAATGGGCTGGGCAGAAGCTGGACCCCCACATCCTGCTGCATCTCCACACAAGTCCTTACAACCTTCTCCCGCCACCCTACACAGGGTCCTGTTAACCATATCCTTCCCCTGCTGTGGTGACACCAGCCCCACGCCCAGTCCTGGACATCCCACCCTGTTTGAGGGGTCCTGGTGGCCCCTGAGCCCAGCAATACCTTCTCCCCAGTCAGTGTCACCACATCCAGGGGTCCGTACATGAAGCGCCCGCTGAGGACCTGTGCTTTGCCCTCGCACACAATGACATCACAGGCACGGTGGTTGGCCGTCACGTTCTGCAGGCACATGGGGTGTTCAGCAGCTCCTAGCGGAGCTCCTGAGGCGCCACAGGGACACCACAGGGCTGTGGGATTGTCCCAGAACCCACACACCCCAGGATGCCCCAGGTGGCCTCCCGCTGGCCACATACCCGGATCTTCACTTGGGTGCGCTTGCGCTGCCACTTCTCCCGCGGGATGGCGGGGCTGTAGATGGAGCTCTCCTCGCTCTCCGCAGGCTGTGGCCCCTCCTTCTCCATCACCTGCCGGCAGCGCGGGACCAGCTCAGCCTCCATCGGCCCCGGCCTGCCACCCACCCCACCGGGCCCACCGTACCTGGCGCAGGATGAAGGCCACCACGTCGGAGGATTCCCAGTAGCTGGCGTGGAAGAGGTGGGGCAGGGTGATGGTGGGAAAGGCAGTCAGGGCGTCGGGGCAGTACAGAGAGTAGTCAATGCGCTTCGGGCCCCACCAGCGCTCCAGGACTGCAGGGAGAGCTGGAATGAAGCCTTTTCCAGACCTCATCCCCTGTTGGGCAGCCTAAGGTGCCCACATGGGATGGGGTGGGTGGGGATGACACTTACTCTTGACAACCTCGCTGGTGCTGGCAGGAGTGGGGGGCTCTGCCGGCTCATTGCCCTTCCAGAAGCCCCCAAAGCTGCCAGTGGGGGTAGGGGGAGCAGCCACATCCACTTTGGGCAGGAACAGGGCAGAGTGTGTCTGCAGGGCCTCCGCTGAAGAGAGAGCTGGGTGAGCACACCCAGAGCCCCTGGGGACACCCACCACCCCAAAACACCCCCCCTGCAGAGCCCCAGAGCAGTGGGAAGGGCTTGCACATCCCCCCACCTGCACCCACCCAGGATGTGGGTGCTCTGGGTACCCTGACGTGGCCCCAGGGTGCCTGGCACCAGCCTGGTGGGAACTTGCTCACCCAACAGGGACGAGGTGCCATCACCCAGGGGGTACTTCTGGTATCGGGGCACGCTGAGCGGGGGCACAGCATGGAAGGCCTTGGCCAGGAGAGGCTCCAGGCGGGAGGCGCAGGGATCGGCGGCGTGGAAGAGGTTGTAGATCTGCTCACAGGCAGGACGCAGCTGGGCCACTGCAGCACAGAGCAGGGTCAGGGGCACCAGGAGCAAAATACCCAGGAGGGGTAAAGCAGGACACAGCAAAAGGAAAGGCTGGACAGGGAAATTTGGGGCACCAGAGATAGGCTGAGGCTGGCACAGGAACACTCAGCCACCCACCAACACCCACACAGCCAGAGCTGGGCATGCAAGGGGCTCAAACCCAAGCAGGGCTCTCTGGGTTGGTCCTGAGGAGCTCAGGCTTGTCAGGTGAGCGTGACTCAGGGACCTGAGCCCTGCAGGGAGGGCCAGGGGCTGGCACCGCGGCAGGCAGGGATGCTCACCATCCAGAGCAGGCATGACGGTCTTGCGCAGCGCGAGCACCAGCCCCAGTGGGGAACCGAAGAGGAAGAAGCCGGATACCTTAAATTCGAGGCGGGTGCTGGCACCCTCTGCCCCATCCAGCGCCATGGCACTGCTCCGGGGTGCCTCTGCCTCCAGCGGGGCCTCGCTGGCCTGCAGGCTGGGACAGCAGAGACAGTGGGCATGGGGAGGCATGGCAACATCGATTCCCACCATCCTGAAGGCAAAGCTGTGCCTGGTGTGGCCCTGTTATCCCAGAGGAGCTCCAGTAAGATCCCCCCAGGGCAGGTAGCCTCCATGAAATGCTCCTTCCCAGCCTGGAGCAAATGGGAATTGCACCCTTTCGATAAAGGACAGTATAGCCAACCATCGCCCTTGGGCTCACCTGCTTGTGGAGCTGTGCTGCTGGCTGTCCCCCTGTGCCCCTGGGGCTTCAGGGCTGGCCTGGCCCAATGCTGGCGCTCCCTCTGTCCCATCAGCCAGCGGGTCCGGGCCGCCACACTGCTCTGGGGAGATGGGTTCTATGCTCTGCAGGGAGAGGCAGCAAACACCCAGATCCCATGTAGCCTCCAGTGCACCCCCAAACCCTCCCCAGGGGGTGTTTGCATGCAAGGCACTCACCAGACTGCCACGGCGGCTGCTGCTCCGGCTGCCCCCCGAGCCCGCCCGGCTCTGGCACAGGGCATCAAATCCCAGGATGCCGCCCACACAGTCCCCCAGCAGCACCACCTGCAGAGACCACAGATCCTTGAGGAGGGTGAAACCCCCAAACTCTCCATGCAGGGTCACAGCTGGACCCCAGAGCCAAGCTTCCCCCCAGATTCCACCTCACCTGGCCGCAGAAGCCAGTGCCCTCTCCAGAGTGTAGGAAGGCTGTGTAGGCCTGGTTGGCACGGGTGATGACAGTGCCCACGGCCTGCTGGTAGGTGCCTGAGGAGGTGGCCAGCAGTGGGAGTGCTGCCAGTGGGATGTGGTCCTGGCTGCTGGACAGGCTGTCCCTGTCATGGCTGTAAGGGCTGAGCCTGAGGGGACACAGTGAGGGATGAACGTGACTGTTCTGATGTCCTCATCCCACTGCATGGTACTGGTTCATCCCGGATGCCATACCAGGAGTAATCCCCATCCTGTTCCCTCCCACCACGAAACACTTGCTCATCCAGGATGCTGTATCCAGAGTTACCCCATTCCATCCAATTCCATGCTGCCTTGATGTCCCCATCTCTCTGCACAATGCTTGCTCAACCCAGGAAGCTGCATGAGGAGTTATCCCCCATCCTATCCCATCCCATCCTGCCCCACTGTCCTCATCCCACACCAAAACACCTGCATGTCCTGGAATACCACACCAGGAATTATATGTATCCCATCCCATCTCATCACACAACACTGGCTTGGCCCAAGACACTGCACCAGGAGTTAACCTCCACCCCCTCTCCAGTCCTTAATGTCCCACCAGAAGTGAAGTCCCCTCTCCAAGGATACCAGCTCCCCGGCCCCCTGCTTTCTCAGTAGGAATCCGTACTTGGAGACAAGGGCGTAGGCTGCAGCACAGATGGGCGGGCAGGGCACCAGGCGCAGGGCCACATGTCCCAGTGCCTCGGGAAAGTGGACGCGGGTGACAGCATCAAAGGTGGCTGCCAGAGTCTGCACATCCGCCTGCTTGGAGCCCGGCTCGCCCGCTCCCTGATCCAGGATGTTCCCACTGTGGAGGATGAGGAAGAGCGCGTGGATCCGGCACATCTGCTCCGTGCTCTCTGCCGTGCCTCCCTGCAGGAAGGAGAGCAGTCAAGTCGGGGGACACGGCAGGAGGGCAGGGCCCGAGGGAGGGGACACGCACCTCAGGGAAGCTGGATGTTCCCAATTCTTCACCATCTCCCTTGGCGGCGCTGGCTCCATCCCCTGTAAGCACACGGCCTGGGTGAGGCAGCTGGGGTCTCCAGGTGGGAATCAGGCCCCTCCCAGGACATCCACCCCAGGATTTGGGGCCAGAGCACCCCCAGAGCTCACCCAGTGCCTCATCCAGCTCTGCTGGCCGCTCAAGGGTGTCCAAGAAGTCATTGGAGCTCCACTTGGTCATCTCCTTGGCAAAGACCTCGTCACTGTCAGACAGATCCTCTGCAGAGGCAGGAGGGAAGCGTGGGTGGGGGGGACACCTCTGTGCCTGCATTCCCATCCTCAGATGCCCTTTCCCCCACCCAGCCTGTTCCAGCATGGTGCCAGTACCGTGGGCATCGAAAAATTCCTCTTCGGAGCTGTTCTCTGAGTCCCGGGCAATGTTTTGCATCCGCCACTCCGACAGGCTCTGAGGAGACACGCCCCCTGCCACCCATGGGGGGTCAGCACTCACAGCCCCCTGCTGCGAGAGGGACCCCCTCTCCTGCCCCACAGCTCCCCCTTGGTGATGGACCCAGATGCCCAGGGAGATCTGGGGCCATCCCTGTGTCCCTCAGAATCCCTCCTTGGGAGATCTGTGACCATCCCTGGGAAACCCAGAGCCCCAGCCCAGGAGACCCAAGCCAGGCAAAACAGTCCCCTGATACATCTCCTATGGAGAACTGCAGCATCCAGGGCAAAACCACCCCGGACCTGGTCTCACCTCCATGCTGGGAAGAGTAGGAAGACCGGGAGGAGGTGGACCACTGCTTGGCAAAGGTATCATCCGAGGGGGTATCGGTCCCTGCCTGCAGCTCAGCCTCCTCCTGACCTCCAGGACCATCTGGCTCCGGCTGCCCCTCGGGGCTGACCCCAGCCGCGGGTGGCTCCTCGCCCTCGCCACACTTGGCCATCTTCTGTGCCAGCATGCGCGCCGTCTCCTCCTCCAGCTGCCGGATGTCCTCCATCGTCAGGTCCGTCCACTCGTCCTGCCAGCACCAGGCTTGGCGGTGGGCGCGCAGCATCACCTTCCTCAAGCCTGGGGGGAGAGTCCAGTGAGATCCCACGGCTGCCCAAACACCCCTCCAGTAAGCCCCGGGTCCGAACTCACCCACGTCATGGATGAACTGCTCGATCTTGGACTGCATCCCCCAGTATCGGAACTCCACCTTGCAGAGCTTGTAGGCGCACATGAGGGGCCCGCTGGCTGCTGCTGCCTCCAACCAGTCATCCCCCAGCGGCCCCCGGCCCGTCTTGGATGAGTGGTAGAGTTTGGGATCCTCCTCAGGTTTGTATTCCCCGGGGGAGATGGGATCACGCACAATGTCGATGGTGTCTGTGGGGGGAACGGCGCTTGTCACCCCGCAGCACTTGGCAAGGGGGCATAGGTAGGAAAATAAGGGAAAAGGGGCAAAATTAAGGTCAAATTATTCCCATGAGCCATGCACCCAACACAGCTGGCAGCAAACACTCTCGGTCTGAGAATTCTAAAATCTTGAGTTCTGGAATTCTAAAATCTTGGAAATCTGGAATAGCTTTGGTTGGAAGGGACCTTAGGGATCATCTCATTCCACCCCCTGCCACGGGCAGGGACACCTTCCACTATCCCAGGCTGCTGCAAGCCCCATCCAACCTGGCCTTGGACACTTCCAGGGATGGAGCACCCACAGTTTTTCTGGGCACCCTGTGTCAGGGCCTCACCACTCTCACAGGCAAGAATTTCCTAATAGAACATATAAAATCCCATGGCTGGAACATCACTGACACCCTTGGTGCAGCCAAAGACATCTCTGTCCCCACGTGGGATCCCAATCCAGCACCCCAGGGAGCAGCACAGGGAGGGAGGGTCTGGGAGCTGGGGAGAGCTGGGGCTGACACACATACACACATTAGCTGGCAGATCTGGCAGCTGCAGAGTGATCCCAGCCACCCTGGGGGACATGGGGGGTGACAACAGGGACAGCACATGGGGAAAACTTGGCACAGTTCCTGGCTCCCCACCAAAAAGCCCAAGGGTCCCCCAAAACCAGGGCACAGCAAAACCACCATGTGACACAGGAGCCTCCAGAGAGCTGGGTGTGGGGAAAAGGAAATGAGCCCCATCTCTAGACAAAGGTGACCTTTCCCAAATGAGGGTGAGCTCCCCCTAAATGAGAATGACCTCCCAAGACCAGAGAAAGGCTCCTGAAGGACACCCAGGAAAACACGACCCAACAGCTGTTCGGGCTCAATCCAGCACAAAATCTGCTAGAATTTGGCATTTCCAGCCCTGTCTCCAGGTCATGGTCTGGGGGATCCCAGGGCACCCCACTTGCTCCCAGTACCATCCTGCAGCCCTGTCCCCAATTCTAGGATGTGCCAAACCCATTTATTTGCCCTCCTTGATGTCCCTAAGGTGCTGTCAGCCTCTCTTCCTCCAGCTTGGACTGAAAAATGGGGGGGAAAAGAAAACGAGAGATGCCCTGAATCCACAAAAATGACGCAATGCACAGCATGATGCCAAGCATCTTGGATAACAGCAGCAAAGAGCTGGGATAGAACCTGCTGTCCCCAAGCAGCTCCTGGCAGTGTCATTCCCATCACAATCCAACTCCCTCTGCTTTTGCCACTGGGAGAAAGCTGCCAAGGAAGCAGTTATCCCTGCGGATCACCCAGACCATGTTTTTCCACTGCCCTTTGAAACGTGAGAAGGGTTTAAATCTGTCAGTGCTACAAGACACCAGGGCAGAGAAATCCCAGTGGGATCCACACTGGGGCTGGTCCCACTTCAACCCTCCTCCCTGTGGAAGGCAGCAGCCATTGGAGATGCTGAGTGCCCTGTGGAATGCCCACTGGACGGGCACAGAGAGTGGAAAACCAGGCAGTGGGCACGGCGCCATGCCCTGATGCCGTCTGCTTGGCCCTGGTGGCTTCCTGAGGGCAGTAGGGGCAGAATTCCTGCCCCCAGGTCGCAGCCATCGGTATCCCGGCCGGACATCCCCAGTGCCGCAAGAGCCGGGGAGAGAAATAGGTCAGATGAATCATTTCCTCCGAGTGCCTATTTTGGGCCTCCATTTTAAGAGGCAACACGTCACACTCCACACTCTGGCGCCTGAACTGACCATGTCCAACACCACTGGGAATGGGAACTCTGTGCACAGGGAAGAATCCCACCCCGAGCTCCCTGTTCTGCCCACCATCCCAACACAAAGGAGGCAGACAGTGAATTGGAGCAAAGCCCTGGGGAGAGGAGAAGCAGGGCAGGGAGTAGGAAAATGGGGACATGCTTTTCCAGCTCTCCCTGCTCCAGCTGATCCAAAACACCCCACGGGACCCAGGGGTCCCATGTACACCAGGAGAGACTGAGAAGGCAAATCCATGCCAGAACAAGGCTGGGACACGGAAGGAGAGGGGAGTAGGCTGGCACTAGAAAGGAGAAGCTCCAAACAGAAATAGAGGCAAGGGAAGAGGCAGAGGACAAAACTGTCCCTGAAAATATCTTTAATGTGGAACTTAATTCAGCAGCGCTGAGAGGGAGCAGGCAGGGAGCTTGGAGCAGGGAACCTGGGGCAGGGAGCTCAGGATCCAGGGAGCTCTTCCCTTCCAGCATCCCTAAAACATGAGGGCCAGCAAGAAGAGTGAAGTTGAGTCCCTAAGGTCCCATCACAACCACACACCCATCCCAAAAGCATTATGTGGGAATCCCAGCAGCCACAGAGTCCCGCCCAGCTCCCCAAGCCAGCCATACCCACCCAAAATCCTCTGCCTCTTCTCTGCGGTGCTCAGGTTGAAGATGTTGGTCTGCTGCCCCGCATCCGGGCGGTAGTATGTCTCGATCTCAATAGAAAACTTCTCCACAAAGGGACACGTGTACCTGGAGGAGCACAGGACTGAGCCCAGGGGCACGGCCAGTCCTGCAGCCCACCCCGCCGCCTCCCTGCTCCCACCTGGTGCGAGTGTAGGGATAAGCATTCCAGGATTCCTCCTCCACCTGGAGCGCGGCTTTGGGGAGCAGAGCTCGGAACCAGCTGGGGATGTGGGAGCCCACGTGGTAGATCTTGTGGGTGTACTGGCCGCTGCCCCCAGGGCCATCGCTGTAGGGCCGGTTGGCCAGGATCTCCACGCCGCTGCCCTCGCCACTCGACTCCTCCCGGCTCTTCTTCTGCGCAGAGACGATGGCTCGGTGCGGCCCCTCCAAGCCCCGAGACCCCACCCCCACGGGCGCCCAGGGTCCGTGTACACTCCTGCCCCATGTGCTGGCATCCACCGGCCCCACACCTGCTCACAGCACCCCCTGCTTGGTTCGCTGGTCCCAAACCCGCCCGGAGCCTCAGTGAAACCCCTGCAACCTGCAAGGGTGATCCTTTGGGATCAGCCTCAGCCCCCTGCCGTGCCCCTCCAGGCTCCATGCTCAGCCCTACAGCTCCCCACACTCTGCCCCACAGCCCCCTTACACCCTCCAGCACCCCATGCTCAGCCTCACAGTCCCCTGTGCACCCCCAGGCTCAGCCCCTGCACCCTTCATGCCTCCCCACAGCCCTCTACGCCCCTCAGGCTACACTCTCCAGCCTCTCCCAGCCCTCCGCACCTTCTCAGTCACGGTGCCCAGATCCCTGCACCCTCCAGCTCCCCATGCCCAGCCCCACAGCCCTGTGCACCCCCTCGGGCTCGGCGCTTGGTCCCCACACCCCTCAGGCTCAGCCCCGCAAGCCCAGACCCGTGCAGCCCCAGGGCTCACCCCCCAGACCGTGCATCCCCAGGTCCCTCCGCTCAGCCCCGCAGCTCCCCCGAGCCCTCACACTCAGCCCCGGATTCCCACCTGGATCATGTACAGCTGGGCCACCTGGTACTCCTCCAGGCTCATGGGCAGCAGGATGTGGTACTCCTTGATCAGCATGGCGGCGGCGGGGCACAGCGGGGGCAGCTCCTGAGGGGGTTTCCGTTACACCGGACCGGGCCGGCTCCGGGACAGCTCGGGCCGGTTCGGCACCCCTTCAGAACCGCTCGGGGCGCACTCAGCTCAGCCCGGTACGGGTTCGGCCCGTCTCGGAGCCGCTCCGTCCCCGGGTTCGGCTGAGTCCGGTATCGCTCGGCTCCGGGTTCGGTTCAGTCCGGTATCGCTCGGCTGCGCTCGGTCCCGGGTTCGGCCCGGCTCGGCACCACGCTCGGCTGAATTCGGTACCGCCCGGCACCGCTCGGCCCCAGCTTCGGCCCGGCTCGGAAAAGCCCGGCCCCGGGTTCGGTGGAGTCTGGTACCGCTCGGCTCCCGGTTCGGTTCAGTCTGGTACCGCTCGGCCACCCTCGGCCCCGGGTTCGGCCCGGCTCAGTCCCGCGTTCGGCTCAGTCCGGTACCGCTCGGCCCCTCTCGGCCCCGGGTTCGGCCCGGCTCGGCCCCACAGGTCTCGGCTCCGTTGCCATGGCAACGCGGCCCCCTCCACTCCCCCCGCCCGCCCGCCCGGTCCCCGCCGCCCCCCGGCCCCACCAAACCTGCGCCGCTCCGCACCGGCCCCTCGGATCGTGACATCACAGCCCGTTCCCACGGCGACAGCCGTGACGTATGGAGGTGAGGGGGGGGGCCGTGACGTCAGAGAGCGGAAGGCAGCGAGCGCCACTCACGGGCGCTCCGCGTGTACCGGCACCGCCGCCCCCGGAAAAACCCGGTGTTTTATTTTAAAAGCCACTCTTTTAAGTGATCAACGAGTGGTCCGATCGCTCCTGCACTCTCAGCTCCGGGACACCCACCCAGCGCGGCTCCAAACCCCTCCCGGACTCCCCCACCTTTACTCCGCGTCCCACCATCGCCATCGGGACCCACCCCCGCGGGGACACACCGAGGCCAAGTCCCAACATTGTCCTTTATTTATAAAAACACGCATTTATAAAGAGCGGAGAGCGCGGGGAGGGAGGGCTCCGGCAGCACGGCGGCCCCCCCGCTCCCGCCGCCACCACCGGGAGGTCCCGGGGGCTCCCGGGTGGCAGCTGCCGTTACGTGCGGGCGTTTCGCTCTGTCTCTGCCAGGCACTCCCTGACCAGCGCCCGGGCGTGGATGATCCCTGCGGGGAGAAGCACAGGGACACCTCGTATCACCCTCCAGCGGCTCCCCGCGGGGCTGAGGAGCCTCGGGGGCGCCCGGTTCCCCACCCTGCCCCTACCCCGCTTCAGCCGCTCCATGGCGCTCTTGCTGCCGGCGTAGGTGGGCCGGATCTCCTTCCCCATCTCCTCGATGACCGAGAGCAGGTCCGTGTAGGTGCTCTGCGAGCCCTGCGCCCCGGGGGGCTTCATGGCCTGCGGGAACAGGGGGACAAGCAGGGGCGGAGGGGCTGGGGGCCGCCCCCGCCGCCGCGCCCGGCCCCGGCGGCCCCGGCGCCGCGCCTCACCTGCACGTAGCCCATGGACGGCGGCCCGAAGTCATTGAAGAGCGGCCGGAAAGGGGCGGCGGCGCCAGGGACGGAACCGGAGGGCGACGGGACACTCGTGGCTGCGAGAAACTGAGGGTCACGGCCGCACTCCCTCTTTCTCGGTACCACCCTGATCCGGTACCATCCCTTCCCGGGGTACCCCCTCCATCCCTCCGGTCCCTCTCCGCTCTCAGTGCCCCCCGTCCCCCGCGGTTACCGCGGCGTTCTCTCACCGGCGGACGGTGCCCCGGGCCCCGGCGGGGCGGGGCTGGCGCTGGCGGCTCCGGGGGTAGCGGGGGCGGGAGCGATGGGCTTGTAGGACATCCCCGACGGCCGCCCGCCGCTCCCGGATCCCTGGAGCCCCGCGGCGGGGGTCGGCGTGCGGCCCCCGCGCTCGCCCCGCCGGTTGTATCGCCGGTGCCCGCCCCTCTTCAGCTCAGCTCGGCCCCGCTCGGCCCGGCGAGAAGCCGGGAACCGGAGCGGAGCGCAGCGGCCCCGGTTCCCGGTAGTGCTGCGCGGCCCCGGCCTGACCCGGGTCTCTCCCCCCTCCGCCGCCGCCGGCGCTCGCGGTGATGACGCAGGCGCGTCACGAGCGCGACGTCATCACGCCGCCGCGCGCCCGCCGGCCGGTCACCGTGGAGACACGCGGCGTCGGCCCCGCCCCCTCGGTGCCTATCCGACCACGTGACTGCTGTGCGGGTCACGCCCCCTCGCTCGGCGGGGGCCTCTCTCGGTGTCACGTGACCGACGGGCGCCACCGCCCCAGGGGCGCGGGGGGGGCACCGGGAGCGGCACCGGGAGCGGCACCGCCGCCAAGAGCCCCTGTGTCACCCCACAGCCCCGAGCCGCCGTCCGTCAGGACGTCCCGACTCTCCGCGGGGGTGAACACCGGCCCGGACTTTGGGGAACCGGCCCCACCCGCCGGCCGTGCATTCCCCGGAGCTCTGTGCCCGCGGTCCCGGCTCCCTGGGGGGCTCCCGTGAGGCACAGTGGGAGTCTGGGGTTTTGGGGGTACCAGCGGATGGAACAACCACGAATAAACTCTTTGGAAACAACATAAAACACAAGCCAAAAGTCTGTACAGAGAGTTTTATCATTTCAAAAGGGCAAAATTGGCCCCAAAACTGCAGCCAGGGCAGGGAGGGTACCTACAGCAGCCCTGCCTGCAGCTGGCTGAGGCCCTTCCACCCAGTAATGCTTTATTTCACCCCTGGAGGGTCTCCTGGCTGGGCTGCCAGGAGTCTCCCCTGTGCTGGGGGCTGCCAGAACATCCATGAGGGTCTGTGCCAGCCCCAAAAGGGGACGGATGCCTCACCCTAGGCGGGTCTGGGGTGGGTCTGAGCTCAAACCGTGGTGATGGGGCGAGTTATGCTGTGCAGTCCGCAATAAACCTGGCGTGGGGGAGCCTGAGGGGCTCAGTGCGGCACACAGAGTGGGAATGGAGGCTGGAGGGATGAGCAGCAGGGATGGGGCACAGCTGAAGGAGAGGGGACCAGGATGGTGTGACTTTCAGGGTGAGGTCCGGGTGGGAAGGGGAATGATGCAGGGAGAGAGCAGAGATGAGGGCGAGAGTAGTCGAAGCCCGGCCAAGGCTGTGCAGAGAAGGGTCCCGAATTCGGCCCTGGTGCCTCCCGCCACGGTCAGAGCTCAGCATTGGAGCAGCCCCGGCACCCAGCCTCACCCCGGGCACGGGCACCGCCGTGCCAGCACTGCCCCAGACCCTGGAGCTGGGGGTCCCTCCATCTTCGTAAGGCACGGGGGGCTCGGGTCCCGCGTTGGCACACGCCGCCCTCAGCGCGACATCATCCGCACAAACTCTGCCGGGGGAGGAGGGGGAACACACCTGGAACATCCCAGCTGTCCCTGGGAGCGCTCCTGGCCCCTTCCCTGCTCCTACCTTCGAAGTCCACCAGGCCGTCGCCATTGAGATCCACGTCCTTGAGGATCTCATCCACCTCCCGATAGTTGAGCTGCTGCCCCAGGAGCTTGCGCATGGCCTCCCGCAGCTCCGCCATGCTGATCTGTCCGTCCCCATTGCTGTCAAACTACGGACAAGGTCCTGTTGCCACCGGCCACCCCTGGCACGCTGGCAGCCTACCTGTCTGTCCCCACTGCCCCCGTACCTCACGGAAGGCGTCACGCAGCTCCTTGATCCCAATCATATCCGCCGTCTCCGCCAGCATCTTGGGGCCCATCAGCTCCACGAAATCATCAAAATCCACCTTGCCCCCGGCTGCAACAGGAGAGGGGTGTCAGGGGGGCAGGGGGCAGGGACTGACGGGCACCCGCTGCCCCACCACGTACTGATCTGCTGGGACAGCTCGATGAGCTCCATCTCCGTGGGCATGTAGCCCATGGTCCGCATGCACTCGCCCAGGTCCTTGTAGCTGATGTAGCCGTCGTGGTCCTTGTCGAACTCCCGGAACGCCTGCTTCAGCTCTGGGGACACCACAGCGTCACCACCGGCACCGCCACCCACCCGAGCGGGACCCCCTCCCCAGCAGCTCACCTTCGATCTCCTCGGGCCGCAGCTCCCGGTCCTGGGGAAGAGAGAAGGGGAAGAGACGAAGGAGGGGTCCTGCTCCCGGGGATCCCACAGGGATTCTGCTCTGCGCCCCCCGGGAGCACACAGGGAGGGGACGGTGCCCTACCCGTTGGGTGATGGCGATGCTCTGCCGCAGGAAGATGCAGGCCGGCCCCACCAGCCCCTGCAGCACCGAGTATCCCTGCATCGGGGGGGTCTGCGCCGCGTCCAGCACGTCCTCAGGGTCCCCTGCGCCGGAGCCTGGAGCGCCCGAGCGCGGCTTCCCATCCTGCGGGTGGAGCAGGCGTCAGCGGCGAGGGGGGGCCGAGCAGGGACCCCCCCTCCTCCTCCTCCTGCTCCCCCGCGGGTGCCGCAGCCCTGCCGTGCCTTGGGGAGCCGCCGCTCAGGGGTCTTGGTGCAGTTGCCCATGGCTGGGGGCTGCCCCCGCGCCGCAGGACATGCCTGGCCCCGGGGGGGCCGGCTGGCGCAGACCGCGGGGCTGCCACCGGGGATTTGAGGTTTTTATGGAATATCTGGGGATATGCAGGGCAGGCGCGGGGGGGTGGGTGCCGCGCCCGCGTGCATAATCCTCCGGATTATTCCCCGCTCGGCCGCCCTGCTCCAGATGTGGGCAGCCGCCCAGCTGTTCCCCAGTCCCGCTGCCTCCCTGCGAAGGCACGCAGGATCCCCGGCACCCACCGTGCCCCGGGCCCGTCCCCGGTTACCTGCCCAAAAGCGGGGGGCGGCCGGGGCTCCGGCTCCTGGGCAGCCCGCTGAAGCTCCACGGGGGACGCACCACTACGGCTTAATCTGCCCCGGCTGCCCGCAGTGCCGGCGGAGCCGGGACCCCTGAGCCGAGGGGCCGGCCGGGAGCCGCGGGCCCCTCTCCGGCCGGGGCCGTGGCGCCGGGGGGTGCCCCGGCAGGCGGGGGGCGCGGGGCTGCCGGTGCCGCGCCGCTGCGGGCCGCGGAAGAGAAAGAACATCCCGCCCGCTCCTGCTCCTTCTCCCCACTACCGGGACCGAGCAGGAGGAAACCAGATCGCCCCGGACCTGCGCCCGTCCCTCGCAGGGACGAGGCCACCGCCGTCCCCGGGACCCGCCGCGGAGCACAAGAGATCGGGTGGAGCGCAGCGACCCCCCGGGGCGCTGGGGGGAGGGGAGCGGGGCGCCCCGGGGGGCTCCGGGGGGGGCGGACGGGGGGCTCCGGTTTCAGCACCGAAACCCGACCCGGGCCGGGCGCGGGGCACGTGCCGGCGCGCCAACAGCCAGGCCACGCCCCCCCGGCGCCGCGAGCCCGCCCTGTGACCGCGCCCCCCGCTCCGGCCCCGCCCCAAACCTACCCTGGGCCGGCCTCTCTCGTGACGTCACTACCGCGCCGCCGGCGCTCCCCGTGACGTCACCGGGGGGCGGCTGAAGGTGACGGCGGCGGGTCCCGGTGGCGGTGGCCCCCGCCATGGCCGGCAGGCAGCTCCTGGCGCTGCGGCGCCTGCCCGCCGCCTCCTTCTCGGTGAGCGGGGACGGGGCGGGAAGCGCCGGGACCGTGCGGTACCGCTCCCGGTGTTCCCGGGGCTGAATCCGTGTGTCCCCGCAGACGGCGCCCAAGAAGACGCAGTTCGGGTCGCTGCGGGATGAGGACCGGATCTTCACCAACCTCTACGGGCGGCACGACTGGCGGTGAGTAGCGGGAGCAGCGTGGGGAGCGCCAGTGCCAGCGTGCCCGGTGCCCCCGTGCCCGGTGCCAGCGTGCCCGGTGCCCCGTCCCGGTGTCACCGTGCCCGGTGCCCGCAGGCTGCGGGGCGCGCTGCGCCGCGGGGACTGGTACAAGACGAAGGAGATCCTGCTCAAGGGCGTGGACTGGATCCTCGGCGAGATCAAGACCTCGGGGCTGCGGGGCCGCGGCGGCGCCGGGTTCCCCACCGGGCTCAAGTGGAGCTTCATGAACAAGCCCTCGGACGGGAGGTGAGACCGGCACAGGTCCGGTAGCGCGGCCCCGGCCTGCGGGGAGGCCCCGCTGACCGTGAGCTCCCCGCAGACCCAAGTACCTGGTGGTGAACGCGGACGAGGGCGAGCCGGGCACCTGCAAGGACCGGGAGATCATGCGGCACGACCCGCACAAGCTGCTGGAGGGCTGCCTGGTGGCGGGACGGGCCATGGGCGCCCGCGCCGCCTACATCTACATCCGCGGGGAGTTCTACAACGAGGCCTCCAACCTGCAGGTACGGGGAGCGCCCCACAGCCCCCCCACAACCCGGCGGGGCTCAGGGCGCTCCGGGGCTCACCCCCTGCCCCCTGCAGGTGGCCATCCGCGAGGCCTACGAGGCCGGGCTGCTGGGCGGCGACGCCTGCGGCTCGGGATACGCCTTCGACGTGTTCGTGGTGCGCGGCGCCGGCGCCTACATCTGCGGGGAGGAGACGGCGCTCATCGAGTCCATCGAGGGCAAGCAGGGGAAGCCCCGCCTCAAGCCCCCCTTCCCCGCTGACGTGGGTACGGCCCCACAGCTCTGTCCCCAGTTCCCAGCTGCCACCCCAAAACAACTGTCCCCAGGACACTGTCCTGCTGCAGGGACAACACCACAGCCAACACCACGTCCATTAAGAGAATGGTCTGGGTTGGAAGGGAGCTGTCTTATTCCACCCCACTCCCATGGGCCACATACCACAATCCCAGGTTGCTCCAAGCCCTGTTGAACTTGGCCTTGGACACTTCAGGGATGCGGCAGCCACAGCATCTTTGGGCCACTTGTGCCAGGGCATCACCACCCTCACAGGAAGGAATTTTTTCCTGATGTTTCCCCAGGTGTGTTCGGCTGCCCCACCACGGTGGCCAACGTGGAGACGGTGTCGGTGGCTCCCACCATCTGCCGGCGCGGCGGCGCCTGGTTCGCCAGCTTCGGCCGGGAGAGGAACTCCGGCACCAAGCTCTTCAACATCTCGGGGCACGTCAACACGCCCTGCACGGTGGAGGAGGAGATGTCAGTGCCGCTGAAGGAGCTCATCGAGAAACACGCCGGTGAGCGCCGCGCTGAGCCGGGCCGCAGCGGGGCCGGAGCTGCCTGTCCTGACCCTCCTCTTTGCAGGAGGCGTCCGCGGGGGCTGGGACAACCTGCTGGCCGTCATCCCGGGCGGCTCCTCCACGCCGCTGCTGCCCAAGTCTGTGTGTGAGACCGTGCTGATGGACTTCGACTCCCTGGTGCAGGCACAGAGCGGGCTGGGCACGGCCGCCGTCATCGTCATGGATAAATCGGTGAGGGGTGGGCTCCCCCGGCTCCCCCAGCCATAGTGGGACCCTCGCCTTCCTCACCTTCCTCACCCTCCCTCTCTTCCCAGACCGACATTGTCAAAGCCATCGCGCGGCTGATCGAGTTCTACAAGCATGAGAGCTGTGGGCAGTGCACCCCGTGCCGGGAAGGTGAGTGGGGGCCGGGGCTGGAGGGCTGTGGGGTGGGGCACTGCAGGGACCCATCCCGATTCCCACAGGTGTGGACTGGATGAACAAGGTGATGGCGCGGTTCGTGCGGGGCGACGCGCAGGCTGCTGAGATCGATGCGCTCTGGGAGATCAGCAAGCAGATCGAGGGACACACCATCTGTGCCCTGGGCGATGGCGCGGCCTGGCCCGTGCAGGTGAGGGGCCCGGAGGGTTGGAGGGGCCAGCAGCCTTCCCCCACCCCGTTAACCACTGCCCCGCTCCATGCAGGGCCTCATCCGCCACTTCCGCCCCGAGCTGGAGGAGAGGATGCGGCGCTACAACGAGGGCAAAGCCCGAGCGGCGTCAGCTTAAGGATCCACCACCACGCCTCCCTCGTCCTGCTTGGAAGGGGTTTCTGGGGTGCTGGCAGCACTCAGAGGCTTCTCAATAAATGCTGCTGTGCTCCCAGGCTCTGCTGTGGACATTAAATGGTAGAAAGGGACTGACGGGGCAGAGGGCCTCAAGGTCCTGCTGCCCCTGGAGCATAAGATCACCAGGGATCATGGGGTCACACAGATGGAGCCTGAGGGGAGATCCTGGATTTCCATGAGGCTAGGGGTGGGGCAGAGGCAATGGCTGTGGGGTACTAACAGACACAGTCCCCTCCTTGGGGACCCCACACTCCCTGTCCTCGCCACAGTGGCACCAGGACTCCTCCTCCTGTGCCCGTGCCAAGGGACAGCTGTCCTGGCCACAGTCCACAACTCGGAGCCCAGGGCAGTTCCAAACATGGCTTTTACTGAATCACAGTGTGTGACATCCCTGCGGGGCTCGGAGCCGTTTCCATGTGTGCAGTGGAGAACCGAGGCACAGGGACCCTGCAGCCGCCCCTGCCCGCTCAGGCCGGGGCTTTCCGGGGGGGCACGTGGGTCTTCCTGCGGTAGCGGCCGGGCAGCAGCAGCTCCAGGGTCAGTTCGGTGATGATGGCCGTGAGCCCCCAGACCTTGTGGGGGCCGTTGAGGAACACGGGCAGGGTGTATCCGTAGCCGCTGGCCGTGCGGAAGTGGGTGTAGCCCTGGTTCTCCTCGCGGAGCAGGTGGGCCAGGGGCAGGGTGAACACCTCCTCCACCTGTCACACAGACCACAGTGACAGGAGCGGCTGCCACGGGAAGGGGAGCAGCCCTGGGGAGGAGCCACTCACCTCATCAGGGTTGGGGTTCAGTGTCAAGGCCTCCAGCGGCCCCAGGTTGGCCACGACGGGCGCCACGGTCATTCCATGCTGGAAGGTGTGTCAGCAAGGGACAGGGTGACACCCCCTCCCCAAAGTGCCCGTGCCTTGACCCCCCTGCACCCAGTGCAGGCACCCACCCTGTGTGTCACCCCCTCACCAGTGGCTTTTGGCCTTTCACCTTGAATGACCAGAATTCTTGTCACCCGTGCCCTCCTGACCTGTCCCTGTCACCCAGAATCGTCATCATTTGTAACACCTGTCACCCATGTCCCTGTCCCCCCGAATCTGCCATACATGACCCTGTTGCTTTGTCCCTGTCACCCATGACCCTGCTGCCTTTTCCCTGTCATTCCAATCCACTGCTGCCTCCAACCCCCCCTCACCTGTGTTCCTGTCCCCCTGGACCCCAGTCACCTGCACCCTGTCACCCATCTCCTTGCCTTGTCCCTGTCACCCAGAACCCTTGCTCTGTCCCCTGTGTCCCTACTGCTTTATCTCTGTCAACTGAACCCCTTCCTCCTCTGTGTCCCTGTGGCCTTATTCCTGTCACATCTTGTTCCTGTCACCACAACCCCTGTCACCTGTGCCCCTGTCACCCCAAAGCCATCACGCCAGAACCTTTGTCCCCGTCACTTCGAACCCGTCACCCGTGACCCTGCTGCCTTGCCCCTGTCACCCGTGACGCTGCCGCCTTCCCTGTCACCTTGAACCCATCCCGTGTCCCTGCCCGCCCTTGTCCCCGCGCCTCCAAGCCCCGCCGATCCCCGGTACCCGGTCGGGCAGCGTCCGAAGCTGTCCCCAGACGCTGGTGGCTGCCACCGCCACCCCCAGCTCCTCCCGCGTCTCCCGCAGAGCCGTGGCCACCGCGTCCCCGTCCGCCGGGTCCCGCCGCCCACCGGGGAAGCTGCGGGAGGGATCGGGGGCTGGGGTCAGGGCCGGCCCGGCCCCGGTGCCCGCTCCCCCCGCCGGTACCTGACGTCGCCGCTGTGGGGGCCGGCGAGGCGGCGGGAGCGCAGCGTGAAGAGCAGCGCGGGGCGGCCGCGCACCGAGCACAGCGGCACCAGCACCGCGGCCGCCGCCGCCGCGCCCCCCGCGCCCTTCGCCGCCAGCCGCGCCCGGCACCGCCGCTCGCTGCCGCCGCTCAGCACATCCCCGGCGTCCCCGGCACCGTCGGCACCGCCTGGGCCCGCCATGGCGCCGGCACGGGGCGGGAGAAGCGGCGAGGGAGGAGGGACCGGCACCGCCCCCCGCACCGAGCCCGCCCCGCCGCGGCCCGGCCGTGCCGAGCGTGGGGCAGCCCCGCCCGGGGTGCGACAGCCTCCCACGGGGCGGAACGGCCCCGGCTGGGTACGAAACCGCCTGCCAGCCGCTCCCAGGCGTGCAGCCCTTTGGTTGTGTGTGTACCAGCCGCCCCCAGGTGTGTGACCCCTTGGCTGTGTGTGCGACAGCCGCCCCCACGTGTGTGAGTGTGTGACCCACATCCCACCTTCGCGGTGTCCCTGCCAGGTGTGCCAGTCCTGCTCCAGCCCCACCAGGTGTGCAACAACTCCCGCCAGGTGTGCCACCTACCCTCCAGCTTTGTGACAACCTTCCGGCTCTGCTGGCTGTGCAAGGCCTGCTCCAGCCATGCCATATCCCTCATCACGGGCGCAGCAGCCCCTGCCAGGTGTGCAACGACCCCCTCAGAGTGTGTCCCTCTTGCTGGTGTGTGACAGCCCCTGCCAGCTGTGTGACCCCAGCTCCCAGCCCCACACACCCGCTGGGTGTGCAAACCTCTGGGCCAGTGTGCAACGCTCACCTCTGCCCCACCACAGGCCTTGCAAGAGGTCTTCCTGGGGTCCAACAGCCCCTTCCAGGCATCCAACAACCCTTTCCAGACATCCAACAGCTCCTTACAGGCATCCAACAGCCCCTACTGCTGACAGCCCCCATGTGCCACTGGCCCTCCATGTCAGCAGGTGCCTGGGCTTGTCAGGGAATTTCTGCTGTGGAAACAGCCTCAATGGTGCTTGAGGTTGGGAAAAGGCTCCTGGATAAATCAGGGAATGCTGGTGACCGGCCAGCCCCTCTTCCCAGGAAACCCCCATGGACAGAGACTCTCACACCTGCATCTTCAGCTCTCAGCAGGAAATGATTTTTAAAAAACTGTATAGAAATCATCACTCTCCATGATTCTTTGCTTCCAGAGCCCACCATTGGCTCCACAATCCCACTCCCATCTCTGGAATCAGCGGAACCTCTGCTCCTCCCACACATATCGCTTCCCTGCTGGAACCTTGCGCAAGAACAGGCTGTTCCCTCGGCTCATGTTGCCCTGGAAAGGGAAAACGACCATGGAGGGGCCACAAAAGGTCCAGGGTGGCCTCTCCAAACCCCATTAGGCTCCCACCTGCCTCCTCTCCGTGTCCCTGGTGTCTGGAGCATCCCAGCTCCAGCACTTACCTCCCTCTGCAGCTGGCTCCAGCAATCCAGCCAGGAGGAGTAGGTGGGTGCATAGGGAAGGAGACCCCCAGCCAACCTGGGGAAGGGAGGA
Source organism: Melozone crissalis (assembly GCF_028551555.1). Lineage (NCBI taxonomy): Eukaryota > Metazoa > Chordata > Aves > Passeriformes > Passerellidae > Melozone > Melozone crissalis. The sequence continues at coordinate 4,626,794 of NW_026535796.1, read as the reverse complement.
AAGACCCACAGGGAATTATTCCCATCCAGGAATGACCCAATCCCTCTGTAGCTCCACACCAGGTTGAACCCTAAAACGACCCTCTCCCACTTTAAGCACAGAGGGATCAACCCTGTGGAGCACTGGAAGCACCTTTCCACCTGGGAATTTGTTCCAGGAGTTGATCCGAGGCAGAGGGACGTGGGGTCAGGGACTCACCCGCAGTTGTTCACAGCCATCAGGTTGGAGACCAGGACGAAGGGGTAGGTCAGCATGCTGGCAAAGAACTGCAGGAAAAATGGGGATCAGTGGGATGCTCCCTCTTCCCTCCACATTGCGAGAACCCCTCAGAGTTTCACCCCAGGGAGGGGAGCCCACTCCTGCCACCTCCACAGGGTCACACGTGTCCTCCAGGGAGCATCCCTTGGCCTGTGGGCTAATCCGGCTGATCCCACCCTTGCAGCCGCAGGATTCCAGGAACACACCCCTCCCTAGGGAAAGGATCCGCTCCCTGCCGGTGGCTGCACTCACCCCAGTGACCGCCTGGGAGTAGCTCTTCATCTCAGTCATGGCGGAGACCTGAGGAGGAGCAACAGCACCTGAGTCCCCCCAGAGCGGGGTGGTGGCTCCCAGAACACCCCCGGAGCTGCCCCCCGCCAGCTCCGGGCACTGGGGATGCCGGAGCAGAGCCTACCCCGTTCTCCAGCGCGTACGTGTTGATGAGGTAGGCCAGCATGTTGCACAGCCACAGGGAGAGGATGTCCCCGAGGAGCCGCGGGATGAGGCCGCTGCAAGGGAACAAACAGTGGGAATGACGGCCCAGGGTTGGGATGTGGCTGTGAGGAGAGCTGGGAACAGCTGGTGTGGGGCAGGGTGAGAGGGAACGGCCATCCCTGGGAGCGGGGATGCTCGGGTGAGCGATCCAGAGCTGCTGGAGGGATCCAAGGTACTCCCAGGAAGGCTTTGGGACCTTCCCACCGCTGCCACCCCCGCCGTGCCCCTCCCCGCCTTGCCGGCACTCACGCGAAGAATCCCAGGATTCCCTCTTCCCGGTAGATTGTGGCGAAGGCGCTTAGTGTCCCGCTGGGATAGGGAGGAAGAGGAGGGATAAGGTCAGGGGTGGACCCCAGGACTCCCGGCCCCCCGGATCCCAGAGCCCCCGGGCCGTACCTGTACTTGGTCTCGCGGCCGATGAACTGCACCATGCAGCGCAGGGTGATCACTGCGGGGACACGGGGGTGACACGGGGGGACACAGGGGTGACAGGACGAGGCTCCTGGCACTGCGCCCCCGGGCCCTTGGGGTGGGGGGACACCTACCGTGGAAGGGGTGGGTGATGAGGGTGGCGGCAGAGCGGGCGACCATCTCCTGGGAGGTCTGGGAACAAAGGGAGCCTCAGCAGGAGGGGACAGGGATGTGACATCCCACTGCCTCCCTCCTCCTGCTGCTCCTCACCTCCTTGAGCACCTGCTCCAGCGAGGACTCCTTCCTCCTGGCTCCAGGCTGGAGGGGAAAGGAGCAGTCAGGGGGGAACAGCTGCCCAGAGAGGGGAGGCTGTCCCCAGGGTGGGGTGGAAGCTCCGGATGCAGGGCTGGGGCTGCCCAAATCCGGGGGCCATGGGGAGGAGGGAGAGAGGGAAGAGAGAGGGGAGGAGGAGGAAAGAATGGAGGGAAACAAAGGGGAAAGAAGTAGGGAAAGCATGGAGCAGGGGAAAAGGACAGAAGAGCAGAATGAGAGAAAGAAGAGGAGAAAGGAAAGAAAAAGAGAAGGAGAAAAAGGAGAAAGGAATGCAGGAAAGAAGAAAAGAAAGGATAAGAGAAGACTAGAAGAACAGAGAAATAAAGGGAGAAAGGAGGAGACAGGAGGGGAGGGGAGGATGCGTTCCCTGTGGGAAGCATCTCTGCACCCACCTCAGTCTTCTCGGCCTCCTGGTACCGCTGCGGAGCAAAGAGCAAGGTCAGCGCAGGGTCAGCACCGTGCGGGGAGCCAGGGGGGCCCCGGTGTTCCCCCGTCCCGGCGGCAGAAGCCCCGGTTCCCGCAGCGCCCCGCCCGTGCCGGTACCTGCAGCACTTTGCTGTGCACCACGGTGCCGATGGCGCTGGAGCAGAGGCGGGGGGTGAGGCCTTTAAAGAGTCCTGCTCTCCCGTCCACCTTTATGATGTGCTTGGCTGGGGAGAGCGGGGACCGTCAGCCCCGAGGGGACCCCGCGGCGGCACCGGGACGGCGCCGGGGCGGCCCCACCAAGGCGGACTCACCGTAAGAGAAGAGGCCGGGCAGCTGATACACCTGGCGGCCAAAGATGTTCCTCCCCAGGGTGGGCGGCAGCGGCTCGTAGCCCACCTGCAGCGGGAACGGGCAGGCTGTATCCCCCGCGCGGCTGATACCGGGCCCGGTACCCCCTCTCAACCCCGCCGTTCCCGCCCTTACCTGCACCAGCACCTTCACGTACATGAGCGGCTGCGAGAGCACGGTGAGCCCCGAGCCCAGCAGCACCTGCGAAGCCGCGTTCTCCATGGTGCCGCCCCGGCGTCACGGCACAGAAGGACACGGCCACGGCTGCCGCCGCTTCCGCTTCCGCCTCCCGGTAGTTCCGGCGCCGCCGTGACGCGATTCCGGCCGCTGGGGGGCGCCCTGGGAGCAGCGGCTGCCATGGAAACGGCCGGCGGCGCCGCGGGGGTGTTGCCATGGCAACGGGGCCTGCGGGCCTGGGGCACCCACGGGGCCTGCGGGGACACCGTGGGGACAAGGGGGACAGCGGGGTCACAGGGCTGAGGAGTCACCCGGGTGGCAGAGCCACCACATCCCTAGAGCCCAGGATGACCCCATGGTGGCAGGGCTGAGGTACCTGAGCCTGACACCAGGTAATGGAGGTGACACGCTGGTGGCAAGGCCCAAGGTAGCACCACAGGCATATGCTGACACCACGGTGGTGTCATGGCGTTGGGTGCCAGCAAGACTCTGGCCGAGCTCAGGGACAAGGAGACTCCTGAGGGGACATCACAATGAAAACAGGCAGCAGCAGGCATGGACATGGAGATGGCAGCACCTTTACTGCCGAGCGCAGGCGCAGCAGCGTGAGGTCACCGCACGGACAGTGAGGGGACGGGCCCTGTCCCTGTCCCTGCGCCCGTCCCGCTGCCAGGATGGCCCCAAGATTGCTCCCATGCCTGGATCCCGGGAAGAGTCACTGGTGGCAGCATGGTGGCAGGGGCTCAGTGGTGGCTTGTGGTGTGTCACAGCGTTTGTGCCACTGTCCAGCTGATGCCTTCTCATGGTGGCACAGTGGCCCTTCCCTGCATCAGGTGCCCTGGGAATGGCCACTCCAGAGTCAGCACCAGGCACTTCTCTTGCAATGGCACGGGAGCCATTCCCTGTTCCACCTGCGCTGGAAAAGGTGACACTGGAGCTGGCTCTGGGCTTCTCTCCCACATTGTCACCTCCACTGTGGACACCAGGAAGAAGTGGATGCCTGCGGGTCCCAGCCTGGGGGGCACAGGAGAGGTGTCAGACCCACTTGAGGAGTGGGACAGCACTGGGGACAAGTGTCCCTGCAGGACTGTCCCCTGGGGGCCTGGATGGCCTATGGTGGCTCCAGGCTCACCGGGATGCTGGTGTGGCTCCGCTTTGTTCGGCACAGGACATTCCTTGCTCTCCATCTCTGCAGCTGCTTCTTCCTGCGTGGCTCCATCTGTGCCAGGTGGTAAAGTGGCACAGGGACATCTGCACCCTCTGTCACCATGTTCCACCCTGGCTCTGCATCCCTGCCACCTCAAAATCAGTGGCACATGGAGACTCGCCTGTTGGTTGGGGCTGTGGAAGTCATCTGGGATCCCGTCGGACACGGAGCTGTCAGAGCCACTGGTGCTGCAGGGGGAAGAACCATCTGTAGCCCCCAGTGGCACCATGGGGTGACATGAGGTGACAGGGGATGACATACCTGGACTCAAGCTCTGAGGGGGACACATCACTCCAGTTGCCTCCAGGGCCCGGCTCACGACCCATCTGCCGCTGCAGCAGCGCATCCGCCTCCACCAGGCACTGCTGGAGCTGCAGGACAGTGCCAGTGTCACGGTGTCACCGTGGTCCCACGGCATCAGGACACCCTGGGCCAGGTCCAAGCCTACCTTGGCAGGTGCAGGGTCGCAGAAGTCAAGCAAGGTGTCACAGAGGAGGCGGCCCAGTGACTCGAGGTCCTTCACGCTAAAGTGGGAGCTCCTCCCGCCTGCAGGGGACAGGGAAAAGGAAACAAGGGCAGCTTCCTAGCCCAGGACCACCCCACTGGCACTGTCCCCATGGCTGTGGCAGCCCCTCACCCAGTGTGGAACCACTGAAGGCCACCTCCAGGGTGTAGCTGTGGGAGATGCCCAGGCGCCACATGGAAACCCGGCCTGTCCCCTCTTTGCTCTTCTGCACCTGGAACTTGCAGCTGGAGAAGGAGAACTGGAGGGCCCCAGGGTCAGAGGGGTCCCAACCCCACAGGGACAGCTGGGGAAGCAGCACACTGGCTGCATTCCCGCTGCCACCGCAACACGGTGGCCCTGAGGCATCCGTGTCCCACCTTGTTGGGGGCGTTTTTGCTCAGCATCAGGGGGAACACGCGCTGGCGCAGCCGTGTCCCTGTGCTGTCCCCGCTGCCATCGCAGCCGTACACGAAGACATTGTTCTTCCTGCTGTGTCCATGGAAGTCGCAGTACAGCACCACCTCCCGCTCCGCCAGCTCCCTGCACGTATCAGGATACGGCCACCAGCACCGCCACAGGAGTGGCCCTGTGCCAGCGGCTCCCCACACCCGCCTCACCTTTGGACCATGGCCCGCAGGTGCCACACGCCAGGGAAGGAGCTGGGAAGCGCCTTCCCATAGGCCCTGTTGGGATCCCGTCCCACCAGGGAGCAGCGGGAGTTGCCCACCACCACCCCGTCGGGGTTGAGCATCGGCACCACTTTGAAGACAAAGAGGCGGCGCAGGAGCTGCGCGTCCTCGTGGGGGCTCAGCAGGAAATCCAGGAATCCCCGCATGGCCCAGGAGCCGCCGCTCTCGCCGGGATGCACACGGGCGCTCAGCACCACCGCGCGCTTGCCGGCCGTGCCGCCCGGGCCGGTGATGGTCAGCAGGGGCACGGTGTTGCCGGCCAGGCTGCGGCACAGCGCCCGCACCGTGCAGTATCGTGAGCGCGCCGGGTCGGCCGCCAGCGCGTGCAGGTAGCGCCCCAGCTCCGAATAGGTGTAGGGGTAGCAGGCAGCGAAGAAACAGGTGTCACCATCGTGTGGGAAGCGCATGGCCCAGCTGAGCCGGAACAGTGGCGGCTCCCCTGCGCTGCCACGGTAATAGCAGACATCGGTCCCGACCCGGCGCCAGCCTATGCCACGGCTCTGGGCATCCTGCTGCGAGTAGAACAGCGGCTGCAGGCCCTGGCCATAGAGGCTCTTGGGCTTGGCCATGTTGGCGATGGTGAAACGGTAGAGCGGCTCCTGCCGCGTGTTTTGGACACGGAAGTAGAACCACTGTGTGTGTTTGGCCGTGTACAGGTCTGGCCGCAGCATCAGCACGTAGTCATAGGGTCCCCTGTGTGGAGGGAAGGGCAGTGCTCCGGCTCCAGGCTGGCATGAAAGGCCCCATGGACCCCGGCCTCTCTCTTACACCTTGATGGCCTTCTGGAGGTTCCCACTCTCAAAGCGGGACTCGAAGAGCAGCGTGGTGTCCTGGGGACCCTCCAAGGGGGCTGCTGGCGAGGAGAGTGGCCCTGGGGCTCCTCCAACCCGAGCACGGGTAAAGCCAGAGCCTTGGAGTGCTGTGGGGGGAGCAGGGACAGTGGTGGGGGTCTGGGGAGAGCGGAGGCACGCAGGGGTGCTGCCTGTGCTCCCTTACCTGGGCTGGAGTGGTAGACAACAGTGCCCTGCTCCTCACCGAGGGTGCACAAGGCCTGCTCCGGGCCCATGGGTGGGCAGAAGGGCTCTGGTTTGGGGGGGACCCATTCTGGGAGAGGGGGGACACAGAGACAAGTGCCATACACACAAGGGTCTGGACCAGGGGTCAGGCAGAGGGACAGCTGGAGCACCCCCTCACCGATGTGCTCAATCGTCTCCGGGATGACTTCACACTCCACAGGGCAGCGGGGAGCAGGGAGGGAGAACGGAGCCTGTGGTTCTCCTGGAGGCCTCCAGGGCTGCCTTAAGGGGGCCGGTCTGCCCTGGTGGGGCATCTGCACCACCCTGGGGCCTGCAAGAGCACCCGGAAGGGCTGGGGGTCTCCATTGTGGTTGGGGTAGGGGCACCCCTCAAAACCAAGGCAGGGACAGGGAGAGTCCCTCCCCCCACACTTGCTGTGTTGGGAGGACACTGTGCTCAGGGGCTGTGAGGGGCTGCAGGGTCTCACTCACGGTTTGGCTCGTGCCCAGGAGCTCGCTGCCAGCCAGGGCCGGTGTTGCCCACGGTGGATGCCTTGGCATGCTGCCCGGAGGGTTCCCCCGGGGACACTGCAGTCTCTTCCCCGCCCAGCTTCTCATCTTGGGGAGAACAGCACTGCAGCCAGGGGGCAGGAGGGGACACGGCCCAGGGACGGGGCACAGCGGCCAGGGCTCACCTCGGAAGTAGCCATAGAAGCGCAGGTGGGTGCGGATGAAGCTGTCATAGGGCGTCAGGACCTGTCCCCCCCTGAACCTCCCCGGAGCCCCCTCCCCGCCCTGGGCAGCGCAGCGCCCTGCAGGCACCATGGCTGTGAGAGCCCCGGGAGAGCCGGAACGGCCGAGGCAGCGTCAGGGCTGGGCTGGCACCCGGTTGCTGAGCTACAGGGCGGAATGGGGCAGTCCTGGAGCAGAGCTGGGAAAGGAGCCAGAGGGATTTCAGGGAGTCATTAAAGATGGAAAAGACCTCCAGGATCATTGAGCCCAACCTGTGACCAATCTCCACCTCATCATCCAGATCAGAGCGCTGAGGTGTTCATGTGATTCCATGTCCAGTCATTCCTCAGACACCTCCGGGGCTGGGGACTCTGCCACCTTTCTGAGCAGCCCCTTCTCATGCCTGACACCACTTCCTATGAAGAAATTCCTCCTCTTGTCCAACCTCAACTTCCCCTGGCAGAGCTTGAGGCTGTTTTCTCTTGTCCTGTCCCTTGTTCCCAGGCAGCAGACCCTGACACAGCCCCTGGCTGCACCCTCCTGTCAGGGAATTGTGGAGAGCCAGAGGGTCCCCCTCCCAGGCCTCCTTTAATCCAGGCTGAGGCCCCCCCAGCTCCTCCTGGTGCTCCAGACCCTTTCTCTGCTCCATTCTCTTTTTTGGACAGCCCCTCTTGCCACGAGGGCCCCAGGTAGAGTGGAGGTCACCTCCCCTGCTGGAGGTGGCCCAGCAGTGTCAGAACAGGGGACAGGCCTTTGGCCACACCAATGCTGGGACAGCCCAGGTGCCATCAGCCTTTTGTCCACCTGGGTTCCAGTTCAGCTGCTCTCACCAGCACACCCAGGGCCCTTCCCGGCTTTCCAGCTTCTCTTCCCCCAGCCTGGAGCATTCAACAAGGTTTGTGTGACCCAAGTGTAGGACCTGGCACTTGGCCTTTACCCTCAGCCCTTCAATCCAGTCTGTCCAGTTTCCTCTGCAGAGCCTTCCTGCCTCCACAACCCACACACCCATGCAACTTGTAACTGTGGATTACAGGGATCTGTTGTGCTCCCCATCCCCATTTACGACCTGCCCTCAGCAGAATCAGTGAGATGGCACTTCCCAAATTGCTACAATTTATTGGACAATGGTCAAAGGAACTGTACATCTGTAAAAAAAACAAAACAAAAAAACCCCAAGAGGTGGGCACGGCCTCATGTGCTCGAGGCTGTTTTCCTCCGCTTCAGCCGTGACCGCCAGTCCTCTGGCAGTGCCTCAAAGTTGGCGTTTCTCTCAGCCATGCCACTGCAGGGATAAAGCAGAATGTCAGCACCCAGCTGGCTCTCTCATGGATCCCCCACCTTTACAAGGGACCAGGAAACGTCCTGGTGCCAGCCCCCAGGGTCTGTACCTCATCAGCTGCTGCTGCTTCCACTCCTCGATGCGCCGCTGGGCTGTGGTCTCCCGGTCCTCCTCGCTGGAGCTGGAATTCTCCTCCTCATCCAGCTCCCGCTGGATACTCTGCCACTTCTTCACCAGTGATGGCATCTTCGTCTTGCCCTTCTTGCCCTGTGCCACAAAAATGACAGTGGTGAGTGTGGCTGGAAAGGGAGGAGGGAAGGAACGGTGTCGGTGTGAGACCATCTAGCCTACCTTGTCCTTGCGCCCCTTCCTCGGCTTCTCCTTCTCTGGAGGCGGCGGTGCCTTGGGGGTGGGCGGTGGGGGTGTCTGTGGGGGCGGCGGGGGCGGTGGCTGCTCAGCCGCAGTGCCCGTGGCTGCCGGCGCTCCCCGTGCCGGCACCGACTGCGTGCTGGCCGCGGTGGCCGGGCTGACGGGCACGGCGCACTCCGAGTATCCCATCATAGAAGGAGCGGCAGGTCCCGTCACACCCAGGTAGCTGGACTGCAGCCCCAGCGCCGCGGGCTGAGGGCCAGCGGGACCCGGGGCCATGCGGAGGTTGGGCCGTCCCTGGATCTCGCTCTGGAGGCGCTGGCGGGGCCTTAGGGAGGCCAGGGGCACGGCTGATGGCTGGTACTTGCCCGTGGCCATCAGGGGCTGGCTGTAGATGACGGGGCAGCTGCCAATGGTGGCCGTGCGCTGCATCAGCCCCGGGCTCATTTCCACTGCTTTCCTCTTCTGTGGCTTGGCCGAGAGCAGCGGGGCTGGGCTCGGATCGACGGTGGCCTGGAAGAGAGTGCTGAGGTGAGCGTTGAGCCAGGAGCACCATTACACACCCATTTCCCAGAGTCTCACACACTGGAATCAGTGGAGCCCTGGCTCCAGTGCTCACCTGGCTGCTGCTGGCAGCAGGGCGCACCAGGGACTTCAGGGGAGCATCCTCCTCTGTTCCTGGGGCAGGTGGCTCCTCACCCCCCTCATCTTCCATCTCCACTTCCTGGATCTCCCCATCTTCTCCAGGCGGTGGGGGTGGCGGTGGAGGTGGCGGGGGCGAGTCTGGGGGGGGTGGAGGCGGCGGAGGCATTTCCAAAGGCAAGGGAGGTTGGAGGACTGGGACGGAGGACTGAAGCAGAGTCCAAAATGGAGTGAGCGGCATGAGAGACGTAGCAGGAACTTGGCCTGAGAAGGATTCTTTACAAAGGGAGCCTGAAGAACAGACATTGACACAGGCTTGAATGCATGGCCTAGTCTGTACCACCTGCTCTTGCCCACAGTCCCACTTGGAGGCACCACCACTGTGGACTGCCCTGTCCCCCACCCCGTGCTCCGGGGCCAGTACCCCCCCCGCCAGCGAGGCGTACCTGCGGGGCGCTCGGCGGGCCCCTCGGCCTGCTCTCCTTTGTCTTTGGGAGGTGGCTTTGGAGGACTGTCGGGTTTTCTGTCGGCGGCACCTCGCTGTCCCTCCTCTTCGTCCTCCCCATCGGGGAACTCCCACTGCGACTCTCCCGAGCGCTCGTTAACGTAGAAATAGCGTCTATGCTCCCTAGATCACAAGAAAGAGAAGGAGGCTTCAGCTTCCCTTCTCCGCCCCTGACACTCCAAGGCGGGCCTGCCCACGACAGCAGTGCGCTCTCGCAGGGGAGACCCTCGTGCAGCAGGGCTGCTGCTTTCCCACACACAACAAACAACTTTGAGGACAGAGGCAGGAGAGGCCCGAGCCGACTCGCTCAAAGCTATTTGCTATCGCTGGCTGCGGGAACGTCGCCCTGAGCCCCCCCGCTCCGAGGGAGAGGAGGGCCGGAACGCTGGACACGTCTCGCTAGCATTGGGACTTTCAGCACGGCCTTGGCTGAAAGTCGCCCTCCGAGAAGAGGCACAGGGGAACAGCCCAATGGAGGGAAGCGGCTGCCCCCCTACCCCATGGTGCGCAGAGTTTTTTATGATACTCTTGGTGTCAAACACACAGTGAATGCTAGAGAGAGGGAGCGGATCTGGGAGCTGAAAAACAAAAGAGCAAAGATTTCAAACAAAGGAAAATTAATCAAGAAAGCCAAATAGACAAAGAAATGTTTGGGTCTGACCTGCTGGCAGGAGACAGAAATCTTGTTCTTCATTCCGTCGGTGAGTTGAAGTTTGTCCTTTAGAAGAGCTGTTGGTCAGAAGAGTTGATCCAGAGATCCTGCAAAGTTCACAGAGCTCTCGCATGCGCGACCCCCCAGGCCCGCCCTCCACAGCGCTGGACACTCGCGAGAGGCACAACCAGCTCTGTCCGTCAGGAATCGGCTCCGTCGCAAAGCACTGGGCACTCCGTCTGGATCCTCCAGTTTGGCGGCCGGCCCAAACTCTGCGAGTGCCGGACGTTTCTCTGCCTGCCCAGCACTAACAGAAGCCGCTCTCAGTCTGCCAGAGGGACGGCGCCAGCGTCGTCGGGTGGTTGATGGTCACAAATCATGTCTGAGATGTCAGAGATGAAAGGTGAGAAAGGAGGAGAGCGCGTACCTGTCCCAGTGGCAGGACCAGCCTTTAGGGGTGGCGTTTATTTCGTATTGTTTAAGCTGTTCGGCTGCGTCTTGGAGTTTGCGTTTGAGGTAGTTTCCATTGAGAGCACCTTCTCGCCAGTCTGCAATGCGGGTCTAGAGGGCAAGAACCGGGGGAAGCCGGTGAGGTGGGCTGCCAGGGGCCCTGGGGGGGACGGGACTCGAGGATCGGGAGGCTCCCTTCCGGCACGGGACGCGGGGGGCCAGGAGGAGGACACCCCGCCTCCGCGCCAAGCCGCGCTCTCCCCCCGCCGAGGAAGGGAGGGCGCCACGAGGCTCACGCAGCACCGGCGCTCGGACGGACGGCGGATTGCATCCGATCCGCTCCGGAACACGAGGCCGGAGCGAGGGGCGAAGGCTCGGTTACCTCTGTCTGCAACAGCAACATGTGGAAGTTGGAGATAGATTGTCTGTTGATGCCCAGGAACTCCAATTTACTAGTCAGAGTATTTGCCAGCTCTCCAATCTGAAACTGCCAGGAAAAAGGGCAGAGTCAAGAGCCGTCCTCTGGGAGCAGCATCGGGCGGCTACGGCCCCGCGGCTCTCGGGAAACACCGCTCGGGACCACCCACAGCCCCTCAGCCTGGAGGGACCGGGACGTGCCACCCTGGCCCTGTGTGTTTGTCACCCCCTCTGTTAAGTCCTGCTACATCCTGCACCCCAGGGACAGGGCAGCGTGGGTGGCTGGGTGACAGCTCCTCCACAGACTGCACTTGACTCTGCGCGGAAGGACAGCACAGGCTCCGGCAGCTCCGGTACTTGGGAGTTACAGCAGAACCATCACCACAGCAGATACCTAAGAATGTTTCCCAAATAAATGGGCCAGGATGTCATTCCAGATTCTGTAAATAACTGCTTTCCAGAGAAACTAGCAGGAAAGCACCAGAAAGGGACAACAGCTCTGGATTTACTCCAGAGCAGAGGCAGCAGCTACACCAAAACTCAGGTCAGCTCATGGCAACCACGGCTACTCGACCCCAGCATCCCATGGGAGTGAAACCTCCAATGTGGGGACATGGGGATCCCTGACTCCATCCTCCTGACTGAAGGCACTGCATGGAAGCAGCCACAAGCCAGAATGGAATCCAGAACAAGAAACGTCTGCAAGTGGCATCACCACTGCTTTAAGGAAGGCTTTAAAAATATATCTTTTTAACTTCACTCCTCCGAAGAGGCTTTGGAATGTCCACCAAAGCCACCAAGGAAGCATCTGTCTCCAGAGGTGATGGGCCAGACAAGCAAGCCCTAGAGAAGACCAAGGCAGGCATATGAATCCCCATGTTAATGTGTCTCTGGAGAAGCCAGGGAACATCCCGGAGCAGAGGGTGACTTGGGAGCGGCGGCCCCGGCGCAGCTCCTGTAACCAGAGAGATCCCAACCTGATGAGCAAATGGCACTGGTTACCCAGGGAGCCGGCATTCCTCCAACAGCTCTAAGGGAATCCTGCATGGAAAAGCACCACACGGTCTGTCACAGTGCCCACTGGGACCAGAAGGAGGAGGGGACTGCAGAGGGGACTGCAGAGGGGACCAGCAAGTCCAGCCCTGCTACACGCTTTTATTCTTTTTATTAATATAAATTAATTTAAAAATCAGGTCTCAAATGGATGCTGCACTGAAGAACGCTCACTTTTGGTCTGGGAATGTTACATCTCAAAATCCCTTAAGGAGTTGTTTTATGGGGGAGATACGAGATTTTTCACAAGGACAAAAGGACCTTCCTTTTCACACCAGAAAAATTATTTAAGTGGTGGGAAATGAGGACAGGGATAGGCAACTCTCACTGCAGGTTCCACCTGGGCTCCACTATGAGCCGGCGATTCCCCATCTGCCACAGGGAGCTGACAACATTTCCAACGTCACAGAATAACTCCAGAGCCAAATTTTATGCCGCAGGAGATCTCAGGGTAACAAGTGACATGGGGACTAAAGGACAAACGGGAAAGATCTCCCCTACTGCTCTGTCATACTGCCCTAGAGCCTGGAGCTCTGCTATGGATCAGGGAACTGATCCAGTGCAGCCAAAGGAGCAAACCAAGGCTCAGAGAAGAGCTATCAGCAGGATGCTGCAGAAATCCCCAGGGCTTCCCCAGCTTGTATCTAAGAGTAATGCCGGGCGAAGGGCAGAGCGGTACCGTCAGCCTCAAGAAACGGAGAGATTACGGACGAGCAATCTTCAGCCTGGAAACGGGACGACTGACCGGGCCAGAGACTGGAATATTGTTAGTGGTGAAAACAAAGTCAAGATCAAACTGGTTGTCCTCTGCCACAACGACACCCAGGGCTCAGTCTTTGCCCCCCCACACCCTCCTTTCATCCAAGTTTTTGCTGCTGAATCCTACTGGAGACAGGATATCGTCCCAGCTCTGCAGAGCCCTTCCTTCTCAAGCTGTTCCCACAGCCACACCAGGATCTGAGCTTTAAAAGCTTCAGGTGGGCCACATCCAGAGCCCAAAGCTCCAGTGTCCCCAGGGAGGAGGTGGCTGGGGGAGCCAGCACGTCCCTTGCTCCTGCTGGCAGCGGGAGCACCCATCACATCCCTCATCTCATGGACATGCACCTCTACCTCTCCATACCTTTAGATCCTGCTCCTCCTCTTCCATTTTTGGAGCCCCTTGTGATTTGGCTTTTTCCTGGGGCTCCTCAGATTCTGCCTCTTTGTCTGAGCTCAGATCAGTTGCTTCTGTGCTTGGGGCTGCAGGAGAAAGAAGGACAAGTCAGTCCTTGTCCCATCACCATCCTGGCAGTGCCAGCAGCTGGCTGGACACTGTGTCTGGAACCAAAGACAATGTGGGCAACAGTGGGCAAAGAACTAGGACCCACCAGAGCCAGTGATACCAGCCTGAAATTTAAAAGGACAGATGGTCGTCACTGCTCTGTTTTCGTGGTGGGGATCCTTCCAGAAGGATAACATGGTTGGGGAGCAGCTATAGTGCAAAGCAGCAATGAGGCAAGACCTGGAAAATTGGGCATCAGGGAAGCAGGAAGAGACTAACTCCCAAAATCTGTCAATAACAGGTACTAGGTATTAAATAATAATGAAAGACTGAAGAGGTCCCCAAAAGCTGCCAATACCAGAAGGTTTTGCCTTCAGATTACCAATTCACTGTCAAAACAATCAAATCCAAAGAAAGAAGTTTGTACCAGAGTCCCACAGGCATCTGGGGAGAAACTCCAATTCCCAGCATGTCCTGGTGCTGGAAGGCAGGACACTTCCCTAAATCACCCTCCAGCAGCAGGATGCTAAACTTAAAATAGTTATTTTGGAGTGACAGCTCATTGTTCCCTAGGCTAAGCTGGAATCTGGTGCTGCTGGGAAGAGCTGGCTTCAGGGTTATTTGCAAAGCCCTCTGGCAAAACCATTCATTTTCCTATGCAAAAATGACATCACTGACTTGATACCAGAGCTGTCACCCAGCTCTGCCTCTGCCTGAAGCAGAGGTGCCTCAGGGCCACAAGAACCCTGGGATGGGGCAGGCACCAACTCCCACTCCAGCAGGACACAGCCTGCTGTAGGCACTTTTGTACCAGTTTTTCCTTGAAAAAGCAGTTTCATTCAGCTTTCTGTGCTGCAGGCACACAAATCTTGTGCTGGGAAGGGACTGGCACATCCAGAGAAAAGGAAACTCAGGGGGACCTTCTTGGTCCCCACAATGCCCAGAGAGAAGGGTGGAGTCAGGTTCTGCTCCCAGCAAACAAGAGACAGGACAAGAAGAAACAGCCTTAAGTTGTGCCAAGGGACATTAAAGTAGGATATTGGGGGAAATTTCGTAGTGGAAAGAGCTGTCCAGCCCTTGCACAGGCTGCCCAGGGATGTGGTAGAGTCCCCATCCCTGGAGGGATTAAAAAACCATGCGGATGTGGCACCTGGGGACATAGGTTAGTGGTGGCCTTGGCAGTGCTCGGGGAACAGCTGGACTCCATGACCTTAGAGGCCATTTCCAACTTGAACGACTCCGTGATTCTACAATCTGGGAGTCCCAGAGCTGCTGGGCACAGAGTGGTCTTTAAAATGCTATAGCTGGTGCATTTTGGGAATCACAGCTCTGGGGGATCCAACTGGAACACGAGGGGTAGTTGTGTATGACTGATATATCCACACACACACCCTGAGTTGAACCAGCCCCACAGAAACAGGGGCTGCCTTGCCACATGGGCTGGAGTTACATTCCCTACACACTGAGTGTGGGGCCCTGGAGTGGCTCCAGGGACACTGCGGCTGCCTGGAATTCAGTACCAGGCAGCTCAAAAACTGAACTTTACAAGTGGAGGGTGACAGTACCCAGTGTGCCACAGGCTGGATTTGTGATGTTGGGAGGAACAGGAAGGCAATGGGACGTGAAGCAGCTCTTATCTGTATCCTGTCCCCCAAGAACCACTGAATACTGAACTCTTCTCCTCATGTGGGTAATCAGAACAGAGACTGTGGCAGAGGAGCAGCTTATCCCAGGGAGGCCGGGCTGTGACAGAGCCACCCTCAGCCTGTTCCCACCTGGCACACGTACCTCACAGTTCCCACCTGGCACACGTACCTCACAGCCCTTCCTGGCACTGCTCTGCGGGTCTTCAGGGAATGGAGACCCCCTGCTCCTGCCTCCAAAGGAAGCCTTTCCAATTACCTGCTTCTCCTGCCTCTGGGCTCTCCCGGCCCGTTCTGCTGGGGCCTCGGCTGGCGGCCTCGGGGCTGGCGGCTCCCACGAACAGTTTCCATTTGCCCCTCTTGGAGGCCAGCCTGCGGGACGCGTCCTGCGGGGCCGACTGGCTCCCGTCGGAGAGTGGGCTGGAGCCCGAGACGCTGCCATCCCCCTCCTCCAGGGCACGCAGCTCCGCCTGCCGGGACACGACACCCCGGTGTATTCCCAGCAATGCCATGGCTGCCACGTGTGCCCTGTTTCCAGGACAAATATCTCCCATTACCTTTTTCCTCTCCAGCACCATCTCCAGCTCTAGTGTGTCCTGCTCCTCCTCCTCCTCCGCGCTCTCCCCTGACTGCACCACGCTGCACAGATCCTCCTGCCCTGTGTCTTCCAGGGGGTCCCTGCTGGGCTCTGGCTCTTCTAGGACAGCTGGTGCCTCTTCCACTTTCGCCTCCTCTTCCAGAGGCGGCTCAAACTCCTCTTTGCAGATCACTTTCCTCCTCCAGCGCTCCTCTTCCTCCTTCACCACGTCGGGCACGAGTGGGGCCAGGAGGGCCGCAGCCACTCCCTTCCTCTCTTCCTCACTGTTGGAGAGAGCCTGCACTCCTTCATTCACTTCCTGTGGGATGAGCTCCATGTGAGCTTTCTGACAGCTGCCTGGGGAAGAGCCCATGCTGCCAGGCCCCTCCTCGGGCTGTGGATGGAGCAGAGCATCCCATCTGCTCCCAAGGAAACCCAAGGAGGTGCCTGCAAGCCCCATGGCAGCCAGAACCCACGGGACTGACCTTCTTCACCTCCCGCTTGCTGAGGCTGCTCCCACGGCCAGCGCTGCCTGGGGTCCCCTTCTCCTGAGGGAATGGCTCCGTGGCTGCCATGAAGCTGCCATTGGTGCCTGCCACGGTGCTGCTGAGGAAGACATGAGGGAATGAATGGCAGGGTTGGGACAACATCCCACAAGGACACATCTTGGAGGTCTTGCCCACCTGTGCTGGTAATGCTGCAGGCCCTGGACCTGCGTTGCCAAGTACTGCGGCAGCTCCCAGGTCACCTCGTTGCTCTGGGTGTTCCAATAGTAGTAGCAGCCGGTGTTCTCATCCCACACTTCCTGCCAGTCGCCCATCTCCAGCTCTCCCACTGCCAGGGGACAAGGACAGCGTGTCACTCCCCTCTCCCCAGTGACACCCCTCTGGACAGAGGAAGGGCTCTCACCTCCAGCCAGCGAGCACTGGGTGTCGTACTGCCACTCGGGGGCCGGAGCCGAGCCCGTGCCGTTGGCTGTGCCCGACGAGGGGCCTGAGCCCGACTCCTTGGGCTCCGGGCGGGGAGGCATCGGGGGCGGCACGGAGGAGGAGGAAGAGGAGGCAGCAGTGGGCTCAGCGGGCTGTGCTGGGGCCGTGATGGCGTCGATCTCCTGTAAAAACAGCATCCCGCCATGAGCTTCAAATCCCAAGCCAGATCAAAGCTGTGACTGATGAGGACAATGCCTTGGACTATGACACCGCCCTCCTCCCGCCACCCCTTGCTCCCTCTGTGCCCGCTGGAGGGGCACTCACAGCCAGGAAGTTCGCCAGGGTGCTGTCGATGTCGGCAGAGTTGCTGCCGTTGGCATCCGAGGAACGGGCCGGCTTCTCCGGGGTCTCACCCTCCTCATCATCGCTGTCAGCATAGGCACCCAGCAGGCACAAACCTCCTGCAGAAGGGAGAGGGGACACTCAGGGGAACCCTCCTGCTGCCACAGGGCACTGGATCCCACCCTCCACCTCTGCTCCAGGCGCCCTGGACAAGTGCCAGGGACAGCCTGGGGGGAATCAGTACAAGAAGCAGTAATAAAATGCATTTAGGAATGAGCAGTCGCCTCTAGGGATATAACAGCATGACTAAAATAATCAACATGGAAACAACTCCTGCCCCAAAGTGAACTATTCAGGAAAGGGTTAACTCCCTTCCATTAAAAATAATAGTTAAACATGGTTAATTACCCTGTGTCAAATATACGGGGTTATGGAGAGGAAAACAAACAAAGTCCCATAAAAGCCCCTAAATTTAGCATAAAACCCACCACACTTAGAACCAGAAAACGCACACTCAGCATCTCTAAAAACTATTTGGAGCCTCACAGCCCTGCACTTTTAGGATCAAAACTCCATACATACCACCAAACAAAAAAAGTCACACAAAAGACCAAGCTCCTACATTCAGGACTCCCAATCCCCCATATCAAGTATCAAAACCGCCTAGACTTAGGACAAAACATCTCTTTGAGGACTAGACTCCCCACATTTTAAACTTTAAATAAATCATGGTTTGAACATAAAAAAATTATATGTGAGAATCAACCACCCCCAATATTAAGACAAAAAGCCCCACTTAAAACCACAACGCCAACATTTCTTTTATCAATATTGTACATCACGGGCCGCAAGCACCCCAAAATCCTGAAATTCTCCCCTTGGTTTTTCAGGGGGGATGTAATCCCGCGTCTCATCACACAGCACTCCCTTACCTGTGGCCTTGACCGCGGCGGGAGCGGGAGGCGGCGGATTCGGCGGGTTGCGGGGCGGCTCCGCCACCGTCTCGGGCTCATCTGCGGGGCAGAAGAGTCAATCACGGGGGGCTCATGCTGGGGGGGGATGGCGGGGGAGAAGCGATCGGGACCACCCGGTCCCGCCAGGCCGTGCTAGGCCGCACTAGGCCGCACTCCGCCAACAAAGCGCCCCCCGCTTCCCCCCGCCTTCTTCTCCTTACCCGCTTCGGAGCCCGAGTCGCCCCCCTCTCCCGCGGGTCCTGCGGCCTCGTCGCGGCGCGGGGCGGGCGGGGAGAGCTGCAGGATGGGCCGGCGCCCGGGCGCGGCCCGCGCCTTCTTCCCCATGGCGGCGGCTGCGCCTCAGGGCTGGGGCCGCGCGCGCCGCGCGCAGGGGGCGGGGATGTGACGTCACCAAAGAGGGCGGAGCCTGCGCGAGACGCGCCCCCAGGAGCGGGACTGCGGGCGCGCGCTCCCTCTGGATGGGGACGAGCCAGGGGTTATGGAGCCATCCGGGCCCGCGGCTCCGTCCTGCCCTACAGCAGGGTCCTGCCTCTTGATCCTAGAGCCCCATCCCAGATCCCCGTCCTGCCCCGCCAGGGCTGTGGGCCCGTGCTATCCCATAGTTCTTCCTGGGAGCTACAGCCCTTTATTATCCTATACTCCCTTCCCTTGAACCCCCCTCGAGCTACACATCCACTGGGGATATAGCTCCATCCTACCCTATACCCCAGCCCTAGGACCAGGGCGGTATTAGGATGGTCCCTGGAGAGGAGCACCACAGCCCCCACTTTTCCCACCACATCCTTATGCACACCTCAAATAACAGTTCCATTTTATTAAAGTTGATGCAAAAACATACCAATAAATAAAAGAAATTCCCAACAGTTCCATGTCTGGAGGAGGCAGAGAGCAAGGGAGTGTCAAGGCCACAGACCCCAGCTCTGTTGCCCACCCACTGCCCACAAAAGGGACAATGAGGGGACATGCCCTTCGGCACTCCACCTCCCTGAACCAGATCCTTATGGAAAACCAATGGGTAAAACCAGCACCGCAGGGCGGGATGGTGACACTCCTGGCGATGTCACCTGGACTAGGGCCGGCAGTACAGGCGCTCCATGGTGGCCACGCTGACCTTCTGCTGGTAGTCCTCCATCCTGTCGTTCAGCTTCTCATAGAGCTAGGAGAGAGGCAGGAGTCACGAGGGATCCCCCCCTGTCCCAGCACGCTCCCACGCCATTCCCCATGCCGGTACCCACCACAACGCTGTTCTCGCTGGCGCTGCTCTCCCGCAGCGCCTGCAGCAGCTGGTCTATGGCAGTGTAGGGAAGCCACATGGTGGGGGACGCTGGGGACAGAGGCACCTGGAACACACAGGAACCCTCACATCGCGTCCTCGGGGAACATCCCACCACACCCCAACAGCGGGTGAGCTCACCTCGATCCCAAAGTACTGGTGCCCTTTGCCCAGCACAGCATCCACGTACTCCAGGACCAAATCCACGGCCTCCTCCAGCAGATCGTAGTTCAGGTACAGGCGCAGCAGCTCGGCAGCGTCCACTTCCTGCCAGAAAGAGGGAAACTCAGCCAGGGAATGTGACCAGGACTGGGACCACGCTGAGACAACCTGCTCTGTGTCACAGACGTGTTTTATGAAAAATCCTTTCCTTAGGATTTTATCTCCTGAGAAGCTGAGAGACCTTAGGAACAAAATGTAAACAATGGTTATCTGCTGCTGTGGAATGCAACAGGATCTGTGATTGGTCTCATGTGGTTGTTTCTAATTAATGGCCCATCAAAGTCCAGCTGTCCAGACTGTCTCAGTCAGTCACAAGCCTTTGTTATCATTCCTTTTCTATTCTTAGCTAGCCTTCTAATAAAATCTTTTCTTCTATTCTTCTAGTATAGTTTTAATATAATATATATCATAATAAATCAAATCTTCTGAAACATAAAGTCAACATTCTCATCTCTTCCCTCATCCTGGGACCCCTGCAAACACCACCACAGCTCTGAGCCTTGGTACCAGGTGCTCTGCAATGCAGTGAGGGTGACCTGGCAGCTCTGGGAAACCTGGAATTTTGGGGACAGCTGTTCTCACCTTGTAGCTGTTAATGAGCCAGTTGGGGAGAGGTATCCCGTGTGCCAGGAGCTTGTTGATGACGCAGCGATGGTACAGGCTGTTCTGGGATGGGTAACGCTCCAAGTAGGATGACAGCAGCCTCCAGGCTTCATCTGTGGCACTGCAAGGGAACAGTTCCCAGTGGAACACGTGCCAGCAGCTCCTGTCCTGTCTGCGAGGCCATGGTGTGCTCCAGGTGATGTGGGGACAGGGTGGAAGCACAGCTCTCCCCACATCCTGTGCCCACAGTTTAGGCATTAGGGGTTTTAAGGTCCTGAGACCCTCTGGATCTGCACAGAGCTCCTGCCTGATCCTCCTCCTCCCGAACTGTGGAGATAAACATACCTGGACTCCTTGGTGGTGACCAGGGCTGAGAGTTGGTTGGCTGCCAGCCAGTCCCAGGCCTTTGCCTGCGCTGCTTCCCCTCCCAGCTGGAGCTTGATGCACCTGCACGACCAAAAGCCATGGGAAGGTGGGTCCCTCCAGAGCCAGCCCCTTCCCAACAGCATCAAAGTCCCTTACAGGACTATTCCCAACAAACAACCCAGCTGGACTGGCAGGGAAAGAAGGCTCCTGGGCAAGCTCCACGCCCAAGCCCCTGCATCCCTCCAGCCCTGCATCCCCTGAGGTGGGAGGGGACTGGACGTACTTGAAGGTCAGGCCCTCAAAGATGGGCGTCAAGGGCAGCTTGAAGGTCTGGCACAGGGTGATGGCCGAGTCGAAGAGCCCGGCCCGCACCAGCAGAGACACCGTTTCCTCAGGTGTGGAGTTGCCTGAAGGGGAGGAAGAGCAGGTAAAGCCTCCCCAGTAACACCCCAGTGCCCACAGGGCCCTGCCCTGTGTTACTCATTGAGAGATGCAGCAGCAGGGTGCCAGCAGCCTCCAACACCCTGCAGCAGTACTCCTCAATCCATGGCTGGAGGCTTCCCTGGCCTCCAGAGCATCCCATGAGCCCAGCAGTTATCCCTGACGGGACTGGACAGAGCAGCTGTGACCCACAAAGCTGTCCCTGATGGAGCACCAGCTGGAGAGGGACACAGGTAGCAATACATGACAGGGAAATGCTGCTGCTTACAATCATTGAATTGTTAAGCTTGGAAAAAGATCCCCAAGATCATTGAGGTTAGGGAGAGGACAGTCTCATCACAGGCCTGCATCCAAGCATACATATTCTGGCAGCACAGAAACTGTGGCACTCGGCTCCCTGCGTCACCACTCTGCCCTCAAAGCAGCTGTTCCATCCTTTCCCTGCAATCCCACACTGGGAAGTCACCTCCTCCTGACATTTAGAGGGGAAAGATGTGGACATGTTGTGTAACTTGTACCAGAGATACTAAAATACTCCAGGTGGGAGAGCTACACCTTCCTGCTTCCCAGAAAGGAACAACTTTCACAACTTTTTAACATTGTTCCATGAAGCAGGATTGTCCAGGAAAAGAAATTATTCATCAGTTAAAAAGGTTCAATTTAATGATCTTGAAGGTCTTTTCCAGCCTTAATAACTCTTTGCTTCCATTATTTCCAAAATGCCTTTTTTGTCCCAACTCAGAAGCTCATCCCACCCCCACTGCAGACCACCAGAGCTTGAAAGAGCCAAAAAAAAAGGTGGAAAACTTAAAATTGGTTGTCCTGATCTGCATCTCAGGCCCTGCTGAAGTCAGTGTCTGGATTTCATGGTAGGGATGAGAATTTGATGGTCCCTGGCAGCCTCTGGGACAGGACAGAGTGGGTGAGCCCCCCTCACCTGCCACAGCTGCTGCTGACACGTCGTGTTCCACCAGGGTGAGCCGGATCCGTGCCAGCAGACATTCCCTCTCCAAGTCCTCCAGCTCCAGGATCTCGATCTGGCGAGTGCCTGGAACAGATGATACTGGGCTCTCAGTACTTCAGAAAGGGCTCTGGGCACTGTGCAGAATGTCATGGAATCACAGAATGGTTTGGGCTGGAAGGGACCTTAAAACTCATCCCCTTCTGTGGGCAGGGACACCATCCACTAGACCAGGTTGCTCCAAGCCCTGTCCAACCTGGCCCTGGACATTGACAGGGATGGGGCAGCCACAGCTTCTCTGGGCAATCTGTGCCAGGAGCCTCAGCATCCTCACAGGGAAGAATTTCTTACCAACATTCCATCTACACCCACCCCCTGACAGTCCAAAGCCATTCCCCCTTGTCCTGGTGCTCCATCTCCTGTCCAAAGCCCCTCTCCAGCTCTCTTGGAGCCCCTTTAGGCACTGAAGAGGGTCTGAGGTCTCCCTGGAGCCCTGGTAAAAGCATCTCTACACCCCTCTGCTATCCTAAGAGGATTTGTACCCCAAAAAGCACCAAAGGAATCATTAGGATTTGCTGACTCTTCCCTGCTCCCTTGACTGTGCTTAT
The DNA here is from genome assembly GCF_028551555.1 of Melozone crissalis. Lineage (NCBI taxonomy): Eukaryota > Metazoa > Chordata > Aves > Passeriformes > Passerellidae > Melozone > Melozone crissalis. The sequence continues at coordinate 4,604,631 of NW_026535796.1, read as the reverse complement.
GTCTTTGATACCATTGTCCTGCTCCTCCTCCTCCAGATGTTAGATAATATGTGGGAACAGCTGCTGCTTTGCCTGCCAGGCACACACCACAAAAAAAAAAAAACCTCTTTAGAAAAAGCAGGTTTAAAAATACCTGACCTTAAATTTTCCTACTGGAACACTGAGGATAACCTGATCCCACATCCTGGGCTGTGGCAGACACAGGCAGAGCTTATTCCCAACAGGATTTCCAAAGGCACAAACAGCCTTGAAAAACTAGAAATTGCCTCAAAAAGCTGGTTTTGTTTTCAATTACAAGTTACTTCCACTGAAAAAAAAAGTGCTGTCAAGGCATCAAGCTGTTAGGAGCTGGCACAGGAGCTCCTTGGGGAATAGCTGCTCCCTTGGGGAAATTGCTGTGCTCTTCAGGGAATGGTGGCAGTGTGTTGTTGGGAGACACTGGGAAATTTAATGACCTTAAAATCCCACACATTATTGATGTGGTGGAGGCAGGAGTTGCCATGAGCCATGTCCCAGCTCCCATGGGAGCTGCAGAGAGGCTGTGGAAACTCCAGAGGCATGGGAAGCACCAGGACTGGGCACTTACTGGGAACAGCCATGCACTCCCCATCGTGGCTCCTCTTCGGGGACGCTCCTGGGCGCTCGTACTTGCAGGAAAAAGCAGAAAGAGGATTTATACCCACCTGCTTTCTGAAGGATAAATCACCGATACAATAAATCCCAACAAGAGCTCTCCATTTCAAGCCTTGATTTGGACCAGGGAAGCTGTGCAGTCCCTTGGGAATTCAGGTTAGTTTATCCCAGGCTATCAGGAACATCAGGATCAGGTGACCAGGCTGCAGCCACCACCTCCCTGAGTCCTGACTGGGATTTGAAACACAACCCCTGGGATTTGAAACACAACACTAACTCTCCTCTCGACTGGTATTCCAGCTGTTCACACTCCCCAAAACATCTTCTGTCTTCAGCACAAGGTGATATACTCCCATATCTATCCATCAGCCCATTCCCAAAAGCTATCCCACTTTGCCCCTGCCCTAAAAAGGGGGGAATGGCACAAGGGTGATGGATGGGATCAACGAGCAGAGCAGGACAGCTGGTCACAGGCAGCAGATAAGAAGTCCAGTGTCTGTGCTCCCATCAGAAAGGATTCTGGAAGCTCCTTTTCAGGAAGCTCAATTCTCACCACAGCCCCGGAGGCCGGCTGCACTATCCAGGCGTATTCCGGGCGGATCAGGCGCAGACAGTTGATGGCGGCCAGGAAACAATTCCCCTGCTTCTGGAGCCCCCGCAGCGTCCGTACCTCCCTGCCCAGCCGCATGCCGTACTCAAACATCACCGTTCCAGCTGAAAACAGGGAAAAGCCATCAGCCTGGAGAGAGAGGCCACACAGCTGGCAGGGCAGGGAAAGGGTGTCCCAGCAGGTGGGCAGTGCGGGTGCATCCCAAGCTTCACCTTTCCGGTAGTTGTGCCGGTACACGTGGAAGGCGTAGAGCAGCTCGTAGTAGTTGTGAGTCATCAGATCCACAGCCCGAGCGTGGGACTCGATGATCCCAACGACCTGCAGCACACAGAGGCTCCAGTGGGTCCATAATCCCCTCTGAAGGGAGGGTGTGCCCCCCACAAGCCATGATCCCAGTACAGGATTACCTCATTGTGCAGGTTCACGTAAGGAAATTCCACCAGGTCCTGGAGCTGGGATCGCTCGCAGAGAACCACCACTAGCTGGCGTAAGCAGTCCAGCTGCCTGCAGAGGGAAGCACAACCCTTTGGAGGAGCAGGAATAAACCCAGGAGCAGGAACAAACCCGGGATTTAAGCCACAAACAACCACTTTGTGACAAGCTCCTGACTTCCAAATGAGCTCTGCAGGGTTTTTCCTGGCTAAGAACCAACTTAAACCTTCAAGTTTCTCCTGTACTGGAAACAGAGATCCTCTGGAAAGGCCTCTCAGGAGGGCAATCTCCCTCCCTCAAACAGTTAAAAAGCATTCCTATTTCTCCCCATTATTCCAATATTTTTCTCTGCTAAGATAAAACTTTCCCTAACCAGTTCACTTTCCGAACTGAAATCTCAACACTATATCTTTTTATTAAGCAAAATCAACTAGGCTCCTACAGCTTCTAAACATACAATGCTACACACATGATCCTTCAGTCTCTTCCTTGTTTTTCTTCCTCTCATTTTCCTCTTTTGAGAGGGTGCCAATCCCAGGTGTCCTTCAGATGAACATCCAAAAATGAATTCTACATTTTTAAAGCCACCTCTACACATTAACTTAACACAGCAGTCATGCCCTTCCCTAAAGTATGGTTTTCCTTTCAGTTTCATGGAAAAATGGGACCATGGACCTCCACAACAAAGATAAGCCTGTCACCTACCTGCCTGGATCTGGGTTTTGTGTTAAGGCTACATAGGCTTCACTGTTGTGCCCCAAATCCAAGTGATGTTTGAAGATGCAGGTCCTCAAAGTAGCCTGAAAACAGCACAAATCAGTTATAAACCCAGCAAGAAGTTTCTGTGGAAGAGGTTCCTGAAGAAACAGGGAAATAAATGGCTGTACCTGGCTTCTCCAGTCATCTGCTGATTCCATGATGGCCAGGGTGGCCAGCTCAATGACCAGCTCTGGCAGACCCAGCATCTCCAACAGGCGAAGGACCTGGAAGGCGGGAGGGTTTGTTGGTTTGTTTTTGGTTTTTTTTTTAGTTTTAGGAGCTGTTCCTGCCCCTAAAGATATTTAAGGGATTAGACTCGAAAGGGGAATATTTGGGTAAACCGCAGGGATCTGGATGAAATCCCAGCACGACAGGACCAGATTGTAGCTTCTCTGGAGGATTCACCTCTGTATATGGGGAATTTTTGAAGCATTTTAAGCATTAATGATTAGTTTTCTGGATCCTAAATCCAGGGAATCCCTCACCAAGAGCCCAGCTCCAGGCTTGCAGCCTGCCTGAACCACAGCATTATGCAGAAGATAGATCTTATCTCAATTTAAACATACTCATTTTAATTTGCCTCAGAGCTTAGTAACCCTTGCCTTAGGCAGCATCTTACATCGAGCCTGGACATGCCTGGTTTCTGCTTCCAGCAGCTAGATCTCATCCTGCCTTTTTCTGCTGGATAACCAAGTCCTTAGCTATTAGGAAACCAACAGGTGGAAAGTACCTAACTTTCACATACTCAGCTTGTCATCACCCCCAAACAAAGAAAAGAAAGCACAAATTTCACATTCCACAAGCTAAGTTTTCCGAGGCTCAAGTCACTTCCCACAAAGGCAGGGATGGAGCAGGAATTCCCTCTCCAGTGTGGGAGGACTTGGTGCCAGTTCAGCTGCTCAGCACTGTACCTTGTTGTAGTACTGCAGCCGTGGCGTGGAGACCACCTCGCCCTCCTCGGGCTGGATCAGCCTGTCCAGGAACTCCTCCCTTCCCACCTCAGAGGCAGCTTGGCAGAAGCAATCCAAAGCCTGGAAGCAGACCTGGAATCAGCTCACTATCCCCTTCAGGTGACTGATCCACCTGCTGTACAGGTGAGGGGACAACACTGCCTGTCCCAAGCTTGTGAGATCTTCCCAAGAGCAGATCACACTGTGCCGCTCCAATCCCATCTCTTCCCAAGGGGATGGGATTGCTTGGGAAGGCTGCTTCCTGTGCACCTCCCCCTCCCAAAGGAAAAGGTCTCAGACCCTGGGAAGGAGATGAGGAAAGGCCTCACCTTGTGTCCTTCCCCCATGACCAGGTAGCACCTGCCCATCATGAAGCAGCAGGAGCCCATGTTCACGTGGCACCAGGGCTGCAGCAGTCGGATGTATTCCTACAGGAAGGAAGGAATGGGAGATCGGACTCAGGTCAGCACTCACTTGTGATCTGCAGGCAGCCAGGACCACCAAGATTTTGGTGGCTCCTTTAGCTACTGTGCTCAGGCAAATCCTGCTTCTCCAGCTCGAGAGCAAGTCTTTCCAACCCCACAGTCCCTTCGATGCACTGATCATAAAATCCTGGAATGATTTGGGTTGGAAGGGACCCCTTAAGCCTATCCAGCCCCACATCCCTATGAAAGCCATGGACACCTTCCACTAGACCAGGTTGCTCCATGCCTTGTCCAGCCTGGCCTTGGACTCTTCCAGGGATGAGGCAGCCACAGCTCCTTTGGGCAGGCTGTGCCAGGGCCTCAGCTCCCCTACAAGGAACAATTTTTTCCAATATCCCATCTGGTCCTGCTCTCTTTCAGTAGGAAGCCATTCCCTCTGTCCTGTCAGTCCAGGTCCTTCTCCAAAGCCCCTCTCCAGCTCTCTAGGAGCTCCTTTAGCCACTGGAAGAGGTTCCCAAGAGACCCTGGAGCCTTCTCTTCTTCAGGCTGAATGTTCCCAGCTCTCTCAGCTCTCTCGAGCAGAGCTGCTCCAGCCCTGTAAGGGGGAGATATCCCCTGCATGCTCCTGGGGAAAAACTGCTCTAAACAGCTCCAGTGTCTGTGTGAAGCACCTCAGAAACAGCTCCCAACACACCCAAAAATCAGACAGGATTCTTCCTACATCCTGTTGCAGGGACAGAGCTAGGACTGCAGTACAATGGGCAGGGCAGGTGCTAGAAGGGGAATACCTGTGCAGGAGAGGGCCAGCAGCCAAGGGAGCACATGGATTACAGCATATGGGAGGGAGTGCTGATGGCACTGAGGGCACAGACAAAGCAAGATGACCCAGCCTGGGCCTGTGCCAGCACAGCATCCTCATCATCTTTGGAGGAGCAGCCATGTCCTGCTAGCAGGGCCATGGGACTCAGCAGGAATTGGGAAGAGAAACCAGGACTTGGAAGTCAAGTCACCTCTACAGGTGCACAAACCACCAGCACCTCTTGCCTCACCTTTGCTGGCCATGAGTCCTCTCAAAACCACGTGGTGACGTATCCGGAGCACGGATTCACTCCCTGGATTAGCAGCTACAAGGGATAAATCCTGCTCCAGCTTGTCACACACAATGAGCAACACTGAGAGCTTTGGCCCATGTCCCAGCCCCCTGCTCTGTCACCAGACTGCCCCTGTGCCCGTCTGCTCCTTGCAAGGAGCCTCCTGCACCCCCCCAGTTTGGGTCACCATGCTCATAGCAAAGCTGTTGTTATCTCCCCGGGGTCAAGGCACTTAATCCAAGCTTCCGTGAGCGACTGGGATCAGGGAGAGGAACAGAAGGCAGTGGGGAGGAGGAGGAGCCAGGCTCTGCAAAGATAAAAGCCTGGAGGAGACACCAGTAAGGCGAAAGAAATGCGAGGAGATTCAAAGCCTGCACATACACCAGGAGGGAGAATGATGCTGCTCCAATCTTGGCATTTCCTGGCTCAAAAGCTCTGAAGAATTGAAATTCTTCTCTCAATTCTTCTCAGCAGTGACACAAAAGGAAGCAATTCAGCCCCCAGGTATGAGGGGCTGGGAGGATAAAAGGTTCTGCTGAAAAACAGGTCACTAACAGCCTGCCTGGCCTGCTGCCTCCAGGAATGCCCAGACAGGGATAAAGCTGCACATCACGTGGAGCTGCAGACAAGGAATTGTGCGGGTCAGAACTCGAGCACAAGCAACTCCAGCTGCCAAGAGCACAGGGAGAAAGGTGGAGGAACAGGGATCTGAAATACAGCAGTCTAACACCCCTGGAAATCAGGAGTTCACTGTCCCTGCTACTGGGATGCCAGGAGCAGTCAGGGATGGAATGACGACAGGTGTTTCTCACACTGTTTTTTTATTAATAAGGACATTTAAGAAATAAATCAGTCCTTTCTGGACTGAAGAAACCCTTCTGAAGCCAGGTCCCATGGGCAATCACAGACAGAGGTGGTACAGGAAAGGCTGTGGGCACAACAGCTGCCAACAAGCTCTAGGATTGCTGGGATATTTAAACAGGCTCTGCAAAGATGTTTCAGGAGCGCGGCGTCACGCGGTCAGACAAGCCCTGGGAGAATAAACTCCTCCAAGGAAAGGGAATAGCATAAACCTGAGTATCTGGATGCTCTTGAAAACAGATGAAAGAGAAAATGCTGAAGATGATTCCCCCATGGCAGGGGAGTGGAATGAGATGAGCTTTAAGGTCTTTTCCAACCCAAAGTGTTCTGGGATTCCATAATCCTAAATCACTCCCCATCAAACACTCTGTTGCATTGTCTCAGCTCAGAGATTAGGGGTGGTGGTTTTAAACTAGAACAGGGGAGACTTACACTGGATATTGGGAAGAAATTCTTCCCTGTGAGAGTGGGGACACCCTGGCACAGGTTGCCCAGAGAAGCTGTGGCTGCCCCATCCCTGGCAATATCCAAGGCCAGTTTGGACAGGGCTTGGAGCAACCTGGGATAGTGGACAGTATCCTTGTCCATGGCAGGGGATGGAACTGAATGAGCTCTCAAGTCCCTCCTAACCCAAACCATTCCAGGATTTCACAACTAGGGGAAAGCAGAACTCCAGCACTTGGAAGGATGATGTTTCAGGGAGGTTTCCAGCACCTGTGAGAGGGCTGGCATGATGCACTCACCTGGAGCTGGGTGTACTGACAGCTCCCCATCAGGCACTCTGGGAAGAGGAAGCTGGGATTGCTGGGCCATCTGAGCAGAGGTTAAGGAACACAGGAGAATCCAGTCTGGAAGCCAACATGCCTCTCATGCTCCGTTTGTGGGGGGGAGAGAAGATTAAGCTGCTCTTTATACAAATCATTATTCTGTAATAAGATTTATCCATATTAGAACAAAATCACCAGTACATCTAATCCCCAACTCCTGTTACCCTTCCAAATCCCCCAGCATCCCACCCCACCAAGTCAAGTAGTGAGAGCTTAGGGGCTTAAAGTCAGAAACTCAAATCCTTTATCGTGCACCTAAACAGGATGAAATCTGTGAAATCTTAAAATACCCACAAATCCCATTAATGCCAACAACCTCACTCGTTCAGGAGGTTTGTCTTGGAAATTTAGAGGTCAAAACCTGATTTTGGAATGGCAGGAGGCTCAGTGGCAATGGATTCACAGACAAGGATACAGGAGAGGCAGAAAATCAGTCACTATTGAGGTGATCAGGTGGGGCCAGTTCAAACTTGTCTCAGCCAAAGAGGTGTTTGGTTGCAGGAAGAGTCTGGATATAATGTGTTTTCTGGCCACTTCCTGAAAGAAGAGCTCCACGATCGTTTGAGGGCCGGACACTAAAAGTAGAAATTAAAGGAACAGTGAGTAGAGAGCCCACAGTAGAGATGCCAGGTTTTCCACCCTGTCCTGTGCTCATCAGCGCCAACAGCACAGATTAAGTCAGAGCAAACCAAAAGCACGTTCCACACTCCAGCTTGTTGGTTTTGGATTTCTCCTGCTGTCTGGTTAAGTCAGAGGGAGCAGCAGGAGATCAAAGTGCCCCATCCTGCAGTGTTTATTAACCACAGCCTAATTAAAACACACAAAAAAAGGGCTTTGCTCCCTCTCCACTTGTCATTCCCAGCCCAGCTGCAGCTTTCCAGCATGACAGGGCTGAGGGAGTGCTGAGCTGGCTGTTCCATTCCCTCTCTCCTCATTCCAGCACCCCAAAAATCCCCCCTCACTGACTGTTCCCAACGCCTCTCCCTGAGCTGCCACCTCCTTCCCTGCATTTCACATATTTCTCCCCAAAGAACAGCGGCCAAACAGGACTTTCCTCACGAGCCAGCCAAGAAATAACCCACGACACCAGCACGCACAAAGGATGTTTTCAACTCCCCTGACATTTCCAGCTGCCTCCTGCACCCAGACTCTCCATCAGGGAGAGCTCAGGCTCTGAGGATCACCAATGTCAGAAAGTAGAGGAATTTCTTTCCCAGCTCCCACGTGGCACTGCTGCCTGTTTGTCCCAGATTTCCCCAGCTCCCTCTGAAGTATCTCAGTTTCCAAGTGCTGACTAGTCACAGCAGGCTCTTACCTGCATGTTTCCTTCCCATCCCTGTTCACCTCCTCCCTCTGGAACCACTTCAAGGCCCACATTTCCCTAATTAAGCAGCCTTATATTCTCCCAATAAAAAGCTAACCCAAAAGTTACATCTTTACAGCAGAACTCAAAAAATATGAACCAAATATCAGCTGCAATGTTTTGGGGAGGTATTTCCATATTTTTAAACACATTTTGAGCAAGTACTTCTACATTTTCATGCTTCCCTGAGCTGCTGCTCTTGGTTGCTGTAGGGTAAAGGGTGGAGAGCAGGACAGGTTGGATGGAACAGGTTGCTCTGAGCAACTCCAGCTAGTGGAAGGTGTCTCTGCCATGGCAGGGGCTGGAACTGGATGAGCTTTAGGGTCCTTCCAACCCAAGCCATTCCAGGATTCTGTGACAGACCTGGTCTGAGCTACCACAGCCACTGTAAAGTACACAAGGGGTAAGTTTGGCTGATGCTGCCAGGGTTAGAATGACAAATTTTTGGCTCAGTGAGGCATTCTCATCCTTCTGAGGCTGAGAGTAAAATCCGAGTTCAGCACTCCAAGATCCTTTGTTGTTGCTTTGTTGTTTTTTTTTTTTTTTTGTGGACAGCCTGACAAACATCCCCACTTAAATCAGGGTCATTCAACCACACAGTCCATTAGCTCCCTGCATAAAGCACTTCCCTTAGGTGGCAGAGCCAGGCTTAAATAACTGAAAGGGAGAGTTGATGATCCGTGGACACCTTACCCAGTTTGTGTGGTGTCAGAGCAGTGGTGTCTGCTAACTCCAACACGGAGAGATGCTGCAGATTAGATTCCCTAGGGAAGAAAGGAGCCATCAGTGAAGAGACAACAAAACGCCTCCCGCTTTAACTGTGCTCATTGTTCAACTCCTACAGAGCACAGAACAGCGAGGCCTCACAGGGCAGATTTAGCACAAGGCAGAGTCAGCTCAGAACATGGAAGGGAAAAAAACCCTCCCCAGTGCTCCTGGAGTGATACTCCCACAGGAACCACCTGTGTTCCACACCAGGAAGGGCATTTCAGGTGGATTAAGGAGGACCAAAGCCAAGTGAGGCAGAGACTCACAGCGTGTCCACGGGGACGTCGGAGGCCAGGCACTGGCTCGCCCACCGGATCAGGAAGTAGGACAGCAGCAGGGGAGAGGTGCGGTGCAGCAAGTCCTGCTGGGACTGGAAGAGCTGTCCCCCTCCCAAAACCATCTGCAAGGAAAGCCCAGAGCTTGGCACACTTGGAACAACAGCAGGACAAGAGAGCAGCAACCAGAGAAGTTTGTGGCAGGCCCAGCTTGTCCCTTCTGCAAACAGCAAGGTGCTCAACAGCCTGGCAGAACTCAGCCCTCCCAGGGAACCAGCAGGAACTCTTGCCCCACATCTGGAAGTGTTCAAGGCTAGAATGGAAGGTGTTTGGAGAAACCTGTCTAGTGGCAAATGCCCCTACCCATGTGAGGGGCTTGGAATTAAACAGTCTTTAAGGTCCCGTCCAACCCAAAGCATTCCAGGATTGCTGTCCCTGAGACTGAAATCATGGCTTTGCTGCAGAGATCACCTCAGGGTCTCCATAACCTCCAGCAAAGAGTCACAGGAGATGAAACAAGCTGAGCTTTTGAAGGACACAGGTACATCAAGGTGGGAAAGCAGCAGGTCACATGCCTCATGGTCTGGGAGAGCCCAGCTCCAGAGGGCACCTTGCAATGCACCTTAAATGCTACCAGGATAACCTTATCCAGGAAAAAGGGATTTATTTTCAACCAGGAAACTGCTGGCTATTTCTAAGCAAATAATATTGGTTTAAACAAGGCTGTCCTTGTCCGGGGACTTGTTCCACATCGCTGTGTCCATCCAAAGCAGCAGCACCTCGCCTCACATGGCCTCAGGCCGGGTGGGACAGACCCAGACCAGTCCATCCCACCATTCCAAACACAGCTACCATCGTGGGGGCTGTTTGCTCTGGCTGGAGCAGCTTCCAAAGGGCTGAAACTGCAACCTTGGAGTGTGCTGCTAGAGAACAGAGCTGCCATCACTGCTGGGAGAGGGACAGGGCACAGCTGGAAGAGCTGCATGTGTGCTGATTCACACAGGAGGAGGCTGGAATCCATGCCCTCCTCCCACAAATACACCTTGACTTCCTGGATGTTCATAGAGGAATAAAGGGAATTAGGCTGCTTTGCTTAGGAAGACAAAAGCAGCTGGAGGAGCGAGCAGGACCTGCCCAAGCCTCGGGCTATTCCAACGGCCTTGTGGGATGACAGAGCTCCGCCCTGCACCAGCAGCAGAGCCCCACAGGCTCCCAGGTGCCAGGAGCTGTACTCACGGGATCTCCGAGGCGCAGCAGGAGCTGCTGGAGGATGAGCAGGTCCCGGCAGAGGAGGAAGCGCACTGAGCAGATCTTGGCCACCCCCCCGCACACCACGTGCGCCGCGGTGCTGCTGCCGAACAGCTGGGACAGGCTCATGCGCAGCGCCAGGTGCGGAGCTGAGGGGAAAACCAGCCAGGTGAGGCAGGAGCCACACAGGCAGGAACCGTTCCCAGGATAAGGGCACTTCCTAGCGTTTCCCAGAAGCTGCTGAAGAGCTTTCACCTCTTTCCATGTCAGCGTCAGTCTCGTAGTCCATCTCTCGGATGAGCAATCCAATGGCATGGATGGGGTTCCTGATCTCCTGCAGTTTGCTGTGGATATCCTCCATCACATTTTCCCTGCAACATCAAAAAGATCCTCATCATCATCATGAACAGCAACCTGAGGTTCCAACTGAAGAGGGCTCCCTTACACTCCCTTCCAGCGAGGATCAGTATCCGATCAGCCTGGACATTCCTAACTGGAATCCTTGGCTAGCTTGTGAGTTTTATTACAGCGCCTGCAGGGACCAGTCTATTTATTCCACTCCCTCAGGCTACCAGGAAATAACAGCCAGATAGCTGGCATTCCACAAGGAAACAATTTGGGTTAGCACAGGAACCACACAGGACCACAAGGTTTGACCAAGGCTCTGATCTCTCCCTTCTGTCTCCAGGCACCTCTTTTCACACCTAACAGGAATTTGTGCCTCTTCTGCTCTCCGGGTTGTGGATGGAAGACCCTGCCAACAACTCCAAACCATGGTCGTCCCTATCCCTGGAAAAGTCTCCTGCAGCACAGGGCAAGGAGCCCACACATCTCAAACGCCCTTGGATGACAGGCAGGGACAGCTCTGGACAATCCCAGCTCAGCCACTCTGAGAAGCTTCTGGAAAACCCATCTCCTTACGTGTCATTAGCTATCAAGTCCTCCAGGATCTGCTCTGCAGCCTTTTCTGGAGGCTGGAGGCGGGAGCAAGCCATTTCCATGATGAATGCCATTTCCATAGAAATTGACTCTCCGATCAGGCGAAGGCACTGGACAAGACAGACAACATCACGAGACATCTCCAAATCTGCAATGAAAGAATCTAACTGTGTATTTTCCAAGAGATTTCCAAGGGAAGGTGGGAAGACCATGCAAAAGCCAGTTAGTTCAGCTCCTATCACCAGTAACAGCAGATGGGTCCCAGTTCCCTGTGCCAAACCTTCCCCAATAACAATGAGGCTGAATTAAAGCTCAGGAGTCAACAAGGGAAAGATTTGGGCTTTATTATTCAGAAAATAAAAAATGATGCAACAATAAAAAAATTAAATTCCCTCCAAGGGATTTTTTCCAGCCACAGGTTGAAAGAAAATAAGCAGCACAAAAAAATATATCCTGAAGAAAATGGTTCAGCTCAGCTCTGCAATCCTTTATGGGTCAGATTTTAAATTAAATCCTATTTTTTGAGACCGTGACTGTTTAAAACAGCCAGGGGAGGAACTGCTGGGGCTCCTGCTGAGGCTCCCAATCCAGCTCAGGCCTCCAGCTTTCCTTCCCTCTGCTCCACAAAAAGCTCAACCAAACAGATGACGATCCCACTTCATAAAAATATATAAAAATCACTCAAGCATAAAAATGGAGCTTAGGTAACATTTTCCATTGCCTTTTTCTTAGTGAAACAGCATTCCAGGGCCAGCAAAGCACAGAGGGCACTGTGGTGACAATATTAATGACATGTTTTCCATACTCTGGCATTCACTTCCTGGACACAAGGAACAGCACAGCCCTTTTCCATAGCTGATGTGAAAACATTTCATAAATCCTGGAACGGTTTGGGCTGCAATGGACCTTAAAGCCCATCCAGTCCCACCCCCTGCCATGGGCAGGGACACCTTCCAGTCTCCCAGACTGTTCCAAACCCTGTCCAGCCTGGCACTGGACACTCCCAAGGAGTGTCCACAGCTTCTCTGGGCACCTGTGCCAGGGTGTCCCCACCCTCACAGGGAAGAATTTCACCCAACCCAAACAATTCCATGATTCTACTGGCAGCCTCGACACTATTTTCTAATTGCTAGTGTGAGCATGATGGCAAATTTTACAAAATAAGTACCCCTGCAAAGCCAAAATAAAACTATTTTCATGCGGCTATGGATCAGGAGCCCTTCAAGGGATCTCTGTGGAGATCTCTGACAGGAGGGAAGAAACTCCATGTATTCTCACCTTCAAAGATGGCAGCATCATCCTCAGTCAGGAGGTGCTCGTTGGAGAGGAGATAGAGATGATCAACCAAGGAGCAGGGCACAAGGAAGGACATGGAGCCCTGGAAGGTGAGGAGAAAGTCCTTGAGCTTCCCAAATCCTCTGCAGAAACTTGTTCAGGGAACCTCACCCCCACCCAGCCTCACCTTCTTTAGCAGGCACACCATGCTGGTGTAGGGGTTCAGGTGCAAGGCCAGGGGCCTGGAAAGAGCTTCCTGGTACTGCAGGCAGCAGGCATAGAACTTGGACCAGAATTCCACCTGCAGCTGCCAAAACTCCTCTGGGGAGCACTCGTATTCTGTCACACTGCCCTGGAACTGGTGGGGGCAAAACAAGGGAATCAGGAACAGCCAAGTGAAATAAGAGCAAGATAAAACAAGGGAATTGACACAAAAACAACATAGGGATCTCTCAGGTAGGTCTCCTAATAATTGTTATTTAGAAGATAATCCCTCTATTTTGGATTCTCTTCCAAAATGATGAGCAACTGCTCTGCAGGGTGGTGGTCTGGGCACCATGGGATGGGTGACCAAAGTGCACACAGGGAGCAGAGGCAGAACAGCCAGGATTCCAAAAAACCAAGAGGAAAAGAAAACCCCAGGCAGGAAGGATGAAGACTTGTACTTTTTAAAAAAAGTTACATCATTCCTTTTGGAGAAAGAAAGGATAAACCAAGGTGTGGGGTCACCTGGCACCTAAAATATCATGACATCATGTACAACACAATATACTGGAAGGAAAATCCATCTCACCTCATTTTCCACAGCTAAGGTGACCTCTTTCCTTAACTCATCCCACGTCAGATCCATGTGCCTCTCAGTTCCTTGAGAAAAGATCTACAAAGCAGCAAGAAACTTGGATTTTAAGGCAAAATAAAGGTCTCGCCAAAGGTTCAAGCAGCACTCAGTGAGGTAAAGCAGGACAAGAGCATCAGCCAGCACTTTGTGGGATGGAAGTGTTAAAAAAAAAGGTCTGGATGCTAAATTTGGGATACATGGATGTGTGGCAATGTGCAACCACCACAGCTCAAGAGATTTAAAATGTGTGTGATGTGGCATTTAGGGAGGTGGGTTAGTGGTGGCCTTGGCAGTGCTGGAGGGAACTGTCAGACTCCACCACCTCAGAGAGCTTTTCTGACCTCAGTAATTCCATGACACATCCTGACAAACAGCACCACAGGGTGCTGAGTCCCCATTCTCCTGGCTACATCAGCAGGAATGAAAAACAAGCTCATCAACTTGCTGTGCTATCCAAGGGGGAAAAAACCAATTATCTGGATTCCAGGTTCCATCTCCAGCTGTGGGCACACAGCAGCTGCAGCCCAGCAGCCACCAACTCACTCCAGGGACTCCCCATGAAAACAGGCCTGGCAAGAGCTCCAAGGAATCCTGCTGCTTCACATCTAAAGGGCCAGGAGGATGAACAGAGAGCATCCCAAATTCCCTCACATTTACCTGCAAAGCCTTCTGGATAGCTGCATTAGTGAACCGGCCCGGCATGAAGAGATATTCCAAGTAGATTTCCTGCAAAAAGATCATGACTTAAGGAAGCTCAAGGATGAGGAGAACATTTAAGGTGCTGTTTCTGGTCTTTCCTCCCATTATCAACATCATCCCCTGGATCTGTGTTTCTGTCCACACCCTGCTCCAGCCTGAGATCAAAAATGGCTTCCTGCACACTCCTGACTTTGTTTATTCCCATCCTCTCTCCTGAGTAGCCTCGTTATTTTTGGCTCACCCTGGGGTCCTGATCCTGCCGGACCGTCACCTCCTCCTCAGGGAGCGGCTGCACAAACACCTGGTTCCACTGGCCTGCAACATTCCTGCAAGGAAACAAGCCTGGAATCAGCTTGGCATCCACCTGAACCAAACCTGTGGCTTTCACCAGCAAAAACAACCCTCTGGTTTTTCTGGGTTCCACACCCTCTGGGTGTGGAAAAGGAGGTTTGTGCAGTGACAAGGGACAGATTTTGGCAAGAGAGGTTAACTGTGGCATTCCTAGCCATAAACTGATGGAACACTTGGTTGGAATCCTTCATTTAATTCAACATTCTCCCCATCCCATTAACTCACAGGCAACTGTCAGACTGACTAGTAGCTTCTTCTCCTAAAATTTGCACTCACAGCATTTTTCATCCACTGGTCAACTCCCTGATTCTGCACCAAGCCATCCTCTCAGCTTTATATTCAGGGATGATCCTTTCCCATCACCATCTCCCCAGAACATGTTCTTTCCTGGAAGGGACCACCTGGTTGTTTTGAAGGAGCTATGGGGAAGCACAACGCTCCCTCTGCCATGCTCAAACTCCACTTTCAGCAATCCTGCTGCCTGGATTTTTGCATTTTCCATGTTCCAACAGCTTGAGTATAAATCTCTGAGTTGAGGAGTTCTGTCAGGGTTTTTCTGCAGTTATCCCAGTGATCCATGCCCAAAACTCACTGCTCAAAGTTGATGTATTTCACAACAGTTTGGTTCTCCTCGTTGTGCCACAGTGCCCAGATCTCAGCCGAGGTTAAGGCAAAGTCAACCAGAGTCTCCTAGGAAAGAGGAAAAGAGCCAATTTCCTTTCTTATTCCCAAATTAGAACACAGAGAAAGGTGGGTACTTAACAGCAAAACATTCCCCTGTGGAATTTAACAGGCTTTGGGAATTGTTCAGTCTGGAAAAGAGAGGGCTTTAGGGTGACCTAATTGCCCCCTCCAGTACCTGAAGGAAACGTACAAGAAAGATGAATAGGGAATTTCAACAAGGGCTTGGAGTGACAGGACAAGGGGGAACAGCTCCAAACTGAAAAAGAGGAGATTCAGATGGGATATTGGAAGCAACTGTTCCCTGTGAGGGTGCTGAGGCTGCCCAGAGAAGCTGTGGCTGCCCCATCCCTGAAAGCATCCAAGGCCAGGTTGGATAGGGCTTGGAGCAGCCTGGTCTAGTGGAAGGTGTCTCTGCCCACAGCAGGAGATTGGAACAACAAGAGGAGCTTTAAGGGGTTCCTTCCAACCCAACCATTCTGTGACTCTGTGATTTAAATCCCAAAGTCCAGGCCTCCTCCTCCTGGGGGCCAGGCCCCAGCTCTCACCTGTGAGGAGAACAGGGAGGAGATGTGGTCAAGGCTGTAGCGGTTGCTCTCAGTGCTCACCAGCTGGAAGACACAAAACTACAAACACACCTCATAAATCATTTCCTGAAGGACTAAACCAACACATCTCATGGAGTATCACCATTCCAGTCTATCTCACTGCCTGGTGCTAGGGGTAACAAAACCTGGAGGACAAGAGAGGTGAGCTGAGCACACACTGGACCCTCTGCACAGAAATCCTGGCTTCTCCCTTCTCCCCAAGGACACTTATCCCTGCCTGGACCCAAAGGACTCCCAAGTCTTTCCAAACACTAAACTTGAAAAACTGTAAGACCACCGCACCCAGCACTACCAGTGACCACAAGATGTAGGAAAAGAAGAGGACTAAGGTGGGAAAGCCCCAATTTCTCAGCTGCAGGCCCAGCTCTGCATGTTCTTCCCAGAGCAGAGCACTCTTGGGACAGCAGGACTCATGTTACACACTCTTGTTCTGTGTGGGAATTCCCTGGAGAAAGGGATAAGCTGTCCAACAGATGAGCCTGGTTTGTGCTGTCCTTCCTCTCCTGCTAAATTTATCCTTCTCCACAAAAAGTTCTCCCTAAGTTGCAGAAGCATCCACATGCTCCCAGGAGCCTGGTGTAAACACACCACCAGCATTTCCATGCTTTTAGCTCCTGTTGGACCTTTCCTTTTCCCACAGCACATTCACTCTTTCAGAGCAGGAGGTAAACAAGTGAACCAGCCCTCATGGATCAGCTTAGTCACACAGGGAATTCCACTCCCAGAACTCAGGCACACATATCCCCCAATGCTGTGGGGGAGGGAAATGTTTATTTAGAAACCACCGATCCCTCCAGAGGGCCACACGTGAAACTTTTCCCTTTTCTTGCCTTCCAAACCCAAGTCCTAGGAGAATGACTCCTTTTCCCAGAGGCTGAAGAGCCCGTGGCTCCATACCTGCCCTCGCTTGGGAGCGTGCATGTAGACTCCCAGGTAGAGGCCCAGGGACTGGGAGAAGGCCAGGCGCAGGCGGTGCCCGGTGCCGGCCGCCAGCCGCAGGTCCCGGCTGACCGGCATGAACTCCAGCAGGTCCGCCACCATCAGGCACATCTGATCCTGCAAACAGCCAAAGCAGCAGGAGAGCAGCTTAGGAAATAGTCTGGATTGAGAAACTGCTCCTCTCCTTCCCCTTCAGAAAACATCTGCCCAGAACTTGGCACAACAGATGTGAATTATGGCTCCATACGCTTACCTGAACCCCTCCTTGGCTTCTCCCAGCTCACCTGGGCCCCCTGCCCACCAATCCCACAGGCTGCCAGAGCCCAGGCATGCAGGAGAAAGCTTCCCCTCCCTCCCAGAGCACATTCCAGTGCCACTGAGGCGTGAAAGCACCGTGCTGCTCCATTAGCTCTGGCACTCAATATCTGGAGCGAGAGGCTTTTATTAACTTCCTATTGACAAAGACACTTTCATTACTGCTGTACTGCTGAAAGCAGGAGAAAATCCATTTGGGATGGCTCCTTGGGCTTCAAAGCACTCCTGCCTGCCTTCCCAAACACTCCAGTAGGTCTGGAGGAATGTGCATGCTGCAGTTGAGACAGCCACACATACATTGCATGATGGTACACAGACTATCACCATACAATATCACAAGGCTCCAACCTGTTCACAGTAACACCCTACCACATCAGAAGGTGTCTGCCCATACAGAGCAACATCATCTCACCTCAGAAGGCTGCAAGCATCTGCTCATCTTGTCCTTCAGCCCAACCTTTCATACCCATGATGTTCATGCACTGCACCTGTGAGCCCTCTGTTCCCTTTGGTGATTGGTCAGTAACCCCTCAGCACTCCATGGCTCATCACCTCCAACACTGCTCACCTGCCTTTCACAGCTGCAGCAAATTAGGGATGGGGCTCAGTCACAGCCCCGCTCCCAATTCCCACAAACTGTGTGCCTACAATTCCCTTTTTTTTTTTTCTTTTAAATAAATGCTATGTCTACTATTTCTCTACAGGGCCCTTGCAGAAGAAATAGTAAACATGGTACAAGTATCTCTTTTGTAGGTTCCACCAACTCTAGAATGCATCCCTGTACTGACCCTGATTCACTCTCTAAACTTACATATTATTAAAATCTTTATACTTACATTTATAGAATATTGACAATAGCAATATACAAGAATAAGCCAAAGGCCAAATGCCAGGATATCAACAGCTATACAATTCCCCCAATAGCTACACAACTTTTAACAATATCAATAATTATACAGCTATATAATTCCAAGTTACAATCCTTTTGCAATTGTTAATAAAATAACAGTGAGATCAGTGTAGAATGGATAAAATGCGAGCACAACTCTTTGTCAACGTAAAACATATTTTGTAAATACATTTACAAAACTAGATCTAACATGGATAATATGCAAAGACAACCATCCAGTAATAAAAACAAGAACAAATTCCAAGGCAGAACATTGCCTAAGCTGCAAACAAAGCACAGCAAAATGGGAAACACCAGGAAAAGTTGAGCTCAAGTCACCAGGTTGGTTGAGGGCTCTGTCATTTCCACAGCTGGGCTCCCCCATGCCACTTCCATTTACCCAAACAAGGATGATTATTCACACAGAGGATATGGAATCACTCCATCCAGGCACTGTACTCTGAATTTCTCCCTCTGGGAAACCTGCTGGTACCAGTGCTTGCACTCAAAGACAGCAGGGTCCCCTGAGGGGCTCAACTGGCTGGATGACTGCAACTCAGTATTGTTCTTTTCAATAATGCTCCTATCCAGGGAGCAGGTCCTTCCCACTGTGCACCACAGGTATTCCAATATCCCCTCCACACACTGTAGTTCGGAATACTTGGGTCTTTCAAATATCCATGTTTACAATGGAATTCAGTATAGTCACCTGTACAGCTTGGTTTATTCAACCCATTTCAGCTCAATACTGTTTCTGCCCATATCTTCTTCTGATGCTGTACAGGACACCAGGAAAACTGGGGAGCTTGTCCACTGCCCACTAAGACAGATGATTGTTGGGGATCCTTTCAACATATAGAAATTCGGGCATTTGTATTCCACAGTATCACCATGTTGATATTCTTGCAAGGGAAGACAAGAAGCTCTGCAGTGTGAATAGCTGGAGGTGTGCCACATCTCCCAGCTTGTCCTTTGCAGCTCTGTCCAGGTCCCACAGCCTTTTCCTAACTTCTTTCCAAACACTAAATGCAGTACTTGCATCAGTCTTAAAATCTTATTACTTTGCCCATGGTAAAACCCTAGAAAGGGCATAGTCAGTAGTCTCAACTCCTTCACTTTTCCACAAAGCTTTCCATGTAGATAAAACACTCTGTTCTTCACTTGGTAAGTTATTTCCCATTATGCCCTCAGCAGCTCAATGGTACTCCAGGTGTCAAAATCACTCTGGTCCAGACCAGGCAGCTTCTCCTGCTGCTCTCACCACCAGGCTGGCTCTGTCTCAGGCTGGACCTCGCCCTACAGCCCAATCCTGAGTCACATCAGGGTCACCATAGGTCACAACACACACCACAGCACAGGCTGCAGTTGAGAGGGCCACTATACACAGAGTATCACCACACAGTATCAGGAGGATTCAACCCATGCAGAGTATCACCCTACCACATCAGAGGGCTTCAGGTGTCTGCCCATACAGAGCAACATCATCTCACCTCAGAAGGCTGCAAGCATCTGCTCCTTCAGCCCAACCTTTCATACCCCTTACTGCTGATGCACTGCACCTGTGAGCCCTCTGCTCCCTTTGGTAATTGGTCAGCAACACCTCATTACCTTCAACACTGCTCACCTGCTTTCCACAGCTGCAGCCCCCACTCCCAATTCCCACAACCTGTGTGTCTACAGGAATGAGGCTGGGCAGGAAACCCCTCACTTCACAGACACTGCTACAAACACACACCACGACTGTTCTCACATATTGTCCCAAATCCCAGCGTGCAGAAGCCACAGCCACAATTTAAAGGGAGACAGAACCACACTCACCTGTGATTCCTTTGGCTTTGTTTTGCTCCCCCAACCCCAGGTTCTGCTCACCTTGTAGGACCACATGCGGAGCTTGTGGTCCTGGCAGAGGGCGAAGAGGAAGGCATCGTGATCCAGGCAGTGCACCGAGAGGCTGACGGGCACATCCGAGGGGCCGCCATCACCCCTGGAAAACCAGAGGTTACATCAACACCTTCAAAGAAAGTTCTCCATCCCTGCAAGTGCCCAAACCCAGCCTGGACACCGGTCTAGTGGAAGGTGTCCCATCCAGGGTGAGACTGGATGAGCTTTAAGGCTCCTTCCAACTCAAGCTGTTCCAGGATTTAATGATTCTAAAATCATGGCAGGTGCACAGATCCAAAGCAGTGGGGTTCTTCCATTGTGCTTAAATCCAAATAAACCACTAGGTGAGATCAGGAGAA
Source organism: Melozone crissalis (assembly GCF_028551555.1). Taxonomy (NCBI): domain Eukaryota; kingdom Metazoa; phylum Chordata; class Aves; order Passeriformes; family Passerellidae; genus Melozone; species Melozone crissalis. Next base: position 4,584,615 of record NW_026535796.1, on the reverse strand, counting down.
GGGAATGTTTCAGCATCCACAGAGCAGAGGATCCCATCACACCAGTGACACCCAGTTCTCACTTGCTTTGGTGGAACTGAAGAAGATTCCCATTTCCCCATCCCCAGCCTGGTACTTGCAAAACACAGGTGAAGGATCCAGAGGGAAAAAAGGATCCAAGCAGTCCTGGCATGGATCCTGCCAGCCCCTGACAAGGACCCAAAAAGCCATGAGCAAGGATCCTGACAGCCCCAAATGATGCCTTAAGTTTTAGATTTCATGTTGTCCAGATTCCATACTGCATCAGTATAGAACTCTGAACTTCATATGAAAAGTTAGCAAGTTCTCTTCCCAGTTTAGTTAGACAAAGCAGTCCTTTTCCAGCCCAAGAATCAAGGACACCACTGCAAGTATAAAGAGCAGCAAATTGAGGAGAGCAATCTGTAAGGATGGATCCTGCCAGGATCCTGGCAAGGATACTGCCAGACCTGGGCAACACCCCCACAATGGCCAAAGTCACTCAGGGCATCAAAGGACTCACTCCCACTTCCAAGAAAAAGGCTCTAGGACTCAGCTCTGCCCCCTAAGCCACCCAAAAGATCCCAACCCACCACGGAGCATCCGTGTGATCCCCACGTAACCTCTGCTCGTCAGGAACACGCCTGGCTCCTCAGCACCAGGGCAGACTAATCCCTAATCCATGCTGGCTGCGAGCCACATCCTGGGCAAATCCTTGAAGGCCAATTACTAGAGAACATGTTCCATGTTCACAGACACACGGAACAGCAGGACCCTGCTAATCCAGCATTCCACTCCCAACTTCCGTATTCTGATAGCTCCTGTGACCCCCCTAACTTTGTTGGGTGGAGTATTTATAGGTGCCTGTGTGACTCAAGCTAAAAATTCCAGGTGAGGGGATCCAAAAGCCAAAATTAGCTCAGTTTATCCATCCCCAGGCACTCACCTGATGGCAGTTGGCATCCAGCCTGTGAGGAAACGCTGCACCACTGAGCTCTGCTTCAACTCCACGACAGAAACACTTCCTTCAAAAACAAAAGGAAAATCAAAAATGAAGATAAAGTGAAACTCCAAGACGGGAGAGGGGTTGTAATGCCCGATCCTTACCAGGAGCATCAGGAGGAGGCAGCTTAAGGACAAAGATCCCTCCTGAGGCAGAGGGAAGGGCAAACAGAGCCTCCCCCTCGCTGCTGAGCCAGGCTGCAGAGGCCACGGAGTTGGGAGCCAGCCCGGGCACGCTGGGAATCACGTAGTAATTGGAGGGATCCCTGATGTGGATCTTGCTGATATCTGTAAACACGGACTGCACTTGGCTCTCTGTTATCAGCTCCTGTGGGGAAACAGGACAAAACAGCCTCAAGTTGTGCCAGAGGAGGTTTAGGTTGGATATCAGGGACGATTCCTTCGTGGAAAGGGTTATCAGGCACTGGAACAGGCTCCAGTGATGGAATTCCCATCATGTAGGATGTGGTGCCTGGGGACATGGGTGGCCTTGGCAGTGCTGGACTTCATAAAACATCAAATCCTGAGCACACATATCTAACGTGCAGGGAAAAAAAAACACACCAGACACTGATGGAACAGCAACTGTCTCCTTGATAAAAAAGACTTTTCCAGTAAAAAATCTCTGGCATAGCTCAGAGAAAACTGCTGCTGACACATCCCAGGAATAGCAGCTCTGCCACAGCACAGGGTCATCCCTTGGGAAAGCTCCCCAGAGTTTTAAAAGCAAGACAGAAGCTCTCCAAGAGAGGAGAGGATCCTGGTAAGAAGCAGGCACTAGAGGAAAAGTCAGAGCAAATGGGGAGAAGCACAGAATCCTGTAATGGTTTCAGTCACAAGAGACCTTAAAAACCATCCAGCTCCAACCCACATTTCATGGAATGATGGCAAATGTGATATAAACCCTGCCTAGGATCTATCTGCCACATGAAATACAGATCCCAACCCAGACAAAACCAGCCAGAAGCCCTCTCAGCTGAGGAAAAAAAAAAGACAATCCAACCAGGAAGGGCTCTGGAAAAGCTGAGGCTCATTCCCAGCAGCAGCTCAACTCCAGTGTCATGACACAGGCTGGACACCCAGCCAGTTCCTGAGCAAAACACGGCTAAATTCCCCAAACCTCCACTTTTCTTCTTGTTCCTGCTGTATTTTGGGTCGCCTACCCCTTCCCAAGCCCTCCCTGTGCTGACAGGGTCCCCTGCCGCGGCCCCGGCGGCATTCCCGGCACTCACGCTGCGGTAGAGGCGGGCGGGGTGAGGGAGCAGCAGGCGGTGCACGGTCTGCGCCGTAAGCAGCAGCACCACCAGGTGACTCTGCACCTCGCACAGGTGGATCCCGCCCGGCAGGAACGGGCAGCCCTGGATCCGCAGCCGCACGGCGTTGTTCAGCAGGTTCACGTCCAGGGACTCCTCCACCAGCTCCACCGTGTCCCCCGACGTGCTCCTGCGGGAACAGAGGGGCAGAGCTGAGCATGAGGAGGGTCTGAGAGGGGAGAGATGAGGATGAGGAGGATCTGAGGGAGAGGAGGGTGTCAGAAGGGTGAGAAGGGAGAGGTGTGGATGAGGAGAGTCCAAGTGAGACAAGGCGGACGGGGGCGTGCACTCACCATCGCACCCAGCGATTCCTGGTGGCGGCCCCGAGCTGCGCGCTCTCTTGGTAGCAGAAGCCGCCGGCGCTGTCGCTGTAGCGGCCGGCGGGCAGCGGGGCGATGCCGGGGGGCACGAAGCTCAGCTCCTGCGGGGATCGCGGCGGGGCCCGGCCGGCCGCGCTCAGCTCGAGGCAGCTCCGCGCCGCCAGAGCCGCCGCCATCTTGGGCCGCCGCGTTCCCGCCTTGGCCGCGCGGGGCACGGCGGGAAGGGGCGGGAGCGGGCGCCCCCCGGCGGGCGGGAGGGCGGGGGCAAGAGGGGACAGGGCGCCCCCCGGCGGGCGGGAGGACGGGGGGCAGGAGGGAGAACAAGGGAGGGGGAGGAGGGGGAGGGCTCGGGGCGGGAGGGTGGGCAGAGGGTCTGGGGAGGGGGATCCGGCATGGAGATGTGGGAAGGGGACTATGGGGAGGGGAGAATGAGGAGAAGGTGTAGGAAGGGGCTACAGGGAGAGGGGAAGAGGAGGGGCTATAGGGAGAGTGGATATGGAGGGAAGGTAAAGGAGATTTGGGAAAGGGGTTTGAGGAAGGTCTATGAAATTTGGGGCAGGACACTGGGGAACAGGACAGGAGGTCTGGTTTAGTGGGGGTGTGTGCCCTCAGCAGCACCCGCCCCAGCAGCTCCTGACACCCACCTGTGCCCATCCCTCATCCCAGGGAAGCAGCCACAGCCGCCTTCCCGGGCATGTCCAGCACACCGGACCCAGCACTGGCAGAGCACATGTTCCCATACTGGTGTGGGCAGTGGGGACCCCACCATCCACGGATGCCACACGTCCCCCACAACACCACACAGTGCCAGTGCCAGTGCTGGGCCTGGCCAGGCTCCCGCTCCGCTTGGAACAATCCGGCCTTTGAGTGGATCCAGGGCCGGCGCACGAGGCGCCCGCCTGCAGAATGGGCCCATTCTGGTGGCAGGTGCCATGAGGGGCCGGGGGCTCCAGCTGGCCCCCAGCTTTACTGGGGGGGTTGGAGCCCAGTTGGATTTGGCACACAGTTGGATTTGGGGGTTCGAGTGTCACGGCAGTGCCAGGGCCATGCATCAGTCATGGAAGGGGCTGAGGTGGGATGGAGGGGCACTGGGACCAGGCCTCACTCACGGGCACCCTCCTGCCTGGGCACCAAGGGGTGCCCTGCATCCACCCCGTGCCTGGTGGCAATGGCTGTCTATGTCCCTGTCTGTGTCCCTATGTCCCTGTCTATGTCCCCTCGGGCAGGAATGGGAGGTGACCATGGCTGGGGATGGGACCCCTTCAGGAACCCGTGTCCCCTGGGAAGGGACCCAACCGGTGACGCGGCGGCTGTGTGGGCTCCCATCCACCATGCTCTGCGCACCCCGAAAGAGGATCAGAAGCATCCCGGTACCGCCTCGGGGCTGTGCCGGGACAGTACCGGGATCACGCCAGAAGCACGCCTAGTTCTGTACCGGAACAGTACCGGGACCGTGCAGGGACAGTACCTGAACCATCTCTGGATGGTTCCTGTACCAGGACAGTATCTAGACCACACCTGGACTGTGCCGGGACCGTGTCAGGACTGTACCAAGACTGTACCGGATCCATGCTTGGACCGGACCGGGACCGGGACAGTACCGGACCCCGCCCCACGGTCACGCCCGGGCTCGGTGCGGTGTTGTCCCGCTCCCATTCCCGGGAGTCCCCGTTCCCGAGGCCGGGCGGGGCGGCCGCTGTCCCCGCCCCGGGGCGCTCCCGCCGCTTCCTGCGGGCACGGCCGGGACGGGGCGGGACGGGACGGGTCGGGGCGGCGGCGGTAGCGGAGCGCGGTGAGTCCGGTCCGGGCGGGAACGGGGCACGGCCGTGGGGTCAGCGGGAGGGGAGCCCGGGGTCCCCGCCGGGAGGGGGCGGTCCCGAGGGTCCCCGGCCGCGGGAGTCTCCCGGTGGGGCAGGATCCGGGGGTCCCGGTGCTGCAGGAGCCGTTGCATCACGGTGAAGAGGGAGCCGAGGGGCCCGGTGGAATGGGAGTAGTCGCATCCCAGTGGAGTGGGATTCCTGGGTTCCGGTGGGGCGGGAGCCCGTGCATTCCCGCGCGGCAGGATCTGTGCGTCCCGGTGGAGCAGGATCCGTGGGTCGGTGGGGCAGGAGCCGTTGCATCCCGGTGGAGCACGATCCACGGGCCCTGGTTAGGCAGGATTCGTGAGTGCAGGGATGCCCGGAGTGAAGCAGGAGCTGGGGGTCCCCACGAAGGGGGAGTTGGGGATACTGGGGTCCCCGAGGGGCAGGGAACAGCAGGACCTTGGGGTGCTGGCAGACCCCCGGGACAGGCATCCAGAGAAATTGGGGATGTCCTCAAGCCGAGCCGAGGGTGCAGGACAGGCTGTGGCATGTGGGGTGACCCTGGACAGGGGTCCCAGTGGGAGGTGGGGGTGTCCTGCGCCCCTCCTTCGGGATTAGGCGGCGCGACGCCATGGGCGCCGGGCACTAAGAGGCTTTGTCAGCCCCGCGGCTCGGTGCCGCCTTGTCCCGGGAATGCCGTGACACGGGGATCCCCGCGGTGCCGAGCCCCCCGAGTCCCCGCGGGCGGGAGCGCCGGCGCCCAAGCCCGTGCCCGCCGGGCAGCGGCGGTGCCAGCCGGGGCCGGGAGCGACGGCCGCGGCAGCTGCGCCGGAGCCGGCGGCGACCTCCCCGTTCCCAAGGCCGCTGGGATTCTGGAAAATGCCTGGAAATGGTGAACCGCCTGCCCTTATATGGCTCCGGCGGGCTGGCGCGCCGCGGCCCCTCTCCCGGCCCGCCGTGCTGTGCCGGGATCCTGGGAAAACGCCGTGGGCTGTGCCTCGCGCCCCAACTCCCGCGCTGGAATGTGCAACGGGGCCGGCGGTCCCACGGTGGGGAGAAAATCCCACCTCCCTCCCGCCGGCCCGGCACCACAAACCCGGCGCCTGCCTCAGTTTCCCACACCGGGGAATTTTGGGGACCCACCAGAGCCCCCTGTTCGGCACTCCGGAGACATCGCCCGTCCTCTGTGGCGGGGTTGGGGAGGGTCGGGGGCGTGAAGGTCGCAGCTAATAGCTAATCCCCCCGGGGCAGGCGGGAGCGGCAGGGCTCTGGGCGGCCGCGTGCCCACCGAGGTGACACCGGGGGGGGGGCGGGGGGTAAGAGGATCAACCCCCCCCCCTCCCCCCCCCGCTCACCGGGGCGGGCTGACGGTGGCCGACGGGCCCAGGAGAGTGGCCGCGGTCCCCGTGACGTGAGACCGGCGCCTTAATCACGGTGTTGTGAGCGGATTAGGATGGCCGGGGGTGGCCTTCGGGGACGAGCTGCGGTAGCCACAAATCCCCGCCCGAGTGTTAGGTGGGGGAGCCCCCGTCTGGTCCCCCCGTGCCACCTGGGGGTCTTCTTTTGTCCCCCCGGCAGGGTGGGACAAGGGTCGGACGCTGCCCGGAGGGATGCTCGGGGTCTACTGTCTATGGTGTCACCGGCTGGGTGCCCCCCCGGGGTCGAGGTGACCCTGGGACCGCGTGCCCCAAACCTGTAGGGGTGAGAGCTGGGGGAGCTGCTCTCCCAACCACCCAGGTCGGGGTTGCCCTGGAAGTGCCCCATGGCACGGTTGGGTGTGCCGGTACCCGGGGTTCCGGGCTGTGGCACCACTGGGGACATGGGCCCGAACCCCACTTGGGAGGCACCGCGGTGGCGTTTTGGGGGGCTCCTGGCGTGCTCGGGGAAGCCCCGGGGAGGGCGGTGGCTGGATGGCGGCCACGCGGCACGGTGGGTGTGGGGAAGCGGCGGCGGGAACCGGCCTGACCGGTTCGGTGCCGGCACCGGGGGTGCCGGGGGGCTCGGGCGGCCACGCCGCCGGCGCGGCACGTGGCCCAGCTCAAGGTCACTGTCCCCAGGGCCACCTGCCGCGGTGACCGGGCTCAGCGTCCTCGACACTCCCACACGCTTTGCCACTGGCCGCTGTTTTCTGTCTGTCCCAACCGTGTTTGTGGCACTGAGCGGTTTCGGCGGCGCGGGAGGATCCCGGTGGCACCGGTGGTCCGGAAGGGCGAGCCGGCGCTGAGCTCACCTGGAAAGTGTCCCGCGGGCGCGGCGGTGACGCACGGCCCCGGTGGGTGGGGGCAGAGGCGCTCGTCGCACCCGGTCCCGGCGCGGTCCCCGGGTCTGGCATGGGAAGGGGCAGGACTCCCAAATCTCAGCATTGGTGGGCTGTGCAGAGACTCTGTACCCAGGGACTTTTGGGGTCGAGGGATGCCAGCACCCCTTGGCATAGAGGGTTTGGCCACCAGGACTCTTCGTCAGCGTGAACTCCCTTGGTGCCGCACACCACCCGTATTTGTGGGCTCTCCGCACCCCCTAACCCACCGTTCTCCCCCCAGAGCCGCCCTGTGCCCCACTGGTGCCGGGGGATGCCGGGATGCCGGTGCCCGCGTGCCCGCAGCGCCCTGCCCTGAGTCCCGAGCCCGGCTGTGCCATGGAGGATCCGCCCGGCACCAGGACCGAGCCGTGGGCCGAGGGGCTCCATAATGCCAACAACAACGCGTCCCCGGGGGGGTGGCCCGGTGCCCGCGGTGGGCACCCCCTGGCAGCTTTCGGGAGTCCCGGGGCCAAGCCCAGCTACCTGGACCGCGTGGTGCAGGAGATCGTGGAGTCAGAGCGCACCTACGCCCGGGACCTGCGCAGCATCGTGGAGGTGGGTGCCAGGGGGCACATGGGGGCACACCCCCTAGACATGGTGTGGGGTCTAGGGGTGCAATGGTGCCACCGTGGGTGCCCGGCAGGGTTACCTGGGCAAGATCATCGACGCGGAGGAGCCGGTGCTGCGACCGGAGCAGGTCAGCGCGCTCTTCGGGAACATCGAGGACATCTACGAGCTCAGCAGGTGGGGGAGCAGGTGCCACTGGGAGGTGACAGGGGTAACCCTGTCCTGTGGGTGTGTGGGGGGTTGTGGTCACCCTGTCCTCTCTGTGCCCCCCAGCACCCTCCTGCAAAACCTGGAGAGCTGCGCCAATGACCCCGTGGCTGTGGCCGTGTGCTTCGTCACCCGGGTAAGGGCACAGGGAGCGTTGTGGGGACAGCAGGGGGGACACGTGGTCATACCAAGCTCTCACTGCGTTCCCCTTACCTGCAGAGCCAGGAATTTGCCATCTACACCCAGTACTGCAACAACTACCCCAGGTGGGTTGGGGGCACAGCTGGGTGAGCAGGGAGGTGGGCAGGGGGCACACACAGGTGGGCAAGGGTGGGCGGGGATCTGAGCCCCCTCCCTGCCCGCAGCTCAGTGGCAGCGCTGACCGAGTGCATGAGGAGCAAGGTCCAGGCACGGTTCCTGCGGGAATGCCAGGAGCGGCTGCGCCATGCGCTGCCCCTCGGGGCCTACCTGCTTAAGCCTGTCCAGAGGATCCTCAAGTACCACCTGCTGCTCCAGGTGAGCGCCTGGCACCCAGCATGGCACAGCGTGGGCACCTGGCACAGCCTGGGGGGACACAGGGAGGGGCTGTGGGCAGCTGGCCTAGCCTGGCTACCAGGGACACGGCTTGGGTGCCTAGAGCAGTCCAGGCACCTGGCATGGCACATTCCCATGTCCTGATGCCACGTGCTGCGCCCAGGAGATCGCCAGGCACTTTGAGCACAAGGCAGGGGATGACTACGAGCTGGTGCTGGAGGCCATCGACACCATGACCTGCGTGGCCTGGTACATCAATGACATGAAGCGCAAGCACGAGCACGCCATCCGCCAGCAGGTGGGCACCGGGGGACGCCAGGGAGACACCCAGGGGCGGGGGGTGGCACCAGGTGACACGAGATGGGCACTGTGGCAGGGGTGCTGATGCGCCTGTGTCTGTGCAGGAGATCCAGTCACTGCTGCTGGGCTGGAAGGGGCCAGACCTGACGAGCTACGGGGAGCTGGTGCTGGAGGGCACATTTCGGACACAGCGGGTGCGCCACGACCGTGCCCTCTTCCTCTTTGACAAGGCCCTGCTGATCACCAAGCGCCGCGGGGACCACTATGTCTACAAGAGCCACATCCCGGTGCGGGATGAGGGCAGGAGACTGTGAGGGTGACGGGGTGGGGGAGCCCACTGGGTGGCAGGGACTCCTGTGGATGCCCGGGATGGAGGGACAGGGTGGGTGTCAGGAGCCCCAGTGAGTGCTGGGGTTGGGGGAACTGGGGAATGCTGGGAACAGGGGAGCCCAGTGAGTGCCAGGGACCCCGGTGGGTGCTGGGGTGGGAATTTCCAGGGATGCTGATGCCTCTCCCGGCAGTGCTCGTCGCTGATGCTGATTGAGAGCACCAGGGACTCGCTGTGCTTCAGCCTGGCACACTACAAGCACGGCAAGCAGCAGCACAGCCTGCAGGTAGGGGGACATGGGGTGGGGGCACCCTTGGGACACCCAGGAACCCCCTGCCTGACCTCACCACCCTCCCTGTGCCCTTCAGGCCAAGAGCGTGGAGGAGAAGCGCTTGTGGACTCACCACATCAAGCGGCTCATCCTGGAGAACCACCATGCCACCATCCCCCAAAAGGTGAGGTTGGTGGGGTGGGCACCTCAGTGACACCAGGGACCTCCTGGCACAGCAAGGGGGGGCAGCTGTACCCCACCTTTGCTCCATTTCTCTCCATACTCCCTCCACCCAGGCTAAGGAAGCCATCCTGGAGATGGACCTGTTCTGTAAGTGCCACCAGTGCCCTATTATTCCCTCTCTGCCCTACTGCTACCCCCCATTTTCCCTGGTGTCACTCCCTGTCCCCACAGATCCCCCACGCCTGCCCCGCTGCAGCCCTGAGCGCCTGAAGAAGAGCTGGTCCTGCCAGCCCCTGGGTGACACTGCCACCGAGCCACTCCAGGGACGCCGGCAGTCTGGTGAGAGCCACGTGTCACCAGTGTCCCTCCTGTCCCGTGTGTTCCCTCCGTCACCCCCTCAGGGCCCAGCTGTGGCTGGGTGACACCAATGGCCATAGGGAGGGTGGCACTGGGTGCTGATGGTGCCCCATCCCTGTTCCCACAGAGCCCTTCCAGCACCAGGGGTACACGGAGACGCTGCTAGAGCGGCTGCAGGGACACGCGGGGCGCAGGCAGTCGGGTGTGGACAATGGACGGGATCAGGGGGCTCGGGGTGCTGAGGAGTTGGGGGACAGGGGGGTGATGCCACCGTCATCTCCCCTCCCCCCAGAGCCCACCAAGCACAACCTGTGGCACCCGGGTGAGCAAGGTGAGCTGGCACGACCGTGGCACTGGTGTGGCGGGCAGAGGGGTGGTTGGGGGCCATGGGGGGAATTTTGTGTGCTCCCTCCACTAATCTCTGCTTTTCTCTATCCTGGCTGGCAGGGCTGAAGGTAAGGCCAGGTGTGGTGGGTTGGGGTGCCCAGTCCCTCCAGCCCTGGCACGGGGCACTGAGCCTGGCGCTCACCCCCACACAGAACGCCGGCAGCGACGGGGCACTCCTGGAAATGGGGGAACCACACCAGCACCCCAGAGCCTGGGCAGCGGTTGAGAGCATGGTGGCAGAGGAAGAGGAGGAGGAGGAAGAGGAACCTTTGGGCAAGGACTGCCAGGAGGAGCTGCCAGGGTCCAGGGATCTGCTGTTGGAGCCCCAGAAGGAGCAGGTACCTACACCAGCCCTTCAAACCCCAGGGAGGGCATGCAGAGCACCCCAAATTGCTTCTGGGGCACTCCCACATCACTCCTGGGGTACCCCGCCCCACTACCAGGACACCCCACTCCAGTCCAGGGCACACCCCATGTTGCTCTCAGTGCCCTCTCCCAGGGCCCCATGGCTTGGCTGGGATTTAACCTGCTCGGAGCAGCTGGGTGATCCCCCCCAGCCCATGACTCCCCACATTTGTCTTGCCCAGGCTGAGGAACACCCGTGGGTGCTGGAGGGACCCAAGCGGCCGAGCAGCTGGGGGCCAGGGAGCTGTGAGAAGGTCAGTGCGACCCCCCGGCCCCCACCCGGGAGTGCCCAGGGACCCAGCACCCACACCCCTAACAGCAGTGCTGGGGAGCACCCCAAGGTCCCCAAATCCCCGTCCCTGGTGGGGACCCTGGCGCTGCCCAGCGGGGACAGGGAACCGGAGCACGCCGCGGAGGATTTGCAAGTGTTGAGCAGCGAGGAGGAGGAGGAAGAGGAGGAGGGGGAAGGAGACGCCAGCATCCTGCCGCCCTCAGTGCTGGACCAGGCCAGCGTCATCGCTGAGCGGTTCGGCGGCGGCAGCAGCTTGTCCCGAAGGAGCAGCCTGGCGCTGGAGGGGACCCTGGGACGCACCCCCAGCCATGGTGGCAGCACCCTCAGCCTGGATGGGGGCCTCCCGCTCGAATCCGCGGAGCCCGGGGAGTCCCGCAGTGCCATCTCCTCTCCCGAGCCCTTCATCAGAGCCCGCCGGGAATCGCTGCTCTCCAACCGGGACCGCCTGCTCCTCGACAAGATCAAGAGCTACTACGGCCATGCCGAGCACCGCGATGCCGGCTTCGGGGTGCGCCGCCGCGAGAGCCTCTCCTTCATCCCCAAGGGGCTGGTGCGGAGCTCCGTGTGCCGCCTCAATGGGCTCCCACGGCCCCCCGAGATCCCTGAGCCCCCCACCCAGCCCGAGGCACCAGAGCTGTGCCAGGAGAATGGGGCGCAGCCCCCTGAGCCGCTGCTCATCCTGGAGGAGGATGATGTGGGCACCGCGGCGTCACCCCCAGGGCCACCCCCGCAGCTGCTGCTGACACCCCCTCACCTGGGCACCAAGGTGTACCAGCTGGCGCGGCAGTACAGCCTCCGCATCAAGAGCCGCCGCGCCGGCCCCCGCCGCCCCCCGCTGACGCCGCAGGAGGATGGGGACCCCACCCCCAGCACCCCTTCGCTGGCTGTGCCGCAGGACCAGGCGCTGGTGGCGTCCCCGTCCCCACGTGGCCCCCGCAGCCCCTCGAGCCCCGTGGGCGCCGAACCCTTCACCTGGCCCGATGTGCAGGAGCTCCGTGCCCGTTTCGGTGCCCCGCGGCCGCCGCTGGTGAGCCGCAGCCGCTCGGCGCCCGAGGGTCCCAGCCGCGGTGGGCGCCCGGCCGGGAAGGAGCGGGGCAGTGCCCGGAGCCGCAGCGCTGAGACCAACGGGGGCTCCAACACCCCGAGCCCGGCGCCAGCGCGGTACAGCAGTGACGGGGCGCTGTGGGTGGCTGCCGAAGCCCCTTTGGGCCCGGGGCAGCGGGTGCTGGTGCTGGAGCGGCTGCCGGAGCCCCCGGCCTACGTGCAGATCCGCTCGCCCACCACGCGGGAGAAGATCTGCCTGAAGGCGGTGGTGGAGCGCTGCAAAGCCTACCAGGCGTCCGAGGAGTACCGGCGGCGCTGCCCCGAGACCCCCGGCAGCCCCGAGCCGCTGCGCCACGGCCTCGTCAGGGACCTGCGGCAGAAGTTTCAGACCCTCGACGCTGCCAGCTAGGGGCAGGAACGGGTAGAACGGGTGTCCCGTGGACTCCAAGGGAAGGAGCAGCCCATGGACCCCCAACCTTCCTGGGAGAAGGGACACCACATGGACGTCAAGTCTAGTTGGAAGAAGGGTCACCCCATGCATCCTCAACCTTCCTGGGAGAAGGCACCAAATGGACCTCCAACTTACCTGGAAGAAGGGGCACCCCATGGCCCTCCAGGCTGTTTGGAAAAAGGAACCCTTTGGGAACTTCCAGTCTGCCCAGGAGAAGGGGCACCCCCGTGGACCCTCAGCCCTCTTGAAAGAAGGAGCACCCCATGGACCCCCAGCTTGTCCAGGAGAAGGGGCACCCCATGGACTCCCCAAACCCACCTGGCAGAAGGAGCACCCTGGGGACTCCCAACCTGCTCTGGACAAGGGACACCCCCGGTTCTCTCTGCCCACAGGACCTGGGGCACCCCAAGAACCCACTACAAGTACCAGCAGCCCCCCATGCTCTGCAGGCACCCAGCACTGCACCCCACTTGCTTTCACATCTTTATTAGAAAAAAAAAACCCCAAACTGAACCCAAAGTTCCTCTGTGGTCTCCCACCCCCCCTCCAGGGTGTCTCGGCCCAGCTGTGGGGTGTAGGGGGCCCCCCCACCCCGGCTGGGGGTGCCAGAGAGGGGCCCCTATGGGCTGACGCTCTTTGGTTGGTGCCCGTGGGGGCCAGGGGGTCCCCCCTCTGCACCCACGCGCTGCGGTGGGGGGAGTTATGGCTTTGGGGGGCACCCACGCGCCCCCCGTGCGGGTGCTGGGGGGGTCCATGCACACCTGTGGGGCGCACACCTGTGCCGTGCGTGTGGAGGGGGGCCGGGGGTGCACCTGCATGCGGGGACACACGTGTGCAGACGTGTGCGTGCAGGGACACGTATGGGCACGGGGGGGCACACGCCTGGGGGGCGCCTGCGGCCGCCTCCACACAGGGATGTGCCTGAAGCGTGTAAATGTATGTATATATATAAATACAAATATATATATATACACTGTGCACACGGACACGTGTGCTCGTGGCAGGGGGGTGGGGGGCTCCTGCCCACGCGTGACCCCCGCGTGCCCCTCTGGACCTGGTGGCGCCTGTACAGGCACCGCACACGCGTCTCCTTACGCACGCGTGGCCCCGCTGGCGTGATGTGGGGTGTCATTCCCCCCCCCCCCCGCCATCCAGGGGGGTTATTTCTTTTTTGGGAAGAAGCTGAAGCGTTTCTCCTTGTCCTTGCGGGGCAGGGGGGCTTCAGGGGGGGCCGGGGGTATGGGCAGGGGGAGGCTCTGCACCTTCCCGCGGCTGCCCCGACACTCAGTGATGGCCGCGCTCAGCCCCTGCAGCCAGGCCTGCAGCTCCTCCTGTGGGCACGGGGGGCGTTAGGGGGGGCTTCCCTGGCCCCCCAACAGAGTCTCAGCCAAACCAAGGGCCCCCGGGTGATGCCAGTTGCTTCAAGTCTTCCGCAGGCACCCATGTCCCCTCAGGCACTGCCAGCCCCTCACTGTGTCCTCACGGCACCCCTGGCCATCCCCTGCCCCTCTGAGCAAGGCTGGCCACTGCTGACTACATCTCCCAGCCATCCCTGTGTACCCCAGTCACTGCTGGCCACCACCATGTCCCCATGACAAATACAGCCACCCCATATACCCCTGGGCACCACTGGTGTCCCCCTGGGAACAACTAGCCATCCTGTGTCCCTCTGGGCCTCTCTGACCACCCATGTGCCCTTGGGCACTGCTAACCACCACCACATCCCCCAGCCACCCCGTGCCCCCTGGGTTCCACTAGCCACCCCGTGTCCCCCCGGGCCACCCCTCACCTCATCTTTGCCATGGAAAAGCCACTCGCTGCCATTGCTGAGCCTAGGGACAGAGCACAAACACCAGTGCCACGCACGCCCACTGTGCCACCCCGCAAGGCGCCGCACCCTCACCTGAGCTTGAAGACGTGTTTCTTCTTCTTGTAGCCCGCGGGCACCTCGCAGCGGGCATCCCACAGCCCCAGGGGCTCCTCGCCCTGGCACGGCAGCCCCAGTGCGCGGCTCTTGGCGTCCTTGAAGAAGGCGAGCTGGCCACCCCGCAGGACGCAGTACCGCGTGCTCCATGACCTGCACCAGCACCGTGTCACCCTGGGGACACCGCCCCGCCGGGGACACCGCGCTCGCCGCCGCCGCTGCCGTGCCTACCGGTTGGACGCGCGCTTGGTGGCCGCCTCCAGGTCGTGCTTGCGGCCGAGGTAGCCCTCCAGCTGGACGCTGCTGACACGGGCGGGCAGCGTGGCCGGCTCCTCCGGCTCCTCCCGCGGTGGCCGTGGGGTCGGTGACACCGGCTCCTCGTCACCTGTCCTCGGTGACAGCTGTTGCGAGGCAACAGCACGGTTACGCCGCAGTGTCACCCACCCACTGCCACTGATGACCCGCGGCAAGGTGTTGTGCCCTCCCAGGTTACTGTCACCAGTGGGTTATAGACCTCAGTCTGGTGGCCTGGGGGTAGGTCACCCCCAGGTCTCCGTACCAGTGACATCACCAGCCCCGAAATGTGGGAACTGGTGTCTACTGGGAGGGCCCCAGTGAGTGGCTGGATGCCAATGACCCCACCAGTTCTGATAGGTGAGAACTCGTGACTGCTGGGAGGATGGCTCAGCATCCCCTTCCCAGATGTGATCCCCCACTGAGTGTCTGGGATCCTGCAGTGAGTCCAGCCCTGGGACCCTCCATGCAGTGCCAGTGACCCCACCAGATGCAGTGTGTGGGAACTGATGGCTATTGCGAGTTCCCAGTGAGCATCTGGGACATCGTCCAGCCCTGGCACTCAATGTGGTGTCAGTGTGTGTGTGTGTGTGTCCACGTGTCCAGCTCCAGTCTGCAGGAACTGGTGGCTACTGGGAGGACCCCAGTGAGCAGCTAGGACATGGTTCAGCCCTAGGATCCCCAGATCTCAGTGCCAGTGACCCCACCAGCTCCAGTATGTGGGAACTGGTGGGTACTGGGAAGACCCCAGCAATCAGCTGGGACCCTCAGCACAGTGCCAGTGAAGCCACCAGCTCCAGTACACAAAAACTGGTGGCTACTGGGAGGACACTAGTGAGAGGCTGGGACATGGGCCAGCCCTGGCAGCACCTAGTCTTGGTACCAGTGTCTCCTCAGATTTGGGGTGATGAGGTTGAACCAAGCTAGATGAGCAGTCCTGGGAGCCACCTCAGTGTTGTCACTAGCCATGGGGACATGGGGACAGTGAGAAGTCTGGTTGGGGACCGTGGCATCAGTGCCATCATCTCAAGGCATCAGTGGTGCCTGACAAAGGGGATGCCTATCCAGCTGGGTGCCACAGGAGGGGCTTGGTCAGGCCCCCTGTCCCCAAGGAACCAGGAGATGCCCATGTCCCCAGGCAGGCAGTGATCTTGTCCCCAGATGTGTAGTCAGGGTCCTTGTCCCCCAAGCAGGTGAATGTGATCTTGTTCCCGGGGCAGCAGGAGATGTCCCAGGTAGAGGGGGCTTCTGTCCCCAAGCAGGGAAAAGTGTCTGTGTTCCTGAGCAGGCAAAAACCACCCTGTCCCCAAGGAGCCAGAAGATTCCCATTGTCCCCCAGAATGCAGAGCAAGACCCTGTCCCCCAGGAGATGCCCATTTCCCCGAACCAGCAGAAATGTTCTTGTTCCCAAGCAGGTTCTCCAGGATCCTGTCCCCACAGGGGAAAGTGATCGGGTCCCCAGGGATCCAGAAGATGGCCATGTTCCCGAGCAGGCTGGCAGTAAGCAGAGAGCACTCCTGTCCCCAAGCAGTTGAAAGTGGCCATGTCCCCAAGCAGGCAGAGAGGATCCTGTTCCTGAGCAGCCAGAAGATGTGCATGTCCCTGTGCTGGCAGAAATGATCTTGCCCCAAGGAGCCAGGAGATGCCCATGTCCCCAAGCAGGCAGAAGAGGCAGAAGGGGTTCCTGTCCTCAAGGAGCAAGAGGATGCCCATGTCCCTGAGTAGGCTGGCAGTAAGCAGAGAGGGCTACTGTCCCCAGGCTGATGAAAATGGCCATGTCCCCAAGCAGGCAGAGGAGTACACTCTCCCTGAGCAGCCAGAAGATCCCCACATCCCTGATCAGGCACAAATGAACTTGTTCCCATGTAGGCACTCACGGATCCTGTCCCTGGGAAGGGGGGAGTGACCTGGTCCCTAAGGAGCCAGGAGATGCCCATGTTTCTAGGCAGGCAGAAGAAGCAGAAGGAGAGATTCCTGTCCCCAAGCAGGCAGAGCCACAGAGAGCCATCGTGGTGTCCCTGCACAGGCAGACCACGTGGGAGGAGCAGAGAGCTGGCAGCGAGCACAGGGGCTGGCACACGGTGACAATGCCCTGTGGGTGACGATGCCTGCCTCGCAGGGTGACAATGCTGCAGGATGTAATGATGCCCCACAGGGTGCTGATGCCGTGTAGAGTGACAACGTCCCACAGGGTGACAATGCTCCATACAGTGACTGTGTCTCTTGAGGTGATGATGCTCCACAGGGTGATAATGACCCACAGGGTGAAAATTCCCTGCAAGGTGCTGATGTCCTGCACGGTTCCAGTGATGTCCCGCAGGGTGCTGATGTCCCATACAGCAATGATGTCCCTTGGGGTGACATGGTGGCCCCAGGGCAGACACTCCAACTCTAGCTGCTGCACGGATCCCAGACACACACATACACCATGGGTGCCACTCCCAATGTCACTCCCTTGGGGCAAAGGGGACCTGAAGTACCCCTCTGCCCACCCGGCCTTTTTGGGGTCATTCAACATTTATTCAACACAAGGCAAGGACAAGGTGAGGGTTGGGAATGCAGGGATCTGTCAACACAGTGAGGTCATGGTCACAGGGGGTGCTAGGAGCTGTGGGACATGCAGGGACACGTTTTTGCATGCAGGGACACATTTTGCATGCAGGGACAACGTTTTGCATGCAGGAACAACGTTTCGCATGCAGGGACACCTTTTTGGTCGTCGGGGAAGGTAAAAGCTAAACTCAAGAACTGACCGGCTCTGGTCCATCTGTAGTGGGCAGAGAAGTGTCCTGTGTGCTCACATCCTTCTTCTCCTCCTCTTCCTCCTCCTCTGACCTGCACAGGGAGACAGCTGGTCAGCATCCCCATCCTAGACATGATCCCATAGGGGTGGGGATGGCTGCTGCTCCCTGTCCCCCTCGAGGGATGAAAGCCCTGTCAGGCTTGACCTTCAGCTCTCCTCTTCATCAGCATCAATTTATTGCTTGGAAAAGGCAAATTGCTAAAAAGCCCCTTAATGCTACAAACCATCCTTAATGGTTTGAGAAGAGGGATGTGGAAACAGTGTCCCTGGTCACATGGAATGATGATGGCATCCCTTACCCAGCCTCCAGCTCCCCATCCAGATCCAGGCAGTAGTCGGGAGCTTCGGAGCGCGTCGTCCCGTCCCGCACCAGCCCCTCACGCAGAGACCGCCCGCCAAGGAGCTCCAGCTGCCAGGCAAGGAGTGAAGGTGTAAGGGATGGGGGGGAGATTGTGGCAGGGCAGGCAGAGGCCTCATCCTGAGCCTTTCTCACCGTTGTCAGCTTCCTGAGGGCAGCAATGCGCTCCTCCCAGGTGGCGGAGGACTTCTCAAAAGCCTCATGTCGCTTCAGCAGCTTCTCCACCGCATCCACCGTCTGCCCGTAGTCGCTGCTGGCCAGGTAGGGCTCCTGAGCCATGAGCCACGACTCGGCCACCGAGGCGTCGCGGGAGAACTGGCACACCTCCAGCACTGTGGGAGGGATGGGCAGCGCTCAGCCCCTGGACCACCGACCCTGCCACCCCCGGCACTGCCACACTCCTCCTCGGCACCCCCAGCGCACTCACGCAGCCGCAGCCTCTCCCAACGCTGCTCCCACGTCTCCATCATGGCTTTCCTCTTGTCCACCAGCTCCACCAGCTTCGCCTTGATCTGTGAGGGGATGCTGTTAGGGAGTGGCCCAGATGGCATCATCCCCACCACCGCCCATCCCTGATTCCCTTACCTCTGGAGAGTCCTGGTGCTTGCGCTGCAGCAGCTTCTTGCCCAGCTCGATGCAGTCGGTGAAGTTCTTGCCTCGAGCATCCACCTCAGCCTTAATTCCCTGGTGGTATTTCATCAGCAGCTCCACCGAGGAGACATCCCTGAGGACACAGAGGTGCCAGGGTCAGTGGTGCCATCGGTTCCATGCCCCATCCCGGGTGGCCGCTGGGTCCATCCATACCTGGGTTTCTCCTGTGTCTCAATCTGCCGGACAGTGCTCTCCATCCAGGAGAGCAGATCCCGTGCCATGCTGAAGAAGCGGTGTTTGTCAGCTGTGTCCGTCAGCCGTGCCCGGCGCCCGCTGCACGCTTCCAGCAGCTCCTGCAGCACTCGGGACACCTCCTGCTCCTTCTCCTGGATTCCAGCCGCCTTCTCCCCAGCATAGGCAGTCTGCAGGCGCGCTGCTGTCTCCCGAAACTGCTGCACCTGCACAAACCACAGAACGGCTTGGGTTGGAAGGGACCTCAAAGACCATTGAGCCCAGCCTCCTGCTATGGATAGGGACACCTTCCACCAGACCACAGAGAATGCTGAGTGCTCCATCCATGCCAGGTTGGAGCCTCACCTGTGCCTCCAGCAGCTGGAGGTCCCTCTCAAAGGCGTTGTGCATGCGGTGGAAAGCCTCCACCGTGCCGGCATCCTCGCCCAGATCCTGGGGCAGTTCCTGGCGCCGGGTGGCGATGAGGGCCAGCAGCTCAGCACCATCGTAGAAGTATTTGTGGAGGTCATGGGAGGCAGCGAGGAGCTGCATGCGGGTATCAATCAGCTCCAGAAGGTCAGCCCAGCTCTCGTTCAGCCCGTCCTTCCACTCAGCTATGGTGGCTGCCTCGATGTGCCCCGCATCAATGAGGTCCTCAATGGTCAGGTTCACCCGGTCCACGCGCTCCTGCCCCACGCTCCCTGTCTCCCGCGCGAACTCACGAAACTTCTCTCGCAGGAGCTGCATGGAGGGAAAAGAAGAGTCAAGTCACCCCCCTCAAGCCACCCGCCAGTACTTACTGCCACATCCACGGCATCATTCTCACCATGACATGGTCCAAGTCCTGCCCCATCTCCGGGGAGGAAGCAACCACATCGCGCTCAGCAATCCACTGCTCCAGCTCTTCCACCTCCCGCTTCAGCTGGAAGAGGTTGGACATGTTCTCCAGGCGCCGGCGGCGCTCCTCGGCCGCCTCCTTCAGCCCCGCGTAGTGCTTGTCCACCTGGCCCTGCAGCCGGATGATCTGCTCCCTGCGCGGCCCCAGCACACAGACACCCAGTTCTCATCCTCGAAAAGATGTCCCCGACCCACCCGTGTTGACATCCGGGGGGGTTGGGGGTGAAGGACCCACTCTGTGCTCCCCATATCCCTCTCCGACCACCTCCCTGCCCAACTGGAGCAGCTGACACTGCCAGAGCTCCAGCTAAACCCCCCACCCACACGGTTCTGAGGGCAGAGGGTTGCCATGAAGGACAGGGGACACGTGGCGTAGCACCTACCCCTCGGGGTGGCCGGCAGAGAGCAGCTGCTGCGCCCTCCCTGCCAGCTCCTTGATGGTTTGTCCGTAGTCCTCGATGGAGCGCAGCTGCCGGACATGTCTCTTCAGCATCATCAAGCAGCTCTCCTCATCCTATGGCATGGAAAACATCGGTGCCATCAGCACCTGGCATGGCTGGGGGACAGGGACTAGGGTACAGACTTAGTGCCTGCCCTACGGGAATGTCCTGGCTCCGTCTGGTGCCACAGGGAGCAATGGTGAGCTCAGAGGGGCATGGCATGGAATGGGATGGATGCTGTGTGATGGCATGGGAATGACACATAAGAGCAGGGCACACCACAGTGTGTCACATGTGGACAATGTTCAGCAGAACAGTGTGGCACCGCCTGGGTCAACACTGGACATCCCAGCAAGGCACGGCCCAGTGCACCACGGACCCCCAAACATGGAGCACCACACGGAATCACTCCTCACCTTTGGTTTCTCTTCGGGTCCCATGAAGAGTTCCTGCTCGCTGACCCAGGCCTCGGCCTCGTCAGCATCTAGGTAGTACTGCTGGGCCTCTTCAGCCTCCCGCAGGCGCCGGTGCCGGGCGGCCGCCTCCTCCTGCAGCGTCTCCCACAGCGCCCGCAGCTCCTGTGCCTGTGCCGCCAGCTCTGGACCCGGCTCCTCGCCGCTCCCCGCTGCCTCTCCCCGGCTCAGCACCTCGCCCAGGCGGGGGGCATGGCCCGCCAGCTCCTTCTGCAGTGTCTGCCGGCAGGAGGGAAGTCATAGTGAGAGTCACCCATGGGATGGATCCCAAGGGACCACCCGGAATGGTGGCTGCAGTACCCAGGCTCACCTCATTCCTCTTGGTCAGGCGCTGCACGCTCGCGAGGTCGGTGCCGTGATCCGTTGATCTCGCCAGGGAAAGCCGCTCCTGCACCCACAGCTGTGGGAAGGAGCACCCACTCAGCCCCCTGCAGCACCCATGGGTACCCCCAGCCCCCCCAGCCCCTGCCACAGCAAGGACACTCACCGTCTCATCCTCCAGATCCCTCCCCAGCTGGTACATGGCCTTGGCAGTCTCCAACTCCTTCCTCTTCCTCTCCAGTGGCTCCAGCAGCTCAAGGACTCGCTGCCGGAGCATCTGCTCCTGCCTCGTGGTATCTGGCACATCCCCAGTACCAGGGGTGCCTTGCCACCCCAGTTCCTCCAGCTCCTTCATCCATGTTCTCACTTGCTCTTCCAGTCTCTGGTGGGGCAAATCCATGTGAGTTAGGGATCTGAGCCAAGATGGAGAACCCCAGTCCCATTTGGGAACAAACTCCATGGCCTTGGACCTCCCGCCCCTTCCCAAAGGACCCTGTGAGGTGCCAGTACCCACCGTCAACCTCTTCAGCAGCAGGTTGGTGGCAGTGAGGTCCCTGACCTTCTCAGCATGGCGCAGCTCCTCCTGCGCCCGCCCCAGCCAGCTCTCCAGCTCCCCGTAGCTCCGGGCGTACAGCGCCGCGCGCTCGGCCTCGAACAGCTGCCGGCCCTTGTCCTCGGCCGCGCCGCGCAGCTCGGCCCAGCGCCGCCGCAGCTCCTGCAGCCGCTGCGCCACCGTCGCGCCGTACTGCGGCTTGCGCCCGGCCAGCTCCGTCCCCTCCTGCGGCAGCAGCACAGAGAGGGGTGGTCACTGCGGCACGGGGACATCTCACCCATGCAGCAGGCTGGGAGCATTCCAGAGTCATGGAACCTCTCAGCACAACGAGTCCAACCATTCCCCCAGAACTGCCAAGGCCACCAGTAACCCATGTCCCCAGATGCCATGTCTACACAGCTTTTAAATCCCGCCAGGCATGGGGATTCTACCACCACTATGGGCAGAATGTGCCAGGGCTGTACAACCCTTTCCCTGAAGAAACTTTTCCTGATACCCAATCAAAATCTCCCCTGTGAAACTTGAGGTTGTTTCCTTTCATCCTTTCCCTTATTTCCAGGGAGAAGAGGCCAACTCCCAACTGGCTGCACCGTCCCATCAAGGAGTTGTAGAGAGCAAGAAGGTCCCTCCTGAGCCTCCTTTTCTCCAGGCCAAGCCTCCCAGCTCCCTCAGCAATTCCTCATGCTCCAGACTCTTCCCCAACTCCATCCCCCTCTCCGATCACAGTGCTGGCACCCACCGCCTCAATCTTCTCCAGCCAGCTCTGGTTGGGTGCCAGCTCAGCCATGAATGCCTGGTGCTTCTGCCACTTGCTGTGGAGACCACGGGCTTCTCCATAGGAGACATCCTGAGCCATCAGCATCTTCTCATCCACCCAGGCATCAAACTGAAGAGAAGGGGATCAGTGCTCAGCTGGTGGGGATCTCCCAGGGGGATCCCCCAGGGATGCCACCAGCCATGCTGCATTCCTACCTCACGGCAGCTCTGCAGGAAGGTCTGTAGGTCGTGGTTGTCCTGCATCAAACCTGCTGCCTCTTCCACCTTGTCCATGACAGCTCCATGCCTAGCAGGGAACCATGGATGTGCAGCATCAGCCCCGCTGGCCACACACTGCCCACCCATCCACCAGCCCTGTGCCGGACTCACCGCTCTTGGAGAGTTCGGCACTTCTCAGAGATCTTCTCAGCAAAGATGTTCTCCTCAGCCACCAGCTTGGTGCCACCAACCACCACCTCTGGGACCTTCTTGGCATTGCTCTCCACACCAGCACGAAAGTTCTGGAAGCGGTGCAGGGCAGCAGCCGAGCCCTCCAGCGTGGAGGGCAGCTCCAGGTGGGACAGCGTGTACTCCTGAGGGGCACAGCAAGGGATCACTGCATGATCACCCGTTTTTGGGATGCCTGTGAGACCCAAAGGACATCGCTTGAGCACCCACCTGCTTGGTGAGGAGGATCTCCGCCTGCTTGGTGTCACGAAGGAACTCCTGGAAGTTGCGGCACTGGGTGAGAAAGCGCTTCCGAGCCTCTGCCATCTTGCCCAGGGCAGCCCAGCCGTCCTTCACGCCGCCCAGGCGCTGCCGCAGCCCCTCGTATTCGGGGTCCGTCTGTCCCCCCAGCACCCGCTCCCCCGCCTCCACCAAGGCGCCGAAGGCTCCCGCATGCTCCTCAGCATCGCGCCGGGCCGCTTCGTGCCGCTGCAGCATCTCCTCTGCCTCCCCCAGCGACGCCGGCACCTCATCGACGGCCGCCACGGCTTTCTGAGCGCCGAAGAGCCACGCCTGGAAGTCATCCAGGTCCTGCAGGAAACTCCGGAGCTGCCCGGCTTCCCCCAGGGACGCTGCGCGCTCTGCCAGGGCCGTCTGCAGCTCGTCCCAGGCCGAGGTGGCCATGGCCAGCTTCTGGGCCACCTCGGTGGCCGCCTCGGGCCGCTCCTCGGCCAGGCGCTCGGCTTGGGAGCGCAGGGCGGCCAGGCGGTCCTGGGCCACCGCCAGCTCCCGCTCGATGCCGTAGAGCTTGCGCTGGGTGGCCAGGACGCCGGCCAGGTCACGGCCCAGCTCGGCCGTGGCCTCCACTGCTCGGGCTTTGCTCCGCAGCCATTTCTGGGTCTCCTCGGACTCCAGGTTGTAGTTGAGGAGGCGCAGCGCCGAGCCCACCGCCCTCCGGCGCTCCGACACCAGCTCCCGGAACCGGCCCCACCTGCGGGACAGAGGCGGGGGATGGCGGAGAATGCATCGACACCGTGTCACCCACCTGCCCCGCCACCAGCGCCACCACCGCCACCGTACCTCTCGTTGAGCTGGTCCCGGCACTGCCGGACCTGGGGGCTCCGGGGGTGCCCGCTAGCCAGGAGCCCGTCGGCGGCCTGGTTGACCGCGGCGATCTGGGAAGCCACGGTGGCCATGTCTTGCTCCAGCCCGTCCAGCCTGTGGAAACGTGCAGGCTTAGAACGAGCAGCAGCTCAGGACAGGGCACGGCGGCACCGCCACGGCGGGGGCTCCTTCCTACCTGCGCTGCGTCACGTCCAGGTCCTCCAGCGCCTGCGGCACCTCCAGCTCCGCCAACCAGGTCTCCTTGGAGCCCATCCAGAGATGGCAGGCGTCGCTCTCCCCGAAAACAGTGTAGAGGTTCAGGGCATCCTGCAGCTGGCGGCCGCGGCGCTCGGCCAGCGCGGCCGCCTCGGCGTGCAGCTCCCTCAGGGCCGCCAGCCGGCTCTGCGCCTCGGGGCCGGCGCGCAGCTCCGGCGGGAAGCCCTCGGCCTGCTGAGCCAGCCTGTCCAGCTGCTCCCGGGCGGCCGCCAGCTCGTCCAGCAGCTCCTGGTGCTGCCGCAGCAGGACGAGGGTGCGGGATTCATCCTGGCCCAGCTCCTCGGCGGCCGCCCGCCGGCGGGCATCCTGCAGCCCCTCCGCCAACTCCTCCACCTCGGCCTGGAACTGGAAGAAGCCCTCGGACTCCCGCAGGCCGCGCCGTCGGAACGCCGCCAGCTCCTCCAGCTGCGCCCACAGCGCCCGCACGGCCGCCCCCCGCTCCCGCAGCTGCTCGGCCGCCCGGCCCGCGGCCGCCAGCCCCTCGGCCACCGCCAGCGTCTGCTCCAGCCGCCCGCCCCGGCTCCGCAGCTCGGCCTCGAAGGCAGCGTGCCGGCGCTGGAGCAGCAGCACGCCTGGCAGGTCCTTCCCGAAGTCCAGGGAGGAGTAGAGCTGCTCCTGCTCCTTGATCCAGCTCTCTGCCTCGTCTAGCTCCCACAGGCAGGTCCAAAGGGAGCGGGATTGCTCCAGCAAGGCTCTCCTCCGCGCTGCCAGTACCTGCAGCTCTCGCCGGCACATCTCCAGGTGGCTCACGCGGTCCCGGATGACTTTGGGGTCACAGGGACGATAGCCTGGGCAGGGAGCAGGGTGAGTGCTCGTCAGGACAGTGTCCTGCTTTTCCTTGGCCACGCCAGGGATGCAGGGGTGTCCTGGCACACCTACCCTCAGCGTCAGCAAAGCGGAGGGCGGCAGCGCTGATGGCCCGGGTCTTCTCTGCCTGTATAGCCATGTCGGCCTCCAGCAGACGGTGGGTCTGCAGCAGCTCCTCTGCTTCCAGAAGGTGCTTCCCAGATTCAGGAGATGCCAGTTTCACCTGCAGGAGACCCTCAGCTATTACCAACTGACATCCAAAACTCAGCACCAGCACCCCGACATCTCATCTCCCTCCCTGGTGAGCTCCCACCAACACCTGGTGGGACAAAGACACCTCACCCATGGTGACAGTCAATGCCCACAGCTCACCTTGACCTCATCCATCCAGTCGATGCAATGGAGCATCTCCTGGAATAGGTGCTGCAGGGTGAGGTTCATCTCCAGGCGCTGGCGCCGGGCAGCCAGCAGCTCCAGGAGCTGCTCCCAGAGCCGCAGAATGTTGTCCTTCCGCCCGTTGATGCGCTGGATGTCGTGGTAGCCCTCCAGCTCCAGTTCCTTGGCCACTGCCTCGATGGCCTGCACCCTCTCCCTGTAGGCAGCTGTGTCTGTCTCAATGGCCTCGTGCTTCTTCTTGGCCGCTTCCACCGCCGCCAGGTCTTGCCCAAAGTTGTCCTGCCCGGCACAAAGCCCATGGTGAGGCTCTGGTGAGCTCCCCAGGGCAGAGGGTCCCTGGGATGGGTGGTGCCCCTCCTCACCTGGGCCACCAGGCGCTGGTTCTCGCTCAGCCAGGCCTCCCGCATGGCCGCTTTGCGGTCGAAGCGCCGTGCCAGCTGCTCCAGCTTCTCCTGACGGATCAGCTCGTTGCGCAGCGCCAGCTCCCGCTCATGCTCCGCTTTCTCCAGCTGCTCCCAGGCCTGGGGGAAGGCGGCACTGGACAGGTGGCACATCCTCCATATCCACATCCTCCCACCCACCCGTGTCTTGTTCTGCTGGTGACCCCCAGGTGGAGGAGCACAGCCTGCCATGGGATGGATCAGTCCTGTCCCAGTGTGGATTCTGCATGTCCTGGTATGGACCTGAACTGCCTCAAGAGATGGACTTAACCTGCTCTGGGACCCATCCCAGCCTGCCCAAGGACCTGAACTGCTCAGGGATGGACCCAGTGTCCCCAGGAGAGGAGTTCAGTTCCCCCCAGGAGATGGACCTGACTCGACCCCAGGAGACAGCCCCCAGCTACCACAGCAGACGGAGCCCGTACCCGATTGATGTCAGAGACCAGGCGCCCCTCGTGTGGGGTGTAGACACGCTGGTTGTTGGCCCTCATCCGTGACTGGATGGTGAAGAGCAGCACCTCGAGGTTGCCCTTCTCCTGAAACCTGCCCAAGAGAGAGCTCAGTGTTGGGCACCCTTGGGTGCCCCACACTACCGGGTGAGCATGGGGAGCAGGGGGCTCTTACTTGGGGGGCTTCTCCACGGTGCGGTAGGTGCTGAAGGCTTGCAGCTGGTGCTGCACCCCAGCCAGGGAGTTGGCGAAGCTGCGGCTGTTGAGGGAGGCGATGGTCTGCTCAATCCACGTGAGCAGGTCGGACGCCAGCCCCCCATAGCCCTCAATCATCCGCTCCGTCTCCTTGGCGTGCTCGATGACCTGCAGCGGGACCAGGGGTGAGCATGAGGGGCTGGCACCCCAAGAGAACACCCCTGGCCACTTCAATACCATTCCCTACCTTGCCCAGGCGCCGTCCCTCCACCTCCAGCACCTTCATCTTGGAGAAGTAGTGGTAGAAGGCCACCACATAGGTGATGATGGACTTCTCATCGGGGTTCTCCGTGAACACATCTGCCCGGTGCGAGTGAGAGGTGTCACTCCTGACCCAACCTCAACCCACTTCACAGGCCACCACAGCCTCATGAGGTCCCTCCTGTGCCCACCCAGGCCCTCCTTCCATGTATTGGGAACCTCTCTGTGCTCCAGGCTCTGGAGCCTCGGAATGTCACAGGAGAAACTGAGGCAGGAGGACTGGCAGCAATTGCCTCACCTTCGGGATCGAGGAGAGGGGTGATGCCCAGGTGCCGCTCTGCCACGCTGAACGCATGCTCCAGGTTGTGCCGGGCATTGGATTTGGTAAGGTTTTGGAAGTCAACCAGCTCAGGCCTGGGGACAGAGGGCACGAGACAGCGGTGACACACCTGTGGGACATCTCTCGGTGCCATTCCCACCCCAGTGCCTGCTGCTGTGCCACCTACCTGTGCCTGTGGATGAGGGCATTGAAGGCCAGCCCGTCCTTCCAGCTCGAGGTGAAGTTGGTGACATTCACATGGGGGTACCTGCGATGGGGACAGGGTGTCACTGTCACTCTCTGGACACTCACAGACCCTGACACAGTCACGTGAGGATCACACCACCTACCCTGCTGTCTTCATCTGGCACCAGAGCAGCAGTGCATCCCTGGCAGAGCGTGTCTCCCGGCCCTCCTGTGTCTCCACAATGATGTCCTGGATCTGGGGGCCAAAGGACATTCTGGGGTTGGAACAGCAGTTCCATGGAGGATGGCTCCCATCTGGGAATGAGGTGTGGAGCAGAGGGATGCCCCAAACCACCTGTCCTCACCTGGAAGCGGAGGATGATGGTCCAGATGAGGCCAAGAACAAGGCGATGGTTGCCGTCCACGATATCGTGGGAGCCCATGTTCTCCAGGTGCACCCGCTGCTCCTTCAGGAACTGCAGCGCCTTGTCCACATTCTCCAGGCAGTGGATCCGCATCCGGCCCTTGGTGGGCTTGGGCTGGGGCATGACAGTGCTCAGCACGTTCCCTCCCACACCAGGCACCCCAAGCCCTGCCGAGGGACACCCCTACACCCATGCGCCACCCCAACCCTTGGCCAACACCAAAAGAAATGGTGTAGAGTGCCATGGCAGGCCACAGGTCCCAGGGTCTCCAGCTGGATGGGATTCCTACCAGAAGCTCTCCTGACAGCACTTCCAGCAGCTTGATGAGCACCCGTCCGTCCCGGAGGTCCATGTAGAGGTCTGAGATGCGGCAGGTGACACGAGCCAGGTGCGAGTTCACCCACTTGGTGAAGGTTTTCTTCTGCACGGCCTCCCGCTCGTCTGGAGGGACAGCGGGCATGGGGTCACTGACAGTGAGGACAACCCAGGTGGGACCCAGGGGACCTGCCACCCACCTGCCAGGGCTTTGATGCGGGAGCGCTCGAAGAGCCGCGCGGAGCTGTTGTCGTTGTCCAGCTCATCGTCGGACGCGTCCCAGCGGACGTTGATGCGGCTGTACTGCTGCTGCAGCTCCAGCTGCTCGTAGTCATTGGCCGAGGTCATGGTCCCAGTGTGCCCCGGCCCGGTGGCCGTCGGCTACCGGTGAGAGGCCCCTGGGGACAGCAGGACCATGAGCATCAGTGCGGCCACGGTGGCTCACTGGCCCTGCGGCACGTGGGGATTTGCGGCTCAGAGCCTCGGGATAAGCTGCTCAGAGGGATTTAGCCTCGCCCCACCCAGGTGTTGGGGGGGCACCTGGCAGCTGCCCTCTCCAGGACCACCGTGCTGAGCCCTGACAAGCTCTGCTAATGGCTATTTACGGAGTTGAGTCCCCACCCAGGTCCCTCTGCTCAGCTGAAACCCCAGCCCAGGTCCCCAGAGGTGTCTCCCCAATCCTTGGATGCCCCCAGGGAAGGGGCTGCTGCTCACTCCCACCCCGACCCCTGTACCGCACAGGGGCTTCACCAGCACTGGTGGCAGAAAGTGGGTGACAGCTGCCGGCGGGGGGGGCACCCACCCTCGGGGACATTTGAGACACAGATAGGACATGGCTGGTATCTAAAAATGCCTCTGAGCAGCTGTCGGTGGCTGCTGGGGCCCCTGAGGGGTGCGAGGAGATGAGCTGGGGCTCCCTACAGCCAGCAGCATGTCCAGGACCTCTCCTGCAACCCAGAGCTGCCCAGAGCCCTCAGTAGTGGGTGCCAGGGGGAACCCCGTGTGCCCCAAATCCCTGCTGTCCCCGTGAGCTGTGACAACCCATGGGCCCCCAGCTCCCCCTCGGATGCCCCGGGCAGCCCCCATGTCCCCCCTGGCAGGGTTATCGGGGCAGCCCAGGCTGTGCCACACCCCAACTCCGCACCCTAATCGGGGCACCACAGGCAGGGCCTTGGCTTGGACCTGGAGGCACCGGGAGCGTGCAAGGACATGGAGGAGCGTGCAGGAGTGTGGGCAGCACAGCAAGGACACTCGGGAGCACACCAGAGTGTGCAAGTGCGAGGGAGGGCACGGAGAAGGGTGGCAGAGTGTGTACCTGTGAGCCAGGACACGCAGGGACTTGTCACAGCATCCACATGTGAACGAGGGCATACAGAAGTGTGACAGAGTGCGCCTGTGAGCAAGGACACACAGGGACATGCCAGAGCGTGCACAGGTGAACAAGGACAAGTAGAAATGTGCCAGAGTTTGTATGCCAGAGCAAGGACATGCAGGAACACACCAGAGTGTGCATGGGACACACACGACAGGCACTCGCATGGGTGCAGGGCCATGCAGATGTCTACCAGAGCAGGCAGGAGGGCAGCCCCTCATGCCATGACTCTGTGCCTCTGCCAGAGCACCCAGCTCGCCCTGGCAGGAAAGCCTTCTGGGATTTTGGGGACAAATCTGGGGATTTTGTCCCCAAAACTTCAGGGACTGCCAGCAGTTTGGGTGTGCTAAGTTGTGTTTGGTCTCTGCAGGAGAGACCAGTTCTGACGGTGCCCCCGACAACACGGCAGCGGGGCCATGGCTGCAAGCATCCAAGGAGGAGAAAGAGGAGGAGGAGGAGGAAGAGGAGGAGGAGGAGATGACGCCGAAGGGAGCCACATCAGGCCCATGGGAGCATTCCGAGTGCGGGCGCTCACCCACCCTTTAAATCTCCCTCCGCCACACCGGCGCCTTCCGAGCATCCCTCCCTGCCACAGCCACGCCGCCACCTGCGCCCGCCACCCGGGAATTGTCATTCCTGCCGCTCAGCGTGCGGAAAGCTGGGAATGCCAGCATGCCGGCCTCGCCGCCAGCATCCTGCGGCCGTGGCCCGGGCAGCGTCGCCTTCCCCAGCCAGCGGCTCGCCTCGGTGAATCAGCACTTCCCGGTGAGGGGCTGGCACCGTGCCACCACCACGGTCCCCCCGCCGGGCATAGGGAATGTCCCCCCACACCTCAAGGGCGGCCGGGGCAGCGTTTGGCACCTGGCACTTATGGCACCCTCAAACCCATTCCCTGGCTCAACCCTCACAGCCACAGCATGCTGCCAGCAAGCCCATTTCCAGTGCACAGAAGAAACTCATCAGAATCGCCCAAAACACCCCAAAATTTTGCCCCATCACTGCCACCCAGAGCCTGGTGTGTCCCCATTGCTCCACTCCACCAAAACACTTTGATTTGGCATCTCCCCCACTCCACAAGCAGCCCTGCTCCGGTTGGGAAGGGGCAGGATCTGGGGGGCATCCCCCAGCCCCCCAGCAGCCCCCTGCCTGCCGGGCACGGGGCCAGGCCCGGGAGCAGATGGTCCCTCTCGGCACGGCAGCGCGGCACAGCACGGGGCACCCGGGCATGGAAAGGCACGGCACGGCTCCTCCGGCAGCGCTGCCCTGCCCTGGCCAGGGCTCCCCAGCCACACTCCCATCCGCCAGCAGAATTTGGGCTTCCCCAGGGCCACATGCCGGCCGTGCCAGGACTGTCCCATGTCACCCAAGCCGGTGACACGCACACGTGCTGACACTCCACAGACATTTTTGGCTATAAATAGGCCTCCCCTGCGCACGGCGCTAGCTGAGCCCTGCTCCCTTCTTGGGTTCTGCCCCCCCTGCACCCCAAAACCACCATAAAGTGCCCCAAAACCACATGACAGCTATCAAATACCCCGTGGGGGGCCATGCTGGCACCCAGCAGGGTTTTCTGGGTCTCCTGTGCTTGCCACTGTCTTCCAGGGCACCCCAATCCCCTGGTTTGGGAGCTGGAGATTTATAAAGGCAAAATCTGGGAAATCAGGCCTGGGGGACTCCTGGGTCATTGGGATGAGGGTAAGAATTCCCCCAGCCCAATGCCCACTCGTGAGCATCCTCCTGCCACAGGACAAGGGGGACCAAGGGCATGGCACCCCAAAAACCCTTCCCAGTAACCCTGCAGTTAGCCCAGTTGCTAAAAACTGGGGGACAAAGTGGGTTGGGTGATGTTTCCCACCAAGACCCTCAGGACTCGGCTTTTCCACCGTGTCCCAACAGTGCTGGGAGCACCAAGGACTAGTGTGGGGAGCCCTCCAGGGGTTGGCGCCCCAGGAAAAGTGTCCCCAGGGTGTCCCCACACTGTCCCCGGGCTGTCCACAGGGTGTCCCTAGAAAGTCACCGCCACTCGCCCGCCCCGTCCTTCCCGAGAGCAGCCCCGAGGGACACGGGATGACAGCAGACCCCCCGCCGCGGGCGAAAAGGGGGCTCAGGCTCCCCGGAGGGCTCTTCACCCTCGCAACCAAACTTTCCTCCGTGCCCACCGTAACCGTGTCCCCCGGTTCCGCGCCCGGCGTTCGGTGCCGCACCCCCCACCCCCGGTATCCCCGGGGCGGGCAGCGCCTGCCGGTGGCCCCCCCGCGTGTCCCCGGGGAGCGGCGCCTCCCGCTGTCCCCCGGTCCCTCCCGTGCTCCCCGGAGCGGCGCATCCCGGTGCCGCGGGGTCTCACCTGCGCGGGGCGGCGGGCGGGCGAGCGGCGGCGGCGGCGGCGGGGCCGGTGCGGGAGCGGGGCGGGGGGAGCGGAGCCGCCCTGCACCGCGATATAAATAACATTATCTGGGCGCGCAGGGACATTCCTACCCGGAGCCGGCGGCGCTGCCCGGCCCCGATAGCCCCGCTCCCCCCGGGAGGGCCGGGCCGAGCCGACCGGGCGGGCGGGGACGGGGATGGGCGCAGGGACGGGGACGGGGACGGGCCGCCCGCCCCGCAATGCAGCACAGCGGCGCCCCCCGGCCGCCAGCGCCACCGGCACCGGCAGCAGCACCAGCAGCACCGACACCGGTAGCACCGGCAGCACCGTTGGCGGCAGCATCCTTGGCAGCAGCACCGGCGGTGCCGGCACCTGCGGGCTGCGGAGAGGCGCAGCGCCCCGCCGACACCGGCGGGGGTCCCCGGCCATCCCCTGCGGCCAGCCCACGTGTCCCCCGCTGGCCCTGGATGCCCCCCAGCTAGTCCCAGGCACCCCTCAGCTAGCCCTAGGTGTCCTCCTGCAGCCGTGTGAGTTCCCCAACTCGTCCCAGGCACCCCCTAGTTAGATCTCTGTGTTCTCCAGCTCCTTCCAGGCACCCCCTAATTTGTCCTGGGTGGCCCCCAGCCGCCCTGGATGTCCCCCAGCTAGTCGGTGGTGCCCTCCATCTAACGCAGGCAGTCCCCAGCTAGCCCTGGATGACCCCCAGCTAGCCCAAGCCGCCCTACAATCAGCCCTGGGTGTCCCCCACTATCCCCGGATGCCCCCCAGCTAGTCACAGGCACCCCGCACCTGGCCCTGGGTGTTTCCCACTAATCCAGAGTAGCCCCCAGCCAATTTTCAACATCCCACAGTTGGCCCTGAATGTCGCCTAGCTAGTCCTGAGTGTCTCCCACTAGCCATGGATGCGCCCCAGGTACTTCCCGGGGTCTCCCACTCGCGCTGGATAGCTCCCAGCTAATCCCAGGCTGCACCCAGCTAGCCCTGGGTGCCCTTCGCTAGCCCCGGTGCTCCCCAGGTCTCTCTAGGTGTCCCCCACCAGCCTTGGGTGCACGCAGGTAGCTCCAGGTGCCCCCCACTAGCCCTGGGTACCCGACTATCCCAGACCTCCCCCCCCCAGTTATTGCCGGTTGCCCCAAGCAGCCCCACGGCCCCTTAGGCCACGCCCATTGCCTCAAGCCACGCCCATTGCGCCTCAGGCCACGCCCACACCCAGCGCCTCGGCCCCGGCCCCGTCGCTGAGCCCCGCCCCTCGGCGCAGGTCTCGCGACATTTGGACGGGAGGGCGGTGCGAGATGTGCGGCGGTTGTGTGGGCACCGAGTACCCCGAGCGGGTGAGGGCGGGCACGGGGGGCGCCGACACCGGCTCCGGTCCCGGTCCCGGTCTCGGTCCCGGTCCCGGTCCCGGTCCCGGTCCCGGTCCTAGCCTGTGCTCTCGCCCTAGGGCACTACCTGCCTGGAGGGCGGATCTTTCCTCCTGAACTTTGTGGGGTGCGCGCAGTGCGGCCGCCGGGACTTCGTGCTGGTCAGCAACCGAGCCGAGGGCCTGCAGGACGGGGAGGAGATCGTCACCTATGACCGTGCGGTGGGGGGCACCGGGGGGGGGTGAGGGCCCGGGGGGCCTTGAGGGGGTGGAGGAGCTTTTGGGGTTCTTGAGGGAGGCTTGGGGTCCCTGAGGGGACCTTTGGGGTTTGGAACTCTTGAGAGCGATATTTGGAGGATTGCTGAGCCGTTCCTGGGACTTAGGGTTCGCTGAAGGTTGGGGGTCTTGAGGGCTATGAGGGGTCGGGGGTCTGAGGGTGTTGAGTATTGGGGGAGACCTTGGGTCTTGAAGGTCTTGAGGGATGCTGAAGGCTCTGGGGGAGCTTTAGAGTCTGGAGCTTGGGCGATCTTGAGGGTTAGAGAGGGCTGGAGGGGACCCTTGGGATCTGGGGGTCTTGAAGGCTGGGGGGCACAGGTGGAGGCCTTGAAGGTTGAAGCCTGGGGGCAGAATTTGGATTCTGGGGGGTCTTGAGGGCTGGGAAGGACTCCTGGGGTGTGGGGGCTCTTGAGGGCTGGGGCGTGATGGGATGGGGGGCTCAGAGGTCAAAGGAGGGGGAAGCCTAAGGGAGGATTAGTTTGAGTAGGGAAAATTTGGGGCCCAAATATTTAGGGGGGTCCCTGAGGGTGGGAATGGCAGATGCCCAGGGAAGAGGTCTCAGGTCTTAGAGGGAGTATCAGGGAGCTGCTGATGGGCATTAATGGGGGGTGAGTTGCCGTGGGGGGAATTTTAGGGGCTTGATGCTGTAAGGACTGGGAGGTCTATGCCCTGGGAACGAGGGCAAGCATGGAGGATTGGGGCTTGTCCCAAGAGATTGGGACTGGGGGGATACCCCAGGGACAGTGTCCATGTCCTCTCACCCCACTGTCCCCTGCCCCACAGACCTGTGCAAAAACTGCCACCACCTGATCGCACGCCATGAGTACACCTTCAGCGTGGTGGATGACTACCAGGTTTGTCTCTTGTCCCCCAAAAGCCCTTCCCAACTCTGTCTCTGGAATTCCAGACTCACCCTTCCACGGGCTGATTCCCACCTTCCCTGGGACAGAGCCTTGAAGGATTCAGAGCCCCATCCCTGTGTTCAGGGCTACCTGGAGACCCCACAGCACTAGTCTGTGCCTTGTGGGGGAAGCCCAGCTCACCTGGCATGGGAATGTGGGTGATGGGAGGGGACTGTGACCCCCATTCCTCATTCCTGGCACATCTCCTATTCAGCAAAGGGCTGGAAAAAGGGCTCAGGGGAGCCGGTGGGGCTGGAAACGAGATCCCCTGGCTCTGATTGCAATCGGGGATCGGGTACCAGACCTGGCTCGAGTTTCCCTGTGGGGGAGCAGGGCTGTGGCAGCCCCCCTTTTTCCAGCCCCTCCTTTTCCTTCCCCCAGGAATACACCATGCTGTGCCTGCTCTGTGGCCGTGCTGAGGATTCCATCAGCATCCTGCCTGATGACCCTCGCCAGATGACCCCGCTGTTCTGATCCCCACGTGTATCCCAGGATGAGCTTCCAGGAGCTTTGGGAGATCCCTGGATCCCTGGCACTGTATTTCTGGGGACCACACAGTCCCTGACATGATTTGCCCTTCCAAACTTCCAGCCTGGATGCAGCGAACACCCAACACCGGATGCTCCCATGTTTCTGGAGCCTTTTGGCTCTGACCCTGACTGCAAGGATGGGATGCAGTGCCACAGTCCAAGCTCCTGTATGCTGAAGATATAAAAGGGTCCCCAAAACAGGATTCAAAGGGTTTCCCACCCCATCCCACCTCAGGAGCCCTCATATGTGGGGTAATAAATGTGATGTGTGACAGCTTGGTGGCACAGGCAGGAGTATTTTGGGAGTGGGCTTCACCCCCTGTAGTTGGTGAAGGGTGCTGGGGGCTGATGCAAGAGACTTTTTCCATCCCAGGAGCCTGTGGAATTCTTCCTTGGCCCTTCCCAGCACTCTCCAGTGCTCTCCTAAACCCTGCAGAGAAAGGACTTGGATAATTTTCCCTTCCCACAGAGTTGGTGTGGGGTCACTTCGCCCTGCCCTGGGGTTTGGAACCTGGCCCTGCCCTGCTGGGAATTCCCTATTCCTGCGGGCGGGAAGGAGCTGGGTGTGGGAAATCACTGCCCTGGGGTGGATGAAATGTTCCTCTTGGCATGCAGCCCCAGCAACACCCATGGGGAACTGGGTGCAGCCTGCCTGGCACCCACCTATCCCTGAGCCTCCATTTCCTGCAACTGGCCTTTCAGGGCTGTGTCCTCCTTCCTCTTCCCGCCAAGAGCCCCTAAAAACCACATGTTCCCAAAAACCTCACGGATCCATTTACACTCCCAAAAACCACGTGGATCCAGGCACGCTCCCTGCGGCTCGTTTATTGCCACCAGCCCACGCCGCCCCGGCGGCTCCAACCCTCTGCCCCCATCAAGCCCCCTCCCTGTGGAGGTTTCAGAGGGGGCTGTCATTCTGCGGAGAGCTGGGGCCATCCCGGGGTGACACCGGAGCCAGGATCACACCAGAGCCAGGATCACACTGGAGCTAGGATTACTTGGCCAGCTTGAGGAGACGCTGGATGTCGGGCTCCAGTTGGGCCGTGGGCATACGGGGGCTGTAGCGCCGGAACGGTTCCCCCTCAGGCCCCACCAGGAACTTCTCAAAATTCCAGGAGATATCGGAGCGGTGCACAGGGCTCCAGACGACAAAGCGGGGCTCGGCCATCAGGTGTGCAGGCTCGTCGACCGGTGCGGGCAGGTGAGCCTTGAGGTAGGCGAACACGGGATGGGTGTCTCTCCCGTTCACCTGGCACTTCTGGAACAGGGTGAAGTTGGGCTCGAAGCCGCCCCCCGGCCGTACGTGCTTCAGGGTGTTGAGGATCTCCTCATTGGTGCCGTTCTCCTGTGGCAGGGAAGGAGAAATCCAGAGCCCTGTGTTTCCCAGCTCCTCACCCCCTGCCTTGTGGCCCATAGGACTTACCTGGTATCCAAACTGGTTACAGGGGAAGCCCAGCACGACCAGCCGCCGGGGGTAGCGGGCTTGGAGCTGGTTGAGCTGGGTGTAATCCCGCACCGTGGTGCCTCAGAGCGAAGCCACATTCTCGATCAGGACCACACGGCCCCGAAAAACGCCAAAATCCACTTTTTCCCCCTGCAAGGAGGTGGCGCTCAGGTCATAGAAGGACTTGGCGATGGGGACGGTCATGGCTGCAGGCGTGCGGCTGCCTGTGCCCCGTGCCCTGCGCCGCCTCTTAAGGGCTTCCCGGTGCTCACGTCACGGTCCAAAGGTCTCCAGGCCCCGCCGCGGCTCAGGAGAAACCTGAGCCGCCCGTCCCACCCGTGGAAGGAGGAAGGTGGCACGGGGCCAAGGCGATGCTCTACCTGCCTCAATAATTCATGGCACGGCGCGCTGCGGCTGCTCATCCTGCTGCCTGCGGGATGTGGGATGCTCCCAGCCTGGCATGGCATGTTCCCGAGGGTTGGGAATGATGGTGAGAGTTGGGGAATAACGGGAGCCAGGGAATAACAGGAATCTGGGAGCTGGGGCTCTGTGGGGCAGAGGAGGAGGGGACAAGTGTCCCAGTACTCCTCCTTGCCTGGTGCTGCCATGGCATCACCTCTGGGGCCTCCTGTGCTGCCCATCCCAGTGCCCACCAGTCCTGGGGCCCACTGGTCCCAGTACCAGCTCCACCCTTGGGCCTATCTGCTGTGGTGCCCATCCCAGTGCCTGGCAGCATCCTGGTGTCCACATAGATCCCAGTAGGTTCCACTATCTTAGTGCCCACCATCATCCCAGTAACCACCCACCCCAGCCCACCACCATCCCGCTGCTGGCTCATCCCAGTGCCACCACCAAGTTTTCCCACCCTGTTCCCTCGGGTGGGGCTGAGCTGGTACCCTGGCAGGCCGTGGTGGTGGCCATGGGCATCATGCCCCATGTCCCTGTGCCCAGCCTGGAAAGGGGACACCATGCTGGCAGCCCCAGATCACCCTCAATTATTGATCACCGCTTGAGTGTCCATGCCCAGGCTGTGCCTGCTGCCATGGCTTCATGCCCACAGCCCCCCTGGAGCACACAGACCACCAACCCCTCCAGCATCACCTTTATTCTGCAAACCACTGTGTAAAACCGGGGGTCCCACGGGCACAGGGTGGCACAGGGTGGGCACACAGTGCCTGGACAGCCCCCACCCTACCCGCGAGCCGAGGAGGGCATATGTGCCAGGATGGGGGCCCCCTTGCCACGTTCCCTGTCCCTGGGGATGTCCCGTGTCACTCCCCACTCTGTGGGGGCTGCCTCAATCCTGCCCCTACCGTGCCCCCTGACACAGCCTGGGGAGGAGGGGTCGGGGGGTCTCAGCCTTCAACACCAGCAGGTTTTGGGGGTGTCCTCGCTCCCCAGGGGCTGCTGCTCATCCTCCTCCAGCCGGGCCAGAGTGGGGGCGCGGGGCAGCCCCCGCAGCTCATCCAGCTCCTTGCGGTGCGCCTGCAGCACCAGCTCCGTCAGCCGTGTGAAGGACTGTGGGAGAGGGGTGGAGTGAACCTGGGGGACCCCTCCAGTACCCCCTGACCTCTCCAGGCCGCCTGGCCAACCCCAACCCACTCAGAACCCCCCAGTCCCCTCATACCTCCTTGATGTTGAGGTTGCTGCAGGCACTGGTCTCGTAGAAATCCATCCCGTATTCCCTGGCCAGCTGCAGCACCAGGGGTTTGGCAGGGAGGGGGGGTAGCATGATTTGGGGGGAGGGGGGATTCAATACCCCTGCCCCCCCCCTCTGGAATGTGAACAGCCGGGCACGGACAGACAGAAGAGCTCTGGGGGGGCTGGCATAGGGGCACACCTGGGTTGGGTGGTGGGTGCAGGGGGCCCTGGGAGGGGTGCTGGATGCTTTGCGGTTCAGAGGTCACTGGAAGGGATACTGGGAGGAACTGGGGGTTGTTGGACACCCTGGGATAGCACTGGGCAGTAAAGGGGTTTCCTGGATGCTCTGGAGCTGCAGGGGGAGGTCATTGGTCCCTGGGTTCAAACTGCAGGAGCATGAGGGGTCACTGGACACAGGTAGGGATGTTTGGGGGGGGTCCCTGCATATGGGTAGGGCCGCAGGAAGGCTGTTGGGGTCCATGTGGAATGCAGGGGGGGCTTGTGGAGGGTCTGGCCATGCTGGGATTGTTGGGAGGTGCACTGGATACTTTGGGGGTCCCAAGGGGGACACTAAGGAGGTCACTGTGTGCTTCAGGGGTACAGGAGACCGTGCTGGAGGTGCAGGGAGAGCTTAGGGGTCTCTGAACATTTTGCAGGTGGGGAAGAGGGAGCCTTGGGGGTGCACAACCACTGCAGAGATGGAGGGGAAGAGGGTTCCCGGACACTGGGGGAGCTGGTTTTGGGGTGCCTGGGTACAGACTGCAAGAGGATGGGGGGTCCCTGGTCATGCTGGGAGGGACTGGGGAGGCTTGGGGGTCCCAGAGAGAGGTAGGGCTGCAGGAGGGCTGTTGGGGTCCCGAGTGTAGGGGGGGCTCAGGGAGAGGCTGGCCATGCTGGGGGTGCAGGAAGGGTCCTGCCCCCTGGGGGGGGCACACAGCAGCCCCCGCTCACCTGCAGCCCTTGCTCTTTGGGCACTTGCCTCTTGTGCTCCTCGTCCGCCTTGTTCCCGATGAGGATTTTCTGGACGCCCTCAGGTGCGTACTGGGCGGGGGAACTGTGTAAGGACCCCCCAACACACGGGGAACCCCCAGACCTCCCCTCATGAACCCCCACCTCATCCACATCGCTGGCCCACTTCACGATGTGCTGGTAGGAGCGCTCACTGCTGATGTCGTACACCAGGAAAATGCCCTGCAGGGGGTAGGGGGTGGCTGTTGACACCCTAAAACTGTGCCTCAGTTTCCCCCCTCCTGTGTACCAGGACGGGGAGCCCCCATACCTGAGCCCGCCGGTAGTACTGCTTGGTGATGGTCTGGTACCGCTCCTGGCCGGCTGTGTCCCTGCCCAGGGACAGCGGGTCAGTGCCACCATCATGGCATGAGTTTGGCAGGGCTCAGCCCTTACCTTGGGTGGGGGGAGCAGGACTCAGACCCCCCAAAATTTCTTCCCTCTTGCCCCCGGGATCCAGTGCTGCCACTCACCAGATCTGTATCCGCACCTTGATCCCATCCACCTCGATGGTCTTCATCTTGAAGTCGACACCTGGGATTGGAATGGGGTGTGGTGTCCTGGTGTTTCCCTTTCCAGGAGATGCTGTCACTGGGGGCCCTGTGGTTCCCTCACCCCTCCTGACCCACCCCACACCCCACCATGGCCTGGTGCTGGTCCCCACACCCAGTGCCTGGCCTTGCAGGAGGCCCCGGTGCCAGGTGCTGATCCCGGTGCTCCCAGTTCCCTGGTGCTGTGGCTGTCCAGTTCTCCCAGTTCCCCAGTGCTGCGGCTTCTCGGTGCTGTGGCTGCCCAATGCTCTCAGTTCCCGGCTGCATGCTGCTCCCAGTTCCCCTGTGCCAGAGGTGCCTGGTCCTCCCGGTCCTCCCAAATCCAGGATTTCCTGGCTCCCTGATGCTCCCGGTTCCCTGGAGCCGCGGCAGTCCAGAGCCCCCGGTTTCCCAGTTTCCCTATGCTGCAGCTTCCCGGTGGTCCCGGCTTGTGGATGCCCACAGTTTTACTGTTTCTCGATGCCCATTGCTTCCCGGTTCCCCGGTGCTGCGACTCCCGATGCTCCCGGTTCCCCGGTGCCCACAGTTTTCCCTCTCCCCGGTGCCCAGTTTTCCCGCTCTCCGGCTACCTGTTTCCCCATGTTCCTAGTGTTGCAGCTCTCCAGTGCCCACGGTTAACCCTTTCCCCGTGCCCCCGGTTTTCCCGTGCCCACCACTCCCCGGTGCTCCGGTTCCCAAGACTCCCTGGTGCCCTGGTTTCCCGTTTCCCCCATCCTGTGGTTTCCCGGCAGTTCCTCGGCAGTCCCGGGTCCCCGATGCCCACGGTTTTCCTGTTCCCTGGGTTCCCGTTTCTCGGTTGCTGCGCCTCCCGGTTCTCCAGTTCCCACGGTTTTCCCGCTCCCCGGTTGCCCATTTTCCCGTTTCCCCGGTGCTGCGGCTCCCCAGTACTCACGGTTTCCTGGTGCCCACGGCTCCCCAGTTCCCCGGTTTCCCTTTTCCCCGGTAATGCGGCTCCCAGTGATCCCGGTTACCCGGTGCTGCGCCTCCCCATTGCTCCCGATTCCTTGATGCTCCCGGTTTTACGTTTCCCCGGTGCCGCGGCTCCCCGTTTCCCCGGTGTTCCCTGTTCTCTGGCTTCCCGTTTCCACGGTGCTGCGGCTCCCAGTCTTCCCGGTTGCCCGGTTCCCCGATGTTCCCGTTTCCCCGGTGCTGCGCCTCCCCACTGCTCCCGCTTCCCCGATGCTCCCGGTTCCCCGTTTCCCCGCTCCCGCCGCCGCGGCCGCCGTGCGCTGCCGGTGCCGGTACCGATGGTGGAGATGTGGGCGGGGTGGAACTGGTTGTCGGTGAACCGGCAGAGCAGGCAGGTCTTGCCCACGCCCGAGTCCCCGAGCAGCAGCAACCGGAACAGCACGTCGTACTGCTTGGCCATGGCGGGCCCGGGCCGCCGCCGCCGCCGCACCGGGGCCGCTCCGGGGCCGCGAGCTGCGCCGCCGCCGCGCCGGGCCGGGCTGGCACCGGGGGATGCACCGGGGCGGGGCGGGGCGGGGGCGGCGGCGGCGGGAGGGGGCACCGGGAGGGGAAACGAGGGGGGCGACACCGGGGATGGACCGGGGAGCGGGGAGGGAACACCGGGGATGCACCGGGAGATGCTGTGGGGAATTGGGCGGCGACGCGGGGGATGGACTGGGAGGAGAGCTGGGGAGAACGGGGGGATGGAGCCAGGAATGCACCGTAGGATTTGTTGGGGATGCTCTGGAAAGCCAGAGATGGGGGACAGGGGATGTACCAAGGGGAGCACCAGGGGTGTACCCGGGGTTGCTCTGGGGGCATCGGGAACAGGACAAAGGGGTGCAGCAGGGGACACTGCGGTGACACAGAGCTGCACCAGAGGGACTGCTGACACTTAGGAAGGATGGATGGCACCCAACAGGACCTGGGCAAGGGTGGACAAGGTTCCTGTGGGAACTTGTGAGGGTAAACAAGGCCAAGGACAGGGTTGGCACATGGGTCAGGACGATTCCCGAGAGAAGTGCAGGATGCAGGTGATGGGATGGAGAGCAGCCAAGATGAGAGGAATCTGTGGGGATGAGAGGCTGAATACGACCTGACAAGGTGTGCTGGCAGCCCTGGAAAGCCACCCATGTCCTGGGCTGTGTCACTGGCAGCATGGGCAACAGGTGAGGGGGGATTGTCCTCCTCTGTCCCACTCAGGTGAAACCGACATGGAGCATGGTGTCCAGCCCTGGGGTCCTTGTCACGGGAAGGACAGGGAGCTGCTGGAGCATGTCCAGAGGAGGCCACAGAAATCCTCCAAGG
This sequence comes from Melozone crissalis, assembly GCF_028551555.1. Classification (NCBI taxonomy): domain Eukaryota; kingdom Metazoa; phylum Chordata; class Aves; order Passeriformes; family Passerellidae; genus Melozone; species Melozone crissalis. Next base: position 4,543,590 of record NW_026535796.1, on the reverse strand, counting down.
GCTAAGAACAGGCTGGGAGAGCTAGGATTGCTTGGCATGGAGAAGAGAAGGCTCAAGCGAGAGTTAGAGCCCTTTCCAGTTCCTACAGGGGCTCCAAGAGAGGTGGAGAGGGACTTGGGATGAGGCCATGCAGTGACAGGACAAGGGGGAATGTCTCCAAAGTGGAAAATGGGAGGTGTAGATTGGATATTAGGAAGAAATTCTCTACAGTGAGGGTGCTGAGGCACTGGAGTGGATTTCCCAGAGAAGCTGTGACTGCCCAACCTCTGGAAGTGTCCAAGGCCAGGCTGGACAAGGCTTGGAGCAACCTGGTCTAGTGGAAGATCTCCCTGTCCACAGTACAGGGTGGACCTGGATGGGTTTTAAGGTTGCTATCAACCCAACCCGTGGGTTCCATGATGATGCAATAAATGACGTCACATCACGATGACGCAGCGGCCCCTGGAGTGGCTCCTCTGCGCACGCGCGCCGGGGCTGGGCGTGCCCAAGAACGAAGGGGCGTGGTCATACGGGGAGAGGGCGTGGCCGTGTGCGGTGGGCGTGGCCAGAAGCGCGGCCGCGCGTCCCCTCCCGGCCGCCGTCGCCCGCTGCCCTCGCGGCCGCAGCATGGCGGGAGCGGCCCCCGGCACCGGCGGGCGGCGGCGGCTGCGGGACGATGGGCTGCGGACCTGCACCTCCGCCGAACAGGTGCCGGGGGGCTGCGCTGTGGGGCGTGGGGTGCCGGGGCCGTGGGGTGTGGGCTGCCAGGTGGGGCAGGGCTTTGGGGTGCCGTGGAATGGGGTTTGGGGTGCCGGGCTGCTGTGGGGCTGGGCTTTGGGGTGCCATGGAATGGGGTTTGGGGTGCCGGTCTGTGTTGAGGCTGGGCTTTGGGGTGCCATAGAATGGGGTTTGGGGTGCCGGTCTGTGTTGAGGCTGGGCTTTGGGGTGCCATGGAATGGGGTTTGGGGTGCCGGTCTGTGTTGAGGCTGGGCTTTGGGGTGCCATGGCATGGGGTTTGGGGTGCCGGTCTGTGTTGAGGCTGGGCTTTGGGGTGCCATGGAATGGGGTTTGGGGTGCCGGTCTGTGTTGAGGCTGGGCTTTGGGGTGCCATGGAGTGGGGTTTGGGGTGCCGGTCTGTGTTGAGGCTGGGCTTTGGGGTGCCATGGAATGGGGTTTGGGGTGCCGGTCTGTGTTGAGGCTGGGCTTTGGGGTGCCATGGCATGGGGTTTGGGGTGCCGGTCTGCCGTGGGGCAGGGCTTTTGGCTGCTCTGGGACGGGACTCAGGGGTGCCATGGCATTGAATGATCCCGATCCCAGTAGCCCCATGACACTACTGTCCCCATGCCCCCTGTGACAACAGCCCAGCAGTGAGCAGTGTTTTGGGGGGCCCGGCGGTGCTGCCACCCGCCAGCCACGGCAGCTTCCGCGGGACATGTCCCCCAGCAGCAGCTGGGGGAGGATGAGGAGTTCTGGGACAGCCAGACTCTCCCCTCTGTCCCTCTATCCTGACCCAGCCCCTGGCAGCTCCCCTGGGTGCTGGGACGGGATAAAAAGTGACTCTGGGTTTCCCAATCCATGGGGTTCTTCTTGCTCAATTGTGCCCTGGCAGGATGCAGTGCCATGAATGCAGGTCCCCGTGTGGCCCCTCCTCACCCCTGAGGCTGATCCTGGGGTATTTCCTTGAGGATTACCGTGGCTTAGAGTGTCCAAGTCCCCAGTTATCCCAGTGTGCGCGGGAGGAGAGTGTTTTCTATGACAGTGCTGAGCTAAACTCAAGCTGGATTTGTAAAGCAGCATGGGATGGTGCTGGATTCTGGCATAATTTGGGGCACAAAGCTCCTGGGAATTCCTACTTTGGTTTTACTGGGTGAGATGGGGCTGTGAATCAGATAAACCCCTGGGATGGGGTAGGAGTTGTGGGGCTCAGTGGGGATCATGTTTGGGACATGCAAAACCTCTTTCCAGAGCTCACTATAGTCTTTATTCCCATTTTTCCTGACAAGTCCAAGGTGGAGGACATCGTGCAGGAGGTCTATGATGCCTACAAGACAAACCATCACTCCTCACAGTGAGTATCAAAACTCCCAATAACCATAAATAACTCCCATCCCAAAAGACCCACTGACCCCAGTGGGTGCTGCAGGAGGATTCTGCCCCTCCTGCCACTGTCCCCCTGCTTTTTCAGGCCACCCTGCCTGCTCATCCTCTCCTCTCTGTATTCCAGGTACGTCCTGCAGCGGGAGAAGCACTTCCATTACCTGAAGAGGGGTCTCCGGCAGCTCACTGAAGCCTATGAGGTACCGGGAATGCCGGATGTGCCACCTGGAGCCACTGCCTGGGGTGCTCCCCTCGCCCTGGGGCTGTCACCAGGGCTGTTTGTTGCCGGGGGTTTGCCAGCCCCAGGGTGGACACAGCATTCCCTGTGTGCCCACGCTCACCCCAGCGATGCTCTGGGGGCTCTCCTGGCTGTCTCCTCACTCCTGCCTGCACCTGCCGTGTCCGGTGCCATTCCCTCACTGTCCCCTCTGTCCCTGCAGTGTCTGGATGCCAGCCGCCCCTGGCTCTGCTACTGGATCCTGCACAGCCTGGAGCTGCTAGACGAGCCCATTCCCGATTCGGTGGCCTCTGAGTGAGTGGGGAGAGCTGGGGGGACCCCACCATGGCCGCTGTCGCTGCTGGCCACCCGCGTGACTCTGGAGGTGCCACCTCCCGCTGTCCCCAGAGCAAAGGAGTGCTTTGTCTCCCTGCCACCGTCAATGCCGCCCATTCTTCCGGCGGCTTCCTCGTGACGATGGAGACGGGAGGGTGACACCCCCGGCTTCGACCTCGGGGGGATTCACGAGGCCGGGAGGGGATGCGTCGCCCCAGCGGGGTGACACAGGTGGCGCTGAGTCCCTTCCCCACCTTCCCGCAGCGTCTGCCAATTCCTGAGGCGCTGCCAGAGCCCCCAGGGTGGATTTGGGGGGGGTCCCGGCCAGCACCCCCACCTCGCCCCCACCTACGCCGCCGTCAACGCGCTCTGCATCATCGGCACCGAGGAGGCCTTTGGCGTCATTGACAGGTCCGGGGCCGGGAGGAGCTGGGTGGGAGCTGGGCTGCGTGTTCCCCCTCTCACAGCCCCTGGCTCCTGCAGGAAGAAGCTCTTGGAATACCTGTACTCGCTGAAGCAGCCGGATGGCTCATTCCTCATGCACGTGGGTGGAGAGGTGGATGTCAGGTGGGTGAGGGCTGCATGGGGAGGCTGGTTTGGAGGGAGGGCCTGGGCATTTTGGGGAGCCAGTGCTGGAAGCAGGTGCTGTGGTGGGGAGCTGGTGCAATCCTTGGGATTTGGTGCTGGGAGCTGGTGATGTTTGGGAGCCAGTATTATTTCGGGGAGCTGCTGCTATGGTGGGGAGCCACTGCTAATTTGGGGTACAGTTTTGGGCAGTCAGTGCTACTTTTGGGGAGCAAATGCTTGGAGCTAATGCCATTCTGAGGAACCAGTGCCATGGCAGGGTGCAGTTTTGTGGATCCAGTTGTGTTTTGGGGAGCTGATGGTGTTTTGGGAAGTGGCTGGTTCCACACTGGAGTACCAGTGCTGTTCGGGGGAGCTGGTACCGTGGTGGGGAGCCAGTGCCATGGGGAGGTGTAGCTTTGGGGAGCCAATGCTGTTTTGAGGTGCTGGTGCCATGGCAGGGGACCAGTGACACGAGCTACTGCCATGGCAGGGTGCTGTCGCAGGGAGCCAGTGCTGGGTCAGGGACTTTGTGCCGTTTTGGGGAGCCAGTGTAATTTTAGGGAGCTGGTGCCACTTTGATGGTGCCACAGCTGGTTCCAGCGCCACATCCCTGAGCACCCATCTCCTGAATCTCTGGGCACCCTTTTCCCGCAGGAGCGCCTACTGCGCCGCCTCAGTGGCCTCGCTGACCAACATCCTGACACCTGCACTCTTCGCTGGGACGGCCGAGTGGATTGCCAGGTGAGATCTGGGGACAGGTGGGGGACAGGAGATGACATTCCTGGTGTCCCTGCTGCCCTGACCCTGCTCCCACAGGTGCCAGAACTGGGAGGGTGGGATCGGCGGCGTGCCGGGCATGGAGGCGCACGGCGGCTACACTTTCTGCGGCGTAGCCGCGCTGGTCATCCTCAAGCAGGAACATCTGCTGAACCTCCGGAGCCTGCTGGTGAGACACCCCTCTTGGGATACTGGGGCTCTCATCCTGCTGGGGAGCTTTGGTCCCACACTGATTCCCATCTCCCCGCAGCACTGGGTGACCGGGCGGCAGATGCGCTTTGAGGGCGGATTCCAGGGCCGCTGCAACAAGCTGGTGGATGGGTGCTACTCCTTTTGGCAAGCCGGGCTCCTGCCCCTGCTCCATCGGGCACTCCATGCCAGGGGTGAGTTGCCACAGGCTTCTTCTGTCCCCAGAACCGCATCTGGAGGGATTTGACACCTTCTGTGGTGTTCCTCCTTTGGGTTTCCCTTCCAGGCGACCCAGCGCTGAGCATGGCACACTGGATGTTCGACCAGCTGGCACTGCAGGAATACATTCTCCTGTGCTGCCAGTGCCCAGCTGGCGGGCTGCTGGATAAGCCAGGAAAGTGAGTGTGGGGGGAAACACAGGGCTGCCTGGCACCAGGAGTGCCCAGATGCCCCCTCAGCATCCCAGCATCTCTTTGCATGCAGATCCCGGGATTTCTACCACACCTGCTACTGCCTGAGTGGGTTGGCCATTGCACAGCACTTTGGAAGTGGAGATCTCCACAATGAGGTGGTCCTGGGTATCCCTGAGAATTGCCTGGTAAGTGCTAGGCATTGCTGGGGAGGGCAGGGATGAGCTTCCAGCACGCCACAGCACTGAGAAAGGCAGATCCAATGGCAGTGAAGAGTTGGGGTTCAGCCTGGAGAAGAGGAGGCTTCAGGGAGAGCTTAGAGATACTTGAAGGGCTAAAGAGCAAGGGAGCTGGAGTCAGGCTTTGGACAAGGGCTTGGAGTGATAGGACAAGGAGGAATGGCTCTAAACTGGAAAAGGGGAATTTTAGATGGGAAATTCTTCCCTGTGAGGGTGCTGAGGCCTTGGCACAGGCTGCCCAGAGAAGCTGTGGCTGCCCCATTTCTGTAACCGTCCAAGGCCAGGTTGAACCAGGCTTGGAGCAACCTGGGATGGTAGAGATTCCCTGTGCACAGTGGGCTGGACTAGGTGATCCTTAAGGTGCCTTCCCACCCAAATCATTCCAGGGCTCCATGATTAACATCCTCCATCCCTCTCTCTCCCACAGCAGGCCACGCACCCTGTCTACAACATTGCCCCGGAGAAGGTGGCGAGGGCGGTGATGCACTTCCTGCAGTATCCTGTGCCCAGCCTGGATCCGGCACCCGCTGCCCAGTAGGGGGGTCCTGCTGCTGGCTCAGGGGGCCGAGCCCCGGGAACGAGCGGCACAGCCCAGCCCAGCCCATCCCCACGGCGGCCTGGCCAGGCAGAGCACGGCGCTCAGGGTGCTAGCAATACCAAAATCCAGCCTGCTCCAGGCTGGGTGTCCTGCTGCCATCCTGGCCAGAGCCCAGGTGGGACACGGGCTCTGGCAGAGCTTTTTGGCATCAATAAACCAGAAGTCACACCCGCCGTGTGCTGGTGGCCCCGGGGATGCGGGGCAGGAGGCGATGCCACGTCTGGATCCGGTGGCACCAACTTCCCCCATTCCAAGAACACACGGTAACCACGGGGGAGGATAAAATAAGTGGAATTTTGGCTTTTTTTGTTTATTATTTATAGTCTTATAGTAAAGGGAAGCCTTAACTTGCAAGACAACTCTGGGCAGTATGTACAACATACCTTAGATCCATGGAATGGCATCAAAATGGGGGGAAAAGGGGCACCTACGGGGCAGGGATGGGCCACTGGAGTTCGGAAAATGTCACGGAGGTTGGGAAGGGTCAAGGGAGGGAAGGAGGAGGAGAGTGGGGAAGGAGCCCCCAAGCCTGGCTCTGTGCTCTGCCGACTCGGGCAGGTGGAGTAGCACACGGAGAAAATAAATAGGGAGATCCCCCCCCCAGTGCTTGCTCCATTTTGGGGGGGGCTGCCTGGCTCCTCCCCGTTCTGGACTGCACTGGTCCCCGGGTATAAATAGAAATGCTCCTATAAAACCAGGAGGGAAGGGGAGGGGGGTCGCTAGCGGAGGGGAGTTGGCGGGGGAGTCTCCCTGACCCCCCCAAGTCTTTCTGCTCGGCCTGGCCGGCTCCCCCCGGGGCCGGCGCGGTGGGAGCAGGGAAGGGGCCGGGGAGGGCTGGGAAGCTGCAGTCCAAGAGCTTCTAGGAGCGGAGGGAGCGAGTCCTGCCGCGGGCCGGGGGGCGGCGGAGGGGCCTAACTGGCCTCCATGCGCAGCTTCTTCCTGTTCTGCGGCTCCTCGGGCTCCGAGTCGGAGCTGGAGTCGGAGCCACCGTCGAAGGCGGAGATGGCACTGCCCTTGGGGTTGGTGTAGAGGCTGTTGTCCGCGGGATAGCTGGCCTGGAGCTGGGCGCTGGCTCGGGCCTTCTCCAGCGCACGCACTGTGAGGGACGGCACTGTGTCACCCCGGGCCTGGCCCTGCCTGCAGCCCAGCTCCCGACAGGCCCCAGCTCCCACCGGATCCCAAACTCTTCTGGACCCCAGCTCCCACTGAATTTTGGACCCTACCAAACTCTGGTCCTGCCAGACCTTAGCTCCCACCAGATCCCAACTCCCAGTGGATCTCAGCTTCCACCAGATCCTGAATTCTGATGGATCATATCTCCTGCCAGACCCCAGCTCCCACTGGATCTTAGATCCCAAATTCTCCTGGCTCCCAAGGCCTGCCAGGCCCCAGCTCCTGGATCTCAGACCCTGCCAGAGCCCATCTCCAGCCAGATCTCAGCTACCACCTTGCTGCTCCAGCAGCGCATTCTGCCGCTTGAGGTCGTCGATGTCCTGCTGGTGTGTGTGGTTTTTCCGGCGCATGTACTGGATGTACTCTGTGGCTTTGTCCAGGATTTGGGCCCGGGATGCCTGTTGCAATAGTGGGAAAAGCCAGAGGCAAGATAAAGACCTAGTCCAGGGGGGAAAACTGGAATTTTACCTGCCACATCCCACCCTGGCTCTGGTCCTCACTGGGGACTCCCGTGGCACAAGAGAGCCTGGGGATTGTCCCAAATTGAGGAGCCTGGACCACGGGTGGGTGCTGTCCGTGCCCCCAGCACGCTCCATAAACTCACCTTCTCTCCTTGGAGCGAGGGCACGGAGTCCCGCAGGCTGTGGAAGCTGTCCTTGATGTGGTCCCTGCGCTTGCGCTCCAGCGCATTGTGATGAGCCCGTTTGTCGGCCTGGGATGGGGGGCACAGGGGTGGCACCGGGAGGAGGCCACCACCTGCACCCCCAAAATTCCCTCTGGGAATCGCTGTGGGAGCTCAGCTGAGCCTCCAGGGCGGCTCCGTGGCTGTGACGCCTCCGGCTGGGCCGCGAGGGCGTGGGAAGGAGGCGGCTCCCGGTGCTTTCGGTTTCCCCAGCTTCCTGCTGCCGGGGCAGCTCCGGCCCCGGGGCGGGGGGTACAGCACTTTCCCCCTGGAACACGGTCACCTCCTCCCCATGTCACCTCCTCCCCTGCCCCCCGACCAACCAGGCACAACTCCCCCATGCCCTCTGTCCACCTCTGGTGTTGTTGCCCCTGTGCCCCTCCAAACGTAGCCCCACCCCCCCCAAATGACTCGGCCCCACATGTAACGCCCCCCAACACCCCCACTTTCCCCCAGAAACCTCCAACTCCCCCTCCCCTAAAGAGCCCCGGATCCTCTTCCACACAACCCCAGGCCCCATTGGTGTCCCCCCCCATATGACCCCCAGCTCCACAGGACACCCCCAAACCCAGCTGCCCCCAAAGAGACATGACTCCATGGATCCTCTTCTGTGTCACAGCCCCCAACCCACAGCCCAGAGGTGTCACCTCCCCAAGCCCAACCCTCCTCCCCAAAAGCCCCCCAGCCCTACTGGTGTCCCCCCATTCCAAGAATCCCATCCCCACAGTACAACCCCCAAGCCCAGGTTTCTCCCTCAAGACCCCCATCCCCACAGATCCCTCTCCATGTCACAGCCCCCCCAGAAGACCCCAGCCCCTCAAAAAGCCCCCCAACCCCACTGGTGCCCCCGTCAGCACCCCCGAACCCACTGATGTCCCCCCAACACCCCGATCCCCACAGGACACGCCCAACACCCCCCTCTCCCGCAGGATCCCCGTTCCCCCCGTCCCCTTCCATGTCACCCCCTCCCCAAATCCCGCCCCCCTCACACCCCCGCCCACGTGCTCCCGATCCCGGGGGCGCCGCGGGGCGGCCCCCAGCGACCTACCGCGGACTGAAACCTCGGCTGCTCCTCCTGAGGAGCCCCGACCCGGGCGAGGAGGAAGAGGAAGAAGATGGTGGGGGGGGGCGCCGCCATATGAAGGAAGAACACACACAAACCAAACATTACCACATTCTCAGAGCTCCTGAGGTAGGGAAGAGCCACGGGGGGTTATCCCAGGGATTGTCCCGGGGTTGGGGGCTCAACTCACGTCGCTCTCCACCTCGATGTCATCGTTGTCGCTCATCGCTCCCGCCCGGGTGAAGCCGCGGGCCGGGCCGCGCCGCCACAACAACAGCCCGCACCGCGCATGCGCGGAAGTCGGGGGGGGCAATGATGGCGCCGGGCGACGCGAACGGTCGCGGGAGTTGTGGTTTGAGTGGGGAGATGGAGGTGTCTTCCACGTGGCGGGGACTACAACTCCCGGCGTGCATCGCGCGGGGCAGCGCGGGGCAGGCCGGGAGCTGTAGTCTCCGTTTCGGGAAGGGGACGTTAAGGGTGCGCGGCCGGAGGATGGCGGAGGTGAGAGCTAAGGGCACGGAGGGAGGGGGTTTATTGAAGGAAAATGGGGGTGGGATAGGTCGGGAAGGCTGCGGGGCCGGCCTGGGGGACTGCAAGCTGAGCTGGAAGGGCTCCGGGACAACCTAGGGGGGCTGCAGGGTCTGCCTGGGGCGTGTGTGGGTTTGGTCTGAAGGGCTGTGGGCCAGTTTGGGAGGGGGTCGATCTGCCTGGGGGCTCCAGGTTAGTCCTGAGGGGTCTGGATGCTAATGGGCTAATATGGGAGGGCTGGGGGTCTGCCTGGGGTCTGCAGGACATTGTGAGGGGCTGCAAGCCTTGCTAGAGGGAATGTGCATCTGCTCAGGGGTCTGTGAGTCTCACCTGGGGGGGGGCTTTGGCCAAATTTGGGGGGCTGTGGATCTACCTGGGGGGCTTGAGCCTTGTATGAGGGGCTGTGGATTTGTGTGTGGGGGCTCTGGGGCTGGCATGGGGGCCTGCAGGTCTGACCTGAGTAACTACACCATAATTTGGGGGCTATGGGCCTGCCTGGGGTCTGCACCACAATTTGGGGGCTGTAGATCAACCTGGAGGCTCCAGACCTGACCTAGGGGATCCATGGGCCAGTGGGGGACCTTCAGCCAATGTGGGGGGATCTGGGCTGCTTGGGGGCTTTAGGCTTTGCTTGGGGGCTGCAAGCCTGACCTAAGGGGGTTTGCAGAGTTTTGGGCCCACCGGGGGGAGCTGTAGAACCCCCTCAGGTACCAAGAGCAGGCCCGGGACAGGCTCTCCCTATCCCAGCAGCTCCTCGTCCTCTTTTGGCAGCTCGTCCTCCCTGGTGGCCTCAGTTGGGTGCCTGTCATCATCCTCCTTGTCCCCGTCACCGTCAGAGCCAGTCTCATCCGAGTTGTCCTCCAGGTAGCGGTATCCACGTGTTTTGTGGCGTGGGCGTGGGATGCGGGGCAGCCGCACTTCCATGTTCCACGCCACCTTCCGCTCCATCCACAGGTATGTCCCCACCGCCACCACCAGCGTGAGCAGCATGATGGACAGCTTGGCCTGAGGCACATGGAGTTTTGGGATTGGCGTGGGGGTGTGTCCCCAAAAAGCCTGGAATCTCTCAGACTGGGCTGGGGCATATCTGGGACTTACCTTCATGGGCAGCCCCGACCACAGGTAGACGGCGAAGATAGCCAGGGCCTGCCACCAGTGGTAGATGGTGAAGATGAAGTCTTGGCGCTCCTTTTTCTTGTACAACATCCCTAGGAGGACTGTGGCAGAGACTGGAATCAATGTCCCCTTCCTGTGCCATTGTCCCCTTGGCGTGGGGGACAATCACAGTGAGTCCGTCCTGCGGATCCAAGGACTGAGGCCACAAACTCGTGGTGCCAGGGGACATGAGGAGAGAATGTGTGGAAAAACCTGGGACAACCCAGGCTGTTTTGGGGACCACCAAGGTGTTTTGGGGACAACAGAGGCTGTTTTAGGACCTTCCCACTACTCACTGCTGATTCCGGTCTTGTTGAGGGCGCTGCCGGTGCCCCAGAGCGCGGCAATGCTGTAGAGCAGCGGCGCCTGCGCCAGGTACCGGGGCTCCGGCGCCCAGCAGAAGAGCGTCACCAGGAGCACAGCGTGGATCAGGGCTCCAGCCAGGAGCGGGATGTGCCGGCGCAGGCGCAGCATGCACAGGGCCAGGCTGGAGCACACCGAGGCGGAGAAGCCGTAGGCCATGAGCAGATACGCCAGCCTCTCCAGCCCGAGGGCGCACACGCCGTAGTTCTGCAGAGAGCACGGGCTCAGAGTCACCTGTCCCCGCTCCATCACCTCCCACCCCGCCACAGATCCTACCAGGGAAAATCCCGTGCAGACAAAGAGCACCTCGAAGCCGCTGTAGATGAACAGTGGGAAGAGGTGCCGCAGGCGATAGTCCCGCATGTGCTTGAAGGGCAGCTGGAAGATGTTACCCCAGCCGATGCTGCGCATGTCGATCTCCTCCATGGGCCGGTACGCTGCGCCGCACAGCACCAGCACCTGCAGAGTGCCAGCAGGTGAGGTCCTGCCATCATCCAGCCCATCCCTGTCCCCTCCCGCCCCGGCGCTCACCACCAGCATGGCGAGGAAGGCGGCGGCCATCAAGGCGCTCTCCACGACGATGAGGTTGACGCTGCGGGGAAGGCTCTGCAGCACCGTCTTGTTGAAACCAGGCAGCGTGCCGTGGCTCAGGGTCCCTGCCGGTGGGGCACAGGCCGTGGTTAATCCCAACCGGGGGGCTCCCGGTGCCGCCCCGCGCCCCACCCGCAGCCTCACCGCAGTGCCTCACTGCAAAGAGCGTGTGGTTGAGTTGGTAGAGGTAGTTGTTGAGGAAGAAGACCATGGGCATCTGAGCGCAGACGAAGCTCAACTACAGGATGTAGAGGGGTGCACGCTCAGTGCTGCTGGTGTGGTTCCCCGCCCATCCCAGCCACCCCACCGGGGCTCACGTGGAAGCAGGAGTAGAAGATGGTCTGGAAGATGATGATGTAGGCATTGCAGGCGTCCCGTGGTGCCCGCTCCTTCTCCTTCTCCTGCTCCTCCTTGTAGTTAATGTACTCGTAGTACTTCTGGGCCATCCTGCATGGAGCAGTGGATCAGCCAGCACCCCATGCATGCCCCACCCACCCTGCCCCCCAGTACTACCGCATGATGTAGGTGCCCATGGAGGCCCAGAGGGGCACGATCACCATGCCAATGGCCACTGCAGAGGGCACCAGCGTGTAGTAGCGCTCCCAGTAGTTGCTGGAGACGAAGAGGGCATAGATACCAATTGCCAGGAACATGGCCCACTTGGTGCCAAAAAACCTGCCAGGGCAAGGAGAGGAAGTGTGGGTGCCATGCCAGTGATCCATGCTGGCCGGGAGCGTGGCGGGGCCGTACCTGATGAGGATGGGTGTGTAGAGCAGCGCTGCCACGGGTGTGACGTTGATGCCCATCAGCACCTTGCGGTCGATGTCCTCCAACCGGATATTGCTGTACTTCACCTCCCGGTAGGTCTCGTCATAGTGAAGGATCAGCTGCATCTGCAGCAGACCTGAGGGAGTCCGGGGGTGGTCACACCATGCCCTGAACACCCCGAGTTGTTCTGGGGGTCCCTGGGAGGTCCCATACCCAGGTAGACGCTGTAAGTGAGGGTGCCAGCCAGGCTGGCAGCCACCACGTTCTTGATGACACCGAGGCGTTTGCGGCGAAAGTACTTCTGCTCTTCTTCCTCCTCATTGTAGTCAGGGTGAGGACCCACAAAATCATCCAGCTGTGGGTGATTGCAGCTGTCACCCCTCGGGGATGGCCACCACACGCCTGCTTCCCTCCCCACAGGCGTCCCCCTGGTCTCACCTGTGTCTCTGTCCCCTCGGTGCCCAGCCTGGCGCTTGGCTCTGTCTTCGCCCCATCCTGGCAGCCGTTGATGTCCTTCTCCATTAGTGCTTCTGGAGAGCCCTGGATGGTGTCAGGGTGGAAGGGACCCTGTTGGCACACCAAGTCTTGCACCCATATGTTTTGCATCTCTGTGACCTGCACACACAGACCCTGCACCCTCATGCCCAGCACCCCCAGCCCTTGTACCCCGACATCCAGCACCGTGTACCCATGTACATGGCATCCCCAAGCCCTGAACCTCTGTGCACCCCCAGATCATGCACTCATGGTTGCACCCCTGTGTTCTGCACCCCTACACCTTCAGATCGTGCACCCCTGAATCCCGTGCCCCCTACCCAGCTTTGCACTGCCCAGAACTGCACCTCTGGGCTCAGCACCCCCAGCCTCCTCACAGCCCCCCGGCCCGGTCACACCGACCCCAGCCCTGCTTGCCCGTGCCGGAGCTTCTCGGGGCGGGGCGGGAGCTTCTTCCTCTTTCGGTTCGCACGGGCGGGACGGAGGTGGTTAAAGGGGCCGTTCCTGGACCCTCCCCTCCGCTCCCGGACCCCCCCCCGGTCCCAGCCCGCCCTCCTCAGTGCCCCCCACCCGCGGTTCTTCTCAGCACCCCGGCCTCTGCAGCGCTCCTCACGCCCAACCCGCACAGCCGTGACCCCCGCGCAGCCCCCCCTGCTCCCCCATCGCGCAGCCCCCCAGCCCAACCCCCTCCGCTTCCCTGTGACCCCCCCGCCTCCCCAGCGCTCCCACCAGGCCGCGGGGTGGGTGCTGCCTCCTCGGGGTGCCCGTGGCACTGGGTGCTGTGCCCTGCTGCTTTCGCTTCCCCTTCCCGGTCCGGGGGATGTGCCAGAGTGCTTGGGCGGGGGGACACCCCAGTCGGGGGGTGTAGGGCACGTGCCTATCCTGGTGTCACCCCAAAGCTGGGCTGGGAGGGTGCCCGGGTGCGTGGCACGGCGGGGTGCCCCGGGGCAGGGCGAGGGCACTGCTGGGCAGGGCGGACGGGGTGACTGACATCTCCGGGGCAGGATCTGGCCCAGCCGGTAGCGGGGGATTCTTGGGATGGGACTCCTGGGAGGGTGCTGGTTTGTGCAGGATAGGGGGGATACACATGGAACAGCCCCAGAAGGGTCATGGCAGTGGGGCAGGGGCAACACCCATCCTGAGGGCCCCCCACACCCCAGGCAATGGGAGCCACCCTGGGGTGCTGGGGCAAAGGGCCCTTCCTGGGAGCAGGATGAGTGGAGTCTATTGGTCATGGAACCCTTGGGAAACAGGATGAGGGGTGTTAGTGGGGTCCCTGTGGGTCAGGGTAGTCATGGTAGCAGCATGGCAGGTGTCTATTGATCATGGAACCCTTGGGAAGCAGGATGAAGGGTCTCTGTGGGAGCCCCATGGGTCAAGGTGGTCATGGGAGCAGGATGAGGGGTGTCTGTGGGACCCCCATGGGTCAGGGTGGTCATGGAGCAGGATGAGGGGTGTCTGTGGGACCCCCATGGGTCAGGGTGGTCATGGAGCAGGATGAGGGGTGTCTGTGGGACCCCCATGGGTCAGGGTGGTCATGGAGCAGGATGAGGGGTGTCTGTGGGACCCCCATGGGTCAGGGTGGTCATGGAGCAGGATGAGGGGTGTCTGTGGGACCCCCATGGGTCAGGGTGGTCATGGAGCAGGATGAGGGGTGTCTGTGGGACCCCCATGGGTCAGGGTGGTCATGGAGCCGGATGAAGGGTGTCTGTGGGGTCCAAATGGGTCAAGGTTCATGGTGGTGGTGAGGTGGCCATGGGAGTTCCACCATCCCAAGGGGGAGGTCCCATTCCATCCTATCCCATCCCAGACCTTGTCCCCACTGCCAGCCCCACGGAGGCGGGGCCCAGTCCTTCCCGCCCCTGGCCATGGGGCCCAGCCCCACAGCATTTAGGGACCCCCACCCCGAGCCTCAGCAGTGCCTGCCTGGCCTCGCGCTCCTCCAGGTTCCACACGAGCTCCCAGGTAAGCACTGCGGGGTCCCCAAAGCTGGCACTCCCTGCATGGCACCCCTGTGACACCCCCCATGCTGGTGGGGGCTGTGGGGCACAGGGGGTGTTCCCTCGAGGAAGGGTGGGTGTCTGGGCATGGAGAGGGAGAGGGTGACAGATGGGGGGCTGCAGCTCTGCTCCCCAGGTTTGGGGGTGTCTGGTCCCTGAGGTCCCCATGGGTGACCCTAAATCAGCAGGGCAGCCTGGGCAGGTCAGTGTCCAGAGGATGGCGATTATCCCGGGAATCCCAGGCATCTCCCAGGGCCTCTGGCAGCTGCTCTGGGCTGAGTCACCCCACAACCAGGACGGCCCCGAGCACCAAGCTGCTCTTCAAAGGTGCCGCGGGTGACTCCTCTTGGGATCGAGCCGGCACCTCCAGCACTTCCATCCTGGCATAACCCACGCAGTGTCTCTCTCTCCCCAGGGCCACCACGCTCTCCATGGAGACCGGCAGCTCCTTCCAACAGCTTGGCATGCAGCAGCCCCTCGAGCCCCCCAAGCAGCAGCTCCTGGGCTATGGCAAGTGCAGCAGCACGGGCAGTGATCCTGGCAAAGAGCCTGGGAAAGCTGCTGGGTGCAGTGGAAGCAGCGGGATCGGGAAGGGGCCAATGCCAATGGTCTGCAGCACTCCGTGGTGAGAGCGAGGGGCTGGGGGCAGGAGGGAGACAGGGAGGTGGGCAGGGGAAGCTGTGGCAGTGCCAGGGCAAAGGGGACCTCGGGTTAGTGCTGGGGGAAAAGTCTGAGGTCTGTGAGCCACCATGTCCCAGCATGGCCCAAGGGAGAAGACAGGATCTGCAGGGAATGGTACTGTGTTGGCTGTTCCCAGCAGCAATGGAGACCGGTGTGTGCAGACTCCCTGTGCTGTCCCCAGGGATTCTGGGGTCCAGTTTGATGCTGGAATGGGATAACGTGGATTTGGGATGACATGAAGCTCTGAGGAGGTAGAATGGAGCTGGGTCCCCTCTAACACCTCGTCCCTACAGTGGGAACCCCTATGCGGGGCTGGTGAGCCACCTGCGGGCATCCTGGCTCTCAGGGAAGACTCGGCCCATGGAATATCGTGTGGCACAGCTGGAGGCTCTGGGACGCTTCCTGGATGACAAGAAGCAGGAGATTCTGGAAGCCACTGAATTGGATATGGGCAAGGTAAGAGGGGCTGGGAATTGGGGGCTACCGGCATCACATCTTTCAAGTCCTTCATCACTCCCTTGTCTGGGTGTTGTATCCTTGTGAGGGTCTGGGCAGAGGGGTGTCGCTTCCTTGGGGTCCTGATTCCCCCTTGATGTGCTCCCAGGGTGGTGCATCTCTAAGTGCTGGATCTCTGCAGATCCAGGGATCGTGGAGGGTCTGTGCTGTTGATCCCATCCCTGGTGCTCTGAAACCAGGCAAAGGCCCTGTTGGCCTCTCGGTGACTGTCTGAGTGGAAGTGTTTCACACTCTGGTCTGCATCCTGGGGGTCCACGTGACCTCCACAAGGGTGACATCCTGGGGTGCTTCTGGCCAGCCCGGCACTCCCAGGATTACTGGCATTGTGCAATGTGCTGGCACTGCACATTCCTGCCAGGGCCTCCAAGGGACTGGTTTCTCTGGCATGGTGGCATGGGCAGGGTTCTGGATATGGCTCGGGGTATTGTGGCATGCCAGGAGCTCCTGGATGATCTCCTGGAGATCCTCCTGATCTCCACGCTATGGATAATTCTAGTGGTCACAGCTCATCATCTCTGGAAGTGCTGAAGGCCAGGTTGGATGGGGCTTGGAGCAACCTGGGCTAGTGGAAGGTGTCCCTGCCCATGATGGGGCAGAATTGGATGAGCTTCAAGGTCCCTTCCAACCCAAACCATTCCAGGATTCCATTATATAATCCTCACCTCTTTGTTCAGCATCAGTGAAGTGTCCATGCCCTCAGCAATATCTTTCCCTGTCCCACCATCTCCTAAGGCTCCTAATTGCCTTGTTTGTTGGAGGCGAGGCCTTCTCCTTCAGCCAGGCCTTGATAGGCATCAGTGCTCTGAGTGTGTCCATCATCTTTCCTAATTACTCCTAATTAGATCCGGTTGTCCAGTAATGAGCTGGTTATGCAGCCGGGCCCTCATAGCTAGATGGACACTTCACCTGCTCTTACGTAGCTGAGGTGGTGTCTCACCTCCAGCAGTGCCAGTTCCTCTCTGGTACTGATGATTGGTGGCTCTGGGATGACCTCAGACTTAATGTCCTATCTCACAACCTTTGTATCCCATCAAAATTCCTAATGAACCATCATCTTCCTTATCCTGGTGATGCCATCATCATCCTGGGTTGAGAATGGCCCCGTTGCTTCACTCCATTACCTCACATGCCTCCTGAGCTCTCGCCTTCAAGAGGGTTCTTGCAAATCCTGGCAGCTGCCTTTTGGGGACCTGAAGGTCTCTTGGTGGTGGAAGATCCTGGGAATCAGCAACCAGCCTTCCCAACCCCAAAGTGGTGTGGAGATGGGAGGAAGACTCCAATCCAGGGATGGTTTTGGGTTGGAGAGTCCAAAATATGATGTCACAGCACAGGAGCTTTGCTCCTCCTGCTCCCCAGGTCATGAAGGGTCTCCACTGAGCCTGCTGTGACATCAGACATCCCTGGTGTCTTCACACTTCTCCTGCAAGGATGATACGGTCCCAATCTGTGCTCCGCAACTATCAAGAGGACTCACTTCTCCATCACAAGGGCTTTAATTAAGCTGTGGTTTTTATTACTTCCCTTTAGTCAAGGTCTTAAGACTTTGACTAAATTTAAGACTAAAAGTGCAGCTTTAGTCCACAGGCAGTGGAAGGGAGGTTAGGGCTTTGCTTCCTGCTTGAATATCCAAGTGGGAAGGATGCCTTCCACCAGGACCAGCTCTTCAGGAGCTTTGGTGACATTGCTTGGGCGCGGGATTCTGTTGCCAGTTCACAGTGCTGAGCTCAGGAATTTAGCAAATAGCTAAAAAATTTTAAATTTCGGGGTTTTTTTTCCTTCTGGCCAAGTAACTATTTTCATAAAATTTCTGGGTCACTGATATTTCCTAGGAGTTACAGGAGGTGATGGAAACTTCTGCTGAAGAGATCCTCCTCCTGTTCATGTTTGGAAGAGGGGAGAGATGCCTCCTGGGGTGATGGGGTTGGTGTTGGGGTAATGGGGTCTGTGTTAGGGTGACAGGGTCAATGATGGGGTCAGTGATGTGGTGGCACTTCCATGATGTCTGTCCCCAGCCATCCTTTGAGGCTTTCTTCAGCGAGATCCTCCTCTGCAAGAATGAGCTCAATGTCACCCTCAACAACCTGTGCAACTGGATGAAGGATGAGCACGTGGACAAGAACCTGGTAAGAAGGAAGCTCTGGGGAAAGGGAAGTGAGGGAGAGGATTGTTGGTGAGGAAGGCAGTGCTGAGGTCATGTTCTTCCTCGAAGGTGATGCAGCTGGACTCTGCCTTCATCCGCAAGGACCCCTACGGGGTGGTGCTCATCATAGCGCCCTGGAACTACCCCATCCACCTCTTCCTGGTGCCCCTCATTGGGGCCATCGCTGCTGGTGAGCCCAAACTTCCAATCCCCTGGCCTGGAAGTGCCAGGGTCTCCTCAGGGGTCTCATGCCCAGAAGGCGTGGCTGTCACCATGTCACTGTGTTGATGTCCTGTTCATCTTCCTGCAGGGAACTGTGCCATCATCAAACCCTCAGAGATCTCCAAGAACACAGAGAGACTCGTTGCTGAAACGCTGAGCTGTTACCTGGACAGTGTGAGAAGCCCTTCTTGTCCTTGTCTGTTGTTCCTCGACCATGGTGTTCCCAACCCTGCCTCACACGCACCATCCCCACACATCATCTATGTGCAGAACCTCCTTCCTCCGTCCCCAGCCAATGTCCCAGTTTCCTGGGATGCAGTTGGTGGGGACACATGGTGACACAAGGGGATGTTTTCTGTTTCCCTGCAGGACTGCTTTGCTGTGGTGACCGGTGGCGTGCCAGAGACCACCAGGCTGCTGGAGAACAAGTTTGACTACATCTTCTTCACTGGTACGTCCCATGGGACAGAGCAGAGCCCTGCCTGGATGTGGTGCCAGGATCTGTGGGAGGATCTGGGATGTGTATCTGAGGTCTGGTGGGACCCAGTGCCACATCCCAGAGCCGCATGATGGCTGGTGGGATTCCCACCTCAATCCGTGTTTTCCCTGCCCGCAGGCAGCCCCCCGGTGGGGCGAATTGTGATGACAGCCGCTGCCAAGCACCTGACACCGGTGACACTGGAGCTGGGGGGCAAGAACCCCTGCTATGTGTCTGACACCTGTGATGTGACCAACGTGGCGCGGCGCGTGGCCTGGGGCCGCTTTTTCAACGCGGGGCAGACCTGCATTGCGCCCGACTACCTACTCTGCACCTTGGAGATGCAGGAGAAGCTCATGCCCGCCCTGCGTGAGGCCATCACCGAGTTTTTTGGCCCCAACCCCCGGGAATCCCCGGATTTTGGCCGCATTGTGAGTGACAAGCAGTTCCAGCGCCTGCGGGCGCTGCTGGGCAGCGGGCGCGTGGCCATCGGGGGACAGACGGACGAGGCCGAGCGCTACATCGGTGAGGCTTGGGGGTCACTCACATCTTGGTGAGCTCATTGGGGGTTTTCAGGGGGTCTGCATACAGAGGGGAGGCTCTAGAGGGAAAAGAGTTTTAGGGGTGCTTAAAAATGGATCCTGAGGGGAGGTTTCATCTCTGACCTCTGTGCCTGGCTGATGCTGTCTGGATTTCCTCTCTGCAGCTCCCACGGTGCTGGCAGATGTGCTGCCCTCAGACCCTGCCATGCAGGAGGAGGTCTTTGGGCCCATCCTGCCCATCGTCGTCATTGCCAACATGGATGAAGCCATTGACTTCATCAACGCACGGCCACGGCCATTGGCCCTCTACGCCTTCTCCTGCGACAGCAAGGTGTGTCTGTGGAGCAGAAAAAGTGGAGAGGGAAGTCAGGCACCACCTCCACGAGCCCCAGGACGTGCTCTGGAGGGTCTTTAGAGCCCAGACACTCTGGGAACATCTGATGGGTAAAGTGGGTAATGTTTGCCAAGTGCAAGCCCCTCATCTACCTTCTCTGCTCCCTCCCAGATCGTGAACCAGGTCCTGGAGCGGACGAGCAGTGGAGGCTTCTGTGGCAACGACACCCTGATGCATGTGACACTGACCTCGCTGCCCTTCGGAGGCGTTGGTAGGTCCAGAATCCCCAGTCCTGGCCATTGGGAGCCAGGTGTGATCCGTGGCCCGAGCCATGGTGAGGAATGGGAGTTTCTTCCTGCAGCCAGTGTGGTTCTGGGCTGCATCCCTTAATGTCCCTCAGGAGCCAGGTTGTACCTTCACTCCAACTTTTAGGACAAAATAGTAGGAACAAAGTGCTTATGAAAACCCGGAGAACCTCTCAGGATCTTGGAGAAGAAGAAATTTTTGGTCTCCAGGGGCACCAATTTTTGCTTTCTCAGGTGAAAAGTGAGGCTGCTTAGCCCTGGGCTGTGGGTGCAGCACAGTCCAGGGATACAGGAATACAGGAATGTTGTTTCCCAGAATACTTCCGTATGGCTTGATTTCTTGCCAAAATATTTCTGGGATAAGTCCCTTCATTTGGTGCTGCCCTTGCTCAGCATCTCTGTCGGGGCTGGCACCTGAGTCAGACATAATGAAACACCCAGACAATTAATTCTTCACCTGCCTGTGGCTCAGGGAACAATTTTTTGTACTTCCCATTCCGTAACTTATCTTAATTGGGAATGATTCAGACCAACCACCTTCAATTATTAGGTAAAGCCATTTTAGAGCAGGTGAAGGGGCTGAAGTCATTGGGGTGAGATGGCACCAAAGCTTCCACGAGAAGTCACTTAACCTCCAGTTAAACTAGCCACAGGAACTGGGAGAACTGGTGTTGCCAATGTGGCTCCAGGCTTTTAGAGGCGTTTAGGAAGAGGGTCGAACAGCTCCAGCCGTGGGGAGATACAGAGGAGCATCATGGAGTGAAATCAAGACTTGCAGAACCCAGCAAAGCTTGTGTAGATAAATGGAGGTGGGTAAAAAGGAGATGCTGGGGCCTTCAAACTGCTGAGCTGCAGCAAGATTGGCTGGACTGAGCATCCATATACCTGGAGGAGGCACTGGAAAAATGGAATTCCTCCACCATGTCTGTGCTGCTCAGAAAATCCTGTAGGTGTCTTTTTCCCTCATTTTGATGCTTGGAGAAGGCATCATCAGGACCAGAGTCCCATCCTGAGCATGGACCTGTCCTGTGTGTTCCAGGGAACAGTGGCCTGGGAAAATACCATGGGAAGTTCACCTTTGACACCTTCTCCCTCCACCGTGGCTGCCTGCACCGGAACATGGGGCTGGAGACGCTCAACACCCCGCGCTACCCGCCCTACACCCAGCAGAAGTTGGGGCTCCTCACGACCACCTTCGAGGTGAAGCGCAGGGGCACCTGCACCCTGCTCTGAGGCTGCCATGCCCCGCTCTGGAGATGCCACGGAGTCAGCGGGAAGAACTGGAACTGTCCCACTCTCCCTCTTCATCACACTCCCCACTTCCTCACTGTGTCCCTTGCCTCGCTGGAGCATGTCAGACAGCCAGGATGGACATCCTCTCCTGCACCCTTTGTGGCCTCTGCTCCAAACCATTTTCCAGGACACAGATGAAATGGCCAAAATCTTTTTCTTAGTCCAGACTTCTCTTTCTGCTGGAGAAGCGCTCCCATCAGTCCCATCTCCCCTCACACGGACTTTTCCTTTGGAATGAACCTCTGTCCCTCCTCGCTGTTGCTCTTTGCTCCGTGTAACTCTGCCTGTAGTAAAGACTTTGCATCAAATTCTCTCCCAGCCTCTCTTTGTGCCTCCCTCCTCTGGTCTGGGGGATGCTGGGAGGGTTGGGGGGCGTTTCCTGCCCCAAGCAATCGTAGCTGGAAGGGAGGTGTGGCAGGGCAGCCAGCCAAGGGGAGGGACAGGCATCCAAAGGGCAGGACAGGAAGCTGGCAGCCACCCTGTTAGCTGAGAAGAGGGAAGTTGTGGTTGATAACCGCAGTGCAACCATCCCACGCTGCACCTGTGGGAGCATGGAGACTGGAACTGTCTTCCCGCAGCTTCCTGAGAGCGAGGCCAAGAGAGCCCCCGAGGGCGATGGTGGGAACGGGAGTGTGGATGGTGACACCCTGAGGTGAGAGTGTGGAGGGACTGACGGGTGGCAGGAGGGGTCCCGGTGCTCCATCTTCTCCCTGGAGTGGCACCTGCATGCTCTGAGGAGCTGGAATGGGGCTGGCATCCCTCTAACACCCCTGTCCCTACAGTGGGAACCCCTATGCGGGGCTGGTGAGCCACCTGCGGGCATCCTGGCTCTCAGGGAAGACTCGGCCCATGGAATACCGTGTGGCCCAGCTGGAGGCTCTGGGACGCTTCCTGGATGACAAGAAGCAGCAGATCATGGATGCCACTGCCTCTGACTTGGGCAAGGTGAGAGGGGACAGGAGCAGGAGGACTTGGTGGCCAGAGGAGCTGATGGGCTCCCACAGCCCAGCTGGGGGTGCTTTGTCCTCCTCTCATTGGGCTCTCCAGCCCTGCCTGGGCTCTGCCTCGGGCTCGCAGCCTCTGGATTTGGGAGACTGAGATGAAGCATGTCACTGTCACCGTACTCCAAAGTCCATCCTTTCTCTGCCATAGACAGAGGGCGTGGTGGGGAGCCCATTGACATGGATAACCATTCCCACACCCACCAGCCTCAGTTTCCCTCTTCCCCGGGCAAATTAATCCCAGATTTCTGTCCCTGCTCCCTGCCCTGAACTTCCCACCTGATGTCACCCCCCCTTTCCTCCCATGGGGCTCACCCAGGCTGTGACTCCCTGAGCCTGGATCCCTTGGCTCTGCAGCCAGAGCCTTAATACCACACAGGGCTCATTGTCTTCTCTTCCCCAACCTAGTCCCTTTGGACACCCTCCCTATTCTTCCTGTTGTCTGGATGAATGGGATCTGCATAGTTTTTCCTATTTTTAAGCAATCAGTGCTTAAAAGCATAATGTTGCAGGCACAGGGGGTGCTCAATGTCCTTAGCGATTTGAATCCAGCGTGGGATGTAGAGGGCTCCAGTCCCCAAGTCCTGGGCAAAACACTATGGAGCATTGGGATAAGAGCTGCAGGATATGCAAAGGTCACATGTTGCATCCTTGGAGTCTGCAGGCACCCTTTGAAACAGAATTATCTGAGATCCTCATGTGCAAGAATGAGCTCCATGAGACCCTGAGCAACCTGTCCCGCTGGATGAAGGACGAGAAGGTGGACAGGATTCTGGTGAGAGGGAAGAGGAGAGAGAGGATGGGAGGCAGAGCTGGGTGGGGTGCTGGTGCAGGGTGGGACCTGATGTGGTGGGTGTCCCACAGGCGGTGCAGCTGGACTCTGCCTTCATCCGCAAGGACCCCTACGGGGTGGTGCTCATCATAGCGCCCTGGAACTACCCCATCCACCTCTTCCTGGTGCCCCTCATTGGGGCCATCGCTGCTGGTGAGCGCAAACTTCAGTCCCCTGGCCTGGAGGATCCCAGCAGTGCCAAGCACTGGTGAGGGCTCTTCATCCATAGTGGGGCTGGCTGTCACCGTGTCACAGCTCCAACATCCTGTCTGTCTTCCCCAGGGAACTGTGCCATCATCAAACCCTCTGAGGTGTCCAAGAAGACAGAAAGACTCGTGGCAGAAGCGCTGCCCAGCTACCTGGACAAGGTGGGACACTCTCCCCATCCCCGTGGCACAGCTGGGGCACCCCTGCACACACAGAGCTGTGCTCTGAGCTGGCCTCACACACCATCTCCAGTTTCATGTACTGCCCAACTTCCTTCCTCCATGCCCAGCCAGTGTCCCAGCCTCCCAGGGTGCTACTGGTGGGGACAGATGGTGACAAGGGGGGGCCTTTCTCATTTCCTTGCAGGACTGCTTTGCTGTGGTGACTGGTGGTGTGCAGGAGACCACCAGGCTGCTGGAGAACAAGTTTGACTACATCTTCTTCACTGGTACGTCCTATGGGACAGAACAGAGCCCTGCCGGGATGTTTTGTGAGGAGAAAGACGGGTTCCCTCCAGACATCCCTGCTGAGAAGGCAGGGACTGGGTTGGAGGATCTGAGATGTGTATCTGAGGTCTGGTGGGACCCAGTGCCACATCCCAGAGCCGCGTGATGGCTGGTGGGATTCCCACCTCAATCCATGTTTTCCCTGCCCGCAGGCAGCCCCCCGGTGGGGCGGATCGTGATGACAGCCGCTGCCAAGCACCTGACACCGGTGACACTGGAGCTGGGGGGCAAGAACCCCTGCTATGTGTCTGACACCTGTGATGTGACCAATGTGGCGCGGCGCGTGGCCTGGGGCCGCTTCTTCAACGCGGGGCAGACCTGCATTGCGCCCGACTACCTGCTCTGCACCTTGGAGATGCAGGAGAAGCTGCTCCCAGCCCTGCAAAAGGCCATCAATGATTTCTATGGCCCCAACCCCCGGGAATCCCCGGATTTTGGCCGCATTGTGAGTGACAAGCAGTTCCAGCGGGTGCAGAGGCTGCTGGGCAGCGGGCGCGTGGCCATCGGGGGACAGACGGACGAGGCCGAGCGCTACATCGGTGAGGCTTGGGGGTCACTCACATCTGCATCCTTGCATGGAGCACATTCCAGGTTTGGAGAAGATTATGAGGGGAACTGGGTGCTTCGGCAGGTGGCCTTTGGTACAGGAGATGTGTCCTGGGGGATCACCAAGGTGCCATCTCTGACCTCTGGGCATGGCTGATGCTGTCTGCGTTTCCTCTCCGCAGCTCCCACTGTGCTGGTGGATGTGCAGCCCTCAGATCCTGTCATGCAGGAGGAGATCTTTGGGCCCATCCTGCCCATCATCATCATCACCAACATGGATGAAGCCATTGACTTCATCAACAGCCGGGAGCGACCCTTGGCTGTCTATGCCTTCTCCTCGGATGACAAGGTAAATCCAAGCTAGGACTACACCTGCCCTGTGCTCCTTGGCAGCTGTATCCAGCCATGTTTGTGCTCCAAGTGTTTCCCTTACAGCACACAGCCCTAGTCAGGGGGTATGGATTGTGTTTGGAATTAGTGGAATGGGGTGGGAGACCCATGTCTCGTGTTCTTCATGTCACTCCCAGGTGGTGAACCGGGTCCTGGAGCGGACAAGCAGTGGTGGCTTCTGTGGCAACGACACTATGATGCATGTGACACTGCCCTCACTGCCCTTTGGAGGCATTGGTAGGTCCAAAATCCCCAACCCTGGCCGTTGGGAGCCAGGTGTGATCCCACCCATGGTCAGGAAGGGTCTCTGGAGGAACTCTCAGCTCCAGAGGGCTCAGTAGTCCATAGGGAAATTCTCCTCCAGAAGCCCTTTGCTTCATCTTGGGCTCTTGGGCTTTGCTGGACACCCATGGAGCACCCTGAGGTTCCTTCTCTCCACATTCCCCATCCCAAGCTCTGTGTTCCCTGGATCCATGGAAATGTGGATTACCACACAGGGAATCAGAGCTTGAAGCAACCTGGTCTAGTGGGAGGTGTTCCTGCCCATGGCAGGGGGGTGGAACTGAATAATCTTTAAGGCCCTTTCCAACCCAAACTATCCTGGGATTCCATGATGGAGACACCTGCTTTTTATGGGATGATCTCCACTACCAGCTCCTGTTTTCCACTCCTGTTTTCCACCTTTTTTCGTCTCTTCCCACTCAGCTGGCCAGGAGGCATCAGTGACTTCCCTTTATCCTGGGGCTGCCGATGTGTGAGGAACTGCACCCAAGGCATCACCCCAACCATGATTAGCATTTTATCAGGAAGACTGACTGGCTCAGGCTGACTCATGGCATTTTATGCCATCTGTTACTAAATCATGTGTGGATTTTGTTATTTTTTGCCAGCCTGCCTGGCTTTCCTGTGCTTGTTCTTGGCCAGCCAGCTTTCACCTCCTGACATTGATCCCTGGTGCTGGGTGCCACCTTGCCAAAGGCACCTACCTTGGTCATTGTGCCTCTCCACCCCTGCAGTCTTGCCCCCTTGCAGCAGGGCTGGATCCAGCATGGATGGGATGACTTTTGGAGGGTATTCCTGTGTTAGGGAAGGTCATCTGGTGGGAGCATCACCTCATCGGTGACACCCATCCAGTTGCTAAACATCTTAATTTAAATGGTAAAATCCACTGAGGAAAGAGTTTTGGGGAATTTCTCCACCTTCCAGCCTGATCTTCCCACTCCAAACATCCACTTGGGTGAGCACTAGGTCACCTCGTGGTCCTCTTTGGGTCACATTCCTGGGAAGCTCATCCATGGCTTGGAAGGTAGCTGGATGAAGTCTTGGTGCTGCTTTCACAGAGCTGGGAGCCTAATTTTGGGTTCTTTGACCCAAAAGATGGCCAGATCCAGCTGTCCACCGGGGTGCTGTGCTGTGTATTGCAGGGAACAGCGGCCTGGGAACGCACCACGGCAAGTTCAGCTTTGACACCTTCTCCCACCCCCGTGGGTGCCTGAAGCGCGGGATGGGCCAGGAGCCCCTCAACGCCCCGCGCTACCCCCCCTACAGCCAGAGGAAATTCGGGATCATCCAGGCCGCTTTAAAGACGGCACGTGTGAGTGACTGCACCCTGCTCTGAGGGTCTCCACATCCCACTCAGGACATCTCTTGTTGCTGGTCTTGGTGCTCAGGTGCAATGAAAGGTGTTTCTCAACATCCTGTGTGCTTCCCTTTCACTTCCCTGCACCCCTGCTCACCCAGAGAGTCCCTTGTCCCCCACATCTCCCTCCATTCCAGTCCCATATCCCTCTTTTCTGGCTGTTTGGGGCTTTATTTCCACTGGTACCACCAGAGCAGAGGGGTCTCCTGTGCCCCTCATTGTGTACTCTGCTTTGAGAAGGTCCACAACAACTCCCTAATTCTAAATCCTTGAGCTGGGACGATTCTGGTTTCTCCTGCTCTATGATCCCAGTCTCCTTTGCCCTATGATATCAGTGTCCTTTGCCCTGTGTTCCCAGTTTCTCCTGCTCCATGATCCCAAGTTTCTTTTGCCCCATGTTCCCGTTTATCCTGCCCCATGATCCCAGCTTCCTTCGCTCCATGCTGCGCCATCTGCGGGGCTGGTTGTGCCGGTAAAGGGATACCCATTCCTGCTAGGCTGTCCTGACTGAATCCCACGGGGATTTCCCCGAGTGGGCGGATGGGGAGAACGGGACGAGGCAGCTGAGACAAAGACAGTTTAACAGGGAACGGGAACCATCCCTGATGCCCGCCTCCAGGGACTGTGCCGGCCCTGAGGGGTCGGGGCCAGCGCTGAGCCCGCCAGAGGCAGAGCCGGGCTTTGTAGTGAATCCAAGTGTCTGGGCCGCTCCAGCTTCGAGACCGTCCGGCAGCCGTGGCCCGAGCTGCTCCAGAAACCGGACGGAGAGCTCCGGAGGCTCGGGAAGCGCTGGAGTAGCGGGAGCCTCCGCGCCGCCACCGCAACCGCGCGCCTCCGCCATGAACACGCGCTTCCGCCCCTTCCCGCCCCACCAATCACCGCGCAGCACGGCCGCGCTCCGCCCAATCAGCGACGCTTCTCCCTCTTTCTTCCCGCCCCCTCGCCCTTTGCGGGACTCCCACCAATGAGAAGCGCGTCCGCTGTGGCTCGCCCCGCCCACGACGCGCCGCCGCACGCGCATGCGCATTGCCCGCTGGGGCGAGCAGGGGTCAGGACGGCGGAGGGCCCTTGGGGCAGGTGAGGTGCGGGGGGGGCCCGGGGGCGGCTCGGGGCTGCGGTCACCCCCGGTGGCGTGTAGTGGGCACCCAAATCCCGCCTGGGGCAGAGGGGGCGGCCCGGACACTGCGCTACCCTCCGCCGCCATCCACTCCGAGGGACATACACGGGCGGAGCGGGGACTTGGGGGGTGACAGGAAGGATCGGTCCCGCGGGGGGCCTCAGGTGGGTGTGGGGCGACGGCGGGGGAGGACCGTGGGGACGGGGATGGGGAGACACGTGGGTCCCTTGGAGGGGGCAGGACATCAGGGCCCCTGGATTCTTAGGGGTGGGATGGGGAGGGGACACCTAGGTACTCCTGGGGGGTGGGGCGTGGATATCCTGGTCGCCTGGGGGAACAGCTGGGTCCCTTTTAGGGGGTGGACAGGATACTTGGGGGATGCATTTGGGTCTCTTAACAGGGGGCTGCAAGGAGGGATAGGATGCCTGGGTGCCTTGAGAGGGGTTGGCAGAGGAAACGGGATGCTTAGATCCCTGGGGGGAAGCGCTGAGGGTTCTTTGTGAACTGTTGGGACAGGAGTGCCTGGGGGTCAAGGTCTCTTTGGGTGGAGGAGTGGGGATCAGGGTGCCAGTGCCCCCCATGGGAAGTGGGGGGCCCCTGGCTGCCCCAGGCCCTTACTGGTATTTGCTGAGGTTCCCTCTGCCCCCCAGGACCGGCCATGGCAGCGCTGCGACTGCTGTACCAGGCTGCCCGTGCAGGTGAGGCCACCCAGGAGTCCCCAAACCTCCTGAACCCCCTAAACACCATTGTGACCCTCCTGACCCTCCTGTCCCACCCCAGGTCCCCTGGCCCCACTGGGCTCCCTGCGCCCGCTCAGCACCAGCACCCCCAGGGACTGTTACAGTGAGTACAGCCATGCCACCCCCCTGGGGGCCCAGCTCCCACCCTGGGGCTCTGCAGGGTGGCCACAGCTCCCCTCTTCCCGCAGAGTACGTCAACGTCCGGGAGCCGGCCATGGACATGCGATCCATCACCGACCGCGCCGCCCAGACCCTGCTCTGGACTGAGCTCGTCCGAGGTGAGACCCCGCTCACCCTCCTCATTTGTGGGGTGATTCTCCCCTTCCCGAATACGCCGTAACCCCTCTTTCTCCCCCGCAGGCCTGGCCATGACCCTGAGCTACCTTTTCCGTGAGCCGGCCACCATCAATTACCCGTTTGAGAAGGGCCCGCTGAGCCCGCGGTTCCGCGGGGAGCACGCGCTGCGCCGGTACCCGTCCGGGGAGGAGCGCTGCATCGCCTGCAAGCTCTGCGAGGCCGTGTGCCCGGCACAGGTGAGACTTCCTCCTCCTCCTCCTCCTCCTCCTCCTCCTCCTCCTCCTCACCCGGGGCTCTGGCTGTGACGGTGTCCCCATGCCAGGCCATCACCATCGAGGCCGAGCCCCGCGCCGACGGCAGCCGCCGCACCACGCGCTACGACATCGACATGACCAAGTGCATCTACTGCGGGTTCTGCCAGGAGGCCTGTCCTGTGGATGCCATCGTGGAGGTGAGTTGGGCCTGCAAGAGGCACTGCAGGGACTCCCCTTTCCCACCACGGTGACCCCAAGGGTGACCCCGTCCCACCCTGGCAGGGCCCCAACTTCGAGTTCTCGACGGAGACGCACGAGGAGCTGCTCTACAACAAGGAGAAGCTGCTCAACAACGGCGACAAGTGGGAGGCCGAGATTGCAGCCAACATCCAGGCTGATTACCTGTACCGGTGACGGCCCCACCTGCCCCCCAAATAAAGTGTTTGGGGGTTCTCCCCCTATGCTGGCACTGTGGGTGCCAGCCCCTTCCCATAACTCTGTGTCTTTTCCTTTCCAGCGCTGGGGGCAGAGCCCCTGACCCCTGGGGGACCCCACCTGGGTGTGTGGTTGTGTTTTGGGGAGGAGGATGCGGGTCCTGGGGGTGCTGGCACCAGTGCTGGGGTAGGGAGTGGTTTGCAGAGAAAGGTGTGGGAGGTATAAGGGGGGGAGATAAGGATGGAGGAACAGTGCTGGGGGGGATTTAGGAATCTGGGAGGGTCATTTCCAGCTTCTGAGGGCAGCCAGGGTGGGATGGCCTGGTGATCCTGGCAAGGGGGGTTCACAGTGGTACTGGTGTGAGGGTCCCAGTAATGCCTGTGATCCGGGTGATCCCAGCAGAGGGTCCTGATGGCACCAGTGGGGGAGCCTCTGGTGGTACTGGATGGGTATTCCCATGATGCTGGTGTGTGGGTACCAGCGTGGGGTGCCTGGCAAATCTGTGGTCTCACAATGGTACCAGTGTGTGGGGTCCCGATGATCCCAGCAGGGAGATCCCAGTGCTACCAGTTGTTAGGACTTGTCCCTCGAAGGTGAGAGTAACACAGGGGCAGATTAGAATAAAAGGACTCTTAGTGATTGGTGTTTATATATGTGTAGGGTTTATTTAGGTGGCAATGGAAAGCAGGTATGTGGGTGTTTTGGTCATTATTATCTACAGTAATACAGCTACATGAAAGCATAAAAAATGTTATTTTAAAGAAATGTCAAAAGGAAAAGAGAAAAAAAAGAACTGAAAGATAAGGGTAAAAACAAATCACCCCTGACAGATCTTGTGACTTGGTTGTTGCAATAGTTGTCCCTTGGTCGAAGTGATGGTCTAGATCTGTCAGCGGTGGGGGAAGAAGCCCACAAAACACAAAGTCTGATGGGTTAAAATGCAATCAGGCTCAGGGGGAATGCCCAGGTTTCAGTCCTCTGGTGAAAGGTCTCAGAAATGAGTCTGGGAGCGCCTCGGGGCTCTTTGATGCTCAGTGATCTCTTTTCAGCTGCCTCTCACGGCGGCGCGGTTCAGCCTTCCTTCCTCCGGAGGGGAAGCATTAGAACTGAGCCAGTTGTGCAAGGGAGAGCCAGAGCGTGACGAGAAGGCCGATTGTGCCTTGCAGGATGCAGGCAGTGATAGTTCACCCCCTTTGTGTTATGCAGACTGGGCAGTAGCACCCCAAACCTCTTCTCTCCAGGGATGTCAATCTGGCCCCAGCAAAGCACCCTGGCTCCGGCACAAATGGGGGTTGTTTGGAGTAATTACTCACTGACAGTCCGGTCTCACACCGGTGCGGGGGTCCTGCTGATTCTTGCGGGCGGTTTTCCGGCTCCGGGAAATGTTTCCCATTTCCGTCCTCCTCGGGGGATGTTGTGGGGGTCCTGTCCCCGGGGGGCCGCTCCCCACGCGGTGCGCTGTGTCCCGGGGAACGGGTTTGCCGGGGGGCGGCGGGGCCGGGCCGGCCGGTCCCTCCCCGGGGCCGGGCTCTTCCTGGGGAAGAGGAAGTGCTGGAGCCCGGCCGAGCCCGGCGCGGGGGGGGCACGGCCGGGTGGCTCCGGAGAGGGTCCGGCCCGGGGCGGTCCCGGGGCGGGGAATGCGCCGGCCCTGACTCAGAGGCAGCTGAATGGGGCAGGGGAAGGGGGGGTTTCGAAAGTACTTTGCCAGCCGGGTGCCGGGCACAGCCGCGTGTGCCTGAGCGGGCCGGCTTCCCACGGTCGCAGCCCGGTTCCGTCTCCGCAGCCGCCGAGACAGCGAGGCGACCTCTGCCCTGTTGTTCCCCTTTCCCGCCCTCACGCCTGAGGAAGCTCTCAGTGTCCCATCCTCATCCCACCCCGTTCCCTCCTTTTCCGTTCTCTCCCATCCCCAGGTGTGTGCGCTGACGCCTCCGCAGCCCGGGCCGGACCGGGCGTCTCGGGGGGGCCATGGGGTCCCTGTTCCGCAGCGAGGAGGTTTGCTTGGCCCAGCTCTTCCTGCAGTCGGCTTCTGCCTACAGCTGCATCAGCGAGCTGGGGGAGCGCGGGCTGCTGGAGTTCAGAGACGTGAGTAGGGGCTGGGGGCGTCTTGGGGTGTCTGGGGTGCAGGGGGTTCGGCTGGGTGGGCCTGGGTGCTCTGGGTTTGGGGTGCTCTGTGTACAGGGGGTTTGGTCTGCTCTGGTTTGGTGTGCGTGTTCTAGGGTGCCGTGGGAACAAGGAAGTTGGTCAGGCTGGGTTTGGTGCCTGGGCTGCGTGTTCCCCCGGGGTGCTGAACCCCCCAATGCAGTGTGGGGCCATGCCTTGACTGTGCCCCCGCAGCTGAACCCCAAAGTGAGCCCCTTCCAGCGGCGCTTCGTGGGCGAGGTGCGGCGCTGCGAGGAGATGGAGAAAACCTTCAGTGAGTGCCGCGGGCTAACTTTGGGGGGGCTTCTCAGGGGACCGCCCGGCTCGGCCCCTCAGTGTGACCGTGTCCCCCCGTTCTCCAGCCTTCCTGCAGCAGGAGCTGCGCGCCGCGGGGCGGGTGCCGGGGCCGTGTCCCGAGAGCCCGCGGGCGCCGGCGGCGCGGGAAGCGCTGCGGGTGCAGGAGCAGTCGGAGCAGCTGGCGCAGGAGCTGCGGGAGGTCAGCCGGAACCACGCGTCCCTGCGCGGCCGCCTGCGGGACCTGCGGCAGTGCCTGCACGTCCTGCGCGAGGGACAGCGCTTCACCAGCCAGCCGGTGGGTCCGGGGGTCCCCGCCCGCCTGGGGGTGCTACCTTGTGCCTCAGTTTCCCCCGGGCTCATCCCTCTGCTCCGCATCGCCGCAGGCCCCCCTGGGCACCCCGCCGCGGCCACCGGCGCTCTCGGAGCGTGAGCCCATCCTGGACCCCTCCGTGCACCAGCACCTCGAGCGCAAGATCAGGTGAGAGGGGGAACGCTGTGGGGCGGGGGTGGAGAGGGGCTCTGGGGCAGTGGTGTGGCCGTGGGGCAGCTGGGAAACTGCGGGATATGGCTTGGAGATGACCTTTGGGGCAGCGGTGCAGCCATGGGGCGGTTTGCCTATCCCTGCACTCCTGCCGTGTCTCTGCAGCTTCGTGGCCGGTGTCATCCACCCGTGGCGAGTGACGGCCTTTGAGCGGCTGCTGTGGCGCGCCTGCCGCGGGTACCTGGTGGCCTCCTTCGTGGAGATGCCCGAGCCGATGGAGGACCCGGCCACGGTGAGGCAGCACCCAGGGGCGGGCTGGCACGGCTGTGGGGGCTGGGACACCAGAGTGACACGGACTGTGCTGTCCCCAGGGTGAGAGCATCACCTGGGTCATCTTCCTCATCTCCTACTGGGGCGAGCAGATTGGGCAGAAGATCCGCAAGATCTCGGACTGGTGAGTGGCCGTGTATTCTCCACAGGGAGGTTTATTTAGTAACACCCACTCTGGACCCTGCTGTGGGGCCAGGCTGGGCAGCCCTGACACCCCTGACACAGCCATGTCTCTCTGTGCCAGCTTCCACTGCCAGGTGTATACGTACCCGGAGAGTGAGGCCAGCAGGACGGAGGCCATTACCAGGCTGCATGGGCAGATCCAGGAGCTCAGCGTGGTGAGCTGGGTGCCATGAGGGGATGTGGGGGCCACGCTTGGATTGCCATCCCTGACACAGGTGCCCGCAGACGCTGGAGGAGACGGAGAAGTACCTGGCGGAGGTGCTGGACAAGGTGGCGCAGGTGCTGCCCACCTGGCGTGTGCAGGTGCAGAAGATGAAGGCCATCTACCTCGTCCTCAACCAGTGCAGCTTCGATGTCACCAAGAAGTGCCTCATTGCCGAGGTCTGGTGCCCCGTGCGGGACCTCACCCAAGTGCAGGAAGCCCTGCGCCAGGGATCTGTGAGTGGCTCTGTGTCCCCATGTCCTTGCACCAGGGATTGTTCAGTCTATCCATGTTCTTGTTCTGGGGTTGCTCAGTTGTCCTTGTGTCAGGGGTTGCTCTGTGTTCCCATGTCCTTGTGCCTGGGTTTCTTGCTGTCCCACGTTTTCATGTCAGGGGTTTGTTGGTGTCCCCATGTCCTCATGCCAGGGCTTGTTCTGTGTCTCCATGTCCTTTTTGTGGGGTTGCTCAGTGTCCCCATGTCTTCATGCCAGAGGTTGCTTGGTGTCCCCGTGTCCCCTCATCGTGATGGAGCATGTGCCAGGCTGGGGGGGATTGTGGGGTGGGTGCAAAGACCAAGGTCTGGGTGCTGCTGCCAGGAAGGGGGGTGTTGTGGGCTGGGTGCCAGGGGCAGGCTCCACATGCGGGGCAGGGGAGTGCCAGGGGTGCCAGGATCAGGTTCTGGGTGCTGTTCCCGCAGTACCAGAGCGGCTCCAGCGTGGAGTGCTTCGTGCAGCGCGTCCCCACCTCGGAGAGCCCCCCCACCCTCATCCGCACCAACAAGTTCACCGCCGGCTTCCAGAGCATCGTGGATGCCTACGGGGTGGCCAGTTACCAGGAGGTGAACCCCGGTAAGGCCCCCTGGCACCCCCTGAGCCCAGGGCTGAGAGGGGATGCCTCGTGTAACGCAGTCCCTGTGTCCCACAGCACCCTACGCCATCATCACCTTCCCCTTCATCTTCGCCATCATGTTTGGGGACGTGGGGCACGGGCTGCTCATGTTCCTCTTTGCGCTCTGGATGGTGCTGTACGAGGACAGCCCCCGCCTGCGGCAGGGCACCAACGAGGTGGGGGCACCAGGGAGGGGTGGCATGCAGTTACAGACATGGGATGGCATGGGGGAGTGGAGCGGGGTTGGAGGTGTGGGACGTGGTTGGGGACATGGGATGGGGACATGGCTGGGGACAGGATGGGGCTGGTGGCTCGGAACAGGGTCAGTATGGGTCAGGGTGGTGCTGTGGGAAGGGAGTGGTGTGGGGCAGGGGAGGTAGTGTGGGACATGGGAGCTGTGTTTGCCCCCCTAGATCTGGCTGATGTTCTTTGAGGGGCGCTACCTCATCTTGCTGATGGGTGCCTTCTCCATCTACACCGGGTTCATCTACAACGAGTGCTTCAGCAAAGCCACTGCCATCTTCCCCTCTGCTTGGAGCGTGGCCACCATGGCCAACCACTCCTCCTGGAGGTGGGGTCCCACCCCCGTGCCCCCTGCCCGGGTCCCCCTCTCCAAACTTGCACTGACATCCCTCGCTCTGCCCCCAGCGCTGCGTACCTCGCCACCCACCCCTCGCTCACCCTGGACCCCAATGTCACCGGTGTCTTCCAAGGGCCATATCCGTTTGGGATCGACCCAGTGAGTGTCCCATGGGGATGACAGCGAGGTGGGACCCTCTGTGGGGCAGTGCAGAGTCTCACCCACCTTGTTTGTGGCAGATCTGGAGCTTGGCCACCAACCACCTCAACTTCCTCAACTCCTTCAAGATGAAGATGTCAGTGGTGCTGGGCATTGTG
Source organism: Melozone crissalis (assembly GCF_028551555.1). Taxonomy (NCBI): domain Eukaryota; kingdom Metazoa; phylum Chordata; class Aves; order Passeriformes; family Passerellidae; genus Melozone; species Melozone crissalis. Next base: position 4,509,471 of record NW_026535796.1, on the reverse strand, counting down.
CACATGGGCTTCGGCGTCGTGCTGGGGGTCTTCAACCACGTGTGAGTCCCTGGGCTGCACCCATGGGCTCTGGTCATGCCAAGGGGGCTGGGATTGGACTCACCTGGGTGGGATGGGGTGGCAGCTGGGGTCCTGTACCCCTGTACCTTGGTGAGTCCTGAGGATGTGCGTGGGTGGGAAGGGACAGGCTGAGCACGGCCAATGTCTTCCCATCCAGGCACTTCCAGCAGCGGCACCGGCTGGTCTTGGAGTTCCTCCCAGAGATGATTTTCCTCCTGGCTCTTTTTGGCTACCTGGTCTTCCTCATCTTCTACAAGTGGATCAAGTTCAGTGCTGCTGAGTCCATGGTGGCCCCCAGCATCCTCATCCACTTCATCGACATGTTCCTCTTCACCTCCAATGCCGAGAACCTCCCGCTCTACCCGGGGCAGGTACCACCCGCTGCCCTGGCAGACACCTACTCCCTACCCTGACTGGGAGAGCGGGTGTCAGGAGTGGGGGTAGACCCCAAAATGCTGTCCTTGTGCGCCAGGTGCCAGTGCAGATGGTGCTGGTGGTGCTGGCGCTGGCGTCGGTGCCCGTCCTGCTCCTGGGGACGCCGCTGTACCAGTGGTGCCGGCAGGGTACCCGGGGGACGGTAAGGCCAGGGGCCGTGGGGGGCTCTGTGGGGATCACAAGGAGATCTCACTGTGGGTGCCGTCCTGGTGCAGCCGCTGGCCACGGGGGAACAGGAGCCGCTGCTGGAGGGGCAGGAGGCTGGGAACTCTGTCAATGCCATCACAGAGGACGTGGAAAGAGGAGGGCACAGCCCTGACGCCAAGGTGAGGAGCATCCAGGCGGGCTTTGGTGGTGGGATGAGGGTGTCTGTGCCCCTTGCTGATGCTCCATATCCTCTCCCTCCCTGCAGCACTTGGACTTTGCCGAAATCTTCATGCATCAGGCGATCCACACCATCGAGTACTGCCTGGGCTGCGTCTCCAACACCGCGTCCTACCTGCGGCTCTGGGCGCTCAGCCTGGCACACGCCCGTGAGTCCCCCTGGTACCCCCTGTCCCACTCAGAGCCAGGCAGACCCTCACTCCCCCCTCCTGCTCTTGTCCCTCCCTTTCCCAGAGCTCTCGGAGGTGCTGTGGACCATGGTGATGCGGAATGGCTTCGTGGGGCTGAGCTACGTGGGCGGCGTGGTGCTGGTGCCCGTCTTTGCCGCCTTCGCCGTGCTGACCGTGGCCATCCTGCTGGTGATGGAGGGGCTCTCTGCCTTCCTCCACGCCCTGCGCCTGCACTGGTGAGCCCCCAAAGCTGATGGGTTCCTGGGTGGGTCTGGGGGGGACGTGACAGGCCCCCCAGAGCACTCCTCAACCCCCTCTCCTTGCCAGGGTGGAGTTCCAGAATAAATTCTACGTGGGTGCCGGGTACAAGCTGTGCCCCTTCGCCTTCACCCCAGACACCTGGGAATAGCCGTGCCAAGGGGATGCCAGGGGCTTGGAACATCGGCTGTGCCCCAAATTCCCCCCCACTGGACCCCTGGAGCCTCCTTGGTGGTGAATAAAGCCATCCCTGTGCCTCCCCCCAGCTCTGCGTTGCCATTGCTTGGGTAGGAGGTGCAGGGGGTGCTTGGGGGTGCCCCCCGTCACTGCTGGCCGTAGCCAAAGGTGGGGGCTGTGCTGGGGCCGTAGGTGCTGAGCTGGGGGAAGGCGGGCAAGGGGTAGGGCAGGGTGCGGGGTTTGGCTCCCACACAGACACCAGGGGGGCAGGTGAGGGGCTGGAAGGGGGGGGCAGGGAGCTCGGGGAAACTGGGGGGTGCTGCTGGCTGTTGGGGGGCAGCAGCCAGAGCCCCGTGGCTGCGTGGAGCCCCTGCAGGGGGGAGAGGCAGCAGCAGGGGCTCAGCCCCCCCTGCAGCCCCCCTACCTTTCTCCTGCTTCTCGGGCCCCGGGGGCAGCGGGGTGGCCCGGGCACGGGGCATGGCCCCCAGCAGGGACCCTGCCGGCACCCCACACCTGCAAGAGACGTGGGGTGGGGGCTCAGGGAGGTGACATCCTCACCATGGTGGGGGGACAACGTCCAGGCGTGCCTTACCATGGCTCGGGGTCGCCGTCCCGAAATCCCTTGGCAAAGGGGTTGCTGGCGATCTTCAGCTGGGTGATCTGCGGAGGGGAGCGGGGTCAGGGAATCCCTGGGAGGGGCCCCAGTTTCCCTCTGGCTGGTGCTCACCCGGTGGTTCTGGTAGGCTGTCACTGCCATGAACTGGGTCTCGGGGAAGCTGAAGGACTTGAAGTTCTGGTGGGCGAAGCGCTCGCTGTCGCGCCGCGGGTCCACAAAGACGACGTGGAAGCGGGGCTGGTAGCGGTGCATGGAGTTGAGGATGATCTAGGGGTGGGAAAGAGGAGGTGGCAGGAGCCCCCAGGCAGGGATGCATTGTGTGTCCCCACCACCCAGCCCGCAGCAGGGTCCTCACGTGGCCGTTGTCGTCCAGGAGGTTGTTGGTCAGCTTGAGCTTGTCGAAGGACACGATCTGCCGCATCCACTGGGCGCCCTTGGCGGGGGAGTCGGGGTGGAAGTGGACGCGGCCAGGAGCTGCCGGCTCGGCCCGGCCCGCCGCCAGCCAGGATGAGCTGTGGAAGGCGTATCTGCAGGGCAGGGAGGGGCTCAGCACCCCCAGATCTCATCCCCTGCCCCCACTGCCCCATCCCCACCTGTATCTCTTGTCATCCAGTGGGATGAAATCCATGAGCAGGACGTAGTCAGCCAACGGATCCAGCCCCGAAAGCTTCACCTGAAAGGTTGGGAACATCCTCCTGCACAGGGAGGGGGGTGAGAAGGGGGGTGTCCCCCCACCTTTTTGCAGCTCCCCAGGCCACTCGGTTCCCACCTGCCTGCCTTGGTGACGATCATCTCGGTGCCCAGGCGGTTGAACTCCTCCCAGAGGCTGCCCATCTCCAGCCGTGCCGCGGCGTGGCACACGTGCCGGTTCTTGCCGCCGGCCCCCGGCCCCTCGCCAGCCCAGCCGAGGCCAGGGGTGTGTGGAGACCCCTCACCCGGGCCCCCCAGGAACGCTGCAGAGGGTTGAAGGGATGTTGGTTTGGGGGAGCAGACCCCGTGCAAGGCCACCCCATCACACCCTCCCTCCATGGAGATGGTGGCAGGATCAGGGTCTCCTGTCCCCTACCACAGTCAGGTTTTATCCCCGTCCCCCCACACCCCAAACCGCCTCGGGACCCCCCCACTGGGTGCAGGGGGTGTTGTCATGGGTGGGTTTTACCTGCCATGGGTGTGGTGGCAGGGCAGGAGGTGTCCGTGGCTCCGTTCCCTGGCATGGTGGCAGTGGGACCCTTCAAAGCCCCCTCCCAGCGCAGCGCCGGCTCTGCAGTGTCCCTGCAGCCTGCCGGGGGTTTTATGCCCCAGCTCGGGGATGGAGAGGCGGGGGCTGGAGCCGAGGTGGTCCTTGGGGGCTGGAGCACGGCCCCCTTGCCCAGCCTGCCTTCGCGCCTTGACGCGGTGATGATGGACGGGAGGTGAGCGGTGGCGCCGCTGGGAGCACCCCCAGTCCCCAAACAGGGCTTGGGATGCCCCAGGCTGGGCAGGGACATCTTTCTTGGGGTGTTCTTGTCCCTCCACATCTCAGATCTGAGCGGGGAGTGGTGGGGGCTCCCCCAGGCAAAGCCCCTCTCAGTACGTGGCCGTCACCACCTGATATTGAAACCACGGTGAGGTGTTGAGGCATTGGCAAAGGTCCACTGCTCCAGCAGAGCCTCTGCAGCTCCGGAGGGAGGAACGAGCTGCCCCCTCCCCATGACGCCCCCAAGGTGGGTCCAGTCTCTGCCCTGGTGCTGGGACCCCTGTGCCCCTCATTGCAGTGACAGCGGGAGATGGATGGGGACCAGCAGGCGCCGCAGGGCTGAGGGCTCTTTGTGGGAGGTGACAGACACCGGGATGGGGCAGACAGCAGGAAAAGCAGAGGGATTGCTCCAGAGCCCCCCTACTCCCCTCCAAACTGCACTGGGGCCATGGATGCTGTCTCATAGCACACCATGGAGCGTGTTCTAGAGGGATGAGGGATGCTGACACTCTGGGAGAGAGTCTGGAGGAGCAGGGGATGTCCTTGTGGGGATGCTGATGGCTTTCTGTACCTGTTAGTGTTCCAGTGATGGCAGCACTGGCCTGAACTCCATCCCTGCTCTGCACAGAGCTGGACATTTTTCTCCAGCTGGGGCTCAGCCTTCTGTCCAGCCTTGTGTTCAGCACTTGAACGTCGTAACAAAGAGGGGACCCTGTGGGGCAGCCAAGGGGGCAGCCCGGGCAGCTCCTGCATTTGGGACCAGGGCCAGGACTGATGTGAAGCGGGCAGGCACCACCTCCCCAGGTTCCCCCACATCCCCCACACGTGTCCGTGCCCTGCAGGGCCGGCTCAGCCCCATCCATCTCCTGCTGTCAGCCGGGCCTGGCTGCGGGGCCGCTATCGAGCGCCAGATGAGGAGGTGTGAGAGAGGCAGGGCTGACAGCGGGCAGCAGGATGGAGGGGGCTCAGCCCTGGGCAGGATCACACCTGCCAGGGCTCATCCGCAGCTCCTGGAGCTCCTGGGTGGAACCGGATGAGCTTTAAGGTCCTTTTCAATCCGAGCCATTCCAGGATTCTCCAGCCAGTGAAGGTGCAGGTGAGTCTCCTAAACGCCATGTTGAAGCATATGGTACAAAATGGCTTTTCACAATGAACTGTTTTGGTCCCAAATGGGAGCCAGAAAAAATGTCAAAAAAGGTAAGCAGTGAATCTTTCTCACGGGGAATAACTGCCCCAGACAGCAGGACAGGCTGGACAGAGCTGTGGAGGTTGTGGTGGCCACCAGGATGGAACAGGAGAGGAGTGTTGGCACACAGTCAGATGACTCCCTGCAATGAGCCTCTGACTCAGCTGGAATGGGGAAGTGAAGGCTGCTTGGGGGGCAGTGAGGGCAGAAGAGGAATTGGCCCTGTTTCGCAGGGAGCGGTGAGCAGCCGGCACGGCGGGGTCAAGAGGGAAGTGAGAAGGGAGGAAGTGACAATACTCATTTCTGAACCAGAAACACATGTGTCTGTTAGGTAAGAGTGGGCAACTCTTGAGCAGCAGTTGGCTCTTTATTTTATTTATTAATTTTAATTTTTTTTCTTTCATTTTTAAATCCCTGATTGAGAAAAGAGGAAGAGAATTTTAGCAGGTAAAGTTGTACCCTGGAAGTGTCCAAGGCTGCCTTGGCCAGAGCTTGGAGCACCCTGGTCTAGTAAAAGATGTCCTTGCCCATGGCAGGGGGTGGAACTGGAGGATCTTTAAGGTCCCTTCCAATCCAAACAATTTCAGGTTCCATTTGCTCTAGAGAATGTGTAGTACAATAGAAAATTGATAATTGCTAAGATAAAGCAATAATTTCCTTTAATATGTCCATTACTTAATGTATTTTCCTGTCCCGTGTATGATGATTAAAGGATATATTATAAAAATATAATTATGTATAACTAAAAGGTAATGTAGAAATAGAGAAGAATTTAAAAAATCTTTCAAACTCAAGTCTCCAACAAACCAGTTTGGTTTTGCTTCACTCCTGCTGACACCACTGTTCACGTGAGCAGCATCGCTCCGTCTCTGCGGGCGTTCATTCCAATGTGCTGTGGGGATCCCAGCCCTAAAACCCCAGCATGGATCCCAAGGCCTCTGGGGAAGGCTCATTCTCTTTTCAGGTGCTTCAGAGAGCCTTTGGCAGCTGCTCATGTGGGGAAGGTGTGAAAGTTAAAATCTTCCAGCTATGTTAAAGGATGGAAGAGTTCAGGTGAGACCAATGGGGCTTGAGGACTTCAGCTCCAGGACCTGTGAGTATCTTGACTCAAGCTGCCATTAACTAAAGGGTGGCACTTCTTTAAGTGGGTTTGGGGCAATTTTTTGCTGGATGGAAGCGGTCATAAATCGGATTAGGAGGGGGGTGGTTTTCCCTTGAAGCTGCTCGTGGATGAACTTGCAATCAGGAATGCTGGTCTCATTTTAATTGACCCAAATTGATTGGAAATCACTTCAGCGGTGTCTGTTGTCAATTTAATGCAACACTAATTAATGTGGAAAATTAGGCCATGGTGTTATTGTATTTGTTATTGTATTTTTTTGTCTCTAAATAAGAACATCTCCCTCCCTCCTGCAAAATCTCATCCCTTCCAGGGACAGGGCATGGCAATTCTCTGGCCCTGGCACAGGTGTCCAAGGCCAGCTTGGACAGGGCTTGGAGCAGCCTGGGATAGTGGAAGGTGCCCTTACTGATGGCAGGGGTGGAACAAAATCAGCTTTAGGATCCTTCCAACCCGTTCCATTCCAGGATTCCATAATTCTGTGCGCTGGATTCAGGCACACCCGGCTCCTTCGATGCCTCCAAACCTCCCTCTCCATCTCCTCTCCAGTGTGTCTGTTCCCACCCAGGCAGGGCTGACTTTCCACCCCAGCTGCAGCTTTCTGATTATTCCTGCTCCCAGGTTTCAGGACTTGAGTCATCTCAGCCCATCTCGTCCTCTCTCTTTGTGGGCTTTGAATGAGTCACCACAGGTTCCCCTGATGGAGACAACAATGTGTCTGGGGGCTTTGACTCATCTGATCTATTTAAAACATTTTTTTATGGAAAAATGGCATGGATTTCTCCACTTGGTGCCTGGTGGTGAAGAGTGGCAGGGTGACACAGTCACATGGGAAATGCAGGATTTATTCAGAGCAGGCATGCTCCGGGCACAGGCTGAAGAGTCAATTTGAGCCTCAAGGGCTTAAATTCAGACTATAATCAACACCAGGAAGTGTAAAAACAATTTACAGCAGCAGGAGAGTTCCTGAAGCGTTTTCCCTTTATGCCAGTTTGCAGTTGGAACACTTCTCCAAATCCTGGGCTGTCTCCCAACTCCTGAATCTTGATTTCCTACATCAATTCTTTTCAATTCCCTGTGATGCCTACAGATCAGTTACATATTCCAAGAGATAAATTTGTAGATACATATAATTGTGTATTTCTAAGAAAAGATGCTTTATATATATTAAGAAATTATATCTAAACATTTTCCTAATATATAAAAAGGAATGAATATATTGAAATTATTTTTATATGTTTGTTAATATATAATGTAAAAATTACAAATATGTTATATATGTATATAGAAGTAGGAAATCAACCCTCAAGTTTCCATTTAACTTTCTGAAACTGATTGAACTTTATTTATTTATCAGTACAGGTCTCCTCTCAAGGAGCTGCTTCCAGAGTAACCAATTCCCAAACCATCCCAGGATTCTGCGTCACCGTGTGTGGGTCTCACTGGGACATGGCACATCCTCTTGTGGGCTACCCTGGGCATGTTGATCCATCTAATTCTACCTGAGATGTCACAGCATATGAAAACCTGCTCCAGCTGCGCCTGGGAGCTGAGAGGAGCCAAAATTTCCTCCAGGTATGTTTGTATTGGGTGTAGGGAAGAAATCCTTCCCTGGGAGGGTGGTGACACAGAGGAGCTGTGGCTGTCCCTGGATCCTGGCAGTGTCCAAGGCCAGGCTGGACAGGCTGATCCTGGTGACTCCTAGTACAGCCCGTTGGAAGGTGCTCTACTGCCCTGCACAAGGATCTTATGGGATTTGAGTAGGAAAGCAGGTGCCACAATGGAGATGCTTACCCCAGGAGGGCAGGGATGAATATTCCACACCAGCCTCTGAGCAGGGATGAAATGTGATCCTGCTTTTTAACTGAATTCATTTCCATTCTGTGTCTCCCATCCTTCCACCAAGCAAAGGTTCGTTGAGTAAGAAAAAGCGAGGCTGAACTTGGATTAATCAAACCATTGAGGTCAGTTTTCTGACAGGGCAGATTTCCAGGTCCAGGCAGGTGGAGGCTGCCCCTGGGGAGGACTCAGCCCCCAAACCGCTCGATTTTCATTATCTGTGACAGCTCCAGTACCGTCCCGGTGTCCCCTTCCCTCCAGCATCTCCTCGTGGGTGATGAAAAGCAGCTCTAAATCCTCATTACAGCACCAGGAGACCAGACACACGGCTTGTGGGACATCTGAAATGGGATGTCAGGTTCTGGGGATGAGGCTCAGCCCTTCAGCCAAGGTTTATCCAATAATGATGATTTCCAGGTTTGGATCCATTTGGCAGGAGCCTGCGGTGCCTACCCTCGGTTTACTCTCTGGTGTAACTCTGTCAAGCCATGATTAATGTTATCCAGGAGAAAAATCGATGTTTATTTATTCTATCTGTCACAGAGTGGGATTTTAGGAGCTGTTGATCTCTCCCTGGTGAGCAGCAAGACGGAGCCTGAATTTATCTTTTTATCTCTAAATGAAGAATCACATTTAGAGCACAGTGAGGTGAGACAAAGCCCGGCTCTTATTCCTAGTGCTTTCACCTAGACAAGCTCTTCCTGGGACAGGGGGAGCAGGTATTTATTCCTCAAGTGCTCAACCTGGACTGGGAACGCTCAGAAAACAAGGAAAATTTTCATTTTTCCAGCAGGTACTGGGAAAATCGTGGACTTCCATGCACGAATGGTTGGAGGAGCACTAAGAGGAAGCCTTGCAATTTCCCGATGATCGGTCCTGGTGCGGTATTTCCCTCTTTAATGCCCCAAAAATTCCCCATTTCCAGCGGCTCCGCCCGGGGCTCAGCGCGGCTGGCGGCGCGCTCGTGCTGCCCTCTGCGGGCGGAGCGCGGTACTGCACCCAGGGGCTCGGGGCGGAATGCGCCTCACGGCACTGCGCATGCGCAGTCCGGCCGTGCCGGGGGGTGGGGAGGTGTGGGGCATTCCCGGCTGTGCCTCAGTGCTGCCGCCGTGTGGGAGCGCCCGGCACTGCAGGCGCCGTCCCCGGCCTGGGGGGAGAAGGGGAACGGGCCGGGTCTGGGAGAGAGGGGGGAGGTTCCTGCGATCGAATTTGGTTCGGAAAGCACCGCAAAGCGCATCTAAACTCCTGCTTTCCGATTCTGCAGCAGAGAACGCGTCTGACTCCTCAGCATCACGGACATTGTCAGTACTTCCCGTGGTGCTGTCCGGGATTGTCCGGGAATGGGAATGGCTAGTGGGAGCTCGGGCAGAGCACCTGGAAACCGGGTAAAATCAGAAATGGGATTGTTCTGCCTGCTGCAGGGTGTGCATTGCTTTTCAAGGTGTTCCTCTGATCCCTGTCACAGTAGCTTCTTAGAGTTGGAGCAATTCCCTAGCAGGGAACTTGACTTGGAAGCTGCCTCCTGAACTTTTGTCCACATTTATTTTATCTCCCACATGGAGATGCCTAAGGGAAGGTGGGACGTTCCTAACAAAAGAACATCCCAGTCCATTGGTGGTAGAGACTTTAAAGTGTGAGTGGATGTGCCTTTAGGACACTTCTAATTCCTTAGTATTTGAATGGAATTGAAATGAAATATCCAGATCCTGACAAGCTTGTGTGAACTGCAAAGCCTCTGCAAGTGTTTTACAGCCAGGGAGGGAGACAAGAGTCTGGAGTCTCTCCCCAGAAACTGGCTGCTGTTTGTTTGAGCAGGCATAGGAATGATTGTGGATTCCCTGGGGCTGTCCTTATGGAGAAAGGTTTATTTATGTGCCCTGGGTTTATTCAGGGTCTCTTCACAATGATGGAAACTGATTTCATTGAAATGCCAGAGGTGCCCAATGCTTTCCCCAGGCAGAGCTCAGAGCCAGCCCTGTGGGAAGGGGTTTAATGCCCATTTTCCCCATCCCTCCAGGCAGCAGCACTGGAGCACTTGAGCCAGACATGGCCAAGGTGCCCAGTGCTGGCAGGAGGCAAATCCAGGGATTGGCCAGTGGGAGTTTGCACTGCTCCTGGAATGCCAGACCTGGAGCTGTGCTTCAGAGAGCCCAGGAGATGCTGCCTCACTCAAACCTTGGTTAAAGCTCAGCAGCCTCCCTGCTCCCTTGGCATTATTGCTGCTCCCTTTGCTGCTCTTCCTTATTATTATTATTATTATTATTATTATTAATTATTGATGTCATTGTTACTGTTGTTACTATTGTTACTGTTATTACTATTATTGTAAACTCCCACTCCATCTCTTCCACAGCCCTTTGCTGCTCTAGGAAAGCCCCTCCAGCCTGGGAAGGAGCTCCTGGCTCCAGACATGTTCCCAGTGCCCAGGAGCAGCAGGACCTGTGCTGTTCCCAGCAGGTGAGGCAGAGGTGCCTTTCCTTCCTTCCCTGCTGCACTTTGGCTTTTTGAGGGGTCTCTGGGGGTCTGAGGGAGAAGTTCTTTGTCACTCCAGGGCAGAATTAGCCCTGGTCCCACTAAAAGCAGGAGGAATTATTTTATCCCTGGTTTTGGATACACATCTTGTGTTTTCTCTCTGCTGCTGACACCGTGTGGTGAAGCAGCAGCTCCCAAATTTTCAGTGCTGCTCCCTGGAAGTTTTCATTTGTAGAACCATGAATTCCCTGCTGGAATCCAGTCACGCCCCCAGATCAATGTGCAGTTTAAGGTCTTATACCCTGACCAGGACAAGTTCCTGTTTCTAGACATGGAAAATGGGGGAAAACTCAGACTGGAGTGGGGCCAGGATGCAGAATGGGGCAGTGAGGCAGCGTGCTCAGCCCAGGCTGGGGCTGGCACAGGGGCTGTTCCCTGCTGGATGACACCTGTGTGGAACAGATCCTTCTCTTCCTTTGTCCAAAGTCCAATGGCAAAGGATTCAGGAACTCACAAGTGGGGCCTGGAATGAAAATGGTTCTGTTAAAATTAGGCAAAGAATGCAATAATTAAAAATTAGCATCTTTTTTTATGTATGAAAAAGGTAGGAAAAAATGTTGACAAGAGGCACTTTTATTCAGTGTCACCTTTCCTTTTTTATGGATAGAACCCCATAGTGAGCAATCAGAACAGAAGTGGGGAAGTCAGGAGCCTTTGATTTCCAGAGTGGACCTAATTTCCATTTTCTCCTCTCTTTCAGGACAGGAAAAACCACTTAACTCATTCCATCTTTGCCCAGAGCTTTGGAGTTTGAGCAGCCAAACCCAACGGGCTCCAGCTGCACTGGAGGGTCCCTGGTCCTGCCGTGGTGTGGGGCGAGTCCCCAGCTGTCCCCAGAGTGTCACAAACCCAGAGGGATCTGCCCTGGTTTCAGGCTGTCCCTGCAGTTCCCGACCCTGAGACCCAGAGAGAGCCCTGTCCAGAGGGGCTCTGTCACCTTTGTCCCCGTGCCAGGAATGGTGGCAGCCCCGGGAGCAGCTGGGAGCTGGGGCAGTGTCTGGGGCTGATCCAGGGCAGGGCAGGGCTGACCCTGGGGGGGTTGGCCCCCCACGCTGAGCTCAGGCAGGGTCAGGGGCACAGATGCTGCATTTTGTGCACCCTGAGAGTTTCTGTCCCCCCGGGCATTTCCTGCCGGGCTGGGGCAGGCAGGGAGCAGAATTAACCCTGCAGCTGCCGTGGCCATTGCTGGCCTTGGTCTCTCTGCTGTGCCATCCCACCGTGGCCATTTGCTGCTGTCACTGCCACTGCCGCCCCCCGGGGCTGTGTCCTCCTGGCAGCCCTTCCCAGCCCCAGCAGGAGCTCCAGTGGTGCCTCTGGGCCTGTTGGGAGGGTTTGCTGGGAATGGGCCTCACCCCTGGGAGGATCCTTTTGTTCCAGAGCAGACTCCAGAGCTTTCGGGCTTCTCAGCTTCAGGGTTGGATTGGAAAAGTCCTGAAAGGAAGAATAACAATGAGGTTTGTGCAAGTGGTGCTCTCAGACCCCACCTGCAGTCTGTGCTCTGTGCTGGAGGTTGTTGTGCACTGGCACTGCAGGGAATGAATGTCCCCTTCCCAGTTCAGCCCAGCAGATCCCAAAGGCTCTTACAGGAATATTTATCCTTTCCTTCCCTGGTGATAATTTAATCTGCACCTGCTGTGAGCCATCCCTTGAGTTCTCCTGGAGAAAACCTCACAGCAGAGGAGTTTGCAAAGAGCCCAGAGCTGTGTTTGGAGCAGAGAGAGCTGAGAGCTGCATCTGCCTGTGCTGCCCCAGCCTGGCAACATCCCCGTGGAACAGCCTGGGCAGAGGGGATTGGATGGAGCCAAATCCCTTCATGCCAGAGCTTTTCTCCTGTGCAGATCAGGCATGGGCAGGCAGCGAACTTTGGAAATCAGCTGATTTCCCCAGAAAGCATCACTCCCTTAGCATGAGTGACAGGACCTGTGCCCACTGCTCAGGAGTCACCCAGCCAAAATCAAGGGCAAAGGTTGGCTTGGGTCTGAGAACTTGAAATATCTTTGAAAGAGAAGAGATCACCTTTTTCTTCTTTTCTTTCTTTCAGATGCTGGAATTGCCTCTGTGGATGTGCACTGAGCTCTCATGCAGGGAACTGCCAGGCCTTAATGGTGGTGAGTTCATGTTCTTCTCACTGGGAATTGGGAATGATTATTAATTAGTAATTGCAGAAATGTTTTCTGAAACCTTTCCCCTTTGCTGGTAGATCTTCTCTCTCTGGCTTTGAATTTACAGAATTCCCTGCTGTCCTTTGCCCTGCCTGAATTCCTTGCAGCTCCTAACAGGGAAAACCTGGGGTAACTCAGAGGGGACAGAGGTGACATTTTTAGCTGAAAACCTGGGACAGTTGAAAGGGGACACAAGAACTGTTTGTGTAGGAAAATGTGAGGATGTCAAGGGGAGCAAGGTGGCATTTCTGAGGGAAAAGCTGAGGTGAAGTTTAGGGGAGAGAATGCAAATTTCAGAGTAGAAAAGAGCTAATCAATATTGTACAGGAAGGAAAATTTTGGGGGTAAAACTCGATGCAATCTGTAGGGGACAGAATGAATATATTGGAGTAAAAATGAGGTAGTTGTTTTTAAGTAAGGAAAATTTTGGAGGCAAAAAAATATCAGGAGTAGAGAATGAACACTGAGGGAAAAATGAGGTGATGAATACTGAGCATGTAGGGACAATTTGGGGGCTAAATCTGAGATAATTTCTAGGGGAGAGCATGAACATACTGAGGTAATGTGAGGGAATTGGTTGTGGGCAGATAGGGAAATTTTGAGGGGCAAAAATAATATTAAATAATCTGTAGGGCAGAGAGTGAACATTTTGAGGTAAAAGTGAGATTATCAGTAGTAGACAGATGGAGAATTAGGGGATAAATAATGAGACAAGCTACATGGTAGAAAATATAGTGAAAGGAAAATGAGGGAATCAGTAGTGGACAGGTAGAGGAATAATGAAATAATCTAAAGGTTGAGAATAAATATTTTAAGGTAAAAATGAGGTAGTAAATTGGGGACAGGTAAGGAAAATTTTGGAAATAAAACTGGAGTAATCTCAAGGGAGAGAGTGAACACTGACATAAACTGAGGCAGTCACTGGTGGCAGGCAAGGAAATTTTGGGGGTAAAACTTGGGAAGATCTGTAGGGCAGAGAATGAACATCTTGAGGGAGAAATGAAGTGATCAGGAGGGGACCAGCTTGGGAGAATTTGGGAGGCAAACTCTGAGCTAATATGTAAGAAGAAATGTTTTTGAGGAAAACTGATGTGATGTGTCTTGGGGATATGACAGACATAACTTGTGTGGTTTTGGTTTTAAAACCTTGTTAGTATACAGGGGACAAAATAGGCATTTTGGTAATAAAGAGTGAGCTAATCTGTGGGTGAAAGAATTAATATTTTGAGGTAAAAATGAGGTAATCAGAACTGGGCAGGTAGGGAAAATTGAGGGGGTAAAATGTGAGATTATCTTTTGGAAAGAGCAGGAAGAACCTGAGGTAAAATTGCTGTGGACAGGTGGGTAAATTTGGGGGGTAAAACTTGAGGGAATCTGCATGGTAGAAAATGAATCTTTTGAGGTAAAAATGAGGTACTCAGTGGTGGAGAGGTGGGGGAAACTTCAGGGGTAAAATCTGGGGTGATCTGTAGCAGACAGGATGCACTTGATGGGGTAAACTGAGATAACCAGTTATGGACAGGTAGGGAAATTACTGGGAGGGGAAACTGAAAGCATCTGTAGGGCAAAGAATGAAAATATTGAGGTGGAAATGAAGAAATAGGTAGAAGACAGGTAGGGAAAATTTTTAGGATAAATGTTGTGGTAATCTCCAGAGTAGAGAAAGAATGCTTTCTTGTAAAAAGTGAGGAAATCAGAAGGGGACAGGGAATATTTGTGGGGGAATGTGAACTATTCCCCAGGGAAGAGAATGATCCTGAGGTAAACTGAGGTAATCACTTGTAGAGAGGTAATGAAAATTTTGGGTGTAGAATTTGATATTTTTTACAGGATGTAGAATTAGTATTTTGAGGTAAAAATGAGATAACTAGTAGTAGACATGTAGGGAAGACCTTGGGGGTAAAACTTGAAATAACCTGTAGAAATATTGAAGTATTTTTGAGGAATTATCTGATATAATTTGTGGGGGACAGAATGAGCATTTAGTGGATGAGATAGACAAAACCTGTGTGGTTTTTGGTTTTAGAAATAGGTAATATATAGAGGACAAAATGCTGGTTGCTGGGATTTAGAGAATTCCATGTGTTTGGCTGCTGAAGTTTCCCAGCCCAGGGGCTTTGGCTGGCAGGGAAACCCAGATTTGGGGTTCAGCTTTGCTGTTTAGATGAATTAGAGCTATAGCCCTGAATTCCCTGCTGGAATAACCTCCCAGTGCCTCCTGCAGCATGGATATCCATGGATATCCTCATGCAGCATGGATATTCCCACACAGAGCTGCCTATTGAACACCAGCTGCGCCAGGAGCCAGCAGAGGCTCCAGGGAAGCTCAGTGGGATCAGGACAAGGACAGGCTGATATTCCATAGCATTTGCTATTTATCACCCTTTGCTGTTTATTCATCCCCCAGCCCCACCCCTGTCCCCGGGGGCATTGACAGAGTTCCCTGGAATTCCATGGACTCCACCCCTGGGCTCGGGCTCCCGCTGATGTTTTACAGCAGCCCAGGGCAGGAGTGGCCTCTGGGAGTTCTTTTCCCTGAGGAGAGGGATGCACATCCCTGCCTTCAGGGCACCTGCAGCGTGACCCACCTGTGCAAGCTTCCCAGCAGTTCTGCAGTTCCAGCTGGCTCCCTGAAAACTCCCAACTTCATCCAAACAAAACTTCATCTAACTCTAACCTTTTGTTTTAGGGCACCTCCGCGGGCCTTGCTTGGGATGGAATTTCTGTGAGGGGAATTCCCTTGGCTTTCAGGCTGCTGCTGGAGGGTGTCCCCAGGCTGGAAGGGAAGGGACTGGAGTGGCCGGGACACCCCTGGTGGCTGTGTGGGAGCTCCAGGAGGTGGCACCGGGAATTGCTGTCTGAGCTCTCTGCAAACCCGGCGTGCAGCACTCCCGGGCAATGGCAGCTGTTCCCTGGGCTGTTTTTGGGGTGTCAGGGGGCTCTGTCCGGGCTGCAGCAGCTCCGGGGCCCGTTCAGAGCAGCCCCTGGCCCAGGAGCTGCGGGCAGCCCTTGGTCCGTGCCCATCCCAGCGCTGCCCGGGCATCCCAGTGCCCGCCCCGGGCGTGCCTGGCACGCTGCCCGCACGGGCGGGACGCTGAGGCGCAGCTCCCGCCCTGCCCGCACCGAGGACAGGAGGGGCCGGTTCCCTCCCGGGGCTCGGCCTCCTCCCGCCCCGCGTTCCCGGCCGGCCGGGACACACGGAGGGAGCGCCGAGGGACGTTCCTGGCAGGCAGCGGGAGTGCCCGAGGGCTCCGGGCCTGAGAAGCAGCGCCGGGCTCAGCCCCGCCGTGATCTGGGGCTGTGAGCGCTCACCTGCAGGAAACGCCCCTCGGCAGGCGGGAGCAGCCCTGACACTGCAGGAGAGCTTCGGCCTGGAACCAAGGGAGCCCTCAGGACTGGCCTTGCCCGTTTCTCCCTGGAAAGGAACACGGCATCAGCACCTTTACAGCCATCAGGGAAATGCTGAAAAAGACAGAAAACCAGGATTACGGGAAGAGTTTTGTGCTGTTGTGTCAGATGCCAGCCAGTTCTACCCTAGAGCCATTCCAGAGGCTAGTGTGCAAAGCAGCGTTAGCAGAACATGTGCTGATTTTCCCAGGAATTCCCTTGCTGGCAGCAGCCATTCCCATCCCAGGCAGGACCTTTCTCGTGACCCTGAGATTGGCTCAGGTGCTTGGAGCAGGGTGTTGAGAAGGCCAGGATTCCGAGTTAATGCCTAAATGGGCCAGTCACCTACCATTGTTTGACTTGACGATCCTCGGGGCTCTTTCTAAGAATATCCTGTGCTCTAGAAATAAAGAATAAACAGTTCTCACTGGCTTTTTAAACCCAGAGGTTTTTGCATTGGAGAGCACAAGCCACAGGGAAAGCAGGGAAAGGAGGGAGAGCATCAGGTCTCACCTGGCAGGTGTCGGGTGAGCGGCCCGAGCAGGGCCCCGTCCCGCACCCGGCACAGTCGGAGCAGGAGCAGCAGTGCCGAGCGCGGTTCCAGCGCCCGGCTCGGAGCGGCTCCTCCGGCCCGCGGCGATGCAGCCCCGCTCGTTCCGCGGGGACGCGGCGGGCGAGAGTCCCGGGGGTGCGGGCACGGGGCCCGGGTCCCGCTCTGCGCACGGTGGCCTTGGGGGTACCGGGGCTGAGGGGGCTCCGCATCCCCGCGGGGCCGGGCCGGGAGCGCCCCGGGGGCGCCGCGCTCGCAGCGCCGCTCCGGGCCTGCCAGGGGGCGCCCCGCGGGGCGGCGGCGGCGCGGAGGGAGCGGCGGGGCCTGAGGGGTCCCGGGGCCGGCTCGGGCGGTCCCCGCGCCGCGCCCGATTCCAGCCGCGATCCAGCGCCTGCTCCGGGAATGCGCCGCCCTCCTGCCGGGCCCGGCACCGGCACAGCCCGGGCTCCCCACGGCAGCAGCGGGACCTGCTCGAAGCACCGGCAGGGCTCCAGCCCCTCTCCGGCCGCAGCCAGAGCAGCAGTGCCGGGCTTAGCCCCAGCGACTATTCTGGAGCGGCTCCTCCTTCCCTTGGCGATGCTTGTCTCGATCCCTACCCAAATCCCACCCCGGTCTTGCGAC
The DNA here is from genome assembly GCF_028551555.1 of Melozone crissalis. Taxonomy (NCBI): domain Eukaryota; kingdom Metazoa; phylum Chordata; class Aves; order Passeriformes; family Passerellidae; genus Melozone; species Melozone crissalis. Next base: position 4,492,518 of record NW_026535796.1, on the reverse strand, counting down.
TCTAGGAACTCAGCCCACTCTACCCCGCAGCAGACACCGGCAGGACCCGGTCCCGAATCCCGTTCCCGGCCCCACCTCAGCGCCTCGAGCCCCACGGAGCACCGGGAGCAGCCTCCGGTCCGGGGCTCCGCACAGCGCTCCAGCGACGGCCCCGCCGCATCCCGGGATGAGCATCCACCGCCCAAAGCGGAGCGGGCGCGGATACGCCGGGATTAACGGGCGCGGACGGGGCGGGGCCGGCTCAGGTGTGAGGGGCGGGGCCGGCTCAGGTGCGCGGGGCCCCAGCGCGGCTGCGCGGGGCGGGGCCGAGAGGATTTAAACCCCGGGAATCGCCGCTGGCGTCATTCGCCCCCTTGACGCTCGGAGGGGAAGGTTGTGTCCGCGCGGGCTCCATATCTTTTTATTTGTTTCTTTTCTTTTATGCTTATTTTTGCTTCTTTTTCCCAATACCTCCCCTCTCTCCCTCCCTTCCTCCCCTCCCCCACCACTCCCCCCCCTCTCCGCCCTAGCCCTCCCCTCCCTCCTCCCCAAACCGCTCCCTCCCGGGCCGGTCCCCCCTACCCTTCCTATCCCCTGCACACCCCAACCCTGCCCTACCCCTCCTTCCTCCGCGCTTCCTTCCCTCCCCAGCCCGGCTCCCGCCTGCCCCCTCATCCTCCTTCCCTTCCCTTCTCCCCAATTCCTCCTCATCTACCCTCAGTCCTCCCTCTCCTTCCTTCATCCTTCCTCCTCCTCCATCTCTCCCTGTTTTTTCCTCCTTTTCCCCTCTTCGCCTTGACCACCCCCACCTGTGTTCCATCCTGGTCCTCCATCCTCCGCCCGTCCTGTCCCCGCCACCCCACTGCCCCTGCTCCCCTCCCTGCTCCCTTGCACTCCCCGAGCCCCCCACCTGCCCTTCATCCTTGACCCACCCCGACCACCCCCTCTCCCTCTTTCCCCCGCAGCCGCGGGGCTCGGGGCGCCGCACAATAAAGCCCAGAGGGCCGGAGCGGCGCCCCCGCTGTCCCTGGAGCCCCCACACGGGGCCGGACCCGCTCGGCGGGACCCCCCATTGCAGTGCAGTGCACGGCCCGACAGCGCCGGGGTTCCGGCTGTCCCTACAGCACACTGGGGGGCACCGGGGGGGGAGGTTGGGGGGGTGGGGGGGGTGTTAGGCAGGGCCCCCTCCTCAGGAGGGGGTCCCAGGGGGGAGGGGGTTGGGGTGGGGGGGGTAGGGCCCCCTCCGGAGGAAGGGGTCTCTGGGAGGGGAGCGGGGCGGGCCCCCTTCGGAGGAGGGGCCCCGGTGAGGGAGCGGGGCGGTGGGGGCACTCCCCCCTCCAGGCTCCGCCCCCTCTCCGGGGCCTTTCCTCCGGAGGGGGCCCTACCCCCCCACCCCAACACCCCTCCCCCCCGGGACGCCCTCCTGAGGAGGGTGCCCTGCCTAACACCCCCCCCACCCCCCCAACCTCCCCCCCCTGGTGCCCCCCAGTGTGCTGTAGGGACAGCCGGAACCCCGGCGCTGTCGGGCCGTGCACTGCACTGCAATGGGGGGTCCCGCCGAGCGGGTCCGGCCCCGTGTGGGGGCTCCAGGGACAGCGGGGGCGCCGCTCCGGCCCTCTGGGCTTTATTGTGCGGCGCCCCGAGCCCCGCGGCTGCGGGGGAAAGAGGGAGAGAAAAGGAGAGGGGAGGACGGGGAGAGAGATGGAGGAGATGAGGAGGGTGAGGAGGGGTAGGGAGGGGGATCGGGGTACGGAGGAAAGCGGGAGGAGAAGGGAAAGGCCAAGAGGGAAGAGAAGGAACGTGGACAGAGGAGGGAGAGAATGGGAATAGAAGGGATTAACCGGGTAGGGACAGGAGAGGAAGGTGTGGAGGTTTGGGAAGAAAGGCGAGGAGGGTTTGGGGGAGAGAGGGTGGAGGGGGAAAGAGAGAGAAAGCAGGGGAGTACGGGGAGAAGGAAGGAGGGGTAGAGGGGGAGACAGGAGGGGAGGCCGAAGCCCCCGCGCCCCACCTGAGGACGGCGGACACGCAGCCGCCGCCCGCACCGAGCTCTGAGTGAGCAAATGGCGGCGGAGGCGATTCCCGGGGATTAAATCACCTCGGCCCCGCCCCGCGCAGCCGCGCTGGGGCCCCGCGCACCTGAGCTGGGCCCGCCCCTCGCACCTGTGTCAGGCTCGGCCCCGCCCCCGGAACCGCCCCCGGAACCGCCTCACAGAGCCCCGGCCCCGCCCCTGGAACCGCCCCTGGGCACACCCCGGGCCCCGCCTCACGGAGCCCCGCCCTGCCCGGACTGGGGGCGGGGCCATCGCTCGCGGCCTCGCCCCTCTCACCTGGGCCGGGCCCGTCCCTCACGGCTGGGCCGAACCGGGGCTCCTCCCGGCCCTGGCACCGGGGCTTTGGGCCCGTGTCCGCTGGGGGTCCCGGGGCGGGATTGGGGCCTGCATGGGGACCGGGCTCGCCGCGGGCGGGAGGAGCCGCTCCGGGACGGGCGCTGGGGCGGAGCCCGGCGCTGCCGCTCCTGCTCCGGTTCCGCCACGGCCCCGGAACGCTCCAAGCCCCGCCGGTCCCCGAAGCGCCGGAGAAATAATTTCGGAAATTTTTATCCAGCGTAGGCAAATAATTCTCCTAGAGAAACCCCAAACATAAAGGCTATGGGGTCGAGGCAGGTGGGAGGGGCGGGCGATGTTCTGCTTTAAATTAAAATACATCGGGAAAAATCCATCTGTGGAACAGCTCATTTCCTCTCCCGGACTGGCTTCTGTGTGATCGGCTGCGATTCCAGTGCTCGCATGGCATTTCCAGCCTGTGGAACTCCAATGGAATGCCAGGTGCTGAGCACGAGAGAGCACAGTGGGAAATGTCTCTGGATCAGGCAGTGTCCCAAAGGTCTGGCACTGCCCAGCGTTCCTGGCTGGAATTTGGGCACAGCCCCTCCGTAGTGTCCCTGTGAACCTGGCACTGCCCAGCGTTCCTGGCCAGGGATTGGGGGTTCCAGCACAGCCCTCCCAGCACATCCCGCTGCTTCCTCAAGTCCCTTTAACCAGGATCCTTTTTTGGGGTGGGAGCACCCAAACCCAGCAGATTTGGCTTTAACCGATTTTGGGGGATCTCCCCTCTCCTCAGCCAGTTCCTGCTGCCAAAACCCAGCCTGAGGCTCAGCTCCCCATCCCCTCAATCTCTCCAAGGAATTGCACTTGGATTTCCCAATCCAGCTGGGCAGCAATGCTGTTCTCCTCACTGTGTAACTTAACTGCAGTAATTGCTTAAGAAATAATTAAAATAAATTCAAAGAATGAAGAGACAATAAAGAACTGCCAGCTCCAATCAAGGGCTGCTCAAGCCCCTTCTCAATGATCAGCTTTAATTAATCAATGCAAATGAACCAATTAAGATCACATCAAGATCACATTATTCTTTTTAATCAAGTTCTAGAGAAAAACTGCAGAATAGGAAAGAACCTTTTTAACCCCAAAACTCTTCTGGGAGATCCACAGGGCAGGGCTGCACTGCACCCCAAACTGAGGAGAACTGGGAGCAAAGACAAACCCAGACTGAGATTCCTGGGAGATTGGTGCAGCTTCTGCCAGCCAGAACATTCCTTGGTCTGAACACACACCTGTGAATCCCAGGAACCTGGGACATCATCAAGAGCCTTTTTATTAAAAGCAGATTTCCACAGAGAATTTACAGAATACAGAAAATTAAATGCAAAGGAACAGCTCCCCCAGCCCAGCAGGCTGCAGCATCCAAAAGAAAATGAACAGAAAGATGATGGATTGGGACCATCACCAACCCCAAATCCCTGGTGTGGAAGGAATATCACTCTGCGTTGCTTTATAATTCACCACTTCTCTTAGTGGACAAACTCTTCATCTTTGCTCCAATTCACCGAGTTCCCAACTGTGGTCACCAAGATTCTGCTGCACCACGCTGGGATCCAGGGAAACACACAGCGTATGGTGCTCTGGGAATGTTGCTGAGGAAGCACATGGCCCTCACCTGTGCCTGCAGCCAAGGGAATCTCTTCCCAACAGCCGTGGCTGAGCTCGGCGTGTCCCGACGCTTCCCAGGCTGACACGGCACAGCTTCCTCTGCCCGCTGCCTTGGGAAGTATCCCTAAGGTGCCACCAGGAAAGGAGCCTCTTAACAGAGTCTTGGGATTCAGGGCAAGAAAAGGAGTTTTCAGTCTTTAGCATCTCCCACTCCGTCGGCATTGATAGCAAACATGGCTTCGGCCTCGGGAAGACACGGAGAGTCGTAGATTTTACAGATCCTGGTCTCACCTCGGCCTTTCCGCAGGTACAGCCTGACAGGGGGAGGGAAGGAAACAGGTCAGGATGGACTCCCAGAAAATCATACTAATCCAGAAAGGAGTAAACAGAGCTGTAGGAACTGCCCGAGGTGTTCATTTCCCCATAGGCTGAGGGCCCAGAGTGGTGCTGAGCTGAAGCACAGGCTGAGCCTGCCATGGACAGACTGCAAACCCCACAAGTAAAAGCCACTTGGCCAATTCCAAAAAACATTCCCAGCCCAGGCTTGTGGGATATGACCATCTCTTGTCTCACCTGGTGGTGGAAGCATGAGCAATGATATTGCCTCCGATGGGCTTTTTGGGATCTGCAGCGAACATGGCAGCTCCATCTACCTGTGCCACCACCTGGTTCGTGATGACAACGGCCACACCAAACTGCAGGAGAAACAACCCAAACCCAATTATTTCCCACAATCAGAACAGAAAAGCAGGGAAAAGGACACAGGGGCACTCCTGGTGTCCATAACTGTGGGATACAGCCTCTCCAAACCAATGGGAGCAGAGGTGGAGACAAAGCCCTTGGGACCTTTTCTCCCTCAGCAGTGGGAGAAGCCTTGGGTGGATGAACTGACCAAATCCCCCATTCCCATCTCACTGTGCCATTGGCACAGGAGGTAAAGCTGGGAAGGAGGGAGAAATGGGGGTAAGCTGTTTTTTTAAGAGCTTATTTTACTTCTCATTACCCTACTCCGATTTTGTTAGTAATGATGTCACTTCAAATCTCTAAGGTGAGCCTGTTTTTCCCTTGCTGCTAACTGAAGAGTGTTTTTTCCCAGTCCTTATCTTAACTCACAAACCCTTCATTACATTTTCCCTCCTCGGTCCAGCTGTAGAGGAGGGTGAGTGAGCAGCTCTCATGGGTGCCTGGTGTTTGTTTGGCCAGCACCAGCCCAAGCCATGCATGAGGGGACGCTCACCTCGTCGGCCAGGCGCAGCAGCATCCGCAGGAACCTGGCCAGGTGCATCTGCCTGGCGGAGAGCTCGCCCCTTCCCGAGTAATCCGTGCGGTACAGGGCCGTGGCGCTGTCCACGATCAGCAGCGCGTACCTGCGAAGGGCAGGCAGGGCTCTGAGTCCTGCTTCCAATGCCAAGCTGCCTGCACAGCTCTCCTGGCAGCGTGGAAATCATCAGCACTGTTTCTAACCACAGCTCTAAACTGAGCTTGCAACTTGCTCCCTCAGGCTGGCACTGAGGATCCCTGAATTCCCTGTGTTTGTGCACCCAGAATTCCAGCAGCAAGATGTGCTGCTGACAGCTGACTGCCCATGGAGCAAGCTGGCTCCCTGCAGAAACCAAAGGCTAATCCCATGTGGGAGCAAAATCCCTGAAATCAGAGGAATTACCGTGACTCAGCCATCATGGCCGAGGCCTGGTACAGCAGCTGCGTCTGGTGGTCGGTGTTAAAGCCCCGAGCATAGGCCACGTTGTCCAGGACATCGCTGCCAGACAGGCCATACCTGCAAAACCAGGGAAAATAAATGGATGAACCTTGAGTGACAAGTTCATCCATAGCAGTTGGACAGGAACTTTGCCAAAAGACTGGAAAAAAACTCACATCCCTGGCAGAGATAAAAACAGATGGAAAAAATGCAACCTGTGGTGATGAAAAGAGAACAGAATGATTGGAACCACTTGAAATGGATAAGAGGAAATGGCTTCATGTGATACCAGGGGAGGTTTAGGCTGGATATTGGGAAGTCTCTTAGAGGAAAGGCTGTCCACCCCTGGCAGTGGAGGCTCCATCCCTGGAGGGATCTAAAGCCATGTGGATGTGGCACCTGGGGACATGTGGTGGCCTCGGAAGCACCAGGGAAAGGTTGTGCAGAGGGATCTCCCAGGGCTCCTCCAACCTGAACAATTCCCTGATTCCAAGGACACTCTGGACATGGCCAGCACAGACATACACACCTGTGCCTGCTACAAACACCATTTCACTTCCTCTCCTTTGTTTGGCTGCTAAATATTCCCTGGTGACAAGGAACCCGGGAGCAGTCCTTGCTGCGGGAGAAGCCAGCAGGGTTAGATCAAATTCCCTTCAGAAAGAGCAAACAGGATCCAGCCAGTCCTGTCCCCAGCTGCTTGGGAAGCTCCCAGTCCCTTCCAGTAGCAAAAGACAGGGAAACCACCTCATGCCAAGGGACAATGACATGGGGAGCGACTGGCAGGGAGAGGAGAGGAATGGCAACACTAGAGCTTTCCAAAGGGAACACCTGCCAAATCAACCTCCAGGACCTGTGGAAAACATTTTCCAGCTGAGTTGTGAGTGCATCTCTTGCTGTCTCCCACCCACTGACCTTTCAGCCACGGCCAGGAGCCGCTCTGGACGGAAGGTCCCCTCCGTGTCGATGTACATGGCCTTGCCCTCGCCACCACCGCGGTCTATGGGGAGCTAAAGGAGAAGGAAAGGAATGAACAGGGAATAAAGCATCCATAAATACAGCAGATACTGCCACATGCCCTCACTGAGCTCATACAACAAATAACATCCCAAGTTATTGTGGTTAAAGTCCCATTTAGCTGGGAAAAGTGAAAGATCCCTGGTCCCCATCGCTGCTGACACCTTCCTTTTGTAGTCTCTGTCACCCTGGAGTGCCAGCACAAGGGGGAATGATTTCCCACTAACACAGGGCAGGGATAAATGAGATATTGGGAAGAAATTCTTCCCTGTGAGGGTGCTGAGGCCCTGGCACAGGGTGCCCAGAGCAGCTGTGGCTGCCCCTGGATCCCTGGGAGTGTCCAAGGCCAGGCTGGATGGGGCCTGGAGCAAGCTGGGACAGTGGGAGGTGTCCCTGCCAAAGGAGCTGGACGGGCTTTAAGGTCCCTTCCCACCCAAACCATTCCAGCATTCCATGACTCTACACAAGATGACAGGTGCTCAGCTCTGAGATGGGAAGTTCACGGAGTCAACTCAACGATCAAATTAAGTCCAAGCCTCTAATATTTTAGGGAATAAAACTTCTAGACAGCAATAAACACTTGGAAAATAAAAGGAGGTGCCCAAATTAGCAAATATCCCAAGGCTGTGAGGTCTGAGTATTGGATTATAATGAGGTGAACCCCCACCTGACAGGTGACAGCCAGGGTGTGACACAGCTGTGTCTTCCCGGTACGGAACTCCCCGAATAATTCTGTTATGGATCCTGTTTCTATTCCTCCTGAAGGGAAAATAACAATGATGATTATTAATAAAGATCAAAAGGTCACATGCCACATGTATGATTTATTTATCTATGGATCTATCTCACACTTAAAATATTACATTTACAGAGACTCAGTTAAACACTGAATTTGGCTGAAAGTTTCAAATTAAGAGGGAAAATTGCTTGTCATCATGAGGTTTGTTCATGCTGTGGTTAAGAAGTTCATGGGTGTTTTTGAAGATGCTGAAGAGCTGAAATTACTTGTTCTCATTTTCGGATTACTAAAGGAATGGGGAGATGGTGACGCCTGGTTTTGTTTTCCCTAAATGCATCATGGACTTAAATAAAACAGAAACATCCAAAACCAGACAGCTCTGGGTCTTGCATCATGACTAAAAAGGACTAAAAAACATTTCTGCAGCTTCTAAAATAAAAGCAATTATTCAAGAGCAGTCCTAGAGGTTTTTCATCCAACCAGGACTTGCCTTACATGGTTCATGGGAAAACCCCATCCCAATAAGTGAGGTTAAGCAGGGAAGAGAAACAATAAAATGCTGACCTTGGAGCAGCTTATCCAGCTCTTTGGAGCCAGTGGTGATCTGGATGATCTCCGACCGCCGCTGGTGGAATTCTGTGGCCGTGGTGAAGCCCATGGGAACCAGTTTGGCTGCCTCAGCCTGAGGGAAAACCCAGTTGAGCAGTGCCAGAGGAGTTAATGCCATTTGTTAATCCCCCAGTAATTAATATTTTCTGCCTTGTGGAGAGGTGCCTGTATCATTCCATGCACATTTCATAGACCTTGCACTAGTTGGTACCTCTGAACAGAACTGAAATTCTGCTCCAAGAAAAAGCTCCAACATCCCTTTTGTGTGTTTTATGAAAATATCCTCCCCTCGTCCCCACCTTGTTCAGTTCAGTCCTGTCCTGGTGCGTTTTGCCTTTTCCCATCACAAGTCAATTCACACCTCTAATCACCCCTTACTGCCCTTTGGACACCTTCCAAATTCACCACAACACTTTCAGCCAGCAGAAATAAACCTGTGGAATATCTTGGGTTAAGGTTCCAGGGCATCCTTACCAAGATTTTGTCGGCTTTGGCTTCGCTGATGCCTTTAATGTTCAGCAGCTCCTTCTTTGGAGCATAAGCCACGGCCTCCACTGTGTGAAACCCAGCTTCTTCCAGCTTCTTCACATCATTGGCATTTATGCCACATTGCTGGGAAAGAGAGAGGAAAAATTACACCTGTTGGTATTTTTGGGTATTTCCGAGTTTTTTGTTTGGTTGGGTTTTTTTAACAGAACACAAGTAAGAATTTAGCAACAGAGTTTTTGGTTTCACCTTGCTTTTAAATAAAAAGGTTTAGGTTGGGTATTAGTAAGGAATTCTTCCCTGTGGAGGTGGTGAGGCCCTGGTGGAGAGCCTGGAAATGCTCAAGTCCAGGATGGATGGGGTTGGGAGCAACCTGGGGTAGTGAAAGGTGTCCCTGCCCATGGCAGGGGATGGAATGGGATGAGCTTTTAAGGTTCCTTCCAACCCAAACCATCACAGGATTCCATTCTAGGAAAAAGAGCAGTGAGTGCATCTATGGAAAACTTCCTGCAGAGGTAACTCCTCACCTACCTCCAATCTGGATATGAGCTGTGGCCCAAAGCTCTCCTCCTCTGCTGAGGTGTCTGCGCTGGTCTCCAGCTGCATCTGCATGGCCATGGCAGCGAGGGACCAGGACAGCCCCTGGAAGGAACCAGACTTGTCAGTGCTCCCTTTTAGCAGTAAGTTATGTGGTCACATAAATCAGAATAATGGAGTTCTTAAAGCTGTAAAAGCCCTCTGAACTGGCCCCTGATGTTTGGGCTGGGCTGTGCCCCAGAACTTGCCCTTGGGGCTGCCACAAACACCTTGGAAAGGGCTGGAAGTCCCTGCAGAGGATCTGCAGCACGCCTGGGATTGCTGAGCAGGATGGCAGGCAGGAGCTGTCAGGGGAAACTGAAGGATACAAGGGAATTCACACACCTGGGATGTAACACACAATTTGAATATAATAATGACAGGACAAGTGGGAATGGATTCAAACTGACAGAGGGGAAATTTACATTGAAAACCGGGAAGAAATTCTTCCCTGCGAGGGCGCTGAGGCTTTGGCACAGAAAAGCTGTGGCTGTTCCTGGAAGTGACCAAGGCCTGGCTGGACGGGGCTGGGAGCAAGCTGGGATAGCGGAAGGTGTCGCTGCCCATGGCAGAGGGTGGAATTCACGGCCATTCCGGCATTCCACCATCCCAACTTTACCGGGGGCCCGGCAGCAGCACCTCCCAGGTGCCGCCCGCCGGCGATGCCCGGCCCCCCAGGCCGTGTCCCCTCACCGTGCTCAGCCCCAGCCCTTTGTGTACCGCCCCCCATGGCTGCCCACAGCTGACGGCCTGCCCAGCCCCGCCGCCAACGCCCTCAGGCTCCCGCACCGGGCAGCGCCGGGGGGCCCCGAGAGGCGCCGGGGGTCCGGCTGCCCCGGGCCTGTCCCGCCGGCCTCAGCTCAGCCCATCCCATCGCACCCCGGGCCCGTTCCCGTCCCGGTTCCCGTCCCCGTCCCCGTCCCTCACCGCGGCCCCGCTCCGGCCGTTCGGGCGCTCCCGCCGCCGCCTCACGTGACCGCCCCGCGCAGGCGCCGCCCCGCCACCGGCAGCGCCTTAAAGGGGAGCGCGGGAACGGGACCGGGAACGGGCGGGGACCGGGAGCGGGATCGGGGGCAGCAGCCCCGGGGCACCGCGCCCTTCCTTTCTAATCCCCTTTCCCTCCTCTCTCTTTCTTGTCTTCCCTTTTGTTTCCTTTTTCCATTTTTCTTTTCCTTCTCCCTTTCCCCTTTTTGCCGTTCTTTTCTTCCCCCCCCCCCCCTTTTCCATGTATCTCTTCTCTCCTTTTGCTTCTCTCTCCTTGCCATTATTTTCTCTTACTTTCTCTTTTCTTTTCCCTTTTGAAGCACGACCCCGTGCCCCCATGAATCCAGCAGCCCACGCAATTCCTGCGCAGTGACAATTCCTCAGAACCCAAGAACAAGCAGCTGGAGATGGAGACACATCTGGAGCAGAGGTTGCAGTTCCGCACTGGAAGCTCCATCCCTTGACTTTGATGGAATCCCGGTGCCTTGAGGCCTTGCACAGAGTGGAGCCGCTGATTCCTGGCACATGGAAGTGAAGTTTTCCATGATTTTTTAAAGCTGGATAATGGAATAATTTCTGCCTAAGCTCCCTTTCTTACTACAAATGTGTGGCTTTACCTGCTGCTTTGATTTAATATTTGGAGCAATATAATAAACTCCACCAAAAACTCGCTTGAGTCTTTAGTTATTGATGCTTTAGTGTGTAAATCTACTGAAAGAAAAGAAAACAAGCTAAAAAATAATAAAAAAAAGAGAGGTGGATAATGCTCCTGGAGAACTGCCACAGCACTCTCTGCTAGTTCCTGATGCACAGAGAATGGCCTGGGGAAATTCCAAATTCCAGCTATGGTACCTAAATTGAGAATGATTTGGGTGCTATCTTCCTAATTAAAATACAATAAATTCTTGTGAAAAGCCAGGACATAGAAAAGTAGCACTAGAAAAGGCAAAGAAAAAAAAGATATTGTGAAAAGCCTTCCCAAGTATTTAACATAATTATTTCAATATTTTGAATTTAATTTAGTATTGAATTTTCAATCACCAGTTTAAATAGAGCAGCCCATAATCCCCATTTGAAACAGGAAGAGTGATAAATCCAATCTTTATTAAACTTCCACTTTTCAAACAGACACAAACTTTGGAAAAAGACAAAATATATAAACACTAAAATACAGGAAAACATTTTTAAATTCAACATATTTTACAGGGTACAAAGATTTGCAGCTGCAGAACTGAGAGCTGAGCCAGGGCTGGTGCTTGGGCTCAGTAACACAGGGTGAGATCAGTTCCAACAGCAAGACCCACATAATACACAAAATTATACACAAAACCAAGCTAGAGCTCACAGATACTCCCAAGTTTAAGGAGTTCAGTCTCCTCACTAAAATTCCATGGCATTCCAAACTGGGACAGTGCCCCAGCACCCAGGGATTGTGCTGGACTAAGGCAATGAATAAAGAACTGACTTCTGCCAGGGAATCACAGTGATGGCGCTGAGGCTGTTGCATCTCAAAGTCTGTGGGCAAGCACAGGGATTTTTAGCCTTAATTCCAAAAATATTTCTGACTTTGGTTTCTGGGGTGAATTGCTACAGGTTAACTGGTTAATTAATCAGATGCAGGGATAGTGTCTGGCCTGGGAGGGGTGCCAGGCAATGGATAAACACCAGATGTGGTGGGATCTGTTAAATTGTACGTGGTAGTGGAATAATGACAGCAGAATTAAACTCCAATTGTAATAATTTAGAGAATGCTCATCATTGCTTTTTCCAAGTGCTCTGTAAATGACAAAATTAATGAGGTATGGCAGAAGAATATCCATGCTTGGAATGGCTATCCAATCATGACTGACTGTGCCAGGAATGACCACCAGTGACTGGCAGAAGATAAAAACCACCTTGAACTTAGCAGGGATCTAGGAATTTCCTTCTTCTCCTCTTCAGACACCCCAGCCCTTGTGAAACCTGTGGCCTACACCAAGGGTTCTACTTGGTCTAAGCCACAAGGACACCAAATAGGCAGGAATTCTAGAGCTGAGTGGGTGTCAGCATTCCCATTCCAGGGAGACACAGCTGGAATTCTCCTAAGAGCAAACTCACAGAGCACCCATTCTGACTGCTTCAGTCCTGCCTGTGGGTGCAGCAGATCATCTGGGAGCCTGGAGCAGATTCTGATGGATGGAGGTGACTGCTCTCTTTAGATAGTGGTGGCCAACTGGAACTCTGGAGAGAACAGCAGCAACTTCCTTCTCCCTGGGGAAGATAAAATTATCACACATGTTGGAGAGGATCCTGAGGGCTCAATCCCCCATCCCAGCTTTGGGAAGGAGTCACAGCTCTGCCAGCTCACCCGATATCCCCAATGTGGGTGTGGACCCTGAAGGGAGGCACAGCAGCTGGGTAATCATGAGAGAGAGCCAGAGTCAACTCAAACTTGGCAAAAGCCACTGAAGAGGAGAACAGAAGCTTCACCCTGTGGAAATAAACACAAAGATCCATGCAAAACAGTCACATGGGCTGCTTCCACCTTGGAATCAGTGCCAGGAGCAGAAATAAGTGATAAGTGATGCAATAATAAGTGATGTCACTGATGCAACAAGCACAGTAACTTCTAAAGAGTTCTAGCACAGACAGGAACTTCAGGAACAAGATAAAAAAGACTCTTCACACTTTATCAACACTTCAGAATGTAAACCCCCAACTTCCCCCACAGGAAAAGTTAATGTACACATAATTCACAGAACTATCCAGAAATCAGGGCAGAATAGAGACTGAAAACATATTTTCTAGTTAACATGAAACATTCCCAGGCAGTTAAGGTTTTCTAATGCTTGAAGTTGGACTGATTTACCTCCAGATCCATGGGGGTTTTTTGTGCTCTTGCAAAGGAAGCTACAAAATTAGAATAACCTCTGAAACAGCACCAAGGTGGGCAGAGCAAGTTTATAATTGGGCACTTTTTAATTAAAGATATGGATCAGCAATGGAAGGATGAGGTGAAATTGTATTTGTGTTGTACCACTGGGGCATGCCACAAAACTGGGAAGTAGCAAGGGGAAATGGAAAGTAAAGAAAGTAAACTTCAGTTTCAGTGCATCCCTCCTTCCATGACTGATTCTGCTTGCCTGAGGCAAACACAAGATTAAAGGAAACAAAGCCCTCAGCTACAGGTAAACCCTTGGCTCTGTTTCCTTTGCACTGCTACAATTTGGCCTCAACATTTAAGAAAGGCAAGTCAAGCAGGAAAACAGCAAGGAAGGAGAGGCTGTCTGATAGTCCTAAAATCAATGAATCCATGAACAGCCTAATTTCCATGCACTGGGACACTACAGTGCAATTGTATGAAGATAAATTAAATTGTTGTTAAAAAACAGCAGCATAAAATGTCACTTTTAAGAAAACCAAATGGGAACTATTTCAGTGTTTTGCTTTGGATTATCTAGAAACTCCCTCTTAAGGCTGCTGTGAACTCCATCTTATTGGACCCACACAAGGATCATCAAAGTCCAGCTCCTGGCCCTGCACAGGACACCCCAACAATCCCACCAGGATTTTCTGAATTTACTCACTCTGTGTCTTTGATATCTGTCTCCAGGAGCTGGAATTTTGCTCCCCACCTCTGCAGAAAATCCAACTCATCTCCCAAGATTCTGCAGCGACTCACCACCAAGGAGATGTCAAAGAGAGCCTGGGGGATAAATCAGAAAGGAACATCAGCACTCAGGGGGTGACCATGTGATGCCTGAACACATACCTCATCCTAGAAAGCATAAAAAATAAACGTGGTTTAACTGCTATCTCAGTTTGGGTGGAAAAATGAAATTGTACAAGTATAACAAATGCACATTTTTTGCTTTAAATTTGTCCTTTCAGCTTTGCCAACAGCCACACAGCAACACAAAAGTTTGGCTTGGCAATTTAAACCTACGTTCTTCAGGAGGCAAAATGACCTTCAGCTCAATTTTTTTTTTTTTTGAAGGCAAAAAAAAAGTTTTCTAAATAAACTTCAGCTTTTAGGACTCCTGCCTTCAGAGACAGATATTTCCCCTCACACCTCAAAATATTCCTGAAGCAGATTTTGGTTTGGATTCCTGAAGCTTTCATTAAGGTGCTTTGCTTCTCAGCTCAGCTCTATTTTCTCTGTTGGATTTTTTTTCAGAATCTTCTAAGTTTCCCTGGAATGTTACCTGGGGCAAGTAGCACAGTTTGGGACACTTCCTCTGCCAGCATCCCTGACTTTCAATAAACTGGAAGATGAGTTTTTGGACTAAACATGAGGAGGGTGGAGCTTGTTCCTCTGCAACACAAAAGAAAACCAGAAATCTTTGAAAAGACATTTCATTAAGCATTAGGAGATGGAGCACACATTTAGTCTTCCCAACAAAAGATTAGCAGGGCTGCTGCTTTCACAATATTCAGAAATCTCACCATCCAGGAAAGATTCAAAGTCCAGGCTCGCGATGCTCCTGGAAGGATATGCAGCGAAAACCTCATCATCTGAGAAAGGAAATTAAAAAAAAATCCAATTATTTCCATGCTTAGTTCTGGAGTTACAGCTCTCCTCACCTTCAGAAACAGCCATGCATGACATAAATTTCTGAATTTTCACATGAAAAGCCACTTCTCTCAGCTTACACACTGTAGTATGCATTCTATTTCCTACTTCCTTTCAGCAGATCTTTACAAATATGGACATTTTAGGTTTCTATTCTCTAACATTGCAAATTCACAAAACATCAACCTACTTATTTTGTGACTCACCTATTGGGGGTCCAAACACAACTGTGAGTATCAGAGAATCATAAAGGAAATTAAAGACAGCTTGCTGCTCACTCCATTCTGTCAGCTCCCACTCAGTGAAGCTGAAAAGGGGGAAAAAAAAAATCCACCATCACCCCAAGTTTCAACCAACAAACCCAAACAACTTCTGAGGGACAAACATCAGAGTATTATATGCTCTTGCAGCTCTTTCTACATCATACAGCAATGAAATTGTCCAAAGCCAAACAGAGTCTTTAATTCCAACAGAATATAAGGGTCTCTTGGGAATGCAAGCATATTGCTATAAATTTTATGTGAATGTCAGTTTGGTGATTGAAGGAGAGTTGGATGTAGAAACCCTGAACACAGAGTAGCACTGCAAAGCTGTTAACTGAATAACTGCCTCACACATGGAAGTCCTCCAAGGCTTTATTGCCTACCTTAGGCTGCAAGGAGATGGGCATTCCAAGATTTCCCCCATCAAATAACAAGGAAAACCAAACCCAAATACACTCCAGTACAAATATGAGCCCCCAGAAACAGCTATTAAAAAATAAAACCTGGAGGTGTTTTCCTTACTCATATTTCTCCAGGATTTCCCGGCAGGCCCTTTCAGTCTTCTTGAGCTTCTCCATCTCAGCCAAATCAAGCTCATCTTCAGCATCCATCTGTGACAGTTCTCTGCAAGGATAAACCATCATGGGATGTGATACAGTGCTTAACAAACAGACCAACCCTCTGAAATCTGAGTGTGCAGCTGATTCCTAAATCCTCCTTGACATCTTACCTCAGAAGTTCCTCCTCTTGGGCTGTGATGTTTTGCAATTCTAAAGCAAAGAGAAAAAGGAGAGAAAAGGAAAAAAATGAGAGAAAAGAGCAGCACAGGCAGCCCTAATTTGCTGTGCACTCACTGTTCTTATGGAGCTAATAAAGTGCTGAATATGATAATGAGCACATGCACTTCAGGTAAACAATTCTAAATTCCCTTTTTCCAGGGAGAAACCAGTCCTTTTCATTCTCTAACACCTATGTAACTAGCCATGTGCAAAGCAGCAAAGACAGCAGCAGTGTCTGCATCCCTCTCAGAGTTAATGCATCAGGGTGGGGGGTGAGCATCACCCTATCACCCTCCCCAGGCTCTAAAACACCAGACAAAAAGTGCATTCAGCTGGTTCCCTTACCTTCCTGCACATTCTGCCCTCCTGATGTTCCAGCACTGCAGCCAGCTTCCTTTGCATCCCAAAAAGAATCTGTGGGAAAGAAGTGTCAGCTCTGGGCAGAACCTCCAGATTCAATACTTAGAGTTTTCTTTGTTTGTGGTCTCTAGAAATCTCAGCACTTCAAAGTCAACTTAAAAAATATACAAAAACATGGAAAAGTATCTACCAAAAACCTCAAAAGAGTTAACAACAAGGAAGATTTTTTTTTATTGCACTGTTTTAGAGCTGCAACTGTGCAATTTGATTTCTACTCAAGGCATTGGAGAAAAAGAATTGAAACTACAGAGCATCATGACACAGTAATGCCAAGTTCTGACTGCAGCTTGTATCAAACAACCCCAAACTGACCTTTTGAACAGCAGCTGTGCAGAAAAAAGAGAAAGCAGCATACTGGCCAGCTCTTTGGGAACACATACCTGATTCCAGAGCCACCACGGAGCTCTCTGCCTCCTTCACCCATTCATCCACCTTTTCTATTCTTGATTGGAGCTTTCTGTATTGCTCCTAAGATGGGAAAATTGTACTTGAGTCAATGATATTATTGTAAAAGCTGAATTTTTTCTGGGATCACCATGGGGCTCTTTGTTAGCTAATTAATTAAAGCAGTTTGTGAAATGTGTCGTCATTAGAGGGAAGAGGCAACTGACAAACCGTGGGGGAACAGCCAATAATAAGAAATTACCAAATGCTTACAGAATCTAGAGCTTTGATACATACACATCTTTGATCCCTGGCACAATGCATTACTTGTGCACTTCCTTGTTACTTATCAGAGAACCCCTGAATGGTTTGGATTGGAAAGGATTGTAAAGCTCATCCAATTCCAACCCCCTGCCATGGGCAGGGACACCTTCCACTATCCCAGCTTGCTCCAAGCCCCATCCAGCCTGGCCTTGGACACTTCCAGGGATCCAGGGGCAGCCACAGCTTCTCTGGGCAAACCTGTGCCAGGGCCTCAGCACCCTCACAGGGGAGAACTTCTTCCTAAATACTTGCTACTACTACTTACCTACTTACTAACACTGGTCTTGCTACAATATTAAGAGCTCATTTGTGGTGGTGGTTCCTTTAATGCTCCCATTTTTCACTCTGCTAATCACCAAAACTCTTAGGCAGAATGTTCCTACAGTGTAACTGCAAGAATGTCACTGTCCCAGTGTTATATTTGCATATAAATAAAAGGCAAATGTATTCATAAGAAAGAAACTTCCATCTGAGTACACACTATAATAATTAAACTCCTACACATTTAAAGACAAGAAATGTGGTAGAAGTGGTTTTTTAAAGGTAAATGCCTGCAGCCCTGTGGCTCCTTACCTCAGCACTCTGCAGCAGTTTCCTGTACAATGTCTCCTTCTCATTGTGAGAAAAGATTTTAGCCTCCTTGGTGAAACAGGACTTCATCTTGTTCAGTTCTGCTCCAAACTTACTCAGCTGTGATGAATGGGAAATACAGAGGAGAAAGTGAATGGAAATTTAATCCTTCCTGACTCGCTCAGCACCCAACCTCAGTGACATCCCCATGCCAAACTAACAATGAATTATGAAAAATACTGTGTCTCTAAACAATTTAGACTTTATTTTCAAGGAATAGATCTTTATTCTTGGCATTAGAACCACAGAAAACAAAATCTCTTGATCCACCTTGATCTCAATTCTTGTAAATATTATATTTTTTCTGGGTTTTCTATGCAGTAACTGAGAGTAATTTTTTCCCCCTTTAATATATTTCAAAGGACACATTTCCTTGCATTCTCCTGACATGCTGTAAGTTCTCAGCAGGTTTCCATTGAGAAAATATTTTGCCTTGTTTCACCTGCTGTTATTTTGTGACCATTCTGGTTCTTATGAGATGTGAATAAATCAATTAACCTCACTTCTTCATTACACACAAACATTCTCTCCATGCAGCATTACCTCTTCATCAGTGCAGGTTCTCATTACTTCCCACAAAGTCCTGGTCACATTCACCAGGGGCTGATCCAGGACACTCACATGTGGTTTTAACCTGAAATATAGGGGAAAAAAAAGTTGAAAGTCTTGCAGCAATTTCACTGACCACATAAAGCAGCATGGTGATATTTACACAATTCATTTCTAAATCTGTAACAAACTACTAACTATATTTTTACTTTTCCTTTATGTAATGTACTAACTTTCTTCAGGCCATTTCCATGCACCCAGATCTGAAAAAAATGGAATTACTGATAAACTGTGTGACTGGAAAAGCACTCACTCCACTATTATCTGAGACAGGTCCTGGCAATCCTCCTCATAAATCCTCAGCTTGGGCCGGTGAACGTACTGGCTGTGGATGAGATCTTCTGCAGTGGGAGGTGCACTCACTGCACACTGAGGGAAAACACAGGGAAAAGTAGGAGGAAAAAGAAAAAAAAAATCCATATTTTTCAGAAATAGTAACTTCCAGTCATTTCAATTCTGCTTTCACACCTTGTGTTTCCTCATGCCAGAGCACAGGCTTCCTTTTGGGATATGTGCCTCATCATTAAGAGTTCAAAACAATCAAATTAAATATCACTGAAAGAGGTCTCCCTTTTAGATGAAGACTTGAAAATATTATATATTATGCAGATAAAAGAGTGCTCCCCAACAAAGCAATGCTTAATTCAAAGTCATGCTTAATTCAGAATTAAAGTCCCCAAGCCTTAGGGAAGCCTTATGGAGCTTTATTCCTCAAATAAATACGAAGGGTGTATTTCAGCAAGCTGCCTGTATAGTAAAGCTCATAAATAACTGACATTAATTACTTCCACTCCTTCAGAGAAAGTTTTCAGGGGCTTTTGTGGGGGTGGTGTCTGTTTTTTATCAGTCACTGGTCCACAGCAAGCAGTGTTATTAAGTCTGATGAATACTTAGAGACAACTCAGTAGGAATAAGTTTGTAAACTAAACTGTAGCTAAGCTAGGAGAGTATTTTAAATAAAAATTGAAAGGATTTAGAAGGCAGACTTCTGTTCTGTATTTCTTCTCCTTTCTTTAGGTGAGGAAATAAAAGTAGCAATATCATAGTGAAACATTTCTAAAGGAGAGAGTAGAACAGGCAGGAGGAGCTCAGAGTAGCTGCAGGCAGTAGTGGCTGGCAGATACAGTGAGAAGATAAAGTGAAAAGGTCAGACTGAGATCCTAATTCTTTCAAATTTATTGTCCTTAAAACGAATTTAAAAAGCAAGAATTGGCATATTTATCCAAGAACAGAATCCTGAATAGATGGTATTTGGTGAGGAGATGGAAATCTGTTCTGTTTTTTGTTTAAAGATGTCTGAGTTGCTACAAATTAAACCCCAAGCCAACAAAGGAGTATTATTTAAGGTAATTATATTGTTCCACTCACACTGGCTGGAAGCTGGCTGTGCCTGGGCTTCTGGATCACAACATGCACTTGAAGAAGGGTAAAAAACTCCCCAACCGTGATAGCACCACTCTGAAATTTCTGTGCATTTGAGGAAAAACACACAGGTAAGTCCATTTGTCAAGACAGCATGCTCACTAGTGTATAAACACAGAAGGTTTTTTCCTGTTAGGACAGGAAATTGCTGTCTTCCAGCCCTGTCCATACCTCCCATAAATTTTCCTCACAAATGCTGTCCGTGAGAAGCTGGGATTCCACCTGGCTGCTGCGCTGGACTGGGAAAACAAAACAGAAAGGGGAAATGTTAGTGGGTTAATAACATCCCTACAGGGCAAAGAACACAAGGTTTGGGACTCTCATCACAAATGGTCTCTTACTTGTGGACTCTATGTCAGCCTTCACAGAATCCAGGGAGCTGCTGCTGCTGGCCTGGGGACACTCAGGGCTTTTAGCTGAGAGATTTGGAGGCTCTGCAGCTTCATCAGCTTCTGCTTGGTCCTGGGGCACAACATCAAGAGTCACCTAATATTAACAAATTGAAAAAAATAAATTAATGTAGTTATATAAGACAACCCAACTGGATCAGTGGTTTATTGTGGCTGTTCCTTGAAAGGATTAAAGGGATACTATGCAGAGAATGGTCTAAAATTGGCAAATCCCTCATTCTGCCTGTTTTGCCTGGTACAGGAGTGCTGCACACACCAAACCACAGGGAGTCACACAGGAAAATGACAGCAAACTGGTGGTTATGAAAAACAAGAACACCTACTAACAGATCCACTTACACCCCCAAAACTTTAGCCCTGGTGGTGTTCCCATTTCCTTACATGAAGGGACCAAGCTCACCTCCAAGTCCTGAGAGGCGCCAGCATCCACATGTTGATCCCTCTTGGCCTTCTTTGGGCTCTGAGCATCCTCCTCAGTTTGTCCTAAAGCTCTTTTCGTGTTGCAACTTTTTGTCTCTTCAAATGGATCCTTTTCAGAGTGGGGAATTTGTTTTTTATTTTTATTTTTATCACCCCAAGGGTTTTCCATGAGTTCGGAGCTGACAGATTCATTGGAATCCATTTCCTCCAGGCACACAGGGAGAAATTCTTCTGCTACGAACTGAAAAGGACTGAAGTTCTGCCTGCTGGACTTGTTACCTGGGGTTTCTCTGGTGTTGGCTGGAACTGGGGCTTCTACTCTGCCTGATTTTGTATTTATGTCCTGTGCACTGGAAACACGATTTCTCTTGTTTGGTAATTTAGGCTGGAATATACCCAGAGGGATATTTATTCCTGGATATTTATCCTTTGGTGCCATCCCTATGGGATCAGCTCCAGATTCCAGACCTGTGTTCTCCTGCTTTTTGGGCTCAAACAAGTTATTTGCTTCACTGACAGTGTTTTTTCCCAACCTCAGGGTATCTTCTGGCTGAGCTGAGGAACTGGGCAACTGGTCAGAAGAAGCAGTTTTGGAAACAGAAATAGATTTCCTTGTCAAACTCAGCAGTTTTGAACAAACACCTATAATTCCTGAAGCTTCTGGTGGAAGAATGGCTTGTGTCTGATCCCCTGAACTGTCACTGACCAAAGGCTGCCTGGCTTGTTCAGAGTTTATTTGGAAATCTTTTGGAGATGCCTCCCCTTCAGCTGACAGCTCCTCATTTTTCTTGGATTCCTTGTCAGCAGCAGGAAGGAGGTTTGCTCCAGCCAAGCCCAAAGCTGATTCTCCAGGCTGAGATGAATCCTCTTCCACTAGCTGGTTCCTCTGAGTACCAGGGGCATCTGGATGAGCCTTCCAAGGATCTGATCCCTGCATGGGAAAGGCAACACAGGATCCCAAAGTGCCACTTTCTTCCCTGTGATCCACAGGGATCAAACAATCCTTGTCAGCTCTCTCAGCAGGATTGTTTGACTTCAGTCTCAGCAGAAATTCATTGAAATCTGTTTTGCTTGGGAACTCCAAAGATATTCCCTTTGACTGCAGTTTTTCTGGTGGTGTGAGATCCTGCTCCCTGCTCACAGGGACAGAATTATCTGTGGGAAGGCCATGATCCTGTGGTGCCCCCACATCCACAGTACTTTCCTGAAGGGAGACAGAATAAATGGAATGTGGTGCTGTGCCACTGGGGACCTGGGTAGCTCCTTTCTCACTAGGAAATGCTGAGACTGATGAGGCAGAAGAGGGAAGAGGTTTTGTGGCAGATTGTGAGGAATCCATTTCCCCTCTGCAGGGCACCAGCTCCCCATGCATGTGCTGTGGTGGCTGCTGGGTGTTTGTGTGGGGCACCTGCTGGGCCTCAAACCCACAGATGTTCTTACTGACAGCAACAGTGTGGGATGCAGTGATGTCCATGTCCTCCTGGTCGTGGGCAAACACAATGGTTCTGTCAGCAGGAATGGCTGGGATGGGCTGTCTGTGCCACCCTGTGTGAATTGTGGTGATCTCCATGTCCTCAGCCAGAGCAAAGCTGATGCTTCTGCCACGTGCAGCCTCCTGCCCGCCCTGCTCCACCGGCGTTGTCGTGGTGACCCCTTTTTCCAAGGACAGTGTTTCCTTTCCACCTTGACCAAAGCATCCAGGTGCTGCTTTGTTTTGTGGCAAAACACTGATGGTGTAAACTGGAACCATCACCACACTGCTGCCAGTCATGTCCATGTTTTCACCATGGGGAAACACAACAGACTTTTCTCCAGAGAAAGACAACTGGGAACTTTCCTTGGGTGCCTCAGATGTCCTGGCCCACACTGGTTCTTCTGCATCCCTCTGGAGCAGCCCAGGAGCTGAGGGAGGAGTTTTTAAATCCTCTCTTGAAGAACCTGTTTCACCCATGGAAAAATGTCTGTCAGAGTCTCCTTGGGTTGGCAATACTTTGCTTACTGCCCTCACAGGCTGGGGTTTCTCTTGCCTCTCTGAGTTTTGGCCCTCTGCATTTATTCCTATTACTGTCCCAGACTGTTCATTTCCTGTCATTCCTGAGGGAGCAGGATTGTTATTAAAAGCAAATGAACCACTTGGAGCCAAAGCAGTAACAATTTGCTTGTTGGTGTTCATTTTCAAGTCCCCACATTCCATTGCTGCAGTTTGACTCACGATATCCCCACCATGACCACTGGAAAGTGGGAAGGGCTGGTTTTGCAGCTGCTTGGATACTGCAGTGTTTTGATTATTAAATCCTTGTTCTATGTTAGTAGGAGCAATCTCAAAGGCAGCAGGATGAGCTTTGGTTATGTCCATGCTTTGGTCACCTAAAAACACTCCTGTTGTGTCATTTGTGCAGAAATCTGAGGGGCTTGGAAGGTTTTCTCCCAGAGGCTGTGATGCAACTTCTTGGCTTTGCAAAGACAGGGATGCACCAGTGTCAGTGACAACGTCCTCGGGGACTCCTCTGTTTTGCTCTTGCAGCAGACACATGCTCTTGGCACAGGAACTCAGACCACTTGCCTGGAAGTTGGTTTTTCCCAGCTTCTTATCAACCATTATCATCTGAAGATCTTGAGCATTCCTCTCCATAGCCTGGCTCCTTTTAATACTCCTATCAATATTCCTCAC
Source organism: Melozone crissalis (assembly GCF_028551555.1). Lineage (NCBI taxonomy): Eukaryota > Metazoa > Chordata > Aves > Passeriformes > Passerellidae > Melozone > Melozone crissalis. The sequence goes on along the minus strand of NW_026535796.1, from coordinate 4,469,556 downwards.
TTCAACATTTTCCTTGTCCATATCTACAGAATATACAGATATGTCACCCTCAGTGACGTTTTTGTTCTGGTTCTTTCTTGGAATGATTTTACAGGGCATTTGTTTTGGCTCTGCTGTTATCCCACTGCTTTGACCATCAAAGAAAACAGTGTGGCATCTTGTTATTTCCATTTCTTCCTGCTCAGTTACATTGGAAGACATGGATCTGTTGCCCAGGAAATGAGGTTTGCACGTGACAGAGGTGAGCACTGCAGTGGGATGTTCATTATCAACATTCTCTCCACCATCCTTAACAAAGGTTTTAGCCAAGTCCATGTCTTCTCCTCCAAATATTACTGTCTTCTCACCTGAAAAAACAACCTGGGGGTTTGCAGAGGGATCAAACCTGCTCTTCAGAACACCACCAGCTACAAAATGTGTATATGAGCCAAACCCAGAGCTGGCTGTAGCAGGACAAGCTTGAGACACATTTTCCATGTGTCCACCTGAGGCTGAAGGCAGTTCAAGGGCACTGTTTTTATAGGGCCCAGCAGCAGGATTATCTGCAGGTGCCAGACCCTTTGGGATGTCACCACGTGCCAGCAGAGGGTTTCTACTCACTGGCTTTTCCCAGGTTTTATGGCATGAACTGCTGTGTTCTGTGGTGCTGGCCTCATAGATGATGTCTGTGTAATTCCCAGTCATTTCCATGTCATCACACTCGGAGAACACAATGGCTTTGTTCCCTCGGAAGATGGTCTCGGATGAAACAGATCCCTGGATGGCAGCCAGTGCCCCGGCCTCCTGCCTGCCAGCCCGCAGCACTGGGGGCTCTCCTCTGCCTTCAGCACTGGCTGCTTTCCTGTCTGCACAGAGCTGAGGGTCCTGCTGAACATTCAAACTGGGATTGGATGCTCTCCTGAACCCAGAATTATCTAACTCCGTGGGTGGGAAATCCTTTTGGAAGTTGAGCCTTTGGTTCCCGACAGCGGAGAGGGCAAAGGACACCTTTGCAGTGTGACTGGTTGTCATGTCCATGCCCTCGTCTGCAAACGCCTGGGTGACATCCCCACACTCCCACTGCTCTGCTGGAACCTCACTGATGCCAGGGAATGGAATTTTAACGTCAGCTGCCTCACATTTTGTCATGTCCATCCCACCCTCTCTGCCTCGAAACACTCTTGTCACATTGAAGGTGTCCAGCGGCTCCTGGGAACAGCCAAACTCCCCAGACAGCTGCGTCACATCTCCCGAGCCTTGGGAAGGGACGCAGCAAACATTGTCCTTGTCAGCTCTCTCAGCAGGATTGTTTGACTTCAGTCTCAGCAGAAATTCATTGAAATCTATTTTTTTCACAGGAGTGGCTTCTTCCTTCTGTTCCAAAGAGGGGTGCGGATGGTTTGTGGAGTCAGGGAGCAAACTCAACTCCTTGCTGGCTTCTGCCTTCCCCTGGCTGGAGGTTAACTTAGCCAGGAAGGAGTTGAAGTCTATTTTCTCAGTTCTGTCGGGCTGGTGGGTGCTGAGGTTCCGTGAGATCACGGCTGTGTGGCTGGCTGTCATCTCCATCTCATTCTCCTCCGAGAAGAGCAGGGTGGTGTCCTGCCTGTCTGTCCTTGGAACAGCATGGTCCATGTCATGCCACTGAAAAACAACAAAAAAATGAGAATTCAGTGACTGGCACTTAGAACAAATGATCAGTGGTTTATTCTTTTTAAAACAGAAGTCAGCTAACATTGATTAATATAAACTCCTAAGATTTTAGCTCTATAGGTATAATTTAAAAAAAAACCCAACCTGTTAATTTCAGGCCTCCCTGATCAGCAGTAACATATTTGAGGAAAGGGCAATGACTAAATTATGCAAATTTATAACATTTAAATGGCATTTAACAAAACAACGTGTCTCATCTTACACTTCACATCTAACCACATCTTAGCAAGCACAGACCTCTTACTGAGGCTTATGGATCAGTATTTTCTACTTCTCTACAACATGATTTAAACCCTTTATTTCCACCAGTTTATCTCCACCTGCTCCAAAGCAGCATCACCATGCTGGATGTTTCAAAAGACTTTTTCACCACTGATAAGGGAGATTTTAGTCTCTTGAACAGAAAGCACTCACAGAAAGCTGTGGAGGAAAACTGTAATAAGATATATTTTATCAAGCATAATTAATATATTTGTAACCAGATGATAAATTGTCTACACCTGGTGCATTATTACAACACTTGTTCTCCAAAAACTACTGGCCTAGAACTGCTCAATGCTCATTGTGTAAGAAGGAGGACTTCTAAAAGTTTGTAATCAGTGGTGGCCACTTCATACACTGGAAGATCAAGAGATGTGGCCTAAGGATAGAACCTTGCAGCATAATACATTATTATATATAGAAATAATATTGCAATTTATGTTGTTTCCTAGAATGGAAAATTAGTGGGATGAAATTCCTTGAAAAGGAAAAGAAAGGCAAAGGGTTAAAAGAAGTGCTTAAAGTGCAGGCAAGAAGAGGAGGAGAATTATTTAGAGCTGATGGTGGCTCTGTGGCAAAGAACAAAGGGGGTGAATCATGAATCACCAGGGAATACAGTTAGACACATAAATGAGTCTTGGAAAAGTGGACTGGAACAGAAAGAATGTTTTAGGGGATAGGAGGATTTTGATCTAATTGTGGGACAGGCTAGAAGGCAGCAAGGAGATGTTGGGAGAGATGCTAGGGAAGTTTGATGGCTCCCCTCCAGCAGGTGGTTGGGAATTATGGTCCAGTAGCCTTGTTTTAAATAGTGGATTTAATGCCATGGAGAAAGGTGGCAGGAGTTTAAAGGGAAAATCCAAACAGAGCTGCTAAAATGTTTGAAACCATAAATAGGACTCAGGACTCCCCTCAGTCAGAAACAATTGGCTAATTGTATTAAGTATACTTTAGTAACTTGTGGTAATTAGTGGCTGAAGTATATCTGGCAATTTGCATTGTGATAATCACTGTCTGAAATGCGTTTGGCACTTTGTTTTGTGATAGTTGACAGCTGAAATGTATTTGGAAATTTGTAAAAAAAGGGGACACTGGAAACGGGAGTGTCCCCAAGCCAGGCAAATCAAAGAAAGAACCTAAACCAGGTTTTTCAAGATATCAAGCCCAAGACCTTAAGTGAAAATTAAAAATCCCCCTAAAGCAACCAGAGGCATCATCCTCAGCTGAGCCCTGGTTACATTATTGCTGGGAATGAAAAGGTAAATTTTTAAATTGATACAGAAACAACTTACTCAGTACTAAATTTGAGCAAAGGAAAACTTAGCTCATAACCTGTAAGTGTTGAGGGGGCAACAGGGAAGAAAGAGAACAAGCCTTTTTTTTACAATGATTACTATTTAAATTAATAAAACAGTGGGGCAAACACCAGTCTGTATACTCCTGAATGTTCAATCCCCTTGCAGGGGAGAGATTCATTGGGAAAATTGGATGTTCAAATAACTTTCTAGGATGGGGAAATACAAATTGAACCAGCAGAATCAAAAGCCATCAAGGCAAAGATTTTTATGTTATAGGACTAAAAAGAGTTGGACAAAATCCCAGAGGAGGCAGAGAATGCTGTGACCCTGCTGGTATGGGCAACTGAGATGCCTGGATGACCAAAGGTGGCCAAGTTGGTGAGGATTACTCTCAAACCTGAAGCCAGATTGGTAAAGCAAAACCAACATCCTATTAAGTTTGAGGCAAAGGGAAGTTGGAGAGACTTGTATAAGATTTTTAGGATATTGAAAGAATATGAATCAGAATAGAACACATCAGTATTATCAGTTATAGATTTAAGATTTAAGGATCATTAATGAAAAGTTCCTGATATTCATCCAGTGGTAGCTAATCTGTACACACTCTTGACAGCAAATAAAATTGGAAAGGATTCTGCCAGCAATCAAGACTGAAAGTAAGTGACTCAATGCTACTGTAAGTCTGCTACATTTCTTAGAACTATCTGGATACAGGGTGTCAAAGAAAGAGGCACAAATAAGCAAAGAAGCAGTAACATATTTTAGTTTTGATATCTTGCAGGGAAAAAGAAAGAAGCTTGGGAAGCAGCTGAAAAGAAGCCATTTGCCAGACTCCAGAGCCAAGGACTATGAGCCCTTCTTATGGACTTACTTATGGATTGCACTCATGGGGTACTGGCAAAACCCTTGCATGGCCCTCCACCAAAAATACTTGGTTTGAGAGCCAGAGCACCTGAAAAACCCTGAAAGAACCTTAATGCCACCCCCTGCACTGAGGGCCTCACTCTTGAAGCAAACCATTTGAGTTATCTGTGCATGAAAGGATGCACCTGGCACTGGGGGCACTGGCTGGTGCTTGGGGTCATGGAAGGAGCCTGTCCAAACAACTGGACAGTGCAAGGGAAGGTGACCCAGGTACCTGAGAGCAGTGGTGGCTACAGAGAGGCACAAAAGCTGATATGTGTCCCCTGGGGCACAGCTGGAGCAAAAAGGAGGACACTGGATGCTGCCAGCAGGATGTCCTTGTAAAGCTCATGGGTTTGGAGACTCCCCAGTTAAAATGCAGGGAATCAATTAGCTGACAGAACAGCAAGAGAAGTTACTGAAAAAGGTGTCCTTGCACTAATACCCAGAAAAAAGTTGAATGTCTGGGAACAAAAACCAAACCAGGACAGGCAGTTAGCAGCCCCACTATTGGAAGCCATGGAAAATCCCAGCAAGTGATTAGTAAATTCATGTAGGTGAGTAATTGCATCTCCAAATTAATGTATAAGATAACTGAACTAAAACCATCAAGAAACACTTCAGGAAATAGAAAATACAGTAGCTAATGTATAAAGGAATACAGTAAGCACAAAGATGACAGAAATTAAGATCAGTTACTGAAAAATAACTAATTTGTTTTGCAAAATAATCTCAAGGAAGGAAGGCCAGTTAAACAGAGGAATTTACCAGGTAATTATTGGCAAACTGAATTTGCAGAACTGCCCAGGCAGAATGAGGAGCTGGTACGTTTTGGTACTTTCTCTAGATGGCCAGAAACTTTCCCATGCTGCACCAACAAGGCAAGGGAAGCCACAAAATTTTACTGAAATCAATATAATAATTAATAATTAAAATTAACTCTTGTAAGTTTTAAAAGGTACACTGTTACCAGCAAATCACTAGGACCAGACTGGCCTGTACATCCTTTCAAACCAGAAGATCTGGTGCTCATCAGAACCTGGAGTTTTGGACCAACCCAGGAGAAGTGGAAGGGACCACATCAAATCCCCCTGGTGGCCTACACTGCACTCAGAGTGGAGGGAATTGAACCCTGAGCTCATCACATGTGGGTAACACAAGAACCACACATTAAACAGCAAGACTGACTCACACTGTGCAGTTTTTATGTAGATATAAAAATCCTATTGTTTTAGGACAGGACATGATTTTCTAGGGAAATATTACTTATTACATCTAGATGAAAATGATAAATAATTACATATTTATAGTAATAATATAAACGATATTAATTTCTTGAAAGGAAAATGTAGTCTTAAAGTTAGTGCAAGATTTTGGCAAATTGCAGAATGTAACTTCTATAACATGGGACCTTACAAAGCAGATTAGCTTTAGAGCTATTACTATTACACAAACATGAAATTGTAGTTATTTAAACAATAATTCTTGTTGAGTGCACATTCCAAATGTGACTGCTAAATCAAGATGATCAAATATGATAAGAACTGGTTGCTGCATCTAGCAGAGAATTAAGGGCAGAATTAGAAAGTAACTAGTTAAATAAATTATTTAAAGAATTTATATTTTCTCTGACTGGTTAGTTGGCCTTACTTTTGCACAATATAATTGTGAACATATGAATATGTGATTATTAAACTTGCCTTTAAAACTTACATTAGCAAAAAAAGTAAGTGAGGCTCATGAAGGCTTGCAAAGCAGACAAGAATGGAGGAACTAGTTCACAACTGAGAAGTTGTAAAGGAATTTCAGAAGCAAGAGTCATTTATGTTGCAGTCTGATGACTATCAGATTAGGACACACTTCAAAACACAGAATACTCAGTTTCAAGCGAATTTTATGTGAATACAAAGGCAGTTAACACTTTTAATCTTTAGTACACAAATTCTTGTGATGCATTTTGGACACTGGTACTCTCAGCACCAAAAAATTTAAAGTCTTCACATACCTCAGTCTGCCGCCCCAAGGCCTGGATGGGGGCATGAAGCAGAGTGTTCATCCCTGTGGAAAGAAAGGGAATACTCCAGTTTTTGTGCTGTTTGCTCATTATTTTATCCACTGAGCTGAAGCTCAAGGCACTGAGTAAATAAACCCAATTAAACCCAAATATATTCTGAAAAATATTTTCATTACTCCCTTCAGCACCTCGAAGGGCCACCCAGACTTCCATAACAGAATCCTTGTAAACAGCTCCAAGGGACAAAGCTCATCCAGAGTGAGCTCTCCCAAGGCAGGGAGATTGCTCTAGGCACATTAAAATTTCTCACACATAATCAATAGCTTTAAATAAACAGTCATTTAGTTATTAAATCTTTTCTCAAACTCACCAGTGATCTCACATGGAACAGGCCCAGGGTCTTCATTCCTACAAAAGGTGGGTTTGAGAAAGAAGTTTGTTAAAAGGTTTCTAAGGGAATCCTTGATCTAGAAACTGAAGAGGCAGAGAACTGTGCTGCACAGAATTCCATGGCAGAACCCATGTGGGTCTGGGCAGCAGGTACCAGACACTGCTTTGTCTTCAATATATTCTAATTTGATCACAATCTTATCTTTCCCATGAAATTATCTCTTATGCCACAAACCACTGTATAACATACAGTGGTATTTTAATTTTTAAATGACAAGAAAGATTAATTCTTTATTTTTCATAGAGTCTATGGTTCTGTGAAATTCCCTTTCTCACATACAAAGTTTCTTATCTGTTATTTTACCACCAAGTGTTTTTAATTTTAGAGATCCCACCATTGTGCTTTATCTACAAGAGCTTTGAGGCCAGACTAACACTTTATCTGTTTCTGAGGAGAAAGTTTGTTAGTGAACATTGAATAATAAATATCTATCAGACATGATACTTACTGATTAGTCAAGGTATCATCCTTCTCATCTGCTGAACACCCTAACAATAAGAAAATGACAACATCACAATGTGAGAAGCATGAAGCATGATCACAGTTGTACTTGATTATCTTAAAGGTTTTGCCCAACCCACACAATTCTGACTCAGTCTGAGACAAGAGTGAAGTGCACAGAAAACAGTGTTCTCAAGTTCTCACTCCTGATGTGTCTTCTCAAGGCAAGAACTCTGTGACTAAGGAGTTTTCAGCCAGGACAAAGAGCTGAACATGTTGTTCCTTCCCCAATGGGAAAGTTCTGATTTCTTAAATTCAAGCTAAAATCTTGTTGCTCATAGTCTGGGGAAAGTAACCTGTCAGGAACAGAAAAAGGAGTTTTACCTGTATTTTCTGTCTGTGATGTGCTGGTCTTAAGATCTCGCTGGAAGACTCTGAGGCTAAGAACAAAACCACCAGCTTTTAAAAACACAAAAACATCTCTAAAAGCAAATTTAAAAATAAATTCAGCACTAATTTATATATTTTATACATGTTCTGAAATGAGATATTAAAAGACAGAAGTGTACTGAATCCAGCTGTAATTTTCCAGGAGAAGATGTGCGTGCTATTATGACAGTTAAGATGCATGAATGGAAAACAAAAATTCCTAACTGTATGAATTTCACTGAACTGGGGGCTTTTTTTCAGGCAGGAAAATGAATAATGGCTCTCAGGGCAACCCAACTCATAACAACCTTCCTGCTGCTTGCAGTAATTTGTGATTACTCAGTGAGGACACTTTCAGGGGGAAGGGATGTTACTCCCTGCATTTCTGGCTGAGGAAGGGGTGTGGGTGTGCAGCTCCCTCACTTGATGGTGCTGGCGAAGCTGACCCTGCGCGAGCTCCTCCTGCGCCTCTCTCCATGGATGTCCTGCCAACAAAAGACACAACAGCTCGCTGCCCACGACAGGCACAGCTCCCCAGGAAACACAAAACCAAACAAAAGTGCTGTATGAATATTAGTATCAGAAATGGGGCATCAAAACCGCCTCTGTTATTAGAGTGACACAGCTGAATCAGGAAAACACTGTGGGGGATTGGTAGGAAAGGGCTTGGTAGACCTACCTCTGTAATTTCATTCCCATTTCCCAGATCATCCAGAGGAGCTCGTGGAGCCTTTAAAATCTGAAAGAAAATACAGAAAAGTTTGAAAGAACATGCAGCTGAGAGTGCAGCTGCAGCTGTAGGTTTTCTGAGGAATGCTGCAGGTTACTCACGGAGGACAGTTGCTTCCTTCTGATGTGGTCTGTGTTATCCCTGCAGGGCAAAAAAGGAAACAGGTATCAAGGACACAGGCATCAATGCTTAAAGTTTTGACTTCATGTATTTTTCATGTATTTGGAGTTCTGTAGACTGTTAAATGCCTCAGTGTAACTTCCAGTACTTCCCCACCTTTCATTCCCACAGGGAACAGGCCCTTATTGACACATTCCTAAAATTTTGTTATCTCTTGCCTGGTACTTCTCCAAGGACCTTTTATTTTGCACCACACAATCACTGGCATAATAAAGATAGCGGAGGTGGGCAGAACCCAGGAGGGACATTGCCTAACCAACTGCTCTTCTCATTGGACAATATTGACCAGATATTCTAATTGCCTGACCTTATCAATTTCAAGGATCTAATTTGGGGCACTGGTTTTCACCACATTATGTACCTGAAGGCTCCCAAGTAAAGGTTTGCTTTTATATTATCATTATATAGCCTGGAAAAGTTTGTGTTCTATTTCCAGGCATCAGTATGAAGGCACAAAATTGCACCAAGGTACGAGTCCTGAATGGTCCTGCCATGGTTTTGAGGTTAATAAATTGATTTCTCTGTTATTTTTACGAGTGTGAAATTAAATAAGCAATGTGCTTGGAACAGATTGATCATTTCAGCACTGGTTTCCAGGATAAGCTTTGGAAAACTCAGCAGATTGCCCCCCCAGTCCCATGGTCAGTTCATCTCCTGACAATCCACCACCATGAAATCCCCTCACCAGACACCAAAGAAACTCCCTGGTCTTCATCACAATGGAAAACACATTTCATTCAAGGGATGCTGAAGTGCATTACAAAAGGTTTTGCTTCTAAAGGGCAATATTTATACCACAGTAAAATTCTTAGAGGGTTTCAACTCACATTTCCATGTTAGGGTCTGTGTAAATCTTGTCCATTGCTGAAGGATATGCTTTTCCTATAAAATACTGCACCAAAATACAAAACCATTAATGAGCCTCAGTAGGAAAACTGCATAAACCCACAGATGGCTATTAGCCTTTGATGCTGTGTTTTTTCTGTGTTTTTTTTTCCCTCTCCATCCTTCTCTAGTGACAAAAATGCTCTGAAGTACAACAGGCCTCTCAAGTCAACGTTCTCCTGTTATATTTACATTAGAGATATATTTCCTATTGTATACCATGTTAGAAAACAGCTGTGCTAACAATTTAAGTATTACTGGTTATCTGATCTTTTATTTAAAGTTAAGATTCTGGTAAATGCTGGGAGATAAATGATCAAACCTTATCCATGACAATGTTTGCTTTGACACATACAAGACATTTTCCCTCTCTCTCTAAACTGAATTTCTGGTATTTCAGCTTGTGCCTGTTGCTTTTTGTTCCTTTTCTAGATACAACCAGAAGAGCATGGCTCAATTCTCTTAAAACCCTCCTGAAAGAAATAAAAGGAACGTGTTTTTACAAACTATGAGTCTGCCTAAGCTAGAGAATTAGAGATGAGTCAAGCAACAGGAGAATGTTACTATTGACACAAACTGTTGCTTTTCCAAGGGGCTGCTAAATTCCTGGACACGGGGAAAAAGAACAAACATAAAAGAAAAGGAGAGGACAGGGGGGCACATTAGAAGAGGGTCTGTATTAGGCAATTCAGGAAGTCTGTATCTCTCAAGTACCTCAGCCTATGGAGAAGGGTAAATTAGGATAAAAAAGAGGCTGCATCCCCCAGCAATTTGAGAGACCTTATGGAAAATGGCCCATGGCCTCTCCCTTTATTCATGACTAAAGCTACAGGACCCCTCTGTCTCCTTTTTCGACCTAAACCTCATGAATTAATTTTCCCAACGCAGGGAACAATTCCTTCCCGATATCCCATCTAAACCCACCGTCGGCCAGGCTGAACACACAAAGAGGGAAGGACAGGGAAGGTCGCTGTGGGAGATAAGCCTGGAGCTATAAAAGCCCTGATCACTCTGCTATTGGGGATATTAATCTGAAATTCACTTCTCAACCACCTTCCTTAACTGTTCTTCCCTAATCCTGCTTGAAAGATCGCTACAATCCTTGAGGGGCGAGCTGAGTCGCTGTGCTGATGAAGACCCCCCCTTTCTATTCCCGTTTGACTCTGCGAACACGGGAAAGGCTCCAGAACACTTCAGTCCATCCCTGCCGCCCATCCCGCCCCTCCTCGGCCTTTTCCCCATAGGATAAACCCACATAATCTCTTTTTCCGTCTCTTTTTGTCCCCGCGCCCTCGCTTTACAGCCCACACAGCCCAGGCGCCAATCACTCATCGATCACAAACTCTGCATTAATCACCTCTGCATTAATTACACCACATTAATTAACTCTGTTCCTCAGACATTAATTACCACCCTTATCGCGGGGTTCCCCACACGCTCCGCGCCCACCGCAGGCGGCACCGCCTCAGCCCCGCTCCCATCCCGCCGCTCACGGGGCAGCGCCTCCCGCCTTCTCCCGCGCTCCTTCCCCGCAGCGCCCGCCCGGCCCCGCCAACGGCCGCCGCCGCTCCCGCGCCTCCTCTCCTCGGAGGGAACCGCTCGGCCGCCCTTACCTCCCGCTCGGGGCCCCCCGCTCCCGAATCCCGGTTTCCGGGTCCCCGGCCCCGGTTCCCGCTCCCCGGCCGCCGCCGCCCCGTTCAAATCCAACCGCCCGCCCCGCGCCGTGACGACACATTGGCGCCGTACAGGACGGCTGTCCCCTTGTGCCGTACAACATGGCGCCCCCTTGTGCCGTACAACATGGCGGCCTCCGCGGGTCGCCCCGCTGCTGCCATATCGGTGTCTCTCGGGGCCCGCACGCCAGCAGCCGCGGTGACGGGGGTGGAGCGGTACTGCACCGGCTCCGCGGCGTGCTGGGTCATGGCACGGAGGCTTCGCTCCGCAGTGTGCCCGTGCAGGGCAGCGTAACCGGCGCCGTCACGCAAGGGAGCGGCGGGCGGGAGAAGATGATGGAGGCAGTGGGCGCACTTCCTTATAGGTCCGGTGAAGCAACGACTGTCGTGACGAGGTGGCCGAGTGGTTAAGGCGATGGACTGCTAATCCATTGTGCTCTGCACGCGTGGGTTCGAATCCCATCCTCGTCGGAAAGTCAAACTTTTCCCTCACAAAAAAGAATTTTTTTTTCTAACACTTCCATGGGGACCTCTCCCTCCCTCCTCTCCTTTCAGCCCTTATGGGGAGAAGGAAAAGCAGAGAGGGTGCCCGGGACGGACAGGACAGAGCATCCTGAGGGATTCAGGGTGACAAGGCAGGATGGAGTGTCCCAAAGATTCTAGGTATCACAGCCAGGAGGGAGTGTCATGAGGGATCGAGGGGTCGCCCAGGATAGCGTCCCACGGAACTTAGGGGTCCCAGCCAGCACAGAGTGTCCCGAGGGACTGAAGGGTCTCACCCAGTATCCAGCTTCCTGAGGTGCCTCTCCATGGGGTATCCTGACTTACCTCCTTCCTCAGAACACAGCTCTGCTGTGGAGCTTCCAGCTGTGACACTGGGAACAAATCCCTTTTAATCTCCACCTCCTCTGGGATCCCAGCAAAATGTCCTATTAGGGCTGGCTGGGTCTTTCATGAAAGCTCTGAGTAAGAATTAGGGGGATGGAAGATCAGTCCTATGAGGAAAGGCTGAGAGAGCTGGGATTGTCCAGCCTGGAAAGGAGGAGGCTCCAGGGAACCCTCCGAGCCCCTTGCAGCGCCTATAGGGACTCCAAGAGATGGACTTGGGACAAGGGGGAATGGCTCTGAACTGGAGGAGATTTAGATGGGAGGGTGAGGAGCCCCTGGCACAGGTTTTCCCAGAGAAGCTGAGGCTGCCCCTGGATCCCTGGAAGTGTCCAAGACCAGCTTGGACAGGGCTTGGAACAAGCTGAGATAGTGGAAGGTGTCCCTGCCCATGGTAGGGGAGTGGGACTGGGTGGGCTTTAGGGTCCCAGCCCCTCACTGAAAATGCCATCAAGTTCTCCTCAGATAATTACTGCTTTGTCTTCCATAAAGTTATGGCAATTTAAAAAGCATAAATGAGTGTATTGACAAGATACAGGAAAACTTTTCCTCTCTGCCTAAGCCATACATGGTTCACTTAGAAAAAATTTAAATCTGGAATTAGAGGCCCGGAAGTAGGAGTTAGTGAAACTCAGAGCTTCCAGGAGGAGGGACATCTCCCAGCTCTGCTGTGACAGCTCTGAGCCCTCCCAGCACACACGGCCAAAATTTTAACTACACTTAAACCCTTCTGGAAATTAGATCATACCCAGTCCTGGGCAGTGGCCAGATCACAAAAGGTTCCCAAACACAATGTAAAGTACAACTGGACAAGTGTTACTGTGTGGAAGGTGAGTGCTCAGGGGCTGATTCCAGCCAGTCCTGCACAGGGACAGCCCAAGGCACAGGGAAGTTTGCCAGGAGGGTTTATTTGTATGGAAAAGTGCTTTAGCACAGTGAGATAGACATTCTCCTGATAAAGACAGAATTACAGGATTGTCAAGGATCAAGTCCAAAGCTGACACACCACTATCAAGGCACGTCCAAGTAAAGGTGTACTAAGGAAAAGAATTCTTCCAGGATCTACATTTTGTATGGAAAACTTTATGCCAACAACCAGGACACAGTACTTACCTCAGACCCAATCTCAGATGGGAATTTATCACAGGGAATCTCCAAGAGCAACATTTTTCCAGCTAACAAAACATCAAACACAGTTTTGACAAATTAAAATAAATAAAATATTAAAATAAATAAATAAAATAAATATAAATAAATAAAAATCTAAAATAAAAATAAAATGAAAAATTAAAATAATTAAAATAAAATAAAATAAAATTAGAGGTAGTATCCTTGTGAAATAAATCCTAAATCTTCATAGTTCAAAGAATCTGGGAAACAGAAGCCCAGGGGTTTCTTGACCAGGAAATTAAAAGTTGGCAGTTGCAGCCATTATTCCAGGAAAAGGGGAAAAAGCAGTGAGCAGCTGAGCTCCAGTTCCTCATCAGGGCCTTTGGCCCCAATGTCAGTCAGGAAAATCCCAGACAGAACCTTTTTTTGTTACAGAAATTTCTTACCAAAAAACCTCCCAGCATAACTTTGGACACACCAAAGTCTAATTTACCTGTCATCCCTAAGTCTACCCCCATTCCCCTGCATCCAAATCCATTAACAGCTCCAGCCACCCTTTTTTATACACCAAAGGTGCCCAAGTTCCATTTATTTCCATGAAAGGTGTATTCCAATGCATCAAAAATTTGGATAACGCGAATTCTTAGCATCACCTCTCTAAATACCTGGAATTAAATTAGAATCACGAAACCACTGCCAGGATGTGGAAGAGCAAAGCTCAAACTGAGTGAATTTTTATGGAAATATTCAAGATCAGCTGGATGATCCAGCAGAGAAAGACACCACTTGGCTCCTGTAGGCTACTGGAGGCAAGCAATGGTTTATTGTGATTTGGCAGTTATGTCCAGACCCTGGTGGCATCAAGTGATTTTAGGAGGAAGGAAATAATTCCTGTGGGCTGGCCAACCTAAGATTTCCAAAATTAATATAAAATCCCTCCCAGAACCCAAGAATCTACTGTGTAAACACTAATGAAAATAAGAACTATGGTGATATTAATCATTCATATAAAATTACTTTAAAAGAAGACTTCTAAAATTATTTTGAAAGAAGTCTTCTGCTTCATAAAACTGCTTTTGTTTTTCTTGAAAGCTGACTGTCACACTGAAGTGATATTAAAAAATCTCTTCAAGACAAAATCTGGGGAACAGTACCTCCAAAACCAGGCCCAATACCCGCAGCACCCAGAACTACTAACTTAAGTAATTGTTTGAATGAATGTTGGTGATTTCAAAGGCAAGTGGATCTTGCGGACAAACAGCAGGCACAAAACAGATCACAGTGTCCTGGTTTTACCTCACAGTGTTCTCAGGAGTAATCTTGTCATTTTGAAATCAATCTGACAACAAAATACAATAAAAACAGGTTTTTTTTATGACATGACATCCAGCAGCTCTTACTGTAAGACACAGGAACACAGCAGGCTGGAAGAAAAATCAGTTTTTGACTTTTAGTGCATACACTTCATTATCCATGTGGATAATTGATCCAGAATCCATTGAGGTGAAGGCAAAGCTGCCTGTGCCGAGCAGAGTTCGTTCCTTGTTGCCCTCAAGTGCCAGTTCACTGAAGGGCAACATAAAACTCCCGTTTTAGCCTTGCTTCCCTGCTCATCCTTCACAGCACCTGTGGGAAGCGGGATAATTCCCCAGCCCCACTGATCCCTCCCAGCCCAGCTTAAGGCACATTCTGTTCACCTCAGCCACAATGCAAAGTCAATCTTTGGTCTCTGCATGCTGCTGTCCCAACCAGCAGGGCCTGCAGGTGCTGGGTGTCCTGGTCACTCCTGCCAGTCCTCCATGGCCCACTCGGGCATGCTGGAGCAGTACTCAAAGTCGGCGCCCTTGTAGCGCAGGGCGTGCAGGAACATCACCAGCTCCTTGGGAGAGGGGTCCCGCCTGCTCATCCTGCACTCCACACACAAAGGGTCCTTCTCTTCCCAGCCCTTCTCCCCTGCCTGCCCATCCTGGTTCCCACACAAACTGAGCTCTTTATCTTTATCAAGCGTTTCCAGGTTGGTATCAGAGTTCAGTGGACAAGCTGCTAGGTCATTCCTCTCCGGATCCTTCTCGTCCTCAGCAGGGCAGGAACTCCCATTCACAGGATCAGACTTCGTGCAGTCACCTGAAATCCCACAGTCTTTACTTTCCCCAGCAGAGTTCAAGTCCTCCTCCCCGATACCCAAGACCTCCAGGCTCTGTTTGGAGCGATGCTCCTCCACCAGCGCCTTCAGCAGCTCCTCGTCCGTCTTGCCGATCCTGCCGCCCTTGCCCCTGTCCGGTCCCCAGGCCTCCATGTTGTAGATGGGGTCGTTGAGGATGGGGTGTCCCAGGAACTGCAGGTGCACGCGGATCTGGTGCGTGCGGCCCGTGCGGGGCAGGCACCGCACCACGCTGCTGCTGCCGTTGTAGCTGAGCCGCTGGAAGAGTGTCTGGCATGGCTTCCCCTTGGCGTCCACGCGGCACACGCCCACCTTGTAGGACACCACCAGGATGGGCTCCTCACAGACCACCTGGTGCTCCGGGAACTCCCCCACCACGCGGCACACGTACTCCTTCTCCAGCTGCCAGAGACACGAGAGGGAGGCTCAGGAAACACAGGGGGAAAACACACCCAAGCTCCAGCCTTGCTGCTCCTCCTCCCTCTCCCCTCAATAAAATACATCCCAAGGTGGCATTTTATTACGACAGGAAAGGGACAAATATGCAATCAGCTACTTAAAACCCAAATTTCCCCATACATTTTCCTCAGCTAGTTGGGAAATCAAGAGTAGAAAGGCCTGGCCTATTTGCCTTGTTTTAAATTCAGGAGCCATCTTTCCACGGCATTTGGCTTACAGCCCTGAAGCCAATCCTCAAAAAAGTTGTTTGAATCAAGAGACTCTGGAAAAATGGGAATTTTAAAATTAAGAAAGTGGTGGATAGTTGACATATGTCCACTCACAAAAAATTTCATCTCTAACTGGTCTGCATGATCCCAGTAAGTTTGCAGAGTCCTGTGGGACAATCCCTTAAGAAAGATGATGCACTTCAACCCAATATTACTGCAATAATTTAAATTTTTAGGAGATAACTTCCAACCTAAAATTAGCAAAATCAATTAAACTATTAGGAGACCCTTTACAATTAAATATTACCAAATCAAAATAAATTTGTAGGAGATCCCTTTTAGTCCAGTATTACTAAATGAAATTAAATTACCACATTGAACTAAATTTTTAGGAGATATCTTTCAATCCAATATTAAAAGCAGTTAAATTTTTAGGGTTTTCATTTTAATATTATCACGCTAGGATTACCAAATTTGGTTACATTTTTAGGGGCTCCCTTCCAATCCCATATTGCCAAACTCAATTTTTACTCTCTTTAGCCTATTGGGACGAGAAGCACCAACAGGTAAGAACAGCGACACAACCATGAGTTGCCTGGGGAACTTGAGCTCACCTAGAGCCCAAACCCGGCTGACTGTGGAGCACAGCAGCAGCTCGCAGCCCTCACCTGCCTCTGCCGGACCTGCTCGTCGATGCGCTTGGACACGGCGGCGGTCTTGGCGAACATGAGCACGCCCGAGGTCATGCGGTCCAGGCGGTGCAGGGTGTGCAGCTCCCGCAGGCCGTGCTCCTTGCCCAGGATGAAGATGACGGTGTTGTGCCGGAACCGGCCGCAGGGGTGCACGGGCAGCGACGAGGGCTTGTCCACCACCACCACGTCCTCGTCCTCCGCCAGGATGCGGATGGGCTGGGCGGTGACCGGCGGCTCGTGCCGGTGCACCGTGTTCCTGAGGAAGTCGTTGTTCTGGAAGGGGTACGGACAGTCAGCCTGAATCCGGCTCCTGCGACCACCCACCCGGCCACAAACAACAGGGACTTGACATCGTGGGAGAAGAATTAAAGCCCCTTTCTCCTGGGATGCTGGATTTAGAATAACAAGTGTGTGTGTCACCACGCAAATGCGACCACCTGCCCATAGCATAGTCCCATTCCTAAGGGCGAAGGAAGCCGTGTGGCTGCCTGTGGGGCTATAGGATCTACACATCCAGTAGGGGAGGGATTCCCCGGGAGCCCCGATTTCGCCCTTAAACCCCTCCACAGGATTCACAGAATCATAAAACATGTCGAAATGAAAGGAACCCATCAGGATTATGGAGTCCAACTCCTGGCCCTGCGTGATCTGACCACGCCGCTCACGGGGTGATGCTCACGGCTTGGGGCAGGCCGGGCTGTGCCCCCAGCCCACGATCCCCCCCGGGCCCGCCCACCTTGAGCACGATGTCCAGGTCGCGCACGGGCTCCTCGTTGAGGCGCAGGCGGCCGGCGCGGGCGGCGGCGCGGTAATAGGAGAGGGGCTGCGCTCGGAACTCGGTGCCGAAGACGTGCAGGAGGCTGCGGCCCACCCAGCGCCCCTTGCAGTAGGTGCGGAAGTCGAAGTAGTAGGGGCGCACCTTGCGCAGGCCGCCCTCGAAGTAGTACGAGGTCTCGGCGAAGTGCTCGGCGCCGAAGCTCACGCCGGGGTTCAGCTTCCGCGGCGGCGGCACGTACCGCTCACCGCCCGCCAGCCGCCGCTTCTTGGGGGCCGGCGCCGCCTCCTCCTTGCCGGCGGGGTCCGGTTCCTCCTCCCGGGCTCGGCCGGTGCCGGGTCCCGGCTCGGCCATGTCCCCGCGGGGCGGCGGCGGCGGCCGGACCCCGATCCCCGCCGCGCGCACCCACGCCGGCCACACCGCGCGGCGCACGCCGTGACGCATCGCGCTGCGCCGGGCGGCGCAGGCCAATCAGCGCGGGCCGGCACCGCCAAACCACGCCCCCGTCCCGTTCCCGCCTCTCCCCCCATCCCACAGGGCGTCGTGAGGCGGAGGCGATGGAGGAGGGAGAGCCCTTTTATTTATTAATTGATTTATTTATATTTTTACCTCCCAGCAGTTTCCCCCCTCAGAACTGCTCCACAAATGACCCTTGAGCCTCACCGCAGCCCGCCTGCCCCTCGTGAGCCTCCTCAGTCACCGCCTGCGGGAGGGACGCATCAGGGAAAAGCCGAAACATGAGCATTATTTTAAAACCCCAATCAGAAAAGCCATGAAATGCGCATTCTTCGTAACCCCAAAGAGGGTCAAGTCCAGAAATGAATATTTTTCAAAACTCCAAACAGAAAAAAAACCGAGCATTTTTCATACCCTCAAAATCCAGTGTTGCTGCCCATCATTAAATTAGCTGGTGCAGGCAGGAAGAGAACACGCTCCCATATTTTAAAAACTGACAAGTCAGGGTACATTGCTGCTCCAAGACACTAATTGTGACTTATTTTCGCCAAGCATTAGGCAGAGTAGTCGATATTAAAGTGGTTTTAGTGAAGCTTTAGGTATTCCTGTCTGCTGTCAGAATTCTCTGTGATGTGATGTTATCTAGAGTTTATCAGAGAGGAAAGCTGGAGTTGTCTGGATCTGCTCCCTGGAAGCTGCCACGGCCTCCAAGAGCCTCCCCTGGTCCTGTCCCTGTTCTCCATCCCTCCAGAACGAGCTCCTCTGAAGCAGAACTTCCCTTTATCCATTGATGAAATTTCCATTAAAAAGCAAAACCATACTGACCATCTACAGGCCTAAGTCCCTCTCATGAGCTTTTTGAGGTGCCTTTAGACATATCCATCCATGTGTCAGAGGTCATCCCTGAGGCAAAGGAAAACCAACAGTTACTACTCTCTCAGTTCAGTGCCAGCATCACATGGAATTTAAACACACACACAGGCTCC
The DNA here is from genome assembly GCF_028551555.1 of Melozone crissalis. Lineage (NCBI taxonomy): Eukaryota > Metazoa > Chordata > Aves > Passeriformes > Passerellidae > Melozone > Melozone crissalis. The sequence goes on along the minus strand of NW_026535796.1, from coordinate 4,450,869 downwards.
AGAAAAAGAGGAAATAAAACTCTGCAAGCTCTATCAGACAGAAAATACCCCCGCTTGCTTTGCCAAGCTGTTCTCTCTTTTTTTTCCACAAAGAGCATCCGCCAGGGATCCAGGACTCGGTCAGCAAAGCCAAGGAGAGCAAGCTCAGAGGGAGAGGAAGGAGTGTTCCTCAGGGAAGAGCAGGTTTTACCGAGGCCACTGCTTCTCCTTGTCTGTGAGAGGGACGTAGATGACACCCATGAGCTGGGTCTCCACGATGTGCCCCTCGCTGGTCTTGTCGTACTGCATCAGCACCTGGTTCGCCCCCTCGGGCCCCACGGGCACGATCAGCCGCCCACCCGGCTTCAGCTCCTTCAGCAGCTGCAGCACCGACACATCCCGGTCAGCAGGGGCAAAAAACCCCACACATTTTCTCTAGGGACACCCAGCACTGCCTCTCTTACCTCCTTGGGGACGGTGGCCGCGGCCGCTCCCACGTGGATGGCGTCGTAAGGAGCCTCCTCGGGGTATCCCTGCCTGCCGTCTCCAACTACAGAGGGAAAACACCCAGGGAACACTTGGGTAGTGTCATAACAAAATATCAACACAAACTGGAAGGGCTGTGAGGAGCAGACCAAGGGGAAAACCCCAGGGCTGCAGGGAGCTCACCGACGAGCTTCACGCGGCCGGAGCTGAGCAGTGTCGGATCATCCTCTTGGACGTTCCGGATGGATTCGTGCACCAGCTCCTTGATGTGCTCCACACCCACGGCTTTTCCTGTCGGGCCAATCTGTAAAAAACATCAGTCAAACACTTGATGCCTCCTGTATGGAAGAGCCAGGGCAGGTTTCAGTGGGAAGCGGGGAATCTCCAGGAAGAAGCTCCAGAGCAGAGGTTCTGAAGAGGAGGGGCAAGCCCTGTGCCCCTTCCTTGGGTTTAGGGCTGAGTAGTGCCAGTTACAGCAGCTAATTAAGGGATGTGCTTTCCAGGCTGGGAACAGAGTGCCGTGAGCTCACCATCCTGGCGAAGCAGGCCGTGAGGTATCCGCTCCCAGATCCCACATCCAGCGCCTTGGCACCTTCCACCAGCTGATCCTTGAGCAGCTCCAGCGCATGGGCGTGCTGCAGGGACACCCAGGACAAGGAAGAGGGAAACATCCCGGGATTAGTCTCCTCTTCCAACACCTTTCTTGTCTTCTGATTTAATCACAGCACACCTGGCCTTGTGCCTGACACTTCCAGAGCAAAACTCAAGTGTCAGACCTGGAAGATCTTTTGCAAGACATAATTTAGGCAGATGCTCAGGAATTAGATGTGAAACAGCAGGAGAAAAGGTCTCATGCAAAAAAAGGGACAGCATGGAATTCCCATCTAAGCACACTTTTAAAGCAACTGAAAGAGTATAGGGGAACTCCTCTAAAGAAGAAAAATCCACAAAGAAACAAGCAGGATAATCATGTCCATGGGATGTTTCAGTTTTCTACTTGAAGAAAAATTAAATATAAAAAGAGAAATAAACAATTCCCTCCATTGCTGTTGAAAGTGAGGAGTTTTCACCTTACCATGTGCGGGGCGCTGATCGTAGCCTTGTAGCCTAAAAGGAAACAGGGGACACAAGTCATTTGACAGGGAATAAAATTCCCAATGGGAACAGTTCCTAATTCTCCCCCACCTTCCCCCAAAAACAGGAAAACACTTGTCTCCTTTCACAGAATCACAGGATGATTTGGGTTGGAAGGGACCTTAAAGCTCATCCAGTCCCAGTCCCTCCCATGGGTGGGGACAGCTTCCCTTAGACCAGGCTACTCCAAGGCCCATCCAACCTGGCCTTGGACACTTCCAGGGATAGGGATTCCACAACATGACCATGGAGCACCTGCCCAGGCACCCTGTGCCCTGCTGACAGCAGATGTTTTGCCAGAAGTGACTCACCAATGGATTGAGGAGAATCCATGTATGGGAAATATTTGATGTAGTGACCTCTGTCCGTAGCCAACAACACATCAAAAACTCGCTGAGACTTAACGATCCCTTTTTCTGGGAAAGAAGGAAAAAAGAGACAGGCAGGACTGAAATCCTGGGCATTCCAGCAAGAGATTTGAAAGGGGAAGTTCACACTTCAGGGAGTTCATGGATCTGGGGGTATTAATGAGGGATCTGAGAGAGAGAGCAAACCAAACACTGATGGAAGGACATCCTTTCCCAATCCTGCTGGGGCCCAGCCACCAGCCCATCTCCAGAGGCGGCCACCTGCAGCCACAACGCCTCTGGCACTGCCAGGTGTAACGGGAGCGAACCGGAGTCGCGTTTCACGGCGGGAAACGGAGACTCCGGCTCAGGTTTCAGCACTGAACTCAAGGGCCACGGCCACAGAGACATCCAACATCCCTTCACACCTTTCTGCGGGAATTCTGGGGAAGTTTCACGCTATTTTTATGTGTGTTCCAGCCCGCCGTCCTGGTACCGGGCACCATTCCAGCCCTGGATGTGCGGGACGCTCTGCTGCACGGCCGGGCTCGAACAGGGAGCTGCAGCGCTCTAAAGGGCGCCACACACTTCCAGAGGCGGGGAAGGAAGGTGTGGAGAGGCGCTCCTGCCCCTCCTGGCACAGCACCTTGTTTCCAGCTATAAATAGAACGAGTTCAGGCCGGGGCAAATGTCGAAATTCAGGAACATGAACCCCAACCCTTCCGAGTGAGCAGCGTCACACGGCGTGACACTAAATATGCACACACAGCCATTAAATATCCGTGCGCTGCCATTCCAGGGGATGCTGCCGGCACTCACTGTACAGGTTGTTCACCAGCTCCGCGTGCGTTTTCCCGCTGGATGTCCAGGCCATGGTCCTGGCGAAGAGCAGCCCCATGAGTGCCAGCACGGCGCCGCACGGCAGCTGGCTCATCCCACGGACACGGCAGCGACCTGCGGAGAGAGGGGGTGGCTCAGAGCCCGGCCGGAGCTCCCGGTGTGGCGCTAGAGCACATCCCGGCCTCGCCGAACCGCGGCGGGGGCGGCAGCGCCTCGGGGATGTCACACCGCCCTCGCCTGCGCCGCCCGCCACAGCTTCCGCCCTCTGCCAACATGGCGGCGCGGCGGCGTCAGCGGCCTCCGCCCTGCAGACCAATGGACGCCCACGCTCCGCCGGCGGCGCGCGGTGATTGGTCAGAGCCGGGGCGGGTGGCGGCGGTGATTGGCCGGACCCGGGGCCGGCGAGGCGCGGGCGGAGCTGCCGCGGTGCCCCGAGCGCGGGCGGTGGGTGCGGGAGCGGGGCGGCCCCTCCGCCTCACGGGCAGCCGCGGGGACATAGCTCCCTGCAGGGCGGCCGGGAGTCCTGGTGGGATGGGAATTCCCTGGAATGTCCGCTGGCGTGACTTGGGCAGAGGGAGGCGGGTGGCGGAGGCCTGGGCGGGCGGCTCGGCGCGGCGCTCACCGTTTGTCCCCCCGTGGCAGGATCCCAGGATGAGGATGATCGAGAGCGTGGACTCCGTGGTGACCCGGTCCAGCGAGGACCTCTGGGCTGAGATCTGCTCCTGTCTGCCGCATCCCGAGCACAAGGACGCCGGCGATGCCTTCACGGACTCCTTCATGGATTCCTACGCCGAGGGCAGCGGGTCGGGGGGCTCTTCCCAACCTGCCCTGAAGCCCTGGGCACCCCTGAAGGACTCAGAGGTGTATTTAGCATCCCTGGGTGAGTGTCTGCCTGGTGACAGCTCTGTTTTTGTGGTGTCGGTGCTGTGGTCCAAATTCCAGCTTAAACACACAGAATGTGACTCATTTTCTTCAAGTGCAGCAGTGGAAACGTGAAGCTCAGAGCTTTCTCATCTCTGGCACAGAAAGGAACTTTTTATAAAGCAAAAGCTGAAAAAAGTTGTTTTTTACCCTCCACAATAAGTAGGAGGCTGCACACAGCAACAGAACAGGTGGCAGAAGTGGCTTTTTAAGCTTTTATTTCTGCCAGAACTTTCATGGTGCCTTTGTTGCTGTTTCACAGTGCACCAAGTAGTGCAATGAGAGTGATTTATTTTCCAATTTGCATGGAAATTGTGGGAACTCAGTGCCTGTGAGATCCATGCCGTCCTGTGTGATTTCATGGGAGCTGAGCAGTAAGTGTGAAAGTTATTAAAACCCCAAGCAGGCAGAGCTGGCTGATTGCACAAACCTTATTTCCTTCAGAAGCATCACCTGAAAAACACCATCTTGTGCATATATAGGAAAGGAAGCCAGGCAGGCTTGAAATACAGAGGGGAAATTGCTTTTAAAATAGAAATTAGTCTTGAAAAGTTAATGTAACTTACTTTTTGATATAGAAGTCCAGATCCTTCTCTTCTCTCCTTCCAGGAAAATCCCCATAACCAAGGTAACAAAATCCCCTGTTCCCCTCACAGAGAGAAGACTGATGAGGATCAAAGGCCTGTCCCAGGAGGTGACCTCCAAGGACATGCTGCGCACGCTGTCCCAGGCCAAGAAGGAGTGCTGGGACAGGTTCCTGCAGGAGAAGTTTGAGGCAGAATGTTACGTTGAGGGCCACGATGCTGACGAGAGGTAACGAGCAAATTAGAGGGAAGGGATCACCACCTACCCCTCAAAAACTGGAAGAAGGTTTTGTCAGGACATGACACAGAATTGGGCAGAACCCATTGGGGTTGTGCCAGAGGGAACACAGAGCACGTAGGGTTTGAGGTTCCAGTGCTCCTTTCTGATCTTTGCACCCCTTAGAGTGCATGGAAGCAGCTTGGACCTACTCAGTGATTTCCCTCCTCACACGTGGGGTAGGGAAGGAATGGAGCAGAGGAGGGAATGTCCAGTGTGTCTCAGAAGGGGATCTGGGGTTGGTGCCAGTCCTGGGATGAGATTTCCCTTCCCTGCCTCTCTTACAGTGCTCCTGCTCTCTCACAGATGATGTCAGCAGTAAGATGGGAGCCCTTTCCCTAAGCAATCTCCCATTCCCAATCACATGGAACACTCCCCAAATTCCTCATTTCTCTGCTGACATTTTTCATGGTTGCTTTTGGATGACAAGAAGATTATTTCTCTCCTGTCAAGAAAATCTACTTAAGCCAGAACTATGAAAAGTAATCCCTGTTTATAAGGAGGTTTCAGATGGTTTCTTTGGTCCCTCAGTTAACTTCAATGCGATTTATATTTAAAACCAAGCTTTTATGGGCTCTTTCTACTGTTTTTAAAGGGTGGGGATGTTATCCATGAAAGAATTTCAGTCCCTAGAACTGGACTATGAAGTTGGAGGTCACTCCTGAATGGTGCTGAGGTTTTGAGTCTCACCCACCGATGCAATTAAACAAGCCTTAACTTTTAAGTGCACTGATTTATGATATTAGAGGGTTAGGATTATATTAGTCTTTTAACCTTCCAGTGCTATTAATGCACTCACACATTTTGAGATATTCTTCCAGATTTGGTTTTGTTCCCTTCCCTTTCCCCCCATTTTTCCTGATCTTCATCACCAAGAGGCAGTTGGAGGCTTGGTTTGTTTGAGCAAGAGGTTTTTTACTTCCAGCCCAGGAAGCTGGAAACTCCTGGAATCACAGATTGGTTTGGGCTGGAAGGGACCTTAAGGCCCATCCAGTGCCACCCACCTGCCCTGGGCAGGGACACCTTCCACTATCCCAGGCTGCTCCAAACCCCATCCTGCCGGGATTTGAACATTTCCAGGGATGGGGCAGCCACAGCTTCTCTGGGCACCCTGTGCCAGGGCCTCAGCACCCTCACAGGGAAGGAATTCTTCCCAATATCCCATCTAACCCTGCCCTCTGTCTGAGCTGGAGTTTTTGGCTACAGAGGCAGAGGAGAATTTCAGGTGTGAAAGGGCTGAAAGGCTGAAAGGTTTCCTCTGCAGGTCCTTTACACTGAGAGAAACCAGTTCTAACTGGTTAGACCAGCATAAAACCTGTTCTAACCCCCCTTTCAAAGGCCCACCTGCAGGGACAGATTCTGCTTATCCCTGTGGCACCAGGACCCCTCCACGCCAGACCTCACCTGTGGGAGCGGGAATACCTGCGGAGGGGCAGGAATTGCCTGTGCAGGCTTTTCCTGTCGCTCCTCCTATGCAGCTCTATCCCTGCGTGGTCTCACGGTGTCCCTCTGCTGTCCCCAGCACGCTGGAGCACCTGAAGCGCTGGCTGCAGCCGGACAAGGTGGCCATCAGCTCCGAGGAGGTGCAGTGCCTCATCCCGCCCGAGCCGCAGCCCGAGAGGCCCGAGGCAGAGGAGGAGCCTCCGGCTGCCGAGCAGTGAGAGCCCCCGGCCCTGCCCCTTGTCCCAGCCCCCAGGAGGATGTGCCCAGCCGTAGGAATGGCAGGAAGGGGGGCACAGAGCAAATGGTCAGTCATTGAAGAGGTAACTTTTAAAAGAAAGAACCCCCAAGGCACCAAATCCCAGCTCTGGAGCTCCGCAGGCAGCGGCTGGCACTGGTAGGGATGAGAGGGAACTCCTGTACCAAAACCTCACGTGGATCTTCTCCAGCCTGCAGCCACCTCATCATTCCAGCCTGGATTGTTTGGAATCCATCAGGAGACACATTAAACAACAATAATAACAACAAAAGCAGTTGTGGAGAAGCAGCAGAGAACATCACTGTCTAGAACAGAGCAGAGAAACCACTGAGTCACTTTGGTCCTGTCTTTTACCTTTTCATTACTCAGCTGGGCATTTTTTTCCTCTCCTGCCAAATCCACTTTGGTGTTTTCTCCAGATCTTCACTGTTTCAGTCTGACTTGGCCCCAGGCTGTGCTAGGAAGAAGATGGATATTTCCCACCTCTGTGAATCTGGGACCCTGAAGGAAGATCTCACTGCAGTCAATAAATTGATGGTGTCATTGACATTGTAGCTATTTCACATTCCTCTCTGTAATGTACCCCCTAATATCCCACTTTATTGCCCAAAATCTCTATTACAGACTGTAGGGGGAGTATTTTTCCTCTTGTTGGTTGTTTTGTACCTGTTCAGCCTCTCCAGAAAAAGATCAGATGAGATTCTGTATTGGGAAACCAAGAGGGGTAGCCAGGGAGGCTACAAACAACTTGTTTTCATCACAGAATTGCATAGAATTCTCTGACTTGAAATATATTTAGTATTTAATTGTTTTTTTCACCCTGCTTAACTCTTCAGAGGGTTATTTCCTTTTACTAATCCAAGAATCTGTGATACTGTGCTGATTTTTCGCTGATCTGTGTGTTCTGCCTCGGCACCAACACTGGGGGTCGGTAGAGGGAAGCAGCACAGTCTGTCAGAGCTTCTTAGGGGAAATTGTCGTTCTAGGAGTTAATCCTCACCGGATTCGTGCCGTGTTCATTTATGTACCTGTTTGAAAATACTTTTTTAGAAGTAAATTTTTGCTGGAGCCTCGCAGTTTCCTGTCTCTGTACACAAATAGAGGCGCTGCTCTCTCAGTCACCATATCACAGCTCAGAGGTTGTTCCCACCATCAGCATTCCTGCTGTAACTCCCACCCCAGCCCACCTCCCAGAAAAGTCACGCTCAGAATTCTCCATTAAAACAATCCCTTGTTTTTTGAACCTTGAGGAATGGGGTGAATCATCTGAGTGCCAGTGATGCACAAGCCTCGTGTCTTGGTGGTTTGCTCATTAAATGTCCCTTTTAATTTATCCTTCAGCTGTCCTCTGTTATGTTAAGTCTGTGTCCTTGTGCAGATCTCTCTCACCTGATGAGACAAAGCTGTGACAAAGATGCAGGACTCTGAGCTGTTCCCAGAAATGGTTTGTGCAGAGACAGAAAGCAGCAATTTCTCTGTCCCCAGCCTATTTCCCAGTCAATAAAATTCTTCTTATGGGTAGCAAGCACTGTGAGGATGCTTTGTATTATCTTATCTGTTCTTAAACATATTTGAGGAGGAAGTGTACCCAAAAGAACTGTGCTGCAATTATTCCACATCCACATCACCAGGCATTTCCTTTGGAGAAGGGACCTCAGGGAACAGCTCTTATCATTTCACTTGTAAAAATAATAACCATTCCAAGATTCTCTGACCTGCTCTATGGAAACATGTGGGGCAAAAGAAAATCCAACTGATAATTGCAAAGGTTGAGTAATAATGAATTCTTAAATGAATTCTTTATGTAGAGTTAACTTTTTTCCCCTCCCATATATAATAAATATAGTTACATAAATATATATAATTAAATTATAACTGAGAGTATAGACTTGGGGTGAGTCTGTACTTAAATCACCATAAAAAAACCCTTTAAAACTTCTTTACAAAATCACTGAATCTGTGAATAGGAGTGTGATGTGTCCAAGCAGCGTTGTTAAACTTGTTGATGGCACACATGATTCGAGTAGCAAGAGCTTTACCTCCCAATATTTGGGTTTATTTTGGGAAAAACAGACTGCTGAGCTCCTCTGCACCAAACCAGCTCTTGTTGGTAAAAGCAGCAGCCTCACTAGGAGTGGATTTTGCTTCTACATCAATACCAATCTTCTATGTGTGGAAATAACTCCCGCAGAGGGAGAATTGTTGAGGCTGGAAAAACCCTCTGGGATCATCGAATCCAAGGCCAGCACAGCTGAGCCCACCCGTGTCCCCAAGTGCCACAGCCACATGGCTCTAAAATCCCCCCAGGGCTGGGCACTCTACCCTTGCCCAGGGCAGCCTGTTTGTGACAATTTAACCCAGAGGGGACATCAGTGACATCCAGGGACACAGGAAGGGCCCATCCTCAGAGGCACAGCCAGATCTGCAGCTGCAGTGCCTGGTGGCATCGGGTCCAGACCATGAAGCACAGGCAGATACAGGGAATGATTTTCAGGCAGGATAAATGAGTAAATCACAAAGGAAAGAGCAGCCCCTTGCCCCTTTGTACCTTTTAAAGTCATTATTTTACCTTTCTCCCTGCATGAAACAGCACTTCTGCACCCCTGGAAGCCAGTGGAGAGCCCATGTGGTAACACAGCCCCAGCCTGGCAGGGGTTTGCTTTCAAAATGGGGCAGAATAAAGTATCTAACACAATTCACCTGCTGCCTTGTCAGAGCAAGGGGAGGGCAGGGCTGACAGAGCACTCTGGGCAGCAAGGATAGCCTTCCACCCATCCAAATGGGAAAAAATGTGCTTCTCCACAAGCTTGGGCCAAAGGAATCAGTCTCAGAAGCATGAGCTGGCAACACCCTGTGGTGCTGCTGAGAATCACAGAATTCTATCATAGTTTGGGGTTCAAAGGGATCTCAAAGCTCATCCAGTTCCATCCTGTGCTGTGGGCAGGGACAACTTCCACTATGCCAGGCTGCTCCAAGCCCTGTCCAGCCTGGCCTTGGACGCTGCCAGGGATCCAGGGGCAGCCACAGCTTCCCTGGGCACCCTGTGCCAGGGCCTCAGCACCCTCACAGGGAAGGATTTTTTCCCACTATCCACCCCAAACCTTCCCTCCTAAAGCTTATGGCCATTAAATATTCCATCCTCCTTTGGAATTGACAGGGTCTCAGGGATTTTTTGGTTATTTCTGAAAACCATCCTGGTGACATGGAAAAGAATAAAAATCACAGCAAACTGATTCCTGTCCATCATCTCTACGGGATGGGAGGGACGCCAGGATGCCACAGGAGGGGTCTCCAGCTCCACCATCAGGGTGGGCTGCAGCTTTCAAGCCCATCCTTGTATCCCTGAGCCAGGACCTGGGGCGGGGCAATCCGAGCTCTGGGAATCAGAGTGATTTATTCTGCAGGCTCTGGAAGCAGCAAAGCTGATGTCAAAGAAGGTTTTTCCAGGATGAGCCCGTGCAGAGGGAAGAGCTCCCAGTGCTGCAGCCGGGTCACCCCGGCCATGGCGCATCCGGGCGGGGATGGAGCCTGTGCCTGCCTTGGGCTGGACTCAGCATCCTGCAGTCGGCTCCAAAGCCCGGCTCTCCTCTCAAACCAGCCTCTGGCTCTCCTAATCTGATTGTTTTGCTCTTTAAAATTAACAGCAGCTCTCGTCAGGCACTGATATGGAGACAAAGATGATTTTCTTCCTGCTGATTATTCGGCAGGGGTGAGCAGTTCCCTCTTGATCGGCTCAGCCAGCTTTAATAACCAGCCCAGCTCCATCAGATTGGGATGAATTAATCACCCTCTTGCACCAAAACTCTCAATTTTCTGTGACTGCTCTGCAAATTTCCATTCCTCTTATCCCCCCAAAATTCCAGTGGGTGATCATTATTTATCATTTTCCCTTATTAAAGTAAGGGTACCAGGGTCAGCTTTTCTCATTTGGGGCAATTCACAATGGCTGGACCGCCCTCACCCCATCCTACCCTTGCCCCCCCCCCCAAGCTGTGCTACCAGCACCCCGGGGCTGGGTGCCCATCACCCTACGGCTGGGTGCCCGTCACCCCACTGTGCCTTCACCCCACTGTGCCCGCACCCCACTGTGCCCTCACCCCACTTTTCCCCCTCATCCCTCGCCCCCGGGCCGGGACCCCCCGACGGGGCGGGCGCTGCCGACTCCGGAGCTCCGCGGGGTCCCCGTGCCCGCCCGCCCCGTCCTCTCCGCGCCTTCCCGTCCTTCCCTGCCGGGAGAACGTGCCCGGCCCCGGCCCCGAGGGCGAGGGAGGGGCTCCCCGCAGCCCCCCGGTGCTCCCCGCCGGGCCGGGGGGCGGGATGCGGCTCCACCTGCGGGGGGATGTGCGCGTCCCCCCGGGTACCTGGAACACCGAGCGCCGGGGGTGGGAACGTCCTGTTCCTCCGGGACTGAAAGGCTCAGGCAGCGGGGAAAAAAAAATAAAGAAAGACAAAGCAAGACAACAAAAGCCCCACACCACAAAAGCCCGGCTGAGATCGGCTGTGCCGGAGTCTCCCGGTGAACACCCTGCGAAGGGAACGCTCCTCCTCATCCTCACGGGAACATCGGCGGGCAGCGGGCGGCTCCCTGCCCCGAGCACCCGGAGCCCTCGGCAGGTAAGAGCTCCGGACCGGGACAGGGGTCCTGCAGCCACACCCTGGACACCCCAGACCCCAGCCGGAGCCGCGGAGTTCAGCATTTATCGGGGAGGGAGCAGGAGCCTGGCGATGCACACACAGAAGGGCTGGTTTGACTCTCGTGGGTACGCGAAGCAGAATTAAAGAATTTAATTGAGCTTCAGAATTTTCATTCTGTAAGGTAATGAGCATTTTAGCTCCTCAGCTGCAAGTTTCCTGATGGATTTTGTGCTCCTGCCCCAGGCAGGGCATGGGGACCTGGAGCTGTGGTATCACAGCGTGCGCCCTGTGAGTGCAGCTGCGATGTAGAAAACCTCAATATCCCTCGGTTAATTACAAGGGTTTCTTAATTAATGCTGGTTTGACTCTCCACTGGGGGGAAAAGGCTGTCCAGATCCTGGTAAGGGGGATCAAACAATAATTTTTGAGAGTGTGGGACTTGAAAGGAGGGTCCTGGAGGGGATCTCTTAATTTCCATACACTTTCTGCTGGAATACATTTCACCTCATTCCCCCTGAGTGGGTTTGTGGAGGTGCCCAGGGAGTCAGGCACTCCCTCCTTCCCTCTCTCACATCACAGCAGGAACAGGGAAAGACAGGAGAAGCCAAAGCTCCATGGGTGATGAAGATATAACCAAGGGGATAAAAGAACCCAGTGGGATGGGTTGGGGTGGGGTGAGCTGGCTGGGAGAGACACAGGAGTGCAGGGGATGGAAAGGATGCTCCTTTCCCTGCCCAGGCAGGTGGCATGGGGCTGGTGGGTCAGGGTGGAATTAACTGGGAAAAATAAAAAGCAAGAAATGCAGGAGTGTTCCTTTTTTTCTGCCTTAAGTCAGCTCAGCTCAGTTTCCAGGTGGAAACTCTCTATGAGGTTTCTTGAGTTGATTTTTAGGTCCTGCTGCCCCAAACTGTCAGCTTCCCACAGATCTGTGCTGGCTGCTTCACTATTTCACAGCCAGGTTCCCAACTCTCTTCCATACCTGAGCTCCCCTGTGTCTGTCACAGGGCATCTTCACTCTTAGGCAAGTCATTTAAACCAGCCAGTAGTGCCTCAGCACAGGGCTGTGCAAGAGGTCCAGACTTGGGACAGGTTCTTCTGCGCAGAAGTTCAGCCAAAATGTATTTGTGTCCCCTCCAGAGCTCACAGGCTCATCTGTGTTTGACTTTGAGTTGTGGAGAAGCTGCATCAGCCACAGGGGCTCCCATGGCTCAGCTGCCCAATGACTCCTGGCACAACGACTCAGCCCTGATCTTCACGGGCCTGGACCTGCTCCTGGAGCTGAAGCCGCTCTTCATCCCGCTCTACGCCACGCTGGTGGTGGTGGCGTGCATCGGGAACCTCTTCCTCATCCTCCTCATCGCCCTCACCAAGAAGCTGCACTGCACCACCAACTTCCTGATCGGGAACCTGGCCTTGGCCGACTTCATCATGTGCCTGGCCTGCGTCCCCCTCACCGTGTCCTACGCCTTCGAGGAGCGGGGCTGGCTCTTCGGCATGTTCATGTGCCACTTTGTCACCCTGCTGCAGGCCGCCACTGTCTTCGTGTCGGTGCTTTCCCTCACGGCCATCGCCATCGACCGCTACGTGGTGGTGGCGTACCCCATCCGCAGGCGGATCGGCCGCAGGGCCTGCGCCGGCCTCGTGGCCTGCATTTGGCTGCTCTCCATTGCGGCCTCCGTGCCCACCTCGCTGCACACCCACTACCTGGACCTCAACGCCATCGGCCACGACATGATCATCTGCGAGGAGTTCTGGAAGCACGAGGAGAGGCAGCGGCTGCTGTACTCGTGCCTGATGCTGCTGCTCTCCTACATGCTCCCGCTGCTGGCCGTGTCCATCTCCTTCTGCGCCATCACCTACCACCTGCGCAGGAGGAACGTGCCGGGCGCCGCCTATCACTGCCGGGACAAGTGGACCAGGACCAAGCACAAGACCTTCCGTGTGCTCACCATCTCCGTGGTCTGCTTTGCCGTCTGCTGGCTGCCCCTGCAGGTGGTCAACTTCATCCGGGACATCGACGAGGAGTTCACCATCCTGGACAAGAGGTACGTCAACGTCATCCAGGTCTCGTGCCACCTGATCGCCATGAGCTCCGCCTGCTACAACCCCTTCATCTACGCCTCCCTCCACGACAAGTTCTGGTCCCACCTCAGCGGCTACTTCTACCGCAAGAAGCAGAGCTCCAGGAGCACGTCCTGCAAGGCTTCCCGCTTCAACACCTGCTCCACCCTGGCAGATACTCCCACCGGGGCCTCGGACAAGATAGCTTTGCAGTCCAGGTTACCTTGAGGGATCGGGTTTGCACAGCCCCTCATCCCAAACCACGGCTAGGCCATATCTCTATATCCCAAATCCTGGCTGGGCGTAGTAGGTGTCCAGTGCTACATTTGGAGAACAGAGACTTCCCTCCATGGTTTATGCAGGAGGTGGGTCAGTGTCTGAGCAAGGCAAACACCCATTGTGTAAAAAACTCTTTGGAGAGAGCACATCTTCATTTTAGTAGGATATAGATTGTTCCTAAGCAACAGGCAGTGCTTTGTGCCACGGGAAGAGGTCGACTTGCACAGGGAGCCATGAAATTGCTGTGCATTTATCCTTTAAAATTGTGGCTTACTGGTGAGGGGACAATGTAGGACAATGTGCATTCTGCAGGTGCAGATGGGGACACGTGGCTGCTGACAGCAGATGGCTGTTTGGAACGAGTGTGACTTTCATAACCTGCTTGGCCTGCTGGAGGAGCTGCCCCTGTAACCAGACAGGGCATCCCAGTTTCTCCAGCCAAAGGTGCAGATGCAGCAGGGCACATCCATGAAGTCATCACTGCTTTTCATCGCCAAGTAGGACTCAAAAGATCTCATGTGATGAGTTTGCTGGGAATGGTGTCTTAAATTCTGCTCCCAGGGAAGTTTAACTTGGTGTTTGTCCATGTTCAGGGCCCTGCAGTGGAGGTGGGAATCCCAGTGCCAGGCTGTTCTACCCCAGAAGCTGCCAGATGAAGGGTGGACTTGCTTGTCAGTGCTCCTCGGTGTCTGAAGTGCCTCTCTGGCCTCTCAGGCTCCTCTGTGCAAGCAGCACATGCAGAAGGCAGCATCTCCTTACACCCAATTCCCATCTAGGTTTTAACCTCTTGATTTCCCAGGAGAAACCTTTGGGAACAGCCCACAGGCACCAGCAGCTCAGGGCCATGGCAGCTCCCAGCTGCCCTGCTCTGTGGGGCCGAGCCGTGACCTCCCACTGCTCCTCGTGCCCAAGGACAGGACTTCAAAGCCCCCAGCAACAGATCCTCATCCCTGCACAGAACCTGCCCATGGCACTGGCCAGCATCCCTGGGGAGCACCCAGTGCAGACACAGCTGGCTGGACCCCAACAGGATCCCTTACACCCACCCACCCACCAGCTCACTCACCTTCCTGCTGAGGCCCTCATGGTGGCCCTAGAAGGGCTCTGATCTTCTGTGGGGTGATCAGCAGAGACAGGGACCCATCCAAGGTAGTGCCAGGGATCCTGTTGTGCTCCCTCAGAGCAGCTCCCTCCTCAGCTTCCTGCAGCTCCCTGGGCCTGGGCTGCTCATCCCAGAGGAGCCAAGCAAGGCAGAAGGTCCCTGTTTGTCCTTCCTGTAATAAAGGCTTCAAGAGCTTGGGCTGTGTGTGTGTGTTGGTGTGAATCCCACAAAACCCAGAAACCCTTGATGGCAGCTCAGCCATGTCCCAGGAACATGCCAGCTTGGATGTGCTCTGTCCCAGTCCTGGGCAGTGGCAGATCCTTGGGGGTAAGGCTGGGATTAGTGCTGGACCAGGTTGCTCCAAGCCCCAAACAGACTGGCCTTGGACACTTCCAGGGATGGAGCAGCCACAGCTTCCCTGGGCAACCTGTACCAGGGCCTCACCATCCTTGGAGCCAAGGATTTCTTCCCAGTATCCCATTTAACCCTGCCCTCTGTCTGACTGAAGCCATTTCCCCTTGTCCTGTCACTGCAGGTGTTGATTCCTTCTTTCTCCATTTCATCCCATCGCAATCTCTATTACTTCACTCTTAATTAAGAGCCCTAAGTTTCCCTAAATTATTCTTCTTAGCCTTTTTCTTCCTTTCAACTCCACCACCCACTCATTCCCATCACTGTATTTATCTGCAGGACCATTTAAAATCCATCCATCCATCCCGGAGAACTGATCCACAAAGAGAATGAGGTTTCCTCCTCCATGTTTGCAGACTAGTCTAGAATTTGCCGTTATTGAGCACTAGGAAAGAAAACCCCCACCCTCAGGTCCCCCTGTTTAGATGTTTTGCTGATTACCCAAATTACCTGCAGGAAAAGGGAAAACACTGTTTCAGGAGAGTGAGCTAAAAGCTGAGTGACTTCTGAGAATAAATACAGAAATCCTGGAGCTGTCGTCTGTGATTCACAGAAACTGGGTATATAAAGGAGAACATGGTTGGTTTTCTTAATGAAGGTAAATTAATCAGATAAATGAGAGAGAAAAACATGTTTGAAGGCTGATTCTGCAGAGCTTTCCTCAGGAAGCTGCTCGAAGCTTTTCTCCCAGGAACCAGGGGGTATAAAGGGAATATTTTTGTTAAATCATCCTCAATTATTGAGAGCTTTGCACAATATTCTCTCTGAGGCTGCTTCTTCCTCACAAACTCTCTTGTTGGTTGATAACAGTTGGACTCTAGGATCCTAAAGATCTTTTCCTATCTAAAAAATTCCATTCCATGACCCTCTTCTCTCCCAGGATTTGGTGCCTGTAGCTCTCCCATCTGCCAGGACACAGCCCAGGAAGGGAAATATTGTTCAGCCTGTTCAGGTGTTTACAGCTTTAAGGGGCAGATAACATAATTGGGGCAGATAATGTAATTTATTCCAGTGATGTTCTCTCAAAAGCACTCAAGAGATGATTATTCAAAGAGCTTACCTACAAGCAAGGTATTATTCCCATTATTTGGTCCCCATCCGGGTTTCTCCCATGGCTGCAGATGATGAGGCCCTTTGTCCTCCACTGCAGAACGAATTGAGATGAGGATCAGCTCTAAATGCACACAAAAGATCAACACTGTTTTCATGTGTACTCCTAGAAATTTCCTCCTCTGTCTCCAAATCAGGCAGAGCAAACAAAATTAGCCTGGTAATTTTCCATTGACTTTTAGTCCCCCTCTTGCTGTATTTGTTCTGTCTGGATGTCACCAGTGATGACAAAAATCCAGAAGAGAGAAGCTCTTCCACTGAGCCAGGATCATTGGGCAAATTTTATTTGTGGATCTGGAAAAAGCTTAGAAATTGCTGGTTCATTTACTATTATTATTATTATTATAACTGTTATTATTATTGTTGTTGTTATTGTTATTGTTATAATTATTCCCTGGTTTATTGTGAATAACATTCTGACTCAAGCCACTGCTTCTCATTTTCTTGACAGGGCTTGCAAAATATCTTTTGCATTTCTCTCAGCAGATTCCTTGGGCTGTACAAACTGTGGCCAACTCTTTTCCCAGCTCTTGGCTCTGGTTAAAGAGGCAGGTTTGTGACACGTACACGAGTAAATCAGGCTTATTTTCACTTCTTTTGACTAAAAGTACAGTTGATACAGCTCAGGCTCACAGTAATGACCCAGAATGGGTCCTGGTTTGGGATGGAAGGGACCTTAAATCCCTGCCAGTCCCACCCCCTGCCATGGGCAGGGACACCTTCCATCAGCCCAGGTTGCTCCAAGCCCCATCCAGCCTGGCCTTGGACACTGGGGGCTGGATCCCGCTGGGTCAGGCACACTGAGCACCTTCCCATGGACATCACCTCTCTGTGAACTGCTGGGTCTCCCAGCGCTGTTGAATTATTGAAAGCACCACAGGTGATTTATGGATGTACCCACTTCCGACTCATGCCGTATTCCCCCGGTGCCTCCTCCTCCTCCTCCTCCTCCTCCCCTGTCGCTGCGAGCGCTCACGCTTTAATTTCTGTGAGCGTAGCGAGCTCTCGCTGCAGCAAATTAACCAAGATTTCCTAAACCCCAGTTTACTCCTCATTCATCTGTTTTATCCGTCATCCCGCTCCCGCTGCAGATGCCAAGAACCTCCTTAGTCACACACCACGGTCACCGTGCCCCAGCTCGGGGACAAACCTGGCATTTACCAGACTTGCTTCTCCATTGCTCCCCAAGGTGATGATGAGGGATGGGGTGCCTTGTGCCAGTCCCCAAAAACCGACAGACACATCCCTGGCTTGGTGGCACTGCCTGGGACTCTCCAGCACGCCAAAGATGGAGCAGGCCTTGGAGACACCCCAAAACTCTCCCACTCAGAGCTTCGTTTTTACTGCAGGTTAATACCCAATTTTGGGAGCAGTGAGGGAGACACGGGCATTTCCTGCAGCAGGGATGGATGGATGGAGCCATCCCCCAGTCCCTGGCAGCCGAGAACTGGGGGAGATGCTGCAGGCAGATCCCCCACACAGGGGTGCCTCCAGCCACGTCCAAGCTGTGATGAGCGGGATGGGGCCGGGGCCACTCGCTAATTCCACAGATGAGGTGAGCGCTGATTGCCACGCAGGGAAGCGCTGCCGAGCGGCTCTTGGTTGCCATAGGAACCATCAACCCCCCTGGGAAAAGCCAAATGACTGGATCGGCGGCTTCTGTGGCGGTGACAGTGGGGGGCTCTGTCAGTGGTGACACCCTCCCGCTCCAGGAATGGAACCAGGGCAGCCTCAGCGGGTGAACGATGGCAGCGGGGATGCCTGAGGCTCCAGGGAAACCTTGGAGCCCTTTCCTGTGCCTCAAGGAGCTCCCAGAGAGCTGCAGAGGGATTTTGGACATGAGCCTGGAGTGACGAGGGGGGATGGCTTCCCACTGCCAGAGGGCAGCACGGGAGATTGGGAAGAAATTCTTCCCTGTGAGGGTGCTGAGGCCCTGGCACAGATCACACAGAGAAGCTGTGGCTGCTCCATCCCTGGAAGTGCCCAAGGCCAGCTTGGACAGGGCTTGGAGCAACCTGTGATGGTGGAAAGTGTCCTTGCTCAAGGCAGGGGCTGGGATGGGATGGGATGGGATGGGATGGGATGGGATGGGAACAAAGGGTTCCTTACAGATTTTACCAGGGCTCTGAAGGGAAAGTCTGCATTGCTGAAAATGTGCAGGATGTTGATAAAGCTCCAAAGTTCTGAACTAGGACCCTCACAGCTCTTTATCACAAAAAGGTGGCCAAAAAAAAAAAGATATTGCAATAATCCCACTGGGTTGCAATGAGAGCCTGGTGAATCAAATGGATGAATTTTCAAGATTTACCCTCAAACTCACCCCAAGGCACAGCCTGGTCCTTCTCAGTTCATCAGGAATCATCACCTCCTGGGCCACTCTGAGCCCGAAGCAACACTGGGAAATATCCAGGCAGGTTTAGTGATGCTCATCCCTCCTGCATTAACAAGAAATCTTAATTTCTCCCTTTGCCATGGGGTGTTTCCAGGCTGACAGCTCCCTCCTTCCACGGAAGACGACACAGTTCCCGGGTCTCCATAATTATTTACATGTGGGCTGTGTTTATTGGCAATTAAACGGTTCGGTGGCTGCGAGACATCAGTCTCCTCTAAACATGTTGTCTGCCAGATTGCTTCCTGCCAGCAGTCCCTGTGGGACCGGGAATTCTGCCCAGCCCTCCGGGGCCGCCTGTGGATGGGGGGAGCAGCTGGCAGAGCCCCCCCGGAAAGACAATGCTCCAAGGGGCAGGTTTGGAATTGGGAGCCACGGGCAGGGCCGGGGTTGTGTTAAACACTGAGCAAACAGGTGGAGGAGGATCAGAGGGGTGGCAGGGATGGGGTGTGCGGGAGCATCCCAGGCTGGGGCAGGGAGGGGAGGGATGTGACAGGCCGGGATGGCACCGCGTCCCCACCAAGGCAGCTGCCCCAGCCCCCTGGGGGGCATTTACCACTCACAGTCTTCAAAGACCCACTGCAACGCTGCAGGGCTCGCCCCCGCCATTGCAAGGCTCGGTGAAAGCGATGTTTTATGCGGAATTGTCTGAAGCAGCGAGCGGAGGGAGGGTGGGTTCCTGCTCCAGGGAAGGCTCCGGCGGTGCCCTCGGATCCGGGTCTCGGCAGCATCGCCCTGTCAGCGCCAGGAATTTGCTGCCGTCCTGCGGCCCTGGCTCCAGGGGGCTCTTTGTGAGCACTCAGCGGGACAGACCCCCCAGCCCTGCCCTGCTGCCAGGGCTCTGCCACAAACCAGATGGCTCCACGGCCACCCCAAGTGTCCCCAGATCCTCATCCCAGCCGCTGCTTCCTTCAAAGCCCCAGCCCCCAAAAGCCTCCCGCAGAACACCTTCATTCTGGATGGGGCTTGGAGCAAACTGGTATAATGGAAGGTGTCCCTGCACATGGCAGGAGGTGGGACTGGAGGATTTCTAAGGTCTGTTCCCACCAAAATCTCCCCAAAGCATTTTGGATTCTCTTCAAAGGGCAGGCTCACTGGGCTCTCATCAGCTTAATATCCACTTGGACTTGCCAATGATCAGGAGGTGGGATTGAGGTATGGGAAGAAAAAGTAGTGTGGGGACACAGATATTTATATGCATTTACTATGTTTTCACATTTTAAATCTCAGGCCTTTGCTGCTTCCCCTGCTTGGCCCTTTCCCAGGTTAGAAATGAGCCTGAACCTTCTGAATTCTGCTCTGCTGGTGGCAGGGATCTGAGCCTACACCCAGCCACGCTCTTTATCCTTTCCTCCTCACTCTAGCACCTTAAAATTCCTTCAACAGTGACAGCTTCAACAGGGGTTTCCTCAGGCACCTGTGTGTTGCTGCTGGTTCCCACATCCCTGTTTTCCTGCTCACCTGATGCTCCCTAACAGCAATAAACAGGATTTTGCTGGTTGCTTTGAGCTTCTTCCCAAGTCCCCAGTGCTTTCAGGGGAGCAGAAGGAAGTGCTTAGGCCCCAAAGTGCCCTGGTGTTCCCCATTCCAGCTCCCACCAGCGAATACCACTCACCAGAGTCACTGAAAGGTGCAGTTCCCTCACTGATTCTGGGCCTCACCAAAGAGCTCTGCAGCTCATGGATAAACCCTGATGGAGATTTATTTTAGTCCCTCTCATAGCTCAGCAAGGATCCTGAGGCTCCCATTAGCACTTTGGAGAGGTATAAAGTGAATTCCTCAAGCCTCTTGGCTCGAAATCACCTTAAGATTTGCTGAAAGCAACAGAAAATGCAGGTTATAACTGTGGGTCTGCAAAGAAAAGGCTTTTGGAGAGTTTAAAATCCAAAGGTGTTTTTTCCTCAGAAGAAAAGGAAGCCACCTTGTCTGTCTGTATGGGTAAGTGGAAAACACACCTGGAAGATTCCTGGACATGAAGAAGAGGCTGGATATAGCTGAGACAGGAGACTCCTGCCCGTTACCTGAGATGGGACTCCAGCTTCGGTTCCTTTGGGATCCTGAATGTGGGGCAGCTCTGCTGATTTGGTGGCACCAGCGTGTGGAAAGAGCAGGTGAAGTTCTACCAGCCCTTCCCATCCAGTCATGACACTTGTGGTTTCTCTTCTTTTAACCCAAAGCACAAACTGCCAAGGACAAGGAGCACCACGTGGAGGCACATGGGCCTGGCAGAAGGTTCCTGACCGACAAGGTGCTCCCTCCTCCCTCCCGCTGGCGCCGGGCCTGGACATATTTTGCTCACGATGCAACTTCCATTATTTCCATGGCAACCATCCTTTGTCGGGGCTGAAGACTGGAGATTTTTTAACAACTCCCCGTTCGCCAATTCAAGTCCCAGAAGGAAGTGGGAAAGTTCTCATTCACATGCAAAATAGCTGCGATAAAAGCCGAGGGGTGCAGGGCGGGGGTAGCGCTTGGGCACTGCGCTTTTCATCCCAGCCTTCCTCATTTCCCTGCCTTACAAACAGCCTCATCCAGGGATGTGCCTGACACCCTCTCAAACCCACCCATGGAAGGGGGCTGGAACTTGACGGTCTTTAAGGTCCCTTCCAAACCATTCCGGGATTCTCCGAATACCAAAATATCTCGACACACAATAGACCCATTGGAGACGCTTTCTTTCGGCTCTTCCAAATCCCTGCCTGCGAGGGAAGGAACATCCCAAGGATGTTGGTGCTCCAAGCAAGGTGCACAGCCCGTGGTGACCCTCGTCCATGAGGAGGGAGGCCGGGAGCCAAGCGGAGCAGAAGCCAGGCTGGTGTGATGCCGTCTGCAGGCGTCAGGGCAGCCGTCCCTGGCACCGCCGCCATTCCCAAAGCTTTATTCCCGCTAGAGCCGGGGTCATGGCTACCAGCCAGCTTGGTGACTGGCAGCCTTAATGTGTTTATTTCAGCCCCAGTGCCTAGCCAGGAAGTCGGGTATTCCTGCAAAACCCACACAAGATCCACAGGAAAAAGGAGAAACCTGACATACACCCTGAGCTGAGCATGGGGACCAGAGGGAACGTGTTCCAAACCCCTTCCCAGAGTCACGCTGCCAAAAGCCAACAGCTCGGGGTTTGGAAAGGGTGGAACGAGGCTTTGCAGGTGTAATGTTGGAATTAGTAAAGAAGATGACATGTGAAGTGAGATTTTTGGAATAGCAAAGGTTCCTAATCTGCCTCGCTCCCAGGTGCGCAGGGGAACACCAAACCAGCTCCAAATTCCAAAAACTGAGCAGGAGAAGAAGTGACTAATGACAAAATACAGTAACACTGTGGTACTTCAGAGGGAATCAGAAGATTTCTGTGTCATCAGGTGGAATTAAACTGTTGGGCTGTCTCCACATCCCTGGACAGGGTTCTAAAGGGAAAACATGAGAGCAGTGGGGTCAGGGATGAGATTTATCAGCACAAGATTGGAATAAGCAAGCGAGGAAAAAAACAGGGACAAACCCCGATGCCAAAACCAGGGAAGTTTGGAGCACTCAGTGCAGAACTGAGGATTAACAAAATAGAATTCAAAAGAGGAAAGATTCCCTTTGGATTCTGAGGGATAACTGCACGTGTAGGGATGGAAAGGTGGGAAAAGGAGCGGCCAGCCTGGAGCAGATCCAAACCAGTTCATAACTTCATGTTTTCCTCCCTGCTCCTGCAGCTGTCGTCCCTTTCCCCGTGCTCCAGGGGATGGCTGAATCCTGCTCAGCACCTCTCACCTCCGGCGTCTGCTGTCAGCTCTGGAATCTCCTCCTGATTTATTCCACCCTGGAGAAACACCTGACAAAGGAAAGAAATGATACAGCTGCAGAGGGAGCTGGCTTTTTTTTCACTCTACTTGTACAAAGCTGCCACGGATAATTGTACCATTGGTCACAGATAAAAAGAAGCCCAAACAATGGAAACCTGATAGATTTCTCACTTTTGCTGACCTGCAGACAAACTTCTTTCCAAGCTACAAGGCTCTGTCTGAATTAAAATCCTCTTCATGGGAAGGTACAAGGAGTGGGAGCCTGTTTGCCTTATTTCAAGAGAAAAGGGTGATCATTGATGCTCAGAAAAGGAGAGAGAGAGTCTGAGAAAAGCAAAATCCTGTGCACAGTAAATTAGATTAAGGGGACAAGAGACAGAAATTTAATATAGAGAACAGAAGCTGCAGCAGATAAACAAACAAGCAGCATAAACCTTTAAAACTACTGAGAAATAAACATTTAATTAAAAACCAAATTGCCAAACGAGCGGGAAATGTTCCCAGAAGCAAAGATAGCAAAGTCTCACCAACTTACTCCTAGTTAGGGAGACCTGGAGGTCAGGTTTAATTACAGCTCAGCCCACCCCCCCTCAGCAGCATCTGTTTTACAACCCAAAATCCGATTCCCAGCCAGATCTGGTGCCTTTGGCTGGAGGACAGATCTCCAGTTCTTCCAGCACTGGGCACCAAAACCCCTGGGGACAGACAGGAATGCTGCTGATTTCATAGTGGGCACAGAGAGAGAAAAGCCAATTTCTGACCCATTTTTGGCCTGGGATCAGTGCCCACAGATTCACAACATGACCAGGAGCTCAAATCCATGAATATTCCAGCAATTGCCCTCATACCCAGCCACGGCACCCTCGGCAAAAGTAAAAATCCCTCAGCCCAAACTGTCCTTGGCCACTTACCCCAACAGGGGGCTTGGATCTGGCTCCATGCCCTTCTTTCAGACAATGTTAAAATCCTGAAAAAAACACCTTAAAAATGGGGAAAGAAAATTAAGAGAGGAATCCCAGGAAGTCGCCAGCTCCAAAATCACTTTGTACTAACTCCAGAGCAATTAGGAGCCCATTTTGCTGCTTCTCATCCCATTTCCCTGTGTCCTGTTATGTGTTGGGCTCCAATGTATCCCTTCTCCATGTGTTGGTGCTGTTCTGGCAATTAAAACATTAATTAATCACGACAGGAACAACCAATTCATCCCACCTTTGTGTTGTGGCTCAGCATGAGGGGCAGAGACCTCCCCAAGGACACAAACAATCCCAAGGAAAAGCACTAACAGGCTAATTCATATCAAAACTTTATTAGAAACGAGGACACAGCCTCCCAGGAACATCATCCTGCCTTATCTCCCAAACTTTTATGATTTCAGAGCCACAATTAAATAGAAAAGCAATAAAAAGGATATGCACAGCTATTAGAGGAGGAAAAATCAATCCACAAATTGCCATTTTTTTCAAACATGGCGGAGAAAGGCTTTTTCCACAGTGGTTTCCATGCAGGGACCCACGAGGCTGAAAGCTGGCACGTGGCCCATGGGATTTGTTTTCCATCCTAAGGACCAGGATGGGCTTTGATCTTATCCCGAGTCTGTATTGCTTCAATTCAGAGAAAAGAGCAGAATGGGATGGCTTGATATTGCATCTGACACGTGATGTTGGGTAAATAGTTGTACTCCCAAAATCACCCAAAAAAGGGGTATTATCCTAACTCTCATTATATTTCAATGGTAAATAATAATAATAATAAAAATAAAGACCAGAGATGCTACTGACACAGAAAAAATGACCAGCCTCATTTAAGTACCATCTACAATGAAAAAATAAAGAACAAATGGGGCCTGGTTTACTTTTTTTCCCTACTTATACCCAAACCCCACCCAGAACTGGTTTAACACCACTGATTTTTAGTGCATCAAGTGCCACGTTATTATCTCAATTCAACCAATGTTTAGTACAAAACCCAAAAAGGAACAAAAATACTTAAAATATATAAATTTCTCAGATTTCTTACAGGAATTCTCCACGTTGTGGCATAAAAAAAGGATTTAGAGCAAAATAGAGATACAAAAGCCACTGCACTCGAGCCAGTGGCGTATGTACATGGGAAAGTCAGAGAGGTACAAAAAGGATCCTAAGTAGTGAAGGCAGTAGAGAGTATTTCATACAAACAGTGCTTGCAAAGTATAAAATCAGGAAATAATGCATAGAGGAGGGTGCTTCACACAGCACCAAGGGCCGTGCAGGCAAATCCTTGTGGCCGAGGCAGAATTCCCGCCGTCTCTCGACGGGAACCGCTCAGTGCCTGCAGAACTCGCTGGTGATGTTGGGCAGGGGGTACACGAAGAGGGAGAAGTCCAGGATGTATTTGGGGAGGAGCTCTCTGATGAGGCGGCGCTGGGTGTTGCACAGGTAGTAGTGCAGCGTCTCGGCCGTGACGGGCTTGTACCAGGCCTGGCGCTCCGGGAAGCGCACGAACGACGGCGACTGGATGTGCTCCAGCACGTGGCTGGCGTCGGCGTGCAGCCGCTCGTAGGAGCCGATGAAGTCGTACCTGACGGCGCAGGGCTGGCACAGGTTGTAGATGGGCATCCAGTGCTCGTTCATGCGCTCCACGTCCTCGTCCAGCAGGTACTGCAGGAACTCGGAGAAGGACACGTCGTCGCCGGCCGAGTTCCCCCCGTTCTTCCGGTAGCGCCGGACGATCTCCACGCCGTACTTCTGCTGGTACTCCTTGATCTCCCCGAATTTGTTGCGGTAGGCCGAGAGCAGCCTCTCCATCGGGTTCCGCACGAAGATGAACTTGTAGTAGTGCTTCAGGCGGTAGCTGATCTCCTCCGGCTTCATGTCGCCCAGGAACACCAGGTCGCTCTTGTGGTCCATCTTCCCCTGCACGTCCACGCTCTCCAGAGCCCCGTCCAGCACCTTGAGGATGCGCTTCCAGTTGGAGCAGGCCACCTTGGGCACGTAGCAGTAGAGGAAGCGGTACTTGTCGCTGACCAGGAGGTGCCGGAGCACCGTGTGCCGCTGCCCGGGCGGCAGCTCCCAGACGCTGCGGGGCATGGAGCGCTGCCCGCACAGGGCGCGGATCGTGCGGTTCCGCGTGTCCCGCAGCACCTCCAGCTCCAGCTCCGCCGCCGAATCCCACCCGTCCCGCCGCGACGGCCCCGCGGGCGGGTGCAGCGGCGGCGGCCCGACCTGGGCGAGGATGCCGCGCTCGATCATGAGGAGGAGCCCGCTGGAGGCCAGGATGACGCCGAACATCAGCATGGAGGGCAGGAGCGCCGCGCCCGCCGCGCCCCGGGAGCGCGCCCGGCTGCGGCCCGGCGGGACCGCCCGGCGGGGCTCGGCGGGGCCGGGGCCGCGGGGCTGCATGGCCGGGAGCTCCTGGGCCGGGCCGGCTCGGCCGGGGCTACGGGGGGAGCCGGGCTCGGCGGGGCGGGGCGGGCGCGGTGACGGCGCGGGGCGGAAGAGGCGGCGGGACCGCCCCGCACTGAGCCCGCCCCGGCCGGGGCCCTGCGGCAGGGACGGCGGAGTCACGGGGTGACCGAGTAGCGGGACTGCAGCGGACCGCAGGGCACGTCCAGTGCCACCCGTGCCGTGGGCAGCGACACCTTCCACCCGCCCCGGGTGCTCCAAGCCTGGCCTTGGACACTTCCAGGGATCCAGGGGCAGCCACAGCTTCTCTGGGCACCCTGTGCCAGGGCCTCGGCACCCTCCCCAGGGAAGAGCTTCTTCCCAATCTCCCACCTAACTCTGCCCTCTGGCAGTGGGAAGCCGTTCCTCTTTGTCCCTCCCCACCTTTCTTGGAGCCCTTTAGGCACTGGAAAAGGCTCTAAAGTCACCCTAGAGTTTTCTCCAGGCTGAACATCCCAGCCTGTCTCCAGAGCAAAGCTGCTCCAGCTCTCTAATCACTGAATCACAGAATCATCAGGTTGGAAAAGACCCTGCAGACCACTGAGTCCAACCTGTGACTGATTCTCACCCAGCCCAGAGCACTGAGTGCCATGTCCAGTCCTTCCTTGAACACCTGCAGGTTTGGGGACTCCACCACTTCCCTGGGCAGCCCCTTCCAGCACCAACATCCCTTTACACGAAAAAAAATTTCCACCTGATGTCCAGCCTTACCGTCCCCTGGTGCAACTTGTGGTAATTTCCTGTACTGTCCCTTGTTCCCTGTGAGCAGAGCCTGACCCCCACCTGGCTGTACCTTTCTGTCAGGGAGCTGTAGAGAGCGAGAACGTCCCCCTCAGCCTCCTTTTCTCCAGGCTGAGCTCCCCAGCTCCCTCGGCTGCTCCTCAGAGCACTCATTCCCACTGATCACCCCTCTGGAGCGAGTCCAGAGCCATCCCTCCACCAGCACCTCGGCATATTGGGATGTCAGTCAGGCCTGAGCAACACTCGCACTGCTCTCATCCCAGAATACACCGAAGTGTCATTTCAAACAGCGCACCAGGTTTGCTCCGAGGTGCTGGGTGCTGCTGGCAGCACAGTTCACATCCCAGTGCTTCCGTGGCCCTGTGCTGTGATAATGGATGGCTTTTATAATACCAGGCCAAACTATCCATAATGAGGCATTGTGTTCCACTTTAAGGAGTTCCAGAATTCTGTAATTCCCGCACAGGTTTAGCCCCTGGAGGAGGGGCGGACACTGGCTCTGTGCTGAGCCAGGAGGCTGTGGCACACCGACAGCCAGAGGGAGGGATTTCCCAACTCTCGGCAGGCATTTCCCCCAGAGCACCTCTGTGAATGAGCCCAGCCGCTCACCTGCTGCTCCAGGCCATCCCTGGCTGCCCGCGGCACTAACCCAGCCATCAGGATGCCATTTCCTCACACAGCCCTTTCCCAAGTCATCCCACACTGCCATTGTTCTCCGCAGTTTCCTTCAATGAGTTTTCCTAGCCTACCACGGGGCCTGGGCTCTTAACCAGCCTTGCAGGGACTCTCTGTCAGGAGCTTTCTTAACATCAAGAGAAAACCAGCTTCCACTTACTTTCCTTTGATCAGGAGCCAAGAGCATTTTGTCAGCCAAGGCAGACAAAGCACTTGGAGCGCAGCGTGAGAGCCTGCAGCTAGATTATTGCACATTTCCCAGTTTTATTTGGATGTAAATACAGCATTAGCTCTAGGAAGAGACCGATATCCGACCTGCCACCAGCAAAGCTGCACACACGAAGCGTTATCAGATTCCTGCTCTCATTTCAGAGGGCAGGTCCTGATCCGATCTCAACACCAGCCCAAACTGAAACCGTGCCAACATATATAATCCGTGTCACTGAGACAAAAATCAATCCCTCCTCCTGGGGAAAAAGCCTGATTGCAGCAAACTCCAAAGCAGCCAAGGGGAATTTTTATTTCTTCGAAGGCGTGTTAGTCTGGCACTGCCTTTTTGTTCCTATTCCCCACTAATATCTCTAGGTCAGGAGCAGTTATACAGGATAGCCCACTGCTTCTGGAAATGCAGAGAAACAGGAAACTGCCCACGAGGTCAGAGGGGCTTTTCCAAAGGGAACCTGGATTTAAGGCCTGGTCTGAAGAGCAAAGGCATGGGGTGGGATGCAGAGTCTCTACAGGAACAGCACAGCCAAGCAAATACAGGGTTCAGGGGCTGGTTTGCAGGGCTAAACCCTGTGTCACTAGGGGAAATTATTTGTGGTTACACTCAGTGTGCCTAATTAACACCCAGAGTGAGCACTAATTTGATTTCCAAAGCAGTTAAAAGCCACCTCACGTTCAGAATGTGCAAAACTATGGGAATATATTTCCCAGACAGATCCATTCCTTCAGAAAAAGCACATTTAGCAAATAAAATGTCACCGAGGAAACCCAGCTTCAGGCTGCTGTGGTTTGCCTACAAGTTTATACAACACACCGCAATGATGGAAGGGTTTGGTTCTCCATTCTGTGGGAGAAGGGAAACCCACACAGCCCTTCCCAGGGAAATGCTCTGCCAGGCCTCTGTGTGATCTGCTACCAGGGGCTGGAGCAGCAGCCTCATCCCTAAAATTCCCACTTACAGGTATAAAAAGATTTTTGTACTTCCCAGCCCTCTTCAAAATGCCTCCAAACCCCAATACTCACCTTAAGAGCACCACAGCCTCCACCCTGGGTAACAGGAGCAGTAAATCTCTGGGCCTTTTCCTCACTGTTTACTCACAGGAGCAGAAAAACAACATTAAAATACATTATTATTATTATAATATTACATTATAATATCAACCACCTTATACTGAGCCAGCAGCATTTATGCACACACAAGTTTAAGGAAGGCTGTAGAACTCACCTTGGCTGCCAGAAATCAGGAATATGTGTCAGTGTGACAAGGAAAAGCCCAGTTCCCAGAGGGGCTGGAGAGAAAGACTGAGGGACACCCCTGTCCTTCCAGCTTGGAGTAAGGCTGGACACTGATGTCATCACAAATGCCCTGCCAAGGCTCTGCTGGCCTTTGGGGTGAGATCAGATATTTATTTTGGTCTGAAGAACCACAAAAAGGACAAACGGGTGAGGCCTCTGGAAAAGCTGAGCAAGAGAAAGAAGGTTTATTGAAAAAACATCAGTTTGGGCCGATGCCATCTTCCCAGAAAAGAAACAGGACGGTGATTCCTATCAGAGGAGACCCCCTGGATTGGTTTGAGCAGCTCTGGATCAAAAAGTAAAACAAGCAAAGGAGGAGAGATCTGATGCTGTGTCTGCGTGTCCAGAGATTATCCCGTAATTTGGTATAATAAAGCCTCTTATCCAAGGGGATAAGCACAGAAGCCGCTCCACAATCAGCTCACTACCGAGGCAGAGTTTCTTATCTCTGGGGAAAAAGCCTTTTTAAACAAAGTGAAACTCTCTGGATGAATACACTGAGTAATTCCAAGGAGATGGTCAAACACAAGAATCACTGTTTTCAAGGAAAACTTTGTGTTGACGTATCTGCTTCTAAATTCATCGATATGCAGTTGGCTGGACTTGCAAAGACCTTGCTCTGAGCTCAGATCCTCACTCAGTTCCTCACGCTGGGCTCCGTTCTGCTTTCCCTGCTCCGCTGGGCACTGTGGAATCGCTCCCAACGGAGCCATCCCGGGAGGTCCAGCTCCTTGGGGCCAGGAGGAGCAGCAGGCACGGCTCGCCCTTCCCCTCTGGATTTGGGGTGAGGAGGCAGGGAGCGAGCCGGAGGGCATCCCGCTGGCCGGGGATGGATGGCACAGCCAGGGGGCTGCCAGGCACCGCACGGACCCGCATCCCCCGGGTGCCACACGCCCCGGAGGTCCGAGCGAGGGCAGGAATGCCGCAGGCGCCAGCCCAACAACGGGGACAGCGGCTCGGGCAGAGCTCGCCCAGTAATTCTCCCAGATCTTCTCCCCCAAAAATCAGGCTGACATGCAAAGCCCACTGCCAGGCTGAGTGTATCCGATTTTAAGCCAGTAATAACCACAGCTCCCTTGTTGCACCCTTTATCCTCCCGCTGACCCATCCGTGATCCCTCTGAGCCCAGGGCTGCTGGATGCACACACACACACACGCACACACAAACACACACATGCACGCACACGCACACGCACACACACACGCACACACACACAGACACACACACACACAGACACACACACACACCCCGGAGTCGCAGCCAGCGGGGTTTTACCACGAGCGCTCCGTACAAACACACATTAAATCCATCACAGCTCCCAAACCCGCGTCGCAGGAGAGTCTCCGAGTCTCTTAACTCATTCCAGGTCTATCTGCTGCTCTTTACACGGAGTTTCCCGAGGCTCCCAGGCGGCTCCTGCGGGGCTGTAATGAAGTCGTGACTCTGTGTGTGTGAAGTTCCTGCTGGAATTTGTAGGCAATTAATGCTTCTGTGGTTTCTCAGGCAGCAGGACGAGGACTGAATCTGCTCCAACACCTCCAAAACCGGCAGCATCGCATCCCTGACACCAGCAATCATTGTCCCCAAGGCAATGGGACCGATAAGGACCCATTTGACTGAAGCCTGTTTAGGTCTGTAACATCCTTCCATGTGCTAGGAGTGATAACGGCCTGTGAAGGACGTGCTTTGCCCCAGGGAAAGTATTTGACTGGGATATTGGAGACTGATGGTGGACGGCTGCTGGGAAGTTTTGGGGATAAGCTGAACGGAAACACGGACAAATTTATCCTGGAGGGGACAGTCAGACATCGGAGGAATGATGCCATCTGTGTGGAGTCCAGGCTGGCTGACTCGCAGAATCCCAGAATTTGGAAAACACCTCCAAGATCATCAGGTGCAATCTTCAGCTGTGGTACTGCAGAAAACTTCTCAACATTCTGGTCTGTTTCTTATTCTTCTTGATAAGGTTTTCCATTTGTAACCTGAATTTTATAGGAACGCGAGGTTTGTGCCTTCAGGCCATCCTAGGCAGCATGTTATTTAAATTGCTGTGTAATCCCTAAAAGCATTTTCCTGAGTATTCCAGGGGCACTTCCCAAGGAAAGTCTGAGGGTTTATCATCAAGCCCACTGTAAATTCCAGTCGGAAATCCTGGGTCAATGAATCACAGCAGCATCATTCCTATTTTATTATTACTGACACACATTTATGTACACACTCAATTTGCTTTTCCATGTTAAACTCCTTGTGTGTGCACAGCAGGATCTTACTGGTGCTTTTAATGAATAAACATGTAGAATTAATCTGAAATTTTCTCTAAATGCAGCATATTTGGAAAGTTATTTCCAGTGTTTTCAAGCCCGAAATGTATCAGCATGGAGGTGGTTTGGAAAATGAAAGGAAGAAAAATGAGGGAGGAAACACAGGATCTAGGGGAAGGCAAAGAGCAAAGAGTAAGTGAATCCCATCACTCATGAAAAATTAATTATTAGAAAAATGAGTTATTATAAAACATGAGCCATTGTTAATTAGATCAAAGAAGATAAGTGACTCCAGCAAGAATTCTGGCCTGATATCTGTCCCAACAGGATTAATTTAAAATAAACATCAGGAAGAATGAAATAAATCAGTCCATTTGTGCCTCCTCTTGCTCTGGACCACAGAAGACTGAGGCTTTCTGTTAAAGAGTGATAAAAATAGTTTTTTTTCCCTCTCTCTACCAATTAAAAAAAAAAAAAAAAGTTGCATTATTTCCAGATTTTAGAAGAAAACTAATTGGGAAAGTTAAATTGCAAGACAACTTGCTCAAATATTAGGAAAAAAATGGGTTGGGAGCAAGGGGTCTGCCCCTGGAAATGGGAGACTGCTGCCTGCCTGGATCCTGGTTTCCAGACCCCCATGAACCTGTGGGGCTGCTCTTGGGACATCACATTCCTGAGACAGGGAGGTCCCCTGAGGAAAGCAATTCCCTGGGGAGTCTCAGCCTTCATCTCCCAGGGAGGCGAGAACAAAACTCAACCGTGCTCGTTAACACGCCATGTAATTCCCTTTTTATAGACTAATTATCTGATGTGCTACGAATCCAATCCCACTCGTGGATCTTTGGCTGTGATAGGAGAAACATCCCCCAGCCTGGGACAGGGAGAAACATCTGATTGCTAAATTACCCTCACTCTGAGCAGTTCAGAGTCTGCTCCTTGAGAAATCCATCTCCGTGACCCAGGGCAGCAGAGGATGCTGTTTCCTGCTAGGGAGGTCATTTGTGTGGAAGGAAAAAGAGGGGGAAAAAGGGATTAAGTGGAGGTGAGGGAACATTGTGTGTTCTGAGAGCACAAACCACTGCACAGGCTGCCTGGGATGTGGTGGCCAGGGGCACCTGCTCTACTCCTTACATCTGGGTTCAGGGACCACCCAAAAGATGGAGAAGTCAGAGCCAGCTTTGTGCAGCACAGTCTCTACATAGTAAAAAGAAATAAAAATGAGATGCTCCAGGGACAGAGGAAAGCCAGGCAATTTGCTCTGTGCCCTGAGCCAGGTGCAGGAGGAGCAGGAGAGTTTACCTGTTGCAGAGGGTGAAGGCAGTTTTCTCACCAGCTCTTCCCAGAGAACTTGATTCCTCCAAAACCACGACATTCCCAGTGTGGGAAGCAGAAACGCTCTGGGAACAGCCACAAACTGCTTCCTCGTGGGAAATCTGGCTGCTTTCCTGTCCTTTTCTCACTTATGGAGTGCTACATGCTGCCAGGTGCCATTGTCCCTAACCCAGCTCTTGTATGGACTTTTACAGTCCCTGCATCCCTGCTCAGGCAGCAGCACGGGAATAGCAGCCAGCACGGCTACAGAAAAAACTGGATTATTGATGAAGTTATATGATTATTAATTACATTATTTATGAGTGCAGAGAAAACAGAGCAACAAAGCAAATTCCCAACAACCTGGCTCGCCGTGGGGGCTCCCAATCCCGCTTTGCACCATATCCTTTCAAAAATCCCTCTCCATCAGAAGAGCCTGTTTGTTGTTTTCTAATGCAGCTATTCCGGTGCTCCTTCTGAGAGAGGAAGAATATTCCTGGAGAGGCAGGTTTTTTCCAGCCCTGTTAAATTGATTTGCTTTTAAGAATCACTGGGCGGTTGAACCACTCTGGCTCTGGCTTGTTTGTGCAGAACACTCTGGAGGGGTTTATTGAGATATTAAAATTAAATATGAAGTCACGGAATAAATGGGGCCTCCATTCAGTGTGCCTTGTAAATCCAGTTTAAATGGTTCCCTTTATTAAATATCCTTTCCTCTTAAAAATGGATTAACTGCTCTCGCTGGAGGCTCTGACGGAGAAGCTGTTGGATTCCTATGGCAACGCCGTGCTCCCAGAGACCCCTCGCTCCGTGCCAGCCCCTCGCCTTCATCCCAGCCCAGGTATCCCCTTTTACCACCTCCAATTATTAATCAGCATCTCCCACTATTAATTACAACCCTGAGGCCGGCACTGAGTGCTGTGCTGCAACTTCCCACTGCCTCGGTGAGTCCCACCCCATATGGAACACATGGATGGAGGCTGGATGCCTTTCCCAGCACACCTGGCAGTGCTCACCTGGTTCCTCCTCTGCTCCCCTGATTCTTGGGCTTGTTGTTTTCCTTTTCTTCCTGCTTTTGGCCTCAGTCTCTCGCATTGCCCAGTGCCACTCCCAGTGGCCCTGCAGAGCTCTCAACATGTTTTCCAGGCTGGCATTTGGAATTTAAGGAAAATTCACATATAAAGGGGTGATTTAGCTAGATTTTGGGGTTTTGTAGGAAGCTCAAGCAGTAGAGTCCTGGCCAGTCCCCATGTGACCCCTCAGCACAGTTCCCTTCCCAAGAGCCACATAGGAATTACCTTTCCGCCAAGGGCTTTATCACAGGAAAGAGCCTCCAGGAGTGCTCAGCTTGACATTTCCAGAAAAATGGTTCCCCACACTGCTGCTCCAGGACCCTGAGGTTTTGGGCACAGGAATGCAGCCATGGCAGGAGCAGCAGCTGGAGAAGAACACGAAAAGCTCAAGCTCATTTTAATTCAGCTTTGAGTGACACAGGCAGTGCAGGAGCCATTCCAAGAGTGGCTCTGCGAGGCTGCGGCTGCTTTCCCATGGATGGAGTCTGTGCCAACGGAGCTGGGGGCTCCCTGTGCTGCCACTGCAGCATTTGGAGCAGCACAGAGCAGCAAGAGCCAATGCTGGCATGCAGGGACTAGCAAGCAGTTATCCATTATCTCCCCTCAAGCCCCCAGCTCACTGAGCCAAGTGTTTATCCCACATGGACGGGGTGAGAAGGGCACAGTAAAACAAAAAATTGCCCACACTCAGGTCTCTGGAGCCACCAGGTTAAGGGGATGTGTATCCCTTTTCCCTGTGTGGCACCAACCCTGCCAGGGCTGCTCCTGCCACCAGTGATGGGACAAATCCCACTCCCTGCACAGCTCCTCCATGGGCAGGGACAGAGCTGGAGCACTCTGTCACGTTCATGTGACAGTCCCAACTGCTCCTGTCTCTTGGCTTGCAGGGATTTTGGCACAATCACAGCCAATTATAATCAGCAGCATTAAAGCCCAGTTAAACGCAAGCAGGAGCTCGTGGCTTTCACTCCAGGTGGGAAGACACTTCAGCCAGTCCTGGATGCTGCTCTGGATCTGCTTGGCTGGGACATGTAGGGAGTGAGGTGAGGAAACCCCAGGAAGGGCCCCACAGCAGCAGCAGGAGACCAGCTGGCACTTTCCCTGGAAAAAAGAGCTGCTCCAAAGCAGAACAAAGAGCCACACCAGCATCCCTGAATCTGCAGGACACTGCTGTGCTTCTCAAAGAATTGATTCCCAAAGGTCAGCAGCTCTCACCCTCTCAGCATGCTCATCCTGGCGCCCAAACCTCATCCAAAGCCTCCGGAAGTGCCCATAGCCCAAACAGCTCCTTCCCAGCACCCCAAGTGCCTCCTTCTCCCGGCAATTGCCACAAGGCTCTGTCACCTTCAGACACCACACACGGAAATGAGGGAAATGGGACACAGCAGGTTGGTTCTGCCAGGTACCTGAACCACTGCTGGACATCAGAACCTGCCAGGGGATGCCCAGCTGGCCAAAGCCGGGCAGGATTCCAATGGCCACACACCTCAGCTTTCCAGCCGGTGAGCCCACGCGTTCCTGACGCATGGGGGACTCCAAGGACAACCTGTGGCCAACAGGACTCTGCCACAGTGGCAGCAGAACAGTCCTGGCAGCGTCAGTCATGACACAAGAGCAGTTTGCTGAATGTCAGATCCAGGAGAGCCGGATAGGGCTCCACGTGCCTCCCTCGGGTAGCAGATTTCAACAGTAAATCCAATTTTGTTTGACATTAATCCCAACTTTTCAGCCCGCCACAGATTATCCTTCTGGTGACAGCTCACCACGCAGGAGGAGAGGGGATGGAAAAGCTTCTTCTTGGGTGTCTTTCCAAAGGACCTCTCTGAGGGAGCATCGATGCCTGGATAAGCACGAGAGGCGGCCGTGGGTCACGCACACGGGGCAGGTTTCTGTTCCACTTCTGGCTCCCACATCACTGATGGCTCCCAGGAACCACGTCACATTAAATCCAAAATTGGTTCTTCAGCAGAAATCCCAGGCCATGGGGTTGGGAATATCATGCTCAGTAATCCCACAGCAGCTCACAAATTTACATGTCCCTGGATGAGCTCCTTCCTCCCCTTGGGAGGAAAATTCCCAAATGAATTCACTCCATCACTGTGGTTTCCTTTTTCAGGAATTCTCCTGGTTTGATCTGCTTCTCCAGGTCTGTGCTTCTGGCAGCTCCCTGAGAGAAACCGTGCTGACAAGGCTGGGAGCAAGAAGGAAAAGTCAAGGATCCTCTAGCAAAATTCCTAATGCTAGGAAGAAATTTAATCAGGAATTTAAGAACAGGTGTGGTGCCAGCAGGGCTGCAGGGGAACAGGGACTGAGCAGCCCCGGCTCATCCAACAGGACCATCTCAGAATCTCCTGCGCAAGGTGACCTGGAAGTCAAAGATACTGCAAATTTTCAAAAGATGCAGCTGGGGTCCAATGGATTATCCAAGGGCTATGGATGCAGTTCTGCCATGCCCAGCTAATGTGCATTGAGGCCACAAGCCACACGTGCCCCTTGCTCCCTTCTCTGAAATTAGGAGCTAATTCCATGTCAGACATTACTCTTTCCTTCTGCCCATTTTGCTCCCAGAACTCAGCCCCTCCCTCCCCAGGTTGCAAGAGCCATTGGCCCAGGAAGCAGCAGAACATCTCAACATGGAATGGAAAGCATGAAAGTCAAGGAAAAGCCTGGGACAGCTCCAGAGGAGCCACAGCTCAGGATGTGTGGGAGTGGCTGTGTCACCACCCAGGGCCATGGGAGCTGCTCCCCCTGAGGATGAGTGTGCAGGAGCCCCTGCAAAGCCCCTGCACATGCCTGTGCCTTCAGCCTTGCACCCCCAAGCTCTGTGGCTGGCTGGGAGCACCCCTGAACAGCTCTCAGCTGCATGTGGCTGCAGACACTCCCACCAGGTACTCCCAATCCCATGATCCTGCTCCTCACTGCTCCTCAAGCAGGTTATTTGACTCCTGTCTGCTCTTCTCCCACTTGGAATCCTTCTGGCCCCTTGGGATGTCTGCGTAGATGGCTCAGCTAATTGGACCTGTCCTCAGGGTGCATGTGGTGCTTGGTGCCACGGGGCTGTGACACTCAGATGGCAGGAGCTGGTGGAGAGAGCATTCCAAGCGAGACACTTTTCCAAAGGAACATTCCCAAATGCTTCCTTCAGGGCTCCTAAAGCCTAGCTGAAACCAGATCTGTCACCACTACCTGCCCTGCTTGGACAGCAGAGACTCAAATACTCCACTGACAGTGGCTGTCAAGATCAGACTGGAGAAAAGTCAGTCAATCCCTGCCTATCCTGCTGCCACTTGCTCTATTTCCATGGAAAACCCAACAAATTGCTCATCCCACAACCATGAGCACCCACATCTGATCCCAAGCAATCCTAACTCCTGCAACCACCAACTCTAGGCTGGAAGTTCATGCAGGAATGGGAAGAACAGTCCAGCACTGGTTTGTTTTCTAAATCAATACAATTTTTCAAATTTATTTTTTAAGAATTACTTCTAATATATCTTTCTCACAGAAGGAGGGAATAGGGAATGTTCTCATTCCATCTGTAAACAATGAAATACAGATCTGGGAAACCAGGGAAGAGACACAAAAAAGTGCATTTTACAAAATTATCAACTAAAATATATTTTACATGTATTACGCTTCAATTTAAATTCTACCGACTGCATTTTTCAGTTTCAAAAAATATTTCCATATCTAATAGATTAAAAAAGCAGGAAATCTTTTCATTAGGGATAAGACATTTCAGTTCATTTACATGCTGTTTGCACAACAGCATCAGCAACCACGTGAACCTCAATGTTCATGGCCTGAAGCAGATTCAACATGAGAAGAGTTCAGGTTTGTCCTCTCCAGAGCTTGACCGGAGCCTGTTATGGACCCAGGGCAAGGATAACTTCCCTGCTACCTGGAGAGGAGCCAGAACAAGGTGGGAGCAGGGGGAGATGGGGCAGGAGGAGGAATTTCAGTGAGTTACTGTGTTTCCAAGGCTGGGTCTCACACCTGGGCCCAGCTGCAGCAGTGCTCAGCTCACCTGGCTGGTGGGTCCTGCAGCATTCCGTGTCCAAAGCACTGCCAGGGAGAAATGGCCACAGCAGCTCTCCTGCTTCAGGTTCAGGGACAAAGGAGTCCCCATGAAACCAAACACGTGGATTTAGAGCTTCCCATCACCTCCCACTCACTGTGGGGTGCAGCTGCTGCACTCCCCCCACAGCCGGGCAGCTGCCGTTCCCTCCGTGTCACGGGCAGGAGCAGCTCCACTTCTCCAGCATCCTCCCTCCCTGCTCCGGGGAAAACCACTTCATATCCTCCCCCAGAAGCATCAGAGAGCAATCTCCAATGCCTCCTTGCACCCCTTCATCCGAGTGTCCCCACGGTGCCACCACTTCCCAACCCAACGCAGCCCCACCACGTCATTCCAAGAGACCCCCAGTGCAAAGCTAATTGTTCAGGGGAGATCTGGGCAATCCCTTTGACACCAACAGTATCTTGAGGTATAAGTGAGAGAAGATGCTTCACCTGACAATTCTTGCTTGCACACCTGGGATCCCCCTTCTTGGAGCTGGGTGTTCTCCCTGGGCTATGCAGGTGGGAATAAACAGGAATTTTCCAGCAGGAATCACCCACCAGCTGCAGGGAGATGCCTGCCTGCTGTGGCAGGTGCCAGACCTTGTCATCCCCTCCAGCCATCGCCTCCAGACACGTTCCCCTCTTTGGTATGTAGAGCAAATCTCTGGAGAACTCCTGCATGCCTGAACTATTCCATGGAAGGAACTGGATGCCATGGGCTTTCTCTCCAGGCCAGGCAGGTGTGTGGCCACTGGAGCAAGGTGACAAGCCCTGTGTCCTCAGGGAGTACAAGGAATGCTGCTTCCACTGACAGGACATTAAAGCAGAATGGACACTTCCACCATGGAACACAAGTTCAGAAGCCCCAAAAGACTGGGAAAACGCAGATCCCTCGATTCAGTGAGCAGCTCCAGCCAGCAGGAAGGTGGGTGGCACGGGGTCAGTTCTGCTGTAAGTTAGTGCAATCTCGGGCTGGGCTCCCAGCCTGGTGCAGTGACGCCCCAGGATGTGACGCTGTCCTTTGGTTTGCTTTGGGATTAACTCCAAGTTAGCGTTGAGATAAGCTAAGGTCTGTCTGGGATCTAAGGTCTGTCTGGGATCTGTACAGGTAAGGCAAGAGGCAGGACCTGCGGGCTCACACGGTCCATGCGAACCTTTCCCGATGCTCAGGTCCTTTCAGGAGCCACAAAGCCACTTTGGTGAGCTTGCTCAGACACTGGGATGAGTTTGGAGGGGGAGAGGCTGCTGACGACTTCAACAGCACTCCCAGGATCAGGACACTCACATGGGGAAGGAATTTTAAAAAGCCAAAAACACACAAGCAAAAGGTTTGCCACTTCCCCCTCTGGCTTCTTCCCACTGCAGACACATGGGGACAAGCAGGGTCTGTAAACGACATTACAGGAAACAAACTGGGAAGAAAGAGAAAATCCAGGGCCCCCTGAGCCATCAGAGGAAGAGCAACACTCAGAAGAGAAGAGGAAACATGGTTCTCCCCATCAGAGACCACTTGGTGAGCTCCAAGCTTCCAAGCGATGAGTGCCGGTGAGTGCTGGGCCTTGGGAATGGGACATAAAATCCTGTGGGCTCAGTCAGGACACCTGGGACAGGACCAGCTCTAGCCCTACACTGCAGTGTGACACCTGCCACCTTGCCAGCTCCCTCTGCTCCACCATGGAACAGGCTCCAAGCCCCAGTCTAGGTGGTGAGGTGAGGGAAAAGACAGGGGAGAACAGGGGTCACCTCTTCCCCTGGTGCAGCAACACCTATCCAAGCATGACACAAGGCCACTCTGCACCCAGGCAGCTCCCCAAGCTGCATTTTGAAGCTCTCACCATGGGAATCCTCAGAGTCTGTCCTGTGGAACCAAGGAGACTCTCCTGTGCTCTGCCAAGAACTGGGCTCAGTTCAGGGCCTGAAAAGCCCCAAGTGACCCAGCCAGACTCCACAAACGCTGCACTGACACATCCCTCCTGCACCTTGGTGCCGTTGCCCCAGCCATGCCTCTGCACTGCTTCCTGGCTTTTATCCCCTGCAAACCCTCCCAATAGATGCAGCTCTGCATACATATATAGATATAGATTTACTTATGCAAATCCCTATATCTATATACATATATTTATTTTTTTTTTTACGTATATATTTTCATTTATGCTTTTAATGAAGTGCTGTGCTTTCAGCTGCTGCCTCCCCCTCCAGGGGCTCCGCTCCTCGCACGCTCCCAGTCCCAAGGCGGAGCGCTGGGCGCTCCCACCTGCAGCAGCATGAGGTGGGTGACAGTGCACAGGTGTCCCAGGCCACGGCGGGCACTCGGTGCCGCCCGCTCCGAGCCACGGTTGCGCTACTGCGGGTTCTTCAGGATGCGCCCGTGCCTGAAGTCGTAGACGTGACGACAGAGGAAAACCAGCTCGGGGTCCGTGTCCTCGGGCACCTTGCGGTGCAGAGGGGTGGAATACTCCTCCGAGGGAGGAACCATGATGGTTTTCCTGCCCGGGATCCCTTCGACTCGACGCTTTGCCAAGGCACAAAATCTGCAGGGCAATCACATTGGAAGAGTTATCAGAGGATCCTGGAATGCTTTGGGTTGGAAGGGACATTAAGGCTCATCCAGTCCCACCCCTGCCAAGGGCAGGAACCTTTCACTAGGTTACACCTTCCACTAGTCCAGGTTGCTCCAAGTCCCATCCAACCTGGTTTTGGGCCCTGCCAGGGATGGGCCAGCCAGAGCTTCTGAGCCAGGACCTCACCACCCTCACAGGGAAGAATTTATTCCTAATATCCCATCTATCCCT
This sequence comes from Melozone crissalis, assembly GCF_028551555.1. NCBI lineage: Eukaryota > Metazoa > Chordata > Aves > Passeriformes > Passerellidae > Melozone > Melozone crissalis. The sequence goes on along the minus strand of NW_026535796.1, from coordinate 4,410,977 downwards.
GCCCTTCGGCAGTGTGAAGCCATTCCCCCTTGTCCTGGCACTCCAGGCCCTTGTAAACAGTCTTTCTCCATTTTTCCTGTAGGCTCCCTTGAGGTACTAGAAGGGGAAATTAGGTCACTCCAAAGCCTTAACTTTTTCAGGATGAACAATCCCTATTCTCTCAGCCTTTCCACATAGGAGAGGTGCTCCATCCTTCTGATCAACCTGATGGCCTCCTCTGGACTTGCTCCAACAGGTCCGTGTCCTTCCTGTGCTGGGGACCATGAACTCATTCCCTCTCCTGCTGCCTGTGTCCTGCTGGGAGCCACAACTGCAGCTGCTGGGGGATCAGGGGAAGGGAAGGAATGTGGACAAAGCTTTGTTCAAAGAGAACTCCTGCAGAAAGCAACACAAGTTTGTATTTCCATACTGGTGGATATCGTACAGCACCAAACACTATAGCAATTTAAATAAAAAAAGGTTTAAAACCTTGTTTTTAATGCTTTGGCCTCATTTTTGCTAATTAGCCCCTAATAAATGCTTATGAACCAATGTTTAGGAAAACAAGAATTCAGGATGCCTTCAGGGAACATCTCTCAAAGGTGACCTGACCCAGAAGAGCATGAAAGAATTCCTGCCAGTAGCTGTTCCAGAAGACTGGGGTGTTAGAATGGAGAGGAACTGCTTTGATCCAAAGCTTGGGGATGGGGGATTTTGTTTGGTTGGCTTTGTTTGGTTTGTTATTCTTGGGGTTAGGTTGGGTTTTTTGTTTGTTTGGGGTTTTTAAGTGTTCTCAAAAGCAAGATCAAAATTCAACTTCTAAAGAGTTTGTACGCCAGTTTGTTTTTAGAAATTCCAAGAGCAGAGCCCTGGGCAAGGAGCAGGCTGAGGAGGAGGCTTCAGGCATCCCCTCCATGGCAGGGCTGCACAGACCACAAGATGCACCCAGCAGAACTGAGATTTAAAGCACTAGTTTGCATTATGGGTTTGTGCCCATTCAACCCCTATTTTCCTTCAGCCCTGTGTACCCATCACAGGATGGCAGGCTGGAATATGGATGCTGGGAAGTTCCTACTGACAAAGCTGCAATTCAGTCAGCAAGAGCCCAACTATAACAGCCCAAGTCACTGCTCCAAGGGGTGCTGCTGCCAAAATCCCAGGATGTGGTGTCCAGCATGAATACTGGCACTTGTATCAGCAGGTTTTTGGGTAGTCTGGCACCTGTATCCAACAAGGGATGGGTACATAGGATCTCTTCCTAGCTCAGTTAGATTTTAGCTCCAAGTTCCATGTTTTCCTGTACACCTGTTCCTGTCTTCCTTGAAACCACATGCAGTGGTCATACAAGCATCCATATCTGGGAGTCCCTTGAGAGGAGCACAAAGAGGCTGGGGAAGGGTCTGGAGCACCAGGAGTAGCTGAGGAAGCAGGGGGGGCTCAGCCTGGAGAAAAGGAGGCTCGGGGGGACCCTCTGGCTCTCCACAACTCCCTGACAGGAGGGTGCAGCCAGAGCCTGTCAGGCTCTGCTCCCAGGCAACAAGGGACAGGTTGAGAGGAGGCAGCCTCAAGTTGCACCAGGGGAGATTTAGGTTGCATATTGGGAGAATTCCTTCGGGGAAAGAGTGGCCAGGCCTTGGAACGGGCTGTGGTGGAGTCCCCATTCCTGGAGGGATTTAAAAGCTATGTGGATGTGGCACTTGGGGACACAGGTCAGTGGTGGCCTTGGCAGCTCCAGGGGAACAGCTGGACTTGATGATCTTAAGGGTTATTTTCCAACCCAAAAGATTCCATGATCCTACACAATCCAGACCTGGATGTGGAGCAGGAGAAGCTCCCTGCCTGCAGCAGAGCAAGGTCACTACCCCAGCTCCAGCCACAGCACAGCCCGCAGGCTGGGACAGCGGGGCTGGCTGGAACGGCCAGGGTGACAGAGGCTGGAGGCAGGGGGAGGTTCGGGAAGTGCAGCAGGTTCAGAGCTCCACCTACCTGCAGTACTCTGCGAAGGTCAGCACGTAGCACTTCTCCTCGATGCAGGCGACGCTGTTCTCGTCCTGGTGCCGCGACGCAAAGATCTCATTCTGTGCGAGGAGGGAGGGGACAGACAGGTCACCCGGCTGGCCCGAGCCCCGGGAGGCACGGCCAGCTCCACACCCTCACCCACCCAGAGCTCATGGGGAGCTTTGCACCTTCACCATCACCAAAGCATGCCCACGGTGAATACTGTTCAGAGGCAGTGTCCCACGTAACCCAGGCACCTGCCGTGTGCTCTGCGCACCACGTTTTATCCAGCAACAGTGAGCAGAGGACTCTCCCACCATCTCAACCTGCCCAGCACATTTTGTGAGACCAGGTGCTCCAATATCCCATGAATTTCCAATGTCACAAAGCTCTTCAGCAGCAAGGCCATAGCTGGCTGCACCCCTCGGTCTTCCCTTCCCTTCTGGGTTCTCTAATCCATCTTTATATCTTAAAAACTTAAAGAACCCTTCTTATCCAACCACTTCCTCCTCCCAATTCAATTAAAAAGGCTGGTTTAGTGAGAGAAGTAGCAACAGCCTTTTTCAAAATCATGGAATAGAATCCTGCTATGGTTTGGGTTGGTAGGGACCTTAAGGATCATTTCCTTCCACTGCTTGCCATGGGCAGGGACACCTTGCACTAGACAAGGTTGCTTCAAGCCCCATCCAACTTGGCCTAGAACACATCCAAGGAGGATCAGCCACAACTTCTACTGGCAAATTTCTCTTCAGTTTTTCCCAGAGTAATTTAGGGAATTTGGCTCTGCAGCAGGCAGGATTGGTTATACACAGGGTAACCCAGACAGAGCCACTGAGAAGAATTTCAGGTATGGTTAGATCAGCAGAGATGATCTCTGGGAACATGGATGCCCTGCACAAGTCTGGAAGCATTCCCTGCAGGCTCCATTTCTGCTTTGCTGGAAGGGAAAACTCACAAAAGGGTGAACATCTGGGGACAGGGTTGATCAGGGACACTGGGAATGCCACACCTGCCTTCTGCACCTTGGGGTTCTGGTTTACTCCTCGAGTCAAAACTACCTGAGTCACCCTGGCAAGCCTGGCCCAGCCCTCAGCCCAAGCTCTCTCTTGTTTGAAGAATTGTGTAATTTAAATGGCTTTGCAAAAACCTGGCTTAATTCCTCCTGGCACTCTCCCTGGACTGAAATGCAACTGGATACACTCACCTTTCATTTATAAAGTGCCACATTTTGGTTTAGGAACTCACCTGTGCCCTGCAAATGAGGCAATTACAATTCCCTGGCTGCTCTCAAACCCTCCCTCCCTTTTTATTTAAAAAAAGTAATAGAAATTAAGAAAGCACCAAGTTTTTAAAATTGGGTTGAACACAGCAGTGAATTCTTCATTCCCAGTTAAAACCAGCTTGTTCTGTCACCCAACACAAGCCCATGCAAAGCAGAGCAAGGCATGAAGTCACAGTGATTCACACGTTTTTTCTTTAAAAAGCAACTCCATTATCCTGGCACAGCATCCTCAAGCCAGACTTTAGTTCTCATCATAAATCTATGCGGGGCATGGATGATGCATCCACGTTTCTGTACAAAACTAACACGTTTTTGGAGTTTAAGAAGCAGATTAAGGGATTTATTAAAAGGTAGCACATGACACAGGCACTTCAGTTTCCTGCAAAATGGCAGCAGGAGCTTTTGCATCAGGCTCTGCAGTCCTGTAGGAATTAGAATGTGCTTTTGGAAAGATGTCTGATCTTGATTCAGTATAAACTTATTCTTCCTTACTCTTAAGGTAACAGTTTAAATTACTTTTTACTTAGTATGTGTAATTTTCTCAGATTAAAGGGAGAAACATCAACACTCAGCAGTTTCTGTTAGAGCCTCCATGTAAGGAACTCAGCAGCTTTTTTGAGAGCCCAGATTTTCTCCACAGGACAATAAATCTGGGGGAAAAGCCCAACTTCAGGACACCACCACTCAACACATCTGGCAACAGCTGCATCACAGCCAAGAGCGCTGTGCTGTACTGAGCTGGAGGCCCCCCAGGAATGCAGGAGATGCTGGGGCAGTGCCCCCCTCCTGCTGCAGGAGCACAGAGAGCCCGGGATGCCCTGCCCCAGGGGGACTCACCTGGTGCATGCTGGGGTTGCGGCCTCCCTGAGTGTGCTCTGGTCTGTAATACCACAGGAGGCTCATCATCAGCTCCCCTGCAACAGCACAGATGAAAACAAGTCAAGCCTCAGCTTCTCCGAGTGTTTTCCTACTCATTCCCAGCTTCCTCCTGCTGCTCCATCCCCTTCATTCCCACAGTGCTCATGGAGAGGCAGCTGTGGCTGATAAATATTTCATGCTGAACTAGGTGTCCCTTTGTTACAGCAAGAGGCTGCATGGAGTCGGTCATGTTGCTTTTCCACTACATTTTCGCCTCCTTCTACTCAGGTTACAACATCCCAAGGAAGTCAGGCACAAAAAAACTCCCCAAAGATTCAAAAACCAAATGTTTTCACCTGCAAAAAAAAATTCATTCAGCGCACAAGCTGGAAAAGATGCTCATCCAAAGGTGGGAACATGCAGCATTGATTCCCAGGTTCAAGGCAGAATTGCTGCTGCACTGAGCCTCACCACACCTTGATTTGGGTCTTTTACAGAATTTTTGGGGTTTCTTTCCCCCCCTTTAAAGCACGACCTCTACTTTAAAGCACTTGGCTCAGCATCCTTGGCTCAGGGATTGCCAGTCAGACACCAGATCTCACCATAAGGCCCCACAAATCCCATCCCCAGCTCTACTGGGGTCCATCAGAGCTGCTGCAGAAGAGCCCTGTTCCCAACAGCTCCCAGACCAGATGCTGGATTGGAGCAAACAGCAGCTCCCCCGATGTTTGAGCAATGAAATAATACAGGAGAGGGCTGCTAAGACGGGCACTTGGCAAATATTCTATGCTTCCACATCCAGGAAGATTTCCATTTATCAGCCCCAGACGAGTGATTAAGGAGCATTTCAGTTCCTGAACAATCCAAATGGAAGCCATGGCACTCATCTCCTCTCCATCACCCCGGTACCCGAACCAGCCTGCAGCTCTCCCTAGATCCATTCCTTCCCTGCTTCCAGCTCTCTCTGTCGAGCACACACACACACTGTGCTGGCACAGTACCTGTCTTGGGGTCCTCCCAGAGTGCAGAGATCTTGGCCACGTAGGGCATGGATTTCTTGCGGGGCCCGGATTTGAGGAGCACGGTGTCCCGCACGCGGATGATCTCCCCGTCCCTCTCCACGGCCTGGTAGCTCTTGCGCACGGCCGGCTCCGGCTCGTTCTGCACACACAGGGACCAAACAACCCAGTCAGCAGGCAAAGGGCGACTTCATGGCTCTCCTCCATGAGGGGCAGCTCACCAGGGGGACAGCACATCTCACAAAAGCCCTAACTGCTGAAATTAATACTCTGATTTCAAATTAAACCACACTCGCTCCTTCCATTCTGCATGCAAAACCACAACCTTCAGGAAAATCACCTTTCCACCTGCCTACCTGAAGGCCTGCTTTTCCTTCCCATTCAAAGGCACTGAAAATTGTGTTTTGGATGCTGTTTCTCTGATTCAAACATGGTAAAAACCAATAAAACATGAAGTATTTGACAAAAGCAGGGCAGGGAGTGGCAGGGAGGCTGTGGCACAATGCCTTCCTGAGCAGGACTGCCAATGATTCCTTTGTACCCTCTGACAGTACAAAATAATCACTTTTGGGACTATGAACCAGGGGTTTTTAGCATGCTTTTGCTCTGAGTTTCATTTCAGAGTGCCTGAGCAGGATGGTTTAACCTCCTGCCAGATCTCCCAGGCAGGATTGGAAGCATCTTAAGGAGATTAATGCCTCACTGCTCCTTTGGGGTGTGACAGCCTGAGGGGTGGATGCACAAGGCCAGTCCCTGGCCCTGACAGGCTTCATTCTGGCACAGTCCTTGGCACCTGGACACAGTCCCAAAGGCTAAAGCTCCAAAACCTGCCCTGGCTGCTGCTCTCAGCAGCCTGAGTGTGTGCCACCACACCAAGCAGCAGCACAGATCCTGCCTGGACCATGGCCCTCCTTCCTCCTGACATCTACTGCACATCAGTGCCTTGTCCCACCTTCCCAGACACCACGTGGGGCCCATTTCAAGCTCTTATGCTTTAATAAGATGAAGGATATTGCCTTCTCTCACAATTGAAGTGGACTTGACTGCACCTAATTGAATTCTCTGGCAGGAAATCTCCCATCTTACAGGAAGCAGTGTCTGCCCCTGAATGCAACAAATGGGAAAGTACAGACAGGAAATCCCTGGAGAAGCAACTGGCTGTGCCACCACGCAAGTTACAAGAAAGGGGATTTTGGGTGCTAGAAAAATTCCACCTGGGAGCCACTACACTGTCTCAGTCCTCTGTGTGCTGGGAGATTCTAGTGGGGCTACAGACACAAGAGCCACATCATGAGAGCTGCCTCTAGATGTGCCCCTTATAATGAGGCTACAACAACCCTCAGCTTCTCAGACAGGTTTGCCCTACCCAGGAGAAAGCAGCTGGAGGATGATCCCAGCAGGATGGACTCCCACGTGCCTCGGGTGCCACCCTTGTACATGCCAGAGCTGGGAGGATCCATCACCTTTGAGCTGAGGCCAGCACAGGAGCAGCAGGTTCTCCTCCCCTCCCAAACCACACCGTGCAAGGTAACACCAGGACACGCAGGGAACAGAGCCAGCAGTGCCTCTGCTCCCATCAGGTTCTAGACAGCACCGAGTGACCACCTCCAGCTGGAAGAGGGCCCCACAACTCCCAAGCCTGCACACCTGGAGGTTCCCAGGCAGCTGTCCCTGCCCAGCCCCAGCACCCAGACACGTACCACCACGTAGACAGCCTTCTCGCAGGCCGTGCCCACGGGCATCCAGCCGTTGGTGGCCCTGCGCCGGCCGATGCGCGGCTGCTTGGGGTGGGAGTGGCCGCCCGCCGCTTTGCTGTTGGAGGCGTGCAGGCAGCCCGGAGTATTGCGCAGCCCCGACTTGGAGCCGCTGGGGGGCTTGGAGCTCTGAGGGCATTCTCGGGCCATGGTCTGAGGGTCAGAGTTGGGGGTCTGCAGGTGAGGAACGGGCTCTGCAGCCGGCGGCACGCTGGGCACGGGACATCCTGAGAGCGGGTGGGCAGGCGACGCGGGGTGTCCTGCCACCGGGATTGTGAGGTTCAGCTGGTCCAGAGACTTGCAGCCTTCTAAGGGAAGGGAAGAAATGAGTCACGGATCTCATCTGGAACATAAAGCAACTACACAGCCGGGACTGTCCCACACCGTGGCCGCTTTTGCCCGAAATCCCCTTTATTGTATTATAGCTGTAAAGACTCTCCAGGCTGTAATTTCATTTTGCACTGTCACTGGATTGTAAAAGCAAAGCCATTTCCGAGCTTGCGTGTTCCAGTGCTCCGCAGATGACACTGCACCACAACAAACCCATCTGAATCCCAAGTAATGCCAGCCAGGAATACACACAAGGCTGGCCAGTGTCCAAAGCAGTTCCAGCCTGTCAATATGTATAAAAGAAATAAAAGGCTTATCGAAACAATGAGAAGGATTAAATCACGCTGCCAAAAGCAGACAGCTTCTTTCAAAAAGCCAAATTCTACTAATCAGGGAAAATTGAGAAGATTCTCCAAATTAAGTCCAGAAAGATGAAACAAGGTGGAACACAACCACAAGATGCTGCATCCTCAGCAAAACTGTGTCCCTGCAGCAGACACAGGAACCTCAGCAGGTTGGAATTTGGCTGACGCCGCCTCTCAGAGCATCCCAGAAATACATTGTTCCACTCAGGAGTCACAAACAAGTCTCAACCCAGGCCAAGGGAAGAACCAGTTGTAATTATGCCCTATCAGCGGGAAAAGAGCTCCTGGACCAATACACCATGCACCCCTGTTCCCTAAATGGGGGACTGTGCTTTTTGGGGTGACCAGAGCACAGCTCCAGTCAGGCTCCAGGAGATGCCTCAGACCAGAGCTTACAAACCTGAAGGGAGAATTCCACCCAAAGCCACACAGCTCCAGCCAAAGAACTGCTGGGACTCCTGCCTCCCCACCTTACCCTCCCTAGGGCTGCAGCCAAGCCACTGTGGAGCTGTGAGTGCAAGGGATGCCACAGATCATCCTCATCAATCAATCAATCAAATCAAATCAACCCCATGTAGCAAATGCCACAAGAACCCCAGGCACTGGCAGGCACAGGACACATGGAGCAAGGAATCACCTCTCAGGTATTTTGCTTACAAAAGCAGCTTTTAAGCTTGAGCTAGAGCAAGATAAAGCTTCACAAAAATCTTTACTGAACGTCAGAGCCCTGCTACAGAACTGCGCTTGCTGGCACCCCTGGGACTCCTTCCTTGGTCACGCACACTTCCAGCCTCTCCAATGGCACTGGCACTAAAGCAGCTCTCACAGCCTGTCCCAGCTCCTTTCCACCACTCTGCTTCCACACTGCCCAACCACTGCCCAGGATCACAGCCCAGCCCCTGGATTTGTACCACACAGACACTGATATTTCCCTACAAACACCTGGAAGACACCAAATCAGACAGATGTAACACACAGCATTTGGCATGTCAGGCTGGATCCCGGGAAGGAAAATATTTCAGAGGTGCATAATTATATAGAAATAAATCCCTAAGGCACCATCAATATTCTCTGAGACCTCCTTATATTCTTCAATCCACAAACCAAAATCTCAATCATTCTGGTGTTATAGGTTTTTAAATCCAAGTTGTTCCCAGCAAGGAAATCACAGCAAGGGAGATCTCAGCAGTGGGGTGACACACTAGCAAACACCCACTCCTGGAACCGCTGCTGCCCTTGCCAGCACCAGGAGAAATCACTGAATCCACAGGGAGGGCTGAGCTCTGGAAAATACTCTGCCTGCACTGCCTGCATCCTTCTGGCTGCACAAAACCAGAGGCACTAGCATGCAAAAGCTGAGGAACAAAGTAGACTGGTATGACCTCGGGGCACTACACAGAAACTGTCAGGCAAGAACACACTGCTGAGCTGGTTGTCTTGTGAGCACTCCCCTTTCAAGAGCTCTGAAGCCACCAGCAAGCCCTGTCTGGCTGCTGCTGTAGGAAGCAGCACCATGACAGCGGGGATATTTCGGGAAAACAGAAATTACACTTCAACCAAACACTCCTGAGTTTCAGCAGCTTCCTACAACGGGAGATGACAAAGCCTCGCTTGAACCAAAACTCCATCCACCTACCTGAAAATCTGTTCTCAGTGGGTAAGTCGTGCCAGCTCTTGGCTGGAACACGTGGTTAGTGGAAAGATCCCACGCTGGCACTCCCAGCAGCTGGAGAGCAGCCTCCTCTACAGACCAACTGTTTGCAGCACTGTCCAGCCTGGCGTTACACACAGCACTGGTGTCTGATAACCCCCACACAGCACTGCACTTTTAAATATTTAAAAAGGTATTTTTCAATGGCAGAGGCAAAGCTCCAAGATAAAGCAGGAAGTCTGAAAAGCAGGCGGGGACAGAGGAGAGCCAGGCAGGTAAAGATATTTCCATACCCCCTCACCCCTCCTCATTCCAGTGCTTTCATTGTCAGACAGAGAGCAAAGATGGGCTCAAGAATTCCCAAACTAACAGTGTGCCTGGCACTTAGACCACCACAGTGAAACTCCCTATGCAGCCCTGCCAGCTCTGATCAATCCATGGAATCCAAAAAGCCTGCAGCCCCCAGCTGGCACTGCTAGAGTCTAACAGCAGAGGCAATGCCTGCTTCTCCACAGGCTCTGTGAGGATGCCTCAGCCCCCAGAGCGGGGCTTTGGGATGGGAGTAACTCATCCTGGTGTGCTCCCGACCCTCGGCTCAGCGTGGCACAGCGGGACGGCGTGCAGGAACTGAACCCTGCTCGTTTTACACAGATCAAAGCTCAGCCTCAGCTCCAGCGTGACAAACCGTGAGTCAACTTCTTGCTGCCAAAATCCTTTCACCGATTGTCTGCTTTCCACACCAACAAGACCTTTCGGTGGGAAAAAACCCCCGGGCAAAAAAACGGGGGAAGGGGAGGTGGAAGGCGGATCCCTTCCAAGCCGCAGCTCGGCTGTGGAGCTGAGAACTGCTCGCAGAGGGAACCAGCCTCCGGGCAAGCAGGCAAAGCGCCGAGCCACCCTCTTCTCCCAGGAACGCCGACCGGGATTTGCGTGCACTTTGCACCTTACCTGCTGCAAAAGGCATTTTGTAGGGGTAGCTGTTCCGTCCCGCATGCACGCTGCCGATCCTGCCCTCCGGCACATGCACCACGCCGCAGACGCTGTAGCTGCTCACGGCCGCTCCCTCCCCGCAGCAGTACGGAGAGCTGCACCAGTGCAGGGGCTGGAAGTGAGCACCTGATGGCAAGGAACCGGAAGATACCAGGAGCCCCTCGCAGGTCGCAGCCTGCGACAGCTCGTCCTTGGGATAAATGGAGCAGGGGGAATAGCCACTGTATCCGCTTTGGCCGTAATAAACATAAAACCCGTTCAACGGAGTCAGATCTGAGGACTCATAGAGACATCCACAATCCGCGTGATTCCCGGGCACAGGCAAGGGAGGGAACTGCTGCACGGGAAAGGAAGGCTGATGAAATTCCTGTTTGGGGGTTGGGGATTTCTCTCCAGGTCTTCCATACTCTGGCTTCATGGAAGCTTGTCCTCCCATGAGCAAAGGCAGTCTGTGGTAGAAGCCCTCCGTGCTGGCGTAGGAGCCAGACAGCGACTCGTAGGGGATGGGCTCTGTTGTCCCATAGAGCCTGGAAGAGTCCCGCTGCTCCCCTTTCCCAAACGTGCCCAGGGTCTGGCCTTGCCAGCCGTGCTGCCCATCCATTTTTAAGCTAGCCACTTCCTTCTTGGATTTGACACAGTTCTTCCGTCCGGCTTTGGCCCATTTGAGTGTAGATTTCGAACAGTGGTTCTCGGACTTGCCCTCCCCGTCCGATTTACTCCTCTGTTTCAGGGGTTGGTCTTTCTCGTGGGTCAGCTTCAGGAAGGCCACGGCATTCAGGCTGGCCAGTCTCTTTGGGGTGGGGTGGTAGGAGATGGCACCATCCTCCCTCTTTGCCCCATCATCAAAGACCTCATCCAGCGAATGCTCACAGCTATTGCATTTCTGACTGGGCTCATGCCGGTTCTTTCCTTTCCCTGCTTTCACAGCCGGTTTTTCCAGGGCAGGCCAGTTGTCACCGGCTTTGCACTGCAAGCCCTTGAGGGTACAGTCCCCAGCAGCCTTCCCAGAGTCCCTGCGGAAGCGCCTGCCGGATAACAAGCCATCGTCCCGTTCGAACAGCAGGTTGTTCACCGCCTCGGCGTTCAGCGAGGCCAGCCGGCGCTTCCTGGGCTCCGAGGGAGCAGGATCAAAGTCCTGCTCCGGCCCGGGATAAGTTACTGCGCACTTCTCCCCGGATGAGTCACTCTTGCCCGCTCCCACAGGCTGAACTTGTTCCGAGAACAAAGCAGATCCCAAACCCTTAACCCAGCTGGCAAGGTGCTTTTTTTTACAGCTCGGGGTCTGTTTGGACAGAGAGCCAGCCACATCCTCCAGCCTGGTGAGGAGGACCTTGCAGGTCTTTTTGCTCACCGAGGGGAGCAGCCGCCTCCGCAGCGGGTACGTCTTTCGCACTTCGCGCAAACTCTTGCTTTTGTTATTCCCTACAAACCCACTGGGGCACTTTGGAGCCTTTGGGGCATCTCCGTCCCGCTGCTCTGCGTTGGCCCTGTCCATCCTCCTGCTGCCTGTTGGCGACGAGGCCTGGCCAGCAGAACCAGCTGGATGTTTCAGAAGGAAAAGTTGTTTTTTCCGGGCATGCGTCATAGGATCAATGTCCAATCCTGGGAACGAACGGGAGAAAACATCTATTAATATCGCTGAGAGGGTCCCATCTCCTCACAAAGCACCAACTGCCAATTAGGAAATATTTGGGGAAGCTTGTTTCTATACAGCAGAGTCTATTTGGGTGATGGCCAGTTAAGCCAATTAAGAGACAGGATGCAATTAGATGTGGTTTAATATTAAGCCATGGAACACGACAGTAATTAAAAGCAAAGCGGTGATGGCAAATGCCACAGCAGCTGGGGAAAGCTGGGTCCGGACAGAGCGCCGTCCACCCAGCTCCCTCTTCCACTGATGCTGTTCCTAACACCTAACACCTTACAAATTCCCATCAAATCTCCAAAATCTGAAGGCTGGTCCAGGGCACAGAGCAGAAATAACCCCCGGCCTGTGACTGCCTGCATGTTGATACAGGCAAACTGTTCCAGTTTCATTTTCTGAGACAATTAGGCAAAAGAAAAACAAAAAGTCCACCTACTCAGGTGAAAAGAAAACCTGGGCTATTAAGCAGAGACCTGCCAACATTAATAAATTAAATACATGCAAATCTCTGTGCAGGTTGGAACCTGGCTGCCCACTGCTCTTGTCATTCCCTGTAGTTGTATCTTATAAAAGTTGTGGGCATCGAACACCAAATCACAATGGGCAGAGGGGCCCCAAAGATACATTCATGGTAGGAAAAAGAAGTCTGGGCTTCCTGAGTTATCCAGCACCCAATTTTTAATTAAGAAATTCTTCAGTCTACAGCTTGGAGGTCCAAGGCTGAGAGAGGATATGGCTGGGTGATACCAACCTAGAGACATTAAAAATGTCAGTGTAAATGAGTGATAGTGGAATAGATTTAATGAAGTCTGTCTCCGAGCACCAGAAACAGCAGCAAAGGACAATTACTTTCATTCAATGGTATTTACAAAATGGTCAAATTCCATTTATTGGCAGCAAAGAGCTGATCTTTTTATCATCATCCACCTAGGATGGGTTTGCTCTTCCCTGCAATCAGGATTCAGGCTGTAACTCCCCTCAATTGACACTGGTCTGCCACTTTTGAGGCTTTTAATTAAAGCTCCTACTGCTTTGGCAGTGATTAGAACAAAGCTCCCGAATTACAAGAACTGTTCATTTGATATGGTTTAATCAAGCTGATAATTAGATTATCTATTTGAAATAAGCCCAATGTGTTTTAATTGCCTTACTTATATATGCATTAACTAAGGGAAAATCAGGAATTGAAACCCGCTGGGGTTTGCATGGTGCTTTTTTAGATGTCATCCTCTTGGCAATGTGTTTTTGGGGTGACTGAGTTCCTCCACCCCCTTAAACAGGGTATATCCCATGTCTGGTGCCCCAGGAGGAGAACTTGGTGGGGAACAAACACTTATATATGTCTACATTTTTCTTATTAGAAAATCAGGCTCTGGGAATTAGGAGGATCAAGTCAGACAGAATTTCCTCCAGAATTGAATTATTCTTGCATAAAAGGCTAAACTGACCCCATGCAACCTCTCTGGAGTTTGGAAGAGGAGTACGATTTTTAAAAATGGATCAGGCAGAGCAGGATTTGGCAGAGGCAGAACAGGTATCCTGCAGAATGTGCCCTGGGGAGGACAACTCTTCCCAGGCTATATGGACCAGTGATTTCCTTGCAACTTTCATCCTATTTTCTACTGTCCCTACTGAGAGACTGAGCCTCTGGTAAAAATCCCAAACTAAAAAGCCATGGTTTGCCTTAAACCCAGCATCAGGCACCTTGTTCTTCTCAGGTTTCCACAGGCAGGAGCCTGACCCAACCTAGCACCACACATCCTGGGGGATTCGTGCTCTCATGAGTTGGAGTAACTGCTACAAACTGGGTGCTGTAGCTGCGACTGTCATAGATGCTCTGAAGTTAGGAAAAGGCTGGGAGGGGCTGAGGGAAGGGGGTGTAAGAGAACTGGGATTGTTCAGCCTGGAGAAGCTTTGAGGTGACCTAACTGTCCATTCCAGCAGCTGAAGGGGCCTACAGGAAAGTTGGAGAGGGGCTTTGAACAAGGGCCTGGAGTGACAGGACAAGGGGGAATGGCTCCACCCTGACAGAGGGCTGGGTTAGATGGCATATTAGGAATAAACTCCCTGTGAGGGTGGTGAGACCCTGACACAGGCTGCCCAAAGAAGCTGTGCCTGGCAGGGTCCAAGGCTAAGTTAGATGGGGCTTGGAGCAACCTGGGATAGTGGAAGGTCTCCCTGCCCATGGCAGGGGGTGGAACTGTTTGAGCTTTAAGATCCCTTCCAACCCAATCCATTGCAGGATTCTATGATTCAGTGCCAGCACCTATGGAACAAAATCTATCCTCAGTATGGACTACTCAGAGGTTTTTCCACACCTCCACAATCACCTGCACTGCATGGATTGCTTTGTGAGGGGGATGCCCCTGCTCCCAGCTCACCTGGGATCCAGCAATCCCTGCTCTTCCCTCAGCACAACACAGAGACAGAGCTTTTGAACACAGCTCAAACTCAGGCCTCTGACAGGCAAATGCATCATTCCTCAAAATCAGAGTCCTGCCGAGCTTCCTTCCAGCGAGTATTGTGCTCCTGCCAGCTGGGAAGGGAGAGCGGCAGAGCTCTTCATCCTCTCTCCACCTTTGTATTGCTTCACAAAGCACAGAAAAGCTGCCTGTGCCCAGAAGTCTCCAAGAAAGTGCGAGACAATGTGAAGAACTGAAAGATACTTAAATCAGAACCCCCTATTTATTGCTCGTGGCTGAGGAACTGGATTCATGGTGAGAAGACACTGAGGCGTTGGAAATTAAAGTTGCAAGCAGCTCAGTCTATCCAGCTGCATGCAGAGTCCACCAAGCACTTTAAAGCTAGTTGGAATTGCTGCCTCCTTATCATACAAATCACAGAATGGGTTGGATTGGAAGGGACCTTAAAGCTCATCCCATTCCAACTCCCTGCCGTGGGCAGGGACACCTTCCACTGGCCCAAGTTCCTCCTAACCCCATCCAACCTGGCCTTGAACATTTCCAGGAATGGGACAGCCACAGCTTCTCTGGGCAGCTCCTTCCTCAAACCAGACTGGTTCTGAAAAACCATCTTTCCAGCTGCTGAACCCAAACCAGATCAGGATAAAGAAAAATTAAAACCACTTCTAGTTTCGTGCTAGAATAAAACCATTACCCAAACAGCAAACTCAGGAGAGAGTTGATGCCTCATTAGCAGGAAAAGAAGCAAGTGGGATAACAGCTGCATGTTCTGTAATCATGCAGCTGCAGCATCTGTCTCTCTCTCTCCAGCACTTGATTGCAAGTGAAATTAGAAGAAACTAGTCTGGGACTACCCCTTCAAGCCCCATTTCCTCTCCAGAGCTTCACTACGGAGACGCACGCGTTCCAAGAGACGATGCCAAAAGCGCAGAAATTAAAGCTTTTAAAGCTCCTAATCCATTTGGCACTTCAATAACACACAAAGAGTTACGACAACGCCAATCCTCCTCTCCACGCACGGCGCCGCTCCGATGACTCTCAGCCCCATCTACTTGAATCCTGTCTATCCATTTCCATTGGAACAGCTTCTGCTGTGACAACAGCCCTACAACTGTGAGTATCTGGAGGATTGGCTCCTTCCTCCCTGCTGCTTTTGCAGGCGAGTAATTCCCAGTGCTCTAAGGAACGTGCTGCTCGGAAGAAGCCTTGCAGGAGCTTTGGGAAATCCGGATAAATTGCAGCAGCATCAGGTATCCCCAGCTGAGTTCCTTGAATGCCATGCACATCCTGTGAGTGAAAACATCGCCTCCCTCTCAGACATTCAGAAAATCTGTAGCTTTGGAAGCTACAGTCTGTCTTCCCAGGGTCCAGTCCTGATTTTTCTCCTGAGATCCATTGAAAGCTCCATCATTCACATGCTCTGGAGGAAACTGTTTATACAGAGCTCATTAGGCTGCAGCAAGGGCTGGCTTCTCTCACTCATCAGCATAGCTCTGACCATTGTACCAGAGCAGGGATAAATGGGATACTGGGAAGAAATTCTTCCTTGTGAGGGTGCTCAGGCACTGGCACAGGTTGCTCAGAGAAGCTGTGGCTGCCCCTGGATCCCTGGAAGGGATGGATGGGGCTTGGAGCAACCTGGAATAGTGGAAGGTGTCCCTGGCCACGGCAGAGGGATGGACCTTTAATATCCCTTCCAATTCAAACCATTCCAGGATTGTATTATTCACTGCCAGCAGCTCCTGAAAAGCCATGTGGACATGCAGCCTCCACAGCTTCCAAAAGGCTCATAAAAAGGGATGTGGGGCAACTCTGGCACAGCCGAGAGGATCTCTGGGAGCTGTCCCGGACTGCGCTCTGCTTCACTCCCTGCTCCAACGCCCGTAATTATCCCCCCGTTGCGAAAGCCTGTGTGTGCTCCACCACCCGGCTGGGAGCTCTGCAGCCCGTGTGTGGCCGTGATAAATCACAGACAACTGCAATGAGAGCCCGGGGCTCCACACCCTGAGAGCCGAATGTGTCCGACAGGGAGCGAATCCGGCCGGGCGCAGCCTGACCCGCGCTGCCCGGAGCCACAGCTGGGAACACCCCGAGGAGCTCCCGGCTGGTTCCTTGGGAAGGTCTGCCTCAGCCTCGGTTATCTGCTTTCAGATCTTGCCTAGTGGCAGTGCTCTGTCTGGGGAAGCCAAAATTACATTTCTCTGGCTGTTCTCACACTCTCCGCAGCCTCAGCAAGCGGCATTCTCAGGGAAGAGGAAAGGGGAAAAAAATAGGGGGAAGAGCCGGGGGGAAAGAAGAGGGGGATGAAAAGAAAGGGAAAATAAATGGGGGGGTGCAAAGAAATGGGGGATGAAAAAGTGGGGGGAAATGAGGGTGAAAATGGGGTGGGAAAAGAGGGGAAGAAATAAGGGGAAAAGCAAGAAAACACCAGTGGAAGTGAACAATGTACAAGCGTGGGGGAGAGTCACAGGATATTTCCTCAAAATCCACAACAGGGCAGGTTGTTTGGGCAATTAACACAACTCCCGGAAAAGCGCATCTTTCTCAAAGGCACCGGCTTTCCTTTCCCCTTTACACCGATGGTAAGAAGCTGTAACACTGTGTCAGGTTGCCAGTGACAGGCTGCCCCCAGCAAAACAGCCAGGAAATGATGAAGTGAAAAACGAATGTGGGGACTGATAAGTGATCTCAGCAACTCCAACATCAGGCACCAAACCCCAACCAAGTTTGGAGCCCCAAAGCTTTGGGGTCTGGCCCATACTTGCATTAAAGCAAATCCCAAGTTTCTGAAAGCAAAGCCTTCACTGAACACCCGTGATCAACACTGGCAAAACCACTTCCTACAGCCTTGAAGACCTGCAGAATTCCACCCCAAGAGCTATCACAAGCCCTTTTGCTTGTGACCCCAACATAAAGCAGCGTTGTTCTGGGTCTCTGGTACCTCTGGTGCCTCTTCTGCTCTTTGCAGCCTTCCAAATCCCACTGAAATCGGCTTGAGTGGGGTCAGAGCTGGAGAGGCAATGGCATAGCCACGGTTTCATACTCACTCTGTGCAGAAGAGATGCAAAAGCTGTACTTAACAGGCAAAGCTATCCTTGCCTCCCCAAAACTCCAAACCCACTCCAAAGCCAGTAAAAAACTGGAAGCAGAGATCAGGATTTGTTTCTGTGCCCTTAGTTTGTTCAGAGATGGATAACATGACTACCTTCCTACCCTCAAGAGGGGATGTATTTTCTTTGCTTTTCAACAAGTTAGGGAGGGATCCACCAGGAGGAGAAGGAAATTTGGAATTAATGGATTCTAGAGTGTGATAGAGCATATGGCAATTCCCAAACAGCATCCATCACTTGTGCTTCCCACAGGAGCCTCCCAGCTGCAGCAGCAACCCATGGAGAACCATGGATAAGCAGCCTACGCATGCTGCTGCAAAGGAAAGCCCAGGTAGGGCAATGGAATTCCCTGGCATTTGCCGGTAAGTACAAGGATGTCGGGGTGGAAATGAGGCTGAGCTTGTCTCCAGGCTGACAATTTGATGGAAAGAGATGCTTTGACACTTGGCTTTTGCTGCATCACTCCCCAGTGAACTAGTTACTAACATTTGCTTTTAATGAAGGCACTCAGAGTCCAGAGATTAGGCAAGAGAAACACGGGAAAGGATGGGAGGTGCACACCAGACCACCTGGAAAAACAACAAGGCTGAAGCTTACACAGATATTGCAATCCCGAAATATCCCAAGGAACAGCAGCAGCAAGAAGGAAAGGGACTTTTTGAAAGAGCAGGTAGTGCCAGGATAAGGGAGAATGGCCTCCCACTGCCAGAGCACAGAGTCAGACAGGATATTGGGAGGAAATTCTTCCCTGTGAGGATAGAAAGACCCTGGCACAGATCAAGCCCAGAGAAGCTGTGGCTGCTCCATCCCTGGAAGTGTCCAAGGCCAGGCGGGACAGAGCTTGAAGCAATCTGGGATGGTGGAAGGTGTCCCTGCCTGTAGCAGGGTGCGGAACGAGATGACCCTAAAGGACCCTTCCAACCCAAAAAATTCTAGGATTCTCTGACTCTATAAAATACCAGATCTGTTAAATACCACCCCTTTACACAGAATTGCCTGTTACAACTTTAAATAGGTTCTGTACAAAGCTGCCATGTGACAGCTATGCCAATAACACCCTAAAACATGCCTATAAGTAGTTTGAAAAACCAAGTCAAAAATATTCCGGGACAGCTTTTGCAGTCGTGTTTATAGAAAAAGCACAAGCTTTGCCAATCAAGGTTTTTAAAAAAATAACCCACACAAGCCCTGCTCATCTGATTTTTCATATATGCAAAATGCAAACTCGATTCCTTCGTGGCAGAAGGCTGAGTCTGGTAAAATATCAATCACATGTCACTTTGCTCAGATAGCTCTGGCACCCTTCCTGTTCCACGGGCAAAATGGAATAACAAATTATTCCCAAGGCTTTATTTTGAAGAACAAGGTGTAAGGTTTTTCTATAGTAAATATTAAAGCTCTTCTATATATTATAATCACACCCTTCCATGACTGCTTTAGGAGCTTCCTCCAAGCTGCTGAGCTTAAATAATTCAAGCGGCGCCGTGATTCTGTGTTCTACACGTGCGGCTGCAAACTCTGCTGCCTGTGGGAATTTCAAGGGCAGGTGCATCCCTGCCAGCTCCTCTCCATGTCACGGAGCTGTCACTGCCATCCTGTCTCTGGATGTGGATTTCCCTTCTCCTCCCTCGGGTACATCTCTCCCACAAAGGTCTCCATTCACTCTCTCCTGACTGGGAACTGTCGGCACGGCACCCTCAGCATCCAAACACAACACATTCCTACTCCACAAGCTCAGAACTGGCTTTAGGGGAGATAAAAGAAATGCAAGAAATTCAGGGAAGGGCAAGGCATTCCTTCTACATGACATTTAACTAAATGTTTAATTTAAACTTTTTCTTTTCCTTTAAATAATCTTCATCTTATTTTCCTCACCTCAGTGTCCCTCAAAACTGCCTGTTCCCCACCTCAGTGACCAAATCCTTCACACTATGGTTCCAGGTATGGACTCTAGGAATTGTCATCTCTGAGGAGTGCAAAAGGCAGCCTGAATATGAAAATGTAACAGACATGCACGTTTATAACCTCGACTTAAATTCACAGAAGCTTTAAACCCAAGCAGGCAAAACTAAGTTCTGTTAAAGAACAAGTTAATGTAGTATTTTTGAGGATTCTTGTGTTCTGACTCATCTCCAGTTGAAATACACTGGCCAGAACTACCTCTTCAGACTAAAACTGCTACCTGAATTATTTTCAGTTCTAGAATAAGTACTTCAGACAGTATCATCTTACATCTGGAAATACCTTCTGATTCTATATGGTTTAAAAAGCAGTAGCACATCACTTCACCCTCAGCTGGGTTGCAAGTTTTCCATACAGCAAAACAGCTCTCTGGGATTTCCTTCATCAAAGGTTTTGATTCCTCTTTCTATTCAAAGTTTAACAGACATTTCAAAAGAAAACAGACTTTCTACTTCTTTATTCTCACTTTCTGATCATCACTTGAAACACCAGCTTTAACCCCACAGGTTCCCAGCTGAGGACAAAGGTGACAGAGGATGAGTTATGCTGAGCATTTTTCCATTTGAGAGTTTCAATCCCAATCCACAACTCAAGTCAAAGAAAGACTTTACAGAACTCTTGCATTCCCACTGCAATTCCTGGAACCAGACCCTCTCCTTCCCTGATGTCTTGTAAACCACAGTGCTGCACTGAATGCTGAGCAGAGCTTAAATCCAGAGCCAACCTTACTGGATTTGCACTAGAATCAGAGCATCTAATTCTTCTCTGTGAGGGTGGTGAGGCCCTGGCACAGGTTGGTGGAAGATGTCCCTGTTCATGGCAGAGGGTGGAAATGGATAAGCTCTAAGGTCCCTTCCCACCCAAAACATTCTGGCATTCCATGAATCATAGAATGATTTGGGAACTCCTGGAATAAAAGTCCAGATGTAGCTTGAAAATACATGATTTTTTTTTTCCTTCACAAAATACAGGACCAGTCACCACCACAAACACTGGTGTACATTCACACATGTTCTGGTGACACGGTTTTAGCCAAGGCAGAACTGCCAAGCCTACCTAAACCTGCTTTAAACCCTTTCCTCCCTCTCATTAGTGCCAGAGACAGTATTTACAAATCAGTAACTCACAAAGTAAGTGAAGAAGTTCCACTTAAAATTTCACAACTCAACTGGTTTCAAGTACTAGGTCAGTCCGAGGAAATGTAGCACTGCTGAACTGTGCTGCAACAGCTGACGCCTCCAAGGAGAACAGGTTCCTTAATTCCTGAGGTGTTAGCAGAGGAATAATTTAAATTTGGGTCCAATTGGATCATTTAAGCCCAGGAAGCAGGGGACTCAGTGTTGCCAAAGGTCCTGAGCTGAGCCAGAGGAGCGTTTCTAGGAACCAGCAGCTGGCACAGACCAGAAATCTGGTGAGAGAAAACTCAAGCAGAAGCTGGATGTTGTAACATGTTAAAATCCCAGGAACCACAAGCCAAACACAGGCAATTCAGCCACTTTAGACAAGGAGAAACCCAGCTTGCTGGAACGCTGCTTGCATGAGAGCCCGTTTAACTCCCATTAGGAGCTGCCCCAGCCCTTTCATCCCTTACCCACATCGTTACAGGTGTATTTAAACACACACCTTTGCCTGTGCCCCGGGTTTGATCAGTCAAGGCAACAAATAGCACCTTTAAACAGAGTGGACAGGGTTTGCAGCCCGTGCTGGGAGTGATCTGGTTTATATGCACTCATCAAGGCGCATTTATCGACCCACACGGGCGTGATGCTGCTCAGAAAGGCAGCAATTAAACACACTCAGCTCTCCCAGCCAGGGCTGGGATCAGACTTCTTCAATAAGGTGGGTCTTGCAGACTCCATCACATTGAAATATTGTTTGGATTTCACTGTACCTTGCACAGCCAGGAAGGAAATAAACTTAAGAGTATCAGGAATGGTTAAGAGCAGTGACTAAGTCACAGCCTTGGTCCCAAGAGCTCTGGGTTGAATTCTGGGGGGATGCTGAATGCTTCTATTCTCCCACAAGTGCAGGTCACCATGGAGCCAGTGGGAACTCCAGAGGATAAACCATCAGCTCTCTGGCAAAGGAGCCTAATTACAACTTCCTCTGGGGAACCACACAGCTTTTAAACAGTGCAGCCTAGTTTTATGGAAATGCCACAGGTGCTCCAAATAATTTTCAGGAAGATCCCTTGAAGTCAGGCTGTGGATTCAAAACACCCAGGTGTGCTGAGTAGCAGGGAGAAGAGTCCTACAAGTACTGTTCTGCCAAACAATGCTCTGATACTGCAAAACCACCCCCCACGCCCTTCCTCCAGCCTCAAGGAGAATATTCATTATAGGGAAGAAAACATCAAAACTTTTGAGGAACTCCTAGCACTGACCAGCAGAGAAACAAAAATATAATCAGATCATCCCTTCATTATCAGCTACAGGATTTGAGAACATTGACTGCACATTGAGGTATTCAATATGTGGATCAGAGGGATGGGGAAGGGAAAACTGCCCTCATCCCTCCCAATCACCTGCACAGGAGCACAAGGGTAAAAGATGCACAGGGTTCAGAGAGCTAGGCTCCAAGGAGTGGGGCACAAGGAGACCATGTGTGAAGCCAGACCATGGGGAATGCGAGTGGAGCAGCGATCCCAGAGGGATTCCTGAGCCGCACGAGCTGCCAGCTGAAGCAGAGCCAAAGTGGCAGCGGGAGACGCTCGCAGCTACCGGCCGAATGTCGGGAGAGCTGGTAGGAAGTTTCCAGGAGCTGCTGGAAGATCCAAGCAGGCTGCAGCAAGCTCTGCTTTCCCAGGCTGTGCCCAGAGTGGAAGGGTAAACAGCTGATAAGGAGGAATGTGCTGCAAAGCCCCCCCAAGCAGGCAGAACCCCCTGCTATCCCACAGCTCGGCCCAAGGACAATTCCCAGTGCCCATGCCCAGCACACACCTCCCCTCGGCCAGTTTGGCTGCTGGCAGTCCAAATCTCAGGAGATTTGATCCAAAAAGGATCTGATGCTGGACAACAGCCACAAAGAGCTCAGAGCTGAGGAGTTTCTGCCTCAGATTGCAGTCACAGTGCACAAGGAGAGATATATCCACGCAGGATATCCCCAGACACCAGAATTTCAGCTACAGCTATCTGTCACAGTAAAACATTTTAAGGCAGCAGCATTCTTCAAAGTAAAATGACAGATAATATCCCATTTTAGAGCTCCAAAGCTAGCTCCTCACTCATCATTTCAATAACTAAGATAAACATTTTATTTAACAGCTGTATTAGCAGGTAGAAACATGCTTTGCTTCAGAAAGCCAGGCAGACTTACAGCCCCAGCTTTCTGCAGCATTTAAACTCTCAGTTCAACATGAATTCCTGGAAATGGAGCGGGGGAGCCCTCATTTCTTCTGAGCAGAAACCAAGCACAAAGTCCACGTTTGAGTCTCCAGCCCTGCTGCTTCCCACCCCGCTTACAGCTTTGCCCCACACGTGGGAGCACCAGCAGAGCTGAGTGACACTTCCCAGAGGATGCCGCAACCTCTGTCAGGTCTCTGCTGGGGTTGACACGAGGTCTGCAAAAGGAACAGACCCCAAATTACCTCTGGGGCCTCCTGCTCAGTGTCACCTCACAGCTTTCCTTCCGTGCCTCTGCTCGAGCTGGGCTGTGCCTGGAAGTTCTCACACCTCTGGTGAAGGATGAGCCCTTGGGGAGCCACAGCACCTGCAGCTTATCTGAGGGATCAGGAGCAAATATCCAAATATTCACTGATTTTCCTGCTCCCCAGGCAAGGCCTGTCACAGTTACTGCCCTCCAAACACAAGTACATCAGTGTGCAGCATTAAAATGTTTTATCTTGGAATGATTTGGGTGGGCAGGGACCCCAGCAATGATCCCATTCCAACCCCCACAGGCAGGGACACCTTCCACTGGCCTAGGCTGCTCCAAGACTCATACAACCTGGCCCTTTCAACTTAACAGGGACACTGGTCCTCAATTTATCTAAACACTTTCCATTTATATTTTCATGGGGGTCTAAATACACATCTGACAACTCCTTTGAGTCCATTCACAGCTTGCTTTGTTCAGCTGAGGGCTGGACAGGCTTTTATATGGCTGCATGAGCTCTCCAGCCTGAGAGAAAGAAAATTAGGACCTCACTACACAAACCCATGATTTCAAGCATTGCAAGTGGCTGCCCAGGACAGTGATGGAGTCACCATTCCTAGAGGTGTCTAAGGAATGACTGGACATGGCACTCAGTGCTCTGGTCTGGCTGACAAGCCGGTGATCAGCCACAGGTACAACCTGATGATCTTGGAGGTCTTTTCCAACCTAAATGATTCTGGGATCTACATAAGAAAGTGCAGAGCTCTACGAGCTGGACTGAGGCCTCACAGAAGCACCTGAAGCCACTTTCCTTGAGGCCACTTTCCTTTCTTATTTTTAAATTCACTGTGTTTGTTTTATACATAACACAGGCTACTCCAAGATCAGCCATCAGACCCTTAAGGCCTCCAGACACTGCTCTATATAGGGTTATTACAGTGAACTGGGGCTTAATTACATTTAAATAGTGAAAAGTCAAAGCGCTGCTGCTGCTCGAGCCTCCCTGCCCCTCCATGATCCATTTCTCCCCACTGCCTCCCATGGTTTCCTTGGAAACATATGCAAGCTTAAATTGGATTGACATTCACTTAGTGGACAGATGGAGTTTGGAACAGCCCAGCGCCTGAAATTCAAGGCCGAGCCTTGGGATATGTCACGTTATCAATACAAAAACCAGCCCCCGAGCTTTGTGGCAAGGGGAAGGATCACCTAATTATTCAGTAACGAGCTCTGAGGTGGCATCTCAGGAAGGTCAGCGCTCACCCATTGTTCCTGATGAAAGCAGCGGGCTGAGCACGCGACCAGTTTTGTTGGGAGGGAAGGATTTAATTTTTGTTAAGCGCTGGGAAAACAGGGGAGTTCTTAAGCTCATTAGTGGTTTCAGGCAGGAGAACTGCAGCAGATCACATGTGGGCTGAGCACAGACAGTGATGCTCCATTCGCACTGTAATTAAGCCACACGCATCCAAAACTTCATCCCTAGGCTCAAGTTATTCCTGGTAACTGATCCTGACCCACAGACACCGAGAGGGACAGGGTTTGTACCACCCCTCTACAGCCCCAGAGGTGGCAGGACTGCACCTCCAGCAAAGCTGGCAATTTATTCTCAAGTGGGAATTATTCCCAGGGTCCTTTTCCACTATATGAGAAGAAACAGAATCGTGAAGAAATGAAAATGAAAATAGCTTTTTTTTTGGAAGGTTGGCTAAACATTGCTTCCCAACCACACTGTCTGCCCTAACAGGATTGGAAAGGATTCGCCTTTTCCAACCAAAACACAAGGAGGACAGTAGTAATCCCACATAACGGCATCCCTAGAGATCCCTGATGAAACCCAGCATCTAGGAAGGACAAGATGACAGAGTTCTTGGGAAAGAACAGAGGGGCAGCCAGCAGGCATTGCATATTCCCCCTCATCAGGAGCTCTGCCCACCACATGCTTGGTTATTGCAGGGGCCCTCTCCAGGTAATCACCACCTCCAGGAATTAGGGACACGCCACAGAGTCAGGGTTACCAAGTAATTTTTAAGGAAAAAATTCCCAAAATGCCTGGTTTGCTTCTGTTGCTTGTACCATTTGCTGAAACCTAAGGAATTCCCAGGTTGGGATTTACCTGTCCAACTCAGCATTTCCGTACCTGTTCTGACACCTGGCATTTGTCCAGGATTTTAATAAAATCTCTTTTTTCTCTGTCTACACGTGATTATAGCTGCCAAATCCTTTTCCTTTACTATCCTGCTCACCTTGGAGAGAGCTGCTCTGTCTCCTTACTCTGAGCCCTCTCCAACCTTGAATCCTTCCACTGACTTTCGCTGAGCTGAACAAAGGAACAAACCCAAACATGCCTCTTGCATCTGTTTCTTACGAGTTTTTTATTCATTAAAAATAAACCTCCTGCTGCCCACTAGTTCCCTCCACAAGCCTGCACTTTCCTGCTTTCTCTCCTTCCAAACCATTCATATTTATCAATATGTGATTATTACAGCTTAATCCTCATTGCCTGCATTTCCCCCGGCACCTCTCCATCCTCCCCCAGCAGAGACCTCGATGCTCCTCTCCACCCCGCCTCAAATCCTGCTCTTTTCCACAGAATTCCCAACCCTGAGCCAGCGGGAACACGCTCCACCTGCCAAGTGCCCTGACAGAGGCAGGCTCCCGGAGGGATTCCAGGGACGCGGTCCCGGCCCGTTTCCCGTTAGGATGCTCGTTCGTTCCCCGAACTCTCCCGGCACCGGGAGCGGGGGATGCTCCCGGCTCCCGCCGCATCCGCCGGGGCCGCGCTGCCCGCGGCTCCTGCGCCCGCTCCCTCCCGCCTCCGAAAGCCAGCCCAGCCCAGCCCAGGCACCTTCCCTCCCTCGCGTCCCGGAACTGCCCGTCGCTCTCCCCCGCTGCCCAGTCAAGCCTGCTCCAGGTATTCCGCACGCACCGGAGACACAATGAAGACGAGCACCGGATAATGCTGTGCTGCGGGAAGGCTGGCTGAAGCTCCCGATTTTCCCTGCTTCCCACAGGCCACAGGCAGGAACAATAGAAGGCCAGGCACGGTGTAAGTAGGAAGCAATGCCTGGGATCTCGATGCTTCCCTAGCACTGAGATTTTATTTCAAGGATGATAATTCAGACACTGAAGAATCAGCTGCCAGCAAAGCAGTTTTATTCCAATCAATGAGAGGAAAACGTCTGCTTTCTATTTCTAAGAGCCTCGTAAATAATTTGAAATATTGAGATACAGGCAGCCTCTAAAAGCCAAGATCTTTCATTAAAAAAAAAAAAAAAAAATCAAGGCTGCTGAGCTGTAGAGTTTCAAAGCTGAGCATGAGAAAGCCCTTCAAAAACTGCTGGAAGAACAATGGGTGCCAGTGAGCGCTCCTGTGATGTGCCTTACAAAGGGGGAAAACCTAAAAATCGTCATTTTCTTTAGTCATACCTTTGTTTAGGAGAACTGGGACACGAGGAATGCAGCACCCGGCAGCTGAGCCCAAGCATCATCTTATTCCTGAGCACCACACGTTTAACACAAATCCCACCCGCTCTCCACGTGCCTTTTCCCGGAGCGCTTCCATCCACAACAGGGCAGAGCCAGGGAATACAGCAGGAGAAAATTCCCGCCTGGGCTGCATCTTCTTCTCTGGCAGAGGAAGGAGGGAGCCACGAGACACCCGGATCCCAAAGCCTCCCTGCTCCCAGCATCACCGTGCCGGCTGTGCCATCCCATGGGATGAGCTGACACCCTGCCAATGCCACCAGACTCCTGTCACGGTGCCTGGCTGCACGTGTGACAGCAAACACCCCTCAAATTCCCGAGCTGCCAAGTCTCCAAAAGCACTGGGAATTTTAGACGGTGAAGGAAGCAGAATGACAAACCGAGGGATTCCAAGCAGGCTCAGACAGGGTCCGGCCAAACCCCTCTCCTGAAAATGCAGCTCTGACTTAGGTTAGAGGTGATAAAAGCGGCATTCCCACAGCGCCGCGGCAGGGCCCCGAGCACGGCGTGCTCCGGGGAGTGACACACATCCCCTCCCCATTTAACAGTGTTTATTTAGCTGTCCCCAGGGGGGACTGCCCGGTGCCACCGGGCTCGCAGGGCGTTCCAGCGCTCATTCCCACACGGTCTGAGTCAAGGGAAGACACAGCCATGCCTTCCCCCTGTCATCAACCAGCAAGAACCCAGCACTGCCAAATGAGAGCATCGCTCACAAATCAGGCCAAAACCAACAGCGTCCCCTGAATTATTTTTGACCCATGTGGAGTTAATAACCACCCACCCTCTATGGAAGATGTCCTGAAATTTAATGTATATCAATAAGTAGTGGATTGAAGGGAAAACAACTGCTCCTCCAGGGCAGCCATCCTCATTTTCAGCTCCTTTTCTCCAGAAGCAGAGCAGCACTGCCATCCCCACTGAGGGACTTCCACTCTGATTTAAATCAAATTATTCTTTGGAAATTATACAATTATAATTTTGAGAGACCAGAGATTTCACAAAGAG
Source organism: Melozone crissalis (assembly GCF_028551555.1). NCBI lineage: Eukaryota > Metazoa > Chordata > Aves > Passeriformes > Passerellidae > Melozone > Melozone crissalis. The sequence continues at coordinate 4,383,529 of NW_026535796.1, read as the reverse complement.
GTCCAGGTTCAGTTCCCTCAGCTGACTGCACTTCTTATATCCTGCCAGCTCTCCATACTCTGATTTTATAGGGGTTTCACCCACATGGCCAGAGAAAAAATAACATGGAACAGATCAATTAAACTCCAATGGCACAAATATTGACAGGGCCCAAATGAGTTGATTTTAAACCAGATTTCTATTTGTTTTTCTTAATGATACCCTTGGCTTATCTTTCTAGTAACTTCAGTCCCTCATTTCACTTTATTGCATGATAAAGTTTTCCAGTGTCTTGTTCTCCTAATGGAAGGGGGTTTTTTTTATTCACATGAAATATTACTGTGACTCTATTCTACTTTATTTATAATAAAGCTCCATGCTAAAATAGCAAATCTGGGCAATAACTGAACAAAGTTATGGCACTGTCCCATACAATCTCGTTTCTCTCTGTCTGAAAAGACATAAAACCAGTAGTATCAAATTCAAGCGTGTTTTCCCCATTTCAAGGATATCAGGTGCCAGTACAAGTGTGAAAGCACAGAGAGTTAAATTGTGATGATCTTCTTACAGGTAACTCATTCACTGAGAACAACAACCTGGCCATGAATTTCAATATTTTCTGCCATTAAATCCATGTCTTTGGTCTCAATAAAAGAGGAGCTGCCATGCTGGACAGCTGTGATCATGGCTGAAGGACCCAAAGCCTCCAGTCCTCATGCTGAACACAAGGAACAATTCCTTCTGAGCATCCTCCACAAAACATCCCCTGTTCTTCCCTTTAAACACTGTCTGCATCCAAAACTGCAACATCTTCTGGACTTCACACCTGGAGAATAGCTCAAGACAGCCCAAATCTGCAGCTGGGAATATAACCAGCTCACCTATGAGCTGCTGGAAACAGGCACATAAATCATCACTCACACTGTGAGTTCAAGCAGGAGAGCAAACCAGAGGGTCAGAGCCCTGGCATGGGGAAATCCCCCGGGATGGAAGCACGTCCCTCTCTGTCACAGCCCAGCCACCCCAGCCCCTGCCAGCTCACAGCTTGTGTTTGAAGCTATTTTCAGATTTATGACTTCTTTGGGCTGCTTATTTTTGGTTGCTTTTTTCCCCCCTGTATTTCCCAGTCATCTGAACACTGCTCTGTTTATTATTATCAACATGAGAGCTATGACTCGGTTCGGCTGCTTGGGTGTGACGCCGAGGCCGTTCTGCTGCTGCCTCCACGAGCTGCATCCCCTGGTTAACTGAGATCCCAGGACCAATGAGCTTGGAAAAGAACTCTGAGATCATCGAGTCCAACAGTTGGCCCTGGTGACCAACCACCACCTTGTCACCCAGCCCAGAGCACTGAATGGCACTGAATCCAGTCCTTCCTTGAACACCTGCAGGGATGGGCATTCCACCACCTCCCTGCTGTCAGCCCCTTCCAGTGCCTGACAACTCTTTACAGTAAGAAATCCCTCCTGATGTCCAAATGGAGACAACTAACTGGGAGATGGGGCAAAATAAGCCCCACACTGGATGTGATATTTGCACATCTCTGAGCACACCTTCCTGTTTTTGCAGAGCCAGATCTCATCATTCATTCATTTGCTTGTGATCTGAACATGATGCCAAGCAGCGAGCATGCCTTTGCCTACCACTCCTAATTATTTTTCAATTGTTTACTTTGGACAGATTTGCTGCTAAGGGCTTATTTTTAGTGCTGCAGCAGCATTAGAAAAGCTTTTGCTGAAGGGTGGATTTCCCCCCACATCATGGCCAGGCTCTCCCTAAATCGGATCTCCACAGACCGGACCGGCACACGTGTCCCACAGAGCCTCCGAGTCACACAACAGCGATGAACACCACCACAGCAAACAAAATTAACCTGCATCACCTAAAACACAACAAGTTCCACCTCAACAGGAGGAAGAACTTTCCACTGAGTGTGGTAGAGCACAGGAACAGGCTGCTCAGGCTGTCTCCCTCTCTGGAGGCATTCCAAACCCACCTGGACACATTTCTGTGTCACCGGCTCTAGGTGGGGATGGTCTCCAGGGGCCCTTCCAACCCTAACTGTCCCGTGACACTGGTTAAAAAGCCAAATAAACACTGAGGCTTCCAGAGTGGAAACAGAAAGGTGATGCAGACAAACTGGCAAGAAGGACAGAGTACCGACACTTAACTGAATGATTCAGTTGGATGAGAACACGTCAGTGGCCTCCAAAATAACATTTCTGCCTCAAGACACAAGGGTGTGACTGTTTTTCCCCCAAAACCCACATTTCTAAGTTGTATCTTATTGTTCTGTGCAACTGTCACCATCAACCCCCAGCAAACAAAGCATCCAGAAAGGATCCACTGGCACAAAGTTCAGGGAATTATTTTTCCCTGCAGGCTTGGCGTTTTCCAGCTGATTTTACACCTATCAGTATCACTACACTTCTCTGCTCTGCTCCAGCTGGAAAGCAGTTGGAAATGCTGCACTGAGTTCATGAGCAAAACAAACAGAAATCAATGTTTAAATCCAAAACATCCTGGTAAATCACACTAATGCACAATTTCCTATCACCAGCAAACATTTAGACAGTTCCAGCTGAAGCATGAGAAAGATTCAGGTAGCCAGGACATGACAAACGTGAAGGATGGCCCGGGATGAATATGTGAGCAGGATATTTCTGTTAAAGCGATCAGCAGCGTGCTGGTATTTAAATCACATTAAGATTTCAAAAGCATCAGTCTATCACGCAGCTCGTGTCACTCTTTCTCACAACCACGAGGACCAGAAGCCTTAAAATAAAACCCCGAGCCCCCCAGAACACCAGAGAGCCCCTCAGCGTGGAGCAAGCACTCGCTAATTGTGGCAAACTGATGGACAGATCAATTAACCAGGCAAGCAAAAGCCCGGCAAAGCCTCTCGCTTTGAGGTTCGCCTGCTCCTGACAATGATGACTTCAGATGGAGAGCGAGCACGAGGGGCAGCTGGATTCTTTAAAACAAAACACAACCAGAACCTCTTTCAGATAAGCATTTTGTGGAAAGAGAGAGGGGAGGGGGAGAGGCAAACAGAATAGATCCCAAATGCTCGTATTTTTTAAGTTTTCATGGCTGCTCTCGTGAAAGAGAGGGGGTTCCTGTGTCTCCCCGTGCCGGGGCAGGGAAAGGGACATCGGGGTGTGGGTGTCCCCGCGTTGGGGCTGGCTGTCGAGCAGGAGCCCGGGGAGCACTTGCTAGTCTTCCCGAGATCTGCCCAGTCACATGTGCTGGCTCCTGCGCCTTATAGAAGCAGCTGGAAAAGAGGGAGCCAGCGGAGCTGCCTCCATTAGGAGCCACCGCTACACAAAAGGAGAAGAGGAAACAAGCCGTCGGCCACCGGAGCAGCCGGCAGGAGAGATGTCCAGAGCCACGGGGAGCGCACGGCAAGTGGGAAAAATCACGATGGAAATGAAAACTGCTCTGCTGTCCCCCAAAGAGGCTCGATGGTACCTGCCTGAGAGGGACACGGGGCGCGCAGCCCGCCCGGCATCACATCCTGCAAACCATCGGGAACTCGACGCACTCAACCGCTCAGCGCTCAGGGGAGGGGCTCACGGCCCCGCTCGGGCGTGGGGAGCCCCAAAACACCAACCCCAGCCGGCCCGTCCTGTGCCAACTCCCGGCCGGGCAGCGCCGGTTCAGCTCCGAGATCCGGAGGGGCCGAGGACAGCGACGGCTTTCCCCGGGAATCGCCCCCGATCCGGCGATGCCGAGGCGAGCGGCCCCTGGGGCGAGGAGCCCCCCGGGACCACGAGCCCCGCAACTCCCGCGGGCCCCCCCGCCCGGCCCCGCCGCCTTTGTGCTGCCCGAGCGGCAGGGGCGGAGGAGTCCGGGGGGGTTCGGCGGGGCCGATCCGGCCTCGCACCGGTGGGACCGCGCGGGGTAACGGCGGCCCGGCCCGGCCCACCCGCCACCGAGCCCGCTGTGCCCTCCCGGCGCTTCCCCGCCGCCGCGGGAAGTTCCCGGTGGCCCCGCGTACCCCCCGCCCCCCAAACCCCGGGGCGGCGGCACCTGCTCCCGGCCCGGCGGAGTTCCCGGGGGCGGAGGGACGAGCCGGCGCCGCGAAGACCGCGTGTGGACTCACCGGGAGGCTGCCGCAGGCCCCGGGGGGGAGAAATCCAGCGGCGGGAGCGCCGCGAGTCCCGAGCTCCGCGCTGCTGCTGCGTCAGCGCCGCCGCCTCCTCGGCTGCGGGATGGGGACGAGGCGCCACCGCCGCCGCCCGCCCCTGGCCGCGGGGCGTCGCGGAGCGGGCGGGCGGGCGGAGGCCGGAGCGGGCGGCGGAGGGGCCGGGAGGGGCGGAGGAGGGGGCGGAGAAGGGACCGGAGGAGGGACCGGGGGCGCCGCCGCCGCCGCGAACTCCCCGCAAGCCGCGAGCGCCTCCGGCCTCCTTCCTGCTTCCTCGTCCGCAGCCAATCGCCGCACGCCGCCCGCCGCTCGCCCCGCCGCGCCGGCCAATCACGGCGGCCTCTCCCCGCCGCCGCCGGCCAATCGCCGCCGCGCCCGCCCCCGCCCCGAGCCCCCCTCGTCGCCCCCCCACTCCCCTCACGGAGCCCCCCACTCTGTCACCCCTCGCCAGTGGCGTGGGATAACCGGGAAAACCGAGATAACCGCCCCGCCGGAGCTCTGGGGTAGCCCCCGGTGGCCGCGATTCCCTCACAGGACGGCGGCGTGAGGCGGCCTCGCGCGGCACTCAGGGGCCCCCCCTTGGGTCCCTCAGAGGCGCCCGAGGCGCCCTCGCACCTCGCGGGTGTGCCCGGCACATCCCGGGGTCGGTCACACTCACACCGAGCCCTGCATCCAAACTCGGGGAAAGTTGTATGTCCCAGGGGTCCGGTGGGAGCTCCGCTGAGAGCTGCCAGGGACGAGAGGCAAAAGGCAGAGCGGGTTTGAGCGCCCATCATTCCCATCTCGAGATGGGCACTGGAAAGGCCACGGACACCCCCTGTGTGGTGGCTGTCCCTGAGCAGCCTTGTGAGTCAGCACCAGGGGAATATCCCGTTGCATTTTAGGGGGAAAAGGCCAACAGGGAGTTCTCAGGTGTCCCAGAGCTTCCCCACAGAACCTGTCCTCACTGGGACACTCAGGTGTCCATGGCTTCCATGGTCTTACCAACAGATGAGACATGGCAGCAATGAGAATATCTGGAAAACTCTATGTTTTCCTGGACAAATGAGTTTAAAGCCCTAAAGCAGCCCAGCAAGCCACGGAAGTTATTTGATCAGTACCTTTAGCAGTACCACAGTCCCCATCACGAAAGCCTCTCCATCAGTTGCAGAATGGGGTTTTTCCATAAATCATGGAATCTCCTGAGTTGGATCCACAGGAATCGAGCCCCACTCCTAGTCCTGCACAGGACAGCCCCAAAATCCCACCATGTGCTTGAGAGCATTGTCCAAACACTTTTTGAGCTCTCTCAGGCTTGGAGCTGTGACCTCTTCCCTGAGGAGCCTGTTCCAGTACCAAATTCATCCTATTTCTTTTAAATTTGGGAAACATCTGGGAAGGAACTGGCACATAGAACAAGCAACCCATGGGGCTCCAGGAGATAAATACACACACAGTAAGGGTGAGACCCTGATGATCTGCTTGAAATTCAGCTAAACTGCAGGAGACTTAAGAGCCTGAAATACTTCCTGCCTTGTTCCGGTGGTCCACAGGGATCTTGCAAACAACAGCAGGATCAAGCACTGCTATGATTATTGCAGGATCCAGATGTTACACAGGAGAAGCTTGAGAGGAAATTCAGCTATTTGGAGACACTGATTCCTGAAACAAATATCAGTCGTTGGTGATGGAGCAGGGAAAAATAAGTAAACTTAACAGCTACACCCCTGGAAGCTCTCAAGGTGCAGTAGGGCAACTCTCCTTAAAAACTCTCTGATATTGTGTATGAGTTGCACTTGGATGATCCTTGTGCATCCTTTCCACTTCAGGATATTCTGTGATTACCCCATTTCACTTCCTCCCTTTGGATGCAATTTCCCAGGCTCTATTTAATGCAGCTGGACATCACCAAGAGCCACTCCACAAGCACAAAAGTTCTGTCTCCTCAGACCAGAGCTGCTCTCCACCTGAAAAGTGAAGGCAGCTCACGGTGCTGCCAAATTGTTCCCTAAAAAATGATATTTTATTGGAGTTTTTCCCTCTTCTGTGAGCCACAGGAACAGGAGGGAAATCACAGCACTCTGAGATCAGAGTTCAATTTTGATGTTACACACAGCACACTTAACTCCAGTTGTTATTTGCGTTCAACTGACTTCCAAAATCTCCCACCTCAGACTCCCATAGCTAAACAGAGTAATATTTGAGCAAAAAAATGAAGAATCTGGGAATTCCAAAGTTCTGAAATCCCCCTGCAACTCAAGCAGCAAACCCACAGTGTCACACTGTTCCAGAGGGAAACACTTGGGCAAAATTCATGCTGAAGTTTGATGACAAATATCATTTAAGAGCTGCTTTTTGGGGAAAGTGGAGGTGAGGCCACCTTCCCTCTTCCAGGTGTCTGGAATAGGAGAACATCTGGACAACGGGCAGGTTGAGGATGGGGAGCTGTGTGCTCCAGAGCTGCACAAGAGTGAAGCACAACAGAGCCATCTGCAGAGCTCCCTCTCCTTTGAGATACTAATTTATTCTCAAGTGGGGCTTTTCCTTGTCCCTTTCTCAGAGGGATGAGGGGGGAAAATGGGAAGCTAATTGCTGATTCCAGAACAATATGTCTGTGTGTCTGCCGGGCTCCAGCCTCTGTCAGGCGGGACACAGCCGAGACGCAGCATTTGGGCTTTTTCTCCCCTTTTTAACTGGGAAGAACAAACCACCAAAGCCCCAACATGAGATCTTCCTACCCCAAATTCTGGCTTGTTTTTTGGGAAAGGGATAACATCCAGGGCTACAGACTGCCTGAACAGTAGCACAACAAGAATATTTGTCCCCAACTCCTCACAATTTGGGCTGTGGCAGCACCTTGCTGAGGCAGTACCTGTTGGTGAAAGGGGTTCTAAAGCCCCATGGCTGTGGGGAAGCTGGGCCAGGAACCAGCAGGGATTAAGAGATTGTCCCTCATTGCACACTTACCTCCAGGTACTGCAGTGGGACAGGCACACACAGCTGAGCCAGAGCTAAAGGCAAGAAGGAAAAAGAGGATTTCACCGTTAACAAAGGGAAAATGGGGAAGAAGATTTATGATTTTAAATTTCAGGAGTAAAAGCTTTAGTTGTGCCACGGGAGAATGGGAAAGAGCCCCAGCACCTCACCGTGGGTCAGGCTGCAGAAGGGTGTTTGCAATGCATTCTCAGAGCTCTCTGACTTTCAGGAACAACTATGGTGAGTTTTAAAGCCACAGGAAATCCAAGAGGAGAAATCCCCCAGCAGTGCTACAAGGACAGAGAGAGGGAGCCTGGAGCTCTGGTGTCCATGATGGCAGTCCCTCTTGTTAATCCAAGTGGGGAGGCAGGGCATCTCTGGGAGCACCTGAGCTTCCTGCACAGCCACAAAGTGATGGAGAGCTTCCATTGCCCTGGCAGCTTGCAAATAGGCACGGAAGCTTAAGCAACAACCTTAATCTGAGTAAGCTGACACACTAAGAGCAGCAGTGTGGAGGATCCTGCACCAACTGGTTCCTTGGCTGGGCCTCAGGGAAGGACTTGGCTGCAGGCACATCTGCGAGGGGGAGGATGGCCAGCCCCACCTTCCCAAACAGCCTGGTGGCCACAGATGGGGATAAACCCATCCCTGGGTCTTTGTGTGGCCCCTGTCTGGCTGCAGTGACAGAGCTGGGTTAAAAAGTTTATAATTTCAGCTGCATCCCATAGGGATCCTGCCCTTTTCAGGCATATCCCTTACTAAGAAACATTCCCAAATCCAGCTGTGTGATCCCATCCCTCCTGATGTCTCCACAGAAAAGGTGCTGGTGCTGCACTGGCTTGCTGGCAAAGACATGGGTTTTGGTGGTCCCCTCCTTTCCTTCTCCCTTCCAGGGTTAACCCAGTAACTGCAAAAGGCCAAATGAATCCCTGGTGGAGCTCCATGGACTGACTTGGAATTCTATTACACCAAAAAAGCAAATTGGCTGTGAGTGTTCAGGTCTGCAGCAAACCAGCTGTGGTTACAGAGGCAGTTTCCTCTGAGATTTCTGTTTAAACATCAGCATTTGCTCATTTTTAGCTGGGTGAAATATTCCCCTTTTCCACCGGAAGAAGCCAGAAGGGATTCAGGCTGGAGGAGAGGGCTCTGCCAGCACAGAGCTGTCACACAGGATCTCATTACCTACCTGGAAAAATCCAAATTACTGTATTGGTGTCTCAGGGAATCATCTGCAGCTTTTTGGTGCTGTTGCTGTAACAAAGGTTTGATTTATCATTTATTTTAATTTATTTTATTTTAGTTTTAGAAAACTTCATGCTGTTTGTATCCTATATTGTCTATGAATATAGCAGTGCCAAGTAAGTTCAGCAAATGAAAGGGGATTGCTGTGTTCTATTTCTTGTTTTGCCTCTCATCTTAACACTTTAAAGTGCTTTAGTAAGGAATATATGATAGATATAACATATAATTTATTGATGGAAGGTGAAAACAGAGGGACAATGAGAATAGCTCAGTGGGGACCAGCACAGTCAGGAAATGAGACTGGATTGAATTAAAGCAGAAAATCCCAGGACTAAGAGTTAAGAACATCCCTGAGTGTTACAGTGGAGAGAGGTGAATGTGTGTACTTCAGTACATTGCAAAATCAGGATTAAAAGCAAAGACTCTGCTTTATGAGCTGGGCTGGGAGTGACAAACTGGCAGGGAGTGACAAACTCGCATGCACAGGAAGAATAAATGTCCTGCCTTGAGTTCCCAAGGTAGCCATTCTTTTATGAAGTGTGATTCACAAAACCAGGGAGGCTGAGGGGATCACAATGCAAAACACATGTCCCAGAAAGTCAGGATGGGAAAGCAAGCAGCAATTATGGGACCATCTGTGCCGTGGGATGGGCTGTGCAGAACCAGCACCGGTCCCTCACCCCTCTGTGGGTTGTTGGGCTGGGGCAAACACTTCAGCTGTGGCCTGCTTGGAAAAATCAGTGGGAACAAACCCATGGCTGCTTGTACAACTCCTTGCACAGAATGAATACAGGAAAAACCTAATAAGAAATCCCAAAGGCACCACTCAGCCAATCTGCATTTCCAGAGAAACAGCTGGATCAGCAGGAAATCCTCATCTCTCTTTTGTGTCCCTCAGGTGGGTGGGAGCTCGTGCCAGCACACAGACATGCAGACAGGGACATTCCTAATTTCCTATGTGAAAATGAAACATCACTCCTGGATGCTTTACTGTTTCCTTGTCCCCAAGCTCTCAAAGATGTCCAGCATCCTGAGGCTCACCCAGAGTCCCATTCAGAGATATTTTCAGCCCTTAGCATTGTTTTTCTTTCCTTACTTTCAGCAGCTGGAGGCAAGATCAGCACAAGAAGGAACTAATATCTCTGTGGGCTTTTTGTGGGACATCAGGAAAAGCTCCAAAATCTTCATTAGGACAATAACAACATCTCAGTGTTGGGGGAAAACACACACACACATAGATCTGTTAATCCTCTGCTTCACCCCAGGGGTTGGGGGTTGAATTTGGGCTCAATACTCACAGTCTGAAGCTGCTGCATCTCCATTCCTTGTTGGCCATACATCAGGTACTCAGTGGGAAGGTTTGGAGCTCCCCTGTGCAAATCTCCCTCTTAGGGACATGGTTTAGTGGTGCCCTTGCAAGTGCCGGGGGAACGGTTGGACTCAATGGTCTTAAAGGTCTTTTCCAAACTAAATGATTCCATGATTCTATGATAATCCTATTAGCATTAACATGGGCTGTGTGGCTAAATCCCCACATTCTGCACAGAAATTGAATCCCTGAGGGGTTGGCTTAAAATAACAAATACTCAGAAAGGGAGAGACGGGAGCAAAGGAGGGTTTGCCCGGTGATGGGGTCTCCTATGGGAAGTAAATCAGGCAGTGCTCGGGGATTTGGAGCTGCTGTGGAGAGTCATCTGGACTGGGGAGGGATCTGGAGGATGTGCAACTGGCTGGGGAAAATGCTGTGCCCTGGGTGGCAGCACCTCCTTAATTTCCTTTCCTACATGTTTCTCACTCTTGTTTTATTGCAGTGAGAGAGAAAAAGGAAAGGAAAAAAGGAAGGGTCAGCGCACCATTTCCTCCAGACTTTGAAACGCAGGATGGGTTTTGAGGGACAGGGCTGCACAGGGCTGTCAGTCATCGAGCGAGTGCTGGCACTTTGGGGAGAGCAGAGAAAAACCCTGGTGCAGAGACACCATAGCAGGGGAGGAACAGCCATGCTCAAACAGCTGGAAAACAGGCAGAGCTACCACAGCCATGGATGTTGAGGTCCTGTCCGCATATCCAATGGCAGAATCTTCCCATGGGATGGAGTGAGGGATGACAAGGGTGCTGGACAATGGGGGAGCTGCTGCAGAGGAGGATGTGGGCCCCATGGCTGCGGGTGGCCACAGCTCTGGGCCCAGCTAAAGGCTTATCCCAAAGTCCTGGCTGCTGCAACCCTTGCAAAAATAGTCATTAACCCAAATATCCTCATTAGATCCCCACGTGAGGACTTGTAGTCGACCAAAGTATTCCTGAAGTGTGAAGATTTCTGCTCTTTTGAGATTCAAAGGAGCCTGGAGTAAAGGGAAATTTAATTCAGGAGACCCTGGATGATAGTGATCATTCTTGGCCTCACATTTAATGACCAGTTTATTCCTCAGAAGTGTCCATGAAGTGAATGGTGGCACAGCCTTGCTTGTGTCCCAGCTCAGAAACCCCCAGCGGGTTCACACTCGGCCTGGAAACCGACCAAACTTAAACAAAGTGGGTTGTTCATACTGTTTGGACAGAGCCTTGGATCAAACCCCATTTATTCTGCTATTACTATTCATTATTCCCTCCAGTGGTACCCTGGATGTTTGAGCTGGGATCTGCTTAATCCTGTAAAGCCCAGCTTCTCCTCGTGCCAGAACGGGGAACACAGTCATAATTCTCCATTCGCAGCCTCCCAGGCTGTTGCCATGGGAATGATGCAATGTTCCCAATTCCTGGGGCTGCTCTCCTGCCAGTTCAGGTAGGAGAAGCCACTTTCCCAAGGAAAGAGTGCCCTGGATTGAGTGCTGTGCTTTGACAATTAGCCAGGGAAGTTACACATCACTCCATCAAAGTGACAGCTCCACACTCACAGGGACCTGGTTTCTGAATGGGAAATGAAGCCCTGGGCAAGCCTGGCTCACTGGGAGTATGTGGAAGTGCTGGATCTCTACCTTGGGGTGCTCAGGTACTAACAGTCCCACTGTGATTGTCCTGTTTAGAGCCTTTCCCAGTACTGCCCATCCACATCCAGGTCTCATCCTGCTGTGCCCAGCTCCTTACCCACATGACACCCCAAATCAGGCTCCTGCCCAGGAACCCATTCCCAGGGTTCCTCGCAGCCTTGAGCCTGTGCCTGGGCTTAGGCAGGGTCTAGTGGAGGCTTTTGAAGTACAAAAATCCCCAGGGGCTGCTGAGAATGCATTTGGGTATGAGGGGCTGGTGTGGTAAGAGCTCCCCAAACTTCACCTGAGAGCAGCAACCCTGATAAATCCTCCTTATTCCACCACCGTGGTCAGAGACTGCCCCAGCCCTGCCTTATCCCCACAACCAGGGGGAACTGGGGCACTGGTACAGGTTCCAGCCAGGCCCCACTCCATAAAAGCACCTTTCCAAGGTTATGGAAGGAAAAGTTGCTAAAAACTGTTACTTCGTGTAAAGTTCAGTTTGCCTTGTAAGAATCCAGAGCTGTAGAAAGTTTCAAAGCTAAAATGGGGAACAAGGCAGGTCCCGATGGGAGCCGTGTCCAAACCTGTGGAGATAAAACTGGTTAAAAGTCACCCTCTTTCCCCCCACTTGTTTTTCTTCCATAAACCCAATAAAATTGAGGCCCCAAACCCTCAGAGATGGCACCTCCCTTCCTCCTATCCTTGAGACTTCAAAGCATAACCTGAAAATTTCATCAGTGCATGTTTACTCCTATGCCTTGCCCTAAATTTGGGTCTGAGTGGATCATCTCTGTACCAAACATCCTTGAGCTGTTCTCTGTCACGTTAGAACCTGTGCAGCCCTGGACTACCCAGACTGGTGCCTCCTCACCCAGCAGTGAGTGTTGGTGGTGTCCAGGCAAGTCCTTCCTTACACAGGGACTGGATTTGGAGAGCTGACTCGTTCCTCTCTTTAAAACAACATCCTTGATCCAGGGAGATTGAACACAGGGGAAAAACAGGAGGCTGGTGTGGAGGGAAGCCCCTCAGAACCCTGCCAAGGCTGCAGCTTGGCTGTGCCTTTGGCAGAGAATTTTCTGGCAAGCTGTGCAGCACAGTGGGTCTGTGTCCAGCCCAAACAGCCTCGTTTCCTTCCCAAGATGTCACAGGAGGTCTAAAGCCTTCCTAAAGTCAGGATATGTCTCATTTCAGTTTCTTCATCCACACATCCAGTTTCCTCAGCAAAGAGGGGAATTCAAGGGTTTGATGTGATCTCTGTGTGACAAATGCATGCTGGCTCTTTTATCACCTGGTTATCTGCCAGATGCTTCAATAGATCTAAAACCTCCCGTACTCCAGAAGCTTCCCAGGCATCAAAGTGCAGCTGAGCACTAAATAATCCCCTTGGTCTTCCCCTTAACACTTGGGAAGAGGAGTAGGAGTTGATCTCCTCTGTGGGACAGGCTGTCTGATGGCTCAGAAATTGCTGGATCCTGAAGCTCCTCAGCATCATCAGCACCAGATCCAGAGGCACAGAGGTCTCTCAATTCCCTCTAACCTCCCCAGCCACCCCCTGCCCTCCCTCCTGGTCCCTTATCCCTCCAACCCAGCTCTGTGCAACGATGAAAACTGGGTTAATAGATGAAAGAGGAATTGCTAAAGCAAATATTTTCTTTCCAAAGCTCTCTTCATTAGCTATAAACACAGGGAACCGCTGCGGATAACCAGCGTGTTTTAGAGGCTGGTGGCTCCATGGTGAAAGCAGGGATTGGGGACATATGGATTTCTTATTTTTTCTTAAAACCAGCATTGCTCCAGCACCTCATCCCTACTTTGTGGCCCGTCCCTAGGGCTGGAGAGGGAACTGTGGCACAGTTCCAGCATGGTTCTTTCTTCCCAAAAGCACTGCCGGGGTGGAGGATGTCATTTAATCCGGATAATCCAAATTTGGTGGGCAAAGATGTCTTCAGACACCTTTCAGGGGACACATCAGCCTTCAAAAACAACCCCCCAGTCAGAAAATTTATCTAGCAGCAGCAGTGGAGCAACAAAACCCAAGAAGCAATAAGCACAAGATGCTCCCCTCACTTTAACATCCACTTAAGAGCAGTGGTGATGTAAAAATCCCCCCAACCTTTGGGAAAAGGGAATAAAAATGTGATTTGAACACCTGAGGGGCATTAAATCCCCAGGAGTTCTCCTGGCGTCTCTTGTCCTGAGCTGGAGTCGGCTCACGAACCCGGCTTTGCCGTGATTATAATCCCTAATTTCTGATTTTGCCACCTGCACTATGTTTCATGAAATTTTAAAGCTAATGCTCTGCCAAACTCAAATGGCAGTGGAGCAGATGTTTAAGTGCAGCCAAGGATGAATAAATTATGGGGCTGGTGGCTGTATGGTGAAGGAGGGAGAGGGCGGATGGCTCCAAATAGGGAGATAATTGATTTAAATGACATTGTCTGTTGGAGTCACCTGGGATCAGCTCCTTGGACACAGGCAGAAGAGATGCAGCAATTAAAGACACTGGTGTGAGCAGCAGTGACTTGCCTCCGTGCAGACTGTGCTCAGCCTTTCCTTTTTGGCTGTTCTGTGGCTTTTCTACCTCTTTATCCCACCTCAATATCAGGCAGGGAGAGGAAAATGAGGCTGATTTTGATCTTGGTCCACCTGTAGTTGAAATAAGCCTGCTTGGGTTATCCCGGGGCTTTGGGAGGGAAGGGAATATGTTGAACCTTTAAAATGCATTTTAATTCCACAGAGAAATGTGTAATAATCATTGATGGCTGGACATGAAATCCAGACCTAGACCAATCTGTATTTTTTAATCACAAGATGGATCAAAAGTGATGGTGACTCAGGGGCTCACAGGATTTTTGCTCTTCTCTGCTACAGACAACCCTGGCGACCTTGGGCAAGTTACTTAACCCCTTAGCATGGCCAGTCCTTTCAGAGGGCAAGGTGCTCACCTGGCAGGGGTAAATAAATTCCCCTGGCAAACCCATAGCTGCCATGGAGGCAAGGATTCCCTGCAATCCAAGATCTTGGTAATCCATAAGCCCTCTTGTCCCAGGGATGATGCTGTGGCTGGTTCTGCTCTGTGCCCCTCCAAGGACCTAAGTTTTGGGGGCTCAGTGCCACCCATGCCCTCACAAACCGCAGCCCAGGGGTGGGACCTGCCTGAACTTGCAGCATTTTTTTTGCATTTCACCAAAACCAGGTTTTTTCTAACTCAGAAGCCCTGTTGGAACGTGCTGGCTTTTCAATCATCTGCCTGTCTGTGGCTCCTGGCAGCTTCCTGGCATGAGCTCCAAGCCAGAGCACAGCCTCTCTCCAGGTGCACACTGGCTTGGGGGCAGAGGCAAATCCAGCAAAAAGCAGGAAGCAAAGGATTCCTGCCTCTGAGGATGTTCACCTCCAGCCAGAGCCAGGACTGGTGGCAGAGGAAGGGGGATCCAGCATGCTGCCAGCAGCAGTTTTGGGGCACTCAGGGGTGCTGAGGTTCTGACCTGTGCAGAAAGGACACCAGGCAAAAAGGGCTCAATCCTGCTTATGACTCCTGGGACATGCTGCCATGGAGAAAATAGAGATGAAGGAGGTTTTCCAAGAACCAAAGCAGACTGTGGAAACTGCAGGAAGACTTCCAGTTTTGCAAGACAAGCTGAGTAGGTACACAGGAGGGTGGGTGCTCCTGCATGCTGCGACACAGAAACCAGTGCCAAGTCCCAGGCAGACAGTGGCTACTCCTGTGGACACAGTGATCCCTGCAAAGGGAGTGATGTCCCATCTCAGCAGGGATGTGAGAGCCAGGGCTGCCCCCAGAGCAGGAGATGATCCCATAAAGATCCAGGAAAGACCTTATCAGCCTTGAGTTCCACACACCATCACAGTCCCACGAGGGAGCTCTGTGGAGCTGTGTTGGAAACGCTGGCTCTTGGGAACACCAGCCCCGGGTGAGTGTGTTCAGCACTGACACAACACCAGCTCCTTTGGGAAGTGGGGCCTAGGGGAGCTGCATGGAGGCTCCCCATGCTGGAAGCTTCAGCTATGCCCAAGCAAAAAAAATCATCCCTGGGGATTTCCTGAGTGTGTCTGCGTGGCAGGGATGGGGCCATGCCATCCCCTCTCTGCAGCTCCCTCTCCTCATGCCAGCAGGAGTATCCAGGTGCTAAATGACAGTAGGAACTCTGCTGGGCTGCAAAAATAACCATTTGCTTTTCTCCTCTGCCCTGCACTTGGCAGGCAGCTACCACTCTTTCTGTTCCTTCAGACCAGCACTGGGCTTGCTGTCCCTCTGGAGAAGCTCCAAGCTCTGCAACAAGGCACAGAGAGGACACAGGCTGTTTCCTAATGCCCCTGGCACAGGTTGCCTCATGGGAGAACATCGATCCAATACAGCCCCCTTCATCCAACAGACACCCAGGGCACACGGATTATCTTCATCTTGTCAACAGCTGCAGGAAAATACGCTCACTCTCTTCTGGGAGACAGCTGCAGCAGAGGGCTGGAAAATCCTCCTCTGGCCAGTCCCAGCTCTGCCACCAGACAGCCGCATGCAGGAGGGGGCTGTGCTTGTGCTGAGCCCCTCAGCCCACTGAGTCACCCTTCAGAAACTCCCTGTTCCCTCTCTACCCTGCCCCATGTGGACAGTGCTGGGGACAGAAGTGATGTTCCATGGATGAGCTGAGCAGGGTGATTCAGTGCTCATTGTAGAGCCCAGAGAGATGAAGATGTCTCAGCACCTCTGGGTGACAATGATGAGTGATCCAAGTGCCACTCTGACTCTCGTGCTGCAGGGCACATCTGTCTGACTGTCATTGTCCCTACCAGACATGGGGCTGTGAGCAGAAACAGCAGGGTCAGAGACTCACAGAATTATTTAGGCTGGAGAAGATGTCAAGGATCATCCAGTTCAACCGGTGACCAATCCCCACTTTGTCAACCAGACCCAGAACGTGAGTGCCAGGTCCAGTTGTTCCTTGAACACCTACAGGGATGCTGACTCCACCACTTCCATGGGGAGCTGGACAACCCTTTCCATGAAGAAATTCTTCCAGAAAAGTACCTTTCCTCCTTCCTGGGGAACAGCTGTGGCCAAGGGCAGGGCGCTGTGCAGCAGCGCTGCTTCAGTTTCGGGTTTGGCGGGGACATCCGTCCCCTGCCCAGTGTGGCAGATTAGCGCTGCAGCCAGCAGGGCGCTTTGGGGAGAGCTCATGCTCCGAACCTCCTCAGCCTCTTAGAGGTTCAGGATCACCCCCTTTCTGCTGGATTCCTTTGGAATGACAGCTCCTCAGGCAGACCCACACCTCCGGCTCTGCCCGGAGCTCCACGTGCCAAGGGGGAGCCGGCTGCCGTCCCCCCCCGGCGGCTCCCTCCTCCCGCTGGCGCTGGGCCGCCTGCCATTTCCCTTTGGCGAGCACGCTGCTCCAGCCTTTTTTCCCCCATTCAGGCTGACAACTGGGCCTCAGCATCAGCTGCTTGTTGCTCAGCATCAGCCTTTCAGCAAACAGCAGGTGCAAGCGGGGCGACCCTGGGCTGCGCTACAGTAATCCCGCAGCCCCCCCGGGCCTCCCTCGCACAATATTGTGCCCTCGGCTCAAGAATGTTTTTGTCTCCCCTTCACAGTTGTGAATTCTTGTATAGATTGAAAAGAAATCTCTTTCTAATCTTCCTGCGGTGCCGTGGCGGGGAGGAGCGGGTGCCTCGCTGCGAAGGGAGCGTGGCCGGCACAGCTGTGCGGGAGGAGCGGGCAGCTGCCGGCCGGGACGCAGGGATCGCGTCCCCTCTGCCTGCATCCGTGACAGCGGGTACGTGTGGCTCCGTGGGCTCTCACTCCGGCCTGGGAAAGAAACCGACTCGTCACCCACATGAGCAGCACGGCGGTGACACAGCAGCAGGTCCCTGCTCCGGCAGCGGCGTCGAACCGCAGCGAAGGCTGCCCGGAGCCCCGGGGAGGCTGAGGCGAGCGGGACTCAAAACACACAGGGATTTTGAATAACACATCGTGCTGGGCTGCAGGAGGGAGGCAGGAGCAGGAGGGAGGCTCGTGAACAGGGATGGAGCATCATCACAGGGCTTGGCTTCAGCACATCTCTGTACAGTGAAATCAGGACTCGATGACACTTTTGTTATGTGTCACCCTGTACTGAAATTGCTCAAAGCCCAGCACAGGAGGGAAACATCATCCTTCCCATAGGTTACCAAAGCCTCCCTTCTGCTCATGGACAAGCTCCACAGGCAAGAAACCACATCCTCTGTCACACAGATGCACAAGCACACGCACTCCCCACTGCCCAGAAAGCAGGAGGGACAGGCAGTGGGACAGAGCAGGGGACAGAGGGGCTCTCCAGGGAGCTGCTGAGAGTGAGACACTGGTCCCACAGCAATGCAGTAGGCCGGGAATCCCATCTGGCAGCCCCAGCGGGACTCAGCACTTTTTTTTTGGGAGGTAAACCACAGCAGCCAGGTCTCTGTGGAGGACTGGGGAGAGCCACCGCCTTGCCTGAGGTGCTGTGCAAACACGAGTTCCTCTCCCACATCCTGTACCTCTTGGTGTGGTTTGACCTCGCTTGACAAGGCAAGATTTGCTTTAACCACAGCCCAGCCCCATGACGGGGCCATAGCTCCCAGGGCAAAGGGGCCGTAAGCCCAGCTGGCCCCACAGACCCCCTGCAGCAGTTTTACCTCACAAACTGATTTTAACACCACGTCCCTTGTGTGTGCATAAAGCAAACAGGTCCCTCACACTGTGGGCAGCCCCTTCAAACACAGCCTCTGTTTGAACTCAAGCTCTGTCCAAAACTGGAAGGAGATGTGGTCCCTTCTGCCTGGGAAGCACGAGGCAGAACACTGGGGATGTCCAAGCCCATCTTCCCCACTGTATCTTCCACTTTTCCCTTGAGTTTCTGGATCAAACACTGGCAGTGCCCCAGCTCAGTGTGAGCCCAGCTTTTCTACCACAAGCTGATCACCGAGCCCAACCTGTGCCCGACCCCCACCTTGTCACCCAGCCTAGAGCACTGAGTGCCACATCCAGTCATTCCTTGGACACCTCCAGGTATGGGGACTCCACCACCTACCTGGACAGCCCCTTTCACTGCCTGACCACTCTTTCTGTAAAGAAATTCTTCTTTATATCCCACCTGAACTTCCCTGGTGCAGCTTGAGGCTACACCCTCTTTTCCTGTCACTAAATGAACCTCATTCCGAATGCCACTCTGCTGAAATAAACTCTCTGTTACCTTGTACTGGGTTTGTGGCCAGGTTTTGGTAGCCAGAGGGCTACAGGGGTGGCTCTGTGAGAAGCTGCCAGGAGGTTTCCCCATGTCCAGCAGAGCCCATTCCAGGCAGCTCCAAGATGGATGTGCCAAGGCTGAGGCAATCAGGAATGGTGGTGACACCTCTGGGATGACATATTTAAGAAGAAACTTATTAGGCAGATAGAATTGGATCTAGAGAGGAGTAGGGTGAGACTATGTGAGAGGAACTGCCCTGCAGACAGCAAGGTGTGGTGCAGAAGGAGGGGCAGGAGCTGAGATTCCCCTACAGCCTGTGGTGCAGAGATGGTGCAGCAGGTTGTTCCCCTGCAGCCCACAGAGGGCCATGGGTGTGTAGAGATCCACCTGCAACATGCAGAGGACCCCACACTGGAGCAGGGGGATGCCTGAGAAGAGGGTGTGAACCTGTTGGCAGCCCATGCCTGTCCAGGGACCTGCAGACCCATGGAGAGAGGAGCCCATACTACAGCAGTTTTCCTGGTAGGACTTGGGAACCTGTGGGGGATCCACCTTGGAGCAGGCTGAGTCTGCAGGACTGACCCCATTGTTCTGTGGAAGAATGACCCACACTGCAGCAGTACATGGAGAGCTGCTGCCCATGGGATGGACTCACACTGGAGAAGTTCATGGAGAGCCGCCTCCCGTGGGAGGGACCCCAAGCTGGGGCACGGGAAGGACTCCTCTCCCTGAGCAGCAGCAGAAACAACTTGTGATGAACTGACTGTAACCACCATTTCCGTCTCCCTGCGCTGCTGTGGGGGGAGGAGTTAGAGAAGGGAAGGAGGGAAGATGTTTTTGAGGTTTTTTTACCTCTCATTATAGTGCTCTGATTTTATTAGTAATAAATTCAATTAACATCTCTAATTCGAGTCAGTTTTGCCTGACAGTTTTGGGTGAGGGATCTCTCCCAGTCCTTATCTCAACCCATGAACCTTTGTTATATTTTCTCTCCCTGTCCAGCTGTGGAGGGCAGTGGGTGGTGGGTGCCTGGCACCCAGCCAGGGTCAACCCACTGCATATCTTCATGAATAATTCCCCCACTGCTCTCCATGCCTTCTCTGCTCAGTGGCCAGCCAGCTGCAAACAGGGCAAGGATCTTGAAAAGCAGGGAAGATGCAGCATATCCAGCCCTGCCAGCAGCCAAAGGCTGTCAGGCCAGGGCAATTTCCATCACATATCCCCAGCAGAAACCATGCAGATGATATCCAGCAGCACAGCCCCCTGTGTTTTCCCTGTTAGCTCTGCTGCTCACCAGAGGAGCTAAAGCACAGCCTGCATGATCTCTGTGAATGTATTTCTTTTAAATGAGAATTATGGGGAAGAGCTGTGGTTGGGAAGACAGAAGGAGAGGCAGGGAAAGCAACACTGTGGCTGTTGCTGCTGCCAGCCTGGATGTGCTTTGGTAGGTAGCAGAGCCTTCACTTCCCCTCTGCTGGGGCCCTCCCAAGAGCACAGGCCACAGCAAAAGCTTATTTTATTAGTATAGTACAAAGATTAACCCTATTTTCCCCTAAAAAGCTCTCCCATCCCTTTCCCAAGGCAGCTGCTGTGGAAGGGAGTGAGATTTGAATAATACAACCCTGCTGAGGATTTATGAATCTGTCCCTGCCCCTGTCCCAAGATCTGTTAGATATTGATTCATTTTACCTTCAACTCCAAGGTGCTGATCAGCCTGGAAAGTGAAGGCATTATTTATTATGTGTATTAAAACCAGACCTCTCCAATGCTGAAGGACAGGTTTAAAAATCTCTGGGTTCCTTCCACCTTAGAAAACCTAAATTTAACAATCTGAATCTCACACCATCCTGTCAGGGCTCTGACACTCCCTAGAAAAGTTGCTGTGGCAGGAATGGATCTTAACAGTGGTACAAGATCAATTTTGTGACAAAACATAATGTCTGGTCACACTTCCTGAGTGACAGCCACCCACTGAGGCTGAATAAATATGAACCTTTGGAGGAAGGTGCTACCACCAGGACTTCAGAAGCTCTTTCTGACTCTTTGTGACTTTTATAAACTCTTGGTGACCTACCTGGCAATCCAGAAAAGTGAACTGTCTTCCATCTGTGGCATTTAAAAATTCTAGTCTACTGTCACCTGGTATAGACAGGAGTCAACTATAACTAAACAAATACACACAGTGGAAGGTGAGTTTTGTTAAAACTGCTGGGAACTGCCTACATGGCAACGGTTTAATTAACTGTTCAATCAACTGTTCAATCACATTTCCAGCAGCCCATTTCCATTTCTGATTCACACTTAAAGGCTGGCAGGATGCTGGACAATTTCCTTTAAAAAGCTGGAAAAGCCCTGATTTGCTGGATACAAGATGCACTGAGATCACTCACAAACACATTGCTCAGCTGCCCAGAGTTGGAGTGTGAGGACAGGCTTGGCCAAAACAACAAAAACAACAACCTTCAGAGGGAACCAAACTCCAAAGAAATCAGCTCTTCCTGCCTGCTTCATTCACAGATGGCACAACACAGTCTGATGTGTTAACTTGTCCCCAGAGTGACGGATGGTGACGACTCTGAGAGAATGACCTGGTGGGAGCAGTCAGTCAGCACAGCAAGGACTTGGGCCTGCACCCAAATAACTCCAGAAGCAGCCAGAATAGGAAAGCTGCAAATAGGAAAGGAATTCTGCAAAGCAACACACATGGGATTTAAGGAGGTTTTAGGAATCAGCACCTAAAACGCTGCTTGTGCACAGATGAATTTAAGTGCTCATGACAGCAACCCTTCAATGTGGTTGGTGTCAGGTTCCCAAAATGGAAGGTATAATCCCATTGGAAGGTCTCAGCAGGAAGTTTCACCTTCCAATGGGCAATATGCTAAATCCTAACTGTTTAATGGCACTCAAGGCTTTTTGGTAAGAACAAATTTGTTCCCTCATTGTCCATTTTGGTGGGTTTGGCTTGACTTTCTGTGTGCAGTGGCTGCACACCCCTTGCCAGCCTGCCTGGTGGGGGGATGAAAGTCTTTTGCCTTGCAAAACTGAGAATCAACAGCTCATGAACACCATGAATCAGGATGATCACAAAAGAGAAAAAACACTTCTTCCATGTACCCTCTGATTCATTTTGTCCAAGCCAGTCCAGCAGCATCTGTTCCCAGAGCAGGCAGAGGGGACTCCACAAGTGACAAAGCTGGAATGGCAGGCAGGAAGAAGCCGAGTTGTGCGCTCCAGTCTCGCGGTCAAGGCCTCATGGTGGTTGTGGCGCTGCCTCTGCATTGGTGGCATTACTTGAAGGTGGCGTTGAAGGCCCTGCCGATGACGAGCCTGCGCACCTCGCTGGTGCCCGCCCCGATCTCGTAGAGCTTGGCGTCGCGCAGGAAGCGCCCCATGGGGTAATCATTGATGTAACCGTTCCCACCTGCCACACAAAAAAGCCACAAGTCACTCCTTGTCCCTGATTCCGGGGTGGGACAGCAGAGGGAAATGTTCTTGCACTGTGCTTGGCTCTGTCCAGCCATCAGTGACTCACCCAGGCACTGGATCCCATCCAGGGCCACCTGCGTCGCACACTCTGCTGAGTACAGGATCACTCCGGCGCAGTCCTACGGGACAGTCAGGAAAGGTGTCACCTGCCCATCTCCAGTCCCCGTGCTGCCCTCATGCTGCCATCACTCTGCAGACACCTGCCAAGAACCCTGAACTACTTGAATACAAAGCACAGGGACAGGGAGCTCCAGCAGTGTTCCTGTTACTACAGAACACTCACAGCAGGTCTGTAAAGGCCACATGAAGACAGAAGAAGGAAGAAAATAAAAAGTGCACCAGAGAAGATGGCTCTCTCACAAAGGCCCATCAATCCCCCAGGAGACCAACATGATTTGCTTTGGGATGCAGGGATCTGTGATCCCACTGTTAAACATTCAGCATCCTCCACCAATGGAAGCGTGGTGACAGGTGGAAGTGACAACACCTCTAACAACTGCTACAGCCCTTACAACAACCAGGACATCTGTCTGGGCTTCCAATAAACACCTACTGATGCTGCTAAATCTCCTGCCTTGTAAAAGGAGGTTTGCTTTTAATTTGTGAGTGAAAAAAGGTACTTTAGGCGTGAGAAAAGGACCCTTTGGGCTGTGGGGACTTGTACAGAGGCACCCCCCAGCTGAGGCTCTGGGACTGGAGGAATTGCCCCAGGACACACAGCCCAGGGAGGAGTTGAGCTCACCTTGGCGTTGAAGTGGCCCTGGTCACAGGCTTTGGCCACATTGTAGACGTACTGCCGGCAGGCCATGAGCCGCGTGTACATGTCTGCCATCTTGCCCTGCATGAGCTGCACGGCCCAAAGACAAGGGACATGAATTAACAGGGGTGAGGGGAACCACCCACTCCCCAAAATACCTCAGAAGAATTGGACATGGGAGGAGACTTGGACCCAGCAGACATGAGGGAGCTGGAGGTTCTGTTAAGCCACAGACCCCTAGAAATCAGCTACAGTCCCACATCCACCAACAGTGATCTCAGGGGAGCAGGCTCAGAGGTCTTTCCACCTTCTCACCACATCACAGCATCCCAGGATTCCCTGAGTTGGAAGGGATCTTAAAGTTCATCCAATTCCATCTCCTTGCCATGAGCAGGAATCTTCCACTACCCCAGGCTGCTCATTACCACATCGTGCAGCCCCAGCACAAACAGCAGGTGACCTCCTCCATGCAAAGCCCCCACCACAACAAAGCTCTCAGTCTTCTTAGTTTTAAAGAGAAAAGAGGACAAAAAGTCCCAATTCCTTTTCTGCCTCACCTGGAAGTGACCAATTTTCTGTCCAAATGCTTCTCTGACATGCAGGTATGGAATTGCATGGTCAAGAACAGCTTGCATGAGCCTAAGAAGAGAAGAGGGAAAAGGGAAACAGTGGAACTATTAATTAATAATGATTTACCTTTGGAAATGTAACCCAAGGCAAAAAGGTTCTCATAGCTGAAGTGATATCCTGCTGTCTTCCTACAGCTCCACTCAAACTAGGCCAAGAATAAAATCCAAAGGTCCCATATTTCTCCCCAGTGCTCATTTGGGACATCCTGTGAGAAGGTCTGACCTTTTAATTCAGGGGACTGAGATTTGAAGAGCTTTCTCACCACCACAGCCACGACAGTTTGTGCTCCTCTTACCTCCAAAGGCCCTCAACTCAAGGAATAACAACCAATACCATAAAAAAAAAAAGCACAGGTAAGAACAAGGAGGGGAAAAAATCCTCCTCATGCTTTGTGGAAGTTGATCTTTCCACAAGGGGACTAGCCCAGAGAGACCACTCAGGAGGACAAAAGGACTGTGGGATGCCAATGATTACTGGGGAGCTTAAGGATTGAGTAAATGAAGAAGAGACCAGTTTGTGAGTCTCTGGCTAGTGTGTTAGTTCTAAGGAATTGATAACACAAATGTGCTGGTTATTCCCTGAGTAATAACACAGGGATACACAAACCAGCCACTGGGGACTGAAGTAGATTTGTACCTCTGGAAATTTTTTTTATCAAGACTTATAATTTGCAAAGCCTGCTCTGGAGTGACAGTGGACACTGGCAGGCAGACTTGCAAACATTCTTTCTGGCATTGCTTCTCTCATCCCTTGCCCCTCACATGGGGCTCCACAGAGATGCTTTCAAATTGGAAAGCCATGGCATGAGGAGCTGAGAGCTCAGGGATGAGAGCTCAGAGCACATTTGAGTGAGCAGTGGCTGCTGAGAGGGCCCTGAGGACCTTCAGGAGAGTCCAGCTGAGCAGCTGTGCTGGTGCTGGAGTTCTGTGCTGGTTTTGACTGGGACACCCAGCAGCCACAGGACCTCCTTGCACCTTGCTTCCTTCCCACATCTGACCCAGCCTCTTCTCTTCTGCTGCCCCAGTAACACAGTTCTCCACCCAGGATCCATCCTACCAAGAGCTGCAGACCCCAAGGGATCCTCAACAGGTTTGGCAATCACCAAGGACCGTTCTGGCCTTACAACCTACAAAAGATGACAATCCCTTACCCCAGGGGGCCCCCGGACAGCACGAGCCTCTCCAGGTCCAATCCACTCATCAGCACATAGACTCCTTTGCTCAGTGTCCCCAAGACATTTTCAGCTGCAAAGAGCAAAGGAAAAGTGATTTATTTATGTGTAAAACTCAGACAAGCTGCTCACTGAGGGCCTGTGTTCACTGGGGAGAGGAGTAACCTGGGCCAGTGGAAGGTGTCCCTGCCCACGGCACGGGGTGGGACTGGATGAGCTGAAGGTTCCTTCCAGCCCAAACCATCCTGGGATTCTATCAAAAATGACTGAATAGCCTGAAAAATTTCCTGGAAAAAAACTGTTTCAACTTCCAAAGCCAAAGATCAGAAGGAGCATGAATGGCCAGAGTGCCAAGTGCATTAACTTCCAACACTGCAGTGATGTGCTTCTCCACGTCATCATCCTCTTTCCACGAGAACATGCTGTTCCCTGTGGATGACTCCTGGGACATGATCAGAGCACTGGGGCACTGGCCTTGATGATTTCAGGGTGGAGGCATCCAACACAGTTAGAAATGTTAGGTTTCAGCTGAAACTCTTCCACTTTAGCTTTTGGAGGTGTATATGGGGAGCAGGAGACCTCCTTGCTCTGCAAATGTGCAATCATTATTTTAATGGTAAAACATCTTCTCCATTTGCTCTAGAAAGGCTGGAATTTTTTGATCAACAAAAATTGCCACTGGAATAACAAATACTGCTATTACAGAGGCCTCTGTTGTGCTTACAAACAGGGGAAAGGATGTCCATTTTCAGGCCCTGGCCCCAAAAGAACTCAGAAGTGTTACAAAGCCTGCTGGAAAGTCTATGGTGAAAAAACCTTTAGGGCAAAGTAGCTCAGCTCCATACAAGACAGGACCTCTAATGGAAACAAATTTCTTGGAAAGCTTCAGCAAGGCTTTGGAGTAGCTGTGGTTAAGAACTAGATCCATGAGGGTGAAAGAGCAGTGACCTGACAAACTATGTGCTCCCTCCCTGCAATCCAGCAGATTGCACTTTTCAGGCCCATCAACTCCCTCAGAGGCTGCCAGAGAGGAGATAAGCATCTGCAAAGCCCTTCAGGTCACAGGCTGAACATATGTGTAATTAGTGATCCAATTTATCTGATCAAGAACACAGGAAACCACCATGATTTGAACCCAACTCACCGGGGACCTTGCAGTCTTCAAAGATCAATTCACAGGTATTAGACCCTCTCATTCCCAGCTTATCCAGCTTCTGGGCTGTCCTGAAACCTGGCATTCCCTGCAAAGTCAAAGCAGTAAAAATACATTTCACATCTCAGTTCCAACAGACTTAAAAAAATCATGAGAGATCTGTGAAATTCCCCTGACCACAGGAACATGTGTAGGGTGCCAGGAGGGAGATAAAGTGACTTAAGAACAAGACCAGGTCTAAGTGCAAGTGCAGAGAAAGCAAATGGACAGAGAAACACACACATATGAACCCTGTGCACCCATTTTCTAATGCACATAAACAGCAAATAAATAAGTTATTTGGACAGCTGCCAACACAGGCTCTCCTACAGCAAGGGTTGGAAGCTCTGCCAGGAACTGAAGTGTTCTAATAATGAACTTATGTCCATCAGAAGGTTTACTGATCTCAGATTCTGTTTTATTAAGTGTTCCTTTCCTGCCTGAAAGGCAGAAGGTAGTTTGTCTTTGAGGAAGAGGCTTGCAGTTATGGAAGGAAAACCAGCTGACTTCCAAATGAGGCTGTTAAGGTGAAGGATTCTGCTTTAAAACCCTGTGGGAATGAGTGACCCTACCCTCTCCACGATGAAGGCAGTTATGCCTTGGGAGGCCGGGACAGCGCTCATGTCGGTTTTGGCGTAGACAATGAGAACGTCCGCATCCGGCCCGTTGGTGATCCAGAACTTGTTCCCATTCAAAACAAAGAAGTCTCCTGGAAGCCAAGAGGTGAAATCTGTTAGCTCATGACAGCAACACTGCTATTTCCACTCCATTTATTCCCTAACAGGCTTCCCAGAATCACTTAGGTTGGAAAAGACCTCCAAGATAATCGAGTCCAGCCTTTGGCCCATCACCACCTTGTGAACCAGACCAGAGCACTGAGTGCCATGGGCAAATTCTTTTTGAACACCTGCAGGGATGTGGCCTCCAGCACCTCCCTGGGCAGCACAGGACAGGCTTTACCTTTCTTGTCTGCTTTCAGCTTCATGGACACGACATCAGAGCCAGCATTTGGCTCGCTCATGGCTAAGGCTCCAATGTGCTCCCCACTGATTAGCTGGAAGAAAGGACAAATATTAGCAAAAGATGAAGACCAGCAGCATGGTTTGTGTTCCCTCTTTAGCCGCCTGGCCTGTTTTCCTGCACTGCACCTCCACAGTTGCTGCTCTCCACAGGAACTCAAACAAGAGCTGCAGTTCCCAGCACAGCCTGAGCAAGGAGCTCCCTTGCACTGCACAAAGGAACAGAACCAAACCCCAGAGGGATGAGAAGGGTGACTCAGCTCTGTCT
Organism: Melozone crissalis; assembly: GCF_028551555.1. Taxonomy (NCBI): domain Eukaryota; kingdom Metazoa; phylum Chordata; class Aves; order Passeriformes; family Passerellidae; genus Melozone; species Melozone crissalis. Next base: position 4,356,506 of record NW_026535796.1, on the reverse strand, counting down.
CAGCTACACAAGCACAGCCCTGCTTGCACAACACATGAGGAAGGTGCCAAGGAACCATGCAGGCAGCCATATGCCTGTCCCCTGCTCCTGCCTGGGCTTTCTGCTGCCCTTTTACACAAACAGGAGCTGGTGAACACAGAAAGCTAACGAGGGGGTGAAAAGGGATGGGAAAGTTCTCTGCAATGTTCTCATAGCACAGACCCCCCACACTCACCCCACAACAGCAGATGGACCCTCCTCCTGTGCCTGCTCACACCAGGCTCTGACAGAGCTGTTGCTTCTGCCTCACTGTTATTTCATCCTGCCCTTTTCTCCTTGCCTTTTTTTCCCTCCCTGTGTACTTTCATCCATCTTCTCCTCCTTTTGATCTCTACTTTTTTAAAAAACAGACGTTTTTTAAAATGAAGTGCTCAAATCTAGTTAAGCACATTTAAGTGCTCTGTCAGGAGCCAAAACAAGTCAGAGCTGAAGTGACTTCACATCTCATTGAAAGGCAGAGAATGAAGCATGAAAATACACCCGAGGAAGGAGGACAATCTGGGGTTACACATTTGCAGGCTGCACAGTGCTTTGAGGAAGTGACACTGTACTTTGCGTGTTGTTTAAATCAAGTTTCTTGTGCTGATAATTTCACTGATAATCTCAGTAGCTGAGATTCAATGTGCTCATTGTTTTTATATGCATTTAAAAACGGAAATCTAATTAATGCACTTCTGAGTTGCAACATCAATGCCCCAAGTGATGATGAAGTTTCACATGTGGTTAATTAACAGCCAAACCAAGCATTTAGGCAGTGAGAAATGGAGAAAATGAAATAGAAAAGCAGTGACTTTCATTCCGAGATCTTAAAGTAATTTGGGAATTTGAAAGAATATTCTCCAGTGTCACCTCAAAGCCTCCCTTAGTAACACAGCTCCAGACAGCTGGGCTGTGCTGCCTGCAGACAAGGACACGGGCATGGGATGAGGTCAATATGGATTAATAGGATAAGAACTGACAAGCCAGAGAAGGGCAAGTCTGGCACGTTCAGTATTTCCTAAGGTTTCACTGAAATCTGCTGCTGCTTAAGATGCCATCCTTGCAGCCAGGGCCCAAAAGCTTTGCAGTGCTCCCCTCCTCCAGGCACACACCTTGGGCAGGTACTTGTGCTTCTGGGCCTCGTTGCCGTTGCGCACGAGCTGGTTGATGCACAGGTTGGAGTGGGCCCCGTAACTGAGCCCCACGGACGCTGAGGCTCGGGAGATCTCCTCCATCACCACCACGTGGTCCAGGTACCCCAGGGCAGAGCCACCGTATTCCACTGGCAAGAGAGGAGAAAGCGCACGTTACCCACCATGTGCACAAGATGCCAGGGCTGGGCTCAGTCTCCAATGAAACCCAAGACACTGAGAAAGCCTCTGGGTTTGACTGTTGCCATCCCTGAGCTGGGCACTTCTGGCTTTCCCCATCCTTTCTGAATTTCATTTTTCTAATCTAAAGTCACAGGGATATTTTGTCTTCAGCATAATCCATAATTGACTCGTATAACATAGTTTATATGTAGAACATGCACAAGGACACATCTTGAACATGCTACTGACACTGAGTAATAATGAGTCCTCCTTATCAAACTTAGTATTGTCACAAAGATCACCAAGTTGCAACCTCCTTAAGGTGAACAAAGAAACACAGGCAAGGTTTGTAAAATCCATGTATATTTGCCCCTAAACAAGCGAGGAATTTTCAAACTGCTCAAAAATGTGACACTAAGGATTTTTCTAAGCCTACAAATGTGCAGGACACCAGAATTTCGATGAGTGGCCAGCTGAGAATGAGAATGATCCATAAATGTAATTTGTCAGTGACGAGCATGTAGGTTTCAAGAGAGCATGAAGCGAGACAGAGCAGCACTGAGACCCCAGCTAGGCACATGGAGTTGAGCCTAAAACTAATAGTAAAGATTAAAATCACACAGTAGAACAGGGAGAGAGAAGGCAGGTAAAAAGAGAAGGCTGAGAAACGCGCAATGGCCTTCAGGAGGCAACAGCCTACATAAACATATACACATGTACCTCTAAGCACATTTATAGACACACAAATACAGTCACCTCCCAACCTAAAAGCTCTATTCTCCAGGTAGGAAGCAAGTGGTTGTACTGCTAAGAGAAGCACTACAACATGAATGCCAAGGAGCAGCTAGGGAGATAAGTTTGGAGCACTTACTCATCATCAATGTGGAGGCTGCAAGCAAGAGCAACAAGGTAAGAGCAAATCTCTGTCTGTGCTCCAAGTGACCAAAGGGCACAGCTCCAAGGGGCTGCTGTCCCAAATTCCTCAAATTAACACCACAGCCACTGGCATCACACACATCCTTTCCTCCCATGTCCTTCATTTTGACTCCTGCTTCTATCTGCAGGGCACTTTATCCTTCAAAATCTCTCCCTACCACAAACCCAAGTTTAAGGGTTTGCTATCAGTATCATAAAAGATGGGCTTAACAATTTTTCATGTATGCCAAAACAAGAGAGTTTTTAATTGATTCCTGTATAATGGTTGGGTTTGGTGCTTTTGCCTCAAGAAAGGTGGGGTAACTGTGAGCAGCACAAATCCAGGACTGCTTTGCACTGCAAGAGGAACAGGAAAAATGATCCTGCCAGACATCTCCTCATATAACACAAACCATAGTGGGGTCAAATGATGCTGTGCTTTCAAAGCTACTCTTTGTACACGATATGCCTGTATTATCATTCCATGGATATTTACATTTCTTCACTTTGCACTTTATAAAACAAATGGAAAGTTACAAACACCACAGTTATCTTAGTTTTAGGAAGAAAACAAACAGCACTGTTATACAAAATGTTCCCTTAATAGACTTGATGCACTGGCACCCAAACATGCCATTTAATTGTGTACACCCTCCTAAGATTCCACATGATCTTTACATCCTAAATCCTACTCTCCTCCAACAAAATCAACCTCAATAAAGAAACATGCAACTCCACAATCCAAAATAAAATGAAAAATCCTGGGCATAGGAGGGTTTGAGAGGTAAACCTTTGAGGAAATCAAGAAGGAGAGGACTCGTGAGGGGATGCCTTATTTATAGTGTGGGAAACTGCTGTAAGCCTCAGGCACAACATCAAAGAAGAAAGAAGGTAAGAGTGAGGAAAAACAGGAGCAGCAGTAAATGGGGAAGAGGAGAGAGAGAAAGCAGAAATGCAGAGTCTTTCAGCACTGAAAGCGAGGCAGAGGCATTATTCCAAGGCATTGCTATTCAGCTGGATTCTGCAGAGCCTTTGCACAGCCACATCCAGCAAACAGACTTTTCCATGGGGAAAGAAAGGCCCCATCAGCTGCTTTTCTCCACTAAGGGCTTCTCCTCATTACCCTGCCTTGGTGCATTCAGCAGATCACACTCATCTGTAACACTCATCACAACACTTTTCACTAACCTGCTCGAGGCTGAATAAGATTTCCCCTGATTTTTTTCCGACTGGTTGGCTGTGGTCACTCCCCATTAGTTATCACAGCTTTTCAGGGCATTATTTTAGACCCTTTAACTTCTCCCATTACAGATGGATGTTTGTTCTGGGATACTTTTATCTCTAGCTCTCATTCTTCAAAACTTGCTTCATATTAGAAAGGCACAAATATGTTTGAACTACATATGTTACATCTGGAGAAACCATTTCTGAGCAGTGCTTTTAAATTGTGAAAGGCATTTTGTCTAACAGTGAAAAAGGATCCAAAGTCAGAGAAGAAGAAAAACAGTTGAAAAAGTTTTTTTAAATACAAATATAGGACAAAATGGATGCTGCATCACAGACAAGGAAGGCTGTTGTGAACTGGAAAGCGAGAGTTTAAGGGGTCTCTCATTTGTTTGAAGTATCACCCATCAGAAGGCAAAAGATCAAAAGAAACTTACCAGGGGCTGTGATTCCCAGAACTCCCAGTTCTCCAAGTTTCTTCCAAAAGTCCTACAAACACAGAACATGCAATCAGCCCAAACTGGCAGTCTGGGCATCAGCACAACAAGTTTCCCCAGGGAGCTCACTGGACACATCCATTTATCTGTGAGATATCACAAGAATGAGGCAAATACAACCCTAATTCCTGATCCTCCCCCAGTGGAGCTCCATCCTTGGAACTGAGAAACCACACAGATTTAAGGACAGTAGTTATGCTACACACGGGAGGAGTTTGTGGAATTCAGTGAAAATTCACATGCCTAAATTTAAATCTGGAAGGACACCTCCTAAGATTTAACTCTTTGACCACTCCAATGAAAATTTCTGTGTAACAGCATAAACCATCCATTACCAAAACCCTGGAAATATGAAGCTATGAGATGGCATTTTAAAACTCTTCCAGTAAAACAGGAGCTGGCAACTAAAGCCAAGGAAGCATCCTTAAGGGAGATTAAAAAAATGGGAATGCCACAGCCATGACAAAATGCAGTAGCAAAGGATGCTGTCACCAGGGAGGCACACATGTCCTGGTGGGGCATCTCCCTGCTGCTCCTTTCCTCTGCTATGTGGTGGACACATAGGTGAGTGCTCCACACGTGGCCTTGGTGTCCAGCAATAATTATCAGAGACTTCAAAAAGTATCATTCAATAGCTCTGGATGACATCTGCAATGCCAGGCTAAATTTATACACTTCGCTTCAAAGCTGCACATACATCCCTGGAAATGTCGACATCAGAGCTCTAGGAAATGCTGGCAGATGTTTAGAGCTTTTTGAGTCTTGTGGAGCTTATAAAAAACAATAGTCAGATCTCTCATTTCCATCAATCACAGCACCCTGTGGCACAGGATTTGTTGGGTTTATTAGAAAGGCAAGTTTCAGCATTTGTACACAATATTTTCACAGCAAATCTGAGGAGGAAATTCATGTCCAAGAAAGGGACTGAGCCAGGAGTATACAAAGCACACTTGGGGAAGGAGCCAGAACAGACAGGCAGGAATCCCATGATAAGAATCCAAACGAGACCATTATCAATCTTTATTATGAATATTATCGCTGGGTTCTGCCCCAGGTTGCTGAAAGTTGGTAACAAATGCTAAAACAGGAAATCAAAAAAAGCTTTTCTCTGTGGCTTTTAAGTTTGAAAAGTTAATGCACATGTTCCTGTGGCGTGGCTTGGGATTGTCTGGAGTAATGCAGAGATCAAAGCCCAGAGAGGCTTTCAGAAGCACACATGGAATACTTGCCCGCATGCCTTTGAATTCGTTCTCCTGGTCAATCTGTTGGGCCTTTGGAGCCAAATGCTCTTGGCAGAACTTTGTCATGGTCTGTCTAAGCTGGGAAAAGGAGAGGAAAAACACATCCATTACATCTCAGCAATATATTGTCCTCTTCTTCCCCTGGTCCTGCCAACATTCCCTCACCAGGCCGCTCCAGCATCCCAAACCCAGAAGCACAAGGCCATAAGGAAATCCATGGTTCAGGTAACTGGCTGAAATACCACATCAGAAGGTAACTTCTTTAGTCTTTTAAAAAGGACTTCATGTACTTTAGTCTCCGTTCTCTGCCTGTTGTCTCTGCCTGGTTAGGCTCAGGATGGCCTTGGGACACCCCGCGCTCCAAAGGACGAAAGCACTCTTCAGATTTTTCGGTCTTCAATATTGTTTATTATTTCTTATCTACAAAGTCGTCTCCCAGCCTGACAGAGGTCTGACCAGCAAGACAGCCATGGGCACACTGACATCCCACTGTCTATTTTTATACTAAAAACTACGTATAAGATATTTACCTTTACCTTCCAATACCTTTTACCCTTATTAACAAGTGCACATCTAATGTGAACCAATCCCAAAGTGCCAGCATCACCACCAAAGATGGATGACAAGAAGAGAGAAGAAGGACAAGACACGCCCTAATTCCTCCATCTTGTCTCCTAAAAACCCCCCTGTACCAAAATCCCAAAACCTGTATTTTCACCCTGTGAATAATTAACTCCTTCACCACTTATCCCCAAGTGATCCTCTTGTCCTCATACAGGTGGTACATCCCATGCAGGGTGAAAATCCAACCACCAAGCACTTCTGGCAACATTCCAGGATTTCTGAGCCCCCCAAGGGTTATCTTGGCAACTCTGGACATCAGGAGTGATGTGCTGAGTTCCCACACTTTAGTCCCTCTCAGCATTTAACCTTAACTGTACCCTGACATGAGAGAATGTTCCTGAACTCCTGCCTGCACTGGGGTTTCAGGCATATTTTTGGGCAGAGAACTTTGGAAGCTGATGAACTGAGTTTATAATGTGCTAACCCATCCCACAGCTGCTTACAGCATCATTTAATGGTGTGCAGATGCCTGCAAGAAGCAGGGATACTGATTAAAACATGTTTATGTGTCAAACTAGAACTACATTACCTATCTTGCTACCTTCTACAGTGGGGAAATTTGATAGAGCCAGGAATGTTCATTGATCCGAGTGTTAAAAACTCAAAATATTTTTCTAAATTTTATACTCTGAACACTTACATATATGCTACAGAAGTCTATAAGCATACTAACAAAATGTATACAGTATCTTACATGTTTTTAAAGGAAGATTTAAAAACTTGGTCTTGATTTTATGGTCAAATTGAACATTTTTTTTTTTCTTTTTGGTTCTTTATTCCCACACAATAATTCTGATGAAGCAACAGTTTTAGAGACTGAAACACTGAGCTGTTAAACCAGAACCTGTATGAGGGGCAGGAACAACAAACCAGAATATGCCCACACTCCTCTGTCTTTCTCTGAGCACCAAAATCTGAGCATCCTCCTTTTTACAAGTGAGAAGACATGTTAAATTTCCGAAGTCACACAGACCCTGGATTTCAGTACTAGCAAACAAGCTTTTTCTCCATTGCTAGATTTATAAACCTAAAGAGAACCCCAAAAGACATTAGATATCTTTCCACTGTGACAAACCCCAAAAGACATTAGATATCTTTCCACTGTGACAAAGCTGACTGCATTACACTTGGGCAAAGAGCTTAAAATAAATTAAGACAAGCTTAAATCAGAATAAAAAATGTCTTAATCAATTGGAGATTGAGGATGAAGTCAGACAGGCAGCCCTGACACCCCAAGCCAGTTTATAACAGTTATATTGCCTTTAATTCACAATTTCACTAATATTACTGGAGATTATTTCTGATGGTTTTTTTCTTTTTAGCTTTTCCATCAGACAGGTAGGAACAAGATGAATATTTTGCATCTTCTTTTACATCTGCTGAATATAATAGTACAAAGAAATGTCAGTTTGAGCTGATAAGGCCATAAACATGAACACAATCGTGGCAAGGAATAATTCTGCAGCAAGAAAGAAAAACGAGTTTATTTTGCAAATCTATGTGCTTGCACCATCAGAATTGTCTGGAAAGTGAGGCTGTAGCTCCAGTGTTTCACTGGCAGGAGCCTGTGTGGAACAGCCCTGGGAAGACACTGCCCTTCACTCCAAGCCCTGGGCAGAAGGGAATACATCTGGAATGGTCAGCACTTGGCTGCTGCTGCACACAGAACACAGCAAAGCCAAGGATCATAGAACACTGAGCTGGAAGGGGCTCACAAGCATCATCAATCTGTTGGAAATGATGTAACTTTCCTAACTAATGTCTCATTAGCTGCTTTAAGTATTTGTAAGCATGCCCACTTGTAGTCAGCATTAGTTAAGTTCCTTTTTCACAGACACTTACTTTGATCATTAAATCACTGAAACCTTAGGTTTGCTAAAAGTAATCCCAAGAAACTCCAATAAATAAAGCCTAAGGAAGTTGAAAATTGGACAACTGAGATCTTAAATTCATGGCCCTTCAAAGACATGTTGGAGTAACCAGAAGACAGACAAGACTGAAGCCTAGAAAGCTGGAAACTCCCAGTTTGAGAAAAAATGATAAAAGGACTAAAGAAAGTCGGCCAGATAAGCATGAAGAGTGAGAAATCAATAACCAATAGAGGACAGAACACTAATTAGTAAAGAGAATGATGCAACTCAGAACCAATACACGTATTTAGCAAACAGAAGTTTAAGTGAAAAAGTTTTGTGTCTTGGGATTGTATGGAGGTCAGAACTTTGTCAGCCACACAGACACGTCTTGGACAAGAATAAAGTAATGCCTTACACACTAACACTAAAGAAAGCATAAGAGGCTTGTTTTTCCCAGTGTTTTCAGTAAAACGTCCAACTCCCAGTCCTGTACAGGAAACCCCAACAATCTCACCCTGTGCCTGAGAGCGTTGTCCAAATGCTCCTTGAGCTCTGGTAGCTTCAGGGCTGTGATGATTCCCTGGGGAGCTGTTTCAGTGCCTGACCACTCTCTGGAGGAAGAGCCTTTTCCCGATATCCAGCCTAAACCTCCCCTGACCCAGCTCTTGCCCTTCCCTGGTTCCCGTCACTGATCACCAGAGCAGAGATGTGCTGCCCCTGCGTGTCCCCTTGCAGCAAAGCCGCAACCTGCAAGGAGCTCCAAGAATGATCCTAAACCTTTAAGTGCCCCATCAGGTAGAAGATCAAGCTGGGAGAGCTGCAACACTCCATTTGGGAGGATGTGCCGCGACCCCACCGAAACGTTCCTGGGACGATCACGTTTCTGCCGATTATCGCCTCTCCGGCAGGCCGCCGGCGGAGGCCGGGGCCGTTCCCTCGGGCGGTGCGGCGCTCCGTGCCGAGCCCGCGGGCCGGGCCGGGCCGGGCCCCGCCGCGGGCCGCGTGTGCGGGGCCGCCGCGCCCCCGCCGCTCGCGCGGGGATTGGGCGGCCCGGCCCGGCCGCGGCCAATCGGGGCCCGGCCGCCCCGCCACACCCCCGCGCGGCGCGGAGGGGCCCGGCCCGGCCGTACCTGGCGCTGCTCGGCGCTCAGCCCGTTCACCGTGTCGTCCACCGCCAGCCCCGCGCCGCCGCGCCGCGGCACCGCGAGCGCCCGCCAGCGCCGCGCCCCGCCCGCCGCGCGCCCCAGCGCCGCCGCCGCCATGGCCGCTCCCCGCCGCAGCCCCGCGCGCAGGCGCGGCCCGGCCCCCGAGCGCCCCGCCCCGCCCCGGTGCCCGCCCCCCGGCGCGGCCGCGGCCGAGCCCACGTCCGTGGAGCGCCTTTATTGAACTAAAACACACGAACGCCCGACACGAGGCTGACCGGCCATCGCTGCGGCCTCAGCCCCCCGTCCGTCCCCGCCGGGGAGCGGCCACAGCTCGGCGTTTGGATCACCCCACGCAGGAACCGGGCTTGACAAACAGGGACCGCTGAACTAAGGGTGAAAGAGCAAAAATTCCAGTCCGTCCTCGTGCCTCACATTGCCAGGAGCTTCCCCAGCGCTTCAAGTCTGGATTTCCATTCCTTAATTTGAGCTTGGAAGTCGGAGTGCATCTCCAGGGCATGCTGGTTCTCCTCTTGTGCTGATTTCCACTTGGCCTTGGCTGTCTGTGGAGAAGTCAGTGCACAGCACGTTTTACTAACACCAGAGTAAGGAACAGAAAAGCCAAGTCCTAAAGCATCTGAGCTCTTCCTCCTAAACTAAGATAAATCCGGGATTTCTTTTACCTTGATTGCTTGTGGAAAATGTAAATTTATCTATGGCCAAAATTTAGGAAGTCTCCTATAACAATTATATTTTAGCTCTAGGTCTTCTTAAGAATTGTAGAACTGAAATTTAATGACTGTTTTGGTGTCTATATTGGTAATTATTGAAGCCACTTGTGCTTGCACACTTCTCAGTTTCCAGGGTCACTGCTCTGCAACATTTTCCAATTTAAATCAATTCTCTGGCCTCCAGAATAACAACCAGGCTGGTGGATCCCTCTATTTAAAAGAGGAGTAACAGTTTCCTTAACAAGTGGGTTTGTATTAAATGAGGAATACTGCAGGTTTTCATCTGGGCTCATGTGGAATAAAAGAGAATTGGGAGGGGCAAAATAACCTCCCTGAGGGCCTGGTGCTCACTGCCAGGTTGAGTCAGTCTTACCTCAAGCATCTCCTTCTCTTTTGCAGCTCTGTGACAAAATAGCGTCAATTCTTCTGTGACCTTGCTAGTTAGCACCTGAAGAGTCAAAAGGAAAATGACTTTTAATAGGATGCAAATAAATGTGAGTCTCAGCTGTTTTAACATCAGGAGAGAAGGGTGAGGGCACACAGACCCCTCAAAGCCCAGTTCAAGCTTTTCTTACTGTTGTCTTTTCCCGGCACGCACGCATCTCTTCCTCCTCCTTTATGTTGCTGCCTGTAAGGAATTCAGGAGGTGCATTAGTGAACCTCTAACATGCACGTAACTCTGAAAAGCTGTTTGGTCTCAAAGTGACTTTCTACAGCAAGAAATACTAAGTTAGTTTATCCAGGCCAGGGCTTACTACAGGAAGCAGTTCTTCACTTATGCCACAAAAAAACTCCCCAAAACCCCCAAACCCTGGAATTCCAGCAGTATTCCCCAAACAAGGAAGCACAGTCTAAATTTCTTATGAATAGTCAAAACAGAAGGAAAAAAAAAACATTCTGGAGAAGGAGTACCAGGATGTAAGCAAAGTGCAAACTCCTTACCAGGATTGATGTTTCTGCTTTCTAAAATCATCATGCAAGTCTCCTGAATTTTCTTGAGCTTCTCAACCTCATGGACCAGCCTCTGGTTCTCCTTCTTTAACTCCCTTAACTTGAGAGTGCCCTGGTTAACACAGGCTGTAAGTGAGGCAAGTTCCCAAGGAGATTTTCTTCTCCTTAGGAATACTGACACAAACAGATTCACAGTACTGCGCTTGGCACCAAGAATCAGACATTGCCTTCTGTCTCTACCACCACAGCAAATAAGGCTGTTGCAGGCCCTTGCTCCTGCTTCTTGACAGGAGTAATACATTTATTACATCTACACCCCAGAGCAATTACTGGAAAAATCTGATCGTGGGCAAATTCCTTTTAGGCAACTCTATCTTTGCTTGTGCTCCCTCTCATTTCTGTAAACAATGCATGCACTGAGGAGCATATAAACACTGTGAAGAAAAGGGTGTCTCAGGTCTTTAACCCCCAGCATTATTCCCTACACAATCCAGATATTACCAGGCAATTGGATAAGCTGATCAGCCTCCCAGGTTGAATGCAATTCTCCAAGAGGATCAATAAGCATGTGGATTAGGGTGATCTGCCTGATAGTGGCAGAAGCTTTGGGAACATTTCATAGGAAGTCTCAGAGGCTCTTAAGAAAATCAAGCTGTGACATGAGAGGAATGATCATCCCACAGACTGAGAACTGGAAAATAAAGTGAGATTTTACAGCTGTAGGTTACCAGGTGGGCCTCCTGTACATGCCAGAAGTGGTACTAAGCATGTCCTAGAGATACCTCTGAGACCCAGGGGATAATGAAGTGCCAATTCTGACTCTAAACCTGATTCCACAAAATCAGGTCTGCTTGAAACACAAGTCCCTGAAGAGTCCCAGCTCTCTCAGCCTTTCCTTTCCTCCAGTCCCTCTGTGGCCCTTTCTTGGACTCTGTCCAGTACATCCATATTTCTTTTGTACCAGGAGCCCAGAACCAGACAAAACATTCCCAGTTTGGCCTCCCCAGAGCTGAGCAGATGGGAAAACAACTTGAAGAAGATGCAAAGACAAACAACTCAAACAACTTGTCCAGAAGAATACAAAGACATTCTGATGAAGACAAGAATAAAAGCAAGACAATCCTTAACATGACCCTGTATGGATCAGAATGCAGAAATTACTCAACAACTTATTTATTTTTCTCTCCTATTCTTACCTCTCCTCTTGCTAATTGTTGTTTGAGTGTTTCCACCAATTGATTCTTGTTTTTCAGCTCTGCTTCTAGTTGGTATCTGCTGAGAGGGCTGCGGAGTTAAAGAACAAAGACTCAGGGGCAAAAATACCAGCGTTGCACACCTCCTAATTTCCCTTTGCCCTTTTTTAAGCATTTGTTCTGACCAACAGATTTAATTAGCAAGCTTGGCAGGAAAGCTGCACATGGGTGAGAGCTCATCACCAGCCTTCACAGGAGAACAGCACGCACAGCACAAGGACAACTAACAGAGGTGGGAGGCACATACCGCCTTGCCTCTTTCTTCTTTGAAGCTGGTTCCACTTTCTTTGCAGACTTAGGCAACCTTAAAAGAGAGATAAGATAAAATTACCAGAAGACTACAATGTTCTTGCAGATCACCAAGCCTGTTAGTTTGACAAAATGTGCAAAATGAGCCATCTTTAAGACATCTGCCAAATAAATCCGTCAATATTTTGCTTTGATTTACCCTTGGTTTGCAGGCTTGAAGACACTGTCTGCTGGAACGTTTGAGGCAAATTGAAGACTGGGAACCACGCTGAGCTCTGGGTCTGATGTGCAGACATGTTTTCTCTTTGAAGGAAAATTAATTTGCAATTCTGCGAGAAAAAAACAGCTGTGAAAACACCACAGACTAGAAGTAACCTCCTTTAAGGTCTCTTAAGCCTTTAATTTGAGGTAAAGCAGTTATATCTGGCTAGAATAATGGAGACTTCTAGATAGAAGTAGAGGTAGAAGTAACTAAGAGTAGACTTCAAGTTTTACCCAGGACCAAGGGGCCAGAATAAGCCAGAAATAGGTCAGATGTAGACAGTGTTAAAATACAATCACCAGGCTAGCACTAATGAGAACTTGAAATGATAATACACAATAAAGAAAGTCTCAACATCAAGCAGACATCGTGCCACAAGGTTGTTGTTCAATGCTGGAAGCAAAACAAACACAGCACACATGAAATTCTGTTAAGAGACCTCCATATTTTGCTACGAGTGAATAGCTACTAAAATAACATAGAAAACTAGCTTTTTATGTAGAGTTTATTTCTCTTAAATCACAACTGTTTAAGTACATAAAGCTTTGTTCACTCAGTGAGTTTAGGAAGCTGCTTTTTCTCCCTCAAGTTAAGTATTTTTCAAATTAAACACCCATGCGCACATTTACATTAGAGCAATGCAGAATTTCACCGATACAGCCCAGCTCCCATGTTGTTAACGCTAATGCTGGGAGCCTTCCGCTTATAAAATGCTACAAAGTGCTGTAAGCAGCATTTAAAGATTTAGAAAAGTAAGAGACTGTGAATAAAGCATCTTTCGCATCAAGGGGCCGCTGCCTTTAGCCGGTGGAGGGTACACACAGCAGGCTGAGCATTAACTTAAAACATAAACAGGGACCAAACAGTGCCATAAAGCTTCTAATTAGATTTTGGAACGGCCACCCCGTAGCCAGGCAGCGATGGAGCACCCTAACGCCGGCGCTCCGCTGCACCCCTCGGCCGAACCCCGCCAGCCGTGTCCCCCGGGTGCCCGTCCGTGCCCCGCGCTCACCTGCGGGCGGCTCGGGCCGGTGGAGCCGGGAGTGCACGGGGATGCGGGAGAGCCGCCCGTCCATGGCGGCCGCGCTCCCCTCAGGAGTTCAAATAGGAGCGCGCCGGGACGGTTGGGCGGGTCCGCGCATGCGTGGGGGCGCGGCGCAGGGAGCGAGCGCACGGGGCGGGGCGGAGCGGGGCGGGGATTGAGGGCGTGGGCGCTCGCGCCGCTTCTCGCTCGCGCCGCTTCTCGCTCGCGCCCCGTGTGCCTCGCGCCGTTTCTGCCTCGCGCCCCCTCCCTCAGGGAGGCGTTGGCGGCCATTACGAGGCAACAGCCGCGCGCGAGGCTCCTGCCCTCAGGGAAAGGCGGAGCGCAGTTCCTTCCTTCTTTCCTTCCTTTCCTTCCTTTCCTTCCTTTCCTTCCTTTCCTTCCTTCCTTTCCTTCCTCCTTTCCTTCCTTCACTGCTTCCCACTGCCTCTCACTGCCTCACCCTGTGCTTCGAGCCCTCAAAGCCCGAAGATCAAGGAGTTTGTGGCCCTCCGTGCGGACGTGCAGGAGTCAAAAGCTGTGAGGGTGCCGGTGCTGCTGGTGTGTGAGGTACTAAAATTGTGCTCTAATGCCGCAAGGTGAAATGAGGTTTTTGTATAAAATGTTTCCCGACTTAAAGACATTTTTGCGATGTTTGCTAACATGGTTTTCTTAATGGGTGGGCAATCTCTCCCGATAGCAAAGGGGAGCAGCTTCTTCAGGAGGATGCTGCAGTTCCTACCTCAGGGTGGCTTTGGCTGCCTAATTACCCATCTGAACACTCACTATGACAATCTCAGGATAAAACCCTAAAACTGAAACGTGAAAAATACAGAACCACGCAACTGACATGTTTGACATGTTTCAAACTCTAGTATTAGCTTTAAAAGTCCATGTCCCTAATGGATATCAGGGAGTTGCTGTCTGTGTCCCACAGCACAGGGATAACTCGTGGATGTCAGAAGAATAAGTATTTTCCCTTTGGAAAATATGTTGGGCACTTAAAAGATGAATAAGCACAGTGCTCTTGGTGACAATGAAGCATCACACAGATTTTAGGAAAGGTTGTTATAATCATTTATTGTATGTCAACTTGTAGAGAGAATGTTATATTTTTCAACAAATAAGGGCAAATAAATATTTGTTTTCCTGTTTGTTTATGGTAGAGAGGGGAAAAACCCTAAAATTCAAGATTCACCAGATATGTGAATTTTAAAAAGTTACATGTTTGAGGGGAATGCCTTGAGTGGAAACACTCTGTAAAGAGGACACAACAAGGCACCTGAGTTTGGGGGGGACAAGAACTTAATCCTTCAAAGGGGAAATTCACACTGAAAATCTTTGGCAGTATTAAAATTCCTTCAGATAAAACAAGCAGAAGTTGTTACTGGAAATAAGTTTGGGCTGGATTCTGCAGCCTCTTCCACAGTCAGGAAGAAGCTGTGTCAACTCAGAAATCTTGACAGGACTTTTTGTAATATCTGAGCTATTTTGATGGGGTCTGTAGATCTGGACTTTGCATAAAATAGAAAATTAAATACTTTATTTCTTATTATTCACAACACACTTCACTTGATACCTAGATTTTCAGTAGTTCGGTTTTGGGATTTTTTTTAATTTTTTTTTTTTTTAACATGAGCTCTCTTTCTCTGTCATTAAATACCTGGGGAGCTTCACCTCATTATTTATCTCAAGCAAACAAAACCTAATCACCTTGTAGGAAATGACAAACCAGGTGTACTCAGTAAGTCCTGTGAACAGCTCTGAACATGGCACCACACACTGGAAGTCAAAGGGCTTGTAGTCCATCACGATGGCTCTCACATCCTCACTGGCATCAGCTCTGCTGATTCCTGTGAAAACACACGGTTTGCACAGCTGAAACGCTAAGAAATAGTCTCAGTCTCAGCTCTGGGAGAGGTGGGAGGAAAAAATTGATATTTACAGCTCTAAGGACATTCAGGCTTCCCCTTTCCCTGGCAGCAGCTTTGCTTTCTGCGAGGTCTCAGCTGTTGTAACCAGAACTTTGTGCGCTGGATCGTTTGATCCAGACATCAGGCATGTCTGGCTGGCTGTTGGGCAGCACGACCGGCCCTTCGTTCCCCACTCCAAAGCGATTTTTCCACGAAGAGCTGTTCTGCTGTGATGCAGCTGGAGAGACATCAAAGACCGTCTCCCTCAGGTCCAGCCGCAGGGTATCTCTCTTCCCGTTCAGGTAACCGCGCTCGGCGGCTCCGTAGGAGTCAGACAGCTCTAAGGCATCGGGACAGGAACTGGCTGATTCAGCGAGCTTCAGGCCTTGCTCCAAATCGCTGATTGACGTCTCGCTGGAGATGTTGAGCATATCAAAAGAGCTGCCAAGAGAACAAAGGCATCTGTGAATTTTGTAGATGTCAGCAGCAGGGAGAGGGCTGTGGTCTGAGGTATAATCTGACTGCTGCTGGGCAGTGTCACTGGAGTACTGGGATTTATTGAGCTGCCCTTCTTCTTTCATGCCAGCTGGCTGGATGTGGTCCAGCCCAGACCCATCCCATGCTTTCAGACCATACTTTTGACAGCGGCAATCTCGGCAAAGTCTCTCCCTGTGAATTTCTGTTTCTGAGGTGCTGTGCTTGTAAGGAGAGGAAGTTTGCAAGGCAGGACACTGGCACAGGCTGACCTGCTGGTCTCCGAGCGCGTCCTGCAGACTCTGTCTCTCTCTTTCCAGGGAGGGGTGCGTTCCCACTCGAGGGCATCTGTTGTCTTCAACTTGTATGTCTTCAGAGAGCACAGAGGGCCGGTTGGACAGCTTGCTTGTGGAAGTGCTGTTGTCAAAACTGTCGCTGAGTTTCCTGGACAAGGGTTGGAGCTCATATTGTTCGTTTGCAGTGTTGGACTCCTGGACTTTCCGCAACCGGTTTTGCTTCTCGCTGCCCCCACAGGCAAAGTTTCCGTTCGGCCCGGAGTCATCAGAGTAGTCTTTCATGGTGTGGGCACAAGGCCAGAGGATCTGCCCACAATTCTTCTCTGGGCCAAAGAAGCAGCAGAGCGACTGGAAGAAGAGGCTGGCAAACCCACAGCTGATACAATTGATCATCATGATGAATATGCCCAGCTTCCTGTACGCCAGCACCGTGGCAGGCAGCATAATGACCCCTGCAGAGAAGAGAGCAGAAGCTGCCATGGCTGTGGCACAGCTCATCTGCTTCAGGGAAAAGGCCACTCGGCTCAGGCGGTCGGAATGGGGGCACAGGTGATAGGAGATGCAGTAGTTGACAGTGAAGTCAACAGAGAGACCGACTGCAGCTGAAATGAAGAGAGACTCCACTGCGTTGAGCTGCCACTCCAAGAGGACCAAGAGGCCAGTGGTTACCAGGACGGTGCCTGCAATGGCAGTAACGGAGAAAACGCTAAGGAGAACATTCCAGGTCGTGAGCAGCAGCACCACGAAGGAAATGGCTATGGAGAGCCCCATGACCACCATGGTTTCTGTGCTGAGACTGTGCTGGAGGTTGTACAGCTCTAATTTACTGGTAAACCATCCGTTCTGAAGCCCCACAGGGGCAGTTTTCATTTCCTCTGTTATCCAGAGGCTGATTTCCTCATAGAATTGTTTGGCTCTGCTGTAGTTGAAGGTATAATGATAGATAGTTTGAAACTGCAGCACTAAGGCAGCGACATTTCCCTCCCCATCAAACCTGAGGCCCATATCATGTGTTTCTGCCCCTTCCCTGCCCTCTTCCAGGAGCATCATTTTGATGCAGTGCAGGAAGACTTCACTTCTGTAAGGGAAGGAGAACTGGTTACAGCAAAGGTTGAAGCTGTGGTCTCGCTGGGAGCACTGGCGACTGTTCATCCACCTGAGGAACTCCTCCATGAAGCACACAGTAGATTTCTGTTCTGCATCAGGGTAATAGAAAGTTTTGTTCTTCACTTTTTGGCAGAATTCGAGGAGCCACTTCTGGGAATCAGGGTTTTGGATGGTAAAGGTGGTGTCTGTCACTAGGGTGCCATTGCTTTTTGGATTGAAATGGTCCCCATTATCCACGGGCAGAATGCCCCAGACTACGGTGACAGGCATACGCTGCCCTTCTCCGTGCTCCAGCCTCTCAAACATGAACTGGTGGCAGTACTCGGAATCGTACCTCTCAAAGGGATGGCTCAGCCTGAACACTTGGACAGACGACGTCTCCAGAGTCGGGAGTTTGAGTTTGGGGTTGGAACAGGAAATGTAGGCACCTCCTATGGCTAAGGCAGCAAACCAGCAGATCCAGATGTACCGAAACTTGATGACCCCGCAAGGCAGAAGCTTTTCAAAGAGCAGCTTGGAGGTTTCAGACAGTGTGTTCTGGAGAGCCCGGAAGATGTAATGGACGGAGAGAGCCACTCTCTTGTGGCTGCTGTTGTTCCAGTAGGCTTCTGCCTTGTAAAGGCAGGTCGCTGCGATGTAGCGCTCATAGAGCACGGCCGAAGAGGGCAGCCAGGTCATCATGAACACCAGGTTCACCAGCACCGAGGTGCCCATGTAGACAGCGAAGCAGCGGATGGCTGTGATGTTGCTGATGTAGCTGGCGTAGAAGGCAGCACCGGTTGTGAAGCACGAGGCCAGCATGAGATAGGCAAAATGGTGCATGGTTTGACTCACCCGCTGAGCAAGCCCGGCGGAAGGGTTCTGGCTCTTGCTGAGGTTCCACAGGTCGAAGAAGACAAAAGTGTGGTTGGCACAAATGCTGCTGAGAATGATGACTGCTGTCAGGTTTACAAAAGGGAAATAGGTGAATCTGAAGGCCACCTTGTACAAGAAGTAGGAGATCATCAAAGAACTGACAACAGCAAGCAATACCATCAGGGTAATAAACACTGAGCGTAAATAAAAAGAAATGCTTAGAAAAATAGCTAATATTGCCAGGACTGGATACTTAGTATCGAGTAAAAGGTAGTGCTGGAATAGTTTCTGTTTAAGGCCCAGGTCCATTCCAGTGATAGATGTGTAGTTATCAAACAGATCCCAGGTATCAAGGTTGTCTAAGTAGATCCCCATCATAGATGCACCTTTTCTTGTAGGCAGGAAAAGCAGGCTGTATTTGAGAGAGGGCACTTGGTACTCCATTGTCTGGGGACTGAGAAAGTCCCTGTCAACCAGGAAGTGAAGCAGCTGGTAGATGGCATTGAAGCGGGTACATTTTTCTGGGACTTGGGCACACTGAGAGTGTTTCTGCCTGGCAGCTTCGGGGCCTATGCAGGAGGGAGTGAGGACACCTCGGTGGTAGTCTGGAGCACAGGCACGGAGCAGGGCCAGGGTGTGGGAGATGTCCCCTTGGGTTATCTCCAGACAGGAGGACCTGTTGTACAGGACAGCAATGTAGTTCCCCAGGGACCAGCTTGGGCAGCATTCGTTGGCTTCGGTGCGCTGGCAGAGGTCTCTAAAATGCACGTGGGAGCGGATCTGAAAAACATGAGGGGGCATCAGGTCAGACCTTCTTTTGCAGCCTCAGTGTTCCTTACTCACTGCAGTAATTCTCCTGTCCTGTCCTGTCCTGTCCTCTCCTCTCCCCTCCTCTCCTCTTTTTCCTTTTTCCCCTTTATGCAAAGTGTACCACCGATCCCTGGCCATCCTCCCAGGGACAAATCCCAAACACCAAAGTTTTGGAAAGTTGGTAGCCTTTTGCAAAAATCAAACCCTGTCCATTATTTATATTTTATAACTGCAGATTTGAAATTTTGGCTCCTATAGCAAATACAGCTCATCCATTTAAACTTCCCACTTGCAAAACTTGCCACCAGTCTCCAGGCCAGTAGCTCAATTTCTGTAATTATGTTCTGCTGCCCAAAATCCTCAGCAGCTTCTGATGGACACCTTTAGCTTCTGGACCAGCTCCTGTTCAGTCTCCATTTATTCTTGTTTAATTTGCAACTGGCAGGTGGGATCATCCCCATTTTGCCAAGTAGGTGAAATGTTTTGGAATCCTCCAGGTGAAACCTGTTGCATGGCCTGTTTTTTGTCTGGCATCCTCTCAGCAAGACATCAAAGACTGCAGCAGACAGAAAAGAGACAGCCTGTACATGTGTTCTTCCTGCCATCACTGACCTTGTCTTGTTCCATTTGACACATAGACTGAATTGCTTGCAAGTTCCATAAGCTCCCAGCAGTTGTGGACATAAATACCAGCTGGGAATAGCTCTTTTCTGAAATAAAGAAGAAGGAAAAAAATCATAAAATGAGGTAATGAAGATGAATCAGCCAGTCTTCACAGAAAAAAGGAATATATATCTGTCTGTAGGACTGCTCTGGAGGGCTCCCTGGAGGGAAGCAGGTCACAAGACAGTAGTGAGCATGTGCCTTGTGTGACCTCACCCCTGCCCCTTGAAATAGGTCAGCAGCATCAGGACATTCTCAAAATCAAATGTCAGCTTGCCTTTAGTGACTGCTGGCCTCTGGTTCTGCATCCCTGGAACAAGGGAGGAGCTTGAGCTCAGCCAAAAACCCCCAAGGAGCTGTGGGCTTCGTGTGTGACTTGTATCCAGAGGTGGATAGAAGGCAGGGAACAGAACAAAAATTGCCCATTTTGGGACAAATCTGGGGGGTGTTGGAGTTTTCTGTTTTTCTCTCCAGATTTTACTGCCATGTACACTTTTCAAGAAGAAAAGAAGGAAGGAACAGAGAGGGAGAGGAAGCAGACAAGGGGAGGGAGCAGACAGCAAGTGGGGCATACGCTGTTTTTTCAGAGTATTCACTTTTGAAATGGGTAAATGGTGAAAACATTGGTCCTTTAATATGTGTTTGCAAGGTATATTTCTAAAGGGAAAACAAGAAATATGGCAAAGAGTTAAGGAGAAATAACCCTTCAGAATTTCTGAACCAGCCTTTTGTGACCACTGAAGTGTGAAGAGCTGGGAGGGCGCTGTCAGAGCTCTCACAGGTAGAATTGCACACACTGCTTGCTTAGAGCAAGTTCACAGTATTCCCTGTGTCCTGAGCTCTGACAGTTCTGTCAGTTGAGTTCTGGGTGTGCAGTATTTACTGCCTCACCAAGATTTCAGTCACCTGGGGGACCACAGAAGAATCCATCTGCTCCATTGCTGGTTTCCACCATTCTCCGTGTCCTCGCTGCTTGTTCTCCCTGAGCAGCCTTCTGTCCTCTGCCAATGCCAAGGTCATCATAGCTAGCAAGAGGGCAGATTATTATTAATAACAGTGATTATTAACAGGAGAGTGTCTGGCTGGGAGTTACATTCACTGACAAGGCTGTGGTGCCAGACACAGCAATAGGGAGCCTAAATGCATTGCAGGCACAAGGACTTCAAACCCTCCAATGCCTCAGTTGCTTTTAAGCATAGAATGTATGGAATTCACATAAATATTTTGGAATATTGAATATGTGACTTTACAACCAACATGTTCCTCAAATCCCCCAAACCAAGCTCAAATACCTTTTCTTCTTGGCATAGGGAGAAAGGGAAAGAGTCTTCTTGTAGCCTGTATGGCTCTCAATATTCCTCCACACAATGAGCTTCCTGCCAATGTCAGTGTCCCGTGGCTCGAAACCCTGCACCAAGGAAAAGGGCTTTGTCACAGCTCAGCTGTCCTTAGGCCTCCTCCAGCACATGGAAACTGTAGGAGACTATTACTGCATCTTGGAAAGATACAAATTGAACTTTCCCTGGAAATACTGCACCCCAGAGATAAGAGAAAAATATGAACCTTTTCCCTTTCCCTTTCCACTTCTCTTTCCCTTCCCATCAACAATGGCTACAATTATCTCTCCCTGATCTACTACAAATTTCTCCTCCTTTTTAAGTGTAGTAGTTCTTTACAGAAATGGCACCAATTCTCCTTTTTGTGGACAAACTCTAGTGTATTCTTATTTTCTCAAGACTCCTCCATGAGCCAGAGGCAGGGATGATTTTAGGGAACGTGGCATTCCTCATGGAAAACATTCCATGAGCATAGTGCTCAGAACAGGGCATGCTCTCCAAAAGCCTCATGCACAGACTGCAGGAGCCAAAGCCAGCTCCTCTATCCCGGCTCTGCCAAGCCCAGCTATTCACTGTGGGCAATCCCAGCCTTCCAGCCTTGCAAAGGGAGCAAAGGGAGCAATCCCAGTTTGTGCTGGCAGTGTCTCCACACTGGAGTGAGGGCGTGGTGGGAGTGCACAGCACAGCTGAGGGATGAGCGTGGGCCGTGTTCTCCCCGTGTGTCAGGGGCAGCTGTGCAGGACTGGCACATTCTGCTCGTCTTGGAGGGATGATTGATATCACGGCTTGGGCGTGGATTTTCCTTCCATTCCCGTTGATCCCTGAGCTGCAGGCACTCACCATTAGGGGCTCTGCAAAGTCAGGCAGGTTCCCAAGCAGCAGCCCAGCCACGGTGCAGACGGCCGCCGCCACGGAGCACAGCAGCAGCACGGCCAGCGGCCACTCCGCCATCAGCTGCGAGTAACTGCACACAACAGGAGGAGAACAATGCAGCTGGTCAGGTGCTTCTGCTCTGAGCACAAACCTGCTGTGAGCCAGTGAGCTGGGAGTAACTGGAAGGAGAAAATCGGGGTCTCCGCTTTGCACAGTTATTTACTGTGAAGCTTGGAGGCTCTGGTGCAGCTATTAATGAACACATTACACCTCTAACTGGATATTTGCAGGCAGCTCTAATTAACTCGGGTAATTACATTTTGCCTCTCTGCGTTTTCCAGCTTTTTCAATCAGAAATAATAAAAACCAGACTCTTGTGTCCTCAAGCAAAATGAAGCTTTAAACATTTAAGTTCAAAGATTGCATTTAGAAAGAGCCTCTTAATTTCTCCCAGATTGTGCAATGTCAGATGGTGGCTGCAACAGTTTAGGCTACAGATTTCCAAACTGGACCCTGAGAAATCTTTGGGTAATTCTGAAGAGTCCTTGAAGGTAACTGACCCAAGCAAGCCCACTGTCATTGGTCTAAATTAGTGTATTTAGACACTGCTCTAAATTCATACATATTAACTAGAATACATTCAATTTTAATGATGGGTCACAAAATTTTGATGACATCAAAACCCTTCCAGGGAAGCAGCTTACTCTGGCCCAAGTATTATTTGTCAGTTACTTTTTTTCTTAAGGAGCTTGTATAAAATTTTCTCTCCAAGTTCTGTTTTTCCTTTGGGACAAACTGTCTCACATATAGGATGATCTATGAAAGTTACTCTCCCACATTTTTTACCAGTGCAAGTTTTACTGTGTCAAGATTTTTTGTCTTCCTCAGGAATATCAGTTGAGATGTAAGATAGCAGAATGGGTTCCTGCTCTGGTTTGGCAGGATAGTTCTTTTGTGTTCTGATGTACTTCTGAAATATAAAAAATTCTTTGTTCAAAAATAGCTGACAAATATTTGTGAAGGCAAGTGGAATAGTTATGAACTTTATTTGAGATGGAATGTTTCTCCTTGCCTGCTCTTTTCCCCCTTTTGCCTGGGACTCCACCGCAGCTATTTCAGAATTAGAAGTCATGACAAGCACTTCAAGCAGCTTTTCACATGACTTTTGATTTTTTTTGTTATTTTGCCTTTTTTTTTTCAATTTACAATTGCCTTATCAAGTTTGTTTTCATAGATGAAGTCTTTACTATAAAAATGAACAAAACTGCTCTTCACTTATTAGAGTACCGAATTTCTGGAGGCTATTTTGGGTATTTCCATGTCCAATTACCAGAAAAAAGAACAAAAAAAACAGCTGCAGTCGCTGATGACAGAAGGTGCTTATCCAAACCATCCAGAAGCAATAGTTTAAAAAAGTCAGATTTTAAACAGAAGTAGAACGCAATCAAATTATTTTAATTTTGATAAATATATTTAAAATTTTCTGTCTTTTGAAAAGATGAGTTTATGTCATGGATGGGCTCTTTTCCTTATTGCTCCTCTGATGAGACAAGCTGGATTAATCTTACACACACACACACACACACACACATTTATACATACACATATATACATACACACAGACACAGACACATATAGAATTATTATATATATATAAATATATATATAAAGCTACTGTATGGGTTAGGGCCAGGCACCTGCCCAAGAACAGCTACTGAGATAGTGTTACTATTCATTAATGCAGGTTAAATTGATCTCACAAGCCAATGGAGATTTTTCCAAGGAGTGGAAAGCCCCAGGAGCGCTGACCTCGCCTCTGGAGCCGGGCCTGCTGGGATGTCACCAGCAGGAGCACTCTGCTTCTCCTAATAGCAGGACAGGAGAGCACTGATCACAGGGTACAAGGACAAGGAAGCTTTTGCTGTTAAACATACCTTTTTGGCATCCTGAAAGCTTTGTCATGTCTGCAGACAGAAAGGAAAAAAGATGTGTTCATTTATTATTTTCTTGGGAAGCCCAGTGCTGGGCTGATCCCTGAGCAGATTAACCCTTGCAGTGATGTAAGCACCAAGGTGAGCCAGTGCTGACACAGTTCTGTCACTGTGTGAATTAGTTTAATGAATAATAGAGCCTTTTCCTCTCCCATTTTAACCAAACAGGATGGGAAGCCATGTAGTCACTCCTCCTTTTGTCCCTCTCAGAAAACCTTCCAGAGAGAACTGAACATTAGCAACACAGTCCTATAGAAATCCATTAAAATCTGTCTGGTTTAAGTGCTTTCCCTGCACTTCCTAAAGTGTTTCTTGACAAAAGCAAACCTCTTTTTCAAATCTCATGAGCCGGGCTAGCAACAACTATAGTTAGTTTTTATTTTCTCTTTAGCTCAGCTCACCAAAAAGATGACTCTCGTTTGTTTCCTGGGTCCCTCCAAGGACTGTCTTTTCAGGCTATAAGAGCAGAAAGCCAGTGAGCTGCTAAAAATATTTGATTTGGATTTTCTTCAGAGGAGCATTTGTTACTCCTACTTGAAGGGCTCTAAGAGGAGGAATAAAGAAGCCTTCCCCAGGGGATCCAAAATTTGTTAATGAATCCCTGAGGACAAACCTTCCACCAGCATCCTGGCAGAACAGCTGCATCTTGTTGGGTCAGGTATCTCCAGGACCTTTTGTTCTGCTCTCTCTTTCTGCACTGAAACGTCCCCTTGAAACATGGCCCAGTCTGGCACGGCCTTGGCTTGGTCACAGCTCGCAGAGAACTGCTCCCACCTCCTTCCACAGCTGTGCCAGGCTCTGCTCAGCCAGTGCTCCCTCCTCCTCTCAGCCTCCCACACTCCTGCTCAGCCTGGGAGAAGGTCCTGCTGCACTCCAGTATCTGTGCTGGGCAGATGGTCCCCCCTCCTTGCAGCAGCCAGCCTTGGGGCAGCTCATCCTTCCTGGCCTTGTTATGAGTGGGAGAAATGGAGCAGCAGTGGAGGAGAGCTCCCCATGGCACAGTCACTCCGGGTGGCTCACGTAAAAAACGATTCTGTGTTTGCTCGTCACGCTAATGCTCTGCAGATGTGGGACAGAGAGGAGCAGAGCAAAAGCCTGCCCAGATTATCAAAGCAAGGTCTCTCTCCAGCAGTACACTGCCCATCCTGTGCTAATTCCCTCACAATAGCTCTTCAAGCAGATTTGCTTGGATTAAAAACCTCATTCTGGCATTATTATGTTATCACTTTTCTGACTGCTGGCGCTGCACACTCTGCCAGGGATTTACAATCCAGTTGTGCTTCCTGCTTAAATAACCTGTTACAGAGGATGTGGTTGGCAATTTTGTTGATAGCACATGAGTGAAAAAGGATCCAGAAAAAGGATCCAGGAAAACGATTCAGAAAAAGGACCTAGGCTCCTTTGACTGCAGTTTCTCTACACAAACAAGCAAATTAAATCCTGTGTAAATGGCTGGAAAATGAGACTCTAAAGGGCCTTTGTGCCTAACACTGCAATGCTGTACACAGGCAAGAAAGGAATCCTGTGCCATCTTTTATCAGGATTCAGTGGCTATGGCTACAGCAGTGAAGGGATCACGATCTCTTGTGCCAGGCACACTCAGGAGGAAGGATGATGCTGGCTGGAAGGAGCAGAGGTTGTAGCTCAGGCTCTTGTTACCCAGGCACTGCACACAAATGGATTCTGTCCTGGACAACAAAGAATTCATACGCTGGTTGCTGCCCAACCTGGAAAGCCAAATAATGTTCTCCCCTTTTGTATCTCTCACTGCTCAGCTGTAGCCAGTGCTTGTTACCCTCTGCTGCCACTCTCTCCCAGCACTGGCAGCAGCTTCTGTGGGGGCAGGAAAAGAACAAGTTCTATTCCCACCACTGCCAAGATAAAGGACTGGCAGCTGGGTGGCTTGGAGTGCAAAGGGAGAAAATAGAGGTAAAGGAAGATGGGCCTGTTCACAGCTGCATGACCTAGGAGTGACTGAGTGACCTTGGCTTTAGCCAGCCACTCCCATAAGAAGGAAATCCCACCTCTCCCTGGCGTGGGAATGGCAGCTCTCTGTACACCCACATAGAGGTAGAGAGCAAACTGGATCTTTCCGTGTGTTTTGGAGCAGCTGCTGCCCCGAGCTGAAGAGCAAACCCACGTTCCATCCATCACAGCTCAGCCCCTGCTCATCCCTCCCAGTTCCCCCACCGAGTGTGGAAGCTGCTCTTCCACGCCGCCCTCGCTGTGCCCCTTACCTGACTGTGACAACGTGGTGCTGCACCGGCCGCCGCTGCCCGGGGGACCACTGCTTCCAGGGCGTGTCCGGGGCCTCGGGGTGGGAGGCGGCCACAAGGTCCCCGCTGGAGGGGTGGGAGCACAGCACGGGCCTCTCGCCGTGCCCAGGCAGCGAGGGCAGGCCGTAGCTGCCTCGGGACTCCTCCTGGCTGCAGGGGTGGTACGGGTGCTGCTGCTGGCAGTCCTGGGAGCTGCCTGGCACCTGCCCGTTGGACTGGGTGGAGCCTGGCCCAAGCGTGTGGCTGGAGGAGGGCAGGTTGTCTTCTCCCAGCCCAGGGGATGCAGGAATGGGGCAGTGATGGACCGGGCAGATTTTTTCCCAGGAAGTGCCACTGTAGCTGAGCTCAGCATTCCCAATCTCTGGCATGGCAAGGCAGGTCTGGCAAGGTCCTGCATTTTGTTTTTCCCTAGGAGAGAAATGAAGGGAAAGGTAAAACGGGAGAGGTTGAAAGGCTGCGCTGGGGAGCTGCATCCCAAAAACTGGAGATGCTTACAGACCTCCCACATAACACAAATGTCAAACCTCACCCACTGTATCCTCTACCAGGAGTCTGCCTGAGGGCTGAACTGGATTATGCTTTTTATAAAGACATCCATGACTCATTCAGGGATCCCAAGCGATGGAGAATTCTGTAATCCATCCTTTGTGTTGCTTCAAAAGTTTGAAAAATTGGCTAATATCCCACCCAAAAATTCTCTGGGATATTTCATTGTGCCAGGAGGGTCCTAACTGAGGACCCAGAGAAATTACAGAAGTCTGGACAACAGAATTGAAAGGAATCTGCATATGAAGAAGCCACTCAATTATCTGCACTCCTTGGGAGGATTAATTAGTGTGATTGCTCTGCAGGAGGACTGGCACTGCTCCATGTTGGGTCAGCAGGAGAGTGAGTCATCCCTGGCACTGACACAGCTGAGCAGTGAACCTGAGGGCTGTGACATCTAACAGGGCCTTCAGCCTCCAGCCTGGCACATTCCTTCATGGCTCCCATGTCCTGCATGCTCCACTGGGCTCTTCAGGAACTTTTTAGACACATGTCTCCCAAGGATGACAGCAACAAATTTTATTGGTCTTACCTTGTAGGGAGGGGATGGACTGGGATCTCTATAGATCCTTTGAATCTTGGCTATCCTCTGGCTGCTGAATTTACTTAGACAAAACATTTGCAGACTCTAGTTCCCAAGTAATGAGGTTTCTGCAGGATACACTTTCTTCCCTCCAAGGAATGTAAAACATTATTTCATTCCTATAGTTCTTGATTTATAGAGCCTGGGAGATTTTGCTAGCTTTGAGAAAGTTTGAATAATACTTTGAGGGATTGCTTAGTATGTGTGACACCAAAAACCCCTTCACACACCATAGTCTGAGGTCCTTATGACCCCAAAAGTGCTTTAGGAATTACTGTCCCAAGAGATGCAAACAGCGGCAGTTTCTGGTCCTTGTTCAGAGCACGTGCCATGGTCTCTTACAGCTGAATGATGTGTCTTGCTGCAGTGCCTGGCGTCCAGGATTAAAAAGGACAAGCAGTTCAGGCCAGCCAGAATCACAAAATGTCTCAAGTCATCAAAGAATTATGAGTGTTGGGACAAGACTGCAGTGAGATGAACTTTAGCCTAAGGCACCTGGTGTGGTGTGGGAAAAAATGAAGGTAAAAAGTTGGGGAAAGGATATCTCTTATATTTTTTTCACAGCCTTGGAAAAGGGCAGAATTTTAGTGATTACATGTCTCTAGAATTGCACCCAAAGTTAACTGGCATGAGATTTTTAAAGACAAAAGAATCTGGAGAATACTATTAGCTCAGTATTGCTTGAAAATTGCTATTTTTTCCAGAAAGCAGGACATATTGGCCTTGGCAGTCTGTGCTGTGTACTTTCCAACATCAGCTGAGTTTATCAACACTGATAAACTATATTTCATGATTGTACCAAATGGGCTTATTTCATTAAAATCATTACAGCAGGGTCATGTTTGTGGTAGCAGTTACACCACTGCCAATGGGGACACTCATGGCACAGGCATCACATGTAGCTTCACGTGCACATTGTACTAGTCCAGGGAGCAGTAACAGAGAAATCTTGCCTGATTAACCACCATCCAATGCTACATTTAGTTTCTAAGCCTAATGAAAGCTGCAGCAGTTACAGACACAGATAGCACATTCCTGGGTCCTGACTTCAGAAGCCATAATTGATGTGGTGTCTGTGCTGAAGCAGGTGCCAGAAAACCAGCAGACAGGTGTGTGCACACACCTTATCTCACCTCAGTGAGATAAGGTTGTCCCCAGCAGTTCCAGTGCTCATTTGCCTCTAAGCTGCAATCAAGGTACTGGTACTGAGCTGGTTCAAAACAGCAAGAGGGAGAGCAGCTGGCAAAGCAGAAGCTCCTGAACTGTGACAATGATATCCCAGTCACCCACAGAACTTGTCAAATAACATCAACAATAGGCTTGAAGTCCTTGCTGTCCTGTCCCAGGTGGATTAGTGACAGGATTACCTGGCCTCTCAAGCGTGTGATTTGTGTTAGAGCTCTGTGTAAAGGTAGTTCACAACAGGAGATTCCACACTTGTCATATATGAGATTACAAATGCAGAGCCAGCAAAGCTGCTCAGGAGATGCAATCTGAAATCTTGTTTGGGGTTCTTACAGCCCCATCAGAGCCCAGGGAGGGATTCAGGTGCAGCACGGGGCAGGAGCGCTGCAGACAGAGCAAGGAAAGATCAGGGTCTGTGGCAGTCAGCACATAAAATTACACCTTCAATTAGTCATTGCACTTCTCTGCTAATTACCGCAGCAACCTGATGGGAGCATGCTAAACCACCATGTCCCCTGCAGTGCTGGTGAGCTGCAGGGGCAGAGGTTGTTTGGGACAGCTGACCTGGAGGGTCCCTCAAGCCACACTCTCAAGCTTTAAGTGTAAATCATCCCACTCCTCCCATGTGTCCAGTGACTTTGTGGTTTGTAGTTTTGTACTGCAGGGAATTTTTATCAGAGCTGAGGTCATGGTAGTGTTATGCTTTGACAAGGTCTTGACCTTTTCTGACTCCCTTTTTGTTGCCTCTAAGTTACTCTTTTTCCTCTACCTTGATCCCATTGTTTTCCCTAGCTGCACGCTTTAAATAGGTGATGTTCTCCTACAGTGCATAATAATTCATAAAGACACTGCTGCACTGACATCTTGTGTTTTGGTGTTCCTACACCTGTACTATATTTCAGATTTTTTTTTCAAAGGAAAAGCAAAATTCTTATCCCTTTAAACTACTGTATGTGCACAGTAATCTGGGACCAGAGGCTTTTCATGACTTAATTAGCCTGTCTGCCTCATCTGAGGGTGAGTATGTGACACTGGGCAGAACAAAAGGGCTTTTACAAAATACACTTTGAATGTGGTCAGGGAGAGGCAGGAGACCATGCAATGACAAATTCTTCCTCCACAAACCCCTCAGCTACAAAACCTCCTGGTGGGGAAAGCAGATGCCAAACTCTTGGATATTGCAGATTGCCTCCGGGTTTTCTGCACATACATTGGTAACGTTGAGTCTAATGTTTCACTCAAAATCACACTCTCCTTGTTTACCATCTTTGCTGTGAAATGCTGTCAAGTTCTGCTCTTCCCCCACATGTCGTTTCCTAACTCAATCCCTGACCTGCTCAGTGACTTCAGATTCTGGAATAACTTTGGCAAGTTTGGATCATTCACTTGTGACTTCTCTCCATTATCTCTTTCTCAGACTAAACAATTACAGCTCTGTCAATCACCCTCTGGATATGAGTTCCCTTATGCTCACCCCTCTCCAACTCCATGACGATGTGACCTTGGCTATCCACAATCTCCAGGGAAACCTGGAGCTTGCAAATAATGATGGGTTTGGATAATCACTGCTGGCAGCTCAGCAGAATTCGAGTCTCACTTGCTGCTCTCCCAATTAGCTGTAGTGCTGGTGAGCTTAACCTTTGCTCTGCTGAGGTCTGCACCAGACACGTAGGCTGCTCCTCCTTTGCCTGAAACCGTGTCACTATTACTTTTCTGGGCCCTCAGGACCCTGAACTATGTTAGAAGAATGTTTCTGGGGATTTTTGATGTCTGTTTGCTGTCAGACATGAGGAGAAGAGGGCAGAGCACCACACTGGACTCTGCTTGCCACGCTGACACTGACAAAGACTTCTATTTTTAAGACTCACTCCCACTCTGGGCTGTGTCAGATATTTGATATCTTTGGGATTAAACAGGCAGAAATGGTGTCTCAGCTGGAGAAAAGCCTACAGAGGCAGCTGACGGCCTCCACTTTCTTTTCCAGGCTCAGCTGGATGCAACCACAGAGATGCTGGCAAAGGAGAAAAGAAGGGGTGTAAGGGAAGGGATGAACTAGGGTTAACTGCTCCTGTTACCCACACCAGTGAGCTGTGTTGCTCTCACTCTTTGCTTCCCTGTCTCTTGCCCTGAGATGTCTAGACAGAATAATAATCCAATTTGTGGACCTGACCAAGCCACTCTGAGTGCAGCAGTGCTTCTCTGAGATGAGTACCAGGGCATAAACACCCCACAGTATGTGGGGGACCCAGCAAACGGACTGGAGCTTCTTCCCACAAGGAAACAGGAAAGAGAAGGTCAGGATTTCTAAGGAAATGGCCATTTCTGGCCATTTCTGGAAATGGCCGGAAGTTTTCTGCCATTCCAGGTCTGCAGGGATGTGGAGCAGTGGTGGGATACAGGGTTTGGGGCAGGAGCCAAGGGCTGTATGCTGTCAGTCTGTCCCCCTGGCAGGGATTATCTCCCTTTTCCAGAGACCAGCATCCTTCTGCCCCACAGAGAATGGCTGCAGGACCTGCCTTTAGGCTTTAGCTGCTCACTTGGCCCTAGCAGGGTGCTTTACTGGAAACATGCCATGTTGGCTTCTTGCTCCCAGCACATTCCCCTCAGGATGGTTTCGTTCTGCAGCACACAGAGCCGAGCTGGGCTGGAGGAAGCTTTGCAGGCAGGGAAATAGCAGCATATGACCACCTTCCTTTTCCTAAGCAACTCCAGTTTTTGGCTCTCCCTGGTCTTGCTGTCCCCCCCCAAGCCACAGCAGCAGGAGAGCAGCAGGAGAGGTTCTGAGAGGGTAATGGACCAAAAATATTCAGTCTTTTGCAGGAATGGCCCCTTTCTCTGCCTAATTCCACCCTCGTCACCAAACCCATTTCTATAAGCACTGGGTTTTTTTTTAATAGATCATTTCCCCCTTTGCATACTAAAGAGAGGATCAAGAAAGAAGCACTTTGCATATGAAAGATGGGAAACACCTACCGAGTGAATGGAGCTGTCTGATGCCTGACTCAAACTACAACTTCTCCTATTGCCCGAGGATTCTCAAGGGGGAATAAAAACAAGTGGAAAAATGGCAGAAGTCTGTACCTTGCCTACAACCAGAGCCCTTTTTCATCAAGAACCTTTGCTCAATTAGACATTAAGTCCCACAAAATTTCATTCAGAAAAAAAAAAAAGCTAGTTTGTTTCTCTTTCCCCTTTTTTTCCTTCCTCTAGCAGAGTTTTGTTTGCATATCAGCTGTGCAAGTGTTCCCCAATGAAAAAGAAATATGAATTCTTTCTGGATTAAATCCATGTGCTATAGGTCAGCTTCCATCTAGACTAATAGCTTTTTCCTGGAGAGCTCTAAATGACTTTTTAAGAATGTGCTTTTATAATGGAATTTAAATTTCTCTTTGAACATACCACCAGCAAAACTGCAGTGGAGCTCTTGAGAAAAAGAGCTTTTTTCTTTGTATTTTCTAAGGAGATAAGAATGCCCTTTCCCTGGGATTAGGGAAGGGTTCAGTGAGTTTCACTGTCACCTCGTTATCTCGCTCCCTGTCTCCCTGACAGGGAGAGACAGGCACTCCTGAGCAATCCATCTCCTGCTCTGGCTGCGGCAAATCCTTGTGCACCGAACAATTCCTACCGAGTTCTTTTGTTTTGCTTTTTCAGTCTAGCAGCAGGATCGTGCATACCCTTGAGAAGACCTACAGTTTTTTTGTTAGTGAGACTCCTGAGTATGTTAAATCATCATGAAAAATTAATGAGACTGCAAAACTCTGCTTCCCACGTAGTCTGCCAGGAAAAGTTTAGTTTTATAAACCTTTCCATTGACTCGTGCAAACGGCCTTACCTTTACGCCAGGCAGCTGCTGCTGCTGCTGTGGGTGCAGGTGGTTGTGCTGGGATAGAGCCAGAGACAGAGGGCTCAAGGCTCCCACCCAGCCTTCAGTGCCAGAACAGCTCTGTCTGCACTGGGAAAATCATACTTGCTAAGCCTTGTTTAGAAGGAAATAAAAAAAGGAGTGAAATGGAAAGGGAAAGGAAAAGAAAATCTCCACCTTAGTGTCCCAGGCTGAAAGAGGCCAGGAGGAAAGTGGTGTTTTCTGACATCTGTGTTTTTTTGCTGATGCAGTGAGCATTGATGATGAAGAGCCTTGGCTAGGGCAGAAGGTGAAGACCACAGAGCTGAGTGAGCAGCATGGATGAGAAATGCATCTCTGTCAGGTGGCTTAACTCTCTGTAACGTACCTCTTGCGGGCTGCAGTGTTCATTTCAAGACCTGTCTGAATGGCCAAGGAGTACTCAGACAAGCAAAGAAAATGGCTCCAGTGACAGCTTTGCCCCCATTGAATGCACGAGGTCTAAACCAGTGCTGGACTGTGTGAGAGCCACAGGAGAGAGACCCCCCCAGGCACGGCAGCCTCTGGCCGGGGACATCAGAGCTGTCTGACAGCAGTGAGTGCCCTGCCAGTGCTCCCGGGCGGGTGGGGCTCCCTCAGCGTGAATATCCTGTACCAGACACAAATGGAACCCTTGGGCTTTCAGAAAGGATTTGTGTGCTGCTGACCTCGGGCTGTGCTCTGTCAAGCAGAATCTGAAGAGCTTAGGTCTGTTGCCCTGGTCTAACAAATGCCAATGTACTTGTGAATATGGGATGGCTCCTTGCCCATGATTTTGGGCTTGTTGATGTTTCCAGAAAATGTTGATGATTGTGGCTGCTAACCTGGCTTAAGACACCAGGTAAGGGAGCATATGGCACAGGGGGATGAGGGATGTGGGGGTTTATGGAGGAGATCTTTGGACTGAAACCCATGTTTGCCCACAGCTGATTGCACTAAGGCTCTGTCTGAAACACGCTGAGCTGCCCAACAATAGCTCTCCCGTTGCTGCAGAAGGGAGAGCACACCATGTTGCAGGATCAGAACCTGCCCGCGAGGCCAAACCAGGAAGCCCCCCTGGCACAAATAGCTGTGCTTGGTGCTCCTGGCCCCAGGGCAGGAGCAACCGGGACCCCGGCTGGGCAGCACACGTCGCCAGAGCCCGAGTCGCGGGTGGGCAGCCTTGCAGGCTGCGAGGGACTCTGTCTGCACCCCCGGTGGGAGGATGGGACACACCTCGGCAGGACTGGGGGGTCCCGGTCCCAGGAAAACCCGGTGACACCGACCACTTCCACACACAGAACCGGTGGTGGCGGCAGGGCTGCAGTTCCCACCCGCCGGGGCACCGGCTCCGCGTCCCTGTCCCGATCCCGCAGCTCCTACCTGGGCGAGGCGGGGTCGCGACCGCGGCGCGTCCCCTCGGGCCGCGGCTCCCGGGGCGGCGGGGCGGGCGCGGCCTCCATGGCCGGCGGCGGCGGGCGCTGTCCGTGCCCGCGGTGCTGAACACTCCGGAGCGGTGGTGGCGGTAGCGCCCCGGCGCGTCCCGGCTCTTGCCCGGCTCGGCTCGGCTCGGTGCGGCGCGGCTCTGCCCGATTCGGTGCCGCTCTACCTGGCCCGGCTCGGCTCAGCGCAGCTCGACTCGACTCGGCTCGCCTCGGTGCCGCTCGGTTCGGCTCGGTTCGGTTTTGCCCGGCTGGGCTCTGCCCGGCTCGGCGCGGCGCTTGCGCGGCCGCGGAGGCGGGCCCGGCGCGGGGGGGGGGGGCACGGGGGCGCAGCCGCCGGCGCCGGGAGAGCTGCGGGGGGAACTGTGAGCCCCGGGCCAGCCCGGCTGTCGGGGATGGGGCTGAGCTTAAGGGTGCGGAACAGGAACTCGAGGCACCGGGCATCCTTTGGGCGAAAATATTCCCTCATCCCTGCAGTTGTGCTCCTGCTTGGCCCGGGCTGGGAATGCTCCCAGAAGTGCTCCTGGCCCTGTGTGGCAGGTGCAGGGCAGCGTTTTGAATTGTTGGCTTTTAGAAGCATTAAGTAGGTAAAGGATCTTTTGAAATAGATGGTAGGTTTGAAACAACTGAGTTGAAAGCATGGAGAACACAAGGAGGTCAGGCATGTCCACCTCCTTGCAGGATCCTTCAGTCCTTGTCTATCCATACTATGACATTGCTCTGAGCCGGGTGGTAGCCACACGTGTCTCCTTGTGCATGGGGATAGCTTCCTACACAGCTGGTGGAAGGTGGCTGCTCCTTTTGTAGCTGCTCTCATGCCAATAACCATGCCAATGACTCGTGTAGGAAGGACTTGGGGCTTTCTTGTGGCTGTGTGTATGGCCATGGGAGTGGCAGCGACCTTCTCTGCCTTGTCACTATCCTTTGTGTGGCTGTGGGGATGGCTGTGACCTTCTCCTTCCTCGTAGCCATCTCTGTGGACCTCACAGTGGCAGTGACCTTCTTTCTTATGAGGGTGGCATCCTTTTTGCTTCACACATACAGAACAGCTGAAGCAAAAAGGGAAAGTATTAGAGTGGAGAGTATCCTATAACTTCCACTAATCCTCTAGCTGCTTAGAGTAAGCCCTTCCTGCCTTAATGACTTAAATGCCCGAGGCAGTTTAAAGAACAAAAAGCTTTTCCTAATGCCAGGGTGGGTGACTCTCCCACCGAAGGCTGACATCTCTCTGAACCCAGCAGGAGGGAGTTTCCAGGACAGCCTGCGGGCAGCGCCGCTGGACCAGCGTGGCGCTCTCTTCTGGGCAGGGCCGCAGGGAAAAGCCTGCTGTTCTGAGCCTAGCCACAGAAATGTCACTTGCCTGGTAGGATCGGATCCACTGCGAGGAGCAGCTCCAGAGCAGCTTGTATTGGTGTGGCCCAGCAGGAAAGACTGAAACCTGGTATCTGCTGAAAAGATTAGCTAGCATTAATGTGGTGACAAGGACATAGGTGATATTTCCTTTTCATTCTTCCCGATGCTAAATAAAAATTCTTGCAACAGTAATGATATTAATAGAGCCATGGGAGCCACAAGGATGGTGGGAGTCAGCTGGATTCCAAACATCCCACTGCTTCTGACAGACAGGCACATCTTACAGCTTTAGTCTGGCTCAGCCCGAGGTGCGAACTCCTTGTCTGGTAAGTGGGGATGATCACGCTTCCTCACTCCCACAGCTTGGCAGGTTTCCTCTGTACTGCTGCAAGGTATTCAACACATGGATTAATTATTTTTCATTGCCCTTAGCCAGGGGCTATAGCAGGGCTTGTGCTCCCAGCTGGCTGCAAAGCACTGCCCTAGGCAGCAGCGGTGTTGCCCACATCTCTCCTGGGGCTGCTGCTGCTGCTGCTGCTGCACTGCCAGGGCTGAGGGGACCGGCTGTAGTGGCCAAATCAGGGAATCCAGGAGTCCCTTACTTCAAACCTGCTTGGCTCCTGCCCCTGCAGTGCAGCAGAAGAGGAACTGCCTCTCCCATCAGCCAGAAGCTGACGCTCTCCTTAATGTGTTGTGTCATTTGGAATATTGCCACTCTGTGACCTCCCTGTGCTTGGCCAGCTTGAGACTGGTGGGGCAGATCTCAGTGTCATTCTAGGGGAGGCATGTGCTGATCCCAAGATGTCCTCTCCTTCCAGAAACAACCTAAGGGTGAGCAGGAAGAACACGTAAATGGGGTTCCCAAACTATTTTAGGAACTAGGGACATGAATGCTTCCCACAAGACAATTCCATCAAGATGTGAACATCCTTCATCCAGAGGAACTCTTTCTATCACAGTGCCTGGCAAACCACAATGGGTAAGTCAGCAGGATGGAGGCCAAGTGGTCTGGAGCAGTCTCTTTGGATTGGGATGCATCCCTGCCTCTTTTTCTGCAGACAATGCTACCCTGAATCTCAGGGAAACCATGCTCAAAGCTGACAGCTTGAAGTGGTGACACCACCATGGTGTTTTGCACAGTGCAAAAACACTCATGTCATGAGTTTCATAGACACCCAAGGCCCTGAAGTCATCCTGGCCAAAGCAAGGCTGGGATCATTGCGCAGCTGCCTCGGATTGCAGCAGACTGCTGGTTTCCAGGCAATGTGCACAGGCTCATGGATCTGCAGCCAGCTTATGAACCCTGGTTTGTCACTGCTCACTGGAGCAATGAAATAGCCAGGGTATTTCTGCTGCTCGAAGCCAGTGACAGTGTGCCAGACACCTCCCGTGCTGGAAGATTTCCATGGGTACAGCAGCAGTCCTGGCTGCTCCTGCTGCATAAACCTCCCATTGTCTCAGCCACTGAAATTGCTTCCTTAGCCAGAGAACAGCTCTCTGGCGGGGGCAGCACTGCATTAGCCAACTGAGCCCCAGTCATTTCACTGTGCAGAGCTTATTTTACAGGTGAATGTACCTGCCCACTTCCTGAAACTTCAGGAGGGGTTAATTTAGAGATATAAAGTGCTTTAGTCATGGTTTCAGTGCCAGGACCTGAGACAGAGCTGTTTGTCTGAACATTTACATTTTACACCAAAGCCATTGGTGCTGGGTGCCTGAAGAGAAAGGCCCAGATGGATGCTGGGTCTCCTCTACACAGCCAGTTTGATTTACTGCTGTCCCAGCAGCACAGCCAAGCAATGTCATTGTGCACAGAAGATGTGTGTCTCTGCAGGTGTCTGCACTCCATGGAGCCCACCTTTTTCTGAGTTCTTAGGAGTATAACTACTTGAAAGAATAAGATTTAGTGCCTTTTTGTTCAGTGCTGTTTGTGACCACTCTGTACTGGGATGGGCTTGGAGGAACCATCACCTTCCAAAATCTGTGCAGTTGTCTGTGTTGATAAGAAGTATCTTCCCCAGTGTACGCCATTTTAAGGTATGAGGTTGAAAAGGGCTCAGGAATCAGGCTCACAGGTCGTTTTTGGTTGCCAGTCATCATTTCTGCCCAGGGTGTGTGCTGGAGCATGGCCCACATGCTGCACACAGAGGAGAGATCCATGCAGGGCCCTTCTCTCTTTCTCAGGCTTCTGCGAGGCTCCTGCAGTGCTGGAAAGCTCTGAATAGTTGTTGACCCAGTAGCAGGGCTGAGAAGGTTGCAGGCATATGGCAGTTATGTTTCTGGGCACTGGTACATTGCAAACTGGAGCAAATAAGAGATGTGCTGAATTTGCACTGTGTTTGAAGGGGCAGGAGGCCCATGGAGACCCAATTCCACTTTGTCTTGGCAGAGGAAGTCTCACTGTGGCAATATTGTCCCATTTTTCCTGGTGCTGTGTGCTGGGAGCGCAGCCACATTCGCTCTGAAGCCGCCCATATGTTCACACCATTTCCAAGCGTGATTGACAGTGAGCCAGTTCCCTCCAAGCATCCTGAGATATCCCAGACTAATTCATCCTTTGTACATAAATATTCTTCCTGTGACATTTGGGACACAAATTCTCAGCCTGGGGAAGGCCAGAGAAGGCACTGGGGTATGTGACACACCTTGACTAACTGCCTGTTACAATACCTTCACAGTCTAAACAAGGTCCCAATGGCACCAGTGCCAGCGTGTCAGTGTCATCCAGAGATGGCCCAGTTGACATTTGGCTGAGGAAATTGGCCAAAACGGCTCATTTCAGGAGGATCAGAGCCTTGGGGGGATGAAAACCAGTTCTTTTGGCTCAAGAGCAGATATATGAGCAGAGTGGAAAGCTTACACTTCTCATATTTGTTGAAATGTTTCTGCTTTTTTTTTTTTGGTTAGTAACTGCGCTTCAGAAATGCTCCAAGTATTTCATCTGGTGCTTCCAGAAAAAGGCATCTTTAAATGTTTGTTCCAAACCTTTCTTATCAAAAGGTTTCAATAACAACAGGGCAAAGGAAGAGTGCTTTTAATCAATTCCTTCTGAAAGTACTGAAGGGAACAAAATATTCCAGGGAGAAAGGAAATGGAACGTTTCCTTTTTTCAAACCTAGTTCTGAACCCTAATTGTATTGTAGCCCACCCTAATCCCATGTGTTTGGACTGCACAGTGTCTCTAGGCCTGGGCAAACCCTCAGCCTTTCTGCAGAGATCAAGTCAGAAGGGCCAACAAAATATCCACATTCCCAAAGGAGAATCACTTGGCTCAGGATCTCACTCAGGGACTCGAAATGGTCACCCAGAGAAAGGCATCACCCTCTTGAATTATGATTTCCATCCTGTTGGAACAGGGATTATTTGCACTTTCAGAAGTTTTTTGCCACTTGAGTGAAGCTCTCAGCAGCCAGGCACAGTCCAGCAAGTCTGCAAGTGCTTCATGTGATGCTTAAGATCTTTTGCTTTTTATATTTTTAATATATTTGTAGCTTTGTAGATTGCTAAAGCATGGCTGTAGCTTCTAGTAGTTTTCTTCTCTTTCTTCCCTACATTTAGGAACAATAGGATAACTTTACAAACCTAAATATTGTGTAGTCTTATTTCAAGAACAGAACAAACTACAAGGATGTTCTGTTTTCCAACCAGAATCTGGACCAGACATAATAAAAGTGGGGCAAAAGAAAGCTCTGGACTGCTTCCAGTGGACACCCCAGGAATTATTACCTAATCAACGAACCTTTTAAGTGGACAGTATATGATAAATATACTAATTGACTAACCTTATAAAAATTGTACAATTACTATACCACGTGTGATTTTTGCCATATAGTGTACTTGCAAGCTTTCAAGTAAAGGTTTGCTTTTATATTCACTCTAACATTATTGGAAAGAACTATTCTATTTTCCAGGCACCTCCACCCCTTCCCTTCACCCAAGTACTAATTATTGTTGAACTAGTCCTTTAATATTTAATTGCCACCTTGACTCCCCTTTTCATCTCCTCCCTTCCCAGGCTGGTCCTTCCTGTGTTTGTGCTCCCAACCAGCTGCACACCTTGACCCTCTGCACAAGCAGAGCCAGTGTTCCTGCTGAGCCCAGTCAGAATCCATGCAGCATCCCTGTGAAGTGGCACCACTGGAGCCCACGGAGATTCTTCAGTCCAGCTCAAACCCTGCAGCCAAGGTTGGTCTCTGGACTTGCTTTTGAGTTCTGCTGGCAAAGGGAAATGAGATGGTTTGTTAGGCTTTAATGGAGTTTGGCTGGGATGAGAGGGACCAAATTTGCCACTTTTTTCTTCTTGCATCAGACTCAAAGTGGGTCACTATAATTCGTGTAGCCCCAAAGCAGCCATACCTGGAATAATTGTGACTTTTTGGAGTTCACAAAGGGCATGTGACCACGTCAAGAGCAAGCTGGCTCCTGGCTGCTCATTTGCAGCTTGTGAGCCCAGGCCACTGGGCTGTCCGTGTCCTCCTAGATCTGGGCTGAAGCCATGGCTGGAATGAGGAACCTCCCTGGGCCCCTGCTGATGACAGGGCAAACAAGTTGCTGTCTGCAGCATTCCATGCTTTCCCCAAGGACTACATTTCCATAAAAGATGAAAAAACCTGCCTGACTGGCTGTCCCGGCCACTTTCCACATCCTCACACCCTCCCAAGGCTGGGTCCCGTGTCCTACATCTGAAGGCTGGGTAGTGAACAAGGTCAGCAAACCTGTATTTGTCTCTGCTGAGAGTGTCTGCAAGTGAGAAAAACTAAGTGGACAGATTAATTTTTCATTTGCTCAGCCTTTGACCACTTCAGAGGACTCAGACTGGAATGATAAGTCTTCAGGAGCAGAAAATATTGGAAGAGCTGACAAGATGATGGGTTTTTCAAGGCAGCATTAAACACAAGTATGCACAGAACTCACCCACAGGACTTGAGGCAGGACCCTGCAGGCTGCAATGATGCACAGGGAAGGGGAAAAGAGGGGATGTCTGGTTCCAAATGGGAAGAGGGCTGCCCTGCACATCCTGAGATATTTCTGTGCTGTGCCATGATTGGTATCCCTGTGGAAGTACCAACAGGCAGCTATGATCCTTACTGCTTTTAAACAGGACCAAGCTGCCATTACATCCTTTAGCTGTCTTTGATAGTTTTAATTTTGGTCCATTTCAAAACAAATGTCTCAGCAGCTCTTTGATCCCCATGAGTCTCTCCAGCTAAAGCCCATTTAAGGTTCCTGCCTGGTCTCTCTTCCCAGTCTAGGGAATATGCTGACCTTTCTCCTAGCTGGAGGAAACACCTCAACCCCTTTTTAATCCCACAGCGCAGCTGCTTGAAGGACCAGAGCTGGGGGAGGCAAGGGAGGCAAGAGGAATTGCCTTATTGTGTGTTTGGTAGGAAGTGTGCCTTCAGGCCTCCCAGAACTCTTTGATACACTGTGTTCCCATCCCTCCCTCTCTGCAAGGCCTGGAGAAGGATTGAGTTCCTAGCTCAGCTCAGGAGCCTCGGGCAGCACATCGCTGCACACAGCCGTGCCTGGAGACCCAGCCCTGTGCCTCATCTGCAGTCCTGACACATAATACAGAAACAGCCTCCCACAGCATCCAGACTTCAGCTCCTTCAGTGGGCTTCTGGCAGCTGCCTCCCAGATCCTCCCAGCAGTTCCCGAGTGCCATCTGTTGACTCGATAGCGGTCATGCAAAAAATGGAGAGGAGCCAGGATAAGGCTGGGTGAAGTGCACTTGGGAAAAGTGGCAGTATGGCACTGAGTGGCTCTGGAGGAGTTTCACAGAGTGCAAAAGGAAAAGGAGAGAGGATTTCAAGCTGAAGTTGTTCCTGCTGGTGGAAGGGCTGATGAAGGGATGCCAGGAATATTTCTCGGAGCAGGCAAGTTTGCATTTTTTGAAGAATCAGATTCTTTCCTTCAGTCTTTCTGTAAGGCAGAGAGACAGAGTCTTACTGATAAAATATGGGGCAAAACTTTGTGCCAGATGCTGAGTGCTGTCCTGGAGCAGGGAGATGGCAGACTACTGTCAGGGATGGTTCTTTGTGCCAAAACTGAAAGGCCTTGCAGCACACAATTAGAGAAAGGGACTATTTCACTGTCACAAGCACAAAATGGAGAGGTCATTGCCCTGCTTTCTTTCCTTGGCCCCAGAAAAATCTCCAGCAAACTTTGGCCCAAGTGGAGAGCGAGGGCTCCAAGTAGGCAGCTGAAGGCTGTGCTTAAGGACAGTCAGCTGAGCCCCTGTACAATGCAGCCACAGCAGGGCAATGCAGAAAAGACCCCTTTATATACTTTTGATTCCTCCAGCTTCCAGGCTTTCCTGAAGGAAGCTGCTGTCCACCCCAGCGACTTCTTCAGGGGCAGCCTGAGGTTAGCAAGAGCTGAGAGATCCATGAAGCAAAAACCACAGAGCCAACCTGGGTACACTTCATGTGCTGAGCAGTTTCAGAGGTGGCACCAGCCAGACCACAAGAGAGCCCAGAATTAGACTGTCCCAGCAGGTCTTCTGGGATTTGAAAGAAAAAAGAGATTAACTCTAGGTGTGGTGTACAAATTGCTGAGTGAGTAATGAGGCTGGTTTCTCCAGATGTCCTTCCTGTTGCTCATGGATGCAGGACACACTTGCTGTCTGAAGTACTCTGTCAAGCTGCTGCGTGTGGGAAGCGCTGCCACCAATGCTGGAGAGCAGGATTGGTGTCCTGCAGCCACCCAGGTGGGAGTGTTGGTGTGAACAGGATTCAGTGTGTCCTCAAGTCCTGCAGGACTCCCAAAATGTCTTGCATCCAGCACACCCCGCTCACTAGAGCAGGAGTAATAGGAACCTTCTCTGGCTCCTCTCCTTCCCAAAAGCAAACCTCTGGGTATTG
The DNA here is from genome assembly GCF_028551555.1 of Melozone crissalis. NCBI lineage: Eukaryota > Metazoa > Chordata > Aves > Passeriformes > Passerellidae > Melozone > Melozone crissalis. Next base: position 4,314,786 of record NW_026535796.1, on the reverse strand, counting down.
GAATCCCTGGTGCCTGGATGATGGTCCAGAAGGATTGCCCATAGCTTGATGCAGGCACAGACCTCATTGGAAGGCAGTGCCAGTTTTGGGATTGATGCTGCACTTTAGAGAAAATCAGGGGTTTTGACAGCTTTTTACTGGGGACAGCTGTGGTGTTACTGCAGCCCTTTCTGGCCACAGTGCTGGGAATAATTAAATGTACATGCATATTCATAATCCCATAAATCTTGGCACATTCATAGGGTTCTGCTTTCTCCTCTGACTCTCCCAAGGGCACCAGCAGGTCCCCAAACCAGCCTGTTTTGCCCCACTGCTGCAGCTGCAGAAGCTGCTTCCTTGACTGGGCCCTTTTGCCCATGGGTTTCTGTGTCTGCAGTGTTCACTGAGGGTTCCCATTGATGTCAGATGATGATGCAGAAGTAGGTGCCTGTCATTTGTACCACTCAGACATGGTAAAGGACAGCTGAGACATGTCAGCTCTTTGTATTGAGGTCAGGAGCAGCTGAGACTGCCCTGGAGGGAAATGCAGCTCTCCAGCAACATCAGCAAAGGCAAAGTTATTTTAGGGATCTTCGCCCCTGGTTCATGGCACTGCTCATTGCTGGAAGAGCTTGGTCACACTGCCAGGAATGGCAGGGACATAGGATGCCATGGCTATGAGGTCTGGAAAAGTTTGGAGAAATTCCTTGTGAGCAGTTGGCTTAAGCCTTGATAATTTGAGCATGACATGGGCAACACAACGGACCCAGCTGCATGTGGTGTTCAGCCAGCACTGCACACAGAACCTGGCCTTGGAGTTTGGGTAATGGTTTCTGTTTTAACCTGAACCTCAGCATCAACATAGTCTGCAGTGTCCTTGAGGCAAGAGACATGACCACCTCACAAAGAGGACAATGCACAGGATAATGCACTGGGGTCCCTCACCCCAAAAGGCCACACAAAGACTTGCATTTCCTTCAGGGTGACCTTGCAGCGGCTGTTGCTTTGTTTTCTTCCCTTTCCTGGCTGCCAGCAGGCACAGGGAGCAAATGAGCTATGCTGCACTGCAGGAGGGGTGCTGGGGGGACACATTTTTGGTGCTGGGGTTTACATCCCTGGCCAGGGCAGGTTGTGATGGCTGGTCAGGACAAGGTGTCTCCCAGGAGGCAGATAACAAAAAGAAATGCAGGCAGTGCTGGATGGTGCCTATGCTGATGAGGGCTTCAGTGTTTCCATGAACACTGACTCCCTGACTCAACCCAGTCCTGGGTGACCTTGTCCCTGTGGCCTCCAGCCCAGCTAAAAATGGGATATCACTCTGCCCTCAAAAGAGAGTGTGCCAGCTTGGAAAACCAAGGCAGTGCCATGCCACAGTTCCCCTCCATTCCCAGGTCAAGGTAAAGCTCCACATGACTCTGCATCTCCTGCACAGCTGTGTCCACTGCAAACGTCTTGACAAGCACTTGGGCTCCAGCAAAGCTCCTTTTCCCGATTTTCTGCCCACAGCTGAGTCTTCATTTCCTTCATCAAGCCTGAATCCAGAAGCACTGCCTTGGAAATGGTTTCAATTTCCTTTCATCATTGAGTACCTACTAATTAATATAGGTCACTCTGTCCCTCCAAGAGCTTTTACTAAGCTGTGCTTCCATCTCCTTAGTGCCTTAGCCATGATGTCCAAGTCATGTGCAAAGAAGGGACCAGATTCTGAGTTCTGCAAAGTCTTTGGCAGATTTCCCTTCAACTACTCCAGGTTTCAGGTCAGTTTTCTTGAATTTTGTGAGGAGTTGAACTCCTTAAAGGTTTAGAGTGGACAGTGGGCAGCAGTGGACCAGCTTGGTTTTTTTAACATACGAACATAGAAGGGCCCACATTAAGGGGGGGCTGTGCATCAATCCTTGGGCAACAAAACATTCCCTGGTGTACTTCCATCTCCTGTTTGCCTCACACTCGATCTGTGTCTCTCAGGATGGAGGGAGAGGGCAGCCAGTCTGTGCTGAGGGAGAATGTAGCACATGGCCAGGACATATGGCTGAGGTTTCTTCAGCCTGGAGGAGACTCATTGGGGTCTGCAGCTTCCTCACAAGGGGCAGCGGGGGGGCAGCTCCGATCTCTGATCTCTGTGACCAGGAGCAGGAGCCGAGGGAACAGCTGGAGCTGTGTCATGGGAGGGTTAGACTGGATATCAGGAAAAGTTTCTTTCCCCCAGAGGGTGGTCAGGCACTGAGCAGGCTCCCCAGGGAGTGGGCACAGCCCCAAAGCTGACAGAACCCCAGGAGGGTTTGAACAATGCTCTCAAACACAGGGTGGGATTGTTGTGGTGTCTGGGCAGAGGCACGAGTTGGGCTGGATGATCCTGTGGGTTCCTTCCAACTCAGGATATCCTATGGTGAGGTAAGGGTTCATGTGGCGACTCAAGATGCAGCAGCTGAATGCTGTTCCCTCAAAGCCCCGTTGCTACTTGTTACTCTCCTGAGGGTTATTTTGGCAGCTTTCGGACAGGGACTCATAGGAGTCCCTCTGCTTTGGCTGTGTGCTTCCTGCTAGTCCTGCTGCCAGCTGGTGATGCCCACCCCACAGCACTCTTCTGTTCCTTCCTGAAAGAAAGGCCCACTTTAACAGGGGGGAAATCATTCCCAGAGAATACTGAAATTAAACAGAAAAAGGCAAATCTGACCCATGTTTTCCCATGCAGGCTCGTGCACACACTCACACTCACAAGACGTGCAGGACCCCAGATATTTCCCGGCCCCGCCAGGCGTGGAGCCAGCCATGCATAACAAACAACACGACCCCGTGAATGGCCACGCAGCGAAGCCAAGCTGTTTGCCTGATCCATCCGTCATTGTTCAGCCGGCTTTTCCCACTTTGAACGAGGGTTTGTGGCATCAGGAAGTTAAAAGGAGTCAGGAGGGGGGAAAAGGGGGAGTGTTTCTTTTAAAAAGAGAGTGAGATTGGAGAGGAGGACACAGGCACTCCAAACCCTGTCTGTGCTTGGTATATTAGGCAGCCAGTGCTCTTGGCTGGGAGCCCAGACGAGGCTTTTGTAATCAAAACATGATCTTGTATGCTGTGCAACCAGTGCTGAGAAAGGCCGTCTGATGGCTCTCCTCTTTTAGCTCTGCTCTGGAATCCGCCGGGCTCCGCCGCCGATGTCCAACATGCACCGAGCTGTGAGTGCTGCCTGCGCGGGGCCTGGGAGGGGCGGGGGCGCTGGGGTCCCTCACCCCAAAAGGCCACGCAAGGACTTGCACTCGCTTCCTTCAGGGTGGCCTTTCGGCGGCCGTCGCTTTGTTTTCTTGCCTCGCCCGGCTGCCAGCAGGCACGGAGAGCAAACACGCCGTACCGCACCGCGGGAGGGGTGCTGGGGGGGAGCGCATTTTGGGTGCCGGGGTTTACATCCCTCGCCGGGGCAGGTTGTTGTGGCTGGCTCAGAATAAGGTGTCTCCCGGGAGGCAGATAGCAAACAGAAACGCAGGCAGTGTTGGATGGTGCCTGTGCTGGTGAGGGCTTCAGCTGCAGCTGTCAAGGAAGAGGATATTTCTTAAAAAGAGCGGATACATTTGCTTACGCAGAAGAGCGTTAGTACGGGCCGCTCCTGTCCCCTTTCCCTCCCCCCCTTCCCCGCCATTCACACTTTCCCAACCCTGCTGTCTCCGAGGTCTGGCTGTAGAAGCAGGCGATCGTAGAAGTGTATGGGGAAACACTGCACGCAGAGACAGTCTGGAGCGCGGTGTCCCTCCAGCCCCCGAGGAGCTGCGTAGCCAGTGTGTGTGCCACTTAGGAGAGGGGCTGTCACACAACGGGATGTCGTCATTTAACTGAAGCCCAAAGCCGATAGCTTTCAATTTTCTCCTTTTGTGACATTTTAATTTGCAATAGAATGAGGCCTCTCGTTCCGTGGCTATGCCCTGCTCTCGCGGAGGCTTTGGGTTCAGCTGATTGCTGATTCAAAGCCATCGCACGTTTGTTCTGCCAAAACCATTTATAACTCTGTCGCGGTGACATACGGGCACCTTGGCTCCCCGGAAGAGCTTTACTCTGGGGAGGGCACGGTGGAGCCACACTTTCCATCCTGAGCATCAGCTCCGGCACGGGCTGGAGCAGCGGGTTCGTTCCAGAAAGGGAGGACAGGGCCCGGCCCCCTGTTATCGGCTGGCTCGGAGCGGCAGCTGACGAGCAAACGCTGACTGGGCTGAAGTGTACAATGGGTGAGCCCCTGGGAGCTGAGCGTGGGCTCCACACGCTGCCCAGCGCTTCAGTCGCGGGGCCCGGGTGTGCGGGTGAGCGACCCCTCCCGCCCACAGCTTCTCAGCATTTGCTGAAACAGGTTGTGCACAGAGAAACACCATAATGGCTTCGTTAATAAAGGGAAGGAGAAGTGCTGAACACCAGCAAACTTTCCTTCCAGTGACTTGTGTCCAGCTGGAAATGGAAAGACTCCCTCCCCCCCAATACCAGCCGTCTTGCAGTGTAGACAAAATGCTGACAAATGGGCAGAGGGAGGACAGCGTGACAGGCCTTTTCCATTTTTTTGCCTTAAAAAGAGAAGAGCATGAATAAAACCTCTGCAGGAATTTTAAATTTTTTCTCAAGCCTGCAGCTCTGCCAGTTCTCCTTCAAAAGAATCTGAAGATGAAAGGGGTGTGTTTGAGGGCATGCACCACTTTGATCCCACCCTCGGCAGCCAACACCCCAGAGCTCAGTACACAGTGAACCTGCCAATTTAGTGCTCCCAGAACAGCTTCTGTTCAGGTAAACACCGAATTTGGCTTTAATCAGCCTTGCAAAATGCCCATGGAACTGTATCCACCCACAAAGGCAATCTGCTCACCTGTCGCATATCCGATGATGAATGGCAGTGGAAAAGCCATTTGTTTCCCACAGATCTTGACAAAATCCCATTGTCCAGCAGAAGAATGTGTGGAGGCAGTTTAAATGTTCTCGTTGTCCCACCGGGGCACAGATGTGTGCCTGTGTCCCTGTGTCCTGGTGAAGCAGCCCTTGGCAGGGGCTGTAGGATCAGATACCCCTCACAAGGGACGCCAGTGGGGATGGGCTGGTGCAGGAGCTGCGGTCTGTGTCATGAGCAGGTTCTGCTGCCTTCCCTCACTGATGTCTGACAAGGTGCCTGAGAACACATGAAGGTGAGGGTCATGTACTGCATGCAGATAAGCAGGGTGTTAACTCTGGAGCCCACTGACAGCCATCAAAGTGGGGCAGCAGCGCTTTGCTCAAACTACCTCATTGCTGAACAAAAATTGTAAGAAAAGGAAATGTGAATTCTGTCAGGAAAAGTCAGGGAGAAGTGATGGGAAAGACTCTTTCACTTCCCACCTTGTCCAGACAGAAGGAGCAGGCTTCATCCTGTTGGTAAAATGACTGAGAAGAGCTTTGCTCCTTGTGTTTCTAGGATGCTGCTGTGGATGATGCTGTGTTAAGGAAGAAAGAGCAGAAAGATGTTGAACTTGATAAGAAAATCTTGGCTTTGCGGAAAAAAAACGAAGCACTGATACGAAGGTACCAGGTGAGTCTGCAAGTCCTTACCTTCCCCAGCTCTGATCTGGGGTCCTCAACTCACAGTGTAGATTGTCAGCACAGTCAGAATGACCGTGTTACATAGATAGCATGTTTGTACTGGAAACACTCAGAGCAGGTGGGTAGAGCTCTGCCTTTAGCTTAGGCTTTACCTTAGCCTTTAACTACAATTCTTGAGCTGCTTCAGAGAACAGACACTGACACTTGCCTCACTGCTGCAGCATCTCCTCACCCACTGCCACCTTCCTCTGTCTGCATCCCATAACTGGGACACAAGTTGGTCCACTCCCTCTTAGACGTGGAGGTGGGTCCATTTAACAGAATTAAACAGGAAAATGAACAACATCCAGGTACAGGCTTGTGATAAGGGCTATCTGTGTTTCAGGAAATAGAAGAGGACAAAAAGCGAGCAGAACAGGAGGGAATGGCTGTTACCTCCAGGAGGCCCAAGCAGGATGGACTCACCATTACCATCACCAAAGCTCACAATGTAAGTGGTGCCTCTCCTTCACCACGGGCCAGCTCTCACTCCAGTCCTGCTCCTGCAAAATGGCATTTCTGAGAGAGACCATCCACAACAAAGTTCTTTGAGCACAGGAAATACATCCTAAGCCCTGAAAAGTGTGTGTGAGTTCTGCAGAGATGTGTGATCAGAGTGATTTTAGGTGCTGCACATACGTTTCCAGCCATGCCCAGGCACCTCTACCCATGCACAAAGAGATAACTGGCAGATGACTGGGTGTGTGAACAGGCATACTTGGCCCTCAAACGGTCCCAGGTGTCAGCATCACTGCAAATATGTAGGCAGAGTATATCAGGTGTGTGTGTGTGTGTGTGTGTGTGTGTGTGTGTGTGTTTGTGTGTCAGTCACTGGAGGCATCAGGAATGCCTCTGAGAATGCCATGGAAAACTTATGGTCTCCTTAGGCTTTGGGAGTGAGCAAAGCAAGTGGCCCTGGGCCAGAGACTGTGAGTCCCAGGTTTCCTTCCTAATTGGATCAAATCTGATAAGCTCTGTCCACCCATCCTGGCAGCATGGGGCTTGGAAAGCCAGTCCTGCCTTAACCCCTTGGTGAACTTTTCTGCCAGAGCTCATGCAGAGCCTGCTGAGCCAGCCCACCCTGCTTTCAGCACTCCGGGTTGTTGGATCCAGGCCAGTGCATTGCTCTCCTCCCACCCTGGCCACGGCCCTCGCCTCTCTCGGGGTGCTGCTGCACACATTTTTCTCTCATACAGGACCTGAAAGATGCAATTACCCAGACTGAACACTATGGACAAGATAGCCCAGCCCTCTCGATGGTGAGCACCACCCTCAGCCATCCACTTGGCTTCCAAGGCCACCTTCAGCAGGACTTGGGCTTTCCCAAGCTAACTCAGTGTGCTGCAGAAAGAGATGAGGATGGCATTTCTTTCCCATAACTCTGGCATTTTAGTCTGAAATGTCAGATTTGTAAGTGCAAAGGATTTTTCAGCCCTGCTGTCTTTGTGGGTTTTGCTGCTGAGCAGACAACAAGCCCCTTGTTCCCCAGGAATGTCACAGCAGTGTGCCGGGCACAGAGAACTTCCTGGGGGCAAGGGCTGTTCTATAGCTGCCTTCCCGCTTGTGTGCAGGTGTGTTTGGGGAAGGGAATCACATCCCTGAGTCAAGGCTCTGGATTTGCTAATGGAAGTGGTTCATTTTCCAGGACAAAAGGGTGGTGAGTGAGAAAAGGGGAAACCCCTGTCCTACAAGCCCTGGGTTTGGCATTGGCAGTGAGGAAGAGGAGGAGGAGGAGGAAGCAGATCATATGTTCACATTCAGGATGGGGAAGAGGGTGCAGCTGGCTGTTACCATGGACAACAAAGCAAAGGTGAGTAGGGAAGAGGATTGCTCTCACACTGCAGCCTCTTGCCTTACAAAGGAGCTTCTGTTCTGCCTCTCACTTGAGCTTTCTGTCCAGTGTGTCACATCCAAAGGGAGCAGTTCCTTGCTGCTTGTTTCCTCTCATTTCACAGTTGTTCAGCACAACCTCAGAGCTACCACATGCTCCCTCTCTATATTTGATTCTCAGGAATCAGCCCTCAGGCCTTGCTAGCCCCCTCAGCAACACTTTCCACCCAGCCAGGTGGAACCAGTTCCCTTTCTAAGGGATCAGTCAATTTATTGCCCTCCTGGGCCAGTCTGGTGTTAAACTGTATTGCTGTGCCTGGAAAGAGGGGCTTGCTTGGTGACACTGTGGTGACTGAATGAGGCACCACCATCCTTCCTGTGACCACTGCAAGGTCCCAGCACCAGAGATCCTCGGCTGTGCACGAAACCACTCACATCCAATCATCAATAACCTAAATCATAGTCAAGCGAGATGCCCCAGAGGAAAGCCAGCTGGAAAGTTTCACAAAATGGACATAAGTCCAGGAGTTTCCTTTGTTCCCCTGTTCTTTTTCCTGGCACGCCTCGGATGAGTATTTTTAACACTGCCTCTGCAGTCTGGGGCATGCCTCAGGCATGAGATGGGCACATCTCACCTTACAGTGACTCTGTATGGGGAGTGGTGTAGTTCTGACTAAGCTAAAGAGCTGGTGCCAGAGTCCCAGATCTCTGTCAGGCAGGGAATGACCCAGGACAAGCCCTGTGGAGGGGAGGAGTTGGCTCTGCCAGGTGCTGTGGCTGTAGACCTGCTCTCTGTCCCTCTTGGCTCTGCATGGGTGCTCTCCTCATATGACATCTCTCACTCTGGGAGCTGGGGCACCAAGGACCAGGATTTCCCAATGTGGGACAAGCAGGCTGAGAGATCACCCAGACTGTTAAATAGGAAACAAGGAAAGAAGACAATGTCAGCAGACACATTGAGCAGAATGTGCCTTCAGGCGAGGCAGCTTAGCCAGAAGCAAAATGGGGAGGGAGGGAGGGAAGAAAGGAGGGAAGGAGTGGTAAAGGGAGGGAGAGCAAAGGGTATTACACAGAAAATCTGGTGGTCTCCCAGCCTGGATGTGTCTAGCTGCCACATCTATGTTAAATAGCTGTTTCCTGTATTTCCTTTGAGTCTTCCTTGCCATCTGCTCAATAAATGCAGGGTTAAAGACTTTGTCAGCACACCAGCCTTCACACCATGCCTTTTAACATCCAGTAGCCCAGGGATGGTGTCACCTCCCTGTAATCCAGTGATGTTCTCTTGAGGCTTCTGTTGTGCTCGAGGTGTTTGGGCACAAGGTTCTTTGTGTTGGGTCTCATGAGAGACTTTCTCAGACAGCAAGTGATGAAGTCACCTTCAAATATCCTCCCAGTGCCAGACCTCCCTGGCAAGAGGTATCTGTGACCCTGTTACATGTCTAAAGGATGAACCATCAACACCTAAACACTGAAGAGCTCTAGGGAACAGCTGTTGACTTAAGATGAATAAATGCTTGTGGATTAATAGCTTGCTGTTGCCTTCTAAACCATCTCTGGGCTTACTTTCTTAATAAAAAATTATGTTAAGTAGAATGCCAAACACCTCACACAAGTGCTCTGGGTAGGGCAGAGCCAGGCCAGTCTCCAGTTCAGGCTCTCACCTCAGCAGTACAGCCTAGAATTACTGAACCCAAAAGCAGAGCTAGAAATCCCCAAGGGAATATGTAACAAGGTTCCCACCACGTCTGTTCATCTGGGGCTGACAGGACAGGCAGAGCCAGACCACTCCTCTCCCCTGCATCAGGCTGACTCAAGAACTATCTCTGCTGAAACAGCAAAATCACACAAATGTGAAAGATGAATAAACAAGAGACTGAGGTTCTGCTGCTGGAAATACTCCAGTGTCTCCTAAAACATTTATCATGTGCTAGGAAGCCCGATGACTGAGAAGCCATAAAAAAGGTCATGCTGATGGAGGCTGTGAACAGGAAGGCTCTCTCCTCGCTAACATCTGCACTCCTGGCAGAGCTGAGGGAAAATGAGGTTAATGTGAGGCTTCTTGGTATCACATGTCATGCCAAAGGCCCTGATTGCATGTCTTCCCTACAAATCAGAGGTCTGGGTGTGCTTTTTGTTTTTAAAAACAATTTTGTAGCAACAAAGTTCCCAGGTTTCACTAAAGTTTCCTTGGAGATTTTGAGTACCTTTTAAATCAAGACTCCAGTAAATGTGAAAGCTCAGGGTGGAAAACAGAGTAAAATGCACCATCCTTTAGAGAGGGAAGCTGCTGAGGTTCCTTCATCCCTGGTGAAGTTGAGCAGACTTCATATGGATGAAGAGAAAAGGAAAAGATCAGAGATAACAATGGATATGACTTATTAAGTCTCTCATTTCCTTGTAAGGCAAAAATAAAAAGGCACATGACTGGCCTGAAAGATGATACTTTTAAATGAGAAAAAGAATGAGTATCTTTTTGTACAAAAGATGTGCTCATTTTGTGGAATTGATGGCTGAGGGCACTGGCAGGACATCAGCCAGCAACAAAGATCATTAACAAAATAAGAAACAGATGTAAATCCATGTAGTGAAGTCATGACACTAATACAGACAGCTGTAAATAATATCTGAGAGGGGTAAACTGCCCTTGCTTAAGAGCTTATATATCAGGTTTCTTAAGTATTCCATTGCTGAATAAATAATTCCAGAAATACAAACGCACAATGACTATGAATTGATGAATTATCAAATGCTAATACACTTTAGGGGAGTAACTGCTATGTGGACAAGGTTGAAGTGAAGGAACCCCACTGTTCCCCTTCTCCTCCACCTTCTAGGCTTATGCTCTAAGGTAACCTCACATTTTATTGGGACATGTTGTATGGGGAGGGGACAACCTCACATTTGTTTCTAAGACACAGACACAAGCTTAAAATAAAACCATCCTTCAGTGTTCATGCTGCAGATTATCTAAGCATGAACATGAGGGTAAATCCCACCATGCTGGTGTTGTGCTCAGCTAAACACACCTCTGTAATATCACAGATCCCTTCCAGTGGGATGGCAGCTTCATGAGCCAAGGGGTCTGACTGTTCTGCTCATTTTCTGTCCTGCCAGGCCAAAATCCTTTGCAGTTTGGGATGGCCACTCTCCTAGGAGGGCTAATGGGGGTGTCCTTAACTGAGCCTGTGCCTTCCAGGGCAAGAGGATCGTCAGCGAGAAGCGCGCCGAGAGCTTCCCTGGGCCGGGCCGAGTGCCGGAGCTGAGCGAGGAGGAGATGGACCATTTGGTGGCTTTCCGACGGGGAAGGAGGATGCAGATTGCCATCACCATGGACAACAAGGAAAAGGTAAGTACAGTGCCAGTGACTGGCCTGGAACCTATCCATGGCATCCACTTCTGCTGGCATGAGGAGAGCCTAGCCACAGGATGTTGGGAGACACTCCATGTTAATAGGGCAGCTTATCTCCTTACCTCTGCCTTCCATCCCTGTGAAAGAAGAAAGTCACAATCTTTTCCCTCCCCTGTGATCCTAGCTAAACCTAGAAGCCTCCTAAACACACTGAGTTCATCAACAGATGCTGCTTTGGAAGGATTGATGAAAGCACTGCTAGATATGGGGCATGAATCTCACCTTGTCTCTTACCAGCTTCTCTTTGAAGCTACACCGCAGACTGGAACAGGAGCAGTGTCCTCCTGACTCACTGCACCACTTAAACATTAACAGAGCTGGGCTATATCTGCCTCTGAACCACATCCTGCTGTGCCTGGTCATCACCTGCTGAGTGAACTGGCTGAACTTTGGTAGTCTTTGAAACATATTTCAAATACTTCTTTACAAATACCTTTCTCTTTACACACACAGAGGCATGTGCTATTTTCCTCTTTGGAAGCTTTCACAGATAAGAAAGAATGCCTGCAGCAAACAGGATCAGAGACTGTGTAGGAAAACACACTTGGTGTAGCTACCAACCACCCAGGAATGCTGGGAGACATCTGCAGCCCCTCTCTGGAATAGTGCCAACCATTTGCTGCTACTAGCCACGCTCATCTTCAGCTTCTCCTCCTCCCTAGGGCTTACCTAGGCTCCAGGAGTTCAGGTGCTCCTTTCTTGTGGCTGCCAAGCTGTGTTTTGAATGCCATAAAGCTCAAATGAGCTGCCTGATTGAGCCACTGGTAACCCCAAAGTCCCCATGACAGACATCATCACCAGCATTCCTGGATGTAATGGGATTGACCTGACTGTGCTGTTTCTGCCCTTCAGCTTGTCAAATGTACTTCTGTAATGTGCCAGGCAAGTGTCTCCTTCTGCTCTCTGCTGGACCTGTTCAAACACTTGTCTCTGAGGTCATCAAGGTTGGGGCTGTACTAGGATAGAGCTGCAGGAGGAGTGCCTGGATGTTGGCTTTAGATCCTGTGGTCTCTTAAGTGTATGGACTGCCCTGGAAGGTCATCTCTAATCTGGTTTTATTATGGAATATGAAATTGGAGGCTGAGCATGCATGTATGTGGTTTTGGCAATGCCTTGCTCATCCTGTCCTGGCCTCAAAGCATCTAGATTCAGAGCATATGAGGGTGGGCCCAAGGCTGCACTGGCTAAAGCCATAGAACCATGGAAGCTTGGAATCCCAGACTTGTTCAGCCTTGTTCCCTGACAGCTCCATTTGCTGTTCCTGCATCAGGGGAAGTAGTGAATAGATCATTCCCAGCACTTCCCAAAGCACAAATGATTTTATCGACCTGTTTCACATCTTCCCTCACCTATCTCATGTAACTTAAGAGATTGTCCCTATTAGGCTTGTCTGCTGAGGACTGTTCTTTATTTCTGATCATTCTCATTGTCCCCATTTGTGCTTTTGTTATTTTTACCATATTCTTTCAGTACAAGCAGACCAGAACTGCACATGGTATTCCAGCTGCGGGCTCTCCAGGATGTACTCAGTGACATAACAATGTTCTGGTTTGTTCTCTATTCTTCTCCCAGCAAGTTTGCATTTTCTTTGCTTTTTTTTTTTCCCTAAATAATTGAGCTAACAATTTTAGAGAACTAGTCACAGTAACACCAAAATTTCATTCCTGACTGTTAATCATAGCTCAGGACTCATTACTGTGTGTGTGTATACAAGAAGGGACATTTTTCTCTGTGTGAGTTATTTTCTATTACTGATATTGAATTTCAGCTGTAATTTTATGATGCAGGCATTCAATGTCAAGAGATCTTTCGCAGCTCTTTCCGGGCAAATTACATTCTTTGCCCTGGATGATTTAGTATCATCAGCAAACTGTCATCCCTCTCTTCAGCTCCTTTTCCAGACCATTTATGAGCATGTTGAGCAGTACATGTTCCAGTGGCACACTCCTGCTAATCTTCTGCCATGGAAACCACCATTTTCTTGCCACTTTTTCTTTTCTATCCTTTAATCAGTTGTTAAAAGAGAAACTTCATTTTCATCCTCAAATCCAAGCTGCTGGGGAGCGTGGTGGAGTGTCAGTGACTGGGTAACTGTGTGTTAGGACCTGAGCTGGGACCCCTGATTCAAGGATTAACTTTCAGTCCCTCATTAACCCCAGCATGGTTCATCCTTTGGGCCTTTTTACCTTGTGTCCCAGCTGGTTCCCTGCTCTTTTGGGGTTCCCACAAAGGCCTAGGAGAAAGAGTCACATCCATCACTTCCCCTCCAGTAGCCTGGCCCCTGTCAAATTTGCTTCCTCCTCTGTGCATGTGTCATATTTATCCAATTAAAGTATTTGATGGGTGTCCTCATTACCACACATTTTCTCTATTTTTATTCTTGATGAAATTCAATAAAGAAAAAAAGCCCAAACTAACAAAACAAAAAAATCCCCAAAGAGGAAACCGGCTCCCATTCTTGCTGCCCATGGTACTTCTGGCTAACCCCACACTGTCAGTCCCAGACTGCAGCAGAGCTGAGATAGGAGCTACCAAAGGAAATGCAAGAGAAAAAAGATGCTTTCATGATCTCCTTTTCTGAGACAGCTCCAGTGCCATAAGCAGAAAGACTCTTTCACTCTCTGTTAGCCCACAGGGCTGAAGGGACCAAATTATCCTGTCTCCTTGCAGAGTCCATCGCTCTACTGCTGCAGCTTCCTGACCTCCAGTGCTGCTGCTGGCTTGGAAGTGCCACATCTGGGACCCATCTCTGCCTGGCTGCCCCTAAACCTGCCTCAGGGCTCTCCTGCATGTAGGGCTGGAGACAATCCTTCATTTTTAGCCCTAAAAAGCCACTTTGGCAGTGTTTCAGGCTCATTAGTGCATTAGAGCTGGGAGCCAGCAGCCCAGGACCAGTGGAGCACAATGGTTAATTAACAGGTTACAAATCATCTTTTAAATGGGCAGTTGATAGAGCTTCAGGGCTTTTAAATTGTCCTTTTATTAACAGAGTTTCCCAGGATGGTGTATCAGAAATGACTGTAATCAAGAGATACAAAAGCTGCTTTCAGGGACTAACACAGAGGAGTCGGACTTGGTGCTTGCAGAGGAGAGGAACCAAACCTGTGGCAGGAGAAACACTTGCTTTTACATTGCAGATGGGAGGGAAAAATAGGCAGAGAGGGTGGCTGAAAAGTCTTTAGCTCCCTTCAGGCAGCACAATTAAGGAGGCAGATTTTTCAAAAGAGTTATAAAAAAATCCTCTCATGTACTAGTTTCAAAAATCCTGCCCAGTGGGGAATCTGAGCACTAGAAAAACGGCTTTAAGCTTCTACAAAAATCTCCTCATTTCTTCAAGAAGAAATGCCAGTTGTGGTGCTGACACGTGCCTGGAGAGGTGGGTGCCAAAGGGTTTGTTTAACTCATCTGATTGTCCTTATTTTTAAAAAAAGAAGGCGTTGAACTAGCCCAGAGATATGGAAGCCTGTCAAAGCTTCTGGAGAACTGTTAGTACCAACCAGTGCTTGGCTGGATAATGGCATCAGTACTGTCACCACTGCACAGTGACATTAGCTGGGAATATGTGTGCCAGGGAGTCAGAAAGACCCAGTGGCAAAAGGCATTTGGGATCCCAGGGCTGGTTTGGAGCAGGCTCTGCCCCACCTTGGGCCCCACCCTGGGCCATTCTGGACTGAAAAACTGAGAAATCTTGGCAGGAACCTCAGGATAAACAATCATAATCTTCCTTGACTGCTTCAGGCTTTTGTGTCCTCCTCCTGCTCTGCAGGAACAGTTACATCAGGAATGATAACGTCCATGTCATTTTTCTTAATTTTGGGGGCAGAGAGGAGAAGGAAAAGAAAAACATGTTTTGCTCCCTCTTGGCCTGGGTGTGTGGTAACAGGAGGAGCAGTTCTGGGACAGCAGGACAACAGGAATTCTGCTCCTGAGCCAGTGCAAGAGCCAAGCTGACTGTTTTCTGCACAGCTCAGACCCGCTGTCCTGGTACAAAAGAACTACATTTTTGTGGTCTTCTCCATTTTCCACAGTGCCCTCTGAGAAGCAAAAATAGAAGCAGACTGAGGCAAAAGGCAGCTGACTTGCAGTGAGGGTGTAAAAGGATGAAGGGTTGTGCAGTGTCTCTGTGACCCACGTTTGTGGTGGGCACTGATGAGTGACCATTCCAAATGGGACAGCCACTGGCATGTAGGGCCCTGGAGAGCAAAGTTTCCAGATTTCTGCTGTTTAATCTCTCAGTAAATGCTCAGTTTGGGACTGCAGAGAGTCATTCAATCTCTTACTACAGGGTTCTTCAAACAGGGCTGCCAGAGCAGGTGATTTTGAGTCCAGAAGGGAGCATTTTTGGTTATATAAGTTTTCACAGCAATATTTTGAAATAAATCCCCAGTGTCATCTTTCACCATATCCCCTTTTGCAACAGGCAGGATGTGGTGAGGGGCAGCTTCTCTGAGCACAGACCCCTCTACATTTTTCCCAAATCTTTGCAGAGAAATCCCAGGACAATATAGCTAAAATTTTCCTTGTTATTTCAAAGGATCTGTTTGAACAAACCTCCATCTGTACTGGAGCTACAAGTCAGACCAGTGAAGCTGTCATGCACCGAGTGCAGTGACAGTCCCTGGACTGTATGGCCACACTTCCCACGTGCCTCAGACTTAGCATGTGTGGGCAATCCCCCAAACATGTGTCTCCAGCTCATTCCCTGCATGATTCAATGGGATACATGAGAACAAGCTGCAGCAGCATTTGTTGCCTTAGGAGATTGGACAGAGCTGCAGGTATCAAGACTGATATCCCAAGTTTTCCCTGTAAAACTAAAGCTGTGTCTGGTGAATGCATGGAATAAAAGTCCTGTTTCCAGCCTGGGCTGGACCTCACCACGCTGCTGCTTTCTGGAAGGGCTGAGCTGGCAGTTTGTGCTGCCACGTTCCTCTTTGTGTTTCAGTTTTGCTTGGCACTGCAAAATGGCAGCAGGACAAGCTCAGCCCCCCACAGCCCCAGCCCTGTAGCTGTCCAACCAGGCAGGGAGCCTTTCCTAAAACAGTCTTTATGCTCTGCAGACTGTTTTGTTAAGACCCACTGCAATCTCACCCTGGCCTCTGACATGGCTCTGTCTCAATTATTCATCATGTGTGGGGACAGAGAACCCCTGGCTTGGCCCATGTTTGGTGCCCGTAGCCCACTAAGAAACAGAGGCTGATTGTCACCTCCTGCCAGGCTGGGGAATATCAACAGCACAGCAGAGCTTGCCAGTCTGGTGGCAGCATGGGTAAACCCTGTGGGAGCAGGGATGGACCGTGGTAAAAGGATGCCATGTTTGCCAGGGACTGAAATCACTCCTAGTTTGACCATGCTGGGTTGTAGCTGCACCAAATAGCTGCTGTTTGTAGCTATCCAGATCTAGTACAATGGATTCTAAAATGGCCCAAATCTGTAAAAGCACCTGAAACTTGGTCTGCCTTGGAAAGAAACAGGACCATGCAGGATACCACTCTGCTTCCAGCCTGGGAGAAGGAGTGACCTCTGGGAATGCTTTTCTCATGCACCCCTTGCTTTCTGACTTCTTTTTTTTCTACATCAGTTTGATTTGGGGCCCCATAAAAAATCCTTCCTCTTTTGCTGATCTTTTCTGAGAAGTTCTTACATGTCCTGGTCAGCATAGGTTCAGGTGTTGATTCCCCTGCAAGGAATCCTTGCTTAATCCTGAAATAATTCCTGTGTCCGTTCTCTTGCAGGGAGAAGAGCGGAGAACAGCAGAGAAGAGGAGAACAGAGAGTGACAGAGGCCCAGAAAGTGAGCACAGCCGGAAGGTGAGTGGGACCCAAGTCGCTTTGTGGGGACCTTTGTCTTGGAAGAGGAAACCAGTAGAATGTGCCTTCCCACCATAATCCTAAAGGAAGGTGACCTTTGAGGTCTCTTGAGACCCAAACCATCCTGTAATTGTGTGAAGCAGCCTTGTGCTCTGATGTGGCTCCTGCTGTTCATCACTCTCATCATACAAAACTTTGCTGAGCAGCTGACACATCTGGAGCAAGCAGCACTGGAAAGGTGACAAGGACCTGCCTCCACACCTTGTCATGGCTGCTCAAGCCCTTCACACAGCCATAGGGATGTTAGGAAGGGTAACATGCTCACCTCTGTGGCAGCACAGTTTTGGCTGTTTCCTCTCTCAAAACCATTTCCTTGTGGATTGAAAAACTCAGGCTGTATTAGCTACAGCTCCTCACTTCAGCAGGAGCTGAGTAGGATGGAGGTAAATTAAAGCACAGGCCTTCCCACTGACTGTTTAATGCAAAGCCCGGAGACATGCTGGCTCCCTCGAGCCTGCAGATGCTTTAATTAATGGAGCACAAATAGAATAACCCCACCTCAGTGTGATTCATTAGGAGGACACAGATGGGCTCTTAGACACTAAATCCAGCTGAGCCCCCCAGAGCAGGAAGGGGGAGCATGATAGCCTGTGGCCAGCTAACCACAGCTACGCTGTAATTGAGGTGAGGGACTGACTCCTCTTGCTCCATAGGCCCCCAGCCATTTCTGCCTCTCCCCAAAAGAGAGCACAGGCATCAGCCTCAGTCCTTCCCTTCCTTTTGGCTTAGTGAATGCATCAGGGTCCATCCTGGCAGGACCCCTTCATCTCTCCCTCCTTGGGGACACGGTGTCAGGTCCCCAGCTCCTGCCAGCTGAGGAATGCAGGAGCAATTGGTGCCACCCCAGCTCCGGCCCACGCAGGTGAGTCACCTTGGTAACAGGGCTTTCAGTCCCTTCTTCCTGCTGCTTCTCTTACCCGCAGTGCAGGGCTGAGGAGTTAATTCCTCTTTGGGGAAGGTGTGAGGGTGGCTGGCATGGAAGGACACGTGTATGAGGTGATGAATTATCTGCTGGTAATTAGCACCCCAGGACTCAGCTCTGCACTAAGCTATTCCCTACACACTGTTGCTTGACAACACACCACAGCCTGTCGGCTCCTGCTTCCACCTCATCCATTAACCTGACAGCTGGGCTACTTCCCCCCCACATGCTCCATCAGCTCTGAATTGTCTTTCCATTAAGCTTTAAATTTTTGAGCAGTGTCAGCCCTTAACCAGTCTGTCATGAGGAGTGACAAACCAGGAGCCTGACAGCAGTGAAAGTAAAGAGCCCCTTTGCTCTGAGAATGCTGCTCTTGAGCACAGGGTTGGCTGCAGCTCTGTGACTGTGGGCTCCCATGGAAGCCTGGTGGTCGGTCACACAAGGCTGGCTTTCTTCCCTGCCTTGTCACTCTAAAGGACTTCACAGGCATAACTTCAATTTATGTATCCCAAAGCCTTCAGGTTGGGGGACTCATCATTCAAACCCTGTTGAGAGATGTTGCAAGCACTCCAGGAACTGACTCTATGCCATAAGTAAACCTTAGCAAAGGTTTCTGCCTCAGTTTCCCTTCTGTAGAGCCAAAAAGCCCCAGTGTATTTAGGCTTTGGGTAAAGCAGAGTCCTGGTGTGCACACAGCACTTCAGAGTAAGGAGCTGACCTTGTCCAAAGTTGTTTTCAAATATTCCTGAGTGTTTGTGGTGGTGACAGTATAAAGCACCCTGAATGCAGCTGTTTCAGACAGTTTTATTAACCAGAAGCTCTTTTCCCTCCACTAGGATGGTGGGAAGCCAGTCCAGAAGAGCCCTGGAGATCCGAGTTTCCCCATGAGTGGCCGGGAGCGCTCGGAGTACATGCGCTGGAAGAGGGAGCGAGAGCAGATTGACCTGGAGCGCCTGGCACGTCACAAGAATGCCAAGGGCGAGTGGCGCCGGGCTTGGGATGTGGAGAAGTCAGAGCACATGTAGGTCCTTCCCTGTCCCAGGGTGCTTTGCCTGCAGCAGGCCTAAAGCCAGTGGTGGGAGCTTGTGCAGATACTTATGAATCCCATGCTGTCATGTGCCTGACCAAATCCACACTGCTGCCTCTTCCTCCCCAGACCATGCCCATAAGTGGGATCTGGTATCAGAGTGATTCTCATGTTTTCTTCCTAATATGAGCTCTCCTGAGAGGGGATACCATATGCTGACAAAGATTGCCTGCCTTTGGTCCAACCAGGATATGGACTGTAGGAGGGACGGGAGCGTGAACCAAGGCTCAGTCTGCATCTGGAGGATGCTTTCCATTTCCACACAAACAAATCCAATGGCAGGAGCGTACAGGTGCTCTTCCAGAAACCTGGGTGGACAAACTTGCATTGCTAGTCCACAGGTTCTCTACCTGCCCCCACTCCTTTGTCCTTTTTAAGCACAGGGGAGCCCAGCATGCCTAAATCCTCCCACTCCACAAACTGAGCCTGTTCAGGCACTGCAGGGCAAGGGGGTCACTTCAAAAGGCCACCTGTGTCATACAGGGACAATGCTGAGAACAGCAATGTGGGACAGCTGGGAATGGGGCCGGACATGTCCCTGCCTTAATCACTGTCCCTCTGACTGTGCTGGTTCAGCTGGGTCACACCAGCTAGAGAGCTTTGGAGGATGACTTGGCTCCTGTAGCAGGAAAAGCTTCTGGTAGGGTGTGGAGTTGGAGACTGTTACAAAGGTTTGGTGATAGAACAGTTTGCACAGGACAGGTAGGTGGGACAGTCCTTTGGCTGAGGAATGGAATCAAACACATCAATTTTCAGTTGCTGAGACCCCAATAATTAAGGGTGAATTGACTGAAGTGGGGGCTGAGTGTTGATGTCAAGACAGCCCTGAGCCCTACTGTTTTTCCAAAAATCCATTTTTAAGAGAAAAGCCATAATATAAAACAAGCAGGGCTAGAAGCCAACCAAATGGTCTGATTTGAGATGACAAATCCTGAAGCTACTTCAGATTGTATTTGGAATACTACACTGCATTTGAGTGTAGTACAGCTACATCTATATATCTACAGAGTGTAGTACACCCTACATCTATAGGAGGTCCATAACATTCAATATATACATATGTGTACTGATGAAAGGTTTTAGAGGTTCTTCTTTGGGGTAGAACTACCTCACAGCCTCAGTTAGCACATGCTGCTTCAGCTCTGCTGAGAAACCTGCACAGGTTTGCCTGAGGGCAGGTGCAGAAGGGCCAAAGGCCGGAGCTTGCATCGTGCCAAGGGCTCCTGCCCACGCTTTGCACACTGGAGGAGAATGGTCAGGTCTGACAATGCCTGTTTTTAACCTGCAGGTTTGAAGAGGACTTTGTTAAGGATGGGGAGCCAGCCTTGGATAATCTCAGCAGTAAGAAAGGTTGGCAAGGGACACCTAGACTCTGTCCTGACGCTAGTGAACGCTGATCGTGCGCATCCCAGTGCCACAGCAGCTGTCGTGGCTGTCAGCTGTGAAGCTCTGCTTTCCTGGGCAAACACCTCTGAGCTGGGGGCTCAGCCCTCCCTGCTGGGCAGAGGGCTCGGGGGATGGGATTTGAGCAGCTGGGTGCTAGAGCTTTGGACCTTCCCAGGGAGAGCAGTGGCTTCTGGAAGTTGGTACAACACAGTGTGGAGGCGCAGCCCTGCCTCCTTTCCCACACACTCGTTTAAGAGGCAGTCCTATTCCAGAGCGCATCATCTCTGATCCCTATGGCACATGCTGGCTTCTTTACGAGCATAAGTCCATCCTGATTCCTGTTTCTCAGGAGATGGACTGGCAAAACAAAGCTTTCCCTCATGACATCCTATTTGAACATCGGGTTTTTTCTGCCTGTCCATTACAGACCCTCACTCACTTTAGTGCTTCCTTTGTTGTGTCCTTGCAGGGGGAAGGAATGCAAGGAAATTCCAGCACAGGTCCTTTCCTGCGGAGGGGAGAGGTGAGTAAACCACAGAATTGTGTTATGTCACCCCACTAAATGCCAGCACCTATGATATCCCTCAGGGAGAATGTTCTCTCCAGACACTTGCAGATTTGGAGAGCCTTTCGGAACATACCACATGGCTGCTCTTGTAGCTGTGTGCAGGGGAGAAGTTTTCCAAGAACAGCACAAGACTGTATCCAAGGAATAAGATTTAAAGTTAGAATTGGAATTTGGAATTTAAAAAAAACACAAAAGAAACATCCTAAATTCTTTATTGTCTTCATTATTCATTACTTTAGAAAATATATGTGCATTATGCACAGAGCTTCAAAGGCTTCCCACCTCAGAGGTCCTGTCCAAGATTACACGGGTGTTGGCCTGTTCAGTGGTCCATCAACTGCTTCTGCCTGCTTTTGCATGGCATTCCAACTTGTTTTCTAGGTGGAGGACATCATGGAGTCAATGTGAGCGACCCTGGGCCGAAGGCAGTGCCTGCTGTGAGCAGCCGAGCCAAGGGGAAGGACAGACTGACAGGCAGAGCCAGAAGGTGAGGAACTGGCAGCACTGCCATGGTGTGCACGTCCACGCCTCACTCCCTGCCTAGTTATGAAGAGACAACCTGTGCCAGGGCCTCATCACACTCACATGGAAGCATATCCCACCTAACACTTCCCTGTGTCAGTGGGAAGCCATTGGCCCTTGTCCTGTCACTGCAGGCCCTTGTAAATAGGCTCTCTGACTTCCAAGCTACTTCAAAGTAATTTTAGCCTTCAATATCTGCCTCTGTGATTGCTGTCGTGGAGACCTGGGACACCTGGGCACTGTCAGGCAAGCAGGCCCAGACTCTGGCAGGCATCAGCACAAGCAAATTCTGTCTTCTTAGTCTGACTCAACTGTCTGTTCTGGCAATTGAAGTTCATGTGTTCATTACAACTAGAATTACAACAACCAGTTCATTAAGATTTAGTGATCTCAAATGAGTGGCTCTGGGTAGGCCTGGACAAGAGGCTCAGACAAGGAATACATGGCCCTGGAAGAAATCCCTGTCTGGGTGTCAGGCAAGGGACACTGGCTTTTTAAGAACTTCAAGGCCTAAATTGTGATTACTTTTTCTTGACAGATGGGATGCAAAAGAAGGCGAGGACATGTCTCTTGTGAAGGATGACCTTGATGGCCAGGTGAGTTCCTAAGTTGCAGGCTGGCAGCTGAGATTTGCAAACACGTGCACTATCAGGAATATTGGCAAGGGACCAAGGAATCGCTAATCTATTCCAGAGCTGGAATAGAGCTGGTTTTGGGTAACTGTACTCACCACTAACACTCCTCACATGGCCTGGTTACTTCTTACCCTGACCCTCTGTCAGCACAACCACCTCACCTATTGTGGTCCCTGAACACTTCTCCACCTACATCCTTCTACATCTTTTTTCCTCAGGTTTTCAGAACCATCACAGACTAGAAATACGATATACTGGTATTTTAATAAGCTAAACTTAATATGTCCTGTGTTTCTCAGAGGAGCCTTGGTATGGACAGGCAGAAGAGCAGAGGTGACGAGGGGGTGGAAGAGAACTGCATGGCTGAGCTGGAGGAAAAGGGGAAGCAGCCAAGTCTCCAGGATCACGGGGCCTCCTCCTCCCAGCGGCTGCAAAGTGGGAAGGTCCAGCCTGCCCAGAATGGCCAGAAGGAGGAGCAGAGGGGAGTGAGGGGCTGCAGCACAGAGGTGTCTGTGGCCAGCGCTGGGGACTCAGAGCCAGGGCCCATGCCAAGCAAGGAAAATGTTGGGGAAGATGCCAATGGGAAGCCTGGCACTGCTGACATCTCCCAGGAGAAGGAGAGCACTGACAGCAGTGCTTCACAGAGCAGCCTACAGAACACTCTGCAAGGCACCTGGCCTGGCAGCGAGGAGACCTTGTCACTGCCCGTGGGAGCGAATGTAGATGGAGCTGGGTTGGAGAAGCAGCCAGCTTCGGAACAGGAGTCCTCTGAGAACTCTTCCAACAGCCACGGAGGAAAGCTCGACACAGCAGCAGGAGAGAGGCTGGATGCAGACCAAGGACAGCTGGTGAGCAAAGGAGAGGAAGAAGTGACCCAAACCACTGTTCTTGAGGGACAGGCACTTGCACTGAAAGGAAGTGAAGATGCTGAAGGCACTGAACACCACGAGCCTTTGCCCCCAGGGAAAGCCAGCTCTGACAAGGCTGTTGTGCCTGAGCAGGACATGGCAAAATCCCAGTCTGGGGAAGGGGACCAGCCTGAGGACTGCAAGGACAAGGACAGTGGGGACACTCACAACTAGCAGATTGCCCCAGCTTGCCTGAGACATAAGGTGAGTCATCACATTAATGCTCTCAGCCATAGTACAGAGCCACAACTCCATTTTCTGAGGTACAAAGGCATCATACCAGATAACTGTTTAGAAATGTTCATTAGCAGTGCTATGGATCTCTAAGGTAATTAAATCTGTGGATCACAAAGGCCTGTCCTGCAGTGGGTGGGGAAGGAATGCAAAGTCAGACAAAAATTTAGACAGAAAACTGGGCTGCTGAAGTCCGTTGATGACACACATTAGTTAGGGCACATACTGATCTATTCCTGGGAAACTATGACCTTAGAAAGGATGGGAGGAATAACCTCAGTGGGATGAGTTTATTTCTGTCTCTGGGGTGATTACAACTCAAGGTCAGTGTGGTCCTTCCCCAAAACACTTGCAAAGCCACAGGGGTCCACCTCGTGGGCAGAGCTCGGGAGAAGGTTGATTGTATGTGGGATTCTCTTCCAGTAGAAGGTTTGTGAGTGCTACACTTTGAATTACACATGGTAACACTGATGTGCAGGGCAGTGTATAAATACACGGGGTGAGATGATTCCTGGTGTAAAGGCCCACAAACCAAACAGAAGGGAGGGAGAACAGAGCCAGTTATGGAGCAATGCTCCAGGTTTTACACAAACAAACAATTTTTCTTCCATAAAGGCAAATGCAAAGCCAGGAGAAGGAACAAAGGATGACAAGCACAAAGTTAAGGTAGAAATTAGGAGGAAGGGGAAAGGAGAGAGGGTAGGGGCTCTTTGCAAGGTGTGCTTTTTCCAGGCAATGTCCCACAGAGCAGAACATCACACTAAACAGAGATGAGTATTCCCAGAACACAGTTCAGCTTGCCTAACATGGGAGTGGCTCTCAGGATACTCGTGCCTCTCTCCTGCACAGAGGCAGCAGCTCTGTTCCATAAGTAGGCGCGGGAGGCAATGAGCTGCTCAGAGCCAGGCAGGCAGATCCCCCCACCAAGTGCCTTTCCCGGATTCCAGAAGCTTTTCTGCAGACCCTACACAGCAATGTGTCCCCTGGTGTTGCTCAGTATTTCTCCCAGAGGTACAAATGAGCTTAGGGATGAAGTGGCTAAGCTGCTAACAAAGACTCTCCCTATAATCCAATCCATATAAAAGGCAGGGAGAAGTGCAAGCGTCATAGTGATTTCAAAAAGACAAAACATCAGGAACCAGCAGGAGCTGGTTCTATGTTTGAACTAAAATTCCTTCAAGTGAGGGAAATTAATTCCAACAGCATTTAGGAGTATGTTATGAAACACCTGGATGGACATAGCGGGAGATTACTGTCCAGCCACGCCTCTCCAATCTCCCAAAATTCCCACCAAATTAGAGGATGGAGGAATTAATGACTGCTTTGCTCGCTCAGGATAACTTTAATTAGACACCAACTAAGAGGAAACGATAAATTAGAGTAGTCCATTTTCATCTCAGCGATGGAGATTCCCATGGTTTGGTAATAGGGCCCTGAGTCCACTTCAGAGCTCAGCAGGTATGTGTAACAGCTGGAAACATCTGTACTCAGTGATAACGATGTGCTGGCCCCCTGCCCGGCTCGTGGGGCCCGTGTCCTACTCACATTAAATGCAGATCTCACATCCCTTCCTGCACAAGTGCAGCCCTGTGCAGCCACCTCGTGGGTTTCACAGCTCCCCCTCCCAATGTCTATTTATGGCACTAAAAATCTCCAGCACCTTCAAATCAGTGGGAGATGCTGTGCAGAGAGTGTGGTGGGGCTTTCATCCTTCGCTTCAAATAACAAGGAATAAATATTTACTCGAAGTGCAGGACTGGAATCCCTGGAGAACGTCCAACAAGTCCCAGAGAAGTAAACGATACACAAAAACCACAGAAGCTTTTCCCTGAATTCTCTTGAGAAAATTAATCTTAACATCTTTAGAGAAAATGCAGCTGGGGGTAGATTTCCAGAGCAGCTCCAGGGATCTGACCTTGCAGCACTGGCTGACGTAAACAGGAGTGGGGCAGGCAGGGCCTGAGTGCTGCAGGACCGAGGAGGTCAGCAGAGGTCGGCTCTGATGCAAACCAGCGCCCAAGGTTGGTGCAGGAAACAGCACAAGCAGAAACCAGCACTTCCCAAAACAGCTGTGGAGCTGCCGAAGGACAACCAGCTTCCTTGAGGTTCAGGAGACAGGAAGGTACCATCTGCTGGTATGTTTGGGGAGCTGGCCTAGGATTGGCAGGGTCAAGGGCTTGCCTTGAATAGCACTGGCTTTCCTGGTCCTTCTGCAGCCCACACCACCCTCTGGAGCCCATCCTCATGCCATGGGCATTTTAAATTCCCAGAGCACCTCTGAGTACCACCTAAGTGGAGAGCTCGGTCTTTATGCAGTCAGGGAGTGGGACTTGACATAGTTGTCTCCGTATCTCTGGAGTCATGGCACAACGTGGGAGGAGAGTGTTAACATTGGAAAACACAGGGACTCTGAGAGAATGGTGCAAGAGACTAGGGACACACAGGGAAGGCTCCAGAGCTGTTGAGGGAATGTTGTTTAGTCTAGGAAAATGAAGGCAGAAAGCAGTGGAATTGTGATCTCTGTAGATATGTGGGTAGTGAACATCAGCAAAGGGGAAGAAACATCCAAGCCAGAACACAATGCTGGGGCAGGGACCAATGTATTGGAGAAGCCCAGGAATAAATATGGGAAAATTAGGACAAGGTGGCTTCCAGAGCACTTGGAAGCTCACCATGGCTGAATCCTGAGGGCCACTTACTGCAGCTTAACACATCTAAACATAACTCAGGGCTCTGATGGGCGAGCTGCTGCCATTCCAAACACCAGGAATGGAGCTGCTCTCACATCCCACAGTTGTTCCTGCTATCCCAGACCTTCATCAGCTATGTTCAGCTGCAGCTTCAGGGAGTTCTGCACATCCCTCCATCACATGGGGCCTGACCAGTAGGTCCCACAAGGACCTGCTGTTGGCTTGGCTGTGAAGGCCATCCCAGTGACATTGCCCAGCCAGCCAGGCTGGGAGGTGTGAGACAGACAGCAGTGATCTGTGACAGTCTTTTCCTGTGACACTGACACACAGAGGGAATTCTGCCACCACACAATTCCCACTCTGGTGGCAGAGCCCAGGCAGCACAAGGTGGCATTGCTGCCCTGAGCCCCAGCTCACAGCCAGCCCACAGCTGCTCCATCTCCCACTGGCCCTGGAGTTATGTATGGGAAAGAGGATACAGTGGGAAATGTGAGAAAGGCTAATCACTCTGGCTAATTACCAAGAGAAGTAATGACTTTAAAGCCCACCAGTGTCTTGGCTATAAAGGCTCACTCATGCATGGGAAGAAGGTGTCTGTATTGAAAGGATAGTACTGCAAAGCAGGAAAGGGGATTGTCTCCCAGCACTGAAACACAGTCAGAGCCTTCTGAAAGCATCAGTGATCAAATAGATCCACAATAGAAGAACTCGTGCTGGAGTCAGCTCAGACTCATAAACCACATTACTTTACAATATCTGGACCACCAAGTGTGACTGACAGTCTGCTTCTGGCCCTTCCCAGTCTCATTAAATCCCAGTGTGCTGCCACAGCACTGAGCAGCCCTGGGCAGCAGGACACAGCCAGCCCTCACTGCTGCACACAGACAGGGGAAGGAATTAAATCTCCAGCAACAATCTCATCTCAGCTGTGCACAGCATCAGTTATGTCAGCACCTCGGGTCTGATTTCAGTGCAGTTCCTTATTAAATACATGTGGCTGTGTCATTAGATGATTCCTTGAGAAGTTTCTTTTTTATGCAAGCCAAGTTTCCTGTGACCTCTCCTGCCTTTGGAGGATTTAATCTCTTCTTTTTTATATCCCTCTCCCTGACCTTTCTTGAGAGCTTTGGGTGCTGAAATCTGCATCAGCAAAAGGCAGATCTATGGATTTAAACATGGATGCAGGAAAATGCCAGCTCAGCAATTCTGAGCAGCACCCAAGCATCTGGCAACTAGAAAAGAATAAAAATTCTGCCTTTCCCAGTTAAATTCAGCATGTCTGAGTCTAGGAGCAGCTCTAGGACAGCAGGCTCCACTCACACGATAGTTTTTCATTAGGAAAAGCTGATTCAGCCTCTGCCCTTGGGGTTCACAAGTGCTGCACACCCAGGCCAGGTTCACCGGGAAGGATCACAAAGCCCTACCTGAAATCAGCCTCTTCTCTTGGTGCTCCAGGTGCTGAACCAGCACACACAAGAACACATCAGGATTGCTGTTCCTGAGATATAAGGAAAGAGTAAAGTTGATGTATCCCAGAGGAGGACTGAGAGTGTTTAATCCAAACTGGTACAGTCAGCTCGTCCCCTGGGCTGCAGAGCCTCCACTGCTCCTGTTCTGATTTGGCAGCAGGTATCTGGGTTATGCCCCAGTGGTGCCTCCCAAGCAGCCCCAGCCGTGCAGGAAGGGCAGGGTGGAACTCAGCAGACATTTTAATTTACAGGTCAGCAGTTCCCTGGAGACTGATAATCCTGTGGCTGTCTCTGCTCTTGTTTCACAGGATAACGTGCTGGAGGCAGTGGAGAAGAGGAGCACAAGCTTGTCCTCACTCTTTTACCTTCTATGAAATCAGCTTCAGCACCTGTGCAGTGCCCTTCAGCACCATTCACAACGTGGGGTCCCCATCAGCACCTACTCACAGTTCTGGCATCCCCCTTCCCTATCCGTGTGTCAAAGGACAGGGAAGGGTGCACACACTCCCACCCTACAGAGAAAACACCATCACTTATCTGTTTGTTTGGCATATATTGCAGCTGCGTGGCAAGCCAAGGAAATGTCTACTGGATGCACTTTATTTTATTTAATGACTAATTCTTTTTAAACTTATGGCTTGGGTTTCTGGGCACACATGCTGTTTTTTCCCCAAAGGCTGGAGGCACGTGCCAGGGGCTGTGCCAGCAACTGGAACAGCAGGAAGAGGTGACTGGCAAAGCAGAGGGGTGAGGTGTTAGGGTGTAGTTCAGTAGGTGGGTGAAGAAGTTGTGTTCAGAGCTCTTGTACTAGAGGTTTGCACGTGGTTGAAGTGTTGGCAGAGGTGTATGTTAGTGGCAGGGGCTGCGGGGCATGAGCAGGCTGGATGGATGGATGGATGGATTGATGGATGGATGGATGGATGGATGGATGGATGGATGGATGGAGTGCTTCTGACAAGCACAGATCAAGCCAGCACCTCCTCCTGAAGAGCCTCCAGCTGTCCTCCCCTTTTAGAGGCTGAGGAGCACATCAGGACAGTGCTTTGTGCCAAGGAAGGTGCCTGCTTGGGTGACCAGGTGTGTGCATAACCCAGCAAACTCCGTGCCCCCTTCCCAAGCGTAACTGGGCATCCCTGCAGCACGGCAAGGAGGGGGACAGCACAATAATCTTCCTCCCCCACCACACTGCCCAAAGCAGTTGGCAGCAGGACCCAGGCCAGACTGGAGCTGGAGGTCCAAGACTTTGTATTAAACATTTTCACCTTCCTGGTTGTGCCTTCCATAGCCTTGTGTTTTATTAAGAGAGCAGGAATCCTCTCTAAGCTGCTCTGCAGACCTTCTGACCTGGCCTTAAAGATACCTTTCAAATGGAGGATCTGGAGGAGCTTTACAAGCACAAACATGCAGGAATTCTAGCTGCTTGGCTTTCCAGTTACAGCAAGCTAGGACCCAGCTGGAATACAGCTATCAGTTAAGGAGAAGGCACAAGGAATAACACAACATAATTTCTGACTTCTGAATGACAGGGCAGAGTGGGCATCACCCTCACTTCAAGGATGCTCTACAATCTGATGCCAGAGTAAGCGTCCCTGGGACAGGTATATGTGGAGACTGCCTGGAATATCCTGCAGGATGTTGGCTGACCAGGCTGGCAGACTGCCCTGGAGATCAGGTTGGCACGTGTGGACTGAAATACTCTATGCTGCTTTAATAAACTAATATTTGCACAGACAAGCATTTGTTTTCCCACGTGACTCAGACCCGTGACACCTATCATGAAGCACAAGCCTGGGAATTTCCTCCATGTGCCAAATTCAGGAGACTTTACTGGCATCACACCAGGTATTATAAAGAAACAGAGCATGCAGCCTTTGTGTTTTATCAGTAGAAACATCTCCACCCCACCAAAGCCCAGACTGGGTTTATTTGGACTTATCCATCAGATAAAACAGATAAATAGAAGATTGTAAAACTGCTCCAGGTCCTGGAGCTTCTCATCACTGTTAAAGGCTGATTCTCCTTATCTGACTGGCTCAAAATCCTGCTTGCAATTGTTTAGTTTTTTAATTCATTATTATTTTGTACATCAGGTCTCTGACCTGGCTCTTGGTCCAGTCAGACTGAGTCATTACCAGCATTTCCCAGGAGCCAGCTTGCCTCATGGTCCATGGAACACACAGTCTCAGCTCAAGAGCTGTTGTGCCCCAGGAACAGTTGGACACATGGCCAGGCAGGAATTTTACATTGCCCTGGTCCAGGACTGTGTTGAAGAGATAAAAAACCTTACTGCCCTAGACTCCATTCTGAAAGGAAAAACCATCACTGGTCCTCCATTCCCTCCTTTTTTTCCTTTCTTCCAAGTGACTTTGCAGGTAATGATGCCCAGGAAGAACTGAGTCTGATCCAGACTCTGGGAATGGGACTGGACAGCTTGTGCCTGTTCTAAGTGTATTTTTTCCTGCTCATTAACACTTTGCTCAATGCACTTTGTTTGGTGCCTGGGTTGTGATTTTTCAGACAACTGTGGCTTAGCTGTTTCTTCTTTATGGTGAGAGAAAAAACTGAAAAGTTGACAAATCTGATGTAGAGGGATTATTTATATGAAATAAAAGTTGGAATGAGGAAAAACCTCCTGTGTCTTATATTTCTCAGCTCCACATGTAGAGATTTCCAAACAGAGTCAGTAATCTCTGCCTTTTAGAGCAACAGCTCCGGTTCAGAGCACTGATTCCTTTGGGAAGCACTGAACTCCTGGGCTAGCTCAGCTTCCTCACCACAAAAGCTCCCTGCAACAATGCCAGGAAGATGAGGATCACTTTTTCTGTGAGGCATCAGAGCCACCACCTCATCACCACTGCACTTTTCCTGCAAGCAAATGCAAGGACAGCTCACAGAGTTCAGAGTCACCTGCCTGCACAGGACCTGTTCCTTCCCAGCAGTGGCTGGTAGCTCATGGATTTCGTGGAACTTGTTCCAGCTTTTCCAGACACAAGGGAAGCAGCAGCACTCCCAGGCAGAATGCTTTTTCCTTCAAACCAGAGGATCAACTGGCCACTAGACAGCATTCTTTTCCTTAAAAATTTGGAAATCAATTTCAACACAGCCACTCTGTAGCTAAAACTATCAGAATTGATCCCAGACTGGTGAGTCAGCTCTTGCATAAAGAAGGTAATTTAACAAACTTCAAGCCAAGGACAAAAATACATTTGGATAAAGTTGGAGATACTTGTTTCCAAAGTAATTACTGAAGGAGGCAATAACACAAAATCCTGACAGCAGTTCAGCTCTCCATTCCTACCTCAACAAGTCCAATACCTGCAGCAGGAGCACACTCACAGACCACTAACCAGTAAAGCCCAATACAGAGTCTCTAGATATAAAAATAACAGAAAATGTCACTGTTTTTCCACAACGATCTCCCTCCAGATAAACTGGCTGCAAGTGGCAGAGGACACTGAGGACACTGGCACTTAGCTATCAATTTTATATTTTAAGTGCATAATACAGTAGCTAGTGCTTTTTAAGTCAATGGAAGGCCCAGAGCAGCAGAAGGATACAGCACTGCTGGGAAGTTAAGGAAGTTCAGGCAGCCTGCTGCCTTCCCTGGAAAGGTTTTACAGCAGCAGCTCAACCAGCTCCCAGGCTCTGCAGCACTGGCAGGCAACACTGGAAGTCCATGGCTGATTCCTGCTCACACCATCCCAGTGCAGTGACACAGCACCGGGCCAGTTTTCCCAAAACTGCCTCTGAACGTGTGTGGAACAGCCACAAGCCAAGCTTCATCCCCTTAGCTTCATGCTAAGACTGTTTCTTATGCCATTCCCCCCTCTGTGTGCTCCAGCAGCTCCAGGACTCAGAGCCAGCCGTCGGTAACACCCCCCTGAGCAGCCCACTGAGATCAGCTTTGACTTCTCTGGGGGAAATCCCCGATGGCCAGAAGCAGCCACTGGTTTCGTTATCATCCCTGCACCACACAACTGCTTTTCAGCTACGCTCAGGGATTAAGCCAAGATTCCCTGTCAGAAATCCTGCACAGGAATCTGGGATTAAGATGATGTGCATTGCATCAGATGAGCCCGCAAGAGAACGCGTACGGGGAAAAAAGAGCTTTTAGAGATGGAAACGTGAGCCAGCTGCTGGAGCACATTACATGCTCCAGTAACTCTTCCTGCTGTTTCCCTTCTTTCTGGTCCCTCTGCATGTGAGTTACACTAAATGCTCTCCTTGGACAAACTGGACTCATTTGGACAAGACCAGTCTGCACAGGAAGAGGGCAGGTATTAGATGTCTACCACAAAAGCAAAAAGCTTTAAGGTAGACTCAAATTTCACTCACATTTGAGTATTTCCTTCATCCAACTGACTTCCAGATGTCTTCCTTCCTCATGCACACATGGGAACATGGCACAGCTCTGTTGGTAGGTGACATGTAGGACAGCAGCTGTGTGAAGGGAATAACCTTCCCCAGCAATTCCAAGGAATCAACATCTTGAATCACAAGGTTACAGTAATTTCTACCTGGGAAGCAACACACAACCCCGTGCCTTGTCATGCCTGATACAATCACACTAAGTGAACCTGAATTTTATTATTTTTTTGAGGAGCAATGAAGGGAAAGGGTGAACTGGAGCTGAAGTAACACAACAGACGACACAACCATCTGCCTTTTAAACCTCAGCTTTACCCCAGACTGGTGACTGCACCATTTTAGGGCACTAAAGCAATTCTGCTGAGATGCAGATGACTGTCTCAGTACAATGATAGCAACATAATGTAAAAATTCGCAGTCCAAGTATCTTTTGCAGCCAATCTACTTCCCAAGAAATCCCTAGTGCCCTGAATTTTAAGTTAGCTTACATCTAGAAACCAGTCCAGATGAGCCATTTTTGTTACTGGAGTATTTGCAAAGTACACTTAGTCACCGATTTCTTCGACAGCCTGTCATGACAGGAGTAAGAAGCACAGCAAGGGGCTCATCACAGGCTGACAACAGCATCCCAATGGGAACACATCTGCCTCTGCAGGACTATGACTCCTGGCTAGGAAAAGGATGGGGAAATGATTATAGCTGAAGAATATAGGTCAAGAAGATTTGGAAAACCAGGCTGTTGCAATCACCAGAACTCCCTGACCATTAGGCTGGCAGCACACAACCCTTCTGCATCTTCCCCAGGCAGCTTCCCCTCCCTTGCACACTCAGTACAACCAGAGTGAAGCCCCAGGATGCTCCAAAGCCAGTTGTAATAGGTACAGAAATAGCAGCATTTCACTGAAATCTGTTTGTCAGCAGAGGAGAAGATGCAAAAACACAGTCTGGGAACTCACCAAGCCTGCACTTTCCTACAGGAATGCAGACAGCCACAACCATCCTCATACTGGCTCATCAACTATTTTTAGCACCAGAAGGGGAGGCAGCCATCAGTGAAGGGCCTGTTCCCTTTGATCCAGTGGATCTGAGCACTGTCTCTGTCCCAGAGATCCTTTGCTACCAAAACCACAAACCAGGTAAAGAACTTTAGGTTGTTCCTGCTCCCGAGTACAAGGCATCTCTCAGCAGTTACACGGCAGGTTGGAAGAGGGCCACACAGCCCATTTAATTCCATTCACTTCCTCTCCCCTCTGCACCACGCAGCCAGGCTCTATTAGTCTTCTGAGAGCAACTGTAGTTAAAGTGAAGGATGCCAGGAGGCCCTGGGCACTCAGCGCACAGAGTCACCAGCTCCAAGCTGCAGGCCAGCAGCACAGAAATCCCAGCATCCATGGCATTGCACGCAGCTTTATTTATCTCCAAGGTTTTACAAGTTAAACACCAGCTCCTTCTCAGAGACACTTCCCAACTGGTTCTGCATTGCCACCTGAGCTGAGAAGCAGACTAAACTCAACTGGCACCACAATGAGCTTGGTTTCTCTCTGTCATTCATTTCTCCCTTGGGAAGCTGCAGGAACTTTGCCCCACAATCAAAGGTGTACCCTAAGGCCAGCAAAAGGCATTGATGTCACCAGGAGCAGAACTGCTGTGGGCGTGAGCAGCCCCACAGAGGGATCAACACGCTGCAGGCAGAACCACCAAAGGAACACAATCCCCCACTCACAGAACAGACACCCATGGGGCCTGGGGCCAGTGCTGCTCTGGGACACTCAGCCTTCCCCCTGCAGATGAACAGGGAGAGCAGAGAAGCACCTCAGGAGGTGACAGCTGCAGGGCACCTGTCTGCTGACTCAGTGCTTCCAGCTCTTCCACCTGCTCTGCAGGAGGGTGGCAGTGATCCCATGATTTTGGCTAAAGTGACTAAGCGAGATCGTTTTGTCCTTCCCACCAGCTTTTTGTTCCAACAACACAAAGCATTCCCTGCATGCTCTCCAGAAAAC
Source organism: Melozone crissalis (assembly GCF_028551555.1). Lineage (NCBI taxonomy): Eukaryota > Metazoa > Chordata > Aves > Passeriformes > Passerellidae > Melozone > Melozone crissalis. The sequence continues at coordinate 4,281,335 of NW_026535796.1, read as the reverse complement.
TGGAAAAGAGGGTGAAAAGAAGATCACAAAGCACTCTCCGTTCACCTCATTTCTCCCTGCAAACCCTCTGCTCCTGGTTCTACCTTTCACAGATGGTGTGAAGGCAATGCCCACCTGATGATGCAGCCTTAACAAACCACCACAGTCCCAGACTCCAATTTTGATATGAAACAGCTCTTTTCAAGCAGCCAAGTGCTGTATTTTATAGTACCTTTGTGATCTGCACAACTCAAATACGTACGCCACGTAACACCACATTTGCATCCCTCAGCAGAAGGAATCTGAACTGCTGTGATTCTTTCATAGGGATGCAGCACAGTCTGGCAGCCTCACAGATTCAGCTGAATCCATCCATCTGGAAAGCAGCAGCTTGGAACAACATGGCTCTTACGGTTTCCTAGTTTATATCCCACATCCCAGAATCATTAAAGGCTATTTTTTCACCCTGCTCATCAAGGAATAGAAGATTTCTGAGGACCACAGGGCAGGAAACCCTGTGAAGCTGGGAGGACAGCCTTCCCAGGACTCACCAGGAGCTGCCTGGGCCAGACCTACCCTGGTTCTGCATGCCCCAGAGGTGCGGGGACGATCCGTAAGTGCTGCCATCCCTTGCGGGCAGCAGCACGAGGGTACAACCGCGGGTACAACCACGCCGCAGCTCAGAGCCCACCAGCACCCACCGCCACAGCTCCGCCTGCTCTGCCAGCACAGATCAAACCTTTCCAGCACCACTGCTTCGTTTCCACAATTAGCCACGTACAGAGGTTTCTCCAGCCTCACCTACAGAGACCAATAACAAATGAATCAACATCATGCACCATAGCTGCCCATTGCAGTGGCCAAATTTTTGTTACTCAGACCCCTTCCAGTTCAGCATTCCTCCTCCCACCACCGAAGAGAACATACTTTGTTACAGAGACTTTCATATTGGGAAAATATTTTAATATAGTAAACAAGTCAATTTACCTTCCACATATTTTAAATAAGTTTATGCTCATCGTTAAACAAAACTGTTTTTACTTCAACAATGGATTACAGCCTCTAAATTCGTATTGTTCCCAGCTGATCCTGTAAATAGCGAAGAATTTTGGACACCGATATCCTTGTATAGGTAACAGACTGGCATAAACAGCGCAGGAATTCAATGCGGGTTCAAAGGGAGAGAAGCTAGCCCTGGTGAGGAAGAAAACGAAGCCACAAAATTCCCTTTTGAGGAAAAATCGGGGGGAAAAGAAGATACCGCAGTTCCACCGAGTCCAAACGGGGCCGAGTCAGTCTCCAGGTCAGTCTCCAGTCAGTCTCCACGGGCGCTGCACGGTGCCGCAGGGACGGGCGAGCCATCGGTCTCCATCCTCGGCCGAGCCCCGCGGCCGCATCCCCGGCGGCGCGCGGCCTCCCGCGGCCCGCCCGGCTCAGGGGCTGCCGGCGCCCGGCCCGCTCCCGCCCGCGGGCGAGGGGGACGCGGCCGGCGGGGCGGCGGCGGCGGGGCCGGGGCCGGTGCGCGGCGGCGCGGGCGGAGGCCCCGCCGTAGGTCCGGCGGGCGCGGCGCGGAGCTGCGCGGGGGTGGCGGCGGCGCCGGGGCCGGGGCTGGAGGAGCCGCCGCTGCCGCGCACCGGCTGCCAGATGAGGCTGTAGTAGACGGCGAGCACGATGGCGGCCAGCGAGACGGAGAGCACGTAGGCCAGCACGGTGGCCAGGCGCACCCACTTCTTGTTGGTCTTGGCCGCCATGCGCGCCTTCTTGTCCCCGGTGTAAGTGGCGGGCTTGCCCCGCTCCGCGCCCGCCTCCTTCTCCTTCATGGGGGCCCGGCCCTTGGCCCGCTGCTCCACCGAGCCCTCCGTGCTGGCTCCGGCCCGGATCGGCCGCCGCCGCCGCTCAGGACATGCCGGTACCGCCCGTGCTGCCACCGGTGCCGCTGCCCGCGCTGCCCCGCCGGGGGCGAGGGGCGGAGCGTAGGGGGCAAGCCCGCCCCGAGGGGTGGGGACGACAGGAGGGGAGGAGGGCAGGGGAGGAGAGGAGAGGGGCGGGCACGGGGAGGAGCCTGGGCCACCTTTAAAAGGAGCCCCCTCCCCCGGTGCCTGTGTCGCCGCACCCTTTACCCGGCCCGCGGTGAGGGGTGGGCGGGAGCGGTGCCTCAGGGACATGGGCAGCGTTGCCCGAGCCGCAGGAAAGCTTCTGGCACGGCCTCCTGGAACGTGCCCAGCGCTGGAGGAGGTCAGGAGTCTCCTCTCTACCTTGGCTTCCCGACGGAGTTACTTTTTGCGCTCTCCTTGATGCAGGTATGTGCTGCCTGCACCTCTGTGAGGCTGCAAGGGTGCCCGAGCCAAGCGGCAGTTTTTTAGAGGGAAAGGCTGCCTTAGTTTTGTCCAAATTGGGTTCTTCCCAAGCACGTTATTGATACAATCTAAACCTCCTCTTAAGTTATGGCTTCACCTTACTCCACAGGTGTTAGTTCCCTACAAAATTGTTCTGTTGTCTTGTTCAGAAGGCAACTAAAATGGTGATTTGGGACCTAAATTAATTTTTGTTCTTTATGGTGCAAGAAAATTACTTTTTGGAATTATGTAGTTGTGCCTTCTGCAATCATTTTCTACCTCCCCTCAATCTGAGGTTAGTCAGGTGTAGTGGTTGCAGCAAAAACCTCTTGTAAACCAGGGCTTGTAGATCTGGAGGAGCCTACAGCAACTGGAGAACTGCCCATAACCCAGAGGCTTCCCCAAGAAGACATGTTATGGAATAAATGGAGTAGCTGCAAAATAATTGTAATTCTTGGAAAGCGAATTTATAGCACTTCCTACAAAATGGATTTTCTAGTAATATTTTAATGTGTTTCCCCTCAGTGATGGGTTTGCTCCAGCTCCTCCTCTTTTTTGGTTCAGTAGGTGAAATGATGATGAGTTACTACCTCCCACAAGTCCCTTCCCTATGCTCTTGCTTAATTCCAGTGAAGAGGCAGAGGGTTGACATGTACCAAGAATGCCTCTGAGGCTGAGTGAGGTCTCGACAGTTTTTGCCTGGCGCTTGTCGGGTTGAAGTACTGAGGCCTGAACAACAGGCCCTGAGCCAAAGCTGACCTCTCGATGAACCTTCCAACCAGATGCTGCATGTATCCACTCATACCAACCAATACCATTAGCAATATGATAGATGTATCTGGTCATTCTCAAAGCATGTATTCGCCTTTCCCTGTTTAGGAACCAGATAAGGCTGGATGTGCAGGGGAGCTGTTGGAACATTCTCAGCAAATGTACAGAGTGTGATGGGCTTGCGATGTTCTGCCTTCAGCCCAACAGCCTCACCTCCCTGTTGCATTTATTTGTGACTCACTCATGCTGCAGTGGAGACTTGCCCTTCCTAAAACACACAATTCCATGGTAATATTCAAGAAATTCAGTATTCTTAAGGCACTCTTCTCCCTGCCAACCCTTTGCTCTCAGGGCTTTGAGTAAGAATAGACTTGAGTTCATTAAATGTGAAGTCTTGGCTTTTGCCAAGGTCAGGTGAAGGCTTTCCATTTTATTGTGGACAAGTAACTGCGTGTGAGCTTCTCTGCAGGCAGCTGTGAGCAGGTCTGTGCCCTCTTTCTTAAAGAGAGCTCCTTGCTAACAACCATCCCTAAAGAGCTGCAGTAATGGTGCTTGCTTTGGCCTTGTGGTTTTAGCAAAAACACCAAGCTGTGCTCTGAGTGGATTCCTGTGGTACAGAACTGGAGCTCTGGGGTCTTGTAAAGTCAGTGACAGTGTTTCCCACTAGACACAGCTTGCAAATTATCCCTCTCTAGGATTCTTCCTAAAGAACACAAAAGAGGTCACTTGGAGACAGAGCCAGGGATACGTGGTGCCCTCAGGACTCCTGCCAGGGAAGGAGAGCTGCAGAGTCCCTCAACAGCCTTCCTCCCACCACTCCAAAAACTGCTCTGCAGGCTCCTGTTCTTTATAAGCTCCTTTAATTTTGGCTTCTCATGTCTGAGGGCCATAGAAAGCTTGAATTCTGCTGCTACCTCTTGCAGTGGGATGTTTGTTTGGTCTCCAAGGGCTCCCGAAGGATGTAGCTAAATGAACCTGCATTATTGATTTCCCACAATCACAGTCAGTGAATAGGTTCCCAGTGCTGCAGGATAGGGAAAACTTAATTAAGGGAAGATTGCTGGCCTGAGATAGATTCTCTCCATGCTTCTGAGAGTAGCAGAATACTGGATGGGATGCCTGGGACATCTGTCTGAGCTGTGCAAAGGCCTTTGTAGGGAGGAGGAGAATGCTCTAGGTTGAGGCTGGATATTACAGAAATGAGAGCTTTGGGCTAGCATGTGGAGAAGTGAAGGGAAGACTGTGGCTGACACTTGTTCAGTTTCTTGAACCGAGTAGGCAAACAGAGTAAGTTGGGCTGGTGCAGTGGGAAGTAAATGTGGATGAGCTTAAGAGCACAATGGGGCTTTCTCCCCCAGTATCCTGATTTCCTCTGCAGTGTTTCGTACTGGAGGTGAATACAGGTGGGAACAGGCTGCATTCACCTCCAGGTGTGGTACAAGTTGCTTTCCTCTTCTTGTTACTCTGCTACTGAAGTGTACCATGAGATGGGCACGTTGATTGTGTGCCACTGCTCCTCATGCTTCCTTTCCTGTTAATGACCTGTCTTGGAAAGTCTTGGTTTTTTCCCAGCAGCCAGGAATGGCATGGTTCAGCCAGCCCCGGGCAGCAGTGACCTGGCACTGCAGGAATGTATGGGATGTTTAAATGTGATCCTGCTTGCAGCCTCACTGTGCTGCTTGGAAACATGCTGAAAGCTGTCAGTGCTGTAAACACAATACACTGCTGAGTGAGCAGTTAATTACAGGCCTAACCATGTCTTGGTGGTTGGACAGATAGTTTATTGGGATTTGGGGTTTTTTGCACAAGACCTCACTGCTTTTATGGTTTTGTGGCATCTGTGGCCACTTCTCTGTGCCACAGTCCACTGTCCTCTGACTTTTGCAGATCAAGCTGAAGAGTCATGCTGAAAGCTGTCAGGAGTCCTTGGCCTTGTGGTTTCAGCTCGAAATGGGACACAAGATATGTCCCTGTACACACACTCAGCAGTTCTGCTCTCCAGGGTGGTAAGAAAATACTGTCTTTGTGGTCTTAATGGGATTGTTAATCCTCTCCGGATTGCCAGCGCTCTGAGGGCAGAGCAGCCACAGGAGCAGTGGGATGGGCTGGCATTTGCAGAGCTGGGTGTTCACTGCTGATGTGCAGTGTCACAGCTCTTCACTAGAGGACAGCATTACACATGGCAAAGTAATTCTCCTGCAACAATGCTGGGAGAGATTTCTTACAGATTTTCTGTGCCAGGAGTAAGCTGGGGTGGAGGTTACAGTATTTTGCTGGAAGTCAGGAGGGAGGTTTAACGGTGTGGCTTAAATGAGAGTCTGGAAACCTTGTCTCCTAAACCTTGTCTGAAGGGTGATGCTGCCTGCCTTGCTGCTGCATGCACCCTGTGGGAGGGGGTACAGGCTGCTGGATAGGTAGCACAGGGAGAGAAGGAAGAGCATGAAATTTTAAAAAGGGAAATGTTTTCATATCAAAACTATTGTAGCAAGTGGTGGGTAGCCTGGCAGGGAAGGTATGGGAGGAAAGCAAGGAGATAGGGATGTGGGACAAGTGTGCACTGAGCGATGTGCCTTACAGGACACAGAGAATAAAGGATGCTTGGAATAAACAAATACTGCTCAAGTGCTGCTGTTCATGCCTGCTCTGATGTTGCAGCTCTCAGCAGAGGGCAGGACTGATGCTTTGTCCTATCAGGGCTCCATCAGCCATCTCTGCATGCAAGGGACAGAGGCTCCTACAGAGCAAGGAGTGTGAAGTGGAAGATAAGGAGTCTGGGTTGGGCAAGAGGAAGGGAGCTGCAGCTTTTGTGACAACCTTTGTGCAAGTGGGGGTTTGGCCCTTGCTGGTGGGCATCATGTGGCCTTGCAGGGCAGCCACCAACTTGGGCACTGATCTTCATGCTGCTTGTGTTGAGTCTCAAATATGATTTCATTATTCATCAAATTAAGGTTTTATTCCTTAGGGGAAGCTGACCTTGAGTGACACGTGGAGTTAAGCTGTGGCAGGATTCTTGCTTACTTTGTTCATGAGGCAGAGAAAGCTGATGAATATCCTTCTGAAGGACAGAAGCAGCCTCTCAGTGAGGCCCTGGCAGGAAGCAGGCTTGGTTCACAAAGCTGTGATAACTGACAGTACCAGTCAAGCCATGGGATCCAGTAGCTATGACTGATCTCACCTGCCCTTGGCAGTACCAGGTGGCAAAGCTCATCCGACCTCTCACTGCTTTGCAGCTGTGACCTGCAGGGCCTTCCTGCAGTGCTGTCAGTGTTCCAGAGGCTGGGAGGACTGCAGCACCTCTGAGCAAGATTAATGCTCTCTATTCTCTCCATTGCTGCTCCCTAATTTAAGGGAAGTGAATCTGAAGCTGCTCTGGCCTTGCAGAAGAGATCAGGTGAGTGTAGAGAACTCTCACTCTCACTGCACTCTTTATCATCTTCTGTTTCTCTCCTTGGGAGTAACCATTTTTTCCTGAGTCTGGGATCCTGGTGACACTGGCTTGGCTGGGCCTGGAATATCCCAGTGACCCTAAGGAAAGAGATCCAACTGCCTTCTGTTGGATAGCCAATTCCTGTAAGTGCAAGATTGATAAGTGCAGAAAATGCCATGGTAGCTGGAAATGCGGAAGCTCTCTTATTCCCAGGGTTTTTTTTGGCAGACCCCTTGAAAGACAACGGATGTTGTGTTTGCTCAGGGTTCTCTTTTCCTGCAGCAGGGAGCTCTGATTCCTGCTTTTACTGTTTTACAGTTGGAGCACTTGCTAAAGTTCCACTTTATCTCTCCTGCCTCATGCCAGTAGCACCTGAGAATGCCCTTAGGATTCCTTCAGTGACCATTCCCCAGCTGTCCAGGCTGCTCCAAACTGCCAGACTCATCACATCAGGGCTGGGAAGAAAGAAAAGAATGAAACATGCAGCTGGCTCCTCTTACAGAGTTGGGGGGGGGTTTGTTCTCCACCTTTTCTGTGCTACTTTTGCAGCAGCTTGTCCCTTTTGAGCCATGGCAATCTTGGCTTTGATAGGAGGTGAGGATGACATCCCATCACGTGCCTGGGAATCCACAGCAATCATAGCACAGTTATTTCCACTTGTAATTAGTTGTGGGGCTCTGCCTCTGACTAAAATTGATCTTGGCCATGTCAGGCCTTTTCATAAGCTGCTCTCTAGGTTAGCCAGTGCCCATCAGCCAGTGGAGCTGTTTTCCTCCTCTGCTGCCCACATGGAAATCCTTCATTCCAAGGTCAGAAGCAGAGACTTGTTTTGGCTCTGTTTGCATCTAACCTGTTCTGCTTTTGGTCCCTTCCCTGCTGCTTTGTCACTATAATCCCCATCTTGCCCACCTCTCCTGTTCTATGTCCCATGCATCTGCCACAGAACCAAGTGGGTGTGTGGAACAGTGCAGTTCCTGGGACTCTGGGAATGTTTCATTTCATCTGGGGAATTTCCAGCTGCCCTGCTGGTCTGTCTCACTTTGAGGCTGACATTCAGAAGAGCCCATAAGAGAAAGGGAAACTGTTTAAGATTGGACAGTGCAGTGAGTGGCCTCAGAAATGGCATCTGTCCAGAGCAAGGAAGGAGTTTGTTTCCTGGGACATCTGGCCTCTTGCATGAAGGGGGCAGTCTGCTTGTAGCTGGAGCTGAGCTGCTCCGTAAGCACAGCTGCAGAAGCAGTTGGAGCGTTTCTGGCAATGCCTGTACTTCGTCAAGAGAGCATTTAAGGAAGTTGAGTTGCGGAAGTTCAGCGAGCCGGGTGCCTCACCAGCACAGCTCCAAGGAGTGGATCCCTCCCGGAGGGACGGTGGCTGTTTGTGCCCACCAGCACGCCAGCCATCGCCAGCCTTGCTCTGGGTGACCTTGGGTGAGGCTCTACTTGCCTGGAGAGCTGTTGATTTACAATGCAGATTCATCGCTCCTCGCCTGCCTGCCCCTGCCCCTCCTAAATTGGACTGGGATATAAGAGGTTGTTTGCTCTCCGATGCCAACAGAGGCCATGGCAGAACGCCCTGCCACGTGAGAGGCAGAGATAGAGGAGAGGGGGCTAAGGAGGAGTGAGCTGTGCAGTTGCTCTTGCTTGTGGTAGCTGAGGAGCTCATCTGCAGGACCATGTCTGTGCTGAACCCTGTCCTGCAGCCCACGAAGGTGAAGGACTACCTGTGCAAGGGCGACCGCTTCATCAAATGGGATGATGTGAGTACTGGGGTGTCCCTTGCCTGGGCTGTGCCTGTGGTGGCAGGGAGACACTGGCTGGGTCACAGTTTGTGGGGAGGCTTAGGGGCCTGTGTTCTGTGTGGGATCCCACCTGACAGCAGAGATCTCTGGATGGGGAGAGGGAACTGGGAAGAACAGGAAAGCTGAGGACTGAAGTTAAGGGGATGTTGTGTGTGTATGTGTGTGTATGTGTAAGGGGCTGGGGATATGTTTTCTACATCTCTTACAGTGGAGGATGGAAACAAATGGAGCAAGTGTGCTCTGGGTCTGTGTGTGCAGCCCCTGGTGTAGGACACAAGGTCCAGCCCTGAGGAAGGTGGTTGCTGCTGGGAGTCTCTGTGGGGTGATATGCAAATGCCACATTTGGACTTTCTGGAGGAGCATAAGGGGTAGGGGTAGGATCTACTCCAGAGCAAAAAACACACATTGCACTTTTCAGATAGAGATGAAATCAGGCTCCAAGTTGCTTCCTCTTATGGCCCTGTTGCCTGAGTGGATCGGGGGTGAGCCATGGCCTCCCACGCCTGCCCGGCCCCTGGGCCTGGGAATGACTGAAGAGCAAAGGGCCTGTGCTTTAACAGGGCTGAAACCTCAGGGTGCTGCAGCAAGCTGCTGCTCTCTCCAGCTCATTGTCCTCTATACCTTCAAAACAGCTGCTTTGCAGTCACTGCCTTTCTGTGTGAGGGGAACAAAGTGTAGAGCAGCAGCAGTTCATTGGAATGCAAGGGCTCCCCTCCTCACTTTCTAAGGAGGCAAAGGAGTGCTCACCCCAGCACCCACAAAGCTGAGCAGGAGGAGAGCTGCTGCCCATCTGTGCTGTCTGGAGATGGACTGTCTGCTGTTGGGCAGGGATGTTGATAAAAGGGGGAAAGCTCAGATTATGGTTATTCACAGGGGTCTGGGGAGATGGTTCATGTGGTGGTGCAAATGAGATGATCAGAAGGAGCCTGCAGCAGCAGTGCAGGAGGGATTAGCACTTTTGTGGGTGTGAAGCTGGAATAGAGTGTTAAGTCCCAAAGGAGCATGTGGGGGAGAGGATCACCTGTGCTCAGCATCAGTGGGGTGGTCCAGCAGCACTGAGAATGAGAACAGTGTACTGTGCAGCTGGCAGGAAGGATGGATGTGAGGAATAGGAGCTGGAATATGGCTGCCAGTTCCCCTGTGAGCAGTACATAAACAGGAGGATGACACTGGGTACAGTGAAAAGCACAGCCTTCCTCTTTCCTGTGGGCCTGCTCCCTGCAGACTGCACTCAGGGCTTCTCAGAATTTGAAATCTGCTTTCTCAGAATCACAGTAGCCAAACTTGTCTAAAATTGCTGATGACTTTGTGTTCAGTCCTTGGGGGCCATTCTCCCAAGAATTGGAAGCTGTTAAGTTCATCACTGGGTATTCCTGGGTTAGGGTCCCCTGAAAACCAATGTGAGTCAGTTGGGCTTCCAAGACCCACCAAGTGTTTATTTCCTGCTGTAGCTGTTGATTAGTGAGCTCAATTCCCGTCTGGATCCTTCCTTAAGGTTTATATATTTGTAAACATTTCTAAGTGGTTGCCTCAACTAAGTAGTTTACAGGCTTCATCTCCACCAATAAAGAAAGGCTTCTCCATGAGTGGGCTGTTCTGGTCACATTGCTCCATCACATTGGGCTTTCCCAACCCATGGTTAGAACAGGCTGCAGAGGATGATGGTGAGAGCTCCAGACTGCAGGATTGCTGCACTTTAGAATTCACGAGTGTTAAGTTTTTTGTATCTCTTTCAATTGACAGGACTGTACTGTTGGTAACAGTTTTGAACTCCCTCCAGGATAAGTGAGGCAAAGGAGTTTAGGAAGATCAGGCTGGCCTCTTAAATCACTGTTCAGCTTGGGACTGAACTAGGGCCTTCCAGCAAAAAAGCACACCCACACTTTTTCTACAGAGCCCTCACCTTGTCCAGCTTTGGTAAGGCACTGTCTAGAGGAGAGAGCAATGGGTCCCTGACAGGCGGGACTGTTCTGACTTGTCCCATGGGTTAGTTGCAGGACCTTGGGGTAAAGAGCAGCTCTGCAGTGCTTTGGTCAGCATCCAGCAAGCTAGGGCTCCTAAACAGACTGAAGAGGTGAAGTTCTGCTACATGGGTGGTAGCTGGATTAAAGAACCAGCTGGGAATTGTGCCAGAACCCCAGGCAGGGCACAAGGCAGTAGCTGACCTCTTGGGCAGGGCAGATGGGTATGGGTATGGTTCTGTGCGGCCTCTGAGTCCTCACAGTAGAGTAAGAAATGTTCCTATCTCTGAAAGATTATGGATTACAGGATTTTAGCAGACAGTGCTTGTTTTTTGCCTCACAGAGTGAGAAGCAACCAGGTTGGCTGCCAGACCATCTTCTGTAGGATTGCCCATTTCCTTTGCTGCCAGGAGCTGCCCCATTGGAGAGGCTGCCTGCACCGCCTGCCAGGAGTCTGGCTGGCAGCAGCTTCCTTGCAGCCTCAGCTTGCCCTCCAGAAAGCTGCTTTGTGGGAGATAAGGGTAATCTAGAACATGGCACAATCCTCTGTGGTGGTACCATGAGGCCTGTTCTGCTCTCCATGGCCATGTGTGCAGGGAGCAGCCAAGAGCTCTGGAAACATGGACACGGTGCTGGGCAGGCTGGTGCTGGCCCTGGCACAGCAGGGGAAGACAAGAGGCTGTAAAAGGACCACACACAATGTGCTGTGCAATGAGCACTTTACTGCAAATATTGTGTATGGAAATGGAGGTCTCTGAAAACATAGATACACTCTAGAGTGAAGTATGAGTTGAGTAAAAAACTGAAGAATCTGAGGCCAACAGACAAGTACAACTTCCAGATTTCATTACTGGTTTCATATTAGCAGTGATGTGCTTCAGCTTCCTGAATTGAATCTGGAGCCTTCCCAGAAATGGCTGTGTGGGGTTCAGGATCAGCCCCAAATTATTTCATCTCATTGCAGCCTCTGGTGTGGGTGTTTGTGTAGCTGCTTCTTTCTATAGTCTGTGTAGAGACTGAGTGTACAGTCTGTGGAGTTTCAGAATTCCCATCCAAAGCAGCATAATGATGCTGCATTGATGTATCCGCTCCTTGAAGCCTTCCTGACAAGGAGCCCAGATAATCTGCACAAACACCTGGATGGGAGATGCCATGGATGAATGCTTTCTCTGCTTGGCCTGGGTTACTCCTGAGCTTGTAGAATGGAGCAAGTCAAAGAAGACTTATCAAATGAAAAAATTAATTGAATCTCCAGAGGCTTTGTTATCTCAGTTCTTTATGTAGAAAACTCCAAGACAGCTGTTGTTAAATGCACAGATTAGGTGAGACTCAGGATTCAGCTTCCAGAACCTCACAAGTGTCACTGTGGAGATGTCCAAAAATCCTTGGGTTCATTTTCATAAATCCCAGAGGGTGTTCACCTGCTGGGTCTGTGTTTGAACTGGGAACCTTGTGTCCCAGGATGTTTTCTCCAAGTCACCCAAGGTGCCAACATTCTTTTGCTGTTTTTTTCTGTCAGGAAACATCAAATGCTTCTCCTGTGATTCTCAGAGTGGACCCCCAGGGCTTTTACGTGTACTGGACCTATCAGAGCACGGTAAGTGCTGAGGCCGCACAGCTCGGGCTCCAGCCAGCTCAGGTTTGTGTGAGATGGCAACGCTGCAAGTGCTCGAGTCCTGCACTTGGGAGCAAACTGCCACACTTATTCCTCTTAGTAGGGACACCCCACCATGGAGTGAGAGCTGCTCAGTGGCAGGTTGGTCTTCACAGCACCAGGAAAGTGCAAGAACTGAAGGTGTGAGTGTGGCCTTTCTGTGCCTTTCATGCTTTCACATTTTTTGACTCCTGCAAAGCTTATGTGTCCTTCAAAGGACTTCATGAAGAACAGTTTTACTGATATCACTGCTACCACTAAATTTTTTTACTGATACCAGTATAAAACCAGTGCTGATATACCTGTCACCCAGCAAGATACAGGATTCTCCTAACCTGTGCAGTGGGGCCATTAACTGACTCATTGGGCTTTTAGACCTTTTAATTAAAAAAGTAGTGACCGTAGTGATGTAGGGCCTACATGGAGTCTGGAGAGCAAGTTGTGCTCAGGGTGATGTTTGCAGCTGCTGGAGGAGAGGGAGAGACAACACATGGAGGAAAGAGAATTCAGTTCCTCACTGATGAGTACATCAAATGATGGAGAGGGACGTGGAAGGCTGGCCTTACTTCCGCTTTCCAGAGCGGGCTGTGGTTCGGCTCTACTTCCTCCGCCTGCCCTACATGCCATGGCAGTCAGACAGTCCTGCCCAGGCCTGGCCAGGGACCTGGTGGGTTTGGGTGGGCTCTGCCTTTCCAGAGATTGTGGAATCTCTGCCACAGCCACATCCCCTGAGAACAGTGTCACAATGCTGGGGACTGTCACACCCCTTGGTGTCACTCCCGTTCTGCTTTCAAGGTCCACTCAGGCAGTAGAATATCTGCTCTAAGGGTGCCAGCAGGATGAAGAGGAGCACAAAGTGAGACAGGGGGAGCTGGTGTCACCATGGAAAGGGAGATACTTCATTGGGATACCTGGGGAAGGGGCTGGGGGAAGGAAGCTTAGCTGCCACAAGGAAAGCCAGACTGGAAGGGGTCACACATTCCTGGTTAGCAGCTAAAGTAAACTGAACTGCTTTTGCACTAGAGACTCGGAACGGAGTGGGATTAGGAGTGAAATTACTTCCTGCTTAACAATAAAATGGGGATACTAGCCAGAAGACATGGCATCCACATTGTCCTCTAATGTGATCTTGGAAAATAATATTATCTGCTACAACAAGTATAATTTGTTCTCCAGATCCATGGTGAGAAGAAAAATTAGTAACAGAGGAAGGAAATTCAGGCTGGATATTAAAAGAACAAACAAGACAGCAAGCCAGTAGTGAGGACACGGAGGGGCTGCCTGGGGAAGGCTGTGCAGTGGGAATGGCTTCCCTCCCTGCCTTGTTCCTGCTGGGAGAGCTCTTCCACAGGGAAAGACACTAAGCCATGGAGTGCTTTCCTTCCTCCTTTGTCTTTCCTCATTTTGTTTTTGTCCTTTTTCTGTTTGTAGGAAAGAGAAATTCTGGATATCACCAGCATCCGAGATACCCGAGCGGGGCGGTTTGCCAAAACGCCCAAGGTGAGGCCACAGCTTCTTTCTGCCCTGTGTTTCAGTGGGAAGGCAGGGCTGCCTGAGGTTTTGGTGGGCTCAGGCAGCTTGTCCTGGATTTCTGTAGGAAGAAGCTAGAGAGGATCTCATCTCCTTACATCACAGCTATGTAAATACAGAAAAGCCATCTTGACTCTTGTCCCTGACCTCCCAGGGGCCCTCTGTGCTCCCAAAAGCAGCACTTCCAGACTGTGGTAGATGGGCTCATTGGGAGGAATATGTCAGAAAGCCAGGAGAACCAATTCCCCTTCCAAGTGCCCTGCTGCACTGCTAAGTCCTGCTGGAGACTGATGCTCCTGCACTGAGACACTGGAGCTGCTCTTGTGTAAGGATACACAGGGTACCCACAAACCTGGGGTTACAATGCCACTCCAACAGTGTGTGCTGGGATCTTCCCTTTAAAGGGAAGAAAATGCATTTTCAGAAAAAGTGGTTTGTTTCTTTACCCCCCCATATATTTTTACATTTGCACATGATCAGGGCTTTGTTCTCAATTTCAGTTATAATTGAAGATTCTTGCAGCCCTTGTTAGGACTTTGCTTCTGGGACTTTGTTTGTTTTTAACTTTTCCATGTATGGAAAAGGCAAGCAGAGAACTGCAGTAAAGCACAAAGGTGGAAAAGGGACCAAAGAAGTAAAGCTGATGCATCATGTGGTGACATAGGTGACTCTCTAAGGCAAAGGGGAAAGGTTTTGCAATATCTCCTGAGCCTCAAGCAGCCTTTTGTATAAGTTGTGTGGCTGTTTTCTCAATCTGCTCTGAAAATGTCTATTCAGAGCTCCCCAAGAGTGGTATTTTTCAAAATACCATAAAAAGGTGGGGGCTAAAGGCACAGCAGAGCTCAAGAACAGTGCCCATCATAAAAATCATATCTCCTTCAGAGAAACTGCCTTTCTCCTTAGAAGCTCACTAGACTGGAACATACTTCAGTTTTCAATGAGCCTAAAACTTTGTCAGCAACTTGTTTTGTGGGAATTGTGCTTTAAAAATGCTGTCAGAGGTTGGATTTTCATTTGAGAGAATAAAATATTTGGGGCTGTTTGAGTTGGTGCTGCCCTCCAGATGGGACACACTAAGAGGCTGACTTAAAGGAGATACTCTTTTCTAGGGTGTTAAACTTTGAGAAATGACCTGTTGACAAAATGAATTGATCTTTGATATAGGTAATAAATTGCTGGGGGAAGCACTGAGGCCATGGCTGGATGTCCTGATGGTAACAGAAGGCTGGAGATGGCCTAGATTTTAAGAAATAGTAAAGGAAGACTAATTGGAGAGTACCAAGAGAAGACAGTAGTTTGCCAATGGTACAGAGTTATTTGGAGTAATAAAATCAGGCTGGTTTGTAGGAAGACCTTAAATTGCTGATTGAATGCATGATCTAATGAGTGATACATTTTATACAGATAAAAATCAGGCAATGCATACAGAAAAAAATCCCTCATCCTTCTCTAATAACAGGCTCTGAGTTGACTCTTGCTACTCAGAAAACATCGTGGGTGTGTGGTAAAATATCAATGTAGTGTTCAGCAGTATTTGCCTCCGAAAAGTAAATTGTATCTTCATAATAATTTCCTTATAATCTCTAAGTTGTGCTATTGTTTACACCCCAAATTGATCCATATTTATGTGCAATTCTAGTGTACTCTCAAATTTAGTGAGAACTGGAAAAGGTATGGAAGAGCAGCAGGATTAACAAAGGAATGAAGTGGCTGCTGGGGGCAGAGCATCTGAGTGGGAGGGACTGTGTTCTGGCAGAAGGAGTAAGGTGAAGGGGATGTGGAGTGCTGTAACATCAGCAGTTGAATGGAGAAGGGGAGCACGAAATGCTTACTCAGAGTTTGAAGCAATTAGTCAGGGTTTCTTCCAGTGCAGGATCTCCATTTAAGGTGGAATTTTCCAGAGGTAGGAGTGGCACAAGCAGGAGGTGCTGCTGACTGTCCCACCTCAGATCACCATGCCATTGGTAATGCTTCCTGCCCAGTCATGGAAATGTGAGTATAAAAAGTCAGTACAAGAAGGAAATGCCCTTAGGGGGTTATTAAATGTGAGATAATGTCTCTGGGTTAGGAAGCTGCTGAATCCCAGATTGCTGGGAGCTGCAGGAATGTGTCAAAGAAGTGCCAGTGCATATGCCCTGTTCCAATGCTTTTCCCTAGGCACCTGGATGGAGATCTTTGTTCTAGTTGTTGTAATAGGCCAGGGATGGGATTTTAGAGCCATGGGAATTGGCTGCAGCTCATTTTTGAAGAACAGTGAAGCAAGGGTCAAGCACTGACTGATTTATTAAATATTCTCAGTGGGCAGAAGTGATGCACTTGATGACAACCTTTGCTGTGAAAATCCCAAGTGCTCTTTGAATTCTGCATTTTACAGAGACTCATTTGAAATAAGTCCCCTTTTTATTTCAGGGAGTTTTCTGGAATTCTGTGATAACATGTAGTAAAATACACTAGATTGGCTCCTTATCCATCTTTTCCTTGTGGAGCCTGGGAGGCCTTATGTGGGCACCAAAGGGGTGTTGAACCAAGATGTGCCATCTGGGTCTGGAAGATTGTTACTTACACATAGCACTGCTATCCTTGATGCCTCTGGCTTAAAGCCCTCAGGGTCGTGTTCATTTGGCTGTCCTGAGAGCAGAAGTTCACAAAGGAATGCAGAAAGCAGGGAAAAATTCTTCACATGAACCACCACACCCTCCACATGGGGCAGCTGTGTCTGGGGCGTTGTTACAAAAGGCATTAATATAAAAAACTGGTGTGGTGAAGCAAATAAAAATCTGTTTAGAGGTGGAAGAATGAACATGGGTGCTCTTCTGCCCTGTTACAAAATAGTAGCTTGGAATGGTTGTAGAATAGAATAACTGCTGGAATTAATACAAAGAGCTATTTCACTGCCTGAAGGTGAAGAAGAAATGAGCCATCAGCCTTGTTTAGGACAAGAAGAGCAGGATCACAGCTGTAGGAAGAACTGTGGATGGCACCAGCAATAAAAAGAACATCATTTCCCCTTCCCTGCAAGTGATGCCCCAGTCAGTCTGCAGCTGCTCTGAGGCAAAGCTTGTGGCCTGGTTTTCCTGCTGGATTGTTACTGAAAGAAGTCCAGAGGAAGGAGAGTGCTGTATGGAGAGCATCTGTGCCACTGCTTTCCACAGCAAGGGGCTGTGCAGGTTTGGGCTGTGGCTCAAGGGTGTAACCTGCCCTCAGTTTTCCAGTCCTGTGGCACAGAGAAGTCTCCCTGGGAGGGGGTGGGTCCGTGTGGGTGTTGGGAGTTCCCTGCTTTCAGTAGCACCTTCCCACAACTGCCTGCTCAGAGGTTTGGGGTTTTTCTTTGTAACCTCTACACACAGCAAGAATAATAACACCAAAGCAGCCACGTGAAAAACCACTTGAGAAGAGACCTGCTGCCGTGGCACTGCCAGCACAGGTCACAGCTGGAGCCCTGGCCATGGTTAGGGATGCTTAGGGAGCAGGTGAAGCACGGAAAGGGACTCACCAGGGGCTGCCAGCCATAGGAGCAGCCTCCAAATGGAATTGGCCCTTGCCTGCCTTCCCCAGTCCTTGCCTCACCACAGAGCAGAATCTTCCCCCGCCCCTCCTACGCAGGGCTCCCCTGTGAGGTTCTTTGAGGGTGGCTCCGCGTTTCTGCCGTGACTTTTCTTTGCGGAATTTTTTTTTTTTTTTTTTACGTGGGGTAGAGCGAACTTTGGCATGTGTTCAAGAGAATAATAAAGATAAGAATGAGCAGTGCTGTTGAACAGCAAGGAGACAAGATTAAAAAGCTATTGACTGTAGTTCAGCAGTGTGCTGATACAGATTGGGCTGTTATTTACAATCAGGTCTGTGCTTTCTTTTCAGTAATGAGGAACAATAAGGGCTGCTCCATTTGTGGGGCTTCTTGTGGTTTCTTTTTTAAGGCACCAAGACCCTGGAATGCTGACAGAGAATCTAATAATAATAAAGGCCAAAATACATGATGTTTTAGGCCAGACTTCTGGCTATTGGCTGTGTCTTGGGGTTTGTTTAGATGTTTTAGGAGGCATTGGCTTTGAGGCAGACATATTTTTTAATAAAAACAAAAGTTGTACTTTCTGACTGTCATGATTATAAACCATCTTCATGCTCTGTCCTCATTCTGTTGGTGTTGGACCTGGAGCTACAGCCTGAACTGCACATGTACAAGAAGAAAATTGTACCAAAGCATTTCACTCATCACGTTTTGAGACGATAAAGTTAAAGCCAGTGGAATTGTTTAGGAACCCTGCAGGACAATCGCAGTGCCCTCACAGTTGTGGCTGTGAGCCACAGGCTCTAAACACTGTGGGTGGTCAGTGGTTCTGCTGCAGCACAGAGGCTGACGAGCTCTGGCATTGGGATTGAGCAACTTGTGAGCCCAGGATGGAGCTGAACTAAGTCTAACTCCAGCCCTCCAACTGGAGAGTGATCATGTGGAGCCATATGGAGGCACCAATCTGTGAGCGTGCAAGAGAGAGGCAGGTAGCAGCCTGTGTCTGGCAAAGGATTTATGAGTGGTGGAGCAGGAGCTGAGCAAGGAAATGGGCACGTGTGGGTGATGACCTTTGCCATGCTGGGCCCTCCTGCTTCTGCCATCGTTGTGCAGTGAGTTCTGGGGCCACAACATCCACAGTGACACATTCTTCTCTGTCCCTGGCAGCATGTCCCTGCTGGATTGCGGAATACCATGGGCTATTCTGTGCTTGGGACTCTGAGCTGCTGATTTTCCAGTTCCTTTAGGTAAAACACTGAGGGCTGGGAGTGCTTCACTGTGGATTTTTGTCTGCCTGTGTCCCTAAGATGCTTGGCACAGGGACAGGTTGGCCCTCCCCATTCCACAGCCGATATCTCCAGTGCGGAGCAGCAAGGCCAATGGGGACAGGAGTGTTACCTCCAGAGTCAAAGGCATCCCCCAAATATCTTGGGGCTTCCTTTTTCCCTTCTGACAACCAAATAAGAGCTCTCTTCTCCAAAAGAGAAGATGTGTTGTCCTTGTGCCACAAGACACAGCTCTGTCAGGGCACAGCAACAAACAGGTCCTGCAGTCAGTTGGCTCTGCCCCCTCTCAAGCAGAGAAAGGACCGTCCCTCTCCATCCTGTGTCTGTCTCTGACTCTTTGTTTATATTTGCATGAGAATTTGCTTCTCTCTGGACTGTGGATCTCTGTAGAGCTGAGGATTTTAGGGAAATCAGGAGGGTGGGACATGAAACTCCAGCTGACTCCATATTTCAGCCACTCTGCTAATAGGTTGTTTTTTGCTTGTCTGGGTTTTTTTAAGGAGATTTGCTAAGAGTGTTTCCCTTCTGATTTGCATGGCTAATATGCGTGTCCTGCTTTTCATGCAGCAATTCCTATTTTTCCTTTATGGCTGCCTGCAAGGTGACAGTGAGTAATCCCAGGGTAAAGCTGTGACACAAGGCGCTCAAGGAGTGCAGGTTGTGAAAGAGCCATGATGTGGCATCAGGTTCAGAGCTCCTGCACACAAGTCTCTGGTCCTCTCTCCACATCTTCCTTGGGTGTTGGATGCATCACTGCCTGGATAAGAGCAAAAGTGCTTGGCTTGCTGGGGACATGGCCCGGTCAGAGAGGTCTGGAGAGTGCCAGGTGACAAATGTCTGCTAGGGAGTAGCGAGAGTAGCGTGCAGAGAAGGAAGGGGTGGGTGGAGCCCCGGATAACAAATACAGGAAATGAGTTCAGCACAACCACAAGTTCACCATTGTTTGGGCCTCCTCTCCTGTACAGCCCTGGAGCTGAACAAATGCTGGTGCATTTGCAAGATGAGTTAAAATCCCAACATTTTGCTGCTGGCACTGGAAAGCTGAGCTCCAACAAGGAGTTGCCATGAGCTTGGGAAGGAGATGTGGGTGTTTGGTGGTGCTCAGTTCTGTGAAAGAAAATGGCTCACGAGGCAAGAAGGAGCCATTTTAGAAATCCCCTTGTAGAAAATAGGCAAATCATATTCCTTCCCTTCCCTCCCTTCAAATGCTCTGGGATAAACAGGTTGCAGAGTTACCCCCTTGGAAAGTTGCTTTTCCAAAATAAGAGACAGCAGTCAGATGATCCAGAGTTACAACCCACCCTGTCCTGTTTTTCTTAAAGATGCCTGTTTGCTATTGCTGTGACAAAATAGCAAATGCTTCAGAAATTAGGAAAATTGAAGTAAAAAAATTCTGCAGTGTGTATTCAGCTGTGTGTGTAACATGGTGCTGAAACCTGAAAGTGCTGAAACCTAAAGGTGCTCTCAGATTCCAGCTCCAGTTTAAGTTCCAAGTCTGACCTGCTCTAGCAATCCCAGACTGTGGATTTGCCCTGTTTCTAAAGGAGAGCAGGTGCTCTGACAGCTCCCTGTTTGCTTGGCTTGGAGAGGGATTTGTCCTGCTTCAGATAAGGGATTCCTGTGCTTTATTCTAGGAATGGAAATTTTTATCTTCCCATTATAAATAGCACCATCAGTAAAACTCTAGGATACCTTGGATACCTTGGCTTAGTGACACCATGCATAGGAATGCAGAAAATGATGAATAATTTAAAGCATTCTATAAATACTTTCATATGGTGCTGCAATCCAAGTACCACTAATCGGATGAGCCTTACACTTAACAAAACAAGTCTCTGGTGAGCCATTGCTGTAGGGTACTGGAATTGCTATGGAAAAAACCACTACTACCAACTGACAGCAGCAGAAGATGGGGCTTGGAGGGGAAGAAGCCAACTCTGAAGTGACAGGGGGTCCCAAAAACCAGGTGTCACACTAATACACTTTCTAGTGTGTGTATTTTGATAAAATCAACTGGTTACACCTGGCACAAGCAGGCCAAACCCTCCCTTGCTTGTTTGCAAGTCCAGCCTGAAGTTTCAGAAGAAATTTCTTTAAGAGCAGTCTCCAGCTTTGACTTTTTCAGGGTTGTACAGGGATGTTAGTCATGGTGATTTGTCCCATGGAGGATCCAGTAATGCAGACTCCAGAATAAAGATAAAAAATAAGGAAAGCCAAGGAAAGGAAGATTGCATTAAGCAATTCTGCAACCCTTTAGATGCTTTCTGTGAATCTGAACCAATGTGTGTATTGCGGTCTGGTTTTTTTGGGTACAGTTTTCCCTCATTCTCCAATTACTCCCCTCTGTTCTGTTTCTTTTGCAGTCCCCGAAGCTCCGAGATGTTTTTAACTTGGATCACCCTCACAGCACCTTCCTGCTGAAGAACCTGACAATTGTATCTGGTTCTGATATGGTTGACCTCACTTTCCATAACTTTGTGGCCTACAAGGAGGAGATTTGCAAGGTATCAGGGCCTGAGGTCTTGGAAGTACTGGGAACCTCTAAGGATTGGGATATTCATTGGGGAGCAGGAAAGAAGAGGAGACATGATAATGTAAGATAGGAGTTTAAACATAATGCTGAGCTCTTTCAGCATTACTGACAAGGTTATAAACAAGCAGGTTTATGTTCCAGTCAGGTATGGTATCTCCAAAGTTCTAGAAGCTTCTGCCCTGCAAGGAGAAGGACCAGTAGAAACTGGTCATTGTTGTCTTTCATGTGTTTTGTGTGGATGAATAGGCAGCTGAGAGGTAGAAAAGTTTTAGCTCCTAATGTTTATAAGCAGGAGGAAGGTGATAGAGGAAAGCCCAGAAGTCTCAGACAGAATAAGGGGTAAGAGTTTTAAACTGGAAGAAGGTAGATTTTGATTGAATATGAGAAGAATTTCTTCCCTGTGAGGGTGAGGGGCCCTGGCACAGCTTGCCCAGAGAAGCTGTGGTTGTCCCATTCCTGGAAGTGTTCAAGGTCAGATGGGGCTTGGAGCAACCTGGGATAATGGAAGCTGTCCCTGCCCATGGCAGGATGTGGCACTGGATGGGCTTTAAGGTCCCTTCCAACCCAATGATTCCAGGATTCTGTGCCCTTTCCCTGTTTGCTGTGTACTTCCTGGAGCAGTTCAGTAGTTCCCCACTGCCTCTGCCCTGTTTGTTCCAGGACTGGGCTGAGGATATCATGGCCATTGCCCGGAATCCCCTCACGTACAACGCTCCCCGCTCCACCTTCCTAGAGAAAATGTAAGTCCTTTCTGAGCAACTTTTTTCTCTGAAATGTCCATGTCCTGCTCTTTCTGACAGTGCTTGAAAAAAAAAAAAAGACTTCAAAGCATCCAGGTCCCTTGGCAGCCTCCAGACCAAGGCCTGGGTCATGCCAAGGTTAAGCTGATGGTCTGTAGGACCCCGATTTTCAGTTCACTGTTAGATTGTTTTCCCAATTGCATGTTTTTCCTTTCTTCTCACTTAGTGGGATCTCTTAAGATGGTACAAATGCATTTTTGTAATCTTCTTTGGGTTTTTTTCACAGTCTAGTGAAGCTGAAGTTGCAACTGAATGAAGAGGGAAAGATTCCTGTCAGGAAGTGAGTGTGGATATTTGTTTCCTTGTGTGTTCAGTCAGACTACAGGCAGAGCACCTGGTGAGAGGATGGTTGCTCAGTGGCTCCAGCTGTCTGCTCGTCCTGCACCTAAGAGGAGGAGAACTTTCCCTCTGTGTCCAGGCCATGGAAGTGCTCCTGCTGCACTGCCATAGGTGACACATAATTTGACTCTGGAAAGGAAACTTTTTGGCCTTCATCTACAGCAAGAAATGGCTTAAATAGCAGATATAATTTCCTGCTTGTTGCCAAGAAAAGACCAACAAAACAAAGTAACTTTGGTAAAATTCTGATCACAGATTATTTCACAAACCTGAGCTGAAAGGTGGATGAGGTGCAGGATTGTTTCCCTTTCCTGTAAGGAGTTCTCCATCTGGAGAGCTCTTTGCTGGACTCCCCAGCTCACCTGCAGCAGGGCTCCCCTGCTTTTCTTGTCTCTTTCTCCCTGTGTGAGCACTCCAGTCCTCCCACACTTCCTCCATCCCTCAGCCTTCATTCTGGATGCGCATGAGAGTGAAGCAGCCTCTGGGCCTAAGTGCTGGCTTAGGAGCAGAACAGATGGAGATTTGTCCTTCCCTGTCCCCAGCTTGGCCTTGTGCATCAGGTAGGGCTCCCATCAGAATGAGAAACAAAGCCCAGCCTGTCCCTTCTCCCCTGCACTATGTGGCATTAATCTGGAATTGATTTTGTGCCATTCAGTGTCTTCCCAAGAAAAATTGCTTCAGGGCTGGTCCTGTGGTTCCTCTGTGTTGATTTAGCTCATAGAATGACAAAAGGCAGCACTGCCATGTTGAATTCCCTTTTGGGTCCATAAATTATGCTTTGTTTTAAGAATAAGAAGCTGCAGACAGTGCATTTGGGAAGTTCTGAACCACTCTGCTCTAGGTCTGTGCTGTGTTACAGCATCACAAGAGGTGAGCACTAATTACCCCAAATAAATACAGGCTCCAGGGTGTCTTGTAAGGCAGACCTGTGCTGGATTAGGGCTGTGCTGACTAAATGGGCTCCTGGAGGGCTGAGCTTTATTCAACACTAAACATTTTTTGTTATTTGTTTTCTAAACCACCAACCAGCAGAATTTCATTGTCAGAAACCAGAATATTCATCAAAAGGCTGTTAAAAATGTGTAGGTCTATAATGAATAGCACACTAGGGAAGAGTGCTATGAATTAATCTTTAAAATGCAAGCAGGTAGCATTGCTGCAGGGAGAAACCAGCTTATTCCTCTGGAACAAACTAGGAAAAAATATCTGATACAGGATGTACCTCTCCTCAGTGCCCATTTCTTGCAGAATGGTATAAATGCAGACCATTAAATAGCCCACATTAAGAGCAAGGTTTATACAAATACTCAGTACTGCAGGGTAAAAAAATTCCAGTAAAGGCTATAGGTAAACATAAAGCTTTCAAAACTCCTAAAATTCTGAAAATTCCACAAGCATTTGCCTTTCCTTTAAATATGTAAATCCCTCTGGAATCATACCAAGGCTGCTGCAGTTTTGCCTTGCAAAGGGCAGGGTTTGCATGAGCTGCTGCACCCCCATCAGGCACTCCCACCTGGCAGCACAGGGCACTCCTTGTTCCCCTGTTTGCTGTGACTCCAGGAACTTAACAGAACTGAGGCTGTTAAGTGCCTCCATGCACTTACAAATCCAGGTGGATTTATCCGTGGTGGAGACCATGGTGCTGTTGACAGGGATGTTCTAAAAGGAGGGAAAGTTCAGTTATTGTTACTTCTCCCCAGTACCATAGGAAGCACCTCCAAGAGGGGCAGAAAAGGACAGGAGAGGGATTTTGAGTGACAGGGCTCTTACAGAGTCCACTGCAGAAATACAGAACTTCTGCTTTAAATCAGCAGTCAAAAAATGCTGTGTGGGTTTATCAAAGTCAGTCCCTCAGTTACTGCCCTGGAAAAACACTGTCTGTCTTTGCTGGTTCATGTTTGCAGTTATCTTGCCTGTCTCCCTTGCTGTGTATGTGGAGTGTCCTGCACTGCCTGCAGCTCCAGCCCCCCAGCCTCTGTCTTGCCCCATGGTGATGTTTGTTTGCCTGTCTGGTCAGTATTTTTCAGATGTTCCCTGCAGACAAGAAGAGGGTGGAAGAAGCATTAAGAGCTTGTCATCTGCCAAATGGCAAGGTAAGAGTTTCTCTGGTATCCAGAAGTCTCATGAGCTTGAAAAGGATCTTTTTCCCTGCCCTGACTGGGATGCCTTTGGCTGTGAAAAACCATCAGCCAAGATGCTCACAGTTGTTTACCTTACCCTACCACTGCCAGGCTTTAACTCTGGCCTGCTGGCCTCAGCTCTTAGTGTCTTCCAGTAACACTTGTGACTCCAGCACGTGCACTGTGTGGCACAAGGAGCAGCAACACCTGGCCCAGGTGTTCCAGTCATTACTGGGATTGTCACAGCCAAGTGCTGAGCTGTGGCTGTTCATGACAGGTAAGAGCTGTCCCGGGTTTGTGGTCCTGACACATCTTCATTGCATTCTCAGAATGATGCCATCAACCCCGAGGACTTCCCCGTGCCGGTGTACAAGACGTTCCTCATGAATCTGTGTCCACGGCCTGAGATTGATGAGATATTTACCTCACAGTAAGTTTCCCTCGAGCCACAGCCCAGAACTTGGTCTCTTGTGGCAAAAGATAGACAGGAAGGAAGGGATTTGGTGTCATGGGGTTTGTCTGGCCTTAGGCTTAGAAGGGCAGGATCCCAGGTCCTTTAATGCCTTCACTCATGGCCTGAATAAAAAGGATGAGAGCTTAGTGTGCTACAGGACTCTGAAATATATGGGCCCAGAGGGAGGATCAACCTGAGGAAGGATCAACCTCTCCTATGTGAAAAGATTTCTGGGGTAATTCCCAAGCCTTACCTCTGCCCCTCTGTGATTCTCTCACTGCAGCCATCTAAAAGCAAAGCCCTACATGACCAAAGATCACCTGGCAAAGTTCATCAACAAGAAGCAGCGCGACACCCGCCTCAATGACGTCCTCTTCCCACCAGCCAAACCTGAGCAGGTGCAGAGCCTGATAGAGAAGTATGAGCCCAGTGGGTTTAACATCCAGAGAGGTGAGTCTTGTTCAGCCCAAAGCTCTTGCTATACAGGTGGGATGACAGAGCAAAAGATCTTGTGCCCTCTGCCATCCTGCTTTCCAGGGGAGCAGTCAGCCTGCTTCCCACAACTCCCTGTTGTTCCCACAACTCTCTTTCCACCTCCAAAGAGGGGCCAGAACCGTTCTGTTTGGCGACCCTGAACAGCTCTGTTTGCCATGCAGGGCAGCTGTCTCCAGAGGGGATGGTCTGGTTCCTCTGTGGCCCTGAGAACAACCTGATAGTGCTGGACAAGCTGATGCTGTACCAGGACATGACCCAGCCACTCTCGCACTACTACATCAATTCCTCACACAACACCTATCTGACAGGTAGGGCTGTGCCAGGCCAGGCACACCCAGGGACGGGGCAGGGACACAATCAGCCTGGCAGATGTGTGTGCCCTGGGGGATTTGAGGGCTGGGCTGACTCTAAATGCTGTGTGACATGAAGCAGTGTCACCCTGCAACCAAAAACATCTTGTCAGTCTGCCGCATCCACCTGCTGAAGGCTGGCAGAGACTCCTGTTGCCCCTGTGTGTGCAGGAGCTGTCCTGTGTGAGTAGCTAACACTGAGCCCCTCTCCTGCAGCTGGGCAGTTTTCTGGGACGTCCTCTCCCGAAATGTACCGGCAGACGCTGCTGGCCGGCTGCCGCTGCGTGGAGCTGGACTGCTGGAAGGGCCGGCCCCCGGATGAGGAGCCCATCATCACCCACGGCTTCACCATGACAACTGAGATCCTCTTCAAGGTAGGGAAGAGCTTTCTCCATGGATGCTTTCCCCTGCCTGCTTTTAGACTGATTGCTGAGGGAGCCAGATGGCTGAGGATGTTTGAGAGGAAAAGACTGATGGCGAGGTGACAAGTGAATGAATGTGTGGGTAGAAGGAAGAGTGAGCAGATAAGCACTAGGCTGGAGTTTGTACAGTTTTGGAATGGGAGGAGTAGAAGAGAGGTTGATAGCTAGATGAAGATGGATGGATGGATGGATGGATGGATGGATGGATGGATGGATGGATGGATGAATGAGGGAGATGTGGGAAGTCAGGCAGAAGCCATGGAGAGACGGCTGAGCAGAGGTGTGTGTACACTGGGCTGTGCCACAGGATGGATGCACAGAACTGGCAGGAGTTTGGGGGGTTTATAGATAGAGGCACATCAGAGGAGCGAACAGGAAACAGTTAAAATGAGTTAATCTTCTGGTCTGCTGCAGGTTTCTATGGCTGATTGCCTCAAGTGGAGGCTTTTGGAAGAACAGGGTTCAATTCCTTGCTAATGACCTGAGTGTTGGAATGTGTTTTGTGCAGCAGCTGGCTTCCCTGAGGATTCAGCTCCCAGCCTTTGGAAGCACAGCACAAAGCCAGGCAGTACAGGGCATTTATCCACAGCTTGCAAGTTACATACAAAGGCATCACACTGACTTTTTTTCTGCACTTCTTTACACAGCTGCTGCCAACAGGTAGAGGCGCTTTAGAAGTTTTTTTCCAGCTCTTTATTTTTCTTCTGTATCTTCCCCCCAATTCCCATACTTCACTATTACTAAAATATTTATGTGTGAAGGGGAAAAAAAACAACAAACCAAAGCAGTCCTTAAGGTCAGAGGTATTGTCCTCAGACTCAGTTATTTCCAAAGCCCTGTACTATCACTGCTGCTTTTTGCAAAGCAGTTCACTGCAGATGGAACAGAAATAATGGCATTTGTAGCTGCTGTAATTGCAGAGTGCTGCTGAAGCCTGGGACTGTTTCTCAAGGAAATTATAACCTGCTAACACAGCATGTGCTGGGTTTTGGTTTTACATAACACACAGTCCTTCCTTCCACTACAGCTCCTGTGGCCTTTTAGTAGCATTGTCTGAGGCTTCTCCTGAGAGCCTTGAGGCTTCTGTGACAGACTCCCAGTGATCCATGGAGGAGCAGCTATGGCAGCCTCCCTCCCTGCTGAGGTCATGGCTGATCCAGGATTTGGGATGATCAGGGGACTCTTAATTGTAAAGGAGCAAATGGCACTTCTTTACCAATTAGCAGGACCAGAAAGGAAAATAGTGGAAAGTTTGTGGCAGTTTAACAGGGGCTTGGGGAAAATATTATTTTTTCTTACATCATTAATGCTGAAAAGGTTTCCATGGTATTTGCATTTGAAATGTCAGCACAGCTGGTAACTGAACACTCCAGCTCTCTTTGCTGCCAGGCAAAAGGATTTTATAAGCAGCAGAAATGATAGAAAATTGGGCAGGTTCAGAGGTAAGTATGGATAGAGTTTGCAGTGGTTTAATGTGGTGCTGCACACACCTTTCTGTGCCAGTTCAAGGTGCTTGGGGCAGGGGTTTGTCCCTCTGGCCACACACTCTCATGTGCAGTGATGTGTACACTGACCTGTGCAGCAAAACCAAAATCTCACCTTCAGCTTCATTTTGGTGCAAGCTGTTGAGTTTAGCTCAGAGTGCATCCTCTGGAACTGGAAATCTGGGCAGGTGTGAAAAAGATGACACTTCTCACCTTCTTACTGGGAGAAGTTTAGTGACTTTGAAAGGAGCTCCCGAGAGACAGTTATGGAATCTGTTCAGTGGGAGGTCAGCTGTTACTAATGACTGCTGAGCTTCTCTCTGACCATGGCCTCTCCCTCAGGATGCCATCGAGGCCATTGCAGAAAGTGCATTTAAAACATCTCCGTACCCTGTGATCCTGTCCTTCGAGAACCACGTGGACTCGTGAGTATTTGGTGACTGGGAGAACTGGCTGCTGTGTCCAGAGCAGAAAATACACAGGCAAGGGCTGCTGGGTTTTAAGTGAGTGCTGAGCTGAAGTGAAATGTTAATTGAGGTCTCTGAAGCAACCAAAGGTGGGTCAGAGCTGAAAGATGAGCCTTAACCTGCAGAGTGGGGTGATCACAGTTGTGCAGCCTTTTACCTTAGGATTACAGAGTATGAACACAGGAGATGGCTTGGGAATGGGACCTTAACATCTGCATAGCTGAGATGGTTTTCTGGGTAGAGGACATGGACACCTTTTGTTCATGCCAAACTCTGATTTTGGGCATTTGCTTTCCTCTTCGCTCCTGCCTGATCTCTCCTAGGCCCAAGCAGCAGGCAAAGATGGCCGAGTACTGCCGAACAATTTTTGGAGACATGCTGCTGACAGAGCCACTGGAGAAATACCCGGTATGAGGAGCTGGGGCAGGAGGCCACTGGCGAGGCCTTTCTGGAAAACTCGGTCACTCCTGGTGCTGGGAGGTGCCACAACAACAGATACAATGCCATGGACATGGATCCTGGTTCATAGAGATAGGTGGAAAACTCTTGTTGAGCACTCTGTCACCTGAGGGGTTCTGGGCACTGAGCTCTGGGTGGCCAAGGATGTACAGAGGGTACCAGGTGTGTTCTCTATGTGACACCGGTCCAGCTCTGTCTGCTAGCACTTGGAAACAGGAGCAAAGGCCTAATCCTGCTTCTAGCCTGGAAATATTCCCTTCCAGGCACAGGTGGGCAGGTCAGTGTCATGTGCTTGGAATAGCTGAGGAAAGCTCCCCCTCTGCTTGACCTCAGTCTTCATCTTACCTGTACAACAGGTATTTCTGTGGCCCCAGTGACACCTTTGGTGACACAACTGCCCTGCCAGGAGACATGGTTTTAAACATCTGAGCAGGATCTGTGTTCTGCAGGACATGAGGCAGATCCTTGGGGTGTTTGAAAGCACTGAGACCCAAAGAAGGGCTGGAAAGAAGCAGTGAGCCAGCAGCAACTGCCCACTGTCCAGCCCCATGTCCAGGCAATAGGAACAGAGGGATGAGGGGGGAACAGTTCAAGAGATCAGCTAAGCTATTTATTTTTGCTGTCTGTGCAGTCTGTCACATGTCCTTGTCTTGAGCCACCTCCTCTGGGATCTTTTTTAAATCTGCTGCAGGCAGTGTTTAAATGTGGCCTGAGTACTGAGGAGGGACTGAGGATCTGGGATATAATGAGAGAAGTAGGTGGAATGGGAAGCCAGAGGTATGTGGATGCCTTCAGGCCATCTAGGTGGTTTTTTTTAGCAGAATGGGTGGCTAGGCAGCATGGCAGAGCTGAGAGGTGCAAAATGCTGGTCTGAAACCACAGGTGAAATCTTAGGAAAAATCTGCATTGATCTAGCTGGCAGATGGAGGAAGTTAGGAGTATAGTGGGTGAGAGATGTGTCTGTGCACTGGCAATTGGCCAGGGGGACAGGAGTGGTGAGTGTCTGAATTCTGTGATGAAGTTTATCTGTTACAGCTGAAGCCAGGAGTTCCTCTCCCAAGTCCTAAGGATCTCTTAAGGAAAATCTTGATTAAAAACAAAAAGAACCAATCTATGTCTGGGAAGAGGCAGAGCTCTTTGAAGAAAGGGAGGAACGCGGAACCAGAAACCACTGAGCAGCCAACCTCTGTGGATGCTGAAGATACTGGTATGTGTGAAGGGAAGGAGAAATAATAAAACTGATGGGCAAAGCCTTCTAAATCACTCAATACTTGGTGAACTTGGGACAAGCCAGCACTAGTCATTAAATCAGTTATTCCAAGCAGCAGCAGAAAATTGGAAGAGAAATTAAATCTTCAGAATACTTTGAACACTTAGTCCAGCCAAAAGAGAAGATCATTTACCTGCCCATCAGGTCATCCCTTAGTGATCCACTGATACACTCTGGCTTTTGGGTTGAGGGAAGGGGGATAATTAGTTACTGCTTGTAGCACTCTGATAACCACAAATTCACTACAGCCTAGTTTTTCACCATGAGGGTCTTGGAGGTTCATAAAACCTTCAGCTCCTCTCTCCTCCCTTCCTGTCACCTCCTGGGCTCAGGGCCCCTGTGGCAGAACAGTCCCAGTCATGGTAAGAACACATGATGTCATGTGAGGACAAGGTGAGCATCACTGCAGAACACCTGGAAATGGGCATTTATTCCCGCAAATACATGTGACCTAGGAGGGGAAAGCCCAGTGATTGTTGCTCCTGAGTATGAGGGGAGCCTGCAGCCAGAATGGTTTGGTCTCTTGGGTGTGCTCATCCTCAGTGTACTAGTTCATGTTTGGATTTGGCCAATAAAATTTTAGGATTCTTCCCCTCAGTGTTCCAGCATTACTTGGTGGTGAAGTTTGGCAGAGCCCTCCATTGCCAGCAGCCTGCAGGGTCCTGTCTGTGTCCTCCTGATCCATACCACTGATAAGGGCCTGTGTGCTTAGTCTGGGCAGGTGATGTGGCTGAAGAGGAGCCAGAGGAAGAGGATGAACAGCTCAGAAATCTGGATGAAGAGGAAATTAAAAAGATGCAGTCAGATGAGGTACTGTCACTGTTGGTTCTTTTCCTTTTCTGTTTGGATTTTTGCTGGCTTCCATTTTTCTCTGGGGCCTCATCCTGTTGAATAGAGATGAACCCAAAGTGCAAAGGGGAATGAATCTGTGGGGGACTTTCCATCCCCCACAGGACAAGACCTTTGCAGTAAAAACTGAAAAAGAAAAATTTTGTTGCAAGCATAAAGAATGTGGCAAAGGAGTTACTGCTGACTGTGCATGATTTGGAGATAACTGTTTGCCTTGGGGGTGTTGGAGAGGCTTAGCCTTGGTCTGAGAAGTTGTTACTGAAAGTGGTGCTGCTGAAGGAGGAGGGAGGAGATCAGCATTCCCTTGAATAAAAGATCTGATCTGTTTCCCATTTCCATCTCCCTGGTATCCTTTGGAGAGGAGGGAAAACAATATCCCCGTTTATCCCAGACTCCATGTTCTGAGGGGTCAGAGAGATCCTGGGCTGTGTACATCCTCCCTGGAACCTCTCCATGTGCCTTAATTCCATTTTTGCCCAGCCACATGGAGATCCTGTGCCCCTGCTCACCATGGAGCTGTAGGACTGGGGAGCCAAGAGAAACTGGAGCACTTTGGTCAGGGCAGCCACCAGAGCTCTTTGACTGGGAGGCCCTGGTGCAGTTTGTTTCATCTCCAGGGAAGGTCTCTTCATCTGTTCCCTTTTGAATTATTCTCCGCTCAGGGCACGGCTGGCCTGGAAGTGACGGCGTACGAGGAGATGTCCAGCCTGGTTAATTACATACAGCCCATCAAATTCAACTCCTTCGAGCTCTCTGCCAGTAAGTCAGCCTCAGTCCCTTTGGAATGCAGGCTGAGTGCTTCCTGCCTCTGGCAGTGCCCGTGCAGAACGGGGGGCTGGGCGTGCCTTGCTCCTGAATGCAATCTCCTGTTTCTAGAGAAGAACCGGAGTTACGTCATCTCTTCCTTCACCGAGACCAAGGCTTGTGATCTAGTGAGCAAGTTCCCCGTGCAGTTTGTAGAGTATCCTTTTGGCAGCCCTTTCCCAGTGCCATTGGGTGCTTGGAGTGTGAGGGAGATTCCTGACAGGATGCATCCTACTGTAGCCAGTGTCAAGGCTGCCAGATGCTTGTCCTTAAGTGAAAAGTGTATGGACAAGGAGCCTGAGCCTCCCTGGGGTCTTGTCTGGAAGGCTCTGAGCATTTGGTAGCAGAGCTCCAACAATTTTTGTAACGGGAATAAGTGGGCTGGCCCCAGGACACAACAGGAATGGTGTTTCCTATAGAGCCTGTAGATACAACAAGTGGCAGATGAGCCGCATTTACCCCAAAGGCACCCGGATGGACTCCTCCAATTACCAGCCCCAGATGTTCTGGAATGTCGGCTGTCAGATGGTGGCACTCAACTTCCAGACCATGGGTGAGTGTCAGGGTGTGCTCCAGCCTCCGAGCAGGTGAGGTCAGGCACTGCTGCTCCCCAGGTGCTCCTGGTCTCTGTCTCTTCCTTTTCTGCCATTTCCCTGGTCATTGTCCCATGTGCCTTTTCCCAAAGTGCTGTTCTCCTCTGATTTGGTCTCCCACAGACCAACAGCACTTTTCCATGCCCAGCACAGACCTGGCATGCACACATATGGGCTGCTGTCGCCCTGTGTCCGGGCACTGTCCCTGGCTGTCCTTTTCCACGATGTCACGCTGAATCATATCCATGAGGGCACCTGCAGCTCCCATCCCCCAAGTTGCTACCTCTACAAGGAAGAGGCAGAGCTCCATCTGGCCACAACACTGACCTGTCTGTGCCATTATTTCCAGAATTTTGACCTGACCAGGGAGGAAAGGCCTTTCTTTGCTGCACAGCCAGCATAAGAAGGAAAGAAAAGCTTTGAGAGAAAGCTGTACCTTACCCCTCTTCCTTCCTCAGAGGGCTGTGTTATGTATAGAGCATAGGAGACAAAAGGGAGCGAGTGCGAGGTTGGTTCTGAAGAGGATGGCAGTGCAGGCAGGTGCAGCAACCACCAGGCAGTGTCCTCACTAGTGTCAGACAGAAGATGGCCTCAGAGAAGGCCCAAAATAAAAGGGGGAAGGAGCAGAGGAGCTCAGACAGTTACTTATTCCCACCCAAAAATAGCAGGTGCTCCTTAAAGCAGGTTTTAATTTAGTTCTGCCCATGACTTAAGGTGCAAGCACAAGCAAACCACTTCCCTTCCTTACAACAGCTGCTGTAATACTTTTCCCTGTAGGGTGCTGAGAGGCTTAATTAGTTTTCAAGATGGCTTTGCGAGCTGTGGGCTGGCAGGGGCTGGGAGCTTCCGGCAGCTTTCAGCTCCCTCCCAGCACACAGGCTGCCTGTCCCCCCCAGCCCTGTCTCACTGTGTTGCTCTGCTCTCAGATGTCCCCATGCAGCAGAACATGGCCCTGTTTGAGTTCAATGGGCAGTGTGGGTACCTGCTCAAGCACGAGTTCATGCGGCGCCCCGACAAGCAGTTGGACCCCTTCTCTGTGGACCGCATCGACGGGCTGGTGGCCACTACTGTCTGTGTCACGGCAAGTACAGCCTGGGGACCCTGTCCTCTGTCACCCAGGGGGACTCTCAGTGCCACAGGAACTCACGGAGTCCTGTGAGAAAGCGTTACTGTGGCAACTCCCAGGCTTGTCGCTATTTTAAATTAATCATAATCACATGAAAATGGAAAATGAGCATCTGCCGTGCAGAGGGAGCCAAGGCTGTGCTGGTAGGGAGAGAGGAAGTGCTGAAGGAAGAAACAGAGGTGAAGGTAAAAGAAGAGCTGGAGCAGAAAAGCTGTTTTGGAGTGGGAGAGTGACTTTAAGGTGAAGGAATGGGTGGGTCCCTCCATTTTATTCTTCCCAGCAGTTGCTAACTCCGTTTGTGTTGTTCACAGGTACTCTCTGGTCAGTTCCTCTCGGACCGCAGCGTGAAGACCTACGTGGAAGTGGAGCTCCTTGGGCTGCCAAGGGATGCCAAACGCAAACACAGAACCAAACTGACCTCCACAGCCAACTCCATTAACCCTGTGTGGAAGGAGGAGGCTTTTGTTTTTGAAAAAGTGAGAACATTTGATAGTCATTTAGGCAGAAAATCCTTAAAGCTCCTGATGGCCATGAGCATTGGCTTGGCAGAGGTCAGTGCCAGCAGAAGGGACTCCCCTCTGGAGACCTCTGGCGTGGCTTTGGACACTCTCAGGTAACATCCAAACAACAATATCCAAAACAACTCTGCATCAGTATTCCCCAGAACAGACAAGGGGTAGCTGGGAATGGTTCTGGAGATAACAGGCATCCAAAGTCTCCCCTCTATGATGCCCTCTTCAGACCGATCAGTTTGGAAAACTTCCAGCATCAGAAAGGAACTGAATTTCTGTGGTTAAACTGTCAGTGAGAAACAGCCAAGCTGGAGTAGTAATGGGACCAGTTTTTAGTTGTGCCAAAACATGGAAAGCTGCCCTGTCTCTCCCCAGGAATTCAGTGATCACCAATCCAGCTGCAGGGCACAGGGACGATAAATCAAGTATACATTATACAATTCATCTGTCAGGCACAGTATGAAGCTACAGATATTTTCAGCCTACTTGGCTAAAATATCGTCCTTTCAGAAACACTCTGAGACTTCACTCCTGGCAGAATAATTTTGAATTTATTTTATGGCACAAGAATACAGGGAAGGATGGAGTCAAAAGCCTTTATTAACAATGTTACCGTGTTTGCTAAATTATCCATTTCAGTTCATTCCAGTGAGTTCTTCGTGGAAGCAGTGGTTTGGAGGGTTTGTTGCCCTGTTTTTGTCTTTAGGTAACCTGTGATCCTGGGCAGGCTGAGAAGACTCTGTTTGGTGGAGTTTCTGGGCATTCAGAAATAATATCTATGATAAACTGTGCCCTTAAATTACAAGGATTACAATTTCCAGGATGGCAGTGCCATCCTGGAAGAGATGGAATTGTTTGGTTGGAAGGAGGAGGATGCTGCTATGAGGAGTGAGGTGAGGACACTGGTGCCTTACTCTGCTTTTCCCTTAGATCATGATGCCTGAGTTGGCATCTCTCAAAATTGTGGCTTGGGAAGAAGGAGGGAAATTCATTGGCCAGCGTATCATTCCCATCATCGCAATGCACCCAGGTAAATCAGGGGAAATTGCTTCAGCTTTTTGTGCCCTTCAGACCTGTCCAGTGGGAGCCATAAAGACCATACAAGCAGCTGCATACTTTGCTCCTTAATCTCCATGTCCACAGGCAGAGGAACCTTGAAATCCATCTTTTTATAGCCTTGGCTTTATCCCATGATATACAGGCTCCTCCTGTAAAGAGGAGCCTTGGGCTGCTGGAGCAGACAGGGAGGGACAGGATACCACCAGCTCAACTCCCTCCCCTCTGTGCCCCAGGCTACCACCACGTGTGCCTGCGCAGCGAGAGCAACATGCCGCTCACCATGCCCGCCCTCTTCGTGTTCCTGGAGATCAAGGACTACGTGCCAGATGCTTGGGCAGGTAGGGAGTGCTGGAATGTGGGGGGTGTGTGTGTGTGCGCGCTTCTGGCCTCCTCCAAACTCTGATTCAGAAGTATTTTTCCAGCATGGGAAGTGTTTTCCTGCTGCACCCTCAATTCCTTGTCAGGGTGGGACTTGAGTGCATGCCAGCATCCTGTCACAGCCTCGCTGCCTTGGGAAGAGCGTGGAGGCTCCCACTGCAGCTGTGCCTGGCTCCCACCTGAGGTGCAGTGCAGGTGGACCAGGCTCCAGGGTGGAATGGTCAGCCCTACCCTTGTTCAGAGGCAGGGAGAGGTTTCCTTGAGAGAATAGATGACATCTCTCAGGGGCTGCAGAGAACAGGGCCTTTAGGGAGGTTTAAGGAGTGATTCTCTTCCCTATTGGAAGAGAAGGGAGGTTCTTGCTGGTACTGAGATATGGGGACCTTCCTCTGAGAAGAGTCAGAGCTGGATGTGACAGAAGCCTCACCAGAGGGATCAACTGTCATGACCAAACCAGAGTGCAACAGCATCAGCCACAGGAGCTCTTGTGAATACTTCTCATGTTTGCTCTCTCTCTCCCTGTGTTCAGACAAATGAATCTTATTCACTGGGGAAATCCTGAGAAATTTGATTTATCACATTTTTATTAAAAAGATGAGGTTTATACAATGTTGGGCTGGAATTGGAGCAAGCAGCTGTGCAGGTGGGAAAAATCCTAACCTGCCCTGGCTTTTGGGAGCAGAGTTCCCAAAATCACTTCACAGAGCTACCCTGAACCTCAGTTGTGAGCCATGGCCTTGGACACTAAGGTGAAGGAGGTTCCCTTCCTCCCTCCCTTGTGCTGTCAGGGAGACTTTGGTTACAAGCAGAGAACACAAACTATTCCTTCTTCACAGTGTCCTGCATTGGGCAGGGAAACGAGTCCATGAGTTGTTTGCTATCCAAGCCAAGCCCTGCTCTCTGTTTCCAGATCTCACTATTGCCCTCTCCAACCCCATCAAGTTCTTCAACCTGCAGGACAAGTGCTTGATGAAGCTCAAGGATACCTCAGGGGAGGTGAGTTTTTCCAGGTTCTGTTCTCTAGAGCACCTTGCATGGATTCAGCTTGAAATACTGGAGTTTTCATTTACCTCTGATCTTTGTTTTAGAAGCCTGGCACACAGACAAACCTCTCATCTGCTGAGACTAATGGGGTGGCAGGCTCCACTAGGAAACCCAGCATTCCTCCCTCTAAGAGGTCCACAGGTAAGTTTCCAAGAGTTTCCAAGCATTTAAGCATGTTGGCAGTTTAATTCATTCTTCTGTACTGACACCAACATCCTTCACACGGGCTGTGTTCTGGTGAGCTCTCCTCTGTCCCTTTCCAACCTGAACATCCAAGATGGGACATTAACAGGAACTTCTTTTGGGATTTCAGGAGCAGCAGTGTTCACCAAGGATGAAGCCATGTTAGAAGTAATGCAGATGGCAGGTAACTCCTCGTGCTGGTCACCTGGGCTGAGGCCCTGCCTGTCAATTTACATTTCCACATTAAAAAGATTTGTCCCAACCCTTCCTGGTGTAGCCAGCACTAAAGATAAATCCCAGAAATCTTGGGGTTCCAGGACAGGTTTCCTTCAGCACAGCTGCACTCCCTGTGCAACATGTTGTTCATCTGCTTCTGGGTGCCTGAATGTAGTGTGATGCCAATTCCTGCAAACACGAGGCCTAATTGTGCCTGAAAACTGAACTGAAGGCACAAGAGGAAACCTGTTTCACTCAGGATATGTTGGCAAATTACTGTTATGTACACTGCTTTTTTAGAAGTTATTCCTAAAGAAAAGGGTTTGCCAGGACAGAATATGTACCTGGGGAGAGGCATCCCAAGGTGTGGAGCAGAGGGGGCTCTGGTTTGGATGTGGTGATCGAGGCACTTGTATTGGAGCTGTATGCTCCAGTTTCCCCACTCCAAGCCTTGGGAAGGAGCTGGCACTGTTCAGCCTTTTTATTTTGTGTTTCAGAGCCTGAGACAATCACCCTTGCTGAGCTGCAGCAGAAGAAGCGCTTCCTGAAGCTGCTCAAGAGGCAGGAGAAGGAGCTGAGGGAGCTGGAGTGGAAGGGAAGCAAACAGAGGGAGGAGCTGCTGCAGAAATACTCGGTGCTCTTTTCGGAGCTGGCCTGCTCTGGGGGCAAGAAAAGGACAATACGCACAAGGAAAACACAGAAGAAGAGGTAACCACAGCCTGGGGTCACCTTCCCAAACCAAAACAAGGATCCCCAGGGAAACATGGCCTTCCCTTCTCTGCAGGAAGATGGAGCAGTGCAGGCATGTGCACGTGCCTGGGTTGTTCTCTCTGAGGGTGGGTGGGAAGGTTGGGATTGGGTTGGTGTGGCGAGAAGCAGCACGGCCCCTGTTCCTGTTCTGCAGGAGCGTGACCCCAGGTGATGCTGGTACCAGTGCAAATCCTGTGAAAGCAGCAGAGAGCATCGACTGCCACTGGCTCGTGGAGCTGAGGGAGAGGCTGGAGAGGGACCTCATCCACCTTGGGGAGGAGCACCACAATTGCATCCGAAGGAAGAAAGAGCAGCACGCTACCGAGGTGAGGGCTGCGAGTGTCACCTCAAAACGTGTCCTGGGACAGCCCCAAAAA
This sequence comes from Melozone crissalis, assembly GCF_028551555.1. Classification (NCBI taxonomy): domain Eukaryota; kingdom Metazoa; phylum Chordata; class Aves; order Passeriformes; family Passerellidae; genus Melozone; species Melozone crissalis. Next base: position 4,244,004 of record NW_026535796.1, on the reverse strand, counting down.
TCCCAAGTTATTCACTAAACTGAGCTTGGGAATGTGGGCCCAGAACATACCTGACACATGCACACACCAGGTAACTGAGAATGAAGACATGAAGCTTATTATATGTCTGCTATTTTTAAAACAAGAGTAGCATTGCCCTGGAGCACATCATGCTCCATCTGCTCCAGCTCTTCTGATGCCTTGGCACAGAGTTCATGTGGTGTTTAGTGGTTTCACACCTTGCCACTTCTCCAGAAGCCCTGGAGCTGGGGTGGTGTGGGGGTGGGCTGAGGGCTCACCAGTAGCACCATCAGAGCATGTTCTGCTGTTTGACTTGGTGGAAGTCAGAGTCCAGGTGAGGGGAGTCCTGCAGCTGAGCTCAGCCAAAGCCAGAAGGAGCCACGGTGGTGCCTGGGGACAGAGTGCAGGCCGTGGGATGGTGGTGATGGTAAATCCAGCACATGATATCTGTTCCAATGAAAGGGGAGTGATTCTAGGCTTGGGAGGCCTGTTCCCATTAGTGTTTTCTGAAGGAATTTGCACTAATATATCTTAAATCTTCAGTTCCCTGTTGCACCTTAGGCTTGACAGGCCTCTTGCAAGCTGTATCAACCCTGAGGGGAAGATAACACTTGGGCACTGGCTCACCTGGGAATCAGGTTTCTCACCTGGGAGAGGAGCCAGGGATGAAACCTTCCTGTCTCACAAGTGCAGTCCACTGGCACAGTGGGGCCTGCATGTACAGCTGAGCTCACTCCTGTGCCAGTGTTTGCACTGAGCCTCGCGGTTTCAGAATTTGTTGCTCCTGGAATTCAGTACAGGGAGGTGTACAGCTGGCTTGGGTGCAACTGGATACAGATGAGGTGCAGTGTCTCATCCTGCTTTGTTCCCTTTTGGTTTTTGTGTTCATCCCTTAAACAGCAAGTTGCCAGGATCCTGGAGCTGGCCAGGGAGAAGCAGGCAGCTGAGCTGCGGGTCCTGAGGGACACGTCAGAAAGGTAAATATGGCAGTGGAATCACAAACAATGCCAGGTTCTGCTCCAGGCAGCACTTTCTGCTGGATCTCACAGCTCTGCTCTGCAGCCAGGCAGGGAGGATGGTGAGAAATTGAGGCAGGGGGATGTACAGGGGATCTCACGCAGTGGTATGGGGGAAGATGCCTCTTGTGATCTCCAGAACAGTGTTCCTGCCATGAGGCACCGAGCAGGACACAGTGTTCCATCTGCAGTGAGCAGCCTGGAGCCACTGATGGGGAAGGATAGGAAATACACTGCTGGTCCCTGGCTGCCACCTCTGGCTCTTACAGTCGAGACCTCACATTAATCCCTTCCAGGGACTGATGTGCTCTAAGTGAATTGAGCCTCTTGGCTCCAGTATTTAAACAAACTGGCAGAATCAATTGATCAGTTTCTAGCCAGACATGTATCCATTTGTTCTTACAAGAACTTTGACCTGAAGCTGGAATCCTCACTCATTCCTCCTTCCCATTAAATGCTGTCTCAGTCTTTAGTTGCAAATTCATATAAAACTGCCTCTTTTGTGTCTGTACCGAACCAGAGTCCCTTTACTCAGCTATTCAGCATATTCAGGCAAGTCTAAGGAAACAGGTGAGTAGCCAGGTAATGTTTTGCTGACAGTAGGATATCATTAGTACAGTCACATTTCCCTGGCTGGGAGAAGCTCCAGAAAGATTCCAAGATCTGCAGCAACAGGCAGTGAAATGGCAGTTCAGTTCAGCAGGAATAAATATACAATAATGTGAATGGAAAACCCTGGCCACAGCCCACCAGTGCACTGGCTTTGGCACTCAGGTAAGAGATCTTCAGCTGCTGTGGATGTTCCTCATTCCCAGCTCTGCAGTGGCCAAAGTGGCAAACAGGACTTTGGGAATTGTACAGGGAAACAAAAAAAAAAAAGATTGAGTCAGCCTTGTGCCACTGGATCCATCTGCATAGAGCTGTCCCCTTCTCAGTGTGCCATCTGAAACAAATGAAGTGTTTGAAAGGCCAAGAAGAACAGCCAGCACTGGGGAGAAATTTGTGCACAAAAAGGAATTAAATGGGACAGCTAGGAGAACAGATGTTTGAGGGAATGTGACAGGAATGTGTAAATCATGAATGGTCTGGAAGAGGGAAGTGATTGCTCACTGTTTCTCAGTGGAAAGAAGGATGAGACATCCAGTCAATGTCTTGGGCGTGTCTGTCACATTGTGTATAAATTAAGTGCTGTTCTCACAGCAAAGAGCTGTGAAATCCAAAAGTGAAGGTAAACTCTAAAGTACAAGTGACATCATGGAACATGATACCTGTATAGATACTGGAGGATAGACTAGAAACTGGGAAGGTGGAGGAGGGAAAATTTCCTGTACATTTGTTCTTTCTTACACTTGGCCTTTAGCATGTGCTGCTTCCACTGCTGGGCCAGGACATATCCTGACGGACTTAAAATATCCTTGAGACTCCAGGCCTCCTGCTGCACAGTCTCCCACATTTGGTGTTTCTGGACAGTGGAACACTCCAGAGGACTGTGGATGGAGGACTGCTGTGCTGTCTGGGGCTGGTAACCAGGCTCTATCTCCTCTCTTCTCTCCACAGCAACATTAAAGACATTAAGAAGCGGATGGAGGCAAAGAGAGTGGAGCGGGTCCAGGCCATGCTGAGGAATACCAGTGACAAGGCTGCTCAGGAGAGGTGGGGGAGTGGATGTTCCTGGGCTCTGCCCATGCAGGGTCTCCTGCTGACTTGGAAGATGAGAAAGTAGAATTTTTGCATCCAGTTATTTGCCTTATGGCTCAGCCAACTCTGAGTGGTGTTTTGGTGTTTTATTTGTCCTTTGTAGCAGTACAGCAGCTTCTCTGTGTGGTAGGACAGGGTGGGGATGTAACACACCTGTTGATCACTATAGAACTGATCAGTCCTGACAAATGGGTTTTATGGAAGGAGAAGAGCTGGATTTTACAGGGTTTTGTAATTTTCTTTAAAGGTTGAAGAAAGAAATTAACAATTCCCACATTCAGGAAGTGGTGCAGACAGTCAAACGGGTGAGTTCAGGGGGGTCAGGCTGCCCCAGCAGCTCTGGGTTCTGCAGGGGAGGGGGTGGCCAGGGGAACTCAGTGTCCCGGGCATTTGTAACTCATGATTTGGGAACAATGGGAAAGCCCATTGGGAGGAAAGACACCTCAAGGACCCCAGCTCTGCCCTTTGAAGACCCAGTGCCAGTCCATGTCTGTCTGTGAGTGTCAGCATTTGAGTCCATTTGTCCATTTGTGTTCAGCTGTGTCTGTGTCCATTTGTGTGTAGCTGTGCCTGATTGTCTGTGTGTGAGTGCAGGTATCCCTGTGTCTGTGTGTGTCCAGGTGTCTGTCCTTATGCAAGTGTGTGTATCCATGTATCTGTGTGTGTGTCCCCCTGTATGTCTGCATCCCTGTCCCTATGTCCCACATGCCCATGTGCACTCAACCTGCCAGGCTGTCGTGGTATCCCTACATCCAGGCTGCTGCTCCTGGCCTACCCTGCTAGGCTGAGCTTGGGATATCCAAACCCCTTACTTATAAAACTGGAACTTGAGGGGGATTAATTTATTCTTTTTAAAGATGACAGAGAAGACTGGCAGGTTCCAGCAGAAACTGGAGGAGAAGCAGGCAGCAAATCTTCAGTCCATCAAGGAGAGAGAAAGCCAGGTAAGAATAATGTTTAGGGTCAGGGCTGTTCCTTGGCACAAGAAGTCCAAGCCCCAGAGAATCAATCTTGATGGCTGCTCTCAGCCCACCCATTCCCAGGGGGTGAGAAAGTGGATGAGAGAGCCCACACAGACCCCAGAAGGACCAACAGCTCATCCCAGAGCTCCTGCTCTCTCTGCTTGACTCCAGTGTGTGGGAATGACCTGATTCTCCATTTGCAGCTCCAGCAGCAGGTACGGGTGGAATATGAGGAGAAATTGAGAGTTCTGAACTTGGAGGTTCAGGAGATGGTGAAGAACTACACCAAAGCCAGCTTTCCCAGAGAGCCACAGACTGGGAAGGAAGCAGGTCAGAGCATTCCTGAGGGAGAACAAGGCTCTACAGATCAACTGGAAGCAAATATCCCAGTGGCAGAGGTGTCCAGGCTTACACTGGCAATGACTGAGCCCTCGGGAGCTGCAATGGATGTGGAGATAGAAGAGAGCATATTCTGAGATGAGGCCCTTCCTTACTGCTCACTGCAAGAAATTATAATGGTGAAGTAACAACCAGCTTCACAAACTACTGCCATCCCTTTCCATTCTGGGGAGCTCCTGAAATCCTTCAGGAATGTACCACATTATTCCAGATACCTGGAAGCAGTCTGGAGAGCTCACCCTTCAGAGTACTGCACCTTCTGACTTCCCCAGCCTGAGCTCTGAGGTATTTCAGCAGTGGGAAAGGGCCTGTGCCTGCAGCCCAACGCTCCCTGTTGGCATCGCAGCAGCAGCTACAGGAATATTTACTTTGCATTCAGAACAGTTTTTAGAGTCAGGTCCCTCATCATTCCTCACATGCAACTCTTCACATCAGTCCAGCTCCTCCTAACACCTTCCACACGGTTCAATGAAACAGCAATAAACAAACCTAAACACTGATACAAAGAGACACCACAGGTGGGGTAGGGGTGGGAAATGGGCTCAGTCACAGCAAAGCACACCATGCTGTGTGTCCTACAGGAGAACAGTTACATCTGAAGCTGCATTAATAAACAATTACAAATGCTGCTAGAAAACAAACCAAACCCCAGGTCAAGCAGGTATGAGACAGCATGTTCCAAGCCTAGTCTGAACACTCAACAAGAGTCCACCTCTCCCCTGTGGTGTCACCAGAGTACTGGAATTATGGATTGTACATTTCTGAGCTATTTATTTTCTAAAAAAAAATAAAACATAGCAGTTCTTAAACAACGGGGTCACTTGTTACTTAGCTGCAGTTAGTGTGTGTGTGTGTCCATCTCCATGTGTGTGTCCAGGTGTCTGTGTAGCTGTATCCATGTGCCCGTGTTCATGTGTGTGTCTATGTGTCTGGGTATGTACGTGTACGTCTGCATGTGTCCATTTGTGTGTTTGTGTGTCCGGTGTCTGTCCATTTGTTTCTGTATGTCCACATATGTGTGTGATCCATGTCTCAGTGTGGGACTGTATGTGTGTCCAGCTGTGTCCCTGTGTATTCTCTGTGCCTGAGTGTGTGTTTGTGTCTGTCTTTGTATCCATGCATCTCTATGTGTCCATGTCTGTCTGTCTGTCCATGTCTGCAAGCATGTGCGTGTGTCTGCATGTCTGTGTCTCTGTAGCCAGGTATGTGTGTCAATCTTTGCGTCTGTCTTCTGTGTGTCTGTCTTCTGTGTGTCTGTCCACGTCCCTGTGTCTCACATCTGTCTATTCATGTCAATGTCACAGTGTCTGGGCCTGTGTGGCTGTGTCCATGTGTGTGTCCCTGTGTGGCTGTGTCCCTCTGTTCCATGTGTGTCTGTGTGCACGTATCTGTCTGTGAGTCTGTGTGTCCATGTCCCTGTGTGGCTGTCTGTCCACCTGTCTCTGTGGTGTTTGAGGCCCTTCCTCATCAGAGAACAAAGATCCCAGCAAGGTTCAACTGCAGCCAGGGAGCAGTTGGAGGTTTTACCTTAAATCCAGAGAGGCAGCACTGGCAGTTCTAAGGTGGAGCACAGGGGCACTGAGCCCTGCATCCTACACCAGTGTGTCACCAGCTTTGGCCACTCAAACCTCTCCAGAGGAGCTTTTTAGAGGTTATTTTAAAGGAAAATTTGTCCCATCTCTCCCTGGGGGGAACCCAGACACCAATGTCAGACCAGAACATGGGCACAGGGTGGCCCCTTTTCCACACACTGCCAAAGTTTCAGGGCTGTTTTTTTTTTTCCCCTCAAAGCATCTCTGGAAATGAATCCTGCAGAATAAACCTGAGTCAGAGAGAGAGGCAGGGAAAGCCAGAACACAACAGCAGGGCCGGGGCTTGCAGGTTTTCCTTCCTCCAGGGTCACACCCTAAAGATTCTGTTGCACAGGGACAGTGGCAGGCAGGACATGCTCTGTCCCTTCACACAGCATGTGACAGGACAAACACTCCAAGTCAGGCTGGCCAGGTTCACTCTCACAGACTGCTCCTACCAACAGCACCAGCACAAGCTGTGACACTGGACAGCACCACTGCAGTCTCCTTCCCTCCATCCTGCCACAATTCCCAAACAGCCTCACTTTCCAGCTTGGAGACCTCCAATTCCTGCCTTGCCTCAACTGCCCCCCCAGGAGCCATCTGAGAGCCAGCAGAACCCATTGCTCTGCCCTCCTCAAGCTGAGCTCCTCTGTCCCTTCCCCATGCAGAGCATCAGTGCCCCCACAGCTCTGAACAGCACAAACCCAGAGGCCAAAGCAAGGCCTGACACAGCACCGGAGCAAAATGCTCTGCAGGGGGTTCCTTGAGGCATGGGCATTACAAAATTGACCAGAGCTCAGCTGGACTATGACACAGGGAACTTCAGCACAGAGAATTTGTGGCATTAATGTCCACTGATGTTTGAAACCTGAACAACGAAATCCACCACAACAACTTGTGCCCTCACACAACCCCAGCACAGTTTCTGCACTGCAACCCTTCTGTCATGGAACCCAACACTGGCACAGGGGATTAATGCCAAATTTCATGAAAAACAGCTGTAATCTTTTACACAGATTTCACCTCAGTGCTAAATAACACCTTCTAAATGTACTTTTCAGTGTGCATCAGAAGCATCACTAAAAGCAAAGCCAGGGCTCCCATGAAGCACAGACCACACTCTGCATCACCCCCTTTCTCCCCAGGGTGCCTCTGAACCTGTGTGCCATGGTGCCTCCAACACCTCCCTGCCTGTCTGCACAAAATGGGGGAAAGTTCTGCAAGATGGGAAACGGACAAACAAATAAATAATAAATCATAATAAATAAAGGCACTAAACCAAACGTTACTGCAAGGGTTCCCGAGCACATCTTGAACCCGACCATCCCTCCCAGCAGCACAATTCAGTCACATCATGGTTGGTTACTCACAGACTCCAGAGGGGAGAGGCCATCTGATTTTCCAGCACTGTTTCTTCCCATGGGATTCAAACATCCTTGAGGATTCCTTCCTGTGCAGCCCTGCCCATGTTTTCACTTACCTGCCAAGCACAGGGCAATGTGGTATTTTGCTCAGACAGGCCTCCCATCAGGCCTGTCATTACACACAGAACTCCAGTTCAATGGCAATTGAGACAGTAACATCTAGTCAGACACTGAACAGCAGCAGATTCAGGTACAATCTCTGATCCTTTCCAAATTTTCATCTTTTAAATGGAATATTTCAGATCTCATCCTGCACCCAAAATATTTAAGTGAGGCCCACCTTTGTACTAGATAATTAAAAATTAGATAATGAGGATGTCTAAAGCAGAGGAGGACTCCAACCCCAGCAAGGGACACAAACAGGAGACACTGTACCTAAATGACCCCAGTCCTTTTTACCTCCATAGCAAAGGTACTGCTGATGTGCCTAAGGCACTCGGAGAAGGAGCTGCTGCACAGTATCTATTCCATTTTAGAGACACTCTCACTGCCCCACATGTATCTCACATGTCAAGATTCCCTGAGATTATCTAGATTATTACTTGTTATCCCATTTATAACCTGGTCAGGGCATAGCCAGCAGCTCTCCCCAGTCTGCAGGGGAAGGGTGGCACTTGTCTCAAACAATGTCTCAAACCAAACTGAACAATGTCAAATTCAGGAACCTCATTTGAACCAGGGTCCTTCTGTTGCCACTGGTTAAAAAACAGGGGCCTCTACACAAAGATTTATTTGGTTCCAAAAGAAATGGGATAATAAGCTGCTGCATCCAACATCAGAGGCCTGTTGGAGGGAGACAGGCACCATTATAGATAAACCAGTGCAATTGGGATGTGACAGCACTGACAGACTCCCTGTTTGATTCAGCAAATTGTTCATATAAATACCATGTGCCATCTTCAAAGGCCTCCTGGATGCTGATTGCCAGAGCTATGCCAGCAAGGAAAAAGGCTCTATACCAGCAAAGCTGACAGGAAGGAAAATGAAAGGGAAAGATTCAGGGGAAACATGACATAGAACAGCAGCAAACCCTGAAACACAAGTGCACCCTTGTAGAAAAGGAAAGATACTCAGAGAAAACAGCATCTCTGAGCATAATTACCCACTGAGTAGGCTCTGGGCTTGTCAGAGAAGAGGCTGCACCTTGCTGTACAATCAGATGTCACCAAGCATACACGAAATCCCGACCTGAACACTACTGCAATACAAATTCCAAACCTGCTCTGCATCCTCATTCTCCTGCCTGGCTGCCTGGTTCCTGGGGAAGGAGCTGTCAGCCCTGGAGACGGAGCTTCAATCTCTCAGCTAATCTAGATTTATCTTAGGATTTATGTTTGATTCCACACTCATCTAAGTAATGGAGCAGTTAATTGGTGCTGGGCCGTGCATGAACTGCAAAGAGAGAAACATAAGAAGCAGGGATTTAATTCTACACTGCACAGGAAGATGGATCCTTTCTGCATTCCTCAGAAATATGGTAATGAGATTTTAAAATTTTATAAGATACTTGAAGGCAATTTTTCCAGGACCTTCCCTCACTGTGTTTAGTTAGATTTGGGCTAAAGTATAAAATGGTCATCCCTGTCTCCCAGAAGCCTTTGTTTCAGGACTCAGGATCCAGGCTCCTGCCCCAGTCTCCTCTTGTTTTAGAAGCCATACAGCCACAGAACAGGGAAGTTAGAGCAGACTCCAAGGTTCACACTCGCATCTCTGAACTACAGACACATTTTTAAGCATCTCAACACTTTAACAGGTTTATGAATAAATCAAGAACTACTTTAATTTAAAACACAAGTGCAAAGGATTCACAACTAAAGACGAGCAGGACTGTTTGTTTCAAATTATAAATCTTTTCCAAGCCCTGCTTTTTTTGCATTAAAAAAAAGCAATTTATCTGGAATACAGAAACATTTTACATCAAAAATTTTCCAGTGCAGCTAAGGAGGAGCTTAATGAATTGATTTCAACCAACTCCATCAGCCCAAACTTAGACATCCAGTTTACAGAGACCCCCTATGACTTCTCTACCTGCCATGGGTGAGAGAGAGAGAGTGGTTTTGTCCTTCAGCAGATGACTGAACCAAGGGGATGAACCACCTGTGGATCTGTTCCCCCAGGGGTGTTCCTCTCCCCATGGGCTACAGAGCCAACCTACACATTCTGCAGACTGGGTGCCCACCCTCTGCTGGCTGGCAGCAGTGCAGATGAATTCCATCCCAAATTACTTCAAGTAATCAACCATGGCTTCAATTTTGAAGCAGGATCTGTAGCTGGAGCAAATAGCAGAGGACAGAGGTTATGAACATCTTCTGAAGAAAATGCAGTTCTGAGGTCAGTTTCTGAGACAGCAGGACTGTCCTGAGAATACCTAAAAGTCCAAAATCTTGGTATCTGGAGTTTCAAAACAAGATTCCAGCTCCACATCTACAAATATATTCTTGAGACCTCACAACAACACACACCATCACTGTACAATGTTAATCCCGACCTAGAGTCCAATTACCTTGAGGATCTCACTGATCAGAGAGTGCAGCATACAAAATACCTAAAACTACGTCAAAATAGCTGAAAGAGCTGTTTAGACAACCAGAAACCTTCCAGATTAAAGGGCTGACAGGGAAGGGCAGACCAATAGCCAGACAGCAGCACACAAACACAAAAATCAATCCTGGGATATGCAGGATAGCTCAAATATTTCCATTTGGTCTCCTACAGCATTCCCAAAATGCTACCCAATAACTGCCCCAGGGCAGCACTTCTCAGCCTCTCCAGAGAGAAAGGACTGGGAAAGCAAGCCACAGGAGCATGCTGTTCACATTCCAACCAGCATACAAGGTGTTGCAAATGGTGAATTTTTAACCATAAGATCCTGGTGGTAAGAGCACCTGGTCTTCATAGAGTCCACTTTGAGGACCGTATCCAAGGGTTTCCCCCTCCAAAAGCTTAAAATCATGAAATGGATTCAAGATTGACCACTAAACCATACACATTCTGCAGCAAAAGAGAAGCATGTTGATGCAAGAGAGCCACTTAGAAACAAATATATACATATCACATCTGCTCCCTAAGGAAGTGTGTGCAGGTTTCTAGGTCCATATTTAACCAAGGGAAATTAAAATAATCTGTGAAAAAGTCTCAGAGGAAAAAAAAAAAGTCTTTGTGCATTGACAGTTTAAAGGGGTCTGTGCCCCAAAGTGAGTCAGCTCATGGCTCCAGTGCACAATGAAGGAAACAAAGATCACATTTCTAAGTGGGAAATGTCATTCCAGCTCAGTAGTCAGCAGCCTGGGTGTGCAGAAACCCACAGACATTCAGAAACCCAACTTCAGACTCCACTTTTGAACGCCATCCTTCGGCAGCAGTGATCCGCAAGCCATGGAATACCCGCTTTATCCTTGAGACAGACTTGGTCTCACTCAGATCCAGTCTGTATTGATTGTCTTCAGCAAAGGAGAAGCCACAGGAGGCTGAGGATGCATGGACAGGATTCACATTTGTCCTCCAAAACAATCACTGGCAAGTTCCAAGCACCATTCACAGGTTGAGACTGCCTGGGCTCTTAATTTTTTCTATATATTTCTTTTACAAACATTCCTTTTCCCTCGAGTTTCCCCTCATATAAAGTCAGCAGGTGGAGGTGCGCTTCCTGTACTGTTGGATAAGGGGCACCAAGCACTCTGGAAGTCCTGTCTGGAGCAAAAAGGGGTGATCCAGAAGTTCTTGTGCTGTTGCTCTTTCCAATGGATCCCGTGTCAACATCCTCTCCAAGAAGTCTCTCAGAACGGGGGAGGTCTGTGAAAAAGCAACCAACCAAGTCAACCCTGCAAAGGGACCAGGCACAGCTCATGCAACACCAGGCTGCCAAGGTGAGTGTGGTTAAAAGGATCCTGCACATTCCCAGTCTATATCCCTGTTTTTCCAGCAAGGTGACACGGGTCACATGCTTTTTATGCTATGGACATAACTTTCTGTCACTGCTAGGCACAACACTTAGGCTGTTTTCTTTTCAATGGGATACAGTCAATTAAACTAAGACTACCTGCCACATCCTTCCATTTGAATTACTTCTGCTTCCCATTTCGTTACTTAAACTTTCCTGGATTTCAGCTCAAAAACTCTGCAGGACTCCTGCTACCTGGGCACAGCACTTGAGTGGGAAGGGGGCATCAATGCATTCTTTTACTGGTCACAGATTATGGAAAGGTAGTTAAATAGAGTTCTCTGTCACCCTGATTTCTTAATATTTTCCAAGCCTTCTGGTGTTGACATTTTTATAGCAAACTTTCTCACACACTTTCTGTAGACAGTTCATTGTTTTGCATTCCTTTATAGAAGAGGAGAAAGTTGACAGACTCTTACGTTTGTCCAGTGTCATTGGAGAAGTGGCACTGTCACCCTCCAATCCACTATCACTTTTGGAAAACTATAAATGTTAGAGTCAGAAAATAAACTTCCCTTTTACCTTCACCTTGAGAACAGCAGTGTGCACTTGTGTTCCTTCATGTCCTATAGCAACAGTTCTCCCCTAGGTTCTGAGAGCCTGAAAAACCCTCGTGCTAGTGGTACAAGAAGATGAAGAAGCTGCAGCACCAGTACCAAAAAGCTGAATGACCTCACAGGTTTGTCCTTTGGAAGGGGTGTAAAAGCCTGGTAGTAGGCAGCCCCAAGCATCACTTCATGACCCTGCACATCTCTGACTGGTTTAATGCTATGCATTATTAAAATGGAATTAAAAAATTATCTTGGCATATATTTATTTATTGTAATGCTGATAATTACACCCAGTTTAGACTGGGGGCATTTTCCCAGCTCTGGTTCCCTCAGTAGATCCTGAAATACTGTTCACACTGAGATATTGCTCATCTCAGGAGTGCTTTGGATGACTGCACTTGGGATTGCTGGAGAAGGCACCACACAGCTCAGGACGAGTGCCAGGATCCAGCCTGTATCCCTGTCTATAAATCTGCCCATGCTTTAGCAATGCAGCAGGGATTATCCCAGGTCACATCCCTTTAACCTGCTGCCCCCAGAACTGCAGTCACCAACCACAGTGAGCCATGAATGGGCACCAGAATGGAAGGCTGGATCCACAGCTGGAGCTGCACTCCAGCAGGACACTGGGGAGGATGCTCACCAGCCTGTAAATCGGTCTGCTGGAAGCCAGTCTGCTTCCCAGTACAAAGTGGAGCAGAGCAAGAGCATAACCAGCTCTGGTTGTCACAGCCTGTGGCATGCCCATGTCACCAAGCAAGGTGTGACCCAGACCAGAATGGTTTTACACTGCCCAAGGAGAGCAAGCACCAGGTCCAGAATGTGACCGTGAAATTTTAATTAGTGTTGCTAAGGCAAAAAGAAAAGAACAGCTGTTGATGTTGGAATGTGTGCTGTTAGTTCAGCAGTCTCCTCTCTTAAATAATTCAGTTTTAGCAGCTGCAGATGCTCTGATTAATTGGAAAGACTGGGTAGCTCAGGATGCTGCAGAAGCTGTTTGATCTCTCAGAGGCTGGGCATGGAATGAAAGGAAGACTTCTTTAAGCGGGCACTGAAAGGTGATCACTATTTCTTATGTCACTGCTACTTTTTCCTAAGAAACCATGGAGCCAAGTTCATCTTCTGAGCTGCTGCAGTGTCTCCATGAGTTTGCATCTGTCCTGAGCTCACCTGCTCTGACCATAATGCATCCTTTGTAGTCCTGAAGGCCATGAAGCTGAAAACTCTCATGAGCAGGGATCCTCCTGTTCCCTTCCCTGTAAGATAAGCTACTCAATCAACATCAGTAAGCTGGGAACTGCTGGGTGCACCTGAAGCAGCTCTAACCTGCACTCTCCATTTATGCCCAGGTGCCCTCACACTGCCAGGGCTGTTTCCTAAAGCAGCCACCAGCTGTCAGCAGCAGCTTGCAGCCACTAAGACCCTGAGGCCAAAACTGTTCCCCAAGAAACATGTCCGAGCAAGACCATTTCCACAGCCAGCTGTACTGGGAACAGCTGATATGGATATTTGCCCATGATAACCATCAGGCTTACAAGTGCTTGGCAGCATACTCACCCTGTGGAAGTTTTTCAGTTTGGGAGGAGGGCTGTCACGGAGTCTCTTCATTGCCTGGACTGGAGAATCACTGAAGTAGGGGGGTTCTCCATCTACCATCTCTATGACCATGATCCCCAGGGACCAGATATCCACCTGTGGGAGACAATGTCATATCAATACACACACTCCAGAGGAGCAGGTCTTTGTTTTGTTGCTTTCACAAAGACCACAACACCCCACTCAAGGCAAATGGTACAGAGAGTCCAACACTGATGCCCTTAATGCTTTTGGGCTCCTTACAGAAGTTCAACAAAGTCAATTTTGCACCCAGGACTGAGCCATGCTGGTGTTGCAACATGTAAAGGTGTGCAAGTAACTGCCTGTACCTGGCTGGTTGGTAAACAAAACTAGTCAGTCTGCTGCCACCTGCCCAGAACTCCAGAGTTCCCATGTCTGCTTTCCCTGAGGTGAGCCTCTCAGAGCTCACATCTCCCCCCCTCCACCACCTTTATGGAATTGATTTACTGATCCCTATAATGTCACAGGCTGCTCCTTGCTCACATTGGACCACAGCAGACACAAGTCTAGGCCAAGCTTTAGGTGTAAAAACACAAGAAGTTGATGCCTTGTTCCTAGAAGCAGAACAATCTGGTTTTCTACTGATTTAGGAAATATTGATGTTAACACCATCAAAGCTGTAGTCATAGTTGGGTTTGTTTTCTAAATAGGATCTAGAGACTTCCTAGAAAAGCCAATAGTTATTTTCCTGTGACACTTCAGACTGTCACTTGCTCTCCTGCTATTAGGGAGGTGGTCCCTTACCTCGGTGGTGTATGGTATCCTTGCAATGACTTCTGGAGCCATCCAATAAGGAGTACCCACTAGGGATTTTCTTTTAGGTACATCTTTACTGATCTGAGCGCAGAAGCCAAAATCAGAGAGTTTGACCTGTACAGAGAGAAAAGCAACCAACCTTAAAAATAAGCCTTAAACAACACAGAGGGAAATGCTACAGACAAAGAGAGTAAAAGGACAAGGGGAAAACAAGGGATTGGGAGCAGAAAGGAAGTAAGAGACAGAAGCTGCAGCAGCAGAAGACAGGAAACAATTTGTCTGAGGAAACACACCCTGCCATCCAACGTCAGAAGGATGGAGTCGCTCTTGATGTCTCGGTGAATGACCCCCTGAGAGTGGAGATAGGTCAGAGCCTGCAGCACCGACTCACACACTGTGGCAATCTGCTCCTCGTTCAGCCTGCAATTACAGACAGGGCACTTAAACTGTGCAGAGCATAGTGCTCCTTCACAGGGGCTCAGGGGTTGAAACACAGACACTTTGGTTCCCTGTGACAATCACCATCTCACCATCACCATTTTTCCACGTCTGTTACTGAGGAAAACATTTTTTACTTGAGGCTTGACAACTTTAAAGTTTTCATAGGTTTAATACCGAGAAATTGCGCTTTGAGTTCTGTACCTAAATTCATTCTGCAAGATGCTGTTTCAAGCAGTTCTGACAGGCAGCAGTGCTGCTTGATGCCAAGGTGCTGCAGTAACTGGTGAGACAGCTTTTTTTAAGCAAACACAGTAAAGACATTATTCACAAGGCTTATTGTGCAACTGTATCCACAAAAAAATCCCAATGCATGATTCGACAGCAAATATAGGGATCCTTTAGGATCCTTTAGGTGTTTGCAGACACCTGGGGTACACTCACACCTAACTAAAGATAGCACAGGCTACAAGCAGGGAAGGCACTACTGATTTCTACCACTGTTAGCACATGGAATATGAGCCCCAAGAAGCCTCTCTTTAGAAGCTGCTGCTGTTTAGAATAGCAATACAGAAATCTTCACAATCAAGTGAAAGTGGTAGAAATGAAAATTCTCTCCTGTATCTGGGGACAGTGACAGCTCTGCATGTTTACACTGAGCAATGCTAGAAGCAAATTATTTCAAAGAATGGCTGAAGTACCAATTTGAGTACTGTGGATTCTCAGCCTGTCTCTAGCAGTTGTTCTGAACAACCCCTGGTTGAGGACAGAAATGAAACCTCCTCAAATGTGGATCTGCAAGTGAGCCTAAGGAGAAGAGAGCACTCAGAAGGCAGAACTGTGCAGTGAACAGTACCTTCTAAACCCATAACAATTCCTAGACCATCAGCTGAGAAATCTACACTTGTGCTGCTTGTGTGGCATCCCATACCTCACTCTTCCAAACCAGGACAGCTACAAGGTTGTACCTGCACTGTGCCACACTGATGGCAACTAAATCTGAGGGATATCAGGGGGCTACTTCTGTCTTTAAGATTTAACCTGAAAAGGGAGAGGGAAAAGGCTACCTGTGGCACTTCCCAGCACAGAACCCAATGCCTTTAGGAACAGTGCTGTTCCTTTCATAGTGCCTGAGCTGATCACCTGAAAGCCCTGGGGTTCCCAAAGATCACAAGAGGTGCACTTTCACCCTGTCACGTATGGAATTTGGTTTCAGTCAAGTGACTGCATAGTGTAAAACAGATTACTGGAGGATTACCTCACTCCTGGAGACGTAAATCACTTATCCCCCTCAGCAAAAGTTTAATGACTGCAATGATGGCATTTTCCTTCCTGGGAAATACTGATAAAGGTTTGCAGCTTACTTCTGATAAATGTTTTGGTTATAACAGATCCTTCTTCCATCATGAGGCTAAAAAAAAGCATTCACTAACAGGTTTAAAGGAAGCTTCTTTAAACAAATCTGGGCTGAGGTCTCACTGGTGGATATAAATACACAGACCCTTCATAAACCTCTTCATCACTTTTTATCTGCAATTCAGTACTGGCCAAGAGCTACAGGAGTTTCATTGGCCCTGTAAGCTGTAACTGAGCACTCCTCAGAATTAAATGTTGGCTTGCAGACCCTGAGATGCCTCTGAACTCAATTCTGGAAGGGCCTGCCCAGGTAAGTGTCTCCAGGGCACTCCTTCCAAGTGGGGTTGTGGAGGCTACAGAGGACAATGTGGCTCTTGATGCCTCTCAAAATTGTACTTCCAAAACTCAGAACCCAACAGAGCAAGATACATGCCTTAAATCCACCAAGCAGAGTAAGATACATGCCTTAAACCCACCACAGGACCTAGGCCAAGCTGATATATGAACTAAAGGTATACTATGGTTTTTTAAAAACTGAATACAATTAGTGCTATCAATACTGCCTAACTGTAATCCAGTTAAGATCCAGAATCTTCCAAAAAGAAACTCTCACCCTACAGACCTTCTTGGTCAGTCTCTCCACTGGCATTCCCTGTCTCAGTTTCCAGCCTTGCAGGACTGCTCTGAAGCAGGAGGAGGGTGCTCCAGAGTCGTGGGTAAGACACAATCACCATAACTGCATCATCAGAACACCTTCTGAGAGGGACCAGAGGCCATCTGAGAACAACTTATTTGCCCTACAGAAATGCCTTGGGAACTATTGAATATGAAGCAATATAGATAAGGAAACAAATTTAGGAGAGTGTCCAGTAGTTGCTATCTTTAGGCAATGAAATTTGGGAAGGAGTCCAGATCTCAAGGCTTTGCTGCACTTCTCCAGAGAAGTTAGTGAGGTTGAATTTGTGGCTAAGGTTGCACCACTGAAAACTATTTCTTTAATACTTATTCAATGAAGGTCCTGGCCAGGATTCAACAGATACAGTAAACACTTATATAAGTACTGTGTTTTACAGGGAAGGTCATCAAGGAGATGACTAGTGGGTATCTAAAGGGATCAGTACTTTAAATTAGTCCCTTTTACATCAGAAGTATTATCACATACTCAAAATTGATAACAGTTATAAACTGTAGTAGTTTCAGAGCACTGCAAACACAAGATCTCTAAGGGAACCAATTTGTCCCAGAAATCCCCACTCTGCTGTCCCTGCTCTCCCATGTTGATGTCTGGGATTTTGCTTTGTACCTGATCTGAGACACGATGTCTGTGAGGGCTCCTCCCTGCAGGAACTCCATCAGCACCCAGAGCTCTTCTCCCACGAGGTAGCTCTTGTACATCTCCACAACGTTGACATGTTGATAGTCCCTCATTATCACCACCTGTAAAACCACAGTGGACAAGTGACCACCACAAAATCACCACACTTCATCCTATCCAACCAAGTGAACACACACAGCCCTGCAACTCCAGCACAGAGCCTCCATCCCCCAGCAATAGCTGGTCTTGGCACGAGCATAACACTACTAAAAGGAAGATGATCCTGCTCTTCCCTTCCTGTTGCCACACTGATGGCTCCAGTGAGGACAGCAGAATCCCACTGTCTCCAGCACTCTCACCTCATTGAAGAGGAGCTCCCGGCGCTGCTGCTTCCTCAGGTCCATCATTTTCACGGCCACCTGGCGCCCCGAGTGCTTCTCCCGAGCGATGCACACGATTCCCGTGGAGCCTTCCCCAATCTTGATGTAGTTTTCCAGCAGTGCCCTGGGATCTCCCTGGTCCACAACCATCCTGAGGGCAGCTTTGAACTGCTCGTGAGTCACAACCACAGGGTCCTCACTGGCTGGCTGCCCCTTCCCAGCAGAGTCCTGGGGCAGGTGGAGGTTGCTGGAGCTGGTCTGGGTCTGCCTGTTCCTGGGGGACCCTGCTGGGGAGGGCCGGCCTGGTGGCACTGCCACAGCCTTCTCTGCTGTTGGGGACTTCTGGGGGGTCCCAGCTTCGGAGATCATCCTGGGGAACTCGGAGGCAGGTTGGTCTGGGGGGAGAGACTGGGCTTTGGCTGCAGGGCTGTGCGGGGAACCCCACTGCTGGGGCTTGAAGAAAGCATTAGGCTTCAAGAACAAAGGGGAAAAACAAAGTGATGGTTGGATTAACAAGCAGAGAGGTGAGGAATCAGCTCTGTGTCATCCCACTCTGCCCTAGCACACCTGGGAGCAGACTGGAGTCAAGAGCTTCAGATTCTTGTCTCCAGGTCTGTCCAACATTTGGCTTGGATGAAGATCTCCTTAGATGCAAGATCTTCAAGAATCCCTTAGGGAATGGGTGCTACGCTTTAGCGGCCTCCAAATTGAGGCAGTTTAAAGGGAACATGCTTTAAGAAAACCACCAAGACACAAAACCCACAGAAAAAAACCCCAGCTGCTAAAAAGCATTCCAACCTTGCCACCAAAAATCAGGGGCAACCTGTGCTGCAGAGAATTTGAAAATCCTTTATCCCTCCATGCCTCTGATCTTCCTTTGTATAAAAGGAAAGGGGATTCATGCCAAGGCTGTAAATCACTTTGAAGTCTTGGCCTAATTCCCTTTGGGTAATTACACTCTGCCTACTGAAAACACTCTCTGCACTTTCCACTGGTACCTGCAGAGCATTCCTGTCGATCAAGCATGGAATTAGCTCTCCACTTTGGGAAAAGCACCAGGCACCAGGACAGCTGGAGGCAGCCAACATAAGACTCCTGCTACACAGAGCCACCGGCCCCCTTGCTGGCTTAAAACTGACCTGCAGTGAATTTGGATTAGCAATGCTCGAGGTTTTTGGAGACCTCCCACTCAAATGACAAGCAGGCCCAACCCTATTTAGTGTAGGAGATGTAGTAAGATCACAGCCTGTGGGAATGTGGCTTCAGGATATGCATTCCCATGCCAGGAAAGATAAACACTGTCGTGCTAATACTCACCCTGGAAATGTTGATTAATTAAAATCAACAGCATTTAGCAGGTGAGGTACAAAATACATTATATGCGTACATATGTATATGTAAAATATACATAGTATATGTATATAAATACATGCAAAATAATGGTAGATCTGTCAAAGAAGCAACTTCAGAAAGAGCAAACCCATCATTTATATTATAGGGCAAAACAGAAACTTCAAAGCAAAAAGCTTTTTCTCTCTCACAATTCAGAGAGATTATTAATAAAGTTAATAATATGGGCATGGGAACTGAAAACTGCCAATCGAGAATTTTTTACAAGAGCACTCATTTTCCCTGTCTCAGACAGGGAATAATTGTGTAGGATTTAATTCTATGCACTTTGGGTTTTAATCAAGGATTTTTGTCAAGAGCAGAATCTGCATAAGCCTCACACACAGAGAGGCCCTGGAAAACACGACTGAGCAGCATCAGGGCACAGCACAAACACAACTGCCTGTCAGGAGCTCCTTCCTCCCCGTACACCAGCTCCACCCCTGCAGTCCTGTGCTGACATGCTCACAGCAACACAGAATTTACTTCCCAAGTCTTGTTTTGTCTCAGGAGAGAGAAAAAAACCCACGTTTTACATAACCCAGAGCATGCAGAAGGGCACACAACATGCATGCAAGCTCACACATGTTTGCTTAACCACATATAAGTCTTATTTCCTGCTCCTGTAATCTAACAGTCCCCATGCACATGTTCTCTGTCTTGGGACATTTTGAGGTGTCACTGGTTCTACCACTCCTTCCCTTCATAAGGAAGGTGCATTCAAACTTACCATGGTGCTTTTCAAGGCACTACCTTTCCATTTCAGCCAGCTACCCAGCCAAGTGGTGGATGCTCCATCTCTGGAAGTGCTCAAAATCAGGCTGGAGCAGCCTGGTCTAGTGGAAGGTGTCCCTGCCCATGGCAGGGGGTGGAACCCAATGGACACTGAGGTCTCTACCAACCCAAACCAGTTTGGGATTCCATGATTCAGTTCTATTACTGTTCCTTTAATCTGCAATTACACATTTCTTACACATCATCAGCTCCATTAGAGCAGGAGACCCAGGTTTTCATCATCAGAGACTGGTAAGAACATCTCAGATAAACAACTATGGCACAGATCCCTCACTGGAGTAGGGAGATAGATTAGTCCTAAAGGTCTTCCCTATTCCTCTCCTCTGACAAACAGCTGGAGCTCACACACTCCCAAGCACATTCACTGGGCTGGCAACTTCTGGTCCTGCTCCTGGAAGTGCTGAGCATGGCAAAGACACTCAGGGGAAAAGAGAAGTGGCCAGTTCTAGGTACTCAGGGGACAGGCCTTGAAGCAGTTTAAATCAGCCCAAAGCCACTGAGACAGCAATAAGTGCAGTTTGTGTTACACAAGGACTGCATTCTCTCAAAATCCTCTCCCACTGTGCCAAAGCCTTGAGCCTGGATCCTTATACAAACTGCAAGAAACTGGATTGGAGACATCTCCTCCCTGCAACACCCTTCAGAACAGTCAGGTTTGGTTTGGACAGTGGTTCCTGTCATCTTCCTCCCAGTTCACAGCTGTTGGGAATCAGCCAGGCCCAGCATCACCTTTGAAGCCATGCACAGAAGATGGATGCTGGGTCAGCCCAGAATGGAAAAGAAGCAATGGCTGCATTTCCTATCCAGTACCAGGAACCAGAGATTTTCAGTTTAACAAGAAATGAGTCATCCATTCAGGACAGCTTTCCTGGGGGAGCTGTAGCTATGAGCTGTCACACCCTTTACAAAATCCAACAGTCTGACTTCCTGTGTGACAGCACCGTGGGTGCTGCTGCAAACCCTGCTGCTCTAGTGGCCTGGCAGATAGAGCTATAACCAACACACTCCCCCAAGGTAGTTCTGGTTTACACAGGCAGAAGAATACTCTGCTAATGCAAATCGTGGCAATTTCCCAAATGGCAAAGGCTTTTTGGGGCCAGCAGAATGGCATTGCAGTTATGCCTTTGCCTCACAGAAGGCAGTGACTAAGACCCCTCGTCCTTCCCAGCCCACGCTCCTGCAGCTCCGCCAAACCTTCTGCTGGAGATCTGGCTGCCATCCTGAGCTGTGCCTTGCAGCATCTCGTGGAGCTCAGGCGGACCACACATTTCCTCTGCTCAGGACTATTTAATTCCAACATTAATCATAACAAGAACAGATGGTTACCCGATGTTTGCAATTAAATTGGCTGCATATGTAACCTCTGGAACTGTAAAGTCAACACTGCAGTCCAGTGAATAACTCTTACCTTGATCTGCAGGGGAGGGCCCGGCTTGTTTGAGGCGCTGGACGAGGGGAACACGCTGCGCAGGAGCCTCCTCTTGAGGCTGTTCTCCCGTGATTTGGAGTTGGGGCTGCCCTCCCCCGAGGGCCTGGTGCTGGGCTGGCGCTGAAGCCAGCCCTCCTCCGGGCTCCTCGTGGCCGTGTCGCTCTCCCCTGGCACAACGGGCACGTGCTGCAGCCCAGAGATGCGCTGCACACAGCTGCCATCGGCGCCCTGGAACTCCGAGGGCCCCAGGGACTGGGCTTTTGTCACCATGCCGTTGGGATGAGACTGCCCTTCCAGGCGGGGCTTGTAATCCGGCCACATGGTCTGCCTCCGGGCCACCTTGGACCCACCATTGCAGTTGAGGTAGTTCCCGTACTTGTCTGCCCAGTCTCCTTCAGGACTCTGAAGGTACATGTCTGGGGGTCTCTCATCTCCCAGGAGCCCGAGGGACTGGGCTCTCCTCCTGCTGGTGGGGCTCCTGCCTCTCAGAGTGTTCGAGCTGATGGCAGAAAGCTTCTGGATGTCATTGAGCAACCCAGAGATGTAGCCTTCCACTTCCACGGTGCTGCCCCGCACCACGGTCTGGGAAACACGGGGAAGGTGAGAAACAAGTCAGTGTTGTAAGAATCAAGGCTCAATTTGTCTTACCAAAGGTTAGATTTTGTACATGTAGCCAAAGACAATTCAAGGAATTCAGGAAAAATTACCAATTTTTGTCTTTTGTTTCAATGTCCTTTACTGAGGGAAAATAAAAGTCCTTGGGTTACATCCTGCTGTCAGAGCAGCAGTGCTGTCAGCCAGAACAGTCAATTCTGCTGTTGTGCTCACATTCTAAAAGACTATGTTAGAGCAAAACTGGGATATTTCAACACTCCTGGCTTTCTTGTGCTGAAACTGTGTGACACTACATACATCACTAATGCACTCACCAAGCTCCTGAAATATTAGTTCTCAGAAGTTCCAGCATGCTGCAAGCTCCATTTGCAAAATTCACCTTTGCTGTGTCAACACAAGGTTCATCTCTCCCCTGAAGCGCTCTCAATAGCGTTGTAATCAGCGTCCCTCAGTCTGCTTCTCTACAATTTCTGCTAATACATCCCAATCCTGACCACTGCAGACTGTGCTGCTCCAACTCTGCCTCCCTGCTCTACTCTGCCAAGCTATTATAATTAAAAATGATGAACAAAGGGTCACAGCAGCTCACAACTGCCCTGTAAGCAAACACTGAAGAACAAGGCTTCCATCCAAACAGACACCAGCTCTGTACAGTAGGACAACTTGAAGCTGTTGGTATATTAGGTAGTGTTCTACCTTGTTTTTTTCTGGAACTGAAAAGCTTACAGAAGCTTTTCCAGTGCTGGGAACCAAAATGTTTCATTTCTCCACAGAAATTTGCAGCACAGGATCACTCCTACACTTTCCTGAACCTCTGCTTGAGGAAAGTCCTTCCCTGGAGTGACAGCAATCTTCTGTTTGCTAACTGAGCTCCAGGGATCTTCTAAACATGCTGAATTAATTACTGAGACTAATACTTAGCTGGTGCAACACAGTAGCTCCAGTAATTTCAACAGAACACCACCACAGTGCACAAATGAGCACCTGGTTTGCTCAGCATCTGAGAACGAAAGGCAGAACAGAAGATTTTTGTTCAACAGGGTGAAGAAAGGACAACTCAACTCACTCCATGGCACACACACCAGCTGCAGCTGGAAATTCTGGTCTTCACTCCTACTCTCTCACCACACACACACCCCTTCCTCCACAGCCCAGCTGCTGTCACGGAACAATCTGCTGGGGACACGAACTTTTTGTCCAAAATTGACAAAAGTAATTCCAGAAAGACACGGGTATTCTCAAAATAAGAAGACTCTAACAACATGCTATGGCCTCTCCAGAAAATCCCCTGCAGTGCTCTTGTCCCCTTCTAGCTAAAACTCCCTAGAATTAGACTCAGGTCACACCCATGAAGTCAGACCTAGCCCCAGCAGACAGGGAAGATGGGAGTCTTGCTTTGCTTCTATGTTTAAGCATTGCATCAGATTAATGAGGAAACACCCAAATTTGAGCCAGATGCATATGGAGTGCTCTTACATAGCTCATGCCTTACTGACCAAAACTGAGAAATTCTAATAAGAAAAACACCTTTTTATAAACTACACACAAACCCAGGAACTACTATGATAATTTAATCCAGGACTATGTACAAGGGCTTGGCCAACTAGCACTTGAAAAACAAAATCGAATTGATTGGTATCATCGAACCAGAGTTAATTCAAATGGAGTTTACCAGAAACAGTCAGCTTTGTTATGCAGTCCATGAGAGTGCTTGCATTTGGAATTACTGGGAAAAACAGTGTTAGTTTAAAATGATTCTTTAGTTTTTTAAAGCCTGTTGGGTATTCTGTCCTTGTTCTCTAAAGGATTTGCACCTCCTTTCAGCTTTTACCATCCTCGGGTTGAGTAAGTCAGACATGAAAGTCCTGACCAGAATAAGGCTCAGGGCAAACTCCAGGAAATCTCTTCACACACATTTCTGTTTCAACAGTGATGCCTCACTATTTTTTGAGCATCCATGGCCTAATACTTAAGGAAATTTGGCTTGCTCTGGAAACGCCATCGGTGCAGTGCCCAGAGGCTCCCTGAAGTCAAGATACAGGGGAGTGCCATCACTTCTCCCTGACCCAAAGCCCCCTGCCCTGTGATTAATGAAAATTGGGTTGCTTGATGTGATTCTTTTCTTGATAAATCCATACTGGCTGCCAGCTATTACCCTGCTATCTCCTTGGAAGTGGTTGCAAATAGATTACTTGCTTATTTGTTCCAGTCTCTTTCTGGGGATAGAAATTATTCTGACTGATCTGCAACTCCTTGAATTTCATTAGGCCCAGCTGACTTGAAAATATGCAACTTCTTAGCTAAGCCTCATTTCTGTTCCTGTTCTTTTCTTATTCTGATCTGCATTCTCATCCCTTCATCCTCATGCTAATTGTCAGCCCACTGATCACACTTAATGAAGACCAGAGAAAAATCATTAAACACTTAGGAATTCTCGGTATCATCTGTTAACTTTCTTCCAAAACCCGCAGTGAACAAATTCTTTCCTTCATCCTTCTTCTCCTCCTCATTGCCCCCATGATGTGTCCTCAGTGCCCTTTATGTTCTTTGAGAATAACATCTCTTTTTTTGTGCATTGCCCTTCCAGTTTCGCTCCTACATGAATTTCTTTTCTCTTTGCCCTTTATAACTTGACCTAGTTTCCACCCTTCTGAGCAATCCTCCCGCAGTTTAAGCTCATTACAGAGCTCCTGATCTAACCAAGTTGGTCTCTTATTACACATTTTATCTCTCCTCTGGATTGTGCTCCTATCCCTCTACTATATTTTGAACCTCAAAGCACATTCAGGACACCAGGTAATACCTCCTGTCTTTTTTTTCCCCACCTATTCTTCTTAAGCAAGTTTTTCCTTTATAAACCAGCATTCTGCTCCAAGATCCTGATGAGCCATTTCATTTGTAGGTTTGATTATGCACCAAAGCTTACATTATACCAAATATAGTCCTCTTTATTCCCCATGCTTTAAGCACCTGTACACAAAAAGCTAAATATATTCATCAGATAGTCAACTCTTTTTTTATATCCCTTCGAAAACCCAAGTAGCAACATCTCTGTTTTACAGCACACCTTCCAGTTTTCAGGCTCCTGCAGGGTTTTTTGCCTTTTTTTTTTAACTGGGAACAAAAACTTCTCCCAAGCAAGCAAGATTTTAAGCACAATATTTCTGTCACCATCTTTCATTTCCTCTCCTGAGAGGTCACCATGAAGTTGCCTTTTCCCACAGCATGTTCCTGCTGTCACTTACACAGTCTCCAGATGCCAGTACCAGCAGCCATCTAAACCCACCCATCTACAGGAATCACTTCTTTTTCCTTACTGAAGGACATTGTTCCATTTCTATGTCCCACTTTCCATTAAAACGCTGGTTTATTAACCCTTTTAGCCCAGACCCTAGTTTAGTCCTTGTGTTCCTTGCTTGTCCGTGAACAGCAAGGCAGTGCTACATTGCTCTCTCTCCCACTTAGGCTTCCCTGGCAACTTAATTACCAGCCAAATTTTCTCACCCACAAGAATGACAAGCCTTCTAAAACAGGTCTCTCCACAAATTCTTCTCTTGGCTCCCCTGTACAACAGCTGAACGCATCCTGGGTCCTGTCAGCTACCACAGGAGCTTTCACAGGTCCCCATCACTGTGACAGGCAGCCTGGTTATTTCAACAGCAACAGGTCAGGATCCTACTGTCCTTATTCCTGATGAAGTTACTATCACCTTGGGCTATCAAAGCCTGCTATCCACTGAATTCCATACAGATACCACCCTTAGTCCCATTCATGGGGCACCAGAAGCAGAGCCTCAACTCGGAGGCAACTCCCTGAGGAACAGGAAAGAACTTTCTGCCTCCCTCACCTTCATAGGCTGGAGCTGCATCCTTGTGATTCTTGAAGGGTCTACCACTGGCTTGGGGCGCCTCAGCGTGTCCAGAATATTCTGCCATTGAGGAGGCAGGCCCACAAATTTGCCCTCCTTTGGGTCAAACGAGGTGTGGACACGGTGTTCAAAGTTCTGTGGGGCCGAGATCTCCGGGCGTTTCTTCTTCTTCTTCCGGAACATGATGCCTGAGGGGGAGAGGGCAACACGGTCAGTGCCTGTCTAGGGCTGAAGGGCCCAAGCAGTAAAATCAGGTATCAATTCTATGAGTTAATTATGTTGTATTGAGACCATTTTCCAGTGAAAAGCACTTTATCAGGAGTTGATCACCTGCTTTTATAGATGAGGAAACAGGGACCAAGAGAGCAATGATTTTGCCCAAGGCCACCTTGCAGGTTCATGGCTCAGATGGGATTTCTAGTGACTTCCCTTATTTCTACAAATTCATATTGCCTGATAAAACTATTTAAAAAGTAATTAAGAGATACATATTTATATTTTACCTGCTTATACCTACATTAAATGGCTTTGGAATCCACCAAGTTAAACAGCATTGATTCCACCACAAGCCTGAAATTTAAGGTGGCAATGAACAGGGCTCAGGTTGTCTTCCCACTGCTTACTCCAAGTAAGTAATATCTACTTGGTTCCCATTTAATGACAGCAGAGCTGTTGCCAAAGGAAGAGCTGCCAGAGACTGACTCTGGATCTCAGTTTTTCTTGCTTAGACAGAGGGCTCGGGAGGGAGGGAGGAGGTGGTAGGTGGAAATCAAACTCTGTCAGCAGGTAGCTGAAGAAGCTAAAATTAAAAACTAAGATTCTTTTCCCTTGGGGGCTTGAGAGAGACAGCTTGTGTGAACAGCCAGTGCAAGTGCAACAAGCCAAAAGCACCTAACACTGAAATATACCCAAACACAGGAGACTTCAAAATCTGAATTAAGAATTTATAAACAAATTTATAACCAAAAAATATACTTAGACAGAAAGCTCAGAGACTGGACCTTTCTGAAATCGGGCAGATATGAAGGAAAAGGAAGAACCAGAGTTGTGCATGCAGACAAGAGGTGGGAAAGCTGGAGGACTGCAGTGGATTGACACAACCTCTTCACAAAAACCAGATACGGAAGACAGGGTGAGGTAAGGAGATTTTCTATGGAGAGCCAGGTTTTTCACAGTGGGGAGTGGTGGGAGTGAGAGACAGACAGGCATAAATCAAAACAGGAATGGTCCCAACAGCATAGAAGGAAAAGCTTTCCTGTGACCAGGAGAGTCCAACATTGGAGCAGCCTGCCCAGACAGGCTGGGCAAGCTCCATCCTCAGGGGTTTGCTCTCAAAGCCAAAGCCCTGAGTAATCCAGCCTGACCCTCCAAGCTGACCCTGCCTTGAGCAGGGGGGTTGGGCTGCACCTTTCAAGGCCCCTTTTCCCTGACTCTATTTACTGCTTTAGGAATAAGCTGCACAGGTTTTTTAAAGCAATTAACATCTGCCAGTAAACAAAAATAACAATACTTATATGCTCTTCCTTTTCCAAAGACAACATTCCTATTGGCATTTGCCTCCCACTAACACTGTTACAGCCATGAATGCCATCTCTTCCCCCACATCAGGCTTAGGATTTTTACCACTTAATCTTCAACTTTGTAGCAGTCACTCTTCCCCTGTACAGGACCTCAGTTTCCAACTATTTGTGCTGAGTAAATATTTACAAGGGTCAGAGAGACAGACTGCATAGAGAGATAACCCACTGCAGTGTAGACATGAACACACTTCTGGAGGACACCAGTCTCCAAAATCAGCACATCCCAGTGAAAACTATGTCAAACATTTCCCAGATTGTCCCACTCTAAACTTGTTTAGGGAGCAAAGTGCAGCCACCACCTGAACAATGGCTTTGCTCCCCGGTGCTAGACTGGGATTGGATTGAAAATCCAATACACAATGGTTCCCAGTTTGGTTACAATGACCCTGCAGTCACAGGGATAGGAAGTGTTTGTATGGCAGAGAAGGACTTTGCTCCATCTAACCCCCCATTCAAGCAATCCACCCTTGGTGAAACACCAACTTCACACACACTGTCCATTTCAACAGCCTACTAAAGATACCTCACAGGTGAAAAAGAAAACAAAAGGTTAGGAAAGAAAAGAAAAAAAACCAAAAAGCTTACCAAAGAGGCTGGAAGCAACTGCTCTGCCTAGAAGAGATTTTTCAGCCAGAATAATCTTTGCTTAGAACAAGCTCCAATGAAAACTCAAATAGATCTTAATGGAGAGCTTATGGGAAGGGTGTCTGTGCTCCAGGTCTGTATTGCAGCTCCTCAAACACAGTGATTCATCTCTCAGGCCCCTTAGGTGCTGCTTATTAAGTAATAATCAAGACTAAAGTCAGAGGGCAACTCTTTAAGGAAAAAAAAAGTGCAGACAATCCCAGAAAGGAAAGATACTCTAATAGCTCGTGGTGTTAGTAGTGCTCAAACCAACAGCTGGAGCTGCTGAGGAGCTTGAGAGCCTCCAAGGAAAGCAGGGAGTAACTCTGTAGTATTACAGCAAGTGGTTCAGTTCTGAATCCTTGACTACATGTGAGTTATGACAGCTCCTTGATCCACCTTAACCCAGCCACAGCAATCCCAGGGATCTTACTATTTCAACTAGTACCTCTTCTTCTGCTCCTACTCTCACAGCCTCATAATGAGAGGATACCCAGGGCACAACAGACAGTCTTAAGTTTGCTTTTTAAGTGCTTCATGTGGCAAAGGGTCCTGTAAAACAGGGTGTTACAAATGCCACAATCATTAGCACTTGTAGCATCAATGGTTTTCTGAACCATTTCCTGATTTCCTCATAACAAGAATGATTCTGGCTTAAGTATTTCAAAATGCAAAATTTTAAAGCCCAGGTGATATTTTGGCCCCAACCAGAACAGTGGCTCTATTTCACCATCCCAGCTTGCAGAAGCATAAACACAACACTACATTTGTATATTTACATAAAATCCCTATCCCTGACAATCAACATGTGGACTACAGCTGGATCCCATAGCCAAAAGCATGCTTCCAAAACCCAGAAAGGAGCCCCTACTGAGTTCCTGGTCAGTTTTAAGTGACTGGTTGGCATGGCCTGCATCTGCCTTATTGGCTTAAAACAGACAGCTTAAAAACAACAAAATGTAATCAGCTCCAAATACAACACACCCCTGGGCATCCAGTGGCATTTGCTCTACATGGTCAGCATCAATCCCTGATTATAAAGAGATCAGACAGGTGGTTTAAAGGTAAACTGCATTAGGATCAAATGAAATACATACACTAAAAATAGTTATTTGAAATCCAATGAATTCTAATAATCTTGGTAGGTTTTGCATCTCATCGAGGAGGTCTGTATTTAACCAGTCTCCTTTCACTTTGTGGTTTTCATGCAAGATCTATTTACTTGCATTTCCAATGCTCAGCTAAAGAATATTTATTGTTAAATAAAAGACATAAACCAGGCCTTTTCTAAGTCAGTAAGAAATTCATAAGAACATTTTATGCATATAAGATTTTGTAAATCAAGCCAAACCTGTATTTAAACATAGACAGCATCCCTTTAATATAACAACACAAATACTGTGACACTGATTTTATAATAATCTACTAGACTTTAGTCTTTCATTCAGTGCTGACAACTGTACTGTAAGAAATGTCACAAACATAAATAATAAAAGTCACTACCACAAGACAAAAGCAGTCGGAGATTGAAATTCTCTCAGCGATCCATTCCTGCTGCCTGGGAAACCACGTTAGGTTTTTCAACTCCAGATATAGCTGTTCCTGGATGATACAGTTCCAAAAGCTGTCACATCTGCCAGTGAGCACGAGAAAAAATCCCACAGCCAGCAGATCCAGAGCAGGGGGAGGGATCAGCTGGGAAGGAGGGGCAAGAAGAGAGAGGGGTCAGCCTCAGATGAGAGGAAGGGGTGGGAAGATTAAGGATGGAAGGGGAATGAGTGTTAGTAAGGGAGAGAGGAATGGTTGGGAGATAGGCAACCCGAGGAGGAGGGCACAGAAAAGAAGCAACATCACCCGGAGGGGAAGAAAAAAAAAAAAAAGAAAAAAAAGAAGTAGATAAATGTTATCAGGAGTGGCTCGTTCCAACGCCCAGACAAAGGCAGCAGCATGCACTGCCTTTTCACCCGACCTGCCTCCACCCTGCTCACGTCCAGCCACACGTTCCACTAGGACACCGCGCCGTACGGAGCCGTGCTCATAGCCTCCCTCACTCACACATGCACTTGATGATAGCACGGCAGCACAGAGCTACTTCAGTCTCACTTGTGCAGTTTCCAGTTAAAAATAAGCTCTCCCTCCCCCTCCCTGCTGCAGCACTGAACTCGCTCATCAGCTCATTGCGTCGCTATCGCAGATCTGGATGCAGTTCCCTACATTCCTCCTGCCCCGGACGAGAGATAACGCTTGGTCCCTGGGCTCAAGAGAGCCATTCCCATCATTTCCAAGTCCTCCCACAGCTGATCTGCCAAACTGCTCTGGCCAGCTCCAAGAGGAGAGGGAGAGAAGGAAAACTCTTCCTACAGGACCTGAGGAACTGCAATATGCAGATTGAGTTTGCAGTGGGAAGATGAAGATCCCAGGGAACACACCAATTAAAAGGAAAAAATGTATTTCCATACTCTGCTACTCAGGTCACTGTCATGTGCTGCATTTGAAATGGATTACAGGTTAACTAGGCCATTATCCATGCATGTCATATGCATGTGTTCACACAAATGTATGTGTGAATATGCACACATGGAATTTCACTGCATCCCATACCTTCTAAAATACTCATGTTTGCCTTCCTGAGGTTTCCAACACTCTTAGTATTTATAACAAGCCATAAACTATCACAGCAGTTTGCAAATAAAGGGAAATGACAGGTTAGGTCCCTGAAGAGCTGACAAACTCGAACGTGACTTCACACAGCGGGGAATGGCAACAAGGGTCAGTGAAAGGGAAAAAGAAAAGCCAAACGGTCCAAAATCTGAAATGGGATCTAAGAGCACTGTCCTGACACCTTCTACATTTTTCTGCAATTCTAGTTTTAGAAATATTGAAGTATTTTTTTCCTCCTAAAGGAAGAGTGAATATTTCCTAGCTGTGCTATCCCTTTCCTCATTGCAAGTCCTTTCCTTCTATTCCTTTCTCCCTCACCAGCCCCCCATGGCAAAGCTGCATGTTGGAGCAAAGCAACAGCACAGCAAACTGATGTAATGCTCTAAATCCTGCCCAAACACACACGAGAGCACAGATTAATATTACATTAGAAATAAGCTTAGGGAAAGACATATTTGTTATATTGGTGGGTTTATTTCTGGGGAATGAGAAGAACAGCACAACTGGTTGGACATTTTTGGCCATGCCTCCACTGAGCAGGGTCTGAAGGTGCTGCCTCTCTCTCCTCTGCTCCATTTCCTTGCTCATAAATTAGGACTAAATCCCAGTGAACGCCTGTTTGCTCAGCTTGTTTGGGATGCTGCTGGGTTACATACTTTTAGATGTGTTTTAGTTATACCGTACCAAATTCATTCTGGGACATATATAAAAGCACTTGCAAAGAAAAGACCTCTTGAACTTTACAAAACCAGCACAGGCATGTACCAAATGCTAATGGGCTTTATCCCTTAACAAATAAAGTTTTCCATTATTTACAGTCCCCTAGAAATCCCAGCTGAAGTCACCATCCCATTGTGTCTGTCTCTGAAGTCAGGCCCCACCCTCTGGAGGTTTCATCTAAACAGACTAAAGGTGAGGAAAGGGAATTATTATCCTCATTTGCAGATGAGACAAAAAAAATTACTAGCCCAGTTTCTTCCCACCTATGTCTAGATGAGCAAATCTACAACATCTTTGAGCTATGTCTCCTGGCTGCTTTTTAACTTTATATCAAGGCCACATCCAGGCCCAACACACCCTGGCTTGGATGGAAAACATGGGTGCAGGGCCCCAGTGGAGGCCAAGACATGCTCTGACCACAGGTTTGATCTCAACACCAGCATGTAGGTCCAGAAGCCTTGACAGAACTAAGCAGCACAGACAGAAATCACACCCAAACCTCAGCTGCAGTGCCTTCATTACAAGACCAGCCTCTCCCCCTTGAGCTCAGTGTGTGAGAGGGTACAGCCACCAAACGCTGCTGCAGCACCAGGGAAGGCAGATCACTCATCATGTCCTTGGCACACAGAGGCAGCAGGACGTGTGCTGCAGGTCACCAGGCTGAGACCAAAGCCACAAGAACTCTGACCCTTCTCCCCCACCTTTTATGTGATTCATGTGGCTCATGTCCTGTTCTGGCTGTACCAAGCCATGCTGTGATGCACCTGACACTCACGTCACACCCACATCCCCTCCCTGACCCCTGTCCAAAGAGCAGCTACATTGCTCCACATGGATTTCTCCACATTATTTTGCTATGAAGGATGCATCAGGGTTAAAACCAGGTTGCTGTATTTTGCTGTTAATCCAAAGCCCCACAGAGCTTCAAGACAGGGCTTGATGGATTCAGGGCTTCACTCTTCACTGTCTTGTGTGACAGATCCATTCAAAACCAGCATAAAAGTACTACTGAGATTAGAATAAGAACATTTAAGGTCCTCTCTCCAAAAATCCACATGAATAGCAACATCTTGCATATCAGACAAGAGGTTACATTGGGACAAGCCAAGGGGCCACATCTGGCATGTGGGGTCACATGGCAGGGGAAGGAGCCAAGGCACTGGGCTGCAACACTGGGAGCCACATCCTGCAGCTCCATGCGAGCCCTGGAGGCTCAGCACGCTCTTGCACTGCTCGCAGATGCAGCTGCCTCTGGCACACAGGGCTACGAGAGGGAAGC
The DNA here is from genome assembly GCF_028551555.1 of Melozone crissalis. Classification (NCBI taxonomy): domain Eukaryota; kingdom Metazoa; phylum Chordata; class Aves; order Passeriformes; family Passerellidae; genus Melozone; species Melozone crissalis. The sequence continues at coordinate 4,211,618 of NW_026535796.1, read as the reverse complement.
TGCAGCTCCATGTGCAAATGGGCACAGCACAGATTTTACTGTGTGCAGGAAGAGTCACACACTCAGGGAGCAGGGCTGGATTCTCACAAGCAGACCTGTCCCAGCAGAGGCACTGGTGACCACCACCCTGGATCACCATACTCATTCCAGTAGCACAGCAAAGGGCTGCCAGAGACACCCCAGCAATTCCCCAGATGACCCAAGTATAAAGATGCAAGAGTTAAACTTCCTTCCAGCCAACACTAAACAATCTCAGTCCCTAGTTATGCTTGTCATGTTCTCCCAAAGAGAAATAGAAATATATTTAATTGCTGTCAGCAGCCTGCAAGACAGTTTGCTTGTGTTGTCCCCACAGGATAACTGATGGGAAAACTCCAGCCCAGGCAGTGCCCCCCAAAACATGGAAGGACAGATTTGCTTAACCCCACAACCTGCGTGACTCTCAGTGCCTTCCTGCTCACTGCTGCCAACACAGAGATGCAAATTTAAATTACAACAGACAAGTCTTCTCCCAGGGAATATCAGTTATCCTGCTCTGTTTGCCACAACTGTGAGTGTTCACACAGCCCTCTGTATGTTAAACCTGAGGTGCACTCCTAACACGAGATAAATGACTGCTATTGGCTACAGCTACATTTCGTTCATCAATTAATTACAAAATAATCTAATTACTAACACTACAAGTTAAATGGCTAAGCCCTAGGGAAAGTGTAATTTCCTGAGACATTTTGAGGGAAACAGATTTCAACTTTTAGTCTCTGGGCACCCTCCATTCCCACTGTTCTTTTTTGCCAGACAAATGGAAGGTCAGTCTAAGAACAACAGTACCATTGGTAAGACCAAATGGCAATGCATTAGTCCCTGAACCACATGGTAATCCTGCAGCTTAAGAAACCATAATGAGGAATTCTTTAAAAACAAGACCTGTAGCAGCCAAGTGCTGATTTTGTGCTCCATTGCACTAAGTCTGTGACATTATAACTCAAAGTCAGCGAGAGTGGTGCAGGAGCAGCATTGGTGGCACAGACAAGGAAGCTGCTCCCCAGGCCAGAACCCCCCCTGACAAGGTGTCAGAGGTTGCTGGGCTCTCTGCAGCCCTCCGTGCTGAGCAGCACAACTCCTGGTGAGCCTTCAGCTACTCCTGCTCACTTGTGTCCTGTCCAGGTACAGCACTGATGTGCTGCTCTGAACAGGATGGAACTTCAGTAGAGTACCCCTGTGGGTGCCCAAAAAACCCTCAAGTGCAATACAGAGCTCAGAGCCTGGCTGTGTGTTTTTTACTTGCAGTTGGGCTAAGCTAGTCCAAGCCGCTTTAAGCAATTTTGTTTAAAGCAATTTATACAAATATTTAGCTCTTTTCTCTGCCTGTGAATTTCCCTAAGCATATTACAGAAGTAGGTTAAAAAGAGCTCTTTTTTTCAGATTGGAGGCAGGACAGCCAAACTTTAAAGAATTCTCCTTAATTTCATTCTTCTTGGGAACGAAAACCATTTTGTGGCCAAGTAAGTGTTGTTTCTCACTTTGCAAGCCTTGGCAGCAGGACCCAGGGTAGCCTTCCCAGGTATATCCATACTCACACCCAGCTAGACAGAAACAGCCCCTGTGCACAGAGCAGACTTTCCATCTGGGAGCACAGTTACTAATCCAGCAAGCTATTTGCTGATAGTGCTTTCCACTATTTCATCAGCTTTGCTTCTAGATTCATAAATCATTGTTCACATAGCATGCAGGATGTACGTACCAAGGCAGCACTGAATGTTAAAAGCAATATAAAACTTGATCACATCATCAGGAATGAGATTTTTCTGTGGGACATGGCTGGAGAGAGAACAAGGCAGCAGCTTCCCTTCCCCAGCAGCTGTGTTAGGGGCTGACAGGTTGTACCCAAACAGAGAACCCAGAAAAGCAGACAAAGAGTGGCCAAAGGTCTCTTACTCTCCGTACATCCCCCAGCTTCACCTGAGAGCTCACACTCACCAGACACAAATTGCTCTTCTGTTTTTTCAGTGCTCTGTCCCCAAATACATTAAAGCATTAATGCCCTGGTAAAGAAGAAAGCAAATATTAACAGACAGGACTGTTTTCTGTCACTGCAAACACCTGCCTGTATGCACTGGTTACCTGACAAAAATAATTAAATACAAATGCACAATAAATCTGTATATTGTAACTTAAATAGAACAAGATTAGGCAGCTTTCAGCCAGCCAAAACAGACACATCCAGCCCCACACGAGTACTCCAGCATAGCTTCAGGAGGTGTTCTGAAAGGATCCTGGCCAGCACAGCTGCCAGAAGGTTGGGAATACACACAGGAAGAGTTTAACTAGACCTCTCTGTAAGGTACGGTGAGGGTCCTTGCAGATAGAAGATACTTAAGAGCAGATACTGCTTCCGTCTCCCGCAAAGGCGATGAGCATGCATGTTCCTGACATGCTGTCTGCTCTCTCAAGCATCATCCCGAGTAATTTTTAACCCCTTCTTCACCCCAAGGTTTTAAGAGCATCACCCTGCGAGATTGAACAAGGCATTTTCCCTCCACATTCCCCATCCTCTTGAGTGTCAGTTGGCTAAACTGCCAGACCTCAGCCCCACAGGGTGTCCCACCTCATAGACCCTGGAAAGTAAAAACCACAAGATCTTACTGGCAGTCCTGCTGCAACAATGCTGGTGGTGGACAGTTCCAAGGGAGAGGAGAAAGAAGGGTCTGGAGGTAAACTCTCCCACTGTCATGCAGCAAAGCCGATTGGCGGACGGTGTTGCTGGGCTATAGGAGTAAAGATGAAGCAAACTCCTTCCCAAAGGAATCCAGCTCCCAGTTTTTCTTCTCTTCCAGAAACATCCCTTGAGAGAAAAAAATTGTATGACCCCCTGAACTATTCCACTCTCACTTCACCCCAGGCGGGCACTGCCAACACACGTGTGATCATTACACTAATCCATGGCAGTGGCACGGCTCAGCTCCGAAGAGAAGGGGTTAAGCCGAGGCAGCACAGCCACTGGGAAGCAGAGACTTAGTTTAAACTGACAAACCCAGTCCTCCGTAAACACAGGGAACAAATCCCACGAAACAGCGGCCATTAGGACGGTTGTTCTGGCTTTAAAGCAAGCAAGCAAATCAATGTTGATCCCCAAATCTGCGGGAGGGCGCTTACCCCTGACTCCTCATTGCTCCGTGCCCAGAGATGAAGTGAGAATGCTCCGCCACTGGAATCCGCTGACACGTCGATAAACTTGAGCGAGAAAGACGGCAGGAGAAAGCGGGAGAAGAAAAAGGGGTGGAGGCAAGTCTGACATGTTTGTACAGTGCCTGATTCACCTAAGCTGCCGAGTTTGATTTCAGGGTGTGGTAGCAGATGGGACACAGGAGCACTCAGCGTAGAGAAGACTCAGATTTCTGTTCCATGGAAAACGACAGATGCCAACAGCAGTCTCTTGGGACCATCTCGCCTTCTTCTCACAGTCTCCTCTCTTGGTCCCTAGAGGGGATGAGAGAGAGAAGGAGCTCAGAGTCACACCTGGGCACCCCGATGTGCCACGTCTCAGGCAAGAACTTCGGGGCGATCATCTCCTATTCCCCTCCACCCTTTTTCACACCCCGCTTCACTGTGACTTATTAAAGCTCCGCTCGTCAGCTTTTCTCCCTCAGCTCCACAGCCTCAGGGCCGGGAGCTGCTGAAGCTTCTAACAAACCCAACATCTCCGCCTGTGTCACCTAGCTGCACATTTCGGGACCTGCCACCAATCCCTTGTCATTCCAGGAAGGAAAGCTTTGATTGCTTGCTTTATGGCTCGCTGTAGAAGAATTCATTCCTATTTATTTGCATTGCAGATGAGCAGCACATGACCTGGCGCTTTTACTTTTCCCCTGTCCTCGCCATGAGTCAGTGCTGCCAGGTCTGGAGTCTGGGATCACCCTCTAATTCAGTTGCGCTGCCTGTGCCTCAGGCTTTACTGACTACTGGAAATAGACTTTCCACAAGCAGCAGGACACCAGCTCTGGCAGTGCCGCCTGGGCTTGGTGACTGGGCCATCGTCAGAGGACACTTTGGGGATTACAGCCTGGAGCGTTTAGAGTTCATGGCAGCAAACTCATCAGCTGCCCTCGCTCCATTGCAAACAAGGAGGATTCTTGGCCTATCCAAACCACTGACAATGCTGGCTTAACCCTCAGATATTTTTAGGTCCAAAGAACAGAGATATAAACCATAAAAACCCACCCCTGTGACTTTTTAGGGTTTTTTAAATAACATTGGTTTTGTTGAACCACCCTTAAATAAATGAGAGGCGTGCTACAAATAATCATTAGGCAGTCATTATTATTGCTGGGAGTGGCTTGTCCCACAGTGATGAGCCAGCCCAGTGACCTTTTAGCCCTGTTCCCCCATTCCCATTTTCCTCCCTACCTGTCCATTCCAACTAAAAGAGCTGCAGTATCTTTGTGCAACCACCTCAGTCTCAGCTGTAGTTGGAATTCATGAGCTCTACAGTACTATCATGGGAAGGAACAGAACCAAGGTTTATAGAGACAGCGTTTTGGAGCTGATGGTCTGAGGTTCCTAATCCTCATTTCCCAACCTGCTGGCTAAGTTGTGGAAGGCTGGTTCCCGAACGTGCAGTCACTGCTTCTACATTACACTGCAGGTCCCTGCCTGCCACAGTGACCCAGGTTTCCTGCCTGTTCCCTCCCCAGGGTATAGGAAATAGAGCCAGCCAGGTTCCTTTCTGTCTGGGGATTAGCTTCTCCCTCCTACGGGGCAGGCCCCATACACAGATGTAATCAAAAGCAGGAAAATTCCCTTTAATAGTAAAAAATCATAGTAAATAACAAAGGGGGACAGCATTCTTTCCCAGTGCACTGGAACTCGCAGAGCAGAGCAGTGGGGTGGAAGATCAGGGATGAGGAAGCAGAGTATGAACGTAGTAGGTGTGGATGGCAAACCATCCCTGTCATCTGTGCACCTGGGCTTTGCTGCTGTGCCAGGCAGTGCGGAGTCATCTGCAAAACCATGGCGTGGGGAGCGTCACACACAAACAGCTTCTGCAGTCTACAAGGAGTCATCCAGCCTTGGAGCTCCACATTTGCATGAGTATTGTATTTCCTGGCTTACATGCTAGCACAATCTTCTAGAACAAGACTTGAGTTTGTTATAAATGGCAGAGCCTGATTTTACTTGTCAAGGCACAAGCTTAGATGAAACCAAGGCAGTTCTGAATCAGTGTGAACCTCTGCTGCCTACAATCTTAATGAAAAATTAGGACACTTTCCAGTCTTTATATTCACAAGTTTGGTCCCAGCAGTCCTGCACACTTTGAAGAAAAATTTCCCAGTAAAAGTGACACGTCTCTAATTTTCCCCTTCAGCAACTATCCCTTCATTAGACATTTTACTGCTCCTTGCCTGCCCACTGCTCTCTTCTTAACTAGAGAATTGCACAAGACAGTATAAATAATTATACTGGCGCATTTATATAAACACACGATACACGCCCCACTCCTCCTACGGCTGCTCTCTCAGGTCCCGTCGGTCTCCGGGACAGCCATTCCTGGCAGCAACAAGTGCTGCAGGGTACGTTGACTAAATGTCTGCATTGCAGCCTGCCTGATTTATCTTCCCAGCAAAGGCCATTCCATATTCCATGTCCCCTCCCCAGACACAAAGCAAAGCAAATTTCAGATCCAAAGTGCTGATCTCACCTCGTTCCTCATCCTGCCCAGCCACATCGTTGTGCTAGGAGAACTCCAGGATCTCACATCCTACACTGCTGCTGCAATAGGTTCCATTTAATCACCACTGGAGGAAGATTCTGTGATGAAAACCCCATTATTAAATGTTTTCCTACTCCAATAGACAAAACTGGGAACTTTTAACTTAAAATATAAAAAGTCTGAGACAGCCGGGCCAACTGTACCATATACAATGTCTGTCTTCTACCTCAGCCAGGAGAAACATACCTGCTCACCTGTCTGAAGCTTGTGGAAACTGAGCAAACTGCTAAGGAAAATGGATCTGTATTCAACAGAGCTTCCAGGATAAACCTAACACCAAGGCACAGGAAATCTGATACATTCATGAAATCCCAGTAAGAACTACAGCAATTCCACCTATGAAGCCAGGCTGTGGCTCAGGACCGGACTTTCCATCAAGTCTTCCCTGTGCTCAGGGATCAGATAGGAAGCAGAAATGCTCTTCCACACAGAATCCCTTCCTTCTCTTTCATGGTTCTGTAAATCTAGAGAAGCTGGCCAGGGAAGTGAAAGAATACACTTAAGGACTGGGACAAAGGGGTCACTAGGAGAAAGGGTGTGTTGCACATCAGAACCAACCGGTGTGAGGAAGCACGAGATAGGAATCAAGTCTGGGAGTCTCAATCAACACATGACAGTGAAGCCAGGACTGCAGATAAGGAGGGAGCAATCCAGAGGCAGTTTCACTTTAAATAAATACTTACAGTTTAGCCACCTTTCCTTAAGGGTATCCCATTCAGAGGTGGGCAGAACATTCCAAGAGAGCATTACCTGGATAGCCAGCTCCAGTGTTTGGGTTATCCTCCTGCTTACTATGCGTTGCTGCCATTATCCAGGTAGGATCCTGAGATGCCAGCAGGACAAAGTCCTGCTTGTACTCAGCTGCATGAGCTCACGCAGTGTTTTTATCCAAGGTTTACGGTCTAAACCAGAAGAGGTTTTTTCCAATTCAAAACAAAACACAAATGCATGAGAGCTGAAGAACTGGAAGTTCATTGAGCAAGTCCAGAACTCTGAGTGCTGTCAAAGATCTGGACACATCCCCACACTCCTATCTGGCACGGCAGTGGGGAGCTGAGTGTCTCTCTTTACCCTATGCCAAACAATGCAGATTGGGGCACATGGAAGAAGGGAATTTGTCCTGCTTCAGGCTCACAATGGGTTACAGCCAGGCTCACCTGGGCCAAACACCTCCTGTGGTGGAGCAAAGCGTGGCCAGCAAGAAAACAGCACAAGGACCTGCGAATTCTGCCAAATTTGCAGAATGCCAGAGGTAAGAAGCACAGAATCATTAAGGTTGGAAAAGACCTCTAAGATCATCAAGTCCAACCTTGGACCCATCACCACCTTGTCAGCCAGACCAGAGCACTGAGCGCCACATCCAATCCTTCTTTGAACATCTCAAGGATGATAACTCCACTGCTGCCCTGGTGCAGTGCCCCAGTGCCTGACAACTGTTTCAGTGAAGAAAGCAGGTAAGCTTAGAGAGGGTAAGAAAACACCAGACTCTTTGAAAATTTTAACTCCTGCTCTGATGAGAAACTGAAGTTAAAGCTCAAGAATATCACCTGAACACAGCACATGCTATTTTGCTACTGGTTAAATTCCTGTGGCTTGGTAGATGTTCCTATAGATAATATCAATACAGCTTGGAACACAGCCACCTCACACGTCTTCCAGATCTTTTACTTGTATAAATCCACAGACTTATTTGATTATAACAGAAGTAACATCATGGTCCACCTCACAAGGCTGTGCCACCCTCTACAAAAGGTGCTTCTTCTGCTTCCCACAAAAGACACGATGATCAGTCCTGCAATGGCGACATCACAACAGAAAGCCAACATTGCCTACAGATTCCCAAGTCACCTTGGGAAAGGCATTCTGCATGCTGCTAAAATGACTGTGACAATGCTCTACTCCCCCAGAACAGAGGCGGCTTAATCTGTTGTTTTTCCAAGCATGCTGCGATCCTTAAGGATGCTATAGAAATGCAGATTGAAATCCCTCGCTGGCACCAGAGGAATACAGACCGCAGCCTCTGTTCTGAATAACTAGGTCAGTCAGCTATCGCTGAAGTATTAGCCAGAATCCAGCAAATTCCTAGTGGCTAAAATAACGGCTGCAGGAGTCTAACACCATTTGCTGCCATTAGTCACTCTACCTCTGGGTACATTCAAACCCAACTCTGCAGAGCTTAGAATAATTTGAGGGCTGGAGCCTATGCTTGTCAAAATCCAAGCACGTGCCTCCGTGCAGCACAGGTTTCCCATCCCACTTGCAGCCGTGTGGAGGCAGGGAACAACTGTCCTTGCAGCCAGCTCAGCCTTACCCTGAAAGCATTCAGCCCATGAAAATCAGGAAGATGCACTGCTAATCCCATGCCAGGGAACAGGCGTCACCTCCCAGCAGCAGCTTCCCTACAGCAAGTACAGAGGAGGCTTTGACCTATGGTGGTGAGTGGGTGACATTTTGGGGGGGAAGGCTGATAGAGGCAGAGCAGCTATTCATCTCTGTGGAAGAAAAGAAGGAAAGGGCTGACAAGCACAATGGGAACAAGTATCCAAAATATATTTCAACCCCTTCCAGCCGCTGACACTGGATCAAGTATTTGGTTTCTTCTCCTTAGAAGCAGGAGGCAGTTGAAGGGTTAAACCTGGTTGAGTTTTTTTGGGGTTCTTTTTTTTTTTTTTTACTATTTTTAATTTATTTTCAAGCTCTGGTTGTCTCAGGAGCCTGGCATATGGTTCAGCTGCACGAAGTCATGCCACAACACAGCAGCCACAACCTGCAATGCAGGAACTGGACCTTCTTGTTCTGCCACTGAGAGCAGCATGTCACAATACTGAACCCTTGGTTTCCCTTATCTCCACAAGCAGCGAATGCTCTGGAGTCCACAGGAGGGGTTGCAAAGGATTAAATTATTATAATCCCCACTTAGAGATTTATTGATATAACACAGAAAAATGGTAGCTGAGACATCCTTGTCTTGCATTCTAACTGCTACGACAGAGGAACAAGTTAAAATTCCTACCTCCCCTAAGAGTCAGTTTTACTTTCCTGATAGTAGTTACACAAGTCTTACTTTCTCTATCCTCAGCAATCTCCTCCATCCTTCATTTAGGCTGGAATTTTAATAGCCTGAATACTGCCCAAACCAGGAGGCACTGGTTGTTCTGAGGTACCGGTTTCAGCACAGCACAGACTAGTGGGCAAACAGTAAAGTTCAACTACCACAGTCTCCATTAAAAACAAGTTTCCAAACTACCCAACACATCTCTGCAACTACTAAGGCTGCCAGATTCCACAATAATGAACTAAAGCATGCACACAGTCAGGCAATGCACGTTCAAAAGGACTGGAACACGCCGGCTGTCTTTGATACTGTAGGAACATTTTTCTACCACAGCCCTACCCTACAATTAAGGGAGGCCAAACTGAGCACAGGCACAGCCTGAGCACATGGACCTGCTGGCACTTGGCAGAGTGAATGCCTGTCCTTTGGAAGGAGTCTAGATCCTGCTGGCTGCTGGGAGGGGAACCATGGTGGAACAACTCAACCAGAACCCTCTTCAACATGACACCAGAAACCAGTCCACTGATATACACATGTGTGTGTGTGTATATCTAAATATTAAAGACAATCTCCATCACCACCATCATCCTTAAAGAAGAGCAATATAAGACATAGCTATTTAAGTTGTAAATAAGATGTAATGTTTCCTAATCAGCACATTTAGAGATTCTGAGGCTAGCAAAAATAACTGAAAAACTTCAGTTGATCTTCTACTTAATCACCATTCCTCAAACTACTAATCCAAAAAAAACTCCTTTTCTTGTTCACGTGCTCTCTGAGGTGCCAAATAAATTCTATAAATAAATTAATTTTTAAAAATACATTCCAACACAAAAAAAATCAACTAGTTTGTCTCCATTCCACATGTGATCTTTGGGGGGAAAAAAGGCTTCTTAACACTTAAAATTACCATTTTTAAATTTAGCTCTTGAGAATTTTAATGAAAACTGAAAGCCTGGGTAACAGTGGTGCCCAAAGATGTCCTGCAGAAATACTTGAGTATTTATCTTGAAAATTCCTTCATTTTCTTCTTTCCACAAGTAGCAGTCTCAGTCTAAGCACAGCCACAGACCACTGAAGGTGATCCCAGACCACAGGCTAGGAGTAGCCAGAAAATTCAGGTGAGCCCAAGTTCTACAAGACTCTTTAAATGAATAAAATGTAATATTCCTAAATAAGTTATTGGCTCAGCTTTATGTGACCCAGGCTGCTGTTTTGAGATGCTTTGGGAGAACGTATTTAGAACTTGGAGAGAACACAAAAGGCCAAAGAGCTTTGCAAGTTCCTGGTTCGGGAGCAAGCAGAATTATTTTCTTTCCTTTAATACCAAACAGTATTCTCTAAGAAAGAGGCAGAAATCAGGAGGTTTTCTCAGCAGCAGTCACAGACAGGGGCATTTTGTCTACTGACATCATCTCATGGCTGATGAGGTGCCACAAGATTCTAAGCTATTTGTGCCATTGGTTAATACATTTAGGTTTCTAATGAAATAAACACAAGCAGGCATTTTTCCTTTTAGGCCCCAGTTACTCCATCCCAGTGCTAGGTTTGCAGTCTGACTTTTCTCCTTTCCCTGCACACTCAGGAGCTCTGATGGCTGCAGACTGAGAGGGTCCCCAGAGTGGACAGCTTGCTGCAGCATGACCAGCTCAGAGATGACTTGCCCAGAGAGACTTCTTCCCAAAGTCAGCTGTAACATCTGTTCTTCGGGTGCAATCCAAAATCCCTTGAAACCAGAGCTTTTTCACTGACTGCCACAAGTGCTAGAAAGATCCTCATTCTAAGCTGGATGTTACAGGAAAGAAGTTAATTTCTAGCATTATTGTATGCAGTGATGTACTTTCTTGGCCAGGGCCCAAAGTACTCATTATGAAGTGTAACACCCTGCTTAATTCTTCCAGAAGCCAATCATAAGGCTACTATGAATTTTAATGAGCACTGAATCAAGACCCAGATGGTTTTTTAAGCCAAATTATCCTGTTCTTGGTTATTTTAAGATCTGTGTAGTGCCTTCTGGCCACTACATGTTAACTCCTCTGTTCCTGGCCCAGATTAAGGACAGACTTGCACCCTCCTTCTCCTCCTCTAAGCACAGCTTTCCAGCTGTGCTATGAAGACCCTCAGCTCCTTCTGTGCCTTGAAAAGTCACAGATTTAGAAGACTCAAATGTTGACACAGGTGGGATAAAATGGTTCCCACAATACTTGGCAGGGAAGAAAGTAAAAAAACTAGAAGGCCGTCAATAAGGGAACACTGACCCCACAGACAGTCAACTCTATTTATCCAAATCTCAGGGACAAACAATTGAGCTCAGAGCCATCAAGTTGACATTATCAACTTATGGAGTCACTGTCCCTGCTCAAGTTGCTGAGTACCATTTGCTTTCTAGTTTGCAATGCCATGTTTCATTTTAACAATGACACAATCTTGTCTATACATTCTCTCCATGCCATATGAGCAGGTCACCTGCCCCTGGCCAGGGGATGCTGCTGCATTGCCTCAGCTGGGTCTACACCAAAAATGACACTGCTCAAAGCCACAGTTTAGCCAAATTGATTTTTCAGAGCAGGTTAAAAATGGCCTTCCACAACTATCACAAGCTACTATCATCTTACTCTGTCCTTTGACTAAACTTGGGGGTTCTGGGGGAGAGCTGAGGGTTGCTGGTTGGTTGTTTTCACAGATGGGGTAAAAGGGAGAGGAAAGGAAGAACAACACAAAAGGAAAAAAGTTCTACTACCTGCTTTCCTGCTCCCCAAGTATCCAGGATCTTCTCTCACTGCAACAGCAGGTCTCATTCTAGTGTCCCAATGCCTCTTCTTCATTATATACTCATAGAATCACAGAATAATTTGGGTTGGAAGAGACCTTAAAGATCATCTAGTTCCAGCCCCCATCCATGGGCAGGGAACCTTCCAATAGATCAGGCTCCTCCAAGCCCTAACCAGCCTCACTTGTATGGGTTTTTCCTTGTGTATTCTGGGATTATTTCCACTCCCCTCCCCCCCCCAACCTTGTCTGGTAAACAGATGGATGTCACAGAAATGAAAAGCATGAAATGGAAGGAGCAACCAAAACTGAAATGCAGCATTATGCAAGGCAGTTATGGAGAAGAAACATGTTATGTCACTGGCTGTTACTCAGTCAAGAGTGGTTAATGAGTTCACACTATTTAACCACCTCCCCAAAAAGGGCATCACAGCTTGAGGAATGCAGAGAGAACTCTAAGATGATCAAAAATAAAGAATGGGAGGGAAATAAGGAAACCAAAAGTGCCTAATGCTCTTTCATGCCTTCAGATGCATGACATGGGGCACACTTGTCCTAAGTCTGGGTCTGAAATATTTGTTTTTAATTCACAGAAAACACCCTGACTGAGCAGCAGGAGTGCAAGTGACACACAGAACTTGCCATCATTTCTTAAAGCAGAGAGGGAGCTCAGTCTCTGTGCTGGGATTGCCAAGTCCTGCAAGAACATCCAGCTCAGAAACTCAGACAGCTCTGTCTTTGGAAGAGGCCTGAGGAGCGTGTGCTTTAACCAGCATCTGTCCCTTGAACCACATTTGAACTTCTTAGCAGTGAAAAATCATTCTGCCCTGTTTCTATTCCTCTGAGAAATTGCACACAGGCCCCTCTTATTACTACATTAGTGTAATTTTGTCTCTGACATTCCCCCTGAGAGGAATTACTCATGTCCTGCTATTATTTATTTTACTGCTAAGAACCTGGGTTTTAGGAGTAGTTTTAATTAGATACCAATGCTCCTCCTCCTCAATTAGGATCACCTTTATCTAGGTTGCTGTGCTTTGCATTCTCTAGCAGCAACACTTGTTTCCTCTTATTTATCCATCCTACCACGGTTCTCTCTGGAACTCAAAAAAGCCCCCCTCTACCACCAAGTCATTGCCAGGCAAAATACAAGGTTTTACCAGATATAAAGAACCATCCCATGGAAGATAGCCTGGTGTTTAATACTGGCTATGCAGAATTCCAGTTTAAAATTATGTCAAGTGGCACTGCCAAAAGCAACAGCAGCAGCTTTCATAATCCCCCAAAGGCTGCTGTGCTGGCCTGCCCACCAGTCCACAGCATGTGGCTACTACTGTCCTTTTCTGATTTCCCTGCTCCTCTGGGGCCTTGCTTCCACTTCTTTTGCTCCCCCCTACCCTCTCATGTTGTTGATTTTCTTTGGGAGTTTGAAGTGCAGCACAGTCACCCCTGGGTAAACACCTCTTCAAAGTCTTTGCTGTCCCTGGATAATGAATCGGATCACAATGTATTCCAGACTTGGGTACACAGGATTCTTGGAAGCTGTGCTAGATTAATGATTTAAGAGTTATTCATTCATGCTCCCCAAGTGACAGAGGCAGAACTGATGACTCCTGACTTGGAAGTTGGCAGGAATATCCTCAACTATTTCTACAGAGTGGAATCAAGCTGCAGCAACTACATCCAAGTGCGTGAGCTGATCCAGTGCCTGGCAGCGACAGCTGCGGACACAGCACAACGTTACACAACCACTGCTGGCACCAAGGCCCTCCTGGCCACCAGCCCCTGCCTCAACACTGGCACAGGTGCCCTTCCCCAGGCAACCTCACCCAGCCATTCTGCAGCCTGCCCAGGGCACAGATTCCCTCCAGGCACTGTTTGGTTCCCACCTTCCCTAGGGAAAAGAAGAGGCAACAAATTATTTTGATGTCTCTCTTGACAGACTTGACAAGGCTTTTTTCCAAAAGTTTACTGACTATAGTTATTTCCCTAACTAGAAGGTGGTTTTCTTTTATGAGCACATATTATTCCTTTTCCAAGAGCAAAATGGAACTGCATTCACGTATGAGCACCATTAGCATGCAAAGAGAAAGTGTGGATGCTCTGCCCTGCACTTCTGGGCTCAGCAAGTGCCTTCCCTCCGTGGCTCCAGCAGCTCTGCCAAATCCATGCTCTGCTGTACTCCCATCAAGGACTGTCATTTATACCCATGACCTAAGCCCACATTTCTCAGGCTGGAGGGTTCCCAGCTAGGAATCGTTTCAGTGTAAGGAAGGGACACTGATGAGCAAACATTTTTTAGGTGTTACCAGTTTTTTTCAGAGCCATCTCTGTACATTCAAGGTATTTTTTCCCTACCTTTAACATGCTTTTCCTGCAGCTAGGACAAGCTCCCTACTACTTTCTGGCCTCTCAACCAATAGTTTTCAAGAGCCATAAACTGATTGTTCAGGTGTCATACAAATTAAAAAAGAAGTCTTATCTCCTTGCTCTAGGTTTCAACAGCATTCCCTCAAACCTTGCCAATTAAAAAACTTTAAGTCCAAATTCCCAAGGCAGGAACCATCTTCATTTCACCTCCTACAGAACAACAAATAATCTAGCAATGTTGAAAATTACTAAATTAATAAACCTAAGCTGATGTCTATTTACTAAATTTTACTTTCATTCATCTACTGTTCTTTCAATACCCATCATTCTGCTACTTAAATGTATGTTTTAGAGGCACAGTCCCTGGCATTTATTCACCACTAGAACACAGGCAGTGTTAAAAACACCACAGGCACAAGGCAGTGTTAAAAAAATTCTCTCCCACCCATTTTCATGGCTTCAGACCTCAGAAAATTAGCTCTTACTGGTTAATTTTTCAGCCTAAAAAGGGAGTACCAGAGACATAATACATTTATCTGAGTTCTACAGACCGGGAAGGTAATAAAAATGCAAGAAGTCATTTTAGTTTCAGTGTCCAGAATGCTGAGCCCTGCTGCCCCATCTACCTCCCACAAAAGCAGGCTTACCTTGAAAAAAGATCCCAGAGAAATACTTCTGGAGTAAATTCAGTCCCTTCTTCCTTCTGACTGCAGGTTGCTGCTTGTCTTAAATACGGGAAACATCCCTTGCTTCAGGCAAAAATTCTCAGCAATTTAGTCTTAAAGCTTCTGCAGAAAACTCCTCATGCACATGCAAAGCCCCCGGCTCCAGCTGCTTCCTCAGCAGCACTGCCCCTTGCCAGGTGCTGGGCAGTGATCCCAATGCTCCCACCCCTGCTCCCGGCACGCAGTACAGGTGGTAGCACAACTCAGGGAAGGTAAAACAGCCTCACAAACACCAATTCCATTGAAACCTCGCAGTTCCGGCTGAGGAGATCTCATTGCAGACACATAGCCCTGTCAGGATGCTGGGATGCAGTGAGTCAATGTTTTCTGGGACCTTTTTTTATCGTGGGCTGATGCTGTGAGCTCAGCAAAGAGGATGGCACAGTGCCTTGAGTGGCATTTTGCACAAAAGGCAAAAGCAAGATACTAATCAAGATTCTGGTGTGTAGAGACTCCATGCATTTTCCCCTCAACCAAGCCTGGAAAACACAGGCTTAGCATCACACTGGGGTGGGGAGAGAGCTACAGACATAACAGCCTTACACTTTGAGAATCTGTGATTAAAGACTCTCATGCCTGTAAACTGCAGGCCACAAGTGGCAAATAAAGTGTCATTCCATCACAGACTCGTTTCTCTATGTGGGGAGCATTGCCACGTCTTTTTGTGGATGTCAGGACTCTGGGCATTGTGCTGATCTTGCCTAACTTGCCTGGGTCCCAAGTAATGCAATTTCAAAAATTGCAAAAGCTAATACAAAGTTGACACTTCTGCAGGCTAGGTTTCAACAGTTCGCCTGGCACCCTGAGAAGGAAGGTAAACTGTTCTATGGCTTCAGACTTCACAGGGATGTAAATGAGGACAGATTTATTAAGCTGATTGAAACAGCTCATACTGGCTGAAACTCTGCAGCTGTAACCATTATATTCCTGATCCTTGAGTCCAAATGCAACCCAGCAGAATCCAATGTTTTAATCAAGACACCAAGTGCCATGGCTTCTCCCCACTGCAGTCAGTTTAGAAATCAACACCAGCAGGGCTGCCAGGGAGGCAATTAGGTATTTTCCATAGGTATCCTGATAAAGAAGCCAGTTATTTACAACTTCCTGGCACGTCAGTTACTTCAGTATTTCCTACACAACACTCAGAAAAGAGAAGCACTGTTTTTTGTTGGTTTTTTTTTTTCTCCCAGATAAAGGTGTTGTATTCCAGAGCCAATTCATTTTTCTTGTTCTTGGAGTTGGCTTCTATTTCCTCACCTGGATAACCACAAGCACATTTTTGTGAACATTAGGTAACAAGAAAGCCTGCTGCTAATTCTTCCTCATCAGAGCCGGGGGAAAAATCTGAGCTGTTGGGTGAAAGCTAAAAAAACAAACAGAATAGATGGGAGGGGGAAGAGGAGTGAGAAATAATTCAGGAGTGAGTCAGTCATACTCCTCCTGCTTAGTCACCTGTAGTTGTGCTCTCCAGACACACTGAAGATCGGGAATAAGATTGCTGCCTGCCCTCCACTACCCCCTCCTGACAAGGACTTGGAAAAAGAGATAGGGCAGAGTTTGGGGAATCAGACACTAGAGATGCTTGTTTTCCAGAGAGCTGCCAGTAGCCTCTTTGTTTCCCACCTCCTTCAGTTGCCCCTGCACTATTTTGCAGTTAAATCATCTTGATTCAACCTGTTAATCTGCTGGTCTGAGTTCCTCTGATGGTGCCCTGCAGTTTTGACATCGTAGGGGGTTGCCATGGAGAAGAGGGTGATGTCATTGACACAAAAAGCACCGAACTTACAAATACAACAGGAACCAAGCTATTTATAAGAGCTGCTTCTCTTCCCCCACTCTTTGCTGAGGTGGGTGGAAGCAAAGACAGCAGCTCCATTCTTGATGTTTCTGTCAACAAGTTTCAGAAATTAATTTTCTTGTCAGAAAATATCCCAAGCCAGTGAGATTACTGAATGCTGTCAGCTTTCGGACTTCATTCATTAGAGCTCGATTTATCTTTCCCAGCCCCTCACTGGGTTTGAGGTTAAATAACATTCATGTTTGTAGAGTAACTTCTGCCCTGAAAATCTCTGCAGCATTACTGAGATACAACCACTTCTGGAAGGAAAGACATGTCACAAAAAGAGAGGGGACAGAGACCCTGGTTTATGTAAAGGCTTCATACTGCTTATACCACTCAGTAATAACTCATGGAATCACAGAACAGCCTCAGCTGGAAGGGACCCCCAAGGATCCTGTGACTATTGGTTTGGCCTTGACTGTGTGGGGTTTGCACATCAACACAATTCTTACAGAACTAATGTTTAGTGCATGTAAAAATAGCAAAACACAGAGGAGAGAAAAGGGAAGATTAAGAACTTAGAGAGGAACAAAAATAATAATTTTAGCATGCACTTGGAATAAGCCAGTTCAGTTCACATACAGGTAAAGTACTAATCCAGGTTGGCTCTTTAGGGGTAGATGCAGAACAGTCCAGTGGCTTTACTGCACATCAAGGAAGCATACCAATACTGAATTCTGCAATATTCCAACTCTTTTTTTCCCTACAAAATGATTCCCGAGTGAATGATAACATAAAGTATTGCACAAAGTACATTACTAGTTTAACTTCAAGGAAATATACAACCCAAGGCACTGAAAAATCAAGAGAATCCAAAGCACTGGGAAAAAAACCCATCAGCTCAGGCCTAGAAACTGAACAATAACATTTGTCTTTTATCAGCATTGTGTCATCCAGCTCCTGATCTTGCTTGGTAAATCACACTTCCACACCAGCTGGAACCATGAGGTCAATAATTAAATAGCTTTGGATCATAGTTATTACAAAAGGAAAGCAGGGAACAAATATTTCTAGAACCAACAAATGAACAACATTGTTCCTCAGCCTTTACTGAATGACCTTGATGTTCATGTTGTTTAATAATTTAAACTATTATGGAAATGAAACCTTCATATTTCTAAGCTTCCAAACAGCATCCAGCTTCTGCTGGATTAACTGAGCAGAGGGGCAAAAAGTGTGAAATAGTAAGAACCAAAAGAATGAAACTGTTAAAGGAGTTCAGTGTTCCTTGTCAAGCTTTAAGGGTGATCTGTACAAACACAGGCACATCCATGTGACTGCAGTGCCCATCGCCCAAGGCTAAAGGAAAGACTCCAACCACCAATTCCCAGCCCACAGGCAAATAACTCACTTCAAATAAGAACTCAGCTTTTGTACATCGAGGCATCCTTGGGGAAATCACTGGGGCACAGCAGGGAGTGCTGCATCTCAGGAGCTGCACCTTAGCCCAAATGCATTTTGGAATATTATTTGGGAAAGCAGCAGCAGAACAGAAGAAAGATACAGAATTGCTTGCTAATGCTCATGCAGAAGGGGTGATTTGTCTTCTTTAAATAATAGAATCATTAAGGTTGAAAAAGATCTCCAAGAGCCCACCCAGCACCACCAAGTTCACTACTAATCCAGGTCATCCCCAAGTGCCACCTCTATATATTATTTAAATCCTGCCAGGGACACTGATTCAACCACTAAAGAGTGCCTTAAAGTCCCATAAGAATGGAGATTCTTCTCAGCCCTTTTTGTTGCTCATTTATTTATAGAACCATTTTTATACTGTCTTTCACAACAGTGAAAGACAGATTTAGTTGGGCTTTGGCCCTTTTAATTTTGTCCCTGCATAACCTCACAACATCCTTATAGCTCTCCTGAATTGCCTGTCCCTTCTAGTTTACTCTGGAAACCCCAAAAATCCTAGTTTATTCTGTGAAATCATTTAATCTGCTAGCACAAGCTCAGGCTTACACTTCTGATAATGTGATGCACCAGTTACCAGGTGCATCTTTCTCTTCTGAGGTTTTCTTGATCTTTTTATTGAACACAAACCCCAGGCTGCAAAAGTCTCAGATACATATATTTTGAGTGCACTTCTGTGATAAATTTTAGGAGATTTCCCAATTATCTCAGAGTTAGGATTTTAAATCTACAAATCACATACCTTTGAAGACCAGCAGATGATCAGTAATCCTCACCTTTCCTCAAGCTTCCTTAAAATGATCTCTTCAGATGTTAAGTGAGAAAATAAAGCGAGTTTCAGAGATCCCAACGGATTTGTAAATGCTTGCAGGTGTACCTTAAAAAGCAATTAGGTTCTGTAACATCATTGGTCACTCCACCAAGAGCCACTAAGGAGGTAACCTGGACCACCTGTATTTCACAGGTGTAAGCAATGATCTTGGTGAGCCCTCAGAAACAGTGCAATCAACTCCAGCTGCAGCTTCCAGAGCTTAAGAAGAAAATGGCTCACACCTGTGGGGTTTGTCCCATCCACAGCTCAAGCACATTAAATGAGCCCCTAATTTTTACCTTTAGCATTTTTGGTTGCTCAGTGATTTCCTGCAAATATTTCTAGACCCCTTTTTGCTTAACAGAGTGGACATTAATAGTTTGATTATTTCAGTTTCTGAATCAAAGCAGCTGAAGCCTGCAGATATCTTCCAGACATCCTTCTTGTATCTCTGGTCAAGTTTTGTTCCCAAGCAACCTGGTACAATCATGACCCATCACATTCCTATTTTCTTTTGTGCACTTTTATTTATCTAATAGGCATTAAAATTTTCCATAGCCCAGGTTCCATCACTTTATTTTTTAATGATAACTTCACTAGGACTTCTACATCTGGCTGTCACACAATTTCATTTTACCCTCTACCTGGTGTGGAACATTTTGTCCTGTCAGGATTTATAAATGCCTCTTTTCCCTCAGAAAATATTAAGATAGTTTTCATCTCCAAATATCCTGCGGGCAAGGCTGGTGTGTCCCTACTTCATGACACATCTATGGCAATCCCAGCCTGCAAGGACACAGAGCACCTGTGTGTTACACAATGATGCAAAAAGTGATGCTCAGGACAAGCTTGTTTAAGGTTAGAGGCAGTTACTTGAACAGACAACAGGGATGTCCCAAGAGCTCCTTCAGTTCCTGTTACATGTTGGTGCAATCAGCACATGGCAGAGGGGAGGCAGAGACTGACCTGTGCAGCAGAGAGGCAGAGTTCATCGAAGCAGAAGTGGGAACAACCATCAGAACAGATGACTGCTGGTTCTTGTTGTACCTGCTTGCTCCTCTTCGTTATTTGTGTGTGTTTATTATGGAGAAATTTATAATGTCATGGCTGTTTCTGTTTTTACACTACTGGGGGGCAGTTTTGTGTTGTCAGGGATGTACATGAAGAGTAACATGAAGAGATCATAAGCAGCCATATTAGACAGAGAAGGATTAGCACACTTTTTGTTTAGAAAGAAAACAGATGCCAACAAAAAAGTAATAGTGGAGTATTGCAGCTGTGATTTAGATCTCATTTAAGTAAAGACAAATAGGTTCACTTACATATTTTAAAGACCTGAAGAACAGATTTCCTCTACTGAACTTCTGCTGAGAGCTCTTATCTCTGTTCAGCCTGTCCTCAAAAGCTTTCTGTGCGAATTAGACACAGTGAAGTTGTTCTGTACAGGCTACAAACACGCCTTGTCTGAGAAGTCCTTGGGATGACTGAAACTTTGTTAGGAGCCTTCTCTTCCTAATCTACCTGGTATTCAGCTCAGTGCTGCAGGATATAAACTGAAAAAGTTGCAAGTGAGAGGACAGCAAGTGAGATTCCCCAGATTTTGTCTAAAAGGCAGTTAAAGGATCAGCAAAAGCAAAAAAATTTCAGTTAAATAAAAGAACAAACATGGCATCTTTTTAGAGGTAGCAGAAGTTAGCTGTGCATTGGAGTCCTGATTGCTCTACCAGTGATCTTGGCTCTAAACTCTGGTTAGAGACAGAGCATTGTTTATCTGCTAGCTCAACAGATGACTAATCAATGTACTACAAGAAGCATTAATTAAGGCATTAATGGACCAAAATAAATTCTTCAGCAGCAGTTTACATTCGATATTAAAGCTGGTCTACAAGGGCATTTAGGTCCTATTCCTGAATTAGAATATATAACCCTAACCCTCTCAGAGAAAGTGTAAAAAAAGGCATTAGGAATCCAAGACAGCAAAAAGAAGACAGGCCAGAGTAAGAGGAACAGTGATGGAATATGCAGAAACAAAGCAGGAAAGAAAGTGGCTTGAAGCAATGTGGAAAAGACAAAATTGAGTTCCCCCTCAAAATTTGAAGGTAACACAAAGGGGGAGAACCAAATAGAACCATGGCTGGTGAATTCAACAAAATGAAAAAACACAGTCCATTTGGCTTCTTAGGGAGAAGAAATTGCTAATGATGCAGTTGTCTACTCTCACTTTCCTGTGTGGGAGAAGCTGTAAGGAAGTAAATCTCAAGTCTGAGAAGTTTCCCTACACTTCAAGTACCAAGTGCATAGTACCACCTTGGGTTTGGGTCTGGTAAATTCTGTTGTCTTGAATAAAATGAAGCCTTTGTACTGGTTTCAGTAATGCAGTACATAAAAGGTTAACACATATAACTATCCCCAAAACCTCCCACAAAAGCCTGCCAACACATCACTTAGGGCAAATTGAGATTTCAGGGATGCTCAAATCCAATCAGGAACTCCAGCCCTTGCAAAAGTAAACAAAACTCTTGCCTTAAGAAGAAAAATGGTTTATATGTGCAGCTTTTCCACTTCTGACTTCATCTACTTCTTCTTGTGGCAACTTTCTACAAGAACACATTCCAAGTAGAATCTTTCAAGCTGCATTCAAGTGTCCAGGAAATCCCATGTGGTTATGAGAGCTGCCACCAAATGAGGGGCTTTTGCATCCACCAGCCACAAAATATTCCCAGTCAGGCAGCAGCACTCCTGCATGGATTCTAAATGAAGTCTTTTGAAACCATTTGATAGCAATGTTAAATATGATACTCACTACCAAAACACAACTTTATTGATTAAACAACAATAAAAGACCAACTGAATGCAGGACAAAGACATTTTAAAGAGTGTGGTGCAAGTTAGGTGTTAAATTTTTAAGGAGCTGTACAAGAAGGGGAGGTGGCAGTAAAGACAAACAATTTTCTCTCACAAACTGCCCCGACACAAAAAGGTTCATGTAGAGGCTCAGGAGGTTTTCCATACACTCATGCAATAGAAACATTCTTGAGCAAGTCCCATGTGAAGTATTGCAGAAATGGCTCCAATCACTCTCATTTTTACATTTGAAAACATAAGAAAGCAACAACAAATTCTTCTCTAGAATACAAAATGTGTTTGTTTTCTATGAAGTCACTGGAAGTTCACCAGGAGGAAAGTTTCTCCCACAGCAGCTAAGGTCAACAAAAGTCGTTCTTTGAAAGAGCTGTCAAACATTTCACTGATTTCCTCTCTTAACTCCCTCAGCAGAGGTACTGTGGACTTACCATCTGCATTCAGAATTCTCTCAAAAAGTTTACTCCAGAAATCACTGTCAGGAGTCCTAAAACAAACAGAGCAGCATTCAGTGGAACAATACACACACACACACACATAAATATATATACAGTGTGTCTATCAAGGTCTTCATTTATATTCAGCACCAAACATCCTGGGAGAACCATGCCTGAAATAATAATTTCACTCACCTGAGTAAATATAAAGGAAAACTAGGAATGTGTTGCTCATTTTATATGTATGGACCCCATTCTCTTTCTCCAATAGGTTTCTGGATACCTATTGGTTACACAGGTCTAAACCAAATGCTTATACAGTTACCTCTACTAGCATACCTGACCAATACCATCATTCACACTAAGCCACAGCAGTTTTAGTTTACAGGAATTATCAAGAACATTTTTGAACTAAACAACTTGGGAAACTCCTTTCATGAATAAAGGGCAGAGGTAAATCTTATTTACCCCCTTGCAAGCTAAGTTAACAGGGCAATATTAAAGGAAAGCTGCAAGAAAAAAAAAAAAGAAAAAGGTGGTTTAGAGCCAGTTTTGCTTCCTTTTTACCCTGCCTTCCATCTGCAAGAGTTCTGTACAGATAATATTTTGGAGACAATTAATAGTAATAAATCCCCTCTCTCCCAGATGTACCCACACAACATGAATAAAAAGGTTAAGTGACTCATTTAAGTTTCAGAAAACTGATATTAGAGCAAACCCTTTGTTCTTCAGTCTTGCACTGCTACTGACTACTGAAGCATTTTTCTCCCTCGAGCTAGGAGTTACAGTGGCTTTGAAACAAATTATCTGCCTCTGCTTTATCTAAGTGACTCACAAAACAGCAGCAGCCAGTCTCAGAACGAACCCAGCCTGTACTATTTGTGCTATTTCACTGGTAACTCTTATATTTGCTAAAATAATCAATGCAGAACCTAACCAAGAAAACAATATACAAGACTTGAGTCCATTTTCTTTGTGGGATTAGATGAGCAAGAGGTGTGGCACAGGAGATGAAGTGTTGCTAAGGAGGTGTCAAGAGTTCCAAGTGACAAAAATAGTCCTAAAAATTCAAATGCAGCTTCTATACCCTGCTCACATAAACCTGCACAGATGACATTTCCTAAAATAGTAGTGAAAAAAGAAAAAAAATCACCTTATCCATTCCTTAATTATGGTAAAAATTCTCCCCTGAAAAACAGGCTGTCAGTATTATACTTGAAGATTAAAAAAACAACTTGATCACAATTTAAATTCTACCTTCTCCTAAATCTCTACTACAATGTTTCAGTGGTTTCCATTCATTCTGTCACCTTTTAAGTGGGTTCTCTTTTATTGAAAGCCATTGACCTTGGAAGAAAAATGTTGTGCTCTACTCTGCAATTCCCCATTGCTTTGGTAATTTGCTGAACTGGTAGTAAAATCAGTAGCTCTTGCAGTCATTCTGCTATATCTACATTTGTTTAATAAAAATAATTAAGTCCTGTTGAAAAAGCTTTCTTAAGATAAGAGGATCATGGTTGTTGTATTTAACCCCAGTCAGCCTTCTAGTAAGAAGCTTTATTTCTAGCTGTCAATACCTGAAATCTCAGAACATTTTTTGAAGAAAGTTATTCTGTCAATAAAATCCTTGAAAAAAAATACCCCAAAACAAACCACCAAACAAACTCAAATGAACCTCAAAGAAATAAAAAAAACACTTTGAGAACTTTGAACACAAAGGACAGAAGCAATGCCATCTTTACAAAAGCAACAGGAAGAAGAATCCTGTGTCTTGGGAGGTGTTACAGTGTCACCAGCACGGGTGGCTGTATGCACAGGATGAAGAGCAAAACTGATCTCCATCAGCTGACTCTTCTCCCAGGGAATACTCAGCTGTGGAGCCTCTTCTGGTGGATGAAGGCTCCCTGCAGCAGTGAATTTGCTTGTCACAGGTTACTTGAAAGCTTCAAACTGACTAGAGCAAATGTCATCAATCAATAAGAACTAGACAGACTAAAAGATCCATGTGTGAATGGAAATGGATTCAGTGCAAATTCCTTATTCCCACATAATGAAATAGCTCATTTACACTGTTGATATAAGACTTCAGTACAATGTGTAACTAAAGCACTTATGCAGACATTTATTGGAATAACTGATATTGAAAAGTAAGTATAGATAATAAATGATAAGTCTATAACACTTTCAGAAGCAAAGCAGAAGAGAGGGTGGAAAATGAATTCCTTATTTGGACTCTGAACTCCCAAATTATGAACTGATGCATGCAGGGGAGTGAGAAGCCATTACAGCCTGGCTCCAGCTCCACAGAACTTGTGCCCAGGCTTTATCTTCTTCCTGCTGTGTCTCCTGTAGCCCTTCACAGGTCTCTTTCCTCAAGACTCCCTCCAATTCTTACCTCAGCCCAAAATCCTGATTTTTTCAATCCAGCATCGCCAGCTTTGACTACAATTCCTTTCCAATATACTTCTCTCCAAACTCCACTGAGGGACAGACAGCCCTATCCTTCCCAACTCAGACTTATTATTCCTCTTGCTCCAGTTATCCAGAAGTTACTGCTCTTTTTCCCATACCCACATCCTGATCATGTCCCTGACACCATGTCCCAGCCTTCTCAACTCAGGCTTTATGTGGCTTCATCTGCAGTAGCTCAATTTAATCTTCTGCAGAATTTAACAAAGGATATCATAGTAGGAAACCAGACATATACACAGTTAAAAAAAAAAAAAAAAGACATTTTTTCCTCTGTACACAGCTTAAGAAGATTGGATTTTTTCCAAAGGCTGAATACAGCAAACTGGGAGATGCAAGCAGTGCAGGTTGCTAGGGAACTGGACAACTCTCACGCTGTAGTGGGTTTTCTTAAAGCAATGGTCCTAGGAGTGATCCATGATCCTGAATCAGATACCTGTCCAGCAACTGCTGTCATGAGTGCACAGTTCTGGAAAATCCTTGTGAAATGCCAAGAAAACCTGCAGTATGTGCCTAACAAAATAAACAACTGCTCAGTCTAAGAACAAACAAAGGGCACAAGAAGGCAGAGCAGACTGATAGTCAAAACACGCAGCTAAAAGTGAGCAGTAGAATTTAATACCTGAGACAAACAGCAGCTTCCAAAAAGCAGCTGTTTGCACACTTGCATCTTAGATGACATTTTAAAATTATTTTCTTTGCTGCACAAGTGTACTTTTTCTACAGCTGTTACACCCTGCCATCAGTGTCTTAGTAGAATGAAAAAAAAAAAAGCAGAAAGCCAAACAAATCCATTTCTGAGGCAACATGCTCTTGTGATCTTTGCCCCCCCTCACCACCCACCCACTTACAAACTTCTCCAAGCTTGATCTGTAAGGTGCTGACTAAGTCTCATCTGAAAGGATGGAAAAAGCAAAATCATCTCAACCACATTATTCATATTCAACTTAAAGTTGTCTCCTACACAGCACTGAAGCTACCAGTGGACAAGTCCAACAACTGCAGAATTTCAGGCCCCACAAAACTAACACTTTTTGGCAAAACCAGCCTCAAGTTGCTGTACATTCCAAGCTCTGAAGATAGCACAGTCTAAGCTCTGAAGATAGTATCACTATAAAGAAAATGAAGTTAGAGGTCTCTTCTTTCCCAGCAGCCCCTTCTGCAAAAGGACTTACTTTGATAAGTCTTGGCTGATTTTCCAGATGGAATTCTCCTGATAGACCTGGATATGATCTCCAAACAACAGCAAATGGACTATATCTGCAATGCCAACCAAGTCTACCTGTAATCACAACAAACACCACAAAATTCAATGTCTATCACTTCCTGCTCTTACTGCTTTCACACATTTAAGTTGGAAGCATCTTTACACCAGAATCTTCCAGAGACCTGTTAAGCAAGAAAACTTCAAAAGGTAAAATTCTGTTTTCATTGTAGGTTTCTAAATAAATACAGTAGCTACAATCACTGAACAGCACTGCTAATCCTTTCACTTAATGCCAAAGAGTCCATCAGATGCAAAATTCTCTTTATTCAGTATTTATTGATCAGAGCTTTCCACAGCACTTATAAATTTTAACTTAAGAAAATAGGTTTTGTAAAGGAAACACAGAAATTAAGATGTCCTACTAAATACAGACTCACCTGATAAGGAAGAGAACTTTCTGCCAGAAGCTGCTGTCCATGAGGGGTGTGAGCTGTGGGAAAGTTATAGGGCAAGCTGACTCGAGGCAGTACCCTCAAATCCAGGCTGTGAGAGAAATCCACCACCTTCAGAGCATTTGGCACCTCCTCATTAGAAAAGGCATCGCAGATCCTGAGCAAAAGAAGCACATTAGGCAGAAGACAATCCAACAAACTTTTTCTTTCTTTTAGAATTAAATTGAACAGCATAGTGAAGGTGAGTCTTAGCCATGTCAATACTCCCCTCTGATGGCTGCTGTCAGAACTACTGCTGCTAGGGCTGCCCTGGATGGCAAGAGCTCACAGCAGGGAGCTTGGGGATGATAGTGCTGTCTCCACAGTAAGCAATAGGAAACAATAAAGAGTTGAGGATGATGCTATTTTTGTATTTGTCACAGTTATCAGAAACAAAGTCTGTGGACTGTGGGAGTAATGTGATGCTTTTTCACTGGTCCTGAAATGATGAGCCAGACACAGGTGGCAAAAAGGGGTTATCTTTGGAAGGATCCTTATGGTGCACAACACACCAGATGAAAAGAGTTGAAGATGCACACATAACAAAGCAGATACAATTTTTATATGTTTAGCAAATTAGCATAACTGACAAAAATTCTCAATTAGAGACACAAGTAATTCTCCCTGGTTCCACCCATTTCTGAACAGCCCCCCTCAGATGGGAACTAAGCTTTGTTTATGAATATGTGTCTTGAAGAGCTGTTTTCAACCTTGCCTCTCAGAGAGCCTAACCTTGGACCCTGGGGCTTGGAGCCACGGGGGAATTTATTTTGTCTTTCTGTCTAATAGAGTAGGTTAAATGCTAGCTATGAATGCAATAATAGGCTACAGAGCTATAAATATACATATGTAAAGAATATAGGGAATAGATAAAAGCAAAAAGGCAAGAATCAATTTGGAATCAGTGTAATGTTTTACACTTCTCCTTCTCCATCTCAATCTCAAAATACTTGATACAAAAAAATAATTAAGCTTGATAATACTTCCACAAACTTCTCCTAGTCTACAGGTGAGGAAGGACAAACCAGAAGAGCAGGGAGGAGTCTCTCTATTGACAACTGCCAAGCCAACAACATCCACATATCAGCTCTCATCACTACTCTTCTTACATACTTGTATGGTCTGAGCTCATTTTGTAAGTTGTACTATGCACTTGTCCTTTTGCTATCTGAAAAACCTCCAAACCATTACCCTAACTTTTTGGCAGTTGTTTGTTTTGTGTTTGCTATACAGAAATACAGCAGGAGGTATCCAAGTCCATCAAACCACTATTAGATCAATGACTTCCAAAACAGGATGCAGCACCCTAAGGGATGTGCAACACAACCCGTTGCAGGATGTGAAGAAAATATTAGAACTTGCACAGTACAGGTATGTACTTTATAAGTAATTATGTATTATTAATAAAATAATCACAAAGAAATGATAAGTAAAATATGTTGGGAGTATGTATGTTAGATGACTGTAAGCTCCAAGTAAATTTAAATTTAATAGCTATTTTTAACATATCAATGATAACTAAGAACAGCCCCAGTGAATATATGTAATGGAATTATATCTGATTCATTAGACATTCTGGCTACTGGCTTCCCACTGATGCCTGAAGTTTTTAGCTTTTATGTATTTTTCATGTATTTGTAGTTCTGCAGACTGTTAAATGACTCAGTGTAACTTCCAGTACTTCTCCAGCTCTCCTTCCCACAATGAGCAGGCACTTATTGACACATTCCTAAAATTTTGTTGTCTTGTTTGTAAGTTCCCCAAGGACACTTTATTTTGTACCATGTAATCACTGGCATAACAAAGGTAGGAGAGGAGGGCAGAACCCAAGGAGATTACAAACCAACTGCTCCTCTAACTGGACAATATTGACCAGATATTCTAATTGCCTGATCTTATCAATTGCAAGGATCTAATCTGGGACACTGGTTTTTGCCATATTATGTACCTGAAGGCACTCAACCTTCACATAAATGTTTGCTTTTATATTATCATTCTGACATGGTCTGGAAAAGTTTCTGCTTTATTTCCAGACATCACCACACTTAGTTCACAGATCACATTCCAAGGGATACGTGACTTTGTTAACATAACATGGGAAAGAGCTTAAAGAAGAAAATTAAGTGGGTGCATTAAGGTACAAGCTGGACTGCAGAGGAAGCTGAACACTTTGTTTAGAGTATCTGGATATTCCAGTCCCACCTGTCTTCTGTCTTCTGATCTCCTGGGTTTCAAGTATGTAAAGACAAGTTACGAGCTATATTGTGACTTGCATTAGTGGTCCAAAACCTTGGTAAAGCAGAAACTTAAAAACACAGCAAACCATAATAGCAAAACCATTTTGTTGAACATGAGTTTTACCAAGTCAATGTATACTATTTCTACAGGAAGGTTTATTCCTAAATTAAATGTTTTCAGTCTTATCAGAATACACTGGAGCCTAAAAAACCTGGACTGCAGAATTCAGCTTGTTTTGCCAGAGGGCAGGTTCAGCACAAGAGGCACAGAAACCAGCTTAAGGAATACTGTAATTTTCTATAATGCAAGAACTTAAAGAATTACACGAGGAGTTGTTCAGCAATGCACCTCATCATTGCTGCCAAGGATTGCCTACAGCAATGAAGATACAGCACCAGTTACACCCTAAGACTTGACCACCCTCCAGAGCCACACAGCAGCTGGGGGACCCTGTCACAGCCCAGCACTGGAGATCCCCTCCCAGAACTGGGAATTCCTACAGGTATGTCCATCCACAGGCAAAGAGGCTTCCAACTGTGCTGGGACAGGGCCCAGCTTGACCAGGGGGCAATAAACAAACTGACACCTCTTCCAGTGCAGGAACATCTGGGGTCAGCCTCCTCCTGGGTTCCTCCCAAAGCCTGGCTAGGGCTCAAGGAGCAACCCTGAGAGTGGCCTTTTCTCCTATATCCCCAAACCCCAAGTGTGGCCTTATCTGGTTTCTAAATACAAGAAAGTGAATACCTGTTTTGACAACGAGTGTATACATAGATTATAGTGCTAATGAGTATTTGTTAATGTATATTTCCAACAAATATAACATTTGGTTTGGAAGGTCATCTAGAGATCAGCTTTGGCTCAGGGCCTGCTGTTCAGGCCTCAGTGCTTCAGCTCAAGGGTAGAAGTTACTGCAGCATGGGAGCTGTAGCTGAAATGACTGTTCTGTACCCTCCCACACTGACAGGCAGAGACAAACCTGTCTCCCAGGAAGAACACCTCTGGCCTCAGATCTCCATGGACAATCTCAGCTTTGTGCAGCTTCTCTACCACATGCAGAAGATCATGAACAACCACGAAGATGATTTCCTTTGTGATGAACTTACGGTCACAGAGAATATCCTGAAAAGAGAATAAACATCTTTCTCTGTACCCTTCTACCTTCCATTAGGTGAAACATTTACAGCTCATTTTTTGTTTCATTATTCATTTGTACAGAGGTAACAGTCCCACCATAAATTCACTATAATCAGATTTTGCCCAGACAGAATTACAAGAACTGTAAGCCAGGAAACATTACTATTCAAAATTGATCAAAAGACCAGGAGGAGGAAATTGAAATGAAGACTGAAATCACTACTGAATTTCAGTCCTATTTGTATGCAACAATTCAAAATGCACTTACAAGACTTAAAGTGCAAATCATTCAGCAAGACATTAATTGCTATGACCTTGCTGTAGCTGACTGGAATGTATTGAAAGAGGTCAAATGAAACAACAGCTTGAGATGCAAATCTCGCTGTGGAATAACATGTGGCTTTTGGCTCCAGTCCTTTATGACTCACAAAGACAGAAAATGCAAAAAATTGGTTCAAGATTGTCTCGGAGAAGCACATGATCTATGAATGAGAAACCAGACCCATCTGAGGCATTAACAGACAGCCCTGATTTGTATACAGATAAAGCCCAGAGCATCTGTATTGCAGATTAGACAGGAGAAGCTCTTCAGCAAGCAGCATAACACCACTCCAAACTCACTACTGGCACCCAAGCAGGAGTTTGGACCTTCCAACTGTCCCTGGTTTGTCTGTACTGACCCTCAGTGTGAAGCAATTTGTATCCTTGTGCACAATGGCACAGCCATCCTGGTACAGGTAACAGCTGCAATTCTCACTGAAGCTCTGGTCAAAGTCAGAATTCAAACGCTTCTGTAGCTCAAGGGTGATATAAAAATCCCAAGGCATAGGCTGAGAATACACCTACAAGAAGGTACATAAGAAGAACATTTATTTTTGGAATAAAGTGAAAATTGCTCATTTTCATATTCTTCTCATCCTCTTTTTTTTCCCCCTCCCACTTGATCAAGAAAGACATTTTTCACAGTCAGAAACTTTTAAACTATATCCTCAGTTAGGAAGAGGACTCAAACTAGCAAACTTCTTCCATGGAATTCAGAAATTAAGAGTTTATATTAATAGATGAGATTTTACCAGTTCACACTTCTTGTACAATAACCATCATGTGTGTTACCTTTATTACAAATCCCTTTGCATCCAACTGGAAAAGGCATCCAGTTGGAACAGCAAAAAGCATCTTGTATTCTTCATCGTTCCAATATTCCATTTTGATGCAGTAAGTCTTATTTCCTGTGTGGAAAGTTTACATTCATAAACTGTCACAGTAAATACTCTTCCCAAGTCATTCCCCACCTGTGGCACATAAAACTAAGAGGGTGGATATGAGCCATAATTCAAACCCATCAGAGCACAAACTCTGCACTGCAAAGGGTCTGGCACACCTACCCAGCTCAACGTCCTTCTCAGGCTCCATGTGAGGCAGAGCTCCAGCCTCCAAGTGAAAATCTGGAGAAGCAGCCAGTGATGACAGCACAGAATCTAAAAGCTTTTTACGCTGTTCAGGGCTCCACGGGAACTGAGCCACATCATCATCTAAGAAAACAAACAACATGTAGAGATGAGCTGAAATTGTGTTCTGTCTCTGCAATTTAGTTGTATCTGTCAGTAAAAGTAAGCTGGATACTGGAAACTTTTGATGCACATTCTGATTTACTGTTCATCTCTTAGCAAGTCAACTCATCTCTTTCCAATAGTTCTGGGAAGTCAATGTGACCCTTGTCTTCAAAACTGCCTTAAGAGACTTTTATCATGAGGTCTCAAGGATTCTACTGTAGCATCATGCAAAATGTATCTTTCACAAGAGAAAAAGCTCTGAAGTATTTCAGCCACAGCAGAATTCAAACTCATTCTGCAAATCAACACTCCTTTTTTAAATCTATGCCCATAGCAAGTGATTAGTTTGGGGTTTAGGGAAATTTAGTTCTTTGATTATAGCAGAGGTTTGATGTAAGAAAAGGAAGACAAAGTTGGACTCCAACTCTGCTGTTCTTGGCAATGCTAAGAATTTATTGGCTTTTATGTCCTGGAAGACACCTGTAGGACTGGACTTATTTTCCTTCTTAACAGAACATAAGGTCATTCAATAGATGAGTTGATCTGTAAAAACCAAGATAGCCTCAATGTTTACTCTGCTTGATCATTTGAGATAAAACACAAGAACTAGATAGCCTCTACTGCCTTCTCCCAAATGCCATGGCTGAAATGAGGGAGAACATTTTAAACTTTCACAGTACACATGTAAGAACCAGACTCTACTGTTATGCCCACACTTATTTGAAGAGCATTGCAGTAAGCACTGCTCAGGAAGCAATTCTGTGAAAGAGCCAGGAAATAGTGTAGGCTGGAGGCTACAATGTGTTCCAAGCTTTTGCCATCACAAACCTAGGAAATTTACTGGCATATTTTGTGGGAATAAACTGACAGACATCTGAAGTAACTTCTATTTTTTACACGGTATTAAGAATTACTATATCCAGGGTGAGAGCTGCAGTTCAAGGGAGATGTGAAGAAATCAAGAAACAAAGGAACTGTAAGGATCCGAAGTTTAAGAAAAGACCATTAAAACATCTGAACAAGTGTTTTCTTTTTTCTCTGAAGAGATTTTTCATCTTGTTCTAAAGTTTAGTACATATGATAAAAACAAGACAAAGATCCATCCAAAATATCCCAGCTATTTAAGTGACATGATTTCTAATTGTATTTTCCTTCCAAGTCCCAAGCATGCTTCATCATAAAATAGTCTGTAGGGACATAAGAACATAACTCTCCAGAGCAGATATACTGAAATTTCAAATACACAATTCTAATAAAGCATCATAAGCCAAAACCAAAGGAGTCAAAGAAAGTTAAACACCTTGAACACCATCATCCAACACACATCTAATTCCCCAGGCCAGATTTTGAAGGCTTTCTGTGACCATTTCTGTTCTAACTGTAATCTAAATATTTAGAACAGAAAGAAACAAATGTCTTTAACTGGAAGAAAAATAAGCAAAGAAATTGACAATTTTAAGTATCAGTACTGCTTTCCATCAATAGGAGTAAGAAGGATACTGTGAAGCAACACAGCAGTTTACAGCATAGTTAAAATGCAGATTTAAACCAAAATTATGCAACTTGCACTAGACTCCAAATTCCTATTCATTCCTTTCAAAGTAGTAGCTTATCAGCAGATCAGGAGACACACAATATGATGACAGAGAAAAAAGAAAGACAGACCAAAACAAAGCTACCTTAGCAATTATTACTGCCATCCAGTCCAAATTTTTAATTTTGGAATTTGACCTCATTACTCCCACAGACTGTGTGCTTTACTACCCTAAGTAACTTCTCTGTCACCTTAATACTGACATGCTTGGGATGCTGACATGAAGAATCCTGTACTGCACCTCACTGCTGCTTCAGACAAGGGAGACAAGTTCAGTCATCAGTCATAGTAATGGACAACACACAAAGCAGAACAGAAAGGACAGAAAAATCCCCACATTTAGTGACAGGTGCAAGTTATTTGTTGTGAATGAAATTCAGTTTAGTACTAACCAGTAACCCCTTCAGCAGGCAAGCTCTGAGCCAGCTCCAGTTTCTCACTGATCTGCAGGTATTTAATAGCAGATGTTTGTGTAACAGAGGACAGAGAACCTCCTGAGACTGAAGCACCTGATGAGTGAGTATCTTCCAGGCTTGCTTCCATGATGGGGCTGTAAATAAAGCCATCAAGTACTCAGACTAAGCAAAGATACAAGTTGTAGATAACATCACCCCGGGGACTAGGAGAGGACACTGTGCACACCCAGATTTAATTAACATGAAGAAATTCTTTCCCATCCCTAGCAGAAAGCCAGAAGTCATGTCAGAGCTTCATTTCAGTTTTGATGATTGATTATACTCAGAATCTTAGTCTAGAGACTTCATTAATCTTCTTTTCCACCAAATTTAACTGCTACAAAAGAAGACATCCTGAATATTTATCACTACCTTTGCTACACAACTTCAGTGCTTTCAAAGCAGTGAAGGGTTGGGTGGGAAATATTTCTCCCAAATTATAATCAGAAAGTTTTCAAGGAACCTCCTAAGTAAAAAACACATTCAGCATGGTATACATGTTTACATCCTAAGAGCCAGCAAATCAACTCAGCTCTAGATTAAGAAACTCCCATATACCAGATGACTTTTCTTCACAATGATAGAAAGGCTTCTCTTCTCTTCAGCATTTTTACTCTGTAGAAGAACTAAAGTAAAAACACTATAATCATTTTATATAGTCAAAATAAGTACAGGAGCCAATAGTATACAAGGAACTGATGATTCTGCTCTTCATGTTTGATAATGAAGATAGAAAGCATTTATTAAATTCTCTGAAAGTTATTTGGTTAAAAAAACTTGTACTAAAGTCCCACAGCACTAATGCAAAAAGCCAAGTGGGCTTGCTACTACCTCCTCAATCTGCTCAAGCCAAAATGGACCCTGAGCTAAAGAAATGGTTCTCTCCATGATATTCTGGTCTTCTCAGAAAACTCCTTCCTCAGCAACACTAAAACCACAACATGAAAGGCATGCAGGAGAAGGGGCTGTAGGTCCTTTATTGTTATTTACCTCAGTTTTTTTACACTGAGAACTTCAGTGAATGCCTCATCGCCCACTGGTGTCTCCTGACTCAGTGCTGCACTCCTGGATTCTGGACTATCTTCCTTCAGCTCACCCTGAGAGAAAGCAGGAGCTGGGACTCTCTGAGCTCCCACCCCGTGAAAGGGCGTTGAGGCCAGGTGGGCAGCCCTGGTAAAGTCACACGTGTCCTCTGGGTTGGCACAAAGGGTCTTGTTCTTGTAGGAGCCCGTCACAATTGCATCCTCACTCAAGCGTTCAATTCCATTCAGCTCATCCTGGAAATAAACAGAAAACACAGTGAAAGCCTCCAGACTGTATGACAAATCTTTCTTTTATGTAAAAGCCCAACATTTCTCTTCCCTTTCTTCCACTCCACCACCTTCCAACATGAACAGGACTTTCAGCCTTCAGGAATTTAGCACAGAATCCCAGAATAGCCCAGGTCAGAAGGGACCTTAAAGACCATCGACTTCCACCCCTCCCCATGGCAAGGGACACCTTCCACAAGTGCAGGTAGCTCCAAGCCCCATCCAACGTGGCCTGGAACACTTCCTGGGACAAGGCAGCCACAGCCACAACAGGATATTTCCTGCACAAGCTCACCATCACCCCCTTCAATTACTGCCATGCCACGCAGCAGTTTACAATCCTTGCTGCTCACACGTGATGCCAGTCCAGCCAAGTGACCCAGCCTGACAGCAGCACAGGCTGCCTTGGTGTCTCCTGGGCAGGAAATCTGCCATGGCCCCAAGTCTTTCCTTACACAGGCTCCTGCTCCTGCTGCTGCTGCCGTGCTTTCCTTGGCACTCAGAGAATCCACAGGATCACCAACAGCGAGAGGCTGACGGGCACTTTTCTCATGGGCACCATCTGCTGAACAACTAAGAGCAAGTTACAGCCAGTTACATATTTATTAGAGCAGCTGCCCATCTCCAACAAATTCCACTCAAGAGTGTAAGTCTATTGATCATTCCAATCAACCAATTTCTACTACAGAACTAGCAGTAAGCAATAGTTACTTCTCTCCAGAATGAAGCAAGTTCATAGAGCAGCTTAAATAGTTCTAGTTTGAAGATGAAGAACAGAAGACTATTTCCTCATCAGGGACTCTGACTAATCAAATAAAAAATACCAAGATAAACAAAACAAAACACACACCCCCACACACCGCTACAAGAAGCAGTTATTTTAGCTGCTACAGCAAGGGTTTGATGCTTCTGTTTGCCTTCCCTCTGAAATCCAGGTCTTAATAATTCTACCTTATATTCTGATTTGTCAAAGTAGAGGATTCATCAAATATAGAGAAAAACGGAACAGCAGCCGGTGGGGGAAGCAGACCTACACCTGTAAAGAAAAACCAAGAGGCTCTATCATATCCACAGTTCTTCCAAAATAGCATATCCAACTCTACTTAAAATAGTTAATATGCAGTTCTAAAAGTACTGCTCCTAACAGGAAGCTACAGAGCTGGCATATAAAGAAACCCATTTTAAAAGGTTTGGTTTTGCCACGTTAATGAACCACCCCTTTACCACCATATTATGTGAGCTAACTTGCTGTGTTTAAACTATTCTTCAGAATTTGTACATTTTTCTGCAAGACTGTCTTATTCCTTTGTTTCTCCTTAGAGTTTAAAAATGTATTTCCACTGTGGCTGTCTGGGGATTCATCAGGAGTCTGGATAACCACTGTCAACAACAACAAAAGTCAACTCTGATCAGAAGTAAAGTTCTTCAGGATTTGACCTTCCCAACAAAACTTATCAAAATCAACAACATACAATTTTGGGATGTATTCCATTAGCCAAACCTCTGAGGAAAAAGGACTTAAGGTAGTTATCAATCTCATGATAGATTTAAACTCTTCTGAAATGTTACTGAGACTGCAAACATAAAAGATGGAAGAAAACTTTGCAACTACTGAAAGAAAAATGCTCTTCTTCTTCTTCTTGAAAGTCCTTGCAAATAGTGACAGTTCTCAGATCTCATATGCTCAATAAGGTAAAAGGCACTACTGGCACACACACTGTCATTCTTCTAACCCACCTAAGCTTTGGGTTTTACTTTGCTGCCTTCTTGGTGTTCATGAAACACTTCCCTTTAACCAGACCTTCTTGTTAATGGTAAAAAACTTGACTACTTACCCTCAGAACAAGATGGTTTACGTAACTGAGTATCTTCATAGACCTGGAATTCACTGTGAAAAAGATAAAATAAACGAGTTTGTATTCTACAGACCTTCAGAAAACCTAAATAAACTCTGTAAAAAGGCAAGCCAAGATGACAAATGCTTCTTGCAAGAAGTAAAGATCCCTCAGACAAATAATCAAACAGATGCAGAAAGAGTACAGATCCTGGTTACAGGCTGATGCCACGGCTATATTCCATTCTAGCTGAGAAAACAGGCTGCTAGTGATCCATGTTACTAACTGTACCTACACAGCCTCACAAGTGTTCTCCCTGCTGTCACCAAACCCCTCTATTACCTTTGTGACTGAGGCTGTTTCTCCCCATATTCTTTTGCACTGGGAAAAGTAAATCCTTGCATTCCCAAAGGTGTGGAAGCTGCCATTACCTCTGCTGCCTGTGGAAACAAAGCCACATTTCAGTTCTACAGTGGTTGCAAACCTACAGAAATGCTTGCAAGTGGTTGCAAATTCTACAGAATTGCATGCCAGGCAAAAAGGTTCAAAAACATGAAGATATTTCCATGTAGCCATTAAAACCCTGATAGAAAATGGTTGCCTTTGGCCAGTTTTATTTGTACTTAGCTTACCTGTATGAAGAAAGTAAAGTCCACTTTTATTGCATAGTGAAGTTAAAAGGCATCATTTACTCTTTGCAACCATATTTATACTTTCATAGGAGATTTTAGTTACCCTGCAACTATTAAGGACATATGTAAGCAGTTCAGTAGCTTACAAAGTCACAACTCTGTTTCATTATTTAAAGTACTTACTGTGAAGGCATTGTTTTGGAAACAGAGAAGGAAGAGATAGAGAATATAATTTACTAGTGAAGAATCCTTTCAAAAGAAGTTTAAAATGTGTTAGAATAATATCAGAAATTCTTCCTTTTGGCTTTCTCGGGTACTTTTATTTAAAATTGCAGCTATTTGCAGTTAAATGAGGACAATACCTGTTCATGTGGCTGTTGCTGCTTGTCATCTTCTTTCTTCTTTAATTTCTTTTCCAGTTCCTCAATTTTCCTTTGTATTTCTTCCTTCTTCCGTTCTATGGCTTGTATTTCATCTAAGAAAAAAACACCTCTAAGGCCCAGTGCCTATTTCACATACAATTGGTGGCTGCAGCCTAAATTGTCAAGGGGCTGAAACTTCTGGTGGTCTTTCCCTGTCCCACAGCTCCCACATAAAGCTGTTGAATGTGTTACTGTATCTGCACCTCACAGCAGTTAAACAATTACTCCTGTAGAAATGGAGAAGCAGCTGCAGGAACAGAAGCAAATACAATTTTATGATTCCATCTGGAATGCCTTACTTGCTCCAGCCCACTTTGGAACATACCCTCATCTTTCTTTCTCGCTTTCTTCCTGTAGATTTCAGCTCGGATCTCTTCAAAAGAGAATTCATCCACTCCAGCATAAACTTTCTCTTTGCAGTACATCACCATCTCCTTCTTGGCCTGAGCATCCTGCTGCTGATGCTGCACTCGCTGCAGGGGATCCTCCCGCTCCCCAGGTTTGCGAGTACTTAACACAGAGTTTATGCTGGGCTCAATTTTACAGGGAGTCCTGAAAAAGCAGGAATTTATTACTTAGGTTCTGTGAACTTCACTGTAGCACAGAAAAGCAGGCATGGGAGACAACAGGACTAGTTTCAGAATCGAGTTTTGGAGTAAAGACATTCTGTTCCATGCTTAGAAAAAATACATGAGAAAATTGGAATGAGTAACACCAAACTACTCAGAATTGTGTGATAACTAAAACAAAACAAACAACAACAAACAAAACAAGACAAATCCAACCTAAAGTGTCAATAAGGTACAGTCAAAAACAAATAAAATTCTTATGATGTCTGAACTGCCCAGCATCCTGCAGCAGGACCTGGCCAATTTAGTTCCATTGGGCTGTGTGACAACCACAGGCACAACAAGTCCCTAAACTCTGGTTTGTAGCATGGTTATCTGGGAGAAAAGGGACACAGGAGAAAAGAGACTTAAAAATGGACATTCTTGGGGCAGATGAAACCAACATGCTAATTCCAGGAGAGAAGAAACAATGCTGGTACAGCTTTACAAACATCAGCAATCCAGCTGACTTCAGCTGGATAAATTCAAATCTGGGAGTGATCATACGGCAAACAGGTGCTCCAAATATTTGGGATTACAAAGCTTTATTGGAGGAGTGTGGGGATCAATACTAAGATCCCAAGAGGGTCCTTCTGCCAAGAACCCTGGATGACAACTGATGGCATGATTTGCATCACATTTAAACAGCTACAGCATAACACTTCCACGTTTGCAGGTAATAATAGTATCATAAGGAAGTGGATTCAAAGACAGGAAAAAAACCCCAAAATATAATTATAAGATTTCAACTACATAATTTAAACCTACATGCCAAGTCTCTGCCTAAGGCCCTTAGAGATAACTTAGCCTGGTGCTCAGTTCTACCCACTCCTTCCCTCTCCCTCCTATGAAAAGCTGCTCCCTTGGTAAGTAACAAATCACCATCCCAGAGAAAGGGGCATGCCAAGAGATTTACCCTCTGATGTGGCATCACTGACTTCCAGTTTAACAGGAATGCAGATTTTACACATTTGTCAGCCAAACCCTGGCACAGCCACGGGCAGAGCCACTCTGCAGTGCACAGGCAATCCCTGCTGCTCACCACTCCTCAGCATTCCTTGCTTCCATGCAATTCCAACCCCTGGGAACTGTCTGTAATACCAAACAGTCTTTGCCACTCCTCCCTCAGAAGGAGCCTGTCTGTTCCCTGGCCATCATTAGCCACAGAAAGGTAGAGCAACCTTGCAAAAGAATGTGTTTCCCTCTGCTCTAACCAAACCACCCCATCTCCTGGGATTTATCGGCATTTCAGGGAGCACTGTACGAGCAGCACACTCACTCCTCCACGACCTAAGTAACACTGTTGGCATGGCAACTCCAATAGCTTATTTCAGAATAAAACTCCAGATATGCTGAGCACAGAGTTCCCAAGACAGAAAAAAAACAGCCACAAATCTGCCTCCATTTGGGGCTCTTCCACAGCAAACAGCACCCTAAGACACAGAGCTTGTGCTTCTGTGTAAACACACTGAGCTAAGCTATTAAGCTCATTAGCATATATGAATATGATACAGGCCCCCACATCATGAGCAGCACTGAACACTCCCCATGTCCTTATGCAACCTCTGCTCAAGCCTCTGTCTTCAAGCTGCAGCACTAATTGCTTCCAGCCTGACAGATTTTTAAATTCTCCCAGCTGCAAGAGAGGCTTAAGTACTCACAAAACAAGTCCCACTTTCAGGAAGCAGCTTTGAGAATCCCAGCTGCAATCCCCCATCCCAAACTCAAACTCACATCATTTGTGGCTCAGCTGACTCGTCCACATAGGGGGTGAAACTGGGCACTGGGGGGGGCACTTCCACGCCAGAGCTGCCAGTCCTGCGAGGACGCTGTGGAAGGAAAGGCAACATCAACAACACAGGGATTCATTTCAGTCTCCACATCCCTCTGCATTCTGCATCTCCCTTCCCTCATCTACTGCTCATCTGGCCATTTTCTTACATAGAAAATTAAACTTGATGGAGACTTTTCCAAATTAATTCCCTTCTGACACAGTCACAGCTCACCAGCTGCACACTGGCACCTAAAAGGCTCCTCCTGCACATCCTCACCAGCCACAGCTCCTCTTATTCTGAGGGAATGTTTATATATATTGAGGGATATATATACACACATTATCCTGGTCAGGCTGGGTATTCCTTATTTTCCACAGATGCCACAGTTGTCATTTTACAGCCAAGATTGTGCCAATTCTATGATAATATTCACTCCCTGTCCACCAACAACCTCCAGACTTGGAGTTTGGTTTTTTCTCAGTTTTCCCATCAGAGGCCATTGCAGCACCACAAAAATCCCTTAACAGTTTCTGAGGTCCATTAGTAAGGAGAAGAGGTGGAATTTAGTCTGGCAACACACTACTCTCATCTGCCTATTACATCAGACCAAGAAAATTTACATGGTGGGAATACTTCACAAACTCATTCCTCTTTTCCATCATTTCCCAAACTGCTTCCTGAGACATCTTGAAATCAGCAGTAAGAGAAATCCCTTCTTCCCTGTGCAGGTTTTAATATGTCAGAGTATTCACCAAAGGTTATTCTTGCACTGCCATTCAATGGAGTGGAATTAAACATCCTTGCCTCTTCTGCCAGAAACAGGATATTTTATTTAATTAAATCTAAGAAATTTCATTAAGAGGGGAGCAGAGACTACTCCAAGGGCAGACATTAAAAGAAATATGGAAGCATTCGGAGACCAGAATGAATGTTTTAAACAGCACAAAGAGACTGGCAAAATAAATTTTATATTAATACTTCTTCCTCACTCTTCTCAGTTATATTAAATCTGTGATTTAGTTAACTTTTCCATTCGTGTAACCAAACTGCTTTCCATCTGAAAAGAATGTTCTTGGAGTTTCCAAGAATTTTAGCCTGGTTGCATCCCTCCCTCATTCAAGTTTTCCTTACCAAGCTCCACTTACAACAATGTCCACATTGAAAAGATGGAAAATACTTTTATTACCTTGATACCTGAAGTTTTTAGCTTTCATGTATTCTTCATGTATTTGGAGTTCTGTAGACTGTTAAATGCCTCAGTGTAACTTCCAGTACTTTTCCACCTTTCTTTCCCACAGGGAACAGGCCCTTATTGACACATTCCTAAAATTTTGTTATCTCTTGCCTGGTACTTCTCCAAGCACATTTTATTTTGCACCACACAATCGCTGGCATAATGAAGGCAGCTGAGGAGGGCAGAAGCCAGGGAGGAGATTACCTCTCCAACTGCTTCTCTCATTGGACAACACTGGCCTGATATTCCAACTGCCCAATCCCATCAACTGTAAGGATTGAATTCTGAGCTGGGTTTTGTCATATTGTATCCTTGAAGGTTTGCAAGGAAAGCTTTGTTTTTACATTACCATTCTAACATGGTCTGGAAAAGTTTGTGTTCCAGCACATGACCAACAGAACAAACCACAGGGGACACAAGTGTGAAACATGTTATGGAATAATTTGTGCCTGTGTAAAATAAACACAAAATAAGTTGTGCTTGTATGAAAAATTCTTAAAGATTTAAAACCACGAGCCGCAGCCTGAGAAAGAGATTGCTTCACCAATTGTGAAATCACAGGTGGTAGCAAAGAGAAAAAACCTAATTAGTAAATGAAACCACGTGGCTCTGTGCAGAGATGGGCCCTTTCCAGGACAGTGCAGAGACACCCAAGCTATGAATACGCGATAAGTATCCACGATCAAGACAGAGCAGTCAAAGGTGTGCATCCCAATACCAGGTTCCCTTAACTCGACAATCAGCATTCATCCCTTCCCAGAAACTGTTTTGTCCAGCCCAGCACAGAGAAAAGGAAACTACACGAATATGAGAAGCGACAAGAACAGAAGAAACTCTGGCCCAGAAGGAAAAACCCGAGTATAAAATTAGCCCAGCAGAGGCAGCAGTGGTGAACAGAGAGAGTTCAGAGCTGTGGTCAGCAAGAGCTAATCCCGGGCTCGACACTGACCCTTTGATTGTGGCTATCGGAGACAGAATCCTGGTCATGAAATATGAATTTTTTATAGATTGATTTGGGTTTATCATTTATTATTTATAACACAAGCATCATAAAGTCACCCTAGGGCATCCAGGCATCAGCCTCGTGCCTTTCTATTCTTCTCAGCTACAGAGAACATGGCAACACTGGGGCTTATCCAAGCACCTGTGAAACAAACCCGATCTCACAGGATTGATTCCCTTCACACAAGCTCTTCCATCACTTCTCTACAACAGCCTGAACACCTGTAGCACAGCTGTTCCTTTTGATGTCTACTTGAAGCCATTGGAAGCTCCTCTCTGTCATCCAATTGCCAGGATAAATATTCCATTGATACTGCTCTTGAATTCTTTTGATCTGCGCTCTTCTCTTTTCCTCACAAGCACTTCAAAACAAGACTTGCAGAAAGCTGCACAGCCCTTCTTTGCACAAGGCAGCCAACAAGTTCTTCCTTCAGCTTCTAGTTTCCAAAATAATTCAACTCTTACATTTCTCTCTTACACATTTAACTAATGCCTGCCTTCTCTCATATTTTACCTCTTACATTCCTTTTCTGCCCTCCAAACATTTCAGCAGGCCACCTCTGCCAATTCTTCTCTTGAGCAAGAATTTCCTTTTCTTGAGTTTAAAACTCCCCAGAGAGTTTTTCAACCTTATTCAAACAATATCAGCCTGCTAAACTTGAACAGAGTACACATGGCCAGGGACTCTTTAGGAGAGCAACCATTCACAAGGGATGCAGTGACAGGACAAGGGGGAATGGCCCTAAGCCAAAGGAGGGTTGCTTTGGGTGAGATATTGGGATGAAATTCTTCCCTGGGAGGATGCTGAGGCCCTGGCACAGGTTGCCACACAGAAGCTGTGGCTGATCCATCCTTGGGAATGCCCAAGGCCAGGTTGCATGGGGCTTGGAGCAACGTGGGCTAATGCAAGGTGAAACCAGATATCTATAAGGTTCCCACTGATCCAAATAATTTCACAATTTTATTATTAAATCTGTATTTGCAATAGACACAAACTACAGGCAAGGGAGAAAGAGACAACCTCTGTTTCAGCAATCAGAAGTCATCAACTTCCACACACCTTCCTCTCTTTTCCCTGTCCATTTTGAGCCTCCTTACCCTGCCAGAGTTCCACGGTCCTGCGCTGCGTTCATTCTCCTTGCCCCTGCCAACTGTAGGTGCTGGCCATGACCCTGCTGTACGTGTGGGCATCTCAGGTCCAGACACAGAATTGTCCTCAAATACAGCAACACTTCGAGCATTTGGAAGCTGTCGAGAGCCCTGAGGCTGGGAGCTTCTGTTTGGGTTGATGACTATAAACAAGAAGATTTATGTCAATTAACCTTCAACTGCCACATTTAATTGCAAATCTCACTATAAAGAGATTAAGCTCCTTCAAGAACAGGTTTTTGAGCTCTTTAGTGTACCTTTAATTGCATCTCCAACACGATTGATGGGGGCTCTCTTCCCTCTGCATTTGAGTTCTGCCAAAGAAATTCTCTGAGGCTCTGCAACTTCCAGCAATCCCATATTGTCTCCATCAGGAGGATCCTCAAGTGCCAGTAACGTCTGCCGAGAAACACGGGCCTGAAACTGC
The DNA here is from genome assembly GCF_028551555.1 of Melozone crissalis. NCBI lineage: Eukaryota > Metazoa > Chordata > Aves > Passeriformes > Passerellidae > Melozone > Melozone crissalis. The sequence continues at coordinate 4,168,034 of NW_026535796.1, read as the reverse complement.
CTACAAAAAAACCATTGGAGAAGTCAGCATAGCCTTCCCTATCCCGGGAACCCAGGTGAGCACCTAAGCTCTTCCCTTACTTGTGATGAGCCTGGAGTTTGTCCAAAGGCTCAGCCTTGCGCTGGAGTCCTTGCTGGAATATCAGATCAGCTTTCCTGAAGCTGCCCCTGGCCTCGAGTGTCTCTGCCCAGGTGATGTAGAGCGCGGCCAGCGTGGTGCCGATCTCCTGGCTCCACAGGTAATTGTACAGATCCAAGGGCTCCTTGCAGCAATCGCCCTGCAATGACCCAAGGATGTCGGTAATCACACGGCACTGCAGGGGCTCACAGGCAAAATCTGCATTTCAATGCCTCCAGCAAGACCCCATGATTTCAGTACAACTCTGACAGGAACAGCTCCACGGCCAATACACAGAATTTTATCATTTCTTATTTGAATGTGAGGTAATTCAATGATGGAATTGCACCATATTAGTGTTGCTGAGAATGAACAGATATTTTAGCTTCAGATGAAGTATAGCATATTCCTTGCCACTTTTAGAACTGGTGGATTACCTCAGCAAGTTAAAGATGGGGAAAAGCTGCTTTGTAAAGCAATGGACAACAAAAATTACAGCAATGGAGAGACAGGACAGGACCAGAACACTTAGCATGCTTTGGAGTTTAAAAAGATGGGGGTAGAATACAGCTAGAAGCTAAACTATCTGGTAGGACAGATATATTTTAGATGTTGTATCTTTAAATCACTTCTAGCTCTCCTTAAATAAATATTTGAACTCTATTCAAGGCAGCTTTCTCAAAACAAAAACTTCTAGAGTTTGTGGCTGTCCAAAGTGAACAATCCTAAAAAATAGTCTGGAAACGAGAAGCAGAATTCAAGAGTAACATTTGCAGAAAACTACATCCAATATTGCGCTCATTGTTGTGAAAAATGCATGTATTTTATGATTGGCTTTTCGCAAATATTAAAATGAAGATTATATGTGTTGTGTTAGAAAATAATGCTGTATTAATTTTCTTAAGTACTGTGTTAAATATAGTTTTAGGTTATAAAATTAGAAACTACGCTATGTAAGATGCTTTGTTTAACAGAAAGGGCTTGCAGCGAGATAGCAGCCACAGGACACCTAAACCTTTCAGAGAAAGGGAATTTATTGCCTTCTTATCAGAAGAAACGAACCTCTTCTCGCCTCAAAGGCGCTGTTAGGATTAGAAGGAAGAAGTTGACACTGACCAGACAAAATCCTGTGTTTGAATGGAATTTATGCATCATGTCTGAGGTGTATAATATGCAACAGGCTGTTGTTCTTAAGGGTTAATCCTTTGTTAACGGGGGTCCTTTTTCAGGCTCGTGATGCCCAGAAAAAGGTACCCGGACGTCCGTAACTCTTTGTATTTATTATCTCACATTGTCCTAATTCAATTTGTCCTAATTGTTATTACTCTAATTATGTTACTATTTTTATAACCTTTTTATTACTATTAAACTTTTAAAATTTTAAAAACAAGTGATTGGCGTTTTTCACATTGTACAACCCTGTTTGACTCCTGTCACCAGAATCAACTTAGCTGTGTGCAGACACCAGGAAAAGGTCCCAAGGAAAAGCAGCACCCGAGAGATGTTCCCAAAGCACTCACAAACTTGAGCCAGAGATTCAGATAGCGAGGATCTTTGTAGTATCGCTGCTGCCCGTGGAGGGCTTGCACTGCCCTTTCCAGAACTGCTGCCAGGTTGCCATCCTTGCCACCCCCAGGGAAGGCCTGCTCTATCCACTTGATGTACCTAGAGACAGAATGTGTTCATAGCCAGTCAGTTCTTAATAAGCATCTCTAAAATATAAAGAGATTAAGAAAAAAATAGGCATAACATTGAAACACAGTATAATAATTAAAAACAATCATAAAACTTAGTTTTCAATGAGTTTCTTATTAAATTAGAATGTGTTTTCCTTGCTTTTGCAAGGATATGTGACCATTTAACTCTTTTTTCTGAAATAAAGAAAAACTTACCGTTCCCACACATCCAGAGGATCATCTCCAGTGTAAAATCGTATTTCTGCTTCAAACTCCCTAAAACAGAACATTATTCATCCAATAAATACATTTGTATCACTGTAAGTTGATCTTGTATATTACAAATTAAGAGTTAATTATAAATTAAAAAGCACAGCCAAATCTCTCTACTGTTTGCTGTTCAAATGCTCCATTGCAAAATGAAAAAGTTGAAGTCTGTACTACACAACACCTGCACTGAGTAGTTCTAAAATCCTAGAGCGAGTTAGTAGCACAGATATCAGTTACTAAACTTCTTTTATGCCTTTTTTAATGCCTGTGAGATCAGTACAGTTAAAGAAGATATACATAAAATGAAGAGGGAGGAAGATAAGGGGAAAGGAGCTGTTATAACATCACTTACTGTTTTTTAAGCTGCAGAGCAGTGTGGCTGGAAGAGTCCTGCTGAGACAGTGCCTCTTGCAAGCTGGACATCACCCGTCCCTGCCTGAGGGGCTGCACATTCTCCTTGCTCAGCTCCCACTCGTGGCTGTCCTCCTGGGACATGACCACCTCCCCCCCAACCCTGAACGCTTCTCCTTTAATCCTGCACTTAAAAAGAAATGGACACCTGTACAGCTGGGTACTGACCTGAAACCTGACAGAGACTGCTTTCCTAAGCCCATTCACCCTGAATTCCTGTAGAGCCAAAACACACCACTTAGATACCCAACTTTTAGGAGGCTTTTAGAGGGACTTGGGGGTTTAATTCCCCCTACGGGAAATACATCTTGACAGTGAAGAACCGCAAGCAGCCAATATTAGCAGCAAAAGCCACTAAGATTAGGCCATCTCCCTCCCCGGTGATTGCTCTTTTCCATGCCCGGAGACCTCCCCCATGCTCCTCACAGGGGCTGCCCACGGCTGCGCTCCGGCCAGGGGGAGCCTCAGCCAGGCTCAGTCGGGACCCTCTGGTCCTTCACCAGCTCGACGAGCGGCTGCAGCAGGCGGGGGCACAGCCGAGCCTCGGCTCGTACCGGGGACTCCCCGCTGGCACCGGCGCAAGCCGAGGCTGTTGGTGCCCCGGGACGCATCGCCGCACGCCGGGACCGGGCATCCGGCGCTGGCCGGGCAGCCCCAGCGCCGTGCCGGGCAGGAAAATACGAGCGCCAAGTACCTCATACCCTAAAGCCCCTCAGGGATCCCACACAGACACAGCCCCTCATGGACACCCAGAGACACCCACAGCCCCACACACCTCACAGCCCCTCACGGATCTCCCCGTGCCCCTCAGCCCCGCGCACCCCACGGCCCTCAGCCCCGCGCCCCTCACGAATCCCGCAGCCGTCAGTGCCGCGCACCTCAGTACTTAGAGCCCCTGAGCCCCACAGGAATGCCACAGCTCCCCACAGCTCCTCAAGCCCTATTCACACCTCACGGCTCCTCAACCCCAGCGGGATCCCACAGCCGCTCAGCCCCTTATGGATCGCCGAGCGCCTCTCAAGGACCTCACAGCTCCACGCACCTCACAGCGCCGAAGGCCGCCTCATTCCCTTACAGACCCTACAACCATGAGCCCCGAGCACCTTGCAGCTCCTCACGGACTCCACAGCTCCCCCAGATCCTCGAGGGCCCGTCACGCCCCACAGACCCTCAGAGACTCCACAAGCCCTCAGCCGACGCCAGCCCCGCAGGCGCGCGGCCCTCACGGACCAAACAATTCTCAGTCTCGCGCACTTCCCAGCCCCTGAGGCCGCCTCGGTCCCTCAGGGACACCACACCCCTCAACCGCCGTGCGCGTCTCAGCCCACACGGCCTCACCTTCATGAACCCCACAGCACCTCAGACCGCCTCAGCCTCTAGCACCGCAGGCCGGCCCAGTCTCGCGAACCCCTCGCAGCCGCACGTACCGCACACAGCTCCCAGCGGCGCGGGCCGCCCGGACCGACACAGGACCCCCGCAGCGCTAAAGCCGTAACGGCAGCGCCGCCTCAGAATTCAAACCTCTCCCACTTCCCCATTGGCCGCGCCCCACCCCACCCGATTGGCACCGTTCTGCGCCGCCCCGGGGCATCACGGGGAATGTAGTTCCTGCCGCACCAGCGCCACCTGCTGGAAATACTAAAATTTTTTATAAACACTGCGCTCGCAGTTAATCTAAGTAGAAAGACATACTCCTGTTCCTTTTCCCGTATGTTCCCGCGCTTTCCCTCTGGTAACCACTGGCACTCACTGATTCTCCACATTATTTCTCTGTCTTAAATTCATCCTGTCATTTTTTCTGATGCTCTCACCTCATGCAACTGGAGATGTGGTCCACTTTAGTGTCACAGAAAACCTCACTTTTTGAGTATCCCTGAAAAATATATAAATACTTTGGCACTACCAAAAGCGGCTCCCAGAAGTGTAAGGCTGTGTTAATAAGATGCTAAGTCCCATTAATCACCTTCTCTCTACAAGTATAAAATAAACTAGTGATTCTGCTTTTCATATTTGAAAATGAGGACAGAAAGCATTTATTAAATTCTCTGAAAGTTATTTGGTTAAAAAAACTTGTACTAAAGTCCCACAGCACTAATGCAAAAAGCCAAGCGGGCTTGCTATTAACTCCTCAATCTGCTGAAGGCAAAATGGACCCTGAGCTAAAGAAATGGTTCTCTCCATGATATTCTGGTCTTTTCAAAAAACTTCTTCCTCAGCAATACTAAAACCACAATATGAAAGGCATGCAGGAGAAGGGGCTGTAGGTCCTTTATTGTTATTTACCTCAGTTTTTTTACACTGAGAACTTCAGTGAATGCCTCATCGCCCACTGGTGTCTCCTGACTCAGTGCTGCACTCCTGGATTCTGGACTATCTTCCTTCAGCTCACCCTGAGAGAAAGCAGGAGCTGGGACTCTCTGAGCTCCCACCCCGTGAAAGGGCGTTGAGGCCAGGTGGGCAGCCCTGGTAAAGTCACACGTGTCCTCTGGGTTGGCACAAAGGGTCTTGTTCTTGTAGGAGCCCGTCACAATTGCATCCTCACTCAAGCGTTCAATTCCATTCAGCTCATCCTGGAAATAAACAGAAAACACAGTGAAAGCCTCCAGACTGTATGACAAATCTTTCTTTTATGTAAAAGCCCAACATTTCTCTTCCCTTTCTTCCACTCCACCACCTTCCAACATGAACAGGACTTTCAGCCTTCAGGAATTTAGCACAGAATCCCAGAATGGCCCAGGTCAGAAGGGACCTTAAAGACCATCGACTTCCACCCCTCCCCATGGCAAGGGACACCTTCCACAAGTGCAGGTAGCTCCAAGCCCCATCCAACCTGGCCTGGAACACTTCCTGGGACAAGGCAGCCACAGCCACAACAGGATATTTCCTGCACAAGCTCACCATCACCCCCTTCAATTACTGCCATGCCACGCAGCAGTTTACAATCCTTGCTGCTCACACGTGATGCCAGTCCAGCCAAGTGACCCAGCCTGACAGCAGCACAGGCTGCCTTGGTGTCTCCTGGGCAGGAAATCTGCCATGGCCCCAAGTCTTTCCTTACACAGGCTCCTGCTCCTGCTGCTGCTGCTGCCGTGCTTTCCTTGGCACTCAGAGAATCCACAGGATCACCAACAGCGAGAGGCTGACGGGCACTTTTCTCATGGGCACCATCTGCTGAACAACTAAGAGCAAGTTACAGCCAGTTACATATTTATTAGAGCAGCTGCCCATCTCCAACAAATTCCACTCAAGAGTGTAAGTCTATTGATCCTTCCAATCAACCAATTTCTACTACAGAACTAGCACTAAGCAACAGAACAGTAGTATACTGCAGCTCTCCAGAATAAAGAAGAGCAGCTTAAATAGTTCTAGGTTGAAGATGAAGAACAGAAGACTATTTCCTCATCAGAGACTCTGACTAATCAAATAAAAAATACCAAGATAAACAAAACAAAACACACCCCCCTCCCCATCCATGCAGCTAACAGTTATTGCAGCTACTGCAGCAAGGGTTTGATGCTTCCGTTTGCCTTCCCTCTCAAATTGAGGTCTTCAATAATCCTACTGTAGACAAATTCTGATTTGTCAAAGTAGAGGATTCATCAAATATAAAGGAAAATGGAACAGGAGCCTGTTGCAGAAACAGACCTACACCTGTAAAGAAAAACCAAGAGGCTCTATCATATCCACAGTTCTTCCAAAACAGCATTTCCAACATTACCTAAAATAGCTAATACCCAGTCTTAAAACTATACTGTTCCTTGCAGGTGTCCATTGTACCATGAGGAAATGGATTCAAAGACAGAAAAACAAAATGAACTTATAAGATTTCAACTACATAATTTAAACCTACATGCCAAGTCTCTGCCTAAGGCCCTTAGAGATAACTTAGCCTGGTGCTCAGTTCTACCCACTCCTTCCCTCTCCCTGCTATGAAAAGCTGCTCCCTTGGTAAGTAACAAATCTCCATCCCAGAGAAATGGGCATGCCAAGAGATTTACCCTCTGATGTGGCATCACTGACTTCCAGGAGAAAGAAACAGTCTTACAGTTTAACAGGAATGCAGATTTTACACATTTGTCAGCCAAACCCTGGCACAGCCACGGGCAGAGCCACTCTGCAGTGCACAGGCAATCCCTGCTGCTCACCACTCCTCAGCATTCCTTGCTTCCATGCAATTCCAACCCCTGGGAACTGTCTGTAATACCAAACAGTCTTTGCCACTCCTCCCTCAGAAGGAGCCTGTCTGTTCCCTGGCCATCATTAGCCACAGAAAGGTAGAGCAACCTTGCAAAAGAATGTGTTTCCCTCTGCTCTAACTAAACCACCCCATCTCCTGGGATTTATCAGCATTTCAGGGAGCACTGTACAAGGAGGACTTTCACTCCTCCACTGTGTGATCATATTTTCAGGAAAATGGACATGTGTTTAATGAACCAGCCTAACCTTCTGGAACTAAAGAACAAGGTCATCTTTGTGGATAGAAAAGATGATGTTGCAAGAAGAAAAAAGCAGCAGCAAAGTTACTGACAAACATAGGGCTGTCCACCTGAGTAAAACGACACTTACCAGCATTTACCAATTAGATTAACAAAAAATGCATGCCTGCCTGGTGGGCAAAGTAGAGCTCCCAATCAAGAGATGCGTGGACCAAGCAGAGCTACCAATTTACCAATGCATGACTGTGTAGAGCATGATAAGAAGTATCTATAAATATTTTTTAGAAGCACAATAAGCGGCTTTTTCTTGATTCACATTGTATCTGCAGAGTCCTTTTTCATCTCATGCCACATCCTAAGCATCATTATTGGGATAGCAACTCCAACAGCTTATTTCAGAATAAAACTCCAGATATGCTGAGCACAGAGCTCCCAAAACAGAAAAAAACCAGCCACAAGTCTGCCTCCATTTGGGGCTGCTTCAGAACAAACAGCACTCCAAGACAGGTAGCTTGTGGTTTTGTGTAAGCACAATGAGCTAAGCTATTAAGCTAATTGCTAGATATAAATATGATATAGGCTCCTACATCATGAGCAGCACTGAACACTTCCCACATCCATTTGTATCACAGCAGAGACAGACACGACATGCCAAGGTTCAAGCAGGAAGAGTGATCTTTATTGTTCACAGCTCATATTTATAGGGTTTTCAAAAGCAGCACATTCAATCCCAATTGGCTGGTCACTTGTTGCCATTCAGCTCACTGGCCAATAGCTGCCTCCATACATGCTCCAAAGATTGGCCAGCATCCATTCCTTGCAGTTAAGTCCTTCAGCTTTTCATTGTTTTCTTCCTTAAAGTCTTCCTTTTCTCACAGGTACAGGCTGATCAAGTCAAGGTCATGGTTACTTGTGTCTGTGAGGCCTTCAGGTCAGCTGTTAGCCATCACAGTTCCCCCTTTTTGTATTTCAACTACCAAGGTGGTCTTTATCATCCTCTCAGAGCCCTTTGCAGACAGGATAACAAACATGGCACAATGTACAAAACAATTATGGTAATACAAAAAATTATAAGCCCAGTTTGAATGAGGCTCTTCACCTAGCCTGATAAACCTAACTCTTCCAGCCAGTGATCTCTCCCAGAAAATCCTCCATATAACACATGCCATCAAACTCTTCATATCTATGTCCATGAGCTAACAAAAGAAAATCAACAGCATGCCACATGCTATCTACATCTACAGCCATAGCAGTCAAAATTAAGGAAGCTTCATTTACTCTTTCTGCTACAAAGCAAGCTACCTATTTAATCCAGAAACTATTGGGAGTAACATTTTGCTTTCCTGTTCCACTTCTGTCCAACACATGTTCTGGTGTGTAATTAAAAAATACACACCCTTCTGCTGATAATGTCCCTAAAATGTCTGACTCTTGGGGTTCACATGAAGCAACAGGTAAATTGTTATCCCAAACATCCCATAGTTCCTAAGGGGGTTTTAGTATTACAAGATGTTCTGGGAAGAGCATCGCATTTTGACAACATTTTGTGTTACTTGTATACTTTGTGTGCCATTCAAGGGTACCCCCACTAAGCAGGAGTGAAAAGGTTGTTCTGGCTGTGCCATAGACAATTCTGATTCAATTCTGTCGATGGAAGGAGACCCAGACACCAGTTGGTTCATCGCAGGTCCCCTTTATTGATCGATACAGCGGGTTAAATACAGTTCATAATAAGCTTCATACATATTGCAAAAGCTGAGCTCAGGATTGGTGAGTTACATATCAGCAACTACGCCTACTTCTGCATTCTTGAGGTTAGTCTTTTGATACTTTCTGCATATTTTCAGCAAGAATCTCTCTTCCCTATCCTCATGTTGCGGCAAGGGCATCGTGTCCTTGCGTGTCATTGGTCACTGACTGCTGACTTCCCTTTAACAAAACTCTCCACACAATTCAATCTGATCAGCTGCAGAGAGCAACTGATACCCAAACATTGTTTCTGTTCCACAGCGTCAGCTGAGGGGCCCTCAGGGAGGTGCTGCTGGTTGTGATCCAGAGCAGAGCCTGGAGCAGAAGGCCCCAAGGACCTTCCCACTTGCTGCTAATGAGGCCCCACACCTCAGGCTTGGGCAACTGGATGGCACTAGAGGACTGCAATGACGGTTTTGGGAGTTTGGCGATATCATAAAGCGATGCAGTGTACACAGAGCTTTGGCCACCCTACTTTGTGGGGTTTCACCAGACATTGTCCCTTTTTGTTTTTCAAGAATGCCCTTCAAAGTGCCATGGGCAAGCTCAGCAATGGCTTGGCCTGTAGGGGAATGAGGAATGCCAGTGAGATGTGACATGCCCCATAACTGCAAGAATTGATGAGTTTTCTCTGAGATGCAGGCAGGGCCATTATCAATTTAATGGTGTGGCCAGCACTGCAGCAGAGCAAGGCCCAGCCCAGCCCTACCAGGTCATGTGGGCCACGTGGTGAAGTGTGGGCCTGATCAGTGTCAGTCACCCGGTCAGAAGCTGGAAGCAAGACAGCTTTTCCTGGGTTTTGTTTGTTTTTAAATGTGATTACACAGGGACGTCTTCAGCTTCCTTAAGTGGTTTAACAAGGTGTCAGTATTCAAAACCAGCCAGAGGATTGGTTCTGATGGGCCCAGAGGAAGCTTTTAGCAGTCCTCACAGAGAATCACTTCCATAACTGATGGATTTTCTCTTTACCTAAAAACCAAGCTTTGTTAAACCACAACATTCACCACCCCTAGTCTCTGTGAATACACATTTTAAAATTATCAAAATTATATTCAACATGCAACTTCTACTTAGAACAATAAAAAATACTAAACTAAACAGAAGGAAAAAATTGCTTACACTAACCTCCACCCCTAGACATTTCACTATAATAACAATATAAATTTTCCACTATCATTCTATTTAAACTTATTGCTTAATACTTGCTTTGCCCTTTATTTCTCCTAATTATCTCACAGCTTTCACCAATTGCCTGTATTCTCCACCAAAAGATGCAGTGGTTTCAGTAACCAGGCAAAAACATCAATTAAGTGTAATGGTTTTCGTTTGCCAATCCGAGTTTTCTGGCCAATGCACCAATTAATGAAGTGGGTCTAGCACTGGCCAAATGCCAGTGTACCCACTAGAACTATTTACTCATTTTCTGTTGTGAGATAAGGATTAGGAGGAGGGCAAAACAGCTTTTAACTAAAAAATAAGCTATGCTAAACCAGAACACTAGGGAAGTCAGGGACACCTTCAAGAATATTAAACAAGGGTGATAAATGTGGGGTAATTAACCTTAAATAGGGTCATATCCAGCTGATGATACCTAAAAGTTTTTGTGCATCATTTAATGTTTGGATCTTGGTTGAAAATTTAATTGTTTGTGGTTGTATTGTCTGATGTAACATTTTAACTCCCCGGTATTTCCATGGGGGTTGTTGTTGCACCTCTCCAGGTGCAATATGCAACTGCAACTCTTGCAGCACTTGCATCAGTTTTGGCTGAATCTGTAAAAGGCCTTCTTTGCTGCATGATTGACAGAGAGCACTGTAAATACAAATTTGGGATATCATCAAGACATAAAGGAATGGTAAAGAAACAGTTTTAAATCAACAATCAGAATGCCCCAGGTAGCAGGTATCATAGCAGGGCATGGCACTCCAGGCTGTAAAGCACCCACACTTTCCATAACTGTATTCATTTTTTTAAAGTCATGGAATAACTTCCATTTACCTGATTTCTTTTTAATCACAAACACAGGGATGTTCCATGGACTTACTGATGGCTCAATATGACCTTGATTTAATTGCTCTTTAACCAACTATTAAAGAGTGTTCAGTTTTTCTTTTTCAACCCACACAGGTCGATCAGTGAGTCATTTTAAGGCTAATCTAGGATGCTTTATGCCCTTCAGCACAGTGGCCCCTGTTAAAAATCTGTTCCCAGCCAAACCCCCCATGCTGACAAGACATCCCTTCCCCATAGGTGAGTGGCACAGCAGTAACATAGGGATGGATCGTGCCTGTCTGTTCTGGATTTTCAACTAACACAGGCTTACTACTCAAGTAACTTTGTGTGGTACCTCCAAGGCCAGATCCTACAGCTATGGTGGGCCATGACTGAGGCCATGTGTAAGCAGATATGATCATAACACCTGCTCCAGTATCTATCATCCCACTGACCTTGATGTGGGATGGATTTGACTGAGGCATTGTATGAGTACAAACCACGTTTGGTCTTCGATCAGACATGACCTGAGTCCAGTATACTTCAGGCTCCCCAGCAAAGCCAAAGCTTCAGTTTCCTCACAGCTTTGAGTCTGTTTCAGGAACACAAGACTTAAAAGGTGCAAGTTGAACAATACAACTTTTAGCTGGAATGGATACAGGAGGAGTAGGTCTTGATACCATAGCACATATTTGTCCAGTATAGTCTGTATCTGTAACTCCAGGGTGGGCAAAAAAAACCTGTAACATTGCTCTTGATCATCCTAATATTAATGTACTTAATCCCTCCCCAGTAGGCTCATGGGCCTCGAGGGGGATTTTATATACCTTCAACAAGTCTGTAAGTTATAATGCCATCGACAGACACATCCACATCAGCAGATCCTCTTCTTGTCCCTGTAAGCTGGTTGCATTGGCCTGCACTGGAGGACGGGAAGGTGCTCATGCCTGTAAGCATCTCCCTTTAGGACTCTTGTTCCTGTTTCCCTATCCACTAAGAGGCAGTCCGTTCGCGTGGAATTTAGACCAGCATTCCTTGGCAAAATGACCGGGTTTTCCGCACCGGTAACAGTTTCCCACTGCAGGCACAGCTCTCCATTTCTGGCGTGCCCCCGATGAGTTGTACCTACGGGGACAATTTGCTTTTATGTGGCCTAGCTGCCCGCATCCATAGCATTCATACGGCCTTAGAGCAGCTGCCAAGTAACCAGCCAACTTAGCCATTTCAAAAGATACAGTTCCAACATCAGCACATGCATCAATCATTTCATCTAGGGATGGATTTATTTCTTGTAATTGGTCTATAGCTTTCTTGCAGTCTTCATTTGCATTGCTTTGTGCCAATGCCTGTATCAACATACGTTTTTCTTCATCATTTGCTATTTGCTTTTCTATTGCATCTTTTAATCGTTCTATAAATTGCATATAAGGCTCTTTGGGGCCCTGCTTAATTTTTATGCAACTCTGAGTTGGCATCACCAATCCCATTTTTCCAACTTCCATCAGGGCCTGCATTCCTAAATCTCTTGCCTGGGCCAATATCAAAGGATTTAGGCGTGCTTGCAACTGAGGGTTATTTACAGGAGGCCATCCCAGAAGCTGAGAGACCTCTGCCCCAAAGCATGGATCTTGCTGCGGCACCGCTAAACTACGCAGCCTTTGCCTTTCCACGTTTTGCTTCCAGGTGGACTCAAACATCTCATATTCCTTTGGGGTACAGAGCAACCCCGCTATTTGCTTGACATCAAAGGGTGTCATTTCACATTCAGCTAGAAGCCGTAACATCCTTGTTACAGCCACAGACCCCAGGCCATGCTGGGTAGCTAGTTGGCGTAACTGGGTGAGAATTTTTAAGGCGACTCGTATATAGTATGCAGTCCCATTGTTTTGCCCCTCTTGGTCATCCAAGGACTGTGGGAACATAGGTACAGAAATTCGTTCAGCAACTTCATAATCTCCATTAGCAAATGCCTTTAATTTCATACGTTGCCAAAAGCTAACTGGATTGTATGCTGAGATAGTAGCCCCAGTCGTCCCACTCACATGCTCTTGGCCACTCAAGAACAGCCGGGGATATGGATCAGGAAGTCGTTCAGCAAGTTCAAGATTCCCACGAGCAACGGCCTCTAATTTACGATATTGACAAAATCTAACCCGGTCATATCCTGAGATAGTAGCTGACACTGGTTGCACAGTAAAATCATCCTTCTGAGGGCCAGCAGGGGGATGACAACTTGGGCCTCCCCTGTTAGGATTCCACAAATCTACTAATAGAGGGGATTCCTTGGGCTTCTCAGGCTTTGGCTGTGGACACGATGAGGTGTGGCATTCTGCCGCTCTGGGTGCTGGCAGCTCCCTGCTGGAACTGTCAGCACCAAGTGCCGCACGGCTCCCGGCTCCTGTTTCCATGCCGAGCTTGTGATTGGACCTATCAAGCACTGGAGGGGCTGTCGGCAGAAGTTTATCATCACTCCGCTCATCCGTAGGCAGAGGAGGAGAGGATGGCTTTGTGCTAACTGGGGGTGCAGGACGTGGGGGTGCAGGACGTGGGGGTGCAGGTGCACACGGCGCAGGCGGAGTTGCAGGGATGGTAGGCGTGGATGACAGCTGCTTCCCTTCTGGCTTTTCACCCGTCCTTTTCACTCGTGAACTTGATGTGGCACCTACTCCTCCAACCGCTCCCTCCTGAGCTCCACCATCACTGGGTGTCTTGGCAGGTGGAGTCTGTGGTGCCTCAGCTGCTGTTTTTGCATTTTGCTCAAGTTCCAGCAGTTTCAAGGCGTCCAGCACCAGCCTCGAAGTTTTCATAATATTTTTAGCAGTGTCATCACCTCGAAAGGCTGATTCAAAAATCAATTCACCAGCCCGTTCCCAGATTTTAACAAGAAATGCAGTTTCTATGGTGGCATCTACCCCATGGTTCCTACACCACTGCAATAAACTATGCAGAGCCTTTTTATCATATTTTATCTCTCGGCGGTCCAACATAAGGCTCCATAAATTCACTATAGCTTTTTCTTCTGCTGACACTTTAGCTTTTTCTTTGGTTGACACTAGAGATCCCATCATCCCCAGTGGATCACCTTCTTAATTTTAAGTCTTGACCTTTGCAGCTCACCACGCCGCTTACAGCTCTCTACGCTTCACTGTAGGGCCCTGCACCCACAGGTGTTTTATGAGTCAGAGGCGAACTCTCGGATTCTGGACTATCTTCCTTCAGCTCACCCTGAGAGAAAGCAGGAGCTGGGACTCTCTGAGCTCCCACCCCGTGAAAGGGCGTTGAGGCCAGGTGGGCAGCCCTGGTAAAGTCACACGTGTCCTCTGGGTTGGCACAAAGGGTCTTGTTCTTGTAGGAGCCCGTCACAATTGCATCCTCACTCAAGCGTTCAATTCCATTCAGCTCATCCTGGAAATAAACAGAAAACACAGTGAAAGCCTCCAGACTGTATGACAAATCTTTCTTTTATGTAAAAGCCCAACATTTCTCTTCCCTTTCTTCCACTCCACCACCTTCCAACATGAACAGGACTTTCAGCCTTCAGGAATTTAGCACAGAATCCCAGAATGGCCCAGGTCAGAAGGGACCTTAAAGACCATCGACTTCCACCCCTCCCCATGGCAAGGGACACCTTCCACAAGTGCAGGTAGCTCCAAGCCCCATCCAACCTGGCCTGGAACACTTCCCGGGACAAGGCAGCCACAGCCACAACAGGATATTTCCTGTACAAGCTCACCATCACCCCCTTCAATTACTGCCATGCCACGCAGCAGTTTACAATCCTTGCTGCTCACACGTGATGCCAGTCCAGCCAAGTGACCCAGCCTGACAGCAGCACAGGCTGCCTTGGTGTCTCCTGGGCAGGAAATCTGCCATGGCCCCAAGTCTTTCCTTACACAGGCTCCTGCTCCTGCTGCTGCTGCCGTGCTTTCCTTGGCACTCAGAGAATCCACAGGATCACCAACAGCGAGAGGCTGACGGGCACTTTTCTCATGGGCACCATCTGCTGAACAACTAAGAGCAAGTTACAGCCAGTTACATATTTATTAGAGCAGCTGCCCATCTCCAACAAATTCCACTCAAGAGTGTAAGTCTATTGATCATTCCAATCAACCAATTTCTACTACAGAACTAGCACTAAGCCACAGATACAGCTCCCCAGAATATAGCTAGTTCATAGAGCAGCTTAAATAGTTCTAGTTTGAAGAACAGAAGACTATTTCCTCATCAGGGACTCCAACTAATCCAATAAAAATTACCACAAAACACACCCCCCTCCCCATCCATGCAGCTAACAGTTATTGCAGCTACTACAGCAAGGGTTTGATGCTTGCGTTTGCCTTCCCTCTGAAATCCAGGTCTTCAATAATCCTACCTTGTATTCTGATTTGTCAAAGAAGAGATTCATAAATATGGAGAAAAATGGAACAGCAGCCAGTGGGGGAAGCCGACCTACATCTTTAAAGAAAAAACAAGAGACTCTACCATATCCACAGTTCTTCCAATACAGCATATCCAACATTACCTAAAATACTTAATACCCAGTCTTAAAACTACTGTCCCTAGCAGGTGTCCCTTGTACCATGAGGAAATGGATTCAAAGACAGAAAAAAAAAGTACTTATAATGTTACAGGGCTTGCAAGGGTCTTTCAGGGTGAAGAGAGAGGTGAGTATCTTGACCTCACGTTCAGAAGGCTTGATTTATTATTTTATGATATATATTACATTATTACTATGCTAATAGGAATAGAGAGAAAAGTTCTCAGAAGCTTACTAAGAATAGAAAAGGAATCTCCCCCACAAAGTTCTGTGTCCAGGCAGAAAGCAAGAACAGCTCTGCCGTGAGTGGCCAGCAAATCCAAACATTCACCCAAGACCAATCACAGGTGCACCTGTTGCATTCCACAGCAGCAGATAACCATTGCTTACATTTTGTTGCTGAGGCCACAGTTTCTCATAAAGGGGAAAAATCCTAAAGAAAGGATTTTTCAGAAAAGATTTCTGTGACATTATAAGATTTCAACTACATAATTTAAACCTACATGCCAAGTCTCTGCCTAAGTCCCTTAGAGATAACTTAGCCTGGTGCTCAGTTCTACCCACTCTATCCCTCTCCCTCCTATGAAAAGCTGCTGCCTTGGTAAGTAACAAATCTCCATCCCAGAGAAAGGGGCATGCCAAGAGATTTACCCTCTGATGTGGCATCACTGACTTCCAGTTTAACAGGAATGCAGATTTTACACATTTGTCAGCCAAACCCTGGCACAGCCACGGGCAGAGCCACTCTGCAGTGCACAGGCAATCCCTGCTGCTCACCACTCCTCAGCATTCCTTGCTTCCATGCAATTCCAACCCCTGGGAACTGTCTGTAATACCAAACAGTCTTTGCCACTCCTCCCTCAGAAGGAGCCTGTCTGTTCCCTGGCCATCATTAGCCACAGAAAGGTAGAGCAACCTTGCAAAAGAATGTGTTTCCCTCTGCTCTAACTAAACCACCCCATCTCCTGGGATTTATCAGCATTTCAGGGAGCACTGTACGAGCAGCACACTCACTGCGCCACGACCTAAGCAACACTGTTGGCATGGCAACTCCGATAGCTTATTTCAGAATAAAACTCCAGATATGCTGAGCACAGAGTTCCCAAGACAGAAAAAAAACAGCCACAAATCTGCCTCCATTTGGGGCTCTTCCACAGCAAACAGCACCCTAAGACACAGAGCTTGTGCTTCTGTGTAAACACACTGAGCTAAGCTATTAAGCTCATTAGCATATATGAATATGATACAGGCCCCCACATCATGAGCAGCACTGAACACTCCCCATGTCCTTATGCAACCTCTGCTCAAGCCTCTGTCTTCAAGCTGCAGCACTAATTGCTTCCAGCCCGACAGATTTTTAAATTCTCCCAGCTGCAAGAGAGGCTTAAGTACTCACAAAACAAGTCCCACTTTCAGGAAGCAGCTTTGAGAATCCCAGCTGCAATCCCCCATCCCAAACTCAAACTCACATCATTTGTGGCTCAGCTGACTCGTCCACATAGGGGGTGAAACTGGGCACTGGGGGGGGCACTTCCACGCCAGAGCTGCCAGTCCTGCGAGGACGCTGTGGATGGAAAGGCAACACCAACAACACAGGGATTCATTTCAGTCTCCACATCCCTCTGCATTCTGCATCTCCCTTCCCTCATCTACTGCTCATCTGGCCATTTTCTTACATAGAAAATTAAACTTGATGGAGACTTTTCCAAATTAATTCCCTTCTGACACAGTCACAGCTCACCAGCTGCACACTGGCACCTAAAAGGCTCCTCCTGCACGTCCTCACCAGCCACAGCTCCTCTTATTCTGAGGGAATGCTTATATATTGTGAAAAATGCATGTGTTTTATGATTGGCTTTTTGCAAATATTAAAATGAATATTATATGTGTTGTTAGAAAATAATGCTGTATTAATTCTCTTAAGTACTGTGTTAAATATAGTTTTAGGTTATAAAAGTTGTTAAAATAGAAACTATGCTACATAAGATACTTTGTTTAAAAGAAAGGACTCACAGTGAGATAGCAGCCACAGGACACTTAAATCTTTCAGAGGAAAAGAATTTATTGCCTTCTTATCAGAAGAAATTAACTTCTTCCCACCTCGAAGGTGCTGTTAGGATTCTGAGGAAGAAGCTGACAATGACCAGACAGAATCCTGTATGTGAATGGAATTTATGCACCATGTATGAAGTGTATGAATATGCAACAGGCTGTTGCTTTCAAGGGTTCATCCTCTGTTAACGGGGGTCCTTTTTAGGGCTCCTGCTGCCCAGAAAAAGGTACCTCGGGGTCTGTAACTCTTTGTCTATTGTCTCATATTGTCCTAATTCAATTTGTCCTAATTGTTATTACTCTAATTGTGTTCCTATTTTTTAACCATTTTATTGCTATTAAACTTTTAAAAATTATAAAAACAAGTGATTGGCGTTTTTCACATATATATTGAGGGAGATATATATACACACATTATCCTGGTCAGGCTGGGTATTCCTTATTTGCCACAGATGCCACAGTTGTCATTTTACAGCCAAGATTGTCGCAATTCTATGATAATATTCACTCCCTTTCCACCAACAACCTCCAGACTTGGAGTTTGGTTTTTTCTCAGTTTTCCCACCAGAGGCCATTGCAGCACCACAAAAATCCCTGAACAGTGTTATGAATGAAGTTCTGTATGCCTAACTAATAAACAGCAAAATTTAACTTAGCAGCAATTTCAATTGAACTGCAATTTTATATAAATGAATACAATTGTTATAGATAATTATTTATAAAGCCAAATCAACAATAAATTTTATTTCATGACCAGGATTCGGTCTCCGATAGGCGCAACCAAAGGGGCAGCGTCGAGCCTGGGAACACAGATCCGAACTCGAGGGCTGGGGATCCCCTCTGCTCACCAATGCTGTCTGTGAAATACAAAGCTGTGTTTCGTGTCAGGCACACACAGGCAATGTGTGCATTTGTGATTGTGATATGTGTGGAGACCAACAATGGGACAGTTGCGAATTCTAATAACATCTGAGGAAAGTAAAGTATGGAAGAAGGCCTTTGAACATATCTGTTGTTTGCAATTAACCTTGGTTGATTTAGGAGCATTGGAATTAAAGCTTTAAGGGTGTTGCTTTTTGCTTGTAGCTAATCCTTAAAGAGTTCTGCAATAATAACCTTTTGAAGTATAATTTTAGAATATTGCTTGTATCCTTGAAACTATAGCTTTGGAATATATATAAAGGAAATATGCTTATCTCAGGCCTTAATAAAGCAGAGAAAAACAGCTTGAGAAAGGATGAACATCACCTCAAGGGTTTATAGTTTCGACCAAGCGAAGCTGGACATCACTGTTATGAGATTTATAGTCTCTGCAATCAAAAGGTGTACCCACATCTGGGGAGCTGGACCCCACCAGATGGGATTTGTCTTTCCTCTTTTGGAAACCAGACCACCACCATCTGGGGATACTCCTTTTCTCAGGATACATCCTGAGAAAAATTAAATCACAATAGTGTATAGAATTGTGACATAAAAATTGGGACTAGAAACTGCTGATGAGTAGAAATTAGAACCGAAACTGTTGAGAAAGCTTTTGAGTACCCCTATAAATACCTGTAACCTTTAACTGTCAGTGTGCAGTTGGAGGGAAAAATTCCCCAACTGTACTCAGCGCTGTATTGCTCATACTTTACCATATTAATTAATAAATTGATTGCTGCTTGAATATTGGCCTAGTCAAGCTTCTTATTTATAACATGCCTCTACCGGGCTCTGCCTTCAAGGCGGGAAGAAGTTCATTTCTTCTGATAAGAGGGCAATAAATTCTTTTTCTCTGAAAGATTTAGGTGTCCTGTGGCTGCTATCTCGCTGCAAGTCCTTTCTTTTAAACAAAGTATCTTACATAGCATAGTTTCTATTTTTATAACCTGAAACTATATTTAACACAGTACTTAAGAGAATTAATACAAAAACTATATGGGGTTTTTTTGCTTGAGGCAGAGTTTCTCCTATTCCTCATTTCGCTTTACATATTCATGCAGTTTCCTTTTCTCTGTGCTGGGCTGGACAAAACCGTTTCTGGGAAGCATGAATGCTGATTGTCCTGGTATTGGGATGCACACCTTCGATTACTCTATCTTGATCATGGATATTTATCAGGTGTTCATAGCTTGGGTGTCTCTGCACTGTCCTGGGAAAGGGCCCATCTCCACACAGAGCCCCCGTCTTTTCATTTGCTTATTAGGTTTTTTCTCCTGGCTGCAGTCTGTGATTTCACAACTGGTGAAGCAATCTCTCAGGGGGCTGCTTGTGGTTTTAAATCTTGAAGAATATTTTGTACAAGCACAACTTATTTCATGAATATTTTACACAGGCACGAATTATTCCCTAACATATATCACAATGTGGAGAGTTTTGTTAACAGTTGGTTAGCTGAGAAAGGCCATGTTGACATAATGCCGCTGGTTAAGCTTGAAAGGGAAGTCAGCAGTCAGTGACCAATGACACGCAAGGACACGATGCCCTTGCCGCAACATGAGGATAGGGAAGAGAGATTCTTGCTGAAAATATGCAAAAAGTATCAAAAGACTAACCTCAAGAATGCAGAAGTAGGCGTAGTTGCTGATATGTAACTAACCAATCCTGAGCTCAGCTTTTGCAATATGTATGAAGCTTATTATGAACTGTATTTAACCCGCTGTATCGATCAATAAAGGGGACCTGCGATGAACCAACTGGTGTCCGGGTCTCCTTCCATCGACATCACACAATCAAGTGTATTAAATATAACCAAGCAAATAAAAATGTGGCTGTGATTAATTAAGTATGATTAAGGTTTGTATAAAGCATAAGCAAAACCGACCAGGGTACGGGGAGGGCTTCTCACCCTGACCCAGTACAAAACAAAGTAATCCAAACTACACTTCCATACTGTGTGCCAATACATATTCATCAGTATTTTCCCATAAATCTTCTCCTATTTTCAATTCCTGAAATCCATGTCACTATACTGCATAGACAGCACATGCTGCAGTTGTTGCTAGGGGGTCTCCTGGCTTTTCAGGGGCAGGCTTGCTGCCTTCCTCGCTGTTGTCTGAATAACCTCACAGGCTGCACAGGCACACTAAGCTGTGTGTTATGTAAGTAAGCATTATGTTCCAAACAAGCCTTATTATTCCATAGATAAAACCACAGCTTGGATTCCTCACCTGGAATCATCTCAACTTAGCTCTGTTTTGGGATCTTGCTTATCTCAGTATTACATCCTGTTTTTCACATGTAACAAAGAACTCTGTTCATGCCAAGGCCAATTCTGTTTTGGGATCTTGCTTATCTCAATCCTACTTTATAACTTTATAACAATTATTTTCTAAAATATTGATAGAGTTACAATTTAGTTAGCACAAATCATATCCACTTATCACACACAGTCCTCATTTTACAGCCAAGATTGTCCCAATTCTAGAATATTCATCATCCTGTCCACCAAGAGCCTCCAGACTTGGAGTTTGGTTTTTTCTCATTTTTTTCATCAGAGGCCATTGCAGCACCACAAAAATTCCTTGGCCATTTCTGAGATCTGACAATGACTGGGAGAGGGGCTCTGCTTGGTGCAAGCAAGAAGCCAATTTATTGTTCTACAGCTCAGTTTATGTACTCTTACAGCTTTAGGTGGAATTTTCCACTGCCAAAGTGATAACCACAATATTTATGTTTCCTGGTAACATTGCTTAACCACAGACTTGCATGATTTGCTTTAGACAAAGCACAATATTTTTCTGGTTTCTCTTGTACATTTCTGTTTGCTGTTCCCAGGGCTTTGGGCCCACCAGGTGCAAGATGACAGACTGTGCAGTGCTTTTTGTTCTACTGCTCAGCTGTCCCCCACAGAGGTCCCTTAGTAAAGAGAAGAGGTGGAATTTAGTCTGGCAACACACTACTCTCATCTGCCTATTTCAATTCCCTGAGACTCTTCAGCACAAAATAAGTTACATGGTGGGAATCCTTCACAAACTCACTCCTCTTTTCCATCATTTCCCAAACTGCTTCCTGAGGCATCTTGAAATCAGCAGTAAGAGAAATCCTTTCTTCCCTGTGCAGGTTTTAATATGTCAGAGTATTCACCAAAGGTTATTCTTGCACTGCCCTTCAATGGAGTGGAATTAAACATCCTTGCCTCTTCTGCCAGAAACAGGATATTTTATTTAATTAAATCTAAGAAATTTCATTAAGTGGGGAGCAGAGACTACTCCAAGGGCAGACATTAAAAGAAATATGGAAGCATTCGGAGACCAGAATGAATGTTTTAAACAGCACAAAGAGACCGGCAAAATAAATTTTATATTATAATTCCTCACTCTTCTCAGCTATATTAAGCTTATGATTTACTGAACTTTTCCACTAATTTAATGTTATAAATGGCTATTTGGTAGTTGGCTCTCACTGCTATTTATATGTTTTAATTAGAGAATTGCAATTCCTTGCAAAATAATTATTTTAAGTTTTAACCTGTTTTAAAGTACGGAAAAATTAGTAATAGCTTATGGGCAATGCAATCAGAGAAGCAAGGCTTTCACAAGATGTAAGTGGGCTTGCAAAAGATGTATTTTAAGATATGCTTGCTGCTGCAAAACATACATTTAAAATAGCATAAGTAGAGGAAGGAAAACCACAAAAGAAGCACCAAGCTTAAAGTGCCAACACCAGACCTTCAGAAGAACCCTGTAAACTGCTGAAGTTTGCAATCATTGAATTGTGCAAAAGGAATGGAAACCTGAAGTAAGAAGTGAGGTCAAGGAGCCCAAAACAGATGTACAACAAAAACTGAGGAAGTGATGCACCTGCAATGCTATAAACAACCCTGGGCTGAAGAAGGGAGAGGGTACTGGCTTTACCAGGCACTCAGGCACTTGCATGTATTGCTTTATGTTTTATCCTTTCCAAATAATTTATCAAACTCTTATAGAGTGGGCTCAGTTTCTCACATTTAACCAAACTGCTTTCCATCTGAAAAGAATGTTCTTGGAGTTTCCAAGAATTTTAGCCTGGTTGCATCCCTCCCTCATTCAAGTTTTTCTTACCAAGCTCCACTTACAACAATGTCCACATTGAAAAGAGGAAAATACATTTGTTACCTCGATACCTGAAGTTTTTAGCTTTCATGTATTCTTCATGTATTTGGAGTTCTGTAGACTGTTAAATGCCTCAGTGTAACTTCCAGTACTTTTCCACCTTTCTTTCCCACAGGGAACAGGCCCTTATTGACACATTCCTAAAATTTTGTTATCTCTTGCCTGGTACTTCTCCAAGCACATTTTATTTTGCACCACACAATCGCTGGCATAATGAAGGCAGCTGAAGAGGGCAGAAGCCAGGGAGGAGATTACCTCTCCAACTGCTTCTCTCATTGGACAACACTGGCCTGATATTCCAACTGCCCAATCCCATCAACTGTAAGGATTGAATTCTGAGCTGGGTTTTATCATATTGTATCCTTGAAGGTTTGCAAGGAAAGCTTTGTTTTTACATTACCATTCTAACATGGTCTGGAAAAGTTTGTGTTCCAGCACATGACCAACAGAACAAACCACAGGGGACACAAGTGTGAAACATGTTATGGAATAATTTGTGCCTGTGTAAAATAAACACAAAATAAGTTGTGCTTGTATGAAAAATTCTTAAAGATTTAAAACCACGAGCCGCAGCCTGAGAAAGAGATTGCTTCACCAATTGTGAAATCACAGGTGGTAGCAAAGAGAAAAAACCTAATTAGTAAATGAAACCACGTGGCTCTGTGCAGAGATGGGCCCTTTCCAGGACAGTGCAGAGACACCCAAGCTATGAATACGCGATAAGTATCCACGATCAAGACAGAGCAGTCAAAGGTGTGCATCCCAATACCAGGTTCCCTTAACTCGACAATCAGCATTCATCCCTTCCCAGAAACTGTTTTGTCCAGCCCAGCACAGAGAAAAGGAAACTACACGAATATGAGAAGTGACAAGAATAGAAGAAACTCTGGCCCAGAAGGAAAAACCCGAGTATAAAATTAGCCCAGCAGAGGCAGCAGTGGTGAACAGAGAGAGTTCAGAGCTGTGGTCAGCAAGAGCTAATCCCGGGCTCGACACTGACCCTTTGATTGTGGCTATCGGAGACAGAATCCTGGTCATGAAATATGAATTTTTTATAGATTGATTTGGGTTTATCATTTATTATTTATAACACAAGCATCATAAAGTCACCCTAGGGCATCCAGGCATCAGCCTCGTGCCTTTCTATTCTTCTCAGCTACAGAGAACATGGCAACACTGGGGCTTATCCAAGCACCTGTGAAACAAACCCGATCTCACAGGATTGATTCCCTTCACACAAGCTCTTCCATCACTTCTCTACAACAGCCTGAACACCTGTAGCACAGCTGTTCCTTTTGATGTCTACTTGAAGCCATTGGAAGCTCCTCTCTGTCATCCAATTGCCAGGATAAATATTCCATTGATACTGCTCTTGAATTCTTTTGATCTGCGCTCTTCTCTTTTCCTCACAAGCACTTCAAAACAAGACTTGCAGAAAGCTGCACAGCCCTTCTTTGCACAAGGCAGCCAACAAGTTCTTCCTTCAGCTTCTAGTTTCCAAAATAATTCAACTCTTACATTTCTCTCTTACACATTTAACTAATGCCTGCCTTCTCTCATATTTTACCTCTTACATTCCTTTTCTGCCCTCCAAACATTTCAGCAGGCCACCTCTGCCAATTCTTCTCTTGAGCAAGAATTTCCTTTTCTTGAGTTTAAAACTCCCCAGAGAGTTTTTCAACCTTATTCAAACAATATCAGCCTGCTAAACTTGAACAGAGTACACATGGCCAGGGACTCTTTAGGAGAGCAACCATTCACGAGGGATGCAGTGACAGGACAAGGGGGAATGGCCCTAAGCCAAAGGAGGGTTGCTTTGGGTGAGATATTGGGATGAAATTCTTCCCTGGGAGGATGCTGAGGCCCTGGCACAGGTTGCCACACAGAAGCTGTGGCTGATCCATCCTTGGGAATGTCCAAGGCCAGGTTGCATGGGGCTTGGAGCAACGTGGGCTAATACAAGGTGAAACCAGATATCTATAACATTCTCTCTAATCCAAACAATTTCACAATTTTATTATTAAATCTGTATTTGCAATAGACACAAACCCCAGGCAAGGGGGACCTCTGCTTCGAGGTTTAGAAGTCATTAACTTCCACACACCTTCCTCTCTTTTCCCCATTCATTTTCAGCCACCTTACTCTGCTGGATTTCTAAAGTCCTGCACCGATTTCTTTCTGCAGGCTGGACATCTCTTGTCCCTGTCAGAGGAGCTGCACACTCTCCCTTTTCAGGAGGGAGTGGCTGTCTCCTGGGACACGACCACCTCTCCTTAAATCCTGCGTTTAAAAAGAAATGGACACCTGTACAGCTGGGTACTGACCTGAAACCTGACAGAGACTGCTTTCCTAAGCCCATTCACCCCGAATTCCTGTAGAGCCAAAACACACCACTTAGATACCCAACTTTTAGAGGGACTTGGGGGTTTAACTCCCCCCTACGGGAAATATATTAAAAAAGTGCCCATCTTGACAATGAAGAACCGCAAGCAGCCAATATTAGCAGCAAAAGCCACTAAGATTAGGCCATCTCCCTCCCCGGTGATTGCTCTTTTCCATGCCCGGAGACCTCCCCCATCCTCCTCACAGGGGCTGCCCACGGCTGCGCTCCGGCCAGGGGGAGCCTCAGCCAGGCTCAGTCGGGACCCTCTGGTCCTTCACCAGCTCGACGAGCGGCTGCAGCAGGCGGGGGCACAGCCGAGCCTCGGCTCGTACCGGGGACTCCCCGCTGGCACCGGCGCAAGCCGAGGCTGCTGGTGCCCCGGGACGCATCGCCGCACGCCGGGACCGGGCATCCGGCGCTGGCCGGGCAGCCCCAGCGCCGTGCCGGGCAGGAAAATACGAGAGCCAAGTACCTCATACCCTAAAGCCCCTCAGGGATCCCACACAGACACAGCCCCTCATGGACACCCAGAGACACCCACAGCCCCACACACCTCACAGCCCCTCACGGATCTCCCCGTGTCCCTCTGCCCCGCGCACCCCACGGCCCTCAGCCCCGCGCCCCTCACGAATCCCGCAGCCGCCAGTGCCTCGCCCCTCAGTACTCGGAGCCCCTGAGCCCCACAAGAATGCCTCAGCCCCCCACAACCTCTCAAGCCCTACACAACTCACGGCTCCCCGAGCGCCTCTCAAGGGCACGGCAGCCATCAGTTCCCCGAACTTCACAGCCCCTCAGAGACACTACTGATAACTCGAGGGCCTCTCACAGATTTCACAGCCCCTCAGCCTCCATCTCCGACCCCACAGGCGCGCAACCCTCACGGATCCCACAAACCTCACTCCCGTGTATCTCACAGCCCCTGAGACCACCTCAGTCCTCCATGGATCCCTCAGCTCTGCATACCTTTAAGCCCACAACACCTCAGCCCTCACCCCCGCACGGACCCCACAGCTCCTCCAACCGCCTTAGCCCAGAGCGCTGCAGGCTCCGGCAACCCTTTCCGGACCCGCCTCCCACCCAGCCGGACGTACCGCACACAGTCCCCGGCCGCGCAAACCACCACAGCAGACGCAACACCTTGCGCCAGCCGAACAGCCAAGTACTGCCGCAGCCTTAATATTCAAGCCTCTCCCGCCTCCCCATTGGCCACGCCCTTCTCCCCGCCCCGCGTGATTGGGTCCGCCGTCCTGCGTCGCCCCGAAGCATCATGGGAAATGTAGTTTTCATCTCACCGGCGCCAGCCGGCGGGGAAAAATAAGTCATTTTAAAATGAATGCGCTCGCAGTTAGTCTCATCTGAAAGGCATACTCCTGTTCCTGCTCGCGTGTGTTCTCGCCCTTTCAATCTGCTAACCGCTGGTACTTGCTGACTCTCCACGTTATTTCTCTGTCTTAAATTCATCCCATCATTTTTTCTGAAGCACTCACTTCATGCAACTGGAGATGAGTTCTGCTTTGGTGTCACAAAAACCCCTCATCTTTTGGGCGAAAAATACATAGTTTGCCGCTCCCAGAAGTGTATGTGTTAATGTGATCCTCAGGCTCATAAACTACCTTCTCTCCAACAGCATTCCAAGAAACAACTTATTCGTCTGATAGGCTGCAGTAACACACAGGAGCCTGGAGTGACTGGAAGCGTTAAGGCCAGGTTGGACGGGGCTTGGAGCAACCGGGGATAGTGGAAGGTGTCCCTGTTCATGGCAGAGGGTGGAATGGAATGGGTTCAGGGTCCCTTCCCATCGGGAACATTCCATGATTTTATGAATATGTCATCACTGCTTCCAGTGCCGGAGCACGACCGGGAAGTAAGACAAGATTTTTCCTGCTCGTTGACAGGGCTGAGGGAAGAGCTCAGGAGAAACAACGGGGGCAGAGGGTGAGCGCCGGCAGAGGCCGCACGCCGACAGCCTGTCCTGCAGCACCCCCTCGTGTTCCTGCCGGGAACTGCAATGAGCCGGGACTGCCTGTTCGCCTCTCTGAGACCTGAGCTCTTCATCAAATCCAGCATCTGCAGGGTCTCAAGGCTACAGGTGTCCTGTTCCCCTCTGCATTAGTGTTATGTTTGCCCAATTATCCCATCAAAAAAACCAAACAATATTTAAAGTAGCAGCAATTTTAATTAAATAGTTTAGAAAATCTATAAATAAGGGATAATTTGGTTCAAATCATAGCGCATAAGCAAAAGATACCGCGGGGTACGGAGGGCAGAGTTCTGGGACCCTTGTCACCTCACGTACAAGCTTGCCAAGTGAAAGTCACCCCTTATATGCCATGTGTCAATACCATCTCCTCCCATTTTCGGTTCGTCACTTTTCTATCTCCACCCTCATTACCACCTTTACCACGCATGCGCCACCACTCGGTTTGGTGGTCGCACAAGTCTTTGGGGGTCGTCACTGATGAAGGCTCTGTAGTCTTCTTCGTTGTCCTTTAATTCACCTTTGGGTTACACATGCGCACCAAGCCAGTACAATGTAAGCCAAGACTAACATATCACTATATCTACATATCAAGGCAATAAATCCCTTATAATTAGCATTTTCTGGGACCCAACCAGGTTCTTTGCTCATTTTTAGCAACCGTATCTTCAGCTTCTTTCCTGTGGTCCTTGAGAACATCTGCTGGGAAGGGGGGGGTGGAGCCCCTCCTCTCCCTCTCTTCTTTGGCATTACAATTTTTAACTATTTTATTGTTCTCAAATATTAATTACTGTATCAATATTGATTACCGTTTCAATTTTTATCAGCACGAATCATACCTATTTATCACAATTAGGATCTGCAAACGCTGACGTATGAGGCAGCTGCAAAAAGAAATTGTCATGGACTTGGACAGGAATATCCTGCCAGGAACATAGATTAGCTGCCTGCTGTTGTTGGAAATGTGCTCAATGACAAAGATATTTGTCATAAAGAAAACTGAATGAGCAGAAAGCAGGGTTTTTTCACATCTGCCCTTGACTCACAGACTCTGGAGGCCTTTGTGATGCTTGTGACTAATGAAGTTTTTGTATGCACAGAAGAGACGAACTGTGATATAGTGTTGGTGGGACGTTGTTTCTGCATGAAATGGGCAAGAAACTCATGAGAGACCCAGGATTGGGGATGGCAGGAGGGGCGAGGCGGTGCCAGAGGGGCCCGGTCGATGCGAAAAATGCGTATTTTATGATTGGCTTTTGGCAAATATTAAAATTAATATTATATGTGTTGTGTTAGAAAGTGATGCTGTATTAATTCTCTTAAGTAGTGTTTTAAATATAGTTTTAGGTTATAACAAAATGTTAAGATAGAAACTATGCTATGTAGGATACTTTTTTCTAAAGAAAGGACTCGCACCGAGATAGCAGTCACAGGACACCTAAACCTTTCAGAGAAAGAGAATTTATTGTCCTATTATCAGGAGTAAGTAACTTCCCGCCTCGCTCAATCGGGACGACGCCGTTAGGATTAAGAGGAAGAAGTTGACGATGACCAGACAGAATGTATTTGAATGGAATTTATGCATCATGTGTGAGATGTACGAATATGCAACAGACTATTGTTTTTAAGGGTCAGTCCTCTGTTAACGTGTGTCCTTTTTCGAGCTTATGCTGCCCAGAAAAAGGTACCCGGACGTCCGTAACTCTGTTTCTATTGTCTCATATTGTCCTAATCCAAATTGTCCAAATTATTATAACTCTAATTGTATTACTCTTTTTATAACCATTTTATTACTATTAAACTTTTAAAAATTTTAAAAACAAGTGATTGGCGTTTTTCACAGTCGAGCTGTGCGGGGCTGTGATGTCAGTGTGCGTTTGTGCGTGTGTGACGGACAGCGACAATCGTCCCTCCCACGGCGGCGGAGACGGCCGCAAATGGAATCGGCAACGCCCAGGAGGGCGGCCCGGGCCGGAGGTGGCGGAACGGCTCGGACCCGGCTGCTGCCAGCACACAAAATGGCGGGTCCGGGCAGAACTCACGTGATACCACACCTAAGATGGCGGACCCTTACCGGAAGCGCCTTCTGCCAGCACACAAGATGGTGGAGTTCGGGCGGAACTCACGTGATACCACACATAAGATGGCAGGCCCTTACCGGAAGTGACTTTTGCCAGCACACAAGATGGCGGAGTTCGGGCGGAACTCACATCACCACACCTAACATGGCGGGTTAGGTGTATCGCGCCCTTTCCAATGTGGCGACGTTTCGCGCACGCGCTTTGAGTAGGGAGAAAATGGCGCCAAGAATGGACCCCATGCCCAGACAGGCGTCCTGGTGGGGACGGCGGTGTTGATCAGAGGCGCCGCGGGCAAGCGGGAGGCGGCGGCAGGCAGTGCCGGGGCAGCCTCTGTGCCGGTCGCTGAGGCGAGAGGCCCCCTGAGCGGGCACGGCACGGGCCCGGCTCTGAGGGAGCCACGCCGAACCCGAACCCCAAACCCCGGCCCTGCCCCGGTGAGCGGCCGGAGCGGCTGCTGCGTCAGGCCCCCGGGGAGATCGTTCGTGGCCTCAGCCTGGGGAAGACATGAAACGAGAAAATGATCGAGAAAATAACACAAACAGCCTCTTCTGGACATGGTGGTGTCGGTCAAAGGCTCTGTGTCAGCACAAGTCTGTAGAGCCCCTCTGAGGCAGACACTGCCCGAGGCCCCTACTCCGGGCAGAGATGGAGATTTACCTCTGGCTGTTATTCTGGGTCAGTGACAGTTTGTCCTGGTAATTGGTGCCGTTGAATGTCCTTGCTGCAATATTCCTTCACACAGGGTGCCCTGTGCCAGCACTTACAGCCCCTATGCTCAGGTGTGATTAATTAAGGTCTTTTAGTCCTTGTTATTAATCCAAGTAAATAATTTCTGTAATTTCTAGCAACATGCCTGGTCTGGTGCCCTTAATCCTGACAGGGTTGTACAGAGGTTTGATCACACCTCTAAATCAGTTTTTCTCCCCCAAAACCCAGTTATACTGACTGAGACCACACACAGGTGATGCCCTCGAACTCTTGGGTTAATGTTAATTCTTGCCAAATTATGAGGTTAAATTCCAGTGGATCTGTACCAAAACATAGAAGCCCTGAAGTACAAACAGCTGTGCTGCAGGACCTGGTGGCAATGCTGTGCCCCTGCCAGGACCTGTTCAGGTGTTCCAGTGGACCATCGGGTCCAACTGCTGCTTTTGTACAGCCTTGTCATGGTTTGCCCATGTATTTGAAACTCAGCTATCCAGGCCATAACACCCTTCCTATTGAATGTCAATCCCCAAACCCAAAAGGAAATGTGTGGTTTCAGAGCTTTTGCTGAGTTTCTCAGACTGTCAGTGACAAACCATTATGAGAACCCAGTGAAAGAGACAGACATGGATTTACAAAACCCAGTG
This sequence comes from Melozone crissalis, assembly GCF_028551555.1. Taxonomy (NCBI): domain Eukaryota; kingdom Metazoa; phylum Chordata; class Aves; order Passeriformes; family Passerellidae; genus Melozone; species Melozone crissalis. Next base: position 4,137,928 of record NW_026535796.1, on the reverse strand, counting down.
AAAGAGACAGAGATGGATTTATAAGTATAACTTAACTATTTTAATAACTCTTGTACAGTGCATGGTTATATCATTGTCTCCTTCGCTCAGATACATCAATGTACAGTACTTTATAGCAGAGTCTGCAGGCAGTACAAACAGAACAGATGCACAGCTCAGTCGCATGGAAATTTGTAAAAGTGACCTCTGCAGTGAGGCCTGCTGAGAAGTTTGTTTTGGGAAGGGCTCCTGTGGCTCCCAGCTTTACAGAGCTGTCGTGTACACTCCTGTTAAAATGCCAGATAACTGTAATTCCCTGTGCTTTGCTTTCCTCTACACCCCAGGACAAGAAGGTGGGGTGTTTCCTAGCTCAACATTTGGTTTTATTTTCATTTTAGAAACTCTTTTGCCTCCTGTGCTTGCCATCCTGCTTCCCTTCATCCTCTTCCAGAGCCAGGGCTTCTCAGGAGGATTGTCCTCTTCATCCCTCCCTGACAAGGTGAGTGCCCTTCTCAGATCCCAGCAGGGCTGTGACCAAACCCAGGATCCCCCCCTGCCTGCACCCTGATTCTGCTGCTGCCAGCAGCGTCCTCTTTCAGATGAAGAAAACAGATTATCCATGGGAGACAGTCAGGAATAAAGCAAACCTGAGGTGCTCTGGTGCTCTCAGATCGAGACACGAGTTCCCCAACGCTGTGTTAAAGCTTTTCCCATTAAATGTGCAAGGACAGACACAAATTTGGGCAAAGACTGAGCAGTGCTGAGAGAGAAAAGCCAACTGTCCCTGGGCTGTGGGCAGGTCTGGAGCTGTGTTTGCTTCACTGCTTTGCAATCAGCTTGGTCTGTCAGGTAAACAGAGACAGAAATGCAGTGTGCCAAACTTGCTGTGGACAGGAAGTACGCTGCTAGCTTGAGTTTTGAAATTGTGAGTAAGTTTTGGAAGCATAATCACTAATTCTGCCTCCAGGGAGAGAGATTTTCCTCACCCCCTATTTACAGATTGTTATATAGAAATGCACATAACTTTATGAAGGAAAACAGGAAGTCAAGAGCAACACCCTGTGCTAAATTAGATTTTTTTTCCTTGTGCCCATTTTTTGGAGTTAAACCTGCCTTTCCCAGTGTGCTTTGGAGTTTCAGCTATTTGGGAATAACTTCAGCTGAGTTTCTACAGTGAAAAGCTGAAGGTGGGGACGAGTGACCAACACCCTGGGAAGGGCTGTGGGTGTGCCTGGGACAGGAGCAAATGGTCAGGGCTTATCTTCTCCTGGTCTGAGGCCGGGTTTGGCAGCCCCACAGCATTCCAGGGCAGGATCAGTGGCCCAGGGAAGGGCTGCACAGCTGCCCTGAGCCCAGGCCTGTGCATCAGCAGCAGTGGGCAGGTGGAGCTCACCCATGTCCACGTTCAGATCCCTTTGTTTGTCACTCCTGCTCCTTCCTAGGCACTGAGAGCTCATTTCAGCTGCTCAGAGACAGCACCAACTGGTCTGTGGATTTAGGGAAGCAACCAGACTTTGGGAATGTGTGTTGCCATTCCAGCCTTGTCCAGTGAGGGGCACAGGGGACAGGAGGGGGACAGGGAGTTGTCACCGGGCTGTGCTCGTGGGCTGCAGGGGACACCTGCCCTGAAGTGGGGCTGCCTTAGGCTGCCCCTCCCTGGCAGTGTCCAAGGCCAGGCTGGACAGGATTTGAACAACTTGGGCTTGGGAAAGGCGTCCCTGCCCGTGATGGGGGGGAACAGGATGAGCTTTAATGTCCTTTCCTTGAACCCAAAGCAGTGCAGGGTTGTTCCTGCAGCCTCATTTTCGGGGTGCAGGCTCCAGGCCCTGAGCTGGCCCCTCCTGAGCTGTGTGCCAGCCCTGCTCTGCCAGCCAGGGCTGGGAGCAGGGACAGCCCTTGGGGAAAAGCTCTGGGGTCTCTGTTTGAATCCAGCCCTTGTCGTCCATCCAGCCCCGCGGGAATCCTGCTCCGATCGCATGCACGGAAAATCTCAGTATAAAATACATAGTTATAAAAAAAATACTTCATGCAAAATTAAAACACCTTTCCCAGTGGGATATGGTCTTGTTGCCAACCCTTCCCCAGAGTGTTCAAGGAATTGTCACTCTGATGGCAGCTGGAGCCCAAGGGGAGCTCTGCTGCCTCCGGCCTGGGCCGGCAATCATTGCTTTCATTCCCTTTTTTCTGCACTACTGAGGGCTAAGAGCTGAAATAAAGCAGAGAGACTTTAATTAGCAGAATCAATCCTTTCCTGGCGGCGCTTCATGATCTCTTGGAGCTCTGACTCCCCTCTGCTTTTCTGGAATGGAAACAAAACAGCAAGTTTGGATTTGAACTTGAAGCTGTGGTTAAATTACAGTATTTAATGAATGCTGTGGGAGTAGGGCTAGTTTCAAAGGGATAGGTGATATCAGTAAAAAGCAGATTAATTAGTGGAAACAGGGAGATCTTATGGATTTGGGGCCTTCTAGCTTAAAAGAACTTCAGAATTTTTATGTGTATTTTATTGCTTGTGTAGGTTTGGTTGCATTCGTTTTTCCCCCAGTTGTGTTTCTTAAAATGTGTGTTTAATGAGCTATGTGCCACTGCTGGTACAGCCCCCCATTCCAGCAGGAATTGCCCAGAAAAACACTCACCTCCAGCTGGTTCTTCTCCACCGTGATCTTGCTGTACACTCTGTTCCCCTCATCACCACACACCTTCTTCAGCTCCTCTCTGTTGAGGGAGAAGAGCTGAGCTCCAGTGAGAATGCCCAGGTGTTCCACGGTCCTGGGGAGACACAAAGTGGGGGATGATGGTTGTGCTGCAGTGGCCTCGTGCCAGAGGTGAGGAGTGGGAGATGGGAGGCTGGGAGCTGCACTGGGGTCGTGTCACAGGCCCTGGGGCTGTGCCAGGCTGGCAGCTGTGATTCCAGTGGCATCTCAGGCCGTGGGTTTAGTTCGTGGATTGTTTTTCTCCAAGAAAATGTTTATAAGAAAGAAAGGGAGTGAGTTTGGGCTCTGGGTATGCTGGTTATAGAGCCTGGGTTTAATAGGGTTGCAATCTAATTTACAGCACAGGCTCTGTAGGTAAATCCCAGTGACTTGTCCCAGGTGAGATGGTGCCAGTGGCCTCCCCAGCTCCTTCTCCAGGGAAGGACGAGCGTTTCATGTGGTAACAGAGCAAATCTTACTCTTTGCTGAATGACTTGGCCTCCAGCCAGGCTTTGACTTCTTCAGTGCTGGATTCAAAGGTGAGGGGCACAAAAACTTGCTGAGGCTTTTCCACTTTGAAATTCCTGTGGGGAGGCTGAATTTTATTGTTTGTGATCTTCTTTAGCAGCTCGTCGTTCAGCTCATCCATTTGGTGAATAAGTTCTGCAGAAACAGGTAGGGAATGAAATCTTCAGTCAAAAATCCCATTAAATGTGTTGGTGGGGAAATTGTAAGGAAAATGGGGGTGTGCCCCACAATATTATTTAAATTCCGCCCAGAAAGGTGGTTCCCATTTTCCTGAGCCCAGTGTTGCCCTCCCATCACCCCTGGGCTGTTGCCTGGTGTGGAAGGACAGATGTGTGAGGATCTACAATTGGAGAGTTGGGATTGAGACCTTTTCTCCTCTCTGCTACTTCTAGTCAGTGATTTGCTGATCCCAGAGCTCCAGGTTTTGCTCCACAGTGGAACAGAAGTGGCAGGAAGCACAAACTGGGAGTGAGGAGCACACTCATGATGAGATGAGCTTGAAGGTCCCTGTGACTCTGGGAAAACTCCAGTGACACTTCATCCAGTGTCACTTTCCCCATGAAACTCCTGAGGACTGCAGAGAATAACTGGGTGTTTGAACAGATTGGTGTCCTTGTATTGAGGGGCTTTCCATCGTCACAAAAGGGCTCCTCCTTCCAAGAGTGGACAGGGTGGGATAAGGGCTGAGGAGAGTGGAGCCCCTGGTTTCTTTCCTGCTCTGTGACCCCCACAACATGTCCAGGGTGAAGGAGGGACGTGGATCTCCTGTTTGGCTGGGAATTCTGTGGAACCACATAAAGGAACCAGCCCGGCAGGCACTGCATGTGTGGCAGGATATGAGCAAAAGGAAAGGAGAGAAAGGGATTGACCTGAGCTCTTCCTTAGACACATTTAAATGCTTTGAAAGAGAAAGAAAACTCTCTCCTTGGGAGGAGGAGGAGGAAGGTCAAGCTGGAGGAAGGAGGAGTGGGGTGATCACTTATTGCCTTGCTTGTCCCGGGCTGCCCAAGAGCCTGGGAGGTGTCACAAGCTCCAGGGCTGCTCTCTTGGCTCTCGTCCTACCTGCAATGGCCTCCAGACCTGGTGCTGTTCTGTTTCTGATCACTGAAGGGTGCAGAGGAGCCCTTTGGGTAGGTCTGGTCCCCAGAGCACCCAAACCCAGGGGACCCCAGCGTGGGACACAGGGTGGGACACACACGTACGTTCTTTGGCGTCCTGGGTAGAGTTGCGTGATAACATCTCGCTGCCCCACTTATCCCCGGCGTAGCTGGCAGGCAGCTTGTGAGTTGGACTGGATGGGCCATAGCCCCTGGGGCTCAGGTCTCCTTTGTACCTCTGGTTAGACTGCTTAGAAAGGGGAGGGACAAAAAAAAAAAAAGTCAGATTTTTTTTCTGCCTTTTTTCATTTTCATTTAAGAGACAAACTGTGATGTTGTCCTTGTGCTGATGTGGGGCTGGTGAGACCTCAGGTGGAACTGCATGGAAGAAGTTAATTTCTGGGAATGAAGAACCCCAAGCAAAGTCTGAAGTTTGCATGAGGGAATTCTAAACATGCCAAACATGTTCAATCCCATTGGAAGGCAAAGCCTCACTGCTCCATAGCTGGGATGTGAAGCGTGACCACTGCCAAGGGCCTGGAGCAGACTGGGAAGTTTTTTGACATTTTGATTAAACTAGCAAGGATTTATCCAGAAGCTTGCTGGGCCCCCTTTGGCTTTGTCCAAACTCTGCAACACCAAAATTGGGAAGCAATTCCATGCTTCCCTAGGGTGTTCAGAACACTCCAGCTCCACATTTCTGTAGTGCAAGTTGCAGTATTCACTTAATTCTCACTTAAATGGCATTTCCATCTGCCTCCACTGGAGTGATGTGTTCCTGCTGCTGAACTGAACTGGGTGAGGGAAGTGTCCATCTTTAATTTAATCCCCAGCAAAAAGCTTGACATGGAAAAACTTGGAAGACAGGAGGCTGCTGCACAAATGGGAAGGATAGGCCTTATTTGGGAAGGTGGTCATGGCAAAATGGGAGTTTTATCATAGGAGATTCAGGAATCTCCTGACTTTGTCTATTTCTGAGGGTTCATCTTGACTTGTGCATAGTATCCTAAGAAATCCAGGGAGATCTAATGACAAGATTATTCCCAGAGGCAGATTGTGCCCTGCAGCTGGTACCAGGCAGGTACCACCTGACTACAGACCTGTTCAAGCTCTTCCAGTGTCACCACATCCAGGATATTGTATGGAACGTAACCAGCCTGGCCACTCCGGTTGAGCAACTTCCACCATTGCTTATTATCTTCCAACACCTGAGAGAGGGACAGAAATAAATCTGTTAGTGGGAACATGGGATTTCAGGCATAGAGAACCAGGATACAGTGGGGATGGACCACCCAGAAGGTGAAGTTGTCAGAAGGACATCACTGAGGCCAGGAGCTCTGATTAGATCTGCTCCTCTTAGATGTAATCCAGGATTGAAACTTTTCCTGGAAGGCATCAGAATTTATCATAAGGATGAAGAGGAGAGAACCTCTGGGTGCTGAAGAACTCAGTTGCTATGTAATGTCCCTGTTTCTCCAGATCTTTTTTTTCCAATGACTGAGTTTCTGGTGTATTTTTGTGTTAAAATAAATAAATAATTTTTTTAAAATTGACATTTTGCACAGAAACCTTTTCCCCGGGTCACAGATCAGTGTTGGCCCAAGTAATGTCCCACACTATCCAGCTGCAGGAAGAGAAAGGTTATGAAAAAGGTATTTTTCAGAGAAAGCAATTCCTCATGGAGGGGGAAGTGGTAATAAGGAGCACAGACCCAGCAGGGGATGAGCAGGGCAGGACAGGGAGTTGTTGTTGTCCTTCCCTCACCGTGGTTGGGATGGGACCGATGTGTCTGAGCTGAGGAGGGGACACAGCCCAGCACAGGCAGCCTGTGCCAGCCTGGATTGGAGCACAGCTCTGTGTCACTGTCACACATCACCAGGGACAAAGGAGCTGGTGCTGGCTGCCATCCTGAGCTCTGTGTCACTGTCACACACCACCAGGGACAAGGAGCTGGTGCTGGCTGCCATCCTGAGCCCTGTGTCATTGTCACACACCACCAGGGACAAGGAGCTGGTGCTGGCTGCCATCCTGAGCTCTCTGCTGCCCCTGGAAGGGGAGGGGACACACCTTTCCCAGGAGTGCTCACGTACCTCCAGGATTTCATCCTTCAGCACCGACAGCTCGTTGGCGTTTCGTGCAGTGAAATCGTAGCGGATTTTGGCAAATCTCCTGGGCACAGCCACTCCCTGGGCCTCAAAATTCCTGCAGGAGAGAAAAACTGGAGTTTTAGTGGAGGCCCATCCAATTGCAAGGCCAAGAAAATTGAAATTGGAGAAGAGAAATTGTCCTTTCCCTGTTCCACACTGCATCTCTACCACCTGATGTTCCTACCAGGACCAGTGATAGGGTAAATAAGAAAAAAAATTATTATTTTGCTGATATAATTGGGTTTAAGGTCTTTTGCTGTGGATTTAAATTCTTGTAGTAAAGCTCATAAATCTTTTAGATTAGAACAGAAAACCATGGAAAAACAGTCTGGCTTGAGGGTTTTTTTTCCCAGACTAGAGCTGGTGACAGAGAAATGGATGGTCAGCTGAAACCTTGACTCAAATCCCTGCAAAGTGATGTGTCAAGTCACGACAGAGGATTCATGTGGAAGTCTGGAAGAGTTTGGTGACACTCAAGAGATGTGACAATTTTCAAGGTGTGAGCTCATGTAAACAAGGAAGCAGATGGAGCCTCTAAACTCTGAACTAAAAGTACTTTGATGAAGGTTTTGTACCAAGGAGTAACTGGTGATGGAAAATGAGCATTGAAGCTGTTGAAAGGTGGAAGAGCCATCTTTCCCTTGGGAAAAAACCTGAGGCAAAAGAGTGGCCTGGTTGGTTCTGGGTTTGGAAGTGAACTTTCTGAGACTTCTGATGAAAGGGTTTTTCTCCATTTTCTAGAATTCTGTCTCATTAAGAAGAGTTGTCTGGACCTGGCACCTTGTCAGTTCCCTGAGGGAGAGGTGGGAAAGACTTGAATCTATTTTTTTATTCAGCCTCTAATCAGTGGGTTTGCCTTTGGTTGTGTCTAAAGCCAAGAGGGAGCTGCTGTCTCCAGTGAAACAAAGCTCCTTCCTCAGCTGGAATGTTTCCAGCAGCGCTGGGAGCTTGGGCCACTCTTCCCTGTGTTTCCAACAGGGCAAGGTTTGTGTGTGCCGTTCCCTTAGGGCAGATTCCCCCTGTAGGCAGCTTCTGTCTGCAGCCTGTGGTGGCTCTGGGATGAGTGGAGATCCTTAAGGGTGTCCAGAGGAGGCCAGGAAGGGCCAGGAAGTGCTCCAAGGGCTGGAGCATTACACAGACAGGCTGGGAGAGCTGGGAATGTTCAACCTGGAGAAGAGGAAGTTCCAGGGAGACCTTAGAGCCCTTTCCAGTGCCTAAAGAGGCTCCAAGAGAGCTGGAGAGGGACTTTGAGGAAGAGGCTGGAGTGACAAGACAAGGGGGAATGGCTTCCCAACTGCCAGAGGGTGAGTTTAGATGCATATTAGGAAGAAATTCTTCCCTGTGAGGGTGGGGAGGCCTGGCACAGATTGCCCAGAAAACATGGCTGCGCCATCCTAGGAAGTGTTCAAGGCCAAGTTGGACAGAGCTTGGAGCAACCTGGGATAGTGGAAGGTGTCCCTGGCCCTGGCAGGGGGTTGGAACTGTGTAATCTTTAAGGTCCTGTCCCACCCAATCCATTCTGTAATTCCATGATTCCAACGTCTCTACACATGTGGAGAGCCAAAGCACAGTGCAGCATCTTTGGCACCTGATCCTGAAGGTCACTTTGGTTGGGAAACAAAACCTATGGATGGGCTGATGAAGTCAGCCAATATTTTTGTCTCCTGTGGTGGAAGATCCTGGGATTCCTTTCCTTGCAGAGCTGCAGGGGGTTAAACAGCAGACAGTGCTCACAGGGATAATCCCTCAGCTGATCTTTATCTTCTCTTGAAGGTTATTAATAGTGATAGGGAGTCGTCTCCAGGATGCCCAAGTTTCCCAGTGTCACCATATGTGTCTGTGTGTGTCCATGAGGTTCCAAGGTAGGAGCTGAAGCTCCAGGGGTGCAGATCCATTACCTATTTCCATGTGGAGTGACATTCTGTTTGAAGGCATCCCCAGGCTGTGTCTGCTCAGCCGTCTGGCCACGCTTGAGTGAGGAGTTCCGGTAAGGATATCCATTGGCTGAGGAGAGCTGGAAAGGCAGACATGGAGTCAGTGTTACCAGGAAAGGGGAAAGCTGAACAGAGAAAAGGAGAGCAATAGTGGGAGATGAATCATGGCATGGCAGCTTTTGGTCAACATGTTCTTCAGGGAAGCCTGTGTCCCTGGAGCTCAGTGACATTGTAGGGTCCTGTTGCCTTGAGTTGGGAGAGGCTGATTATTGCTGCCCTTTTCCAGCCTCACAATTTGCTTTCCATATTTTATGCTCTGGTTGTTGGAGCGACCAGATCCAACTGAGTTTTGATCCAACTACTTGTTGTACACCACCACACCTCCCTCAGCTCCTTTCTCTGGAAAAGAGGGAGGGAGAGGGAAGAGAGGATCCCCAGGACACAGGACTAACCTCCTCTTGCAAGTGCCCGATGTCTATTTCCCAGGGAGCTCCACGGAAGATTTCTGTGGGTGGTTCCCAGCCATTGCGGAACTTGGGGATGTAGGTGGGGATGTTCGCGTCTCGGGGCCACTCAGCTCTAGGACACAAAGTGGGAATATCAGGTGACATTCTCAGGAATGTGTCTTTGGGAACATCCTCCCAAAGGAGAAGCAGGAGCATCAGGGCATCCAAGCATCCCCTCTGCCTGGGGAGCCCGGGGAGATGGCAGCTCTGTCCTCACCTGGATCTGGTCCATGTCTCCCCCAGGGAATCCCAGAGATTTATCTCTTTGGGTGTCAGGTGTCCTCTCAGGAAATCGGTGGCATCTTTAGAAAGCAGTGGGCTGAGGACAGACCGGGCCAGCTCGGGGCCACCACAGCTGTTGATGATCTGGGTCACACACAAACCACACAACAGTCAAAGTGTCAAACCAGGGACACAGAGAGAAGCAGGAATCAAAGACAAAGCTGATCCTTAGATCAGCTCAGCCACCTCAAGAAACATCAACCTAAGTCTCTGAAGGAGACTGGACAGTTCAGGGGAACATGAAATTTTTTAAATTAGAGTCAAAAGTAAGATCTGATCTATAAATGAGCTGTTGCTACAGACAAGTGAATTGTCACAAGCTGACACTGCAAAAAATGGAAAGTATCTTGCTATTCCTGTGTCCCTTCTGGCTCCTTTTCCAAGTTGAAATTTCTGCTTCCAAGCATTTTCAGTGCAATTGCCTGATGGTGAGACCAGACAGATTCCCAGTGGGAACCCCAACTCACTGCCCCTTTTGTTCACAGTAAAGCTTTACTGATTGGATGGAAAGATTCATATTTGCTGGGTTCCTGTATTTACTTCAAGCTGCAAACTGGATCAGAGGCCAGGAACAACCAGCATCACTTCTGAAAGTTCCTGAGAAAACTGTGGCCAGGCATGAGCAGTTTTCTAACCCTTCTGCACAATCTGTTTGCTTGTAAGTGTGAAGTAAAAAGGGAGTTCCCAGTGAGACCTGGGAATAAGATTTACCAGTTCCAGTGGCCCAAATAGGAAATGCACCAGCTCCGAAGCGCTGGGGTTCTGGATGTGCTTCCTCAGTTTGGCCTGGAAAGAGAAACACAGTTTAACCCTAACCTGAGTTAGGTTTCTTCTCTTTTCTGTCACATGGGGGGAGTGTTGCTGGCTGATGAGAAGAGTAAGGGATGGAGGAACAGGAATCATTTAAAATTTAATTTTGTGTCCATTTCAAATTCCTGATTAATTTCTCTCTGTTAAATCAGTGCCTTGGAAGGTAATTTGAACACACACATAAAACCTTGGCTTATTTTGAAAGTCCTAGGGAGAAAACGCCAGAGTTATGGTTGCTTCTGCCTCTTGCAGGGTTGAGAATCCCACTAGTTCCACGAATGAAAACAGGATAGGTGTTTTGAGGGTCCCTTTGCAATTGCTGACAAAGGAAAGTCTCCACCAAGGTCTTGCCTGTGGCACTTGGAGGTGCCCTGGCCACTGAAAGGCTCCAAATCCAGTTTAATTTCAGGTGAACTGTGGCAGAATGGAGGAGCAAACACTTGGCATTAATTTACTGTAAGAATTGGGTTTTGGGAGCAGCAATCAGCAGAGCTGTGGTGAGAAATCTCTCCAGTTTGTGCTTCCATTCAAGATCCTTCTCCTGTCCTGGGCTCCTGGCATGCTGCCATGAGAGACAGGCTCCCTGCTCCTACTGAAATGCAAAGCATTTGAAATGCTGGAGATTAGCATTAATGTGGAGTGGGAAGTGAGAAACAACTGCTGGCAGCGGGGTGACTCAGTGAATGGGCACTTCCCAGGGACTTAGCAGCTATTTGGTGAGGAATGTGGCATGGATCCACCATGGAGTCGCAGCTCTGCTCCACCTCAACCCTGGGCTCTTGCCAGGAGATAAGCTGTTCCTTCTGATCCTGAGCAGACACAAATTATCCATATTTGCTTCTCAAAGAAAAGGCTGGAGCTTGGTGTCCTGCAAACCCAGTCTCTGGGGTTTCCTTATTAATGACTGCCCAGGAAGGAGCTTGGAGGATGTGTTTGCTGGATAAGTTTGGTCACAACTGACAGAATTCCTGCTGCCTTATTAGCCTCCCAGAGCTGGTAGCACTGGGAACATCTTTATGCTCTTTCTTTTCATCTCCTTCACAATACAGAGGGTCTGGCAGAGCAGAGAGGGGTCAGGAATATCAGGGCAATGGGGGACTTCAGTTACTGTCAAGCAGAGACGCCCCAGGCCTGGATCTGAAAAGATCTGGGTGCTGCAACCCTCTGCTGCTCTGTCCCATCCTGGACTTGGTGCTTCTAGTTTTGGTTTAACAGCTTGTCCCAGAAAACCTGCACAAGCCTTACACAATTTTTGTCCTGAGTTCTGAAGAACCTGGAATTCACACTGTTGTCCCTTGTCAGTGTTTTCCATTCAAGTTTCACTCTAAACACTAATTACTGGGATTCACAGGGAAAAGCCCTGTCCCTGCATGGGATGGAAACTCCTCTGTGTCTTACCAAGAGGTTAAAAGCCAGTTTGGTTTTCTGGAAGCAGTCGATGAACTCGGCCTCGCTCGGGGGTCTTGCTCGGAGGGTCAGCATTCCCTCTGCCAGGAGAAGGGGCAGAGAAGGACACATCAGTGAGAGCATCCCCTCTGGGAAGCTTCCATCTGCCTGCCATGCAAAAGGCACAGCAGAAATGGGTGTTGAGACCAGAACTACTGAAAATCAGGGGTTCAGGGAAAGGCAAACTCCCTCTGTGTGCTCTGCCAGAGGTGCCCCCAGAGAGCGGCACCTCCCAAACTTGTGTGCCTGGATGTGTGGCTGTGCCATGGCATCGATCCAGCCTTGCTGGGCCAGGAGCTGAGGTGTCCCCCCCACCTTCATCCCTGACCCCCCTGTGCTCCCCATTTGTTGTGGCTGCTGCACTGCACCTGCTGGCCCTTTCTTCTTGTTCTTCTTCCCTTTCTTCCTTTGGTTGAGCTGTCGGAATGCCTCTGCAGCCTTCTGGAGCCGGGCAACGAACACTTCAATGTCATCCAGGGTGCAGTTCAGGATTTGCTGTGAGGACAGAAACCCAAAGGACCAACGTGAAAGTGAGCCTGGGCTGCACACAGCTGGGAGCCTGAATCCCAGGGCCTGCTTCATTTCCCAGGAGAATGTACACGAGTGGGTAATCTAGGCATGAAATGCAGCTCAATGCTTCCCTTTGCTAGCACAGAGCTGCTGGGCCTGGCTGTGTGCTGTCCTTACCAAGGGGACAAGTGACCCCTCCTAATGGACAGCTGGAAAATAACCCAAGTGGGATGGGGAGGAGCAGAGCTGGAATCAGCAGAGCTGCCTCAGATCAGAGGACACTGTCACTGATGCAGTGATGGAGACTTGCTTTTGGCCACCTTATCTTTATGCACAGCAGGTATCAATTGGAAAAATGCCTAGATGATGCATTAAATGTCTGCTCCCTGCCTCTGCTCCCTCTCCCTTGCTCCCTGCCTCTGCTCCTGCCTATGGATTGTGCAGTGTCCCTGTCACCCACCGTTTCCTTTTCAATCTTCTGTGCTAACATGGCGCGGGATTCCTCATGGTCATGAGAGCCAGAGCTTCGTCGGTCATAGTCTGCAAACCAGGGAGAGAAAAACAGATTTACTACTAGAGGTTGGAAATAGGCTCCATAAAAGGCAGGGGTCCATGGGATGGTAGCTCTGATCTTGGGTGTTTGTTCTGGGTTGTGAGGGCACCTCAGGAATAACGTTTGTAACAGGTGCTAAATCCCAATCATCCTGCAAAAAACCCAACCCCGAGGCACCACCTGGCTTCCAGAAGCCACACACCCAGTGTGGGGGGGGATATTCCAGTGGGAGCAATCACTGGGTTGGCCCCTCATGCAAAGCAAACACTGTCAGCTCAGGGCAGGGGCTTGGAAAGGGCAGCACAGCAGGATCTGCCAAGTGGGAGAACTGGGGAGGCAGTTTTGGCAAAGAACCATGACAAGTCCAGAGCATCTGTAAATGTGGGGATGAGGTGCCCCATCAGGACAGGTTTTGTAGGAAAAGCAGGAAGGTGTTTCATGGAGAAGGAATCTCAGCAAACAGGCATCACTCAAGACTTTCTCCTGTCATCTGCTCTCCTGCCAGGCTCTGTGCACTCAGAGCCAGAAATCCTGCCTAGAGGAATTCCCAGCTCTGCTGATGCGAGCACCCTTGGAAGGGCAGAGGTAAGAGTGGCTGCTTTTCACCAGAATAGAGATGTTTATTCATGGTCCAGCTGAGAAACAGAGATATTCCTTTTATGATGCAGAACTGGGCCTGAAATAAGTTCTCCATTCAGGAGCCAGAACAGTTGCTTGGCTTCAGAAGCCATCCCAGCAAATGAGTGTTTTGGATGTGTTATAGTATCCTATTACCTGTTTTCCTTGAAACTAGAAATGAATGCTAAGATAAGGTGTTATGATAGGCAGGGGTAAAAAATGCTTACAGTTTGTTCATCACTTTGATCTTTTGTAAGAGAAAGAGCTTGTTTCTGTTCCTAGGAACTTACTTCTGTTACTTCTTTCTCCAAAGGAAAATACCAGGTTTTTCCAAGCCAACTCAAATGGGCTGTAGTCAGGATGGTTTTAGAATCAGACTTTAGATGAGCACATAAGAGGGGTGAGTTCAGATCTGCATTTCCACACTTGACTTTACAAGAATTCATGAAAGCATGTTGATTTTCAAGGGTGAAATCTTGTCTCCTGTGAAGTCAGCAGAGCCAGGAATTTGTTTTTCTAACCAAATGTGTTGTCTATACACCAATTTTAAGATCACCAATGCCTGGTTCAAATTTCATGTGATGGCTTATGAGGGGTTTTTGTTTTTTTGGCATTTCTGTATCCTCCAAATAAGGGTGTTGTTACAAGGAGTTTCTGGGAGCTTTTATTTGTTGAGCAGGAGATGCCCAGTGGGTACAACACTTATTTTCACCACAGAGCACTTCAGGAAGGTTGACTGTCTGAGTTAATTAGTCTCCCATCCCCAGGACAGACTTCCTGAGTGCTCCCAGTACCTGGATCATGCTGGGAAGGAGGTGCCACCCTGTTCCTGTTCATCGCTGAGCCTCGCATGTCATGCTGGATCGGGATGGGAGCCGGTCCCTGAGGTGGGGGGAGGATGGATTGTCTCTGCTTGATCTTTTCCTGGTTTGCCCTGCAAAGAAAATGACACAGAACAAACCCATCAGTGGTTGCAGATCCCTTTTCCAAGAGACTGGAGTGTGACTAAACCACTGGAAAGGGAGGTTTATTGTTGTTGCTCCCAGCTGTATCCCGCAGCACTTACTTGAGTGTCTGTGGCCGTATCTTCTTCCCGTGCTTGTGGTCTGCCAGGGCACTCTCTATGTCCTCATGAACCATCTCCGCCTTAAGGATAGAACAGGGATGTTTTTAAGGGCTTGGCTTTAGGAAGGATTGGAGGAAGGGGGAAAGGGCAGACAGCAAGAAGTGTGTTTTGTTCTGTTTCACAGCAAGCAGGAGGGCTCTGCTTACCTCCACCTCATCACAGTTGAAGAAGTGGATGTCAGGTTTGTGCTGCTCAGAATCCTGACACACGAGCAGGAGGATGGAGGAATAGCGCATCTGATTGAGCACTGTCTGGCAGTGCTGCACTGTTGGCAGGGGAAAGTCCTCCAGCTCCTCCTGCAAGAGAAGGGGGAAGGTGTCAGGCAATGAAGGGAATAGTGCTGTGCAGGAACTCCTGGGATGCCTGGGCTGGTCTTCCTTAATTTGTCATTGCTAAAACCATCCTGTTCCCATGCTGCAGAGCTGACTCTAATCCAGGAGAGGATTTTGGTAGTGATTCACTCTTGTTTGTGCTCCTTAGAACTTGTCCTTTCCCAGGCAGAATGGAAAGGGTGCTCACTGCACCCCACACTTCAGTCTGGGGTCAGCCCCACAGGGCTCCAGGTACCTGTGTCTCACAGTCCAGCAGCCGGATGGATTTGTCATTCACTTGCAGCAGCATTTCCTGTGTCCAGATCTTCTCTTTGGAGTTGAGCAGGATGAGTTTCCGGATTGCATCATCCACTGTCGTGATGGACTCGCTCTTGTCCATGATGAAGGTGGCCAAGTGCTGAAGGTGGGGAGAGAAAGGAGATAAAAACAGGTGGAAGATGTTTGTTGGGGTGTACAAATTGGTGATGAAAGCATCTCTAGAGGCTTCAATTACTGTTTGTAGTTTCTCAGAGTTCAGGCATGAAGTTGCTGCTGCACAAAACAGTTTTGGTTGTTGGTATCAGCCTTGTTATGGCGATGAAAGATTTGGGTTTCATAATGGGTTTTCATAACCAGTTTCACCACTTGCATATTACTTTCATCAATTCCAGCAGCTCTCATCCCCATCCAGCAGGGCAAACTCATATGCTTCACACATATGAGTTACTTCCCAGGCCCCTCTGAATCTAGCTTGGAAGTAGAACTGTGGCCGTCAAACCATTGCTTTGCTTGCCAAGCTATAAAAGCACTTGTGTTTTGCTTGTCTTGTGTAGCAAACCTGCTTGTGTGGGATTTGTGCCAGGCAAAGAGCTCACACAGACCATGGACAAGTGTTGGTCCCCTGTGCCAAGTGGGATCCATGCAATGTGTGGGGTCCCATGCTCTGGGAACAGCTACTCTGAAGAGTTTCTATGCTGCAAAGACTGCAGGAGCTCCAAACCTGCAGCTCACTCTACACCAGCCCTTTAAGCTCCCCGTATGGTTGGGGTTACCTTCTCCCCAAAATTACCCAAATCAGCCCTCATAGTAGTGAAAATGGGTGTTGCTGACTGTAGGAAAGGATTTTTTGCTGCTGTCCTGCCCTGTGGTTTTGCTTGGTTATCCTGGTATTCCTACCTCCCTTCACGTATCCTGTAAACCCAGCCCATGGTTTTCTCCCATCAGCCAGAATTCCGTCCTGTCCTCCCTTCTTTCCCCACCCTGTGTGAGCACTTGGGCCAGGAGTAGCTCAGCTACAGCACAGCCATCCAAGCTGCTTTCCCAGCTTGTGTGTGGTGATCCAAGCCTTGCACTTGGCACCAGAGTTTGTGTCATGGGGCAGCACTTGCAGCTTTGGTGGCCCCCTGGGACTCCATGGGAAGGGAATGGTGGGCAGGGAGGCAGCTGTGGAAAGGAGAGATGTGTCACATCCAAACGTTGTGTCCCCACCAGCAGTGGGTGAAGGCCACTCCACAAGTCCAGGTGAGCAAGTGCTGCTCCCTGCGTATGGAAGAACTGGTTGTGTGCCAGCAGAGGGCACTGCGAGGCAGGAAAAGCTGGGACTCGGAGCAGCCACGCTGTTTGCCCAGCTGTTGGCCCCGGGGCAGCGACAGCACAGCCAGGCCGCATGTTCAGGTGATAACAGGGAAGGGAAAAAAAAACCTCAGGAAGGGGAAAAAAAAAACAAACCTCAGGAAGGAGCAGGGTTCTGTTTCACCTTGTTCTTTTGTTGGCCAGCTATGTTCTTGGTAAGAGGGGAAGGGGAATGTGCCTGTCAAAAAGCAGCTGAAGCTTTTCCTTGTCTGTACCAACTTTCTCCAGCAGAGAAAATCAGGTTTTTGCATGGATAAGTTACAGGTCTGACCAAGGCATCTGTGCAGTCCAAGGGCCTGCAACCCTTGGAGGCTTATTGGACAAGATCTCACCTTTTTCTCTTGTCCCTGGAGTATTAAAGGCCATCCACCAGCACAACCCTCTCCTCCTGGTTTCCTTTTTCAATAGGGTACAGAACAGGCACTTCAGCAGCAGTGGCTAAGCTGGAGAGCCAGTGGCAGATTAACCCCTGGAGCAGGGGAATCACAAGGTGCTGCAGGTACAACTGCCCTGGGGGGCCAGGGACAGCGTGTGGCCACCCAAAAATGGTCCTGCCAGGCATTCAGAGTTTGTGGGGAGGGCAGCAGTGAAATGCCTGCTTCTCATTGATGCACACATCCTGGTTTCAAAGCAACAGCTCGAAAAACAGGGGTGTTTTAAAGCTAAAGTACTAAATTGATGGGAAATTTGTAGTAACAGGATGAGTTTTGCCTGGCTTTTCCTCCCTTTGATCCTGTATCTTCCTGCTTTCTCCCAGTGATCAGAAATAACCATTCTAGGGATCAAGTAGCTTCTTTCTGGGGCTGATGCACTCATGAGCTGATTCAGTAACCCAGTGGGTTGTGTCCACAGTTGACATGTGCATCAGTGGGCCATGGAGGAGGATGACAAAGTTGTTGGGAAAGAATTCCTTTCTCCTTGTAAAAGCCCAAGTAAATGCAAACTGGGGAGCAGATTAAGAGGCAGCAAAAGCTGATGCTGCTCCAGCATGTCCTGCTGTGGGATTTGGAGAAGCTGTGGATGTTGGAGTCTGGCACAGACCAGATGGACCTGAGAAGGATGTGTGCACTCCATCTCAGAGCCTTGGATGGTTGTGAGGAAGCACAGGCAAGAACTGTTGCTGCAGTTGGCTCCACAAAATGTGGATGCAGGGAAAGGCTTGGATTTAAAGCACTGGTAGACTTTGCAGAAAATTTTTAAACATGCTCTTGGGCATTAGGGCTGTATAGGGTTTGTGGTGACCCATTTGCTGTTAGATGTTTTCCAAAGACTCGAAAAAGGAGCAGAGCAGAGGACAATGCAAGGCCCATTCCTGTGTTCATCAAGCAAAGGTATGGGGTGAGGCACTGTCTAAACAGAACTCCTGGCAGGTGTGTGAGCTGAGATTAGCAATGCAATCACGAATGAAAAACATGCTGGGTGTATGTTACTGTAATTGTAAAATAGTGCATGGGAAGGTATTTGCCAAGTCAGTTTTATCTGTGCAGAGGTGACAAGCCCTTTTCTTTCAGAGCAGTGAGGGTATGGGCTTACTCAAGATGACAGGCATTTTTATCTCTTCTATTATTTTATCAACCACTTTTACAAGCTTCATAAATTCCTTTGCTGTTTACTGTTCAGTCAGTTCTCATGGAGGGGAAGTTACTTGTCTGACTCAGTCATTAGAATATTTTTCTGCTTTCCATTTTTTGTAAATATGGGTGGATTGAGAGGGAGAAGCTTGTTGCTGTCTTTGTTTTATCCCTTAAAAACCTGTTTTCATCCAGATAGACATTTAAATACAGCAACTTTTATTAGAATGGGCAATGACTCCACCCACCATTAAACTTTGATCTGATTACTTCAAAAGGTATAAAATGCCTCCTGTGAGGAAACCTCATTCTATCTCACTGCCTGCCACTGCAATCCTGTTTGCCTTGGTCAAAGTTCAGGGGAGAGACTGACAAACAGGTAGCTTATGGCATAATTAATAAAGAATTAATTTACATGTCACTGTTTAAAGTCCCTTCTCTGCATCCATGAGTGACTTCTGAGCCACTGAGTTGGTTTCTCCGATGGAAACCAGGACCTCTTTCCAAACAGGCACTTTACAAGTCTAAATGTAGGCTTTCAAAGGGCCCCATCTCCTAAATATGAACCTGAGGAAGTGTTCTCCTGTCTTGCCTTGCTCAGTTTTCAGTGATGAATGGCCCCACCTCCTCCATGGAGTCCTGCACCACCAAGCTGCATTACAGGAATTGCCAAGCTCAGGATGGCCAGGCTGGCTGCTCTTTTTGGGTGGGTGTCTGTGGCAGTGGGAGATGGATCTGGCTTATTGCCTGGCTTGTGTGAAGGGTTTGTGTTACCTGAGAGGACACAGTAGCCGAGGAGAGCTGAAAGCTGATAGTCCATGTGGTCTCTGTTGTTTGGAAAGCTGAGTTCCAGTAACCACCATGGGAACTCTGCTTTTAACCTGTCTGTGCTGATCAGAAGGGCTTAAAGCACAGGGTGACAGGACAGACAGCATTTCATGCTCTCCTTCAGACACAGAGGAGGGAGAAGACAACAGCTTCTCCATTTCCTCTTTCCTTGTACAGAATTCCCCTTGTTTATTGAAATCTTCTTTCCCCCCCATTCTCCTCTACTCAGTGACTTGAGAGTTTAATGGTAAGGAGGTTCCCAACTCGCCCTTGGCCTCCTGAAGGTCCAGAGCACAGGGAACACGCTGCACCGCAGGCACCCATCACTGACCCTGTCAGCCCCCTAGCGCTCCATTGCGTGTGTGTGTGTGCTCACCTGGACGTGGTACTGGGACGTCTCGTGCATAATGATGTTGGAATTGGAGTATTTTTTCCTTTGTTCTGTAAGAAACAAGAAAAGAAGCATTGGTTGTTTTTCTTTGGATCTGAGAATTACAACTCTGAGTCTTTCTCACAGTTCCTGAGCTTCCATCTCGGGCTCGGCGGGCGCTGCCAGCAGGGGTCTCTCCAGAACAAGCACTGCCTTTCCTTGAGCTTGGCCTTGGGGATTTCACCTTTTCTCCTTGGCCAGCCAAGAGCTTTTACATCGAGCTCCTCTTGGTGCACGGGGCTGAGCACAATCCTGCCCACGGCTTGGGGAGCGTACTGAGCACCCGGAGATATCCCAGTGATAAGGTTCATGAAAAGATGCCACTGCTCTTCTTTGGAGCCTGGCAAGGGTGCGTAGAAGTTAATTCAAGCCGATTTCTAAAGCTTTTTAACACTTACCCTACCACTCTTTAGGCTGTGCCATCGATTGGCAGGACACAGGAGTACTTCACACTTGTAGCTCCTTGCCTGTGGCTGAAAACACAGCAGTGTTTTGCCTCTGTGCCTGACTGCTGACAGCCCTGCAGTAGTGGATGTTCCCCAGCAGAAGTGATTTATTGATTTATTAGTGAGAATATTGGCAGAGGCATTAACGGAGACTGCAGGGCTCTGAGCCTGAGTCTCATACACCACCAGCACCAGCTCAGAGGTGGAGTGAGGATGGTTCAGGGGAAAGACCTCAGACACCCAGCCCAGCTCCCTGCTCAGCCATTCCAGAGTGACCTTGAATAAACAAATTAATATTGCAGCGCAGCCCCTTCCCACCTCAGGCTGGCAGGAAAGGCTCAGTGGCACTTTCTGGTTGCTGGGGGCTTTAATTGCAGCCTGTCCTACTTGCAATGTGGGGCAAGGTCTGGGATAGGGCACAGGCAGCGCATCCCACAGGGATTTGGGGCTGATGTGAGGCACTTTTTTCCTCTCAGTAACCTCAATTTCCTCCCTGAGCATTTCTCATGTAAATAGATGACACTGATGGAAATGAGAACACCGCATTCATGTGGGATGGAGACAGATTTGAGTTTTAAGACATCCCATCCCCTCCTTTTCCAAAGGGAGTGGAAAAGGCTGAAGTGGGTGGTCTGGAAACAAAGGGAGTTTACATTCGGACAGGCAAATGTCTCCAGCCCTGAGAGGAAGGGTGAGGAGCTGTGTGGGGAACTGGTAGTCCCTGAGGGAGGGAAGGAATACCAGGGGGATGAGGTTTCCAGTGGGAGGTTAGCACAGGTCTGTGTTCCTGGTAGGAAAACAGCCCACAGAGCTGTAGCAGTGGTCAGGACAGCAGCTGGTTGCCCTCAGACTCCCTGGGATCCCTTCCAGTGCCTTTTCCCCTTCCTCCGAGCTCAAAGAAGCTGCACGTGTCGCAGTCAGGGGAGATGTCAGTGTGCACTGCTGAGAAAATCTTCAGAGAAGCCCTTGGAAGTTCTGGGGGCTGGCCAAAACCTCAGAACTCTGCATAGTCCAACTTCCCATCACCTGCACTCAGTGACTGCAAGAGAGCAAAGGCCTCTTTAGCCCTTTGCAGCCTTGTTCAGACAGCAGCAAGCCCTGGGACAGGGAGAAATGCAGATGTTTCCCCTCCCTCTGTTGATTTTTCCCTGGGGGAATTTCTGCATTACCTCCACAAGCCACAGAAACTAGAACAAAGTGCCTCTATTTTGTCTCCCGATGTCATTCAAGTGATGTCCCAGAAGCTGCCCAGGGCAAGAAATGGGGTGTTTCTGCATGTTCTCCTGAAATCCCTTCTGTCTCCTTGGCTTCTACCTGGCCCCCACACCCATGGAAACTTTTAGTCTTGTGTTTCCTGCTGGCATCTGCAAATAAGACCACGAGGTCTGGAACCAGCCAGAGTTTCTGGGCACAGCAGGGTGCCAGAACACCAAAACCTCCTTCTTTTCTAGCACTTGGTTTTGAATTAAACGCAGGAAGAATTAAAGAACCAGGTTGCTGATCATGAGAGAGTCATATTTGGGCCACATCTATCCAAGGAGCATGGGTGCTTTAAAGAAAATGAGTGTTTCTTGGTTTATTTACTCAAAACAATATGGTGAAACACTGCAGGGCTTTCCAACATGCATCATTATTTGTCTTTGATTAAATTTGGCTCTGGCTGGGCTGGGCTGATCTGAAAATGCTTTTAGGAAGAAGCTCTTCCCTGTGAGGGAGCTGAGGCCCTGGCACAGGTTGCCCAGAGAAGCTGTGGCTGCCTGATCCCTGCAAATGTCCATGGCCAGATTGGGCCGGACTTGGAGTGACCTGGGACAGTGGAAGTTGTCCCTGTCCATGGCAGGGGATGGAATGAGATGAGCTTTAAGGTCTCTTCCAACCCAAACCATTCTGGCATTCTGTAAATGATGCCTATAGCAAAATCTGTGGCTCTTTGACTCGTTGATCAAGGGGGATCCTTTGCCTGGCCCAGGTGAACTCCCTAGCCAGCCATACCTCAGAAGGCAGGTCAGCTGTCCTGTGTGGCTGCACCCTGCCCTTCTGCACAGCTTTGTCCCTGACCTGCTGAATTTTGTATGAGTGCATGCTGGCCTGTTAGCAGCAGCAGCAGGAGGGGCTCATTTCCTTCTGCTTCATCTGACACCTCACACCAGGACACTTGGCATTTCTACAGTGTCCTGCAACAGGACCTGGGTACCTTCAGGTGTTATCTGACCCTAACCCGGCCCCAGGATGTGGAGAATTTGCATAATCCCTATGTGATAGATAAGCATTGCAGAAATATAGTGATGATTTCCCCAAATTAGCTCAGACACCCATCTGCACCTCTGTTTATCTCCTGCTATGACCTTCAGAGTCTGTGGCAGGGAAGGACTCTGGATATAACACAGGCAAAGGGCAGGGAGAGCTCCAGGGCTGTGGCACCAGTACAGCAAACATCCAGAGGTGATAAAGCTGGCATGAACCTACAGTGACCACTGTCCTTTTCCCCTTTTGCCTGCCAAGAGAGCCAAAGAGATGGGAAAACAATAGAGCTTTGTCCTGTCCTTTTTGTGTCTGGCAAGGAAAAAACCCAGCTCATAGCATGGGTATCGTGGCAGGTGCTGGTGGATCCCCTGTGGCCTGAGGAGCAGTTGTGCTGATCCCAGACACTTGCTGTATGTATGGGATGGGGAATCCAGAAAGCCTTGAATGCCCTGAGCATGGATAACACGTGGGACACACACAACCTCTGGTAAATTGTCTCATCTCTTGCCTCTCAGGGTCTGGCCCAGTGATCCCCAAGACAATCAATCCTTTGAGGGGAAAAAAACCCTATGAATGGTTCTTTAACAGAATTCACTTCAGTTCTCTACTAACCAGGTAGCTTTAATCTTGCCTCACACCCAGAGGAGGGGCAAAATGGCAACAAATGTTATCTGCCACTGGTATCTTACAGATAAACAGTGCTGTGGGAATGGTGTTTCCCACTGGCACCAGTGAGGAAATGGGAAGAGCTGAGACCACTGCAGAGGTACAAGGTGGTACCTGAGGGCTCAAAACAGTGCTGGGCTGAAATCCCACTAATGATACTAAAATCTTGGCTAGCAGGGAAAGAGTCCTGTTTGGCTTTATGTTAAGGAGTGGAAAGGATGCAAGAGAGTAATAAATCAGGAAAAAAAGGCAGGATGGATGCACATCCGGGAGGGCTGGGGTTATCAGCTTGGTCCAGGAAGCCAAAGCACATCTTTAGTGCCAAGTTCCCTCCCCATTTCCATGCAAAACCTTATTTAGCAGGGAGCTGGGATGTGGCTGTGAATGTTCAGTGAGCACAGGAGATCAGCTAGCGGGATAAACTGCCCGTGGGCCCAGCTCACAGCTGGGATCATTGGTTAAGGTCTCTGGGAATGCTGAGCAGTGCCAAGGAGGGCAGGAGCAGGCTTGTCTTTCTCCATGCACAGCCTCTGTCAAGCCAGAGGGGCACAGCACCCCCACTACAACCTGCCAGTGGCCTCTGCCTCCCCTCCAGGCACATCCTCCTCTGATTAATTAGTTTTACCACACAGGATCCTACCTGATCCTCCCTGTCCCTCCCCACATTTGTTTACAGCTGTTGCTGGGCAGAAGGCACAGCAGAAGACAGGGGGATGTATGAACAAGTACAGAGCAGTCTCTGAGGAATGAGAGGCATTGGATTTGTTTTCTTTGCCAGTGCCACACCAAGGAGCTCTCCTCCATTCCCTGAATCACACTGCTGACCTCCCCAGCCTCCACATCCATTACAGCAGCCTAAGGGAAGTCCTGGTGGTTACTTCTGGAGCTTGCCAGTTCCTTATATAATCTTTACATTATCTATACATTATCTAGCAGTGCACACACTGTTTATAGGAACCTGCCAGCACAGCATGAGCTGCTCTGTGCCAAATGGCAGGTCAGGACCAGCCTGCTGAGCAGAAATGGGGCAGCAAATGCTCTGTGTGCTCATGGCAGCCACAGAAACCTGCCAGGCTGGCTTACAGAGCAGCAGTATGGAATAACCTCCATTCCAGGATCCCAGCCTGGGGCCAGATGTGGCACTTGAACACAGCATCTGCCAGGTTCCTGCTTCCTGCTCCAGGTTACCCAGGGTTAGTCAAGGATCTGGTTTTGAGCCTTGCACTGACCTCTGTGCCTGAGATACCTGACAGGGGAGAATCTGCAGGTCCTGCCTTGCTCCTTCCCTGCTCTCCATGGCCAGCACAGAGAGAGCTCCACTTTGGGATATCTTTGCAGTCTAGGGAGCATCAAGCTCCCTGGGTTTGCTGTTAGATCTGTGGTACTTGCTGAACTGCTGGGGCTGGTCTGTACTGGCGCCTGTGGCACTGGGAATGTCTGCCTGGTCAGCTCTCCCTCATGGCCGGTGTGAGCAGATGGATCTGGAAGCTCCTGGAGTGAATGAACAGCTCTCATTGAGGTGTGAATGGGCTGTGGCAGCAGGGAGCAGCGGCTCTGGGCTCCACACGGCTGAATTCCTGCTCGGCATGCTTCATATTTGCCACAGCTCAGCCCCAAGTGCTCACATTCCTGCTTTATTAGCTGAAGACACAACCCACTCTAGGAAAGCAAATAAAAACCTGGCACAGCTCCTGGGTTGTGCAAGGACTGAGTACATGGAGAAACAGTGTGTGTTTGTGTTCAGTGTGTCCAGCAGGCTGCTTGGAGCAGGATAATCAGGGCATTGAGAGCTATAGTTCACCAGTAGAGATATTCCCTTTTGCCTTTACAACCAGATAAATTATTTTTCACCCAAAAGCCCAAAGTGGTGTTTTCTCAGTTTTCTGTAGCTGGTAATGACATTTTTTGAATGTCAGAACATACTAAGATTGTGGGAATCCTGATTTAATTAATTAGCTTTCTTTGAATCTTGAAAAAAAATTCGTAATGAAAAATTCATCTTTTTTTTGGTTGTTATTTTTGTGAACTATCACAACTTTAGTTCCCAAGCTACTTGGGCATATCCAAAACCCCATTTCCATTTAAGAAAAGGTTCCTCTGTGTGAGCTCTAAGCAGTTACTCCATGAAAGGTGAGAACTTGTGCTCAGCAGTTTCAAGGTGGCAGAGAAAAAGTGTCACTGGAGATGCTGAACAGCATCAGAGGTGGAAGATCCCTCTTCACAGCATCCCTGTCACTAACTGCCATCCCAAATTCCTGGCCAGCAGCACCTGGAGCAGCGTCTGCTCTTCCCAGTAGCTCCAGTTAGGGCTGAACTGAGCCAATGTGTTCCCTGTCTCACCCACCACTGGGGCTTGATCTGCAGGAACCAACAGGATTGTTGGCTTCCAGTCTTTCTTCCAGCCCTGTTTCCAGTTGGTGTATTAAGTGTCCAAGGCGTTGAATGGAAGGGTCACCCACACACACAGTGTCAAAGGGGAGCAGGGTAATCTGAAGCTGGAATCTCAGGTGGGAAAGGGGATGTGAAGAAGGGAGCTGGAATGGCACCAAGGGACCAGGGGAAGGACAAGGGAGTTATTCAGGGCTGGCAGGAGGGGACAGGAGGAATTAATGACCTGGGCAAGAAGGCTGGATTTCTGCTGAACCTCAGGCCTGTTCTCCAGTATGATGAAATCTTTCAAGACAGGACAGTGAGTGGCACTGTTCTGAATCCCTGTGGATTTAGGTATGGACCTGGTCATCTTGACTCAGCAGTGTGGCTGAGCAGGCTTGGCAGGCCACTGCTCCTGCCAGAGTTGTCTCCTGCAGACAATACCAGTGTGTGTTAAATCCTGCACAAATCCTCTCCTAAAGGTTGTGGGGAAGGAACAGTCCCTCCTTGCTCGTGTCAATAATGATGTGACAGCCATGTGGCCTCCAGCTGGGATTGTGAACAAGCTCATGGTTTGGGCAGGGTGTGGGAGAGCCAGGAGCAGGGAATTACAGTCTGGGCATTGTGCTCAGGGCTGGAGGGCCTCATCTCAGGGACCTCTCCATGTGGCTGGGGCTGGAGGCCCTGCTGGGATACAAGCAGATCTGTGGAACCCCCAGGAGTTGGTTCATGACCATTAAAGGGAAGCTCCTTCTTCTCCATTGGTGTGCTCTGCCTGGCCAGTGCCAAGCAGCTGCCTGTGGCTCAGGGGTGATGCTGGCACCAGAGGAGCCTCTCTGCCCGTGGCTCCCCAGGGAGATGATCCCTGTGCAGGGCACACTGGGCAGGAAGTGGCTCCTCTCTTTGTGCCAGTGCCTCGTGTCCTGTTACAGCGCCGCAGCCTGGCTTGGGTTACGGGCGTGCAGTGTCAAGTGATCGGCATCAGCACTGCGCTTCTCCAGCCCAACTCATTGCTCCCAAACCCCTTTTCCAGCTCTGTGCCC
Source organism: Melozone crissalis (assembly GCF_028551555.1). Taxonomy (NCBI): domain Eukaryota; kingdom Metazoa; phylum Chordata; class Aves; order Passeriformes; family Passerellidae; genus Melozone; species Melozone crissalis. The sequence goes on along the minus strand of NW_026535796.1, from coordinate 4,112,158 downwards.
TATCAAGTCTGGTTCTTTCCCAGAAATGAGTGCATGGAGGACGGGTGGACAGGCTGGAACCAGCTGGCAGGGTCTCACAGACCCTGGAAGGAGGCAGGGACAGACAGCAACCAAGCAGAAATGAGCTGCTCCTCCCCACAGCCCTGTGAGAAATCACTGCAATCATCAAACTGCCCTGAACTTCTCCTGCTACACTGCCTAATCCATCAGGAGAGCCAGCCAGTGCTGTTTGACAGCTCTGGAAGCAGCTGAGGGGAACACCTGCAGAAGCCCACCCGGAGTCACTCAGAAAGGGGTGGCAGCAGCTTTCCTGCTGTGGGAAATGCTGTGCAGAAAGAAACACTTCCTGCCAGTCTTCCCATGGGTTCTGCTGGAGCCTGGTTGCCCCCCCCCCAGGCTTTCATCTGGGCTCAGAACAGACGGCCGTAAGCAGAGAAGCAGCCTAATTTATTTATGGTGTGCATTAACATTTATTCAGCTGGTGGCTGTGTGGGGAGAGGTGGCAACCTGAGAGGGGCCAGCCATTCCCTGCTGCCAGCTGAGGTGGGACTGCTCCCTGCAGCCACAGACTCCTCCAGAATGTGGAGCTGAACCAATGTGGTGCTGTTTTACTAAGGGGGGAGGAAAGGATGAGTGTCCTGCTCCCACAAGAGCCAGGAAACTCCACTGAGGATGGCAGAGCAGCTGGAAAGCATATCAAACTCTGCTAGGAACAGAGCCAGGGGAGGGTATCTTGGGGTTTTAAGTCACTTTCATTGTAGAATTCCCTTTGGTCATCTCTCCTCATCCCTGTGTGCTCACCACAGTGAAGAATACACAGTGGTAGGCAACATATTTGGTGATCAAAGCATTTTAGCAGGCCAAATGTGACCAGAGCCTTCCCCATCCATCAACAGCCGTGTGATGAGGCTGTGTCCTGTGAGCACCTTCACACTATGTCCTGGAGGTCCCCCAGAGTGAGCCTCCACCTTCACCATCCAGGTGCTTTCCTGTGCACGGCCTGAAGCTGCTGCTGTGTTCCAGCCTCACCACAACAATTTTAAATATCCCTCTTCAGGGTCTCCCTGAGGTGGGTTTAATATTCCCAATAAGTCCCTGTTGATACTGGGGACACCTTGGCCCTCAGGTAGCACTTTTGTACCCACAGTTGGCACCCTTGTCATGTTAAGCCAGTATTACTGTAGAAAAAGCATCTTTAGAAAGGTAAACCAAAGGCCTTGTTCATTTAGAAATAATATTTAGACACCTGTGTGCATTGGAGCCATCATAACCCAGAGAGCTTTAAATGAGTGGATTGGATGCCCGTGTGCTAGGAATTTTGGAGACACTGCACTCACTTCTTGGAGGTCTGGCAGTGTACACAGGCTGAGGGTCCAGCCTGATTGCACGGGAGGAAAGTGGAAATATGAAAAGTCTTGTCAGCTCCAAAACATCCCTCAGCAGTGTTGTAATCACATAATCAAGGCCAGCTCAGCTTGGTGTGATTTGTTTCATTATGAAACATAATTCTCCCTGGATTTTTAGTTCTTGCTTGCCCTCTATCCCCAAATGTGGCAGCTCACAGCAGAAATTAATGCTGGGGGAGGGAGAATCCGAGTGGGAAAGGGACCAAGACATTTAAATATTGGTTTACACGTGCTGAGTGTCTTTTGCTGAATTAGCGGGTGGGTTTCAAGTGCTGCCAAGCAAAATCCCTCTGGATGTGCTCATGCCAGGGGCTGGGCTGGCCAAGAGGCACTGATTTGTGCAGGGAATCAGAGCTCAATCTGTATTTCAGTAGTGGCAGGGAAATAGCAGGCAGCTGCTTTACTCCTCCTGAGGATTTGGCCCAGGGACATACAGTCCTCATTTCAGGTTTGCTGGAATTTGGTCAGAGAGGTCCCAGCCCTGGTGAATTTGTTTTTGAGGTGTGTTCATACAAAAAAATGTGGAAGATGAAATTCTGTGTTGAAAAGTGCTTATTTGAGAGCTGTGTTTGTTTCCAAGGCAATCTGTCAGCCTTTCCCTGCACTGGCTTTTGTGGCACAGGATTGAGGGGCGCTCCCTGTGCCATGGCACCATTAGATCCCCCTCTGGAATTCTGGTGGCTGGAGCCCTGGGTTTCCTGCACCCATGGGTGCCAGCCTGCAAATCTGCTTGGCTTTAATCCCGTTGTGAGCTCCCAGGGTCATTTTTACACATCTCTGTAGGGCTGTTTATCTGGAACCTGCAGCCCTCCTGCCCCTGACAGGATGTGCCACAGTGTCAGTGCACAGCCAAAGGAATGTGCACTGCCTTGGAGGCAGGAGGAGTTTGTCTGCACTAGCAGCCCTGTGTGCACCCAAAATTCCCACACCTCATCCTCTTGCTTCTTTATCATGTGTCCTTCCATGTCCAGAAGTGACTGCCACAGTTCAAACCCCTGCTTGGCACCCACCCACCATCCAGGCCACAAACAGCCAAATTTCTGCTCTGCCATTACCCTCGTGTTTCATTTCTTGGGAGCTAATTGACATTAACAGTGGCTTTGTTTAGCACTAAATACAGCCCCTGCCATCCCACTTGTCCCCAGGTGAGGGTGGCCTCTCTGAACACTGCTCCAGGCCACTCCACATGGATAATCCTCCAGCCTTGGGCAAAGGGAGTCACTTCTCAGGGACAAATAAACCACACTGGCAGTTCATAGCCACTGAAGACAATCTCTGATCAAATAGAAAATATCCAAGGAAAAGCACACACAGCCTGTTCCTTCCCAGTTAAACATCATCCAGCTAAATCCACAGCTCTCAGGTGGGAGAGCTGGCAGGCTTGGACACCCCAAAAACTGTTTGTGTTAGCCCAGACAACCTCCAACTTCTTACCCAGGAAATAACTGGGGGAGGTGATTTCTCACATGACTTATGCTTGCTCTGCCCACCCCAGAGGCCACATTTTCCCCTGGGATACTGCTGAGATCAGGAATAACTGTTATTGATACCTAAATGTGCTGAACCCAAACAAGCTGCCTCTCAGACTGTGCACAAACACCCATCCTGCCCATTCTCTGCACTTCCAAAGAGCCAAAGGGCATGGAATTTTCATGGTTCACTAAGTAGTTAGGAGAGGATAATCATTAACCTGCTGAGGACAGTCTTTCTTTTGTGAGGCCCTTTATCAGGTGATCTTGCTAACAGACCTGGAGAGGATCTGGGTAAGGGAAGCAACGTTCTGTTCCCACAAAATCCCAACTGTCCCCAGTGCGGGAGGTGTCAGCACAGATGTGAGGTGTGTTTTTGCTGCCAGGTCAGGCCAGCCTGTTGCGTATGGAACTCTGGATTCATGTGGCTTTGATTGAATTCCAGCCTAAAGCTCCCCAACATCCACATCCAGCTCTCCAGAGGTGCCTTTGCCATGGGAAACTTTGGATGTTTGCAGGCACAACTCACCATACAAGTCCTTTGCACTCAGCTTGGAGGCTCCCTCGGCTTTGCCCATGCTGCCACTGAAAAAGGAAGAAGGTACAAATCAACCATCAGCTCCCAAATATTTTTAACATCAGTTTTCACACAGCAGCTCTGCAGTGCCCAGAGGGACCAGCCCTTCCCTTCCTTGCAAAGCATTTCCTTGTGGGCTGTGCCGGCGGCTCCGGTGCAACCCTACCCGTTATCCACACCACAGGCACATGTCACTGAACCCGGCGGTGGAAACAGGACACGGAGCAGCCCAGCCAGGCCTGTCCCCACTAGAGTTACCTTCACAGTGTCCCCTGGCAGGACAGCACTCGGAGGGGCTGGGTTAAGGACAGCAGCTCCCAGTGTGCCATAAGTGGGAGTTACAGGGAGACTCCCTCCATGTTATCCCTGAGCCACCTGAACCTGAGGCAGTACAACAGCCAAGGTGATGATCCCTTCTCAATGGACATGTTGGAGATGAACCCCTTGAAGGCAGGTGCTTGGATATAAAACATATCCCATGTAAGGGAGGGTGGAATTGTGTGTAAACAGTTGAGTTTTGGGGTGTCAAGTCTCTAAGCAGCACATGTAGGGCCACCCCCTGTACATGGGTCATGGGTAGGAATGAGCACCCAGGAGATAACAGAGTTTTCTCTGGATCTGAGGTGCTGTGGTTGGGCTGTCCTGCACAGAGCAGTGAGCCCATGGGTGCCCAGGGGCTGCTTTGTGCTCTGTCACCATGTCCCCCTGAGGGCAGGCAGTGGATCAGGTGCTCATACCCAGTGCAGGAAGGAGGGAGAGAGCTGGAGGCTCTGGCTCCACTGGAAGTTGCCGTGGGCTGCTGGTGGAGAGGCTCCTGGTGTCCCTCTGCTCTCTCCACCTCATGTGCCACTATCAAACCCCAGTGCATGGGGCAGGTGATGTGTGAGGCAATGCCAGCTTGTGAGGTGCCCAGGAGGGGTGAAACAAACACCAGGGACTTTGGGGATGAGCAGGACTGGGAGTATCCTGAACAGTAGGAAGGTGCAGGGAGATCCTTACTTTGCTGAGCCGGGGTTGCTGTTGAGGGATCCCTTGTGACTCATGTTGCTTCACAGGCCAGGCAACTGCAGCAGAACAACAACAGACAGGGTCAGTGGTTATAGAACAGGCTCTCAGGTGATTTATCTGTGTGCATCCTGCCCTCCCTGCCTCCAAGCTGGGGTCTCCAAGCAGATGAAGCAGTCAGGTGAGTACAAGGGTGTTTCCTCCCTGTTCTCAGTCACCTCTCACTGCTCCGACCTAGGCTGAAGGTGACACATCCCAGGATGCTTTTTCAAAACCTATTTCCACCCCTCCCTCTTGCTCTTCCATTCCAGGCACACCACAACTTTGTGACATTCCAGCACATCTTTTTTTCCAGCAGCACTGTCCTGCTTAAGGTTAACAGGGACCGAGGTGCCCTTTGCCTCCATGGTCTGTCCCAGATGCCTGTGCCCATGTGCTCATGGCTGTGTGTCCCAAGTCATTTTTCAAGCCTAGAGTGCCATTAGCTTTTGTTATGTGGTAATGTTAAGCTCTACACCAGCTGTTAAATTATCTTTACGAGGGGATTGACCACATAAAGAAAAATGGGATAACTGAATGCTGCTCCACTGGCAGCTCAGGGATGAAGGGAAATGTACTGCAGTGAGTGGTTAGTGAAAGGCAGACTGGATCAGCACGGATCATTTTCCTTTTCTTTCCAGTGAGAATTAGAATGTGGGAGAAGATGTGAGTGAGATCCAGGCACTGTTCTGACAGCAGAACTGCAAGGGAAGAGAGACAAATCCTGAAAACAAGATATAATAAGATCTCAGAGAATTATTTGTTTTGGTATCCAAGCTCTTCACCTCTGCTGCATGTGTGAACTGAAGGGAAGCCAAGGCAATGTCCTAAATTTTTTTTAAGTCTCTTTTGGAAAGTTCAGGGGCACTTCTGTGCCTGGGTCAGACCCTGCTTACCTCATGGTAAGGTTGTCAGAATTCAAAGGTTTGGCTTTGAAATACTTGTTGCTGGCCTAAAGGAAAAAAATTCCTCAGTGTCCTCAGTGGGATTTCCTGCAAGGGAACTGCTGAGTGTGCTTGGCATGTGCCAAGGGCTGCCATGACAGCCGTGGGCAGGCAGTGGAGCTTCCTCCAAGCGTTTGTCTTCACTGAATCTAGGCTAAAGTGTGTGTAATCCCCAGGGAACACTTTGGAGTCATCCCTGACACCTGGGATTTCCCCTCTGGAGGCTGACTATCTGCTGTAGGGCTTGTTGTATCATCAGCAGAGCTGCCCTAGATTCCTTACGTATCCGCATTTATTCCTCATGTTGGAACACTTGCGGTATTTTGCTCTGTGTGTTTCACCCTGAGGTGAGGGCAGAGAGAGTTTTCTCACTGATCTTATCAGAACTGTCAGTGGGATGTCAGAGAGATGCATTTATGAGGATGCTGGTGTAGTACTTGGCTGTACACAGACTGCATGGAGAAGCCCAGCATGTTCTGGGCTCAGCCTTACAACTTTCAGCCTGTTTTCTGACACAGTAACACACTCAGCATGGACACACTGCTAGAAAGGACTCTCAAGTGCATTTTAGTAGCAAGTATGTTAAATACTCTCTTTTTTGTCTCTCTTGTGGTTGATACTGAAATCTCTATGCACACCTATAGGAGATATAAATTCATAATCACATTAGAGTAGAAACTTGGTGGTCTGCCAACCCCTCTGAGTGTAATAAAACCCATCCCTGTGCCCAAGCTTGGATACCTGTGAATTTTTCCTCTGTTAATAGCTGTCTGCTGGTTTCCTTTTACATTCCTCAAACTGTTCCTATCTCCTGGATCTCTTTGTGCATTAGCATAAGATACTTGGAAAAGAGAACTTGGGCTCTTAAAAACCCCCGCTCTGTTCTGTTTACTCTGCACCACCCAATCACTTGAGTCCCACATGTGATGATAGCTGGGAGTGTTTCTGCATATTAGTGTCATATTTCTGGCTCCCTCTTTGTTACTGCCCCAGGGCCATGTCCTAATGTTCTGAAATCCAGGTTACTCCAGCAGGAATGTGTCACCAGGTTTGGCCCATGGAGCTCAGACCTGTCCCAGCCCCAGCTCTGAAGCACCAGGAGGAAACAGGGATCCAGCTAAGGTCACCCTGGCTCTTATTTCTCCTTCCTATTCTGTGTCCAAAAAATAAACCTCTGGGATCTGCTCTTTGAGGAGCCCATCTGGGGCAGCCCAGGGTGGCTGCCAGAGGTGCAGACTCCATGGCAGTGGCAGAGGAGTCTGGTTTCATGGGTGAAGCAGGACCAGCCCTGAATTCTTCATCTCATGGTGATTAATAAAGTCCTGATGGGATCAGCTGGTGTCCCCAAATGATAAGCTAGCCTGGAAGGCTTCCTCTCTTCCAGGGTGCCTGTGTCCCAAAGAGGCCATGAAACTGGAAGCAGTGCACACACCTGCCAAGTCAGCAGGTCCTTATCATGCTGGGCTCCCTTTTCTTTGTTTATTCCTGCTATTTTCCTATTTGCCCTTTGCTCAGCTCTCCCCACTGCATTCAGGCCGTGGCTGTGCTCAGCCTTGTGCCGGTCACAGTGAAGGTGTGGTATGGTGAAACCAGGATGGAGCCCCATGCCAAAGCTTTTAATTCAGCTTTAATTGCCGGATATTAATTGAATCTGAACTGGAAGACTGCAGGGGGGAAGGGCACATTCCTAAGGGGTTGGAGACTTTCTAATGAATCTGCTAAATCAAGAGGCAGCTGGGCTTGGGAAAGGTGAAGGAGGGCTAAGAGCACTTCACCTGAAATGTGGGCAGAACCAAGACACGAGAGATGAAGCTGTGGGCTCACCTTCCCTAGGTTCTCTCTCCCCTTGGGAGCATCCTTAAGAGCTCCCACAGTCTGCAGCCTCAGCCAGATGTTGTCTTCTCCCTGCCCTGATTAGAGGGTTCTGCTCTCCCCCTTATCTCCCAGCAGGTGTGGCTGCTGCCTCCTCCTTCCCCAGCGGGAGCAGCGTGGGAAGGGAGGCGAGACACAAGTGTCACCATGCAGTGTGGGCTGTGCAGGTATTAACTTTGAGTCTGCCTAATCAAAGCCAATTTCAAGACCATCTCCCACCCTTTTGCTGGTGCAGGGCAGAGTCTCTGCTTGGGTCACCTTGCACATGAGCATGGTATGGAATGAGATACAGACTCCAGGAGCTAAGCCAGGCTCAAATTCAGTCTTCTGCCACTGGAGCAACTACAAGGAAGCTAAACTGCATGGCTAAAGCCTAGCACCTTGATCTGGCCGAGGCCAGGAGGTCCCAGAGGGACTTAGGGAGGCCAGCCCAAATCAGTGCTGAAGGCCATCAAGGTGGGTGAAGACATGTTGTACTTTAAAGCACAGGAAGCCCCACTCCCTGACTTTCCGGCCAGTCTTATCCTTGGAGGTCAAATATCCTCCCAAAGACACGTGGAGCCGTGACAGGAGCCTGGCATTGTCTGCACCACATTTCTGTACTTTTATAGCAAATGGAAGCTGGCCATGCATTGTTTTGGCTTTCTCTGAGTCTCTTTGAAGAGGGAGCTGTGACATTGATCCCTCTTCTCCAAGGGTGGAGAAGCACTTTGTGAAGGGAAAAAGTAATATCTCTTTCTCCTCTCTGGGCTGATCTCTGCTATTGTTTTGCTTTATTTTTATTAGGTATAGTTCTCCCTTATCTGCTGTGGTCAGACTTCTTATAGGGCATGGAAAGGACATGAAAAATTCCGGATTCTGGGCAAAGATTGGACAAGGTGCAAATGTGAAATACTAGTGGGGTTTTTAGGGCTATTATTATTATTATCATCACTGTTAATAACAGCAGCATCTGGTGTTTGGGGGTTTTTCTCTTCATGGGTCTAAGACCTTTAAGACTGAGACTGGGTTTGCTGGTATCAGAGAATATTAGGATGTGATTGTAGCAGCAAGGATTTATGCTTGTCAAAACAGAACAGTTTTTGCTGGCACAGTAGAAAAACATGGCAAAACCCCCAAAAACCTTCAAATAAGTGACTAGGAGTAACACCAAGTTTTTCCAAGTATATTCTAACCCTTGCCTGTGTTTCCATCAGTCATGCCACCAAAATCTGCCTGGGGCAACACGACTTCTGAATTCCCCATCAGCCATGCTGAAGAGAATCTCTGCAGCAAGAGGTGATGGGGCTTGGGCATGGGGGAGATCCCTGGGATGGAAATGCTCTCTGGGATCCTGCCTGGGGTGAGGGGTCCAATGTAGCCCTGCTGTCTGTGTGTGTATCCTGTGCCAGGGGGATGGGCCAGGCAGAAATGCTGGACTGGCAGCAGCCTTGGCAGTAACATAAAGCTCAGGAAGAAACATGAGCTGGCCACCACACGATGTTATCTCTCAGGCTTCTCAGGCCCACAAAAGCTGTCTGTTAGGGCTGCTGAGTGTTTTCCTACAGGAATGTCACGCTGGAGAAAGGTGTTTGAGGGGCTGTGCTGTAAAGCTTGGGTGCTTGGATTCACAGGAGAGCAAAGGAAGCACAGGCACTGTGTTGTGTGTGTGTCCTGCACTGCTCCTGCTCCAGACAGCTCCCCCAGCCCCTGGGAGTATCCCACCAGTTCCCACAATCTATCCTACCCTCTCTGATGGTGTAGCAGGAGCTGGCAGGTAGGGAAGGCCACAATCCCACATCAATCCACTAAACAAAACAGCTTTTGGGCATTAGTGAGGCACTGGGATATGTGTGCTCAGGGCTCCTCATGAGACACCAGGAGTCCTAAATTCACACAGCCTGGTTTAGATCTCTCAAAGTGGTTGTGAGAGGGACCCCAGGAGCTGTGGTTGACTTGAGAACTTCACATGGGTCTCTGGTCTCCTGGAACCACTCTTGTCCTGCTTTTAGTTTCTTTTCTGAACCTGCCCATAAGGATCCTTCAGGGCTCACCAGGAGAAACTCACGGTCTCTGCCAGGAACATGCGCTCATAAAAAAAAATAATCTTTGGGTTAGTCAGAAAGCATCAGGAAATGCAAATCCAGAGCAGAGAGGCTGACAGGCAAACAGAGGAACAGGTTGTTGTTTCTCCTTGGAGAAGCAAGCCAAGATTTTCTCCCATCCAAAATTTCCAAACCCTGTTTTTGCAAAATCAGCCCTTGGTTGTTCAGCAGGACCAAGTCAGAACAACACTACTTGGAAAGTGGCAAGTCCTCTGTTTTTTCCTTCTTCCATCCTTTCAGGTTACCTTTATAGTGATGGAGCCCCTCAGCATCGTGGGTCCCTTTGGAAAGACACAGGCCTGTGGAAGGAGGGGAGTGGAGCTCCAGGGTGTGTGTGGCACGTGCCACATTCCAGCAGAGGCAGTCCCCAGGTACAACCTGCCAGGTGTCTGAAGGATACACTCCCTGCTCTGCACATCACATTGTTCACATTGTGGAGATTCTCCAGAAGACAAGCACCTGGATAAATATAACCCAGCCCAACAGGTCTGGGCAGAGAGGAACCAAGTGTTCTTCAGCCTCCACGACAGAAGTGGCAGCTGCTCATTTGGACTGAGGCAGCTCAGACCTACAGCCACCCCCATACCAGCTTTGGTGGGTCTTGACCCCCATTTGAATCCTATCTGGATTTCCTGTTGGTCTCCAAGGGGCTGAAATGGAGCCTTGGGAGCTCAGGAACACAAACTGGCACTACAGAGCAAAAGTGCCAATATTTACATATTCCTGATTGGAGATTCATGAAGTGCCTACAGAGAGAATGTGTCCATGGTGATCCACAAGCAGACCTTAATTTAGGTCCCAGTCCAGAGTCCAGTGGCACTGCAGGCCATTGGTGCCCACAGGCTGGAGTGGGAAAGGAAAGATCTGAACCAACCAAATATTCCTGCCAGAAAGTAAAACCTTCCTCCCAGAGGTACAACCAAAAACAAGTCTGGACAGCACCCTGCTCTATAAATACCCAGGGAAAATGCACAAATGGCCACAGTTTTCAAGATCTTGGGAAAAAACTGGAAGCTGGCTCCACTACCCCTCGGAAAGACTTGTTTGCAGAGTCCTGGTGCCGAGTCACAGCTTCTGGATTTACACCTTTCCTCTCTGTTGGAGGAATTCTGCAGGAGCTGGGTGGAAGGAAAACCCAGGGAGCAGGTTTGGGCTTGCTGTGTGTCTTGCCAGGGTTCCAAGGTGAGCATTATCCATGCCTGGGCTGCAGTTTAGAAAGCTAGAGAGCCAGGCCCAGAAACAGCACATTAAATATTAATGGCTGCCTTTGGAAAGATGGAGGAAGATGAATGAGCATTCCTTACATAAAACCTCATTAAATGGTTTAAATTGAAAGACCCCAGTTCAAAACTACCCGACAGGGAGAAAGTGTCATGTGAGTCACTTGTACTGCCGAGGAAGAAAAACCAGCATGACACGTTTCCTTGGCTTCCTGGGAAGAGAGGAGTTTTGTGAGGAAATTTGTAGCTTTTTCCCCTCTGTCCTGTTTTTGTTTTGTGCCCACACCTTCTGTGAGCTAATCCTGTCCCTAGCACCACCCAGCTCCTGGGAGGTGGGAGCCAAGGAGCTGTGGGAGGCTGGAGCTGGCCGTGGGACTGTCTAGGCAGGATGCAAGGCAAAGGCTGGATGGCTCCAGAGCCGCCAGGACCTGTGGGTGTAGCATGCCTGGTATCCAAAAGGTTTGCTGAAGAAAGCACTGGTTGTTGTCACGCTGAAGGTTTCTCTGCTCTGCATCCTTATTCAACTCACAACCCCCCAAAATGATCCCCTTTTCCCAGCCTGGTGCTGTACTCTGGGCACTGGTCCACCAGCAGCAAGGGGTTTAAAGCTGTGATTTTCAGACATGGGAAGGATTTCATACTTTTGATGAAAGGGAAGCTTTTTCTTTGCTCTGTCTAGAAATCAGGACTCAGAGATCAGGCCAGTAAAAATAGGGAGTGACTCTGCCTGTGTGTGTCATATTCCAGAGCAGGACGGATAACAGCCGAGCCCAGCCTGGAGAAGGGCATTAATCTGTGTTCAGGCAAAACACCAAAATCCTGAAACTGGCTGTGTGCTCGTGTTCCTGGCTGCAGGCATCAGCTCTCAGAGCTGTTCCTCATGTGCACCTCCTGCAGAGCTGGAATATTTCTCTGATGGCTTTTCCAAGCTCGAAGGCATCTGTGGAACAGCTGGGAGACTTGGTGAAAGGCTGGCACCGGTGGGGATTGCAGACTGCCCAGCCCTGGAAGTGTCCAAGGCCAGGCTGGATGGGGCTTGGAGCACCCTGGTCTATGGGGAGGTGTCCCTGCCCATGGCAGGGGGTGGAGCTGGGTGGGCTTTAAGGTCCCCTCCAAACCAAACCATCCCAGAATCTGTGAGGATGGGCTAAAACTTGGATGGAGGGTTCCTCTTGTGTCCCTACTGCTTCCCGCAGTAATGTCACAGCTCTGATGGACAGAAGCACAGTGGAGTGGTGTTTGTCATGGTGGGATTTCCAGGAACAAAGCTCAGGACTGTGACATCCGTGCTGGAAGGTGGTGCTCTGTTTATTCAAAGCACCCACAACAAGATTGCTCCTTCCAGAAGCTTTAAAGCTGCCTGGTCCAACAGGGACCATGCTGATATCCCTTGGGTGGTCCTGGTTTGTCTGGTGGGGATCAATAATTTCTCATTAGGTGTGGGTGTACAGGTAGGGAACAGGTTGACCTTGCTGTTTGAGCTAATCACTCACGTGTCTTAATTTTCCATTAGATGACTGCTGTAATGTGTAAGAACACAGTGCCCTCCTCACATCAATCCTGTGCAGTCCCTACAGCCAGCCTCAGCATTCCTGCCTCCTTACCCCTAACAGGACAGCTGTAAAGCCCAACAGATGCATTTGGCAGGCAGACTCATTTTCCACAGTAATTCCCAACCTTTAGCCCCAGGCAGAGCATGATACACCTGACCATCCTTGCCTTGCTACTGCCAGCCCAAACTGGGCTGAAAAGCACCAAGCAAAGCTGGGGGTGTGACTGGCTCCTCATCCCCTCAGGAGGGGCAAGAGGGAGTCTTGTTTGTCAGTGCACTCCCCATGCTGACTGGTTCATGAGCAAGACAGAGCAGCTGAGATCCAAGGGACCTTTCCACTACCTCCTCCTAAGGAAGGGCATTTTTGGTCACTCCCTGAAATGCTGATTCACTTCCCTGGCAGAAATTCAGGCATGTAGCAGGGCTGTTGGTGTGCCAAGAGCTTTTTCTCTATTAGAGAAAAGCTGTTATTAGGCTCAGAGCCATTTTGGGGCCAGGTTTAGCTTCAGTTTGTCTCCAGCAATGTCAGCTCAAACTCTCTGGGGTTAGATGAAGATTGGTAAATCTGCAGAAGTAATTGGTTAATCTGATCTGAAAATCCTTTTCTGCCTAGGTAGGAAAGTCACAACATCCCATCTTTCCCCAAAGAAAGGGAGAGGGTTGCAGCCCATCTCCCTCTGCCCATACCAGGGAGGAGCTATTCCACTCTGCTCCTGTTCCAAATCTTTGTCCATAGCAACAGGGGTTTGGAGCTTGGGAAGTTTCATTTCCTGCTCTAAAACTCATCCTGGGCTTTTTGTTGGGAGGGTGGGGCAGAAGAATTAAGGGAGGAGATTCATCTCTTAAAAATCCCGTTTGATATTTAAGGCTTTTCCAGCCTTTTTAAGCTAATGATGACAACATTCACTGCTATCTCTTCCCATCCTATGTTGTGCTTCCTACTCATATCCTGCCTGGGTATTTTTGGCTATTTGTAACAATTCATTTGAGCTAAACTTGGCACATGGAAAATCGGCCCTGAGTGTCACTGCAGGAAAACATCCAGTTTAACCAGCTCAGTGGTGGCTCCTGGAGTTGTGGTGGGGCTCAGGTCAGCTTTTGGTCTGAAAACATCACTTGAGCTTTTTTAGTAGTAGTCTATTGTAGCTTTTTCCTTCTGTAGTTGGTATTTTCATATATATTATCATGGTAGATAAAATTTTAAATGGAAAAATGGTGATTTATCCCTTCCCTCTGAAAGGCAGAAATGGGAGTTCATGCAAAGGGATTTCTGCTGTCCATCACTGATTTGTTTTACATGCAAAATGCTGAAAATTTTGGATTTTCACAGAGGCCCTATAGGAACCATAATATCCACTGATGGCATAAAACACGTTCTACTTCAAAATACTCACACCCAGCTGAAGGATGCCCTGCTCTGTTTCTGGGGTCAGAAGACAAGATGTACAGTCACAGGAAATCACTGGGTTGATTTCCAATGTTTGGGCTTTCAGTGAAGCTGTGGATGGGACCACAGAAGGGTTTTTCAGCCTGAACATCCAGTTACCCAGTAACCAAAACAGTCCCAGGAGAGCTCATTCCAAAACCAAAATAAACCCCATTCCCTTTGCCCTTTGTTCTGTATAGAATAGAAGGATGTGTGAGGCTGGGTTTATCAAAATAATTCAAATGGCAGTTTCTAATCTTGCGGTGCAGAATTGTTTTAACAATCTTGCCACAAAAAAAAAAAAAATTAATCTCTTGCAAGGGTGAGGAGGAAAAAGCACAATTGGTCCATGCAGAGGCTGGGATGGGAGTCTGAGCTGGGCCAGGAGGAACCAGACTGATTCCAGGGCTGGGAAGGGGAGAGAAGAGTTTCCTGCAGTGCCTTAGAGAGGAAAGGCTTCTCTGGCCACTACTGTGTGCCCACAGGGTCTTTGGCATGGAGATTTCCAGTTCCAAAGGCTAAAGCTGTGCAGGGCACATGAAGGACAGAGTTTCTGCTCTGGGAACCCCAGCACTGTGGAGCAGGTTTGCCCAGGGAGGTTGTGCCATCTCATTCTTGGAGATTTTCAAGAACAGCAGGAGTGAACTGTGCAGCCTGCTCTGATTACAGAGCTGTCCCTGCTTGAGGTTGGACTGGAGATCTCCTGAGGTGCCTTCTGGCCTGGATAACCCTGTAATCCTCAGAGGAGGAGGTGAAAGGAGCAAGAAATCCCTTTTATGCCAGGTGTGCAAGGTGTGTGTGGAAGGATCAGGGCAGCTGGCACGCAGTGGGGCCAGCACAGGCCACATGGGTGCTCCTGCAGCCAAAGGGGAGCCAGGTGGTGTTACCATGACCTGGGGTTTAAAACCACTGAACTCTCCTTACTGGCCTGACTGTCACTGGGGTCTGATCCTTACATGAGCCACAGGTTTATGCATCCCCTCTGGAGAGAGAAAGGCTGGCAGGAGCAGAGTTGTGCCTGAACATACACACTGGAGAACCTGGTATATTCTGGGAGGGTTGTTCTGAAGGGAGGGACAGGGGGCCCTGAGAGCACAGGAATATCTGTGGTCTGGGAAGGACAAAGGGCTGTTCCTGGTGCTCCCCAGCCAGGTGCTCCTGAATCCTGCTCTGGGGCCTACAGCTGAGCTCATGGATGCTCAGGGATGGCATGAGCTACCCTAGTGCTCCTTTAGCTTGAGTTGCCAGGAGGATTCCAAGAGAAGGAGCTGTGTGTCCATCACCCACATGGCACTGGAGCACAGCATGGCCTCTGTGGGCAGCATCCTGGCAGCCACAGGCACCTGGCAAGGGCAGATCATGTTGGAAGCAGCTCTGGGAAAATACCAGGGACTGCTGAGGATGGTGGCAGCCCAGATCTCCCCCATAACCTTCTCCTGCTCCACATCATCCTTCTCACCTCTGACTGTTTGCTCACCAGCTGTTGGCAGGCAGGGAGAAGGGATCAGGGAGCAGGAGTGTCTCCAGGCTCGTGCCAGGTGTGGAGCAGATGTTCTGGGACCTGTCTGGTCTAGTTTGCACGTGGCTGTGGCAGGGCTTTGGCTGCTTGGCTCATTTCAGGCCTCCCTTCCTGGGCTCTGACTAAACCTGTACAACATTTCCTTCCACTGGGCAGTCACTGAGGCCAGAGCTCCTCTCCTCCCTTCCATCCTCCCTTTGGCTCAGAGGAGCCAGGAGCAGCTGCCTGAACATGGGGTGGTCTATCACCTCTCCCATCACCTGCCCTTAGTTCTGCTTGGTGGCAGGCTGGGGACACACATGGCTGCAGCACTCATGGATACCTGGAGGAGAAGCCAGGAGCAGGACAGGAGCACAGGAAGCCTCTCTGCATTTCCCAGCCTCCAGCAGTGAGAGTGAAGAGCTCCTGGTGCCCTTTTCCATCCCTGAATTTCTCCAACTGCATTTGCCCAAGCTCTGTAAACTCTAGCCATCCTGAATGGCCTGTGGCAGGATGCTCCGTGCTTGGCTCTGCACGGTGCTCTCAGCCACCTCCTTTTGTTCCTGCTGCACTCACCAGCTGCTGGTTTCATGGGATGCCCCCCAGCTGTGTCAGCAGGAAGCAGCTGGTCCCTCATTCCCTGTCTCCATGCCACAGGCTGGATCACAGATCTCAAGGAGAGCAGCGTCTCAGTGTCCCCCTCCCAAGCTGAAGAGCACTGGAAGTTTCAGGACTGAAGTCACAGATACAGGGGCTGCTCCTGGTTTGTTTTTAAGCTCAGAGCAGACACAGCAGCAGCAAAAGGTGCTTCCTTGTCAAGAGATTGCTCGGGCAGCCGATGGCCCAACCACACCTTGGGTGTTACCTGCTCGTTCTGGCAGAGACCAGCAATGAGCACAGCTCTGGTACATTTGCTCTCAATTTATCCTGTTGAACCTGCTCCTGCCTCGCTCCGTGCAGCAGCTTCTCTGACAGAGGCACAGCTTTTCTGGCTTTTTTTAAGCTTCTGAAACTTTATCAACCTATTTTCCAAGCAGTAGCAACTCACAGCAAACCTGACGGTTCTTGAAGTTATCCCTGAGAGTCTTTCATGCTACTTTTACACTCCTGCCCTGCACCTTCTGTTGCAAAACAAACAAGGGGGAAAAATCCAACCCAGTATTTTCCTTGTGTTTTGACTCAGGCTTGAATGCCAGGTTGGCATGAGCATGTACCTGGATGCTGGACTAGAGCCTTCCTTCACCAGTTGGGTTCCCTGCTGTGGAAACTCTGCAGGGCAGCTGGAGATTCCTAACTTACTCTCTTTAGGGATCACAGAAACATAGAATAAATAGATAGAATCATGGAATCAGCCCTTTGACTTCAGTGGGTCAAAGTGTCATTTCCATGGCTCAGATGTACCCCTCCCCTCCCACAGTTTGGCAGGGTTTCTGCTCTCCTGAACTGAAACAGAAGTGAATCAGAAATGTGCCTGCCTGCATGACCAAGTCTCAAACCCATCAGGAGATCAGGCAGAGATGCTGGTGCGCAGGTACCTGGTGGTGCAAGACTGCTTCCCCCACCAGCCTGAGGGCGTGGACTCTCCTCTCATGGGGAAGTGGATTATGCCTGTTAAAGTCCACATAACTCCAACCAGAGGATTTGTTTGTGTGCAGTCTGGGGTACCCTCTCCATCTCAGAAATCCTGCCTGTGTCACATATCAGGGGATAGTGTGCAAAACCCTTTCCTGGACTGAGGAGCCACCCCTACTACCTAACCTTACCTCCACTCCTGCACAGGCTGCCTGGGTACATGTTATTGCCCTTCCTTTTCCAAGGACTTTTGAAAGTCCCATATCTCAGGCCAGAAGCCATGCTGAGAGCAGCAGGTACCAAAAACAGGACAAACTGCCTGGCTGTGTGAAAGTCAGAGTTACAGGTTAACCCGCGGGAATGGCCACAGACAAGGCCATTTGCTTCTGCCCCAGAGGAAGACATTAATATCTTCCCAGAGAAAAGAGGTTTTAATTAGTGCTCCCTTCTGCAAAGAGCCCAGCTCTCCTCCTCTGTCTCCTCAGCTGAACACAGCTATAATTAAGAGGCAGCAGTGTCAGGAATGAGAGTAGGCTCCAGCCTATGATTTATTAAGGGATATCGTGGGTGCAAATTACCTTTCTCTCTTCTCCTCTCCCTGGTGTTTTTATGAAGTGAATTTGCTGATAAAAGGATTGTCTCAGGCTCAGGCAAATGGACACCTCTGTGTTTATCTCGGCACAGACAGTGAAGTCACTGCTTTGCCTCCGTAGAGTCGCCACTGAAAGCCTCAAACCTGATTTATCATGTCATAAATTGAATGGTTTGGGTTGGAAAAAAGTTCCATTTCCCTTTATGGAAAATGGACCATGCCCTGTCCCTCCCTTCCACTAGGCCAGGTTGCTCCAAGCCCTGTCCAGCCTGGCCTTGAGGACTTCCAAGGATGGGGCAGCCACAGCTTCTCTGGGCAACCTGTGCCAGGGCCTAAGCACCCTCACAAGGAAAAAGGGAGTTTGGAGTACCTGGAAGAGTTTGTATCCACAAGTCACAATTCCGGCTGGCAGCACGGGTGGGACAAGGATTGACCCAAGAGAGTCCTGATGGTGGCAATGAGGAATGAGTGACAGACTAGGACAAGCCACTGGCATGTCCACAGCAGTGAGGTGGGTCAGGTTTGAGATCCACCTTGTATTTGCTGGTGAGGGAATCTGGAGCCACCCTCAGCTCTAGTTCCAGCAGCCATCATTTGTAAGAGATTCTCAGCTCCCAGATGATTCCCACTTCAGTCCATCCTGAGTGACAGGGTAGCTAGGTGTAAACAGTCTGGGGGAGGGTGGTGTTGACTCAGCCTGATCCCAATCACATCCCACCAGCAGCACTACTTCACTTTCTGAATCAGCTGTGGTGCCTGAACTTTGGTTTATTGCCATTTGGATGGGCTGCACTTTACCTTTGTAGGATATAGATCTGGACAAGTTGAGACTGATAAGACAGAGGAAGGGAAAAAAGAAAAAAGGAAGCAGGAAGGACTAAACTTAAATTCAAATCATGAAAGCTTTTGGGAGTCAGTGCCCCAACCAGAAACCAAAACTAAATAACCAAAAATAATAACCAGAAAATTCTTCCTGTCCCACTCCAAGGCAGTGCTGAAAGACCTCAGACCACAAATGTGGAGCGTTCCTGTTCCACCAGCCATGGAAAGTTCTGCCTTCTCCTGGGGCAAGGCTAGGTTGGAGGCCCATGAGGGCTCATTTTGTGCCACACCTGCCCATCACGACAGCCAAGGCTGTTGCAAAATCCCATCCTGTCACCCTGAGGGTGCTCAGCTCCTCCATTACAGCTGAAATTGCTGCTAGAAGCCATGGCATTGTCCAGGGAGTGGGAAAGAAGAGGTGAATAGGTGGGCTAATACCTCGACAGTGAAACCCCAAGTGTGGACTGGATGGGGGAATGTGCCCCTGGCACTGGAGATGAGGATTTCCCACATGTGAGATGTGTTTGCCCATCTCAGCAGGACAAGGAGAACCTTTGTGGGAGATGCTGGTGCGAGGGGTTGATTTGGACCCTCCTCTGAAGGCAGGGATGGATGTAAGGGCACAGAGCATCCCAGGAAGGGTTGAGCTCTGTGCCAGACAGGCTGGAGCAGCCCAGCCTCTGCCACCAGCCTCTTCCCTTGTGAGGGTCCCTGCATCCCACTGTGCCTGCAGGAACAGGCACCTCCAGGCCTCACCTGGTGCTTCCAACCAAACCAGGGCCCCAGCAGCTTGTCTGGGCGCTTCAGTCCCTGTCCCAGGGCAGCTGAGCAGGCAGAGCCTGTGACTCCCCACTTCTTCCCGGGGGTTGGAAGCTTTTGTTCTGTTCCTCGGCAGAACCTCAGTGGCAGTGAGCACGTTGCAGAAACGCCCTTGGGAGCACTTGGGGAATGGGAACAAGGGCTGGGCTCTCCTGGGGAATTGCAGTTCAGGTGGATGGGAAATATCTCCAAACCAGTCCAGCTCAGCTACACACCCTTCCCTCCCTTCTTAATTGCAATTCTTCCTAATTTATCTGGATTACCAGGAAGTAAAATGCCAGGACTTTTTTGGTTACCCCCCTGGCATCGTGCATTTCAATTTTGGAGGCGGTACTGTCGCCAGCCCAGGAGAAAGGAAAACTCTCTCTGCCTTGGGAAAAGACAAACCCTCACCTATGTGCAGAGGCGGCAATGTCCATGTGGGAGCAGCTCTCCCTGGATCCCCTTTCTCTCTTAACACCTAAATATTTTAGGGATGGGTGGCAGCATATTTTTCCCTCACCCTGACATATTAAACCCACTGCAAACAGACAGATAAGCTGTTCACAGCCTCCCCACTCCATGAAAATCCTTCTGCTCTGCTGCACTCCTAGCTATGGTCTTGTGGGCAGGTGGAGATCCAGAGCCAAACTGTGCTCTCAGGCCTCCTGGGCCTCCTTGGGGGGGTTGGATCTCATCTCCTGCATCTCTCAGGTGTGGTACAGTGCCTGGCACCATTTCTGATGGTGCAAGGATTCCCCTACAATGCAGTCAGATGAGCAGGGAGGGTTTCCTTCCCTTCCACCCTTCCCCTCCCTTGCAGTGGGAAACATAAACACCTCCTGGGCGGGTAGATGGGTGTTTCTGATCACCTGCAGTGCCTTGGCCAAACAGGTGGTTCAGGAGTCCATGCTGGCAGAGCCAAGTGCTGTTGGAGCTGCTGGCACTCCATGGGAGCTGCCATGCCAGGCAGACACTGAGCTGCTGGTAAAGCTCTAGCAGAGTGCAGGAGGTCATCCCTGTCGCTCCAACAAGTTGTAGCAGTGGACTTTACTTGGCATTTCTGCTTGGGGTCACTAGGCTAGGCTGGAGAATTTTCCAAGGGTGATTGTTTTATTGCCAATGACACCAAACTTGCAAGCTAAAGGCCGTGCATTCCTGTCCACCCTGGAGGAAAGGGCAGCGCTGCTGACTGCACTTGTGGAAAGGAGTCATGAGCCCTGATCAGCCCCGTTCAAGGACTAAAACACTGAGTCTTCTTCAAAACCACAAACCTGCCCTGGCCCAGCACTTCAGAGAGACCATGGCATGGAAAGGAGAAAGCCAAGAGTGTGACAGAAAGTGCTCCAAAGCAGCAGTCCCAGATCCAGCCCTCTGGGAATAATACTCCAAGAGTCCCCCACACACTCAGGACTTATTTCATATGGATGTTTCTCAAGCCCACACAAGCCAACACATTTGTTCTCACTGTTTCACTCCTTTCCTTTTTGCCACAAGGACTGAAACCTCCCCAGTCCTACAGTGCATTAGTGTCTCTTCTGAATCTTTCTTTTCCAGAATGACCCTATGAAAAGCATTTTGTTTGCCAGCACATTCCAAGCCATCTCATCCAGCGGCAGATGCCAACAAACCTCTGGCAGGTTTGGCCCTGCAACCATGCCCCAGCAGGGTCTCCTCTCAGGATCCACAGCCTGGCTGAGTGACCATAGCAGAGCAAGCAGGACAGGGCTCTTCCTGTACAACCCTTCCCTGTCTCTTCATGCCCTTGGATGAATCCAGGCAGGCAGCCATGACAATTTGTCACAGCCTGACAAAATGGTGGCTGCTGTGACATCACCAAAGACAGCATCCGCTCTGCAGTGTCCTTCACAGAATCATCATGGTTGGAAGAGACCTTTGAGATCATCTAGTCCTACCCTTGACCCATCACTCCATCCATGGGAGTTGGGCAGATGGAGACCCAGGAGCAACAACCTGCAGGGCTATTTCAGGCTCAAGGCTGGGCTTTGTCACTCTGACTGATGGGGAGTGGTTTGCAGTCAGCAAAGGTGGGCACTGAAGGCACATTCTGTCTGCCCCTGCGATACCTATCCTGTGGCTCAGAAGACATTTCCTGCTGGTGCTGAGCAGGATCCCTGCTGCCCTCCTCTCTCATGGTGTCTGTGTCCACCCTGACATGTGGGGTGATGGCAGAGGGGCAGAAAGCCAAGGACTCAAAGCTTGTCTTGGCAAACTGCTCCATGGCCCCGCGCGAGCAGTGCGCGCACGTCACAGCCATTCTCCGGCGTCACTCACAGCTGCTCCCTTCCCGGGACTTCACCGACAGCCAGTTCAACAATGCTGGTGCCAAACTTTTCCTTGGGTGCCCAAAAACATCCCCTGTTCCTCTAAGCTCTATGATTACATGACAAAGCCACCCTGCCCTGATGAGTACAGCAGAGTAGATCCTGCTCTAGACCACTTGGAGAGCTGAGGCACAGCTGGGACAAGACGAGCTCCTTCCCAAGGCTTCAGCTGCGGAAACCAGCAGCAGGAACAATGCAGGCCTGACCACAGTGGATCTGAGCTGTAGTGTTGTCCCAAACACCAGCTCAAGCCTTGGTTTTAAACATGGCCAACCAACGACCTTTGCCTCTCACAGACACCTTCCCACAGTGGATCCCAAGTCCCTCTTCCCAGTCTTGTTTTAAAGGGCTCCTTGGTTCAGCACTGCTGCCTGCCCTTTCTGTCTGTGAAGGACTAATTTTCCTTCTTAATCAACCGAAAACTCACAGAGCAAAACAGAGCCGGGAATGTGCTGTTGCCTGTGGCATCCGCAGGCAAAACCATGCGTGGGTCCCTGCTGTATCAGCCGGGGGCTGAGCCTCTGTCTGTCACTTCTTAACACAGAAAAAGTCCTTTTTGGGATACATGCCAGCCAAGTTCAGGCACTCCTGGATGAGCAACTACCAATGGATCTGATCCCTGCTTTTGGAGCAGCCCAGCAACACAAGCGTTAACTCCCTGTTGCCCTAATTACAGCAGGGCAATCAACGAATTTTACTACTGTGCTGTGTCACAGTTATTTCCAGTATTTGAAAATAATGTCAGTCACATCATTTGTCCCTGAGCCTTGTCCTCAGTGGAGTTTGCACCAGCATTTTCCAGGAAAATAAGAGAAAGGGGATGGGAATGCTGTGACTCGTTAACGTAGATGAAATCTCCTCAGGAGGCAGAGCTGTCACGAGAGGGAACAGGGCAGCTCCGAGCTTCCCTCAGTGCTGAAATCGGGTGGCAAATCCTACCAAGACGAGGAGTAAGGAGAGCTGGCCCACCAAAACCAGCAGCTCTTTGAGGGGCCCGGAGGGGAACGGCCTGAAATTCTACACATTTCCCCAAAAGAGGAAACCCCGAGGTTTGCATACAAACAGCTGCTCAAAACTACGTCTCTAGACTTCATTAGGAACAGAAAAAATGCCTCGTTCTGTGCCAAATGGACATTTTGCTGCCAAGAAAGTGCCACCTACTGGATCTCAGCAGGTGGGGAATCACCAGGACGGGGAAAAAACTCAGAAAACACAATGCTGGGGAAAGTACGTTTTTTCATATTTTTTAACTAAAACAACAGAAAACTACACTGATAGTTCTCCCAGCCACAACCCCTCTCCAGCCATTCTCCCTCCACAGCAGAATCAGACAGACTTTTGAAGTGGATAAAAGCTGGGGAGGGGGATGAAATTTTAGGATTTGCAAAGAGGGACTCACCGGTGCTGAGAAGCCGCTCTCGTCTCCCGCAGTTCGCTCGGCTCCCGTGAGTTCTCTCCCGGTTTCCCGTGCCTTCCTAGTTAAATCCTGCTGCCATTCTCCAGCAGTCAAGCTCCGTGTCCTGCCTGCACAGGCTGTGAGCCCGATGCCCCGAAGGCTGAAGGAGAGGGAGTGGGAGGCAGAGCCCACCCGGCACCCCGGCTAGGGGTAGCCTTGCCGTGGCTCCCCGCTGCCCTTTCCTGCCGGTGCCGCTCGCTGCGGGTGTCTGAGAGCAGGTGACAGAGGTTCCTTGGCAGAGGAGAGAGGAGGGGAGGGATGTGGAGGCAGCGAGAGGTGGAGCTGGGACCCGGAGCAACAGGTTACTGTATAACCAGGAGCCGCTGGCCCCGGGAGCGCCGGGGGCTGCCGCAGCCTTCGCCCACTCCCCAGGCAAGGCGACCAAGAGCCCAGGAGGGACGTGTTAAACTTCGGGTTGCTTGCTCCCGAGAACATTTTGTACCCAATGGGAAGGGTGAAGGTGGCGAGGGGAGGTGAAGGAGTGCTTGGAGCTCAGTTTTCCATCGCCGGTGAGGGAGGGGACGCGCTGCCCGACCGCCTCATGGGGGGAACAAGGCACCTTTTGTGCAGCCCAGGGCTCTCCTCAGCGCTGGCTCGCCGCTTGTTTTCCTCCAGCATCGCCCCTGCCTGCTCTCCGTCTCGACGTCTGCGGCAAGGAAAGGTGTTGGGAGACGGAGGGAAAAGGCAAAGCGTCCTTTCTCTCACACTCCCCAAAGCAATCAGGAGCAGAGTCCCCTTTGGGGTACCCGCTCTGTGGCACTGCACTCCTTGGGGTTATGTGGCCATAAAACCCCTCGTTTTGCCCCAGCTCCTCCATGAAAGACAGTAAGTTTAGATGGGATACTTGGAATAAATTCTTCCCGGTGGGGATGCTGAGGCTCTGGCACAGAGAAGCTGTGGCTGCCCCATCCCTGGAATTGTTCAAAGTCAGGGCTTGGAACAACCTGGGATAGAGGAAGGTGTGCTTGGCAGGGAAGTTATCAGCTGGGTCGTACCGATGTGTCCATGGCAGGGTGGGATCATTCTGGTTAGCCATTCCTCTCCCAAAACGGAGGATTTGGGAGTGTTTTTATGGAAGTGCAGGTATCCCCACCATGCCCACGCTGTGTGTTGAACCCCTGCCATGTCCGTGTGAAGTGAGACCCCGTGTTGCTGGCCCTGCGAGGAAACAGCTGTAACTGCGACACTAGGGAAAGAAACAAGGAAAAGTTTCCCCCTCAGGACAGCGGTCTAGGAGAAGCCCAAACTCCTTAGCTTGACATTTGCTGAGTTCCCCGCTGCCGTGGGTTTCTTTGAGGGGCTTCTGCCCAGCGCAGGGCCTGGCCCGGGTCCAGGCGCCGCACGCCCGGAGGAGCCGCCCCGGTGAGTTCCTGTGGGAGGAATGCGGCCGGGTAAGCCGGGCGGGCAGGGGGAGAGCAGCTCCGGGCTGACAGCCGGGGGAGCCGGGCGGGCAGGGGGAGAGCAGCTCCCCACTGACAGCCGGCATTTCGGCAGCTCGGCTTTGACAGCACCACGACCGCTCCTGCTGCGGGAGAACACGAACCGATACTCGCTGTGACACTCCCACCCAGCGCCCCGTCATCCTCCTCGCCAGGATCCCCGGGGACAGATTGTGAAAACATGGCCAGCCCTAGGAAAGGCAGGATTTAGGGAATGCCTGCTGTAGCAGGCAGAAGGGATATCAGTCCAACACAAGAGAAATGCAGTGGGAATGTCAGCTGTGCTGGAGGCTTCTGAGCCTCAGCAGCCAGAAGGTTTTGTGCAGGAGATCCCCGCTCCCTAAAATGCATCACGGGGGTATTTCAGCAGGACTGCTGGGCTGGGCTGGGCTGACTTTCCTGGGATGCAAACAGGGAGCTGACAGGATGGTGTTTTAAGGCACTGCTTCCTATCCAGCTCCACATTCACAATGAGGACAGGGCTACTGTGAACTGCTGTGCCCCACAGCAAATCTCTTAGCTGCTCTGCAGAGGCAGCAACTTTTCCTCTGGGCAGGGAAGAAAACCACAGCAGAGCTTATTACACCTTCCCAGCTGTCCCACCTGACAGCTGGTGCCGGTGGGGGTGGGCCAGAGGCAACTGCAGAATCATGGAATGGTTTGGCAGGAGGAAATCACCCTGTGGTGTGGTGGTGGTTCCTGGCGTGGCTCCCAGGTGTGGAATCAATTGAGTGAGTGCATGTCCTTGACCTCCCTCCTTCACTGGAGCACCAGGCCACTC
Organism: Melozone crissalis; assembly: GCF_028551555.1. NCBI lineage: Eukaryota > Metazoa > Chordata > Aves > Passeriformes > Passerellidae > Melozone > Melozone crissalis. Next base: position 4,087,261 of record NW_026535796.1, on the reverse strand, counting down.
CAGAGGGACATCATAAAGTCATGGACCCATAACACCCTATCTCCAGAGAGACATCATAAAGTCATGGACCCATAACACCCTATCTCCCAGTATCTCCAATTTGGAAATCCCGGGAGGCTGACTTGCCTCTCAGGATCAGCCTTTTAAATCAGGTTGGCGGCAGACACCCCTGTGATGGCTGGAGAACAAAGACTTGTCGAGTAAACACCACCCAAACCCAGCTCCTCAAAATATGTGTTCCTCTAAATTTTTAATGCTGTTTGCATCCAACTTGCTTGTCCTGTTTCAGAAGGGCTGGGCCTTGTAATTAAAAGCTCCAGCGATTGTATGTCTGGCAAATGTCATCAATGGCTTCACTATGTGTGCCCTGCTTCTCCAAGCACTGGGAACGGTTTGGAAAGGAGCTGCTGGTTAGGGAAACTTCCTGAAGCTGATTCATTTTGGGTCTTTGTACCACCTCGGCATCAAGAGATGCCACCATGAAATAAGGGACACCAATACAATGACAATTCCCATTGAAAGCCTGGAAATACTTGGGATGGAGTTCCCAAGATGAAGCTTCCAGGCTTCATCTTTCATCATAGAGCACAGGGCTGTCAGCAGCAGCAGTACCCCACAAGAGTTCATGGACAATTTTATCTGGAATTGGAAAACTGCAACCAGAGCTGTCCTGCCCTTGCGAGAATGCAAGTCCAGGTTGGTGCCAGTTGAGCCTAGCAGGCACTGACAGCCAGTCAGGGCTCTGAGCAGTTGCAGCCATCAGGCCCTGCCCTGAAACGAGCCAAAAAATTAATGTTTGTTGTCCTATGTGCATATTTACCCCATGCCTCACTATCACCAAGTACTGCCACTCTCTGCTGATCCTTGTTTTTCACCCGGGTGATGGGAAGGGAGCAAAGGGTTCACCATGTTTTATAATTCATATTTTGTGTTTATTTTGTTTGTGGTGATCACTCAAGAAGATGAAGCACAGGAGCTGTGACTCAACATTAACCTGTGTGACCCTGTTTGCTGTATCACCTGCATTCAGGTAAAAATTCCACTTTGCAATATTCCTTTCAGAACCTGTCAGTTGTTCTGTGGGCAGACCTTCGTGTAAGGCAGGTGCAAACACCAGGAAAAGTTTGCTTTTTTTTGTGCCCATCCAGGAAGAGTTTTGCTTGTGTGCTTTGATCGTTTATGGGGCAGGGACAGCTCGGTATGTTGGTCACTCCTTGGAACAAGCATGTGATGGCACATTCCATCATGCCAAGCAAATCTGGGAGGACAAATAGGTGGGGGCTCCATTCAGGCAGATTAAGCCCATAAACATTTGGTTGTTCCATTTCCTGGGTGCTCCTTAGCCCCAGTTCTGCTGTGATGTTTCTGTGGGAACAGCAAGGGCTGGCTGGGCTCTGGCTTAGCAGGACCTGTCCAAGGGGATTTGTGCCAGTGGGGACTCTGACTGTGACTGCCAGGTGGTGGAATGTGAACAGAACTTGCTGTTACCTGGCCTGGGAGTAGAAAGGTTAGGGTTAGATGGGACTTTAAACCTCATCTCCTCCTATTCCCCTGCCAAGGGAGGGACACCTTCCACTAAATCACATTGCTGCAAGTCCCATTCAGCCTGGCCTTGGACACTTCCAGGGATCCAGGGGCAGCCACAGCTGCTCTGGGCAACCTGTGCCAGGGCCTCAGCTCCCTCTGAGTCACAAATTTCTTGCTGGTATCTCATCGAAACCAATCCTCTTTTGGCTTGACACCACTTCCCCTTGTCCTGTCACTACATGTTCTTGTGAAAGGTCCCTCTCTTTCTTGTAAGCCCCTCTAGATACCAGAATCCTTAAGGTTGGAAAAGCCCTCTGTGATGATCAAGTCCAAGCACTGAATGACTGAGGGATGAAATTGGGCCCTTCCACAGAACTTGTGTGTCTTTGTGCCTTTCCACCCCCACCAGAAAGCAAAGAGCAGTGTGGCTGAGGTGCCACAGGCCTGCACCCCACAGTTTTCATCCCCTGGTGATTGCAAATTAGCTCAGACCTTCCCAGGGCAGGAGAAGGGGTCACACACAGCAGCAGGATCAGGATCAGAAGAGGCTTCCACACACATCCAGGCTTGCCCAAGTCTTCCTTTGGATGACTTAGCTGGAGCCCAAGATCTGAACAAGATTGTTCTGCATTTCAAACACTCCTTAGATCTACACCATTATTTATTTGAATGAATAAATAAATACAAAAATAGGAAATTCTGAATATAAAAGGGGCTTCTTCAAAAACCCAGGAACTCCCAAAGCTTTCCATTAACACATATTTTTGAGACAATAAAAAACTCTGCACTTGCACCAGTTAGAAGTTAAGATAGACTTGAATATAGTAATTTTTGCAAAATAGTAGAAATAAGCACTGAATAGAAATAAAACTGCCAACATTCTGTTGGACTTTCAAACAGGACAGAAGGGAGAATGAATGGTGAATGGTTTTGTTCATTTTAAAGCCATCCTGTCTAACCAAACATCCCCTCACATAGTAAGAACTGGCTGCCAAACCTTGTGGCTTGGCTCTCCAAGTATGCACAAAACCCAGTTCCACTCTCCCCCGCTGGGATACATCAGGTTCTGCCCTACTAAAGTCAGGGAAATTACCACTGAGGTCTGGAAACACAAATGAGAGCAGAAGAGCAGCTGTGCCCTCAAACACGGACGTGTGCGTGGCAAGGCACAAGTGAGCCCTGGCCTGATTCATTTCTGTGTCACTTGGGCTGCATGTCGCTCCTGTGCCATGAAAACTGCCACCATGCCAGCAGCACTGCCTCCTGTCCTGTGCTGGGAATGGATATTTAGTGCTGACCCCTGCTGAATGCCAGAGTGTTAAGTATTTTGTGATTCACCCCTTGCCTTTGCCCATAAATAAGCCAGTGGTGAACAGAGCTCCTGGGCGGGACATCTATGTCCCCAAAACTTCTCATTTAACCAGAGAGAAGCTTTCCAGGGTTTTTCTATACAAAGGAATTCAGCAGTGGACATGAAGCCCCACTCTCTCTGAGAAGGAATGTGTGGCAGGGTGTGGGAAGGGCCGGGCTCAGCTGACAAAGGCAGCGATGGCCGTGACCTTGAGCCCCGACTCGAGCGCGTAGGCCGCGAGCAGCACGGCGTTGAGGAGCACGTCTGCCCACAGCACGTAGCTCTGCCACAGCAGCAGGTACACACACAGCAGCACGCTGCCCACCGTCAGCCCCAGGCTCAGCCCCAGAGGCCCCTCTGCTTCCGTCAGGTTACCCTTGAAACCTGCAAGGAAACAGAAACCAAAAGTCCAAAACAGCTCAAGCTGTAACTAGAAAATATTCCTGCTCAAAAAAGGCCCCAGTTGTGACTTTGCTCTTACTGAATCCTATAAAAGCTCAAAATGTATTGAAATACCAGCCTGAATCAAAGCTCTGCCAGGAATCAAACAACAAGCCCAACATCAATGGACAATCCATTTCAAAACAGGAAAACTGACCAAAGTTAATCTAAGTAAGTTCATCAGTTGATAATCACAGCCAGGGAACCTCTTCTTACCACAGAGAATCAGTTCTGAAGCTGCATCGTTCTGAGCACTCAGCTTCAACCATCAAACTCTTCCTGAGCCCTTCAGCCCTGCACTCAATGTGGTGACCTCGGTGCACTCCTGGAGTCTAGTCCTCATTTTCAAGTCTTATTTCCTTCTAATCTATTCCTGTTCCAGATGACTGACATTGTGGAGAAGCTGTCCTCTCTTCTGTGCAGCTTATTTCCAAGCTCAGTTCAGTAGATTTTGGTGTTTAACTACACTGGAGTTGAAACCTACCTCTTTATTCATGGATCAGGCTCCATAAATACACAGAGATTTAAAGCAGTGGAATAAATCCAGCTCTAAAGCCACTCAGATTGATTCAAGGGCCCCACCCTGCATCCTTAATATGCCTTTGGAATATTAAGCAGATTTTAATAGTAATTTGGGTTTTTTAAAAATTTGACTTGAAGAAGTTTTAGCAAGCTTTGGACAAGGTCAGGAGGCTCTCCCCACCCTTCTGTCTTAGTGAAAGGAAGGTGTTGGTGCTTGCAGGTGTCCTCAGGGGAGAAAGGAAAGGTGCAGGGGTCTCCAAATATCTGCTCAACTGACAGCCCCCATTTCCAAATGATTCATGTTTACAGATTACAATCCAGTTGCACTGATAACATGACCTACCCAAGTACAATCGAGGCACTTCCAGAATGGCCATAAGGAAAAGCACGGCAAGATCAGGAGCCAAAAAATCATCTGGATAACTGAAAACCTGACCTGGAGAATAAACCAGAGTAAATAAAGCAGGAAGACACAGCAGGACAAAACTCAGCTGTGCATCAGCACAGCCTGCTCTGGGGACAATACTCGCAACTTACTTTTGTAAATAATCATTGCAAGAGTTGCCAAGAAGTAGAAGATGTAATAAACCCCATTTACATAGAGCAGGATGTGTAAGGGAAGCGATGACAGCTGAGAACTGTTGTTAAGGATTTCTCATAGCAATGAGGTGGGGTCTCTTCCATAAAAACACCATTTCCCAGTAACCCCAAAATACACTGCACTCCCTCTTTATACTGAATGGTCCAGCTATGCCTGGCTGTGGGGAGGGTTCAGGAAGGAACTTGAGGCTGTGAACACCACGGCCTGGGATAAAAGCCTGCTGTTTCAGGCTTGGCTTTAGTTCCCTTTTTAAGGAATTTTATTTGGACTGCAGTGGGGCATCCGTTAGCCTGAGGAAGCAGGGGGGATGCATGTGTACACTGCCCCAGACTACTTCTACACTTCTCAGTCAGCCTTGAGGAAGCTGACAGAGAGTTGGCAAACTCCATCAAACTTGTGTTTGGAGAAGAGGTGGCTCTGTGCAGCAGCCAGGCCTTGCTCCTGCCCACAGCATGGAAATGCTTTGCTCCATACCTGTCTGAGCTCAGCTTTGAGATGCAAATTCCTAAGAAACAGCCTTAATTCACTCCCCTCTCTCCCCCAGACTTTTTCAAATCCTACAAATATCTCCAAGCAGGGATTTCATCCCAGGCATCTTTTACAGGAACTGCCCATCCCGCTTCTAAACCCACCCACGCGCCGTGGATGGATTCCAGTTCCCAGAGCAGCTCATTTTATTAACACAGAACCAGGTTTGGGGGTTTTTCCAGTTGAAGGAAGGTGGAGCAAAAAAAATTACTAGATAGGTTCTAAGCATGGAAATCTCCAGAGCCAAGGGTGTCTCCTCCTTGGAGGTTACTTGGATCTTGGCAGGAGTAAAGGTGGGGTAACTTACTGTAAGAGAGGAGGAAGTTACTGCTGAGGGCTGCTTTTACTACCCCTTGGTAGCTGTGTCAGCTGCCTGTGAGCTGTGATGAAGGGGGTGTGTCCACCAGTCCATAAATGCAATTTTTAACCTCCTTTCTGAAGAAAATGGGTTAAATCATGACTGCAGGGGGGCTAAATCATGACTGCAGGGCTTCTGCAGGAGCAGAGCCCATGAGGAGCAAATCCCAGCTAAACCTGCACCAAACATCTTCCATTGGAAGCGACGTGGTCCCAGTAGTGCTTCCTGTGGATGACAATGACAGAAAATTCAGGAGCACAGACCCAGCAGTGAGCAGAGTTACTGGACAGAAGACAGGAATCCACTTGAGGCAGTCTTCTCCAGGAGTCTTGCATGGAGGGAGCAGTGGTACAGAAAGGATACAATCTCTGACGTTCTTCCTTTCCATGGAGAAGGAGAAAACAAAGAGAAGAAAATATGTCTAAATCCAGAAACATTCTAACAATGGTATCTAAATTCTGAATCTCTTTTTTCATCTCCCAGGAACATTTATTTTGTAGACTTCAGGTTCCAAAAATAACCTTTTCAAGTAGATGAAGTCTCAAATAATTTGGGGAAAATCCCTACTGGGAAAAGCCACTTTCATTGAGGAACTTTAGGCTCTTTCAAAGCCTGAAGGAGTGCACAGACATTATCCAGAACTTGTTCATCCTGTCCTGTCCTAGCAGATGACACTTCATCCCCTCTAACTATGCAGGAAGGAGGTGAACATGGGATCCATTTGCTTGTAAATTGTGAGAAAGTTTGTGGAGAACACAGGGCTCCCGGGTTCCTCTAAATACCATCCCTCCAAATGTCATCTCTCCAAACCAGTTCCCTTCACAAAGTCATTCCACATCCAACCTCAGTGTGTTCTGACGGCCCACAGAAATCAAAGCAAGTATTCCCAATGATCCAACCAACACATTTCACTTTTTTCCTTATTATCTGCAAAAATCACATAAAATTCCCATGCAACAGGATGGCACCAACCTACTAAAGCACCTCTTGAGTTCCTCATTAATATGCTCAGCCTCTCAGACACATGAGGAATTGCACAGTTGGGATTTCTGTTCCAGGGAGAGAAAAACCTGTGAAAGGCCATTTCATCTGTCTGCTCAGGGATAGCTCATCATTGTCACACCACCATCCTCATCCCTGTGTTCCTGAGCTCAACGTCCTCTTCACCTCAGAATTTTATGCATTTAGACCCAAATTAATTCCCCCTAACTCCAGGCAGCTAATTAAGGTGTCCAGTTTGGGAACACAGTGCGAACAGGCACATGATTTTAGGTGATTCATGTGTCCATGATCTGAAATGTCTCCTGGACCTGATCCTCTCCTCTCAGCTCTCTGTACAGGGACTGGGGGCTCCCAGCACCCATCCTGTCCCTTGGGAGTGACAGGACAAGGGGGAATTGCTTTGATACTGGGAAGAAATCCTTCCCAGGAGGGTGCTGAGGCCCTGGCACAGGATGCCCAGGGAAGCTGTGGCTGCCCCATCCCTGGCAGTGTCCAGGGCAAGGCTGGATGGGGCTTGGAGCAGCCTGGAGTAGTGAAAGGTGGATGAGTTTCAAGGTCTCTTCCAACCCAAACCATTCCAGGATTCCATAATTCTATGTTCATTCAATATCCAGAACTGCAGCTACAACACTGACACTGAATTGTATAACAGTCAAAGCCATGGAATTCCCACAGGGAACTCCGAGTGAATTCCCTCAGGGCAGTTCCCCATCTTTATAAGTGAACTCTTCTTTCCTTAATCCTTTCCCGGAGAGGGCAGTGAGCCTCCTGCAGCTGCTCCAGGCGGGGATGGCAGCCGCAGATGCTGAGGATGTGCTGCCTCCCTCCGAGCGAGTGGGACATTTCACAGGGATAAACCCCGAACCCCCGAGCACGCCAGAGCCAAGAGGGATCATTAAACAGCCTGAATGTATCATTTCAGTGCTTCACCCACCGAAATCTTGGTTATCTACCCAGCCTGGTGCTGATTTTAGAGTGAGTGACACCGAGAATGGGGATTTGAGGTGGAACATGGCCCATTTTCAAACAGAAAGGTTTCATTTTTAACATAAAACTTTATTAAAGGCAGAGACGTGGTTAGCATCGCCCAGAGTACCTCATTGCACGGTTTTGGGATTAGGAGATTTTTTTAATGAATTCAGCACAAATTTTCTCAGCCACCTTTATCTACTCCAGCCAAAAATTTACATTTTTGGGAGTAAACTCTGACCTCGGCGAAAGACTTGGAAACTAATGATTTTGACCACATTAAGGATGAAGTTTTTCCCCTCTGAATCCCAGCAGTTCCTAAACTGAAGCAAAGATCTGGATTTTCACGAGGCGTCTCTCGGCCTCAGGAAAGCGTCTTTCCCGGGGTCAAGGTGCTCCTCAGCCCGCACATGCGCCAAGCCCCGGCTCGCGGCGCCACCGGGATCTCCCCAGCGTGCCGGGATTGTCGCGATATGCCAACGGGGCTGGGCTCGACCTCGGCCCCGCCTCGCTCTAGTCGTGTCCCCCCGCGAGAGATCACCTCTAGCTCGGTGGGAGACAGCCCCCCGCGGTGCCCCGGAAAGGGCTGTCCTGTCGCTGTCGCGTTGCTATCGCGACACCGCTCACCTCGGCTCGGCACCGCCATCTTGACGCCCCCACCCCGCCCGCCGGTCCTCCGCCGTCCCGGCAGCCCCCGCGCGGCCACTCGCCCCGCCTACCCGCCTTCGGGCGCGATCGGCGTGTTCGGCCCGGTTCGGTCGCTTTCGGGCGGATTCGGGCGCTGCCCGTTCGGGCGTCTCCGTTCGGGCCGGCGAGCGGAGCTCGGGCGCGATCGGAGAGGACTCGGCACACATCGGCGCTTCTCGCTACCGCCTTCGGCTGAGATCGGACACCGCTCGAGCGCGCTCGGGACTCTTCGCCTCGCCGGGCCGCACCGCTCGGGGACTCGGCCGCGTTCGGGCGGGCTCGGGTCTCACCCGATCCGTCAGGTACCGCTTCGGGCCGCGCCGCGCGGACTCGGCCGCGCCCCATTGGCCAGCCGGCAGGGAGCGCGCGCGCCGGCCGCCTTCGCACGGGGCCCGAGCGGCTTGGGCCGCTTCGGGCCTCATCGGAACTCGGTCGAAAGGCCCCGAACACGCTCGTCAGCGGTCGGGCAGGCTCGGCTGCGCTCGGCTCGCCGGTCCCCCCTGCCCGCAGGACCCCCCTCAGGCGCGCCCGGGGGGGGAGGCGGAGCGGGCTCGGCCACCCCCGGCCCCGCGCATGGAGCAGCGCGACGGCGACTCGGCCGCCAGACAGCTCGATTTGCCCGCGGGACCGGGGCAGCAGCGGGAGCCACCGCAGGCAGCGGAGGGGGAGGCGGTAACGGTGATGGCGGCAGACGCCGGGCACATCGAGATGGGAGCACCGCCAATGCCAAGCGCCGACGAGGCCGCCGCCGCCGCTGCCTTCGCAGGTCAGGGCGGGCAGCGCTCTCTCAGCCCGCCCGGGGCTCCCCCAACCCGAGCTCCGGCCCCCACACAGCCCCCGCGGCTCGGGCTGGGACAGCGAGCTCCCTCAGGAAGCGCTCCCACCCCCTCGCCGAGTCCCACACTCCGCCCCTTCACACACAGTAAAGAGCGGGAGGCGCCCGGTGCGCCCGAGCCGCGGCCCCGTGTCCGCACAGCCAAGCGCCCCCAGTCACACAGCAGCGCCGTGCAGCCGAGCTGCGCTGCCACAGAGGCCAGAGCCCTTTGCCCGCCCCAGCGGCTGTTGTTCTTTCACCCTCACCCACGTGGAACCCAGAGATTTGAGCCAGGCCAAGCGCTGAACACCGCAGGAGCACTGGGCTGTGCGGTTGTCAGCTCTTAACTGGGCGACGTGCACAGGTCATGGCACCATGGGAATTCATACATGACAGGGGCAGAATCTGTTGTTCAGTTTATCCTGATGTCTGCCAGTCACCCCTATTTAAATAAAAGCACCACAGCTCGGAGTATCCCATGTACAGGTGCCATACTTATTTTTCCCTTAGTTCATCACACACTGATAGTGACTGCCCTGGTTTCATGAAGGTTAAAGCCTGTTGAACCCAAAAATCATTAGAAATCAGAATGATTATATTCATAACAACTTACAGGTGCAATGAAAAATAAAATTAATTTAGAAAGGAAGGAAGAAGGAATTTTTCAGATGTTCATCAGGCTCTCTGCATGAAGCAGAAAATTAAATTAACCCTGTTTTACATTCCAGAAGTCACCACAGTGACAGTAGCCAACGTGGGGGCCTCTGCAGACAATGTTTTCACCACGTCTGTGGCCAATGCAGCTTCAATTTCAGGACACGTGTTGGTAAGTCTGTCCTTTCATTTGAGGGCCTTGACAAAGTTTCTCAGTGTAAATGAAGAGCTGTACTAAGGTCAAAGATTTGTTTTCATTGTAATATCCAGGCATTAAACTACAAACCCATTAGCTGGGGGACATACAGGGGTTTTATTCCTAACTTTTTTATCTTTCCTCCCCCACATATTTGTCTGGTAACAGAGCTGGTAACCTGGAACATGAAATCTTTGAATTTGCTTCAGAGACTCAAAAATTAACCTAACAACTGCCATACAGATTGGAGTTTTGGGGTGCCTGTGAAATCTATTTGTGTTGAAGTGTTTTAATCAATTTAAACTCTTTATTTCTTCTGCAGTCTGGGAGAACAGCCCTCCAAATTGGGGACAGCTTGAACCCTGAGAAAGCCACTCTGATAGTGGTGCACACGGATGGCAGCATCGTCGAAACCACCGGGATCAAGGGGCCTTCAGCACCTCTCACACCAGGTATTAGACAGTCTGCTTCTGGTGAGTCACTCTCCTACAGGGATGGCTTCTACTCCACTCATCTTTCTGGAATCTTAATATATGTGCATAATTTTGTAAGGATGCTTTTCCCTCTTTTAAAAACTATAAAGTTGTTCAAATTGGAAAAGACTTTTAAGATATCAAGTCCTCACACAATATTTTGTGTATTTCTTGGGAATGAAAGAGTCCTTTTTTTGTTTTTAAATTGTTTTCCTGTCAGAAATGTGTTTAATTTCTTCATTCTTTGCCCTAACCCTGTCAAAGAAGCTGCTTGAAAAATCTTGCCCTGTTATTAGGCTTTCTACACCCATCCCACCTCCAAGGGCACACGGATAATTTTAACATGGTTAATAAAAATCTGAGTCTCCCAGTTCTGCATGTGTTCTTTCCACAGCTCCTGGAACACATTTACATGTCCATTCAGGCTGATTCTTTAGTGTCTGTGTCGCTGAGGTTTTGTTCAGGGCTGCCTGGCAGTTTCCTTGCTGCCCACGAGATGGCACAGCAAACCTTCAGTGCTCCCCAGCTTCCCACAGGATGGGCTCTGGGCAGGGGAATCTCCAGCCAGCTCCTTTCACCATAGCTTACACGTGGTGTAAGGATCAGGTCACAGTCTCAGTGTTTATTCCCTGTTAGAGCCTGTTTCCTCAGGTCCTCTTTGCTTAATTATCAGCCCTTCTCAGTTCGTTCAGGCTGAGCTTTTTGTGCTGCTTCATTGTGGGGGCGTTCCAGCTGCTCCAGTCAACCCAGCCGAGCATGGGATGGAACACCACTCTGCCTTTTGGTTGCTGACACCTTTCTTGTCTCTTTCCTGCAAGGACCACAGTCTCCTCCTACCCCTCTGGCAGCCGTCCAGGGGAAGAGTGGAACCAAGTACAACTGGGACCCGTCCGTGTACGAGAACGAGCTCCCGGTGCGGTGCCGGAACATCAGCGGCATTCTGTACAAGAACAGGCTGGGCTCAGGTAACTGCTACCAGGCTGAGGGGGGCCACAGCTCCTTCTCTTCCTGCCCTACTCTTCTTTTAATCAGGCTGTTCTTAAGGGCTGATCGTGACAGGAAAAAAAACCAAGAGAGTTTCCAAGACAGCCCAGAGTCTTTTGATTTTACTGTTCCCTTTTGTTTTGCTTTTTCTTCAGAGGGTTTTTAACTTTTTCTTAAACCTGCAAATATCCAGGCGGCCATGCAGTGAGTCTCCTCAGTAATAGGCTCAGTCCTTTAATGATTTTTTTGTCTCATAAGTAAACTTGTGTTTTTGCAAAACTCTGAAGAATCCCTGCTGGAATGCAAATAATTTTTTCTCTTCACGGGGCTTCTGAGCTCTTCTTCTTGTCTTTTATCCCTGTGGGGAAGCTGGGGAAGCTGCAGCAGAAATTGCCAGCCAGCCTGGCTGCGCAGTGCAGTGCTTGCTTTGTGGGCAGAAAGTTTTCTTCTAAACCCACCACAAACACAAAAAAGATCAGAAATTTAATTGCACATTGAGGAAAGACTTAAATTTGTGGTGTTTGTCCAATAAAGACTTTTCTTTTTTACGGAGGAGTAATTTTTACAGCCTTTTGAGACCCAGAGTTGGAGCTCTGAACATGCCCATCATTGTCACAGCCGTGATAATAAATGGACATAGTTACCCAAGAGCAATGGGCATAGTTAGTGGTTCTTACAGATTAACTGCTCTTTTGTCCAGCAATTTTCATATTTTCTTCTTTAGAAAAGTGGCAAAATTATCCTTAACCTGGGCTGACAGTGTATTTTGTTGCTTTACTTCAGGAGGCCGGGGCAGGTGCATTAAGCAAGGGGACAACTGGTACAGCCCCACGGAGTTCGAGGCCATGGCGGGGCGAGCCAGCAGCAAGGACTGGAAGAGGAGCATCCGCTACGCCGGGCGGCCCCTGCAGTGCCTTATCCACGTAAGGTTAAGTTTGCTCCCTCCTTTCTGCAGGAAGGGGCAGCTGGAGCCAGGTGCGATGGCACCAGGAGCAGTGCTTGGTTTGGTTGAGGGGCAGTGATGTAGGGGAATTGGTTTTGGTATGTCTCAAAAGCACACTGGGAAAGAGTTTCTGCAGGGTGAAGTCCAGCCTTGAGCTGTGCCACAGGAGTTGAGCTCTCACCTGTGATACTGTAATTCAGTGTCCTGATCTCCTTCAATGTCTCTGCCTGCCACACATTCTTCATTTTCACCATTCATTATTTGGGTCCTTTATTTGAGTCTCCTGGCATTGCCACTAGGCTGACAGTTGATTTCTGTTTGAGCAGAAATCAAATCTCAAATTCATATATCCTGGCCTTTGGGTGTGGAAATGGTTTGGTTTTCATTGCTCTCCTCTGACCCTCTCACCCTATTGCACTGGTGGGGGGAACTGGCCTCTCTGTTACCGTACAGCATCCAGGAGGGAATGGGTACCACTCTGGGAGCCATCCACATTTTTTAGCAGGATCAAGGTGTGCTCTGGGTGATTTTGGTGACTCTCATGCTGAACTGGTGACCTCTGATTCCAGGATGGGATTTTAAATCCCCACGCTGCCTCGTGTACTTGTGCCGCTTGCTGTGACGACATGACCCTGGTGAGTGGGAGGCTTTACATCCATTACTTTGGGAACTAATTATTCTTGTTGGACAAATTAACCAGTCAAGCTGCCTCAGCTCTTGGGTGAGCAGGTCATGAGTGTCCTGGGAATTGAGTGCCCTGACACATGAGTGTTCAGGGACAAGAATTTTTCCCTGCCCTGTGGAGAAAGGAGATGAGGAACTGCTGGCATTATTGCAGACCCTCAGTAAAAGTAGATCCTACTTAGTGCTTTATTTCTTTATTTTTCATTTTCTAATTAATATATCTATGCAAAATGCCTTTTGGGGATGTCAGTGCTATTCATGATTTTTGTCTCAAATTTCACAATGTTTTGAATTGGAAAAATATTTTTGTAAAGAAGCAACATTATAATCTTACGATAGGTCAGTATTTTTATTTTAAAACTACCTGGGGTTTTTTGTTAGTTGATTAGGGGTTTGATTTTTTTGCTAGTTTGTTTCAAAAATGAGATTTAAATCCTGAAGCAGAAGCAGAATTCTTTAGCTTGACCTGGTGTTTTGCCTTTCTTTTCTGCTATGAACTGACTGATGTGCTCATTTTCTTGCCTGGAACTTCTTCCTCTCTTCTCCTCCCTCTTTTTCTCTTTTCTACCACCACCTTGACCAGCAGCTGATTATCTGCCCAGATCTACTCCTTAAATAATAGTGGGAAGATGTTGAATTTGTGCCTCTTCAGCTGGAGGGAGCTGAGTTTAACTTTTCTTTTTTATTCAAAGTTCTTTTTGTTTGGAAAACTTTTAAGTGCTTTAGTCTATTGTTGCAAACCACACATCATGCATAGGGATCTGTGCTGCTGTTCCTGGAAAGATGAGAGTAAAATCAAAGTCTCCAAAGAAGTGCCTCAGCTAATGCTTTTTTTTTTCCCCTTTTTTCTTTTCATTTTCTTTCTGGTGTTTTTCTACCCAGAGTGGCCCTATACGACTCTTTGTGCCATATAAAAGGCGGAAAAAAGAAAATGAAATACCGGCAACTCCAGTGAAGAAGAATTGTTCCAAAAACATCACTCTGCTTCCAGCCAGTGCTGCAACTACGTGTAGGTTCTTTTCTCCTGGTAAAAATTGCTTCCTTTCTTTGGAGAGTTGCCCTGCTAGGTGTTTTATGTCTGTTAGTGGCCCCTTGGAACTGTCCAGCTGAGAAAAATGTCCTATTTTTTGGTCACATTCTTTTCATTGGATGATTTTATTGTCTCAGTGTCACTTCCTATTTTATAGGAAGTAGCACAGTGTGGCCACATCTGAACACAAGTTGAATAGGAAAAAGTGCAGCTCTAGACCTCTGGGAGACTCAGGTTTAAGCATTGTGACATCCTTGTGCCATGAACAGTAGGTTTCATATTTTGTGCTGAGAGAGGTTTGAGTTATGTCCTGTGCCTGGAATTGTTCAAGGCCAGGTTGGATGGGGCTTGGAGCAGCCTGGTTTAGTAGAAGGTGCCCCTGCCCATGGTAGGGTGGTGGAAGGAGATGACCTTAAGGTCCCTTCCAAGCCCAAGCATTTCAGGATTCTGTGGTTATAGTATATGATTATATTGCCCCCTGAACCTGCTCTCAGTGGGGGGAGAATTATGGGATCCTGGCCTGGATCCTTAGTGGATTTTAGGTTGATTTTTCACAAATAACAACTGAGAAATTTCCTGTTGGAATTAGGTTTGGGAGAGGCTGGCCCTTCTCTGCTCTGCCAGAAATCCCCATTCCATCCTCTGAGCTTCTTTGTGTCCCTTAGAAGCTGGAGTAAGATTTGTGCTATTCCTTGCAAAATAGCCTGGAAGCAGCTGGAATGAAACCCCCAGCCTGAAAGTCGTTAATGAAGGAGGCAGAAGGTGATGCTTTGATCTGCACATCCCTCTCCAGCATTCAGCTTTGTCAGTTACTGGTTTGATTGGCAAATTATCTGTGTGAGAACAGGAATTAATTTGCAAGCTGATCCAGCTCACACATCCCCAGTCACATCCATTTGTCCTCCTGCTCTCGGCACGCTGGCATCATCTGCAGGTAACAGTACAAAGTGAGTCAAGGAGGAAGCAACAGAAATCTAAAAAAAGAACAAAAAAGTAAGATTAGATCATCAGCAACAGTAGGAGGAGAAACACACAAGGATTCTGCAGAGTTGTTTTATGGCTTTGATTTTTTTAGTCCCCAAATAGGTTGAATCTGTATTGGTTTGTTATGTGAGGTGCTGTGAGGCTGCTCCTTCTCTCATGCTGGCTCTGGAAGAGAGAACTTGTTTTGGTGGCCAAATACTTCAGCCAGGAATTTGTAGCTACAGTATTTTAAAATTTTATTATTGTGTGCCACAGAATCAGACCATCACCAATTAATGGTACCAGTTAAATAATCCTCTTTAAAATGGATTTTAAACATTCAGAAGCCACTCAGGTATAATTATGCAGAAGGATTTTGTGCCTTGTTCCTTACATTGGCTGAGCACATTCTAGCACTTTGTGTAGATAAACAGCTAAAATTGCCCAGCTGTCATGGAATTAGCTGTAATCCACAAATTGTTGTGTTGATTTAAGTAACAACAAACACTCTTGCTAAAATTGTCATAAAGCAGCCAGAAATTGATGGGGTGTGTGGCCTCACTGAATCTTTATGGGAAGTGTTATGTTATGGTTCATAAAATAACTGAAAGTGTGGTGATTTGGGAGATATTAGGTTGTAAATTAACATTTTGGCCTCGTGCCCCCAGAGCCTTGGAAGGACAGCAGAGCCTTCAGAAACCCCTTGGGGCTTTTATTCCCCTTTCCAACTGCACTGGTCACAGGTGTGATCCAAACTGGGTTGTCCCAGGCTGGTGATCTGTGAGTCCCCTGAGCTTGGGTGGTGCAGCACAGGGATAACAGCAAACAGCTGGACAGGCATGTCCTCTGCTCCGAGTGTTAATTATGAAAGTGCTTTAATGTTTCCAGTCACCGTGACTCCCTCTGGACAGATCACAACCTCGGGGGCGCTGACCTTCGACCGCGCGTCCACCGTGGAGGCCACGGCCATCATCTCAGAGAGCCCAGCACAGGGGGATGTTTTCACTGGAGCCACTGGTAAGAGCTCAGCTCTCTCCTAGACAGCCGTGGGGAGGAGGAAAAGAGGTTTGGATGCCCACTGCTGTAGGAAGGAACATTTTGAATGCAACACAAAGGATTTATTTCTCAAGGGAGACACTGCTTAAATCTTAGCAGTTGCACCAAAGGAGAAGCTTTGCCCAGGTGTGGCAGCTGCTAATGTTCACCTCTACTGAGTTCCTAGGATTTATGTTCATCTCTGTAATATTTTTTTTTAATTCCTCATTTAACCTGAAATACTACCAAAAAACCTCAAATTAGGTGAGGGTTGAAATGGAGTGAAAAATGCCAGGATAAATCAAACAAAATATAAATGCATGACATACATTTCAGTTCTCTCAGTCTGAGTCATGCTTTGGGTTATGAGCTCTCCTGGGGGAATGATCCTGCTCCAAGAATGAGAGTTTGGAGCCCTGTGATGATCATGGATATTTCAATATGTGAGATGGAACCAAGGAACCTGTGGCTCTAAAGGTGAAATCAGAGCATGGTGGAGCCAGGACCAGGATTCTTTGCTTGCTGACTGTGTGAGATCCTGCTGCTGTTTCACATTTTCAACCCTTGGGAATTACCACAGAGTGTAGGAACTTGTATAAAACATAAAAACATAGGGGTGTAAGGAACACCTGCCAGGTGTGTTAGTGATTCCCAGGCCCTTGTTCTCCTTCAGTTCAGGACACCAACGTCCAGCAGCCTTGCCGGGTGTCTCATCCAGAGCCTCACTATCCCAGTTACCAGGACAACTGCCAGATCTCACCCTTCCCTGAGGCTGCACTGCCAACGTCTCATCCCAAAATCGGTATGTTTGCTCTCCCTGTGCTTCAATTTCCTCCCATCTTTCTCAACAAAGGTAAAGACTGGGGCAGAAAAATAAATTTTCCTCTATTGTGCTTGTGAGTTTTACAGATACTAAGATTTGGACAAGCAGGTTTCCCCTTTGTGGGAAATTTTTCACTCTTTATTGAGAGCTTTGATTTATTGATTCTGCCAGAGGCAGCTGCTGTGATTCTGCATCATGAGTTGTCTTGCATCCCCTGCTGTTCCTAAAGTTTTTGCTTCCAGACTTTTGTCTCTTTGGGCACTGTGGCTGAACATTTATTTAGTGTTCGATCTGAGAACAAACCCAATTAAAATCATGCCACAGAAGCTTTTCTAGACATCCCTTTACTCCAGTGATGCGTGCTGGGGGTACTTTTGACCAGGTTTAGTGTGAGTTTTCAATCCCCTCTGTATGACCCTTATTTATTTATTTGGAGTGGCACAGGATGTTCCTGGTCTCCAGAGTCAGATCTTCTTGTGTTTAAGACTTAGTCAGATCTTGATGTTACTAATTAAACATTGATTGTTTTCTCACCAGTGAATATTTTCTCTTGCCTGATGTACTTGTGCCAAAAAAACCCAAACTAGGTGAGGGTTGAAATGGAGTGAAAAATGCCAGGATAAGTCAAACAAAATATAAATGCATTATATACATTTCAGCAGTTTGAATTGGAATTGGAAGAGGAATTGGAAGTAATTCCTCTTTGATATGTTTGTTATCAAATGCCAGGCAGGGATAAATACTGTGCTGGAAATGGAGAGTGGGAAAGGCTCTTGTGCAAACAGACATTGATAAAAAAGACTGGTTTATCTCGTACTCATATCTAAGTGCAAATAGTTCCACGCCACTCATGTGCAAATTCATTAAAATTACTGTTTTAATTAAGAGTGTTTTGAGGTAAGAAGTCTGCACAACCCTGCGGCTGATGGTACCTTCTTTGTACCAGTAAAGAATTCAGTGAGGAATGTCGAGGTCAGTGTTGGTAGATTTGAATGTCTTGGACTGAATTTTATGGCAGATGGTGAGTATTTATTGCTAGAATTACATTTTGGAAAAGGAAAGCCAGATAACATTTCTTCCTGGAATGTTAACCTAAGCTGAGTTTATGCTGTGTATGGTGGAGTTCTGGGTCTGGATTTAATTTTGTCATACCCTGATCTCCCAGTGTACACAGAAACCTAATGTGAAAAGTAACTGGTTCAGTGACACAGTAACTGCTGGGTTATTGAAGGGCTTCCCAACGCATGGTTTTGGGAAGTCCATGTTTGGAATACACTCACGTGGAGGTAATGGTGACTGTCTGGGGTTAAGTCCAGTGTCTGGCCAGGGTTGTGTAAAGGTCAGAATTCAGGAAGCACAGAGAGTGTGATGTGGATCAGTACTTGAGTTTTGTGGTTTGCAGCCTGAGAATTGACATCTGGGCAGGATCATCAGGATGTTTCTGTAAAGTATTGGGTCACTGAGTGACTTACTCTGACCTTACCTAGCCATGGCTGAGGGAAATGTTCTTGGCAGTGGTGGAGGAGTTCCTGGGAATGCTGCTTTCACTGCATCATAGTGCTTCTCCACAGCAGTGCTGGGAGGTGTTAAACTCTTCCCAGGGTCATCCAGGTCAAGAGGAGGTGTTCTTGTCCCATGGGTTTGAGAGTGCCTACGGGCTTGTTCTGCCCAGATGTGCACTTGATGTTGCAGAAGGAATAATCTGTTTAACAAACACTTTCCTGGCTGGAAATTCTGCAAACCACATTTTAGAAAAGAAACCAAACACCACAGAAAAACCACAAAACCCAACACCCTGCCACCACCACCACCACCACTTGATGGAAATGAAACCCCCTAACTGTCTGTATATTCTCTCTTGTTCCTCATGTCCAGTGTTGACGTCCCTGCCTGCCCTGGCGGTGCCCCCCCCGACGCCCACCAAAGCCATGTCGCCGTCGGTGGTGAACGGGCTGGAGGTGACGGAGCAGCGCAGCTGGCTCTACCTGGAGGAGATGGTCAATTCCCTGCTCAGCACAGCTCAGCAGCTGAAGACTCTGATTGAGCAGGCCAAGCAGGCCAGCTCCTCCTTCCATGAGGCTGCTGTCACACAGGCCAAGATCCAGGCTGATGTGGAGAGGAAAGAGGTAACTGTGCCACAGCGGCTCAGCCATGGGCACCTTTGGGGCTGAGTGGTGAGCAGAGTAGTTGCTGGCTGGAGCAGTGGTACTGGAAATTGTTTCTCCAGGCCTTGAAAGCAATGTTAGCGAGAGAAATCTTCCCAAGTTATTTGTATCCTGGGGAAAGGAATGAAGTTCTCTGGGATTCCAGGAGCTGTGGGCAGCAGGCTGGTTGTACAGACTGTTTGGTGTCACGATCCTGAGCTCTCCCATCAGCTGTCCATAAAGTTATGGGATGTGGGCACTGAGTCCTAATCTGAGGAAGCTGGTGAGTGTTCAGCAGTGCAGTGGCTGCTGTCAGGTGAGCTGGGCTTTCAATAGGATATGTGGAACAGCTTAACACAGAGTTTATGGGGAAGTGTTCTGTCCCAAGGTAAAAGAAGGAGTCGGGGAGGATTCTTTTTGATAGATTTCTCAGATGAAAATAAAGCACAAATGCGGCAATATTGTATCTGAATATAAAGAAGGGTGAGCGTCCTACTGAAGGGGCATAGAAAAGAGAGCAGAGAGGAGAAAAGAGAGACGGAGAAAGAAACAGAAGACAGGGGCAGCGTTACCGCAAGCACGCCGGTGCTCTGTCAGCGCCAGCTCAGAGGCGGAGCGTGCGTGTTGCCATGCGCGGCGAGACCGCGCGGCTTTTGTCAGTGCTCGGCCGCAATCTTACGGCGGCAGCAGCAGCAGCGTGTCCCCGGCGGCGGCAGCGAGCCGCCCTGCGCGGCTCCTGTGAGCGGCTGCGGGCTCGTGGTGGCTGCAGGCGGCAGCTGCGGGCTTGTCTGGGCGCAGGCGGTGACGCCGGGCTGGTGTTCCCGGGCTGAGTGCTGTGGCGGGATGGCGGGGCGGGCAGCGCGCAAACGCCGCGGCGGCCGCGGCTCGGTGCAGATGGCTGCAGCTGTGCCTGGGGAGCGCGGTGCAGGCAGCGGGCTGTGGGGGAGGCAGCGGAGCACAAGGTCATCTGGTTGGCAGAAGCAGGGCAAAAGCAGGTAGGGGCAGGGAAGCAGGACCGCAGGGAGGAAAAGGTGAGGGGTGGGGGGGAAGAAGGGCCAAGGTGATTCTCCCAGCGAGCTCCTGATGCCTCCAAGAAACCCAAAGCAAAAGGACTCGCCATTTTGTCACAGTTAGCCACTTTTATGTGCTAAGGCTCCTTCCACAGCCCGATTGTACCGATATTCTTCATGGGAATCCGAGCCTTTGCCCTACCGGCGAGTGGGGCGGGTCGCTGACAGGCTGATCGTGGAGGTTTTTTCGGCCCTGATTGGCTGCCAGGCAGAGCCCTCGCCGGAACAGGGTTACCAGTACGTGTACAGACATGTATACCTTACAGGAATTCTTCACTTCGTGTGTAACATACGTCGAACCATAAATAAAAATCAGATTGATCCCTCTCAGAAAGATATGCAGTAAAGTTTAGAGGTGTTTTACTGAGAACTGTGCAAGCAGAGCTGACTCACACGAGTCCTGGGGGTAGGACTGGCAGGCTGCCTGTCCTCTCAGGAGCCTTGACTGGTTCCCATCTTCTCTCTCTTGTGGATTATCCACGAGGACTGCCCTCTTCTCCTTGCTCTTCTTCTATGTAACTGATGCATGGTAGGGATCTCGGATCCTTCCATGCATGCACCCAACTATAGCTTCATCCTGAAGGTGCTCTCCCTTTCCCACAGATCCACAGCTGGTGTGAACTAGGGAGAGAGAGGTGGGGGGCAGTGTTGGAACCATCAGTTGCTGCTGAACTCCCTTCCCAAACACCACTTTCCTGCTGGTGCCATCAGCATTGTGCTAACATCAGTTTTCCACTGAATCCATAGACATGAGTGTGCAGCAACAGGCCTGGAAGAAAGGTGTGGGAAGACTTTGCTGGAAGCTGAGGACCCCTAGGACAGTCCTTGCAGCCTCTTTGGTATTCTTTGTCATGCTAAACTCTCCCATACGATGCATCTTTGATGTGCAGGTGTGTGATATGTTGGGAGTCTAATCCTTCCCTGCCTCCCTCCTGCAGAACAGGTGCTGGTGCTGCTGCCCAGGCTTGGGCTGGCTACTGCTGGAAAGCTGCACAGAGTGGGACACTGAAATATTGGAAGCTTTGGCACAGTTGAGTGATAAACATCTGCTTGTGTTTAGCTTCACTCTGCTTTTTTTCCAGTCTATGTGCATCTTCCCTTCTGTTTATCCTCACAGTGGTTTCTGGAATGGTTATTCAGTCCCTTCTCCACACCCTCTGATCCAAAACCAGCTCTCTTTTATGTTCTTCTAGTTACTTCTTGTCCTGGGAATGGGAGTTAGAATCCCTCCTGTGTATGGACTAAAGCTGACTTGACATGGAAAGGATGAGCACGTGATTTCCAGAGAAAACCCCTTTCCCAGGAACTGCTGCATGCCCAGTTACACCACTTGTGTCTCACCATTCTCTGTGTGTAATGGGGACCTCCACACTTGTGCACTGTGGTGAAACCACAATACTCATGCTGATATTTTTTATCATCCAGACCATTCTGAGCTGTGCTGGCTGCTGGAACCATCCAGGCAGTATCACAAGCACCACAAGTACCTATCTCTGAATTAATTCTTGTTTGTGAATTCCATATATGGACAAAACTGTGTTCCTGGATACAGGGAAGCAATTACACTAAAGGTCAAAGAACTGGCTCTCTGCTTTTGTGTTGGTCAAAGGGCCTTTCCCAGTTTTCTAGTGGTTTGTAACTCAGTTTCCCACTCTGAGTATGTGTGTGGTCCCGTGGCTTTTTGGGCAGTTACGGTATATGAGAGGCAGACAGAGAGGCCTTCATGCCCTTCAGGTAGGGCATTTTTTACAAAGGAAATTGGTGCTTAATTAGCACTTAGTTCATTCCACTGATAGAACTTCAAGGGTGAGCAAACAGGGGGAGCCTTTCCTGGTGGTGTCCTTGTGTCAGAGCTGCAGAGCAAGGCTGGGCTGCAGATGAGATGGTAACAGAGCTGCAGACTCAGCTCTTGCTGGAAGGGTGACTTAGTACAGAGCAGTATTGTAGGGATCTGATAGAAACAGCCTGGTTCCCAACTGGATACACAAACTTAGGTGCCTCGTTGTGTTTCTCACATATGAAACTCACTATAGTGTGTTTCAATATTATATTTATTATTTAATGAGCTTTCTAGTCATTAAATAGCACAAATGAGCTGTCCTGCTCCCATAGAGCAGCAGTTAGGTTGCCTTAGCTTTAAACAGCAGGAGCTGTGCTCTGTGCTGGGCAGTGTTGGTGGTTGTGGGACTCACACAGCTCTGAAGTGTGTCTGATGTGAGGGGTTTGCACTCTGCCTCCCACCTTGTACCATCTCAGCCCTGTGTCAGGGGCTGGGAACATCCTTATCCCTTCTGAAAGAACTGTTTCAAATGCTGTAGATAAAGGCTTCACCAGCAGGGAAGTTTTTTAGCACATAATTTAGTATTTTGGCTGTTGTGACATGCACTCAGTTGCTTTCTTTGTACTTCTTAATTTCTGTAAATTTGTTCAAGGGTCATGGTTTGTTGAGCAAATTTCAAGACAGGGGATCTCCTTTAAATTTTGTTTCCATCTTTCCCACAAGTCATTTTGATGTCCCTGGGTAAGTCCTTGGCCTCACTGTGCCTCAGATGAAAATAACACTTCCTTCCCAGAGAGCTCATGTGCAAGTTTGCAAAGTGTTAGGAGCCTCTGAGTAAGGTTACATTTGTGTTACTTAGAAGTCCTGGGGAATGATATCCCAAAAGAAAAGCAAACCAGGAGCCCTCCAGCTCCATGTTTATATGAACTTCCAAAATGCCTCATGATATTGCAAAAAATGGATATATGGAGAGATTTATAAGGTTTTTCTGAATTGCAGCATTTTGTGTGGGATTAGTTAAATACAATTGCTCTGGCTGAATTTCATGTGGCTGTTAAGAAACAGTTCTGGAGTGTCATTAGTAATTAGGTTGTGGTTGAGTGTCTGATCCCCTGGTTAATATCTCCATTTGGTTTTTACTGCATTTTTTGGTAAGGGAAAGACATCTGGGAATTTAGGGTGAGTGGAGTAACAAAGGCTCAGTGTCTCTTGCAATAGATATTTGACATTTGCAGATCAGGCCCAAAATGAAGAGATTAAAGGCAGGACTGACATGTTGGTGTGCTTGGGCAATGTAATTTTTCTGAGTGTGCATTAATCCAGTGTTTATATCAGATAAACTTTAGGATGGGGACATTACACATACTCACTAAATTCTGTGCCAGAATTGCTGGGGAATAATAAAGAGATTCAGGAAATGTATTAATTGTATTTTCTGTATAAGTTGAAGAGAATGAGTGTTGAAATCCCACAAATGTTTTAATTGGAATAGCCCTCTGTAAAGCAGAGATGCTTCTGGAGCCCTGCCTGTTTGAAAGCAAGGTGGAAAATTAAATCAGCAAACAGCTGGGGCATCTGAATGCTTTTTAAGAAAGATTAAACCAATTCAGGGCTGGAGAGTATGAAATTAACCTAAAAAGGGTTGAACAGTTAAGAAATAGTCTCTGGTCAGCAAACAGTGGCTTGTGTACTCCAAACTAGCAATGATACTCTTGGGAATTGGAGATTCTGCATTTTGTGGGGCTGTTTCTGTGAGAGATCTGAATGTGTCTGGCTTGTTCCTCTCTCTTATCACACCTTTTCCTTCTCCATGGTTTGTGCATGGCTGGAATTGCCTTGTCAAATAGGGCAAAACCAAATCACACCCCTGGCAGGCCACAGCAAGAGGCTTCTCTGCCTCCACCTCCATCTGCCTGCCTGGAGTTTTTTAATTTAATTTCTGTCATGGTAATATCAAGGTTTTGAAGGTTGTGGTTTCACAGGAGAATAAATACTGTGCTCTCAGGTCATATACTTGTAAATTAAGCCTTTAATCTCCTTATGTGTTGAGTCAACTCCTGGATGAACCTGCTTGGCCTGGAGGAAGGGATTCAGCTTTTTTGGACTTTTTAACTGTTCCAAATACATTTAAGCCAGGGTTAGCACATAATTAATTTGGGATTGGGTTTGGATGCCATTGGTTTGGGACTTCTGTCCCTCATTGCTGAGTGTGTTGCTGCTGCAGCAGGTACAGCAGCACCTGGTTGGGCTTGAGCTGGTGTGAAGTGATTCTGCCAGGCAGCCAAAGTGGGCTCTGATCACCTCCAGAGGACTGATGGAGTCACAACTTGTTCTACAGCCCTCTCACTCTTCTGTTTCAAGGAGGAGTAATGATTATGGTTAGTGCTGCTCCTAAAGTCTAAGGCATCTTAATTTTGTTCAGCTTATTTTTCCCCCTAATCCTTTTTGGTGGGCTCTACCTTCCCTCCAGAGTCCTTTGCCTCTTTGTGAATTAGGATCACTGGACTTGACCCAAAATTTGGCCCTGGAATTTGCCACTTGGCCCTGTTACCCTGGTGTTTTCCTCGTGTTTCCTGTGCTGATTTTCCAGTTCCCATGTGTGGGGGAGTTGCAGTTAAACCCCCCAGTTTAAGGGCAGGTGTGTGGCTGGATGGAGTGGGGAGCTGGGCTTGGAGGAAATGCTGTACTGAACTGGCAGTTTGTCACCTCAGGCTGTTCTCTCACAGGCTCCTTGCCCTGTCTCCACATCAGGTGACAGTGTCCCTCTCCTAGAAGTGAGGAGTGAGGGGCCACCCTGTCCTCTTGCAACTGCAGTGTGGGGCTGGGCAGACACAGCTCAGCATGGGGACCCTCCATCCCAGCACCCTTCCAACCCCTCACATCGTGCTCTGGCTGGGAAATGACATGTCTGCTGTGTTCTCCTTGCAGCAATACCAGAGCCAGTTATTCCAACAAACAGAGGATGTGGATGGGAAGACAGAAATCATCATCAAGGTAGGCTGGCGGTGTCTCGTGTTGTGAAGAGCCTTTTGGTCTTTGTCTTATTCCATTTAAAGACTCAGAGGTTTTGTCATTGCTGTGGAATCCTGTGCTCTGTGTCTGGCCTTCTGGCAAAGGATCTGAGCCCTTCCTTCCCTTGGCCAGTGCTCCAAGCAGTGTCTCCCCTTTCCCAAGCATTCCAGATTTCTGTGTTCCTTCACCCGGCCAGGTTCATCAGTCTCCCTCACCTCTGAGTGGTGGTGCTGCAGCTCTGGTAGGTGGCTGTCACAGAGCTGTGACAGGAAGAGAATTTGCTTCCTTTCTGTCCTGTGAGCTGGTTTTCATAACTCCACAATTTCCTCTGGTATTTGGAAGGGGAGTTAGCTCTGGACCCATAACTGAAGCCCTTAGAGCTGTGTTGCTCAGTTCTCTTTCATATCTGCAGGTACAACCATGCCCCGTGTATTTTCCACATTTTCCAGTTACAAACAGCCCCAGTCAAGTGTCCCCTCAGGGCAGGCTTTGCAAGTCCCAAATCACAGCTTTAGGCCCTTTTTAGTGTTCCAAATCCACAGCTGCACATCAGGAGCACAAACACAGTTCAGTGTCACCAGCTGTTCGCTGCAGGTACATGGAAAGGTGTGAAAGAGGGTGTTAATCAGAGCCCTGATTTCTGGGGTGGTTTTGCTCAGTGAGAGAAGAAGCCTGGAGGAACTGATGAGCCCACAATACTTTCACAGCCCAGCAACACTTCTTGTCACTGCTGCTGATGTGCTAATGATTTGTCAGGGATTTAATGAACTGGAAGTGGAATGCTCTGTGAAGTGCTTATTTTGGTGGTAGTTCAATGATGTTTCCACCTAAATATACAGGTTATGTTAATTGATGTCACCAAAATAAGATTAAAGCGATAGACACAAAAACATCACTTAAAAAGCAGGTGTGATTTTTCACCTGTGTATCCCATCTTGCCTTGCTTCTGGATTTAAATCCTGGGCTTCTGTTAGAGCCTTCTTAATTTGATTCCTGTTTCCCTCTTGGTACTCTCCTTATATAGTCTTGACTGGGAAAGGACCAAGGAACATATCCCATATGAGCAGATGCCTTTTTCCTCCCTAAAACTAGGGGAAAATACCTGAAGGATCCCATCTGTATTCTTAGTCTGTTGTCCTTCCTCAGACCTTCTCTTAGATATACACAGGACTATAAACCCAACAAAACCACCACTGAAATCTGCCTTTAAACCTTTAAATTTGGGATAACCTCAGAGCTTGTGTGTCAATAGCCTGTGCACAGCCTGACATGTCTGGGTGGGATACACCCGACTCCTGTAGTTACCTGACTGACGGATACCAGACCTATCTGGAGGGAGGTTTCCCTGGGGTGGTGGGGATGGATTTCCATGACCACTCAGTGTCCACACACATTCTGGGAGGGCTTCCTGCCCGACAGAAAGAAAAACAGGTACATTTCATTTTCCAAATGAAATTTCATTTCCTGCTAAAAGAGCAAGGAGAGTGGGTCTCTGAGGGTGTATCCAGAGGCCACTGGGCCTTTTTGTTGTGGGTTGTGTGCTGAGGCTAATTTGGGAAATGGGAGCTTGCTCTGGCATTCCAGCCATCACAGCACTTGTTGCAGCTCGATGATGCCCCTGTTTTTTCTCTGTGTGACTTGTCCCTCTCCATCCCTTCCCACAGCAATCCTGCGTCAACTGCGGGCGGGAGGCCACCAACGAGTGCACAGGATGCCACAAAGTCAACTACTGTTCCACGTTCTGCCAGCGGAAGGTATCAGCCTGCCTGTGACTTGGGGTTCAGTTCCCTGGGGAGGGCTGTGTGACCCTGGGGACAGCCAGGCTGCTTGGGCTGCCACCTGATGGGTGTCAGTGCTGAGGGAGGAACATACAGTAGAGCCATGCAGTCAGAGCAGAGCCTTGCGTGGGTTAAGCACTCCAAACCCACCCTGCCAGTGGGATCACCAACAAGGCTGTAGTGATGGGGCAGGTCTGCAAGGCAGGACAGGGTTAAAAGGGAAGAGAAGGTCTCCAGGTTTGCACACACCTTCCTAAAGGTGACCCAAAAAATCCAAGTAACACTAGAAATGAAGCATGGACACCTCACTGGGATCTGTGGGGAGATGGGAGCACTTTTACAGCCCCTTCATGCTGCTTCCTTCCTTCCCTGCTGCTCCTGCCGTGGCACTGAGGACATAGTTCTCCTTTCCATTATTTGTGATGCTGCAGGTGCTACAGTGGGACAGACTCTACAATTGTGAGCTTGGGAGGTGGGAACAGTATGAAGTACAGTGGAGGAAGCTGCTGTGTGTCATGTTTCACACCAATTCCTTACAGTGATCCTTGGCCCTTGCTTGGAGAGAAGGATGGTTCAGTTTAGCCATTACAGCTCTGCTGGGTGGCCAGGTTCAGGTTCAGGCTGAGTCAGCTGTTTCTGAATTCAGTCAGTTCCAGAAGGAGTCTGTTCCTGTCCTAGCTGAGCTAAGATCCAGCACAGCGCTGTCCCTCAGGAGCACTCGGTGTTGAGAGCTGCCTTTCAGGAGAGGAGAGGCTTTAAGTCAAGATTCTGACTCAGTTTTAGTAAATTTTCCATCTGACTGACACTGATATCCTGGATTGTGGTTTGTGTGGAGGTGGCAGCATTCTGCTTAGTCCGATTCCACCCCTTACATTGATCCAGTGCATGGCTCCTTTGTCCTCCATCATTGGTCTGGTTTGTGGAGAGAGAGTGCTTCTCACACAGGGAGGGCCCTTCTCCAAGGCCTGTTCTGCTCACAGCCTTTCCCTCTGCTCTCCCCTGGCAGGACTGGAAGGATCACCAGCACATCTGCGGCCAGTCAACCACGGTGACGGTGCAAGGGGACGAGGTGCACGTCCCAGGCAATGTGATGGAGAAGGTCACCGTGTGAGGGCGCTACCTCTGCAGCTGTTCATGGACACGGCTGGATCGGCGACCGGCGGGAACGGTCTGTCCTGTGCCAACAGCACTCTTCTCACTAGCAGACTCATTTTTCATTGATTTTTTGATACTGTGACAGGACTTGTCTATTCCCAATCCCCTTCCAAAACTTTGGATAATACAGAGACTGTGAAAACCTCATCTGGAACCCTCTCCCTTCCGTCCCAGCCCTGACTGGCTTTGGGAGGCTTTGCCTTTGCCTGACTGGATCCTCCACCATGTGGATTACAGCAGTCTCCTCATCTCTCTTGAGATGGATCTGAAGCAGGTGTTGCAAGGAGATCTGCCTGTGCTTCCTTCTACTGGGGCCTCCCTACCTCTCATTAGAGAAGAGAAACAAACCTTTGGTTGGTTTATTTAATTGCCTTGACAAAGTCGGTACAAGTTCTTAGTTTGGCATTGAAAGAATTTTTGGGTTTCCCGTGTTCCCTCTGTGCTGGGAAAATCTGGAACACATTGGACTTCTCCTCTTAAATGTAGTTGAAAAATAACATGTTGTTAAATAAAATGGGCTGAAAGCACAGGTGTGACCAGTTGTTCCCCTTCATTCCCCGGGCAGCACTTTGTGGTACAGGTAACTGCTCAGGTGAGTGCACCAACAGCTGCATGTGTGTCTGTACTCCCTGTCTACCTGGGAGGTGTTTTCTCCACAGCTTCATTCCACAGTGTGCCTGGAATGTCACTCATAGCATCCAGCTGGCCAGAGTCAGATGGGATCAAACCCAAGGTGAGCAAAGGTGGATATGGGGCTGTCCTGTCTCTGCCCTGTAGGAGCTGCTAATTAGAGATGTGCTGACCATTAGGGAGTTACTGGCTTTGCTCACTGCAACAAAATAATTTTAATTATTAATCTACTATTTTAATAGTTAATTAAATCCTTTATTTGTTAATTAAGTTAAACCTTTGTTTGTGGTTGGAGATTTCAGAGGAGTCTTGACAGGTGCACAAGCCTCTGGTTGTTTGGTTGGGTTTGTTCTTGGCTTCAGGCATAGCCCCCATTAGGGGTCACAACCCCCATGAAGGGTCACTATTGTTTGCTCTGGTTGAGGGGTCACAGTCCCTGCGAGGGGTCACTTGTCCTGGCTCTTGTTTGCTCCAGTTTGGTGATGGTGGATGAGGATGGCTGTTCAGCTCCTGCTCCAGGCAGGGTCACCTGAACCACAGAGTGACCCAACCCAACGTCACACACGCTGTCAAACAGAAAATTCTATCCTGACTTACAGGAAACTTAAAAACAGAGAAAAATGCCATGGAAAAGACTAGAGGTTTCTGACAAATCTATTCCTTCCACTTTACATCTTAAAGGTCTGTTAGGTTGCATTCCATGTGTTCCAAGGCAGCAGGAGCTGGTTTTCCATCTCTCAGGGGCGTCTCTCAGAAGTGCCCTTGTGGGTTTGCCAGCAGCACCAGCTCCTGAGGGACTTTGGTCCTCAATCTCCCATGGAGGGAGGTGACAGGGCTCCCACAGTCGGTGGCAGGTGGTGAGTGTTACTTCCTGGCTGTTTCCTGGGAAAGTTATTCCTCTTAACACAGAGCTGAGCAGGCCCAGGGGGCAGCACTGCAGTGCCATAGAAGACCAGGAGCTGGTGGCCACAGTGTGCAGCTCTTCGAGAAGGAGCCATGCTTCCCACGAAAATCAAGCAGGAACTGAGGCAGGATGGGAACAGAAATTATCTGTGATACTCCTGGGGAGGAAAGAAAAGGCAACTCCTTCCATTCCCACAGCAAAATGCTCACTCCTGCTTTCCAACGTAATACTTGAGTGTTGGGAATGGTTTCTGCTCACAGTTAAATGCTGATTGCCCATTGTCTAGAACTTGGAGACAGTTAGTTAATTGAGAAGGCAGTCTTGATTGAGCCCACAATAACACAGATCATTTACAGGGTTTCTTGCATCCTGCATTCAGATGCAGCAAAGACAGCTCTGAAACAGCACCTCTGGAGAGCCCACGGTGCCCTGGTACCTGGGGCAGCTGTGCCCCAACCCAGCATGCAACAACTCAGAAATGCACAATGCAATCGTGGGAATTGAGTCTGTTTGCTGGTGAGAAATTGAGCACCTGCTATTTTTAGTCAAAGGAACACTCTAGACATACCCTTTCCGTTCTGCTTCCAAGCAAATTCCCTCCTGGAAACAACAATCCTGTACAAAATCATTACTTAGAAGACTGTAATTTTCTGCAATATTCTTTTTCTCCCCTCTGAGCCTCAGCGACAAGCATCACCTGTCCCACTGGCCACTGTGGCTGTCACTGCATGCAGGTTCACCTAAACGTATGAAGGATTTTTTCCTGAGGCTGGAAATGGTTCCTGGCAGGAATTGTGTGGCTTCACAAGAAATTCTGGAGCACTAGCAATAACACTATGATGCCTTTGTAAGACCCTTGTTAAACATGAGTGAAATCAGGTTTTGGGTTTAAAATTATCAAGGATAAGGGGAAAAGAGATTGCATAGGTAGATTCACCCTCACCTGCATATGGACATCTGGAAATGAGCTTGGTACCCTTGTCTGGTATGTGGACGTCTGGGAAATTAGTTTAAACAGCCTTTTTTTCCCCCAGACTCATGTCCCTGTCACCTCACAGCCCTGTTAATATCACCCCAGAAGCCAGAAGATTAGAAATTACAATTATTATCCCTGCTTACATCAAACAGCAACTGCTAAAGAAGAGGCTACACTTGGCAGTTCCGCTGGGAAGAGGATCCAGGCTGCATCCACTGGCCCTCACCTGTAACACCTTACTGCAAGGACCTGGGGAGCCTCTTCCTTCAGCTGCCAGCTCTGCTCATCGGGCCCTCATCCCCAACAAAGACAGCAGGCCAGAGGCAGAAATAGATCTTTAATGAACTATACAAAAAATGACCCAGTGGTTCCTCCTGCGCAGAGGGCTCAGCAGAAGAGGTGCAAGACTTTGCGGAAGAAGTTCCTGAACTCGGCGTTGAACACGGTGTAAATGATGGGGTTGAGAGCACTGTTGACGTAGCCCAGCCAAGTGACAGTGCTGGTGACTTGAGGGGGGATGGAGCAGGACTTGCAGAGCGCCCTGGTAATGTGCACCACAAAAAAAGGTGTCCAGCAGAAGAGGAAAGCACCTGCCAGGAGGACAATAAAGAGAGAAGGTGATGTGAATGTTCAAAAGGGTTTAATTTAACAAAGTCTGAGCCAAAAAAGACAGACACAGCTTGGGCACTCAGGGAAAAGGCAGCAGTTGTGCTAACACATGGAGCTGGGCTTATGCCCAGACAAAAAATTGGGATATTATTCCTGTCCTAAACTTTGATGAAAAGTCTTAAGTTAGTCTTGCTTTGGCTTTGAATGTAAGATATTGGGAGTCACAGGTTTGCCTTGGAGGGAGGTTGTGTTACAGACACTGTATGTGTCTATATGTGTATGTGTTCTTTCCCAAGGGTGGTGAGTTTTGGCACTGCTCTGGATTGGCCCAGGCCCTGCCAGTCTGAGTGCTATGGTATGACAAGGTGGCACATTTCCCACTCTCCCCAGCCATCCCTGACAGCCACTCACCGACCACGACCGGCAGCACCCGCATGGCCTTGCGCTCCCGGCCGTTGATCTTGGCCTGCTTGCGCCCGTGCCCTGGGTGCGGGTACCTGAGGTGTGGGTAGGACACAGTCTGGATCCCACTGTTCATCCCACACTCCCCAGGGAGGCCGGCACGGGCATAGGGGCTGCACTCCAGCAGCCCCAGCCGGGTCTGCTCTCTCTCCATCAAGGTTGGGGGGTGATAGAGCTTCCTGTTGGCTCCGTGGATGCAGCCTCTCAGCTTGGCCTTCCGGGCTTCTTCCCAGCGCTTGAGTCCTTGGAACATGCCACAGTACAGAACCAGCATGACAGGGCATGGGATGAAGAAGGAGCAGATGGAGGAATACACGATGTAGTTGTCATCCTCCAGTTGGCACAAGCTGGGGTCCCGGTCTGGGACATTGTTGAGGCCAAATATGACTGGGGATGCCACAGCAAAGGCGAATATCCAGGTGGTGGATATAAGGATCAGCTGCCGCAGGTCGATCTGCCGCCGGTTGTAGTTGAGTGGGATTTGAACAGCGATGAACCTGCCAACACAGCCCCGGGTGAGTCAGTCCTGGTGTGGTGGTGGCATCGTGGTAATGTAACCAAGGGACCCCAAACTCCTTGCCACCATCCTTCCCCCCATTAATTCACTTTACTAACAGCCAAGGCCTGGGCTACAGCCACAACAGCCAAGGGACAGCTCTGGGTCATCACACAAGTTTCAGCTTGGCCACCACTCATGGGACACAAACCTGATGGTGGAGGATGTTAGGGCAGAACAGCCTCCTTAGGGGAGGGCAGAATCCTCCCTGCTTGGGAGGATTCCACTGGAAAGGGCCTACGGAAGCAGTGTGCTGCCCAGGCACAGCCAGAGCAGGAAGCCACTCACCGATCCACGCTGATAGCACACAGGTTGAAGATGGAGGCCGTGCACAGCATCACATCCATGGTCATGAGGGCATCACACAGCACTGTGCTGAGGGACCACACTCCTCCCTGGAACTGAAAGGATCCCTGGGGTCAGCAGATGCTGTGTCCTTTGAAAGGACAGGAACACCTCCATGCCTGGGTGCCTCAGCCACTCATGTTTGCTCCAAACAAGCAGCCCAAAGCTGAGGGCTCCTCCCATAGCACGATGCTCCCAGTGCAGCAGCAACACATGGGAATCAGCCCCACATAGAGCCCACAGCCTGCTCAGGGCTTGTGGTTCTGGCCTGTCTGGGGAACTGAGCTCTCAGACCATCAGTACAGCCAAGTGAGTGATGCTGGACAGAGAAATGGACACAGGACATTGCACTGCCTTGGATGAGGTCATGTACCCCCAAACTCCTCAAACCCCCAGTCCAGGACCTCAGGATCTCCCCAACAAAGCAATATTGGCTGCACAGCATCCTGAGCTCAGTCCCCAAGCAAGCAGAAGACAGAGCACAAAGCTCCTCTTCCACTTCTGTGTCCCAGCCACTCCAAGCCCCTGCATGCAGACTATGTGAAGAGTTTCTCTCTGTTACACAACTGTTCCACCCTGGCAGGCCAAGCACAGGTCCAGCCTCTGGAGACCAGGTCCAGGCAGTGAGTAACAACCTCTGATTCTCTCCCCATGGTCACAGGCACCAGGGCAGAGCAGCAGGGACCGGTGTCAGTGCTCTAAACCACCTGTAAGTGTTGACTCTGCCATTCTTGGTGATTTTCAGCTTGGTCATGTCTCAGCCAGCCAGCACAAGCTCTGCACAGCCCATAGCACAGGACAGGCAGCAGGACAGACAGAAGGACAGCAATGGCTGATGCTCATACAGCCAGAAACTACTTGCAACACTTTGTTCCAATCAAGTGCTTGTCTCAACCAGGTACAAACCCAGCTTGTTCTTTTAACATTAAAGCACTTTTTAGGCTGATGCAGAAATAGGTCACCTCAGTCCCATTCCTGTGCCATTATTCCCATGAGCTCCTTGAGCAGAGGCAGAGACCTATCAGTTTGCTTGCACCTGCACAGGTTCAACCACGTAGCTCAATAGGCTGTCACCACAAGGCAGCAGAGAATTTTTCCTCAGAGTTTGAGACTGTGAGGAAAATTCCTTTGGGTCCCTCTGCAGAGACAGGTTAAAAACCCAATAAAATGTACAAATAAGTATGATTTTAGCTTGAAAAAAAAAGTGTTCAGTAGCAATGGCCCCTTGACATGTCTGATTCAAACACTTTATTTTGATATTGCAAAATACCAAGCACTATCTGTGCTTTCTATGGGTTTTTATTAAAATATATGTGATAGATATTGCTATAGTATATATATTGCTGCAAGTAATATATTTAATTTTCTATGTATGTTTTTCTACAGATAATGTGCATCACCTAATATATATGATTTATTATATATTTTTATCTACAGAAAATGTGCTGCATAAAAATTATATATATATATAAATCCCAGGGACCTTTTTCTCTATAGCAATAGCCAGCCAGTGCTCATAGAGTCTAATGTTGCTGCCCTTTAATGTTGCAGGTTTCAGGAAGCAGGTATGGATTTGTTCCTGTACTGGTGCTAAACAACAGTTCTGGTTTCATTCATCCCAGCACAGAGTAGAGCCATGTGGGGAACACACTCCACAGAACGCCTGGAAGGTGCTGAACCCCAGGCCCTGCCAGCCACAGGGCAGGCAGCTCTGCAGGGATTAATATCAGCCAGTAATGATGTCAAGCACAGGATTATGATTAGAGGAGCTGTAAAGCCAAAGGAGTCTCTGAAGTAACTGTTTTGCTATTTTTGTACAGCATCTCCTTGAGATACCTCCAGGGGAGCTCTGGAGTCAGACCTGAGTGCTTCAGTCAGCCTATTTTCTAGCACAATGCAGACACTCCAAACTGAATTTGGCACCTGAATCATCAAAAGCCAAATTTCTGCCAAGCTCACTGGGATCTTGACAGGTTCAGTTCAGCTTATGAGAGAGAAAAATTTGATTTTGGGCTGCAGTTTTCCAAACCTATTTGTGATTTGGGGGAACTAATTGATTCTGAAAAGGACAAAGGCTCTCAGTTTGCAGCACCATTGGATCATGTGAGATTAAAGTTGGGCACTTGGAAAATGCTATGAAACCCTTCCCTTTCCCCACCAACCCCCAAGACTCAGCTTTGGAGGAGGTGCTAGGAGAGAACTTCCCATTCTGTGGTGTTTGTCACCTGCCCACCTTGGCAAAACGTGCCAAGGACCCCTCTGATGGGAGAGTAACTTTGGATAAGAGGCTTTGCTGGGCCATGTGATTAAGGAGTACCTAATTCCAGGAGGCTGCAGCAGATTAGCCCATCAAGGTACACAGTGTAAAGATTTAGGGATCACAAACAGCTCAAGCTTCCTTTAAGTGCTCCAGAGCAACTGAACCTCCAGCAGCTCTTTTGGTTCTCCACTTTTCCAGAATACAATGCAGAAGTTTTTATAGGATGCTGGATGGCAGGAGACAGACTTGGCTTCTCAAACCCTTGCAGCTGCCTTCCTAGTCAGCCCATTCTGGTATCCTCAGCACAGCTGATTTGTAAGGAAAACTGCCTTCTAAACCAGCCTGATGCCAGAAGAGCTCCTGAGGGCAGGACCCAAGACAAAGCCAAAGGTTTTAGTTCTATTTCCTCTGATATCAGCCCTTGTCTCACTCCTGCCACATGCAGGGAACAGCAGGAGCCTGAAAGAGAATTAGGAGATGCCCATCTGGACTTTGAACAAGTATCTGCCTCAGTGCAGCCATGGCTCCAAGACATGGCATGGAGTGGGAAGGCTGTGACATGAGCTGTAAGAGGAACAGTCCTTGCCAGTGGGCAAAGGCCAGCATCAGAGCCAAAGAATTGTCTCCATGTCCACCAGAAGCTGACTTGGGGCTTTTTGTCATGAGTTGTGACAACTGTCACAGTCCCCAGAATGCACAATGCAGCCTGCAAGGGGAGAGGAAGAAGAGGGAGTGGGACATAAGACAGAGGTGCCTCGTGTCTGCTCTGATGTTGTTTCTTAAATCATTGAGGTCAAGGTTTTTCAGAGATTATGAAAAAGCCTCATCATCCATCTGAGACATTATGAGGGCCAAGAATTTCAGGACACCTCTCCCAATTACTGGTATCTGAAAAAAACCCTTAAGCACTGGTTTGTAACTGCTGGCCTGTCTCACCTCTCTGGTACTTTGTGTGGCTCAGATATCAGCCAGGCCCAGAATAACATCTATTTCCACTAAAACTGTAGCATTCTAGGAAAGACTAATCCCAAATCCTGCTGCAAACAAGCTGACACGCATTCACAGAGAGCCTGGGGAAATTTGGAGAGGGTAGAGGTCTGGTCTCTTATTAGAAGAGCTCCATCACAGGCACACAGAAAAAAACTGCAAAATAGATGTTTTGATACCAAGCCAGTGACACCCTGAACGTTTTGGGCAGAACCCATCACCCTCAGCAAGATAAAAAGATAGCTCATGAAGTTTTTACTGGCTGCTCCATCATCATGCCTGCTGGGAACACTCATCTTCCCTGACCTGAGAAGGAGCCAGGTAAACATGCAAATCTCCTCAAACTGTTTCCTCTTTTCCGTAATCACTTACACAGGTCTTAGTGGCAAAGATGTTTACATAACCAACACCCTCAGCTCCTGCCAGCAGCTTCCTGGCTCAGGCCTGTTCCACAGCCCTGCTGCTTGGCAGGGATTAGCAGAGAGCTGAGCACAGGAGCAGCAGCTACAGGTGCAGGTACAGGTACAGGTGTGCTCCACAGCACAGTCCACGTGTGGAGCTTGTCCTGGTGCCTGCCATAATTGCTGGGATGCCTCCACTTGGTGAGGACTGGATGCAAGTATCCCAGAGTCTTTGGGACTCCTGCCATTTTCACAGTCTCTGGGAAGAGGAAGCTTGCCTCACAAGGCAGGCCTGTGGAGCCACGCAGCTCCCTCCCAAAGCCACCCAGAGCCAAGTGATATCCTGCAGTAACTCCACAGCTCTGCTTCCTCAGGTAACCCCTGTTTCAGTGCTACCAATGCTCCAGGGAGTCGCTGGGATCTTCTCCTGGCCTCTCTTCACATGAAAGCAGAACTCTGCTCTTCAGGAATAATAGTTAATGCCTAAGAGTGCTCCAGGCCATCTCCTTCCCCCTTGCTTCCCATCACCCCTGCCTTTCTGGCACAGGATTGATTGCTGGAAAGCACTTGACACATTCATCAGAAAACCAAGGCTGGCAGAAGAGCAGTGCAACTTCCCCGTGAAAGTT
Organism: Melozone crissalis; assembly: GCF_028551555.1. Lineage (NCBI taxonomy): Eukaryota > Metazoa > Chordata > Aves > Passeriformes > Passerellidae > Melozone > Melozone crissalis. The sequence goes on along the minus strand of NW_026535796.1, from coordinate 4,050,978 downwards.
ACCATTGCCTCTCCCCATCACACTGCTAAGACCTCAGATTCCCAAGCAGGCAGGAAGGTAAGTGCCTTCTGCCCACCTGGGCAGGCAGCTGTGTGGTAATTGCAACTGCAAACATTGGAACATGTCTTTGTTCCACATTTGGATGAGTCCAGTGGAAGGAGAGTGTGTGTCCATAATTGCTGCCAGTGTCTGAAATGAGCTTTCTTAACAACCAGAAATAAAAGCCAAGATCAAGGACTCTCCACTGTGCTCCAGGTTTGGTGAACAGCAGCAAAGGATCACCCACATCCCACAGGAAGGAATCCCATCCTCAGTGGGGCTTGGAGGAGATCTGTTGTTTGTGAGGATGTCAGATGTCACCTCAAAAGTTAAGTCCCTTCTGTTGTCTTCTAAAGCTCTGACTTGAAGGAATGTTTCCAAAACTGGAACACAAGGTGCTACCTCACAGGAAAACAGCACAAGATAAGCAAGTTTCTGCTGAATGAAAAAATGCTCAGTTTAGCAAAACTCAGTGGGTTTTGCTAAAAAAGCAAAAACCCACTGCCTCAGCTGGTTTTCAAGTTTTCCAATAGGCCCTCAGAGTCCACCTTTACTGTATCAGGAGTTGTACTAAAGTTTAAAACAACAAAACAAAAACCCCACACCAAGAATGAAGATTGAGGTGAACATTCAGGACTGTCCAGGACATATTTTCAGTGGCTACCATTTTTGGTACAGAGTGCAAGCTGAAACCAAGCTAGTTTTAAAGAGCAATCACTGCTGCATCTTGCATCCCAACATCTAATTCTGAGTTTTGCCTCCGAGGAAGAAAAAAAACAAAGAAAAGAAACCACAAAAATTCTGTCCTCTGGCATGGATTCAGTGGTTACTCTCCCTATTCCTTATTTCAGAACAAAATGAGCTGGAAATCCTGCACCAGTGTACCGGAGACAATTAAAATGAAAATGGGCACCTGCAGGCTCTGAGCCCAGAGAAGCTTCCAGGCATGGAATGGGAACTGCTGCAACACTAGATGTGGGGTTGCTCTACACATCAAAGCCCCACTGCCTGCTCGAGGCTCTCCCTCTCTCTCTGTCTCTCTCTCTCTCTGTAGCTGTTCCACACTTCCCTCACCTGCTCCATGCATTCCCTCTGAGAGCCAGGAGTGCAAATCCTGGTGCCTGTGCTGTTTTGTGCCTCTGAATGCCTGCCTGGCTGCAGGAGCTGCAGAGGATGGGAGGGAAAGATTTCTGTCATACAGCACCTTCATTCTCCATGTTTAATATCCTGGGAGCAGAGACATGGAAGAATTCCCTCACAGAACTGATGTTTATGAATAGCCATGGAGGTGAATGTACCAAGTGTCACCACAAGCTGAACAGCACCAGTTTTTAAAGCTCATACAGGTATGAATACCTGTTACCTGAGAATCCAGAACTTGTGGAATGTCTGTGGTATTCAAGAAATACTCCTGCCCCAGTGGAAGCATTTTCAGAGGTACCCCAGAATATGTTAACCTGTATTTTATATATTCCAGCAAAACTCCCACCTGCAGGCAAAAGGAAACCACTCTGGTGTTCATGAATGCCCATAGAGAGACCTGGGGACTGAAAGCATCGAGAGACAACAGAAAGAGGAAGGAAGAAAAGGGATCCCAATTAGCAAAAAGTAGCTGAGAAGAATGATGAAGAATATGCCTTTCTAACCACAGCAAAAAAAGAGGTAATGAGGAAAAGCAAATCCACCAAAACCAAGAGCACAGTGGAAAAAGAAGGGACCTAATGCTCCAGTTCTTCCTTGGTTTTTCTCATGGGTCCCCAGATGAACCTGCTGCTCTACAATACCTGTCTCCAGAGAGGTCACAGTGTCCTGCAAAATCCTAGGACGAGGTAGAGACCATTCTAAGCTCTAATCTGCAGCCTGCCTTGCTTAGGGGAGTACAGGCCTGCACAGTCAGGGCCTGCTGAGCCATGGGGTGCTCTGCATGGCTTGTGAAAGAGGACAAGAGGGGAGATGCTGTCCCACAGCTGGGAAGAAGATTCACACTACCAGCTACCACCAGCATGGGTAGAAAAACCTGCTATTTGGCTCAGTGGATGCTTTCAGCCTCTTGAGCAAGGAAGAGCCACCAGCTGGTACTAACAGGTTCTAAAACATCCCCCTGCAAGCACAATGGTTTATTTGTCCCTGGCAGTAAATGTTACAGAGAGAACTCAGCCTCAGGAGTGCCTGTTGTTCTTTCCCTCAGCTGTCACACAGTCTTAGGGGTGAACAGGTTTTGGGAGTGAACAGCAACTCTGCCCCATGTCCCTGAGCTGGCTCTCCACGACTGCCATCGCGTGCTGCGTCAGGCCTGTGCCAAGCAACAACCTACCAACCAAAGCCACCTTGGTGCAGGGTGACCAAATCCCACCCAGCCCCCGGAAAAGACAGCTTCTCCTTCTCAGCCAACATGGAAAGTTGCTTCCTGGCTAAAGATGCTAAAGATCTCCCTTGGTCACCAAGGCTCACTGTGTGCCAAACAGAACACAGCACCTGTCTCTTCCTATCCATTTGCTGACTGCATACTGGACAGCATGCAAGCCGAGGGACAGCGTGCAAGCCGAGGGACAGGGTGCAAGCCAAGGGACAGGGTGCAAGCCAAGGGAGAGCGTACAAGCCGAGGGACAGCGTGCAAGCCAAGGGAGAGCACCCCGGTGCGCCTCCGCTCGGGGCGTCTCCACTCGGCGCGGTTCGCACGGGGATCCCAGGAACTCGCTCGGAGCCGGCTCCGCTCCCCGCCGCCCGCGGTCCCGCAGCGCTGGGATGCCGTGATGCTCGCAGGTAAGAGCCGGGGGGTCTGACCGCCACATCCCGGGGGCAAAGCTGTCTCGGGAGGGGGAGCACTCCCGTGCCGGCGGGGTGGCGGTGGGGAGCAAACCCAGAGAACAGCTTGGACCCTCGGTACTTGGTCTCTTGCCCCACCGCTGCCTCGTAACCTGCAGGCTCGGCTGGCACGCAAGCCCCAGCCCGCCGTGCCCCGGTGTCCCCGGGCTGTCTCACCTCGGAGTAGACGTAGAGGGGCAGGACGAGGAGGGCGAGCAGGAGATCGGCCACGGCGAGGCTGACGATGAAGTAGTTGGTGGTGGTCTTGAGCGCCCGCTCCGTGCAGACGCTCAGACAGACGAGCCCGTTGCCGCCGACGATGAGGAGGATGAGGAGGATGCCGAGCACCAGGGCGGCGATGCTGTGGCCGGGTACGGCGGGCGGGGGTCCGGCGGTGCCGTTGCCCATGGCCCCGCGGCGCTGCCCCCGCAGCCCCGCGCACGGAGCCGGGCCGGCCGCCGGGAGCTGCCCGCCGAGCCGCGGGAGGAGCCTCCGCCGCCGCCCCGCCCGGCCCCGGTCCCGGCCCCGCGGGGACAACTGGGTCACCAAGCGGCTTAAGGGGTGGCGGGGGGGGGGGGCAGGCTCCCGGTGTCCCGGCTCCCGGTGTCCCGGTGTCCCGAGCGCTGCAGAGGTCTTGCTGCGTTCTCACATGGTCTTGTTGTCTTCTCACACGGGGCTGTTCTCTTAAGCAATGTTAGAGGAAAGAATTGGAATTAGTACAGGTCGGGTGAATAACTGGGAAATTTTATTCTGATGTGTGTGTGGAATCTGGTAATGTTTAGGAGTTTGTAATTAAGCTGAGTGAAGATCCAGACAGTCCATAATGAAATTTAAAGACAGTGCCAAGACAGGATGCTGAGAGTGTCTTGGAGACAGAGGAGGGATTAAAAGTGCTCTTAATAAGCTGGCAAATGCAGGATGCTCTTCAAAAGGAATTTTGCACTTTATCCATGCTTGGGCAGGAATAAACAACTACAGAAATGTAGGATACAGGAAGGAACCAGATGGGCAGCAAGTGTGGGAGCAAAGATGGGGTGGCAGGTCGTGAGCTGAACATGGGGGCTGGGATGTTTTACTGCAGAAAATGAGAGAAAAATGCTCTTTGAGGGGTACCTATGCACCTGCAGGATCAGGAGGTATGGGGAGGTGTGACCTTCCATTTCTAGCCCAGATGACTTGGGAGATATGGGAGCTGATACAGACCCTGTGGGCATCTCTGCAGCTGTGCCACTAAACCTCAGCCCAGATGTTAATGCCAGGTAAGCATTCAGGTCAGCCTGGTGTTTGTGGAAGGTGGTGGGAAGAGAAGGCATAGCAGTAAAAGGACATTTATACTGTGTATAAAATAAAAAAAATACATTATTGGAAGATTTTTATGAGACAAATTGCTTCTAAGATCTGTTTATAAGCTGCAGCTATCAGAGTTTCACCCAAACTATTGACACTTGGGGTAGAAATCCTCTCTCCAAACCCTACCCCTGCTGCCCCAAGTTCTCTTACTCTTTTTTGGAAAGGATCACAGTTACCCCCCAACATGTGCAGTGTGGAAAGGCCACAGCCCTGGTGTCAGCCTTGGGACACAGATCCAAGCATGTCCTTCCTTGGACTGGACTAACAGCAGCTGATCCACACAGTCTGTTTTGCCCAGCTGCTGTGGCTCTGCAATTTCATACATGCGTAGGAGAAAATTCCCTTGGTTTAAGCACTTGGACAACAGTCTGGTTGGCTAAATTCTGCCTCCAGACATGGGGCTTCCAGGTCTTTTCTAAAGCCAGCAAGAATGCCATGTCTTTAGTAAGTACAGAGTTGTACCACCCTTCTCTCCCATGCTAGTGAAGGCTGCCCATCCTCATGTTGATCCCAATACCCGTGGATTTGTTTCTCCAGTCATCTCCCTCTTCTAGTGTACAAAGACAGGAGAGACAATTCCACCTGGCCTGAGTGAGACCACATCTTGCTCTAGATCTGTCTGTCACCAGCACTGGAATAGGTACTCACATACCTGTATCTCTACATTCCTTTTGGGAATGGTTTCTGTTGGACTCAGGTGGACACAAGCATGGTTGCACATCTGCCAGGTTTGAAGCTCGGTGATACCTCATCTGCTGGCAAGTTCAAACAAGGAAGATGGTTTCCATCATCTGGTCACAGCTTTTCCTATCTGGCTTTGTTGCCTAAACAGGGAACTGACTCCTGACACAGCCCTCCTTCAGTGAGGGGCTGGGACAGCAGAAGCATGTTCACTAGAGCCCTTTTTATTCTGAGAAATGAACTCAAAGTAGTAAAAGGAGGTCCTGAAGTTTCATTAATGGAGGAGGCCCCCAGTTTCATTAATGAAACTGTGTGGACAAAATACTTTTAATTTATTTATGTTTAAACCACCCGAACAGCCAAGAGAGCAAGATGGCAATGTGACTGCTGTCCTCCTGCCTTCCCACAGGGATTAGTGGCATTCCTCTAATCCCCTTTAACAGTTAATTTACATTCATTATCTCAGTTTTCCCTGTGAGTTAGTGCTGAATGACTCGTAATTCTCAGTGTGGAAGCTCATATTCCAGACTAACAGGGCCTTAATCCTAAACTAGTTTAATCCTGGAGTGGGTTAAACTAATGTGAAATAGTGCTTTTGACTTCCAGAAGTGAGTAGCCATGCAAACCACTAATTAGGACAGTGCTTCCATGGCAAACACGCTACAGATATTAAACACAATTCCTTTCTTGGATAAGAGGAGCTGCTCTCCTAGCAGAGGAGAAGGAAAGTGTGTCTTACATCAGCATATCCAAAGTCATGTCACTGCACAAAAAACAGATGACAAAGGACAGAGTCATGGGTCACCCTCATGGAAAGCAGGAGGAGTTTTGCTGGAGTGATGGACTGGGAATGCTTAGAGCACCTTTGGAGAGGGTCTGATGTGTTGGTGTTTTGGAACAACCCTTTTTTGTTTGGATGCACAGCCTGCGGTGTCCTCATTCCCCATCTCACTGGGACAGTAGCTGTGGAAGCACCACAGCTGCTTCTGGTATCAGGAAGAGGGCAGCACCAGAAAAACACCCAAACCAACAAACCAGTGGGAGAGCTGCCTTTTTGGAGTGTTTTGGAGTGTTTGGAAAAGAAACTCCAGGAGATAAGCAGTGTGGTTTATGGCTGTGGTGGAGCTGGTCCCTGACCAAAGGAAGCTGGTCTTCTGCCAAGGAGCCAGGAGGAGTCCTGCAGAGACTCCCCCAGGATAAATTAATGGAGGATTGGATTTCCAGCCAGTTCAAAGGATCAGGAAGTTTACGGAGTGAGACATCTGTCAGAGTCTCCACAAGGAGATGGAACTTTTATCACCATAATTTTTCACACCTGAGGCACTACAAATTTAAATAGAAAAGGGGAACAATGTGGCTGCCAAAGTTTCAGGACAGATGTGCCAAAGTCGGCTGATGAATAGTGCCCTGATAGCATCAGCTCTCCTGGCTGCCTTCGGGTTCAGGACAAAGGGAGGAAAACAAAGAGCTTTCAAGGCCAATCGTGTTCCTATTATTTGCTATATTCAGCCTGGCAATTTTCTGTGAGACACTCACAGGCAACAAAGCCATCCTGCTTTCCAATCTCCTGTAATGCATTTCTCAAAAAAGAGGCAGAGGCAGCATCCCCCCTCTCAGGTGAGCTTTTGCAAGGAGGGAAGAAGGTGGCTCAGCTCTCTGGGCTTTCCAGACTCCAAGAAGCTGCAGGGATTTATTTACATGTTGAATGGATCTCTTGACATTTACCATTCTGGTAAGTTATGATAAACCCATGTAAGATGTAAAAACTAATGCTGGTGGTTATCTGTGGGGGGTGAAACTATGGAGAAAATGGCTGCATTTTCCATCTCTGTTTGCTTGGAGTCAAAACTAGATGTTTTTGTGGATGCCTGGTTTCAGCTTAACCACATAATTGATCTCACACAAGGGTGATTCGATGAGATACAAGGGCTTGTGCCACAGGACAGATCAAAATAATATAACTCAAGAGCTCCTACTGGGTGTAAAACATCCCTGAGCTTATTAGACCCATTTGTTGGGAAAAACTTCCTGGGCAGGGGGAGAAGTGGAAGACAACACAAGCAGGAAAGGCAGGGAAAGGCGTGACTGGGAGCAGCAAGCACCTGTAAGTGCTCCTCCCTCCATGCTCATCCTGGCAAAGCCCGCTCCTGTTTACTGGAAAGGGTGTCCCTTCAGGTCCCTGACAAAGCCAGGGAGGGATGAGCTGAAATGCAGCCCAGGCAGCTGTCAGGAACTGCTGGGATGGCACACCTGGGGCAGCTGGCCACAGTGCACATTCTAATTCTTCTAATTCAAACTAATTCCCCGAAGTGCTTTCTCCTCTTCCCAGACACACAAACAGCTGGAGGCTGAGATTACAGCGCTGATGCCAATTAGAGCCGTGATAAGGCAGGACACCAGGGAAGTGTGAGCGCGCTCAGTGCTCGTGCACTGCAGGTACAGGGAGCTTCCAGCCGGGCAGGAGGCAGCGCTGGGCAGCAGGGCAAGCGTGGCCAGAGCAGCCTGGGGAGAAGCCAACCAATCCTCTGTGCTCATGTCCCTGTGTTAAAGGATCAAAGCATGGCTTTCTCTGCACAACCCAGGCAATGTGTGGATGAAATTTTTTCTGCTGCACATCCTGACCAGAATGAAGTAATGCCTTGATTGTCTAACACTAAAAATGTTGCTGGGGAGTTTTTTTGGTTTTCCTGCAGTTTTGGTGGCGCCTGCACTGGGATGTGTTGTTCCACCCTGGGAACATAACCAGAGGGAAGGTATTTTTTTTCCCACTTGGGCTGGGAAACCTGGGGAGATTTGGAAGGAGTTCCATGGGGTGTAAAATTCCAGCAGGTGATTGATGGGGGTGGCAGCTAGTCTTTAAAAACTACTTTGGGCTTCCTTGGTGACAGGGAAAGAGCCATGATGCGCTCATAGGATTGGAAAACAGAGTTCCCTTCTTCCTGTAAAAAAAGCTGTGCCCTGAGCTTGGCTTTTCCTTTTCTGGATCACAGTGCCAGCCACAGTAGGCCAACCCTTCTTTCCCCTTACAGTACCCATTCCCAAAGCAGGCAGAAAGAATTTCTTCTCAGGAAGGATTTCCTCATGAAAAAGGTGGCCAGGCAATGGAAGGGGCTGCCTAGGGATGTGGTGGAGACCCCATCCCTGGAAGTGTCAAAGGAACAACTGGATGTGGCACTCAGTGCTCTGGGCTGGGTGATGGGGTGGATGACGGGCACAGTTGGACTTGGTCTTGGAGGTCCTTTCCAACCTCAGTGATTCCAGGATTCTATGATTTGCTTGTAGGAGGGGAGTGCTTCATGGCAGCCCTTCCAGGTTCAAGGCTTGTCAGAGGTGTTTCTGCTGCAGGATGGGCCTGGTTCATCCAGCATCCCTAGGGAGGCATCCCAGGGAACCCTCTGGCTTTGCACGTATCCCTGCTTCAGAGGGATCTTCTCTCTTGCAAAGCACCTCTTATCTCTTATCCTGTACTCAGGAGAGCCAAGGCACCCTGCCAGCACCCAAGGTACCGCTCCTGCACCAACAGGATACTTTTTCCCTTGTTCTTCCCGGTTCTTAGCAAAATGTTTCAAGCATTTGGGGACTTTTTTCTTTTTTTTCAGTATGAGCCAAACACCTAATATTTTTTTTTTCCTTCAAAAGCGCTGGGCTTTACTGCAGATTTTACCCAATGGTTTGGCAGGAAGCAGATACAGCTTTGACCAAAATGACTGAGATCTGCTCCAGCGCAACCCAGAGCTCTTGACAAATGTTTTGCTGTCCTTGCCCCTGGATAATGCTGCCAGCCGTGGATGTCACCAGCATGTTCAGCACCTTCCCTCCTGACTTCAGGCCAAGCAGGAACAACTCCAGGTATGTGACATTTTGTGCTTTTGTCCCTCACATCTGGTTTTTGTTTTAAACTGGTGCAAATCCAGAAAGGTGCCACATGTTTCAGTCAAACAAAGCAGGGGAGAGACACAGGCAATCCAAGCCACCTCAGGAGCAAGTAGGTACAGAGAGACACACATATCCTGGATCTACACACCTTCTTAGCTTAATTTGCCCCTTTGAGATTGGGGTAAGTGTTTTTCTGAGGTTCCATGACCATTGTGATTTTCCTCCTTCTTCCAAGCCCACCTGGGCTGCCTTACTTGCCTCTTCCTTCCATCCCACTCTTCACTCTTACAGCCAAAATCATGAAATCAGGTGGTAAAGATTAAAACCACTCCTGAAAGCATCCTGTGCAAGAAAGGAGCATTTAGAAGGCTAAATCCTCCAATCCCTTTATTCCAATTAGGGTCCTTTCTCTTACAGAGCAGGGAGTGATGCAAGGAATCACCTCCAGTCTGCTCTCAGCTGGAGCAGCATCGCCGTCATCGCAGTGGCGTGGGCCAGGCTTACCTGCAAACACACAGAGCCAATCCCCACTGCCCACATGGCCTGACAGACACAGGAAGGGGAAAAAAGGAATGGGGGAGGTAGAAGTTCTTGAACACCCTGTAAGCTGATTAAAGGGTATTTTACGTAGGAAGGATTTAGCCATGCAGTTCCTAGTACCATCTGACCCATCTGACCTCAATAAACTCCCCTGCCATGGGCTGGTGCTGCCATTGCATGGGGCACAGCCTGTGCTGGGCTCCCCAAAGGTCAGCTGCACCTGGACAGCTCCATCAGGACTTGGGACACCATTGCTGGACATGTGTGGGGCATGACATGGTCCTTCCACAGCCTTCTTGGCCTGGCTTAACCCTTGTGCATTTTACCATACCAAAGCCAGGGTGTAAAGCATGGCTGTAAGATTTTGGGATGTGTTTTGGCCGGTCAAGGTGTCTCTAGGAAGAAGAGAAGCTCCAGCAGATCCTGGGGTCTTGGGTTCTGGACAGGCTGGCAAGGATTGGGCAAACTTTGTAAGGATTGCCCTGAATAAACAGCAATCCCAAAGGCTGGATGGGCTTTCCTTGTCCAAGGCAGGAGCAACTATGTCCACTTGACTATAGCAGCATTTTTCCAGCATGTTCTTAATGCTCTCTAGAGGAGGCCTCTGGATGCACCCACACTTCTTCACCAGAGAAAAACATTTTCTGATCTCCTGCATCAATTACTTTTGAATGGGAATTTTTCCCCTTCACGACTCATAATTACCCCCCCTCCCAGAGCTCTGAGTGCTGATTTTGGAGAGTCTGCCTGCATCCTCCCTGTGCTATGGGCTAGGATAGCTCTGTGATGAAATCCTCTCTTTTCTGAAATGCAGTTTCTTGTATTTACCTCCAACATCAAAAAAGGCTAGGCTCACATGTTCTCTCAAATGTTGCCAGATTTGGGGCTAAAGCATTTAACATGACTCTAAGATGCTGGTTTGGTGACCCCTCCCACTGTAAAGAGGAGGAAAAAGACCTTCCTCAGTTCCATTCTCAGCTCTGATGCCTTTGAGACAGAGCAGTAACCAGAGCCTGGGTGTTGAAGGGGGGTGGTCCCTGTGTTTCATAATCTTTGCTCTCTGTTGGCACGAGGGTGTCCCAGGCATCAGCGTGGCTCCTGGGAATAGCCTTGGCACCCATGGCAACTGGATTTACTTAATGCATCCCATCACAGGCCTCTCCATGCTGGGCATGTCAGTCGGTGTCAAGCCTAAGCACAAGTGACTGCACAAAGATCCTGATGGCTTTATACCTGGCAGCGTCCCCAGGGCAGCTCAGGGATGGCCCCAAAGCTCACAGATCCTTTCTCCATCTTGTCCTGGGGCATTTCTCCCTGCTGTCTTCAAGGAGTATGTGTGCACAGCCTCAGCACTGCTCAGTGTCACCTGTTTGTGGCACTTTGTTAAAATTCCTGTGCCATGGACAGGTCAGTCAGGGCAGCCAGGGGCTGGGGTCAGTCCAGCCCAGACTTCCCACACCTGCAGGCGTGGCAGTGGTACAGCAGCAGGGATCAGGTGAGGCCACTCATTTCCTCTGTCATTCTTAGAGCTGGAAAATAGCTGAAAGCTTTTCTCTGCAGTGATGCTGCACATAGATAATGGGTTATAGATTTCATCTAAATGGGTGATTTAATCCTGCTTTGTGCCTGCTGGATGCAGGCAAAGGGAATCTCCACTCTCCTGCTGGGACTTGCAGTGTTCACACAAATGGAGAATCAAGGTGCAAATTCACAAAGCTCCTTTCAACAGATATTGTTAGGCAGGATTCTTTATTACTCCTATTTCCATAATGTCTCCTGATGAGAGTTTGATGTAAATTCTGGTTAAGGGGAATCAAATGTTGTTTCAGGACTGAGGAATTGGTTTGGGCTCTGGTTTATTCAGTTATAAATTTCAGCTTGAAAATGCTTTTGAGTCTCTTCATGGCCCTGAATATCCTCATCAGGGGCTTTCAGAGCTGCACTAGAGCTCGAGCCCACATTTGTCATCTGCATTAAGTTGCAGCAGTGCTGGACATAGCCACACCATTTTCTACCCTATCACCTTTTCACTCTGCCCCTGCTGCTGGAGGCAAACTCTATTTTTTGTGGCAAAATAGTTAATCAGGTTACTTATTTCATGTTCTTCCAGTCCCCAGAACCTTTTAGCGTCCTGTCATACACCCTCTGCTGCCATCGTGGGGCCACTTTGTTATTCCAACCTCTTCTCTGTCCTCTCGTGGCAAACTGAGTTTCCCCAGAGCTTGGAGGCATTTCAGACCCACTGAGGTTGTCTGCAAAGGAAGGAAAATCACATTAGTAATTTTTACCTCCCTACATCTTGTCCAGCCTCTTTTATAAACCTGAAGGTGCCAGCACCACTGCAGGCAGAAGCAGAGGCAGAAGGCTGCAGATGGAGAAAGCAGGTTCAGAGAGGAGAGGAAAGTGGCTGGGAAATGCCTGGACCAGAGCAGGTTCCAGAGGAGGAAATGGGCTCTCCTGTCCTAGTGCTGACCATGGCATGTCTTGATGCTCCAGGCCTGGAATGGGACCTGGAGTGACCCTGCTGTTTCCCCTGTCCCTGCTGCAGGGCTCTGGCTGCAGCCTGCACTCACAAGCCAGAGGTTCTGCTCATCAGGTCCTGGGGCATTCTTCCAAGGGAAAAAAAATGAGGAAAATCCTGTCCCTCCCAGTCCTCTAGTCATGAGGACACCCTTTGCTTTTCCAAGGAAAAAGATAAGTAGATAAGAAGTGTAATACAGCTCCCATTTCTCCAGTTGGAAGATTAAATTTTTATTATTATTATTCCTTATTCCTTCCAAGCTACTTTATACCATACAAAGAAGAGAGAAAGGGTAATCTTATTTTCTTCCTCTATTTCTGAGTCACTTTTAGCTGCAGTATTTGAGACCAGCCAAACCCCAGCAATGGCAGGGAATATATTCAGGATGTTTTCCATACATGTATAAGTATGCTGGCTTTTCAGATGCTGTGACAGAATTTGTACTGACAGACCTTTCCCAGTTGAAACCACAGTTCAAAAGATGTTGTCCTCTCATGGAAAAGTGAGCCCTGATCCTACTGATCAGGCAATGCTTGCCCTAAAAAAGTGACACCTTGTTCAACCAAATCACTGCTGCACACAGGGACTCCCTGACAGATCCTGGCAATTGCAAACAGCCCAAGCCAGGACGAAATTACAAGAAGAGAAGATTAGGCTCCTATCAAGAGGTAATTAAAGCCAGGAAATAATGATGACAATCATAGCGAATCAATTGGTACAAGGATGTTTGCCCAACAAATGTCATTATAGGCAGAAGCAGGAATTATTATCCATCAGCAGAAATATTCCATCAAATTGCTGTGAATGACCTGATCAGGTAATTAAAGGGACATTCCAACCCCGCTGCATTATTTGCTGTTAATCATGATTGCTCATATCCATATCTTTACTCAAATAATTGTTTCTGATAAGGCTGCAGATTTATAGAGGTGCCCAAGAGGAGCAGGTAGTGGAGCATCAGCTGTGAGCCCAGAGCAACCCAGGTCGGTGAGTCCTGCTGGGGTGAGTGTGCTGCATGGGCTGCCTTCCCTTCTCTCTCTCTTTTGGGTGCATTTCAGACCTCTGTGATGCCTCACTGAGCCATTGCCATGAGGCCATCCATGTCCTGAGCAGCAGTGCTGAAATATGGGGTAGTCCCTCCTCAGGGCTCCCAGGCTGGCTTGGGGTGTTGTTCTTTCAGCTAAAGGTCCCAGCTGGCCAAAGAGTTTGCAGTCATTTAAAACCAGCATCAGCGGGGAGGAAATTAAAAGCTTGGAAGAGTCCTGCTAAGGTTAAACAGCCCTTCAGTGATGACTCTGGAGATCTACCTGCTTCTTGGGGTGTGGGTAATTTTAAAAATCATTATTGATAGGAAGGAAAAGTTCCCCAACAGCTATCACTGCTCTTGGGAACTTCAGCAAGCAAATATGGTCTACCCAGGGGACACAAAATTACATCCAGAAAGAGAAAAGAGAAGTTGATCACCAGATTAGCAGCTAAAAAGGTTACGAAGAGAGGGGAAACTCTGGAGTCAGGGATGAGGTTTAAAATGGTCTCTTAAGTATGGTGTCCCAGAGAAATGCCAGCCCATGAGAGGCCAAATGCTGAGGTGAGATCTTGGGGTCAAGGGATTGTGTGACAGCTGTTGGGCAGATAGAAGGACAGGCTCAGGATTCAGGTGCCCCTTGCCCAAGAATGCTGTGGTTTTGGTGGCTGTTTTCACCTCCTCCTGCATCCCAGGACTGTGGAGTCTGCCTTGTTTGGATTCCAGTAAGATGCTGATCTTTGAAATGTCCTTCTTGCTTTACTATTCCACCCCCTCAAAGCTGGATCAGGCAGGAAAACACAACACTAAAGCTCAAAGTGTGTGTGAGATTAAGCTTATGGTTCCTTCATCCTCTCATATGTTTGCTTTGCAGCCCCCATGAAATATTTGCCCTGTGGTTTACAGTGAATAAATTTCTATACAAATCCCTCACTCTTGCCCTTTCTCCTTGTGCCTCTTCTCATCTTGCAGCACCTCCAGAGCAGCAAACAGTCCCAGAAGGGAGGGCTAGAAAATATTCTGAATTCTTGGACATTCTCTTGCATGTTCTTTGTACTGTTTAGCTTCAGAATAAAGTAAAAACCAAGTGGGAGGATTTGATTTGGGGTTAGCAAGCGCTATCTTGAGAGACTGCAGGGCAGTGATGAAGGTTTGTTTCTTTGCAGGAAGAAGATAAAAAATAAAGGAGCGTATTAGAAATTACAGGTAGAGCTGCTGTGTGATCCTTGAGGAAGGGTGAGCATCTGGGAATAAAAGGGGAAACAATGTGGGCATAAAGGGGAGAAACATGCCATGGCTTGTGATGAACAAAATGTACTTTTCTTTTTATTTCAGTGAGAAAACAAAATAGGAGGGCCTGCTGTGACTGCAAATCTGTGTTATTTCATTTTACCTTCTTGAAAGGTTAGAGGATAGGTGGATATGGGCACACACATGAGCCCTTCCTCTATATGTGAATGAATTTTACTTATCATATGTGATTTTTTTGTCTGAAAGCCCCTTGCAGGTGTTTATCTCTGCTGGCAGGAATTCCTGCTTTATTTAGTTACAGTGTTGGTGCTTCCACAGCCCTGTCTCTGTGGGGCATGTGAACTGCACCAGACACACACCAAGGCCACTTGTCCTGCTGCTCACAAAACTTCATGCTTTATTTCAGGAGAGAACATGGTTTCCATGATGACAACTCTGTGGCAAGTAATTATTCCCATGATTGTCCTGTCCCACTTCTCAGCATCTCTGCCATCCTGGGAGAGGTAAGCCTTTCTTGGGACTCTGCTTTCTTTTTCTCATGGTTTTTGTTCAAAGAGCCTGCTAGCTGAAAACCCAGCCTTTTAGCTGCCTTCTTGAACTTGCTTCTGCTTGCTTGTGGATCTTCTTCTTCCTCCCTAAACAGATTTAGTTAAATGAGTGCAAATACTGTAAATGTTTTTCTTGCATAAGGATGGGAAAGTTAATTTTATTTAATTAAAAAATTTGTGAAAGAAAAGAAGAAGAAGAAAATTTGTGACCCCAAAACAAAACACAGTTACAAGGACACTTTTGAGTCTGTTTTTCTCCTGTGCACTTACATAGCCTGATAAAGGTGAGATTTTCTGTTTCCAACAGCCTGGTCCCATGAAAACATAACCAGAAATAGCCAACCCTGTAAATTCACCAAGCTCACCAAGGGAGTCACCTGCAAGGGCTGGTCTTTGTTGCTCTTTCCTAAGTGCTCTTGAGCTTTGTGTCTCTGGGTATTTGTTTATTACTTCTTCAGCCTCTTGTCCCACTCTTTTGTGCTGAATCATCAATAACACCACATTCCCACATCCTTGTGGCAAGGTGATTACATCAGTAAAAGCAAGAACAGGTTGTTTTCCTGTGTGATGTTTAACAAAGTTATTTTTAAAACTCCCTTTTTTCCCCCTTTTTTTGTGAAACTTTGCGAAAGTGGTACGAATTCTTGCCCATGTGTGTTTGGGAGTCTCTTGCCTTGAGGCTGCAGTGTTTAATGCCTGTTCTTGCCTGTTCTTGTGTGTTTTTAAACCATTTTAAACCTTTTGACCCCCCTTTTCCCTGTTCCAACCCACAGGGTGGAACGCCACGCAGACGGGCTCTTCCACAGCGAGCTCAGCAAGATGAACGGCAATGCCTACGTGCAGCAGCTGGTCAAGCACCTGGTGGGCCTCAAGGACAGGTGAGCACCAGCCACAGCCACCCTCCTGGGGCAGGGAAGTCTCCAGCAGGATATGGGATCCCTGCCCTGAGGGGCTGCTCATGGAGCTGAGCTGTCCAGCGGCAGAGCCAGCCAGCCCTGGCTGCCCAGGATGAAGAGGGGAAGGGGAGGAGTACAGGGCCCTGTAGTGGTGGGAGGAGGGCTGTGCCTCATGGAGAGTCCCACGTGGCTGGGAGGTGCAGCTGCTGTCCCATGTTGTCCCCACACAGGTCCCTGAGGCACTCGGATGGGCTGTTCACCAGTGAGTACAGCAAGATGAGAGGCAACGCCCAGGTTCAGAAATTCATCCAAAACCTCATGGGCCGCAAGCGCAGGTGAGAGGGAACCTCGGGTGTCCCAGGCCCCACCCAGGCTCTCACTGCCACACTGGGCCAGCAGCCCCCACTGAGGCCATGTCTGTGAGCACAGCAGCAGACACAACACAAGCTGCAAGTGCTGCTCTGCAGTGGTGGTGTTACATAATTGGTGGTTTGGGGTTTTTAATTATTACTAATTTTCTTTATCTAAACCAGCTCTCCTGGCCCAGTCAACACAGACATGCAGGGGAGAGAGGGCGTAAACAAACCTGAGGAACTTTGCTTTCTCTGGTTGTACCAGAGCTTTCTGAACACCAGGTAGGTGGGAGGGATTGGTCACCTCTGTGACTCTGAGCCCCACAATACTGAAGCCAAAAGAAGGCTTTTATGAACAGCCATAGAAAAAGTCAGTTGTCAAAATAGTAAAACCCAGGGAAGCAAAATAATATCTTTTCCTAAGAGTTGTCATTCTGGTTTGAAGCAATTATTAATCTCATTAGGAAATGTGACCTAATGGTTAAAATTGAAATAAAGCCTTTGCTTTGCTACCCTGTCTGGATTCAGCTGCTGGCTGGAGCACACACCTCAGGATGGGTTGTCCCAGCACCTGGACATTGTCTTTTCCTAATGCCCAACATCTTTCCTTTAGACATCTCACTCTTAAACCACTGTAATTAGGAGGAATAAACTGGCCCTTAGTACCTCTTGTGCCACAATGGGGGAGAAACACCACTGTGCATTTGTAGAGTGCCTGGCAGCAGGCAGGCATGATCCCTCTATGGAGATCATGACCTGCTCTTTGGAGTCATCCTGGAATGTCACAAGGTGGCCTTGTCACACTTCCTGCCGTTCATGCTCCCAGAAATAATTTTTTTCTTTTTTTTCTTTTTCTTTTTTTTCTTTTTTTTGTCCCTGATTTTTCCCTTCCCACAGCCGCTCGGACAGAGATGCCAGGGAGGCTGCTGCCATTGCCAGCCAGTACATTTGTCCCTTCTCTAAGAAGCTGGTTGCAGACATGAAGGAAGATACAGATGGTTCTGAATGAAGGTTAAAAGAAAGAAACAGCTAAGGAGACAGCTTTGTACATGTATGGCCTTGAAAATAAACAGGGAAGCTCTTGCTTAGGAACGATTCTTGAGATAGGCAAATAAATAAAAATAATCCTGTAAAGCAGTCAAAAACCAATGAAACCTTTGAGATTATCCAAAGTGAAATGCATGTGGGTGTGTACTGCTGTCAGTAGATGGAGCCTGGGTGAAGCGCATCCCTTCCACTCTGTGTTGGCATCTGGCTGCCTGCTGCTGTTCCCAAATAAAAATGGTTAGCTGTGCCTGTGCCTTGGCTGCTCTTTGGGAAACTGGAATAAGGATGGTTCCATTACAAGGTCTTGGATTATTAGGAATGCAGGGGAGGAGCATTTTGCCAGGATTCCCCACATGAAGCATGATGGGACACATGGCTGGGACTGGGGAGTGCCTACAGTGCAGCTGTGCGCAGAGGTCAGAATCAGGGCTCCATGTAGCAGGAACAAAGCCAGATGTTAGGCCTTATGGCAAAGAAATGTTCTGAGAGCTACACAACAGAGATACTCACTGTAAAGGTTATTTCCTCTCCATTCTGCCCCTGGAGTTGATGGCCCAGTTTTGTCATGACCACTGAAGACAAAGCTCCACGAGGAATAATTTGTTCCCACCACTTAATGAAGTTCATGTACTGTCCCTCTGCCATACAGGCAGATTGCTCCCCTTTGATGGAACAGCCACACCAGCTTTCCTGTAAAACCAATGGATTTTGGAGAGCAGCTTTAAAATCGGGATCTTCAGCTGCAATCCTGTGCTGTGCAGCCCTGCCCAGTCCATCCTGCTCCAGCAGTTTTCAGCATCTGTGATGGACCTGACCCCTGCAAAAGGAGCTGTTCTGACTCAAATGCACACCTAAGCACCATTCCCTTACTGAGGATCTGAACAAGCCTTGGCAGTTGTTCATTTTAGTCCATAGGAAGTCTCTGCTAGGAAATATTCCCTTTGGAATACTTTTAGAAGGTGTTGACAGCCTGGATTTCAGTAAGCTGCTAATAACCACCTGGCTGAGGCACAGCATCTGAGAACTTCCTGAAATCAGAATGAATTTTAAAAGATCAGTGAGAGCAGAGGTCCCCTGAAAACTTCAGGAAGCTGCTGAGATTCAAATAGTTGAAGATCTCCTGGTGTGGAATGTCCTGGAAGGAGATTCTGGGAAGCATCTCTACAAGGAGCAGCCACCAGTAAAAGGAGATCTGTTTTCCCTACAAAGTTGCTGGGCATTCCCTGGACTGCAGGTGAGCCTTTGTTACTGCTGGGATCCACTTGCTCACCTTGTGGGATACAGATCCCACCTCTGGCACATCAGAAACCAAATTTTCCCCCTTTTCTGTGGGAGAGACTGGAGTAAAGAGGCAGTTTCCTAAGTACCAGCCCTTGTCCTGCATGCTCAGCTGGGCAAGGGCTTGGCTCTGTGTTCTGAACTGCTTCAAATATATCCTTGTTGCCACACAGAGTTTAGGATAGGAAAGATCCAGAGAAAAAAGAAGCAGCAAGGATTTATGTGTCATCGTGTTCCATGACTGGTAAATCCTTCAATAAGTCATCCAATGGGGCAAAGAGGCAAAGGTTGAGCCACAGCAATCCACAGC
Organism: Melozone crissalis; assembly: GCF_028551555.1. Taxonomy (NCBI): domain Eukaryota; kingdom Metazoa; phylum Chordata; class Aves; order Passeriformes; family Passerellidae; genus Melozone; species Melozone crissalis. Next base: position 4,032,459 of record NW_026535796.1, on the reverse strand, counting down.
CAGCTGGTGTTTCTTGGTGCCATAAAGTGGCGAACGCAAACAAGGGCACAGGGCAGAACAGGGAGATCAGCTTAGCTGGAAAAAGGGATTTTTCACCAACTAGCAGCTCACCATGGCTATTCCTCACTGGCTTCTCATGTCTGCACTCTTCCTGCTGCCCCTCTTGGCACGGATTTTGGCACAGGAGCCAGGTAAGCTCTTTCACATTTCTTTGAGGAATGTCTCCCAAGGGAGGGGGTGGCCCTGTTACAGGTGGGAGGTTGCTATGCTCCAAGACCCCTTTGCTCTACAGCTTGTGACCACAGCTCTCACCCAGCTCCTTCACAATGTGAATCCTTGGGCAGTTTTGCATCTTATTTGTGTGTTTTTCCAGGATGTTCTGTCAGTAACAGCAACCCCAGTGTTCCTGAAAATAAGTGTCCTCTTGTGGTGGCTACCATCCACGTGCAGCCAGGTTTCACCCTAACAATTGATCCCAGTTACCCTGATGGCCAATTCTTCACCATTGAGGGTTCTGAGCTGCAGCTGACAAAGTGTGTGGACTATGAGGTAAGCCTTCACCTGGCAGGCTGTAAGAGTGGGATAGATAATGCTGGGATGCAATGAGTTTCAGTCTGGAGTCTTGGGCTTCCAGGGATTCTTAACCTGCTTCTAGAGGAAATAAGTTATTTCAGTTGTGTGAATTTGGGAGCCTGCAAACAAGATGGAGAGACACCATTTGAAAGGGCCTAGAATGACAGGATAAAGGGGACTGACTTTAAACTGCTAGAGGGCAGGGTTAGATGGAATACTGGGAAGAAATTCTTCCCTGTAAGGGGGCTGAGGACCTGGCACAGGTTTCCCAGAGAAGCTGTGGCTGTTCCATCCCTGGAAGTGTCCGAGACCAGGCTGGATGGGGCTAGGAGCAGCCTGGGGTAATGAAAGGTGTCCCTGCCCATGGAAGGGGTTGGAATGAGATGAGCTTTAAGTTCCTTTCCAACCCAAATCATTCTGGGATTCTATCATCTTGTGTGAAGCAGAAAGGCAGTATAAACGGTCATTGTGTTCACTTAGGTGGCTGCTACATTATTTTAGCTCCCTGGAGTGCTCTGTATACAGCCACAGGCATCCTTAAGTTCCCTTTCAATATAAGAACCCACTTTTACTTGAGTGAAGAGCAACAACCTGAGTTAACACCCTGCAGGTGCCACTGTACTTGCCGCATCGAATGTTTCTGATTTATTCAATTTTAAAAGAAATCTGTTTGAATTCACCTGAGGTGAGAGAGAATGGTAGATTAGCTCTGCCAACATCTTACAGAAATTGAAGGGAGTGTGCCTGGCAGATGGGGCTGCTTTGATATCATCATAAACAAGATCCCAGCATTAAGGAAAGAAAGGAGAAGTTAGATAAGACCTGAAAATAAGATAAAGCCCAGCAGCGTTTCTGATTCAGCAAAGCATGAATTTAGCCAGAGGTTGTACTCTTGGGCTGTTTCTACAGTGAGGGGATTTGTTTTTCATGCAGGAAGACCCCCTGCTGCTGCTGTCTCTGACCTGCCAGGACCCTGCTGGTCAGGTGAGTGCTCTCCCATGGCTGAGCCCTGGGACAAGGCACTGCAGGAAGCACCTGCTTCCCTCTGGTCTTCCTAATCCTCACACTGGGATGGGCAGATGTCCTTCTCTTTGTGGGCAGACACACTGTTCTCAGAGCCACAGAGAGCGCCAAGTGGGGAGAAGGGTGCAGCAAGCCCACAGTCCTGCCCAAGGATGTGGGCTGGCTGCAAACCCCAGCCCCATCTGGCCCCATCCTTACACCATCCCCTCTGGTCACTCTGCAAAGCAGGATCAGCCCCAACAGTCTATTTTTTGTCTTTGATTCTTTGATTTGCCCATTCTGCAGAGCGATTCCTTGCAAATCCTAGTCACCATTCTGAACGAGAACGACAACTCCCCCGTGTTTCCACAGCCAAACGTCACCAGGCAAATCCCAGAGGTAAGGGGTTTTGGGAAGGGAAGAGAGCACTGCTCGCTGAGTGCTGTGGGACTGAGGAAGGGCCAGCAGGGAGAGGACTTCAATCCATTTCACACAGACAATAACTACAACAATGTGGTTTTTTCAGGATGCAGAAGTGGACACAGTCATTGTAGCCCGTGAAGAAGTAACTGCTGCTGATGCTGACCTGGACACCATCTACTATGAACTCACCACTACAGTGCAGGTGAGCAGCTCTGGGGGCAAACAGTAGCTCTGAAGAGCCTCAGCTTTGAGGAGAAGGTCACTACATTTAACTCACTCAACCTTTACAAAACTCAGACATTGATTTGGTTAGCAGAACAGAGCCATCAATGTTGCAGGTATTGAATTCTCTTATGGCTCACACTTTTAATGCACTGTACAGATTAAACTTTCATCTAGGATGTTCAGAGCTGTAATGATTCAGGGAAGTCTTGTTGGCATGATCTGTAAACATATCAGGAGACCTTTGTACCTCAGGGAGCTCACAGTTGCACTGAGTCTGACGGGGAAAGCAGTCCTTGCCCTAGCTGCTAACAGCAGCACAGGAAATGCATTGTGCACACAGTTAAACCAATGCCGGCCTGGAGAGCAAGGGCTGGCTGTAAACTAAAATCAAGAGAAAATTCAAGAGAAAAACCAAATGTATGTTTGCATTTTTGAAAAGTGTTGTGGAGAGAGCAGACCATGCCTCTGTTACCTCTATATCCCCAGGGAATTTAAGTTTCTGTGAACAGAAACCACCAGTTTTTCAGCTCTGGGATCAGACTTTGCATTCACATTGGTGTAAATTCAGAGGGACTTAGAAATTCAGAGGCGTAAGATTAAAGGAGAACCAAAGCAAGTGCAGAAGGTTATAGAGTAAAATGCAACACATGATACTTCAACTCAGCTTTACAGTTTCTTTCAGTCCAGCTCTATTAGGCTAAGGCAGGTGATCCTGCCAGCTCTCAAAGAGCCATCTTTGACCTTTTTTGTGCATGGAAGTGAGATTGTTGGCTATTAGGGACCTAAAACCAAGGATTGTTGGCAACTTGCTAAATATAGGAAATAAATGAGGTGATAGATTTAATCCAGAAGCTGCTGAGCAGGTGGGCAATCAAAGCAGGTGTTCTGTGAGAGGAAATTCACAAGAACAAACCTTTCTGACAATCCAGGCAACTCCAGAGTGCAGTGCCAAAAATTAAGTAGATCAGACATTCCTACAGTGCCCCTCATCTAGGTCCCCAGGATTAAAGGTCCAGTTGGGATGACAAAGATAGCAATGAGCAGGATTTGGAATGTGTCTGTAATTGAGTCTGCTATAGGATTTTTCCTTTTCCCTTGCCAGAACACAGACGGTTATTTTGCCATAAGAGGAGTTAATAACCCGGAAATTTATTTACAAACAGCATTGGACTATGACAAATTTAATTCGACAACATTGCTCTTGTATGCGAGGGTAAGTGGCTTGGGAAGAGCAGAATGCCTTGTTTGCATGGTCCCTCTTACCTGAAGGAGGAGTCTGGATGGGACATCTCTGGGATAACAGCAGGGAGGGTGGAGACTGGAGGGGGGGTGCATTTGGAGCAGCCTTTCCCTTTCCATAGTTCCAGTGACAGACCTGCAGTCAACCCACTTTTGTCAGCAGAACAAGATAACCTACTCCTTTAGTTACTCTCACATAAATTTCTATTTAAACAGAATGGAGTGACAAAGGCTAAAGGGCCCCAGTCCACTGCTTTTGGCAGATGGGCCCTTGTTGTGGCAGTGAAACTTGTGTCTCACGAGTGTGCTTTGCCTTGGGGGCAGGACAGGCCCGTGACCAGCCCTGAGCCCAACGGAACCAACACGGCCACTGCAACAATAACCATCACCATCAAGCAGAGTGACACCCGGGCACCCTGGTTCCTGCCCTGCACCCAGCTCCACAACGACAGCAGCGTCTGCATCAGCAGCCCCTACTCTGGCAGGGTCAACATCTCCGAGATGTCGGTGAGCAGGAGGGCTCAGACAGTGCCCCTGGGCTCTTCCCAGAGGGAAGCACTGAACCATCTCCATGAACCTGTGGAGGTTCTGGAGATGGTTCAGTGGTCTCCAGTATAATGCAGATGATTCAGCAGGACAGGGAGCCTTCATCATCCCCCACCCCAAGCAGCACTGCTTGTCTCTGCTCCTACAGCAGAGGAGAGGCAAGAGCTGGAACACCAGCTCAAGGCTGTCTCACCTCCACCCTGTCACAGACACCTCCCAGCAATAAATCCCATTCTGTCCAGGCAGAGCCATGGGATCTGCTCTGGGCTGGGAGAGCTCCAGTTGCTGATCTGGTCCTTGTGGTGTGTGATTGTTTGCCTTGCTGTTGCAGACAGACCCGCTCGTCCTGGAGCCAGGACCCATCTATGCTGTCGACCCTGACTACACCATCAGTGACAGGATCATGTACAGGATTGTTGGGGGTGAGTAGACCTTGTCACCTTCCACAAGGAACATTGCTCATGTCTCCTGTGGTACCTGCCAAGAGAGAGGGCCTGGGATTTGCCCCTCTGTTTCTGCCACAAAAATATAACTGGAGCCACAGAATGCTGTTGATTAAGTAGAAGAAACAGACTGCACAGAGAGGAAGGAAAAAAAGAATTACAGTCCCACAAATCAATCCCAATGAAATCTGTTTCAAAAAGATTTTGGTTTTTTGTGAGATGAGACATGTTTTATGTTTAAGCTTTTAGCTGTGATTTTGTCAATCTGGTCATGCTACTTTCATTACGGTCTTTGAGCTGTACCTATAATTCCCACATTATCAGCCTAATTTCTATTAATTGCCCAGAATTATGTTTTTATTTCCCAGCACATTGTCACATTCTCATCTGCCCTGTTTTAGTCTTGATTCCAAAAGAATCAAGGCAAAGGTCATATTGGTCAAATGAAGTTCCTCTCCCTTTTACCTATTATGCCTTATGGCAGCACAGTTGTGAATGTCCTCCTGGTGCCAAATGTATTAAAGAACATTAAATTCCACTGGCACTTGGCTGGAGTGTGGCCTCCCTCCCCACAGTCAGTGACTCAGATCCCTGTCAACAAAGAGCCCACAGTGTCTCAGGGTGAGGAAGAGAACTAAAAATTCTGCTTATCTTACAACATGTATCCAGCATAGGTACTTTTATGATTCCCACACAGATGTAGGAATCTGCTTTCTACCTGTACATAAATCCAAGGTTTGTGTCTAGACTCCCTTTGTAACCAGTAGAGAGAAATAAGCATTCCCAGAGCAGACTGGGAACTGGATGGAGATTTTCAGTCCTCAAATTGCACCAGAGGCTCTGGGCATTTATCATACTTTAGACAGACAGTCTGTGGGCCTAGCTACTGGAAATGCAAAGTTTTGTTGTTCTGCCTCATTTAATTGGGTTCACACATATCTAATGTGTCCCTCTGCATGCCTGGCCATCAATCCCAGTCTTTGGAGCAGCCAGGCAGGCAAGGAAAACAGCATTTTAACTTGGGTAAATGGTATTTACCCAAGGAAAATTCCTTGAGGGTATTTTTACTAAGATGTGGAAGAATGAGTCTGTGAGCTCCAGGTCACTTTATGAAGGAATCTGATGGTTGAATTGTCTTTGCATTTTCTCTAGGGAATACAAATGAAGTGTTCTCAGTGGATGCAGACACAGGGAATCTAACCATGAACAAAATAGTGACTTCCCCAGATTCCTTTCTGTTGCAAGTTATGGTAAGTGATGACATTACAGCCACCCACCCAACACAGCTAGATTTCCAGGAAGCAGCAGCCTGGCTGTGTCAGGAGTCAGTGACCTCAAAAATAACTCAGTTACTCCCTTTCTTTTGAAGTGCCCAGTGTTTGACCTGTTGGTTGGTCCTACACCAACCCACAAGCAATTCTCCTGCAGCAGTTGAGAGTTTCCCCTCAGATGTGGGTGGTGACAGCAAGGGAAATTCACTCCGGGCACATTCTGCTGAGTTGATGAAGTCTTCAGACTGAGCCTGTCCTTTCGTGTCTCATCAGGGGCAGAAGTCTGGCATATCTCTCTCTCTCTCTCTCTCCAGGCCACCCAGGTCAGCAATGTAAGGAAATACTCTGTAGCCACTGTGGAGATCAAGGTCATCACTAAAAGCAACTTTCCACCCTACTTTGAGAAGGGGGTCTACAACGGGACAGTGTTTGTTGGGCTGCCCCAAAGAAGCTTCGTCTACCAAGCTGGAGATCCTTCCACCCCCCTGGTGATAACAGCAATGGATCAGGATTTCCCTGATGTAAGAAACTGCTCTGTGTTCTGTCTCACTGCTTCAGGCTTAAAGCAGGATCAGGAAACACGAGGGAGGGGAGGAGTGGAGAGGCAAACACATGTTGTCCTCTAGTGTTCCATGTTATATTCCCTTGGAAATTGCACAGATACCAGAACCACTTATGGTGTGATGTCATGGGAAGAAGCTGCTGGACTCCCCTCTTCCAAAGCCAGTCCCACACACATCACTTGCATAGGTGTGTTCTGCTCGGGCAAGTACTAAAATTGCCAACACAAATGGGATTAAGATTTGGGATATTTACTTTTTTTAATGTTTTTGTGATATGTTCTTGGCCTCTGAGCAACAGGGTGAATGCAGTTGAGTTCAGCCTTTCTCACCTGCTCAGCCCAGGTTTATTTGTTACTCTCCAGACCTGCTCATACCTCAGGTGTTTTGGACAGATCCTGCCTAGGGGTTGTTGGGAAGATGCATGTGAAGCACAGCTTGGTTTGATCACCCACTCTCTCTCTGGCCTTTCAGAAAGTCAACCCCAACATCGAGTACTATCTCAAAAACAGCACCGATTTCATCGCTACCAGGGATGGGCTCATCCTGACCAACAAGGTGCTGGAGTCCCCAGGAACTGTGACCATCCAGGTAGGGCACCTTTCTTGGGTATTTTGTCAGGAGTGTGGAAAGGAGGAATCCAAATCCTCTTTTTGCTTGGGTCAAAGAAGCAGTCAATAACTTTAGACTTGTAAGAAGCTGGATGTTCCCTTTGTCCACGTGGCTGCCTAAGGCTTGCCTGGCACTGTGCCATGTCCTGTGGGGCTGTCTGAACCAGCCTGGCCCCAGCATTGCTAGGTTTCACAGGCAGGCACAGAGAGGTGCCAGCGCCTGCTGCTCCTGCCCCACACTGCCTCAGAACCTGTGCTCTGCACTGTGCTGGAGCTGAACATAGAGCAGGGACATGCTTCAGCTCATCCACTCCCAGGGCAGGGAATCCTCAGAGCTCTTGTTCCCCTGTGACCAGGCTGTCCAGCCACAGTGAACAGCTGTGGTGACAACAGGGACAATGTACTTTTCCCTTAAAGGGCCCCCCACAGACCTTCAGAGTGAGCTGGAGATCTGGAAGTCCCTAAGCCATCTCTTTCCCATGTTCCCATAGGCTGTTGGAAAAGATGTGTTGAGCCTGCAGGAGGCAAGCACCATAATTGTGGTGGAGGTCATCCTTGCCACAGGTAGGCTGGGGGGTGTCTCTGTTTTTCACTCTAGGGGGTCTTTTCTATTTCTGTGGCAAATTGGCCACGGTGGGTCACCTGCTGAGGTCTGTGGGCCAGGGCTAGGCCAACCCCAACCCTACAGGAGGTTCTGCGGTGGCTTTAAGAGGGAAAACACCCCAACAACATTCTCACAGCATAGTCACCACATGCCTTGGAAAGCCTCCTGAGACTTTAGTGGTGCTGTGTATTGGAGTGTCTTTTCTTGTTGTTCTAAAGCTAAAACTGGGATTGGTTCATGCTGGGAAATAACCCAGGATGTCTTTTCATGGTACATCATTGCTCCTTTTTAACCACACAGAGAAAACTGCAATGTTCTTGCCTGTCTGAGGCAGAACAGAAGGCAGCTGGCACACCCCAAAGCCAGGCTTGCCCATGAGCCAAGGCTTTTCTACTCAGGTCAGGGTCTTTTATACCAGAATTTTATGGTCATGAGTAATAAGAGAGACATGAGGCTTCATAGATAACCCTCTGGCTACTGTTTAACCTTGTCAATGTGAAAACAGCTCACACTTCCATACTGCTGAGAAATGACTCTTACATTGGTCTTCTAAATAAATTAGGATTGAAGTTCATGAAACTTCTTATGGTCTGAGTTAAGCTGAACCAATTGCAATGAATTTTTTATCTCAGGATAGGCAGACAATGCCCAGACTCCACTGAATTCTTCACATTGATGTGTGAGTGAAGTTCTATCACTTCACCCTCTGATCACCACCATTGTGGGGTGGGAAAAACAAGTGGGTTCCTGGGTGTAAATTTGGATTCCCTAAAGGCAGTGCTGCGTCACAGCTAAAAACCACAGAGTCCCATTTAAGGGCACAGCCCAGCATAAAACTAGTCCATATGTGAGTTCACAGAGTTACAAATGCTCCAAGCATATACCAACACTTCAGAGCAACTTTGAAATTTTGCCCTTGCTGCTTAAGCCACACCAAGCAATGGTGCAGTTGAATATGCAGAATTGCACAGCTCTGAGACTCTCTGTGGGCTGCAGTTCCCCAGGAGACAGGACTAAGCAGCAAAAATTCCCTGAAGTCCTAAATCCTTGCTAAGGTGTTAATGATAAACTGAGGGCGGAATCACATGCAGAAGGAATACTCCAATTCCATTATAATAAACAGGTCAGCAGGAGAACAAAACCTTGTTTCATTAATCATTAATGAGAGTCCTTTACACTACAAAATGAAACTGGAAAATTTAAAGAATCCCACCACCAGCAAGCAAAGCTGAGAATGGTACTGTCTTTCCACTCTGGTGTCAGTCTCTGTACAAACACCTGACACTGACCAGTGGCTGGAAGCAGAAGCTGCTCCTGAGCAGACTGGGCAATATTGCCACAGCTACAAAAGGGCAAGAAAGGTTTTATTGTCCTGGGGACTTTCTAATGCTTTTGCTGTTTTTTGTTTCTTATTTTGATGTGCTCATCTGTATTGGAGAGGATGTTCCAGATGAAAGGAGGCTTTGCATTTTCACACACAGACATACATTTTTGCATTCTGGTGTAAAAGGGTGAATGGGAAAGTCAAAGAACTAAATAACTGCTCCATGTAGCATCAGCTTGCCTGATGCAGTCAGGTATTTATTAACTTAGTTAAATCACAGGGTAAAAGTCACTGTCTTGTAAATGGCTGCTATTTCCACTTCATGGAATTTATTGGAAATGACAATATTCTGTGTAATTAAGAAAGAAGCCCCCTGCTGTTAGGACAGCAAAAAAAGATTTTCTGTGGTATCAGATATATGATTGTCACATTCTGAAGCACAGGATGCTTCCTTGCCTTTCAAAAATTGACTGGAGCTTCTCCCACAGTGAAGGGTTTTGTTGGAAAATGCTGCCTGCCAGTTTTAGGCTTTGTAACACTGCTTTGTTTTCCTCACAGCTGTAACCCCCTCTGACAAGATGTACTCTGCTCAGGACATGGCCATCTTAGGGGGCACATTAGCAGCCCTGCTGTTAATTGCCTTGGTCTTCCTTGGAGTGCTGATATGGAAATCCAGTAGATGGCACAGAAAACCTTTCAAATACCTGGTGAAGGAAAAGGTAAGTGCCTTGTTTGTACCTGAACTTCTAAGAGTTAGGAAGTGGGATCTGAGGAAGCTTTGAAGTATGGATGGGCTGCCCAAGTACCACACATTTGTGTGAAGGTGGTGAATCACTCCCAAGACAGTCTGCAGAGGTAGCACCACTTTGGTGGTGTTTGCTGCTGTTCCTTCTGCCCCTGAGGCAGGAGCTGTGTGGTGGATGATGAGCAGACATGGTAAGGAGAGCACCACAGCTCCATGGAGCACAAAATCTAGGGTAAAAGTGGCACACATCAGGGGTCTCTGAAAAACCTCTGTCTGAGGTATAAACCACAGTTCATCCTCCACAGTCAAAGGAGAGGAGAGTCCCTTCATATCTGATCTCAAAGCCTGAGCTCAGACACTTGTCCGCCCCTGAGCTATTTAATTTTGGACCTCTCAGGTCTCTGGCACGTTAGTCACTGCAAGTTTAGAGTGTAGTTTGTCTGACCAGCTGTTGGTCTGTGCCAGAGGCTGGGCCTGCCAGGAGCCTAGGCCTGAGTGCAGAACACATAGCTCAGGTGGGTAACAAAAGTCCTTCACCCTGAGTGAGGGAAATCCCACTGCAGAATGGGCTGGGTACAAACCACCACGTGTGCAGTGCTGGTGCTCAGCCCTCCTGGAGAGCTTATCTGAGAAAACTCCAGAAATGGAGCCAATAAAAAATGTCTCTTCCAGGGATCTGCAGCTTTTCCTGGCTTCAAATAGGTCTAACTACAAACCAAGATGAACTCTCTTGAGCAGGAGCTCAGTCACTGCAATCACCCCTTCCCTCCTGCCTCCCATTTCTTTTCCTGTTCCTACAGTCACAATTTGTCTCTCCTCCTGTAGCCTTCCAAGGACATCCCTGAGGGTCACCAGAACAACTATTACCAGGAAGATGAACAGCCATATGTGAGCACTAAGCAGCGTGAGACATCAGAAAGCAGCAGTGTCCAGACAGAGAGTCCTGTGCCAGAGCTGCCAGCACTTGCCTCACACTTCTCCAGTGCAGAGGAAACAGAGAGTCTCCCAAAGGGCTCCATAGCTTCCACTGTCATCTTTGAAGAGGAAGAGGAAGAGGAAGAAAAAGAAGAAGAGGCTGGACAGGAGAAAGAAGTGAAGTCAATCCTCAAAACAGACAGGCATGTGGCAGATGATGGCTACAAAGCTGTGTGGTTTAAGACTGATGTGGACCCCGAGGCTGGAGAGAGGGTTGAAGTGATTGAGGACAATGCAGCAGATGATGATAATGATGATGATGACAGTGACCAAGGTGTGCAGAACAATGAGGAGGAAGAAGGTTCTGGCATAGATGGTCACCACCAAGGGCTGGGAGTGTCCTTTTCCTCAGAGAACTCGTCACTCCCAGCAGCAGAGGTGACAGTCAGCATGTCTCACACAGGTGCAGGGACAGATGACACTGAGATGTAAAGGAAATAGGGTACACACTCCCCAAAAATGGGACAATTTCAGCTCCTTCGCTGATGTGAAGCCCATCTTTCTGCTCAGGGGGAAAACTGGAATGCAGAGGGGTGAGGTTATCTGTCCTGCTTGTCTGAATGCAGCAATTAAGGCCAGAAGAGATTACAGCTAATTTAACCCTTTAGTGAGAGCTTGGAATATCACTTAGGATTTTCAGGGGAAGCAATTCATCTTTCCACCTTCCTGCCTGTTCCCCCTGGGTCCCTTGGCACAGCCTCCCCTAAACTGGCTGCGGGTTCAGCAGAGCTGAGCTGACCTGGCTTGGCAGCAGGCAGCCCAGCTCACAGGAGCAGTCAAGTTGCACAGTCCAGTGTTGTTTGGCTCTTCTCTTTAGGGTGGTGCAGCAGGGTGTCAGCAAGTCCCTCCAAGCCTGCAGGTGCTCCTGTGACTATGCAGGAGCTGACTTCAGGGCTTGGCTCTGCTCTGTTCTCCCAGCACAAACATCTGGAATGTGCCATCAGGCCCTTGTCCTGCCAGCAGGAGGTTCCACACCCAGGACCTGCTGTTTCCTTTGTCACTGGTAAACATGGACTGATCACATGAAGGACTTTGTCATCAATTTTCTATGTCATAAACCCACTAATTGTGCAGTACTTTAGCTATCTGTTATCTGTCAGCCAAAGAGCTCCTGAGATATTGTCTTCAAGTGCCAAGTCAGCACTCTGCTTCCAGTTATCAGAGGGAAGGAAATATTTGATGCTCTTGTCTAGGTTTGCATCTCCCATCAAACAATCTCTTCCCCAGCTGGCAGCCAAAAGCTGGGCTGGTTTCCACCAGCTGAGAGCATGGCTGTGTGCATTTGCATCTTCTGATCATCAGCACAAGATTTATGCTGCTCCTGGAGAAAGAAACCAAAGTGATTGCTGGGATCTGCAGGAACATCAGAGCACATGTGATTCCCAGGGAGGCTTTTATCCTCTTGGGCCATACATGTCCCTGTCCCAGTGTTTCCATGCTCACTCCTGCTCTCCTCTCTCTGAGGAATGCTGCCCTGGCCTCCTGGACACTGTGTTTGTGCTGCAGATCAAGCCCAGGACCTGGGAAGCCTCCCTACTTCCTGCAGCAAAGCTGTTTGCCCAGGAATTGCTGTGTGGTAATTGAGGGTGGGGAGTGCAGCCAGTGTTTGCCATATGAAGAATCCCTCCAGCAGTTTTGGGATATCTCTAGGAAGCATTTTCCACAGGATTATGAGAATTCTCTGGCAGCTGCTCACTGCTAACCCAACACCTCTGGCCACCAGCAAGGCTGAGGAGAATCCTGCCCCCTGTGGGAGGGTTGCTGATGTGGGGAGAAGCTGGAGTGCTTCCCCCCTGCTCCGTTTCCTTGGTGGCTGTGCTGTGTGTGGTCCATTCCTGTCAGTGCTCTGCTTCTGTCTGCATTCCCTCTGCTGCTGGGTACTCTGGATTTCTGCTGCCACACTGATGTATGAGCTCCCTACAGCTGCAATCTGTGTTCAGTTCTTGGTGCTTTCCTTCCCCTCACCAGAGTGCTTCCCATGCTCTTGGAATGGGACTGGTCCCATCAAAACAGTCTTTGTTTTCTCCCAGGGCTCATCCGTGCATACAGCCACAGGTTTTAGTGTTTTTCAGGGTTATGGGTGCTTAATTTCAAAGGAGATGATGTTTGGTAAATATTGTGTCTGTGGAAGTGGTGGTTGTTGTGAGGAGAAGAACACAATAATAAAACTTGGCAGCAGGCAGAGCTCAGCTGCTTCCAGCCATTGCCTGTCAAAGCCTCCAGATCCTGTGTTCTTGACTCCTGTCTTTTTGGAAAGAAATTAAGAAAACTGTGTAAGGAACAAGAACAAAATTTAACCTTTTAAGTTCAAGTCCATGAGAGCTTGAACTCCATCTGTATGGGTTGGTTTGTCTGCTGAGGCTGGGAAGGGTGACAGAGTTTTTGCATCCTTGTACAGCAATCATGTTCATTTATTAACATCTGCATAAGAAAGAAAAATGTACAGATAGAAATGTTTTTAGAAAATTGGATCAGCTTAAGTGGTTTTTGATGGCAAATAAATATCTACATACCTTGAAGATCTCATCCTTGCACTCCAAAGATATTAAAGTGCTTTTGCAAGTTTAACTCTACAGGTAGATATAAGAAATCTCTTTCACCCCATCCCCAGTCAAGCTCTGTTTTTATTTCTGTACCAGCTTAGAATTATACTTTTTTAATACTTGTGATGAAGAGCTATAAAAAACTGGTCAGCAAATCTGCGTGGGGAGAAAGAGCAGTTTCAGTGTGGCTGTTGTAAAAGTGGATTTGAGGTTTTACTGCTGGGAGTGGCACAGATGCCAAGGGAGAGGATGCTCACAATTGCCAGCTTTGAGCACCCTCTCCTGATGTAACACAGACCTGGCATGTGCCTGTTTCACCTTCATTTTAGCCTCTGGAAGGAAAATAAGCCTCTCAGCTGCCAGGGGAAACTCTAAAACCAAATTGAAATCAGCAGGTGCAAGCAGGGAATTGGAAAAATCGAGTAGATACGGGCATTTTACCTGCAGGAAGTAACAGAAACAGACTGAAAAATTCCTAGGTGTCTGAAAATTAATTTCTGCTCAAATCCTTATGGATTTCATCGAGTGTCATTGCATAACTGACAGCAAACGTATAATTTTGCTTTTTTTTGCTTCTGAGAGAAAAATACTTCTGGCACATGGCTTGCCAGTGTAGGGAGGACACTTGGTTTAATTTTGATGGGAAGGAAGAGAACTGGAGACCCTTCTCTTTGTATGTAGGATAGCAGAATGATCTAGCATCTATAAACTTCCAAATGACAAACAGTCAGAGATAAAAGACCTGTTTTAACTTGATTCCCCTTAAATATTAAGCAGCCTTAGCTCCAAAAGGGGTTCCTTTTCCTTCAAAAAAGAAAGTAAATTAGATTTTATTCCAGTTTGTGTGATATATTTTTTCATGAGTTGGTTGCTGAGTCCTCATGGAAATAAAGCTGACATAAGCAGTAAATGGAATTTTAAAGAAACAGGATCAACTCCATCAAACAAGTTTTAAGCAAATTATGGCCTTTCCTTTTTATAAATACATATTTTATCCAATTAACAATATCAGCAGTTCGCCATCAAATTCCAAGGAACAAATTTTGAGCTATAACAACAACTGAGGCTGCAGAAAGGACCCAGTAGCAGTACTGGGGCAGAAATTGTATTCCTTTTTGCACAGAGAGGTTGCTGTAATGAAGGACAGAGATGGGAGTGCCGGGTTTCCCCTTGGTTTGTGTACGTTGAGATAAACACTTGTATGATAAGCCTTAATGGAATAGCTGAAAGATGTAAGACACCACATTATACTTGTGTTCTGCTTGGATTTATACATCTTTATGAAGGAATTATGGGGTTTATAGTACAATAAGTGTCTTAACTGTTCAGGTGCAAAAGTAACAGATTTCATAGGGAGATACAAGGCCATGTATCCATCCCTTCTAGATCCCGCATGAGTTTCTTGCCCATGTGATGGAGAAACAACCACCCATCAACACCACGGTCCGGGGGCTCAGGGGCGGTCCCGGGCGGACCCGGCTCAGGTGCGGGGTCCCAGCGGCGCTGCGCGGGGCGGGGCCGAGGTGATTTAATCCCTGGAAATCGCCTCCAGCGCCAATTGCCCACCCGGAGGGCAGGGGGCTGCGGCCGGGCTGGGCTCTCCCGGCGGGGAGAGGGTGAGCCCCCCCCTACCCCCACCCCACCCTCCCCGTACCCCGCTGCTTTTCGCTCCTCTTTCTCCTTCCCTTATCCTCCTCCTTCGTTTCCCCCTTATCTCTGCTTTCCTACCCCTCCAGTTCCTTTCTCCCTCCCACCCTGCCCTGCCTCTCCCCCTTCGCCAGCCCTCTGCACATCCCCGACCCCCTGCCACCCCTCTCCCTACCCCACTCTCCAACCCGACTCCCCTCTCTTGCCCCTCTACCCCTCTTCTGTCCATCAGCCCGCTCCCTCACCCATCCCTATCCCCTCGTCCCCCCATCCTCCGTCCCTCTCCCTCCTTCCCCGTAGCCGGGGCTCGGTGCACCGGAGAATAAAGCCCAGAGAGCCGGAGCCGGCGCCCCCCGCTGTCCCTGGAGCCCCGCACGGGGCCGGACCCACTCATACCATGGGCTCGTGGGGGACTTGGAATAGACAACGAAAACTCTCTGGACTCTGTTGTCCCATCTCACGGCAAAGAACACGGCCAAAACTGCCTCCTCAGCCTCATGGAATGGCAGTGGCTGTGTGGAGCTCTGGCAGGAGTGCCTGGAGACCAGGTAAGAATAGAAATGAGATTGTTTCGGCTGCTGCTGGATGTGGTTTTCTCTTTTCAAGGTATTTCTCTGATTGATGTTTTCACAGTTGTTTTCTAGGTGTCATGTGAGGGTAATTCCAAAAGTTTGGAAGTGGTTGGGAAACAGTGGGGCAAAAATATGAACTTGATTTATTTCTAGTAATTCCAAACTTCTCCCACACCACCATCCTGGGGGAAAGCTGGTTAAAGGGTAAAGATACAGAGGAACAAGTGTTGTGAACCCCCCTCGCTCTCTGACAGAGCAAACCTTCCAGTAATCCAGTACCTCTCTCTCAGAGACTCTGGGATCATAAGGTCTTCCAGGAAAGCAAAACAAGCACAGAGACGAGGGAATAGGCTGCTGGTTGTTAATGATTTGATGGGTGTAGGAATGATTCTTGCATGTTTCACACTCCTTTTTTAACTCCTGGAATATTTTTAAAGTAATTTCTTTAACAAACTAAATTTGAAAGGAAATGGTGCAAAGTAAATGCATAGAGAGATCATGGAGTCCTCAAATGGTTTGACTGGGAAGGGACCTTAAGGATCATTTCCTTCCATCCACAGCCCAGGGTGCTCCAAGCCCCATCCAGCCCAGCCTTGGACGCTTCCAGGGATGGAGCAGCCAGGATGTCTCTGGGTTTATGGGCACAGGAGGGAATGTCCAGCAGGAGCTGAGGCGTTTCCTTTGCTGTGCCAGCCCCAGCAGGGCTGTGAGAGGCAGAGGCTGTGGGAGCAGGAGCTTTGCCCCTGCCCCGGGGGAGTCTCTGCTGTGCCAGCCCCAGCAGAGCAAACGTTTGTGGTTTCACATCCCGATCCAAGGAGCTGCCGGGGCAGGAACGGGGATGGGCACGGAGCAGGGACGGTGCCGGGCACAGGGTGACATCCAGAGGGTGCCACCAGCCCGTCCCTGCTGCCCAGGCTGGGCTGAGCAGGCTGGTGACTGTCCCTGTGGTTGCTCTGCAGGGTGAGGAAGCCAAGGCTGGCGAGGAGGAGGATGAGGAGGTGTGGGAGGATGGAGACAGCGGCCACCAAAGGCTGGGGAAGGCCCAGCTCCAGGTAGGAGATGCTGCCTTCCAAGGAGAGGGACTTGTCTGTCCCACTGGAATTTGGGGTGTGAGGCCAATGGAACAAAGGGTTTGATTCCATTTTCTTACGTGGGCCAGGCTGTGTTTGAAACAGCCCAAGGCAGCAGAGAGCTGGAGTCATTTCCTAGCAGGGAACTTGACTTGGAAGCTGCATTCCAAACATTGTCCACATTTATTTTATCTCCCACATGGAGATGCCTAAGGAAGGTGGGGTGTTCCTAACAAAAGAACATCCCAATTCATCTGTGGTGGAGGGCTAAAAATTAAAGTGTGAGTGGAGGTGCCATTAGGACACTTCAATTCCTTAGTATATGAATGGAATTGAAATGAAATATCGAGATCCTGACAAGCTTGTGTGAACTGCAAAGCCTCTGCAAGTGTTTTACAGCCAGGGAGGGAGACAAGAGTCTGGAGTCTCTCCCCAAAAACTGGCTGCTGTTTGTTTGAGCAGGCATAGGAATTGATTGTGGATTCCCTGGGGCTGTCCTTATGGAGAAAGGTTTATTTATGTGCCCTGGGTTTATTCAGGGTCTCTTCACAATGATGGAAACTGATTTCATTGAAATGCCAGAGGTGCCCAATGCTTTCCCCAGGCAGAGCTCAGAGCCAGCCCTGTGGGAAGGGGTTTAATGCCCATTTTCCCCATCCCTCCAGGCAGCAGCACTGGAGCACTTGAGCCAGACATGGCCAAGGTGCCCAGTGCTGGCAGGAGGCAAATCCAGGGATTGGCCAGTGGGAGTTTGCACTGCTCCTGGAATGCCAGACCTGGAGCTGTGCTTCAGAGAGCCCAGGAGATGCTGCCTCACTCAAACCTTGGTTAAAGCTCAGCAGCCTCCCTGCTCCCTTGGCATTATTGCTGCTCCCTTTGCTGCTCTTCCTCATTATTATTATTAATTATTGATGTCATTGTTACTGTTGTTACTATTGTTACTGTTATTACTATTATTGCAAACTCCCACTCCATCTCTTCCACAGCCCTTTGCTGCTCTAGGAAAGCCCCTCCAGCCTGGGAAGGAGCTCCTGGCTCCAGACACGTTCCCAGTGCCCAGGAGCAGCGGGACCTGTGCTGTTCCCAGCAGGTGAGGCAGAGGTGCCTTTCCTTCCTTCCCTGCTGCACTTTGGCTTTTTGAGGGGTCTCTGGGGGTCTGAGGGAGAAGTTCTTTGTCACTCCAGGGCAGAATTAGCCCTGGTCCCACTGAAGGCAGGAGGAATTATTTTATCCCTGGTTTTGGATACACATCTTGTGTTTTCTCTCTGCTGCTGACACCGTGTGGTGAAGCAGCAGCTCCCAAATTTTCAGTGCTGCTCCCTGGAAGTTTTCATTTGTAGAACCATGAATTCCCTGCTGGAATCCAGTCACAGCCCCCAGATCAATGTGCAGTTTAAGGTCTTACACCCTGACCAGGACAACTTCCTGTTTCTAGACATGGAAAATGGGGGAAAACTCAGACTGGAGTGGGGCCAGGATGCAGAATGGGGCAGTGAGGCAGCGTGCTCAGCCCAGGCTGGGGCTGGCACAGGGGCTGTTCCCTGCTGGATGACACCTGTGTGGAACAGATCCTTCTCTTCCTTTGTGCAAAGTCCAATGGCAAAGGATTCAGGAACTCACAAGTGGGGCCTGGAATGAAAATGGTTCTGTTAAAATTAGGCAAAGAATGTGATAAGAAAAAATGGGCATCCTTTTTATGTATTAAAATAGTAGGGAATAAAATGTTGACAAGGGGCACTTTTATTTGGTGTCACCTTTCATGTTTTATGGAGTGAGCAATCAGAAATTTTCAGAGTAGGAAAGCCAGGAGCCTTTGATTTCCAGAGTGGACCTAATTTCCATTTTCTCCTCTCTTTCAGGACAGGAAAAACCACTTAACTCATTCCATCTTTGCCCAGAGCTTTGGAGTTTGAGCAGCCAAACCCAACGGGCTCCAGCTGCACTGGAGGGTCCCTGGTCCTGCCGTGGTGTGGGGTGAGTCCCCAGCTGTCCCCAGAGTGTCACAAACCCAGAGGGATCTGCCCTGGTTTCAGGCTGTCCCTGCAGTTCCCGACCCTGAGACCCAGAGAGAGCCCTGTCCAGAGGGGCTCTGTCACCTTTGTCCCCGTGCCAGGAATGGTGGCAGCCCCGGGAGCAGCTGGGAGCTGGGGCAGTGTCTGGGGCTGATCCAGGGCAGGGCAGGGCTGACCCTGGGGGGGTTGGCCCCCCACGCTGAGCTCAGGCAGGGTCAGGGGCACAGATGCTGCATTTTGTGCACCCTGAGAGTTTCTGTCCCCCCGGGCATTTCCTGCCGGGCTGGGGCAGGCAGGGAGCAGAATTAACCCTGCAGCTGCCGTGGCCATTGCTGGCCTTGGTCTCTCTGCTGTGCCATCCCACCGTGGCCATTTGCTGCTGTCACTGCCACTGCCGCCCCCCGGGGCTGTGTCCTCCTGGCAGCCCTTCCCAGCCCCAGCAGGAGCTCCAGTGGTGCCTCTGGGCCTGTTGGGAGGGTTTGCTGGGAATGGGCCTCACCCCTGGGAGGATCCTTTTGTTCCAGAGCAGACTCCAGAGCTTTCGGGCTTCTCAGCTTCAGGGTTGGATTGGAAAAGTCCTGAAAGGAAGAATAACAATGAGGTTTGTGCAAGTGGTGCTCTCAGACCCCACCTGGCAGTCTGTGCTTTGTGTGGGAGGTTGTTGTGCACTGGCACTGCAGGGAATGAATGTCCCCTTCCCAGTTCAGCCCAGCAGATCCCAAAGGCTCTTACAGGAATATTTATCCTTTCCTTCCGTGGTGATAATTTAATCTGCACCTGCTGTGAGCCATCCCTTGAGTTCTCCTGGAGAAAACCTCACAGCAGAGGAGTTTGCAAAGAGCCCAGAGCTGTGTTTGGAGCAGAGAGAGCTGAGAGCTGCATCTGCCTGTGCTGCCCCAGCCTGGCAACATCCCCATGGAACAGCCTGGGCAGAGGGGATTGGATGGAGCCAAATCCCTTCATGCCAGAGCTTTTCTCCTGTGCAGATCAGGCATGGGCAGGCAGCGAACTTTGGAAATCAGCTGATTTCCCCAGAAAGCATCACTCCCTTAGCATGAGTGACAGGACCTGTGCCCACTGCTCAGGAGTCACCCAGCCAAAATCAAGGGCAAAGGTTGGCTTGGGTCTGAGAACTTGAAATATCTTTGAAAGAGAAGAGATCACCTTTTTCTTCTTTTCTTTCTTTCAGATGCTGGAATTGCCTCTGTGGATGTGCACTGAGCTCTCATGCAGGGAACTGCCAGGCCTTAATGGTGGTGAGTTCATGTTCTTCTCACTGGGAATTGGGAATAATTATTAATTAGTAATTGCAGAAATGTTTTCTGAAACCTTTCCCCTTTGCTGGTAGATCTTCTCTCTCTGGCTTTGAATTTACAGAATTCCCTGCTGTCCTTTGCCC
The DNA here is from genome assembly GCF_028551555.1 of Melozone crissalis. Lineage (NCBI taxonomy): Eukaryota > Metazoa > Chordata > Aves > Passeriformes > Passerellidae > Melozone > Melozone crissalis. The sequence continues at coordinate 4,012,675 of NW_026535796.1, read as the reverse complement.
TGCCCGAATTCCTTGCAGCTCCTAACAGGGAAAACCTGGGGTAACTCAGAGGGGACAGAGGTGACATTTTTAGCTGAAAACCTGGGACAGTTGAGAGGGGACACAAGAACTGTTTGTGTAGGAAAATGTGAGGATGTCAAGGGGAGCAAGGTGACATTTCTGAGGGAAAAGCTGAGGTGAAGTTTAGGGGAGAGAATGCAAATTTCAGAGTAGAAAAGAGCTAATCAATATTGTACAGAAAGGAAAATTTTGGGGGTAAAACTCGATGCAATCTGTAGGGGACAGAATGAATATATTGGAGTAAAAATGAGGTACTCAGTAGTAGACAAGGAAAATTTTGGAGGCAAAACTTGACAAAATATCAGGGGTAGAGAATGAACACACTGAGGGAAAAATGAGGTGATGAGTACTGAGCATGTAGGGACAATTTGGGGGCTAAATCTGAGATAATTTCTAGGGGAGAGCATGAACATACTGAGGTAACATGAGGGAATCAGTTGCAGGCAGATAGGGAAATTTTGAGGGGCAAAAATATTATTAAATAATCTCTAGGGCAGAGAAAGAACATTTTGAGGTAAAATGAGATCATCAATAATAGATGGAGAATTTGGGGGGGTAAATCTTGAGAGAAGCTACATAGTAGAAAATAAATATATTGAAGGAAAAATGAGGGAATCAGTAGTGGATGGGAATTTTAGGGGGTAAAACTTAAAATAATCTTAAGGTTGAGAATTACTATTTTCAGGTAAAAAAGACGTAGTAAGTTATGGACAGGTAAGGAAAATTTTGGAAGTAAAACTGGAGTAATCTCAAGGGAGAGAGTGAACACTGACATAAACTGAGGCAGTCACTGGGGGCAGGCAAGGAAATTTTGGGGGTAAAACTTGGGAAGATCTGTAGGGCAGAGAATGAACATCTTGAGGGAGAAATGATCAGTGGTCAACATTAGGTAGAATTTGGGGGGCAAACCCTGAGGTAATTATGTAGGAACAATAAGTGGTTTGGGGAAAAAATCTGACATAATTTGTAGGGGACAGAATAAACATTTTGGGGATAAGAGACATAACCCATGTGGTTTTGGTTTTAACATCTAGTTGGTTTATAGGGGGCAAAATGGATATTTTGTAATAAAATCTGAGTTAATCTGTAGAGGAATCAATGGATATTTTGAGGTGAAAAGGAGGTAATCAGTACTGGGCAGGGAGGGAAAACTGGGGGCTAAAATGTGAAATTATCTCTAGGAGAGAGCAGGAACATCCTGAGGTAAATTGAGGGAATTGTTGTGGACAGGTGGGTACATCTGGGGATAAAACTTGAGGGAATCTGCATGGTAGAAAATGAGCATTTTGAGGTAAAAATGAGGTACTCAGTGGTGGAGAGGTAGGGGAAATTTCAGGGGTAAAATCTGAGGTGATCTGTAGCAGAGAGGATGCACTGGATGGGGTAAACTGAGGTAATAATTTATGGACAGGTAGGGAAATTACTGGGGGGTAAAAACTGTAGGGTAAAGAATGAAAATGTTGAGGTGGAAATGAGGAAATAGGGAGTGCACAGGTAGAGAAGATTTTTAGGGTAAGTCTTGTGGTAATCTCCAGAGTAGAAAGAGAATGCTTTCTTGTAAAAATAAAAATTGGCTGCTGAAATTTCCCAGCCCAGGGCTTTGGCTGGCAGGGCACAGAGATTGTTCCCTATGTGGTGCCTAATTTGGGGTTCAGTATCAGCTTTGCTAGTTTAGAGGAATTATACCTATAGCCCCCCATTCCCTGCTGAATTTCTACTGGAATAACCTCCCAGTGCCTCCTGCAGCATGGATATCCATGGATATCCTCATGCAGCATGGATATTCCCACACAGAGCTGCCTATTGAACACCAGCTGTGCCAGGAGCCAGCAGAGGCTCCAGGGAAGCTCAGTGGGATCAGGACAAGGACAGGCTGATATTCCATAGCATTTGCTATTTATCACCCTTTGCTGTTTATTCATCCCCCAGCCCCACCCCTGTCCCCGGGGGCATTGACAGAGTTCCCTGGAATTCCATGGACTCCACCCCTGGGCTCGGGCTCCCGCTGATGTTTTACAGCAGCCCAGGGCAGGAGTGGCCTCTGGGAGTTCTTTTCCTTGAGGAGAGGGATGCACATCCCTGCCTTCAGGGCACCTGCAGCGTGACCCACCTGTGCAAGCTTCTCAGCAGTTCTGCAGTTCCAGCTGGCTCCCTGAAAACTCCCAACTTCATCCAAACAAAACTTCATCTAACTCTAACCTTTTGTTTTAGGGCACCTCCGAGGGCCTTGCTTGGGATGGAATTTCTGTGAGGGGAATTCCCTTGGCTTTCAGGCTGCTGCTGGAGGATGTCCCCAGGCTGGAAGGGAAGGGACTGGAGTGGCCGGGACACCCCTGGTGGCTGTGTGGGAGCTCCAGGAGGTGGCACCGGGAATTGCTGTCTGAGCTCTCTGCAAACCCGGCGTGCAGCACTCCCGGGCAATGGCAGCTGTTCCCTGGGCTGTTTTTGGGGTGTCAGGGGGCTCTGCCCGGGCTGCAGCAGCTCCGGGGCCCGTTCAGAGCAGCCCCTGGCCCAGGAGCCGCGGGCAGCCCTTGGTCCGTGCCCATCCCAGCGCTGCCCGGGCATCCCAGTGCCCGCCCCGGGCGTGCCTGGCACGCTGCCCGCACGGGCGGGACGCTGAGGCGCAGCTCCCGCCCTGCCCGCACCCAGGACAGGAGGGGCCGGTTCCCTCCCGGGGCTCGGCCTCCTCCCGCCCCGCGTTCCCGGCCGGCCGGGACACACGGAGGGAGCGCCGAGGGACGTTCCTGGCAGGCAGCGGGAGTGCCCGAGGGCTCCGGGCCTGAGAAGCAGCGCCGGGCTCAGCCCCGCCGTGATCTGGGGCTGTGAGCGCTCACCTGCAGGAAACGCCCCTCGGCAGGCGGGAGCAGCCCTGACACTGCAGGAGAGCTTCGGCCTGGGACCAAGGGAGCCCTCAGGAGTGGCCTTGCCCGTTTCTCCCTGGAAAGGAACACGGCATCAGCACCTTTACAGCCATCAGGGAAATGCTGGGAAGGGCAGGAAATCAGGATTACTTGGGAGAGTTTTGTGCTGTCACACAACAGTTCACCTGTGTTGTTCCATGATCAGGTGCTGGCTATGGAGCTGTGCCCTATGGACGCTCCAAGGGCTGGTGTGTAAAGCAGCACTGGCAAAGCAATTCCCCTGCTGGCATTTGGCATTCCTGTCTCAGGCAGGACATTGCCATTACCTGAGATTCGCTTGGTTGGAGCAGGGTGCTGAAAATGCCCAGATTGTGGATTCAATCTGCAGCTGAGCCCTTCACAGCCTGGTGCTCCTGGTGTGTCCCTTCCCACTCAGGATATCTGATGACCTGGAAATAAAGAATAAACAGTTTTCACTGGCTTTTTAAACCCAGAGGGTTTTTTGCTTTGGAGAGTGCGACCAATAGTGAAAGTGGGGGAAAGGAGGGAGAGCATCACCTCTCACCTGGCAAGTGTCAGGTGAGCAGCCCGAGCAGAACCGAGCCCGGGCAGGGCCCTGTCCCTCACCCGGCACAGTCAGAGCAAGATCGGCAGCGCCCTGCCTGGAGGGGCTCCTCCGGCCCGCGGCGATGCAGCCCCTCTCGTTCCGCGGGGACGCGGCGGGCAAGAGCCCCGGGGGTGCGGGCACCGGGTCCGGGTCCCGCTCTACGCACGGTGGCCTTGGGGGTACCGGGGCTGAGGGGGCTCCGCATCCCCGCGGGGGCCGGGCCGGGAGAGCCCCGGGGGCGCCGCGCTCGCAGCGCCGCTCCGGGCCCGCCAGGGGGCGCCCCGCGGGGCGGCGGCGCGGAGGGAGCGGCGGGGCCTGAGGGGTCCCGGAGCCGGCTCGGGCGGTCCCCGCGCCCCGCCCGATTCCAGCCGCGATCCAGCGCCTGCTCCGGGAATGCGCCGCCCTCCTGCCGGGCCCGGCACCGGCACAGCCCGGGCTCCCCACGGCAGCAGCGGGACCTGCCCGGAGCCGCAGCGAGAGCAGCCCCGCAGCTGCCGCGGTGCAAGCGGGAGCGACGGCACCGGGCTCGGTCCGTGCCTGTCCCGGAGCGGCTCTTCCCACCCACGGCGATCCCGGTCCCGCTCCCAGCCCCAATCCCGCCTCGGTTCTGCGGCCCCGCGACGGAGAAGCGGCTCAGCCCGGGACCCCCAGCAGACACCGGCAGGACCCGGACCCGAATCCCCAGGCCTGGGTCCCGTTCCCGGCCCCACCTCAGCGCCTCGAGCCCCACGGAGCACCGGGAGCAGCCTCCGGTCCGGGGCTCCGCACAGCGCTCCAGCGACGGCCCCGCCGCATCCCGGGATGAGCATCCCCCGCACAAAGCGGAGCGGGCGCGGATCCGCCGGGATTTACGGGCGCGGGCGGGGCGGGGCGGGGCCGGCTCAGGTGTGAGGGGCGGGGCCGGCTCAGGTGCGCGGGGCCCCAGCGCGGCTGCGCGGGGCGGGGCCGAGAGGATTTAAACCCCGGGAATCGCCGCTGGCGTCATTCGCCCCCTCGCCGCTCGGAGGAGAAGGTTGCGTCCGCGCGGGCTCCATATCTTTTTATTTGTTTCTTTTCTTTTACGCTTCTTTTTACTTCTTATTCTCAATACCTCCCCTCTCTCCCTCCCCTCCCCCACCCCCTACACCCTCCCCCCCCCACTCCCCCCCCCTCTCCCCCCTAGCCCTCCCCTCCCTCCCCCCCAAACCGCTCCCTCCCGGGCCGGTCCCCCCTACCCTTCCTATCCCCTGCACACCCCAACCCTGCCCTACCCCTCCTTCCTCCGCGCTTCCTTCCCTGCCCAGCCCGGCTCCCACCTGCCCCCTCATCCTCCTTCCCTTCCCCCCATTTCCTCCTTCCCCTCCTTCCTTCACCCATCCTCCTCCTCCACCTCCCCGGTTTCCTTCTTCACCTTGATCCCCCCCGCCTGTGCTCCATCCTCATCCTCCATCCTGCGCCCGTCCTGTCCCTGCCACCCCACTGCCCCCCTCCCTGCTCCCCTGCACACCCCGAGCCCCCACCTGCCCTCCATCCTTGACCCACCCCGACCACCCCCTCTGTCCCCCTGTTCCCGTCCTCTGTCCCCCTGTTCTCGTCCTCTGTCCCCTCTCCCTCTTTCCCCCGCAGCCGCGGGGCTCGGGGCGCCGCACAATAAAGCCCAGAGGGCCGGAGCGGCGCCCCCGCTGTCCCTGGAGCCCCCACACGGGGCCGGACCCGCTCGGCGGGACCCCCCATTGCAGTGCAGTGCACGGCCCGACAGCGCCGGGGTTCCGGCTGTCCCTACAGCACACTGGGGGGCACCAGGGGGGGGCTGTTGGGGGGGGGGGGCTGTTGGGGGGTGGGGGGGTGTTAGGCAGGGCACCCTCCTCAGGAGGGGGTCCCGGGGGGGAGGGGGTTTGGGGGGTAGGGTCCCCTCCGGAGGAGGGGCCCCGGGGGAGGGGGCGGGGCGGTGGGGGCACTCCCCCTTCAGGCCCCGCCCCCTCTCCTGGGACCCCTCCTCCAGACGGGGCTCGGCCCGGCCCCCTCCCCGGGACCCCCTCCTGCGGACCGGGGCCCGGGGGGAGAGAGGGGGGCGGGTGGGGTGGGGCTGAACGGGAGGGGCCGTTTGTCTGTCCGGTGATCTCTATGTGTGTTCACGCTGCAGAGTGGCGTGACCCCCTCTGCTTCCCCCCCACCCCACCCGCCCCCACTCCCTCCCCCCGGGCCCCGGTCCGCAGGAGGGGGTCCAGGGGAGGGGGCCGGGCCGAGCCCCGTCCGGAGGAGGGGGTCCCAGGGGAGGGGGCGGGGCCTGGAGGGGGGAGTGCCCCCTCCCAGGGACCCCCTCCTCCGGAGGGGGCCCTACCCCAATCCCCACCCCCCACCCCAACCTCCCTCCCCCCTCCCCCGCTGGACCCCCCCATCCCGTGGACCCCCAGTGTGCTGTAGGGACAGCCGGAACCCCGGCGCTGTCGGGCCGTGCACTGCACTGCAATGGGGGGTCCCGCCGAGCGGGTCCGGCCCCGTGTGGGGGCTCCAGGGACAGCGGGGGCGCCGCTCCGGCCCTCTGGGCTTTATTGTGCGGCGTCCCGAGCCCCGCGGCTGCGGGGGAAAGAGGGAGAGGGGACAGAGGACGGGAACAGGGGGACAGAGGACGGGAACAGGGAGACAGAGGAGGGGAATAGAGGGACAGAGGAGGGGAATAGGAGAAAAGAGGACGGGAATAGGGAGGGATGAGGTGGGGAACGGAGAGGGGCTGGGGAGAAGTGGGGGGAAGGGAAAGGCCGGGTCCGGGGACAGATGATGGACAGAGGAGCGGTACAGGGGGAAGGGAGGGGGGTCGGGCTGGGCAGAGAGTAGGGAGAGGTGTGAAAGGAACGGGGGGTCGGGGATGGGCAGGGGAACAGCGAGAGAGGGCAGGGGAGGCTGGGGAGCGGGGAGAGGGCAGGGGGGGCTGGGTGGGAGAGGGGGGATGGCGGGGGAAGGAGAAAGAAGCTGGAGAGGTAGAAAAGAGGAGATAAGGGGGAGGAAGAAGGAGGAGGATAAGGGGCAGGAAAAAGAGGGAGAAGAAAGAGAGGAATCGCCGCCGGGAGAGCCCAGCGCGGCCGCAGCCTCACCGAGCTCCGAGTGAGCAAATGGCGGCGACGGCGATTTCCGGGCATTAAATCACCTCGGCCCCGCCCCGCGCAGCCGCACTGGGGCCCCGCACACCTGAGCTGGGCTCGTCCCGCACACCTGAGCCGGGCCCGGCCCCGCCCGGGACCGCCCCTCAGCCCCGGGACCGCCCCTCAGCCCCGGGACCGCCCCTGAGCCCGGCACCGCCCCTGAGCCCCGGGGCTCCGCCCTGCCCGCGATGGCGGCGGTACCGTCGCTGCCGGCCCCTCCCCTCTCACCTGGGCCGGGCCGGGGCTGCGAGCGGCACCGGGACTGGGGCCTCGGCTCCGGGTCCCGCCGGTGTCTCTGGGGCTCCGGGCGGTGCCGCCTCTGCCCCGCCGGGCGGGCTGCGGGTCCCGGCCCCGCAGCACTGAGGGCGCTTGGGGCCGCCGCCGGCACCGGCAGGAGCCGCTCCGGGACGGGCGCTGGGGCCGGGCCCCGTTGGTCCCGGGATGCCGCGCTCAGCCCGACGCGCCGGGCCGGCCCCGCTCGCAGCCCCGAACCCCTCCCGGCCGCCCGCGCCGAGCCCCGAACGCGGCCCCGGGGCTCCGCCGCCAGCCCCGCCCGCGGCGCTCGGCCCCTGCCCCGGAGCTCCGCCGCGGCCGCGGCAGCCCGGCTTTGGGCCGTGCCCGGGGCTCGGAGCCCGGAGACACGGACTGGCCCTGGCCGAAAGAGCCGCCCGGAGCACCAAAACGCGGCCTTTGGCCTTTCGCTCGAGCCCCCGAAATGCAGCACTTCAATCTCTCTTGGTGAAGCCCAAACACTGAGTGACCCCGGTTTCAGGACCTCCCACACACAGGCCATGGTCTCTGCTCCACGCCTCTAAAATGCAGAACTTGGTATCGCTGAGATCCCAAATGCTGTCTGAGGCACCTTGGTTTCAAGCCCCTCAAACCAGTCCTCAGTGTCTCTTTCTGTACCTGGCCAAATGAGCCCAGTTTTGAGCCCCCAAATCACAGCAGTGGGTGTCTCTCTGTGAGCCCCAAAACTGCCCCAGTCCCTCTGTTTGCACCCCCAGAAGTGCCCCGGGCCAGGGGCAGACCCAGCTGGGCCCCAGCAGCAGCTCCCTCACCCCCAGTGCGATGGGGAAGAGACCAGAGACAAAAATCCAGCTCAGAACAGTTTATTAATGGAAACCAAGACAAATGTAATAATTTAATAGTCATGACAGCACATAACAGTGATAGCAACAAGAGCAGTGATAACAATAGCAATAAAAAGGAGAGAAGCCATTCCACAGCCCCCCTTTAACATTATAAATCCAAAATGTAATCCAGAGCACCACAAACTCCCAGTGTGGGAGATTTCCATACTCCTGTTATTTTCTCTGTGGTCTATCCTGGGGATTTGAGGCACTGGCTGCTCTTCTAGGCAAGGGAACAGCTCCTGTGCTATTCCCAAAAACAGAACCCCTGGAATTAGTGCCCTGGGAGCCCAGTCTGGTCCTTCCAGTCACTGGGGGTCACCCAGAGCGTCTTTACCAGAATCAAATGAAATGACATCCTGGTCCAGTGCATTCCCAGCAGGATTGGACACTCCTGGCCATGGTGACCAGTCCATGAAAATTGGACCAGTGACAATCCAAAGAGGACTTAAGGTTGGAGACTTAAAATCAGAAACTCCAATTCTTTTCAGCACCTCTTGCTTAAATGTTTCCCTGCTGGAAGAGCTCAATTAGTATTTTTGCTGACCAGATTGCCAAAGGGAGGGAAAAACAATCAGCATTCCCTGAATGCCTCCATCACTTCCACAGCCATCTGCAGCCAGTGGCCGATGGGCAGGAGCTCAAGGGGTGTTATTAATTCCATTATTCCCAAGGTTTGAATGATTCTGGCATTATCCCATGTCCCTGAGTGTGCCAGAAACCCCAGAGCTCCATGAGCTGCAGCCAGCTGCAGGCAGGCGTTCTTCCTTCTCAGCTTTTTGGGAGTGTGGGTGAAGGTCCCCTTCCAAGTGATCTTGGGCCCTCTGGAGCCAATTCATGTCACAGCCCATATCCTACAGGAAAACAGGCAAGTGCCCTGCTGGCCCCAGTTCCAGTCAGGAATGTCTCAAACAACATTGTGGGGTGTCCCTCCAGCTCTGGAAGGGAAGCTGGGGTGAGCCCAATTCCAGGCTCCCGTGGACCAGCACTTCAGTTTTTTAGGTCAGGGGCTTTTCCTGGTGCCCTGAGGCACAGGATGATCCATAGATTTGTCCCTCCCTTATTTCTCACACACTCACAGACTGAGGTCCTGCTCCTTTTGCCCTCCCTCAAGAGCTGCAATTGCCAGTGGGGTTTTCCCACTTTTCAGCAGACCAGGGATCATTCTCCAGTGTCTCCAGGAAATTTCCAGAGCTGATCCATTCCCAGGTACAGAGGTCACGTACAGAGGTGAGGAAGAACAAAGGTTTTAGCACTTACCATCTTTAATCTTCCTTTCCCACAACAACTTGCTCTGGCTCTTTCCATCTCAGAAGGTTCCCTGTCTTTGTTTCAGCCTCAAAGGATTCTGTGAGGAGATTTCACAGGCACAAATCAAGATCCCAGACCCTCAGGGTTGCCCATGAAGGCAGAGCAGTGTTGGCTCCAGTGAATTTCCTCCATGTGCAAACTTAAAAACCATTACACCACTTCATGATTACCTGGAGCTGGTGCTGTAACAATGAAAAACTGATTTTCCACGTCCAGAGGCAGGAGATTGTCCTGGTCAGGCTGTGAGACCTTAAAGTGCACATTGATCTGGGGGCTGTGACTGGATTCCAGCAGGGATGGAGCCTCCTGTGTGTGCAAACCCAGCGTGGGACTGGAAAGGTTTTCACTGAGGAAGGCTCTTCCTTTCTTCCTTGGCAGCTTTTCTCTGGAATATTAAACAAAGAGCGAGGCCTTGTCCTTAATCCAATTACCACAGGGCAGCAAATTACTGTTTCTTGTTTACCAGCTATGAACAAATCTGGGAGCAGCACTGAAAATTTGGGAGCTGCTGCTTCACCACATGGTGCCAGCAACAGAGAGAAAACACAAAATGTGTATCCAAAACCAGGAATAAAATGATTCCTCCTGCTTTTAGTGGGACCAGGGCTAATTCTGCCCTGGAGTGACAAAGAACTTCTCCCTCAGACCCCCAGAGACCCCTCAAAAAGCCAAAGTGCAGCAGGGAAGGAAGGAAAGGCACCTCTGCCTCACCTGCTGGGAACAGCACAGGTCCCGCTGCTCCTGGGCACTGGGAACGTGTCTGGAGCCAGGAGCTCCTTCCCAGGCTGGAGGGGCTTTCCTAGACCAGCACCTCTGGTTCACACCCTGCTGGCTTTGCCCTCCCTTGGGAAAGGAAGGATTTCATCCAGAGCCTGGAGAAGGAGGAAAACAAGGAGGCCCAGCCCATGGACTGTTCAGATGAGCCATGGGGGGACACAGAAGCTGTGCAGGGATTTCTGCCCCAGGGGTCACATTCTCTCAAACCCAGTGCAAACTCACTAAAATGACCTTCCCACAAATACCTCCTAAGGCACATGAGAACCTGAATAACTAAATAGAATCAAACCCTTTGTTCCACTGCCCTCACACCCCAAATTCCAGTGGGACAGACAAGTCCCTCTCCTTGGAAGGCAGCATCTCCTACCTGGAGCTGGGCCTTCCCCAGCCTTTGGTGGCCGCTGTCTCCATCCTCCCACACCTCCTCATCCTCCTCCTCCTCGCCAGCCTTGGCTTCCTCACCCTGCAGAGCAACCACAGGGACAGTCACCAGCCTGCTCAGCCCAGCCTGGGCAGCAGGGACGGGCTGGTGGCACCCTCTGGATGTCACCCTGTGCCCGGCACCGTCCCTGCTCCGTGCCCATCCCCGTTCCTGCCCCGGCAGCTCCTTGGATCGGGATGTGAAACCACAAACGTTTGCTCTGCTGGGGCTGGCACAGCAGAGACTCCCCCGGGGCAGGGGCAAAGCTCCTGCTCCCACAGCCTCTGCCTCCCACAGCCCTGCTGGGGCTGGCACAGCAAAGGAAACGCCTCAGCTCTTGCTGGACATTCCCTCCTGTGCCCATAAACCCAGGGAAATCCTGGCTGCTCCATCCCTGGAAGTGTCCAAGGCTGGGCTGGATGGGGCTTGGAGCACCCTGGGCTGTGGATGGAATGGCAGGGGATGGAATGAAATGATCCTTAAGGTCCCTTCCCACTCAAACCATTTGAGGACTCCATGATCTCTCTATGCATTTATTGTGCACCATTTCCTTTCAAATTTAGTTTGTTAAAGGAATTACTTTAAAAATATTCCAGGAGTTAAAAAAGGAGTGTGAAACATGCAAGAATCATTCCTACACCCATCAAATCATTAACAACCAGCAGCCTATTCCCTCGTCTCTGTGCTTGTTTTGCTTTCCTGGAAGACCTTATGATCCCAGAGTCTCTGAGAGAGAGGTACTGGATTACTGGAAGGTTTGCTCTGTCAGAGAGCGAGGGGGGTTCACAACACTTGTTCCTCTGTATCTTTACCCTTTAACCAGCTTTCCCTCCCCTGCCACACCGAGCCCCCCCCGGCAACTCGGATGCATTTATCGGGACACCGACTCCCCCATTTCCCCCGGTCGCTCCGGCCCGTCCCCGTCCCCCGCTCGGGGCTCTCCCCGTTCCCCGCTCACCTCCGAGCCCGCCGCAGCCGCTCCCGGTGCCCCGGCCCGGCCCCGCCGCTCCCCGGGCTCCGCCATTGCCGCTCCCGGGTCCGCGCCTGCGTTCCCGGCACAGCACCCGCGGTTCCTGCCGGGAGCGGCCCCGGCCCAGGGCCCCGCGGCATCGCACGGCCAGTCCCCGTCGTTGTCCCGGTCCCGGTCCCGGCCCAGCTCCATGTCTCGGTTCCGGCCCAGCTCCATGTCCCGGTCCCGGCGCCGGCGGAGCCGCGGGAAGCGCGCGGCGCGCTCGGAGCTGCAGTACCGGGTGTGCCCACGAGACGGCAGCACTGAGTGTGTAGCTGCCACCGCGCATGCGCAGCTGTTTTAGGGGTGCCCATAAATCCCAATTTCAGTCAATCCCAGATCCCGAATTTTGGGTGTTCCAGCGGCAGCAGGGAGAAAGAGCTCCGCGTACACAGAGCTGTTTCTAGGTCCTTCATGCAGATAATCTTCTCTAACTTTTTCAAGCGCTTTATTGTTTCATTTATATACCTAAAATATTGTATTTTTATTTTCAAGCCCTGTGGATCCATAGTCAGAATTCTTTATAGTCGTGGGAGGAATGGCGGATTTGTCTTTACAAAGAAGCTGTGAGTCTGCTGGTAGATAAAATGAGCGCTGGGAGATAAAATAAACATTGGGAAGTATTCCACTGATTGATGAATGGAAAAAAGACAATTGCTTTTACAAATAAGCCTTAGGCTTGCTGATAAACGAAATTAGACATTGAGAGATGAAAGAAACAATGGGGAAGAAAAGCCCCTAAATTCCATAAGAATTAAAAATTAAAAGGGAGGGTTATACATTAGAGGGAAATCTTTGGTATCAGTTGTATTGGGGAGTCTGTACCTCCCAAGTACCTCAGCCAATGGGGAAAGAGAGAAGAGAAATGCAGCTGGGAAATTAGGATTAAAAGGGAGGCTGTGTCCTCCAAAAATTTGAGAGATCCTAGGGGAATGCCCCATGGCCTCTGTCTTTATTCAAATAAAGCCAGAAAGGACTCCTCTGTCTCCTTTTTGAGCATAAACCTCTGGTGTTTGTGGATTAATTTTCTTAACAGTCTGAAATCCAATCTATAACACCGCAGATTTATCTTGAAATAAATAGTGGTTTTTTCTATATATAAAAAAGACTCTTTATATTTTCTACTGTTCTACATATAAATTAATTTTCAGGCATTTGGGGGCTATAACCTCCCTTTTTGGGGATATCCCACCTGTTTCCCCCTCATCCCCACTCACCAGCTCCCCCACCACAGACATTGGGGTGCCCCAAATGACACCATCACCCCACAGACTCACACACTTCTCTTTTTCCTCACCCCCAGAGAATGCACAAAACGAGTCCAAGTGCCCTGGCCAGCAGCTCAGTGCTTCCATAAGAAGCACACGGACATACCCCAAAAAAGGGGAGGGAATCGAGGGCAGGGCAGCCCCCCAAAGTGTTGGGGTCCCCCCAGCTCCTGTCCCACAGGCTGGCAGCCGCCCCATGGCGCAGGAAGTGTCCCCAAGGTGGTGTCTCATCTTCCCCCTCAGCCCCCACCTCGTTCCTCCTCCACTCCAGGCAGAGGATTCCTCATTCCAGGAGATGTCTGATCCCTTCCCTAGGCCTTCCCAGACACAGCTGGGCTGTGATGGAATCCGTGCTCCCAGAGCCACCCGGCAGCTCCAGCCCCTGCACCGCTCCTGCCCATCAGTTCTCACTTCTTCTTTCCCTTTCGTGAATTCCCCCAGCCAGGGAAGCAGAATAAAACCTAGAAATTTAAAAAGTAAACTGGGAACACAGCCCCACACCTCACTCACTTGTTGGTTAAAAGGTGTCTCTGTTTACACATACCCAGGAAAACCAGTCCCTCTGGAGAAGTCTTGGGTTTCCTTTTGCATCAATTGAGTGGCACAGCTGCCAGCTGATGCCGTTAAACTCTCCATCCCCAAAACCCCTGGTCACCCTGGGCTCTGGGGTTTGTGGTGTCACACTGCTAGCAGGGACCTCTGCCAGCTGCCCTGCCCAGGAGAGAATCCATGGTACTGATGGGAATCTCACCACTGGAAGGCAGGCAGGAATTGGTTAATTCAGAGCAGCACCTCAGAGTGCTGGGGGGAAGCTGTGACATTCCCCTGCCTCCATGGCACCGTGGGCAGGGTTTAGGTGAGGTGCCCACACAGGCTGCACATCCTCGTGCAGATGAGAATCCCTGCACAAGGGTTCTCCAGCCACTCCAGGGGCTGGAGACAGCAAGAACATCCCTGGAGGAGCAGCAGGGTGGTAGGGCAGACGGACACAAGAGATCTCTGCAGCCAGGGTGTGGAATTTGGGGTTTATTGCAAGTGCAGGGCCCTGCTGGGAGCTGCCAGCCACAGCTTGGAGCAGGCCCGAGAGAAGAGAGGGGGAGAGAGGATGAGAGAGAGAGAGAGAGAGAGGGTGAGAGAGTAAGAGGGTGAGAGAGCGAGGTTCCCGTTACAATACAATAAATCTTCTGTGTTGAATATTCTAATTCTCACTAATCCTATAGCATTTACATCCAGCCTATAAGAATCATTACATTACCATACTGTGTTACATTTAAAACCCTAAAAACTACGCTTTTAAACTCTAAAAACTCCCCTTTGGGCCCCTTCTGCCAAGCTATTGGGGTCTGCTCTGACCCTTGGACCTGCCTGCTTGCAGTGGGCATTGTTTCATCAAGAGGGGATTACCTTCAGCTGGCCACACCATTGTTTTCCAGTTGTTCAGTAACTAGGGTATCTCAAAGCTTGCTTTCATTTCAATCTCACTTAAAGTTTCTATATTCTCAAAATCTTTTGCCAGGCAATCATATTAATAAGGCTTTCTGTTTCATCTTCCCCAACACAATGCCATTCCTGTTATCTCTTCACCCCCCAGTCCTGGCATTATCCTGCCCAAAAAACACAGGCATCTACAGTCCCTGTGCCTCCATCACAGCTGTCACGCCAGCCTCCTCCCAGGCAGAAGTGTCCTGCAAAGAGGAACTCAGGAGCAAAACCAAGGGAAGTGAATCTGTCTGTATGGAAAGAGTCACCGTTTCCACAGCAGAAACTTCCTTTACTGTTTATTCCCCAAAACTTGCACCACCTGCCCTGTGCTGCTGAATCCGCAGCCCAGCCAGGCACAGCTGGGCAGAGCTGGATCCGAGCCCTCAGCACCTGTGGCTCAGCATTCCCGAGCAGGAGGTGCTGTCCCCGGCTGGTGACACTGCAGACCCTGGGGGAAGGACAGGAGTGGGGCAGAGGAGGCTGCAGAGAGTCTCTGGTGGGGCAGAGGGAGGGACAGACACCTTCCTGCTCCCCACCCCCTGGTCTCGGTTTCCCCTCTGTCATTTCTCACATGCCTCAGTTCTCACTTCTCCTTTCCCTTTCGTCAATTCCCTCAGCCAGCTTGTTCTCCCAGCTCCGGCCCCTCCGCTCCGGCTGGTGAGTGCCCAGAGCGGCTCGGCCATGGGCTGGGGGCTCGGGGGGGCCTCGCTCACCTGGGCACTGCTGGCGTGGGTGACAGGGGCTGAGCAGCCCCAGGAACTCTCGTCCTCTTCGGGCTTTGGGGTGTGCAGAAAGACCTTGAACCTCTCACGTCTGGAAGTCCTGCCGGGGGGCGGCTGGGATAACCTCAGGAATTTGGATATGGGCAGAGTCATCAACCTGGGCTACTCACAGTGCAAGACCACAGAAGATGGATCTTACCTCATCCCAGACGAGATCTTCACCATCCCCCGCAAGCAGAGCAACCTGGACGCCAACTCCGAGATCATCGAGTCCTGGAAGGATTACCAGAGCATCACCTCTGCCTCCATCAACCTGGAGCTGTCCCTCTTCTCCTCCATCAACGGCAAATTCTCCAGCGACTTCCACCGCACCAAGACCCACCAGGTGAGAGACAAGGCTGTCACCACCCGGGTGCAGGTCAGGAACCTGGTTTACACTGCCAAGATCGACCCCGAGGCGGCCCTGGACAGGGCCTTCAAGAAGCAGCTGCTGACCATCGCCAGCCACCTGGAGAACAACCAGACCCAGATGGCCGATTTCCTGGCTGAGGTGCTGGTGCTCAACTACGGCACCCACACCATCACCTCCGTGGATGCAGGAGCCACCCTGGTGCAGGAGGACCAGATCAAAGCCACCTTCCTGAAGGACAGCTGGGCCACACGGAGCTCTGTCACCGCCTCGGCCGGCGTGGCCTTCCACAGCATCGTCAATGTGGGAACCAAGGAGTCCCTGGATGTCAGCTCGGGCTTCACCAAGCAGTACCTGGACAACCGCACCAACTCCAGGGTGGAGAGCATCGGTGGGGCCCCCTTTTACCCGGGCATCACCCTGAAGACGTGGCAGGAGAGGATTCAAAACCAGCTGGTGGCCCTGGACCGCTCGGGGCTGCCCCTGTACTTTTTCATCAAGCCGAGCACGCTGCCGGAGCTGCCGGCGCCCACGGTGCGGAGGCTGGCCCGGCGCGTGGAGCTCGCCATCCGCCGCTACTACACCTTCAACACCGCCCCGGGCTGCACCGACCCCTCCTCGCCCAACTTCAACTTCCACGCCAACACCGACGACGGCTCCTGCAAGGGCACCATGGCCAACTTCACCTTCGGGGGGGTCTTCCAGGAGTGCGTGGGCCTGGGCGGTCCCGACACCGGCGCGCTGTGCCGGGCGCTGGAGCAGAGGAACCCCCTCACCGGGGCCTTCTCCTGCCCCGCTGCCTACACCCCGGTGCTGCTGGGTATGCAGGAGCGGGAGGAGGGTCACAGCCACCTGGAGTGCCACAACAAGTGCACCCTGGGCATCTTCTGCCACCGCGAGTGCCAGGACGTCTTCTGGCTCTCTCGGGTGCAGTTCACCGCCTACTGGTGCGCCGCGAGCGGGCAGGTGCCTCCGAACTCGGGGTACCTCTTTGGGGGGCTGTTCAGCACCCATGGCGCCAACCCCATCACCGGAGCCCCGTCCTGTCCCTCGGGGTTCTTCCCACTGAAGCTCTTCGGCGAGCTCAGAGTGTGCGTGAGCCAGGATTACGAGGCGGGGGCGGCGTACGCGGTGCCCTTCGGGGGCTTCTTCAGCTGCCAGGCCGGGAACCCCTTGGCCGGGCAGCCCCGGGGCACGGCTGAGGACGCCCACGCCAAGGGCTGTCCCCCGGGCTTCAGCCAGCACCTGGCACTCATCAGCGACAGCTGCCAGGTGCAGTTCTGCGTCCAGGCCGGGCTCCTCACCGGGGGCTCGCTGCCGCCCGCCCGCCTGCCCCCCTTCAGCCGGCCCCCCGCCAACCTGCCGGCCGTGGACACGCTGCTGGTGCGGGACGGGGACAGCGCCTGGGTGAGGGACGGCCAGAGCCACGTGTGGCGGCTGGCACGGCCCGAGGAGGCGCGGCACGCGGCCGACATGGTCGGGGCCCGGGGGCTGTCAGGGGGAGAGGTGGCCGGAGTCACCGTGGCCGTGCTGGCCGGGCTGGCCACCGGCCTGGGGACAGCCTGGTACGGCCACCGGCGCTACAGGGCCAGGGGGTACCGCGAGCTGGGCACGGGGGACAGCCCGGCCCCCGGCAGCCCCGAGCACAGCACGGTGCTGAGTGTGGGCGAGGGGTACCAGCAGGAGGAGATGGAAGGGACGGTGCCCTGAGTGCCCCCTCCCCTGGGGCCCAAATCCCCAAACCCACGGGAAAAGGCGGGCGCGGAGGGGCCCCGGGGAGGGCTGTCTCCCAAATCCTGCATGCTGCAAGCTGCAACCCCAATCTCCATGTATATCTATCGGGATAGATATACACACGCATGCAGAGAGGCACGGAGCAGTTTTATTTCAGCCAGCAACTCGTCGTGTAGTCAACAGAGCATTAAAAAAAGGAAAAAAAGTCACGTTGTGGAAAGACTTACTCACAGTAAGAGCCATCGGGCTGGCACCGCGGAGGTGGGGGACCCTCCCCCCTGTCGCCCAGAGGGTTTTGCATAGCTCCAGACAGGCTTTGTCTGCACTGGGGAAAACCCAGGGCGTGCAGTGGAGGAGAAATCACACGGCTGAGAGCCACCCAAACAGGGGCGTGTGCCTGGGGAAAGAGGGTTTCTCCCTTGAGGTAGAAGATAACAACCCACGCTGAGGGCGGCTGGGCACAGATGAGAGCAAAGGGAAATCAGGGGGACTCGGGGTGCCTGGCCCTGCCCACAGCGCCCCTGGCTCGCCTGGCCACACAGATGACTGACAGAAGACAACGGAGAGGCCAGGCCGTGCAGGGACCGCCAGAGTCCCCTGCCATCCGCTTTATTGACCCCCAGCCCCTCCTGGGGTGGCCGCGGGGGTGACGGACCCTCCAGGCCATGGAGAGGAAAAACAGCAACGACAACAGAACGATGCACAGCAGGATGGGCCCCCCTCCCACCAGCACAGGGGGCCAGGGAGCCCCCAGCACCCGGCACAGGTGGCTCTGAGAGGCCTCGTGAACCCTGGTTTGGGATGGAAGGGACCCCACAGACTCCCATTCCTAAGCCCTGCCCTGGGCAGGGACACCTTCCACCTGGGCTCTCCAAGGCCCAGTCACCCCAAGGGGGCTGACAGGGACCCCCGGAGCCTTGGAACACACTTCCCCCATCACCCACACTCTCCTCCCCACACCACCCTCCTGGCCCAGCCCACGCCAACCCCTCACCAAGCACCTTCCCCTGCAGACCTCCCCAAGGGCAGGAAGGGGGACACTTCTTACCCCACCTGCACCTGGCCCCATGGGGACCCACAAGTGACAGCCCTCCCGTGGGGCAGAGCCCTGTCGGGGTGGGGGGCCCTACAGCCCCTGTCCCGACCCCAAGCACCACTGTGCCCAGCCCCAGCTCGGCTGCAGCACCACGTTCTCCCAGGCTGCCTCCCCAGATGCCCCCCTATATGTACATATATACGACAAAACCCCAAAACACGAGGTATATAGAAATTCCAACGTGGGGACGCCCCCATACCAACAGTTCAAGGAACCCACTGCGGGGGGTGGCATGTCACTGTCCCCCCACACACACTTCCTACCACCCACCAGCCCCTCCCTGGCATGCAGAGGGACACGGGGACCCTGCAGGGCACAGCTCAGACACAGCCAAGAGGAGCAGGGGGCAGGGCTGGGGGCAGCTGAGGCAGCCCAGGCCTCCCAGCCTCCACAGACACAGGAGACCAGTGGAGAGGTACCGGACAGAACGAACGGACAGACAAACGTCAGAGGGACGAGGCAGAGCAAGGGGGACTCCTGCGGCCCCAGCTCCCACCCCAAGCCAGGTGCCAGCCCCAGGTGGGTGGCAGGGGTGTTGGGTCAGGCTGGGACTGGCACAGATGAGGAGAGAGAGGGGAGCCTGGCACTCCCCAAGCCCTCAGCACAGTGACAGCGAGGACAGAACACCATCCAGAGGGGCGGCCAAGCCAGCCTGAAGCCCCACAGCTGTGTATGGGGATGTTCCCGCCCTGCAGGAGTGAAGGGGACGGCCAAAAGGACCTTCTCCCACATTCCCAGCCAGCCTGGGGCACTGCGTGGCTGCCACTGGGAGCAGGGGGCTCCAGGTGTGCCCTGAAAAGCCCCCAGGCAGGTATCTCCAGCAGCTTTATCCTGGTGGGTGCCGGCACAGGCAACCCTTTCCTTGCCTCCTCGCCACAGTCTCAGTCCTTCTCCTGTGCCAGGCTCTCCTCGGTGATGCCCTGGGCTGCCAGCTCGGCCAGGACATTGTCCAGGTAGTTGATGTCGGGGTAGCCGTGGCCGGTGAGGTTGGAGCCGAACTCTGTCTTGTGGTGGATCTCGTTCCAGATCACCGTGTCCGACTCGCCCGTGGTGCTGGAGGTCCCGATGGCGAAGATCAGGCGCCTGTCCCAGGCCACCAGCAGCAACTTCAGTACCTGTGGAGGCCAGGAATGGGGCAGGCAGCAAAGCAGGCACGGCCATGTGGACAGCCCACAGGCAAGGCCTCCTGGAGCATCCCAGCACAGCCTCCTGCCCCAGCCAGAACAGAGGGACTGGGCTGCCGAGCCTGCAGGGGAAGGTCACGGGGCTCCTGCAGAGCCTGCTGGATGGGCTGTGGGCTAAGCCTCCACCCACATTCCCCTGCTTAAGCCATGTTTGCTTTTCCCACCCGGGCACGCCTCACCTTCCTGCCCTTCTCGCTGTCTGGCAGGTAGCAGTGCCGGGGGAAGCCACGGGCCGTGAAGCTCTTCCCAGGGTTTGGATGCTCTGGTCCCTGCGATGTGGAGGGGAAAAGAAAACCCTTCTGGAGCTCAAAAGCAATCTCTGGGCACAGAGCAACTCCTCAAGCCTTGGTGGGCACTGATGGCCACCATCCCCCTGCCACCAAGCAGACAGGGACAGCACTTTCATGCGGATACACCCCAGACTTCCCACAACACCCTTATGGACAAGCAGCTCCTGAGCCAAGGCACGAGCTGCAGCGGGACCTGGGGGTGACACAGCTGTGACAAGGGCCACCAGCCCCCCAGGTGGCCCCCCAGACCCACCTGCACCCCCGGGGGGATGTTGTAGATGATGCGGATGGTTTTGCAGTCGGCGTGGCCAGGCAGCGCGTGGGGGATGATGTGATATTCCATCTTCCCGGGAGGCTGTGTCCCTGTCTTCACCCCATAGATGGTTTTGCAGGTGGGACACTGCAGACTCCCATCCTGAGAGTGGGAAAAAGGGGGACATGGTGAAACCAGCATCTCCAGCACTGAGCCACGCCAAGGACTGAGTCCCTGAGCAGCACTGAATGTTGTTTTAATTGGGAAAAACATAATTTCAAAAACTCTCAGGAACCTGGGGTAGGGCTGGGAGAATACACTCTCCAACTTCAACCAAAAACCTGAGGTCTGCATTTCTCTTCCCCATCAGTTTTCCAGTCCTCATTGCTTTCCCTAGCTCTGAATTGGTGCTTTGTTTTGCTTTGTTTTTTCAAAGAGGGAAATATAAAAAATATTGAAAATCTCCAAACAATGCCTTTTCGAGGGAATGTCAAGCACGAGGGGTATTTGCAAAAACTCTCCCGTGGCTGGAGAAGCACTGCCTGGCACCAAATTCCAGGTAGCTCTGCTCAAACATGCAGGGATCAAAGTCCACCCTGGCAAAGAAAACAAGCACAAAAATCTGGGCATAGTGGGGGGAAACACACCCACACAACCCTGAGTTCTGATTTAGCAGTCCCCAAGTGCTCGCTGCTGATAAAAATTAAACTCTGAGTCAGGGTGGGAGCTCAGGAGTCCTCCAGGGCAGCCAGGCTGGAGCTCTGTCCCACGGAGAGCTCGTGGAGCTCAGCAGAGGTGGCTGAGCTGGGGTCCCTGGGGCTGCAGGCTCTCACCTTGTTGCCGTTGTTGTACATGGCCACCAGGCAGTGGAGGTGGAAGACGTGGCTGCACTTGACCAGCTTCCCCACCAGGTCAGGCTTCACGGCCGGCTGGGGCCCCTTGTAGCCAGAGGGGGCAGAGAGGCGCTCCATGCAGATGGTGCAGTCCTGTGCCAGGGGGAGGACAGGGATCAGAGGGATGGGCGCTGATGGCTGCCCTGCTCTCACCCAGGTCACCCTGCAGGGGCCATGCTCGCAACACACAGCCCCCTCTGGGGACAGGGCAGAGCCATACAGGGTGGCATTGCGTGTGTCCCCAGCCCCTCATCCCAGGGCAAAGCCCCTGGCACAGCCCTGCTGCTCGCACCTCATCGGGCGGATGCCGCACCTTCTGCAGGTATTTCTTCAGCACCTCCTCCGGGGTTTTACCTGTGGGACAGCAAGGGTCAAAGGATGGGAGAAACCCACTGCCAGGGGCAGCAGAAGGGATGGGGGCACAGGAAGGGCAGGAGGGACAGTCTCTCTCACCCTTCTTGGCCTGTTTCTTGGTGGTCTTGCGGCAGGAGTGGGAGATGCCGGGGATGGACTGGATCTCGCTCTTGCTGACGGGCGGGGGGTGCAGCACCAGCTTGGGGGGCCGGGTCAGGCACACGGGCAGCCCGGCCGCGCTCATGAGGATCCCCGTGATCCCTGCGCAAGGAGGGAGCGAATGGCACTGAGGAAAACACCCTGAAACCCAGAGGCTCCCCAAAACCTGCCCCACTGGGGCTGTTCGTCCTCCCACCCTGGGGGAAGCAGCACCTGCTGCGGCCCCATCCTCACCTGCCAGTGCTGGATTGACGGGGCTGGAGCCAGTGAGGTTCTTCACAGGGACGGTGGGGACCCTGAGGGGAGCCAGCACAGACCACATCAGGACATGCAGGAGGCACCCACGTCCCCATAGGGCCCAGGGGCCACACAACAGTTGCCTGAGCAACTGCACAGGCCCTGGCTGGAAAAAGAGAATCCCCCCGACGGGGCAACGTGCCCCTCCCTGCCCCACCACCGCCTTTTCTCTGGCGCTTTAGAAACCCTGACTGCATCTCCATTCATGGCCCCTTTTTGTCACAGCTCCCCGGGCCAGTCTGTTGTTTCTTTTCCTCTTTTCTCCTACAGCCACGTCACTGCCACAGCTCTTTCCCCCTCCCCTTGGGGCTCTCTTCCATGGGAAAGTTTCCCGGCAGGTCAGGAGCAAAGGGAAGGGGGAGAATGGAGAGGGAGAGGAAAGGGGCCAGGCTGTGACAGAAGGCTGACGGCAGAGCCAGACAAAGGGGAGAAACAGGCCCATTAAATGTCCACCCCATCACAAAAAAATGTCTTTGGAGGGTGGGGGTCTGGAGGGACCCCTTCTCATGGGGCCTGAATGGCTTTTCTTTGGGCCTTTCGCAGTCCCCCACCCAACCCCTGACTCCAAGAGAAAGAGCAGCCTCAGCCTGTTCATTGAGATGCAGGAGCCACCCCATCCTTGCTCCGGTCCCCAGGCACCTGTGGGGAAGGCAAGGGGCCCAGCAGAACCCACTACCCTCCACGGGAGGATGGGCACCACCGAGGGTCTCCCACCACGCTCAGCGGTGACAGAACCCTGCAGTGAGGGCTGCAGCCTGCCTTGGGGAGGGGGAAATGCCTGTGCGGTCCCTTTCCGCAGCCCGGCACCCCGCGGGACTCACCCGGAGGCGATGAGCACTCGGGACTGGGCGATGGCGAGGCGCTGCAGGTGGCTGCGGTTCAGGGTGCCCAGGCTGGCCCGGGAGCCTTTGCCGCCGCCCGCGCCGCCGGGGGGGCTGCCCGAGGCGCCGGCCGAGCTCAGGGCGGGCGTGCTGGCCGCCTGCCGCCGGCCCCCCTGCGCCGCCAGCGGCTTCAGCGAGCCGCGCACCGCGGCCACGCCGTCCGGAGCCTTGGGCCCCGCCGCGGGCACCGCGGGCTTGGGGGCGGGCGGCGGCTTGGCGGGGGCGGCCTTGCGGGGCTGCAGCGTGGAGGCGCCGGGGCCGGCGGCGGCGGCGGCTTTGACGCTCATGACCAGCAGGCACTGGGGACACGTGCAGGCGGGCACCGGCGGGGCCGCCGCCGCCCCGGGGCTGGCCGGCCACGACTGCGACTTGGGCAGCGTGCCCGACACCAGCGGGTAGACCATGTCGAGGCGGCGGCGGACGCGGCGCTTGCGCTGGGTCTGCCGGTTGATCTGGCCCATGGTGGCGAAGTCGATGACGTAGCAGAAGCCGATGGCGCTCAGGTCCACCCAGGGGTGCTGCTTCTCGTAGGCGCGCTGGATGGTGATGCCCACGTCCATGTCGTAGGGCGTCCACGTGCCGCTGTCATTCTCCCACTCCCAGACGACGCCCTTGCCCGGTGCCGAGGACGGGTCGTAGTAGCTGCGCCGGACGGGCCGGATGGTGCCTGAGGGAGGGCGACAGATGCCATCAGACCCTGGCGCCAGCAGCCACCCGTGGGCAGGCAGCGAAACCACCCCGACCTGCCCCGCCGGTGCCATTCCACGCGGGGACAGCCGGCTTTCCGGCTCTGCTGCTGTCCCCACCCTGCCGGGGGACCCGTGTGCCTCAGTTTCCCCAGAGGGCAGGGAGCTCCTACACCCCACAGCCTGGGGGTGCACCCCAGTGCAACTGGGCTGAAGGGAAGGGCAGATTTCACTCCCACTGGCCCACAGGCCAAGCACGGAGCCACTCAGCCCCGATGGGGAAACACAGAACCACAAGTTTGGCTGCTCCAGCCTGCTCCTGGGGACCTCCTGTGGGAGCCTGATGAAACCAGGCATTAGGGCACCCGAGCCCGGCAGTGCCTGTCTCCCTCCCACCTCTGGGCTGGGACAGGTGAATGAAAGATTAGAGGGGCAGCTCTGAGCCCCAAGCAGTGACACACACAGGTCCTCACGCACGCAGGGGAGTGGGGCTCGTGCCAGCCCCACCATCTGCAGCTGCCAAACTGGCCCCAGTGAAAACCCCAACTGTGGCAACTGATTTTCCTCACAGGGAAAATCCCTGTGAGACCAAGCTAAGGAGTTTGAGTGGGGCCCTGTGCCCAACTCTCGCTGCCCCATCAGCAAACATCAGGAGTGGGACGAGAGCACAAAGCACCAAGGCTCTGTGCCTTGCATGCTTATTTTGGCTAAGCGTTTCCTTTCCCACCACTCCAAATCAACAAGGATGCATTGGAAGCATGGACACAAATTTTGGGAATTCCTACAATGAGGAGAAAGGCTTCCTCTTTGGGATGTCTCACAGCAGGGCAGGGCTGGGTGTGCATGGTACTGGGGTCCCATGCTGAGCGTGTCACTAATGCCCAGAGGTGTCTGGTAACAGGTGGGACAAGCACCACTGCCTCCAGGTCCCTCTGCAGATCCCCATGGCTCAGCCCAGCGTGAGGAACAAGAAAGCACTCAAAGAGAAGCAATAACAAGTCTGCTGCTTCGGCTTTTCACCACGTGTCCTGCAAAGCCTCCAAGAATTTCAGTCCCTTCTCACCCCCACCTCTCGGCGGAGAACAGCCGCCACCGCAGGTCCCGCAGGGACACGAGTGGGATAAGAAGGAAAAGGTGTTTATCAGCACCCTGCCAAGGGACACGGGGTGCAGCTACACCCCAGCCAAGCCAAGCCACCAGCCCTGTCCTGCCAAGGGGCACCCGGGGCAGAAAAGCCGAGGGGAGCGGGGCAGTGATTTATCCTAATCTGGCGGCGGCATGCGGCATCTGGCGGTCCCCAGGCAGCAGTGTGGGAATGCTGTGTGTTCCCCCAGCCCCTCGCCGCCAGCCGGCCTCCCATTCAACAGGGGAAGAAAGGGAACAATAGCTATTCAGGGCCTGCCAGGGTCGCGACCCCCCCAAATCAGAGCTGTTTAATGACCCAAAATACCAACATCCCCAGCAACCCAGGGAGAGACAGAACAATCTCCCTTTCAGTCCTCCACCCTGGGCAACAATAGCCCTCAGAAGCTGGCCCCCAGCCACCCTGCTCGCAGAGGTCCCTTGTCCCCACACCCACGGGCAGGGGAGGGTCGCCGCCAGCCCCCAGGGCTGCTGGGGAAAGAGGGACAAAGGAGGGTGTCTGGCGCTCTGCTGCACCCCAGGGACAAAGCACGCTGGCCATCACGGGGGTGTTGGGGATCACAACCCCCCCATTCTAACGCCCTGCCGTGGGTGCTTGCGCCCCACATCCCAGACAAGCCCAGGAGGTGGGGGACAGACAGCTGGGACCCACCCACCTGCCCGTGCCCTCCCCGAGCATCCCTGCACCTGCTCGTGTCCCTGCCCTGGGGCTGCCATCCCCCCGGGATGCAGGATCTGTCACCCAAGTGCCATCCAGCTCTCGGTCGATGGCGGCTGAGATCCAGCACAGAGGGAGCCGGGCACGGCCCTGGAAGGGTGTGCAGGAGACGAGCTCTCCTGAAGGGAGAAGGATGGGGTGGGTGCAACAGGGCCCTGCAGCAGCGAGGAGGGCGGGCAGCACGACCCCGGGGGGGACCAGGGACGCGCGGGCAGGACGGGCAGCGAGAGCAGGGCGAGGACCTGCGGATCGGGTGGGAGGACACGGGCGAGCTGGCATCGCGGCGGGATCGGGCACGGCGGGGCCCGGCAGCGCCGCTCGGTGCAGCCCCGCACGGCCCCGGAGCGGGGACACCGGGACCCCCCTCCCGCCCGCCGGGCCGGCCGTGCCGCCGCGCGGGGCCGGGCCGCGGGGCCGACTCACCGGTGTCCTGGCGGAACTGGTGCATGGACTGCAGGTCGATGATGTAGGGCGCCAGGCGGCTGTCGGCCTGGCCCAGCACCACGCTGCCGCCCGCCCGCGGCCCGGCGCGGGCCACCGCCTCGATGTGGTGGCTGACGGCCGGGCTGTAGGGCCGCCAGCGCCCGTGCTCGTTCAGCCATTCCCACACCACCACGGCCGAGGCCAGCAGCATGGCTCCGCCGCCCCGGCCGCGGCCCCGGCTGGCTGCGCCGCTGCCGCCCGCCCCGGCGGCTCTCGCATGCTCGGCGCGGCGCAGGGCTCTGCCCGCCCCCGCCCGGGGCCGGAGCCGCGCACGGCCGGGCCGCCCCTCGCTCGCCCCTGCGCGCACCCGCGGCGCCGCTCCCGGCCCGCTCCGCCCGGCCCCGCCCGCACCGAGCGCCCCGGGCCGGGGGCGGCACCGCGCCACGTCAGCGCGCCCCGCCCCGGTAGCACCGAGCGACCCGCGGGGGGCGAGGGACCCATCCCGCGTCTGTCCCGGTACCCCCATCCCGCACCCCGGCACCTCCCACTGTCCCGGTATCCCTGTGCTGCATCCCGCTTCCCCACTGTCCCCGTACCCCTGTGCTGCACCCCGGGTCCGCACTGTCCCCGTACCCCTGTGCTGCACCCCGGGTCCCCACTGTCCCAGTATCCCTGCGCTGCACCCCACTTCCCCACTGTCCCCGTATCCCTGTCCTGCATCTCGTGTCTCCACTCTCCCCATACCCCCACCCTGCTCCCCTGGGAACCCTCCCAATGTCCCTGTACCCCCACCCTGCAGGCCCCCTGTACCCCTAACCAGGTGTGCAGCCCGGGGAGCCCCTGGTGTCCCATCCTTGTGGGGACCCCGCAGTTGCTGCCTGCCAGTGAGAGACTCAGGGTGCTGGTAGGTCACAGGGAAACTGCTCCTTGTCCTGTGTCATAGAAATGTGGCCCAAGAGCTTCTTCAGGAAGTGGCCCCCTGGGCTGCTCTTGCCCATGACCCATGACACACAAAAATTGTTTCAAAGCCCAAAATTGCCTCATGTCTGAGGGCACGTGGGCTGTAACCCCAGCTCCTGCACCCCAGCTCTCCCAGCTGCCTGGCTGCCCCTGCTGTGACGTGCACAACTCTGTGCAACCCTCAGACTCAGGAGCAGCCAGTGCTGGCCCTTCCCAGCAGGCCAGAAAAACATTCCTGAGCTTGTTCTCCCACAGAGCCCCATGAGCAGCTTCCCAGGACAGCCCTGAATGGCAGGATATTGGTGACAGACTGGTCTCATCCTTTTTGTGCTCCTGTGCTCAGACACACCTAACACTGATTTCCTTGTATATGAAACACCTGGACTTTCCTGGTTCGGAAGAAATGTACAAATTGCCCCTGTGCCCCAGGTTTGGCAGCACAGGAAATCCCCCAGTCCATGGTCCACCTCAGCCTGCAGGCAGCTCATCCCCAGGCAGGTGGTGGAGCTCCTCTCTGGACAAACCTGTTTCCCAGGCACTGCCCATCCTGCTGAGTGCCTGCCAGAGGCGCTTGTGGTGAGAAACCATTAGACAAGATCCAAAAGAGAGGAAAAAACGAAGGGAAGGAAAAGGGGGAACAGGTGGGGACTGACTGCGGTGATGCCAGCTGGCGGGCGCTGTGGTGAGAGAGGATGAGGTGAACCACAAAGGTTCTCCTTTTTCCAGCTCACACTTGGATATACACATGGGGCTACGCTTCAGGCACATTTTCCTGCAAGAAGGGAGGTCTCCTGGCCCTTCCCAGAAAGCAGCACAGCCACAGAGAGCCACTCCTCTGGGTTTTCACCTGCTCCTTTGAGGCAGTCAAGTGCAGCCAAGGCTACGACGGGGGGAAACCCAGGGAAATCCTTTCCACTGACTCATACAGGAGGAAAAGGCTTTCCTGCTATTAAAAAAGGAAAGTGTTGGTGAATATCCACCCACCTCTGCTCCAGCTCAGGATCAAGAAGTCAGAAGCCAGCGCTGCAACACTGATGTGGGCCCGTGGGTGAAGCAGTGGGACCAGCACAGCGGAATCCCATCGGCCTCTGGGCAAGGAGCAAATCCATTCTCACCCAGCACCAAGGCCTGAGGTCAGGGAGCAGCCTCAGCCAGCTCGAAGCCTTTCCAACCCCACAAAGTGTGCCCAGCCACACATTAAGCCCTAAAAACATTTATTAGTTTGAAATTAAACACGTCCATGGGTTGCTTTTGGTGGCTGCATCTCTGCTGCAATTTGGGAGTGCACCCCTCCCTCCCTCCCCCTACTCCCAGTTCCCTGCTCCCACCAGCACTACAAATCCCTTCTCTCTTCCCAAAGCACAAAGCTGGGTGGTTGTGGTGGGTTCTCAGTTTGCAGGCCATTGCAGGGGTCCTCAGCAGCATCAACCACACGGGTACAGCTGTCCTCCCCTCAAGCTCCTAATTTCTGATTCCAAAATGAACAGCTTCGTTTGCCTTCAGCCACTGGGATAACTTCAATCCATGGCAGAGCAAATCCAAGGGCCTCCTGGCACCACGGGAGCTCAGCTGTCGGGCGCCCTTGTCCTCGCCAAATCACTTCACTGGTGATTCCCTCAGGGCTGCAGCTGAAAAATAGCATTAAACCCCAGCCAGCTCAGACGTCACCGCCTCTGCACGGCACGGCGGGGGCTGGCTGGCAGGGAAAGGCCCAGAGCTGGAGCCTCTAACCCAGCCAAAGCCTGGAGGTTTGGATTAATGGATTGCTTTTTCCCATTGTTTCTGGGTAGGGTGGCCATTCCTGAGCACGGTGGCTGCTCCACAATGCAGGTGCACCCAGCTGGCAAGGTAACAGGGAAGGAGTAAGGAAGGTTGCAAAAGCCCAGGGAAATCCCTGGGGCAACACCATCATCCACCTTGGGTCTCCATTGCTGCTTTCAGCCTGGAGTGCAAGTGCAGCCCCGAGCTGAGCTCTCTGCCAGCAGCTGAGGTGGGAGGATCGGGTTGCAGCCTTGGCCGGCTCCCTGGGATCTGAAGGTCACCTCGTACCCGGCCTATGCTGCCGGAGAAAAGAGGTCTGTTCCCACCTGGCTGGGTGGTGAGGTTCAAGGACACACTGCAGATGTCCCTGGCCACCCCTGGGAAGGTGAGGAGGGTGTGAGCACCCGGCCACTGCTGAGCTGGAGGGTGCAAGAGCAGAAGAGCATGGGGCTTCAAGCACACAGCAGCAGGCAAGGAAAACACTTGTCAGAAAAGAGACTTGCTTTGACTAATCCTGAAAAAAATAATGGCCATAAATTGTTATTCCCAAGTGCAGGGAAGCATAAAGATTGAAATAATCCAGTCCGAGCTGCAGGCAGCTGAGGGCAGGCAGCAAGTGGCAATGAAGAAGGTACAGGTTCTTCCTCTCAGGCACCACTAATAAAAAATCATCAAAAGACCCCATCAAACCACCCTTGCCCGAACCCTGCAGCCCTGTGGGGTCGGTGGGGTGGGCAGGATGGCACTGGGGGCTCAGCTTGGGGCTGCTTTGTCTCACAGAGGCCCCGTGCCCGTGCAGGCACTGCTGGTGCTGGGGCAGGCGCTGTGCCCGGCGCTGTCCCAACCTGCCACCACAAAGCCGCTTTGTGCAGGGCCGGCCGGGCACGTCCCCAGCCTCCTCCCTGCTCTGTGGCCCCGGGCTCCCCCCATGCTGCCTGTCCTCTCACAGGCCAGGGAAGAAGGCAGGGCCACACCAGGACAGGGCACAACCCCAGTGACCCACCATCTCCTCCTCATCCTCCCACCATCTCCTTCATCCCCAGCTCCTTCGTCTCCCCCATGACCTCCCAGTGGGTCGCATCCCCCCAAACCTCTCACCCCACAGGGATGGACCCTTCCCTGGAGTGGGAACTGGGCAGCCCAGCCTCCCTGGTGAGCTGCCCCACTTCCCCCAAGAAGTACATCACCCTGGTAGATCTCCCAGCCCTTTTATTCACACGGCAGCCATCACATCCAGTCGGCAGGAGAACCGTGGCCCAGGAAGCTGTGGAACATCCCAGCACTCCACAGGATGAACGATGTGGTTGGGGCTCTTAGGTTCTCCCATGCCATTCCCAGTCCTAAAATAAGCCCTGCAGGCACTAACCCCCTTGCAGAGAGAAGGCTTCTGAATCACAGCTAAAAGATCTCCCTTCAGTTAAAAGATCCTCTCCATTATCATGTCCAAGCAATTAAGAATTCCCCCTCCTGATTGTTCCCCCCACCCCCCAAAAAGCCCCAAGCAGTTAGAGCAGAAATTCAATGAGCAGCCAACCAAGCTGGGCAGAAGGAGAGTCCACGTGCAAGAGGCCAGGCCTTGTGCCTTGTAGCTGGGGGCAGGTCCCAAGACTCCTTTCACCCGGTGATGCTTTTCTGTCCCTTGGCTCCTGCCCTGCATCCACAAGAGCCCCAAGGCAGCATCTGCATGCCATAGCAGTGTGCAAATTCCAAAGGGAAGGGCAGTGCTGCTTCTCACGCCTCTGGGCCCTGGGGTGAGCAGCAAAGCTGCTTCCTGAGGGTAATTCAAGTGCCCAGCAGGAAGAGCCCAAGGACCTCTGCAGATCCCTGCTCCCTCCAGGGTAGTCTGCAGCCTGTGCCTCAGTTTCCCCACGGGGAGCAGCATTAAAAGCATGGGGATTAATGGCACGGTCCCTCCCCTCCACGTCCCCTCCTTCGCTCTCCGCTGCCCTCTGAGAGGGTGGGCGAGGAGCCCCAGGGGCACCCAAGCCCCCCCACCCCGTGCTCGCCCTCAGGGGCTCTCGGCCAGGCCGGGGGCTGCGCCGGTGGCCGGGCTGGGCTTGGCGAGCTGCCGCAGGTCCCGCACGGACCTCACGGCCCACTGGGCCAGCTCCCGCAGCACGCCCAGGCCCCGCAGCTTCTGCTCGAAGAGGCTGAGGCGCGGCGGGGGCGGCGGCCCGTCCTCCTCCTCCTCATCCCCCTCCTCGCCGGGGACCCCGCGGCTCTCCAGCCGCAGCAGCTCCTCGAGGTGGTAGGCGAAGGCCGAGACCTGGAGCAGGACGGCCGCCAGCGCCCGGCCCAGGCCCGCGTCGGCCTCGCCCAGCTGCTCCCGCTGCTCCTCCAGCATCTGGGCCAGCAGGGCGCGGAAGGCCCGGTAGGCCGCCAGGTTCTCCAGCAGCCGCTGCGTGCCCGTCTGCTCGTCCCAGCGCTCCACCGCCGCCAGCGGCACCCCCTCCACTGCCGCCACACTGGCCGAGGCGTCCAAGCCCTGCTGCTCCACCTGCAGGGTGAGACCCGCCGGGGATCAGCGGGGCAGGACAGATGTGGGGGGATCCCCAGCCCTGCGGGTGTCGGGGCAGTGCAAGTGCCCGAGTCCTGCCCAGGTGTGAGCAGGCCGGGATCCGGCAGGACTCCGTGCCCCATGCCTGCCGTGGGTCAGTCCTCGCACCCCAGCACAGCTCCCAGATCCCAGCAGTGCTCCCAGCCCCAGAGCAGCCAGAAGGAGCAGGGCAAACTCACGTAGGCGTCCAGGAGGTCGACGACATCCGCGCGCATCTTGCCGGCCAGGCGGATGCCGCGGCTGCAGAGGTCGCGGCGCCGGAGGGCAGCGGAGGGGCTCTCTGCGGCCGCCATGCTCCGGGCAGCTGTCACGGCCACCAGGCTCCGGGCACGGCAGCAGCCGCCCGGCCCGCCGAGGACAATCCCTTGCTGAGCTGGTGCATTCCAGCCGGGAGCTCCGCTCACACGTCCGCTGGCCTGGTTCTCCCCCTCTTCCGTGCCTGGGGCCTGGCACCGCGCTGCAAATTCCCGCCTCTGGGATCAACAGCGACAGATTATTTCCCTAATTCCCCCACGCATCGCTACTCCGAGTGCCTTGCCCAGAACTGTCTGGCGCAGCAGCAACAGGCTCCCGGCCCCGGCTGACCCACTCCTCCCTCCCAGCCACACAGCGAGATTAGCAGCACGCTAAGCCCTCGGCTCATTCCAGAGCGCGGGAAACCACTGCCGGGAAGAGGCGAGCAAAGCCTGGACATTGCTCAACACCTCAGCCCGGCAGCCGGCTGGAGCCTGAGCAGGACCAAGCAATGCTGGAGGGCAGCCCCCAGGCTGGAGATCCCGCAGCAGCCCCAAGCCAAACTGCAACCCCAGCCCTGGCAGAAGGATCCGTGCCAGATGCTTTTAACCCCCCTTCCCCCAGAGGAGTCCTGCCCTAAAGAGGGGCTGCAGATAAGGAAAGATATCCCAACCACCCCAGAACAACACCAGCCACGCCACAGGTGAGCTGCACACACCAAGACAAAAACAGCCCTTCGGGTTGG
Organism: Melozone crissalis; assembly: GCF_028551555.1. NCBI lineage: Eukaryota > Metazoa > Chordata > Aves > Passeriformes > Passerellidae > Melozone > Melozone crissalis. The sequence continues at coordinate 3,981,128 of NW_026535796.1, read as the reverse complement.
GTTGGTATTTCCTCAGTATGTTTATTTTGGTTATGCATTACCCAGATCAAGAGGGAGAAAAACCCCAGGAGTTGAAAAGCAGCTTCCCATGAATACCACAGTGTGCCTGGCTGGGGGTCCCAGGGCTGGGGTGTCCCCATATGCCCAGCAGTCCCCTTACCACCCCGTGGCTACTGCAGAAGCTGCTGAGCTTGGGGAGCCCCTGGCCACGGCAGCCCCCAGCCCCAGCCCAGTGGCCCAGGGCCTCTCAAGTGCTGCCCGTGCCGAAGGGCCTCGTGCCCCCTCCAATCCCTCCCCGGCAGGAGAAAAAAAAATAAATACAGGGGAAAAAAATACAAAAAAGTTTATTGCAAACTACTACAATAATTTATTGAAGCAAACTGCATGCGAGTGAAGGAGAGACATCGAGGGGAAGAGGAGCTGCAGGAAGGCTGTGTCAGTTTTAGGGCTTCAGAGGGCATGGGAGGGGAGCTACACATCTCTCCTGCATCAGGGGCGAGCAGGCTGTGGTTAGAGGACAGACAGGCACCTGGCCACGGCCAGAAAAAGAAAAGGGAGAGCTACAAGAGGTGTCATGGAAGGACAAGGCAGGGAGTGGCAGGGATCAGAGGTGTCCAGGCCGGGAAGCAAAGGAAATGTTTGATTTCGCATCCCAGAAGCACAGCCAGGGGCAAACCCTGCTCCACTGGGGCGGACGTGGGATGAGGCAGCCTCCCCCAGCCTGGTGCCAAGTGCTGGGTCACCAGAGGTGAGCAAGCCCTTGGCCCAAAGGCCTTTTAGTGCCATCCCTCGACCAACAAACCCCCGAGCTCTCCTTTAGTGTTCTGTGCAAGGCTCTGCCCAGCCTGCACCTCCCACAGCCACAGGGGCCAGCAGAGACACAGCTCCAGCAGCACCATGTCAGAAGGACAAAGCCAACCTGCCCCGAGGGCCACCAAGTGTCCCCAGAGTGCTGCCCCTCTCTAGCCTGCAAGGGGAGGGGACCAGCTGCCACCCGGAAAGTTTCCTGCTGGAAACCACAGTAAAGCAATCCAAGCAAGACACTGGATCATCTCAACTGAAGAAACTGATTTAGTTTAACACCATTTTACCACGGACCTGCCACCAGGTGTGCTGGGCCCTCCCGTGAGCCAGGCTGCTGCCACAGCGTGACCACGGGATGCCCATGCCCAGGGCACGGGACTGCTCAGCCTCGAGCCGCCCCTACACCAGGAAGTGCTTGACTTGCTCTGACAAAGGTATCAGTGCGAGGGGGGGGAGGAGGAGGGGAGAGAGGGAGGGGGCAAACCAGGACAAACAGCCTGAGAAAAGCCAGCATGTTTGGGCCACAGCTGCATTTCCAGGCGTCACAGGGGACAGAGTGGGTGTTCAGAGTCAGTTTCCTGTTTAATCCAATTAAATTCCACATTTTATTGCGGTTTTCCAGACCCCCAGGTACCCGATTTCAACAAGCTGCTGTGTGCTACAGACCAACTCAGCTGATCTTGTGCTCAGACAAGATACTTCAGCTCTGCTACCAACCCCAGAAACCCAACCAAAAAACAAGCAAATAAACAAAAAACAGGTTATTCTTCACCTCTTCCAAAACCGCTACGAATTCAAGGCCACTGAATCTCCACACAAAGTTTCAGAGAAGAGCAAAAAAAAATCCAAGTCTCCATAGCAGACACATCTTATCCTATGTAAACTTTTCCAAGGGCTCAAAGCTGCCCTAACTACACCAGCAGGCAACACCTGACCCGCCACGTTTCAGGGAAAGCTGGGGTGTCTGTGCAGAAAAGAGAAGCCTTCAGAACACGGCTACACAATCCCCCCTCAAAATGAGGGCAGGGAGAAAAGCTGACAGCCCATAGTCCCACATCAATCTATTGCCTTGGATAAACAAGCCTGAGAAAACCATATCCAGTCCCTGCTAACTGTGTCTTTATCTAGACCTGGAAAGGAGAGGCAGAGTTGGATGAGGAGCACCACATCCCCCAGCAGCAAGTAGCTCAGGGCTGTCCCAAAAGTCACAAGTCACAAGAACAAGTTCCTGGCTAACAACGTCCTTCCCCAAAAGGCTGGAGGCAAAACAGGCATTGAATGCAAGGAGCTCACCCGGAGCTGGGAGGGAGGGAGAGACAGCCCATCACTCACCTCATCCTCCTGCTAACACGCTGCTGCAGAGACTCCCACTGCACACAGGCTCTTCTCCAGGGGCTCTCCCTCTACTCTGCAAAAGCTGCAAGACACATCTGACTCCAGAGCGCTGCCTTCACCTCAGCTCTCCCAGCTGCTGGCACAATGGCACTGGAGCTCCCTGCACTGGAGCCTACTGGGAAACAGCCTGAACCCTTTCCACCACCGCCCCTAAGAACAGAACTAAAAAATACCGACCCTTTTTTAAACAATAAATAAGGAATCTTGTTACCACAACACAAAAACGAAGCATGTTCAAAGTGCAAATTACTGTCGTCAAACTGGGATGCTCCTCCTTGCCTCTCCCACGCAGGGCTCCTGTAGCCCCCGGGCCTCTCCAAGCAAACATGATCTACGAGCCAGGGCGTTCCCTCCCTCCACTTCCTGCCAGGGCTGGAGCAGGGGAGCGTGGTGGGAGCGGGATGTGCACTGCTGCTTCACAGCTCACCCTGCCGAGGGGCTAAAGTGCCAAACTCCCAGCCCCGGCCAGGAAGGAGGAGACTGCAAGGACCAGAGTGCAGTGGTGCATAGAAGTCGGGACCAGGGGCAGAGGGAGTCCTAAGGAACTTCTCCAGAGCACGTCCAACGCTTTTTAGTTTGCCAGTGGGGCCATGCCAAGGAGCCAGAAAGGCAACAACTGCTTTGGGGTAGAGCGAGGGGTTTCGGCAGTGCCCCCTCCCTTGGAGAAATCCGCCGCTCAATCCAACTTGCTCTGGCAATGGCAGCACGTGCCCCTTTCCACAGAGGGGCCGTGGGAGAGAGAGAAGTGGTTGGGAGAAAGAGGATGTGCTGTGATCCGCGCTGGAGGGGAGCAGACCCTTCAGTTATTTACTAGTATTGTAAGTTTTGTTTAACTTTCCTCTCTTTCAATAAGTGCCTCCTCCTTTTTTTTTTTTTTTTCCTTTTCCTTTTAAATACAGAGTCCCAACTGTCCCAGCACCCAGGTGCTCCCCTGCCACTAGGGTCCAGTGGAGTCTGAATCTTCAATGAGCACCTCCGTGCTGGCTCCCAGCATCTCTGTGTTCATGACCAGCCCCTCCGGGTTCGCGCTGCTGCCGCTGCCCACGAAGAGCTTGCCGTCAGCCACCAGGCTCACCCGCTCTGCCCCGCCACAGTAGGGCTTTGGCATCCCCTCTGGGCTCAGCAGCAGGCAATCTGCTGGGGGAGCACTGCTCAGGGGGTCGGGGAGCAGCGGGAGGCCCTGGCCATCTGTGGGTGGCACAATGGCCTCGGGATTAGTGCCCAGGATATCGGTGCTGGTGATCAGGGCACCCGCGTTGGCAGCCAGTGCTTCAGCAATGAGCACTTCGGGGTGACTCTTGGCTTTGTGGGCCACCACGCTGTCCTTCTTCTCGAATTTCTTGCCACAAATATTGCAGGAGAATTGGTAGAAGGAGTCTGCATCATGCTTCTTCATGTGCCAGTTGAGGGAAGCCTTCTGCCGGCAGGTGAATCCGCAGATCTCACACCTGGGAGGGGACAATGAGGAGGTCACAACAAAGGGACATCCACACACTTATAAGGACAATAGTAGTGAGGTGGCAGCTCAGGAGAACAGCAGGGGCTCGCTAATGTCACTGCAGCTCCAGCTCTGATTTTATTTACTGAGGGCTTACGTTCCCCAGATCCACACCAAGACACGGCCCCGAGGAGCCGGTGACACAAGTGTGTGTTCAAAGAGAGCTGGGACACCAGGAGCAGGCTCCAGGCTGACTTCAGAGCTGCTCTGAAATGGGTGTTTTGGGGCTCCCTCAGAGCAGGAGGGCGCGGCACAGGCAGAGGTACTCACTGCAAGGGCTTCTCGCCCGTGTGGATCATGCGGTGCACTGCCAAGTTGTGGGAGCTCTTGAAGGCCCGGGCGCAGTACTCACAGATGTAATCCCTTTGATCTGAAACACAACACCAGTTGCAGCACTGCTCTCCCATAGACTTGCCTTCTTTCCCAACTCTCAGGCGGTGCAGGTAAAGCTGCCCAAGAAGGAGCAGAGCTACAAGTTCTGGGAGGAGGAGGTGGTGTCCCACAACACAGCACAGCTGCTGATCTGGAGAGGCGAGGCACGATTACGACTCTCCTAAGAGCTAATTATCCACTCCAACCAAAACTGAAAGACTGGCAAATTGGGATAAAGCAGACTTTATCTGTTGAGGCTTATTCCTCTACAGAGCTCCTGAGTGATGTCTGCCAGAAGGAGAATTAAAACCTCTATAGTCTATTTCTTTCATTTGCTTAAAAGATGGTAATCCAGAAGACAGTAATACCCTGCTGCTGCTGCAAATCTATGCCACCTGACTTGGCTTCACTCTCTACAGAAGTCCCAGAGGCTTTTCCATTTTCTCCCTATCTGTTCACTGACCTGAAAAGGAGTTTGCATCTATTTCCCACCCCCTGTACCTGTGTGATGTTTGGCATGCCGCAGCAGCTGCTTCTGCAGCCGGAAGAGCCGACCACAGGAGGGATGAGGACACACGTATTTTTTCTTCAGTAAGTGCTGATATTTTATGTGATGCTGGAAAGAAAGAGTGGAAGTCTGCAGACTGTTCATGGCTGAGTGAACAGCTGAGGTTCACTCAAGTTTAGATCCCCACTGGAAAATAAAACACACATGGACACGCAGCAACCTGACAGACAGACACGCACACAGCTACTGGCCACAATGAAGCCTTCCAAAATGACAGCAGCAGGAAGGGCAGTGAGTGCCAGTGGAGGCTTAGCTGCCTGTTCCAAGCACCCCCTCCCTGCCCTCCCAGGTGCCACAGAGGGTGTGAAGATCCCCACCAACCTGCAGGTACCGCGGGTGAGCCAGGACCGTGCCGCAGCCTTCCATCTCACAGCGCACATACTGGATCGGGGGCTTCTTCCTGGGAAATCAGCAAGGAGAGGGGCAGAGTGCTTGGCTGCTTCTATGGTCAGCTGATTCTATAAAGACTCTATATATATTCTATTTAGAATCACAATTCTCTGTGTCTGTGAGGGGCTGATGTGTCTCATGCCACAAATAACAAGTGCAAGCACAGCAAAGCACCACTGCTCCAAAATCCCTGCCTGGGCTGTGACACAGCTGCTGTCCAAGAGCCACCTCTTCTCCTGCCACTACTTGAGTGCTCTCCCTAAAGCTGGGAAAACCTCAGGAGACCCAGAATTCCCAAAGCAATTCCTTATTGCCAGGCAATGCCACAGGAGGGATCAACTGAGAAATGGGCAGGGGGCTGGTTCACTTGGAAGAAATTAAAACAACACCTACAGGGGAAGGAGAAGAGGGAAGACAAGGCATGCTGCTGTTTTTGGTTTTTATTCCCTTTAAGGCAGAGAGATGGCTTTGGGAAAATCCTCGTCTGCATGTAGAACTAGGTTGAGAGGATCACTTACCTTCTCTTGGGCAGTCTTGGGCTCTTGTCATCCTTTCTCCTCCTTCCCCTCCTGTAACAGGGATACAGAAACAGAACTGAGAGAAGCTTCTTTACATTAGCAGTGGGCAGAGACTTTGAAGTGTATGCTGTATTGCCTCATTAACTGCATGGTCTAGAAAAAAAACTGACATCAAGTTGGAGACAGATTCGAAAGACGGAGAATTCCAGAGAAATAAATGCTTCACATGGTTTGCTCTCTCAGTATTTCCCATTTCCTACTGCATTTTTCATAAACATGTATTTTGCCAACACCGTCTAGAACCAACAGTGCACCCTGTTTCCTCTGCTCTGCTGGGGAACATTCCACACCATGGGAAAACATCCATCTGCCTGATCAGGAAGAACAGGATTAATGATCCAGTAGCTATTTTACAGGGCTCTGAATTAGCCACAGCAGCTTCTGTACCTGTCAAGACAAAAATCTAGGCCCTGTCTGAGCAGACCTGTGCTCACATGTAAACTGCAGCCTCCCAAGCCACAGCTCTGCCCAGCTCTGCCTGCCTGATCCCATTGCTGCAGAGACACTTGGAGCAGATTGATGGAAGTATTTTCTAGACTCTACTGAGACATCTGTATTGATGGCAAGCCAGGAACATGCTGAGCACACACTCAGCATTCAAGCCAAGCCCTCAGAAGAGCCACAGGTTTTATTACGCACAGAAAGTAATGTCTGATTCAAACAACAAAACCTCAAGCCTCAGAAAGCAGTCTCCAACAGACAAAAATGTTCTCAAAATATCAGCCTCCTCACTCCCCTCCACTGTGAATCAGCAGCAGCTCAGGAACAGCAAGAGGAATTACACCACCAGTGTGCAGCAGGTCAGCAGAGGGAGCCCGGGCTGTTCCAACCACTCAGAGAGGAGCTGAGGTACAAAACCAGCTCCTTTTTCTTTTTTCCCCTCACATTATCCCAAAGAATGGCTTTAACACAGTCACATAAACCCATCTCCCTGTGTTGCCAGGAGGAATGCTTCAGCCAGGAGTTCCAGGGACAGCACACACCAAAAGGTGTCAGCCACTGGTGACTGACTGGGTGGGAAAAGTTTGTTGTTTTACTTCTCAAAAGCAAGGGGAAAACAGCTGATTTTCCTGACCTCTGGTGAAGTCCTAACTACAAAAAGGGCAGTGACCACACACACAAGGTATTCCAGTAACAAGACATGCCAGTGTCTGCCCCCAGCACACAGCAGGAATGCTGCCCTCTCCCACTGGCTTTCGGGATCCACTTGAGGCATGACAAGGAACCCATTGTAAGGACACCCTGAAGTATTTCCCACTGTGTGGTCACACCCAGGGAGGCTGACTAACCACAGCATGATGAAAAACCCCTCCACTTAAGCGAAACTCTGATTTTTTTGTGGCTGAAGACAGGCAAGATGTGAGGGCACAGGATAAACAGTGCTGCCCCATCAGCTGTCAGGCCCAGAGGGGGAGGGGGATGGGGGAGCCAACAACAATGAAACACTGTTGTACACCAGCAAGAATGCAAAACACACAGCACACACTGGCATTGTAACTGCAGAGCTTACTTACTTCCTTGGTGGTTCTTCATCCTCCTGAAACTCATTCTCTTCTTTCACTTCCACTTTAATCTCTTTCTGCCTTTCCTTTTCCTCCTTCCCCTTGCTAGCTTTTCTCCTTTGCTTTGGTGCTTCCCTACAAAGACACAAATACAACCCATTACTCCAATACTCGTCCCACTGCCTGCTTTTTACAAAGACTTCAACAAAAACTGGACCCAAGTTTAGGACTGTCCTTCAAGTCCCACTTTCAAGCAGAAGTAAGAACCAGGCTCAGAGAAGCAGCCAGCAAGGCTCTAAAGGCTTCAGTCCCTGAGAGAAGAACAGTTCTGGCCAATGCAGGCAATGTTTAGAACCATTCCAGCAGATCAACTAGCACAGGTGCTTTGGAGCATTTAAGCTAATTCAGGTAACATGCCCATATTTTTTTGGTCTAAACCCCCAGTAAGTACATAATCCAATATACTTTTCTAGGTGGGGCTTGTAGGTCTCATCTCTGGGATCATCTTTGAAGGGAACTTCTTCCTCACTGATGAGCATCTCCTCATCATCATCGCTGTTGGGAGAAAAGGAGAAGACTTTGGCAGCAACAGCTTGGCCACTAATGCAAGAAAAATATCTGTGCACCTTTCCCCAGCATGGGAAGGACACTATTACACTGCACTTCCTCATCCAGCATGACTGGGGAAAGGTAACAGCTTGCACTGACCAAGGAGCACAGTGACAACCAGAACAGGCCAGGCAGAGCTGTGTCCTCACCCACCCACAGCAACAAAGCTACCAGGTGGAATGCCCAGATCAAATCTTACTATCCATTTCTCCACAGTATCTCCTGACATTTTTGCACACTGGAACTGCAACAGCAAGGGGCCAAAGGAGACAGAGCTACTGTCAGTCCCACAGATCATTTCACACATTTATTTTCAAGCGACTCAGGCCCACCTTGAGACACGACACCGACTAGGAAGAAACACCACAAAATAACATGTCCTACCTGACTCCATCTGGAGACTGATGCTCGTCTGTGACCACTGAAAGGAAAAGTCACCATTAGGTTTCAAAGTGTGTTCGCTGCAGTGAGCTCATCTGTCTCACGGTACCTCCGTCGACATTCAGAGCCGGGAGTGCTGGTGGCAGAAGGCACCCGTGACAAGCAGCACCACGCCAGCACAGCCACACGCCCAGAGTGACACCCGCAGCCCTGACCGTCCCCGGGCCTGGCGTGGCACGTACCGTACTCCAGCTGGTCGGCGTTGGGCTCTGACTTGCAGATGAGCTGCAGGGAGGCGGCCTTGGCCCGGGAGGCGCGGGAGCCGTCGGGGTCGCGCTGGCGGGCGGCCGCCGCGGTCCGGCTGCTGCGCCAGCTCCGGCTGGGCCGCGCCGTGCCCACGGGAGAGCCATGGCTGAGCGTGCCAGACACCTCCTCCTCCTCCTTCTCTTCTTTGGGAGCTGCAACAGCCAGTGCAGTGTGTTTCAGCAGAGCACAAAATGCCTAAATCCCCTCATTAAATCACACCTTAAATCACAGCAGCCCCTGCTGATGCCTAGAAAGGCTGATCTGGAACAGCCACTGTTGCGGTGTGCTGTAATGTCCCATTTCAGACTTCCAAGTCACCTCCCAGGTGTGCCTATACCTCTCTCCCTTCCCTCTCGCCCCTTGCTGAGTGAGTCCTGTCAATCAGGCTTAACATTCCAGTAGTGTGGTTGGTCAAGTTCAAAAGATGCCCCTATGCCCAGGGGTCATTGGCCTGTCTAGGTGTCATCCCCCCCTGAGACCCTGCCCCTCTCACCTGGTTGGTGCTCATCTGTCCCCTCCCCCTGCCCCAGGAGCTTAAAAAGGTGATCAGGCCATGTGGTCGCGATTCTGTTGGAGCAGTTGCCCACGTTCAGACCTCTGTAACCATGGAATAAACCTCTGGACATAAAACCCTCCAGCAGAATCCTCTCCTTTTTCTCTTCACCATCACCTGAAGCTTTCATCCTGAGGTAAACGGTGTTCCTAACAAGCCTGGTCTTGTTCAGTGCCCAGCTGCAACCACCAGCAAGCCAAGGTATCTCTGGGGTGATATACCACAGTTGCTGCCTTTGGCCCAGCAGCGAGGGTCAGACTGGCCCAGGCACAATATAAGTGTTAATATTGGGATTCATATTCCAATAGACACTAGACAGAGCTAAATGGACAAAAGCTTGGGCAGCACAAGAGCCTGGCCAAGGCTACACCCCGGATGAATCCAAGAATGGTTCCTGGTCATGCATTTTTACACTTTTCTAAGTTTTGGTTCATTACATATTGGGTTCAATTGTCCAGTTACAGCTCCAGGTAGTCTCACCCCCGTGGCTTGCCCCCTTCTCTTCACTGTTGTTTGTGCTTTTTGGGTAATAGTTGTCCTTGATTCTCTAGCTGGGAAGAGATTGTTTTGTCAAACTACCCTGTGAAGAGAACTTACTAACACCTAATATGAAGTTTCAGAGTTACATACCAGGTAGCAGAGAATGTGAAAAATATAAAAGCTAAAACCCAAGGTGTCACTGCCGGCTGTGGGAACCTGCTCAGCCCCCTATGCTGAGCCAGGACACTCCCCAGGCCCTCACCTCAGCAGACCTTCCCTTAAAACTCTCCTCACATTCCCTCCAAAGAAAGACACTAATATTTAAAAGCATCTTCTGTTTCCCTTGGATAAAGGCTTCTAAGACAATGATTTGCTGGCTTGCTGGCTCTAAGCACAACAAGAGACACTCATAAAGCTCAGCAAGTGCTTTATGAAAGGCCAGCTCCAAAGTTGGGCCATGAGAAAAGTCATGTTTAGAGAATTCCCCAAACATATACTTCACTGGAATTGTACACCTGGCAATATCCCTGAGGGATCTGGATGTTTCTGGTGCTGTGCTAGAGCAAAAAGCATCACAGATGCTGTTAGCCTGAGGCCTCCACACTTATTTACAGCTTGTACAGGTGGTTTCCTTTTGCCTCATGGCTGATCTCCAAACATGCTTTGGCAAGATAACAGAACTGACTGAAATGTCTTGTGAGCAAGTTAATCCCTTAAAAACTAAAATTCCCAAGTACAGTTCATTTGATCTCACTTTTTGGCACTTGCTGTGACACTGGGCCTTCATGAACTCAACGCCCTTTGAAATGTTACAGCTGGTCACAGAATGGTTCGGGTTGGAAGGGACCTTAAATCTCAGCTCATTCCAACCCCTGCCATGGGCACTAGCACTTTCCCCTAGGCTGCTCCAAGCCCTGTCCAACCTGGCCTTGGATACTTCCAGGGATGAGCAATCCACAACCTCTCTGATTCCTCCAGCCTGCAATCTCCAGTTTTGCATCAAGCCTTCTGAACCAAATGATCCTTTTTCTCCTAGCATGTAGTTTGCTCTGCATTACTCACTGTCTGATCCTTGATTAACAGGGTGGGAATGAGCAACATTTGGCTGGAAAAGCCTGACTGGAATCCCGGATGTGAGGCATCACAGTGTTGTAAACCATCAAGCTGCTGTCTTGCACGTATAAACCTCACCATCAGAGCATGAACTGCACCCTCCTGGCTCTCTTTGGCAGATCTCAAGGTGACTGCTGCATGTTCTCAGTCCTTGTGGTGAACATCTCATTTCTGAGACACTGAAACCATCCTCTACAAATTCCCCCCTCAACCACTACCGTGCTGCCAGGGATAGCACACACTGCTGCCCTGGGAGAGCTGTATTCCCTTGGAAGATCAGGCATTCAGCTGATAATACTTATCATTTTAAAAATCAGGCTTGCAGAGCTGAAGCAGACCTGCCTCAGAACACACCTGGACAGAGCACACCCCTCACCCAGCAGCTCTGCTTCCCTCCTCTCAGGTGAAGGTCTGGGATAAACCTTTTCCCAGGATTTCTCCTTTTGTTTCCTCTGCTTCAGCTGTCTAACAGATTGAGGGCATTTTTACATGCTGAGAATACCCAGGTACCTCCCAAACCCCATCCTTAGGAGATGTATCAATTATTTACCTTGCCACAGAGCTCACAGTGATACAGAGCTGGGAGCTGAAAACCTTCTGACTCCAGACCCTCCCAACATGGTCCCTGGTCCCTATCCAAGGAAACTTCTGTCTGTCAAGTGTTCAGCTGGAACAGCTGGAATCAGCCATCACCAAAGCCCTTGCCCAAAATATGGGAAGTCTTAGATTTGGAATAAGCTTTTGTCTCTTTTTCCTTCATCAAAAATAGATTAAAAATTGTGAGTGAATGCCAGTCCCTGGGAGAAGGGACAAGAAAAGGAAACTTGGAAGGACACAGTGAAGTTGTGGCTTTGTTTAGACAACCAAAAGACAAGACTCTGGGCACTGCTCTGCTTTTCAAGAGAGCTGAACTTTGATTTATAAGGCATTTGGAAGCTTCTTACTGACCCTGTAGACAATTTCAGAAAATACATGTGTGCAATTAGGTGAAAAGAAAATAAACTATTAATTGCTAAGTTAAAAAGCTGCTATAAAAATAAATGCACCACAACAAATGCACACCCCTGGGATTGAAGGAAGCAACCACACAGTGGGTAAGGCACCAAACACCTGGTTTCATAATAGCATGGACAAAAATGAAACGCAGGAAAAATATCCAAGTGCAAAGCTCCATCCAAAGGGCTCCTCCCCACCAGAGCAGTGTGGAACTGTACAGATGGGATACAGGAAAATCCTTGGAGAGTTTGGGCAGTCTGAGCTATTTAAATTCAGAGCACTTTTATAAGGTTTGGTTTTAAATAATGACATTACTTTCTCCAAACACTGACAAAGCCTTAAGGGAAAGCAATGATCCCAAAAGGAGCATGAAGCATTAAGAATGAAACTCTAATGTGAGTCCTTTCTGTGCAAACCCATTCACCATTTCCTGAGTCTCAAAGTTTTCCACCTTTTTTAAAATTTGCCAAACCTAACTGTTTTCTTAGCAAAACCCCTGGATTTGAGAATGGGCTTCCAAGGAGGTGACTCTCCTGACTAAAATGAAAATTATTCCCACAAGGATACAGAGCGCTGTGGGAAGGCAGACGTGAATTCTGCTACACAGCGACTGCAGCTACACAAATTCATTTGTAAGCTGAGATTAAACGTTCTACTTATGCATCCAATATTCCTGCAGGCACACATTGGGAAATCCTGCAACTGCATGACTAAGCAGGCAACAGGGAATAGCCAGGGAGCACAGGCTGACACTGCAGCTGCCCCGTGGTGACAGTCACACTCGGGCTGTGACACAACACAACACACACACCGTGGCTCTCATCTCCCTCCAAACTCCCTGTCAGACCTGCACAGCCAGCACTGCCCAGGGGATGCAGGAAAAGCCTGATCCCATGGCTCTGAACCATGGTTGTCTCAGGGAAAATTCCCAACTGGATACAGCAGTTGACAGTACAGGCTAATACTGCAATGCAAAAAAAAAAAAAAATCAATTCTGTATCAGGGAACACAAGCACAGAATTCCAAACCTTCCCCAGAACCACTCAGCACCTTATCCCAGCTCCATGCAGGGGGAAAGGACAAATGGGATTGTGCCTTCCAGGCTCACAGAGGGGGCTCCTGGCTACCAAAAACCCTGCTGTGCAAGGAAAGCTGCTGCTTGCTCACACTGGTCTGGCTCCTTCAAAAATCTCTGCTAAAGCCCAACAGGAGGAGGAGGAGGAGGAGGAGGAGGAGGGAGAAGCCCCTCCTGCTCCTGCACAACCTGTCCAAGGAAGGAGGAGGAAGAGGAGGAAGACTCCTCAGCCCGTTTCCAGGTCCTCCCCAAGCGGCACAAGGTGCACAAGGGCTCCATCCAGCGTGCAGCCAAGACACAGGAGAGCAGCTTCCTCACTTCTGTGCTCCTGTGGACTAAAAACAAACCAGAAACAAACAACCCCCGCCCCCCACGGCACAGATTTCCTCTGGCCCAGAATCAGCACTTCCCGGTGCCAATTTCCATGCAACTATCCCTACCATCACTTTGGCTGCAAATCTAACTGGGGAAAAAAAGAGCCCCAGAAGTTTAACAAACACTTTTCCACTCTCACCTTGAAGCACAGCTGAAGCTCTCAGAGGCCAAGTTAAAGGCTAAAATGGCTCGAGTGCAGAGAGCTCCCAAACCCAGGAATTTCAGTCTGACAACTTTCACTTCCTGGAGTAAAAATGGGAATATTCTGCCCATTTTCTACCACTGCCAATAAATATCTCTCCTTAAACCAAAAACCATGCAAGTCTTAACTCTATAAACATACAAAGCCAAACTTTTTTAGACATTTCAGCAACTGTGCTTTGACATAAAAGCCTGAAGCTCTGACATTATGCTGCCCACCCTGTACACAGTGAGGGGTAAATACACACAAGCAAGATCTGTACTCAACACACAGTGGTTAATTCTGCTCCAGACTGTAAAAACACACCTTGCCAGCTGGAACTGCGATGGATTTCCACATCCAGATGGAATAAAGACTTGCAGGAGGAAAGCTAAAGAGTTACCAAAACACGAGAATAACAGCAGCCTCCGAGACAGAGCTGCTGGCAAACAAACCCAGACAGCTCCAGCAGAAAGGGGAATTCATGGGCACAGGTGTGTGACCTCCTTTCCTCAGGGCTCCATTCTGCCACAATTCTCTGGTGCCAGATCAAAAACAACACTACACAAAGCCCTCCACTTGGATCTGTTTCAGAAGTCATCACCAGGTAAGGAGAAAAGCCCTCTAATGTTGGTTTTTTTTTTGCTTTTTGGGCTGTTTTTTTTAAACTAGAAGTTGTTAAATAAGTGCACAAAGTTCACAGTGTGCACTGGAAAACAAAAGTTCTGCTCCAGGTTGCAGATTCCCACAGCTGGGGCTTTTGTGTTCAGACTCTACTCACAGCCCCAGTTATAAATAATCTTCTCTTTCACCTCTGAAGACATCAGCCTAAAAACTCCATAATCCACTAAGCTAGAAAACAACAAGTGTGAATATCTGAATACTCTGATTTCCACACAACTATCCCAGGTCTCTTGAGGATCTACTCCTATATTTCTGAGCACAGAAGAGAACCCAGGATTTGCCAATTACTCGGGACTGCTGTGCAACAAGACCTGTCAAACCATGGAGCAGCTCAGCCTCACACTCCAACAGCCATGGAAACCTGAGTGCATTTTGGGACAGAGATTCTGCAGGTTGGGCACATGCCAACAGCAGCAGCAGCAGCTTATCACAGTTCTACAGTCTTGAGAGAGACTCAGAAAGAAACTGCACATCACGCAGCACTAAAACATTCTTTGAAAGGAAGATCCAAAAAGAGGATTGGGCTAACCCATGGGACAACCCAGACTTTCTAGATGGAACACAACACCAGGAGTGAATAATTCAACTCTTACCTTTACCAGCGACTTTATCTGCAGACCTGAAAAAAGCACAAAAGCAAGTGTAAGAGCCAGACTCGATGGGATGGGCAGCAACAAGGAACTCAATGGCGTGGAGATGAGCCCCAATTCCCCAAAGTCGCGGTGCCTCTCTATCGGATCATTGTTTTCAACCCCTCATGCCGAGGTGGATTGCTTGAGCCGCAGGAAGCTGGGGGGAACTACAGGAATATCCAGCAGCAGAGGCCCAGCCATGCCCAGGTCAGTTATGACCGATCCAGGGGGTTCTGTGCTCAGCACAGGGGAGAGCAGCAGCTGCACTTCCGAAGGCTCCGCTGTCCCGCTCAGAACCGAAGGCGCAGCGAACGCAGCCTCTGCCCCCGGGCAGGTGGATCCCACCGCCTCCCTCACCCGGCCCTTTGGCAGAGAGAGCCAGACCGCGCTGGCGCCGCGGGGCACCGGGGCAGCGGCCGCTGCCCGAGGGCGCCGCGCAGCCGGCGATTCCCGGGACACGGCCCTTCCTGGGAAGGGACCGGCGGGGCCGGCCCAGCCCGGCCGGAACAAAGGGGCGGCGGCGCGGGGCACCCCGCGGCCGGAGGCGGCCCCGGGGCCTGGGCCCGTTCGCGCGGGTCGGGCAGAGGCCGCATCCCCCCCCCTCCCGGGCCGCGACCCCCGGAAGGCGCGGGCGGAGCCAGCGCTGCAGGGACTCACCCGGCCCGGGGGGCCTTCCTGGCCGCGGGCGGCGTCTCGGCGGCGGGCTGCTCGGCGGCGGGCCGCGCCCCGGGGCTGCTCCGCCGGCGTCGGGGATACTCGGCCTTACGGCGGCGGGACGCGGCGGCGGCGGCTGCAGCTCCCCCCGCGGCCGAAGCGGCGCGGCCGCGCTCCCGGCCGCCCCTCAGCACCCGGCTGCCGCCGGACTCCTCCCCCTGATCGACGGCGGGCGGCGGCGGCGGACGGCGGCGGCCCGAAGCCGGCGGTCGGTCTGCGGCGGGCGGCGGTCCCGGGGCGGGCGGCGGCTCGGCGGCGGCGCCCCCCGGCTGCTCGGTGCCCGCCGGCATCGGGGCGGCGGCGGCGGCGGGGCCGGGACGGCCGCGCTCCACCCTCGGCCGGGCACGCCCGCCCCCGCCGCCCACGGCCAATCAGCGGCCGCCGCCCGCCTTCACGCGCGGCCCCTGCGCCCCGCCCCCTGCCCGCGACCACCAATCCGCGGGCGGGACTCGGGGGACGGCCCTGCCCCTCAGGCCCCAGTGCCCCCGCCCGCCGCGCTCACTCCTTTCCCCGCCGCTCTCGCGCCGCCTGGCCAATGGGCGACCCGATCGGGGCGGGGCCCGCCCCCCCACCGCTGAGCGACCAATCAGCGCGCTGCTCCCGCGCGCGCCCCGGACTCGCGCCGCCTCTCGCGCAGGCGCTGCCACGGCCGCTGCGCTCGCGCTCCCGCTCCCCCCCCGGCCGGCCCCGCTCGGCGCCCACTCGAGCGCGGCCCCCGCGGCCGCCGCCCCGCAGGCCCCTCCGCCCGGACCGCCCGTCCGCCGCCGAGCCGCCGCCCAGGCCCCGGCTCCGCAGGGCTCCCTACCGCCGCCGCTGCCTGCGCCCCCTCCGCCTGCCCCGGGCCCCTTTGCCCCTCGGGCGAGGCCTGGCAGGGGAAGCCGTTCGCCGCCTCGCCCCACGCGCCTGCTCCGTGCCGCGGGGCTGCGGCGCCACCCGTAGTACCGGCGGGGCCTGGCGGCCGGGCCGCTTTTTGCTACCGCTTCTCCTTTAAGAAAAAAAAAAACGCCCCGTCGGGCGGCGGGTGAAAGTCGGTGACAAAATGGTGGCCGGCGCAAGGGGGGCGGGGCACACAGCCCTGGCCCCGCCCGCTTCCGTCCCGCGGCCGCGCATGCGCGGGGCCTGCCGGGAGTTGTAGTTCCACCGGAGCTGAGGGAGCGCCCGTTCCCCGTTTCCGGCTGCGTCTCCGCCGCGAACGGCGCTGGGGCAGGAACCCCGGGAGCGGCTGTGCGGGGACACCCGCTCCCGTGGTCTCCAAGGCCCGAGTTCCCCCCCAAAAACAACTCCAGCAACGCCTGACTGTCCCACAGGAACTGCACTAACACATTGAACCCACACAAAACCCCAAAACTTCGCCCCCGCTGACGCTAAAGGCGCCACCCGGGAGCGGGTTTGCTCATGGTCGCCACTCTGTCCCCTTCCCTGCTGTCCCTTGCTCGGCTTTTGGACCGAGCAAGATGTGACACCAGGCCAGGACCTTGGGGAGCAGGACTGGGGTGTGCTCTGGAGAGGAGGGTTTGGCCGATCTTACCCAGTGCTTCATGACGGGAGAACAAAGGGTGACACTTCCCGAGAACAAGGTGCTCCTCATCCTCCCTCGGGAGACAAAAAGCAAAAATCACCGGGGTTCAAAGAGCCCGCAGTGATGAGCTGGAAAATCTTGTTTGCTGAACTGGTTCCCAGCAGTGAGAGGGCTCCGAGCGCCTGCTGCTCCCTTCTGCTTCTGCATTTCAAATCCTTTCTGCTTCTGCATTTCAAGTCCTGAGCTCTGCCATGTTCCTAGAAAACAAAAGTGTGTCCAACAATTCCTGAGAGTGTGCTAATAAACCCCCCCCTCACTGTGGAGAGCCACGTTCTCCTGACCCAGACACTGGGAAGGAGGAGAATGTCCTTGCATTAAAGAAAACCTCGGGGTCCTTGCACAGGGATTCCTCCTGTGTCCCTGCTTTTTGTCAGCCCCGTGCCAACCTGTCCCTGCCATTGTCATGACCGATTCCCCCTCTGCAGGCAAGGCTGGGGTCACTTAATTCCTGTTGGAAAGGGGAGCAGAGCTCAGGGCACGGCACACTCAGCCTCTGGCCTCTGGGTTCTGTAAGGACAAGTTTTGAATTATTCCAGCTCCAGATGCTCGTGTGCACTCGGGCTCACACATCACTAAATCACTGAGAAAGCTAAAAATAGCCCAAAACCTTCCGCAGGCAGGAAGGTTCTGTGGAGTGCAGAAAGGCAAGGCCTGGCACCAGGATCCACGGCCAGGCAGCCCCAGCAGTGACAGCAGCAGCGCCTCCTCTGGGCTTTGGGGGGCTCTCAGCATTCCTGGCCTGAAACAGCCCGGACACTGCGGGTTGGTGGCCCCGGGGCCTTTTCCTGAGGCGGGGCTGGCCTGGATGTCCCTGCTGTGAGCAGGCGACAAAATGGAGTCAGGAATGAAGTGACCCTGAGGTGGCAGCTGAGGGGCTCAGCTCCAGCCTGTCCCACCCGTGGGGGCTCAGGGGTGCCCAGGAGCGGGGCAGGGCAGGGCCAGCCTGACCTCTGTGGGTGCTGGATGGAGTCTGTGGCCCTCAGCCTTTGCTCCCGAGGTTTTTGTGGCTGGGCTAAAGAGGAGCCAAGCCAGGACCTGGTGACACCTTGTCAGGGCTGGTGGCCAAGGTGACAGAGGTGTTGTTGGTCACCCACCAGGTGCTGCCTCCTCCAAACAGCCAAACAAGAGCCCAAAGCACACACCAAGCCATGTGCACCCACCTCTGGCATTAACATCTCCCAGTCCCTTGGACCTGTTTCCACATCCACTGCCTGCTCCCAGCAGTGCCAGGAGATTTCTCTGCCAAAAAGGGATTTGCTGTTACCTGGGAATCCATGATGAGGCTCCAGAAGTGTCCCCCAAAGGCAAGGCTCTGCTGGAAGGTGACAGCACTGCTCCATCATGCTGCCACAAATCCATTTCCACCCAGCACAGGGACACCATTCCTTGTCTCGTGTGGCTGGTGGCTTCTGCACAGGGCCTGGCTCAGCAGGACATCCACGTCCTGGCTCCTGGAGCTCCTTGGGCAGCCCCTAGGCCAGTTTCTCCCCCCTGCAGCCCCAGCCTGGGCTGTTTGTGGCTGCCTGTGCCCCAGCTGTGCCCGTCACACGTGGTGTGTGCAGCCCACAGAGGAAACCCTGGGTGACAAACCCCGGCGCGGGGGGCGGAGGCGAGACCGGAACAGAGCCAGCGCAGCCTCCGCTGCCATCGCAGCACCTCGGGGGGCTGCCCCTGCCCTGGGACCCCACACCGAGGCAGGATGGAGGATTTGGGTAAGTTGGGCCTCTCCAGAGCTCATCCCGCAGCCAGGCCTGGCTTGGGGTCACATTTTTGGCAAGTCTGGGGAGCCTCTTCCTTCCTGTACCTCAGGGCCGGGAGGGGATGACGCTGAGGGGCAGCCCTGGAGCCCTGCTCCCTCCTGTGCCTCCCCCACCCCAAGGGAACGATGGGGTCGGTGGTCGAGCGAGCACTTGGCCAAAAATGGAGCCATCCTGAGAGCAGGAAATGGGCTGAGGCAGCGCCACAACCCTGGCTGCACCCAGCGGGAGCTGGGAGCCATCCCTGCCCTGGGCTGGGAGCTGGGCTCAGGGGAGCAGCCACACTGCTGGGGGCACCCCCTGTTCCCAGTGTCAGGGACAGCCAGGGCAGGGGGGTGAAAGAGGAAAGGGAAAGTGCTCGGCCCACCTTGGGGGAAGTGATGCTCTGGACACACAGGATGGGCCCAGGGTGAGCTTTTCCCTGCCAGGGCTCAATGCAGGACTGGCAGAGGTTTCTTTGCTGGCCTGGGATGGTGTGAGGAGGCAGGACTCTGCCCCACTCTCACTCCTTGGGAAGGTGGGCACATCCTGCACTGGGATGGGGGCCTCAGGGAGGTTGCTCAGGGCCCCTCAGGGCGGGCAGCTGGCCAGCAGGACCTGCTGTGACACTCCTTTTGCTCCTGAGATTTTGGGAGTGGTACAAGACCGCAGGGTGGGCAGCTGGTGGCTGTGGGGCCTGACCTGGGTGTCTCTGTGCAGATGCTTTGCTGGAAGAGCTGGAGCAGAGCTCCTGCCTGGCCTCCAAGGACCGTGCACTGCAGGGACCAAGCTCCTGCCAGGATGCCCAGCATGGTGCCCCAAAGGTAATGCCTGGGCACAGAGATCCCCCAGCTCATGATGGGGCGGTGGAGCTGGGCAGGGGAAGCTGCCAGGGGAGCACCCTGAGGGCTCTGCCACAAGGGTTTGTCCTTTCAGGTGCCACTGCCACCTCGAGCTCAGCCTCCAGGAGAAGGTTTGGATTCAGTGTACAGGTAAAAACAGCCATGGGAGGGCAAAGCCACCTGGGGCTGTCTGTTCCTTGCTGGGATCTGCCGTGCAGGGTCACCTGGGACAGACTGTATCCTGCAAACCTGCAGTGTTCCCTGTGGTGGCCTGTGGGAAAGGGCTGTGTGGGCAGGGGTGGAGGGTCCTGACTTTGGGGTGGACACACAGCATCTCCCCTCTCTGCCATGCCCAGCACCCCTGCGCCGGTCCCAAAGCCGCTGCTCCCCTCAGCCCCGCACACGGAGGCCGCTCGGCAGCTGGATGAGCTCCTGGCCGACCTGGGCCACACGCAGAGCAAGGTGAGCCTTGGCCCTGGGGCACCGGGCTGGGGCTTTGGCCCTCACCCAGACCTCACCGTGCTCCTTCCCAACAGCTGGCAGCTGCAGGGCAGGGAGCCGGGGTGCCCACGGAGTCCTCGCTGGACAACATGCTGGACAGCCTCACGCGGGACCTGCAGGAGCTGGGAATCATGGCCGCGCCCGCCGGCATCTGCGCCTCCTGCCGCAAGCCCATCGCTGGCAAGGTGAGCCCTCACTGCCAGCCTGGCACCCCCGGGCATCCCCTGGAAACGCCCTCACAGCCTCTGTGCCTCCTCCTCGCAGGTGCTCACAGCCCTGGGCAAAACCTGGCACCCCGAGCACTTCACCTGTGCCCGCTGCGGGCAGGAGCTGGACAAGGGGCCCTTCTTCGAGCAGGGCGGGCGGGCGTTCTGCGAGGAGGATTATCACCAGGCCTTCTCCCCGCGCTGCGCCTACTGCGCCGGCCCCATCCGCGAGGTGAGGGAGGGAGGGAGGGAAGGAGGGACGGAGGGACCCACCCCCAACCTGAACTGATCTCCAGCATCCCCATATGCAAGTAGAGTTTCAACCAAAACATTAGACCGTGACTCTAAAGATAGAAGTTAAACCCTTCTTACCTGCCGAGGAGAGGTAAAAGCAGCGAGAATTGCTAGCGCTTGTATCTGAGTATAAAACCTCAGTCTCCTTACTTTCAAAGGATAACAGTAATCCAATGGTTTTAGGAGCCACTCATCTTGGTGCAACTCCAAGTGAAAGTAATGGACCTCTCACTAGTCCTAAACACATTCATACTCTTAACCCTAGTAACCCTCTCCACCCCCATCCTATTTCCACTTCTATCCAACAACCTCAAGAACACCCTCAACACAATTACAAACACAGTCAAAACCTCCTTCTTAATCAGCCTAATCCCAATAACAATCTACATCCACTCCAGAACAGAAAACCTCACCTCCTTCTGAGAATGAAAATTCATTATAAACTTCAAAATCCCCATCAGTTAAAAACAGATTTCTACTCCCTTACCTTCTTCCCTATCACACTGTTCATATCATGATCTATCCTACAATTTGCAACATGATATATGGCCTCGGACCCCTACATTACAAAATTTTTCACCTACCATTCTTCCTAATCGCCATATTCATCCTAATCATTGTCAGCAATTGCCCTGTTTGTCCTGTGCCCCGCCTCCCCCCAGCCCCTCACCTCAGCTTTTCCTGCAGAAAGTCCTCACGGCCCTGGACCAGACCTGGCACCCCGAGCACTTCTTCTGCGCCCACTGTGGGAAGGTGTTTGGAGATGAGGGTATGTGCCAGGGAACAGGGGTGGGGGTCCTGCCCCCATCCCAGGTATCCCTGCTCTTGCACTTATCACCCCATCCAAGAGCTCCCCTCAGTCTTTCCCTTGCCTCCTGTCCTGGGTACCACCGTGTCCATGTCCCACTGTCCCCAGTGTGAGCCATCCCCACGTGGGTGCCCATCCCAATCCCCTCCCCGCAGGGTTCCTGGAGCGCAATGGGAAGCCGTACTGCCACCAGGACTTCCTGGCCATGTTTGCCCCCAAATGCCAGGGCTGTGAGCGCCCTGTCATTGACAACTACCTGTCAGCCCTGCAGGGTGTCTGGCACGCCGAGTGCTTCGTGTGCACGGTGAGTGGGACGGCGGGGATGGATGCAGGTACTGGGGGTGTTCGAGGGCCACGCCAGCCTTCCCCTCTCCTTCCCCCAGGAGTGCCTGACTGGCTTCACCGGCGGCTCCTTCTTCGAGCTGGAGGGGAGGCCCTACTGCGAGCTGCACTTCCACCAGCGGCAGGGCACCATCTGCCACGGCTGCGGCCGCCCCGTCAGCGGGCGCTGCATCACGGCCGCGGGGCGCAGGTACCACCCCGAGCACTTCATCTGCTCCTACTGCCTGGGCCGGCTGCACAAGGGCACCTTCTGCGAGCGCGGCGACAAGATGTACTGCCAGCCCTGCCACGACAAGCTCTTCCTCTGAGCCCCAGGTGCCCAGCACAGCCCCCCTGCCTGGATGGCCCCAACATCAACATGCCTGGCACCGTATCTGCTGACCCAAACGCACCTCACATCCCACCCATCAACATGCCTGGAGCTGGTCCCGCTCAGCCAACTGTCCCCAGCCTTGTGTCTGCCAAGCCAGGCATCATTCCTTGCCCCCCTCCCTGCAAGACATCCCTGGCACTGCTCCCTGGACCTGACGCAATAAAATACCCGGTACTGCCCTCTCTCTGCTTACTGGTGGCTTTGGGGACAAGGGTGCAAGGCAAGGTGGGAGGGCTGGAAAATACCACAGGGTTTGTCACAAAGTGACACCTCTGGGAGCCATGGAGATCAGCACCACTCCTGGAAAGAGCTGCTGGGTCCAGCAGCAAAGCCAGAAAGACCAAAGGGGCAGGCACACATCACACTTTAAAAACTTTATTTATATAAAAAAATCATTTTGTTTTAAAAGCGTTACAAGAGTGTGCACAGGAATCAGACAAGGAACGGCTTGGCGCTTCCCCCTCCCCACCTCCTTGGGCCCCCTCCCCACCAGGGCCAAGGAGGAGAGAAGGGGGATGCTGTTTTTTGGTTCATTTGGAATTAAAAATTAAAAAAGAATTAGTGTTTTACATATTTAAAGGAAAAGAGAAGAGTTAGATCCCAGAACAAATCCCAACTGAGCTGAGGTGGGGCTGGAAGCAGGGCAGGCCCAGCCGGAGCTGGGGGGAAGTGGGGCAGGGCAAGGCACCAGCTCTGCCCCTGCCACCTCCCCGTGCCCCGAGAGCCCACCCTGGGGGAGCCCCGGGCTGGGAGGGCTCCTGCTCCAGTTTGCAGCCTCCTACAGAGACTTCCAGTTGCACAGGGAGCCCCAGGGCTCCCTAAAAGATCACAGCACATGGATGTGCCCCAGCACCACAGCCAGAGGAGGAGGAGGAGGAGGAGGAGCACATCCCAACTCCCGAGGCAGCCCAGGCCAGGATGCAGATGAGCACCCCGCACCCTCTCAGCGAGGGCAGGGGGGGTGGGCTCCCCCCAAAAGAGGCTCCCAGCCCCACTGCAGACAGGTAAGGCTCCCAGCCGGGAAGGGAAGAGCTCAGCCCTGCCGGAAGGCCAGGAAACTCCCCTTTCCCAGGGAAGCAGCTGGACAGTACGATTCAAAGAGCTATTTCACAGTGGCAAAAGAAAGGCACGTGTCAAGATAAAGTCAGCGGGGCAGCGCCGCGGGATCCCGGCTCCAGGTGCCCGGCACAGTGCGCCCCGAGACGCCTGCCCTCCCCAAAACCCTGCTGGCATCTCCTCCCTCCGCGGGGACCCTGGCTCATGCCCCAGCACTGACCTCCTTCCTCACAGAAGGATCCTCCTCACACAGACACTGGGTGGGAGCCAGGGCCCCATCCAGACCCCTCTGCAGGATCCAGAGCTGGATCTCCCTTCCCATGCCCCCAAAGCCTCATCTAGAGCAAAGCAAGAGACGTTATTGCTGGTTTTCCTTCCCCTGGCCCCTGTGCCTCCAGCCCCTGGACCCTGGTCCTGCATCCCCCTCAGGGAGGAGGGATGCTCCTGCTGTCCCCATGGCGCTGGTTGAAGAGTGATCCCACACGAAAAAATATATCCTATAGGCAACAAAACCAAACCAAAAACAAGGCGGCGGCGAGTGAGGTCCCAGTCCTTGTCCCTGCAAGACGCCTCGGAGCAGGGGGAAGGCGTGGGAGAGAAGGCAGCTCCTGGTCAAGGCAGAGATCCGAGTCCTTGTGCAGCATCCACGCCGGCTGATCCGGCAGAGTCAGGCAGGAAGGTTTTACTCTCGGGAGGAAGGAGGTGGTGGAGGACGGGAGGAGGAGTTCTCAGTGGTGGTGTCCCAGAACAGGGAGGTGCAGCGGCCCGGAGGAGACCGAGTGGCCCGGGCTGCCCTGGGGACCCGGCCCAGGCGTTTGGCTGGATGGTTGGCACAGAGAGTCCAGCAAAATTCCAACAATAAGACAAGGTAAAAGTCGGTCCATTCCATCATGAAGAGTTATATATTTATATATATAATATATTATCAACCCAAATGGAACAGAGGCAGGGAGGCCAGCTAGATCTTCTGCTGTAGAGAGATAGAGAGGGACAAGTGTTAAGGCTGGAGTAGGGGTGAGGGCGGAGGCAGGATCACAGCACCAGTGATTGCAGCAGCAGCGATTGGAGCAGGATTTGGCTGGCCAAGCCCCCCTAAGAGCACAGCAGGATCTGTCACCACTGTCAGATTGGGCAGGACACCGTGGGACATACCGACACGGGGGAGGGCACAGCAGCATCTTCCTCCTCCTCCTCCTCCTCTACCTCAGGCTGCGACTCCTGCCCCTCCTCCTGCTGCAGACACATGCGGTTAGTAGGGGCCATGGCATGGGGGGTGTTAGTTGTGGGAGCCCAGCTCTCCCCTCCTCTGGCAGACAGGACAGTGATGTGGCATTTCCTGCACCCATCCATCCCACAGTTCCCGAGTTAAAGAGAGCTGCTCACCATTAACGGCGCTGCCTTCACCGGATCCATCTCCCCGAGGTCACCGGATCGGTCCAGCGTCCTGCTGTGGTCCCTCTCGTTGAGTGTGGAATAGTTGTCTGGAGCAGGAGAGGGGACACTCAGTCAGTTGTGTCACCTCCACAGGGGGCTGCACCACCCCCGCAGGAGATGCGCACTCTGCCCTGCTCCCCCCATACCGAGAGGGAGCCCCTCTCCTACCTGGTCCCATGTTGCTCATCTGGATCTCCTCCCGGGAGGATTTCTTGTCTACAAGCACAGGAAAGCACATCAGGAACAGTTCCTGCAGTCAGGAGCTGCAGAGGAACTACTCCCTGCCCCACCTGGGGGAGCCCAGGCCCAGCTGCAGCTCTGTGACCCAAGGACCTACAGTGCCAGCCCCAAGAAGCCATCTAAGGCCCAAAGTGATGGCCAGAAAAGCCACCCAAGGCCCATACTAATCATACTAATGGCCCTGTGTGAGCAGCTGAGGCTGCCAGGGAAGCCACAGCTGAAGAGCAAAGGAGAGGACAACCAGCTGCCCCACAAGGCAGAGGGATGATGGCAGGCACTGGTGCTGAAGGCAAGCACATACCTGTTTTTTGGTTCCTGTCAATGAGAGGCAAGGTGCTGTCATCAAAGGAGTTGCCTCCCTGGGTCCGAGAGGCATTGCTCAGGTTCACCTACAGCAACAGACAGTGACCACTCAGATCCTGGGCCCAGAGGTTCCTTCCTCATCAGCACATTCCAGCCCTCCAGCACCAGCACAAACCCAGGAACCCTCCCACAGCCCTTGAGTAAGGGCCCAAAGTAAGCAGAAGGTGCTGAAGCCCCCACTGCACCCCCAACAGAGTGGGGTCCTGCCTGGACTGGGGCAGTGCCTGGCCCTCCAGTTTTTGGGAAGGAAACAGCCTGGGAGAATCCTGTTCTTCAACACTGTCACAGCAGCACTCAAGAGTGATAAAATCCCTGCCTCATGCTCATGTGGGACACAGGGCACGACACTTTACAGAGTGCTCCTAGCAGAGACTTCCTGCTGGCCATTGGCTGAAAAACAGCACAGGGACACCTCTGTGGGTGCCCAGTGCCACCAGCAAGGTGAAGAGCCACAGGCCAGTACTGCCAAGCTCCAGGAACATCCCTCTCCCTACTGCAGGATCCCACCTACCACCCTGGCCACCACAGGGCATCCCCACACCTGGAAATCTGACTTCTTCCAGCCTTCCTTCTCAAGGGGCTTCCGCAGCTCCTTATAGCCCCAGACTGTCTGCAAGACGAGGGCGGCTGCCCGAACTTCTCTCTCTGAGCGGTTCCTAGAAAGAGGTGAAGGAAGAGATGTTTGGAAACCCAGAGAAAGTGAGGCCTCTTTCCACCCCTGGCATCATCTTTTGAGCAGAGCTTACCCAGATTTGTTGATCAGCACAAGCTTCTCAATCCCCTGCGTTTCCCGGAGCTTTTTGGCCGCCTCGAGGTTGTCCACAATCACTTCATTGATGGTGTTGAGGATTGACACCACTGTGTCCTCAGAGAGGTTTTTGGCAGGGCTCTGCTGGCCTCCAGGCAGGTTCTTCACTAGGTTGGGGATGGCATGTTTGCCTGGGAAGGATAAAGAGCTGGGTGTGAGCAAGCAGGGAACAGGTCTGAAGGGAAAACCACTGACAGGGGGCCCGTTTTGCTGTTCTCTCTCTGCGGAGCTCAGCAGACAGAGGCTGGGCTGATGCTGTGCCCACACACTTCCCCAGGAGCCAAGAGGAGGAGGAGGAAGCTCCTGCCCAGCCTGCATGGATACGGGGAGCATGCCATCCTCACCGATGAGCTCCTTGTTGCGCAGGTCCACGGCCAGGTTGCGCAGGGCGCCGGACGCCGCTTTCACCACGCGCTCGCTGTCGTGGGGCAGGAGGTCGGCGATGGCGGAGAGCCCCTTCTCCTGGCGCAGGGCTGAGCGGATGTACCGGCCATACTGCGGGGAGGCACGGGGCCACCGTGTCACCCGGGGCTGGGGACACCGCTGCCAGCCCCACCGTGGCGTTCCCAGCTCCCCGGGCACTCACCGTCCAGCTGCCAGCGCACAGGTTCTGGATGGCTCCTGCTGAAGCCTCCAGGATGGCGGGAGTCTTGCTTTCCTTCAGGAGGGAGATGTATATCCGCACCACTTCTGGCTGGAAGAGGAGCTCGTAGCCTGCCAGGAGGACATGGGTAGGGAGGCTTTATCCAAGGGCTCTGCTAGTGTCTGCCTAATCCAAAGGGGCACTGCTGGGCAGACGAAGCTGGAAGTTTCTACCCAGGCTCCTAGAGGGTGGGATCCTTGGCACAGAGAGAGCCAGGCTGCCCCAGGGTACCAGAAACCTCAGCCACTGCTTGGTATGGGGCTGTGATTCACACTTGTCCCCAGAGGCTTCTGGCAATGACCCTTCCTCATCCTCATGGCTGGGGAACAATTTAAAACAGAGATTTTAGCTTTAACTCATGCCTGCTCTTCATGCCCAGGAGTGAAGAGCAGGCACGAAGACAACTGTGCTGGCAGGTCTGAGACCACCACAGAGGGCTGTGTCACTGTGCTGTCCCTCAGCCCCTGGGGCAGTATTTCCCTCTGGAGCCTGTCCTGAGCCTGCTGACCTCATCCATGCACAAGATTTTCACAAGTGCTGGCAGAGCTCATGTTAACAGGGCCTTGGGCATTCCTGCTCCAAACCCTACTTCTGTCCACTGGAGAGGCTCACTTGCTCACATCCCCGGCTGCTGCCCTGACACCCAGGTTCTATATAATCACTCAAGGAGCATACCTTTGGCTGGAGTTGTTCTTTTGGGAAAATCCACTGTGTCGGCTCCAGGGTCTTCTGGGAGCTTTTTACCTTCAAAGGGCAAGTGGAGAGGTGTGAGACTCTTCCCCACCTGCCTTGGCCCAACAGCTCTTTGCCACTTGCAGGAGCAAGCCCAGAGGCGAGCTGAAGCCAAGCGACCAGCGTGTGGCAGGAGGGGACACTGGGGACATTAGCCACACTGCAGGCAGAATATGCCCAGCTGGGGAGGGGGGCAAAGAGAGCTGGAGAAAGCACCCAATTAAACCATGGAAAAAGTAAAACCAAGAGCGCACTCACCTCTGGAGAACCACTCGTCTATTGGTGAGGCGGAGAGAAGGACAGGAGAGAGGGGAGGCAGGAGGAGAGAAGCACCGACAGCGTCATGGGGCAGATCATTTGGCAAGAAAGCAAAGGGAAGGGGAAGGGGCAACACAGGAGAAAAGGGAAGGCGTGGAATTAGTGGACATGTACCCGTCACCATCCCGCCACCACAGACACCCACCACAGCTTGAGTCAAACGCTTTGGGCAAGCCAAGCAACAGCTCCCAGAGCCAGGGAAGCAGGGATCACTGCGCCTCCAGAGAAAGCTGCCCTTCAGGCTTCACATGAAATGCCCGAGTACAAGCACAAAGGCCCCAGACCACCCTCAACACCTGTCTCTGCTCCCCTCCCTCCCCTCCCTGCTGCTGGCACACGAACCTTTGCCCTTCTTGGCCCCGAAGCAGCTGGCATTGTGGGGCCCAGCGTTGTTGGCAGGGACAAGGGGCGTCTCCTGGTAGCGCTCGGCGTGAGGGATCTCACGGTGGACTTGGTAGGACAGGTTCCTCAGCAGGCACACACAGTTCTCCACCAGCTGGGGAGAGAACCAGAGTGCCTGAATCAGAGACAGGGAGCAGCACTCCAGGTCTGTGAGCGAGGGCCTGGCCCAGCCTTCAGCTCAAGGAAAATTCAAGCCAAGACCTTATCCAGGCTGATCAGGAAGCCCTGAGTCAGGTGACAGTGGCGTGGGGATGAGTGACACAATCAGGCTCCTGTTGGAGGGCCAACATTCCAACCCCAACTGCAGGCTGAGTGCCAGACACCTCCTGGTCCAAGAGTGCCAGGTGCACCCCACGCAGGCTCTCCCTTTCCCAACACCAATCCTGCTGTGGTACCTTGCTGTCCGAGTCCTTCTGGCCAATCTCAGACTGCACAATGTAGATCAGGGCGTCCACCAACCCGTCACATTCCCGCAGCTTCCGACGGGCCTCGCTCCGCTCCGAGCTCACATTCCTGGCAGGCAGAAGAGAACCCTCATGGGAGAGACAGCTGAGGGCAGGCAAGGGACAGCCCACACCCCACACAGCTCCAGAGAAAACAGCTTCTGTATGTAGCTCCCCTCACTGAGGGTAAACGCCTCCAAACTCAAGGCCTGCACCACCAGCAGCTGTCTTATGAGAGCAGCTGCTCCACAGTCCCCTGCAAGTGCCAGAACAGCCCAGAAGGAGTGTGGCAGCCCAAAGCGAGGCCAGTGCTCTGCCAGACCCATACCTAAGGCAGCCAGCGGTGTTGGTGAGCACCGACTCCCACTCTATATGGCGGGGTTTGGAATCCTCGTTGGGCTCCCGCTCCCAGCCGGAGCGGGGAATGACCACCTCATCGGTCAGGGCATGCAGCGCGTGATCCACAATGGCCATCTTGATGGAGTCGTGCGAGGACAGGTTCCACAGCGTCCCTGCAAGGCCACAAGCGGAAGGTGAGCACTCGGCCCCTGACCACAGACCCCACCCCAGATGCCAGCCTGCGCTGCCCTCCCTGGAGCCACTACCTGTGATGACCTCGGTGAGGTCCATGTCGTGGGCCTTGCGCAGCAGGCGCACCAGCGCGGGCACCCCGTCGCAGTTCTTGATGGCGATCTTGTTGTCCTGGTCCTTGCCGAAGGAGATGTTCTTGAGAGCCCCGCAGGCGCCGTAGTGCACCTCCTTCTTGGGGTGGTCCAGCAGCCCCACGAGCACGGGGATGCCCTTCAGCCGCCGCACCTCCGTCTTCACCTTGTCGTTGCGGTAGCACAGGTGCTGCAGGTAGGCGGCCGCGTTGGACTTGACGGCGTCCAGGCGGAAGCTCAGCATGGCGATGACCTCCGGCAGCTCCGGCTGGCGCCAGTTCCCCGGGGCCGGGGCCCCTTTCCGCAGGCTGTCCAGGCTGGCCAGGCTGCCCCGCTCGTGCTGCGCCAGCGGGGCCCAGTAGTACCGGTCGGGGGCCACCTCATCCACCAGCATGTCTTCATAACTCCTAGGAGAGAGGGCAGAGGGCGTCTGAGCACAGTCCTGGAGCTGGGGGAGGCAGTGCCCCTTCCAGCCCACCAGAAGGGACGAAGCTGGATCTTGGTCTCTGACTCCTGCACAGGCAAGAGCCAGCCCCATAGGCAAGGTGTGCTGCTGTCCTGGGGACAGGCTGAGTTGGGCACCAAGAGCCACACAGGCTCCAGGTATCAACCTCGTGGCTCCCAGGGCAGGCCAGGGAAGAGCCACGGTGGTCCCAGACCCTGCACAGGCCAGGAACAGCTCATCCACAGACTGGCAGCACTGGGAATGAGCCCAAACAAGCACACAGAAGTTTAAAGTGTAACTACTGGCCTGCATGCCAAAGTAACATTTCCCACCCCCAGAACATACACCTCTCAAATCCCAGATTCTCCCATTTTTGCAGTCACTGGCACTACAATACTTCCCCCACTCAGACAGAGGAATCCAGTAGATTTCCAGCAGAAAGGGATGGGAAGGGACAGCTCGGTCATCCCTGCTGTGCCAGGGCACAGAGGACATTCAAGCAAGACCCAAGGAGAGGCTTGTACCTCCACTCCAGCTCACACCTGCTGCAGGAGCTGCTCGTCCACCTCTGGAGCTCCTGGATCACACACAGGCAGCTCCTGTCCCTGAATAGCCTGACAAGGACGGTGGCAAGGTCCTGCTGCTGCCATCACTTCCCTTCCTACAGCCTCTGGTACAGGACTCACACAAGCCACCAGCTTTAGAGTCACTTCCACAGTCACACAATCCTGGGCACTGTGGCACAGCCATGGTGTGCCAGCAGGCTGCCAGGCAGGCTTCCAGAGGTCCCAGTGGGGACATGACCCATGCCTGGCTGCTCAGAGGTGCTGAGGAGCAGCAGCACGAGGCTGGAGCGAGACACAGCCACCAACACCTTCCAACACAACTGGCAGCTGATCCCACTCCTGTGCCAAGACTCGCACTCCCCAAAAGGAGCTCCCGGCCCACTGCAGTGCTGGATCCCACCCTGCAATTGTGCAGGATCCCCTCCAGGCAAGATGGGGCAGGCAGGGAATGGGAAGGACCCTCTTCCCTGCAGAGAGGGAGCTCTGACAGAGCCCCAGAGCAGGGGCTGTTGCTCTCTGCAGCCGGTGGCAGCCAGCACGCACAGCGTCCCAGGCTGGAGGCGCTCCCTGGGCTCCGCGTGCCTGGCGAGCTGCCTCCCCAGAGGAAGTCGTTAACAGCCAGGCTCCTGCTCAAGACAAACATCTCTGAGGTGGGGGGACGCTGCTCTCCCTGTTCCCATTCCTGTGAGCTGGGCAGCCAGTGTGGACAGTAACTGAGAAGGTAGAGGACAAGCCAAGTTCAACAGCACATGGATTCCACAGATTGCTGTGATCTTTATCACTGCCCGGGGAGAGGGAGAGCTGGCTCAGGGGCCCCCCAACCCATCTTTCATACTCGGAGCCATTCCTACAACTGCAACAGAGCTGACCTTCTCCCTCTCTGTGACCCACATACCCCAGTCTCCCACCTGGCTGCAGTTCCTGCACTTGACTCCTGTAACCCCCTTCCTCCAGGACATGGAGGAGCAGGAGCACAGACACCTTCCTGCGCAGCAGAGAGGGCTCATAGTCTCAAAGGCCACACAGGACACAGCCCAGAGAAGTACACAAGCCAGAGCTTCTGTCTGGACAAGCAGCCAGGGGTTACTTGTGTAACCCCTTCCGCCCAACATGCTCTCTGATGGCCATGTGCTCAAAACTGCCAACACTGGCTTGTCCTGGGCTGCCCAAGGAGGAAGAGGCCTGGAGCAGCCCTGCCTGCCCTCCTCCAGCCGGCACAAGTTGCACAAAGCGAGGAGGCCAAGCAAATCCATCTGGGTGAGCAACTGCCCCGACTGGTTCACCACAGCCCAGAGCACTTGTGCTGGCACCAGCCACAAGGACAGACAAAGCTGCTCCTTCAGTCTCTCCAGCAGCTAGCATGGGTTTATAGTATGCACCTGGATCAGGCAGATCTCCACAGGGGCTGGCAAGACCCTCCTTTCCCCAGCTCTCTCCCTGTTGCCTCTGTTTTATGTCCCAGAATATTAGGTCATCTGTGCTAAGCCTTACCTGTCTGCCTGGGCCCACTCTGGGGCACTCAGGAGGTGCTGGCACAGTCCCTTCTCCATCTCCAGGACTCTGTCTCAGCCTCTTGCTCCATGCCACCTCACCACCCCCAGCACCTGCCCAAAGCCCTGCTGACAGCCCAGCCAGAAGCCAAGCACGAAGCAGTGCTTGTACAGGGACAGCCGGCACAAGAGACCAATGGGCAGGAGTCACGGCCTCAGGCAGGTGACATCCCGAATGCCTGGCAGGGCAGGAAGGACCAACAGGACCCTGCTCTGGCCTCTGAAGGCAGCATGGCCCAGCAAGCTGGAGGAGCAGCCATCACCACAGACACACAGGAGGGAGAAGCTGCTGCTGCTGCCAAACAGGTTGAGCAACTTCTCCCGCCCTGCCCTGCAGCAGGGTCGGGCTGTGCAGGAACCAAGCCCTGCTCACCCCAGCCTGGGCTAAGCTCCCCTTCCCGGGGCTGCTCTTGGCTTAGGGAGAGCACAATCATGGGACTGCAGCTGCTCCCGACACACAACCCACACAGGCACCGTTCCCAGAGGAATGTGCCACACTGGGCACACACAGCCCTGGTGGCACAGAGGGAAGGGCCTGGAGCTACATCCAGCTGCCCACTGGAACTCCTGGCTGCAGGACACCGGCTCAATTAGCACCCAGGTCTAACCACCAATTAAGCAGACAATTAGAAGCGGATGCAAGTTTTCTCCTGTGTGAGCCTCGTCTGACTCAGCTCACAGTGCTGTGTCCATGGTCCTCCTTCCTCCAAGGATAGTAAAGTTCAAGGGACCCAAGAGCACCCCAGAGACTCCAGTCACGTACCTGAGCCGCCGCCGAGCATCAGACGGGGTGCCCGCCCTCCTGGCCGTGCCATAGTCAGACATGAGCCCGTAGTCCACATCTTCGAA
Source organism: Melozone crissalis (assembly GCF_028551555.1). Taxonomy (NCBI): domain Eukaryota; kingdom Metazoa; phylum Chordata; class Aves; order Passeriformes; family Passerellidae; genus Melozone; species Melozone crissalis. Next base: position 3,948,730 of record NW_026535796.1, on the reverse strand, counting down.
GCCCACGCTGCGCTGGTCATCCTCCAGGCCGTAGGGCTCGGGGTGGAAGTGGTTGAGGTCCATGTTGCTGCCCCCGACGCGCACCTGGGGCTGGGGGCCGTAGATGTCCTGGCGGCTGGGGGCGCGGTAGGCGTCTATGGAGGGGCGGTAGCGCTCGTCGATGCGGGTGACGCGGGACAGGCTGCCGTAGCTGTGGTCGCTGCCCGGGTAGCCGTCCTCGTAGGGGCGGCCGTAGCCGTCGGGGTAGTGGTAGTTGCGAGGGAGGGTGGCCGTGCCCGCCTGGCCCAGGTAGCTGCCGGGGCCCCCGTTGCCGTTCTTGCGGAAGTTCCTGTCCATGGTCTGGACGTAGTTGCTGGTGACGGGGGACGTTTCCAAAGGCAGCCCGTCGGGCCCCACGGGCACTTGCTGCACCGTCCGGGTGGTCACGGTCTTCACCACCTTCTTCACCTGCAAGGGGTGACACACACGCAAGGCATGCTCACATCAAGAAACTCATCATGTCCCTGCGTTCCCAAATTCCCCTTCCAGCCCCGCGTTTTACTTCAGATACATTTCCCACCCTGTTTCAGCTCATGGCAGAGCACCCAGCCACCAGGGTCCCTCACCATGCCCTGTCCCTCCATGGTGTCCCCAGGCCCGTACCGTGGTCTCTGTACGCCGAGTTGTCCCATCATCTGATGTCTCCACAGACACGACCGACATGGCCCCTTCCGGGTCCTCCTCCATGGTGTACGTCTCCTCCACGATCTGGCCTGGGTCCTGCATCCTGGGGATTGTGCTGTACAAGAGGTGGCTGTGGTCCTGAGGGGAGAAAGCGACAGGCAGTCAGGCCCTGTCACCAACCTGGGCCTTCCTGGTGTCAGCTGGATGAGAGATCTTTCTTCACAGGGAGCCCTGATACCTTTTGGAAAAAGGTACCTTCAAGCCATGGTGGCCACACAAGGAGCCCAAATCACCCTCTCCCAGTTGGAATAGGGACACTGGGGCACTGTCCTGCACCTTCCCACAGCAAGCAGGCTGCCCACAGCCAGAGGGCTGAGCTCCCCCTACCTGTGGCCCGTTGAGCTTCAGATCTGAATATTTCTGCCTTTCCAGGTCAGCATCGCCCAGGAAACGTCCGTTCTGAAACACAGCAGGGCAGCAGGCCCATTACTACACTGATCTCCATCCTCACTTCTCTGCAGGGCTGAGCAGCCCATCTCATGCATCTGACAGAGACACCCACCATGCACCCCACGGGACCCCCAGAAGAGGAACAGCCTCCTCAGGGGTCTGTGCCACATGCAGCAAATCTCCTCTAGGTCAGCCTGGGCAAGAGTCGGAAGCCTGACAAACCAGCTCTCCCACACGCTCCTGATGGAATGGCCACAACCCTTCCCTGCCCCTGGCAGGGCCCTGGACACCTTCCACAGCTCCTGACACAGGAGTCACCAGTGACCCCAGAGGCCCCCACAGGCCTGAGAGAACCACACGGTGAGAGAATCTCAGGGTGTTGCTGTTTGACACTTGAACTCTGTCCACCCTGCCCCACAGATCCCTCCTGGCACCACCACCTTCCACAGCCAGAAAGGCACCTGGCTCCTGCACACCACCATGCACCAGCCCTCCGAACACCCCTCTCCAAGACTGAGCCTGAGAAAGTGAGGAGACGCCTCAAGCCAAGGAAGATGAAACCACATTTCCAGCCCTGTAGAGAAGATCTCTCCCCACCCTGGTTTGGCCATGTGGGGACAGAGAGAATCCAGGGATTTGCCCTTTGTCACACACAGAGGGAGACGCACACCCCAGCCTCAGCATCTCAGCTGCCCTCCAAGCAGCCGAGAGATGCCCTGGAACTGAACACAGCCAACCTCTGACCTTCCCAAAACCAGAGCAGAGCCGACCTGGCAGCAAGACCCTCCAGACTGGCACCTCCTCTCCTGAAACCTCTGTCTGCCAAGGGAGGTCTGCACACCCCCAGACCGACTCCAGTACACACCAGTGCCACGAGAACAGCCGGGCCCTCCTCCACCACCTCCCATATCCAAGGAGGGCTCCAGGAGGGGAGGCAGCTCCGGGGCTCCAGCAGCCTGTGCACGCCCCTGTGCCAAGGGGGTGTTTTACCTGGTGCCGCCGGGTGAGCGTGCCGTTGGCCAAGCCCGGGCCGGCGTCCTGAGGGGAGACCCGGACTCGCTCCAGCTGGGCCGAGACATGGCGCCGTTCCTCCTCCAGGGCCCGGGTCAGCTTCTCGAACTGTGCCTCCTGCTCCTTGACAGAGGCAAGGATGCTGGCGGTCGACTCCACCTCCGAGTCGTCCATGGGTGACGGGTGCCCAGGGTGGGCAGGGCGGGGGGCACGGGGAGGCACAAGCAGAGGCGGCTCGGTGTCAAGGTGAGGGTGGGAAAAATGAGCCAGAAGGGCAAGAGCCCCTCTCTTCACTGCACATGATTTTGGGGGAGGAAAGGAGGAGAGAAGAGCGGTCAGAAGAGACTGATTTCATTAAGACAGATTTTTTCAGAACAGGAAAAAAAAAAAATCTTATGGCATTAACACCCGCTCCCACCCATCACCAGAGAGCTGGCAAGAGGGTCCTGGAGCAGGACTCAGCTGCAAGCTGCCCCAGCATTAAAGCTTGGAAAAGTGGCACTGTGGGAACAGAAGGTCCCTCCAGCACAGCAAACAGCTGGGGCTGAGCCAGGTTTAGAAAAGCTGCTGTGGGCTGAGGGAACACCTCATGGGCAGGGAAAAGCTGCGGGCAGACAGTGCAGGAGAGGAGGGCATGTCCCCAGGGTGGGGCAGGGGACACTCCTGAAGAATGAGAAGTGACCCACATCCTACTGCTTCCTCCAGGGAAGGGCGGAGGGAGAGGGCCACGCTACTTATCTGCTCCCTCCTCCCTAGTACGGTAAGAGATGGGGAGACAGCCCTGGCTCCACAGCTCCTTCCCTAGCCAGGAAAGAGGATGGAATTAATCCTTTAGGGGGATCACATAAGCCCCTTTGACTGCTGCCAAAACTCACCACCCCCCAGGTATCCACCAGGGCTCTCCCTCCAAGGATCCTCAGCCCACAGACCTGGGGATGGGCTTTAGCCTGGAACCCTCCACCACCCCCGCTCAAAGGAGAACAGCAAGTGAGGCATAATCAACATTTTGGTACAGAAAAGCAATTTTCTTCCATACAGACCTGTCAGAGGAGGAAGCTCAGGTTTGATTGGCAAAGGCACGGGACAGCCAGGTCTAGACGCAGAGAGTCATGGGAGAAACAGCCCAGCCACCACAGTGAGGAAGCAGGAGGGAAGAGAGCTGCAGGGACAGCAGGAGCAGGTCAAAATCACACACAAGAAGCCCTAAACAGGAGGTAGGGCGGGCACGGAACTGGGAAACGGGCGCCTCTCTCCCACCCCCTCCCCTCTGAGGGATGGGTCTGGTCGGGCTGGTGGGGTGGCAAACACGGCACTGCTCCCACAACAGCCCCCCCAAGCTCCACGGAGACTCCAGCAGCCCTCACTGCTCCCTGTTCCCATCGACGGAGAAACGGCAGAGGCGGAGAGGAGTGGCCAGGGCTGAGCCTCCACCCCTCCCGCGCAGCCCGGCCGAGTCCCTGCAAGCCCGAGAGGTTTTCCCAAAGCTGTGCAGTCATGGCAGGCATGTGGGGACTCGCTCGAGCCGGGCAGGCAGCACAGAGGCTGCTTTCCCACGGTCTCCAGCAGCGGCTCTGCCCACTTCGCTCCCCGGTGCCACCGCCCCACAGGGCCGATAAGGACGACCCGGCGCTGAGAGCTCGCTCAGGCACCATCCCTGCTCCCACCACCTCCTGCAGCCCCTCCAGAACCATCCTGCAGCACCTGCTGGTGCACAGCAGCTCAGTAAAGTCTTCTGGTCTGTCAAACCCCTCCCCAGTCCTCCTGTGACTCTGCTCCCCAAAGCCTCCCTCGTGTCAGCCACGGTGGCACTGCCACCACAGAGCCTGGCCATGCAGGGTGGATGTTTTCCAAGTGCTTTGGAGGGCGCCCACAGCACGTTCCACCATCTGGTCACCGCCACTCTGTCATCTGCCTTCGTCAATAAAAAAATCCAGTTGCTCTACTTGTGCCCACGTGGTGCCCAGCAGGAGAAGGAGTGGTGGCACACCTGGCACACCCACCCCGGGGAGAACACAGCCCACCACTCTCCGGAGCCCAAACAAGCTTTTGGAGGCTCCCAAACATTACTCCTGGCTCATGCATGCAGCTTTCCACCCCTCCCACCTTGCAACAGGTACTCCCTGAGGTTTTTCCAACAGATCAGCTCCCCAAGCCTTGTATGGAAATGCAGGGACAGCTCTGACCCTTCCTTGCTGCTCCCCTGCCCTGTGGATTTGCAGGATTCTCCAAAGGAGAGGGTTGGTGCACCCAGAACAGTGCTGATACATCCCAACTCTCATCCACGAGTAACACTCCCTATCTCTGGTGGGCTACCACCCACTTTAAGCAGGGGCACAGATCCTCAGCCTTTCCAGGACCCACTGATGGAAAGGGAGAGGATCCTTGCCACATCCCAGTGTTGTCCAGCAGGACATAGCGCAGTCCTACCACTCCACACACCCTATGCAACTGCAGCATCCAAAATCCCAGCCAGCAGTCCCCCTGGCTTGCTGGGATTTGTTTCCAGAGTGGTATTTCAGCAAAGAAATACCCTTTAAAAGAGGGGAACTGTGGAGAAGCGATCCTCCACAACACGGCCTTGTCAAAGCAGCTGTGCTCCCTGGCCAGCCCTCAACTGTCCCAATGCAGAAGAGGCAGATTTTTAGGGGACAGGAGGGCAGAGGCTCCCTGAGTGCAAGGAGAGGCTTGGCTGGTCTGGTCTCATGAAGAGGATCTTGCCTGCAGCAAGTGCAGACCAGCAGGGTCTGGATCTGTGGGAAGCATGGACAGGATACAGGAGCCCCAGAAGATCCCCTTGGTCCCACACAGCCCACAGGGACACCCCAGCCCCAAATCCCCACCTCTGCACATTCCCTGGGAATGGGGCTGGGAAACATGGACACTAACAATGAAACTTGCAGGGCTGTTAGGGCCCCAGATAAGGGGCCAGAGCAGCTGTGAGGCTGTTTCCTTCCCGTCCCTTCCACAGGGAGTAAACACAACAGCAAGGGAAGGAACAGGACAGGTCCCGCACCCTGCAACTCCACTGGATGCTCCAGGAGGGGCCACCTGAGGGTCCCCCAGCAGGATCAGGCCATGTTAAACAGAGACTCAGTGCCAGGGGGCTGCACTCCCTACACAGCTGCCATTCCTGCCCTGAGCATGGGACACAGCTCCATGATGGGCAAGAAGTAGCAGCAGAACAGGGTCTCTCCCAGTTTTCCTCCACCACCAGGACAGACCAGCTCTCTCTAGTCTCGTTCCAGCCATTGTCTTCATCGATCTGGGATTAAAGACATAATTACAGAGAGGCAGTGCCAGGTCCAGAGAGGTCAGCAAGAGCTGTCTCCTCACACACAGCCAGCACCATCCCAGCTGGAGCACGGCCGTTCCCTGGGCTTGGCACACAAACCCCAAACTTCACCCTATATCCCCCAGCTGCGAGGAACCTGCCCCACACACAGGGATAGGGCCCCTTGACACGTCCCAATGCTGTCCTGGGCTCTCAGTGGCCATCTCTGGAATGAGACAGGGAGGGCAGGAAGGGGAGAGCCTCAGCTATGCATCCTGCTCCCTTCCAGCCAGTGAGCTACTCGTGACAGTGCAAAGCCAAGTACACAGGAACCCGCAAGGGTGAAATTCCAGGGATCGCTTTGCGCCCATTCCCCTCCTCCTCCCCTCAGCCTCTGAACATCCAACTACAGAGCATTCTTCAGAGCCAGACCCTGACCGGCTCTGAGGATGGCTCATGAAAGCCTTTTCATCATGAGAGAGGCACTTGCTGACACACCCGTTACTTAAAAACCCCAGCAAGCCAAAAATATTTCAGCTGGCTCAGTTCAGGGCAAACCAAAAAGCCCAAGGACAGAGCACACCCTGAGCAGCTTCACCCCAGGGGCAGAATCCTCTCTGTCCCCCCAGCAATCAGTAGGAGAGGATCCAGGGAACAATGCAGAGACCCAGCAAGTTTCACACCTCAATCGCCCTGGCTTTATCTCCCAACTTCCTGGCACCAACCCCACCCTGTGCTGTGCCCACAGGTCCCAAAACCAGAGCGGGTCCACTGGAGAGATGTCACAGTGTCCCCTTGCTGGCCAGGAAGCAGCTGCCAGCCCACCTACCTGTGTGCATGGAACTCCCCCACCACAATTTTCCCATCTGGATAAAGGCTTGGATACAGTCAGACAGGCACCCCAAACCCTGAGCCCTCCACAGCTCTTCTGCTGCAGCCAGCTGTGCCACAGCAGGTTCTTCCAAAACCTCTCACCCCAGCTTCTCCAGCACAAGTGCCTTCCCACAGAATAAATCCTTTGCCTGGAAAAACAAATTTCCAGGGCCAAACCACAGACATACCCACCTAGAGTTCACCTGCACCCTCCTCTGCCAGAGGATGGAGTCCAGGCCTTGAAGGCTCCCAACCAGGAGTGTTTTTGAAGGCTCCCAACCAGGAGTGTTTTTCTGGAGTCCGCCACAGAAAGATTAACCCCGGGGGCCCAGACTGAGCCAGCAGATGGGGAATTGTACTCCACAAGCCAGGGAAAATGGACAAGATCCAGCAGATAAGACCCAGACTGGAAGCTTGACAGGCAGCACCGCTGCAGCACAGGGGGATCTCCGGCACAGTCCTCTACGTGGATTTTTCCAACAATCTGCTCCAGCCCTGCCCCATGCCCTGAGTCCCTGGAGAGCTGTCACCCAAAGGTCTTGGGATCCCTGGGGCTAAGGCTGCTGCCTCAGCACAGAACACTCTGGGCAAAGTCCAACCCATGCACCTACAACGTCAGAATCTCCTCTGCCACATCATCCCCGCCCCAGCACCCTGCTAAGGGACACACCAGGTGCTCACGGCCATCATCCTGCTGCCACCAGGGAGGGGGAACAGAGCTGCATCAGCTCAGTCTGCCACATCCCAGCCCTTCACACAGCTTCACTGCTTGTCTGTGACCCCCAGACACCTGTCCAGCACATGGCAAGGTTTGTCACCATGGCCAGACACCCTTGGCAGCCCCCTACACCATGAAGCACGAGGACAGCCCTTCTCCAGCTCCAGAGTCAGGACGGACACAGCCCCTCATCCAGGCTGGCTGAGTCTCCGTGGGGCTCCTGGGCCTGACCCACCTGCCAGGCTGACAAAGAGGGATGCTCTTCCTGAGGAATTCTGCAATACAGTCCCCAGCTCCACTCCAATAACTGGCCTTTCTCTCTCAGCCTGAGGGCCTGAGGAGAGCCAGCAGGCTGCCCACTCTCGGAAAGCTCTCAGCACCAGATCCCATCCGAGAGCGAAAGAGGAAGCAACAAATTCTCCTGGTTCCAGCTGCCTATCATGATGCACTTAGGAAAAACAGAAACTCCATCAATAATTCAGGCCTGCAATTGTCCGAGCGCTTGCAGTGCACTGTCTCTGCACAGGCTCACAGCCCTGCTAATTCACTACAGGCTTCTGGTCAGTATCAATTACCTAAAAAATAAATGAGCCAGCATCCTTGGCATCTTTCCCCATGCCAAGCACAAGGTCCAGGCTCACACATCAACCCTCAGACTTCAGCCAGGCTGAAGCAGCAGGGCATGGGAGGGGAGACCACAGGCCAAGGCTCACCTGCTCCTGTGTCCAGCTCAGAACACCCACGGCCCTCAGGCCATTGGGGGAAGCAGGACAGCTGATGGTGGGCTCTAGATCTCATATCCTGGTGCAGGTGAAGGAGAGTTTTGGCTGTTTCTCTCCCAAGCCCAGAGGCAGGAAGGTGCCCACAGCCATCACCTCAGAGCAGCCCATCCTTGAGGGACCCCTGCCCAGGCTGACACATCTTTGCTGCCAGGTTGAGTGAGGCCCCTTGCTTCCACTCCCCAGGCTACCCTGGCCCTGCCAGAGCCTTCATCAGGGGAGAGGTTTCCCCACCTCCTGCCCTGGCCCCCAGGAGGGCTCTTCCTCCTGGCAGGTCACAGAGCACAGCGGACTTCGGCCAGGCTGGCATGCGGCCAGCAGCAGGTTGGACACCGCCTTGGGCGCTGCCTGCTGCGGCCCAGCCACACCTTCCCCGGGGGAGCCGTGCCCCAGGTGCCGGTCACGGCAGGAGCCCGGCGGGTGAACACCCAGCAGTGGCGCCGCGGGCAGGGACAGGCACGGAGCCGCTCCTCCTCCGCCCTTCACACCCAACTGGTTGGACTGGCAGCGGGATCGCCACCTGGCCTACCCCACCTGCCACCCCCAGTGCCAGGGATGGTGGCCACGTAGCCGGGATGGGTTGGGAAAGCCTCCCTTAGGAGAGAGGAGTCACCTGGAGATGCAAGCCGGGCGCAGATCGCACCTTATAAGGGAGCGGGCCGGCAGCCAGGGAGCAGGATGAGGAGGGAGCGATAAGGACAGGGTGGGGCTGCAGGGGAGGAAGCAGGAGCGTGGGTCGTCCCCTGAGCCAGGGCAGGGGGTTGAGAACGGAGATACCCATCGGGTCAGCAGGACGGGTCTGGACACAGCCGATGGTGGTTGTGAAACACGGGCAATCCCCTGGGGAAGGGATCTGTCCCTGGCTGCGCTGAGGTCACCGGACCGGTGCCACCCCAGCAGGGCGCAGAGTGAGGCAGCCGAGCACTGAGCAGGGCAGGGTCGGCTGTGGAGAGCCGGGATTGTTCTCCTGGAATGCCAGCAATCCTGCGGCGGGGCAGCTGTCCCTCCCAGGCACGCCGGGGGCCACTCGCCCCCCTGTGAGCACAGCCCAGGACACAGCATGCCAGGAGCTCCTTCCCTCCAGGAGGGCCGGGAAGCTGCCGACCCTCTGCACCGGCTGGATGGAGCACCATGGCGAGAGGAAGGGAGATGAGATTCCCTGGGCATTTGCAGGGAGGAGAGGGGCGCAGGAGGGCAGCCAAGCCACTGGGCTCCAGGCAGAGACTCTGTCCACCCACAGCCCCCAAGCAGGATGGCCACAGGGCCGGAGCCTTCCTGCCAGCAGCATCCTGCTGCATCCCAGTGCCCACTGACACCTCAGCAGCCCTGCTGCCACGGGGCTCTGCTGCGAGGGTCCCCACCCTGGGGACGGTAGCAATCAGGGTCCCTGCCACCTCTCAGCACCAGCCCCTCGGCTCACACCCCCAGGCCCAGGAGATTCACATGTCGGGAGCCCTGCAGCAGCACAAAGGCGGCTCTCTCCTCGCTGTGGGAATTCGCAGCTGAGCGCTCGGCAGGGACAAAGAGATTTCACAGGCACATCCCCAGCCGGCGGCCGGCCTCCCTCCCCCCGGCGTCCCCGCTTCCTGTCACAGTAGCACCAGACCTCGGGGGCGCAGCAGCAAACAAACACCCAGCGCCGGATTCTGGGAATGGGGCCAGAGCATTCCCGGGGCAGGCCACGCTCCGGCAAGCCAGCGGGCTCCTGCTTCACCCAGCGGCTCCCGGGCAGGGGGAGGCAGCAGCCCCCGGCTCTGCCACCGCGGCCCGAGGCGAGCAGGTGAGCTGAGGGTACTGCAGGGCAGCCCCTTGCTCCATCCAAGGAACAGCGGCCACCTCGACGGGGGACATGAGCTGTCCCCACGGCCACAAGGCTCAGTGGACGCTGGCGCTGAGCTGAAGGTCAATGCGGCCCCCCAGGCTCCAGCCATGCCAATGTCCCTGCCCTTCACCCGTCCCCCCACCCTCTGCCGGGCTCAACTTTCCCATTCAGCTGCCTCTCTCCCGCAGGGAAAACAAACACACCAGAGATAAGGGCCATATTGGCAGAGGCCAGGGAGCAAAGTCCCCTCAGTGAGACACGAGGCCGCCTGCCCAAGCAGGGGGCACGGCAGATGGGGGAAACTGCTCTCTCTAGCTCCCCATCCCAGGGGCACAGGAGCTACTCCAGAGCTCACAAGTGCTGCTGGCTGTGCCCAAGCAGAGAGGCCGCAGTCTAGTGGCCAGCATTCCCAGCAGGATTAGGGGCAGCCTCCCTTCATCAAGCCTTGGGCACAAGCACCTACAGCCACCTCTGCCAGCCCAGCACCCAGACACATGGATCTGGGACCTTTCTTGGGCATAGAGCCCTTCCCCACAGCCCTCTTCCCAAGGAAGTCACTTGACATCATTTCCTGTCCTGCACCTGCAGCCCCAGGAACCGGTCCTGGCTTCCAGGCCCTGCTCCAACCAGTGGACAAAGGAGCAGGGCCTGGAGGGAGGACAGGGGACTCTCACTGGCACCAGCACAGGACCTGCACCACTGGGGGCAGTCAGCACTATCTGCCTTTCCAGCAAGTCACCAAAGAACCGTGACCAGGAGTGGGGAGAAGGGTAGGAGACAGGGCCCTCCAGCCTTCCCAGCAACCCTACCGGGGATCTCCCCACCCAAAGGGTACCCGGGCACCCCCGAGGCAGACAGGGCACCCTTCCCTCCTGCAGAGGAGACACCCTCCCCTGCCCACACTGAGCAAACAGGTGAAGTAGCATTTGGTGAGGGAGTGGCCAGGAGGGAATTGCCGAGATTAAGACGAGCCGGCCGGAGGGAGCGGCCCAGGAGTGGGACCCCCTGCCCCCCCTTGCCCAGCCAGCCCGGACTCCCCGAGCAGGTAGGGCGGCCGCGGGCTGAGTCAGAGCACAAACCGCGCGGGGCTGGGCCGAACGCCCCGGCTCGGCATGACCTCATCAGGTACCAGCCCATCTCACCTGCTGGAGAGGGCTCCTCCGAGGGCCCTGCCAAGAGCTGTAATGAATGGGTGAAGGAAAGCCACTGGAGAGGCATCAGGCAGGAGCCAGGGAGTGAATCACGGCTGGAGGTGGGGACAGGGGGTGCTGCAGCAGGGTGACGGCACGTCCCCCAGAGCGCTCCAAGGCCCCACAAGGTGCACACACAGGCTAGCAGGAGCCAGCTCTCGCACAGAGCAACAAGGGACAAACAGGACAGCAGGCCAGCAGGACTCCATCCTACCCAGCCCCCTGCCCAAACTGTTTGCGCCCCCAGCTCTCACTGAGAAGCACCTTCCCAGGCTCCTGTGCGAGCCAAAGGGAAGGAAACCTGCGCTTCCTGGTCCGACGGGAGATGACATCGTGGCTTCCCTTTCCTGCAAGTTTCTAAACACGACGTCCTGCCAAGGGCCACTCCCCACTGCCCCTGGCCTGCATGCAGACGATCTGGAACCAGCTGGGAATGCCAGGCATGGGCACCACCACCGGCCCAGCCTCAGCCAGCTGGGCCAGCCAGGAGGTCAGCATGGCTCGACCATGAGACCAGATGCCTGGCCTTCCAGCTTGCTGGAGGCAGTCTGCCTCCAGGGAACACATCTGAGGGCTCCTCACGCACAGTGCTATCACATTCCTGTCCAGGGCTGGGAGCATCCTATGATGAGAGGGTGGAAGATGTTTTCCAACCCCTCGAGGCTCTGGCTGTGCCTGCCATGCCCCAGAGATGGGCTGGTTACCTGCATAGCTACGGCAGCACCAACACCACAACCCCAGCACAAGCCAGCTCTCCAGCCTCCCTCACACCCTTCATCATCTCCTTGTCTGCACAACTCCCTCAGAGCTCCCTGACACTGCAGGGCTGCCAAGGCTCCTGAAGACAGAACAGGGCACCCCGAGAAGCCAAGCATGAGTCCTTCAGAACTCTCATTGCTGCCAGAGTTTTGCTCTGCAGGCCCATCCACCTGCCCTTCACAGGGTGACTCCTCTTGCTGCCAAAAGGAGAAAGGAGAAGGGAACTGAGTGGTTTTCCACTGCAGCCAGCTGCTGGGGACAGACCCTGGGCAGAGATCAGGGGACAGCAGGTGGCTCTGCCACACCAGTGTGCTCTGGAGGTGAAAGCAGGCAAAAAAAGAGAAGAGAGAGTAAGGATGGCACAAAGCCAACCTGGAGAAGCAGGCCCCCCACATCAGAGAGGATTTCTCCCAGAAACACCCTGGGCTCTCCACCTCCTCAGACCGCAGTGAGCAGGAGGGGGACAACATCTCTCCCCCTGGAGCAAGCCGGCCTGCCCGCAGCCAAGCCAAGCATGGCAAGCAGCAGCCCTGCATGCAGCAACACGCTCGCAGGAATGTGTTACTCCACTGGGCAAGGGGCCTGCCAGCAGCATGCAAACACCCCCGGTGACCCGCCCTTCCAGGTCGGAAAAACTCGTCTTTGCAGTTCCACACACTCCCTCCCACCCACAGCAGATACCCACACGCAGCCCAGCAGCACCGCCTCCCCTTCCCACCCGGGCCCGGGAGCACCGGGAAGCAGCCGAGAGAGCCAGGGGCTCTTCTCAGAACGGACCGGCCCCAGTGCCACACGAGATGGGGCTGAGAGGAAAAGGGATTGTCTGGGGACAGCCAGACGCCTTCCTCCTCCTGCATGGGCAGGAACCAGTTCCCCACATTCATCCAGTCCAAGGCCATCCAACTCACACATGGGGCCACCTTGCTCCCTCCTCCAGGTAACCTCTCTTATGCAGGAGGTGTTTTCACAGCTGTGTGAGACCAGGAGAGAAGAGAGAGTTGCCCTCTCATTGCCCACTCTGGCTGCTCTCTCCCCACGCCCGGTGCCCACAGCCCAGCCCTCGGGCACCCAGCAGTGGCAGGAACAGCTCAGGTGTGCCCAGGAGGGCCAGTGAACTTTGAGCAGCATTTGCTGTGACCAGGGCCAACGCCCAGAGGAACAGGAGCAGTCAGGGCCAGGATGGAGGTACGGGAACAGCTCCTGCCCTCACACACACAGGAGCCCAGCACACTGCTGCCACCAACCCCAGCCCATCCAGGGGCATCTCATACAAGCCCTGGAGCTGCAGATGTTTCCAGAGCACCAGCATCCTGGCCATACGAGAGCTCTTCCCAGGGCTTGGCCCTTACCCCAATTTGCCTGAACCCTTCCCTGTTTGTGCTGGAAGCTTGGCACACCTGGGCAAGCACCCCACCAAGACTGGTACAACAGCAGAAATTCCCCATCCCATCAGCACAAATACCTGGGCACAGACCTGCTCAAATCAAACACGGGGTAAGCCTGGCTCAGGTCCTCAGGCCTGCACTGGCACAAGCACTCTTGCAGTGGGTAAGAGCTCTGCAGTGCAAAGTCACCACGAACATCCAGCGTGAGGTTAGGGACACTGGCACAAGCTCCTGGGCACCCACACTCCTATGAGCAGCCCCTGGCAGGGAAGCAGATCTCCCTCAAGGCAGCAGGAGCTGGCATGGAGGGCTGGGCAGCAGGGACCAGCTGTTCCCACCTCAGTCCAAGGTCTGTACTTGGGCCCATGGCAGACGTCCCACTGCAACCTCCGACCAGCAGCTGCTCCCAGCAGTTTCCCTCTGCTGGGAAGAGCAGAGGAAAGCAAAGGTGACTGGCACCCTGGTTAAGGGTTGGCACATCCTGGCACCACGCCTGGCAGATTGTGCTCCTTAGTCACTGGTTTGCCCCCACACCCAGCAGAGCCAACTCATCTCACCCCTCCTTGCGCAGGCCACCACAAGGAAGGAGTATTTCTCACAGGGAAAAGTTGCTTCCTCCACAGGCAAAGGAAACAGGAGGATCACACTGCACCCCAAAGCCCCCCAACAGGCTGAAGGCACACGGGAACACAACAGAGCACATTAATGCAGAGGTCAGGCTCCACAGGCAGCAGTCACTGGACAGGGCAGAGGGACAGGCACTCCTGTGCCAAACCAACACCAGCAGCCTTCCTGGAGGGAAGGAAGGCGGATTAGCAACAAGCACAAGACAGGCAGGAGCTGGACAGACTCATCAGCCTGCTGCTGGGGGTTTCCAGCACAAGAACTGGCTCTAAGAAACCATTTCCTCCCCCAAACAGCCTCCTCAGATGATATAAAGCAAAGAAAAGGTTGTGGCCACCTCAGAGAACTCGAGGACTTTGGTCAAGAGCCCGTAAATCCAACTCCTTTCTGACAGCCTAGCACTGAGGCACATTCCTGAACTCCGTGCCAGAGGACAACCTCCTCTGCTGGCCAAGCCCTGTGTCACACACAGAGGAGTGCCTGAATTGCCCAGGTTCGGCTTTTGTCATCACATCCAGGCAACACCTGCTGCCTTCTATTGCCCCAAAGCAGCTCCAGGTTCCACTTCTCCCTGTCAGCGAGGCGGGGACAGGACACAGGCACGGTGCTGCAGAGACACGAGCGTTCAGAGCCAGGAGAGCTCTGTACTTCCCTGGAGACAGCATCACCACAGTCTTGGGAAAGGGCTCTGTCCTTGCCAGCAGTAAATGAGAGACAGTTTTGAGGGGTTGTTGGGAAGGGAAACCAAGATCTTTACCCAGCACTTTCCCCCTTAGGCCACAGACACTGGTAAGCTATTTTGAGAAGCCAACAGCCTTCCAGGCATGATCCAAGCCACACTATTATTTTCTGGGTGTCCTAAAGCCACCTCCACTGCAGATACAATGGGCCAAGGTCTTATCTCCGTGCCAGAGGCTGGAGGAGGGAAGAAATGAGAGGCAATCCAGGGAGAGACGCCGGCTCCGCGGTCTGGGCTGGACCATTCATCTGACTCCCAGCCCATCTTTAGGGAAGGGATGGCCCCAAGGGCTCCTGAACCACAACGATCAGGCCCTGACCTCTGTGTCGGAAGGGAGGAGGCTCACCCCTCTGCGGCAGCCCAGGCCAGCCCAGCATGCTCCACTGAGGGAGCGCTTTCATCCTCCCACCGCTTCCAGGAAGGTTCCGCACGAGATTCCAGCAACGCTGCACACGGCAAAGGACGGTCATCTGCACACTCAAGAGTCCAGCCAAACTCAGCCAAGTGGAAGAGCAGATGCTTAAAAACTGCCTTTGTGCTGTAGCATGAGCAAACACCAGCAGGTAAAGAACCTGCCTCAAGAGAGCCCTGGGCGCAGGATGGAGCAGACAGGGTAACCCTGGAGAAGACAACTAATAATTTTCCTGCCTAGGCTCTTGCCACTGACCTGGAGGACACAGCCCCGCTCCATTGGCAGGAGCTCCAGCAGAGGCTGGAGCCTGGGAGTCACCAGCCAGCCGCTGACCCCACCTTCCCACAGCCAGGAGACAGGCATGGAAGTTGAAACTTCAAACACAAGCTGTGAGCATGGCTTACAGGAACCCAGCACGCCTGCAAAGCTGAGGACAAGCTCAATTCTCCACACCAAAAGCCTGGACAGCCAATTCCAAAAGCATCTGTGCAGCACAAGGAGGGCATCAGTGAAACTACAGGTAGCTGCAGTTCAATACCATCACAAGGCTCCACACACCCAGATGCTTCTCTCTGTCTCGCCGGGAGCTGGGTGCCACAACCCTGGGAGAGGAGCCTCCAGCTCCTGCTGGTCGCAGGACAGCCCAGGCCCCCCAGGTAATGCCCTGTGAGCCCCATTGTCACTGGCTCCCTGGAAGGGCAAGAGCACCGAGCCCTTGGAGAGAGAGGGAGGCACTCCAGGAGGTCCACCCCTCTCTCCAACAATCAGAGGAAGCTTTGTTGTCCAGGCTCCCTCACCCAAAGCCCAGGGCCATAACGGAGGTGCCCCACCTCTCTTCTGCCAGCCCGCGGATGGCTCGCAGATGCCAGCAGCCCTCATGACTGAGAGGCACCCAAACTTTCTCAGCCCAAGCTAAGTCTCCTCTCTGCAACGCTCCGAGGAGGCACAGGAATGCCCACTGTGCAGGGCAAAGCGATGCCGGGGACGGTCACCGGAGAAGGCACGAAGAGCGCTGGGTAAGGGGGAGGCAGCCGGGCTGTCGCTAAATGACAGTGTGGCCAAGGGAGACTGAGAACGAACCGGCGGCTGAGCAGACCCCCGAGGCCAGCTCCAGCACCGTCCTGCCTCCTCGGGAAGCGCGTCGGTGTCGCTTGTGAGCTCGGGCGGACGGGCCTGTCGGGCTGTTTTGAAGCTCAGAGCGATTCCATTAGGAGGAGCCGCAGCCCCACCCGCACACTTGACCCCCCCGGGCACACCGGCCCCTTCCCCGGCAGAACAAAGGCGCAGGCGAACGACACACCGGGCGAGGAGCCGCTGCGCACACCGGCAGAGCCGAACCGGGCGGCCGGACGCACAGTCGGAGAACCGGACGGTGCCCCGGCCGAGACCCCGCGGAGGGACCCAGCCCCGATCCCCGCCCGAGGGCGGGGGGGCCCGCCGGTGCCGGCCGCGGGAAGCTGGCACACGGGCCGCCTTTGTTCCGGGCAGGGCGAGCGGCGGCGGCCCCGGGCGGGGAGCGGGGCGGCCGCCCGGCCCAGCCGCCTTTGTGTCGCTCCCCGCGGGCTCCCGGGCGCCGCCAGCGCCCCCGCCAGGGCCGGGCCCCGCCGCCCCACCGGTCCCGCGGGGCGCGGCCGCGCCTGGCACGGGTTCCCGGGCAGGACGGGACTCCCGGGGCTCGGTACCGACCGGCTCCGGCAGGAGAGCGCGGCCGAGCCCCGATCCGGCCCCGCCGGGCGAGGACCGGCCCGTCCCGCCCCGCCGCCGCCGCGGGGGCGTGCGGCGCCCGGCAGGCGCCGGTCCGCACCGGCTCCGCTCCCTCCCCTCTGCCCCCTGAGCGGCGGCACGGACGCCGCGATCGAGACTCACCGTGGCCGGGCTCCTCGGCGGACGGGCGAGGGGGGGGGCGGTCCCGCCCCGCGGCGGCGGCACGGCCGCCCGGCCCGCTCCGCTCCGCGGGTCCCGCCGCGGCGGCGAGGCGAGAGGCGAGGCGGGCGCCCGGTGCGGCGGCGGCGCGGGTCAGGCCGGGTCCCGCCGGGCGGCGCGGGGCGGTGTGTGCGGAGCGCGGGATCGGTCGGGTCCCGCCGTGCGCCCGCGCCGCTCCCGCACCTAAAATGGAAGTTGGTCCGGCGGGCGGGGCGGGGCGGGAGCGGGGCCGCCCCCGGCGTCAGCAGCGCGACAAGGACGGGCGGGACCGGGGCGGGGCCGGGGCGGATGTCCCGGTGGGGTCTGGCCCGGGGACGGTGCGTTCTCCGCGTGCTCCAGCCCAATGGAATGTGCCCCAGCGGTGCATGTGCTCCAAACCGGGGTCTACCCTCAGATGGGCTCCACGTGGGGGCCATGGCTCCCGGGAGCAGATCAGCTCCTCGTCAAGGTCCGGTCTGCCCCGGCATGGTGCGGCAAGGGGCCCTCTGGGACACCCCCGGAGTAGAGCCTCCTCCGGCCGGTCCCTCTGGAGCGGCGGGAAAACAGGTTACCCTGTCCAGGGTGGAACTTGCCCAGGAGCAAGATTCCGTGGCAGGATGGGCTGCAGTACGTCCCTGGGAGGTCACCCGGTCCCCTCTGGCTCTAGGGAGCAGGTGGGACCCCAGCTCATCCTCAATGGTGAAAGGGTTCCCGTTCCCTGGGAGGCAAGGAAGTAACGCCAGCTCAGCCCATCGCGTGTTCCAGGCTGCTCACCTGGGAGAAGTCCAGGTCCCCCGAAGGTTTTCTGCCTCGTCCCTGGTCAGGCACCGGGGAGAGCTCTGCCTGCTCCTGCCTGCCAAACTCTTAGTGAGATAATGATAGAGGAAAAGAGCTGGGGACGGTTTTGGGTGGGACAGGTGATTCCTGGGGTAAATATGCACTGGGAGGCAGGGAGGATGTGATAACAGCCTGAGGATGGAGGTGTGAAGGACGTGATCCCGAGCTCAGTGGGGATCGGTAAAGGTGGTGCAGAAAGGTGCAATGAGGCGAAATGGGATTTGATGCATACAAAGGGCACATCTAGGGAGATGATCTGGGCGTGGGACCCCCAAACCCTCCCTGCTGTTTGGTTTGTAAAATAGACCATCCAAGCAGCTGGCAGCAGAGGGAGAGCTGGTCCACATCTCCCAGGGAGGAGAGGGTATCTCCATTCCACAGCAGGCGAGTGAGACCTTCTCTCTGCATCCCTTCATCCTCGTTGTCACCCAAAACGAGCAAGCTGGGCCCCCTCTCAGCCTTGTGTCTCGAGTGAGAACAGCTCCCAGATTAGAAATAATCCCTGTCTGCCCACCCTTCCTCTTGGCCCACACAAAAAGGAAGGTGGGTCCATCCCCTGAGTCTCAGGGACAAGGAGGGAGAAGAGGTGCTCTCAAAATTCCTTCTGGGAGGAAGAGTCCTCGCTCACCTGACACCTCCCAAGGGACAGCTCTCCCTAAGGGAAAAAGCATCAGAAACACTTTGCTCCTCCATCCCAGCACCAATGACACATCCTTCAAGGCCTCTGCCTGGGCAGTTGGGGCAGCAGGGTCTCAGAGGTTCATGCATGGTCCCAGCACAGTCACACCCTCCCTCTGCCCTTCTCAAAGACTCAAGGTGCTCTAACAAACACGGCTCTGACGCTGGGAGAGTGCCTCCTGTCCCCAGGATGGAGCTGCACAGGGTTTATCCAGGCACTGGCCCTGCCCCAGCCCTGCCCTGACAGCTGGAACACCCGGTAGCACATGCTGACTTTGGAAGGCAGGCTGGACCCTGATCCTGCAGCTTCAGCTCACTCTGCAGCAGATCACACTCTTGTTCCACTATAACTCCTGGGGCAGAGGAGCCTGTCCCACTGCGTTCTGGGAAGAAGAGAGATGTGTTCCTAGCATGGGAAAGTTCCCCTTCTTTTACAGTAATTGCTTGTAATAACATCTTGCACATCCCCTTTCATTCTACAGCTGATGCCTTTCCCAGATGAGACGCCCAGAAGTGCAGCTGCCACCGGAACAGAGCAAGACAATTTGTTTACAAGGCAGGCCCGAGCTCCCGGCGGCCGAGGGCAGCAGGAAGGGGAGGCTGCCGTCTCCAGGTCCACGGAGGCAGCTCAGGGGATGGCCTGCATTGTTCCAGGTCAGGATAACAAGGCCCTTCCGCAGCCCCTTTCCTATGGGAATCCCGACAGGTCGCTGTCCCTCCCCGCAGGAGGGGAAGTGCGGCACCAGGGGGGTGAAGGCACTCTCGAAGGGGGAGAAGGAGGGAAGCGGGGCCTGAAGGAGCTTTCCAGCTCCAAGTGGAAGATGCCAGGCCACAAAGCAAGCCCAGAGCCCACCCTGACGCCTTCCCAGTGCAGCTCCATGTGCTTGGTGTTGTCCTTGCTTCCCATCAGCTTCCCACCATGTTGGGCTCTCCCATGCCCACAGACCATCCTGCTTTCAGCCTGGCTGCATCCTATCATGCCCTCAGACTGTCAAATTCCTGGTACATCTTTTGTCCAAATGTACACTTGACTGAAGCATGCACAGAAATCTCCCTCCCTCCCTCCCTCCCTCCCATCCCCGCAAGGATCTATTGCCACTTACCGTCTCTCCTTCCTCTCTCCCAGCCTCAGATCTTGCCTTCATCCGTCCCTTTTGCCGCTGTGCAGGGTCCAAGGTCCCTCTGGAGAGCAGGGACTCAGAGGCAGGTCCTGTCCTGCAACACAGGCAAAGGCAACATAGCTGAAAATTATCCTGGCTATGAGACTTGAGATGGGAATTTCCCTTCTCTTACAGAAACTGGCTCAGAAACTGCTGATTTGAGGGCTTGGGAGACACTGGAAAGACAAGATTTGTTCTGTGAGGAGGCCTCTCCTCCTATCAATAGCAGAGGGAGCTTGAACAGCCAGCACAGTTTGGGCCTTGCCTTCCCCTCTGCAGTGAATCCCACCAGGAGATAAGCCCTGCTGGACATTCCCAACCTTCTGAGTCACCCAGGGTTGTGCCCAGCCATGAGCCAATGGCCAAGGACACCAGGTGTGCTGCAGGTCTGCAGCCTCTGAGCACCTGAAGGTGGACAGAAGGATTCAGGGTCTGACACGTTTTGCAGTGAAAACTGCAATCCCATACTTTTTTCCAGGAAAATCTGGTAGCAGAAATGGAGTTTAGAGAGAGGGACCAAAGGCTGCTGGTGAATTTTCCACTCTACATTATTTGACTTTGGATACTAGTGAAAATGACACTCATAAAAGGCCTCTTTTGTGTACCTACAATGGGAGTGGTTGCTCGGTTGCCAGTTCGAGTATCAGTCAATTTTAAGGGCAGACAAGGCCACTGGTGGGGAGGGGAAGCAGCGCTGCAGCTGTTGGGGTACAGTGGAGTGGGGGCTTTCCCTGGCAGGGTTTAGTGCTGGAACATTGAAACCCCAGCACCCCAGCCCTGCTCGCTGGAATGTGCGTGCCCCTGTCCCACTGTGGTCCCACTCACTGTCACAGGGCACTGCATGGCATCTGCATCCAGGCACTCCCAGTGAGGTCAGGCTTTCCAGGCGACAGCTCCGATCATTGTAATTCCAAAGGATTGCAAGGAGTGGGGGAGGAAACATCTCTATTTTCCTTCTATTTTTATGAGCATATGATAGCACTTTGATATGAAATTACTTGTTTTGCTGCATCCCTTGGTATTCCGGGCTGGGCTCCAAGCCACCCGGGGGCAGTGACAGACTGCCAGTGACCTCAAAGGCCGCTGGCCCAGGCCTGGCACCAGCCACTTTCCTCCTTGGTTTGTGTCCATTTTGCAAAAACAGAGAAGAAAAACCACCCTCACATGTCCAACCAGATGAAAATCCCTCTGCAAGACCACATTTGAAGACTTTGTAGATTTAAAATCTATGGCGACATTTAGGCTCCTGTCCTTCTGCAGCTCCTGAAACTTCCACCCACTTGGGTTGTTTGTAGGAACAGCCACAGTCTCCAGGCGATGGGGATGGATTATAATCTTTGTTCGTGTATGTGGAGTGACTGACGCAGATGTTTGTACAATGGGTGCTTTATAAAGTGACAAAATACTTTCAAACTAAGTGGGCAGCATTGCCTGCTTGAAGGATGCCTTCAAAAGGGCCATCAATCCTCCCCTTCAGGAGCCTGGGGCACGAAAACACCGATCCTCACACGAGAGGGCACAGTGGAGCCTGAAAATCCAAACCAAGGTGCATCGCGGGGCTCTGAGCCCTCGAACCCGGAGCTGCTCCAGACAGCACCTTCCCCATTATCGACCTCGTGTTCTTCGGTGCCACCACTGCAGTGACCACAGGCAGCCCTGGCCTGGCTGTCGTGTCCGTGGCCCGATGCGGATGAGGGAGGGATGAGGGGCACCCAGGCTGCCCTCAGCGCAGCCGCCATCACACGGCAAAACCCGAGCGGTGCCTCCAGCGCCTGGGCAGAGCGGGGGCACCGCGGCTGAGGAAGGGCTGCGGGAAGGGGTCGGTCACAGCAGGCGGGTCTGCGCCGAGCAGCGCTCCCGGTGCCGTCCGGTGCCGCCCCAGCGCGCTCCCCGCCACCGCCGCCACACCGTTCCCGCCGCGCCGCCATTGGCGGCCGGAGCGCCATTGCCGGCGGGCGGGACAATGGGTGGGCCGAGGCCGCCGCGCCACGTGAGGCCGCGGGCGCGAAGCGAGGGCGCGCAGGGCCCTGATCCCGGTCACCGCCCCCCGCGTCCACGCCGTGAGCTCGGCACTCACCCTCGGGGCGATTCGGCGGCGGCCCGCGCCCCCCTCGGCAGGTACGGGCGGGCCTGGGGGGGCGGCGGGGCCGGGCCCGGGGCGCTTCAGGCTGCGGCGGCCTCACGGCGCCCGCTGTGGCGCCCCCTGGCGGACGCGCGGAGGTCGGGGCGCCGGGGCCGGGGCGGATACCGGGACAGTGCGGGAGCAGCGCGGGGACAGCGCGGGGACAGGGCGTGGACACACGGGGCTCTGCAAACATCGGTCCCGCCACATCCCAGCCCCAAACCATTGTGACGGCCCAAAGAGAGCAGGCAGGCCCTGGTCCCCGCGTGCCCAGCACGGCGCTGTGTGTCCCTGCAGGACGGCCATGGGGTCTCCCACAGCCTCGCCGCAGCTGCTGTACCGCAGCACCCGCCTGCTGCGCACCGCCTTCCAGCACCTCCACCAGCAGCAGCAGCGAGCCGACGTCTTCTGCGATGTGGTCCTGTGGGCTGAAGGTGAGCGGGCAGCACCGCCGAGGGAACTGCGGGCAGGGTCTCTGCAACCCCCCTAGGAAACACTGGCGTGAGCAGGAAGGGCTGCAGGGCAGTAACAGCCACTGTTGCTTTGCAGGCGAGGCAGTGGTGGCCCACTGCAGTGTTCTCTCCGTCTGCAGCCCCTTCTTCATGGAGCAACTGGGCCGGGAGCTGCCCCCCCAGGGTTGCAGGGTGGTGCTGGAGCTGGCGGGGCTGAAGATCGGGGTGCTGCGCAAGCTGGTGCGCTTCTTCTACACTGCCGAGCTGGAGGTCACGCAGGAGGAGGTGCACGAGGTGCTGGCGGCCGCCCGCCGCCTCCGTGTCACCGAGCTCGAGTCACTGCAGCTCTGGGGAGGACGCCTGGTGAGGCTGGGACCCCAGCGGCAGCTCGACCGCTCCTGCCTGCACTCCACTCAGGAAGTCTCCCCCGTGGTGGCACCTAACACAGCTGAGCCTGGCAGTGCCAGCTCTGGGGTGTCCCCCCAGAGGCAGCCACAGTCTGTGGAGCCCTCACAGCCCAGCCCCATCGGGCGGATGAGGCTGCGGAAGGTGGAGCGCTGGGGGTGCTGGGAGGTGGTGCGGGAGGCGCAGCCCCCCCCTGTGCCTCCACCAGTGCTGGCGGGGGATGTGGGGGCGACAGAAGCACAGCCCCCCCAGGATGAGGATGCACGGGAGCAGGTGAGCGAGTGCTCCCCACCCCGGCAGCCCCCCAGTGCAAACGGGACGCAGCAGCGTGGGGACTCCCCTGTGTCCCCACAGGGCTGCCAGCAGGCAGCACCCCCAGGGACCCCAGGAAGTGACGGCAAGGAGGAGGAGGAGGTGGATGTGGGGACAGGGGAGCTGTTCCTGCCCCCTGGCACAGTCTGCCTTTGGCCCAGTCCCTCATCTGAGTCAGAAGAGGAGGTGGATATACTCACCTAGGGGGGTGGCACTGCCTCTCCCACCACCCACCAGTGCCTGCACCCCTTGGGCTGTATGTCCTTGGAATAAAGTGTTGGAGCTATGCTTTGGAGTACTGAACTTTATTGAAGATTGGGGGGACAACGGGGTGTGGAGGGAGCCGGGGGTCTGGCAGTGGCAGAGCTGCAGCATCAGGGACGGGACTGGGGCTGGCAGGCGCCCCCCACTTGGTCTCGCCTCTTCATGGATGCTCATGCCGCCTGCACTGGTCCTGGCTCGGCTGTGGAGAGAAGGAAGTTGGTCCCTGCTGTCCCATCCCAACCCCATCCCAGTCCCAATCCTATCCCCGCCCACCTGGCCAATGTCTCTATGCAATGTTGCTCTTCAGGGCTTCCACCACGGTCTCTGGCTGGGGAAACTTCAGCTTGCGGGGGGGCCCCTTCCCGATACCGCTCCACAGCTCCACGGCTGCAGAGACAAAGGAGATTTATGGGATCAGGGGTGCCAGGGAGGCCCCGCCGCCCCCAGCCCAGCACTTACTGCTGCCGTCCTCCTTCACCAGGGACACCTCGAAGCTGTTCCTGCGCGGCGGCCGGGGGTTGATGTCCACGGGCAGCTGGGCCATGGCCCCGCGCAGGGCGGCGCTCACCGCGGCCGCGTTCCGCCCGAACACGCGTCAGCTCTTGCTGCGGGGACACGGCGCTCAGCGACCCGCGGGCACCCCAGGGCCCGCACCACCCTCGGCACCGCGGCCGCTCACCAGTGCTCGATGACCACACGGGGGCCGGTGTCCCCGGGGCTGCCCTCATCTTGGGCCTGGGCCCGCGCGCGCTTCTGCGGGGCTCCCGCCGTCTCCGGTGCCTCGGCCGCCGCTGGCTGCCGGGCTCCGCGCTTCCTCCCGCGGGGAGCCATCCTGGGAGAGCCGAGGCGGTGGAGCCTACGCCGGAGCAGGAAGGGGGCTCCAGGAACGCCGCTCTGGGGTGGGAAGAGATCTCATGTACCCCGCTGTCAGGGGAGTGAAAGCTGGGTCCCTGTGGGGACACTGCTGTGGGAGAGGGCCAGTCCCCGGCCGTGCTCCACTGGGGGCAATGGGGGACCCGCCGGGATCCTGCTGGGGAGAGCGGGAAGCGGCTGCGCAGGGCTGGCGGCGCGGCGTGCGGCTGGGGAGAGTGGGGAAGCGGGGCCCCGGGGAAGGGGTGGAGGACAGCCGCCGGGCCCCGGGGAAGGAGGGGGGACAGCCGCCGGGCCCCGAGGAAAGGGGGGGACAGCCGCCGGTCCCCGGGGAAGGGGGCGGGATGGGGGGGGGGAACAGAAGCGGGGCTGGGGCGGCCGCGCCGCCTCCTACCTGCCGCTGGCACGTGCCAGGAGCGCGCGCCGCCGGGGGAGGCGGGGCCGGAAGGGGCGGGGCCGGAAAGCGCCCCGGAGCCCCCCGGTGGGCTCCGGTTCCGCCCGCGCCGCCCCAGCCAATCAGAGCGCGCGGGCTCCGCAGGGCCCCGCCCCCATACGCGGCCCGGGACCGGCGACACGGACACGGACACGGGACACAGGCACGGCACGGACCGTTTATTGTCAGCGATGGATGAGAGCGAGCGTTAACCGAGGCGGGGCCCCTCCTACCGCCCTGCCCGCACGGGGCCGGGGGGCACCGCTGCGTTCCCGGGGCTCAGCCGGGACAAGTTCCCTCGGAGAGCGGCTCCGGGCAGGGCTGGGCAGGCCCGCGGGGCCGCTGCCACCAGGCTGATGGTGACACAGTGAAGGGCGACAGTACAGGGCAGCTTCTACTTGTCCTTCTTGGTCTCCTGAGGCGCAGCCGCCGGCACGGCT
Source organism: Melozone crissalis (assembly GCF_028551555.1). Taxonomy (NCBI): domain Eukaryota; kingdom Metazoa; phylum Chordata; class Aves; order Passeriformes; family Passerellidae; genus Melozone; species Melozone crissalis. Next base: position 3,924,159 of record NW_026535796.1, on the reverse strand, counting down.
GGGGGCTCCTCAGGCCCCTCCTCCCGCGGCTTCTGCTGCTTCTTGGCCTTCTGGTAGAGCTCGTTGAGGTTGAACTCCCGGATCACATTCTCCTGTGGCCAAGAGGCAGCATCAGCACCCCTGGGACCTCCCCCTTCTTCCCAGGCACAGGCTGGGCAGGGGAGCAGAGGGCTGGAGGTTCCCACGCACCTCAGAGAAGGTCCAGGACACAGCCCGGCCCTTCTTGTCGATCTGCGGCCGCCGCATGATCTCTGTCCCACCCTGGAAGAGGATGAGGGTGGGCAGCTGCTTGGTGAGAGGCGAGGTGCTGACCTTGTACCTGTGTGAGGACAAGGCCACAGTGACCCTCGGGCAGCCTGAGGGGGCTGGGGGGTCACAGGGACTGCCCCAGAGCGAGCCCTGCTTGCCCAGGCTGCACTCCCCACACCTGGTGCTGACGTCCGTGTACCGGCCAACATCCACCTTCCCAAACTGGAGTCCTGAGCAGTTGTACCTGGGCAGGATGGGGACACATGGCTGTGAGGGATGCAGGGGACCACAGGCCCCGTTACCCACCAAGATTCCAGGGGGTGCCACTCACTTGAGAGAGAGGTCAGCGAAGATGGGGGCAAAGGACTGGCACTCACTGGACCAGTTGGCAAAGAACTCAACGATCCACGTCACCCGCTTGTCCTTCTCCAGCTCCTCCTGCCACAGGGGGCATGGGCTTAGTGGGGGTGGGCAGAGCCCCCCAAAAGCCCCAGGGCTGGGGAGATACTCACATCGATGGTCTTGTCACTGAAGTACTTGATGTACTCAGGGCCCATGTAAAGGGGTGGCTTGCAGGTCATCAGGAACACTGGAATGACAGCAGTCATTCCTGAGCCCCCAGTGCCAGGAGGGCCAGGCTGGGCCTGGGACAGAGCTCCTCCAGCCCAGAGCAACGAGGGGGAGCCAGGACAAGGCAGGAAGACGTGCAGGCTCACCTATGCAGAGCGTGAGGTAGAGCAGCCCCATGCGGATGTCGAGGCGGAAGAACAGGATGGCGTTGGCCACTTTGCTGAACATGAAGATGTTCCCGATGTGCTGCTCCACGGTGACTGTGATGTGGAGACAGGAATAAGGGATGGTACCAGATGCCCCCAGAAGGTTGGGGGTAACTTCAGGGAGGGCTGGATCTTGTCCTCCAGACACACCCCCACTCATCTCCTTGGAGGAGACCCCACAAGCAGCCCCAGCCCCCCAAGTCCCCTGACTCACTGGAGCGCCGGTTCTTCATCATGACAATGGCGCTGAGAAACATGAGGATCTCCACCTCCCTCTGGCACAGAGAAGGGACAGCATGAGCTGGAAGCGCCCAGGACACCCTGGAGCCATGCCTGGCCTGGCATCACGCAGGGAACTGTGACCATGCCAGGCCCTACTGGCCCCAAGGCCCTGCCTGAGCCCAGAGCCCCCATCCCTCCCGGGGGAGACCAGCGAGCAGACGGGCTGCCCTGCGGCAATGGCATCGACCAGTGCCTGGAGGCTCTCGGCTGCAGGGGAACACCGCAGAGCAACGCCAGGGGCTACCGGGCATCTCCTCCCTCACCAAGGCCGGAATGCTGTGAGAGCAGGAGGGGAGCCAAGACAGGGGTGAGGGTGTAGGGACAGGTCCGGGGAGAGCCCAGGGATGCGGGGACAGGCCCGAGGACAGGCCGCGCCGCCTCACCCAGTCAAAGTCACACGGGTTACCATCCTCCCGCTGCGAGGGCAGCCCACGGCAGAGCGGCGGGACCTTGCGCACGAGCAGGAAAGCGGCGGCGAGCAGCGCGGAGAGCGGGTAGTAGGGCTGGGCGAGCCATCGGCAGAGCCCGGGCAGCCCCCACAGCAGCGCCAGCAGTGGCGCCACCACCGCCATCTTCCCTCCGCCCCGCTCACTGCCGGGGGCGGGGCCTCCCCGCGCCGGCCAATGGGGAGCTGCGAGGCAGCCACTCCTGTGCGGCTCAGGCCAATGAGAGGAGAGAGAGCAGCGACCAATCAGAAGGCTGGGACGAGTCTCCCATAGCAACGGGAGGCAGGCCGGTGTAGGGGCGGTGCTCGGCCAATGGCGGGGCGGGGCTGCCCCGCGCGGGGCACGCCGGGAATATGGAGAACTTCTCGGCGCTGTTCGGCGCGGCGGAGCCGCCGCCCGCCGCCGCCGCCGCCGCGCTCGGATTCGGGCCCGCCAAGGCTCCCGGCGCCGGAGCCGCACCGCAGCCCGCTGCCTCAGCCGCCGCGCCGCCGCCGGGCGAGGACGCGGCCCGCAAGGCCGCCGCCGGCCCCTTCTACCTGCTGCGGGAGCTGCCAGGTGCGGGCGGGCCGCGGGGCGGGGCGGGTGCCGCGCTCGGCCAATCAGCGCGGAGAATCGCGGCCGTGGAGGGAACTGACAGCGCCAGGAGCCAATGAGGCTGCGGGGGCGGGGTCACGCAACGCGCGGTCCGGTGGGGAAGTGGGCGGCGGGGGGGACCCCGGGACCGGGATCGCGGTGCTCGGGGGGTGCAGGGGGTCCCGGAGCCCAGGCTCAGCCGGGCAGAGGGGCCAGGAGTGTCGTCGGGGCGTTTCCCCCTTCCCAACTCTTCCCGCGGCCGCACAGGCACGACGGAGCTGACGGGCAGCACCAACCTGATCACACACTACAACCTGGAGCACGCCTACAACAAGTTCTGCGGGAAGAAGGTGAAGGAGAAGCTCAGCAACTTCCTCCCCGACCTGCCCGGCATGATCGACCTGCCCGGCTCCCACGACAGTAGCAGCCTGCGCTCGCTCATCGAGAAGCCGCCCATCTGTGGCAGCTCCTTCACCCCGCTCACGGGGGCTATGCTGACCGGCTTCCGCCTGCACGCCGGCCCGGTGAGCCCCGGGGCCTGGAGCCGCGGGGGTGGGAGGCACCCGGGGGGGTGGGAGGTACCCGGTGTGGCCTGACCAGCCCCTTTTCTCCGCAGCTGCCCGAGCAGTGCCGGCTGATGCACATCCAGCCGCCTAAGAAGAAGAACAAGCACAAGCACAAACAGAGCCGCACGCAGGACCCCGTCCCCCCAGGTAAGGCTGCCACAGCCGCCCCCCTGCTCCCCTTCAGCACCGGCAGAGCATCGGCTCATCCGGCGCTTCTGCTTCTCCAGAAACCCCCTCGGACTCCGACCACAAGAAGAAAAAGAAGAAAAAAGAGGAGGATCCAGAGCGGAAGAGGAAGAAGAAAGAGAAGAAGAAAAAGAAGGTGAGTGTCAAGGCTGGGGTGCGGTGCCCAGCCCCTGGACCTCCGAGGGGCTCTGTGAGTGGCCGTCCCCAAGGGGCTGCTGGCCAGCAGCTCTCACAGGCTCTGTCTGTCCTTCCTCCGCAGAACCGGCACAGCCCGGAGCACCCGGGGGTGGGCAGCTCCCAGGCCAGCAGCAGCTTACGGTGAGGCCACGCCGGCGACGCCCTGGGGATCCCCCGGCCCATGGGAACAGCCCCGGCTGACCCCAGGGACACTGGGGCTGGCCTGTCCCCCCAGCTAAGAGGACACCCCTGCAGCCCCCCAGGACCAGGGGCACGGACTCTGTGGGTGCTGACCTCGGGCTTTTGTACCTGAAGAACCTGGAGCATCAAAGCCTCTTTTTTAGTCACCTTTCAAAGTCTGCTCTGAGGAGGGGCTGGTGGCCGTGGCTGCTGTGACCCTCGGCTGTCACGGTGGAGCCCGAACCAAAGTGTCCCTGGAGTGTGCAGGGTGCCCTCCTTTGGATCCCAAACCTCACCAGCACCCAGGACACCTCCCCTGGAGCCTCTTTTCCCATGCCTGGAAAATCCTTACCTTCTCTGGTAGCAGAGTTTGCCTCAAGTCGGAGCCTCCCCAAAAGTGAGCCAGGCTCAGCTCTTACCAGACGCCCTTCTCTCTCTCCCTCGGGATGGGGGGGAAGGCCGAGACCCTGAGGATCAGGAGCCCTGGAGGGGCTGCTCCATCCCTGGACACCAAACAAAGCACACGCACGGCCCCGGGGTGGCTCATTAAATATCCTTTTATTCCTTGTTTTTAAAATGGCTGATAATAATAAAAAACCCTGGCGTGGCTGTGCGGGGCCACGGGAGCTATTGCCGTAGAGAAAGAGTCCGGTAGTGCCGGCAGGGCTTTGGGGACAGGGAGCACGGGGCTCCTTGGCTGCGTTTTTTTGGCATGTGATGAGAAAATATTGCTTTCCGGGGATGCACCTGCCTCTCCCCCGAGCGAGCGGAAATAAAAACAACCCCTGCGACAGCGAGAAACCTCCTCGGAATCATTAACAGAAATGAAAAAAGGCAACGAAACCAACAACCCCCCGATCACAGCCCCTGGGCAAAGAGAACAAAGAGCAAAAACTGCGGGTGGGGGACGCTGGGGCCTTTGTGCCAGCTCAGGCTGGGGGTGCTGCCCCCACCGTGGGCCCCCCAAGGGGGCTGGAGGCTGCAGACACCACGGATCAGGGAGGGGAGTGTCCAAGGGTGGGTGCCTCGCACTCCCTGGCCCCTTCAGGGAGGGAACAGTGACACCCAGCACCTACCACAGCTCCTTCCGTGGGTGCAGGAGGCAGCCCCACGTCCCTCCTTTGGGGACAGGGACAAGGTGGGGTGGGGGGCCCAGGCCCTGAGCAGGGTAGTTTCTTCCTCTCTCTGGGTAAGATATATAATTTCTGCTTCTTTTTTTTTTTTAATATTTATATTTATATATATAGATATTTATATATACACACACCTGGTAACTCGGAAAGAGAAAAAAAATAGAATCCGTAACAATAATAATAAAAAAAAGTATTCTGGTTTAAAAACAATCCGTTCCTACCACGCCAGGCGAGCGGGTGATTGCACAAGGCCCACAAGTGGCTGGCGCAGCCGAGGCGGTGCCGGGGCTGCGGCCCCCCCCATGCCCCGAGCCCTCCCCGAGCCCCCCGCGGGTGTGTGCGGCCCCCGTGGCGCACAGGGAGGAGCGGGGGGACCCGCCCGGCTCTCCCGGGAGTCCACAAGCGTCTGGGCACGGCGGGTCCCTGGGGCCGCTGGGGAGCAGGGGAGGGGCGGCGGCTCTGCCCCTCATACCGAGATCTCGTAGGTGGTGCCCCCCACGCCCGAGACCTTCTTGACACCGCCGCGGGTGGGGCTGCTGAGGGGCACCGGCCCCGAGCCCGGTGGGGCCGAGCCCAGGCTCTTGGGCTGCCCGTTGGACTTGCTGTAGGCTGTTCTCATCTGCACCTCGTCCCTGCGGGAAGGAAGCACGGACGCGGGGTCAGGAGAGGGAACAGGTTGCTGGCACCCAGCGTTGCCAGAGCCCTGCCCACCCCAGGGACAACCAGCACCTACTCCAGATTCTGAGGGGCCCGTGGCGTGACTGAGGAGGTGCGGGGGGCACCAGCTCTATTCTGGGAGAGCAGGAAGATTTCTCTTGCTCTTCCCAGCATCTCTCCCCAGGGAGGGGTGTTGTGCTGCCCCAGGGGCTTGGAGGGACACTGGGCAAGGGTCCCCCCCACAGACGCCCCTGTGCCATCACAGTACTCACTTTGGTGCCAGTAAGGGCTGCAAGGCCACCTCCTCGGTCTCGGGGCCGCCGGCCTGCGACGCTGTTTTTTGGCTGCTGTAAGACACGGATTTGCCCAGGTGGGGGGCGGCGGGCTGCTCGGGGGAGCCCAGCGAGCGCACCCGCAGCGCCGGGGGGGGCTCGGGCTTGCCGAAGCGGGGCAGGGCCGGGCGGGTGAGCGGGTTCTTGCCCAGGGGCGAGCGCTTCGAATCGTCCGAGGAGGAGCTGGTGCGGGGGGCGTTGCTGGAGCCCGGCGTCGACTGGATGCCCGAGTCCGCCAGCCCCGCGGCCTCCTCCCGGCCCGGGGCCGGCGGCTGCTGCAGCAGCTTCTCCCGCTCCTGGATGGAGGCCACGATGTGGCGGGAGAGATTGTCATAGCGCACGGGCGACGGCTCGCGGGGCACCGCGTGCTTGGGGGAGGCGGCGCTGGCGAAGCGGCCGTGCAGGTCGGTCTCTCGCTGCTGGGCGATGCGCGCCGACAGGAAGGGCGAGGTGTAGCCCACGGGCGGCTCGGGCTCCGGGCCCGCCTGCACCGACTCGAAGTCGGGGCTGTCGGAGGGCGTGAGCAGGCTGTCGTACGAGAGGCTGCCGTTGCGCGTCTGGTTCACCAGGCTCTTGTAGGAGGTGGAGGTGGTGCCCTCCGAGCGGATGGACTGCAGGTGGCCCGTCTCAAAGCCCGTGCCCTGGGCCGACTTGAGGCTGGAGGAGCGGGAGCCACTGGAGAGAGGGTCAAAGTGGAAGCTCTTGCCAAAGGTGGGAGAGCGGAAGCTCTCGGGTTCCAGGCTCGGCTCCGAGCGGTAGCTGGGCTTGTGGCCGCTGTCACAGATGGAGTTGGGCTCCTTCAGGCTGTTCACTCGGCTCAGCTGAGGGGCAGAGGGGCAGCAGTTACCCACAGAATGACCATGGGGCCCCCGTGGAGCTCCCAATGCACGCCCTAAACCCTTCCCACACCACGAATGGGGTGGCATCCCCCGTGCCACACGAGGCTCGGCCTTACCTTGGCACTGGTGGAGTGGGGCAGGGCTGCCGAGCTGCTGCTGCTGCTGTAACCGGGCCGGTACTTGTACATGGTGGGAGTCGGGGGGCTGTCCTTGCCTAGCAAGCTGCTGTCTGCACCGGGAGAGAGGGGCACGCTCAGGGCGGCTGCGGGCAGGGAACACGCCGAGCCCCGCCCTCCCTGCCTCAGAACCGACTGCGAGCCTGGGGCGGACAGACCAGGGACAGGAACGGGCTGCAGGGGAGGTGCACCGGGGTGGGAGAGACAGACCGGGAGAAAGGGATGTCCCCACAGCCACGTGTGTGGGGCTGGCACTTCCGTGCCCCTGCGGCAGCCCCGGCTGGGTGACACCCTGGGGGTGCACGGCACGGGGGTGTCAGGGAGCTCCATGGGAAGCACACACAGCACAGCCCTCAGCGGGCAGCAGACCCAGGCAGGGCCGGGAGAGCTGTGGGGTCTCCAGCTGCTGCAGAAAGCAGCTGCCACAGGCTCTGCCCATCGCATCCCACCTCTGGCCAGGCCCACACGGAGCCGGCCACAGACGCTCTGTGCCGCTGAGCCAGGCCCGCCACCACTTCGCCTCCTCCGTCCTGGCAGCGCGGCGGCTGCAAGGCACAGCTCCTGGTGGCTCCAGACAGCGCCACGCTGGCTCTGAGCATCCCCCGCAGGCTTCTCCAAGTGCAACGGGCCACATACACCAGCCCAGGAATGCTGACGTGCTCCAGGTCTGCCCTACGGCCCTGGCTCCTTGGCCTGCCTGGTGCAGCCCTGGGCTCCCCTCCCAGCGGCTGCCAGGGCCCTGGTGCCCTCCTTACCCTCAGTGGTGGCCAGGGTTAAGTGTGTCCTCAGGCCCGTGTAGCGGCTGAGGTCGGGCTTAGGTGGGGGTGGCGGCTCGGCGTCAGCAGACTGGCTCTCCGTCACCTCCAGGCTCCCCTTGGACTGCAGAGACAAAGCGCAGGCAGGGTCAGGAGGGGCCAGGGCCTCGGCCCCCCCGGGCTGGCAGGGCATGGACAGCGGCGCTGGGGGCTTCCGCTGCCTCCCGGGCATCTGACAGAACAGGGGGCAGCGCATGCCCCGGGTGGGTGCTGGAAGTGCCAAGGAGAAGGAACCTCCAGAGGGTGGGGAAGGATGGGAGCAGTAAGGGCAATGGAGGGGGCTAGGCCTCATGTGGTCACTGCCACATGGGAGGGGGACAGTTTCCAACCCATGGGGACATAGAACAAGACGACACGGACTAGGACAGGGAACGTGACCAGGCTCTCTCGGTTCTCTACTCACGGATGCAGGCTTGCACCCCTGGGATCCGTGGAGGGCCCCAGCGCAGACAGCGCTGGTCCCCACCTTCCTCACCTTCGTCCTTTTCAGCTCTGTCTGGATACCATTGTCCATGATCTTGACAGTGATCTGACCGTCCGACACCTCGGGCCGCAGGAACGGGGGTCTCACCAGCACCGTCTGCTCGGCCTTCGGGCGCCCGAGGTACCTGGGGAGGGGGGAGGAAGGTCATGGCCTGGAGCCTGGGATGGGGCAGTTTTCCCAGGGATGCAGAGGCCAGGCTCACCTGGGCGCTGGGGAGCTGCAGAGGACCCGGCTGACGTTCTTACAGCAACCGTTGGTGAAGGGGTTGACGCCCCCGCGGAACTTGCCCGTCACCTGTGGGACAAAGGAGTGTCACAGCCAGCCATGCCAGCTCCCTCAGGACACCCCCTCGGGACCAGGACAGAGATACTCCGAGATCCTGCTCCTTTTCCTAGTGCCTGTTTCAGTGCTCAGATACCCTTGAGGGGGTCAGGTCTCCTCAATTTCACCTCTTGGGCCCCAGAAGTGCCTGCCTGGCTCCATCCTCTGACTGCACCCCCATGAATGCAACTGCCTCTCAGTCACCCTGTGCTCCACCTCTGCAGCTCAGGGGCCTCCTCCAGCTTTAATCCAACCCGCCCCAGGAAATCCCAAACTGTGTCCCTCGGTGGCCTGGCCAGCAGGCAGTCCCCCCATAGTCCCTCAGACGTACCTGTTCATTGGTAGTGCGGCCCCTGGCCACGAGCACCACGTGGAAGCCTGTCAGGCCAGCGACGGGAATGAAGAAGAGCCCAGCCACGCACATCACCACCATGCTGCCACAGCCAGCTAAGGAGCAGCCACAGCCCCGCCGGGCACCGCGCCCAGAGCCCAGCCCGCCCTGCCCACCCGCGCTGCCCAGCAGGATACGTGACGGCCATGCGGACGCCGGAGAGCTCCTCCACCTGGTACAGGACGTAGAGCAGCCCGAAGCCGAAGACGCCCATGATGTGCGTGGTGAGCGACAGCAGGAACAGGAAGAAGTAGCGGTAGTTGCGCCGCCCGATGCAGTTGTTGACCCAGGGGCAGTGGTGGTCGAACTCCTGCCGGGGATGGGGCTCGGTGAGGGGGTGCTGGGGGGCTCCCTGCCCCATGGGGGGCTGGCGGAGGCCCCGCAGCTCCTCACCTCCACGCAGTTGTCGCAGACGCTGCAGTGGGAGCAGCGCGGCGGGCGGTAGAAGCGGCAGGTCGCGCACCACTTCATGCGCACCTGGATGCCCTTGATCTCCACCGTCTTGTACAGCGGCGCCCGGAAATCGTCCTCTTTGTCCTCGTCCTCCTCAGCTGATGGGGACACCCCGGCATGGCGTCAGGGCCCAGGCAGCCCCTGGGCTGCCCCTTTGCCCGAGCCAAAGGCTCCCAGCATCACCTTGCTGTCACCTGGCACAGGGACAGCCAGGCACCCCCAAACAAGCTGGGGGGTGCTCTGCCAGGTCCTGTCCCAGAATCCTGACACTGCCTGCGTCCCAAGGACCCAACATGGGATGCTGAACCCATCTCTGCAGCGCTTGTCACTGCCTGATCCCACCGGGCAGGGCGAGGAAGGCTCCTCACCAGCCTTTTGGGACCCAGAAATCCCCTTTACCTCAGAGGAAGGGTGCAAGGAGGCAGCTTCTCCCGGCCAGAGCCGGACTCACCTCGTGGGAATATGCCTGGGTCCATGAAGGTGGCCATGCTGAAGTTGGCCAGCACGAAGAGGAAGACGACGGCATTGTAGGCGGGGATGATGGGGGACACGTAGATACTGAGCCCTGGGCACCTGCAGGCACAGCAGCCGTGAGACCCTCGGACCCTCACTTGTGTCACTCCCACCGCCTCCCAGCAGAGCATCCCACACCCACACTGCAGCCACTTCCACAGCACAGCCTGGGGAGCACCTGCGGGCCACAGTGGGACGTGCTCCAGGCATCCTTCAGGGAGCAAAATTCCCCTTTGGGACCCCACTGGAGGGTCCCACAGAGCAGTAGTGCTGGCAATAGGAAAAACCAGGCCAATGGCATGGGGGGCACCCAGGGGACCTGCCAGAAAGCAGGATGTCACCCTCCCTGTGCCCCACCAGCTGCTCAGGGCACAGGGGACCCTGTGAGGGAGGGGACACGAAACCAGCACCAGTTCCAGTGCCTGCAGAGCCACTCATGCTCCTCACATCCCAGGGACCGCTCCTGCAGGACAGGGGGACCCCAGCCAGCACCCAGCTCCTCCAAAAAGGCCGTGGGAGCGCAGTGAGGGAATCACCCTGCTCCCTCCTGTCCCAGCAGGAGGGCTAGGACAGCGGGCTTCCCCCTCGCAGGCGCCAGCGTAATTCCCTAATCTGCTTTGCTGCTGGGATTAAATCCCACAGATCTAGGGCAGCATCTGTCCCTCTCTTCCCCCCACTGGGCTAAGTGCCGATGGATTTAGGTGCCCGGAGCAGCGTGGGGCTGGGCGGGCAGGGCGACATATGGTGCCAGGGCTGTAATCCCCCCAGGCTGGGGTGAAGGGGCAGGCGCTGGCCCTGTCCCCTCCTCCACCACCACCCACAGAGACAGGTCCCATCGCCAGCCCCGTCCTTGTCACAGCAGCTCCCAGAGCCATGCCAAGGCTCCAGCTGGTGCAGGGCTCTGTCCCAGTTCAGGGCCCTGAGGAGGGCAGGGGGCACCCCCGGGTGGGGAGCAGCAGCAGTGCCAGGGGCAGGGCAGGAGAAGCGGGCACACCCTTCCAGCACACACCTGGCAGCACAGAGGGTGAGGCGGGCAGGGCGCTCCCAGCACCGGGCACCGCTCCGTGCCCCAGGGAGGCTGGGACCTGCTCTCACAGGCCAAGGCTGAGGCTGTCCCCATCCAGGCACAGGGGTGAGACAGCAGGACGGCAGACTTTTGGTTGGAAGACATCCCTGGCAAGGAGGACAGCACGGCCAAGCCACCCAGCACACTTATCTTCTTCCTCCTCCTCCTCCTCTCTGGCCCCCCAGGCCCCACACACCACCTTCCCCAAAACCTCTTCCCCCTCATTCCTGAGGAGCCACCCTGCTGGGCACCCTGGGTGCTGCCTCCCTGCTCCGTATCAGGCTGGCATCTCCCGGGATGGCATTTCCCGAATGGGATCTCCTGGCCCAGCCCCCCGAGCTGTGCCCCGGGCTGGGGAGCGGCTCCTGAGCGGCACCGGCCATGCCGGCCCTGCCGCCTGCGCTGGAAGCCAGCCAGGCGGATTCTCCCAGCTGGGACGGCTGCAGAGGAGGAGTCCTCTCCAATCTGTGCCCCAAAACCCTCAGAGAGCAGCGCTGGAGGCACAGGACCTAAGTGACAGTGCCAGGCCACAACCCGAGCAAGGGACAAATCATGGAGTCATGGAATCACAGAATCGTTCAGGTTGGAAAAACCCTCCAAGATCACCAATTCCAACTGCCTCCCCAGCACTGTCAGGGCCACCACTGAACCGTGTCCCCAAGTGCCACAGCCACATGTTTTGTGGTGACTCCACCACTGCCCTGGGCAGTGCTAGAGTCACCAAACAACCCTTTCCATGAGGAAATTTTCCCTAACATTCAAACTAAACCTCTCCTGGCACCGCCTGAGGCCGCTTCGTCGTGTTCCTTGGGAGAAGAGCCCAACCTCACCTGGCCACACCCTCCTGTCAGGGGGTTGTCGAGTGTGAGGACACACCAGAACCAAGGATCCCATGTCCCTGAGCTGAACTCCTACGCCACTTGAGAGAAGCCTCCCTGGCTCTGCTCTCTGCTGTACAGAGAGGGCCAGGGGGCTCAGAGGAGCCCTAAAAGTAGGAAATGCCATTCCAGAAACCCTGTGGAAGAAGCTCCTCTTTCCAAGAAGGGAAATCCCAGCCCAAACTTTTGCTTGAAAGAGATGGAGGGGAGCCAGGAAGACCCATGCCCGGGCAGTCATCCCACACAGGGAACAGCCAACAGGCAGGCTGAGCCAAGGACACGGCCTGGATCCTGAGAGACAGAGCCCAGGGAGGCAGGGAAGGATCCAGATGCCTCAGAAAGCTCTGAGGCACACAGAGAGGGAGGGACCAGGGGAAGGGAACACCTTCCAGCCCTTGCTGGAGGGACACACAGCTCCTGGGGCAGGACAGTGGGCTCAGACACACTGATGAGACCCCCTGGGTGGGATGGATTCATGGGCCAGGGCAAGCAGAATATCCTCCATAGGGAACACCAGGACCTGCTGCCTTCCTGACTCCCTGTGCCCCGGGAATCCCCACAGAGCCAGTGGCACCATGCTGGTGACCCCAAAGCCACAGAGTGACCTCCTGGGACCACCCCCAGCCACTGGAGGGATCAGGATCCTCCGCAGGGAGCAAAGGTGGTGCCCATCCCAAGGGAACCTCCTTATCAGGGGAGTGATGTGTTCCTGCCTTTTGCTCTCCTGAACAGAGAGTGCAGGGCTGCAGGCCCTGCCTCGAGCCCGGGGCACACGGGGCAGGAGCAGCAGGAGCAGCAGGGAGGCTCCTCCCCATCACCAGCCACGCAGGTCCCGCAGCACCCATCGGGCTGCCCCTCAGGATCGGCACGCAACACGCTCGTGGCCAGAGGAGCTGCTGGGACTTGTCCCTGGCAGCACATGAGAGGACTCGGGGAACCTCGGGCACCATGAGTCACAGCGGGATGAGACACGGGCTCCTTGCTACCAGTCACGCCCGGAGAAGCCTGTCCCTCCCTCCCTGCTGGCACCCCCTCCCCAGCCCCTCAGCCCCTGCACTCTCCCAGGCACAGCCTTCCCTCCCTCCTGTTCCCTGGGCTCTGACCCATGGGCTCTCCAAAGGCCCTGGGACAAATACAATCCCTGCTCACCCTCACACAGGTTTGGATCTGACTGGGAGCGGGCATGGCACTGTGTCCCAGTGGCACTGCCAGCCCCAGGGGGGGCACAGGGAACCTGAGAACCAACTGCACCAGGAGCTGGGACCAGCCAGCGAGGACATGCAGGAATGGAAAAATGGACCCCAATGGGCAATTTCCATCCTAAATCAGCACCTGTCTGAGAGGCCAGCAAGCCTGGGACCCCCACTCATCCCAGGGGGAGGAGGGAACATCCCCTCTCCTGCTCCCCTCCCTCCAGGACAACCGGCCTCATTTCCACTGCCATGTGCTCAGCAGCAGCAGCAGCTCCTAATTAAATTAATCAATTAAAGAGAGTTCTTGGCCCAGAGACACAAATCCTGGATGGACCAAAAGGCATCCAGTGGATAGGCTGGAAGCAACACAACTGGAGCCTTGAGAGCCATGCCGACCCCTGGCTGCTCCCTGTTTTGGGGACGTCTCCCAGAGCCTGTCCCCACAGCTTCCACTGCACTTCCCGAAGGACCAGCCTTAGGTCGGATGCTGACAGGGGGAAGGGGCACAGTGGCCCCGAGGACCACACAGGAGGCAAACCTGGAGCCCCACATCCCTGCCCACCTGCTCCAGCACCAGGCAGACCCTGTCCCAAAGGATCCATCCCACAGGGAGCGTGTGAACGCCATGCCCGGGCTTTAGTAGGATGTTCTGCAGTCGGATAAACAACACTGCTGACCTGCAATTACAGCGACCTGCCCAGGAGCTCCTGCCCCGGCCAAACCTGCTCCTCCGCGGCGCCGGCGCTGCCTCTCGCCGCCCGCTGATAAGCGGCTGCTCCCGGCGCTGCTGGCACCCGAGGCTGGGATGGGCCCGGGGTCCAGCTGTCCGGCAGCCACCGTGCCAAACCAGAGCCAGCCTGTCCCCTAAGGTCACACACGGGGTGGCACACGCAGCTCGGAGGGCACCGCCCGCTCCCTCCGCCTCTCCTTCAACCCCTGGCACAGCAGCAAGAGTCAGCGACTTCCACAGGCATCAGGCAGCCTGGAGCAGCCAAACCCCAAGCCTGGCAGCCTGGTGACTGCCCGGTGTCCCAGCAGGGGACAGCCACACGCTGCTGAGTGACACTGCCAGCTGCACGAGCGCTGGATGGGGCGAACCAACCCGCTCTCCTCTTTGGTTGTCAAGTTCCCCCGTCCCTGCCCAGTTGTCATGTTCCCCCGTCACCAAAGCCACGGTGACCTTCCTGCCACCAATGGAGCCTTCCCAGGGAGTGGCAGCAGCCATGGCACCTGTCCCTTTGGCCTCCCACAGCTCCAGCTGATTCCGCAGCCCCAGCAGGAAAAGCCCAGGCAGTGGGAGAGGCTCCCTGAAGCTGAGGGTGCAGCTCCTTCCTGCACCCTGCCAGGACCCCACACACATCCCTGCTGAGACCCCGGGGATGCCCTGCAGGACCTGGTGGCCATTCCAGCTGCCATGCTCTGGCTTTCCTGCCTGGCACACTGTGCCATGGTGCCAGCCCAGCCGAGCCACCCTCTGCCGGGCTCCGTCAGCACCTCGAGGTTCTGCTCCCCCGCCTGTCACCCCCTGAGCACGTCACTAGGGCACGTGTCACCGGGCAGGGAACAGCAGCAGCCCAGGGATGTCACCACACCTCTCCAGCACCCAGCACCATCTCCCAGCCCAGTGGCCCCCCCAGGCCCCAGTGACCTGCTGGCCATTTCCCCGGAACCCTCTCCAGGAACACGGAACCCTCATTGCCCCAGGGCAGGGGACAGAACACAGCGAGTGATCCGAGTGATCCGCACTGGGGTCAGAGTTCTCCTCCCTGAACTTTCCTTTGTGGCTCACAAATCGATTACGAAACTAAAAATAACACGTGTCCTGCCCCAGCCCACCAATCCACCTCGCCTGGCTCCAAAGGAGAAAGTGATCCATGCCTTTTCCACCCACAGGTCACAAACCAGTTCCCAGCCCAGCGGACCTGGAGCTGAGTGGTGCCTCACCACCAGGACGGCCAGCACACAGCTTCCCCTGGGAAAACTCATGGAGTGAATGAAATGGCTCCTGCTGTGGCTGCAGCACCCAGAGCACAATACCCCCCTTCCCTCTGGGAGGAAATCCCAGCTCCTGTCCCCTGTCCTTGCCGGCCCTCCCCGCTCTGGCCCAGCCGCCGGGACTCACGTGAAGGCGAAGAAGAGGGTGGTGGCTCCCACTAGGAAGATGGCAGCAGCAGAGACCGGCACGTACTTGCTGGGTTTGAATCTCTTTCCAGAGGCTGCTGGCATGTTGGAGCTGTGGTGGGGGGTCCGCCCCGCAGCATAGCCCAGGCCCCAGGGGACTCAGAGCAGGATGAGAAGGGGAGGGGGACAGGGGCTGACCCCTACCCTGCCCCCACGCCTGCTCCCGGGGCGAGCTCCGACCGGGGCGCGCAGTCCGGAGAAGGGTCAGGAGCAGGAGGCCCAGGAGAGGAGCCCACTCTAAGCTCTGCCCCGTGAGAGCTCCCGGGCACGGGGAAGGAGGGTTAAAAACATTAAAAATTCACAACAGAGAAGGGGATTTGGGTTTAGGACAACCGTTGGAGTGGGAATGCCGAGAGCCCTTGCAAGCCTCAGTCCAGGCAGCAGCCCACAGGCAGGCTCAGCAGGGAGGGAATTCCCCAGGCTGGGGCAGGCTGCTTCCCACCCAGCCAGCGCCCCGAGAAGAGCACAGGATCAGCAAAGTGCTTGCAAAAAAGCCACTCCGGGAGCCTCAGGGCAGCCACTTCTCCTTTTTAATCCGCCTCGGCTGTGCGCAGCCCCCGGTGCTGCACGGAAGGAGGGGGTGGTCTCCAAGCAATCCCAGCTTCCTCACGGAGCTGCCGTGCCTCCTCCTCCTCCCCTCGCTGGAGGGGTCACGGAAACACTCTCCCTGATTTCACCGGGATCTGGGGCTGGCTGGCTGGCGGTGGCCGTTTAATTTTATTTATTTCTCTCTTGTCTGTTAAAGCCGAGGAACAGCTGGTGCAGGGTTGAGCTGTAAATCCTTTTTTTCGAGGGGGGCGGAGGGGAAGGTCTGGTGGCTTGTGGGTTTTCCTACTTGCTCCTTTCTCCTGACCCCCCAGGCCCTTCCATGGGCTCAGAATCCACTTGGCGGTTGGGGAGCGACAGGAATTTCATTAAATCTTCTCTGCAGCAACCATTTCCCAGCAGGTGAACGGGAAGGGGGTGTTCAGGGAGCGCCTTTACAACCCCAGCAGACACCAAAGGGTGGAAGGGGTGCTGAGCAGCTCTGTCTCACCCATGGCCCGGGCAGTGCGGGGAGAAACCTCAGTTTGTTCCAAACAGCTCCATTTTTCCCTTCCCCTTCCTTCGTTAAAATCCTTCTTCATTCATCCATCCATCAGTCTTTTAAAAAATACTACATAAAACCATTAAAACTCGAGGTCTGGTGTGTCACAGCTCACCTGGAAAAAACAGCAACAGAAATTAGCACGGCAGAGAAGGGAAGGAGCCGGCTGTCATTAGCCACAGCAGCCTGGCCAGGGCATCTGCCGTCCCAGCCCAGGGGCACTGGCTGCTGCAGGAACTCCAAGCTACTCCCTCTATCCCCAAGAAACCCACCCTGAGTCCTGGAAGGACTGGAGGGACACCATGAATTCCTTCCTGCAGCTCTGGCCCAAATCCCAGCACCAGCGAGTGCTGGCTCCCTGAGGGGCAGGGGCTGAGCAGAGACTCCAGGATTTAACATAAGGGTGGAGACCACAGCAGGAAAAAACACCCAGGAATCTCAGCCCCTTCCATGGAGGGCAGGAGACAGGAGAGGCCCATGGAAACACCAATCCCATGATCAGAGGTGGCCTTTGCAGCTCTGGATTCATCAGGAACTGCAGTGCCAGGACAAGGAAGAGTGGATTTGAAATGAAGAGCTCAGGGCTGGATGGGATATTGGGAAGGAATTCTTCCCTGTGAGGGTGGTGAGGCCCTGGCACAGGTTGCCCAGAGAAGCTGGGGATGCCACATTCCTAGAAGTGTCCAAGGCCAGGCTGGATGGGGCTTGGAGCAGCCTGGGATAGTGGAAGGCGTCCCTGCCCCAAGCAGCCACCAGCCCATCACCCATCATATCCCACCAGTTCCTGCTGCCACAGCCACCGCTCCTCACCTTGTCACCGTCTGTCACCTGCCCTCCCCTTGCTGCCTCCATGTGCAGGTCCAAGCACAGCCCACAGCTCACTCCTTTCTCCCTTCCAGCTTTCTCTGCCTCCCCAGTTTGTCCTTCGGGGTGGGCAGGGAACTCTCCAGCGCTGACTAAACGCGAGTGAAGGTTGGGAGAGCTGCGGCGCCCAATTAAAGGCGGCTTTAATGACAAGGATGTGTTACCACCAAGTGGGCTCAGCCCCAGCTCACGGCCACTCCGCCTGACTCACCCAGCAACAGCTCCTGCCACTCGGCCTCTGCAGGACCAAAGCTCAACTTTGGTTTCCCTGCCCTTGGGAGTGAGAGGAAACGTGGGGCTGAGGCTCTGCCCGGCAGGGAATGTGCAGGTTTCACCTGGCAGCAGCTCCTGAGCGGAGCAAATTGAACAGTAACACCAGGGAAAGCTGTTTTCCACAGCAGGGACAGAGTTCCCTGGAGAGCAGCAGTTTCCCAGCCCCGCTCTGCCTGTTCGGGGAAGAGCCCAACACCCCACAGAGCCGAGCCCAACAGCAATTCCAGGGATGGGCTATCGGAAGTGCGGGCCTGACATCACGGCTGATTGCTTTAGCAGGAGCAATCTGCTCCCTGAGCACCCGGCCGGCCCTTTGAACGCTCCGCCATGGAGGCACGGCCACACCTCGGCCTCAAACAGGCGCTGCCAGGCAGAAGGAGCTGTTCCCTGATAATTCCTGCTCCGGAGATCCCCACCCTGCCCTCGCAGGGCGCCCTGGGCATGCGCCTCGTGGCCCTGCCCTGCCCCAGCCCTCCCAGCCAGAGATCCAGGAGCCCTTCCCAGGGGGATCCCTGCGGAGCTGTGCGTGCCAGAGCCAGCTCCCCATGGAATCCGGCAGCCCTGAGCAGGGGGAGAGCCCCAGCGCTGTCATTAGTGACACCCCAGCGAGAGGCGATGCAAATGCATCCCTGCTCCACTGCCTGTGCCTGGAATAACACCACAACTCATCAAACAGGAGCCCATCCCGGCTCCCAGAGCCACCTCACTGCTCCCCAGAATGCCTTCCTGATCCCCATGTGTGCTGAGACCCCACAGCACTCCCCAGCCCTGCTGCAGAAGCCCAGAGAAAAAGCTGTCAACATGTGGGATCTCTGCTCTGCAGTCCTCAAGGGGTCCAGGAGAAACACAAGGAAAACCCACCCCAGATTCCCACAGGTTACACAAATTCAGGCCTCAATTCTCGCAAACACACATATTCCTTCCCAGCCCTACAACCTGCCCACCTCTGGTCAACCAACCCTTCCTTTCCCTCCACTTTTGCCCCAAATCCTCTGCCTCACTGGCCACTTTGTCCCTATCCACAAAGGCCACTCAGACTTCCCTGCTCCACAGAGCCCCCAGCTCATCTTCCTTACCTGTGGCCTACATGGGCTCTGTTCTTGCCTCCCATTCCTTTCCCTCTGCCAATTCCAGCCCAGCAACTCCTCCTCTCCTGCTGCTCCTCCAGACCTGCCCTGCTCCTTCCTCCCCCAGCGCCTGTGTCACTGCTCACTCCCCCTTCCCCCTCCCTCAGAAATTCCACCTGGTTTTCCCATCCCAGCACCTCCTTTTTGGAGCACTTTCCCAGTTCTGCTCTGCTCAGCCACCTCTGGAGCAGTCATCTCCACTCTCCAGGGTTTCTCTCCACTCATACAGGGGAGCTGCTCCTGTTTCCTTCACCTCCATTTCTGGGGATTTCTTTTCATTCCAAATTCCCTCCCTCGGGATATGTGCAAGCACGGCTGCTGACACCTTCCATTTCTCTGAGCCTGCATCTCCTTTTCTTGGTTCAAGGCCCTGTAAAGCCTCACTGATTTCCTCCCTTTCCTCCCCTCCCAGCCCTGCTCTCCTCCTTCCCTACTCTGCTCATCTGCTCCAGCCCCTTTCCAGCCTTCCCACACGCAGCCAGGTGCTCCATGCCTTGTCCCTTC
This sequence comes from Melozone crissalis, assembly GCF_028551555.1. Taxonomy (NCBI): domain Eukaryota; kingdom Metazoa; phylum Chordata; class Aves; order Passeriformes; family Passerellidae; genus Melozone; species Melozone crissalis. The sequence goes on along the minus strand of NW_026535796.1, from coordinate 3,905,437 downwards.
TGGAGCAGGGGGTGCTCCCCACCTCTACTGGGATGGGGACACACGTGTCCCCAGCTCCCTACATTCGCTCCTCCCTCACTCTGCTCCTGCCCGGGAAGGAGGAAATGCACTTTGGCACCAACCACATGGCCCCTGCCACCCCTGGGATCCATGGCACAGGCAGGACAGACAGAGCTCCCTCCCAGTCACTGCCTCCCAAACCTCCCAAACCCACAGCTCCCAGGGACCTGCCCCGATCCAGCAGAGTTCCCATGGCACAGGGCAAACACACAAACAATTCCTTCCACGTGAGGCAACTCCCAGACAGGGCAGATCCCGGCTGCAGGGAGACAGACGGGATGTGCTTCACCTGTTCCCACTTTGTTAGGATCAGCTGCAGCCCAGAGCTCCACAGAGCCCTTCCAGAGCTCGCTGCCCGGCACTGTGAGAGAGGGGCGTCCATGGAACAAGGAACTCCCTCCTCCCTCTGCTCACCCTGTCCCTGCACAGCCAGCTAACAATTCACACCCCAAAATCCATCACAGAAAGTGCAAATTTTCCCAAACCTGGCACTGACTGGAGGAGTGCCAGCGTGAGATCCCCACTGGTCACTGCCCTGTGTCCAAACCGGAGCACCCGCCCAAACAGGACACTTTGGGGACACCACCCTGCTCCTAATTCCAAAGGAGGATGCACACCAATGTCTGTCTGGCTGCTCCTCGCCTCCAGGTGCACCCTGCACACCTGCCTTTCTCCCAGGTGGAAGTACAGAAGGATCAACACAGAACATGGAGAAATACTCCACTGCAGACAGCCAGAAGGCTGGAATCACTCCCTGCTTATCTCCTGCCCAGGGCTTACACCGCTCCCATCCTCCTTCCGCAGCCCATCCTGCTGCTTTACACGGGATTAGCCCCATTTTATGGCCAAAGCAGGAGGAACAATGCCTCATCCATCGAGGCCGCGTCCCAACGGGCCCCACAGCGAGCAAGGACAACGCCAGCCTCTTGTCACTGTGTCAGGAGACAGCGGGCACAGCGACAGGTGGGAATGTCCCCGGACAGGCCCCTCACAGGGGAGTTCAAGGTCTCCCCTTGGACCCACTCAACCACCGCCCTCTCCATTCCCAGATGGGGCTGCTGGCCGGGGAACCAGCGGGAATAAACGCCCGCTAAAGCAGCACCCGGGCCCGGCCCAGGGACGGGGGTGACTGGGTTAAGCTCAGAAAGACGCTCCAAGATAACTCTGGCTTTGGTCAGGACAAGGCTCCGGTTGTACTTCACACACCCCAAAAATCCCGAGCAGCCCCCGGTGCAGGGGATCCCTGAGGCCCAAACCCAGCTCTGTGCCGGGGCGGGAGCGGCAGATCCGGGGGAACCGCTCCCGGAGGCACGGGGAGCACGGGGCAGCCGATCCCCTCCGAACGGCGCGGTGAGGGGGCACAGCTCCGGCGTTCGGGAATGCGGGAGTTCTCTCTGAGGGGAGGCCGGGCTGGAGCCGTTCCAGTGCCCCGCACCGGGAACAGGGACGGTGCCGTGAGGGGAGGCCGTGCTGTAAACACGGGTCCCCACGGGCCGCGGCACAGAGGCCGCGCTCCGGTGCCCCACAACAGCGCGGTGGCGGCGTTCCCGGGGGCACCGGGGACAGGCCGGGTGCGGGACAGTGCCCCGCGGCTCCCTGCGGCCGCTCCCGGGCCCCGGGCGGTTTCCAGGCGGGGAACGAGCCCCGCTCCGGAGCGCTCACCCCGCACCGTACGCAGGGGCGGCCCCAGCCCGCGGGGCACCGCTCCCCGCCGCTCCCGCAGCCCTCGGCCCGGCTCCCCGCGGCACAGGAGAAGGTTCCGGTGGCGGCGGGGCCGCGGGCACGGCAGCCGGGGCAGGAGGAAGCGGCACTCCCGGGCAGAAGCACCGCGACCATCGGGCAGGCGGCCGTGCGGAACGGCGGAGCGGGGCCGCGGCCAGAGGGGCGGGCGGGGCAGGGGTCGGTGCTCGCTGGGGCGCCGGGCAGGAGGGGCCGCGGCGCGGTGAGGGGGCACCGGGGCACAGCCCGAGCCGCGCGCGGGGGGAGCCACGGGGGCAGCGGCGGGGCGGGGGCGGCCGCGGCCCGGCGAAGGGCGCGAGGGAGCGGCGGGCCGGGGAGGCGGCGGCGGTGCCGGAGCGGCGGGGCCCCGGCGGGGTCGCGCGGCCCACGTGACTCACCGGCAGGAGGCCGCGCGCGGCGGCGGCCCCGGGCACGGACGGCGGCGGCTGCGGCGGGCGGGACGTCACGCGCGCGCGTGCGCACCGCGCCCCCCCGCGCGCCTCCATTGGCCGCCTTCCGCCGGCCCGCCCCGGCAGCCCCGGCGCGCATGCGCAGGGCCGCGGAGCGGGCGTGCGCGTTCACGCCGCGGTGGGTGGGGCCACGGCCGGAGGCTCGGCGCATGCGCGGGCCGTACCACACCGGGGGCCGGAGGGGCCAGACGGGACCGGGCGCTCGCACTCCGGGCGCGGGGGGAGCCCGGGGCCGGCAATCCCCGCTCCCCTCGGGGACCCACCACCCTCAGCAGACGCTCACCAGCGGCATAGGCTTCCAGATTTAATAGCAAATTGTACAAAATGTATAAAACCGAAGGGCGGGTGCTGCAGCAGGGTCACACCGCGCTGGAGGGACAAGGGGGGAGCACAGGGAGGAGGAGGAGGAGGCAGGGGAGGAAAATCCCGCCCCTGCCCTACTTGAGGTCCATGAAGCGAATGTCCATGATGAGCAGGAAGTTCTTGGGGAGGGGCCGCGGGGCCGGGGACAGCACGGTGAAGACCTGGCGCTCCAGGTCCACGCCGGTGACCACGATGAAGCCGGCCACGCTGGTCTCGGAGATGTTGTCGTCGGGGCTGTCGGCGGTGCTGACGCTCAGCAGGTGGTGCACCATGTCCCGCCCCGGCGTCACCGGCACCAGCTTCAGCTGGTTGTCCTCCTGCGACATCCCCAGCGGCAGGCACGAGTCCGGGATGGTGGGAGCGCCCACCTTGTAGATCTTGACGTCGGAGAACTTGACGTCGAAGGCGTGCGGGTAGAAGCAGCCGCGGAAGCCGTAGAAGTACTCGCGGATGCGCTCGTCGCGGCACTCGCGGCGGAAGTCCTTGGAGCGCTCCACCACGCCGCCCGACTTGGGCAGCAGCACGGTGCGCACAAAGTGCGGCAGGTCCCGCTTGAGCTCGTTGTAGAGGCGCTCCTGGTCCAGCACCACCACCACATCCACCTCGAAGGCGGAGGCGGCGTGCACCAGCGCCTGGTAGCCCGAGCTCTTGACCCAGCCGCAGGTGTTGATGACGCAGCCGCTGACGGACGCCCGCCGGTTCACCTCGCAGCGCTGGTTGAAGACGTCGGCCAGGCACGACGTGATCTGCGGGAGGAGGGGTCACACCCAGGCACCCGTGTCCCCACGCTGTCCCCACACCGTCCCCACACCATCTCTAGCTCCTTCAGAACTCTCAAGGCTTCCATTCCGAAATCATGGAATTGTGGAATGGTCTGGCTCGGAACAGATGTCCCTGCCCACCCAGTTCCCTATGGCAGGGACGCCTTCAGCCAGCTCAGCTTCCTCCTACCCCCAACCAGCCTGGCCTGGGGCAGTTCCAGGGATGGAGCAGTCACAGCCTCTCTGGGCAACCCTGAAGGGCCTCACTGTCCTCACACTAAAAGAATTTCTTCCCAATATCCAGCTAAACTTCTGCTCTCACTGTGAACCCATTCCACCCCACCCTATCACTCCAGATCCTGACAAGAATCCCTCTCCAGCTTCCCCGTAGGCCCTCAGGATGGAAAAGGCTGCTCTGAGGACAGGGCACAAACTTTCCTCCTCCGGGCTGAACTGCCCCACCTCTCCCAGCCCGTCTCCATAGGAGAGGTGCTCCAGCTCCCTTCATCAACTTCGTGTCCTCCTGTCTCATCCCACAGCTGGGAAGGGGTGACTGGCCGTGCACGAGGCTGTTTCTAAAACACGTTTTGCTGTCCCCAAACAGCACCCGGGGATTCAGACACCCCGCAGGGAAATCCCGGGGAACTCCGGGGCCAGACCCGAGCCGGGCCGAACCCTCCACGCTCACCTTGTTGTAGAGCTTGATGTTGGTGCCGGGCGTGGTGGAGCCGAAGTGGTAGACGAGGGGGGCCTGCAGGGAGAAGCCCTCCTCCACGTCGGCCGGGCGCTCGATGTACAGCGCGCCCATGGTGCCGGGGATGGACACCGAGCCCTGCCCCACGTCCAGCTCCACGAAGGTGGGCCGGCGGCCCAGGCGCACGGCGTAGTTGAGCAGCAGGCGGCACACGGTGGTCTTGCCCACGTCGGTGGGCCCCACCACCATGACGCGGGGCCCGCGCTCGTCCTCCCGCTCGGCCTGGCGCCGCATCTGCTCCAGCGCCGTGTGCGTGTTCAGGTACAGCAGCATCGGCGTGTCCCGCGACACGTAGGCCACCTCGGTGCGGCCGCTGAGCTGCACGGTGCAGCCGTGCCACGTGAACACGGCCACCTTGGCGCCCGCGTCGAACGTGAACTTCTTGTTGCGGGTGAGCTCGGTGCCGAACACCTCGGCCATGCCGGTCAGCAGCTCCAGCTGCACCGTCTGCCCCGCCTCCACCTCGAAGCGCAGCTCCGTCTCCCGCTCCAGCTCGAACTTGGCCACCTGCTTCTTCTCCTCGCCGCCGTCGTCCGCCATGACGGCGACGCGGGGGTCCCGGGCCCGGTGTCCCCCGGCCGCCGCCGCCGCGACGGAAGTGACGTCAGAGAGGCGCGCCGGGAGCGCGGGTGACTCGGGTCACGTGGGGAGGGGGAGTGTCCTGTCCGCTTCCTGCGGCTCGTTTGCATCTCATTTGCATATCGCCCGCGGCCCCGCCCCGAGTTTGCATCTCATCACAGTGGGGCTCCCCCTCTCCCCTCCCCCCTCCCCCGATCCCTCGGGATGAGTCCCGGGATCGTTTGCATGACGTTCGCACGACATTTACACAGTCCCGCCCGCCGCCTAATTTACATCTCACAGGGGGGACACGGGGGACATGAGGGGACAGGGACACACGGGGGGACACTGGGGACAAGGCGGGACACGGGGACACGGGGGGACACGGGGTCTGGAGGGACGGGGTATCCATGGGAATGTGGGGGGCCATGAGGGAGCGGGAGGTGCCCCGGGGGTCGCAGCGCATCCCCGGTGGCCGGGCTGACGTCGGAGAGCCGTGCGGTGACGTCACGGCGGCGGTAGCGGGCGGTGACGTCACGGCCGCGGGATGAGTCACGGTGCCGTGATGCGGCTCCCGGGCACGCAGGGCCCCCCCGCGCCCGCCCCGGGGACAGCGGCGACATCAGCGGCAGCGGCGGGGACAGCGGCGGGCGGTGAGCGGCTCCCGGGAAGCCACGGAACCCGGTACCCCCCCATCGTGTCCCCCCGAGCCCCCCACAGCCCCACCGAGCCCCCCTCGTGTCCCGCAGCGCTCCTGACATTGCCCCCCCCCCCCCCCGGGCGACATCCCTGTCCTCCTTCACCGCCACCGCAAACATCCCCTCGGCACCCTCCCGGGGACCCCCGGCATCCCCCCCGGGACCCCCAACCGGCCCCTTGGGACCCCCATCATCATCACCCCCCGTGAGGACCCCCACCATCTCCCGGCGGGACTCCCTCCATCCTTCCCCCGGTTCCCCATTCCCTCCGCTCGGTACCCGCAGGTTTCCCCCTCAGAACCGCCATGACTCCCTGGGGACTCCCGGGGACTCCCCCACGCTTCGAGAAGAGACCCCAGACCCATCCTGGGACGGCCCCCCCGTGTCCCCCCGGCTGTCCCGGTGTCCCCGGCTGTCCCGGTGTCACTCCGCCCGCTCTCAGCCGGCTCCTCCTGGGAGGCTGCGGAGGGGTCCCCCCTCACCGCCCCCCTTCCCCTCGCAGCCCGCCCCCCTTTTCCGCCTCCTTCTGCCGGGCGGGACGGCGGCTCTGGGCGCGCTGCTGCGCTGCTTCCCGTGCGAGCGGCTGTGCGGGGGCTGCGCGGTGCCCCCCGGGGCGCTGCCCGCCGCCGCCATGCCGCCCCCGGGCCCGGCCCGCCGCCGCCTGCCGCCCGCCGCCCGCCTGCCGCCGCGCACCTTCCGCAGCTACCTGCCGCGCTCGCACCGCACCTACAGCTGCGTGCACTGCCGGGCGCACCTGGCCCGCCACGAGGAGCTCATCTCCAAGGTGCCATCGCCACCCCCGGCACGGGCGGGCACTGTCCCTCGTGTGCTGCGACAGCGGGTGTCCCGTCGCCGCGTCCCCGGGGTGTCCTAGGACAGCGGGTGTCCCCTCGCCGCGTCCCCAGAGCGCTGAGTTTGAAGCATCCTCCCCACCCCCTTCGCCACGGCACGGTGTGCTGGCGGTGGCATGTGACCCGTATGGCTCCCACGGAGGTGGCCGTGTTCCCCTGAGTGTCCCCGGGCTGGCAGGTGTCCCCCGCGGTGTCCCCAGCCGATGGGAGCAGGACATGGAGGGAGGGGTGCGGGAACCATGGGGGCCGCACCGGTGACACTCGCTGTGTCCCCACAGTCCTTCCAGGGCAGCCACGGCCGTGCCTACCTGTTCAACTCCGTGTGAGTACCGGGGCACCGGGGCTGGCGGCGGGGAGGGGAGCCCGGGGTGCCGGGCCGGTGGTGGGAGCCCCGCTGTCCCCGGTGCAGGGTGAACGTGGGCTGCGGGCCGGCCGAGCAGCGCCTGCTGCTCACGGGGCTGCACTCGGTGGCCGACATCTTCTGCCAGAGCTGCAAGACCACCCTGGGCTGGAAATACGTGAGTGCCACCCCCAGCTGGGACCCCCTCCTGCTGCGGGCACTGCCCGGGGGCCACGACCCCTGTCTGGGGGCCACAACCCTGCCATGAGCACCTCAACCCTTTCCATGGGCATCCCTGGGCACACCAAACCCTGCCCTGAGCACCCCAAAACCTGCCCTGGGCACCACAATCCCTGACCTGGGCACCCCAACCTCTGCCCTGGGCACCCCAACCCTTTCCATGGACATCCCTGGGCACACCAAACCCTGCCCTGGCCACCCCAATACCTGCCCTGGACACCCCAAACCCTTTCCATGGGCATCTCTGTGCACCCCAATCCCTGCTCTGGGCACCCCAGTCCCCACCCCGGGCAACCCAGCCCCTGCTCTGGGCACCACAACCCTTTCCATGGGTACCCCTGAGTACCCCAAACCCTGCCCTGGACACCCCAAACCCTTCCATCGTTATTCTCAGGCACCCCAATCCCTGCCCTGAGCCCCCCAACCCTTTCCATGGGCATCCCCGGGCACCCCAGTCCCTGCCCTGGGCATCCCAAACCCTTCCATGGGCATCCCTGGGCACCCCAAACCCTGCCCTGAGCACCCCAAACCCTGTCCTGGGCACACCAACCCTTTCCATGGGCATCCCAAGGCACCCCAAACCCTGCCCTGGGCACCCCAAACCCTGTCCTGGGCACCCCAAACCCTTTCCATGGGCATCCCTGGGCACCCCAAACCTGCCCTGGGCACCGAAATCCCCACCCTGGGCACCCCAATCCCCACCCCGGGCACTGCAAACCCTGCCCTGGCATCCCGACCCTTTCCATGGGCATCCCCGGGCACCCCAAACCCTTCCCTGAGCACCCCAAACCCTGTCCTGGGCACCCCAACCCTTTCCATGGGCATCCCCGGGCACCCCAATCCCTGTCTGGGCACCCCAAACCCTTTCCATGGGCATCCCTGGGCACCCCAAACCTGCCCTGGGCACCGCAATCCCCACCCCGGGCACCCCAATCCCTGCCCTGGGCACCCCAAACCCTTCCATGGGCATCCCTGGGCCCCAAACCCCGCTCTGGGCACCCCAACCCTTTGCTGAGGACACCCCCAAGGCCCGGGGAAGGCAGTGCCCGTGGGGACACGGGGGTGATACTGTGTGTGTCCCCCCACCAGGAGCAGGCGTTCGAGAGCAGCCAGAAGTACAAGGAGGGGAAGTTCATCATCGAGATGTCGCACATGGTGAAGGAGAACGGCTGGGACTGAGGGGGGGCCGCGGCTGGCACTGGGGGGCACCTGGGGGGGCGCTGGGTCACCCCCTCCTTGGCACCTTCGCTGTGCCCCCCGGCGCCCCCCGGGTGGCACCGGCCGCGGGGGTCGCGGGGCTTTTCTAGGGCAATAAAGGCGCTTTTTTTAAGGAAGGTGCTGATTGTCACCTGTCCCCGTGCTGCCACCACCCCTGGCACACAGCCTGGCACAGAGTGGGGTCCCTGGTGCCCCCAGCCTGTCCCTTCCCCTCCTCACACGCAGGCGGCAAGAGGTGGATGGTGCATTTATTGGGACCCCGAGCTGGCGGGGAAAGGAGAGGAGAGGAGAGGAGAGGAGAGGAGAGGAGAGGAGAGGAGAGGAGAGGAGAGGAGAGGAGAGGAGAGGAGAGGAGAGGAGAGGAGAGGAGAGGAGAGGAGAGGAGAGGAGAGGAGAGGAGAGGAGAGGAGAGGAGAGGAGAGAGGAAGGGATGAAGGAAGGGAGGGAGGAGGGACAAGGGAAAGGAGGGACAAGGGAAGGATGGGACGAGAGGGGTAAAGGAGAGAGGGAAGGAGGGAAGCAGGGAGAGGAGGAGGCAGGGATGGAGGGAGGAGGAGGCGGGAGGGAAGGATGGAGGGATGGCAGGAGGGATGACAGGCACAGGAGGAGCAGAGTCAGGGCTGCGGGTCGCTGAGACGGCCCATAAAGACGGGGAAGTCGCCGCTGTTGTGCCAGAGGACGAAGAGGAAGGGGCGCAGGGCCTCCAGCACCAGGGCCGAGCGCGCCACCGAGGTGGCCATGGCCGCCGCCGCCTCCACGCCGGCCTCGTCCAGCGCCAGCACCGCCCGGTGCCGCGCCGTGTCCACCGCGGCCGGGCCCCGCGCCAGCCCGCACAGCTCCGCGTCCAGGAACAGCCCGAAATCTGCGGCACCGGCCTCAGCGCCACTGCCGCCCAACGCGGGGGCAGCGGGGACACCGAGGGAACCCGGGGGCACGGGGGGTCCGGAGAAAACCGGAGGGACGGGGACATGGGGACACAGGGACACAGCGGGGACACTGGGGGGCGCCAGGGGACGCTCAGGGATGTGAGGGGGACACCGGGGAGATGGGGGATGTTCGGGCCGCTGGGGATAATTTGGGGACACTGGGATGTAAGGGGACATTAGGGGCGCTGGGGGGAGCGGGGCACATCCGGGGCACCGGGGACATGGGGGACACCAGGGACACGGGAGTGTGGGAGGGGGCTCAGGGGATACCGGGGACATTGTGGCCTTTGGGGACCCTGGGGAAAGTGACCCTCAGGGCAGGGAAGGGGCCCGTGTAAGGTCACCGCACCGGGAGCGATGTGACCCAGCCAGCCCCTGCGGCGCCACCAGAGGTGTCCTTACCCATGTCGTGGAGCAGAGGCACCACGTCCAGGGCGAGGTCGAGGCGCAGGCGGGGCAGGGACAGCGCGGTGGCCCGGGGCGGGGTGCGGGCCGCCCGCCGCAGCAGCGCCAGGAAGGTGGCGGGGTCCAGCGCCCGCTCCAGGCTCTCCAGGGGCTCCAGCGGCTCCCGCGGCATCAGCACCACGAGGCTCAGCCCCCCGTGCAGCTCCAGCCGCCCCACCTGTGGGGCAGAGCCCCCCTAAGGGCCACTGCGGGACCCCACGGACCGGCACCCCCACGGTGCCACCAGAGAGGCGCCAGCCTGGCGTCCCCCAAAGCCCCAGGGGAGCGAGGGCACAGCCTGTGCCCCTTTCAGTGCCAGGGCAGTGACATCAGCCTGGCATCCTCCCCGAGTGCCGCAGGAGCTATATCACAGCCTGGCATTCCTTAGTGCCGCTGGAGTGGCATCATGCCACCATCCCCCCAGCAGTGACCCCCAGCACCTGGCGGCGCTACCTGGACCCGCAGGCGGGAGTCGCTGAAGGAGGCCACGGGGTACTTGGCGCTGGTCATGGTGGGCACCTTGCGGGGGCGCTGCCCGGGCCGCAGGAAGGGCAGCAGCACCGTCTTCTCGCGGTCCAGCGGCGTGCGCCAGGCGGCTGCGGGGACACGGCACCGCGGCTGGGGCACCGGGGCACCGGCGGGACCGCGCCGGGCGGCCTCAGCCCCGCGCCCCGCCGATGCTCGGGGTATGCTCAGGGGGATGCCCGGGGGGATGATCGGGAGATGCCCGAAGGATGCCCGAGGGATGCCCGGGGGATGTCGGGGGGATGCACAGGGGGATGCTCGAGGGGATGCACAGGGGGATGGCCGGGGGGATGGCCGGGGGGATATACGGGAGATGCCCGGGGGATGCCCGGTGGCGGGGCCGTACCGCGCAGGTGGACGGCGCTGAGCAGCAGCAGGCTGGGCTCGGGGGGCAGCGCGGAGAGCAGCGAGGGCAGCAGCCCCTGGCTGGCCTCCCGCACCCAGGCGTTGATGCGCTGCAGGTCCAGGCTCTCGTTGCCGCTCAGGGCGTACGGGCGGGCGCCGTAGAAGCGCAGGGAGTCGTTGAGGAAGCGGGGCCGGAGCTGCAGCTCTGCGCGGCGGCACGGCCCGCTGTCAGCTCCGGTGCCCGGCGGAGAGCGGCGCCCCACCGGCACCCGGAGCCCGCCTCACCTGGGTTGTGGAAGATCTGGGCGGCCGAGAAGAGGCCTGGCGTGCCGGCCAGCTGCTGCAGGGCGCCGTGCACGCAGCGCAGCCCCGGCGGGTACGCCAGGAGGGCGGCCAGACGCTCCTGCGTTTCTCCGCGGGCGCCTGCGGGCACAGGGGAGGCTCGGCTCGGTGCCCGGCTGGGACAGCGGTGACACGGCGGCGCCGGTGCCCGCGGGCAGCCCCTCACCCAGCAGCAGGTGCGAGAGCCCCGTGGCGACGGTGATGGGGGAGAAGAGCAGGTTGGCGTCGGGCCCGGCCTCGTCTGCCATGCGCTGGTAGAAGCGGAGGGCGAAGGTGCCCAGAGCCTCGGCCACGGCGGCCCGCTGCTCCCCCGTGGGCTCCCCGCAGGCGTCGGGAGGCTCCTCGTCCCCAGGGCACGGCGGGGCGCTGGTGCCGGGCGGGGGCGCTGCCGTGGTGCCAATGGGGTCCGGCTCCTCCAGCGCCTCGTCTGTCGCTGTGGGGCTGGGGACATCTGTGACACTCCAGCCATAGGCTGCAGTGTCCAGCTCCTCCAGTGCCCCCTCCGGCGCTGCGGGGCTGGGGGTGGGGACATCTGTGATACCCCAGCCATAGGCTGCAGTGTCCAGCTCCTCCAGTGCCCCCTCCGGCGCTGTCACATCTGTGACACCCCAGCCCGGCAGCCCCTCGGGGTGAGCGCTGGGGGTCCCCACGTCCTGCGAGGGAGCCGGGGTGCGAGCAGGGGGCACAGGGGGCACAGGCGGTGTCGGGGGCTCCCCAAGCAGTGGCGTCCAGCTGGAAGGGGCCTCCAGAGCGAGCACCTGGGCACAGGGATTTGTGTGAGGGGGGCATGGGGTACTCGGGTGGGGGCTCGGATGAGGAGGGGTGTCGGGCACAGGGAGCCCGTGTCCCTGAGCCACACTTACCGGGGTGACAGTGACCGTGGCTGTGGCCACCAGCCACACCAGAGGCAGACAGAGTGTCTTGATGGCCATGCTGGCGGGAGGGCACAGGTCAAGGACAGGACAGACACCAGCATCCCCCACCCCGGCACCCCGCACCCCACTCCCTGCACCACCCGTATCCCCACCCGCACCCCCATCCCGGGGTGCCCCCGCTCTGTCCCCCCGTCGGACCGGCTGTGGGGGGAGGCAGTGGCAGCGCCCCGGGCCCACCTGGGTGCCCGGCGGGTCGGTCCCTGCGCGTCCAGCGGCGCCGGGAAATCTGGCCGGCTCCGACCCTGCCTGGTTAAAAATTAAGGAGCTTCCCGTAAATCAGCCGGGACACTGCCGGTAATGCGGGGGCGGGCACGGGGGTGCGGAGGCAGCCGGGATGCGGCCCCGCGTCCCGTTTCGCTCCCGTCTGCGCGGGGCGCCGGCTCTGTGTCACCCCTGGCACACCCCGCGGTGACGGGGGTCGCCGGCCGCCCCCGGCCCGTCCGTGCCCACCCACCCGTGCCGGGCGCGAGGCCGCAGAACCGCGTCCCGCCCGCCCGGAGGCGTGACCCCACGGAGCCCATCCCCGTGGCACCGGGCACCGATCGCCATGGCCGGGCGGATCGCCAAGGTGGGCACCGGGGGCACCGGGACGGGAGCAGGACTCGGTGCCGCTGCGGTACCGGCGCGGGGGTCCTGGTGTCCGCACCGGAGCGGGGACCGGTGGGGCCGAGATTACCGTGCGCGGGTCCCGGTACCGGGGTGCGAAAGGGGGTTCCGGAGAGTGTTAGTGCCAGTGCGGGGATAGCGGTACCGGGGTGCGACAGAAGCCGTGCTGGGGGATGTCAGTGCCAGGTGAGGGGGTCCCGGTGCCGGGGAGAGGCGGTGCTGCGGGTGTCAGTGCCGGGGGTCCCGGTGGCGGGGTGCGAGGGAAGCAGTACCGGGGTGCAGGGTCTCCGGTGCGGGGGTGACAAACACCCCGGCACGTTTCAGTTTCGTTTCCCCGGCGGGGCGGCCCCGCCCAGGGGTGTGTCCAGAATTCCGGCCCCGTCCATAAAAGCGTGCCCGGTAAATAAACCCTGCCCATTGAGGCGGGGTCTGCAGGCGGCCCCGCCCAGAGGGGGGTGTCCCTGAGGGAGGATTACCCTATGGAGGGGTCTCTGGGGTCACACCTCCGCCCACACCCGCCCCACCCCTTCCCGCAGGAGCTGGAGGAGGCGCGGAGCTGGGAGGGGGCCCGCGACGTGCGGCCGCTGGACGGGAACGTGCGGCGCTGGACGGGACTCCTGCTGCCCGTGCGCTGGGGGGGGCACGGGGGGCTGCGGGGAGTCCTGGGGAGCGGGGCCGGGGAGGGGTCCCCTGAGCATGGGGAACATGGGGGCTTGAGGAGGGATGTGCCCCTGGGGACATGGGAGGGACGGGGGTGACCCTTGGGACGGGGCTGTGTCACTGAGTGAGGGTCCCCCTTGGGACGGGGCGGTGTCACTGAGTGAGGGTCCCCCTTGGACGGGGCGGTGTCACTGAGTGAGGTTCCCCCTTGGGACAGAACTGGGGAGGGCCCCTCTGAGGACACTGGGTGGAGATTCCCCTCCTGAGGGGCTCGGGCTGGCACAGGGAGTTTCTATGAGGGGCACAGGGTATCAGGGCTGGACAGACCCCCCCTCCCGCGATGGACGCTGCGGCACAGGGGGCTGAGATGCCCCCATACCCCGGCAGAACAACCCCCCATACAACGCTGGCGCCTTCCGCTTCGAGCTGAACTTCTCCCCCAACCACCCGCATGAGCCGCCCTGCGCCACCCTCCGCACTCCCATCTACCACCCCAGCGTGGATCTCGAGGGCCGCGTGTGCCAGCCCCTCACCAGCCACGGGCGCTGGGAGCCCGCCACCCGCGCCATCCAAGGTGGGCACGGCGGGGACGGGGGCACGGCGCAGGGGGTGGGCGCCCCCCTGACCCCGCCGTGCCCCTGCAGTGCTCCAGGACCTGCTGCTGCAGCTGGACAGCCCGGACCCCCGGCGGCTGCTGCGGCCCGACGTGGCCCGGGAGCTGCAGGAGCGCCCCGAGGAGTTCCTGCGCCGGGCGGAGGAGCACACCCGGCTCCACGCCGAGCCGCGCCCCCAGCCCCGCACATAGGGCACTAAATTCTCTGCATCACCTGCTCCGGCTCCGTGGGGCCTCACTGGGAGGGTGGGGGGCTCCGGGAACCCTGGGGGATATGTCACCCTCCTGGTGGCTGTGCCCCAACCTGGTGACAGCGCCCAGACACTGGGCAGAGACGAGGCCACCACCGCCTGGAAGCACGGCCTTTACTGCTGAGGGACAGAGCAGGGGACGAGGAGGGGGTGGCACATCTGGGGGGCTGTGGGGGTCCCTCCCTCTCAGCGCTTCTTGGTCTTGACGAGCCCCTTGGCCACCAGGCAGCGGTACAGCTCCTGCACGTACGTGTACACGCACTTGGCGTCGGGCACCGGCAGCCGCACCATGTCCTCCACCTCCAGCAGCGGGGCGCAGCCCGCCCGCTCCCTGCGGCAAGGGACACGGCGGTCACCGGCGCCGCCCGGGGGGTCCGGGGGCACCGAGGGGCCGGCGCTGCGCTCACGCACTCGGCGGTGGCGAAGGCCAGGGCGAAGTTGTCCCGGCGAGCGCTGGGCTCCAGAGCGGCGAAGTCGAAGGCGTCGGGGAAGAAGCTGTGCAGGAGGGCGCAGAAGGCCAGGCCGCTGCCCCAGCTCCCCGAGAAGTTCTGCACGTCCACGTTCTGCGCAGACAGGGGGGTCAGGCCATCCCCGGGCCGCCCCGGACCCTCCCGCCGCCCCCCCGGTGCTCACCGGGTACCCGCGGGTGCGGGCGCGGCACCACTCCAGCAGCATCGCCTTGACCGTGGCGGCCCCCCCCGAGCGCCGCAGGTGCGGGGCTGGGCCCTTGGCAGCCCTGGGGGGACCTGGCATGTGGGATCCCCACCCCACGGTCCCTCACAGGGACCCCAGCCCCTCCGTGACCCCATTGCCCCGTGGCTCTGGGCCCCCAATGCCCCATGGTCGCACAGCCCCCTGTCGCACCACCCCACTGCTTTACAGACCCCCCCATTGCTCCCTGTACCGCTCATTGCCCCATGCCCCCAATACCCCCTCTGTCCCATATCCTCCCTACTTGCCCCATGGCCACACAGCCCCCTGTCCCACGCCCCACTGCTTTACAGACCCCCCATTCCTCCCTGCACCCCTCATTGCCCCATGTCCCCAATATCCCCTGTGTCCCAAACGCTCCCTCATTGCCCCATGTCCCCAATATCCCGTGTCCCAAACGCTCCCTCATTGCCCCATGTCCGCCCTGTATCACCACTGCCCCACAGAGCCCCACTTCCCCAGTGACCCCATTGCCCTGTGCCCCCCATGCCCCCTAATTTCCCCTGTCCCTCCCATTGCCTTCCAACACCCCCCCTGCTTTCATCCATCCCACTGTCCCTGGCTGTCCTGTAGCCCCCCAACACCCCCGAGTCCCCCCTTCCCTCAGTGCCCCTCCTGCCCCCGCGGGGCCAGGCCCCCTCACCCTCCGAACTTCTCCAGGATGGCGCTGCGCCCCTGTGCCCGGGTCCCCACTCGTGGCCGTCCCCCGGCCCCCTCCAGCCTCAGCCTCTGTCCCGCCGAGCCGGGGGCTGCCTTGTCCCGTGTCCCCCCCGCTGGAGCAGCCCTGCAGGCACACACGGGTGGGACAGCCATGAGCAGGGCGCTGGGGGGTGCCATCCCTGCCGTGGGGGACCGGGGTGCCACCCGTGGGGACACACCTCGTGCTGCCCCCCGTGTCCTCGGCGGCGCCAGCTGCAAGGAGAGAGGAGGGGTCAGAGCGCTGGAAGAGGACACTGTGGGGCAGCAGTGACCCCAGGACACCCGGGTGCCATTGCCCAAATGGCTCTTACCTGTGGGGGACACTGGGGATGCTGGGGACATAGGGGACGTAGGGGACGTGGGAGATGTAGGGGATGTAGGGGACATGGGGGACGTAGGGGACATGGGGGACGTGGGGCTGGTGGCCCCCTCTGGGGACGAGCAGGGAGGGAACTCAGGCCACAGCTCGTCATCCTCGTCCTGAAGCCAAGTGGGTTCCTGTAAGGCACAGGCAGGGTGGCACTGCCAGCACGGTCAGTGTCACTCACACAATGTCCCTGGCACTGTCATGCTGGCCCTGGCACCCTCACCCTGCCCCAGTAAAGCCACCCCTGTCCCCATCCGTACCGCAGCTGCCCTCCCACCGCCTCCTGCCCTGGCTGTGCCGCCGCCTCCCTTCCGACCCCTCCTCACCTGTCGGCGCTGGGAGCTGCCCGCTGCTGCCGGCGCCGCTTTTCCCTCGGTGCCCTCCTCGGTACCGCCCTCGGTGCCCCCTCCGGTGCCCCCGGCTGTCCCTGGCCCGGCATCGGCACCGCCATCCCCGGCATCGCTCCCGGCACCCCGGGGCGCTTCTGCCCCGCCATCCCCGGCAGCGTCTCCCCCCGCGCACCCCCCTGAGCCCCCCGTACCCTTCCCTTCATCCCCCGTGTTCGTGTCCCCCCCATCACCCCCCGTGTCCCCCCCATCGCCCCCCGCTTCCCGAGCCTCCTCCCCACCCCCTGCAGTCGTCGCCTCCCCGCTGCCCTCCCCGGGCCCCGCGGCGGGGTCAGAGGGGGTGTCTCGGGTGGGGGTGCCGGGGGTCGGGGTGCTCGCAGTGGGGGTGTCCGAGGCGGGGGTGCCAGGGGTGGGGGTGTCCTGGGTGGAGGTGTCCGAGGTGGGGGTGCCGGGGGTCGCGGTGGAGGTGTCCTGGGTGGGGGTGCCGGGGGTGGGGGTGTCCGAGGCGGGGGTGTCCGAGGTGAGGGTTGTCGAAATGGGGGTGTCCGAGGTGGGGGTTTCAGCGTCTCCCAGAGCCTCCATGTTGCTGCGGTCACTGCTGCAGGGCCACAGGGCTGTCACTGGGGTGCCCCCCGATGAAGCCGTGAGCCTGCCCGTGCCCCCCACAGCCCCCCAGCCCGGCTAAACCCCCTCCTGTCCCTGTCCCCATGCCCTCCCCCAGCCCTGCCACTCCCACGCTGTGCATTCCAGTTGTCCCTCTCCGGCCCCCCCATGCCCCATCCCGGCACCCCAACAGCACAGCCCGGCCCCTCACGTCTTCCAGCAGCCCCCCGAGCCCCAAACCAACCCTCCCATTGCCCTCATGCCCCATGTCAGCCCCCCCGTGCCCCCTCCTGCCCCCCTATCCCCTCCCGAGCGCCCGGATCCCATCCCGGCCCCGCCATGTCCCCCTCCCGGCCCCACATGTCTTCTCGCTGCCCTCCCGTTCCCACTGCCCGCCCCCTACAATCCATTCCCGGTCTCCGTTGCTGCCCTCCGGTGCTTCTCCCCGGGGCCCCCCAGCGCGCACCCTCCCGGCCGCTCCCGGAGCCCCGGCGCTCCCGGAGCCCCCCGGAGCCCCCCGACCCCTCGGCCCGTACCCTGCGGCTGCTCCCGCTCCGCCGGCCCCGCTGCGCCCCGGCCCCCCCGCCCGGCGCTATTTTTACCCGGCGGGGGCAGGTGCCGCCTTCACTCACCGCCCACCCGCGGGGCACGCGTGGGGCCGGGCCGGACACCGGGCACGGCTGCGGAGGGGGAACGCGCCGACAGCCCCTCCCGGACAGCGGCGACACCGCACGGGGAGGGGACCGAACCGTGCCGTGCGACCCGAGGGGCACAGGGGACACGGACACCCTGGGCAGGGACAGGGAGACTTGGGGGTCACGGGCACACGGGCGAGGTGGGGAACATGGACACGCCGAGGTGTTCGGGGGACACAGCGCGGACACGGGCACACGGGGGACACACCGGGGACACGGGGAGCGCGGGGGGAGCAGACTCCCCGGGGCAATGGGGGACACAGACACGCGGGGACACAGGGCACACGGGGACAGCCCGGGCAGGACGGCAGGACACAGGAGGACCCGGGGACACGAGGAACAGGGGACACACAGAGAGGGACCCGAAGCCCCCCGGCCATGCCCGGGTGAGGTCCCGGCGGTGGCCACGCCCTCCTCGACCTGGACACGCCCCCCTGCCGTGACCCCGCCCCCTGCGGGGCAAAGGCCGGGCCGAGCGCGCGCTCCGCCGCTCCCCTCCCGCCGCTCGGCCGCCGCCAGGGCCCCGCCCTTTCAGCGGGACCAATCAGCGACAGAGGCGCACCCCTGGTCCCGCCTCCTCCTGCACGCGATTGGCCAGCACCGGCGGTGGGGCGGGGCCGCTGCGCGGGTGGGCGGAAGCGCGGCGCCCACGTGGTTCCTGCAGGAGCCGCCGCCGGGTCCCGAACCGAGCGGGACCGTGCGGGTCCAGCGGGGCGGATCCGAGCGGGGTCGGGCCCAGAGGGACCGTGATCGGGACCGGGACCGAGCGGGGCCGGTGCTGGCCGCCATGGATCCGCTGCGGGCTCAGCAGCTGGCGGCCGAGCTGGAGGTTGAGATGATGGCCGACATGTACAACCGGTGAGGCCCGCCGGGAGAGAGCACTGGCGGCGCTGGGATACCGGGATGTCAGTGGCTTGGGGGACACTAGCGGGTGTCAGAGGCACTGGGGGACCCTGGGGCTGTCGGGGAGTGCGGGAGGTGCTAGGAGATACCCGGGAAATGGGGAGGGGAACCGGAGATGCCTGAGGGTGGGGACGGCGGGGGGTCCTAGGGGTGCCCGGGTGGCGATGACGGGGGATGCTGGGCTTGGTGGGGCGCAGAGGCCGGGGTCCCGCTGGGTGACAGTGCGGGTGCAGGAGGTGTTGGGGTGCAAGGGCTGGGGGCGCCGGGGATGCCGATAACGGGGGGTGCTGAGGTGCGGGGCTGGGTGCCGGGGTGGCGATGGCGGGGCACAGGAGATGTTGGGGTGCGGGGTCGGGGTGCCGGGGGTGGCGATGGCGGGGTACGGGGTACGCTGGGCTGCGGGGCCGGGTCCCGGCCGGCGCGGGGCTCAGGCGCGGTGCGCTCCGTGCAGGATGACCCAGGCGTGCCACCGCAAGTGCGTGCCGCCGTTCTACAAGGAGTCGGAGCTGTCCAAAGGGGAGTGCGTGTGCCTGGACCGCTGCGTGGCCAAGTACCTGGAGGTGCACGAGCGGATGGGCAAGAAGCTGACGGAGCTGTCGCTGCAGGACGAGGAGCTGCTCAAGCGCATGCAGCAGGGCAGCGGCACCGCCTGAGCCCCCCCCCCATCACCCCAATAAACCTGGGCGTCTGCTGCGCTCCCCTCGCCCCCAAACCCACCCTGTGGCCGTGTGTTGGGGTACGTGGTGCCCGTGGGTGCTGCTGGGAGCCCCCCTTGTTGTCCCCAGCTGCCACGTGCCGTGTCCTTGTGGGGGGCACCCCTGGCTGCCCCCCCGGCTGGGCCCAGCCCATGTAATCTCCCGGATTAGGCAGAGCTGGGCTGAGCCCCTTGTAATCCCCAGTGGGGTGGGACAGGGCTCAGCCCCTCCCTGTCTGTCTGTGCTGGGGGTCACCAGAGGGGACAGCTGGGGGCCCTGCACAGGGACACAGCCCCCGAGGGGCAGGGCACAGGGACACCCTCACAGGGACACTCCCAGAACACGCAGCCCCGTTTGAGGATACACAGATGGGACCACGTGGGGACAACCCAGGGACACCTCTGCCTGGGCAAGGACCACGTGGGGACAGCCAGAGACCACGGGGAGGGGGCATGGGGACAGTCCCACATACAGGGACACGAGCACACCCACGTGGGGACAGTGTGCACACACACAGACACCCCACACACCTCTGGGGACATCTGGAGGGGATGAGGAACCGGGAGACACGGACACTCAGTGAGTTACACCCGCTGAGGGACACCCCACGCTGTGTGAGGGACACCCACCGAGGACCAGGATGTGACACACACCCAGAGGGACCGCGGGCAGGGGGTGGGCGCTGTCCCCGTGCCCGCAGCCCGGCAGCGTGTGCTCCATCCGTGTGCCTGCGGGAAGTGGGTCAGGCAGTGCAGGGCGCGGGGGTGGCTCTGCTCTGCGCCCGCGGCTCCCGTGACACCCGCCAGCACTGCCCGGGGTGCGGGGTGGCGCCGTCACGGCAGCCTGGGTGTCACCGGCCCCACGGTGGCGGGTGGGGTGTGTGTGTCCTGCAGGGGGTGTCCGTCCATCCGTCCGTCCGTCCGTCCCCCCCGCAGCGCCCTGCACGCCTCGCTGCCCTGCCACCCGCCGCTCCCATCAATATTTCAGGAGCGGCAGGCGGTGACCTGGATCGACAGTGGCCCACCCACAGCAGCCAGGCCCCGCTCTCCCAAAATAAGACCATTTTTAATAAATAATTTCCCACCTTTTGGTTCCTGTTGGGGGTTTTTCCCGCTCAGGATGGGAGGGGACCCCCTTCTGCATCCTGCGGCCCCCCACCCGCCGGCTGTTCCCCACAGTTCTTGAGGCCTCCCCTGGGGAGAAGGGGGGCGCGGTTGCCCCGAGGAGCCGGGACCCCCGAGGGGGGCTCAGAGTCGGGGCAGGATCAGAGCCAGGAGGGGCAGGAGGGCGGGGGCCCGGCGGGGCGCGGCGGCGGCCATGGGGGCGCAGGGGTCGTGGGGGCAGCTGGCGTCCTCGGGGGGCCCGCGGGAGTCACGGGACGGGGGCGGCGGCCGGGGCTGGGGTCCCCGCAGGTCGTGGGGGGGCAGCCCGTCGCGGTAGAAGGCGGAGGGCGGCGCGGCCGGGAGGGTGCCGGGGCGCCCCAGCGCCCGCCCCGGGGTGCCCATCACCGCCACCCCGTTGCTGCCGTTGCCGTCTTCCATCTCCTCGTCGTCGTCGTCGTCGTCCTCGGGGCAGGCGTCGAAGTCGCGGGGCCGCAGGTGGCGCAGGTCGGTGCCGCGGCGCTGAGGGGGGCTCGCGCACGGCACGGGCGAGCTGGAGACGCGCGTGCGCCGGAACCAGGCCCAGAGCGGGCGCGCGCGGCAGTCGCAGGCCCAGGGGTTGGCGTTGAGGCGCAGGAACTGCAGCGAGGGCAGCGCGGCCAGCGGGTCCCCGGGCAGGGCCACCAGGCTGTTGTTGAACAGGTAGAGGATGGTGAGGCGCGCCAGGCCCTCGAAGGCGCGGCGGTGGATGGCTGCCAGCCGGTTGGCGTGCAGCAGCAGGCGGTCCAGGCTCGAGAGCCCGCGGAAGACGCCCTCGGACAGCGCCCGCAGCCGGTTGCCGTGCAGGAAGAGGTGGCTCAGGTTGGCCAGGTCGGCAAAGAGATCGTCCTGCGGGGAACGGGAGAGGGGTGGGTGTGGGATGAGGGCTCACCGTGCTGCTCTGTGGCCCTGCCTGGTGGGCATCAGCTGCAGAGACACTGGTGTATGCCCCACAGAGCCCTGCCGTGGGGCCCAGTCCTGCCAGCATCGCCTGTCACCTTCTACTGTGTCCCTGCTCTGTGAGCATCGTGCAAGACGTTGTCCCATGTCCCTGCCATGCTGGGTCACCCATGGTCCTGCCCCACGGCCATCACCCTGCTCCCTCAGCATCTCGTGTCCCTGCCCCACATTCTGGCTGTGCCAGCACCACCTCGTCCCACATCCTGTCTCCATGGCTTGTCACCATCACCCTGTCCAGTCCCACCTCTGTGCCCGCCTGCTCACCCACCTGGAGGTAGAGCAGCCCGTTCTCCTGCAGGTAGAGGTACTGGAGGCTGCGGAGGCCGCGGAAGATGCCGCTGGGCAGGTTGGCCAGCCGGCACCGGTACAGGTGCAGGGCCTGGAGGCGGTGGAGGCCGTGGAAGGTGTCGGGGGCCAGGACGCGGAGGTGCGGGTTGTCACCCAGGTCGAGCTCCTCCAGGGCGGGCAGGTGGCGGAAGGTGCCCGGCTGGATGGAGGAGATGTTGTTGGAGTAGAGCCAGAGGGTGACGGTGCTGGGCCCGAAGGTGCCCGCCCGCAGCGCCCCGATGACGTTGTTCTGCAGGAAGAGGCGGCGGGCGCCGGGCGGGAGCCCCGCGGGCACCGAGGAGAAGTTGTTGGCCTGGCAGCTGACGGTGGGCGGCGAGACGTAGCAGGTGCAGAGCGCGGGGCAGGCGGGAGCCCCGCCGGGCACCCACACCAGCGCCGCCAGCAGCAGCAGGGCCGCCGGGCGCCCGCCTGAGGGCACAGCGGGGCGTCAGCGCGGGGCACCCGCGTCCCCGACCCCCGCGCCGCCACCGCCCGCCCCCCCGGAGCCCGCAGAGCCGTGCCCTCCCCGGGCCGTGCCCACCAGGAACATCCCGGGGCCACGGATGGCTCTGGGAGCCCCCCGGGGCCGTGCCCACCCCATCCTTAGGGAGAGTCCCAAGGTCCTGATCCTGGGCACCCCAAGGAGGCCCCCAGGACTGAACCCACCCTTAGGGCCGTGGTTGCCCAGGAGAACCCCAAGGTCATGACAACCCCATAGGGCTGGGCGCTCCTAGAAGCCCTCTAAAGCCACGTCAGCTCCATAGGGCCACGGTTCCCCAGGAGAATGCCAAGGTCATCACCACCCTGTAGGGCTGGACACCCCGAGGCAGGGGACTGTGCCCACCCACAGGGCCATGGCCCCCACCAGGCCCCTGAGGGCCATGTCTCCCCCCCAGGGACCCCCCAAGGCCGTGCCCACCCACACAGCCATGGTCTCCTTGGAGATCCCTAGGACCACCACAGAGCCCTAGAGAATCCCAAGGTCATGACGCCCCATAGCACTGAGCGCCCCTTGCAGCCCCCAGACCCACATCAGCCCATAGCACTGTGATCCCCAGAGACCCCCCCCCAGGGCTGTGCTGCTGCACAGCACCAATGCCGGGCACCCCAAAACGTGGCCGTCCATCTGCGACTTTCTGGGGCTGCCCCCCGCTCCCCAGGGACCCTCAAAGCTCCCTGACCCCCCCCTGCCGTGCCCACACTCCCGCGGGACCGTGCCCGCCCCACGGTCCACCGGAACCCCTCACGGGGTCACGGACCCCTGGGACCCCCCTCACCCCACTCTGGGAGGGGGTCCGAGCCCCCTCCCCAAACGGGGCGGTGCCACGTGCGCGCGTGCCGCGGCCACGTGTGGGGCGGGGCACGCGTGGGCGCGGGCTGACGACACGCGCCGCCGCTCCGGGTGTTCAGCATCCCCCCCTTTCCCCCCCCCCCCCCCCACCCGTGTCCATCCCCCCCTCAGGCTGCAACCCGAGAGCTTCATCCATAATTCAGCCCGGCGGCCTGGATCCACGCCCGGGGATGCGTGGATGCGCCCAGTCGCCGCTACCGGGGGAGGGGAGAGGAAGGAGGGGGGCGGTGGGACCCTCCGGTGCACCGGAGGTCACACCGGAGATGCACCGAGGGGTCCCGCCGCCCCCTTCCCTCCCTTCCCCTCTGCCGGTGCTCCGCGAGCTGGGGGGGTGCCCACCCCCCAGCCACCCACGGAGGCGTCCGGCGCATCTGCTCAGCGCCGCCCCCCTCCCCCGGCGCCCCGTGCCGGCGTGCGCCCCCCACCCGCGTCCCATCTGTCACTCCCCCACGCCGCGGGCTGACTCAGTTGGGAGCTGAAGTCACCGGTTCTCAGCTTCCCCCCCCCCCGGGTGCCAACCCCCCCACCCCGGTAGTTGCGGGTACCCCACGGACCCGCGGCACCCACCCGCGGCGTGACCCGGGCGCTCCCGGCTCCCCGCCGTGCCACTCGGGGAACCGCGGGGCGTCTCCGCGCCGCGCTGGGGGTCCGGGGGTGGCACCGCGTACCCCGTGAGTCGCGGGGCACACCCCGCTGGGCATCGTGGGGTACCCACACCCCGGGCTGGGGCTCACGGGGAGCCACCGGGTACCCCGTGGATCGTGGAGCGCCGGCAGCCGGGCTGTGCACGCCGGTGCTGCACGGGGCGTGCCGGGGTTCGTGGGGCACCCCCACGGTGCCCCGAGATGGCAGCGGGTACCCACGTGTCACGGGGCACCGCCGCGCCGGGCCGGGGGTCCCGGGCTGGCACCGGCCCCTCCGCGGGTCGGGAGACAGCCACACCTCGGGCCGGGCTGGCAGCAGCGCCTCGTGGGTCGGGGGCACCGTCGCGCCGGGGGTCGCGGGGGGACGCAACCCGGGGCGCCCCGGGACTGCGCCCCCGCGCCGGGCCGCGCGTTCCGGGCGGCCGCGGGGTCCCCGCGCACCGGGGGCTCCCCGCTCACCCCGGGGCGCCCGCACCCCGAGCGCCGCGGGGCGCCCCGAGCCGGGACCGAGGTCTCCGGGGGGCACCCCCGGGTCCGCCCGACCCCCGCGGGACCCCGCCCGACCCCGCGCCTACCTGGGGGCAGGTCCCGAGCCGTGGGGGGCCGCATGGCGGGGCGGCCGCTCAGGCGCTGCCCACCCGCGGGGTCATGGCCGGTGCCGGGGGGGGCCGCTCGCCCCCTTCGCCCCCGCCGCGCCGCCGGGAGCAGCAGCCGCCGCCGCCCCGGGGCATGGCACGGGTGGGCTCGGGCTCGGGCACGGGTGGGCTCGGCGCGGCGCTGCCCGCGGCTCCGTGGGGCTGAGCCCTCCCCGCGCCGCGCCTTATCCCGGGGCGGCCGCTCCGCCCCCCGCGCCGGCCCCGCCGTTTAACCCTTCCCGGGCTGGCCCGCCCCAGGCGGGACAGGGGTGGGCACAGGGACTCCCGGCGGGGACAGCGGGGACAGGAGGGACAGGGGGGACAGCGGGGAGAGGGAGGGACGCGCTGCGGGCGCCCGCGGGGGCCACGCCCTGCGGGACTCAGGAGGGGAACCCCAGCGGGGACGCGGGTTGTGATGGGCTCCCCCCACGGGGAAAGGGCGCGGGGGAGCGTGGGGAGCTGTGACCGCGGGACACGGAGGGTGGTCTCCGTCCTCCGTCCGTCCGTCCGTCTGTCCGTCCGTCCCTCCCTCTGTCCCACGATCCCCGCACCGGCGCCGGGCTTTGGTGCCCCCGTGGACGGCGGGACCCGGCGGGGGCTGTCCCCGGGGCGGGTGCGGCGGGACCGGGAGCCCCGCACCCAGCGAGCCGCCGGGGGGGCGCGGGGGGCGGTGTCCGCACCCACGCGGGACCGCGGCGCTGTTCGCGGTGCCGGACCGGCGCTGTCCGTGGTGCCGCCGCGGCGGTGCCGGCCCGGGGCAGAGCGGGCGGCGGCGGTGCGGGACGCGCGGGCCCCGAGGCGGTGCCGCGCGTGGGGGGACACGCGTGGCCGCGCGGGCTGCGGCGGCATCGGCACCGGCTGGCACCGGCGCGTGTTTGCGGCGCCGTCTCCGGCGAGCGAAATGCCACAAGCTGGTACGGCGGCAGCCGTGGGAGGGGGCGTGGGCGGCGCGGGGCTGAGTCAGGGGCCGCCATCCGCTCCCCCCGCCCGTGCCCCCGGCCCGGTGCCGAGCCCCCGGCCGGACAGCGCCGGTCTGGAACCGGGACGGGGAGCCCGCCCGGGGGGCTGCTCTGGGTGCTGGAGCTGGGACAGGGTGGGTAAGGAGGGGATGGATGGACGGACGGACAGACTGTGGAGGATGGATGGAAGGAAGGAGGGGACAGATGGGTGGACAGAGAGGTGGAGGATGGATTGATGGACAGGTGGACATAAGGAGAGGTGGACAGATGGACAGACACGCACGGAGAACATCTGGAGATTGGGTGGACGAATGGAGAGATGGGTGAAGGATGGGGAGGACAGACAGATGGACAGGTGGAGGGAAGGGCAGGTAACGGGCAGCTGGATGGTTGTGGGACAGATGGGTGGGATGGATGGAGTTGTGACTGGAGGGGGACAGATGGACAGGTGACAGACAGACCGACGATGGACAGATGGATGGGTGACAGACAGATGGACGGGTGATGGACAGATGGACGGGTGATGAACAGACAGAAGGGCAGCTGGCAGAGCAGATGAGAGGCTGCAGCAGTGGGGACAGGTGGGGACAGACCGGGTGGCTGCAAGCACTGGTGGATGGACAGAGGGACAGAGGAGAGGATGTGGAGGGGAGGGTGACGGGAGGGACAGCAGTGTCCTGGGCGGGACGAAGGCAGGGGGTGGGGGACCAGGGACAGCCAGGGGACACAGCACAGCACGGCGGGGTGGCATGGGAATGCCTCTGGGATGGCACAGCGGGAGGGGCCCAGGGATGGCCCAAGGGTGGCCCTGGGGTGTCCGGGAACGGCCCGAGGGGTGACCCAAGCACCGCTGCGAACCGGCCCGAGGGTGACCAGCAGGGCGAGCCAAGGGTGGCGCCGCCGGAGCGCACCTCGGGGGCGGCAGGTGAGCTGTCGCACCTGCACACGCCGAGGGGCGCACGGGCGGCGCCGGGGACGGGCTCCGTGCCGGGCCGGCCCCTCCTGGGCGGACCCGCGGCTGCCGGGGCCGCTGCACCGAGGCCGCCTCCCGCCCCCCCCCAACCGCGGGCCCGGGGGCGGGGCCCGGCCAGGCCCGGCAGCTCCGCTCCGCTCCGCCCGCCGTGAGGGGGGGGCGGGCGGGAGGGGCCGCGGCACCGGGGGCGCCGGGAGCACCGGGAGCGCCGGGAGCGCCGGGCGGGGAGAGCCCGGTCCCCTCCCCGCCGGGCCGGGCGGGAGGCGGGTGAGCGGCGCGGGGATGCGGCGGGAGGAGCCGGAGGGGCCCGGATGGACACGGAGCGGCGGCGGGAGGGGGTTGTGACCGGGACGGGAGGATGCGGAAGGACCGAGGGCCTTGGCCCCGTGGCCTGCGGGGCTGGGCTCGGCGTGGTCGCGGTGCGGGTGCCCGGGGTGCCCGGAATGCCCGGGGTGTTCGGGGCGGTGTCGGGGTACGCGTGGCGGAGCCGTCTCGGCCCCGGGGCCGTGGGGAGGCTCGGGGGGCCGGCGCGGCGGAGCCCCACGGCTGCCCACCCCCGGGACACGCGTGTGTCCCCGCCACACGAGTGCGGGCCGATCCCCGCGGCCGGGGCTGCTCCGCTCCGGGGACCGCGGGCAGTGCCCGCCCCGGGACACCGCGTCCCGCCGGGGCAGCGGGGCGGGGAGGGGCGCCCAGCCCTAGGGCAGCTCCCAGGGGTCCTGTGACACCCCCTGCCCCTTCACGGCCCGGGGGGCAGCTTGGGGGACACGGCAGGGACAGAGGGGACAGAGCCACTGACGCTGACCCGAGCTGGAGCCTCCTGCTCCCTCGTGGAGGGCCCACCAGTGCAGGGGGGCTCTCACCAGTGCAGGGGAGCTCTCACCAGTATGGGGGGGTCACTGCTGAGGGGACACACCCGTGTGGCTGGCAGGGACAGCGTGTCCAGGACACCCCAGGCAGGCCCAGTGGCTGGCACCCATAGTGAATGGCTCGGGGTGCCCCCCGCATGTCAGGGAGCCCCGGTGCCCCCAGCCGCTGTCATAGCCCCTGCCTGTGCTATTTTTGGCCACCTGAGTGGCTAAGCACAGCACAGGTCCCCCGGGCCCCCCCGCCCCCGGCTCTGTGCAGGTTAATCTTTAGCTGCTGGTCACTGTAATGAGGCTCATTACCCTCATTACCGCGGGACAGCCACAGGCCCTGGGCAGCGACACGGGGACAGGGGCAGCAGAGCCAGGCTCTGTGTGGCTGAGGGAGCTGGGGGTGACGTGGCCTCGGTGCCTTTGGCACCCGGCTGTGGGTCACAGGGGAGTCCCAGCTGCATTGTGGGGTGACCTGTGGTCAGCCCCAGCACGGTGACAGCCCCAGTGCAGTGCAGTGTTTGGGGCAGCAGCGGCCCCAGGAGACCTGTCACGGTCCCCAGCAGTGTGAGGGGATCCCCGGGGACATTACAGGATCCCCCAGGGGGTGGCGGGGTCCCAGAGGTGTGACAGTGTCCCCAAGGGCTGTGCCAGGGTCCCCAAGGGAGGGCCCAGGGGCTGTGCTGGGTCCTAGGGGGTGTGTCACTGTCCCCTGCAGCGTGCCTGTGTCCCTGTGCCAGCATCTCCAGGGATTGTCCCAGATTCCCAAGCACTGTGCCAGGCCCTGGGGGGGAGGGTGTGTTGGTGTCCCTGAGGGGGTGCCAATGTCCCCAGGGGCTGTGCCAGCATCACTAGGAAGAGTGCCAGTTTCCCAAGGGCCGTGCCAGGTCCCCAGCAGGGTGCTGGTGTCCCTGGGGTGAGCTGTGTTGTTGTGCGTCCCCAGTGCTCACACCAGGGTGCCCAGCAGTGTGCCAGCGTCCCTGTGGCTGTGCCAGGACCTGGGCCAGGCTGGCTCGGGGCCAGAGGGACAGCACAGGGGGCTCCTGGCACAGCGAGGGGACCGAGCCCCCATCGGGGGGCCCGAGGTGCTATCAGGGGGCCCGAGGCACAATCGGGGACCGGCAGCCTGGGGGACCCGGGTGTGCTCCCAAGAGATTATGGGGGAGTCGCTGGGGGTGGGGAGGTGGGACCCAGCCACGCTGCCGGGGGTCAGGCTGCAGGGCAGCGGTGAAGGTGACAGTGACAGCAGCAGGGCCTGGCCTCGTGCACGTGGGTGGGGGGTGCAGGACGGGAGTCAGCAGGCACGGTGCAGGTGTGCGCGCCTGCAAACTGTGTGTGTGCCTGTGAACAGCTGTGTGTGCCCATAAATCTGTGTGTGCCCATAGATCTGTGTGCACGCCTGCAAACTGTGTGTGTGTCTGTGAACAGCTGTGTGTGCCCATAAATGTGTGTGTGTGCCCCTGCAAACAGCTGTGTGTGCCCATAAATCGGTGTGTGTGTCTGTCAATGGCCGTGTGCCACATGTCACCAGCTGTCCCCACATGTATGAGCCCTGGCTCATGCAGGCCCTGCCCTGTGCCCTGGCACATGGGGGGACACCGGTGCCAGCCGCTGTGGCCAGGGACAAGGGACAGAGCCGGGGTGACAGTGCCCTTTGCCTGGCTGCCCCTGTGCACCCAGGTGTCCCCGTGCCCCGGTGGGTGCCAGCATGGTATAACACCTGCCCTTTGTGACCCACAGGCTTGGTGAAGACGCCCCAGGCTGGTGCCAGGCCCGTGGGTGCCTGGGCAGGTGCCATGGCAGGGGGAGCAGGGCTGGCCAAGCGCCTGGGGACGCTCCTGTCGGGGCTGCTGGAGTGCGGCGCCTTCTGCGGCATCATCTTCGGCTGGGCCTCCCTCGTCTTCGTCCTCAAGGACCTGGGCTACTTCGAGGGGCTGTGTCAGCCCTCTGCCACCTCCGGCCCCAACCTCACCCTGGGGTCTGGTATGGACCCCCCCCCCGTGTCCCCATGGTCCCCTGACTCGTGACCCCGCTGTCCCAGTGCCCCGAGCTGTCCCATGTCCCCACTGTGCCTGTGTCTTTGCTGTCTGCGGTGTCCTGATGCCCTGCAGTGCTCTGTGTCCCCGCTGTCCCCAAGCCCATGTGCCTGCTGTCCCCCGGTCCATGTCTCCAGTACCATCACGTCCATGGTGCTCCCACATGCCCGGTGTCCCCTGCATCTCCGCTGACCCGTGTCCCCGGGTGCCTGCGTCCCCACGCCCGTGGTATTCCCGGTGTCCCCATGCCCCTGTCTCCGTGTCCCCATGCCCCACTTGTGGCCGTTCCCAGACTGCAGTGGGCAGGATGAGCAGTTCTCCCTGGTCTTCACCATCGGCTCCTTCATGAACAACTTCATGACCTTCCCCATGGGCGTTGTCTTCGACCGCTTCGGCACCACGGCCGCGCGCCTCATCGCCATGTGAGTGATGGGGGACACGGGGGACACGGGGGACACGGCTGGGGCTGCCGGGAATGGGGGTCATTGGAGTGGCCTGGCTCCCAAAGGGCTGAAGGATGGGAATCTCCTGTGATTCCTGTCCCCACATGTCACCGTTGTCCCCTTTAGCTCCCTCTACACTGGCGGGACCCTGCTCGTCGCCTTCTCCACGCCAGGTGAGACTCTGCGGCCAGGGGGTCCCCAGCCCTGGGGCAACCTCTTTGGTAACCCCTGTCCCCACTGACCCCTGTGTCCCCACTGACCCCTGTGTCCCCAGAACTGGCAGTGCTGCTCTTCCCGGCCATGTCCATGCTGTCAGTGGGTGGCATCCTCCTCATCCTCACCAACATGCAGGTGGGTTCCCCCCGCACCCTGACACCCACGTGGTGGCAAGGACACCTGTCCAACACCCACCCTGTGTGGCACGGGAGGGCTCTGATGGCACACAGGGGTCTCTCTGTGCCAGGTGGGGAACCTGTTCGGGAACTACCGCTCCATCATCATCACCCTCTACAACGGGGCCTTCGACTCCTCCTCCGCCATCTTCCTCATCGTCAAGGTGGGTGCGAGGGATGTGGCAGTGGTGGCAGGGGAGGACAGAGCTGGGAACAGCTGGGTCACATCTATAGACGTATTGGGGACACAGTGTGGGACACAGCTGAGTCACTGCTGGGGCCACATATGGGGACACACCTGAGGCCTGAGCAGGTGGCTGCTGGCAGCCTGTCCCTGTCCCTGACTCCGTCCTTGTCCCCAGCTGCTGTACGAGCAGGGGCTGTCCCTGCGGGCCATGTTCCTGTTCCTGGCAGCCTGCAGTGCCTGGCACCTCCTGCGCACCCTCTTCCTGATGCCGCGCAGCCGCATCCCTTACCCGCTGCCCCCCGACTACGACTACGGGTATGGGGGTGCCTGTGCCCCGCCCCTGGGGGCTCTGGGGAGAAGGGGATGGGTCCCACCCGGGGCTGGGTGCCACCCTGCGGGCAGCGGGTCCTGTCCCCTGGGCAGGTCCAGCCCCGGCAGGTGGACGCGGGGTGATACAGGCGCTGCCGCAGGCTGCAGTGCCGGGGCCGTTCCCGCTCCTACCGAGCCCACAAGGACAAGCAAACGCCGGGAGAGGCCGGACCCGAGGAGACACCCCTGGAACCCCCCATAGCTCGAGGTGCCGGAGTGGGAATCTGCTCGCTGGGGTGGGGCTTATATTTGGGGAGGGGCTTGAGTGGGTGGGCGTGACCACAGCTGGACGTGGGCCGTGCTACGTAATTAAGGAGTGTCACCTGGGGGTGTGGCTGTTCATGGCCGGGTTGGAGGGAACAATGCATATGCAAATAGATGGGTGTGGCCTTCTGATGGATGGGCGTGGCTGTTGATGGGTGCGGCTGGAGGACGGCAAGGATATGCAAATGAGGGAGTGCTGGGTGTGGCAGTGTGTGGGCGTGGTTAAAGGGTGGCCACGGTGACATACCTGAATGGGCAGGGTCGGACCGGTGGCTGTGAGGCCCCAGTGGTCGGCAGGGACAAGGTGTGGGTGTGACCTGGGTGGGTGTGTCTGTACGTGCCCCACCCTGACACCTGCACAGGTGGGGACGCCCCTGGGACGCCGTTCCGGGCCTGCGCCTGCTCGTGGCTGTTCGCCTGGCACGTGGCCTGGCTCTCGGTGATGCAGCTGCGCCATTACCTTTTCATCGGCACCCTCAACCCGCAGCTGGAGCACCTGGCGCACGGGGACCACGCCCTGGGTACGGCATAGCGGCGGGGGGACACGGCAGGGACCCCCGGGCTGGCCCCGCCCGCCTGACGCTGTCCCCCCGCAGTGAGCACGTACACCAACGCCTTCGCCTTCACCCAGCTCTGCGGGGTGCTCTGCGCCCCCTGGAACGGCCTCATCCTCGACCGGCACAAGCGGGGAAAAGGCGCCCGCCCCGAGGGTAACTGAGCCCCCAGCCCATGCCCGCGGGTGATTGAGCCCCACGGCCCTTCACCCCACGCGGAACCCCTCCCTGACCCACACTAGGGGGGTAACACCCCTCCCAGTCCTGTCCTGTGCTCGCTGTCCCCTGTGTCCTCATTGCTACCACCACCACATGCCCGAGCCCGCGGTCCTGGGGGCGGTGTCCCCATGGCGTGACCCCCCTGCCCACAGGGACGCTGGCCGCGCTGGCAGACCTGCGCTCGGCGGTGCTGTCGCTGGCGGTGACGGTGGCGCTGTGCCTGCTGTTCTCCGTGCTGGCCGCCGTGCCTGTCCTGCCCGCCCAGTTCGGCACCTTCGTGCTGCAGGTCATCAGCCGCTCCTTCCTGTACGGCGGCAACGCCGCCTTCCTGGCCATCGCGTGAGTCACTGGGGACAGCCTCGGGGGGCGCAGGGCTCAGCGGGACAGGGCACGGTGGCACTGTCGTTGTGGGTGTGGCGGGGGACAGCCAGGGCGTCGCGGTCAGCATGGGGTGGGAGGGGGTGGCGGTGGCGCTGGAGGGTGGCAGGTGACACAGTGGAGGTTTCAGGGCTCAGGAGGGTGCCAGGGTAGGGGTGCCAGGAGGTGCCCATTGGTGACATGGGTGCCTGGCAGGTTTCCCCCGCAGCACTTTGGGAAGCTCTACGGGCTGGCCATGGCACTGTCGGCGCTGGTGGCCCTGCTGCAGTACCCCTGTGTCGCCCTGGTGCAGGGGCCGCTCCAGGGGGACCCCTTCTATGTGAGTGTGCCCCTCGAGTGAGGGCTGGGGGGCTGCTCGACGGGGAAATGGGGTCCTGCTCTGGGAGGGAAGGGGGCTTGCCACATGGGGAAATGGGGATGCTGCCCCGGGAGGGACGGAGTCCTTCCCCCAGGAATGGTTGAGTCTTATGCCATGAGAAATGGGGGTCCTGCACCTCCAGGGTGTCCTGCTCCTGGAGAAATGGAGGTGCTGCCACAAGGGTCCAGGCCTAACACAGGGGATGGGGGACTGCCCCCCAGACCCCTGCCCTGACACTCTTCCCCTCTGCAGATGAACTTGGGGCTCATCACCGTGGTGCTGGTGGCTTTTGTCAGCCCCGTGGTGGTGGCCCGCGAGTGCCAGCGGCGAGCCAAGGAGCTGGGCACGGCTGGCACCCCCCTGGCAGCGCCCCCCAGCACTGAGATCCACGCCGAGACCCCGCACTGAGCCCCACGCCCAAACACCATTTTTGTACCGGCCTGGGGGCGCTGTGCCAGCGGGGTGGGGATAATAAACATCGCTGCCCCCTCTACTCACTGTGCTGCCCCTCGAGCCCCCAGCCCCGTCCCCAGGCCCCTGGTGCACACAGACACGGCTCAGGGCTTCTCTGCTTTACTGGGAAAGGAACTGGGCTGCCATGGCAGCGCTGGGGGCTCAGTACTGGCAGATGAAAGGACGCAGCTGGAAGCAGAAGCGGCTTCGCCAGAGCCCATCTGGGGACAAGGACAGTGTCAGGGCCATGGCTGGTTCCCAGCCCCCTCAGTACCCTGCAACCACTTCCAGTGCCCCCTCTACCCCCCCTTGCCTCCTCCAGTGCCCTGTAACCCCTCCCAGTGCCCTCAGTGCTCCCCTCAGCTCATCCAGTGCCCTGTGCTCCCCTCCCCACAGTGCCCTCCCAATGTCCCTCCAATGCCCCAGCAGCCTGTGCTCCCCTCCCCAGCACCCCCAAGCCTGGACACGGTGGCTGGGTGAGCTTACCTCGGACGCTGAGGGTGGTGCAGGTGGTGACGATGTGGAAGGGGTGGGTGGGCGCCCAGTTCGCGTAGTTCCAGGGGCTGGAGTCCTCCCAGTAGGACTCCCACTGCCCTGCCTGCTGTGCCAACACCTCAGTCCCCAGGCAGAGCCCCCACCACCCCTCCCCAGCCTCTCAACCCCAAAAACC
The DNA here is from genome assembly GCF_028551555.1 of Melozone crissalis. Lineage (NCBI taxonomy): Eukaryota > Metazoa > Chordata > Aves > Passeriformes > Passerellidae > Melozone > Melozone crissalis. The sequence goes on along the minus strand of NW_026535796.1, from coordinate 3,872,570 downwards.
AGCAACCAGCAGCCAGCCCCTCACGCCTCAAAACCCAGCCTCCAGCCCCAGGCTCGTCCCACACAAAGCAGCCCCAGCCCCTCACCCCCCAAAGCAGCTCCCAGCACCCCTTGGCAGCCCCTTGTCCCCAGAGTGCCCTCACCCTGCGGCTGGTGACAGCTCCAATCCAGGGTGAGATGACGATGTGGTAGCTTTGTGCCAGTTTCTGCAGCTCCTGGTTGCGGGCAGCGCTGTGCACGGAGGCCAGCCGGCCGCGGTACACGTCCTGGCAGTAGCGCTGTGGGACGGGCACGGGCTGGCACCAGGCACTCGCCTGTGCCCACGGGCACCTCCCGGCCGTGCTGCCGTGGCACGGGCGCGGCCTGGCATCCCGGAGCACTCCCTGTGCCCACGTCCCCTCACCTGGGCGCCCGAGTAGGTGCGCAGCTTCTTCACCACGGCGTAGTACTGCTGGGTGGTGTCACCAGCGGGGACCCCCTGGGGCTGCCGGGGGGCTGCGGGCACAGCTGGGGGAGGGTCGGTGCTGGGGGGTCCCTCTGCCACCCACTGCCATCCCCAGGCGTGTGGCACCGGCGGTGTGGGCATGGCGCTGGGGTGGCAGGGACTGAGGGTGTCCCCAGGTGTCCCTGGGAGCGGGCAGGGGTGTGGGGGACACTCACCATGGTGGCTGGCAGGGACAGTGCCCAGCAGGGCGAGAGCGAGCAGCAGGCACGGCCACATGGCAGTGGGACGCGCAGGGACGCTGGGGACAGCACCAGCGCCCTCTGGAGATGCCACAGCCCTGTCACCCTGTCACCCTGCACCACAGTCCAGAGCCCCTCTGCCACCCTTGGTAACAATCTGTTCTCTCTGTGGCCCTTCTGCCATCCCCCATGTCCCCACTGTCCTACTGCCACCCTCAGTTCCACCTTGTGTCCCTCACCCCATCCTGCCCCTCTGTGCCCCATCATCCCCTGTGCCCCTCCCACGACCCCCGTGTCCCCCAACACCCTTGTCCCAGCCTCAGGGATGCCCACCCCTGGTCCCCTCCCCAGCAGCCAGGGGCTGAGCCCACTCCCATGTCCTCCTCCATGTCCCTGTCCCCATCCCTGCTCCTCACCTGGGGTCTGGGGGGCCCTGCCCGTTGTCCCCTTTATAGGGGGGACAAACCCACACGTCACCACCACAGCCTTGCGCCACCCAGCCTGGCCCTGGGGATACCATGGGGACATTGGGGTGACACTGCGGGGGGAGGGAGTCCTTGGCCCCCAGGGAGGGGGGGCTGCAGGTTGGGGGGTGCCAAGGCAGAGGGTGGGTGCAGGGGTGGGGGCTGCTCCAGTTTGAGGGGTGCAAGGCGGGCGTTTGGGGTGCAGCACGGGCTGGGCTGGGGGTGCTGGGGGTGCAGAGGGGATGTTGGGGTGCTGATAGCATCTCCCGCCGGCCACGCTTGCCCAAGGGCCATTTCCTTTCCAACGGCCGCGGCCCCCTGCTCCGGCCTGGCCGTTTGCCCACAGACCCCACTGAGCCCCCCTAAATCTCCCATCGCCCTGAGCAGCCCCCCGACCTGCAGCTGAGCACCCACAGCCCCCCCAATCCTTATCTCCATGCCCTGTGCACCCCTGCACCCCAATGCCTCCAGCCCCTGCACCCCAAGCTCCCTGAGCCCCTGCACTGTCAACCTGCACCCCAAACTCTCACAGCCCCCTCCCCACACCTTGTGCACCCCTGCACCCCAACCCCTCCTGCCACTATACTCCAACCTCCCTGAGCCCCTGTACTACCAACCTGCACCCCAAACGCCCACAGCCCCCTCCCCACACCCTGCACCCCAAATTCCCACAGCCCCCTCCCCACACCCTGCACCCCAAACCCCACAGCGTCCCCCCTGGACCAAGCCCACCCCAGGCTGTGGCACTGGCTGGGCAGGGCATTGGCAGAGCCCTCCTGGGGTGTCCCCCACCATGTCCCCAACAGTTGGTGGTTGGGGATGTCACAAGGCTGTGGTTGGGGGCACGTGTCCCTGTCACCAATATAAGGGTGGCAGTGGGCACAGCCCCCCAAGACCCAGGTGAGGAGCGGAGAGAGGAACACAGAGGTGGGCTCAGCCCTCAGCTGCCAGGGCTGGGGGGTTCCTCAGTCTGTCGCTGGGGGGCCCAGGGCTGGAGGGGGCATGGTGGGGGACAGAATGGCACAGGATGGCCAGGGGAGGGACTGACCCAAGGGTGGGAAGTGAGGAACTGGGCAGATGGTGGACACAGGAGGGCTGGGGTCTCTGAGGGTGGCACTGGGGGTGGCAGATGGGATGGGGCATGGGGTGGCACTGGGGATGGCAGAGGGACAGTGGGGATATGGGGGGTTTCTGAGGGGACATGGGGAGGACAGGGTGACGCTGGGGGTGGCATGGGGATGTTCCCAGGGTGGCTGAGAGTGATGGCACTCTGGGATCTCCCAAGGGTGCTAGTGGTGTCCCCAGTGTCCCTGTGCCATGCGGCCCTGCCTGCTGATTGCTCTGGCCCTGCTGGGCACAGTTCCTGTCAGCCGCTCCGGTGAGTGTCCCCCACACCCCCACCTGCTCCTGGGGACACCCCTGATCCCACGGTGACCCAGCCAGTGTCCCCAGCTCTTGCCAGCCCTGTGGTGGAGGATGAGGAGGACATGACGGAGCTGGAGATGCCCGAGGAGTTCAGCGGGTGCCGGGGGGGCAGTGACAAGCAGGCACTCGGTGTCCCCAGCATGCCGGGCACCGCCACCTGCCGCTACGTCATCTTCCCCCGCTGCCGGAGCTTCCGCCATGCCCAGGTGGGATGGGGTAGGGTGGGTTGGGAGGGGGCTCGGCCTGGGGGCATCTGTGCCCCCTGTGACAGCCGTGTCCCTGCAGCGCATCTGTGCCCGGCGCTTCCGCGGGCGCCTGGCCTCGATCCACGATTCCCACACCAACACCTTCCTGCTGCTCCTGGCGCGCCGGCACACCAATGCCGGCCTGGTCTGGATCGGTGCCGTCAGCCAGCCCGCCGTAAGGACCCCGCCTCGCGCCCCCCACCCTGCCCTCGGGGCACCCTGTCTCCTCCCAGTGTCCCCAGTGCCCACCCCGGGTGTCCCAGCCCCGTGCCACGATTCCCAGTGCACAACCTGGGTTCCCCGATCCCATTCACAGTGCTCTCCGTGCCCACCAACAGAGCCACAGATCCACCCCAGTGCCCACCTGGCTGCTCCAGCCTTGTCCCAGTGTCCCTAATGCCCACCCTGCATGTCCCATTCCCACCCCACTGTCCCCCAGTGCTGGCGGTCCCCACACCCCTTCTCTCCTGGCAGGTGCCATACCCGAACTGCCACTGGACTGACCGGAGCCCCTGGAACTACAGCCGGTGGGTGCGGGGGCACCCCCTGCCCGGCCGCCGCTTCTGCACCGCCCTCTGCACCAACAGTCAGTGGGGGCTCCGGGGGGCAGGGGGGCGCTGGGAGGCTCGGGATGGGGAGGTGACACTGGGGGGCTGGTATAAGGTATCTGGGGCTGCAGGGGTCCCTGGGGGTGGGGGTGTGGTGGGCAGGCCATGGGCTGATCCCCCCTCTTCTCTCCCCAGATGGGCTCTGGAGGAGCGTGCGCTGCAAGAGGCAGCTGCCCTTCATCTGTGAGATATGAGGGGCTCAGCCCCCCCGAGTCCTCCCCTACTGCTGCTCCCCCTTCCCTCAGAGTACAATAAAGTCTTGCCGTCAGCACGCACTTGGTGTTTGGGCAGGGCCAGGCTGGGTGCACCCAGGGCGGGCACAGAGGGATTTTGGAGGTGTCCCTCCTTTCCTGCACAGCTCCTGTGTGGGCAATGGCAGTGGCAGGGTCCCCTCTTCAAGGATCTCCGTGATCCCTGCCCACGGCCCAGGAGAAGAGTCAGGACTCTCTGAACTGACCAGCGAGGTTTTATTGTCTGTGGCAGTGGCACCACGAGCTGGACCCGTTGCCCTGTGTCCGGGGCCATACACGAGCAGGGCGGAGGGGAAGGGGGGGCTTGTGCCCACCCCCAGGCCCTGGGGGACCAAGGGGATGGGGTACAATGGGGGGTTGGGGAGGAGGTGCTGGGGAGACAGGGACCCTGCAAGCTCGTACAAAGTGCATAGGTGAGTGTGTGTTGTGTGTGTGTGTGTGTGTGTCCCCACGGGAGGGGACAGCCCTGGTCCAGGGACAGCGGGCTTCAGCGTCGGAGTGAGCCTGGAAGTGACACAGGGGGAAGGAGTGAGGACCCTGCAGAGCCCCCCCAGAGATGACCCAGCCCGGGGGGACCCAGGCAGAGCAGAGAGGAAGGAGGGAGCAACTCCCAGCAGTGCAGATATGGGGAAGCCTGAGCTGGGGGCTGTCCCCAGCACTGCATGAAATCCCACACTCACCCTGCTCAAGGCTTCTTCCTTTTCAGCTTCAGGGCCTGCAGCCAGTGTGGGGGAGAGGCCTCGGATCTAGGGAATTGGCTGAGTTTCAGCATGAGCCCCCCAAAACCAGTCCTGGGACCCAGACTGACCCCTCAGCCCCCCCTTTCCCCTTTTGCCTCCATGAGGAGGATCCTGGCCCCACACTCACCCTGAGGATTTCTCTGGCTTGGGGGGCAGGGCTGGGGGTTTCCCACTCACACCAGGGATCTTGCAGGACTTGGAGCGCTGCACATGGGGGTCTTTAGGAGGGGTCCCCTTGCTGTCCCCTGATGATGCCCCCTCCTCGGCCGAGCGGTTGCGACCCCTCAGCTTGGCCTGGGGGCAGAGAGAGAGGTCAGGGAGAAACACAATGCTCTGTCCCCCAAATCCCCCCACTGCCTTCTCCCTGTCTTTAGCCAGGCCCCAGCCCCACCCTGCCTTAGTCTCCCTGTGTTCCACCCTGCAGCCACGAGTCCAAGGGACTCACCTTGATGGCAGAGGCACTGAGGCCAGGAAAGAGCGGCACCTTAACCCCCCTGCCCGAGGATGAGCCGCGTATCCGCCGGCTCCGGGGCTCCTCCGCTGCCTCCTCGTCGGAGGACACTGCTGGGGCTGGCCGGGGCTCTGTGGGGACACAGGGACAGTGTCACCACGACACTGTGCCAGGACAGACACCCTGCTCCCACCCCCATCCCCGCTGGGCTCACCTGTGGAGTCCCGGAAGATCCAGCTCTCCCCCTCACTGGTGGTGGGGCGCAGGGACGGCGCCCGGTGCTGGCGCTTGCGGCCCAGGCTGGCCTTGCAGCGGAACACGCTGCTGTCCAGGAGCTCCGTGTCCTGCCGAGCCCAGGGGACAGGTCACAGCTGGCACAGGGAGCCCAGGGACCCCCCACCCCAGCCAGCACACCCACAGCCCCCACAGCAGTGCTGGGGGCCCTCAATCCATGGCTGTCCCTGGGGGCAGCAGGGTCTGAGAGCCCCATCCACAGACATATGCTGTGTCCCAGGCCATACAGGGTGACTGGAATGTCCCCACTTCCACTCACCTCCAGAAGAGGAAATTCCTGCCCATGCTCCATGGACTCCTCAGGCTGGGGAGTAGTCAGTGAGAGCCGCTGCTCCCCCCAGCTCAAGGAGCTCTCCCCATCTGGGTGGTCTGAGGGCTCTTCCTCACTTCCTGTGTCCATTGGGATCCCACTGACAGCCTCTGGCAGCAAAGGGGGGATGCTGGGGCTCTGTGAGGCAGTGGCTGGTTCAGAGGGATGCCTCTCCTCCTCAGAGTGGCTGGGTGACTCACTCCGGGGGGGCTCCACAGCCGAGCAATCAGCTGGAATGTCACCCATCGAAGGGCTGGGGGCCGACCTGCTTGGGGAACAAAATCTCAGAGTTGCTCTAGCCCCAGGTAACACAAGCCCTGCCCCAAACCCCTCAGTCTGACACAGGGGAAGCTGCTCCCTCCCTGCCACCGCCAATGCCCTCCTTACCCGTGCTCTGCGCCGGTGTCCCCTCCCACGCTCCACTCCCCCGCACCAAGGTCCCGGCTGCGGGCGGCACAGCGGGCGCTGAAGGCACTCGCCCATTCCTGGCGCCTGGCCTCAGCATCCTGTGGCTCCACGCTCCAGCTGTCCAGGTCCTGGCTCCAGCGGGCATTGCCCATGTCCAGAGAGAGATCCCTGTGCAAGCCTGCCCGGGGCTGTGGCAGGACCCCAGACATGGAGCCATCCGAGGCTCCGGCACTGCAGGGATCTGGCACCCGCTCTGTGCCAATGACACCAAACTGGCTCTGGCACTCAGCTGCTCCAAGCTCCCCAGCCCAGTCCCTGCCGCCAGAGCTGTGACGCTCCTGCTGGTGGGCGCTGCTCCAGGTGGGCTCCTGGGCCGGGGGCTCGGGGCGGTGGGAGCTGGGCATGTCCTGCTCACCAAGCCTGCCCAGCCCGCTCTGTCCGATGCTGCCCTCACTGGGCCAGCTCAGCCGGGCTGGGATCTGCTCCTGCTCTTCCTCCCTGGGGGTCACAGAGCTGTGCTGCCCATCCTGGGCTGCTCCACTGGGGCTCAACTCTCTGTCCTGTGTCTCCAGATCCCTGGTGCTGGATCTGTCATCCCAGACACTTCTGCTGGGGCTGAACTCCCCATTCCGGGTCTCCATGTCCCCAGCGCTGTGCCTGCCATCCCCGGCTGCTCTGCTGGATGTGAATTCACTGTCCTGGGTCTCCATGTCCTTGCTGCTGGATCTGTCACCCCAGGCTGCTCCGCTGGGACTGAACTCATGGGTTTCCAAGGGCCTGGTACTGCATTCACTGGCTTCAGCCAGCCTACTGGGGCTGAACTCCCGGTCCTGGCTCTCCATGTCCCTGGGGCTGGATCTGTCATCCCAGGCTGGCCTACTGGGGCTGAACTCCTGGTCCTGGCTCTCCATCTCCTTGCTGCTGGATCTGTCATCCCAGGCTGGTCTGCTGGGGCTGAACTCCCGGTCCTGGCTCTCCATCTCCTTGCTGCTGGATCTGTCACCCCAAGCTGGTCTGCTGGGGTTGAACTCCTGGTCCTGGCTCTCCATCTCCTTGGGGCTGGATCTGTCATCCCAGGCTGGTCTGCTGGGGCTGAACTCCCGGTCCTGGCTCTCCATGTCCTTGGGGCTGGATCTGTCATCCCAGGCTGGCCTACTGGGGCTGAACTCTTGGTCCTGGCTCTCCATGTCCCTGCTGCTGGATCTGTCACCCCAGGCTGGTCTGCTGGGGCTGAACTCCTGGTCCTGGCTTTTTGTTTCCCTGTATTCACCAGTCCAGGCTGGTCTCCTGGGGCTGAACTCCCTGTCCTGGCTTTCCATGTCCCTGATTGCACCAGTCCAGGCCGGCCGGCTGGGGCTGAACTCCCTGTCCTGGCTCTCCATGTCCCTGGGGTAATACCTCCTATCCCAGGCTGGCCGGCTGGGGCTGAGCTCCTTATCTGGGCTGTCCCCAGTGCTGGATCTGCCAGCCCAGCCCAGTGTTAAATTCTCCTCCTTGCTCCCAGCATCCTGGCTGCTGTATTTCCTGGCCCAGTCTGGGGTGAGCTCCCTGTCCTTCATCTCCGTGTCCCTGTACCTGTCTGCCCAGGTGGGCTGCCCAGGGCGTGGCTCCTTGTCCAGCTGCCGGACGTGTCCCGTGCCAAGGCCACTGCCCCAGTTGGCCTGTCTGGAGCCAAGCTCCTCCGTGCTGCCATAGCCCTGGCCCCACTCAGCTGTGCTGGCACTGAAGTCTGGATCCTGTGGGCAGCTCTTCGCAGTGCCAAGGGACTGGGACCAGTCGCTGCAGCCCAGTTTCGTGTCCCCCATCAGCTCCGCTGCTCTGTAGTCACTGCTCCAGCTCTCACGGGCAGTGCTGTCCTTGTCACTGTGGTTGCTGTCCCAGCTGGATTTGGTCCCAAATTCCTGGTCCTGCTTGGTCTCAACAGGCCAGTCTCTCTCCCTGGACGCACCTGGGTGGCTCCAGTCAAAGGTGCTGTCCTGGCGAGGGTGGCCAATGCCGAACTCACTGCACAGGTCCTTCCGTGACCATCCCAGCAGGTTCTGGTGGAATAAAGGGGAGAGGAGTTAGAGGGGGAAAAGAGGTTAGAAAGGAGAGAGGAGTTTGAACGGAGTGCAGCCCTGGCTCCCACAGCAGTGGAGCTGGGGAGGAGGGGAACACCTCAGGGACACAGTGGAGCTCATCCCAGGGAGGGGGCAGACCCCACCCCCTGCCCCTCAGCACACAGTCCCGCTCAGCCTCGACCGACCCCCACCCATCCTGTTTCATCCCACTGCTCCAGGGAGGGCAGGGAGGAGAACCCCAGCCCACACCGACCCCACAGAGCCCCCACACCCCTCACCTCTGGAGAGCTGTGGACCCCAGGTGACTCCAACAGCTCTGTCAGCCAGCCCGGGTCAGCGTGGGGGTCAGGCTCCTGCGAGGGTTTTTCAGCCTGGCCTGGACCCCCAGGACCCTGCAGGCTCTTGGGGCCATCACCTGCCCAGGCTGAGTCAGCTGGAGCAGCTGGATCTGGTGGGGCTGGATCCAGGGGGGCAGTTATGGTAAGGCTGGGCTGGGTGGGGGACTCAGGCTCAGCTGGCTGCTGGCCAGGCTCTGTCATATGAAGTGGGGAGTGGGACATGGGAGCATCCTGCTCTGCCTCCCTCTCCTCCTCCTCTGCTGAGCCCTCAGCCTCTCGCTGTGCCACGGGACCCCCTGGGCACGGAGCCCCCTCTGCCTGCTGGCTGCCAGGTCCTTCAGCCCTGCTGTCCTTTGGAGGGCTGGGGGCTGCAGCCTCCCCATCTGACTCCCCCTCTTCGGAGAGCCCTGAGTCGGGCGTCTCCCGGATGGGGGAGCGGGGAGGGAAGGCTGGCAAGCGCGCCCCCCGCGACGGGAATGTCCACTCAAAGGACTGGGACAGGCTCCAGCCCGACTCGCTGCCCAGGGAGGGCTCTGACAGGAGGTCTCCAGCCCGGGGCAGGGCACTCAGTGAGCCCCCCAGCTCCCCCAGGCCCTGCCCCGTGGGCGGGGGCCGCAGCACTCCCTCTGAGGAGCGCCGGAGCCCCACATCCCGGGGAGGGGGGTTGAAATCAGGACCCTCGTGGAACCGTGGGGACACTGCGGAGTCATCAGGTCCCTCTGGGGAGCCTGGGGGACGAGAGGCTTTGGCAAGGGGTGGGCTGGGGGGGCCCAGGTACTCAGCAGCAGCCTCGGGAGAGCCGGGGGGGCAGGTGACTCGTGGGGGCAGTTCAGGAGTGCCAGGGGGACTGGCAGTGCCAGGGGATCCCTCCCCTGGAGTGTGTGGGGAGCCAGGGGAACGAGAGACGCTGAGCTGGGGATCGGTGGCCGAGGGAGCGCCCGGGGCCTGGATGGAGGTGACAGGGACCTCGACTGGAGGCCGAGTGGGGGATTCAGGGGAGCCAGGGGGCAGTGTGGGGGAGTCAGGGGCCAGGAGCTCAGGGGGAGCATCAGGGGAGCCAGGGGCTGGGGCAGAGGGCTCAACAGGCTGAAAAGGAGCTCCTGGGGCTGGGGCTGGGCAGGTGGGAGGCCTTGGGGAGCCTGGAGGTCCGAGGGCACCCAGCTGTAGAGTGGAAAGCTGTGGAAAAAAGCCAGCAGGGGGTCATGTCACTCAAGAGGCACCTCCAACCATCATCCATCCAAAAGCCAGCCCCCCAAACCTCTGGAGGGTCCCTCCCTGCAGCCCTGCTCCCCTCCCTGCACCCGGGGCAGGAAGTGCCCATGCTGCGTGCCAGAACCAGGCTGCTCCCGTGTGACTCAGCCAGGGCGGCGCCCGGCGCCCCAGCCCCGCTCCCTGCCCGGCCCCCTGCAGCCCCCAGAGCGCCTGGACAGACGGAGACAAGAAACGAAGCAAGAAGAAGTCAGAACCCCCAGCACAGCCCCCTGCCCTGCCTGTGGCTGGCACCCCCCTGCCCAGCACTGCTGGGGTTTGCCCCCTTGCTGGGTGACCTGGTGCCGCTGCCCAGGCTGCCACCCGCAGTGTCACCACGGCCCGGTGTCCCGGTCACCGCCCTGAGTGAGCGCGGCACGGGGAAAGGGGCTGGCGGGGTGCCCGTGGGGCCTGCCCTGCCGCATACCTGCCGGGTCACCGAACCCCAGCTGGTGACTCACGGCTGCTCCCTGCCCACGCCTGGCACTGCTGCTGGCACACGCCATCCCCACGGCCCCGGGCCCCACAGCGGGCTTTCGGCACAGGGAGCCCTGGCCCCCCATCAGGAAGGGACAGCCAGCACCCCAAGGAGAAAGGAGAGACACGCACCCCGCAGAGAGGGAGCCCCGGAGGAGACAGGAGAGCCCCGAAGGAGAGAGCCCAGGAGCGGAGCCGCCATGGCGCCGGAGGGCGAGGCCAGCACTCACGTCAGGAGGGGATGGCAGCCTCCGGCGTCCACAGGGGTCCCCGGCACAGCTCGGCCCGGCTGGGGGGGAGCTGCTGTGGAGAGAGAAGGGGAAGGGGGGTAAATCCCACTGTGTGCCTCAGTGCTGTTCGCCCACCACCCTTCACGGATGCAGGGTACAAGGGGTCGGGCCCTGCCACAGCCGCACAGTCTCCGGCTTGGGCTGCGAGGGGAAGGAGGCAAAGCGGCCCCAGCTCCCCTTCTGGAAAGTTTTCAGTCCTTTGGGAGCGAGTTTCTCACACTGTGGCTCACAGCAGCCCCCGCCCAGCTCTCCCTGAGGTGCCCGGCTCTCGGGATCGTGGCCAAGCCCTGGCCCTAGCCCAGGACATCCTGCAGCTGGGAGTCCTGCCGATCTGAATGCTCCCTGTGCCCTGCCATGGCCCAGCAGGGAAAAAATAGCAAGGCTAGAAAATCAGGAGCATTTCCTGGGGGACCGACCCCCTGTCTGTAACTCCCAGCCCAGGGGCTGGCTCAGAGCCCGCCCACAGGCTGCTCCTGGCCCGGGACAGCCCATTCTGCGGTTGGCACCAGCCGCCCCGGCCTTCCCACGGAGGCAGCTCGAGGCACTGCGGCTCAGGAGGAACCCGGGCCCCGTGCCGGCGACCAGACCTCAGCTCCGTTACATTCCCAAGCCTGGGATGGCTCGGAGCGATATCCCCTGTTCCCACTGCCACTCCTCCCGGCGTCGGTCCCTGTGCCCTCACCTCATCTCAGCCACAGGGTGTCCATCATCCCCCATTCCCAGCTCGCCTGCCGCAGGTCGGGGCATCTGCGGGGCTTCGCCGGCAGGGTCTCCGTCTGCCTCCCCGCCGGGACGCTTCCGGAACGCAACAAAGGTCTTGGAGCCGAAGCGGGAGGAGGGGTCGGCGCAGAAGGGCGAGAGCCTGGCCCGGTCCGGGCTGCCCGGGCCCTCCCTGCTGTCCATCTTGGCCAGGATCTCCTCCACGGTGGTGCCCGGGAACCGCTCCGGCCTGGCGGCCACCGGCACCGGCGTCACCTTGAAGGGCGCCGGGCCCTTGCGCGAGGGGGTTGGCGGGGCCGGCGGCACCTCCTCCTCGGTGCCCGTGACCGAGGGCGACGAGGGCCCCTTCCCGTTGGGGGTCTCGGGTGATCTGACAGTGAAGGAGGGGCGCCGGAGGGGCCCCCCCGCGCCTGCCCCGCTGTAGGGCTGGGGCCCGGCCAGGCGGTTCATCTTCTCGGCCGAGGGCAGCTCGGGCCGGGGATGCCGCGGGCCCGGCGTGGGGGGCGGCACCGGGGGCTTGGTGGGCACGGCCGGCTTGGGCAGCACGCGGGGCTTGGGCCGCACCGGGGGCTTGGGGCGTGCGCTTCCTGCAGAGAGCAAGGGAGGGGGACGGGGTCAGCGGAGTGCTGCGGCCCCCCAAACCGGGAACAGCTCTCGGGGGGCCGCCCCAGCAGCCCCCCCCGCCCCGGTGTCCCCCAGCCCGGGGTACTGACCTTTATCGGGGCTGCCGACCAGCCCGGCCCCCGCGGTGCCGGCAGGGGAGGCGCAGGGCACGGCGGGGGGCAGGGGCTGCGGCTGGGAGGCCATGGTGACGCAGGGAAGTGGGGGGCTCAGCACGGGGTCAGCCCCTGGGGAGAGAGGGAGAACGGTTTTGGGGAGCGCTCCGAGCCTGGGGGAACCCAACCACCCTGCGAGGCCCCGTGCCAAGCCCTGTCCAGCTGTGCCAAACGGTGATCACACCGCGGTGCCACCCTTAGTACACTGGCCCCGGCTCACCTGAGCCAGCCGGGCCCCAGCAGCAGAGCCAGACACGGTCCCAACCCCCCCGTAACCACAGGGACCCCACACGACACCCCCTAACGCCGCGGGGCCGCTCCTGTACCTGTGTGACCCTGCGCTAACCTGTCCCAGCACACACGTGTCACTCTCACCGACCTTCGCCAAACCCCCAGCGCCGAGCTGGCCCCCACTTTGCCCCGATCCCCATCTGAGCTCCCTGCCCAGGTCACTCCCGGCCCCCCCGAGCCCCCGGCAGCCCAGGAGGCACCGCCCGGTCCCCCGAGACCCTCGGCCAGCCCTTCTCAGGGGCCGCGGGCGCCCCACTCACCTTCCCCACCGCAGCCTCATGGTCGGGGGCGGGCCGGGGACACACGTGGGGGGCGCAGAGCGGGCGGGGAGGAAGGGTTACTGTCCCCGCGGGTCTCACGCTGCCGCCGCCGCCTCTCCCGTGACTCACCGGGGCTGCGGGGACAGGAAAAACCCGCTCGGTGCCTCCTCCCGGCCCTGCCCTCTCTCCCCTGCCCTCCCCCCGCCGCCCTCCTCTCCCCGCCTCGCTCCCTCCTGCCCCGCCGGGGTCCACCCTCCCCACGACCCCCCCTCCTCTCGCCTTCCACGGGGGAACCGCCGCCACAGCCCGCATCTGGCGACCATCCGGCCCGTTTCCCAGCCCGGGATGGCGGCGGGGCCCCGGGATGCGGGTCCGGCCCCCCGGGGTACTCCGCCAGCGCGGCCTAGCCTCGTTGCCACGGCAACGAAGCCTCCGATCGAGTGGCTGAGTAGGCCGCGACCGCGGCCTAGCGCCGTCCCCATGACAACGAAGCCCCCCACTCAATTCGGGGGTCCCGGGCCCATATTGCCCGCCGGGGCCGAAGCCGTGTGATCCCCCGGGAGGGCGCCACGGGCCCAGGGGGAATGCCGGTTACCCGTAGCCCCATGCCGGCGGAGAGACCCCCACTCACCCTCCACGGCCGCTGCTCATGCATATTCATGACGGTCTGGCCACGCCCCCGGCGGCAAGCGGGGCGGGGCAGAGCCGCGCCGCGTGGCGGGCGGACCATAGAGAGGGGCGGCCGGAGAGTCCTCCGAAATGGGGGTTGGGGACACGCTGAGAACGTCCAGCACTGTCCCAGTCACCCTCGGGGGCCCTAACAGCCGAGCAGGACCCCTGGACCTCCCCCCGATTGCAAATTATCCCATTCCCGGGGTCCTCCAGGCGCGGGGCGGTACCGCGTATTCAGGCGGAGGTTGCTGTGACAATAGAGCCCCCCCATCATGCGGGCATCCAGGGTCTCTTGTGCCCACCGGGGACACGCGGCTGCCTCCCGCCCCGGGAGACTCCTGCTTCCCCGTAGCCCCATCCCAGCGGTGCCGGTAAAGGCAGTGGAAGGAGGGGGGAACGGGCAGCCACGGGGTCCCCCCGGGGCTGGTTCCAGACCGGGAATCGGCTGCAATCAACACCGGAGGGGAAACAGGCCTTAATCGGATCAACCCCCTCACGAGGGAGGTAGAAAAACCCCCAAATGGCATCAGGATCGAGCGAGGGGCTGTAATTAGGAGCCCTGATGGCTGAGCAGGGGCTGGGGGCCGCTAATGGAGGGTGGGGAGAGTGAAGTCAGCCCTGGAAGCGGTTCAAGGAGGGGAATGAGCTCCCGGATGGCTGCAGGAAGGAAGGAGGGAAGGGGGAGCCAGCCCCACACCCACACAAACACCATCAGTGGGTTTTTTTTTTTTATTCAACCCGAGTTGCCATGTGAACAGACCCAAAATACAAAAAAACAACACCAAAAAAAAACCAACGAGGGAAGGGAAGGAAAGGAGAGAAAGCCAAGTGTTTAGAAAAAATAAATTGATGGAATACAACAGTGAGGGACTGAGGAGGCACCTCCTGCCACCACGGGGTGCTGGGGGGACAGGGGAACCTGGCCCTGCTCCCGGGTGGGAACCATCCAGGGCAGGGACCCTGGTCCCTGCCACGGGGCTGGCCTGCCCTGTCCTCTCCTCTGGGATCCAGCCTGGAGCCAGCTGGGATGGAGCTAATCCGAGCCCGAGGCAGAGTCCTCTGAGCTGGGGGCCGGGCTGGCAGCTCCCTCCTCCTCCGAGTCCTGCAGGCGGGGGACAGAGAGGTCAGCAGGGGACAGGGAAGGCAGGGCAGTATCCCCCACTACAGCGGGGACAGGGTGATGGTGGTGACATGGGGACACACCGAGGGATGTCCCCAAGGACATGAAGTACCACAAGGACCCAGCCTCTCCAGGAGAAACCACCAGGGTGTTCCCCAAGGAAGAGGGGTTGGGGCCCTCCGAGACAGCTGTTCCCCAGGGAAAAGGGACCAGGACCTCCCCAGTTGTGACCCCACCTCCTTCTTGCTCTCTGCAGAGGAGCTCTCATCACTGGACACGAACTCCTTGCTCTTGAAGCTGTCACTCATGCCCTTAGCTGGGGACTTGGACGATGAGGACTTGGAGGTGGCACCTTTCTTGTCCCCTTTCCCCTTCACCTGCTTCTCCTGCTTCTTCTTCTTCTTCTTTGACCTCTCCCTGTGTGGGGTTGGGTGAGCAGAGGGGAGAGGAGCCACGTTACCCGGCTGGCCCTGGGAACACCCCAATTTTGGGGGGCCAAGTCCTGTCAGCCCCTTGGCAGCACACTCACCCCCTGTGGCTGTCGGCCTTGCTGCCCACACTGTACTCCTTCATGGCCTTCTCGTAGTCCCGCCTGGCATCTTCTGCCTTCCGATCCCACTCCTGCAGCCAGAGCACAGGGTCAGTGAGGCCACCCTTCCTCCTAAACCATCCTGCATCCAGCACCCACTTGCACCCCACCCTGCTCCCACTCCTGATCACCCAGCTCACCAGCCCGAGGATGTCCCCATCCCTTCCCAACTCCCCATCTGTGCAACTCCCTGCTCCCAGGAGCAAGGAAGCACAGCCAGCCTCCCCTCCTGTACCAGGCCCAGCTCTACCCTCCCATCCCTCACCTCCTTCTTCTCCTTGGACATGGCCTTCCAGAGCTCCCCAGCCTTCTTGGACAGATCGGTGATGCTGATGCCAGGGTGGTCCGACTTGATCTTCTCCCGGCTGGCATTCAGCCAGAGCATGTAGGCCGACATCGGGCGCTTGGGAGCGTTGGGGTCCTTCCCCTTCTTGCTCTGGGAGGTGGAGAACACCCGTGGAAGCCCAATGCACCCCTCACCCACCTCAGGAGCAGGCTCTGCTTGCCTCTGCACCCCCCAGCAATCCAGCTGGAGAGTGGGGCTGAAGGGCCACAGCTGGGGGGCAGGCTGCTGGAGAACAGCCCAACAACAGCCAGGATAGGCTGGGCATGGCAACAACGTGCCCTTGGGAGAGGCTCGGCCTGGACCCAGCTGGAGGCAGCAACACCAGGCCAGACACCAGCTCTGGCCAGGGCACAGGTGAGTGCTGCAGAGGCTGAGGTCAGGCAGCTGAGGCTGTGACCGGCCTGACCCTGCTCCAGGAGCTGGTCCTGCTCCCACAGGAGCTGGTCCTGCTCCCACAGCAGTCTCACCTCGGGCTGTTTCTTGCGGGGCTTGCGCTCCTTGACGATCTTGGCCTTCTTGGCCGGTTTCTTGTCGTCGCGGTCGCTGTCGCCGTCGCCGCTGGAGGAACTGGCTGAGGCATTGCTGTCAAACCTGCATGGGGGCACCAGCCTCAGAGCTGCCCCCAGACACCAGAGCCCTGAGGCTGCCCGGGCCAGAGCTGCCCTGCTCCTGTTAACAGCCCTCAGGGGAGTGGCCTTCCACGAACACGGCTCATTGTGCTCTGCTTCCTGCACATTCAGAGCTCTCATGGTGCCAGCACTCAGCTTCACAACTCTCACCCATCCTCACCCCAGCCTGGGGCTTTAACCCTCCTCCCAACTGTTCTCTTTCCCAAAAGGAGCAGCCAAGGCTTCCCCTGCAGCCCTTCCAGAACCTTCTCATATTGCCTGATGCCATGACAATGAAGTGAGTCCAGAACTGCCTCAGCTGCCCAATATTCCCAAACCCAGAGCTGTACATTCCCAAATCCAGGTGATCCCAGTCATGCTGTGAGCATCTCTCAGTGCTCACACAGCCCTAGAACAGCACCTTCTTCCTATGGGGCTTTTGGAAAAGCCCTGTCTGGCCTCTACTCACTCTTCAGCCACATCATCATCCTCTTCTCCAGGGTTGAAGGATGAGTCTGGAGGACAAAGTGAGGGCTCAGTGTTACAGATCATCACGGGGAGCAGGAGCTGGAGCACCATGGCACTCCCTCACAGCCCCAGCCCTCACCTGTCTCCTCCCCAGAGCCATCACTGCTGTCATTGGCATTCTCCTCCCGGATCTTGCCCTCCTCTTTCATCCTCTCCAAGTAGGCATCGTGCTGGTCCTCATCAGAGTCAGCATATTCATCATAGCTCTGCTTCATTCCCTGCAGAGAGGCAGGATGGGAGCTGCTCCCTGTGCTCACCCAGGAGCACAGCCCTGGGTGAGCACAGCCCTGGGCATGCACAGGCCAGGGCACAGACACAGCCATGTCCCCTCCTTCCCCCCTCAGGGCCCCGGAGAGAGAGGGGCAGAGCAGTTATGGGGGTTAGGGGGGCCCCTGCACACCACACTGGGGTTACTGGGTTAGTCAGAGACCACCACAGCCATGCACAGGAAACCTGCACCAGGAGGAGAAAGAGGAAGGGATATCGCACGGACCTTTTTCCTCTACAAGGGCAAGGAGAGAAAAGAGAGGTGAAAAAAGGAGGGAAAAGCAGCTGGATTCTGGGAGAGGGCAGCACCAGTGGGCACGAGCCCAGCCCTGTGTGCTGATACCTCCTTCAGGCCCCGGTTCTTGATGTTCAGCTTCTTGGCATTGACGAAGTCGAAGAGCTTCCCGTACTCCTCCCTGGGGGAGAGGGCACAGTCGGACCGGGGGTGCCAGGGAACCCCGGTGGGCACAGCCAGGCTGGCCCCACAGCCCACACCCACCTCTCGATGCTGCTGAAGGTGTACTGGGTGCCCTGCTTGGTCTCGATCTCGAAGTCGAAGGAGCGGGTGGTGGTGGTGCCGCGGGCGAAGTTGACGAAGGAGATCTCGTCGAAGCGGATGTGCACGGGGGGCTTGTGCACGTAGATGAAGCCTCTCTCCAGCGGGTACAGCAGCCCTGAGCTGGCCTTGTAGGAGCAGGTGATGCACTGGGCTCCAGAGTGTCTGCAGGACAAACAGTGCTATCCATGGGGACAAACATCCTCCCTGTGCCCAGCCCTGGCAGACAGGCCCTGCTCCCCAGCATTAATCACACACAGAGCCCCTTCCCCCAGCCATGGGAACCAGGTGGAAAGAGAGGGACTGGCCAGGCAGCTGCTCACCCCTGGAAATTTCCGGGCACGGTGATCTTGCGGTTCACCAGTGCCTTCATCACCCGGCTGACCATCTCGTAGAGGGAGCCTGACATGTTCTTGGTGAGCCGCCCCTCAAAGCGCTTCTCCACCTCCTCCCTGTGTGGAGGGAAGGAGGGCAGAGGTGAGAACAGGGTCTGGGGTGTAAGGAGCTCCCTCAGGATCCAGGGAGGGCAGCATGGCATTGGGGAGCTCACTCATTCATGTTGAGGGTCAGGGAGATATCCTCATCCTTAGAGAAGAGCAGGATCAGGAAGTGGTAGCGGGTCTGGCCTTGCTTTATCGGGGGGTCCAGGCTGATCTGGAAAGAGAAGAGGAGGTGAAGACACAAAACCCCCCCAGAGCACCCTCAATGCCCTTCCAGGGGAGGGCTGAGCCATGCCCGCTCACCACGAAGAACATCTGGCGCTGGTCCTTGTGCGGGAGCAGGAAGAGGCGCAGCACGGTGGTGTAGGGGATCTTGTAGTCGAAGGTCTTGCCGTGCAGGTGCAGGAAGGTGGGGTAGATGCGGATGTCGTAGCGCCCGCGCGGCGTCAGGCACTGCAGCTCCCGGAAGATGCAGATGGCATCCCCGGTGGCCTGGATCACGTCCGCCTTGGACAGCACGTTCTGGGCGAAGGCCTGCCGGGGGAGCGGTCACAAAGGGTCCCTCGCCGCCAGCCCCCGCCCTCCTGCCGGCCCCACGCACCTCCACGGGGTCCACGCCGTCCTCCTGGGTGGGGGGCACGTAGAACCGGACCTCCATGAGGGAGACCTCGGCGTCGTCGTTCTGGTGGAACTCCAGCGTCACCTCGTTCTTGCCCGTGGTGCACTGGGACACGTTGCTGAGCGGGATCTCGAACACTGGCTGCTCCCCGATGTCGAAGGACAGCAGCTGCCCTGCGGGGACACCGCAGCCAGCTCAGAGCTGCGCCCCACAAATCCCATCTCCAGCCACAGTCTCGCTCCTCCCCCAAAATCCTGCAGTGCCTCTGCTCTCATCACTGCATTCCCAACCTCCAAAATCCCCAGGCTTTCTCCCTTCCGGCTGCATCACTGGAAATTGACACTGATCAGAAACAGACCAAAAGGAACTATCTGACCCCATGTGTCCTGGTCCCTGAGCTGGAGGCACATCCACCAGCTCCCCTGGCTCCCTGAAAATGGCACACATGTGCACATTCCACATCAAACACAGCCCCCTGGGATACAGGGCCCTCCGGTTCTCCTAAGATGGCAAATGTCCCCATTGTCCCTGAGGACATGCCTAGAAAGCAGCTGCTCCTAAGGGAATGGCTGTGGCAGCAGAACAGCCACACTGGTGGGAACATCCCACCCCACAGCCTCAGGCTACCACTGGAACTCACCTCCAAACCTCACTGTGCCCCAGTTCCAGCCCTTCACACACAGATCTTTCTCTGCAAGCTCCAGGCAATAGTGAGCCTTGAAGAAATCTGAGAGCTTGTCAAACTCCTGGGTTGGGCAAGAGGGAGGCAACACCATCAGGAACCAGCAGTGCCCAGAGCCCCGGGTGACACACAGCCCTGGGCATGGAGATGCAGGGGGGCAGAGCTGCTCTGGGGCTGGCAGAGAGCACAGCGGGATCTGGGACAGGGCCAAGGCAGCGGGAGCAGGGACTCACCGACTCCCGGAACCCGTCATACTTGTAGACATGGCCATTCTTGGTGAGCAGCTTGAGGCCGTGCCCCAGCGCCACGCGCCGCCACACGCCCTCGGCCAGCTCTGAGGCCTGGATGTTGTCCACCTTCCCCGTCTTGCTGTTCTTGAAGATGACGCCCTGTCGGCTCAGCCGCAGCCGCCCATCGTTCTGTGGGACAGCTGGGCATGAGGGGACTCGGCCCCGTGGAACCATGGAGGAACCCCGGCTCCAGGCACCCACCAGGCACCACCAACCCCCCTCAAACCAGTCACAGCTTCACCCCCCACACCCTCCTCACCGCACAGCATTTGCTCCCCCTGCGTACACCCCAACGCTGGGAGTGCCCCTGGGGCCACCCCCGTGTCCCCTCGCTCACCATGGACCCCTTCACCTCCTGGTAGATCTCGTTGAACTCCAGCGTGTCGGCCATGGCGGCTGCGGGGTGTGGGAGGGGACGGGGACGATCTCAGGGGGGTTCAGCAGCCTCCCCAGCCCGGCATGCCCGGGGCAGCAGCGCGGGAGTCACTCACGGCAGCTGTGGGAGGACAGCGGGTGAGCCGGGCTGGCGACAGGCCCCTGGCGCTCCCCAGCGCCCCCAAAACCAAACCTCGCCCCCCAGACTGCCCCAGCCCCGGACGCTGCCTCTGGCGGTGGCACCTGACTCACTGACGGGGGCGACCCCCGGACCACCTCGCCCTTTCCCCAGCCGTGCCGCCCCTTCCTGCAGCCCTCGGCCGCCGCTGTGTCATCGCACCTCTCGACTGCCCCCATCCCTGCCCTTCCCCTCCCTGATGCGGCCTCTCCGCACCCCAAACCACCCGCCGCACCCCCGAATTCCTTCCGAGCCCGAGCAGCCAAGGGCCCCCCAGGCCTCCCCCCAACCCCGGGCCTGCCCACCCGCCCC
The DNA here is from genome assembly GCF_028551555.1 of Melozone crissalis. Taxonomy (NCBI): domain Eukaryota; kingdom Metazoa; phylum Chordata; class Aves; order Passeriformes; family Passerellidae; genus Melozone; species Melozone crissalis. The sequence goes on along the minus strand of NW_026535796.1, from coordinate 3,852,649 downwards.
GAGCCCACTTCCATCTCAGGCCCGTTCCCCCATCCCAGCCCGGCCTGCCCTGACTCCGGGTTCTCCCTGCGAGATCCAGACACCCTCTCACCCCCCTCCCCCCGGTAAGCCCGCCGGCCCCCCCGCACCGCTGCCGCCGCCGCCGCTTTTCCCGCCTGCGCAGCGCGAACCGCGCGGAGCCGCCGCCGCCGGAAGTCGCTCGGACTTCCGCCATGGCGCCGGTTCCGCGCGTGCGTCCCCTGGCGGTTGGGCGGGCCCGCGCAGCGCTCTCCGCCGCACCGGGGGCGGGCCCGCAGCGCGACGGAGGCCCCGCCCACCGAGAGGCTTGGGCGGGGCCAAACGGCCGGGACTCCACCCCCCACCCGCCGCTCTGCCCCGCCCAGAACAATAGAAACAAGGGGGAGAGACCCCATTGGCCAGCACGGGGCGAGCCCCGTGACGTCACCTCTTCTGGGGACACCCCCCTCCCCCAAATCCGGGGCGCCCCAAAGTGTTGGAACCGGACCATGGGGTGGCCCAGAGCGGGGCACCCCCGAAACCGCACGCACGGGGCACCCCCACCGTGCTCCCCTGCAGGGGTGTCCCCCCAAACCAGGCATCCCCAGTTTGGGGCGCACCCGCCACGTGCATCCCAATGCGGGGCTCCCCGGTGCTCGAATGGGTCCCGCCTTTAGGGGGGGAACCCCGGGGAAGGAGCCCGCCTGCACCCCTCCATCCATCCAGGAATGGGGGGGGCCATCCCTCCCGTCCCCCCGGGCCGTGCCCCCGCCCCCGGCCCCCGCCCTGCCCCCGCCTCCGCCCGCCCGCCCGCCCGCACCGCCCTCGCTGCCCGCACCCCTGCGGGTGCTGCCCACACCCTCCGGTACCCGCACGCTGTCCGTGCCCCTGCCGGTACCGCTGCCTGCACCCGCGCCCGCCCTGCCCTGCCCTGCCCTGCCCTGCCCGCATCCCCGCTCACTGCCCGCACCCCTGCCCTGCCCTGCCCTGCCCTTCCCGCATCCTCCTCGGTTCCCGCAGCCCTGCCTTGCCCTGCCCGCAGCCCGGCCTTCGGCCGCCCCCGCGCCGCCCATGTCCCTCCCGAGCTCCCGCACCCGCTGGGTGAGCGACTTCTTCTCCTACGAGACCACCAAGTCGGTGGTGGTGAAGAGCTGGGTGGTGGGCGTCGTCAACCGCGGCGTCCAGCTCCTCATCCTCGCCTACTTCGTCGGGTGAGCACCCCCGGCAGCCGCCGGGACACCCCCGGGCATCTCCGGGACAGCCCGCCCCGGGACATCCCCCGGGACACACCCCCGAGCCCTTCCCGGCACCGCGACAGCGCGGTGACAGCCACTCGCTGCTGCAGGTGACACCCGGGGGTGACGGCGTGTGGCGTGGGGTCACAGCGAGGGGACACCGGGCGGTACGCGGGGTGAGGGGGTGGCCAGGCCGGGAGCAGAGGAAGGATGGGAGAGCGGGTGACAATGTGTCAGTGCCGGGAATTCAGGTGTGCCGGAGCGGGTGACACGATGGGGACAGCCAGAGAGCGTGCCGGTTGACAAGGCGGGACAGGGAATGTTGGTACGGGTGACACAAGGGGGACAGCCAGGAGAGCATCTCGGGTGGATGACGGGAAGGGGACAGCGTGGGTGACACCGAGGGGCAGAGAAGCCGCTCAGCCCCAGGGGATGACAGAAGGGGATGAGCCGCGCTGGGGTCCCTGTCCCCGAGTGCTCCCGGGGGTGACAGCAGCCACCGGCGGGGGGATGACAAGCGGCAGTCGGGGACCCGCAGCCGCTGGCGCTGACAGCTCCGGGGGTCACGGGCCGGTCCGGAGGAGGGTGCCGGGGGGTGCCCGTGGTGTCCGGGGGTGGCTGTCCCCAGCGTCACCCGCGGTGCTGTCCCAGCTGGGTGTTCCTCCATGAGAAAGCGTACCAGGTGCGGGACACCGCCATCGAGTCCTCCGTGGTCACCAAGGTGAAGGGCGTGGGGCGCTACGCGGGGCAGGTGATGGACACGGCCGACTACGTCACGCCCCCCCAGGTGAGCACCGGGGACCGGAGGGGTCGCTGAGGAGCGCGGGGCCACCCCCGCCTCAGTTCCGGACGGGTCGTGTGACAGCCACGTCCCGCAGGGCACTTCGGTGTTCGTGGTGGTCACCAAGCAGATCCGGACCGAGGAGCAGGCGCAGGGCGTGTGCCCGGAGGTGCGGGGGGGCAGGGGGCGCTCGGGGGGACCCCTCGGTGAGCCCCCCGTCCGCTGACCCCCGCCCCGCAGAGCGAAGCCGCGTTCCACTGCTCGGCGGACCGGGACTGCCGGGAGCTGAGCCCGGGCACGAGCAACGGTGAGAGACCCGCTGGCAACGGGGCTCAGGGCACCGAGGGACCGCGGGAGCCACCGCGGGCGGGAGTGACGGACCCTCGGTGGGCTCGGCGGGCTGGGGGGGCCCGGGGCTCTGGAGTTGGAGGTTTGGGGGAGCCGGTGGATCAGGGTCCCAGGGGTGCCAAACGGAGTATGGGGATCCCCAGGGTGCTGATGGGGGTCTGGGGTCTCAGGGGTGTTCCCAAGGGTACTGACACCAGTCCGGGGGTCCCAGGGGTGCTGATGGGGATCTGGGGTCTCAGGGGTGCTCCTGTGGATCTGACAGCAGTCCGGGGGTCCCAGGGGTACTGACAGAGATCTGGGGTCTCAGGGGTGCTCCCGGGGGTCTGATAGTGGTCCGGGGGTCCCAAGGGTGCTGAAGGGGGTCTGGGGTCTCAGGGGTGCTGGCAGAAGTGCTGACAGTGGTCCGGGGGTCACAGGGGTGCTGATGGGGCTCTGGGGTCTCAGAGATGCCCCCAAGGGTACTGATGGGAGTAGAGGGGTCCCAGGGGTGCTGACAGAGTTCAGGGGTCCAGGTGCCAGGTGTGCTGACAGGGTTGGGGGTCCCAGCGGTGCTGACATTTCAGGGGCCGAGGTCCCATGGGTGCTGATAGGGTTGGGGGTCCCAGGGCTGCTGACAGTTCAGGGGTCGAGGTACCAGGGGTGCTGACAGCGTTGGGGGTCCCAGGGGTGCTGACAGGGCGCTGCGTCCCCTACAACGCGACCCTGCACACCTGCGAGATCCAGGGCTGGTGCCCGCCCGAGGTGGACACCATTGACGTGTAAGTGGGGCTGAGGGGACACAGGGAGGAGAAGGGGATATGCCCTCTGCCATGTCCTCAGTGTCACCTCCCTTCCTCCAGCCCCGTCATGCTGGAAGCTGAGAACTTCACCCTCCTCATCAAGAACAGCATCCGCTTCCCGCTCTTTGGCTTCGAGAAGTGAGTGGCACAAGCCATGGGGGGACACGGGGGGACATGAGGACAGGGTGTGGGGTAACACAGGGACATGGACAGGGGACATGGGGACACAGGCACAAGATGGTGGGGAGATACTGGGATGGGGGTCCATGAACCCCAGACTGCTGCCTGATGGCACATCCCTCCATGTCCCCCGTGTCCCCCTGTGTCCCCAGGACCAACCTGCCACCCCCTGGCAGTGGGGTGGAGCTGGGCCGGTGTCGCTTCCACCCACAGCTGCAGCCCCTGTGCCCCATCCTGCGCCTGGGGGACGTGGCACGTCTGGCTGGGCAGGACTTCCCTGCGCTGGCTGCCACCGTGAGCAGGGACACAGGGGACACGGGAGGCACGGGGGGACAATGGCGTGGGTGTGGGGACACAGGGGTTACAAGTGCGTGGGGTGGAAGGGCATAGGGACATGGGACTTGGGGACACAGAAATATGGGATGTGGGACTTGGGGACACAGAGACATGGGATATGGGATGTGGGGACATGGGACATGGGATGGGGGGGATATGGGGTGGTGGGACATGGACACAGAAGATGGGGACATGGGCTTGCATAACATGGGGACGTGGGATGCAGCGATAAGGATGTTGGGAACGGGACATGGGGATACAGGAACACGGGACAGAATGATGATGTGGGGCTTGACACTGGGACACGGATGGGGTTTGGGATGTGTGACATGGGGACATGGGGTGTACAGACATGGAGATTCGAGACATAGCGTGCAGGGGGATGTGGAGCTTGGGGAGATGAGAATGTGGGATGTGGGTTCATAGGACATGGAGCACAGGGCCATGGGATGCAGGACTTGGTGCCGTGGGGCCAGGGTCCGTGGTGCTGATGTGGGGCTGGGGCAGGGGGGGGTGCTGGGGATCAAGATCGGGTGGGTGTGTGACCTGGACCGGGCCTGGGAGCGCTGCCTGCCCCGCTACTCCTTCACCCGCCTGGACAGCCTGGCCCGGACCCCTGCCCCCGGATACAACTTCAGGTACGGCCAGGACACGCACGGCACAGGGGTGTGCACTGCCTGGCGTGGCTCCTGTCACCATGTCCCCGTGTCACCACAGGCACGCCAGGTACTACCGCTGGCCCGACGGCTCCGAGCGCCGCACCCTCATCAAGGCCTTTGGGATCCGCTTCGATGTCCTGGTGTATGGCAGCGTACGTGCGGGGCTGGGGACTTGTGGGGTCACAGGGGGTTGGGGACCCTGGCCAACAAGGGCTCTGCTCCCCCAGGCCGGCAAGTTCGGCATCGTGCCCACCCTCATCAACACTGTGGCTGCTTTCACCTCCATCGGTGTGGTGAGTTGGGGACGTTCTCAGCCCCGCACTGGTGACACCTCCCAGGGCACAAGGGGGAAATCCCATGGCTAGAGGGCATGGGGACACAGCACAGCTGCAGGGTGACAGCGGCCTGGCTCTGTGGGGGTACGGGGGTGCTCCACAGCGTGGGGCCCCTCACCCCAACACTGCTGCTCCCAGGGCACGGTGCTGTGCGACATCATCCTGCTCAACTTCCTCAAGGGCGCTGAGCACTACAAGGCCCGCAAGTTCGAGGAGGTCAGACACGGGGCAGGGGTGCCCTGGGGATGGGGACACCTCGGGGGGCTCGACCAGCCCCCCCCCCCCCGCTGCAGTGACTCACCCAGTGCCTCTGTCCCCTGTCCCACAGGTGTCAGAGGCCGGCGTGCCCGCCACCCCCTCAGCGTGTCCCCCCGGGGCGCTGGGGACCTGCTCCCGGGACAAGCAATCCACCGACTCGGGCACCTTCTCCCTCGGCCTCTAGCCCGGGGGCCATGGGGCAGCTCCTGCCGGTCCACCACGCTGTGGGGCAGCCGAGACCCCGTCGGGCTCCTATTGCCCCCCAGTCCCCAGTGCTCCCCCTGTGAGCCCCATCAGCATCTGACTGTCCCCAGTGCCCACCCCGGGTACATCCCAGTGTCCCCAGTGTCCATACGATCACTGTCCCTTGCCCCCAGAGTGCCCCTCCTGCAGCACCTCCCTGTCCTTGCCACCCCATGCCCCCCAATAAACCCGTGGCTCGCAGCACCCACCCGTGTCCAGCCTTGGGGGGCGCGCGGGGCAGTTTTTGGGGGGCCGACGGGCAGGCTTGGGGTGCGGGAGCAGAGGGAAGAGGGGTCAGGGTGCTGTCCCTGGGATGGGGGACACCGCGGGGGGAGCTGCCAACAGGAGGAGCGCCGTGCCCGCAGCGCAGCCCGTGGAAGGGAAGGGGGCACAGAGGGACAGGAGCTGTGCCCTCGGGCTGTCACTTCCTCGGTCGGATGTGAGTAACTCTGTGGATTCGGAGGAAGCTCCAGGATGGCTCCTCGTGCAGGGCCAAGCGCTGCCCTTCCTGCTCGGGACGGGGTCAGGGGGTGAGCTCTGGCTCCCAGGATGGGGTGAGGGGGGTGAGCTCTGGCTCGTCATCCTGCCCCGTGGGGACTCCCACCCCAATCCCCCTGCAGAACCAGTGGGGAGGGATGCCGTGAGCCTGGCTTGTTCCCAACGGAGCCGCTGGGGTTCATTCTTGGGAATGCCAAACGAGGGCCCCGGAGCCCCTCGCTGGTGCCCAGGACAGCCCCCGCCCCGCAGGGAGAGAGGCTCCTACCCTCCCCCCGCTGCAGATAGCGGGGCTCCTTATCAGCCCCACGGATTCCTTATCAACCCCACGGATTCCTTATCAGCCCAGCCCTGGCCGCCCACCCACCACCACAAACCCAGCCTCGGGGGCTTCGTCCCCGGCGCCGGGACCAAGGGACCCCCAGGGTGGCAGCGAAGGGGAGGCACCCCAGCTTCAGGACAGCGAGGGGGGGACCGGGACACTCAACCCGCAGCTTTTGGAAAGGGAAGAGACTGGAAACGGATTGATGTGCGGCGGCTGGAAATGGATACTTGTGCCGTGTTCCAATTAGGACACAGATAGCTGGGAATGTTATTAATAGTCATTAATAGAACCGCTCATTAGCGGTCCTGCTCATTAACGGGGCTCCGGCCAGGGCGGGAGCGGCCCGGGGAGCCTCGCTGCGATCCCGGGGGGCTCATTAGCAGCGCCGGTGTTTCCCCGTTAATGCTGCTAATTAGCGGAAAGGCTCGAGCTGTGTCTGCGCTGGGGACTGCGGGGTTCCGGCCCTTCTTCATTCCAGCCTGGGATTTGAACTGGAACTGGGCACCTTCGCCGTTCTGCCACCGCTTTCAGCAGCTCCTGCCTTTCATACCTCTCTCCCCGCATGCCGGCTGTCCCGGCACTGCGATACGGGATCGCTCCTTATCTCCAGCCTGCTTTGCTCTCCTGGCTGATGCTGCAGCTCTGGGTGTCTGGTTTGGTGCCCCCACCCCCGGAGTCCCCTAACCTGCACCCCCATTTACCGAGCCCTTTCCCCCTACACCACTCATTTTGGAGCTCCTGTGAGCTCTCCCCCGCTATTTCAGCCGCTGAATTCCCCCCACAGCCCCTCCTTCGCACCTCTTTGCTGGTAGATGGGCCCCACTGAGCCGGTGGGGGGTCCCGGGGGCTCTGTGCCCCCCACCAGCCTCCGTCCCTGCGCTGGGGTGTTAAACCTGCCCCTTCCCACAGCCCATCCCGTGCTTAATCCCCCCCTACAGCCCCAGCCCAGCCCCCCCTGCTTGTCCCGGCGGATTTGGGGCTCTTCAGACCTCACTCTGCAAAGTCCCGCTCGGCTTCTTCGGTTCTTTTCCCCAGAGCTAGAACTGTGAGAGTTCAGTCCCAGTGGGACAATCGCAGACCACCTCGGGGGCCTTCCCTCCTCCCCCCAGTGTTTATTTGTGGGGTGGGGGAAGTTTGTTCCCTCTTGGCTCAGCGTTGCTGCTCCATCAGCAACCCGCGGAGCTGGGACGCACGGAGAGCTCCGGTGGCAGCCGGTCCTGCGGCAGCTGCTGCCCTAAAATGGTCATTTTACAGCGTGGGGGGTCTCAGAGCCGCCCTCCCCGCCCAGGATTTTTGCTAAATGTATAATCTCCTCGGCACTTTGTGCTCAAAGTGGAGCCCCGGCGCTGGGGGACCCCGCGGAGCCACCGCTGCGTGCAAAGATGGCAGCAAAACGGGGAATCCCAAGTGCCAAACGCAAAATGCCAAATGCAAAATGCCAAATGCACACCCTCCCCCCCCCGCCCCGCAGTGCCACTCCCTCCAGTGTGACACCAACCCCCAGCGCGACCCCCCCGCCGCCAAGTGCCCGATGTGACACCGCCCGTGCGAAACGCAGCCCCGATGTGTGACACCCCGGTGCCGAATGCGGCACCCCGAGGTAAAACCCCAAATGCTGCCCGCAGCCCCCCCGTTCCCGAGCTCCCCAGAGCCTGATCCCAGCCCCGACCGCCGCCGTGGTGGGCGCCCGAAGCCGCGGGCGCGGCGAGGCCGGGGTTATCGCGGGGGTCGGCGCGTTGACACGCGGGTGAGAGCTCGGTAAAACCGCCCGGCAGGAGCCAGATGGAGGTGGGGGGAGCTGTGAAGTTTCCCACGGGGGCTCCCCCCGGCCCTGCCTCCTGCCCCGTCCCGCCCGTCCCCTCCAGGAGGAGGGCGAGGAGGAGGAGGAAGGGGAGGTAACGCGGTGGGATTCGCGCCGGGGCCGCAGGAGCGGCTGAGCCCGGGATGAGCTGAGCGGAGCGGAGCCCAGCGCCGGGATGGAGGAGACGACGGACGCCTACAGCTACGGCTTCGACAACGATACGGACTGCGAGTACGAGGAGTGGGGCCCCTCGCTGGCCCTGCTGCCCACCATCTACCTGCTGGTCTTCCTGCTGGGCACCACCGGCAACGGGCTCGTCCTCTGGACCGTCTTCAAGGGCGGCCGCGACCGCCGGCGCTCGGCCGACACCTTCATCGCCAACCTGGCCGTGGCCGACCTCACCTTCGTGGTCACGCTGCCCCTGTGGGCCGCCTACGCCTGGCTGGGCTACCACTGGCCCTTCGGCACGGCCGCCTGCAAGGTCAGCAGCTACCTGGTGTTCGTCAACATGTACGCCAGCGTCTTCTGCCTCACCGGCCTCAGCTTCGACCGCTACCTGGCCATCGTGCGGCCGCTGGCCACGGCCAAGCTGCGCTCGCGGGTCAGCGGGCTGGTGGCCACGGTGGCGCTGTGGCTGCTGGCCGCGCTGCTGGCGCTGCCCGCGCTGGTGCTGCGGCGGGCGGCCGCGCTCGACGGGGACACCAAGATCACCTGCTACATGGACTACGGGGACCTGGCGGCGCAGGGCACCGAGGGCGCCTGGGAGGTGGGGCTGGGGCTCTCCTCCACCGCCCTGGGCTTCGTGGCCCCGTTCGCCGTGATGCTGACCTGCTACTTCTTCATCGCCCGCACCGTGGCCACTCACTTCCGCCGGGAGCGGGCCGAGGGGCCCCGCAAGCGCAAGCGGCTGCTCACCATCATCACGGTGCTGGTGGCCGCCTTCGGGGGCTGCTGGCTGCCCTTCCACCTGGTCAAGACCCTCTACGTGCTGATGGACCTGGAGGTGCTGCCCTGGTCCTGCGCCCTCCACACCTTCCTCAACAACCTGCATCCCTACTGCACGGGCATCGCCTACATCAACAGCTGCCTCAACCCCTTCCTCTACGCCTTCTTCGACCCCCGCTTCCGCCACGCCTGCGCCGCCCTGCTCTGCTGCCGGACCCCCGGCCCCGGCCCCGAGCGCTCCGCCAGCTACTCCTCGGGGCACAGCCACCCCCCCGGCGGCAAGGGCGGCCCCGGCCCGGGCGGCAAGCTGGACCCCGCCACCCAGGAGACGCTCTTCCGCTCCTGAGCCCGTCCCCGACCGCCCCCTGCGCCCCCCGAGCTGGTCTCCTCGGGGGGAACACCCCCCTCGGCCTCGCCCCAAAGCCTGGCTTGCTTTGGGGATGCCCCGCTGGAAAGCCCTGCTCGCGGGAAGGGGAAACTGAGGCACAGCCGGGGAGGAGCCCCTGGGGGGCTCAGGCGGGAGCGGCTCCCCCGGCACCCCCAAGGCTTTGTGTTTTGTTACAAATAAATGAATTTTTGGTTAAAAAAGGAGCAGGGTGTGCGCAGTTCCCTCGGGGGCTGGGGGATGTGGTGGAAGGGAGGATGGAGGGGTGTGGAGGATGGAGGGTGCCCGTGATCGAGGGCGCAGTGAGTGTGGGGTGTGTGTGCACTACGGGGCATCTCTGCCTGAGATGGATTCTCCTGGTCTGTTCCTCAGCAACACTTTGGGAAACGCAGGAGAACCTCCATCCCAACCCTTCGGGGCATTGCAGCACCGGGGTGGGGGTGTTGGACCCCGTGGGGTGGGCACCTGCCCGCCACAGCCCCCCAGCCGTGATTGCATCAGGCGGCAGCACTGAAATCCCAAATCCCATTTTGGGGCTTTTTTCCTTATCTGAGTCTGGGACGAGCCCCGGGTGACTCACCCGGGTGTGCAAACAGGAGCTGGTGGTGTGAAACACCCAAACCTGAGGGATGGGGACATGGCAGCCCCCGGGTGCAGATGGGGACACGGGACCCTCGGGGTATGAAGAGGGACACAGGACCCTCTGGGCATTGATGGGAGGTTTGGGCACCGGGCAGGACCCCGGCTCACCCCAACCAGGATTTGGATGAGCCAGCAAATGGCTCCTGTCCCATTTCCCCCCTTCCCAGCCCCCGCTGTTTCCTGAGGCTCTGCTCGAAATAAATCTTCCCCGTATTTGCTATTTACATCCTTCATTTATCGGTGATGAACTATGCTATCTCCTCAGCCTTTGTTCTCTCTTGGAAAGGATGTGGGATCATTACTGGGTTCCTTGGGATGCTTCCCGTCGGGGGAGCTGCCTCCGCCTTCCTGCCATGTTTAGGGGCCACCGCCCGGGGTCTCCCCGTGTGGGGACAGTCCTTTGTCCAGAGACAGGGCACAGAGGAGGTGGCCAGGAGGCTGGGGACCACACAACCCCCCAGCTGGAGGGGTGGGAGCCTCCTTGAGGGTTTTGGGGAGTTTCCAGATGGATCTGGTTTGGTCTAAGGGTTGGGGGGGGGCTTGAGGAGTGGGAATGTTGCATCCAGGGACACGTCCCAAAGTGTGTTTACATTCCAGAGCCATCCAGGCTCCCTCAGCCTGGAGAGACCCCTGGATATCTCTCATCCATCTGTCGATCCAGCTGTACATCCATCAGTCCAACAGTCCCCTCCTCCATCCATCCATCCATCCATCCATCCATCCATCCATCCATCCATCCATCCGTGGGTTAATGGTTTTGGGGTTACAGGGGCGTTGCTGGGTTGATGGTTGGATCTGATCATAAAGGTCTTCCAACCTTGATGATCCTACGATTATTCCCTTCTCTCCCTCCCTTTGCTCATGCCTCCATCCCACCCTCCTGCTCTCCCTCCATCCCTCCACGACCCCTAAACCCCCCAGCCCTGTGGGGGTTTCGGCTTTGCTGCCTCCCCCCGTCCGGCTCAGCCGCCGGGCGCGGAAATGGCCGCAGGCGCCCGGCCAGCGGAGACGGAGCTGCCGACTTTCTATCCTCGTCTTGGAGATTTCCCTTTCCCTTCCAGGAGGGAAATGTTTGGTTGAGGAGTCCCTGGGGAGAAATGCAGGGACACTCCAGAAAATAACAAGGCCGGAGCTGGGGGTGAGGGGCAGCAGGGCCGGACCACCCGTCGGAAGAAGATAAGGAAGGTGTTGCCTTCCTGAGAGCGCCTGGGGAAGATGAGGAGGGAAGATAGAGGGGGACAGCAGGCACGGGGGGATGGGGAGCATCCTTGGAAAGGATGGCTGGGGAGTGTGGGGGGGTGTGATCCTCAGGGAGCGCTCAAACCCCGCAATGCGATGCCTTGGGGACGCTGCAGGGCTGGGGGGCGCGGCCAGGGTTCCCCAAACCGTGGTTGTGGGAATGTGACACTGAGGAAAGAGAGATTATTCTGCACACGGAGTAAAAGTGGGCTCCGGGGAGGATGGATGCACCAGGAATTGGGGCAAGGATGGGGACAGGTCCCCCCCAACCACCGCAGCTCTCCCCCCACTGCGCTTTTCCAAGCTGCCAAACGGGATGTTCGCCCCCCGACCTCCCCCCGCCTCGCATCCCGCCCGGGGGTGCCGAAATAATCTGGTGGTGCTAAGGATGTCCCCGGGCGTCCCCTTTGAAGTGCCCTCCGTGTTTACAGCCCGGCTCGGGCTCCTTCACACCTCCCGCCCCACAGCAAACGGAGGGGGGGCCCGCGTGGGTGGGGGGGCTGCAGCTCCCGTTTGTGCCGGGAAAACTCGGATTTGCCAAAGCCGCAGGAAAGCTTCGGCTCCACACCCAGCGCTCTGAAACTTTTGCCACTGTGGGGTGACAAACCCCTCTCCCCCCGCAATATGAGGGGACCCCCGAAGGTCTGGTGGACCCCGTGTGATCCTGCAGGACTGAGGAGAGGACAGAGAGAGGAAAAGGGGTGGAAAAGATGGGGGGCCAGTTTTGGTGGGTGCGGGAGGTTTGAGATGGGAGGTGGGATTGTATTATGTGGATGGATGGATGGATGGATGGATGGATGGATGGATGGGAGGGAGGAAGGGAAGGATGGGCGCATGGAAAGAGGGATGGCAGGGCAATGCCCGGGTGCGGGGGTGCCACTGACGGCCGCTGCCCCCACGGCTCCCCCGGCGCGGCCGGACGCGGCACAGCTGCTGCCCGACCTCTGCGCTCCGGCCGGGCGGGACGGGCCCGCGTCCCCCCGAGGGGCTCCCGGGGAGGGGGGGACGCGGAGGTGACCCGGCGGCCACAGCTGGGCCCCGCCGGGGCCGGGAGATGCTGCCGGAGGAATAACAGGAAGCGCTGGAGGGAAGAGCGCGGCTGATGCCTTCTGCAGGCTGCGGGACGCTGTTGTGCCCGCTGCACGCAGCCGGGTGTCTGCCACACACACGGCCCTGTCACACACACAGTGTCCCCACACACACACATGGCCCTGTCACACACACAGTGTCCCCACACACACACACACGGCCCTGTCACACACACAGTGTCCCCACACACACATGTCCCTGTCACACACACACAGTGTCCCCACACACACACACGGCCCTGTCACACACACACAGTGTCCCCACACACACGGCCCTGTTACACACACACAGTGTCCCTGCACATGCATGTCCCTGTCACACACACACAGTGTGCCCGCACACACACGGCCCTGTCACACACACACAGTGTCCCCACACATGGCCCTGTCACACACACACAGTGTCCCCACACACGGCCCTGTCACACACACACAGTGTCCCTGCACATGCATGTCCCTGTCACACACACACAGTGTGCCCGCACACACACGGCCCTGTCACACACACACAGTGTCCCCACACACGGCCCTGTCACACACACAGTGTCCCCACACACACACGGCCCTGTCACACACACACAGTGTCCCCACACACGGCCCTGTCACACACACAGTGTCCCCACACACACACACGGCCCTGTCACACACACACAGTGTCCCCACACATGGCCCTGTCACACACACACAGTGTCCCTGCACATGCATGTCCCTGTCACACACACACAGTGTGCCCGCACACACATGTCCCTGTCACACACGCGTGCCCCCCCGCCACACGCGTGCCCCGGCCCTGGCTGCGCTGACACTCTTTATTGTCGAGGTTTGGCGCTGAAAAAGTGCCCCGTGGTACAAAACCCGCGGTTACAAAACGTACAAAGAGCGGGGTTGGGGGAGAAGAGAGAAAAAGGAAAGGAAAAGAAAGGAAAAAGGGAAAGAAAAAGAAAAGGAAAAGTAAAAAGAAAAGAAAAAAAAAGGAAAAGGAAGAGGAAAAGAAAAGAGAAAAGAAAAGAAAAGAAAAGAAAAGAAAAGAAAAGAAAAGAAAAGAAAAGAAAAGAAAAGAAAAGAAAAGTCTAAGAAGACAAGGGGAGGAAAGGAAAGGAAAGGAAAGGAAAGGAAAGGAAAGGAAAGGAAAGGAAAGGAAAGGAAAGGAAAGGAAATCAAAAGACAAGGAGAAACAAAAGAGAAGGAGAAACAAAGGAGAAGGAAAATAAAACATAAATATAAATACAAAAAGAAGAGGATGAGGTGAGGCAGAGGAAGGAGCTGGTGGGATGCAGGTGGATGCTCCATGCCCATGTGGCTGATCCTGGGGTGCAGGAGTTGTGGGGGTGCAGGGGGTGTGGAGCAGGGGGGTTCTTGGACTCACTGAAAGGAAAATAATAAAACCCCAGACAAAACAGAGAAGGCAGAGGCCAAGTTCCCTTTCCTGGGGGCAGTGCTGAGGCTGGGGTGCAGCAGGAGCCCTTTTGGGGTGGGCTGGGGTTAAACCAAACCCCCCTCCCCATGCACTCAGCCTCCATGGGGGACAGGGGAAGGGACAAAGCAGCCCTCAGGTGACCCCAGCCCCGCTCCCCACTGATGTGCTCCCACAGTGACAGGGTGACACAGACACCAGGGACAGGTGACACAGGCACTGGGGACATGGCTGTCCCGGCTGGACAGAGGGTCGTTGGCTTTCTGCTTTTTGCTTTTTTTTTTCTTGTTTTGCCCTTTTTTAGAGCTCCTTCCAGCTCCCAGACCTCCCCCAGGGTGGGCAGTGCCGGTGCCCGGGTTGGCCCCGAAGAGGAGGCAGATGTCATCTCTGGGAGATGCAGTCCCTGGAAGGTGCCATCCTTGGGAGATTCCATCCCCTGGAGATGTCAGAGCCCATCCCACTGCCAGGCTTGGTGGTCCCGGTGCTGTTCCAGCACAACCTGATGTCACCAGCAAGGTGCAGGCACGCCCTGGAACAGTGGTGACGAGCTGAGTGTCAGCAATGCTTCCTGGCCCCCTGGATTTTTGGGGAGGCTGGAGAGTATGTGCAGGATTTGGGGGGCTCCAGCGGTGCTGCTTTGGGGCTGAAAGCAGGGATTTCCTCGATGCCCCCAGGAGAGTGGCTGTGGTTCCCAAGACACACACACTTTGTCCTCTGTCTCTCCCAGGCAGAGCTGGGGGGGGTTCCCAGGGGATTCCCAAATCGCTGCCTCAACCAGTCCTGGGTAGTGGGAACAGCACAGGAGGGGGTCCAAGCTCACGGTGATGGGGGGGTGCAAAAACTCCCCACTTTGGGGCAGAAGGGAGCAGGGCTGTCCCCTGGTGTCCCCGGCGCCTCGAGGGCCACCCCGGCACGGGGGGCGGCAGGAGGGGACGCGGACAAGGCACAGTCTGGTGTCCCCGCGGGGGCGGCCGGGCCGGGGGGTGGCCGGGGCGGGGGTCAATCGGCGGCGGTGGCAGCGGCGGTCCCTAAACGTCCTCGTCCTCGCTGGCCTTGCTCCAGCGGTGGCAGCAGTTGGCCGTGATGCCCAGCAGGAAGTTGGTGGCCACCGAGGCGATGGAGACGACGAAGCCGACGAAGGCGATGAAGAGATAGTCGTCGAGGGTCAGCGTCAGGTGGCAGGCCTGGAAGCTCTCCTCCGTCAGCGACAGCAGCGGGGCCCCCGCCACCTCGGGGGGAGCCCAGCACTCGGCCTGCTGCGAATCTGCGGGATGGAAGGACGGGGACGGCGTCAGCCCGGCCGCCGGCCCCCGTGCGGGACGGGGCGCGGGGGTCCCGGCGGCACGTACCCGAGGAGCAGCGCTGGATGCGGCCCCGCAGCCACTTGAGGAGCGGCTCCATGGCGCAGCCGCAGAGCCAGGGGTTGCCCCCCAGGCGCAGCCCCACGAGGCCGGGCAGCCCCTCCAGGGCGTCGAGGCTGAGGGCGGCCAGGCCGCCGTAGCTCAGGTCCAGCTCCCGCAGCTGGGCCAGGCCGCGGAAGGCCTGCGGGTGGACGCGGCGCAGCCCCGGGTTGTGGCTGAGGTCGAGGCGCAGCAGCGCGCTGGCCTCGCGGAACATGTCGGCGGGCACCAGGCTGAAGTTGTTGTAGCTCAGGTCCAGGTGCGCCAGGCGCCGGGCGCCGCGGAACAGCCCGGCCGGCAGCGCCGCCAGGGAGTTGTTGCGCAGGTCGAGGGCGCGCAGCTGCCCGTAGCAGCCCAGGTAGCCCGGCGGGATGCTGGCGATGCGGTTGTGGGCCAGGCTCAGGTTGCCGGTGTCCAGCGGCAGCTCGGGGGGCACGGAGAAGAGCCGCTGCCCGCTGCAGTCCACGGCCTGCCCGCGGCAGCTGCACAGCACCGGGCAGCCCGCGCCCGCCGCCGCCACCGCCGCCGCCGCCGCCAGCAGCCAGGGGCCCAGCAGCATGGCCTCGTGGCCGCGGCCCTCACGGGGCACCGCCGGGGGCCATCCCGCCCGCCCGCTCACGCCGAGGGCTGCCGGCGGCCGGCCGCGGGGCCGGGCTGGCGGCGGTCACGGCGACGTTCCCGGCATCCCGGCGGCATCCGGGGAGCAACGCCAACCCCTCCGGGGGCACCGGCGGGGCCGGCGTCGGGCCGTCACCAGCCGCCTGCGAGGAAGAGCAGAGGGGGGAGCCGTGCCGGCCGCACGCCCCGCCGGGGGAGCGCCACTGCTGCAGCCCGGCGTGGCCTCCGGGGCACCCACAGCCTCCCCGTACCCCCGGGCCACGGTCGCTCCTCCAAGCATCCCCCTGGGATTCCAGGCAGAAAAGGCCCCCCCAGACCTGCTGACCTTGGCCAGCCCGTCTTGGCTGGTGGTGGGCAGGGCAGAGGTGCTGCTCCACGGCCCCCCGCCAGCCCCCCGCCACCACGAGCTGAGCCCGGTGCCAGGGACACCCTCCCCGCCTCTCTCCCGGGGGAAGATCCCCATTCCCAGCACCCACCGGGGTCCCCCCAGGCCTGCCCTCGCCCCCCGCCACCTGACCGTGTCTGCTCCATCCTCCCTCGCCCGCAGCCCCAGCTCCATCCTCTCCCACCGGCCCACCTTAGCCCGGTCACTCCCATGCCCACAGCGCCCCGAGCCCTCCGGTGAGGCCGGGCTACCCCTGGGTACTCACTGGCCAGCGAGGGAGCAGGGCCTGGCTCCCTGCGGTGATGTGGGGGTCCGCAGGGGCGATGTGGGGGGCTCCAGATGGGGACGGCGGGGTCCCCGGTGGCCGGCCACACCCCGGAGGCCGCCAAGTCGGGAGCTGGGCTTCGGCAGCGGCCGCCAAGGCTGCTGCGAGCCCAGCGATGGGAGCAGGTCTTTCCCCACCTCCTTCCTCCCCTCCTCCTCCTCGTCCTCCCTTGTCTCTCTCTTTCTCTGTCTCTTTTTTTTTTTTCCTCTTTTTTTCCTTAGGGCCAGATACTGACGTGTCGGTGTCTCTTAGCAACTGCCTCCACATCTCTGAGCAACAGGAGAGCGGGATGCGGAGCCGCCGAGCCGGGGAGACAGCGGCGGGCGGAGGTGCCCCCGCCTCAGGGACCCCCTGCCCAGGCCGGGGGACCCGCACCCGCACGGCACCCGGCAGGGATGGAGCAGGCAGAGGACTCCATCCTGCTCCCCTGCCCCGATCCCCAGCCCTCCCACTCTCTCCCAGCCCCGGGAAGCATCCTCGTGGGATGGGGTGAATCAGGGGTTCCCAAGCACTGAAAACAGAAACAGATGACGTGGCGGCAGAGGGGAGAAACGAGGCAGCCGGGATCCAAGGGGAGCTCTAGGATCCGAAGGGACTGCTGGGATTCAAGGGGCACTGTCACCCTTCCGTGCTCCTGCTGTGCTCACAGCGCTGGAAAATGCCTCAGGTTGACGTGGATTATTTTGCTTCACGCAAGCTGAAACATTCCCTTCTCCGTTTGGAGGGACACAGTGGGGTCAGCCATCTGCCCCCTCCCACCTGAGAAGGGCCCTTTGGGATCACAGGGATGCTCACGGTTTGCTCCTGGAATGGTGCAACACCATGGCTCCAGCATTTCTAGGAAGGAGGCACTTCCACATCCAGCCCGCCCACGTCTAGGGGATCCCTGCTCGATTCTCTCCTGCTGATTTCATGGAGCTGCTCCTTTTTCCAGCTGGCACTGGAGCCCGATGCCGGTGCTGGGGGCCTTTTGCTCCCCGCATCCCATGGGATGGATCCTCCCCAGTGTGGAGCTGGCAGACAGACGGCACAGCCGCCTCTCCTGGGGTGGCATTAACCAGCGCTGCTCCCAGCTCCCTGCAAGCTCCTGGGAGCTCCTGGAGCGTGAGGCCGGGCTCCCAGCGGGCTCCAGGAGCCGAGCAGAGCCAGCAGCAGCACAGACACCTCATTAGCGCTCAGCCCGGAGCCTGGCAGCACAGCCCTGCCAGCAGCTGTTGGCGCCGAGGGTTTTTTCCACTCCCCCACTGTTCCGGGCTCCACTGGCACCAAAGAAACTGGGAAATGGTCCTGACTGACGCTGGGCTGCAGCAGAGCTCGTGTCCTCCTCACCCAATCCCCTGTGGAGGTGGCCACAGGGACAGCATCCCTGAGGAAGCCGGGGGACAGATGCTGCCCTCTGGGGTGGGAAGGAGCCTGGCTGTCCTCCCCAGCTTATCCTGGCTGTCCTCCCTTCCTGATCCCAGCCAAAAAGCATTCCTGGGACAAAAAGGCCCCTTGGGTGAGCACTGGCTCTGGGACCAAGCAGTCCAAGCACTTTCAGCCTCTTTCTGTGGAAGGAGTGGCAGGACAGCTCCAGGGATTCTGGCTCCATAAATCCACCTTACAGCCAGAGCCTTTTCTGTTTCAATCTATCCTTGCTCCTGTCAATCCATGTGCACTCAGGCTTGGGAAAGGAAGAAAGAAGGAGTGGGATGGATGCAGCTCTGCTACTGAGGGTGCCACACTGACAGATCGCTGGAGAACCATCCCCCCTTCCTCACCCTTCCCAAATCAACCCAGCTTCTGCCCAAGACAGGCTGTGCCACTGATCCTGCCACAACAGGATCCAGAGCTGAGCCTGGGCTTCCTTTTCCCATTAGAAAAAAAAAGGGTGAGGAGGCATTAGCCATTGCTTGAATTGTCCAGGGAGATTTTTCCAACAGCAGGAAGAAGATTCTGGCTCAGACTAAGATGAGTACACAGGCATTGTTAAAGAAAAGGAATTGCAGATAATTAAGACAGTATAGATAAAGACATAAATACAGTAAATATATAGAAAAAGGGTTACAAAAACATTATCCCCTCAATGATTTAAAAACCTGATCTTCCTTAAAGCAATTTCCAAGCTTCCTTGAGCAAGAGAATATCCTAAGTGAATAGGAAATGAGGCAGACTAGGAAATGGCTCTGGTTGCAGATTAGCAACTGTGATTCCAGCAAGGCAAAAGCAACAGGCACCAAGGTAAGGGGAAGGAGACACACCCGGTGACTGCGGGACTTGAATAAACAACTTTATTTCTGTACAAAAGAAGAATACAAAGTTAAAATTGTCAACACAGGGCAAGTAGAACACAGAGCCTAGAAACCACCTCGGTTCAGCTCTGGAAGGAGCAGGAGGGGCCGCAGGAGGGGCAGGGCGGGGAGTGCCACACGGCCGAGCTGGTGCGCTTGAAGTAGCGGGGTTTGCTCTTGTAGAAGATGTCCTCCAGCTTGGGGCTGGGGATGGTCCCGAACAGCGCGTCCAGGTCCACCGGGTGGTAGTACTGGTGCACGATGGCCTGCTGGAGCTGCGCCCCTGCGGGAACAACGGGAACAGCACACACTGCAGGCCCGCGGCACCGGCACTCCCCTTCCCCTCCGAGAGCCACCGGCCGGGCAGCAGCGGTGGGACACGTCCCACTGCCACCACACCCCGCTGCTCCTCAGGAGCTGTGCCCCTTTCAGAGGGCTCTGGTGTCACCTCAGCCCATGAGAGCTCGCAGGAAGCGGCGCTGATGCCCTCAGCACACAGAGCTGGGAGCTGCCAGAGGCGCACACGCTCCTGGACTGCGCACTGGGATGGCTCCAAGCAAGGCTGGAAAGCTCCAGGGCAGGAGGGAAAGGAAGCCAGCCCAGAGCTGGCACCTACCATCAGCCCAGGCAGGGACGGGCTTCCGAGGGTTGCTCTCATCATCTGTGGAGTCGTCGCTGTTCAGATCCAGCCCGTAGCTGTTCTCGTTGGCCGGGGGCGATGCTGGTTCCTGAGCACTCTCCAGGGACCCGAGGCAGGATGTGGAGAGGGATTTCTGAAACCACACAGAGAGCAGCGATGAGCAAAGGGAGCAGCACTTCCATGGCTGGGATGGCCACCAGAGCCCCAAAGTGCTCCAATCCTGAACCAACACAAAACCATCACTGGGCTCCGTGCCTTGACACCTGCTCTTAACCCTCCCTCCCCTCCTGTTTTCTGTGGAAAAACCTGGGAAAGGCACACTGTGCACGTCCCAGCACTCAACTCTGCACCTAAACCCTTCGGTTTTCCCTCGCTGGAGCTCTGGCACAGCCAGGACGGAGCCCACAGCAGATTCCCGGCAGAGGCAGCGTTGCATCCCAGCTCCGAGCAGCCTCTCCTGCCGCTCTGCCCATGGAAGAAGGCTCCGTCCGCATTTGCGGCTGGCACAAGCCCGGCTGCCCAGGGCCGCTCCCCTCGGGACGTCGCCTCAGGCCCTGCTGCCCTCCCGTGGCCGCTTCCAGCATCTTTTCCGCCTCCAGCCCCTTGTTTTTCCAGCTGCCCCTCCGTGCCATGGCTGTACCGCGGGGGACAAGGAGCCACAGCAGGCGGGGGTGGCCCGAGGGTGGCGCCGGGGCCAGGGCTCACCTTGACGGCTTTTTTGGGCCACGTCCCAGGGGCTGCTGGTGGAATGGGCTTTTTCTCCTCTCTCGGCTGCTGCTGACCGTCAGCCTCCTGTAAGACACGGGAATGAAGTCATTCCTCACTCACACAGAACAGGCTCTGACACAGAGCTGTGTTCTCGGCAGCAGCTCTGGCAACACCCAGCCCTCAGTGCCTCTGTGGCTTCTCCTGCAGAAATAACCCCAAATCCAAGACTGCCAGATAAAGCCAAACCTGTCTCTGCTCAGGCCCAGCCTGGCTCTTTGGAGCCCACACTCACCCTCTCTGCTTGGAGCCAGATGTTAAGAGCTGAGAAAAAGGATTCTGGTGGCTCATATCTTTTCTCCAGCCCAGGCCAGAGAGGCAGGTTTTTGGAACTTTCTTTCCCCTAATAAAGAAGAAAAAATTAACTGCTGAAGTTTCTTTTTGACTCAAAACCATTTCTCTGAGAGTTTCCCCTCCTGTGCTGCTCAGCCATTTTCTCCTGCCTGGAAAAGCTTTGCCAGACTTATTCTGGACCTGCTGCTGGCAGCACAGGAAGGATTCAGACCTTAAATTAAATTTATACAGCACAAAAGAGTCCAAGTGCCAGGGACTGAAGGAAGGAGTGCAGCAGGAGCCCACACAGGAGGAAGAATTGATCCTGAAGAGGAAGAACCATTTGGGGCATTGATTTTTCACTAATGAAGCAATGAATTTAAGAGTAGAGAGTCAAAGCAAATGTTAATGTGATATTTCAAGACCAACAACCCTGACTTGAAGCCCCAGTGTTCTTTGTGTGAGTGCAAATGAAGTGACACAGGGCCATGTGGCACCTGAGGTTTGGGGGTCACATCCTTTGGGCACAGTGAGGAAGTGTGTCAGTAAAACATTAATAAATCTCTAATTTCCACATTGGTTTCAGGATCAGTGAATGCTCTTTGAAGTGTTCTTCCAAGTGCCATTTCATGACTGTCCCCACACCATGACAGGGCACTTCCCCTGTGAGCCAGGGAAGCCCCAGCCCTTGGCTTGTTCCTGCACATCAACCATCATTAGTTTTATTGTATTTGATCCTCTAAACAACATCCCAGCAATGCAGCACTTGGAAAACACCTGATGTTGAGCCCAGCCTGCATGCTGTGTGTAGAGAAGCTGCCCCCAGAACACTCCAACCCCACCTTGGTGGCCTTGCCAGCCAATGCTGCTGGCTCCTGCTCTGCTTGGGGGGGCTTCTCCTTCCCTCGCTGCTTGGGATACCTGGGGGGAAAAGAAAGGATTTAGAGAGGGAAGCATGCCTAGCTGTCCCTCACCCTCTCACAGCCTCCTGCTCCTGCTTCCCAACCTCCAGGCAGCCCCAGAGCCCAGGTGCAACATCACATTTACACCCACTGCTTCTCCACAGCTGCGGCCAATTCCCTTCTCCAGGACAAGCACTAGCTCACACCTCTCCTTTGCTTGTCCCAGCTGTTTCTGTTCCAGAAGGTTCTTCAGTTCCAAAACTGTTTTCCCTCTTTCCTTCATTTCATCCTCTCTTTTTTTCTGCAGTGGTTCTTGCTGCTCATTTTCCTCCTGAAGAAACAAGAGGAAAACCCTGCAAGGCTCCAGCAGCTGGAACATTTCTCCTGTGTGCCCCAACCCAACATCAGCTGCCTGGACAGAGATGTGGCAGCCCAGACCCCAAAATCCCTGCAGAAGCAGGCAGTGACCTGTCCCTATCCCACCAGCCACACCAACATAGCAGGTCCCTGCTGCCCCCGTCCTTTCCCATGTGCAGGAGGGTTCTGAGTTGCTCTTACCCCTCTCAGGGATTTCTGCTTCCGTGCCTCTGCTTCCCCGTGTTTCTTGGACCCCTTCCTCTTGCTCCGCTCCTCTGCCACCTTCTCTTCCCTCACCTGTGAGGTGTGCAACTGGGAAAGCCAAACCTGTCAGCTCCAGTGCTCCAAGGATGCACTTCACAGCCTTGGAGGGAGGGCTGGAGCTTGGGATATCCCAGATCCTAAGGAGACTGAGGACCCAGCAGTGGGTGCACATTTGTCCACTCAGGGTTTGGGAAGGGATGAAAGGAACATGACTCCTTGTTTTCTAAAGCTGATCTTTCCAAAGGTCCCTTCAGTCCAGCCCAAAATGAGCAGCCAGGCTTCACCCAGAGGCTGCTCAGGCTCTGGGTCCTCAGGCACAGCTCCCTCAGCCCTTCACAGCCATTACACAGCAGCAGCGCTGCCACCAGGCCCAGCCTGCCTCCCCAAAAAGGGCCGGGTCAGGCTCTGAAACCCAAACCTGACCCAAATGCAATCCCTACTGAGTCACACACTCCAGTCCAAGCACGTGGGCCAGGTGAGGCTGTCACTGCAGGGCTGTGCCACATTCCCTGAACGCAGAGGAGCATGAACAGGGCCTGTCCCAACAGGAATGTGCAGAGGGATGGAGAACAAAAGCCTCTCCTTGTCAGAAGGAATCCTGGCATGCATGGAGCTTGTCAGGGCCCTGCTCACACCTCCTGGTCTCACAGCTCTCAGAGAGGCCCAAAGCCCACTCAGCCTTCTCACCTTCTCATCACTCTGCAGGATCTTCTGCTCCACCCGCTTTTTCTTCTTCTCCTCCATCTGTTCCGCACGCTCTCGCGCCTGCAGGGCCTTCCTCAGGCGCTCTTCCCTCTTCCTGGGCAGTGTGGGCAAGAGGGGCCATCAGCCCTGCCTGCTCCCAAAGTGCTCATTCCAAGGGGGAACACAAGGCAAGTCTATGCTGACCAAGGACAGAGCAGGGGGAAAGGAGCCCAACTCACTGCTTCATTTCTGCCTGACGCTGTCTCTTCTCCTCCTCCACTTTCTTCTTCCTCTGTTCCTCAGCCTCCTGCTTCTTCCGGAGGTTCTCCAGTCTCTGCCTCTCCTTCTCCTGAAGGGAGAAGAGCTCAGACTGTACCAGGTGCTGGGGGCTGTGTCTCCCCTCAGGCAGCCTGGTACACACAGGCACTGTTGGAGTCATTCGCCTGGACGCTGGGATGGGGAGACAACGCATATTTGGCAACAGGGATTATCCAATGCAAGCAGAGGTACAGAAGGAACAGCTTCAGTCCTTCAGCTGCAGAGATCTTTAGAAAAGAACAGCACGCCCCTGTGTGTTGCACACCACCTGTCCCAGGAGCCAAGAAAATGGTGGAGAGGCAGCACAGTGCAGCCTGGCTCAGAGGCCAGAAGCTCCCAGCAGTTCCCAGCAGAACACAACTGCACAGAGATCCTGTCACCTCACCACTGGTGTGGCCAGGGGGCTGCTGGACATCGGCATGAGGGGAGAGTGTGGTCAGCGTGTCAGCCCCATGAATGAGGTGCCATACTTACAACAAAGTCTCCCTGCAGAGAAAGGGCATAAAAAACACAATTAAAAGTCTGGAATTAACACAGAACTCCCCTTCCCAGCACACACAGCCCATTCTCCTCCCACCCCTCAGACATGACGCACCTTCAGGTGGGACCGGGTGGGAGTGTTGCGCTTGATGAAGTCCTTGATGCCACCCCCTTGTCCCTGCAGGAAGTTCTTCAGTGGCCTGACAGCCTGAGGGGAGAGGGGGAGGGAACTCAGGGCCTGGCTGGCACAGGGGGCACAGGGCTGGGGCACCACTCACCTTGCTGGCTGGAGAGGGGGATGCTGGAGCCTGGTTTGCCAAGGTCTTGTGCTTCTCATCCAAAGGGGAAAGGACCCGGGCCCCCGTCTGCTGCCCGTGCCACAGGACACCCAGGGCTTGCTTGCAGCCTTTCATCCTGGTAGCATCAGCAGGAGGGACATGAAGTGGCTGTCATACCCTCCAGAGGGATTGACTGGCTGTTACATCTTTCTCCCAAAACCTCCCCAGCAACACACAGTGAGGAGGCACATCAGGTATTCCAGGAGTCAGGTCAGGTATTCCAGACACTCACACAGACAAAAATAACCAGGTCAGTCACTTGCACCCTTGGAGCCCTTGAAGTCACCTCCCAGCTCTGAGCTAACTGTGCTAGGGCACCTCTGCTGGTTTGTGCAGGACCTCGGGTGCTCCTCCCCATGCCAGACCCAAACAAGGCTCCAAAAGCCACAAGGGACTTCCAAGACACAGGATCTGGCCAAAGGAGATTTCAGAGCTACTGGAATTTGGGGAAGGAAGGCAGGGAAAGAAGCCCCCCACCCCTTTTTAGCACAAATTACTTAAAATGCTAAACCTGAGTCCTTCCAGACCCCAGGCTCATCCCTGCTCCTAGCAGTGTCTCCTACCACATGCGGGAAGAACTCTCCAGGGGCTTGGCACAGTGGGGCTGCTCCTGGCTCTTCTGGGGTTCACTCCTGGGATTTACATGGCTTCCTGTGGAGAAACCTGCAGTCAGTGCCACGTGTGAGGCATCCAGCTCCCTCCAGGGACTGTTTCCTCCATTCCAGCTCCAGCAGCTTATCATATCCTGCAGCTCACAGGGAACAAACTTCCCCCCCCCCTCCCCCCAACTCCTCCTTCTTGCTCAGAGGCACAGAAAATAATCAGGACCTCTAAATGTTCACATAATGCAACCCCAGAGGGAAAGGACATGACACTCTGTGGAAGACTCCAGCTCCAAGAGCTCCTTCCCAAATGTCCCCACTCACTCATTGCACAGACTGAAGCTGGACAGGGCAGTGTTTGTCTCACAGCTTGGACACATTTACATGTCCTTGCCCACCTAACTGATGTCTCACCTCTGCAGGAGATCCAAACTTTACCTGGAAAACTTCCTTGACTGGTCAGATGTGGCTCGGTTTAGACACAAATCCCTTATTTCCCAGGAATGCTCCCACTGACCCTGAGGTCTGTATGTTCTCAGGGTTTCATGCAAGGAAAGCAAGACCACCTGGAAGTTACCTGCAGCATTCCCTGCCTGCGGCTCCAGAGGGGACAGGTGCTGTGCAGGAGGGCTGGCAGCTCGGGGACTTGTGCTTGGAACAAGGACATCTCCAGGAGCCTGCAGGGAAAGAGGACAAGCACTCCCTTAGCACAGCTGCTCCAAAGAACAGGGCTAGCAGGGACCTGCTGCCCTGGAAAAGCCAGCTGCTAGCTCAGGTGGGGGCTGTGATGGCTCATTTTGGGACATGGGCCACGTCCCCACATCCAGTGACAACCTCAGCAAAGGTGCTGACTCAGCAAGAAGGCATCCACACAGTCTGAGGCTGTTCCTTGGAACTCACCTTCTCCCTCAGGGAATTTGGCTCCAGCTCAGGCCTGTGAAGGAAAAGCTATTTTAATAATTTAAATTCTCTCTGAAGGCGAGTTATAGGTGATGGAAGCAGTGTAGGGGACTCCAAGGAAGGTGCAGGCTCTAAGCACATCCAGAGGCAGTTCCAGCCAGGCACATCAAGGCTGGGCTGTAAATGCATCTGAAGGACTGTCCCACTGTGCTGCTGAACACCCCATGACCACCTTGGGCCCCAGGAGCAGGAAAGGAGGGGACTCTGACAACCTTGCCCAGAGCAGACCTGACTGGCCACCAGCATTGCAGGGCTAGTGGCAGCCAGGAATTGCAGGAACCCCAGGACACACCACCAGCCACCCCAGTGAAGGACTTCATCTCACTGTGCCTGAACAGCACAACCTGAAACCTCACACAGCCCCAGGTGACAACAACACCTGAGCAGTCCCTGACAAAGTCTGTGACAGAAAAGCCACCCAGAGTGTCCCCACAGGGAATGCTGGGATCCCTGCCCACCTGCCTCACACAGTATCCTCACCTTGTGCTGCTGGTCACATCCTCTTCCACAAAAGCCTCCAAGGAGCTCTGACCTGCACAGGAAAGCACAAGTGGAGCTGAGATTTCACTCCCAGGCTCCCAACAGCCACAGGGTGCACATGGAAGAGCTCAGGCTTCCTCCCAGGAACATGGATTGCTCTGCTTTCTCCACCAGCAAACACCACACCTCCCTCGAGTGCCACTGAATCTGGAGTGGGCTGGAGAGGCAGAGCAGCACTGAGGCAGCAGCTCTGCAGCCTGCTCCAGCTGCCTGTGTCACAGCCAGCATTCCCAGGCCATTGGCTGCAGCTCCTGCCTCCCTGCACGCTCTGGTGCAGGGATCCAGGGGGTTTGGGCTCATTCCAGGCTCATTCCACCCCCCCATCACACCCCTTCGCTCCAAGTGCTATAACAAATGCCTGGATACAGCGTGACTCAAGGCTGACAAAGCTGAATTCCAGAGGCCTCCATGCTCCACCACAGCCTGTTTGCCTGCAGCAGGAATGGTTCTGGAAAGCCCAAAGAGCCAAACCCTGTCAGGAGCAGCAGGAATAGCTGATACAAGGGATTTGGAGCTACTGAGAATAGCCTGGGCTCCACGACCCCTGTTCCTCTGGTGACACAGCTAGTTTGAGTCTGTGCTATTCATGCCCAAAAAGCATTTGAGCTCCTTTGCCCACTGCAGCCTAACTTCAGGGCTGCACTTTCAGCCTTATTGATTTTTTGGAGAGCTGGCAGATACCATAAATTAAAGCCCTTCCCCAGGGAATGCAGCAGTCTCTCCCAATCCAAAGGCACACGTGGCTGGAACCAGCCTGGCCACGCTCTCCCTTCCACAATTGTGCTTTTTGCCCATTCCCAACCTGTGTACCCCAACTCCCCCTGCCCCCCAGCCTCCCCCTGCTGCAGCAACACCCTGGCTTGAAGCTGCACCCCACGATCCCACAAAGGCAGGAGGGCTGGGGGGACCTGGAGGCAGGGATGAGCCGCTCCACACCGCTCCATTCCCACATGGAAGCAGCGCAGGGACTCACAGCTCACTCTGCTGGAGGCCGAGGAGGATTCTCGAACCGCTGCCTTCCTGGCCCTGCTGACGGCTCTCCGGATGATGTTCTCCCTCCTGCTGGCCAGGGAGCACTTTTCTGCCAGGGAAGCCCTGTGGCTCTTGCGGGGGGCGCCCAGCCCACTCCGGCGGCGCATCCTGGATTTCTGTGCTGCACTTTTACTGGGGGAGTCCTGGAAGAGCAGTGCCTCGAGGCCCTGAGGAGATCCATCTCCTTGGAGGGCAGCAGGATCACCATTCTGAGCAGCCTTGGGAGTGGAGGTGCTGGCTCTCCTGGGGCCCTGCTCCCCATCCCTTCCTGGCTGTTCAGCCGGGATCCCAGGGACACCAGGGATGTCCTGGAGCTCGGCTGCTGCATCCACCTCATGCAGCTGCTGCCCCAAAACTGCTGGAGGAGCTGCATCACCCCCAGCAGCAGCCTGGGGACACTCCTGGCCGTCCAGATCTGCCATGGGAACATGGGATTCCTCAGGCTGCTTCCCGGGCAGAGCTGGGAGCTGGGCTGTGATGCCAGCCTGAGATCCCGGAGCACAGCCGGGCACGGACACGTCCTGCCCCTCACAGCCAGGGCTCTGGGGCTGCTCCTGGCTCTGGCACTGCTGGGAGTTCAGGCTGGAAGGCTGCAGCTTGACACCACTCCTCCTTCTGGATAACCTTAAGGGAAAAGAATTTTGAAGGAAACTGTGAAGGAGTCGTCCACTGCCAAGCAAGTTTTGGAGGGAAAAGGAGATGGGGTAAAAGTGAAGCTGCTGCTGCTTCTCCACTCCACCATTCCCCCTCACAGCCCATCCTATCCCTGGGGAGAGGCACAGGGACACAGCCCAGATGGGAGCTCACACACAACGGCTGTGCCACACAGTCAGGTGTGGATTGGCAGTGGGAAAGGCGCACCCAGCCCTACACCAAGAGCTGGCTTTAAACCCTGCCCTGGGAGCAGCACATGGCAGAGGACAGCACCTACAGAAGGACACACAGCGTGTCACCTTCCTGTTGACATCAGCAGCTGTTCCCAAACCAAGTTTAAAGGAGGGAAAGCACCAACAGGAGTTCGCTGGGCTGCCCCCCTGGAGAAGGCATGACCTGAGCACCCAGAGCAGGGCCCAGAGCTCTCCCTGCTCCGATCCGCACTGCTGCTTTTCCTGCTCTCCCTGCACACACACAAACCTCCCACGCTCCCGCTATTCCTGCTGCTCTCCCCACCCTCCATGTCTGCTTCCTGACAGTCTCCCACCTCTAACTCTTCCTCCTGTGGGCTTCTCACCACAGTCAGCACGATTTTAGTGCCCTAAAACACCAATGGATCAGGTTTGGGCAGCTTTAAAAGTGGCGTGGGCTCTAAGCAAATCGCTTGGAACTTCCACTTCAGTCCCTCCATAAACCCTTGGAGTCTCCCTGCCTGCCAACTCAGACATGGTGCTGGCAACACATCCCTTTCCCAAGTCTTCCAGGCACTGATGCAGAGGCTTAGTGAGTGAACACCAGGAGCAGCAACCTGAGCCCAAAAGATAAACCCAGTGAGACAAAACACAAATATAAACAGACAAGAAAATAGAGCGTTTATTATTCTTCAACTATGACCAGAAAAAAAATAGTGAAGGAAAGAGGCCAACTTTATCCCAAACTCTCACCAGAATCAAACAGTGAGCAATCCCAGTGTGCCCCTTTGATAAGGGAACGCAGGCACTGTTTTGTTTCATCCAAACACCATGAGGCGGAGCCGGAGCAAGCTGACCCACCTACCTCCTCCTGCTCAGCTCCTTGTTTTCCTCCCTCATCCAGGAGGACTGCCTTTTCCTGAGCCTCCTCCTCTGCGACGGCGTCTTGGGCAAGAGCATGGGCTCATCCCTGAAGCTGCTGTGGGGCAGAAGAGGCAGAGCACAGATTGCTTCCCCCACTGCCCACATCAAACCCCTCACACCCAGCTGCTGTGGCACAGCGGGGTCCCTCAGGGCGGCCCTTACCTCTTGAGCATCCTCATGCCCTGCTCCTCCACCTCCCGCAGCCAGGCCAGGCGCTTGTGCTGGGCGCCGGAGAGGAAGCGGGACAGCCTCTGCCCGCACACTTGCAGGAGCTGCTGGGGACCCTCCGCCATCGCCTCGCCTGGAACACAGAGAGAGAGGACAAGGCTGATGAAGGGGGGAGAAGGGGGGCAGCCACGACACCCCTCAACGTGGGAAAGAGAGACAAGAGAGACGCAGGCACCGGGGGAGTATGAACACAGACCGGGGTTTAGGTATTGGGGGGGACCCCTCCCAAGCTCCCCAGACCCTCCAGAGAACTCGCTCGGCGCCCGACCAGAGCTGCCCCTCCTGCGCAGCTGCCTCGTCCGCCCGCCACACCCTCACAGCGTGGCGCAGGCCTTCGCACCCCGCGGTTATACCCGACGTCCGCCAATCACAGCGCACACATCTCAGTTGCCGGAGTTTTATTGGTTAATTTGCCCGTCCGTCACCCTCAGCTATTAAAAGGAGAAGCCTGTGGCCCCGCCTCCACAAGCCCCGCCTCCTGAGCCGAGTCCTCCAGGAGCATAGAGACGGGCTAGCAGAGCGGCGCCGAGTGCGAGTCATTTCCTTGGCAGCCAATGGGAAGGAGGGGCCGTGGGGGGGGCGGCGGGCGGTGATTGGCTGTGGCGGGGGGGCGGGGCCGTGTTTGAACGGCGTGCCGCGCGCGCGCGGCCGTTGGCGCTGTAGCGATGGCGGCGAAGGCGGCCGCGGTGGCGATGGGGTATGCGGAGCTCGCGGCGCGGACGATGGAGCTGCCCTCAGAGGGCGACCGGCGTCTGGCCCAGTTCTTGCGGCAAGTGGACGAGACCGATATGGTGTGGCTGGATGAGATCTACGAGGAGGCGGTCAAGATGTTTGTCAGGTACCTGCGCACCCCGCTAGGCCCCGGCCCCTACCGGCCGCCCTTCGCCCTGATCCCGCCTTGATCTCCCCTTCCTCTCTAGCAACTACAGCGAGGAGCTCGAGCTGATGCCCAAGACGCCGTCGCAGAAGAAGCGGCAGCGGAGGAAGCGGCTGTCGGCCTTACAGGAAGAGCAGGAGTCCGGCAGGAAGCGGTGAGGGGCGGCGGGAGCGGGATAGGGGAGCCCCTGTGGAAAGGGGGAGCGCAGGGGGTGTCCTCGGGGCCTGCAGAAGGGAGGGAGCCCGTGCGAGGCTGGACAGACCTGCTGCCAAGGGTTCAGGGAAACAATGCCCTCCACGGAGCGTGTCCTGGGGATGCTCTGCTTTGTCCAGGGGGAGCTCCCCTTCCTTCGTCCCGCTGGTGTTAAAAGTCTGGTCAGACCCTGTGTTTGGGGCACTGTAGGCCGAAAACATTGGATTTCGATTCTCCCGAGAAGTGCTTTTATTGTTGCCTGGTTCTATGTCCCCGTGTTTCTGTCTATTATCTTTCTGCTTAAAGCCATTGCATCCCTCGATTGCTGTCTGCGTTAGCTGCTTTGTGCAGCCCTGTGTCTCCTGGGCCCAGCCCAGGTGTTTTGGCTCCTGCCTGTCTGTGCACGGAAGGACTCGGGGCTGTTCCCGACTCCTGTTCCCATCTCACCCACTGTTGCTGTGATCAGCCTCTCCAGGAGGAGGAACGGCAGCAGCAGACCTTCTGTGCGATCTTCTCAGCGACTCAAGAACAAAGAAAACCTGGAACTCAGCAGGGCCGAGGCCAAGGAAGACTCTCCACCGCAGCGTGTGACACGGGCCCGGGCTGCAGCCTCTGCCATAAGCGCCAAGGTGGTTCCTGAGACCCCTACTGCCCTGCAGGCAGCAGGGAAGGATCGCTGCGTGGAAGCTGACCACGCTGGTACTGCAGTGCCTCTCCAGAGGAGCGGGGCAAAGCCAGCAGAGCTGCTCCCCACGAGCTCAGGGAGCGGCTCTCCCGAGGAACACGGTGCTCCCAAATCACCGGTGGTGCCCACAGCCCCCGAGCTGGTGGCGCCCTGTACTCCCGAGCCACAGCCAGGCAGGGCAGCCAATGTCACCATCATCCTGAGCCCGGGGGCAGGACTGAAGGAGGGGGATGGCTCCCCACGGGACCACAGCCGGGCCCAGGAGCACTCCCAGCCTCAGAGGAGCAGCCCGGGGACTCCGACCAGCTCCAGGCTCAGCCGGCGCTCCGTGCGCCGCAGCCTGATGGGGAAACCCTCCCTGAGCCGCAGGACTTCCCTGGCAGAGAAATACTCCCTGGCCAGCAAGAGGGAGAGCATGATCTGGGCATCCACCGCCAGGGCAATGGGCAAGAAGAGGGCGGCTCAGAGGACATCTGTGTCCTCCAGCTCTGTGGATGGTGAGTTTGGTGTCATAGGGGGCATTCTGCTTCCTGGGTCTTCAGTGTGGGGTGGCAGCTGATCTCCCAGGGCTGCAGTTCCTCATGGAAGACCTCCCTGGCTTTCTGGAGCCCCCTGTGAGCACAGAAACCCAGACAGCTGAATTCAGCCTTGTAAATCACCTGGGAGATCAGCCTCAGTGTCTCCATTTCAATGTAGCTTTAACCATTGCTGATGTGCTGTGAGAAGTTGTTAATCCTGGAATCCCAGGATGGTTTGGGTTGGAAGGACTTTAAAGATTACCCAGGTCACTCCCAAGCCCCATCTAACCTGGCCTTGGATGCTTCCAGAGATGGGACAGCCACAGCTCCTCTGGTCTGCTGGTCTTCCCATTTCTGTGGGGACAGCTGGCAAAGCTGAGAAGGATTTGGGGAGCCAAAAAGGGTGATGGATTCTCCTAAAGCCCTTCCTGTTTCCTGCAAGGTGAAATTCCTACCAGTTCCCTTCTCCTTAGCAGGATCTGGCTGCTGGTTCTAGAGTTTGTTTGAGAAGGGAATTTTGAGGCTGGACTTTGTAGATTAAAAGTCTTCCACAATTTTACAGTTGGTGGCAGAGGCAGATTTAGGCTAGGACAGTCTCATCTAAACTACTGGAATTATTAGACAAAGAAGCTGGAGAGAGACTCTTCATCAGGAACTGGAGTGACAGGACAAGGGGAAATGGGTTCAAACTGAAAAATTGGGAATTTAGATAGGATATGTGGAAAGAATTCCTCTGTTTGAGGGAGGTGAGGTCCTGGCACGTGTTGATGGAGAAGCTGTGGCTGCCCCACCCCTGGAAGTGTCCAAGGCCAGGTTGGACAGGGCTTGGAGCTACCTGGGCTAGTGCAGGGTGTCCCTGTTCAAGGCAGGGGGTGGGACTGGATGAGCTTTAAGGTCCCTTCCCACCCCAGCCAGTCTCTGATTGTTGATTCTGTGGTTATTCATGGCAGGTTCTGGCTGTGACAGAGCTCCTGAGCTCAGTGCAGCAGAGCCAGCTGGAATGCTGGCTTGGGAAGCAGCATTCCCACTGTAAATAAGGCTGGCTCTAACTGCTCTGGATGTCCAGTCAGGTCCCTGCACATAAGCCCAAGACCCATTAATGCCATCTCATGGAATATCACCCCAAACTCATCCATAATTGAAAACTGCTTTCCTGCACTGGAGCTGCTGGCCACATTCCTGCAGTGCCACCTGGGTGTGCTCCCCTGCCCTACCCTGCCCCAGGGCAGGACAAACCCTTCTGCAGTGTCTGGAGCTCCTTGTCCCTCCAGATCCTTGGCTGCAGCCCAGCCTTACAGCTCAGGTGTGGTTTTTTTTCCTCTCCCACAGCCTCCAGCTCCATAAGTGTGCCAGAGGATGAGGAAACCGTTGTCAAAACTGGGTGAGAATGCTCTCAGTTATTTATTTCTTTATTTCTTTATCCTCACTACCCTGCTTGCAGGACTTTTTCACTGCCATTCTTGGTGTAAAATCCAAGTGGCTTCCCAGTTTCCTCAGTTTTGCTAAGCACAGCCCCTTTTGTCTTTCTTTTCTAGGCCTCCTCCTGGACCCTCCACCCCCTCCAAGCTGGTAAGACTTGGGCAGGGATTAAAAGTATTTGTGCCTCTATGGATTTGGTAGAAAAAATGTGTGGAATTACAGCTTATAGGGAAATTTGGGAGCTGTGACTGTGAGTTGTCAGACTTTGTAACCTGTCCCCATGGCAGTCAGTGAGGAAGGCACAGAGCATCTGGCTTAGAGTGCAGGAGCCCATCTGAGCCTCTGTGGTTCTGGTATTCAGACCAGGGAAAATCTTAATCACAACATTTCAGAACTAACAAAACCAAAACCAGCAAAGTTTTCTTTGGGAAATAGCACATGGCTTTGGGTACAGGTGTTCTGTCAGAAGGGTGTTACAGGCTTGGATGCTTGCCAAGACTTTCCTCTGTCATTTTCCTAAATCTGTTGCAATTGTTGCACACCACCCTGAGCCTGACCTCAGGGTTGAGTCCTGCTTGGTTCTTCCTTCTTAACCTCTTGCTAGAGATCATTGTATGAAGATTCAGTCCCCAGTCTTTACAGATAAAAAACCTTATAGTTCAGGGAAGTTTGGTTCAGCTGGTGTCATGGTTTGCACACTGTATTTTTTAAGCTTCTTTTGAGCTTTTGGTCAATCCTGCAGGTAATTCAGCACTTGTTAGTTTGGACTCACATGGAAATTTGTGAATATTATTGAGATCAAAACCTTTTTCTCCACAATCCTCACTGAGAAAGTAATGCTGGGATCATGTCAGTGTTTAGTCCAGAGTAAGTTTCAATGAGCAGGGCCTGAATTAATGGAGCAGAGCAGTGACCTGAAGCGCATGTGAAAACAAGGAGAGCTATTATAGGCATGCAGAAACTCCAAGTCAGTTTTTCTAGGCCCTGCAGAAGCAATTGGGGAGGATGGATTCTCCATCAATCCCTTTTCTTCTCTTCCCAGTGCAGCACTGTGAAGTGCTGACCAGGAGGCAATGCTGGTGCTGCTAGGAGAGAGCAATTCCAGAACCACAGCCCATTATCCCAGCAGAGCCTAAGTGCAGCGCTGGGTATCCCAGAACAAACAGATAAATCATGGAAATGAGCCATTTGCCTGCTGTCTCCAGGCTCCCCACTCGTCCCTGCTCAGGGATATGGGCATGCTGGCTCTGGCCAGAGCTCCAGCAGCACAGATTTACAGCTTGGAAGGCTCCTGGCCTTAATAGTTGATGAGCTGGTTGAGTTGAAGCAGTGCAGATGCTCGTGTTAATGTCCCTGCCTCTCCTGGTGATGCAGCATCCAGGGCTTTGCCAGGAGCTGGGTTGGGTGTTCCCTGGTAATGCCACTGTCTGTACCCGTGTCAGAGCCACCCCACAGTCTGAACCAGGAACAGTTTCCATGTGTGATTGTCCTGAAACCCCTTTGCTTTTCCCACAGGAATCCCAAAACCCTCGGATGTCCCTTCGCTCCCACACAGTCAGCAAACACGGGCAGCCCCAGGAGCAGAACAGCAGTGGTAATTCCAGAGGGTTTGGGGGCAGCACTTTGGGAAGTTATCATTTTGAGAGGCTGGCTGGGAAGCTGGAAAGATTGACTGGTTAATTTGAGAGCTCACTTTGAAAGATTAATTAATGTTTGATGAGCAGGGATTTGTTTCAGACAATTAGCAGCGAGAAAACTCTGTGCTGGAGTTATTTCCATCCTGGCAAGCACATGGAGATGGTTGTAATGAGGCTGGAGGATTGTGGGAGGCCCAGCTGAGCTCTGTTGCTGAAGCTGTGCAGAACCCAGACAGCTTTGGGCAGCTCTGCTTTGTCTGGAGTTTCCAGGTGGGAACGGTGCCATGTGAGCCAGGTCCTGCTGTGCCCACTCCTGCAGGGGGTTTTGCTGTTCAGAGAGCTGCTACATCCCTTCTCTGCTGTCAAACCTGTGCTGGGGGGATTTTTCCTGCTAGAACTCACTGTGTACTTGTTCTCTTTCAGAAAACAACTTAAATAAGAATGGGGGGACCCTGGAGCCACCCCAGAGTGCCAGGTATGTCCTGGTTGGAAGTGTGTCAGGCAGGCTGTGGCCCTGGTCCAAACAGGTTCAGTGCTGGGATGTTGTTCACTGGCCTTCAGTATTTGTGAAGCTTCTGCAAATAGGTTTTTCCTGCCTCCATGATTGTATGATTTAATTTTTATTTTCTGTTGCATTAGGATTTTATTTACTGGCTAACCGTGCATGCACAATCTTGGAATTGCAGACTGATTTGGGTGGGTAGAGACAGTAAAGTCCATCCAGTGCCACCCTCTGCCCTAGGCAGGGACACCTTCAACTATCCCAGGTTGCTCCAAGCCCCAGCCAACCTGGCCATGGACACTTCCAGGCAAGGGGGAACCACAACTTCCCTGGGCACCCTGTGCCGGGGCCTGCCCACACTGGAATCTCTCTCAAGGCCAGGATAGCTCATGGCCCTTTCCAGCCCTGACTTGGGGGCACGAGGAGGGTTTGCCTGGTGTGTCTCACAGCCTGTGCTGTCTCACAGGAGGAAGCCGAGCTACAAGAGAGCCGTGGATGAGCGCTACGACCACCAGCAGGCAGAGGAGGGAGGGCTGTCTCCTCTGAGAAAAAAAACCCTATCCCCAGTCCTCCCAGCCAGTAAGGTGAGATCCTTGTAACCCTGGAATGCCTGACCAAGGCCCTTTTTTACCCAGCCCCACTCACACTTTGCTGTTCCTCCCCCAGGTGGTGCGTCCGTTCAAAACGTTCCTGCACACTGTGCAGAAGAACCAGCTCCTCATGACACCCAGCTCTGTGGGGAGGAATGGAGTCATAAAATCCTTCATCAGGTACAACACCCCTCTCCAGGCTGATCCCAAGGTAAGAGGAGGCTCTGCTCTAAGCCAGTACACGGTGGTTTCATTAAGTGCCTAACTTAAAGCACAGCTATGAGAAGAGCTTTGCAACCCATTTGAAACTCAGTGATTTGAAGGGCTCTGTTTACACTTAAATAAATAAAATTGTGGTTAGTCAGCTTACTGAAGAATTCCAGTTTGAACTCCAAGCTTTATTCCTGCATCATTCTCCCGCGCTATTGGCAAGTAATAGTCAGAGATGAAAACTGGGAAACAGAAATCGAGTGGATTGTGAATGTTGAGTTGTATTGATAACTGAAGCCAGGTCTCCTTTTCTTAGTCTGGCCTGATCCCAGGACTCCTTTCTAGGACTTCTCTCATGAGTGAGATTGAGCAAATACCTCTTAAATTCAAACCTTGGAGGTTTTCCAAACCCTTGAGGCAGGAGAAAACATGAAACTGTCCTGGATGTGGGGCCAGTCAGACAACTGCTGGTGTCCAGATGGAGCAGGCATCAGTGTCACTGATGGATCCTGTTGGGACCAGCAGCACACCTTGGCTGGCTGCAGGCAGGTGCTCCTGCACTACCCCAGGGAGCTTTCCAAGGCCCTGGTTTTCCAAGGCAGGAGCAATTTGGGAGGGAGGGATTTGAGAGCTGGTTTTAGACAAGGGTGTACCTTCCTGGATTCACTCAGAGCTGCTCTGGAAGCTGGGTGCCAAGCAGGATACTCCTGATACCCAACAACTCACCTGCAAAATAGGCAGCTCTGGGGCTGGTTTCCCCTTGCAGGAGAGCTGAGAGGGAGAAAGAGGGGGGAAATATGCAGGAATTGGTATTCCTGCATCTAGCAGCCTAATGGCAGAGCTTCCTAGAGCTCTGCTCAGAGGCTGGCTGTGCTCCAGCAGGTCAGGAAAGGCCACTGGGAAGCAGTGAAACATTCCAGCTTCAATCTCACTGGGCCCCTGCTGATGTTAGTGTCAGTACTACAAAGGAGTTAATAGGATGAGAAAAGAGTCTTGTGGCTAGAGAGTGCTTCCTCTGCTGCTGTCAGTTCGTGGAATGATTTAGGTTTCATTCCAGTGCAAGCAGCTCCCCCTCGGGAGATTTTCCATGTGGGAGCTAAACATAACTAAATAGCAGCAGAGCAATAAGATATAATTGTTAGTTTTATATTAACCAGTTTGGGTGCTGACAGCACCAAGCATTTACAGCATGGAGCCCAGTGTAAGGATTCCCATGGATAATGCCTGTGCTGATCTGTGGGTCTGTGCTGAGACCAGGCCTGCTTGGGCATGGAGTGGGTTGATGTCAGTCCATTTGCTGTGGTTGTAGTGGTGGCTGGATCTCGCTCCCCTGGCTGACAGCGTGCCTGGGCTGGGTCAGGAGAATGAGGAGAAAGCCCCTGGTTCTGGCTGCATGCCAGAGCAGGCTGGGAGCTCTGGAGTGCTGGTGGTTCACCCCCAGAGCGAGCCTGGTGGGAGGTGCAGGCGCCAGCGGGAGCTCAAGGTGTTTCCTGGAGCTCCATCTGTCCCCGCGCTCGCCGCAGGGAGCGGGAGCCGTGCCAGCCATTAGCGCTGCTTGGTGGCTCCTTTGCACCAAAAGAAAGCACGAGGCTGCCTGCCTGCAGTCCCTAAGGATGCTGCCTGGGCTTCCAGAGCTGTGTGTGCTCCTGTTCCAACACTCCAGCTTCTCCTCTTGCTCCCTGAGATTCACACCAGTGTTTTCTTTGCCTTCGTCCATTCATGACCAGGTCACAGGCTGCCTGAGCTCTGCTCCAGGCTGTCACCATCCCATATTCCTGCCTACAGCTCCTGGCTGTCACCTCTGGGCCCTTCCCCAAAGCAGCTGAGGTGGGATAGAGCTCTGGCCAGTGGGTGCAATGACATTCAATTCCCCTCAGGAGAAGGAGAGGCAGAAGCTGGAGACTCTGCGGAAGAAGCAAGAAGCTGAGCAGCTGAGAAGGCAGAAGGTGGAGGAGGAGAGGAAACGGCGACTCGGAGAGGCGAAGCTGTGAGTAGATGTGGTCACACTGCTCTTGGCACCTGTAGGTTCCTGTGTCCAGGTGTTTTATCTTGCAGGAACTGTGCAAGCAACAGAAACTCCTGTGGACACAGGCAGTGTTTGTCCTTGGGGTATCCCTGGAGGGCTGATACAAAGCATTCCACATCACTGCCCTTGCTGCCCACTGGTGCAGCTTTTTGTCTTGAGTCCCCACTTTCTGACAGAGCTTAAGCATGGCTGGTGCTTAAATGAATGTGGAATTTGGGCCATTGAATTTCCTGCTGTGTCTCTTTGGCCTTGTGCTGAGCTGGGGGGAGCTCACCTGGCTGGAACACGCTGGTGAGCCGGGCTGTGTCCTCAGGAAGCGCGAGGAGCGCCTGCGCAAGGTGCTGCAAGCCCGGGAGCGGGCGGAGGAGATGGAGAAGGAGAGGAAGAGGAAGATTGAGCAGAAGATTGCGCTCTTTGATGAGAAGAGCGAGAAGGTAAAGTCCCTGCAGAGCTTATTTGGGACAGTCAGTAGCCACTGAGGCAGTTGGCACCACAGAAATGTGCTCTCTGGGAAGAGGGGCACGGAGGCTGCTTGGATTCCAGAGGCTGAATCAAAGAGTAGTTGAATAAAGAACTTTCCAGAGCCCTGATGATCCTAGGGACAGCTTTTCTTTGGCTACAGCAAATGGCAGCTGAACTCCTGTTTTTCCATAATCAGGAATCTAAATGGGCTTTATTAATGCTCTGGTAGATGGCAGAAGGACTTGCAGTAGATAAAGGTGGCCTAATGGACCCAAGGCTTTATTTGCTGCTTTTCCCAGCTGACTAATAGCTAGCTGGACAGAGAAAGCAAACATCCTTCCTCCAGAGCCTTCCTCAGATCCCAGACTTCCAGGCAATTTGTGCAGGGGCCTAGTGGTCATCTGTCTGCTTTAATTATTCCCAGCTGCCTGTCTGGTTGCATGGCTCTGAGGTTATATTCCAGTGGTCAGCTCTTGCTGGGAAGGTGCAAAACAAGGTCATTGCCCTAAATATGACCTTTTTAAACCAGACCACAACAGGAGCACAACCACAAGCCCTTGGTTACTGAGGGAAAAGGAGGGAGGGTTTGCCCTGTGAGGGGTCCTACTGTGCCGTCCTACCTGAGACTGGGTCTGTGTGTGCTCCAGGTGAGGGAAGAAAGGCTGGCAGAGGAGAAGATCAAGAAGAGAGTGGCTGCCAGGAAAATGGAGGAAGCTGAGGCCCGACGCAGACAAGAGGAGGAGGCCAGGAGACAAAGAGCTCTGCAGCAGGTCTGTGTGTCTGTTGTGTGGGCCTGTTCTGTCCCACAGGCAGAGCTGGACAGGGTGTCCACCTGCCTTGGGCACTGGGAATTTACCCCCAGGATGTTTCCCTGCTGTGCACGGATGGGAATTTGGGTCAAGTGAGAGGTTCCTGGTGCTTCCCCCGGAGCCTGCTCCTGCCAGGTGAGTGACTCCTGCCTGTGCTTCCAGGAGGAGGAGCGGCGGCGCAGGGAGCTGATGCAGAGGAGGAGGGAAGAGGAGCAGGAGCGTGCCCGGAGGATTGCTGAGCAGAGGCAGGCGGAACTGGAGCGGGAGAGACAGCTGGCTGCAGAGAGAGAACTGGAGAGGAAGAGGGAGCAGGAGCGGATCCAGGCAGAAAAGTAAGGCAAAATCCCCATTTATGTACCAAATTCTGGGACGGGGTTGAAATGCAGACAGAGCAGAGGGCAGCAGTAGCAGGCTGGAGCAGCAGGGAGCTGCGGTGACCTGGCAGCACAGCTCTGGGCTGCTGCTGGTGCTGAGCTGCCAAGGGGGAACTCTGAGCTCAGGGATGTCAGGGGGGGTGGTGGGGAAGAAGGGTGCCTGAAGAGCTGTAAGCCAGGGAGGGCCCTGGTGTGGCTCTGGGAGTGAGGGCCTGTGCTGTGCTTTCCAGGCTCCGCGAGCAGCAGGAGAGGGCTGCCCGCCTGCAGAAGGAAGAAGCGGCTGCTAAGGAGCGGCTCCAGATGGAGATGGAGAAGAAGGAGGTGAGTGATTGATTTCTGGGAAGGGATGGAGCCACACAGTCTGGTCTCAGCCAGCTGTTGCTGTTGGAGCAGCTCAGCTGGGATGCTGTGGGCTGCCCTGAAGACCTACTGGGACACTTCTGAGCAGGAAGTCAGACCTGTGTGGCATGGTTACGGTACCATGGGGAGACTTGGCCTCTAAATTTACTGTTTACTAGTCTAGAAGGAGGCCAGGATCAGTAGCACAGACTTCTGCAGGTGGTCAGCTGGTTTCTGGCTTTTATAGCCCCAAGATAAAGTCAGCAGCAAGTTTTCCAGGGTGGGAGGCCCTGGCTTTGTCAGGGAAAGGCAGCTGATGCTCTGGCATGGGGGTCAGTGTGTTTGTGCCCTTCTGAGGAAGCTGCACCATGTCCCAAGTGCTCCTCAGCAGCACGAGGAACAGCTGTAATGAGGTGCTTGGATATTTTGCCTGCCACAAAGATGGGTGGCTGGGTTGGCAGTGTAGTCCCTAAGGGTAATCCTGTGGGTGTCACCTGGCAGAGGGAGCAGAAGATGCTGGCTGAGAAGAAGAGGCAGGAGGAAGAGCAGAAGAAACTGTCAGAGGAGCAAAAGGCCAAAGACAATGCCCGGGCACCACTCCAGGAGAACAAGGAGGTAACTGGGGATGGGTCCTTAGGGGTGACAGCAGAGTTCAGTCCCAGCACTGACCCACTCTTGCCTCGAGCTGTTCCACCCTCTGCTTTTATCTGCCTTTGCAATAACAGGAATTCTTTAAATCCTGGTTATCTAGGGTTGACTGTGCATATTTCAATGACAGAGGGAAGGGAAGCAGGAGGGATTGGACAGGATTCCTGGCTGTGGGTAAGACAGCAAGTGTTGGAGCTGTCTTAGGTGCCTCTTAAATACCGGAAGGACCTCAGGGGCAGAAAGTGCTCCAAGTTTTATTTCGGGTCAAATTTGGGAACAGGCACGAGGTGGCAGCAGAGCCACGTGGAATGGTGGTGGTTTGGCTCCGGAGAATCCTGCGGGTGTGTGTTCATGTCCTGAGCATTGACAACAAACAGGGGGCTCTTGTCTCCTTGCAATGCTCAGAATCTTAATCTTTAAGTGCAGGACCAGTGGGTGGGAGTTCATGTCACTGGACACAAAGCCATGAAGGAGGTCTCTGGTGGGGAAGGACAACTGTGGACAGCTCTCCAGAGACTCACTTACTGAATGAAAATAGAATTCCTGCTGAAAATTTCCTGTTGAAAAAACCTGAAATTTGCAGTTGAAGGTTTTCTCCTGCCCTTACACTTTCTGCCCGTGCAGCTCTCATTAGCATGAACTTGATTTGGCTGAGCTGGTGGGCAGGTTTTCTGTACAGCAATTAGCAGTTTTACATCATTAATCAAGCTCAGAAGTTGAGTTGCAGAGTGTTTAGGGCATGTGACTCTGCTCCAGCAACATAAAACCTCCAGTTAACCTTGGCTTGGCTGGAGTGGAGCTCTGTTCTATTAGACCCATTAGTTCATCCACTGCTGTGTGCTCATGCCACAGATGGCAAATTAATCAGCCTAATTAAACAGGAGAAGGCCATGCACAGCCATCATTGGGTCACAACTTTGGAACTTGGGTCAAGCTCTCAGGTCCAAACTTGAGACCTGCCAGACTCAGGGTTTGCTCTGAGGTGACAGAGCAGGAGGTGGGGACAAGCTGGCCCTGCTTTAGCTCAGAGCCTGATAATGCTGCTGCACCCAACACCTGTGGAATTCCCTTTTAGAATTCCCCTGCCTGCAACTCGTATGAGATGACTCCTCAGAGCAGGAAGGAACTCAAGGTGCCTTTGACAAGCTCCAATGACTATGGGATGGACCTGAACAGCGATGACTCAACAGATGACGAGAGCCAGCCACGCAAGCCTGTCCCTGCCTGGGCCACTGGTATGTGTGGGGGGGGATGTGGGGGTTTCTGTGTGTCCAGGACCCCCAGCAGGCTGTGGGAGCTGCTGTGGGGTTTTGTCCACCTCCTCCTGCCTGGAGGAGTTTGAAGTACTCCAGCATGAAATGAGTACTGCTGTGTCCAAGACTGGACAGGGGCTTGGAGCAACCTGGTCTAGTGCAAAAGTGTGCCTGTCCATGGCCGGGTCTTGGAACTTAGATGAGTTTTAAAATCCCTTCCAGCCCAAACCATTCCATGATTCTATGTGGAATGTGGAATCAGGGGCTCCTCCACCACTTGGGGATCTTATCACAACGTGATGGGGGGACAAATACACAGCTAAGCTGCCTTGGAGTGGTGAGAGATGAGCAGAGCAGGGACACACCACATACAACAGCCTACACAGCGATCCCAATGATCAAAATTAACACAATCCTCATCTGTTCCTGCAGGGAACCTGCTCAGCCAGGCTGTGATCCGGCAGTACTACAACCCCCCTGACGTGGACGCGCTGTTTGGGGCCATCCCCAGCCCCAAGCTGGAGGACATCTTCTACAAGAACAAGCCCCGCTACTTCAAGCGCACCAGCTCGGCCGTGTGGCACTCCCCGCCCTCCGTGGCGGCCAAGCCAGCCCTGGGGCTGCCCTGTGGCTTCAAGAAGCCCTGAGGTGAGCGCAGGTGTGCAGCAGGTGTGCCTTCCTGTCTCCAGGTGAGGAAGGAGTCACCCTTCACTTTAATATTTAGGTTCTAGCATTGAATAAATGGCAGCTTTTCCTGGGTTTCTGCACCTCGGTTTGCAGGGCCGGTTTCTGTCAGGCCAAGCCACGAGGTGCTGCCCCAGGAAGTGTCTCTCTCGTACCCTTAGCTTGGAGCTGGCATGGACTCAGACTTTCAGCGGGTGAGGGGTGTCACCTGAAGCTGTGGGATCTCCCCCCCTCTGTCACACAGGCCTGGCAGGCCCTGCCATTCCTCAGTCGTACGTCTGTGCTGCCCTCGAGGTCAGTGACAGCCAGGGACCACTGCACCAGGGCACAGTCCGGCCTGCTCCACTGCTCTTCTCAGGAAGGTGTTCCCAGGTGTGCTCTTCATCTCCTGCAATCCCAAAGGGATTTGTCGCTCTGTCCCCACCTGTGTGGCGGTGTCCATCAGCTGGGCACGGCTGACGTTGGCACAGCTGGGGCAGGAACACCGTGAGGGTCTCAGTGACATTCTGCCAGAGGTGACCAAGGTGTGACCATGTCCCCGAGAACCCGCAAGTGTGTGAGCCAGCTCTAGGCCTTGATAGGAGAAACTCTGCAAGGGTTTTGGCAGATTTTATTTTGTTTCTCAGTGAAATTCCATCTGTGAGGCCTGATGGGATTTGAGAGGATGTTTTTAACCTTAATCCCTTTTGTTCACCCTTGGCTGTGGCTCAGCATCAGCTCGTTGTCTCGGCCATTTAGCACTTCCTGTTCAGTGAGCCACTGCTAACCGGACTCTGGCCAACCCAATTTCATTGAACCAAAAATTCCAGATCAGCCTTCCCATTCCAGGAGTGCGTGGTGGTTTAGTTATTCCTTCTGCACCCAGCCCAGCCCTGTAAAATCCTTGTAGATACTGTGCTTTGTGTGAAGGGACATGATCCTGTCTGTGTGTCTGTAGCCAACGCACTGTTTGCCAGTAGATATTCTTCAAAACAAAACAAATTAAATTTTGTTTCTAAATTAAATTTTAAAAGTTTTGTATTTTGATACACTGGTGTCTGTATGCTGGGGCTGCTCTGTATGTGCAGATCTGTATGTGTGGAGTGTCTGTGCTGCTAGGGTTGCTCTGTAGATCCAGGTCTGGCTATTGCTGTCTGTACCCATGGAGTGCCTGTGTTTCCATTGGCTGTCCTGTGCATCCAGGTCTGTATCCCTGCGACCGCCATTTCTTGTACAAAAGCTTCTGACTTGGCCAAAAACTGTTGGATAAAGTGAGTTTTATCATCTCTGGGCTCCTCTCAGCTTTTTGTTACAGATATTGAGGGTTTGGAGTCTGTCTGTCTCTTTTGTGCTGATTCCTTGAGGCGAGAATGTCCTATCTGGGGAGAACTTCTGATCTCCTATGGAAGATCTTAGTCCCTGTGGGTTCCCCAACACTTTGTAGCATCTGTAGAGGCTTTTGATTTTTAAGGCTGATTTTTGGAGGCTGATTTTTAAAGTTTGGGTCCCTCATGGCTGTGGGTCCATTGGGGACATTGCTCAGTGCCCAGCCCCTGTCCCGTGCTGTTAGCCCAGCTGCAGGTGGGACCCCACTGTGTGCAGGGCCAGCTCCCACCCCCCAGGCACAGACAAAGACACAACACCCAATTCAACTCACACATAATTTATTAGTGACAAAGGGGCTGTCTCCAGGCACGAGGGGATGTCACCAGGGTGAGGGGATGACACTGTGTCACTGGGCTGGGGAAGCAGTGGAGAAGGAGGGTTTAAACAACATGGTATGACAGGGACATCCTTGTGAGGACACTCATGTTGGGAAGGACACACATAGTGCCCTCATGTACGTGCAGGGACTCAGAGGGCCCAGGTCTGTCCCCAGAGGTGCAACAGGCCCCGGTGTGGCACGTCCCTGTCCCTGATCCTACCCGCGCTCGCAGATGAGCTCCACCACGCTGTGCTCCATGGGGACGGGGTCGAGGCAGCGGTGGGCGGCGCTGGCGGCCACCTCGTCCAGCAGCCCCTGCACCACGCGCTCGTCGGAGGCGAAGCGCCACAGGTAGAGCTGCAGGTAGTGCCCGTCCACCTGCACCTGCTGCAGCCCGAAGCGCCCCAGCGTGCGCAGCCGCACGCACTCCAGCAGCGTCTTCAGGCTGATCTTGATGATCCCCGTCAGCACCGACACCTGGGGCAGGGGACAGCGGGGACACGTGGCACGTGGGCACAGGGATGCTGTCCACATGGCATGCTGGGCCCTTGTCCTGGCTGCCACTCCCCAGTAACTCCTGAGCATGGGGACGTGTGGCACATGGACGCCCTTAGCCTGGTCGCTGCACTGATCCCACAGTGATCCTTTTCCTCCCCAGAGTCCTAGGGCAGGGGACACTAGGGACACCCTTGTCCTGGACATCAAGCAACTCCCTGAGCCCTGACACCAGGGACATGTGCCAATGAGAATGCAGGCACTTTGGGACCTCTGGGGATGTTTAGGGACATGGTGGTGTCCCCATGATCTCACCTTGTTGAACTCAACAGGGCTGAAGATGTCAATGCGCTCAGAGAAAAGCTTCTGGATGTTGCTGAGCAGGTGGGTGTCCATGGGGGCACTGAGGACATGGACACAGGGACAGTCAGGGACTTGACAGAGCCAGGGATGTGGGGACAGGGACACAGGGACCGTTAAGGGGCCATGGTCAGAGGATGCAGGGATGCTTTTGAGGACAGAAAGGCAGGGGAATGTGAGGATGGTTCCAGGACATAGGGGGACAAGACAACTGAGGGACACAGGGATGATGGGGATCACCAGGGGATTCTGGGACAGTTCTAAGAACACAGGGATTGTTGGGACAAACAGGGATCATCATTAGGATAGTCTGGCATATGGGGACAGCTAAGGGCTGTCAAGACAGCCTGGGACAGTCTGGGATCATGAAGAGGGTGACAGGAGAAATGCAGTGGATACTCAAGGAGTGACAGGGAGCCCAGGGGTGCCTGGGTGGCCCAAGCAGTGACACAGGGAGCCCAGGGTGACCCAGGGGTGGCGGGGCTGACCTGGGGGTGTAGCTGGGGGCATAGCGGCCGGGTGCCCGCGAGC
Source organism: Melozone crissalis (assembly GCF_028551555.1). NCBI lineage: Eukaryota > Metazoa > Chordata > Aves > Passeriformes > Passerellidae > Melozone > Melozone crissalis. Next base: position 3,807,719 of record NW_026535796.1, on the reverse strand, counting down.
TGCTGTAGACGGAGAAGGCGCGCCGGCTGGAATCGCTGCTCTGCGCCCGCCTCACCCCCTCCTCGAAGAGCTGCCCCACCTGTGGGTGGCACCACACCCTCAGCACCAACACCCCCCTCCTGGGACCCCCCAAACCACCCAGCATCCTTCCAAGTCTTTGTGAGCCTCCCACACCCTCCCAGAATCCCCAAAGGGCAGCACAGGGACCTTGGGCAGCCCCCTCAGCCGGATGTCGGCCGACCTGCACGTCGATGGCGGTGATGTCCTCCACCACGCGCTTCATGACGGCGCGCACGTTGCGCGGCTCCACGGTGCCCAGCCAGTCGCGCGTCTCGACGCTCTTGCGCAGCATCTGCGCCACGGCCGCGCCCTGCACCTGCACGTAGTGATCCAGCAGCCGCTGCGCCGCCGCCCGCGCCTCCGCACACAGCGCCGGCCCCGGCGTCACCGCCGGCCCCGAGTCCTGGGACACACACGGGCAGCGTCAGCCCCGCACCTCCTCTGCTGCACTGCCACCGCTGGCAACAGGAGGGGCATGGGCACACGTGGAGATGCTGCCCTCCCTGTGAGTCTACATCTGAGTGCTGGGAGCACAGGGACATTGGGGACAGGTGGGACACTCTGCCTTGAAGCAGCATCACTGCCCCTCTTACAGGTCCTGGGGGTTTCAGGGGCTCCTGAGGCCATGCAGAACCCCCCTGAAAATCCCTCGGGGACATGTAGGATCCCTTAGGGCCATTTAGAGGCTCACCTGGGGTGGGAACTGCTCATCAGTGAGGGTGAGGATGTAGCTGATGGTGGAGTTCTCGTAGTCCAGGCAGAGACGGGCGAGGAGCAGCAGCAGGGCCGGGGGGGCAGCGGGAGCTCCCCGCTCAGCTGGGCCATCAGCGAAGCCACGGGCGGTGTGGCACAGCCAGCGCACGAAGGCCACCACCAGTCCCTCACGCACTGCTGTCACACAGAACTCCCCCTGTGCCACAAATGGGGGGGGTGGGTCACACCCCAAAACTGGCCTGTACGGGCTCCAAACCGCCCTGTATGACCCCCAACCTATCCCGTGCCACCCACAGATTGCTCCAGTGACCCCTAAAATTTCCCTAGCCCCCTTGGCCTGTCCCCCCAAAGCGCCCCACCCCGTGTTACCTCACCTTGAAGTAGGGCAGGCTGGCGAAGGCGACGTCCCTGGCGGTGAAGAGCTGCACGTAGGCCAGCACGGCCTTGAGCTGGCCCAGCACGGAGGCGGCCAGCGTGGCCAGCAGGTCGGGCAGGCCGGGCCCCTCCTTGCCGGGGGGCCGAGGGGCAGCCAGCGCCTGGCGCACGTCACCCAGGCAGCCCAGGAAGAAGGTCTGCAGGGCGCGCAGGTAGCGGTCGACGCGCTCACGAGCGGCCCGGGCCACCAGCGCGGCGGCGGCGTCGGCGCCCGCGGGCAGCAGCTCCAGCAGCGCGCGCAGCCGGCGGTGGAAGCGGTCGAGCGCCCGCACCAGCAGGGAGGTGTCGCCCAGGCCGCGCTCCAGCGCCAGCCGCCGCTCCAGCAGCGCGAAGTAGCGGGCGGCCAGCGCGGCGGCGAAGGGCTCCAGGCGCCCCGTGTCCCCGCCGAAGAGCGCGCGGTACGAGCCGGCCAGCTGGCACAGCGTGCCCACGAAGGCCGAGCTGCCGCGGTCCACGAAGTCCAGGATGTCGGAGGCGGGCGGCGGCGGCGTGGTGGCCGTGCCCGAGGGGTCGGCCGCGGGCAGCTCGGCCTCCAGCGCCGCCAGCTCGGCCTCGAGGCGCGCGCCCGCCTGGCTCAGGAACTCCTCGCTCAGCTCCTCGGCCGGCTCCTCCAGCTGCAGCAGCATCTCCACGCACTCGGTGAGTTCCTTGGGGTCCAGCGTCTCCTCCCTGGTGGCCGATGGCAGAAAACAGGGAATAAGCAATAGGAGTCATCAGCAGGCTCTGGAGCGAGCACCCCCAAACCCGCATTTCCCAGCGCTGCCCTCAGCAGGCTGAGGGTGAACGCACCGGAGGCGTGTGCGCAGGCGCTGGGCCAGCTCGGCCATGATGGCGTGGCTCTCGTCCTCGATGGCGCGGAAGGAGGGCAGGTGCCAGTAGTGGCGCAGCACGGCGCGGGCGCGGGCGTGGCAGCGCAGGGCCCGCGCCGGCTCCGTGCCCGCCCAGCGCCGCAGCCGCCCCGGCACCTCCACCAGCGCCTGCAGCTTCCGCAGCAGCGCCTGCACCCCTGCAGGGACACGGCGTCAGCGGGGGGATACAACAGGAGCAGCATGAGGCACAGCTGTGGGACCACCTGCTGGATCTCCACCCCACAGATCTGCCCCTCTGCCCCACACGATTCACCCCAATAAATGTGCCCCCGCACGGCCCCGCTCCGTACCGGCCAGCTGGGCGCCGCGGCGGTGCCGGTCCTGCAGCGCGGCGCTGACGCGGGCGCTCGAGGCGCTGATGGCCGCCATGTTGGCCGCCAGGTCATCCATCTCCGCCTCCATGTGCCGGAAATCCACCTTCATCTTCCGGATGGTGTCTGGGGGACACGAGCCAAGTGCCAGGTCCCTCGGCTGCCCAGGACCACCCCCAGCCCTCCCAGGATTAACACAGCACAGCCATAACCCCCAGAGAAGGCTGGTTACTGCAGGTCACTGATCTCCAGAGTGAACCACCACATGCCCCAGGACAGCTTCCCAGTGCTGCCAGAGGGATCACCCCGAAATCCCCATTTGCCATTCCTGCCATCAGCAGATTTCAGAGTGAACCCTCCCAAACTCCCATTTCCCACTGCTGCCATCAGCAGGCTCCAGAGGGAACAGCTCACCAGTGGCGGAGATGAACTTGTTGTAGTTCTCGTAGAGCAGGGTTTGCATGTCGCTGTCCAGGGCGCGGATCTCCCGGCTCAGCGCGGCCTCACGGGCCAGGAGCTGCCCCAGGGGACACTCGCTGCGCACCTGAGGGGACAACGGACACACATCTGCCTCCACTGCCCCTCTGGAGTCACCCAGCTGAGATCAACTGCCCTCCATAGTACATCTGAGACCCTCCCCTGCCCTGCAGGATCCCTGACTGTCCCCCTGGATTCCTCCTGGGATATGCAAGTGTTCCCCAGAAGCCTCCCCCGCCCTGCAGGATCCTTGACTGTCCCCCCTGGGTTCCTCCCGGGATATGGAACTGTTCCCTAGGAGCCTCCCCTGCCCTGCTAACTGCCCCGGTCCAGCTGCTGCCGAGCACCTCAGCACCATTCCCGCACGGAATCGGTGTCGCCAGGGGAGCATATCCATAAGGTGCTCGAACAGGATCTTAATGGGATCCCCTCAAGATCCTCGGGCCCCGAAGGTTCTGGGGACCTTGCAGTTCTCCCCCGCCAGGACCGGGGCCACCCATCGAGATCCCTCGTGACGCGGTCCCGCGGGGACCTCCCGGGGCCCCTCGGAGCCGTCGCCAAGGTGGCGGTGCCCGCGGGAGGGGTCTCCGTGCCCACCTTGGTCATGAACACCTCCGGGTCGAAGTGGGGCCCGTTGATGTCGGTGGGGTCCGGGGGCGCCTCGGCCGCCTCGGCAGTGGACGGGCCATAGTAGCGCTGGAGCGGCCCGTGGGGACGCCGCCACCCGCCGCCCCCGGTGCTGCCGCCGGCGGCCTCGGGGCTGCCCGTGGCCCCGCTCCCGGACCCGCTCCCCGCTGTCGCCGCCGCCATCGCGCCGCCGCTTCCGCCCCAGCAGCCACTTCCGGCCTGTCCCTTACGACACTTCCGATGCGACACCCGGTTGCCATGGCGACGGGACAGCGGGGCCGGACATGGCGGGGCCCCGTCACCGGGGCCTGGGGCGGCTGCCACGGGGACGGAGCCGGCGCGGCCCTGTCCTGTTGCGCCATGGGGACAGCACTGCCGTGAGGCCTCAGACATGGGTGGAGACACCGACCCTCGAGGAGTGAGAGGCCGCTGGCGCCCCCAACCCGGGGCCTGTGTCTCTCACCGTCCATTTTCACCACTGTCCACCTATCCGCAGGCCTGCCCAGTGTCCCTGTGAGTCCCCGTGAGTCCCCCACCCCACCCGAGGGTCCCGCTCCAGCCCCGGGGTGGCTCCCGGTGACGCTGGAATTGGGCTGTGAGGCCGCAGGTACAACCAGGTGACTGACATTGCACCTTGCACAAGGAACAAACATCTGGGCTAAAAGGTCTAAAATCAGCTTTATTTACAGCAGAAAAGGCAAAAGAAACCCCGCCAGAGTGAGGGCCGGGCTGCTCCAGGGTCCTTTCATCGGGAGTCACCTGCTCCAGGAATCACAGGACATCGGTTCTTCCCAAAGGAAAGAGCCCAGAGTTGCCACGTTGCACCAGGAAAGCAGGAAGAGCCACAGGAAGGTCCTGGTGCCTCCTTGCTCCTTGCCTTTCCTGCACATTTTTTCCCAAACGTGGAAAAGAGCACACCTAATCCAGCCAGGGTGTGTTTTGTGAGCAGTTTGGTACGTGGGACAACATTCCCTTCATAGCTGTGGACCCGAGTCAGCCCAAGGGAACAGGGAAAAAGCAAAGGAACACTCAGCCATCCATCCATGAAGAGGGTTTGCTGGAGAGTCTAAATCAGAGGAGGAGGAATGGCTGAGCCCTTGCTGCTACAGGAAGAGAGAAGGAAATAAGCAAGGAAGGGGTTCCTTTTGTACCTTGTAAATGCATAAACAAATCAGCAAATCCCTCCTTGATTCCCCTCCATTCCTGACAGCACTGAGAGGGGAATTCCACCTCACCTCAACCTCTGCTTTATTGGCACTACATCTCCACAAAGTGCTCTAAAACCAGGGTGGCACAGTAACCACAATTAATTGGACCTTCTGCCACCAGATTTCTTTACTCTGATTTAGCATCTAAATTTGCACATGTGTGGGAAGGTTCTGGAAGGTTCCACACAAGTGAAAATCCGTGTGGTTATGGACTGTGGCCCTCCCTTCCCACAGGGTCCAGCCCTGTTTGCCCACAAGGATGATACAGAAAAACAAGCCAGGATTTAATCAAAGTCCTGCTCCCCTGCATTTCTTCCCTGCAACAATCTGAGAGTGTCCAGGCCCAGATCCATTGCCAATTCCACCCAAAAGCAGCACACCACAGGTTTCCTTTCAGCCCAGGGAAATGGAGAGTGGCCACACGGAATGTCAGTCACACACTGGTACTCCCAAATCCCCTAAGTCAGCATCCTAAATCCTACAGCTCGCAGAGCTCAGCTGGCTTATGGAGTATCCACAAGTCCCTGGATTTGTCAGTTCCTGGTTTTCATTGAAGGAAGTGATGTGGAAGTGGCCCTTAGGAACAGCCCACGGGATGTGGACAAGGCAGGAGGTCACAGCCAGAGCCATGACCCCAAAATCCCGTTAGACACGAAGATCCCTTTGGAGCCAAACTTGTTTTGGAAGAGCAGTCTGGGCCCAGCCGGAGCGACGAGGGAGGAAAATCACTGGGAAGGTGGAGGTGTGGCTGGAGGCTCCTCTGGAAAACGTGTGGGCAGGTCTGTGGATGGTGGGGTCCAGCCTGTGCCACCTCCCAGGCCAGGCTCAGGTCCCCGCCCGGGACACCAGGTAGTAGAGGATGAAGAAGATGAGGACGAGGGCCACGGACACGGCCAGGAGCAGCCGGCGGTTGTCGCGGCCGGAGCGCGCCATGCCCGAGAAGCGCTTCACGCTGCCCGTCAGCAGCCCGGTCACGCTCAGGAAATCCGAATCCTGGGGGGAAAGGACACCTTGGAGGCCTTGCAGAATCATGGAACTTCCCGAGTTTCCCAAGGGAACATCCCGAGGGATTCAAAGGGATGAGCCAGTCCAGCTCCAAGCCTTGCACGGGACACCCAACAATCCCAGTGCTGATTTAGAGCTTCTCCCTTCAGGGCTTCTGCCATCCCACCTCTCATCCCAGTTCCCTGATTTGCACAGAAAGCCCCGTCTGTCTGTCCCGTCTCCCAGTCCTTACCATGCCATCCAGGTAGCGGTTCTGTTCCTCAGCATCCTTGTCAATATCCAGAGCCAGCTGCAGGACAAGGCAGGAAATGGGCATTAGTGAGCTTTTAATGTCCAGAGAACCTCTAAAATCTGAAATGTGAATTATTTAAACAAGCTGCTGCTTTCCTAGCTCCAAGAGACAGACAGGGGCTTGTCTGGTGCAGGAACAAGGAAAATGGAATTTCCCTGCCAGGCAGGTGAAGTTTTCCAGTTCTGAAAATAAAGCCTGGCTGTCTAAATCTGCCAGCTAGAGTGGGGAGTTTAAACCCTGGGACACAATGGCAGGAATTCAGCCTGCCCTTTTACACAGTGAGTCATCACCTTCTTTCATGGTTTGTATTAAACTTTTAATAATAATTTAGAGCTTAAAACTCTAAATCAAAGTGTTTGATGTTAATAGGAGCAAACTGTAGGGGGATAGAATATAAGAAAATAAAGATAGTGTAGAAAGTAATCTTACCCCTAAGGAGTTGCAGCTGGGCCAATTACCAAAGATTAGGAACAGGCCTGACTTTAACAGGCCACAGCTGTAAACAATGAGAAGAAGAGTGCTATAAAAGAGTGGGGTGGCTGGGTGAGAAGGGAACTGGAGTCTATTGGCTATTTTGTGAAGAAGAAAGAGGTAGTACTCTGAGGAGTTACCCATAAGAAACACCAAGAGGGTATGAAACTTTTGTGATAAGGAGACAACATATGGAACCCCTGCAATAAGATGGCAACAGTGAGTTATTGCCTTCTTTCATGGCTTGTACCAAACATTTAATAATAATTTAGAGCTTAAAGCTTAAATCAAAGTGTTTGATGTTAATAGGAGCAAACCAGCTTTAAGAACAGCTACACAGAGACACAGGTATTTTCCAAAATTATCCTACCTGCCTTTTTTTCATGAATATTTCCCTGAGGAGTGAGCTTAGCAACACCCCTGTGCTCAGGCTGGACAGGGCTTGGAGCAACCTGGTCTAGTGGAAGGTGCCCCTGCCCATGGAAAGGGGTGGGACTGGATGAGCCTTAAGGTCCTTTCCAACCCAAACCTTTCCACGGTTTGGTGATCCCCTGCAGGACTCCCAGGTAATCAGAGCCTGTCCTTCATCTCAACACCTGCTGTGACCTCGGCACTCACCGACTTCAGCCTGGTGACCTTGCTGGCCAGGCTGTCGGCCATCCGCTTGTTCTCCACGTCCAGCAGGTCCTCCATGGCGCTCGGACTCTGCCCTGGGGAGAGGAACAAGGAGCCCACATCATCCCTGCCCTGCCACAGCACGGCTCTGTTCCTGTCACAGCCCCTCCTCGCGTGGTTTGCGCCGTGGAACCCTCTGACAATGTGACCAAAACACCACAGACTTCCCCCAAACGCGCCAGGGCGAGAACCAGACTTGCACCCTGGACTGCCACCGTGGCCCAGCAGCAGCTGTGGGGGTTCCATGGCCAGTGACACCCAGGGGTGAGATTTGGGTGAAACCCGGCAGATCCGGGGCCCTTTGCCCCTCGGCCGTGTTGGGGTCTCTCGGCATTGCCCCCCATTGTGGGGCAGGTGGGGTCCGGGGGGGGATTAGGGGTTCCGGGGCTATGGGGGCAGCTGGGGACTCAAAGGGGCACTTAGGGGTTCAAGGGGGGCAATTAGGGATTGGGGGGGCAGCCCAGGACCCCAAAAGGGGCCCAGGTAGGCAATTAGTGTTTATGGGGGGAGGGGGGCAATTCCCGGGCTATAGGGGAGAAATCGGGGCACTGCAAGAAGCGCCGTGGGGTTCAGTGGGATGGGGAGTTCCTCCTCCCTCTGACCCGCTCCAGCCCCTCCTGCCCCCCAAACCTGTCCCTGTCGCTGTCCCTTGTCCCCTCACCTCGGCCCCGCTCCGCCATGGCCGCCCCGCTCCGTCCCGCCCCGCCGGGCGGAGCCGCCACGAAATGTCCGCCCGCTCTTCCTCCTTCTCCTCCTCCTCCTTCCCCCCGGCACCGGGACCCTCGGGCCGCTCGCCCGGGCCGGGGCGAAGGGCTGGAAGTGCCCCCCGAGGGATCCCGGGCCGCAGGTACGGCCAGCGCCCTGCCGGGCACAGGGGAGGGACAGGGGCTGGGGGGGAAAACAACGGCTTGGCGACAAAAACCGGGGGGGACTGGGGACGAAAATGGGGCTTTGGGGACAAGAATAGGGGGCTGGGGACGAAAAGAAGTTTTGGGGAAATAATTAGGGGTGGAAAGTAGACGTTTGGGGGCGAAATAGGGGCTTGGGATAAAAAGAAAGGTTTAGGGGAAAAAATAGGGACTTGAGACGAAAATAGATGTTTGGGGGGGAAAGTAGGGGTTTAGGGACATAAACAGGGTTATGGGGACTAAAAAGGGGTTTGGGATTTACCCAGATGATGGGGGAAGGACGTGGCAGTGTGAGGAAGCAGTAGGAGTACGGAAATGGGGATATGCCCAATGGTCCATTGGTTCATGTCATCCCCCAAAAGCAGAGGTGGATCCCCTGCATCCCAGCCCCTGCGCATGGAGATGCTGTGTTCCTGCCCCGGGCCAGCCCAGCCTCTGTCTCCACGGCTTTCTGCCTTCCAAAATGCAGGATCTGCCTCTTTTGGTCCCCCCGAAAAGCCCCTCTGGGGCTGCGTGGGCAGGAGGGGACAGCCCGTGTGATTCCCAAACCTCGGGGGCCCTGGGATCCCGGTCTGTTGAGCTTGGTGTGACCAGCTCAGCCCCATCCTCATGGCAACACGGAAGCCGAACACATGTCCGAGCCCAAATCTGCTGGCTATCCCAGCACCGTGGGCTCCGTGAGCCGCTAACCCGGTGCTGTATCCAAAATAATCCCGCGGAGCTGCACATCTGCTCGCTGGCAGTGTGGGCAGGGACAGCCTCTCCCGGGGGCTCCGGACGCGCCTTTTGGCCGCGCCTGCAGGGACCGGCCGTCATCCAGCCTGCCACCAAACCCTCCCCGCTCTGCTTCCCACCACCTGCCAAGGTAGCTCCGCCTGCGGCCGGAGGATGCTCTCCCGCCCGGCTGCCTCGCCGCTCCATCCCTTGTCACTCCACGGGAGTGTTTCTGGCTTTATTTGTTATTTCCCCCCCCCCCCCCCCGTGCGGCAGCAGAAATCAGGGCAGGCGGGGAGGAGGAGGAGGCAGGGAGCTATTTCAGGGAGCTGCTGTTATCTGCTCCACGTTAATCCCCAGCTGGTGGGGGGAAGGTTTTCCCTGAGTGCTTTCCTAGGAGGGCATATATTAAACATTGAAAAGCAAAGCGAGGAAGAAGAGGATTAGCAGGGGAGAGAGAGAGAGAGGAAGCTGGTTGCTGGCTTTGCTCGGGTTATCCATCTGCTCCACTTTTATGGATGCAGCAGTGTGAGCAATATCGCTTGGGGATTTTTTTGTGTTGCACTTTTTCCCTCCTTGCTCTCTCCACCCCTTTCTCTCTTCCCTCTCAGAGGTCTGTGTGCCGAGCTGCTTTTCCATCACCCTGGAAAACCCCTCGTTCCCCTTCCTCCGGGCTGTGCTGTAGCTGAGCTGTTGGGATAATGGAGCTCCAGGCTGTGGTATCCACGCTGGAAAACGGGGAGCAGGACACGGTTCTCAAGGTGCTCCAGGTCTACAACCAAGAGGTGAGTGAGCATCAACGCTTCCCTCAGCTCAGGGACTCCTAAAAAATTATTATCCAGATCCCAAGAAAGCCTGGCCAGGAAATAAGAGTCAGGGTGAGGACTGAGTAAGAGGAGCTTTTTTGTTAAGGCAGTTTTGGAGGTGCTGAGAGAGTCCAGGGAGGAGCTGCAGGTGAAAGGATGTTGGGATTTGCAAGTCAAAAGATGGTTGGAGGTGACTGCTGGGATCTCATATGGGCACAGCTCTGAAGGCAGTAAATGATGAATGTAGAATATCAAACCCCAATGATCTGGAAGCAGAGATGGGAGCATTTCTAGCCTTAAAGTAGGAAAAGATTATCCATGGTGGTAAATCTCTGCTTGGAGAGAGGAGACTGAGGGGAGACCTCAGCTGTTTACAGCTTCCTCCTGAGGGGCAGCTCCAATCTCGGCTCTCTGACCAGTGACAGGACCCAAGGGAACAGCTGGAGAGGTTTAGGCTGGATATCAGGAAAAGGTTCTTTCCCTCAGAGGAGGGTCAGGCACTGAGCAGGCTCCCCAGGGAGTGGGCACAGCCCCAAGGCTGCCAGAGCTCCAGGAGTTTTTGGACAATGCTCTCAGATACAGGGAGGGATTGTTGTGGTGTCTGCATAGGGCCAGGAGCTGGAGCTGCATGGATCCTGTGGGTTCCTTCCAGCTCAGGATATTCTATGGCTCTCTGAAATCCTGTTTGAAACAGACTCTGGTTGTCAGGGAAATTTCCTTCAGAGGTTTCCCCTGAGAGGGGCTGGCCCTGTGGATCACTCTGACTCACTCTGCACCAGGCTGGAGTAGGTGGAAGCCAGGAGGGAAAACCTGAGGAATATTTTGCAGGAGTGTGTGTGAGAGAGAGAGAGTGTGGAACTATTCCTAACAGTCAGATTTGGAGTGGGGAGATATTGGCCAAGGAGGAGCAGGTGTCTGTTAAGGACAGCACTGAGGATTAACAGCACCAGCAGCAGGTGCAGCACCAGCATCCTCGGGGTGCAAACGGTGTCTGTGTGCCCCCAAAACAAGATATTTCCTGTTGGATTCCCCCAGCTGGGTCCTTCCTGGGTATCAAGCCTAGGGAACTGCAAGCACAGGGTTTGCTGGCCCGTCTGGAGGAAATGGAGCAGTCAAAGAGGATTATGAAACTGCAGATAAACCTGGCACGGCCTGGCATTGCTTGTGCTGCAGGGCTGATGGTTCTGTATGCTTTTCCTGAGGATTTGTTTTAATTCACTGTTGTGCACACAGTTTTTGCTTGCTGGGAATATACTACAGCTGAAGCAAAACCCCAGGTGTGGCCAAAATATCCCCAAATGGGATTACAGCCTGAAAAGAGGACGTGGTTGGGGGAAGAAGCAGCAGCCTGCTTGTGGAACACAGCAGTGCCAGCACTGAGCCATCAGGTCCTGGTAGTGTGGATGGATCAGCTCACACACAGCCTGGCTGGAGTACACCTGTCCTGCCCCCACACCTGGGGCTGCTCCAGGCACTGTGTCCATCGCTGCTTCCAGGCTGGACACAACCCTGGGCTCTTGGTGACTGCACACACATAATCCGTGTTTTATGGATTTTAAATGTTTTTGTTCTCCAAGCTGGGGTCAAATGCTCTCTTGAGCACGGATTGCCTCAGTGACTGGGAGGTGCTGCTTCTCCCCAGGCACCTGTGGTCTCCAGTTCCATGGGAGCAGGTTTGGTCAGGAGGGAGACTGGCAGTGAAGAACAAACAAAATAGCAAGAGAAACACTATTAATGGAGATCAGGAGGGTTTGTTAGCATAGGGACAGGATGGAGTCTGGACATCAAGTCCCTTGTGTTTAAAGAACAGCCTGCTAACCAGAAGGATCCATTCCCATGTACCAAGGAGACAGGACTTCTTTGGGGCAGGAAAAGGACTAATAAATATCAAGGGGAGGTCGTGCAGGCACAGCTCAGTGGTATCACTGAGCAGGGGAATTACCGGCTCTTATAGGATATTGGGATTGGGATGAATACCCACTGTGCTGCTGCAGTATTTAAACTAAATCCATCTGTCAGCTGGCCTGGGGCATTGCACTGGTGCTGTGCATCCAGGAGTGATGCCCATGGTGTGGGGGCACTGTCAGGAGATGGTGTGTTTGCTGCATGTTTTGGACCTGCTGCTTTCCAGCTGAATGGCTCTACTCTGGTCCTGTGGAGTTTTAACCTATTCCTCTTTTTGATTGATTTTGTTTTTCCCCACAGAAATCTCAGTGCTTCATCTTTGAGGATGAGGAGCGGGAAGAGAGGAAGGTAGGCACATGCTGCTTGCGTTCCTCCTCTGGTCAGTGTGTAAATCTGCTGCTCTGTGCTCATGTCCAGGTGGGCTTGGCAAGCAGCTCCCACAGAGAGGAGCTGAGAGTTTTCCATTAACTTGGTCAGGGAATTGTGTGCTTGGAGTGTCTGGCTCTGTTTCTTCCATCAGTAGAAAAAACAGTTTATCCAAACCAAACATAGTTGGTGGTTTTGGGTAAAGGTCAGCATCCATCTGACACTAGCAATGGTTCCATGATCCATTTAGTCCCAGCCATGGATGTGATCTCTGGTGCCTCTGGACAGGGATCACAGCAGTGCTGGCTCTGGGGGAGGGTGAAGGGCTCCCCTGGGAGCCAGCAGTGGGATTTGCTAGGAGCTGTGTATTTGCAAATCCTTTGAGCTGGTGTAATCTGGCACTTGGAGGGAAGGGCACTCTGCCTGCTCATTCCTGCTCCTGCAGCACTTTGTGACAGGGCAGGCCTCAGCCTGGCTGTTCTGCCATAAAAATGACTGTTTTCCCTGGGTTGTTTTCCAGCTGGCTCAGTTCTCTGGTCAGTTCACTGGTGGATGGTGCCAATGCCTGTGAGCACAGCGAGTGCAGGCCAGGTGACCTGGGTGGAGAGCAGGACCTCCTTTGGCTGTGCCAGGGCCAGCTGCTGCCACATGGAGCGTTCCAGGCACAGCCTGAAACGTGTGACTGGATCTGATGAGATCTGAGCTCTTTGCCTTGCACTGACCTGCTGTGTGAGCTGGGACAGTCACAGGACATGGCTTCAGGCACAGTGTCCCACTTTTGGGGTGTCTGCCATGAAATATGAGATGGACATCACCACTAGTTCCTTTGGATGTTCAGGTGGTTCAGCTTCAGGCACACACCCTGAGATCCCTTTCCCCTGAGCCAGCCTGAGGCTTTGGTTGCTGGAACTGTATCTGAAACTTGGTCTCCCTGTGAGGAAGGAGAAGAGAAACAGCTGTACTTCATCACTTCACCAGAATGTGAGTGTGGGGCACACCATGAGCCTCACATTAAGGACTGAAGTTCAGTTTTTCTTCATTCTTTCCCTTAGTATTTCCATTTCACCAGGGGAGAGTCAGGTGGGATATCAGGAGGAATTTCTTCATGGAAAGGGTGGTCAGGCTTTGGAAGAGGCTGCCCAGGGAGGTCATGTAGCCATCATCCATCTCTGGAGGTATTCAGGGAATGACTGTTCCATGCTCTGATCTGGTTGTGATGGTGCTGATTGGTTACAGGTTGGACTTTGATGGTCTTGGAGGTCTTTTCCAGCCTGATTGATTATGATTAATCGATTCCAACCTCAATGATTCTCTGATTATTTTGAAGTGTAACCAATGAGGTTACAAACCTCATTTTTTGAGTTCTTTCACTCTTGTAACACCACAGAAAGACCCATGCTCTGAGCTGTGTTGTGTCTGAGGTCTGGTGGGCTCCCCCAGCAGTGTGTGTGGGTTACTGGTGTGATGTGAAGTGCTGCCACGTGTGGCTCAGCCTGAGCTGCCTCTGTCTGTGAGGCCTTACCTGTGTTCTTGTGCTGCTCCATGACTCACTGTTCCCCATGAGCTTTGCAGCTCCTGTGAATTGTGTTAGTGGGGCTCTGCCAGTCTGTACCCATGGAAGATCTGGGCCAGTAGGTCTCCAGACAGCACTGAAATGAAGGAGATGCTGCTTATTTGAGTCTCCTGGGGTCTCTTCACCTCTTTTCCCAAGGCATCAGATGCCCTCCTCATGTCCCTTAGGTCCTGTGTCCCTCCCTTGTGCAGTGGGCAGGTCGGCCCTGTCAGCCTGAGCCATCCTCACCAGGGCAGAGCTACAACAGTGCCCTGTTTGTGCTCTCCCTTTGCACCCAACACTCTCTGTAAGACATTTTTTCCTGGTTGTTCTTGCCCAAACTGGTCAGGATCAATGCCAGAGCCAGGCACTTCCTGACTGCACACCTGAGCAGGCCCAGGTGACACTGCTGTTGTCCAGGGCAGAGCATGCCAGTGCTGTAGGGAGCCCTGGCAAGTGTCAGTATCCAAGGCATTGCTTGTTTCCAACTGCACAGAAAATGGCCCAGCTGCTGATCAAGTTCTTGGAGAGGGAGCTGCAGCCATCCTGCCAGGTCACCTGCCTGGAGAGCATCCGCATCCTGTCCCGGGACAAGCACTGCCTCGACCCCTTCACCACCAAGGAGGGCCTGAAGACCCTCTCCAGGCACGCCGGCATCGATTACTCCGAGGAGCTCATCCGGGAGGTGCCAGACCTGGATGTAATCCTGGAATCCCTGAAATGCCTGTGCAACATCGTGTTCAGCAGCGCCATGGCGCAGGAGCTGACGGCCGAGGGGCGGCTGGTGGTGGGGCTGGCGCGGCGCATCAAGCTCTACAACGAGCGGAGTCTTCCTCACGACATCAAGTTCTTCGACCTGCGCCTGCTGTTCCTGCTGACGGCCCTCAGGGTGGACATCCGGCAGCAGCTGGCCCAGGAGCTCCGGGGAATCGGCCTCATGACAGACACCCTGGAGCTGACCCTCGGGGTCAAGTGGTTGGACCCCTACGAGGTGGCCACCGAGGAGGGACTGCTGCCACCTCTGCCTCGGCAGGAGACGGAGCGAGCCATGGAGATCCTCAAAGTGCTCTTCAACATCACCTTTGATTCCAGCAAGAGGGAGGTGGATGAGGTGAGCTCCTTGGGCTAATGGTATTCATGTGTCTCTGCGCTCTGGCTTTGCAGGTTTTCTCCTCCCTTGCAGTTTCTCATGTCCCAGACTGGTCCTTGTGCACCCTCAGGGTGGTGAGGGACTCGGGTGTCCTTAAGGGCACTGCCTCTGTCCAGTGCAGTGTTATCCCTTACTTTACCTGTGCTTTTAGCATTCCCAAATGGAGAACTGAGAGTCTGCTTTCCCTGGAATGCCCTGCAGTCCATGATCAGGCTGCTGGAGGGGGGAATGGGCTGCAGGCTCTGGGGTGTGTGGGCTGCCCTTTGCTGACCGAGGTGTTCCTCTCTCCATGCTGGGGCCAGGAAGATGCTGCTTTGTACAGGCACTTGGGTGCCCTCCTGCGCCACTGCCTCATGATCTCTGCTGACGGCGAGGACCGCACCGAGGAGTTCCACAGGTCTGTGTTGGGAGCAGCTTCACCTGGAGCTTCCCCAGCTCCCCCAGGCACATCCTGCCTCTCCCTGGGTGATTGGGAGGGGCCCTGATGACCAGCAGCTTTTGGGTTTAGCCTGGGGATCCCTCATGCTGCTGGAACTCAGAAACAGCCTTTCCTGCCCTGAGAATGCCATGTGGGAGTGCCATGGCCTCCTGACCCCTGAGATCTTGTTCCGTGTTCTGTGTCAGGCTGTCCCAATGGTGACATCCATGTCAGTGGGCAACTGGCCAGAGAAGAAGCTGCTTTAAACGTCCATGAGATGGCCTTAATTAGTCTTAAGCCGTGCTGAGAAATTGGCTGTGTCATGTTGCCAAGCATTATTGGTGCAGGAGTTTCAGCTTGAAGCGGGTGACACCACCTTGTCCCCAAGAATACATAGCTGGGGAGATCCCAAGCAGTGCTGGTGTGGAACATCAGCATTAGGAGTGACACAGGAGACTCCAGACCTTGGACCACCCATATTGGTCCTGCTTGGCTCTGTGTCAAGGTCTGTGGGTTCTCAGATGTCACTAATGTCACTTTGGACTCTCAGCATATAGTTAGCTACCCAAAAAGCATCTGAAGTTATCCCCTTTCAGTGGTATGAGGAGATTGAGATGCTTCAGGAAAACTTGGATCGCAGGGTCCTCACACTCCTGCAAGTTAATGATGGGCCTTCATTTCTGCAGAGCTGAAGATCTTCTGTGAGCAAAGCTCCATCACTGTGTGTTCACTTCTCTTCTCTTTCACATGGGCAGCCACACAGTCAACCTGCTGGGCAACCTGCCCCTGAAGTGTCTGGATGTGCTCCTGACTCCCAAAGTGCGGCCGGGCTCTCTGGAGTACATGGGTGTCAACATGGATGCGGTCAGCATCCTCCTGGACTTCCTGGAGCGCCGCCTGGACAGGGTGAGCGGTGGGGCTGCTTCTGCCCACGGGTCTGGGGCACCTTTCCCTCAGCCTGGAAGAGCCTGGTGGGAGCAGCAAGCTTGGTTTGAAGTTAGCCCTTTGTAGGAGGGACAGCTTTTGGCAGAGCTGTGCTTGGTGGGACTAAACCAACATCCCTGAAATGGGAAGGTGACTGCCATTGCTTTGAGGGCTGCAGGCAGTGAGATTGGTGGAACAGTGGATGATTAGCTGATAATTAACTGGGTGACTGACAAATCAGCCCTGTTTCACTCAGCAGTGATCCAGTGGGCAGTTCTGGAAATCTGAGTTCATGTTATTTTTAAGCTGACTACAGTTTTCAGCCTCTGGAGTTGTTCCAAAGGGCCTCCAGATTTTACCACTGCACTTCTCTGCCCTGGATGCC
This sequence comes from Melozone crissalis, assembly GCF_028551555.1. Lineage (NCBI taxonomy): Eukaryota > Metazoa > Chordata > Aves > Passeriformes > Passerellidae > Melozone > Melozone crissalis. The sequence goes on along the minus strand of NW_026535796.1, from coordinate 3,791,447 downwards.
CTGCCTAAATATTTCTGTCAGTGCCTGTGCCAGAGCAAGTGGTGTGGGGAGGAAGAGGGCACTGAATGCCTGTGGCAGAGGTTGGGAAGCTCCATGTCCATCCATCTCCCTGGTGATCTATGCTCGTGTTCTCCAGCATGAGCCAGACAAGCTGAACTCAGCATGACTGACGTGCTGCTCCTTTTGGGGATGTTCCTGCAGGGCCACAAGCTGAAGGAGAGCTTGACCCCTGTGCTGAACCTGCTGACGGAGAGTGCCCGAGTCCACCGGCAGACCAGGAAGTTCCTGAAGGCCAGGGTATGCTGTGCTGAGCCCCACGCTCAGAGGTGCTGCCCTGAGGGGAGGCCAGCAGAGCCCTGCTTGTGGCCACCCCCAGACACCTCTGCTGTGGGTGGCTTTGGTACCACAGTGACCTGTCACCCTCGCTGTGGCTGTGCAGGTGCTGCCGCCACTGCGGGACGTGCGGAACCGGCCGGAGGTGGGGAACTCCCTGCGGAACAAGCTGGTGAGGCTCATGACGCACATTGACACCGACGTCAAGCACTGCGCCGCTGAGTTCCTCTTCGTGCTCTGCAAGGAGAGCGGTGAGTCCTGGGGCTTCCACAGGGAGACCCTGAGATGGGGACCCTCTGGGGAAGGAGGTGGTGTCCCTCAGGCCAGCGGTGAGGGACAGGCTGTGCTGGAGGACACCGCAGTGCCCTGCACACAGCCTGGCCCACATGCAGCTCCCACACACGGGCCTTGCTCCCTGTCAGCACCTCCATGGCCTGGAGACATGGCAAAACTGTGCTGCTGTTGGGAGCACAGAAGGATGGTCTCTGTCCCTTGTCCCGGCAGTGTCCCGGTTTGTGAAGTACACGGGCTACGGTAACGCCGCGGGGCTGCTGGCGGCACGGGGCCTCATGGCCGGCGGCCGGGAAGAGGGGGAGTACTCGGAGGATGAAGACACGGACACAGAGGAGTACAAAGAGGCAAAGCCCAAGTAAAGAGATCCCCTCTTCCTCTAGAGCTCCCCTTCTCCTACACCTTCCTCCTGCTCCTGCTTTATCTCTCTTCATCCCTCTTCATGCACCTCCTGCCATTTCCCTGTTCTGCTTGTCCACGTGCAGTGGGGTGGAAGTGCCCATTGTTTCTACCCCTCTCCAGAGCTCAGTATTGCTACACCCAGCTGGTTCTTGGTTCCTCTTTCTCCCTTCCCTCTCTTTCTTTTTTTCTCCCCTCTCTCCTTTTCCTGTGCAGTGGGTGGTATCTTGATGGTGGGGGACCCAGGCCTGTGCCCACCCATGCATCACCCACATGCCTGTTCGGTGTCCCTGCAGGTTGGGTTTGTTGGGATTTTCTCCATTAGCTTTTGTCTCCAGCCTTGAGGAGAGGGAGTAAATGTCACCTGCCCTCATGTACCTCATTTCCAGTGGCACTGTGGCATTGGCAGGAGGGGATGGTAGAGGAAAGGGAGGTGTTTGTAAGGATGTAGGTCAGAATCCCCAGTAGCACTGGGATGGCACTTGGGGCTCAGGGCACGAGCAGCGGTGACAGCCAGTCCTGCTGTGCCATTCCTCTGCTCCATGAGGCTCAGAAGGATTCTAAACAGCCCTTTGTCACCTGCTGTCCCCTCCTGAACCATGGCCTCACTGCTCTCTGTGCAGCATCAACCCTGTGACGGGACGTGTGGAGGAGAAGCTGCCCAACCCCATGGAAGGGATGACAGAGGAGCAGAAGGAGCATGAAGCCATGAAATTGGTCAACATGTTTGACAAGTTGTCCAGGTACTGGGACATGTGTATGTCAGGGGGTACATCTGTGACAAACCTTCCTTTGGCTGTATTTCCAAAGCCTGGAGGGATCTAGGAGCAGGAGTGGCAGGGGATATGTGGGGAAATTCTTCCCTCAGTGTGGCTCCATGGCATGCAAGGGAAGTGCTGCCAGCTCCTCCATCTTTGGCATGATGGGACACTGCAGAATTCCTCGCTGTGTCTATGGTGTTCCCAAGCACCTGGTGCTCTCTAGGTTTGTCCAGGTGCTTGGGAAGGACAGCAGCCTCTGTCCTGGCGATACAGCTCAGGAGGAAGCAGCATTCTGGGGACAGACAGCAGGGACAGATGGCAGCCAGTGCCACCAGCCTCTTTCCCTGTTGGAATGCTTTCTCCAGTTATCTCTGACCCACAGGAGCCCAGCTGAGTTCAGGCTTTCAAGAGTAAAGGAGGGAAGTCCATCCTGCGTTGGAGGGAAAGGAACATGGACACCAGTGTTAGTTTTCCTCTGGGAATCCTGAACCACACAGAACAGAACTCTGGAAAGGAGCCTGTTCCAGAGAATAGGATTGTGCTTCCAGGCCATTGCTTTGCCATGCTGGAATTTTTAGGGCTGGCACCGTCCCCATTTCTCAGAGGGGATCTTGAGTGATGCCAAGTGTGCTCCAGGCCATTTCCACAAGCCCCACCTTGCTGCTCTATTCCTGCTTTGTTCCCATGCTGTGCTGCAGCTCTGCCTTACCTGTCCCCTCTCCTGGCTGCAGGGAGAAGGTGATCCAGCCCATGGGCATCACTCCGAGCGGCAACCTGGCGCCCATGGAGAACGCCATCCGCAACATGGCCGACGAGCGCTCGTCCTCCGACTCGGACCTGGGGCTGGACTGAGGCAGCTCCAGCCGCTCTCCCTCAGAACTGGTGCTGCACCCAGGGGCTGGCACTGCGCCAGGACTCTCCCCGTGGGATCTGGGTCCAGCCTGGGCCCCTCACAGCCCACCACATGGAACACCTGCCTCCTTCCCAGCTCCATAGCTGCCTCTCCTTCCAGAGGTCTCCGTGACCTGGCTCCACCTCGGTCTCTCCTGTCAGCAGCCTTGAGGATTTCACACTCCAAATTGCTTCCAGGACTCTCCAGCAGGATTTTTGGGCTTTAAATACATGCCATTTGGGAAGAAGGGTCAGGGGGAGGCTCTTTCTGCCACTTCATCAGGGTTCAGTGATCCATGGAGCCTCCTGTGGCTATGTGTGTGCCCAGCCCCAGAGTGGGAACTGCTCCCCAGGAATGCCATGGGAAGGGGGGGCTGCCAGAGAGGGGTGTGGACCTCCAGTGGGAGTGGGACCTGCAGGGCATGGTGCAGGTGGCTGTATCCCTGTCTGTGCACACCCAGAATGTGTGGGTGAGCTGAGGAGAGCTGGTGTGGCCTTGGAAGCTTCCAGCATTGCGCTGGCCGCAGGAGAGAGCGCGTGGGCAGCTGCTAGGAATGCTCCAATGTCCCTTCCCTGGCACTGGGCACTGTCCCTGTCACCACCCAGCTGGGTTTGGGCATTTGCCTCTCCCCACCTCCTGCTTTCCAGACAAAAGGCCAATACCTGTGCTCTGTCCTTGGCTCATCCTTGCTGTGCCCAGGTCGCTGTGTCCCCCAGGGGCTGCTGTCGGGCCTGGTGTAGATTTCTCTTTATTTTTATTCCTGTTTTCTTTGGAAAGAAAATCTTCTCATTTGTCTCATGTATCCGAGTTCCCAAACCTCCCATCACGAGTAGGAATGCACAAGTGATGCTAGAATAAAGCCAACCTGACACGTGGGAGTGTGGCAGTGATTCCTCCCAGCAAGGAAATCCCTGTGGCAGAGCATGCCAGCTGTTGTGCCCATGGGTCCTTAGGAGCTGGGGGTGTTCCTGAGCATGGTCCAGGAGGTGAAGAGCTGGAGGGGTGCTTTGCTTGGTTTTCCAGTTTTCACTGCTGAGGAAACTGGAGTTTGTTGAGGAAACCCTCGAGTGCTGTGTCCAGCTCTGGGCCCCTCACGGCAAGGAGGATATTGAGGGGCTGAAGTATGTCCAAGGGAGGGAATGGAGCTGGGGAAGGGTCTGGAGCACAAGGAGCTGAGGGGGCTCAGTCTGGAGAAAAGGAGACTCAGGGGGGACCTTCTGCCTCACCACAACTCCCTGCCAGGATGGTGCAGCTCCCAGGGAGCAAGGGATGGGACAACAAGAGGAAATGACCTCAAGCTCTGCCAGGGGTGGTTCAGGTTGAACATGAGTAAGAATTTCTTCATGGGAAGGGCTGTCAGACATTGGAAAGGGCTGCCCAGGGAGGTGGTGGAGTCCCTATCCCTGGAGGTGTCCAGGGAAGGCCTGGACATGGCACTCAGTTCTCTGGGTTGGTGACAAGGTAGGGATCAGTCACAGGTTGGACTCAATGATTTTGGAGGTCTTTCCCAACATGGATGATTCTGTTTCTGTTTAGTTCCTGACTGACCCCCAAGCATTCCAGGCTGCTGGGCTGGGGACAGTCCTGCTGTGTCACAGTGTGAGCTTTTAGGCCAATTTCATCTTTTTTTAACAAGCAAAACCCCCCTCCCCAGCCCTTCTGTGTGCAGGCACAGACCATGATCCCTTTCCCAAGCTTTCCGTGCAAAAGGAAAAGGGGGGTTTGATGTTTTTAATGCAGCTGCTTCTGATATTGTTTCAATTTTCCAGAGTGCTTAAATCCCTAAGAACAGCTGTCAAGCCTGGCCTGGAATGCCCTGGAGCAGGGGCTGAGCTTGGCACTGGGTGTTTTGGGAGGAGGTGTTCATAGAATCATGGAACTGTTTTGGAGGCAGCAGGGCATGGTTAAAAGCTAAGTCCTCACCATTTCCAGTGTGGATGTGCCACAAGGCTCTGCATTGTGTTGTGTCAGGTGTGGGACAGAGCAGGACGTGGCTGCAGCCCTGTGACACTGCCACCCCCCAGGATGGCATCTACAGCAGGGTAAGGCACTTGTGTGAGAGGGGAAAAGGTACCAAAAAGCAGGTGAAAGAAACAGTGGTGGGGACTGATGCGACTCTACAGAAAACCCCTTGAGTGACATCCAGAAATGAATTGTTTCTTTATTATTAAATAATTAACACTCCAGTGATTCAAAAATTCCCCAGCAGCTTGAGCTGGAATGGGAATGGGGGGCAGCCCCCCCGCCCCTGGCTTGTCCCCTGATTAACAGAGATTTTATGGAAGACTAAACACAGCCTGCAGCAGCTGAGGATCACAGCCAAGGGAACAGTGGCTGGGGAGGAGCTGTGACAGGAACTGGATGCTCAGCCCAGTGGGAGCTGGAAAGCACTCTCCAGGCTGTCCTGGCCTGACCTTCATGGCATTCCAGCTCCTGCTCCATGGAACCAGTGCCTCTGAGGGGCTCTGGCATGGATGGCTTGGAAGGAGGGAGATCCAAACAGCCAACTGCTGCCACAGAGCTCGTTGGATGTGCTGGCACGAGGCCCCAGGCCCTAGGACACTTGCTGGTGACACTCATGGCAGGACTTCCTCAAGTGATGTGCTGAGGGGTGACAGGAGCACCCTCCTACTTGTCCTTGGCATCCAGCTGGAAACAGAGACCACAGTGCTTGCCAGGGAGCATCCAACATTCCAGCCCCAGCTCCATCCCCACAGAATCCTGGAATCCCAGGATGGTTTGGCTCGGAAGGGACCTTAAAGCTCATCCAGTCCCACTCCTGGCCATGGACAGGGACACTTTCCACTAGTCCAGGTTGCTCCAAGCAATTGGTTTTCCTCCATCACTGTTGCACATCAGCATTATCCCTCAGGGATTCAGAGCAGCACAAGAATCAAGCCAAGGGTTGGCTGGTCCCCAAAATGTTGGTACTGAAAAATGAAAAACCTGGCAAAAAGGCTAAGAATTCCTACTCATTCCTGCTGCATAATCTGAGGGAAGTAAGAACAACCTGGATGTTACAACTGGAATCTTGAAGCCAGATTTTATGAAGTCATGTTTGGACAATGTATGCCTAAAAAACACCATCTGTGTTTGATGTCAAATGTGGAAAAAACCTCCCAGTGGTCTAAAAGAATGTAGTAATTAACATCAGCACTGAGCTCCAAGTAATTACAAACTTGTTCCCCTGCAATTTCTCACTCCTGAAGATCCCAGAAGGTTACAGATGTGAGAATGGTGGGGGGAAAAGGCTGATTTAAGGATTCATCACTGCCAAATGGAGCAGGAATCCCACTCCCTGTCAAGCCATGGCAGCACTAGTGGGTCTCAGCACAACTGGAGCCTCCCTTCCCTCTCTCCTACAGCTTATTGCTCCAGAGGAACCTCTGGAAGTGGAAGCACAGCCATGAAGGGACTGTAGAGGTGAGAGTTTCCAGCTCCTCAGAGCTGAGGGAAGTGCTCCCTGTGGAACATCCCAGTTGTGTGTTGAGGCTTTGCTGCCTCACAGCCTAGCGCTGCTGGCCAAGGGCATTTCCTGCCAGGGGCTGGGCGTAACCAGATATCTATACCTACAGCTACAGGGTTTGTCTGAGAACAAATCACACACCAGGTGATGTAACTGGAAGCTTCTCAGTCCCTGAGAGGATCACTGCTTTCAGCCCAAATCCTGTCCTTTTCCATGTTCCTAACTCATCTGGGACTGGCAGATCCACGTCTTCCCACAGACACATTCAGCCCACAGGGCTCTGCCCTGGCACACTGGCTGTGAAACAGCACTCAGGTTTGGGTTGGAATGGGGCTTTTTTTGCACTTTTCTGTGCAATGTGACCCCAGCAAGCACAAATCCACTCCTGTGCATAACTCCAGCACAGGGAACACAGAGACTGAGGGGGGAGCTGGGGGTCTGAGCCTCTTCCCACCTTCTCTTTCTCCTTCTGGATCAGCGTTTGCATCTCCTCCTTCCAGCCCAGCAGCTCCACGAGCCTCTCGACGCCGCCGACCACGTCCCCGAGCTGGGCCACGTCGTTGTGGCGCTGCTGCCACGCAAAGGGCCCCACCAGCTCCCGGTTGATGAGCACCCGCGGCACGGAGCTGCGCACGGCCCCGGCCAGGCTGGCAAAGGGCTCCACCTGGAGGGGACACAGGGACAGTCACCCTGCCAGGGGCACCTGCTCCCGGCACTCTCGGCTTGGAACCGCTCAGCCACCCTGGCTCTGAACAGGTCACAGTGTCACCAGTCACCTGGTGGCCTTTGCTCAGCTTTCCAGAGGGTCTCTCAGAGCACTTCCACCCTATTTTTTAAATTTCACCTCCCTAACCCATTTTCTTGTCTTCTCTAAGCCCTCTCTCCCCTCTGGAGTCCCTTCAGGCCCTGTTCTCCATGTGAGTTTTTCCCAGGGGTTTCCCTTATTGCCAGACCTCCAGGGATGTCCCGATGACGAAGAGCAGGTCTGCCATGGGGAAGTCTGTGAGGTGCAGGAGGAAGCGCGGTGGGAGCTGCTCGCCGAAGAACACGATGTCAGGCTTGACAACTCCGGTGCAGACAGGGCAGCGAGGGATCCTGTCCCCCATGACATCTCCCTGAAAGGAGAGACCCCAAAACCGCCTGTCACAGGGACCCTGTCCCCCTGAAAGGAGAGACCCCAAACCTGCCTGTCACAGGGCTTCAGAACCACCACCTGTCCTCAGAGCAACACCCAACCCCAAACCTGGTCCCCTCTACAAACCTCTTGTCCCCAAGGGCAAAAGAACAGGTTTGGACCTGTCACTGCTGTAATAATTAATGCCTCCTTGTGTTAATTGTGTTGATGCCCAGCTGGGCCCACTCACCCTGAAGTCCTCTCCAGGGAAATTCCTCTGACACACCGTACAGGTGGCAGTGGCAAAGGTGCCATGGGCTTCCACCAGCCTGTCAGGAGGGATCCCAGCCACTGGAATACAGCATGGGGGAAAGGACTGAGCCAGAGCCTCCCTGTGCATCTCCCCAGTCCTGCTTCTCCCCTCAGCTCCTGATGCTGCTGCTGGAGCTGGGAGGAGGGAGCTCACCTCTCTCCAGCCCGTCGATGTTCTGGGTGTAGAGGCGCAGGAGCAGCCCCTTGTCGTGCAGCAGCCGGAGGAAATAGTGGGCGGAATTGGGGCGGTAGTTTCCAGGATAGAGCTCCTTGGCCAGGGTGAAGAAGGGCTTGGGGTTGATGAAGAAATACTCCAGCTCAAAGATGGCCTCGGGGTAGGGGATGTTGTACTGCTCCAGGTTGCTGTACAGGCCGCTCCCGGGGGACCTGCGGGGACAGGGGGCAGCTGAGAGAGGCTGCAGTGGGACTTGGGCTGGAGACAGAATCCCAGGATCAATGAGGTTGGAAGAGACCTCCAAGAGCATCAACCTATCCAGCCTGTGGTGCATCATCACCTTGTCAACAAGAGAGCCACGTCCACATGAGTGTCACATCCTGCCATTCCTCAGACGCCTCCAAGGATGGTGACTCCAGCACCTCCCTGGGCAGCCCCATCCAATGTTTAATCACCCTTTCCATGGACAAGACTCAGCCCTCCAAAGACACAGAGGCCTCACCTGAAGTCGGGGATGCCGCTGGGCGTGCTGATCCCGGCGCCAGCCATCACCACCACGCTCCGACATTCCTCCTTCCGGAGCAGCTCAGCCACGTCCTTCAAGGTGAGCTTCTCCTTCCCCTTGTCACCTCCCCACCTGCCCAAAATGGCTCTGGCAGCTGCGCTCACACAGAAGGGCCTGGAGCCTTGGATCCTGCTTGGCACAGGGGGAAGCACAGCACTGAGAGAACTGACAGTGACTTTGGCTCAGTGGGGAGAAATCACCCAAAAATTCCTCAGAAAGCTCTTCTCTGGGCAGGATTGTGCTTGGGCTTCACTAGGAGAAAGCTTGGCTGTTAGACCCAAACCCTGGAGCAGACACATCCCTCAGCAACTCCTCATGTGGATCAAAAATACCAAATTACCAGTATTCCTGTGAAGGGGTTTTTTTGGACAGGGATGGACACAAGGCTGGACCCACTGGGAATCACCAGTCTCAGAGCTGATTTACACTCCTCTGGGATCCAGGAGACCCTGCTGTGTCCTGAGATCAACAAGTTTCTGTCAAGGTGATGTGTCACCCTGCCCAGGTCAGCACAGACACTGTCCTGTCCCTGTTCCCCACTTGGGCTCCGCGTGTCCTTGTCCAAAGGAATCACAGCCCCGTGCCCAGCTGGGCTGGCAACAGCCATTATCATCAGGGAACAGTCATTAGCAGTTCGGGAACAGTCATTAGCAGCAGGGAACAGCTTCTCCCAGAAAATTAGTGCTGCTGGAGCAGGGTATTGTGCACAGTCCAGAGCAGGCATGGGGAGAGAGCCAGGAGAGCTTGGCAAGCCCGAGGAGCAGGGACAGAGCTGGAAGTGTTTCCAGGCCTCAGGGTGGTCAGCTCTGCCTTCCTTGGGATATGACAGTTCCTTTGCAGGGACATGTCATTGCCTTCCCAGGGATGTGGCACTGCACTGCCTTAGCCTCCTGTCACAGGGACGTGGCTCTGGTTTCCAAAGGATGTAACGCTGCCTTTCCTGGGATATGTGACACTGACTTGCTAGGGAAGAGTGCCCTGCACTGCCTTTCCCTGCTGTCACAGGGATGTGGCTCTCTTTCCCAGGGTTGTGACCCTGCCTTATCCTGCTGTCAGAGCGATGTGACAGCGCCTTCCCGGGGCTGTGACACCGCACTGCCTCTCCCTGCTGTCACAAGGATACGGCTCTGCCCTGTCACACCGGGTTCCCGGGGAGCTGAACTCACATTCTTGGAAACCCACTGAGCTTTCCCTGGCAGATCCCCGCTCTCCGGGCTCCCAGGCCAGCCCTGGCTCCCACAGTGATGTCCCTGCTTGGACGGGGACGGGACACGCTCCATCACGGGAGCACATCCCCTCCCAGCACCGATTCCCGTGCTCCCGTTCCCGCAGGGCTGCTCCAGCCCCCAGCCGGGCATTCCCCACCTACCTCCGGGCTCCGCCGCCGGCCGGCCCCGTCCCGTGCCCGCCGCACCGGGCGGCCCGTGCCGCGCTGCCGCCGTGGCAGGGCCCATGGCGCTCCCACAGGCTCCTCCATGCTGCAAAAGAGCAGAGCGGTGCTGGGGGCGGCCCGGGGCTCCCGGGGCTCCCCCCGGCCCCGGCGCTCACCGGCCGCCAGCAGCGCCCGCGCCCCGCGCTCCATCGCCGCTACCGCACTGCCGCGAGCGCGCGCGCCCGCACTGCCGCCGCCCGCCGCCGCTCACCCCGCCCGGGCTGGTTGCGGCGGGGCGGGCGCGGGGAGAGGCGGCGGGGGAAGGCCCGGGGCTCGGCGGCGCGGCGGCGTTGCCGTGGCGACCGCGGGGCGCGGCGGGAGGGGCGCGGGGTTAGTGCGCGGCGGCGGCGGGCGCGGGGCGTTACGGTACCCGGCGGGCCCCGCGCGGCCGGAAGTGAGTGCGCACCGCGGGGACGGCGCGGCCTCCTCGCTCCGCTCCCGTCCGGCCCCGACCCGGCCCCGGCCCCGGCTCCGTCCGGGCCCCGCCGCCGCTGCCGCCGCCATGAAGGACGTGCCGGGCTTCCTGCAGCAGAGCCAGAGCGCGGGGCCGGGCCAGGCCGCCGTGTGGCACCGCCTCGAGGAGCTCTACAACAAGAAGTGAGCGGGGACGGGGTGCGGGAGGATCGCCCGTCCCGGGTCCCGCTGCTCTCCTCCCTTCGGCCGAGGGGCCCGGCTGGGCCCGCGAACCTTTAGCCGCCCGCCCGGGAGGTGACTTTGGCGGGGTTTGCCCCTGCCGGGGGGTCCCAGCCCCCGGTTCGCCCCCGGTCCGCGCCCTCGCCAGTCCCGGCTCGGTACGGCCCGGGATGGGGCGCGGTTCGGCGGCGCTGGGCTCACGGCGCTGTTTGTGTCCCCAGGCTATGGCACCAGCTCACTCTGCAGGTGCTGGACTTCGTGCAGGACCCCTGCTTCGCCCAGGGAGATGGGCTCATCAAGGTGAGCCGGCTTTTCCTGTCTCTTTGTACCAGGAAAAACTCAGCCTTCGGCTTCTCTCTTCCCTAATTCTCTTGGGGAGTTACTGACCCGGGTGGGTTCAGCTCCTGGGGTGTTTGCACTGGTGGCTGTGTGGAAACTCTACTGAAGTTAAGTGTCTCAGGTTCAGAAACTTCAAAGTGATTCTTTTCCTCACTTAACTAAAATTTTTATTTTTGGGAATTGTGGAGAGATTTTTTTTTTTTCATTACATATTTTAGCAAGAGCTTTGCAAGTGCAGGATGGGTGTTCTCTGGAAGAAGCCTATGGGGATAGGATTAGCTAAAATGAGTAGTTCTGGGTTCTGAACAGCGCTGGAATTTCTGTATGGGTTGCCCGGCTTTCTGGAAAAATCATAGGATTGAGAGATTTGAGTGGTGTGGGTTGGAAGAGACCTCGAGGATCATCATGTTCCACCCTCCCTGGAAGGGACACCTTCCACTAGCCCAGCTGGCTCAGAGCCCTGTCCAGCACTTTCCAGGAATGTTCAAATGAGCTGGAATAGAGAGAAAATATGGTGAGAAGCTCTGAACCGGGGTGTCCTTTGCCATGAGTGTCCCTGTCTTTGTCCCTGCAGCTCTATGAGAACTTTATCAGCGAGTTTGAGCACAGGTGAGTTACTGAGGGTCACCTGGGGGGCTTGGGGGCACTTGGGGGGCTTGGAGGGGTGCTGACTCTGAGGTGCTCCCTGCAGGGTGAACCCCCTGTCCCTGGTGGAGATTATCCTGCACGTGGTCCGGCAGATGACAGGTGCGTGTCCTCCCCTCTTCCCTGTCCTGTTGTGACCTCTGGAAGGTGGCCAGGGATGGGTCAGTCTTGGATGGGAAGTTGTTGTGCTTCTGCTCTGTTGGGAAGGGAAAGTGCTGGCTTAGCAAGCTTAAGTTGCTGTTGATTCCTGGAGTAGAAAGTCCACAGCTGCCCTGGAGAGGGAGTTGGTGGGGAAAAACCCAGCTTACCTAGCAGCAGCTGCTGCAGGCTGAGGGTACACCATGGAAAACCCATATTCCAGCATCAGGAATCCTGTCAGAGGTGGCTTGTTAGGCGAGGTTTAGCTGCATGAGAGCTGCTCATATAAATCTGTTTTTCCCTCTACTCCAGATCCCAACGTGGCCCTGACTTTTCTGGAGAAGACCCGGGAAAAGGTATGTTGGAAGCTGCTCTTGCTGAGTTGCTCCTCAGGCCAGGAGTCACTGGCACGTGTGTGGCCTGTGCTGGAGAGCAGCACCTTTCCACAGGGATTTGAATGCAGGAATATGGTCACAAGTGACATTTATGCAGCCCCTGGAGCAGAGCACACCTGGCTGCAGGTGGCACTGAACAGGTCCCTGTGTCCCTGCAGGTGAAGAGCAGCGACGAGGCCGTGATCCTGTGCAAAACAGCCATCGGGGCCCTCAAGCTCAACATCGGGGACCTGCAGGTCACCAAGGTGAGGGGTGGCCTGGGATATGGGGAGTTTTGGGGTGCTGGACATTCCTTGGTTATCCCAGCTCCCGGCCCTGAGGGGCTTGTGAGCTCACCAGGATGTGGGAGCTGCTCACGGTGACCTGTGGTGGTGTTGCCTGAGTGAAGCACGTGGGATTTGTCATCCTTGGCTGGTTTTAAAACCATCTTATAAACCCAGAATGGTGTTTTTCAGGCAGGGCTGTGGTTGTGTTTGCAGGGGTCCTAGGACAAGGGAAGAGACGAGAATCTTGACTCCATGTTTCAGAAGGCTAATTTATTATTTTATTATATACATTATATTAAAAGAAAATTATATATTAGCACTATACTAAAAGAACAGAAGAAAGAATTTTGTCAGAAGGCTAGCAAGGAATAGAAAAGAAAGAATAACAAAAGCTCGTGACTTTCAGAGAGTCTGAGCCAGCTGGCTGTGATTGGCCATTAATTAGAAACAATGGACATGGACCAATCAAAGATTCACCTGTTGCATTGCACAGCAGCAGATAATTATTGTTTTTCTTTTCCTCTGAGGCTTTTCAGCTTCTCAGGAGAAAAATTCTGGCAAAGGGATTTTTCAGAAAATATAGCAACACGAGGCAGCTTTGGCTCTCTTAGAGCAAGTGCTGAGGGATGGGTTTGGGTTGGAAAGGATCTTGAAGATCACCCAGTCATGGGCAGGGACTCCTTCCACTATCCCAGGTTGCTCCATCCTGGCCTTGGACACTTCCAGGGGTGGATCAGCCACAGCTTCTCTGGGCACCCTGTGCCAGGGCCTCAGCACCCCCACAGGGAAGGGAGTGGGAGCCATGGTGGCTTTGCCCAGGATGTCACCAGGGATCCCTTGGGAAGGCTGCCATCCTCAGAGCTGTAAGAGGCAGGTCTTGTCCTTCCCAGGAGACCATTGAGGAGGTGGAGGAGATGCTGAACACCCTCCCTGGGGTGACATCTGTGCACAGCCGCTTCTACGACCTCTCCAGCAAGTACTACCAGACCGTGGGCAACCACGCCGCCTACTACAAGGATGCGCTGCGCTTCCTGGGCTGCATCGAGGTCAAGGACCTGCCAGGTAACCCCTCCCCAGGGGAAATCCCACCTTCCATGCTCTGCCTCATCCCCCCAGCCCAGATAAGTGCCCTGGCTGAGCTTTTCCCTCCGTGTCTTTTGGCTGTGCTGTGGTGGATCCGAGGTGTGGCTGCACTGAGGAGTGACCCCCGAGGAGCTGCTCCTGAGTTGTGCTGGGGGAAAAGGGGGAATGCTCCTGCCAGCAGGACAAGTTTGTTCCAACTCCCAAAAATCTTCACTCTAGATTTAAAAAGCAGCTCTTTTGTGGGTACTGCAGGCTCCTGAATTTTAGGCAGTGTGGAGGAAGATGAGAGCTGGGAATAGTTTAATGTAGGTGAGGGATGGCTTGATGGAGCTTTAAGTGGTGCTTTATGTAATTTAATTTTGGCTTTGTTTTTTTCCCATCCCAATTATTTTTGGTTAGGGTATTTTTTTATCTGTAATGGTTTTGGTTTGGGTATTTTTTCATCCAAATTATTTTTGGTTTTGTTTTGTTTTGTTTTCCCAGTATCAGAGCAGCAGGAGAGAGCCTTCACCCTGGGGCTGGCCGGGCTGCTTGGAGAAGGCGTCTACAACTTTGGGGAGCTGGTGAGTGCTGCCACATCCCTTCATCCCTGGGGCCCCAGGAGCTGGGGTTCCCCTGCTGACAGCCCCCTGCCTGTCCCTGCAGCTGATGCACCCCGTGCTGGAGTCCCTGCGCAGCACAGACCGGCAGTGGCTCATTGACACCCTCTTCGCCTTCAACAGCGGCAACGTGGAGACCTTCCAGGCCCTCAAGTCGGCCTGGGGGCAGCAGGTGAGGGCTCTGGGGCTGCTCAAGGCCCAGGCTTGGGAGTTCCACCTGACTCTTGGAGTCTGTGGGCTTTTTCTTAATCAGCTTTGCCTCATTCCTGGCTCTGGAGCACTGGTACAGTTCTGGTCGGAGCCTAGGAGTGGTTATTACATGTTGATGCACATAATTAGTTCTCTTTTGGCTTCCCTCTGGAGTGCTTCCCATGGAAAACGGTGGTTTTCCCTCCTGTTCTGGGAAGTGTAGGAGGAAACAGTGATGTTGGATGTTACCTGCACTGGCAGCAGCAGGAATCACTGGCATAGCAGTGGATTTGTGAGTTCACTGGCACTTGGATTGTTTTCTGGAACCATTCCTGTCTAGTGGCTGGGCTGTGGTGGCCTCCTTCCCCTTAAATGAACCCTCCCAGGGATTTATTCCTATATGTAAAGGTGTTCTGCCCCAGGATGGGGAGAAAATGTAATCCTGACCTGATTTGGTGCCTTTTCTCCCTTCACAGCCCGACCTGGCTGCCAACGAAGCTCTCCTGCTGCAGAAGATCCAACTGTTGTGTCTCATGGAGGTGAGCTGGGATGTGCTCAGTGTGTCTGGTCACTCACCCACAGGAACTCCTGGATACAGGAAGTTCAGTGTGGATTTGGCCTGTAGATGGAGCCACAAGCAGGTGCCATGAGGGAAAACACCTCGTGCTGGGCTGCTTGTCCCTTAACTCCATGGCATGGAGTGCTAGGACAAGGGGGAATGTCTTCTCTGACAGAAGGTTAGGTGGGATATTGGGAAGAAGTTCTTCCCTGTGGAGGTGCTGAGGCCCTGGCACAGATTGCCCAGAGAAGCTGTGGCTGCCCCATCCCTGGAAGTGTCCAAGACCAGGTTGGACAGGGCTTGGAGCAACCTGGAATAGTGGAAGATGCTCATTCTGTGGTATGGAGGAGGGGGGAGCAATCCTTCAGGGATGGTGTCTGCAGTATGTTCCAGGATAAAAAAAGGCTTTTAGAACAGAGTTCAACATCTTTGTTTCCCAAGGACTGAGGGTCCTTTCCTTCATGGATAGCCTGGAACAGTCCCTTCCTGTCACTGGAAGGCTCTGTTGTCACCATGCTGGTGTAAAACATTCTTGTTTGACTTACTTTGATTAAACACGAGAAATGCAGTTTCCAGTGCAGAGTGAGACTGGGCAGGGCAGTTTGGGGGAGGCTGTGTGAGCTGTGGGAATCCCTAAAACCCTGTGGGGGTTGGTTTTTTCTTGTTTTTTTCCCTGGATCCAGATGACTTTCACCCGCCCGGCCAACCACCGCCAGCTCACCTTCGAGGAGATTGCCAAGAGTGCCAAAGTCACCGTCAACGAGGTGAGTTTGGGGTTGGACACCCTTGGTCATGTCCAGGTTCTGGAGCTCTCACAGTGCCTGGATAGACCTGAACCACACAGAATCCCAGAATCATTTATGCTGGAAAAAAGCTCTGAGGTCATCGGGCCCAACCTGTGCCCGGAGCACTGAGTGCCACATCAGTCATTCCTTGGGCACCTCCAGGGATGGGGACTTCAATACCTCCCTGGGCAGCCCCTTCCAATGCCTCACAGCCCTTCCCATGGAGAAATTCTTCCTGATGTTCAACCTGAACCTCCCCTGGTGCAGCTTGAGGCTGTTTCCCCTTGTCCTGTCATTTGGTCCGTGGGAGAACAGACCAACTCAGATCCAACACCCAACTGCTTGGGGACAGTTGGGCTCTTTTGGCTTTTCCAATTGCCTTGTTCCTCCTTGGATTTCAGAGAAAAGAAAATACCTCTAGTGTTTTTAGAGGAAAAAGAACTTAAAAATCCTAAAATCCAGTTTTAGGGAAAGGTTTTAGGAGAAGAACTCCTCTTTGCTGAGGTGCTGAGTCTCGAGGCAGTTCTGTCACCTGAAAAGGCGACAGCTGTGAGAGCCGCTGCCCTGGATTCTGAGGGAATCTCATGTGAAAATGCCAAGTTTTATTCATCTCAGGGGGAGAATGGGGTGATCTGTGTCATTTCCCAGGATTATCTGTGTTGCCAGGTGGAGCTGCTGGTGATGAAGGCGCTCTCAGTGGGGCTGGTGAAGGGCAGCATCGATGAAGTGGACAAGAGGGTGCACATGACGTGGGTGCAGCCACGGGTGCTGGACCTGCAGCAGGTAATGGCCACCAGCTCCAGCTGGGCTGGGTGAGGTCACCTGGGGTGAGTCATGGCTTGGGAATGAGCCTCCCTGGGGGCTTGGCTTTGCCCCTGGGGTCTTTCACCCAGAAACTTTCCTGGGGGTGGGACAGGACAGGGCTGGCACCTCCCTTGTGAAAGCCACACAAACACCATGGAATACAGAAGCCATGGCTGTGTGTTCCAGAAGGATCCAGGCCTCATTCCTGAATGCATGAAACAACCTCTGGGAGTTTCAGGGATGTAGGAGGCACATTCCTTTTGGGAAGAGAGAAGTCCAGGATATAATGGAGCTGTTGAGCTTCTTAGGTTCATCCTTTTAACACTTAAGGAGACTGTGTGGGGTGTCTTTACCTTCAAACCCAAAATTAAGTGCCTGGAATTCCAGCTGCAGACAATTCCTTTGGTGCATTTCAGTTTAACCCTTGCTGATGTGCTGGTAGAAGCTGTTAATCCCAGAATCCCAGGATGGTTTGGGTTGGGAGGGACTGTAAAGCCCATCCATGGGCAGGAACACCTTCCACTAGACCAGGTTGTTCCAGCCACATCCAGCCTGGCCTGGAACACTTCCAGGGGTGGGGCATCTCCCTTTCTCAGCGTGTGGGGCTCTGAGGGATGGTTTGAGCTCTCAGGTGTGAGAAGGAGCCTGTGGGCATTCCCAGGAGCTGAGGCACTCTGTCCCTGTGGCCTTGCCTTGCAGATCAAGGGGATGAAGGATCGCCTGGAGTTCTGGTGCACGGACGTGCGGAGCATGGAGATGCTGGTGGAGCACCAAGCCCACGACATCCTGACATAGAGGAGAGAAAGATTCCTGCTGCTCCTGAGGCCAGCAGCACTCAGAGCACTGACTGTACTGAATCCTTGGAGGGGTGGGTGGGCAGAGCAGGAGCAGCCTGGGATGTGGCAAGCAGGAGGATGTGGCCTTTTGCTGTGTGACCCTTTGGTGCTCGAGCCAAGCTTTCCCTCTGCTGGCAGGAGTGGCTCTGGGGGCATGGATCACTCCTGATCCCTCCTGCCTCCAGCTGCTGCAGGAGGGTGGGATCCTAGTGCAGGATCCAAGGGGTCTTGGCCTTAGGGGACACAGCCTGTCCTGCTGCCCTCTCCCCCTGCCCCTGCAGCAGCCTGAGGCAGCATTCCCCAAATCTTCTTCCCCAAATCCTCTTCCTCCCCTGGCCCTGCTTCCCTCCCCCCCTCCTCATCTGCAGCAGAGGGAGTGTTTGCTCATCCAAGGGTTTTCCCGGGATTCCTGGTTAGTGGGTGTGTCCATACACGAGGGGTGGGTGTCTTTCACCAACGCTTTGTGCTCAGGTGAGGTGCAGCGGCATTGCCGGAATAAACGTCTCTGCCTTCCCTTTTTGGGAATTCTGTGTCATCTCCATCCCTGGCAGCTCAGCTGCTGATGTTGCCTTTAAAAACCTGTTTCCATGGTCAGGCCTTGCCACTCCTGGTAGTCAGGAGCTTTCCTCACCAGTTTGGTTCTCTGGTGTTATTAACACTGCTGGAATTTCTGTGCTTTTCCTGCCTTGGCTGAGGGTGTTAATCCAGCAAGAGAAGGGAGCATGGTGCAGAGATGCCTCACACAAGGGAGACAAACTTTGGAAAACAGGACAAAATGGAATTGCTGGAGTCTGTGCCTGCTCACCTTCCTCCTGCTGCTGGTCTCCAGGCCCTTCTGGCTGAAATTCCCCCCTGGATGGGGTTGTTCAGTGCCCAGTGCCTGCCTCTTCCCTGCCCAGCCACTTGGTTTGACTTGCCCAATTCCTGCTGCATCCTGTCTTCCAAGGCTTACTCCTGGTGCCACTTTTACTGACTTCAGGAGAGCGTGTGGAAGAAGTAGGTGTTCCAATCAGGAAAATATTCCCTTTATTTCATAGCTGAGGACAGGAGAAGGCTTTAAGGAGCACAGTCTCCTTCCCAATGCTATGTCAGATCCCATCCTCATTCCCAGGGCTATCACTACACTTCAGGGAATAAAGCAAACTCCACTGGAGTCACTGAGTTGTGGGGCTCCTGCTGCTTGAGATCAGCATCCAAAACCCAGAATGTCACTGTGGGAAGCAGTACCAGCTTCTCCCAGGAGCATTCCAACAGCTCCCATGCTGTGGGAGCACTCCCCTGGCTGTGAAGCTCTGAGCAGCTCCTGGGAATGAGGGTCAGATCTGTGGAACCAAGACAGCTCCAGAGGCTTTTCCAAGACACCTGGAAGTGCCCCTTGGTGCCCAAACCTTCCACGTGCTGGCTGCTTCCCTGGCACAGGTATTTTGGGATGTGGTGGGTGGAGAGGCCCTTCCTGCAGGGCAGGGAGTGGGCAAGCATGCAGCCCCCAGCCCATGGCACCCTTCTAATGTCACTTCCAGCCTTCGGGTGTTTTCCTGATAGGAATTTGCCTTGGAATGGCTTCCTTGTTTGTGCTGGGAGAGGTGACTGGGTGCATGCAGTGCTGTGGGTGTTAGAGGCTCCAGAGGGAATGTGCCTTCCCATGGGGACCTGCTGGCTGCCCTTGAGGGAGTGCTGCCATCAGGACAGCGGGCACAGCTCTGGTTCCTTCCCTACAGGATGGAGCAAACCCAGTGAGCCCTTGTTGGATGCAAAGGTGGATTTTAATGAGCAGGTTCAGGGGGTTCCATCCCTGCAAGGCTCTGTCCCGAGGCCTCTTCCCTGGGGATGCTCTCAGCAGGGATCAGGTTGCTCCTGCCTCTCCTCACTCAGGCCTGCTCCTGTAGTTGTAGATGTTGCTCAGGACCCAGGCTGTGGGCACCAGGAAGGACAAGAACATCAGGCTGAAGGCCACAGCTTGTTCCTGAGGGGGACAAGGAGCAGGAATCAGTGGCATGGCTGTGCCACGGCTCACAGGGCTCCCGAAATGGCTGCACTGCTGTCCAACACCACCCCCAGCTGGCTTCCCTGTGCTCTTCCCAGCCCTTGGCACCTGCCCTGGGGCTGTGGGGAGCAGAGCTGTTCCCACTGGCAGTGCATGGAGCTGGTGCTCTCCAGGTTTGTTCCTCTGGGACACTGAGCAGTGCGTGACCTTGAGGCTGTGGCCAGGGCCTGCAGTGTTCCTGACTTTCAGGTGACTTTGGGATGGGAATTGCAGCCAGCAGCAGCCCCTCATTTCCCCAGTGCAACCAGGACAGCATTAACCCCTCACACTGGCACCTTCCTTTGATTTATTTGCCTAGAAAAAGCCTCTCCAGGCTCCTGCAGCTCCTTTCTTTAAGACCTTGGAAAGGCAGCAGAGGGAAAACCCCAAATAAAGGGGTGAAGGTGGAACCAGGCAGGATTTTGGTGGAAAGCTCCTTTTTCCCAGCTTGTTTCACCCAGCCTGGGAGGGTCTGGTTTGAGGGGGACTGTCAGAGGGACCTTTGGGCGGGACCCCCACACAGGGGGGCTGTCAGAGGTGACAACAGCTCCTGTCCCGTGGGGATTGTCCCAGGATAGGGGGGCAGGGTCTGGGTCTGGCTCTGAGGGACCCCCAGTGTCACTGTTGCCCCTTGCCCTGGGCTGCAGGGGACCCCCAAACCTCAAAGGTTAAAAAAGGGGCTGAAAGGACAAGCCAAACAGAAGCAGGAGCTGGTGGGGAGCAGGGCATGGACACTGTGGGGGTGTGGGCTGGAACCTGAGGGCTCATTCCTTCTTTTCCTCCCCCTCCCCTTTTGCTTCCACCCCCTCCCAAAACAATTTGGCCCTGACACAGAGGGCTTGGGCCCCTCCATGTGGGCTGTTCCCATGTTTTCAGCCCCCCAGGATACTCACACCAGGAGGGATGGGGTGCTCGGGGGGGTGGGAGCGAAGCTGTGCCCGGGGGGCCCGGCTGATCCGGAGTGCGGCTGCCAGGAGCTGGGAGCCCCTCTGGAAACCCCTCATGGCGCTCTCAGGGCGATCCCGCTGCTCCTCCTCGCTCTGCAGCTGCCCAGCTTGTCACTGTCACTGCTGCCACCACCCCCTGCCGCTCCTTGGCACAGCTCCAGGGCACAGGGAGGGACAGCCTGACACAGACAGGTCTGCTCAAGTTGATCTCTGCTTAATTTTTCTACCCTTAATTGTTGTTGGATTTTTTCCCCTTAGCACTGCCCAGGATCCTGAGACCAAAAACTATCCCCAGCCAGCACAGGGGGACACTGAGTGCTCTGCTGGGGAGCAGAGACCTCCTCTTGGAGGGGCCTTTTCCCTTAGAGCAAAACTCTTCCTTTGGAGCAGAACTCTCTTCTTGTACCTTCTTTTCTGTGGGCTTTTATAAACTTTGTAACACTCAAAGCACCATTCAGGGACAAAGGGCTCACTGGAAAGGGCTATTTCCAAATTCCTCTGATAAAGGGAAGGAAGTGGGGTGCGTGCCACTGGGATCAGCTGGGGGAGGAACTGCTTGTCCCTGAGTGCTGGTGGCTGCTGGAAGGGGATTCCAGAGCCTCAGAAGCCCTATGGATGCCCAGGGGATGGATATCCCTGCCCTTGCCACAGACTCGGCCTGTGCTGGAATCAGCAGCTGGTTGTGAGGAACCAACCAAAGGGGAAATGAATCCTGCTGGGGCCCAGCTGGGATTAGACCCTGGAATAGCAAAGGAGTAGAGCTGGGAGCAAGTGTTACTGCTCAGGCTTGGGATGCCCCAAGGCATCCCTGGGGCATGGGCAGCTGCAGGACTGACCCAGCCAGGCTCCAGGGGGCTTTTTCCATGGATTTACAGCACAGGACAGATGTGTTATGCCAAGTGCTGGATCCCGGTGAGCACCGGAGGCTGCTCAGAGCAGCCAGTGGCACTTGGCTCCAGCTCCAGCCCTGGATCCCTGACCCACCAGGACGGGACCAGCTGGAAGGGGCTGGGAAAAGCATGCCAAAGTCAAAGTCCAGATGGAATTCCCGTCCTCCCTGGAAACGGGAAAGGGTCAGAGCGTGGCTGGGGGCACGGGAGGTCAGCGGGGTGTGCTGCTAACCCGGCTCTCTGCCAGCGGCTTTGGGATCTCAGCTCATCCGACTGGGTTTTCCCCTTTCAGTTCCTCCTCCCCCGGCACGGGGCAGCCCCAGGGGTGCCGCGCTCCCTCCCGGGCACTCAGCTCAGCTGGACAAACCCCTGCGTGCCCAGGATCATTTTCCCAACTATTTCTTTTTAAGGAGACGGGGAAAAAAAGCGATTTCCTTCCTTCTTTCTCGGTTGGGCAACTTCCGTCCTTGCCTGGAGCAGCGTCTCTCCGCCTGCACGGGCTCAGCCCGGCCTCGGGACAGAAGGCAAGAGCCACCTCCTCCCTCCCGCACCCTGGGGCTGGGGCTGGGCCGGGATTTTTCCCTTTCCCGAAGGCAGGATTTCCCTCCCAGCTCAGCCTCGGTGAGGAAACCGAGCTGAGCTTGGGCGTTCCTGCATCCGGCTTCTGTCGGGGAGGGATTTGGGGGCTGGGCACCCTCCTTGCCCCTGTGTCAGCCCGGCTGGATTGCCAGCACCGCTCAGTGTCTCTCCGAGCCTCGTTTGGTCATTCCTGTGTTTTTCCTGTGCCCAGCATTGCCAGGAGCCAGCTGCAGCTGCCTTTTGTCAGGGGCTGCTTGTGCACGTCTGTATCTGTACATATCTTTAGTCTGTAATTATTTATATGTCTGTACATTACATTATTTATATAGTTTTATGTATAAATCAGTGAGACTGAAAGGTCCTGCCCCAGGAGGCTGAGCTGGAGATGCAGGAGTGAAGGGAACAGAGGGGTGCAGTGAGATGACAGAGGGGGAAGTATCAGGAACTTTTCAAAGTGTCACGGAACAGCACCGGGAGGAAGAGGAGGCCAGATGGGGAAGGTGTCTCTCTGTGTATTGGGAGAAACTGGTGCAACCCCATCCCAGCATCAGAAGAGGAAGAGGGAGGAGGCTGAGAAGTGATGAAGCCCGTGAGCTTCGTCCTTCATCCGTCGGGATTTGGGACAGCTGGAGATGGGGAGGGAGCAGAGGGGATGCACCCCAGGGCTGGGAGGAAGCTGGGATGGGGGAAAACCGCTGGAGGTGACAGAGGGGACACTAAAAGGGGCAGAGACCGCTGGTGGCAGACAGGAGGTGACAGGGAGCTGACTTTGTCCCCTCAGCTCTCATCCCATCCCTGCGGTCCGCAGGTGGGCGATGGCCGATGGCGAGGGCGACCCCGGCGTGTTCACGGCCACGGCCCTGCCCGGGGACCCGCGGCTGCTGCCCACGGTGACCAACGCCCTGCTGGGCACCCGCGTGTTCCGGGACATCCTGCACGCCGCTGGCGTGTACAGCGGCGCCGCGGGGGACACGCACCGCGCCGATGTCCCCAGCCCGCTGGGGCTGCGCATGGCAGCGCCCGGAGCCGCCCAGAGCTTCGCCCTCGACACCTGGACAGGTGAGCGCGGAGCCGGCACCTCCCCAGGGCTCTGCAGGGCTCCGTTCTCTCTGCTTCTGCTGCCTCTTGTGCTCAGTCACACCCTCCTTCTCCCCGTTCTCCGTTCGCCTCGGGGCGCTGCTCCTCTGGAACGAGCGGAAAATCCACCTTTTGTGTGGGATAAGTGATTTTCAGGCTCTAGCTCTATCCCTGCTGGGGCCAGGCTCGGCACACGCTCTTTAATCATGTTTGATGGCACAGACCGTCCCTCAGCAGCTTGGCCAGGCTCGCTGTCAGTGGTGTTCTCCAGTCCACAACTGGGTCTGATCCTGGGAAAAGCAATTCCTTGGCCAGTAGGAACCAGTGGATAGGGCAGGATCCAAGTGTTTCCAAAGGCTGGTGGCTCTGGCTGTGCTTGCAGGGACCTTCAGCCACACCATTCAGTGCCCTGGCTACACGGCCACGCAGCAGCTGTACGCCCACCACTCCCTGGTGCACCTGATGGCCTCCAGTGTCACCATCCGGCGCTTGGATGGCTCCACACATCCCGTCACCGTCCAGCTCCAGAGCCTGTTCGAGCCACAGAGCCAGGACCTGCACTTGAGCTCAGGCCCAGACTTCCAGGGAGCACAGTGAGTGTGAGGAATGGGGGTCCCTGCCCTGAGCTCACCTTCTGTGGGCTGTGGTGCAGTGCCCTGCTCTCCCCTGGGAATAAACTGCAGATGTGGGGCTGGAATGGTGAGGCCAGAATGGTGAGGGGTGTGGGGCTGGAATGGTGAATGGTGTGGGGTTGGAATGCTGAAGGATGTAGAGATAGAATGGTGAGGGGGGTGTGGGGCTGGAACGGTGAGGGTTGTAGAGGCTTCTCACACCTGCTTCGTCCTGGTAAGTGTATTTAAAAGACCCTGAAATGAAGCATAGAAATATTTTTATTACTTGCTACTCCAGAATTATCCCTCACTCTGATGTGTGAGGGTGGTGAAGGTGACAGGGCTAGATGTGATTCCAAAGAAGTGAGGTTGGTGAAAACAGGAGATTTGTAGGATGTGACCTCTAGAACAGAATTCCTGGTTCCAGAGGCCGTTTGTGATGGCTTCCCACTGCCAGAGGGCAGGGTTAGATGGGACACTGGGAAGAAACACCTTCCCCAACCGCTTCCCGTCTCCCACAGCTACATCTACGGGCAGACGCTGGTTCCCGAGGTGGAGGGGGGCCCCCGTCCCACCGTGCACATGCTGTGGACCCCCATCCCGCAGGGGCTGACGCTGGGCGGGGGGGAGCGGGAGCGGTGCTGGCAGTTCCTGACGGCGGTGGCGGGCAGCGAGGAGGAGGCGAAGCGCAGCTACAGCGCGGGGCTGTCGCTGGCGGCCGCGGGCTCCCTGCTCCGCTCCCACGTCCGCGCCTGGGCCGCGCTGCGCCGCGGCTGCTCCGTGGAGCTGGACGGGCCCCCGGCCCTGCGCCAGGCGCTCCACGGCTGCCTCTACTACCTGCTGAGCGCCCTCCCGCCCCGGGACAGCCCCGGAGTGCCCTTCCACGGCATCAGCCCCGGCGGCTTGTCCAACGGCACCCGCGGCGAGGACTACTGGGGACACGTCTTCTGGGACCAGGTGAGGGGAGCTGTGCTGAGCTGGGGGCTTGGCACGGCCAGTGGGATGGAGGAGACTCCATCCTTCCATCGGGATGAGGGTGTGCTTGAGGGGTGAAGCTGGCGGGAGCATTCGGATGCCTCCCCCCAGCCAATCCCGCCGGCGGCCCCGCAGGACACCTGGATGTTCCCGAATATCCTGCTGCTGCATCCCGGGGCTGCCCGCGCCATCCTGCACTACCGCATCCGCACGCTGGAGGGCGCCAGGCGCAACGCGCGCGAACAGGGATACGAGGTGCGACAGGGACACCGGGCGGGGGTGGCACCTGTCCCTGTGCCCAGGGGACACCGGGCAGGGTGACACCTGTCCCTGTCCCCAGGGCAATCCCGGGCTGGGGTGGCACCAACTCCTGTCCCAGGGGGACACCGGGTGGGGGTGGCACCAACTCCTGTCCCCAGGGGACACTAGGCTGGAGTGGCACCTGCCCCTGTGCCCAGGGGACACCGGGCGGGGGTGGCACCTGCCCCTGTCCCCAGGGCAATCCCGGGCTGGGGGGACACCTGTCCCTGTCCCCAGGGGAGTCCTTGGCTGGGGTGGCACCAATTCCTATCCCCAGAGGAATCCTGGGCTGGGGTGGCACTTGTCCCTGTCCCCAGGGCAGTCCCGGGCTGTTTCAGCGGGACACAGCACAGGGCGATGTGCTCATGGATGCCTTCTCTGGCAGGGCGCGAAGTTCCCGTGGGAGAGCGCAGCCACGGGCCGGGAGGTGTGTCCTGAGGAGATCTACGGAGCGCAGGAAATCCACATCAGCGGGGATGTCCTGATGGCCTTCGAGCAGTATTACTGCACCACGCAGGTAAAGGGACGGTGCTCCGCCTGATGGCCCGGTGGCAGGACACCTGGACACTGTCACTGTCCCTTCCCTGAGGAACTCTGCTCTCTCTGCTCCGCAGGCTCCCTCCTGCAGCCCTGCCTGCTCTGCCCTTGCTCCTGTGGGCGTCTCAGCATGCTGTCGGCTCAAACCAGGCCAGTCTTTCCTCCTGCTCCCTCCGCCTCCTCAGAGCTCCTCTCCATCCTCCTGCTGGCTTTGGGCCTGGTGGAGTCTCCCCCTCATGCCCCTGTCTTTCCCCAGGACCTGAAGCTGTTCCGGGAGGACGGGGGCTGGGAGCTGGTGGAAGCCGTGGCTCAGTACTGGTGCAGCAGGATGGTGTGGAGTGAGGAGGAGCAGCTCTACCACATCAGAGGTACCTCTGCCGTGGCAATGGGGTGGAAAGCAGAGGCTTGGAGCCACCTGGTCTAGTGGAAGGTGTCCCTGCCCATGGAACTGGATGAGCTTTAAGGCAACCCAAACCACCCTGGGGTTCCATGGCTTGGAGGTGCCCTTCAGGCTGCCCTGAGGATGAGGTGCCTGCATGCACCAGCCAGAGCTGCACCCCGGGTTGTTCCTGCTTCAGCACTGTCACTGTCACTGCATTAATTAAAGGGACAGGGCTAAAATCAGTCTAAAGGACTAAAGACAATTTATTGTTTAAATAGACGTCAGTCTCAGAGGCTGTGAGATTTTGAGACAGCAAGCAGTCAGCCATAGCTCCAGATAGTCAAAAGTTCTTTGTTACAAGACAATATATAACTTTACAAGATGATATATAACTCTCTTATCCAATGGACTATCGCTACAGAGCATGTTTTGCTTTTCTAACCTGTCACCTTTACTTACTGTTGCTGCAGTGTGGATACTTTTAACCAGCAGGCTGTTATTTTATGTACACACACACCCCTATTGTAACATCTAAACTCTATACAATTACACTCTTACCTTATATACCCTTCACCATTTTATCAATAGTTTCTTACTTAAGGCTTATTCTTACTTATGATTATAGAAGCATAAGTTGATTTTTCTACTTAATGTCTGCATACTTTATTTTTACATCAATCCAAGCTCCTTCCAAGGCTGCAAATTAAACCTTCCTGCATCTGTGGAAGTTTCTATCTTTCCATTTCCCACAGAGCACCGTGCGTGTTCCCCACTGAGCATCCCGCTGGGACTGTGTGGGATCCTGCCAGCAGGATCCATTTGGGCAGCAGGGTCCCCTTCCCCACCGTGTCCCCGAGGAGGGGCCCAGAGCAGCCCCGGGTGTGTTGGGGTGCCAGGTGTCCCCTGCTGTCCCCGCAGGTGTCATGCCCCCAGATGAGTACCACAGCCAGGTGGACAACTCTGCTTACACCAACGCCGTGGCCCGGCGCAGGTAATGCTTGGGGTCCCACCTGGGAGCCTGGCCTGGCTCTCTGCTCTTCCCCCTGGCACCCTGCAGGGGTGGGAGCAGTGAGGATCCCGAGGGGATCCTTCCTCCCTCCCCTCACTCCCCTCTGCAGTCACAGGGAGAGTGGGGGCTCCCCCGGCTCCTCTGACCTGTTCGGTGCCCATGTGGGGCTGGGAGGGATCTCCATCCACAGCAGGGCTTCTCCCTGGGCATTCCTGGGGTGTCTGTGCTGTTGGCCAGCTGGAGACACCCAGAGCCAGGGAAAGGAGCTCCCAGCTCTGTGATAGGATCTCTTATCCCTGGCTCAATCCCTGCCCCTTGTTCTTTCACAGCAGCTTTCACTTGCAGCTCCTTCTGTCCCCTCTCTCCTCTCACCAGCACCCATCCCTGACATAAAACCTTGCTCCTCCTTCTTTCCAGCTTAAATTTTGCTGCTGACTTGGCTCGGGACCTGCTGCTCCAGGTGCCAGAGGAGTGGGAGGACCGTGCCAGGAAAATCAAAGTGCCCTTTGATGAGGAGAGGAAATACCACCCTGAGTACGATGGCTACAGCCCAGGTGAGCGGGGAGGCAGGGGCAGCAGCCCATGGAGGTGGCTCAGCCCATGGATCACATTTTTAATCCTGGAAGGATCAGAATTCCATTGGGAATGGCAGAAGAAGAGTCCCTGCTGTTGCTGCAGTGCAACAAGATGGGTGGTTTTCCTGCCTCACTGGATGGTTTCTCATCAGTGGGCTCAAAAATTTAGGAAATTTGGGAGGTGTCTGAGCAGCCCTGTCCACAGGTGAGCCGGTGAAGCAGGCAGATGTGGTCCTGCTGGGGTTCCCACTGATGCACCCCATGAGTGCCGAGGTGCGGAGGAACGACCTGGAGATGTACGAGCCCGTCACGGACCCGGCCGGGCCAGCCATGACCTGGGTGAGGAGAGGGCAGAGCCCGGCCTGGGACTCTCCCCTGGGAGCGGGGGCTCCATCCAGGGCACAGTGCCGAGCTGGGATGTGCCCTGGAGCCGCTCCCTCTGGATGGAGGGGAGGGAGGTGGTGCTGCTCCACCGCGCTGTCACCGTCCCCCTCCGGCAGAGCATGTTTGCCGTGGGCTGGCTGGAGCTGAAGGAGCCACAGAGAGCCTGGAGCCAGCTGGAAAAGTGCTTCAGCAACATCACAGAGCCTTTCAAGGTGAGTGGAGGGGCTGCAGGTCCCTCCTGCTCCCAGGCAGGTGGCATCCCAACCCAACTCCTGCATCACCTCTTTCTCCTGCTGGTCAGGTCTGGGTGGAGAACGCGGATGGGTCGGGAGCTGTGAACTTCCTGACAGGGATGGGTGGATTCCTGCAAGTCGTCCTCTTCGGCTTCACGGGGTTCAGGTGAGACCTGTTGTGTCACTGTTAACTCCCAAGCAACCACTTGTCCCTTAAAATGTCCCTGTTTGGCTGGAGCTCTTACCTGTTCCCAGGTAAGAGCTCATGACAGGTCACATTTGGGAAGCAAAATTCCATTCCCTAAGCCTGTTCTCTTGTCTTGGTTTGGAAAGACAGGTGCCTGCCAAGGAAGGCAGGAAATGGAAAATGTAAAGCCTCTCCCTCCAAATTGCTATAAATTTTAAATTAAGGGGCTCTCAGGCAAAAAATATACAAGCAGGAAATACAGTTCTTTAATAGGGAAGAAAATAAAAGTATGAAACAACCAATGCAATAAACTAAAACAACACTGACAGAGTCAGAATACAACCTGACGCCCTGTGGGTTGGTAGCAGTCTGTCTTGGCTTGGAAAGACAGGAGTCTGCTAAGGAAGGCAGGAGCCTCCCCTGAAATGGAGAATGTAAACCCTCCCCACCCCTCCCAATTGCTATAAATTTTAAATTAAGGGGCTCTCAGGCAAAAAATATGGGAGCAGGAAATAACAGTTCTTTAAGGGGGAAGAAAATAAAAAGATAAAACAAGCAATGCAGTACACTAAAACAACACTGACAGAGTCAAAACCCAACCTGACACCCTGTGGGTCAGGGTGTTGGCAGCAGTCCCATTGGAATTGTGGCTCAGCCCTCCTGCAGTGTCAGGGCTGGTTCTGCTGGAGCAGGGATCCTGTAGAAAGGTGCAGTCTCTTCCTCTGAAGAGCCAGTGGAAGCAGAGGCAGCTGCTGTTCCTCTGGGGAATCCAGTGGAGAAGCCAGTGTTGGTGTTCCAGAAGCTCCAGATTGTATCTCCAGTAGGAATGCTTGTCTCTCCCCTCTGGGCTCACATCTCACAATGGGATGCTGTAGCTCTTATCAGCCATGCAGTGACATTCAATAGCTGTTATCAGCAGATGTCTCCTCGGAATAGTTATGGAGGAGATAAGGAAAACTGCCCACTTAACAGAAGATAGCTGCCATACAGGTGGCAAATAGAATAAATTTGCTTGACAATCCAGGACATCTCTGCTTCGGCAGCAGCATCCTCCTGTCTCCTTTGGATGTGGTGAGGAAACACCTCCTGCAGCCTCCCTGGAGCCAAGTGCTGGGCAGGCATCGCCTCAGCTTTAAAATATCCCGGGAAAACATGGAGCTGTTCATGTAATTTCAGAGCCGTGGTGGTTTCCACCCTGGAGCCGCCGTCTCTTCAGCCTGTTCCTGGTTTAATTGAGGCTGGATCGAGCCTTTTGATTCCCACTGAAAACTTCCAGCCCTAACCATGTATTTTCACTCCATGTGTGTGGCCAGAGCTGCTGGGAATCCCTCCCCATTCCCTGGCGGAGCTGGGTGTGAGCTGCCCCATTCCCAGCTGGAAAAGCCACCCGTTCCCCATCCCCTGGTGGAGCTGGGTGTGAGCTCCCATATTCCCAGCTGGAAATCTGGGCTTTGGCCCAGCTGGGAGGTCTCCAGGTGCCCAGTGTGTGCTGGTCAGGCCCCTGGTGGCACAGGCTCAAGCCACAGCTTTGTGGCTCTGGCCAAGTTCCAGAGGTGGCGGTGACATTGTACAACCACAGTCCTGCCTTTCCCTCCATGGGACACGGATCCTGTGCAGTGCTGGGGCTCCCCTGAGCCCCCTGCAGCCTCTGCAGCCCTCTCAGCCTTTGGAGCTGCTCGGGGAGCGCTCTGGAGTGCAGAATTTGGGCCGGGGACAAGAGGGGCCCTTGTTTTTCCTCACCCAAAGCCAACGCCCACACAGGCAGCTTGGCCTTGGCTCAGGGCTGGGTTGGGATGTTTGTTCCATTGTTTCTGGGGAGGGAGCACTGCTGGGGATACAGAGCAGACAGGGTCAACCGATGAGGCAATTGAAAGATGGTTTATTTATTGCAAAATCAGTCTCATGGAAGGCTGAGACCGACATTCAGTGCCAGCACATCAGAAGGCGTTTTAATTTTAGTTGCAATGTCTTTTATATATTTCTTATCATATATTTCTTATCATATCTTATATATTCCTCAATCAGCTACTTCTACAAAGCTCACCAGGATGTTCATAACCCAATCATTAATTTGCTATCATTGCTGCAAATGACAGCAAACTGCTGGAAATCGTTGCTACATTTTACAGGACTCTGATGCAATGTGCTTCTTTCTATCCAATCATACAACTCTCCAGACACTTATTGCTGGATATTCTACTTTTTGCCAGCTCTATAACAAGTTCTACTGCTAGACTTTAAAATTTTCTACTACCTCACTTAACATATTTATTCACTTCCATGAGGCATTTTTCTGCTTGCTTAAAACACATTTCTGCTTCAACTACAAATCTTAATTCTTACTTTGTGTCTGTTTCACTTTTCTTTTCTAAACCTTCAAGCCTCTTCTCCGAGGCCTTAGGTCAAGCCCTGCATCCATCTCTATCTCTGAGCCTTGGGAGCTCCCTGTGCCTGCATTTCCTGCTGAGCTCCCATCCCTCCATCCCATGGGAATGGGAGCTGAGGTGGGTGTGTGAGGGTTCCCTGCTCTGGGAGCAGGAGGAGCAGGGCATTCCCCAGGCTCTGCCAGCACAGCTGCTGCTGGAGCCAAGAGCAGGGAATTGGGCTGAGTTTCTAAAATATGAAATCTGGAAAGCCCAGGCCCCAGCTGTGGAACTGGGATGGGACAGGAATGTCTTGGGAATCAGAGCCCCAGCAGCTCCTTGGATGCATTCTGGTGTGTGTGAGGTGGTGATGCCTGGAGAGGCGGCTGCTCCCTGACCCTGACCCCGAGCTGGGCTCCTCTGTGGCTCCTGCTGTTGCCCCTGACTGCTCCTGCCTTTCCAGGATCACCAGGTCCGGCCTCCTCTTCGATCCTGTGCTTCCCGACGGTATCACCAAGCTGAAACTCTCCAGCATCTCCTACTTGGGCAACAGGCTGGAGGTCACCATCACCAGCGAGGAGATGAGGATGGCAGTGACTGAGGCCTCCTGGGACCCTCCAGCTCCTCCCCTGGAAGTTGTGCTGGAGTCGGGACAGCGCTTTCCCCTGTGGGAGGGTACGGCAGCACTGCCTGCACCTGCTCCCTGAAATAACCTGGGGAGAAACCATCCCCATCCCTCACACAAAGCTCTTCTGTTGCAGGGCAGAGTGTCTCCTTCCCCACAGCGCCTGGATGGATCCAGAGGTCGCCCAGCAGCACCCCCTGAGCCCTGCCTGATCCAGGAGCTGCCCTCTGGAGCAGCGGATCCGGGATGTTGGTGCAGGGGGTGGAAAGGGGGTGCCAGGCTGTGCCAGGAGCCCTTTGCCCCCCCAGGGCTGTGTGTGCCACCTGCCCCTGTGTGCCACCTGTCCCTGTGGCCCCAGGGGTCAGGGGCTGGAGCTGTCACCGCGTCTGAGCCCCCCACTCCCCTCCACACATCTCTTACTCAGCACAGGAGAGGAAACCAAGCCTGAAAACGTCCCTTTCAAATGTGTTTGCTGAACACCCAGGAGCTGTTTATGCTCTCAGCATGTTTGTGTTTGTAAGGAAGCCCATTCCTGACTCCAGGATCCTGACTCCAGCTCCTCCAGCTGCTCCTTGCTTTCCCCATGTGTTGCTCTGTGGGCTCAAAGGGCTGTGCAGGCTCAGCCAGTGCTGTTGCACCAGATGAACGATGTTTTGGCACTAAGTATTACTCCAAAATATGCAGCAGAAAGCCTTTTAACCCCGTGTGGGCAGCACACAGCTGCACTCCTGTTATTTGGTGTGTAACATCCCTCACATGCTTTTAAACCCTTATCTACGTTATTCCCTCTCTTTTCAAGCACTTGTAGAGTTAAATCCTTTTTCATTTGGCATCTGAAGGGCTGCAGGAAGCCTGGACACCAGAGATCTGCGGCGTTATCCTGTCCGAGGGAGGCAAGGGCAGCCTGAGCACAGAGCTGCTGTGGTTTTGCCCTGGCACACGGTGTTTGGTGTCCCAGGAATCCCGAGGAATTCCCGTGCCTGCCCAGGGCGGGCTCGGTGCTCCCAGCCCCTGGCTCTTGGCTGCACATCCTCCTCCTCTCTCCATCCTCCCTGTCCCATCCTGGGTGGGATTCAGGGAATGTCGGGGGCGTTCCCAGCCCCGAGGGCTTTGTCCCGGCCAGGCCAACCCCAGGAATCTCGGCCCGGTTTATAAAAAGCCCCGCGGCTGCTCCGTGCCCCGAGGCATCTGGGAATGCTCAGGGCTGGAGCAGGGACGTTCCCGCTGCCCTGTAATTACTCGGGTCCTGCTCCAGCCTCATCAGAGCCGCCAGCCCCTAAGTAGAGCCAGCCCCTAATTAGCGGCAGCTCTTGGCACGACAAAGGGACCGTGCTGTCCCCAGCCCTGTGCACTGCACCGGGGTTGGGATTTGGATGGGGCTGGGATGCGGCCCCGCTGGAGCCAGGGCTAGTCGGCACTAAAAGGGGATTCAGCCTCCAAAAAGGGGTCCCTTATCCCAAAATGAGCTGTCTCCAGCCCAGGCACGGAGAGCAGGGAGCACTGGGGGCGCTTCCCGACCCCCCCCTGTCCTGGCTGGGGGTGTCAGTGTCGCTGCAATGGGTTTGCAGGTCTCAGCTCCGTTTGGGGTGGGGAGGGGACACCCATTTGGGAAGGGGACACGCCGTTTGCTTCATCCTGCCCCCACGAGACCCAGGAGCGTCTCTGCTTCCTCCCCTCCTCAGTCCTGGGGCCAAAGGTGGCCCTAAAGGCTGTGGGAACAATGGTGTCGACTGGCTGCCAGGAGCCCCATCAGAGCCAAAAATCCCAATTTATGTTTTCCCTTTGGCACCCCCCTGCCCCTTCCCACATGCAGAAACCCGCGCTGTGTGAAGCGTTTAATGATTTAAATAGCAACAACAGAAACTGGGGCTCCACACGGGATAACGGG
This sequence comes from Melozone crissalis, assembly GCF_028551555.1. Lineage (NCBI taxonomy): Eukaryota > Metazoa > Chordata > Aves > Passeriformes > Passerellidae > Melozone > Melozone crissalis. The sequence goes on along the minus strand of NW_026535796.1, from coordinate 3,758,851 downwards.
AGGTAAAAAATCCCACAGGATAAACAAAAATAACGGGGCTTGGGGGGTGGGGGGTGGCAGACAGGGACGGTGGCCTTTTGGGAGCAGAGGAGGTGCCACCACCCGGGGTCACTGGTCCTCGTCGTCGCTGCCGCTGAGCTGGTAGGTGAAGAAGCCCACGGAGTCCTGGGCCAGCTTGGAGAGGTGGATGACGCCGGTGACAATGAGGGCCCCGAGCAGCAGGGGCAGCACCACGCTGCCCGCCGTGGCCAGCGCGTTGTAGCACCGCGCCTTGGAGCTGAAGTGACGAGCGGCTTCCACGTCCCCGGACACCTTCCTGTCCCGAGCCTGCAGCAGCCGAGGAGAGAGCCTTCCCTCAGACCCTCCCCTCAGCCCTTTCCAAAGCCCCTTCCTTCAGCCCCTTCCCTCAGCCCCTTCCCTCAGCCTCTTCCTTCAGCCCCTTTGGAGAGATCCTTCCCACAGCCCCTTCCCTCAGCCCTTTCCAAAGCCCCCTTCCCTCAGCCCCTTCCCACAGCTCCTTCCCTTAGCTCCTTTCCAAAGACCCTCTCCTCAGCTGCTTTGGAGAACCTTCCCACAGCCCTTTTCAAAGCCCCTCCCCTCATCCCCTTCCTTGAGCCCCTTTGGAGAGCCCCTTCCCACAGCCCTTTCCCTCATCCCCTTCCCAAGGCCCCCTCTTGCAGCTCTTTCCCTCAGCCATTCCTGCTCCAGGGCTTTGTTCCCCTTGCAACCATCCATCCATCCATCCATCCATCCATCCATCCATCCACCCATCCACCCATCCATCCATCCATCCATCCATCCATCCATCCATCCATCCATCCCAGGCTGCTCCTGCTCCCCTCCAGCTCTGCATCCTTTCCCACTTGTTTTTTTCCTCCCTGCTTCATCCAGAGCCTCTCTGACCACAGTCCCTGCCTGTCCCCATTTTTCTGTCCCAGTCTAGCCCTGCTGGAACTGCAATTCTCTCTCCTGTTTTCCCTCCTGCTACCTCCAGAGCCTCTCTGACCCCAGTCCCTGCTTGTCCCCATTTTTCCCCAGCTGCTCCTGCCGGGGGGGTGCTGGTGAAATCCCGCCCCCCATGGCATTTTTTAGGATCACACAGCTGCTCCTCGGGCGCTGGGCAGGGGGCTGCGGTTATTCCAGCCTCCGGAATCGGTGGCAGGAAGAGCAGGGAGGATTCACCAGCGGCAGGTGCCACCGCCTGTGGAGAGCTGGGATCTGCCCGCCCCAGCCCCTCCGGGACTTTTCCCGAGCGCTCGCTGCCTCCTTGGGCATCCCTCCCGTCCCTCCCGAGCCCCGAGCGCTCTGGGGCCGTACCTTGACGGCGAAGGCGAGCGCCACGAAGCCGAGGCAGCAGAAGTTCATGTAGAGGGTGTTGAAGATGGCCCAGAGCAGGTGGTCGCGGGGCGCCTGGGGGGCGGCGGGGGGCGACCCCCGCTTGGGGCGCGGCCGCTCCTCCCGCGGGTACGAGGTGTCCATGGTGGCACGGAGAGGGACCCCGCGGCTCCGGCGGCAGCGCCCCTTTTATATCCCTGCTCCGCTAAATATAAACTCGGGAAATTACAGCCCTGAGGGATGCGGTTGTCCCGCAGGGATGGCGAGCCCAGCCTTCCTCCCGGGATGAGGAGCGCTGCGAGGCGGAGCCCCGGCTGGCACAGGCACCTCCAAACCCCGCTCCAGGTGAGCTGGGCAGGGCTGACCCCCCTCGGCAGCACCTTTGGGCGCTGGGATGGGTGGAGTGGGAAGCAAGTGTGGAAAAGTGGAAGAGCAGCACCCGCGGGGATCCCCGGCACCCGGGCTGCAGGGTGAGCGGGCAGGACACGCGGAGGGGCTTTGATTTCCTTTTCTTGCCATCTCCAACGTGGAAAACGCTTTTATTCTCTTGTGAAAATTTTAGAAGTTTAATAAAGGATAGTAGGAGATAAGGAGCAAAGATTACGGCTGGGCGTGTCTTGGTGCTCAGTTAAGAGCACCCTGTTATCTCCGGAGACGCTTCTTAAACACGTTTTTTTCTAATATCAGCCCGTTGTATATTTATAGACTCTGATGTACAGTAAACTTTTTTCTTAAACTAGTTTGCATATTTTAAGGATTGTTTACTATGACTCTTTTCTGGTTTTACTTTTTTAGAGTATGTGCATTTTTTGGTCGTGTTTTTTTTTTTTTTTTATTATTATTTTTAGTTTTGGTTTGGCCCACACTGTCTCTAGATGATGAGGGTTGATACTCGGTATATCTGTAAGCAGGAGTCTTTTTTTATTTGTTTATTGGATGTTATCTCATCTAAGCAGGCATTTTAACAGAAGCATGCTTATCTTAGCTGTTTTACTACTATGCCCAAGCTTAATTAACAGCAGAAATAAAAACTATATATTTATAACGGAGTTATACACTACACGTATAAAATGTGTGGTGTATAACTTTGTTATAACGCTACACATATAAAATCCATTTTAACATTTGCGAAAAGCCAATATTATAATACGTATCTATAACACCCCAGATGGGATTTGGGCTGCAAGCGCCCTGCTCCGCGGCGGGATGGAGGCAGGGATGGGAGCAGCAGGAGGAGGAAGAGGAGGAGGAGGAGGAGGAGGAGGCCGCAAGGATGCCCGAGGACTCTCTCTCCGCGATGTCCCGCGGTGGAGGAGGTGACAGTGAGGGGACAACTCCATCGGCGGCAGCGGTGACCCACAGGTGTGTCACAGGTGCCAGGGAGCGTGTGAGCGCAGCCAAGCGGGGGAGTGGGGGGCTGTCCCCTGTCCCCCACGCCCCAGCCTGGCCGCCCCGTCCCGTCCCGTCCCGCGGCCGTGCGGGGACAGCGGGGACAGCGGGGTCACTCCCTGCGCCCCCGCGCCTCGGGCGGGCGCATTTTGGAGGCAGGAGGAGGGGGCAGCACCCCGCGGGTGGGGCCGGCGCCGCTCAGGTGTGCCTGAATCGGGACATGAAGGTGGCGGCGATGATGATGAAGATGAGCCAGACGAGGGCCACCGCCACGGAGCAGACGATGTTGGCCACCCTGGCGCGGTGGCTGTGGCGCCGCGCACCCTCCAGGTCCCCCGACAGCTTGCAGTCACGGGCCTGGGGGGCAAGCGGGGGGCTCGGGGTGTGTGGGGCGCAGATTGGGGGGCCAAGCCCCCCGTGTGGCCGCGAGGTTGTGCTGGGAGCCTGGGGACGCGGGTGTCACCCGGTGCACGGGGCGAGGCCAGCGGGGGCTGGGGGCACACGGCTTTGGGGGTCCCGGGGTGGGGACAGTGTGGCTTTGGGGGTCCCGGGGTGGGGACACGGCTTTGGGGGTCCCGGGTTGGTTACAGTGTGGCTTTGGGGGTCCCAGGATGGGCACACGGCTTTGGGTGTCTTGGGGGGGAACACGGCTTTGGGGGTCCCATGGGGGGCACAGTGTGGCTTTGTGGGTCCCGGGGAGGGCTGGTATCGGGGATGGGAGACCAGACTGGGGGTTCGGGATGGGAGAGGGGATCCGGTGATGGGAGAGGGGTTTGGAGGGAGGTGGGCAGGGGGAGAGGAGCGGGGGTGTCAGGGAGGGCCGGGGGATCCCCGGGTGAGGGGAAGGTCCGGGCGGGGCTGGGTCGGGGCTCCGGAGTGGGGATGGAGCCGGGACACGTCGGGGTTCCCGTGCCGGGCTCGGCCGGGCCCGGGGAGCCCCGGGAGGGTCTGGCTGGGGTCGGTCTTGGTTGGGGTCCCGGGGCCGATCGGGGCTCGATCCGGGGCGGGTCTGGCGGGGGTCCCCGGCCCCTCCCTCACCTTGACGGAGCAGACGAGCGCGGGGAAGCCGCAGCAGCCCAGCCCGGCCAGCGCGCCCCACAGCAGCACATTGAACACCGACCAGAGCACGTAGTCCCGGGGCTGCGGCTCGGAGCGGGGCCCGGGGGCGGCCGCCCCCCAGCCGGAGGACTGCAGCGGGATGGACACGTCCGCCTGCCGGGGCTCCATGGCCGGGAATGAGCGCCGGGAACGGGAGCGGAGCTCGCTCAGGGCGGGGGACCGGCCCCGCACCGCCCCGCAGGGGGAGGAGGGGCACGGCCCGCTGGGACCCCCAGCCCACGCAGGCTGGGGGTGCAGGGCAGCCCTGGGGACCCTGGGGGGCTTAGAGAGGTTTGGGAGAGCCCTGAGGACTCCGAGGGGACTGGAGGGGATGTTTGAAATGATAAAAATTTAATTTTTTTTAATGCAACATTAATCATGATTTTGTTCGCCTGTGCCAAAGGGGAGGGGAAATCAAGTTTTTCTTCGAAAGATTCTGTTCATCCGGAGAGGGCCGTGATCTGAACACGCACAGATTGGGAGTTGCCATAAGAGCATTAGAGAACATTAGCGAATACTAGGGACCATTAGCGACCATTAACCAACATCGCCTCCCTGTCTGGGAAATGAATCCTTGAGAGAACCGAAAAATAGGGTTCGAAGGTGAAGGGATCAAGAACTGATAGGAGATCTAATACTAAGAATTGTAATTCTTAAGTGTCAGTGCAATTTCTAAGTGTAATTTAAGACGTCTGAACGGGAATTTCTTTGGCTTTTTGTCCGTGTAGACATGGGAAACACCATGTAAGGAACTATGCGTGGATGGGAATGTTTTCCATGGCCTGTCCTGGCCAGGACAAGGCAATGCCTCATTCTCTGTCACTGCAAGCGTCGTGCTGGAGAGTTTTTGTTCTCCTCCCGAGTTTGGGTGGCAGGTGGGCTGCGGGAGCTGTCCATGGCAGCCTGGGGTGGTCACAGGAGGGAGGGAGGAAGGCTTTGCCTGTGGCTGTTTTGGGATGTGAAAGGGTCAATTCTTTCCGTGTCGGCTTGTGTGGGGTTGCCCTTTAGATTTGTGCCGGAAACTGCTGATAAAAAACAGGGAGAAGGAGGAAATGGGGATCTTGGAGCAGTGGCCTTTGCTGGCCTGAGTTCCCATTGGCTGCGCTGGTTTTGGGCAGGCCGAGCCTGGGGCCGGGCAGGCAGCGGATTCCTTGTGCAGCAAGGAGCCCGTGTTTTCCGGGAAAAAAGCAGAGCAGAAAATGATTCACCGGAGGCTCCGTGCCAGCGATCCTGCAACAAATATCCGCTGTGTTTGTGAGTGGGATTTCTGACATCTTACGAGTGGCGTCTTGGCAGGAGCCCCGTGTTCGTGGGGAGAGGCAAAATCGCGCTTTTGTTCCCCTCCGTGCGGGGCCCCAGCCCCCGGGACCGGGCCCTGCCGAGGGCCAGGGGTGCCCAGGGCAAGGGGGAGCCAGGCCAGCTGCAGGGCCGGGGCTCTGCCACACGGGCTGGGCCAGGGCTGCCCACGTCGCCTCCGGGGCCACTCCGGGGCCGGGCAGGCAGGGACACGTGCGGCAGCCTCGAAGTGTGAGGATCCCGCCCTGCCAGCCAGTGACAGGGACAGGGACAGGGACAGGGAGGGACTCCTGGTGCTTGGTGCGGCTCCCTCTGGCCGCAGTTCGCTGCGCTGTGGGATGAGGAGGGAATCTGGAGCACAAAGGGAGGGAGCTGCGGGCTGGGATGAGCTGATAGCGAAAGCGAAGGCTGCGCATGGCAGCCGGGCGGGACACGGAATTCGTGCCCTGCTTGCTGCTGCGGGCACATGGGCGGCCGTGCCCAGGCAAACCGGGCTCCAGGCACGTGGGATGGGGGCAGTGAGCATCGCACAGAGGATCCCAGCTCCCCTGGCTGCAGGGGGAGATGGGCAATCCAGCCCTGGTGGGGTGATTGGGGATGGAGGTGCAGAACCCACCGGCCCTTCCCTCTGGGAGCCTCTCCAGCCCCGCTCAGTCCCATTCCAGCTCATCCTGCTCAAGCCCTTTGCATGTCCTGCCCCCCCAAAGCCAGCTTGCCCTCAGCTCTGCTTGCTGCCAGCCCCTCCTGAGGGCCGGTGAGGATGGGGGTGCTCCTGGTGACACCCAGCAGGGATCAGCTCCCACTCTCACCCTCGTGTGACCCTTCCAGGAGCTTCACTGCCCGTGCGGATGCAGGAGCCAGGTTCAGGGTGCCTGGGGTGTCCCCTGAGCAGTGTCTCCGTGATGGGGGACACTTCCCACCTCCCTCAGGTGTCACTGACACATTTTATGGAAATCCTTTCGCTAGGATTTTTCTCCTGAGAAGCCTCAGAAAAGAAATGTAAACAATAATTATCTGCTGCTGTGGAATGCGGCAGGTACATCTTTGATTGGTCTCACACGAACTGTTTCTACTTGATGACCAATCACAGGTCCAGCTGTGTTGTCTCTCTGGTCAGTCACAAGATTTTGCTATCATTCCTTTCCTCGATAGTCTTCTGATGTCTCCTTTCTCTTTCTTTGGTATAGCTTTAGTATATAACTTTTAAAAAATATAATACATAAAATAATAAATCAGCCTTCTGAAGCATGCAGTCAAGATTCTCATCTCTCGGGACCCTCAAACACCTCCTCCCCCAGGCCCATCCCACGGGCTGACCCCGTTTCTCATCCTGCCAAGCTGCTGCAGAGCAAACCCCAAACCACATCCTCAATGATACGAAACCGAGACACGGCAAAAGTAAAAGAAACTTTTATTTCAGAGAGCAAGGATTCTCTGAGCCAGGCGCTCCTCCTCAGCATTGTTTTGAGGCAGCTGGGGCTCCAAGCAGGCTGTGGCAGGGCTGGGGTGCTCAGCTGCTCTCGGGGGCGCCGTGTCCATCCCCAGGCAGCTCCAGCCACCACGAAAGCTCCGAGTGGGGAGGGACAGGGACAGGAGAGCAGCGGGCTCCGGGCGAGGCGGGATTGTCGTGGATTGTGGCTCCAGCCCCGGGAGGGAAGCACAGCCCGAGGGCAGGGAGGGCGGGCACTTAGCTGCGGCCGTACCCGTATCCCCCGTACGGGTGGTACGGGGGGTGGCGGGGGCTGAAGACCCCGGCTAAGGCCAGGGAGACGAAGACAATGACGAGGATGACGATGACGATGTTGATCACCAGGGCCGTGATGTTCAGGTACTTGGCCGTGGAGCCGTAGCTCAGGGCCCCGCTGTAGTCACCGAGCACTTTGCGGTCCCTGGACTGGGGACAGGCAGAGCAAAGTCAGGGGAGTGGGGTGCGGGGGTCCCGGGGGGCTCAGGGCTGTGGGAGAGGTGCTGGAGGCGCCAGACAGGGCTGAACCCTCCCAAAACACCGGGGGTACCCTGAGGTGCCCACTGCCCTCCCTGCCCCAAAACCCTGCAGAACTCGTAGCCGGGACTCCCTGGGGTCAGGGCTCCATGAAGGGGGGACTCTGTGGGGTCAGTGCTGGTCAGTGCTCCATAAAGGGGGGATTCTGTGGGGCCAGTGCTCCATGGAGAGGGGACTCTGTGGGATCAGTGCTCCACCATAAAGAGGGGACTCTGTGGGGTCAGGGCTCCATGAAGAGGGGACTTTGTGGGGTCCCTGGGGCACCCTTTGGTCTGGGGTTTGTGGGGTCCCTGGGGCACCCTCTCGTCTGGGGTTTGTGGGGTCCATGGGTCACCCTGGGACCGGGAGCTCAGTGAGGTCCATGGGGCATCCCGGGCTGGGGGCTCGGAGGGTGTCCCTGAGGTCCAGGGCTCGGAGGGTGTCCCTGATGTCCAGGACTCGGTGGCTGTCTCCCCGGGCTCCTCACCTTGACGGAGAAGACGAATGCCAGGAGGCCGAGGCAGCAGAAGTTGCCGTACAGGGTGGTGAACAGGGACCACACCAGGTGGTCCCGCGGCGGCGGCTGCTGCTCCTGCTGCCGCGTCTCCTCCACCACCACCGTGGTGCTGCGGGGCATCTCCTCCATGCTCACGTCGGTCGGCAGCACCTCGTAGGGCGGAAGCGGCGACTGCATGCCTGGGGCTGGGGCACAGCTGTGGTGGCACCTGCGAACGCGTGCGGCTCCGGGAGGTGGAGGCGCCGCGGGGCGGGCGCAGAGCCGCGGTTTCGTTTCCTCGAGATTTGGGACGGAGCGGGAACAGACCGCCCCTCCGGACGCCCTGTGAGGCACGGGAGCCTCCTCCTCGGCGCCGGGGAAACCCCGGGCCCCTCTCCTCGTTCCTTGCCTAATCCTCCTCTTTACTAATTTCCCAGTTTCTTTTGTTGCCCCTTTATTGCCAGCTTCCTTCCTTAGCTCCACCTTTACCTGTTCTTTGCCCCCTTTTTGCTTCACCGTTTTCTTTCCCTTTTCTTTCTTTAGCCCCTTGTTTCCCCTCCCTTTCCTTGTCACCTTTTTCACCTTTTTTGCCCCCTGTTCTCCCTTCATCCTTTATTCCATTCTTTCCTTTTTTTTTTTTTTTTTTTTTTGGCCACCTGTGTTGTCCCTTTCTTCCCTTTTCCCGTTTTGTCCTTTCTTTGCTTGCTTCTTTCTTTCCCCTTTCCTTTTTTCCTCACTTTTCCCCCTGCCTTCGCCCTCCTCATTTCCCCCTTTTTTTTCCCTTGGCTCCTTCATTATCCCCTTTTTCTTTCCCCTTCTTTCTCTGTCCCTAATCCCTGTGAAATCCCCAAATCCTGCAGAGCCCCAAGCCCACCTCCATCCCCCAAAAACACAGGGTTAAAGCCAGGGGCTGCCACTTTTTGGGGTTGCCATTTGGGATCCCCGGAAAGCTCGGGCTGCACACCTTAAAGGAATCCCCCTCTCAGGCTTCGGGGTGTGCTTGGACCGTGTTAATGCACCGGAATCCGCAGGATCCGCGGTCCTGGAACCTTTTCCTGGCAACTCCGGGAGTGTTTCTGATTAAATAAACCGAACGAGCGTGGCCCCGCCCTGGAAATTGGGATTTGGTTTCTGGGAATCTCAGCCCAGGGCATTGGTGCCCTCTAGTTTCCCCCGCCGTGAGGGTGTTTCTTCCTTTAATGACGAATTTCTCCCGTGCTTTCACCCCTACCCTGAGCCGCAGCAGGGCGGGGACGCTGCCTCAACCTGTGGGATGGCGAGGGAAAAGTCCCGTTATTTTCCAGCCCTGAGCGGCAGGGGGAAGAACCAGCCCGCAGATCGGGGCACCGAGCTGTGGCCGGGATGAGCAGAGGGCGCAGAGCCGTGACCCCGGGGGATCCGGCTGGGGCGATCCTGGGGATCCAGCTCCCATGGGACTCGCAGCGAGTGGGAGTTGGGGGTCGCACCCCTCAAGGGACCCCCGCACCTAGCGGGGGATGCTCCCAGGGATGTCCGCACTCATCTTGCTGGGACGATCCCGGAATGCCAACCCTGATCCCGGGATGCCCGCCCTCATCTTCCCGGGACGATCCCGGTGCGGTCCGCGCCTGCGGGTAGCGCCCCCCTGCGGACCGGCCCGGGAGCTGCAGCCCCCGCCGCTGACGGCCGGGAACGTACCATCCGCGCCGCCGGGGGGGAGCGGTCGTGGGGCGACCCGGCCGAGACCCGCGTGACTAATCGCGCCGAGCCCTCCGTCCTCGGCACGGATACCCCGTTCGGTTCCACCTCGCCGCCGCCCCGCTCTCCCGCCGAGCAGGGCCAGGGACAGCCCCGGGGGCTCGGTTTTCCCCCGCGCCCCTCATGGTCGCGTCCGCGGCGCCCCGCGGGGCTGCCGGACCGTTGGCGTGGAGACGCGCGGCGCCTCCGCAGGCCCCGCCCTCGCGGTGCGCCCATTGGCGGAGAGCCCGCGGCGGGCGCGCGGCGATTGGCCGGCGGGGCCGTCGCTCCTGGTCGGGGGCGTGGCCGCGCGCAGCGCCGGCTCATTCATTCCCCCCGCGGGCGCGGCGCGGGGGGGGCGATGCACCGGCGGGCCCGGGGCCGCCGAGCCCCGCACCGAGCCCCGGCCCCACGAGCCGCAGCCGCCCCGTGGCCGGCCCGGAGCGCGCGGGCTGGACGGGCGGGGGGCCCCATGGGCCGGGGTTAGCCCGGCGGTGGTGGTGGTGGCGGCGGCGGCGGCGGGGGCGATGCGGGCGGCAGGATGCCGCGGCTCCCGGTGAAGAAGCTCCGGAAGCAGCTGAAGCTGCTGCTGCTGCTGGCGCTGCTCACCTCGGCCGCCTGGTTCACCTACCTGCACATCAGCCTGGTCCGCCAGGGCCGCGCCCTGCGCCTCCCCTTCGCCTACGGCAAAGGTAACCGGGGCGGGCGGGTCCCCGGCAGCCCTCGGAGCGGGGCCTCGGGGGGCTTTGGGGGTCCCCAAAGGATGGTGGGTCTCCCCCGCCACTCCGCGCTACCGGAGCATCTGGGGTTTGAGGGTCCCCAGGGAGCGCCAGGGCTCCCCCCGCACTGTGCTCTCAGAGCACCTGGGGTTCGGGGGTCCCCGAGGGGTTTGGGGGTCCCCCTGCCACGCTGGGGACCCGGAGCACCCTCCCTTTCCAGCGCTGTGTTTCTGTCCCGCGTCACCCGAGCGGGTTTGGGGCGAGCGGGACCCCTCCGTGGGCTCCGCGCCCCGGCGTTGGCCCTTCGGGATGAGGGGAACACCCAGGAGGGTCCCCAAACCGGCCGGGACATTCATTGTCCCCCCTCGAGCCGCTCCGTCCTCATTTTTCCACCCGCTGCCTTGGCTGAGATGACAAAGAGGCCATTTATAGGCGCTCGCCCTGCTGGAAGGGACAATCTCTGCTCTCCCATCCCTTCCCAGCGTTCCCATCCTTTCCCAACCCTCCCCATCCCATCCCAGCACTTTCTCAGCCTGTACTTCTCTACCGTAAAAATACCCAAAATTCCATTTTTCTGCCCCCCTCCCTTGGGTAGCCGCCGGGTTGGATTCCGGGATGGATTTCGGGATGCTCCGGAGGGACAGGTGCCCCGAGGCTCGCTCCGTTTTTCCCGGTTTTCCCGGGCCAGCTGTCCCTGGGCAGCCCGGGGGGACACGAAGCCACTCGCGATATTTGCCGGGTGAAACTTGAGCTCGCCGGGACCGACCTCGCCTATAAAATGCGTCCTAAAAAACGCCAAGGGGCCGGGATGTGTTGGGAGGAAAAGCCTTTCCCGAGGGGGTCCCAGCGGTCCCGGGGGTTGGCGAAGCCTCCCGGCTGGAAACCCCAAAGTTTCCGAGCGGAGCAGCAGCAGCAGCATGAGCCTGCAAAATTTTGGGCCTCGCGGTGAAATCGGGATAATGGGAATGAGCGAGGCAGGAAATGAGGCTGGGAGGGAGGGGAGGGCACCGGGGCTGCCGCTTCCCTGCGGGATCCTCCGTGCCCGGGGGCTTTTCCCGGTGTTCCCGGGGGCTTTTCCATGTATTCCCACCCCCATCCCCAGGCGCTTCCCCCCGGCCCCGCCGCTGTTCGGGATGGCCGTGTCTGGGTGGCCTGTGGCCAGACCCTGGCTTGGGATCGCTGTCCCCATGCTGGGAACACCATGGATGGGATCCCCGCGGGTGTTGGGGGGCGAGCCGTGGTTTTCCTGCGGGGAGGATGCTCAGGGATGTCCCCAGGTGCCCATCCCTGCTGTCCCTGCATCCCGGCTGGCTCCTCGGGATGCTCCAGAGGTTTTGCTGTGGAAAGGAGGGGGTGCAATGGCTGCAAAGTGGGAGTGAGGGGAGCTGGGCTTTGGTGGAGAACGGGGTCTCTGGGAGGTGGGGAAACAGATGGGAAAGTACATTGGGAGGGGAAAATGTTGCCCTTTGCCATGGGGAGGGCACCTTCCTTGGCTGTGGAGAGGTGGGGGATTCTCCAGGGAAAGCTGGATACAGCTGGGATGCTCCTTGGATTTTCCAGTGGGCTCCTAAAACCCGGGTGAAGGTGTGGGAGAGGCAGAGTTTAGGTCCCACTCGGCCTTTTTGGATTTGGGAAGGGGTTGGATGGAGGTTGGGGAAGGGTTTGACCATGCACAGGTGGACCTCATCCTGCTGCTGCCAGACTGGGAGAGGCAGGGAATGTTTTAGGTGGAAAAACATGGAATGGAGGGAAAAAAAACCAAACAAAACAAGCAAAAAAATCCCAAATAGGTCATAGGAAATAAACCATATTAAGGAAAAAACTTGTCGCAAGGGTCTGGGGGAAGAGCATCACCCCAAAGGAGTTTGGAGATGACTTTTGGATTTGGCCACCATGAGCCAGGACCTGTCTGTCTGTGCCAGGGGTGCTGCCTGGTTAATTAACAAGGAAAAAGGTTAATTACTCATTAAGCAGGATGTCAGTGAGCAGCTGGAGGCTGCAGGTGCAGGGCATGAGGATTTTAGGCAGTTTCTGGGGGGTGTGAAGTGGGGAACACCCAGCCAGGTGGGGTTGGGAGGATGATCCCAGTGGGATTATCCCAGGGCTCCCATGTCCCAGCCATTGGTGACACCTGGAGCATCCAGGGGCTGGGCTGGAAGCTGGGATGGTCCCTGATAAAACATCCCCCCCTTTTCCTCATCTTCTCCAAGCAGATAATTACCCTTCTCTGGCTAATTGAGCACAGGATTCCTCAGTGGAAATAATGAGGCCATTTCCAGCTCTCCCGGCTGGAAACCCGCTGAGGCAATGGGGTGGAAACGGGGGATGTGCCAGGTGGGGAAAGGATGGAAAAGGAAAAAAGAACTGGGGAAAAAGGCAATAAAGCCCTGAAATGGCTGGCACAGGGGGTGTGGGGTTTGCTGGGGTTTAGCCTGGAGTGAGGTTTTGTGGGATTGGGGGAGCACAGGATGGGCGCTCAGGGGGTCTAAAGCCAGGTCAGGGATGGAGTGGGGCTCTCTCTGCCTGCTGGACGTGGCATGGCCTGGGTCACCCCTCTGCCATGCTCCAGAGGGCTCCCAAACCCCCTGATCCCGAGGCAGCGGTGGGATGGATGCTCTGTGTCCTGTCCTTGGCTCTCCTCCCCCCAGGGACCCGTTTTTGGGGAGAGGGTTTGGGGTAATGTGTCCCTCTGGGATCCATCTCTGCAGATCCTTTGATTTTAATTGGGAGCCTGGAATGCTCCTGTGGGGCTCATCCTTTTTGTCAGGGATGCCAGGAGCAGGTAGGGAAGGGGATGAGAGAGCCCTTTGAAGATGAAGGGCAGCGGGATTTGGGACTGGGCTGGGAGCTGCTCTTTCTTCTGCTGGCGTCACCCCAGTCTCCCATCCCTGCTGGGAAAGGCTGGTTTGGGTGTCACTGGGGTCCTTTTTCCACATGGGAATCCCTTCCTGGACAGCCTCAGGCTCCATGCCCTGCTCCTCTGGGGTGCCCAATGGGAATACTTTGGCACCTGCCTGTTTTGGGTTTTTCAGAATCAAAAATGTGGCTCTTCAGAGGCACAAGTGGCACCCCAGGGTGGCACTGTCCCCAGCCTGGCTGTGACCCAGCCCCTTGGCTCCTGGAGTGTCCCCAAAACCGTCCCTTGGAGCCAGGGTAGGTGAGGGGTGGCTTTTCCCAAGCACCAGGAGCTCTTTGTGTTGGTGTTTGGGATCTGCCCTGGATCTCCCCTCCATCCCTTCCCCGTGCCTGCAGCTGGGGCTCTCCAGAGCTGCTCCTTGGGGTGTCAGTGGCCTTGGCACTGGAAGGACACAGGAATTCTGGCTGGATGAGGAGCCAGCTGCTGCAAGAGGCTGGGAAGCTGGAATCGGGGTGGTGACCCCACAGGCAACGTGGAGCTCAGAGGCTGGAATGCTTCTGGGGTGAAATGCACCCTAAAATTCCCAGCATTTCACCGTGACCTCCTCCAGAGGCTGCATCCCAGGAAGCCAAATCCTTGTGCTGGGGGCTGTGAGTTGAGCATCATCCCTGTTGGGATGGAGCAGGGTCCTGTGGGAGCTGATCCAGCTCTCCCTGGGGCAGAGGGGCACTGGATGCACAGCCAGGGAGTCTGGGAGCTGCCCAATCCTGGGAGGGATGTGAGATGCTGATGATGAGCGTGGAAGTGTCGGAGCTGCCTCTCCTGGTGGGTGTTTGTCAGCTGGAGTGGTCTCATGGCAGCTCCATCAGCAGCCAGAGCGATTCCATCGATTTCCACGGCTCCAGCTGAGAGCGCTGCCGCCGAGTGGGAAAACAGCAGCCCAGGAATGGGGGAGGCAGCAGAGATCCCCCCTGGCTGCTCCAGCTCCCTCTGCACGGCTGTGACAGGTGCCAGCAGTGCTCAGGAGTGTCCAGGGTGGTCACAAACCCCATTCCCCTCATCCCCATTGGTGTCACCGGCTGTCACCCAGCCCGTGCCACCACCCTCTGTCAGGGATTTCTGTCCCATGTTTCTGTGGCACTGACAGGGGGATTTGTGGCGTTGATTCCTTTAGCGCTAATTATAATTACTCAACACCTCGTTAGGAGGCTCCTGCAGGGATGCTCCTGCTCCGAGGGGGGAAATTTTGGGAATGGAACCTCTGGGTTTGAGGAAGGCACCGCCACCACCTCTGCTGCCACCACCTCTGCTGCAGCTGTGTCGGGGTTTAGATGTCACCTCCCCCCCTCCACGTCGCAGGGCTTGGAAAAGGGCCAGGAGAAACCCCGGCCTGGAAGAAAGGGGCTGTGTTTGGAGCTGGGGAGGAGGAGGAGGGAGGTGGGATGTGAAAGGCTCTCTGTGCTCCCCAGCGGAGTTCCAGGGCCGGGATAACGGGACACGCTTCTCCCATGGGAGGCATCGCTCCGTGCCCTGCCTGGGTCCCTGGTATCCGTGGCCTCCTCCCCAGGATGAGGATCCTGGCTCCCTGTCTGGAGGCTGCTGTGACTCAGAGCTGCTTTGTGCCATGGTTTGTGCTTCCTGCCCGCTCCTCCCTGCTCCCAAAGCATCGGCGTCGCTCCAGAGAAGAGCTTTTAGTGCTTCCCTCCCTTCCCTGAGCATCCCCAGCCCACAGCTTGTCCTCAGAGCTTCCCCTGTCCCTGTCCTGCCCTCTCTGGTCCTTGAGGGAGCCTGGCTGAGGGAATGGACACAGCAGAGCTGCTCTGCATCCTGCTGGGATGCTGGGAGGAGCTGGAATCCTTCTTCCTCCTCTTCTTCTTTCTCCTGCCTCTGAGCTGCTCCTCCCGCAAGGCTGTGGTTGGGACCAAAGGAGCTCAGGATTTTTGGGAGCAGTGATGCTCCTTGGCACCAGGCACTGCCCATCCCCACCCCTTATCCCCATGGCACTGGTTCCCAGGTCCCCAGAGCCTGACCAGAAGCCACTTTCCAATATTTAAACTGCCAGGGAAGCCCAGAAGCCTTTCCTGGAGCGTTGCTGGTGCTTTTGCTCCTCCCTGGATGTGGGAGCCCTTCGGAAGGGATGGGAGCAAGCAGGGGGCTCGTGGCTCTGGGTTCTGAGAGCTCCATGGATGAGCTTGGATTAACTCCTGGTTTTTACCCAATTTATATCAAATAATCCCCCTCCAGTTCACAGTCCTGACATGGAGGAGAGTGAAGCAGGGTGGGACCATCCAGCCATCCCAGGGAGGCTGCTGGCTCAGGTTGCCATCCAGGGAATTCTGTCCGTGGCAAATCCCACAGGATCCCACGGGAGGCAGGTTTATCTCCTCCAGGGCTGGGAGAGACTCCCTGAGCGGGTACCACAGAGCCACTCCCAGCCCTGGGCAGGTCCCCTTGGGGCGCTGAGCTCCTCCTGGCCGTGATGGATGCTCGGATCAGAGCGCTGGGAATGTGGGATTGCCGCTGTCCGTGTGTGCCGCTGCTCCCATCACCCTCCTGCCCAGGGAAGAGGGATGGATGGCTGCAGGAATGGGGCTGGGAGAGGGGAGGGAGCAGCCTGGGGAGCTGCCAGGAGCCAGCTGGGGCTGCCAGGGGCTGAAGAATGGCCGGGAGCAGAAGAAGGGGCTTTAGAGCTTAATTTCCTGTCCCTGCCGTGGGGATGGGATTTGTGCTGCCATCTCCAAGGAGACGCCGGCAGCGCGGCCGCTGGAATACCAATGGGGTGGGAGGCGTGGGGCGGGGGGCTCCGGGCACCCCCAGCCCCTCCCTGGCCTGGCAGTCACTGAGGCTGCTCCATTCCGGGAATGGGAGTCCCCAGGACCGGCTGGGGGTGGGAAGGAGGGTGTGGAGGCACAGGGACATCATTCCATACCCTTGGAAGTGGGTCTGTGACCCCTTTCCTGCAATTCCCATGGTGGGGGTCGCTGCTCAGCACACCTGGGGCTCCCCCTCATTGCTGGTTTTTGGGGAGCCTCGGGTGTTTGTGGAGGTGGTTCTTGGACACCCACCTCTCCAAGCATTGCCTTGAGCTTCCCTTGACTCTGGGTTGAAGTGTGGATCCCCCTGGGTTTTGGGGTGGGTGGCACAAAAAGAGGATGTCCCCCCCAAAGTAACGTTTTCCAGGTCTGCACCGTTGTTTTGGGGGAAGTGGGGGTAGTTTAAAATTCCCTGCCCAAGGAAAAGGAGCTACAGAGGGGACTCAAAAGTTGGGGATAATTAACTCAGCACATTAATGAACCTGATGGGTCTGGGAGCAAGGTTTTGATGTGAGTGTGATTTTTGAAGAGGGACATGGTTTGAGGGGATGGTGTCTGGGGGGTTTGGGGCTGGCGTGCTGTTGGTAGAGCTGTGGGATGCTTTGGGAGAGCTGGGATTGGAGGGGCAGGAAGCAGGGATGCATCCCTGAGCATGGAAGGGGAGCAAGACCCCAGCAGCTCATCCCAGTACCTCTTATGTAAAGGGCTGGGAGCTGTGGGGGGTGTAATTAAACCTGCTGCTGATGAGCTGCTGCAAAGCTGCTTAGTGCAGATGGAATGAGGGGAATTGCAGCCAGGGCCCCCTTTCCATGTCCCTGTACCCAATGCCAGGGACACGAGTGTCCCCAGGAGAGGTGCAGGCTGTGGTGTGACCCCCTGTGCTCCCTGGCAGATGCAGAGAGGCCGGGGGAGGTGACGGATCCCGGGAGGCGGCCGGCGGCCCCGGCGCGGCGCAGGAAGGCCGAGGATTCCAGCGAGAGCCGCGAGGAAGATCCCATGGTAACGGGGCAGAAGGGGTGGGGAGGTCACGGGGGGCACAGTGCTCCAGGTCTCGTCCAGCTGAGGGGATCCAAGGGTTTGGGGGTGCATCAGAACCTCTGGCTCTGCCCAGCAGCCCTCACAGTGGATGAACCCTCTAATGTCCCATTGAAACGGGGCGGGATATCCCCCCCATATCCGACACTGTGCTCCATGTGCCCTGTCACGGCTTCCCCGGGCAGGGCCCAGCTTCATCTGCTCTGCAATTCCTGCTGTTCTGGGCAGAGCCACCTGCTCTTGTGTGTTCTGCTCTGTCCTGGACTGGAGAGCCACTACACCCCAGGTGCAGCCTCCAAGCATGAGGCACTTGGAATTGTAGCCATGGGACACCCTGCTGTCCCTGTCCAGCAGGTCACCAAGGCCCTGCTGAAGGCCCTGTTGTCCCTGTCCAACCTGTTGTCACCAAGAGGCCTCCTAGCAGGGCAGCCAGGTGGGATGGAGGAAGGGGGAAGCCACAGGGTATTCCCTGCCCTATCCCAACTCCTCAGAAATAAGGGACAGATGGACAAAGGGGGAACCTCAGGTGCCCAGAGGAGGCACAGGCTGGTGCTGGGTCAAGATAGAGGGCACAGCAGGAATTGCATCCTGGCTCTTCCTGGGAGGAGGGAGAAGCCTTCCACTGAGCCTGGCACAAAACCCTCCCTCCTTGTGAGGTCTTCCAAGGGCACTGCTCCCTCCTCCGGGGCTCTAATGAGTTTGTTTAGGCAGTTTGCTAATTATCTCCCTGGCACTGTGCATCCAAATGGGCTGTGCTGTGGTGACAGAGGGGGATGATGCTCTGGGGAAGCTGAGGAAGAGGGGAATGCTCTGGAGGGGCCCCAGAAGCACCTGGCTCTTCCTTGTCACCCATCAGTGATCTGGAGGCAGGTAAATGCTCACTTAATCTCTAAATTATGAGATACAAGCAATGGGATTAACCTAATCCCCTTTAAAGGAAGAGGGGGAGTGCAGAGGCATCCTGCTCCCTCTGTGCTTTTAGAGGGAGAGAGCCCAAAATCCCAGCAGCCCCCAAGACTGGCCAAACGTTTTGGATGAACAGAAAACTCACTGTTTTGGAGCAGTTTTGGCAGAGGAAGGGAAACAAGTTTAGCTGGAACATTTTGAAACTGCTGCCTGGGACACCTTGCCAATATTTTTGTGCCACCTCCTGTTTTCCTTTGCCCTGAGCCGTGAAATCTTTTGCCTTGGTTAGGCAAGGCTCAAAATGAGGTGTTTAGATTGTGGAATCCTGGAATGGTTTGGGTTGGAAGGGATCTTAGAGCCCATCCATTCCCAGGGGCATGGACACCTTCTGCTAGCCCAGGTTGCTCCAAGCCCTATCCAACCTGGCCTTAAGCTTTTCCAGGGATGGGGCAGCCACAGCTTCTCTGGGCAGCCACGGGTGCACAGAGCCATCCCACAAGCACAGGCCGTGCTGGCCCTGGTCACCCATCCCTTGTGTCCCTCTGTGCCTCCCCAGAGTGAAGGGCAGGACGGGGATGCCTGGTTTTCCAGAAGCCAGCAGCGTTCCAGCCGCGCCAGTGCCCACCCCAAGCTCAACCTGACCAAGCAGGCCTTGCCCTGGAACGAGCAGGTGGGTGTGGGCAGCAGCCTGGGAGGGCATGGAGGAGGAGCAGGAGCCCCACTGAGCCCCCTCTCCTCTCCCACAGTACAAAGGGAAGGCAAACCTGCACGTCTTCGAGGACTGGTGTGGCGGGGCCGTGAGGCACCTGAGGAAGAACCTCCACTTCCCACTCTTCCCCCACGTGAGTCCCGGGATAGGAACTGGTGGGAGGGTCCACACATCCCTCCCTGGGTGCCCCCTGCTCCTCCTCAGGACCTTTACTTGCAGGGCTTGGCTTGGGGAAGTGATTCCCAACTGGAGGAGATGGGACCCCCTCTGTGGGTGTGGGAGGCTGGGGTACCATGGAGGAGGTGATCCATGGAGGAGGTGATCCATGCCTGTTTCCTCGGCAGACCCGCACCACAGTGAAGAAGCTGGCTGTGTCTCCCAAGTGGAAGAACTATGGGCTGAGGATTTTTGGCTACATCCATCCCTTCAAGGATGGTGAGTGACGGAGTGTGGCTTTTCCCCCATGCAGCAATGTGGAGATGCTGTGTCCTTCCGCTTCCTGGCCACAGGAGCACAGAAAGGCTCTTGGAGATGGGCCCCAAATCCTGGCTCCTGGGCAGGGGAGTCCTTCCGGAGCAAAGCCCCTTTTCCTGTGGCTTTGAAGGGAGGCAAAGCCCTGATCCCATCCAGGGCAGAGCCATGACGTGAGGTCTGGGGTGGTCCCATCCCTGTTCCCCATCTCACCACGAGGCAATAGGATCAATCCCACACCACCAGGGTCCCTGTGTCCCTCGTGGTGACCCTCTCCGTGGCTCTCTGCAGGGGATTTCCAGTTTTCTGTGGCTTCAGATGACAACTCAGAGTTCTGGCTCAGCTCCGATGACAGTCCCTCCAATTCCCGACTGGCTGCATTTGTGGGCAAGGTATGGCACCACCTCTGCCTTTCCCTGCTCCAGAGGGAGGGATCCATGTGTGCCTGTGCTGGGGACAGCTCTCCTGCCTCTCTGCTCCTTTGGGAATGCCAGGCTGTTTCTGCCTGCTCCCCTCCCTGGCCAGGCCTGGCTTGGCTTCCAAAGGAGCCCCTTGGTCCCTTCTTGGCTGGAGCTGCCAAAGACCAGGAGATTTAATATTTATTCCTGGATTTCCCTGGGGTTAATTCCTGTAATGGGAGGCTGCTGGGCTTTGGTGTGGTGTCCTGCTTCTCTCATCTCCTCCTTCCTTCCCAGCTGGGCACTGAGTGGACAGCACCAGGAGAGTTCACCAAGTTCAGCTCACAGGTGTCCAAGCCCCTGCGGTGAGTGTGTCTGTGGGGATCATCCCAAGGGAATGGAGTCTGGGACATGCAGGTGCTGCCTCTGACCTCCCTGGGCCATGCTCCTTTCCCAAAAGGCACGTGGGGCTGGGCTGGACCCCAGACCCATGGTTTGAAGGGGCAGGTGATAAGTTGAGGACAGGGATGTCACAGTGTGCCCCCAATCCCACAGAAGCCCTCAGCAGTGGGATGGGGAGCAGACACCCTCCCCAGCTCCCTGTCTCCTTGCCTCAGGAAGGTTTTACCCACCCGTGGGCAGGACAGGGAGGCTTTCCCAGGCTGGCCCTGGGCTCTGACAGCTGTGTCCCCTCCCCTGCAGCCTCATGTCCTCCCGACGTTACTACTTTGAGCTGCTGCACAAGCAGGACGACCGAGGCTCGGACCACGTGGAGGTTGGGGTGAGTAAATGCCCACCCCCCATGCCAGGCTCCTTCCAGGGCTTTTCCCATGTGTGTCCCCAAGGGCTTTATCCTGGAGCAAAGCCAGGTTTCCCCCTCCCACAGCTGCCAGTGGGGACAAGTCAGTGTCACTGTTTCCCTGGTCATTCCAGCACTGGGATGCATGGAGTGCTGTTCTCCTTTCCTGCTGGTGGCCCTGCCATGGACTCCCATGGGCAAGAAGAGCCCACACAGGCAGGTCCCACCTTGCAGGCTGCATCCCAGCAGTGGGAGAGAGGTGGCCCAGACGATGGAGCCATTCCCTGTTTTCTTCTTTTTCCCCCTTGGAATTACCATGGGTTTCGAATCTGAACTTGCCTGCCTTGGCAGCACAGCCCTGGCAAAGCCTGGAGCGTGTGTCAGGGGCTCAGGCTGGCTGAGGGCAAGATGTTGGCTCGTTAGCAAAGGTTTCCTTTCTCCCAAGAACTCATTAATCACTGGGATCAAGCTGGTGCCAGGAAAGCATCAGGGAGGCCAGCTACACCCCTTCCTCCCCATCCCCTCTATCCTGATAAGATCTGCGTTTCTTTGGGCAAAAACAAATAGTGGGGAAAGCAAATAGATGGGGGAGATGTTTCTGAGATGGGATGTTTTTGCTGGAGGGAGGGAGTGAAGCCTTTCAGCCGTGCAGAAAAAGCTCTCAGCTGTGCAGGGAGAGACAACAACAGCATCCACAACAAAAGCAGGACCCTGATGTGTCTCGCCCCGGGGGCATTGAAGGGCTTGTCCCGACAAGGGCTCCAGACTGGCTTTTAAAATGCTGGAGTTAAATCAGGGCAGGCAGCTCTGGAGACCCTCTTAAATCAAGGCAAGCTCTTCTTTATGAAGCACTGGAGTGAGGAAAGGAGCCCTTTGGTCACAGGAGTTGTGGCAGTCCCAGAGGGAGCCAGCATGAGCCTGTTTCCTACCCACAGGAGCCTTTCCCTCTCCAACCCTGCAGGGATCCCAAACTCTGTGGGAAATGGGGCAGGATCAGCCCTCTCTCTTGCTCCTCTTCTGCAGGGAACTTTCTGGGAACTGTGCACAGGGAGGACCCATCGTGGGTGCTGGGCTTGGGCAGCTGCATCCTGACCCCTGCTACCCCCCTGCTCATTCCCCATCTGCTTTTGTTTTTTCCCAGTGGCGAGTTTTCCTCCCCAGCCTGAAGTTTGAGGTGATTGACTCCTCCTACATCTCCCTGTACACAGGTAAGGGCCAGGTGCCACAGCCAGCAGGCTCTCCAGGGGCTGCACGTCCTGGGAGAGATGGGAAGGAAAGCAGAACCTGGGAAATGGGGTCCTGGGGGGACATCTCAGCCTCTGAATCCCCACACTGGATTTCTGCCTGCTGTAAGGAGGGCTGCAGGGGCTGCAGTGGGTAGGATGGATGCTGGGAGCGAGATGAGATGCTGCTAAAAGTGGGCTGTGCAGTCACCACAGCGTGGAAG
Source organism: Melozone crissalis (assembly GCF_028551555.1). Lineage (NCBI taxonomy): Eukaryota > Metazoa > Chordata > Aves > Passeriformes > Passerellidae > Melozone > Melozone crissalis. The sequence goes on along the minus strand of NW_026535796.1, from coordinate 3,737,386 downwards.
CGCAGCTCTGCTGGTGCCCCAGCCTCATTCTGCCTGCCAAGAGCCCTCTGGCTCCGGGGCCTGGCCCTGAGTTACGAGGAGCTGTCGTGGAAGCGGGGATGGATGGCAGAGGGTTTAATTAAATCTATAGATCTTGTGCTTGCTGCCCCTGCCCTGGCAGCAGGGAGGGCTGTGATGGATGGGCCCTGCCCCGGCGCTCCGCACGCAGCGGGAGCGGCCATCGCTCCTGCCCTGGGAGGTGTCCATGAGGAGGAGGGGGCAGGCAGCATCTCTGGGGACAAGAGGGATGAGGGGTGCCAGTGCTGCTGATGCAGGTGCCCCTGAGATGGGTGATGTGCAGATAAATCCCTGTCCCTCAGCACCAGCTTTTCCTGCTTCTCCTTCCTGCTCCTCCTTCCTGCTTCCCAGCTCCCTCAGACCCAGCAGCACCCTGAGGCAAAGCCATGGCAGCCCTGGGGAGCCCCTCCCTGCTGGAGGCTGCCAGCAGCAGGCAGAGCCCTTTCCCTTTCCCTTCCCTTTCCCTTCCCTTTCCCTTCCCTTTCCCTTCCCTTTCTGGACTTTTCCAGTGGCTTCAGCCCCACCCCAGCCAGCTGCAGGGACACATTTGGGAAGCCTTTCCCTGCCACAAGAAGAAGAATTTGGGGTTGGGGAAGGGGCATCCTGCTTCCCTGTGGCCCTGCAGCAGGGAAGGGAGCACCCATGGGAGCATGGCCGAGGTGACAGGAGCAGGGGTGACCTCCTGGGGGCTGGTTGGTGGCCAAGGGTGACGTGCCACCCTCATGCCTGGGTAGGAGGCACACCAGCTCGCGTTGCAAGTACCTGCAGGAAGGACATCCAAGGTTTAACCCCTGTGTGCCCTTGGGAGTTACAGCCCTCAGCATCCCCTCCTTTCTGAGGCCGTGGTAATGGGAGCAGGAGGCCTGGCTGGATCAGCTGTGCCCTCATCCTCTCCTCATTAGTGGATGCAATAATCATTAGGCTGATTAGTCGCAGGGTCTCTGAGATGGCTGGGAGGGCAGCATTGCCTTCCCTGGGAGCAGGAGGGGTGGGAAATGCCCCCTTGGAGGGGGTGCCTGGGGGCTCAGCCCGGCCCTGTCCCGCAGATGAGTCGTCCCTGAAGATGAACCACGTGGAGCACATCCCGCAGACCTTGGCCAGCCACAGTGGGAGCCACCTCTGGGAGGCCCAGCAGGACGAGCACGGGGCCGACATGCTCAAGGCTGACCCCAGGGACACCTTCTTCCTCAGTGAGTGCCCGAGGATGCATCCATGCTGATCCCTGGCGGGGTTTGGGGGAGGACAAAGGCTGCTCTGGGCATCCCTGCCAGCCTCTGCCCATCTCTTGAGGGGAGGCCTCTCTGCTGGGGTGTGTGGGAACGCGTTGGGATGCTCTGGGCTTCTCCACAGCCCCTGCCATCGAGGCGTCCCGCGTGGAGAACGTGCTGGTGCCCTGTGCCTACAGCCCCACCTACGTGGTGAAGGATTTCCCCATCGCCCGCTACCAGGGCCTGCAGTTCGTAAGTGTCTCCCTGGGGACAGGGCCACGCTCCCATGGGGACATGGCAGAGCCCAGGGCAGGGATGCTCCCAGCTGGGTGAAATCCAGCAGGAAGCATCTCTCACTGGCTCAACCTGGGAGAATTGGGGTTAAATCCCTGTGTTTGAGGTGCTGGGAGTCACGTTGGTGGTGGCTTCGGGTCCCCAACTCCTCGGGGTGACACGGCACCATTTACCCCCCAGGTCTACCTCTCGTTTGTGTATCCCAACGACTTCACACGCCTCACTCACATGGAGACAGAGAACAAGTGCTTCTACAGGGAGTCCCCCCTCTACCTGGAAAAGTAGGTACTGGGGGCTGGGATTTGGGGTGCTGTGCACAGGGGACTGATGTCAGCAGTGCTGGGATGATGCATCCTCAGCCACGTGTCCCTGTCCCCCATGGGAGGGCCACCCCAGGCTGGCTCCATCCCCATCTCCCAGGCGTGCAGCAGCTTGAGTGCTGGCGGCGGTCCTGGATTTAGGAACCTCCTCGCTCCTCCCTTCTCCCAGGCCCTCACCCTCCCTCTCCATCCCCAGGTTTGGGTTCTACAAGTACATGAAGATGGATGAGGAGGAGGAGGATCCGCGGCAGCGAGCGTTTCTCTTCCTTGGCCCTGACAGTGAGTCACAGTGAGGCATGGCTGGGCACGGGGCCGAGCTCCCGGCATCCCTGCTGCTGGCAGCTCATCCCCTCGGAGCTGTGGCTCTTTGGAGTGACTCCAGCCGTGCCAGAGGCTGCAGGAGGGCTGGGCTGTGCAGAGCAGCATCCCTCAGAGCATCCTGCTTGGCATGACAACAGGGCGGTGTGGGGTGTGGGAAGCAGGACACTGGGTTGGGATTTGCTCTCCCTCCAACATCTCCTGGATTGGCCTCGGCAGTGGGCAGCAGGAAACAGACCCAGTGTGGAGTCTGGGGGTGTCCATGGAGCCTGGGGGTGCTCCTGGGGAGCCAGAGGCTGTTCAGAGCCTGCCTTGGTCAATTTGCAGCTTAGCAAAGCCCTGGCAGGTCGGGTTTGCTTCTGGATGGAGTGGGATTGGTGCTGAGATTTGAGGTGGGGATAAGTGGCAGCAACTGGAGCTGCCAGCCCTATGTGGGTGTCTCTGTGTGGGCATCCCCTGGTGCCCCAGCTCTGCTCCCTCACCTCAGCCTCTCACAGGCTCCTCTGCTACTGGGATCAGGCTCTGCCTCAGGGTACTGATCTCTGCCTTCGCTCCCTAGATTTCCTGGATGACGAGGAGGAGGAAGAGGAAGGAGTGGACAGCCCTGAGCCCACAGACGCCCCTCCCGAGGCCAAGGAGCGGAGCTTTGGGCCGGCACCCAGAGCCAAAGGGAAGGATCCCATGCCGGTCACCGGGGCTTACGGAGATGACCTGGACTATTACAGCTTCCGCCGGCAGCGGGGCCGGACACAGGCCGGGCCGGGCATCCCTGGGCAGCTGGGGGGGACGTGGGGCACCCCCAGCCCTCCAGCCGCCCTCCAGGGGGATCCCGCGCCGGAGCGGGGCCCGCGCCGGGCACTCCGTTGGCTGCCCCAGGATGGGGAAGAGGAGGATGAGCTGGGGCTGCCGGCAGCATCTCCAAAGCACCTGAGCCTCCAGCCCCACCTCTCTGTGTCCATCTTCGGTGGCAAAGCTAAAACGCCAGGTCCCACCAGGCCAGCAGCTCCCAGCGAGGACAAGAAGCCCCGGAAAAGCCAGGAGAAGGTCTACGTGACCCGGCTGCAGCCCGGGAAGCGCAAAGCCCCGGCCCAGGAGCCGGCCTTCCCCGGCATTTTCCTGTATCCAAAGCTTGTGAGGAGAGTCCACCTCCGCTCCAGGACCCCGCAGAAGCATCCCATCGCCCCCAGCAAGCTCCAGGCCCTCCCTGGGCGCCGGAGCCCCTGGCTCCTGGGTAACATCTCCAGGGAGAGGGACCCTGCCAGGCGCAAGAGCGGCAGGAGGTGGGAGCGGCCGCCCAAGCAGCGGGTGCTGCCCGGCCTCCTGGCCCTGGGCACCGAGGGGCTCTTCAGCCACGAGGACACGACCCCTGCTCCGGGCAGGACAGCGGCCACTGCCGGCTACAACTCCTCCGAGGCCACCCGCTCCGAGGGGACGAGGGTGACGTCCTTCCTGAAGGTGTCGGAGACCACGGCATCGCAGCAGCAGGAGGGGAAGGGCCAGGAGGAGGAGGAGGATGAGGAGGAAGAGGTGTCGGACTATTCCTACGAGGCGGGGGAGCTGCAGCAGGGCTGGCTGGAGGACTCCATCAACTGGCAGCGGACGTTCAGCGTCAGCTCCGTGGACTTCGAGCTGCTGCGCTCCGACTGGAACGACCTGCGCTGCAACGTGTCGGGAAACCTGCAGCTGGCCGAGAGCGAGGTGGTGGACGTGGTGGCCCAGTACATGGAGAGGCTCAACGAGAAGAACGGGGGGTACGGAGGGAATTCGGGGGCTGGGTCCCGGATCATGGGGAGCAGAGCTCAGGATGGCGGCGATTTCAAGGCTTCTCGTTTCCCGGCAGGATCTACACCCTCCTGAGGATCATCAACGTGGAGAAGCGGCGGGACACGGCGCGGGGGAACCGCTACCTGCTGGAGCTGGAGCTGGCGGAGCGGGGCCAGCGCACGGTGCGGCTCTCCGAGTACGTCTACGTGCTCCTGCACCAGGGCAAGCAGGACGACAGCGCCGAGGCCAACCCCGACGGGCTGGCCCTGGGCGCCACCGAGCCCCAGCCCAGCGCCTGGAGCATCCTCTATGGGAAATCTGTGCTGTGCCGGCCGCTGCGGCTCAGCTGGAGGCAGGACGTCATGGTGCACTTCGTGGTGCCGGGTAGGTGACAGCGGGACGCGGCTCTCTGGGGTCTGTGCTGCTCCCTCAGCAGCGCCCAGCGGGATGGGGGTGTCACCTCTCCTCAGAAGGGGTTGGTTGGGCCAGGGGGAGGTGCTGAGGGTTCCTCTGTGAGCCTGAGAGATGTGTCTCTGGCAGTGAAGAACCAGGCCCGCTGGGTGCAGCAGTTCATCTCGGACATGGCCGGCCTCTACGGGGCCACGGGGGACGCCAACTTCAACGTGATCCTGGTGGACTTTGACAGCGAGGACATGGATGTGGAGAAGGCCCTGCGGGATGCCCGGCTGCCCCGGTAACTCCCACCTGCAGCCTCGGGGTCTGGGGGGCTCCCTGCCATAGGGAGGGTGCTCACACAGCCTGCTGCTCCTTCCCCACCTGCACAGCCCCTGCCTTGCTGTCTCTTCCCTCCTCCTCGTTTTTGGGGGTTTGAACTGCTTTTCCATGTGGATCTGGGGGTGGAGAAACTTGAAATCTATGGGAGGACCCTCAGCTTGAGCTGTAGCACCTGAGCTTTCCTGGGAACCCCATGCTGGTGGTTCCTGTCCCTCCTGGCTGTCCCTGTCTGTCCCCAGTGCTACCTGCCCTGTCCTCTCTCCCCAGGTTCCAGTACCTGCGGCGCACGGGGAATTTCGAGCGCTCTGCCGGGCTCCAGGCCGGTGTGGACATGGTGGAGGTGAGTGGGGACAGGCACCAGCTCTGCCTGTGGCTCCTCTCCCAGGGCTCTTCCTCTCCAATTCCCCTGACCCGTGTGTGTGCCCTCCCAGGACGAGCACAGCATCGTGTTCCTGTGCGACCTGCACATCCATTTCCCTGCCAACATCCTGGACAGCATCCGCAAGCACTGCGTGGAGGGGAAGCTGGCCTACGCCCCCATCGTCATGAGGCTGAGCTGTGGCAGCTCCCCCCGCGAGCCCAACGGTGAGCAGGGACCCCTTTCCCGCTGGGAGCGCCCCAAAACCAGGCCAAGACCTGCTGCCCCTCTGCAGGAGCTGGCACAGATGGGGATGGGTGGGAAGAGGGGTTGGGATGGGGAATCCCCGTGGTTCCCAGGTGGTGGGGAGAGCACAGAGGGGATGAGATGGGCATTTGGGGGTGCCCCCACCCCTCACCTCATTGCTCCCCCCCCCGCTCCAGGCTACTGGGAGGTGAACGGCTTCGGCCTCTTCGGCATCTACAAGTCGGACTTTGACCGTGTGGGAGGGATGAACACGGAGGAGTTCCGGGACCGCTGGGGCGGGGAGGACTGGGAGCTCCTGGACAGGTGAGCCTGGGGGTCCTGCAGCCCCTAAACCCCCGGGAGCAGGGTCAGACACGTGGATTTGGGCACATCCATCAAGCTGCCTGGGGGCTGGATGATGGGGTGGTGAAGGGGAAAACTTCCCTTTGGGAAGGCCACGTCCATCTATCCATCCATAGAGAGCTTCATCCCTCCGTCCATCCATTTCTTGAACTCCATCCCTTCTTTCCTCCATCCCCTGAGCCCTGTCCCTTTATCTCCCTGTCCCTTGAGCAGTATCCCTCTTTCCTCCATCTGCAGGGAGCCCTCTCCCTCCATCCCTGATCTTGGTCCGTCCATCCATCCATCCATCCATCCATCCATTTATCCCCTGAGCCCTATCCATCCATCCATCCATCCATCCATCCATCCATCCCCTGAGCTCCATCCATCCATATCCATCCATCCATATCCATCCATCCATCCATCCATCCATCCATCCATCCATCCCTGACCCCTGTCCATCTATCCCTGAGCCCTGTCCCTCTATCGATCCACCCCTGAACCTTATCTCTCCATCCCTCCATCCCCTGAGCCCCATCCATCCATCCATCCATCCATCCATCCATCCATCCATCCATCCATCCATCCCCTGAGCCCTGTCCCTCCATCCCTCCATCCCTGAGCTCCGTCCCTCCGTCCGCAGGGTGCTTCAGAGCGGGCTGGAGGTGGAGCGCTTGCGCCTCAGGAACTTTTACCACTACTACCACTCCAAGCGCGGCATGTGGAACACCCGCAGCAAGAAGCCCTCCAAGGAGTAGTGCTGAGCCCGGCCTGCAGCCCCCGACCCCTGGCACCTGCCTGTCCCCTGCCACCACGGCCACCGTGCCACCATGGAGGCACCCACGCCCGCTGTGGTTTCCCTGGGGAGGGCCAGGGTGGTGGCAGTGGTTTTGTCCTTAAGGGTCTAAATGAATTCATTAACTCCTTCGTGCTGGTGGTTCCCAGGGGCTTTGCTGGGTCCTGGAGGGCTGTGCCAGGCTGGGGACACTGGAGGTGCAATTGTGACATCCAGGATCCCTTTGCAGCTCCTTTCCTGCGTTGCCCCTCCCCAAAATACCCAGTACCTTGTCCCTGTGTCAGGCTGGGGAGCTGAGCTTTGGGGAGGGGCTAAGAGCCCACGGGGCTGCCCAAACCCTCCTGTTCCCCTTCCAGGACCCACGAAGGGAGGGGGGTCTGGCACTGGGGACACTCTGTGGGTGGGGGGCAGAGCCCTGAGGCTGGCACTGCCCGTGCCAGGGGGGGCTGGGCTGGGGGGGGACAGGCAGAGCCTGGAGCAGGTACGGGCAGATGACATTTCCAAGCTAATTTCTGTGAAATTATGAGGTAGGAAGCTGTTTTCAGGAAGTTTTTGTCTGTTTGGTTTGGTCTTTTTTTTATTCTTAAAAAATTAAAATCAATGTCTTGGCTGAGATTTCCCTCTGCTCCATCACCCTCACACCTGGACTAGGGATGCAGGGCATGGGAGCCGGGCTGGCCTTTGTCCCTTGGTCCCCTCTCTGGGGTGGGAGTGGGCAGCAGCATTCCCGTGCTGTTTCCATGCGAGGAGGAGGAGGAGGCTGCGCCCTGTTTGATGCCCGGCCACACGCCCGGGCTTGCTGAGCCTCCGCCCCACACCTGGGCTCCACCCAGCTCCAGGGAGGGCTGCCCTGGTTCCCCGTGCATGTCCTGGCACACTCATCCCTGCCCGCCCCTGTCCCAGCCCTGTGCTGGTGCTTCCCGTGGGGGTGTCTCGAGGGTTCTGCCGTGTCCCACCTGCCATGGGCTCCTGCTCCTCCTCAGCCAGGGTCCCTGTCTCTCCCCTGGGCTCCTCCCTGAAATAGTCTTGGAGTTTCCCCCCGGGTGTTTCATGCTCGCTCCGAGCATCCCGAGTTTGAGGTGAGGGTGGAAAAGGGGGGCTCAGCTATCCGTGTGCCATCAGCAAACAGCCACAGCTGGGGGCTTTTTGTCCCAAATTTGTGGCCCCAGGCTTTGTTGGGAAGGGATGGTCCTGGCAGGCAGGAGCTGTTTCTCCCCTCTCCTTGCCCTGCTCCCTGTTTTTTTGCAGCACTTTGGGAAGGCTTTGTTGTGGGTGAGGGCTGTGCCCGCTGCGCTGGGAGCTGCTCTGTGGCTGGGCAGGGCGGGTGGCCCACGGCCCCCGGGCCACCAGTCCCATCCCAAAACCTGCCTGGCCTTGGGCACAGCTTTTCCAGCAGCTTCCCAGCCACCAGGGCTCCAAAAGCCACCACCATTAGCACCAGCCCCAGCTAATCCAGAGCTGCTGCTGGTGCTGGGACGGGCTGGTGCCAGCAGTGGCATCCCCAGTGGTGCTGGGGACAGTTTGGGGCCAGCTGATGGTGTGTGCTTGGGGCAGGGCCAGCAGCGCAGCGCCGGAGGGTTTGTTTCTCTGGTGGTGGCTGAGCTGTGGCCACGGGTTGGCACAGGGATCATGGGGATGGCAGGAGCCACAGGGAGCCTGTCCCAGGCCAGGTGTTGGAGCCCCAGGTGACAGCGGGGTGCGGGCAGGTCCCCATTGTGGAGGATCAGCCCTGGCCCTCCCTGCCCTGCGGGGACACTGCGAAGGTGTCGGGGCTTGTCAGGGACGATGGAGCTGAGCTCCAGCCTGGAGTTCACTCGTTGAGGGGCTGCCCCAGCCATGGGCCTGAGAGGGGAGGTTGTGGAGGCTGAGGGGAGCAGAGGGTCCCCCTGACACCCCCGGGCTGACAACAGCCCACATGTGACAGCAGTGGCCATGGGGACGGTCCTGGCACCTCCTGCCCTGCACCGGGCTTTGCTGGGGGGCTCCCTCCTGGCATTCCCTGGTGGGTGTGGGGTGTGGTGGGGGGCCTGGGTTAGTGGTGGTAGGAGCTAAGTGGTGACCCCCCAAACTGGTTTGGCTCGTTTCAAACGCTCCCTCTCAGCTTATCTGGCTTCAAAGGGCTCCTGCTCCATCCCACGCACACAAACACGCTCCCTGCGAACCAGGGGAGTCCCCTGCATCCCAAACAATGTCTGTGCCCCCCAAACTCTGCCTCTCCTCCATCTTCTCCTTCTGACACCCCCAAACCCTCCCTGTTACACCCATGGGTGCCCCGAGCTGGCTTTTCAGGGGGATGTGGTGGGAAGAACACATTGGATCATGGCCGTGGTGGCGGTGGGGATCCCTGGGGACTCTTTGCAGCAGCACGAAGGTGGCCAAGACGTGGCTCTGTCTTGGGGGCTGTCCCCCCCGGACCCCCGGCCGTGCTGAGGATTTTGAGGAGCCCCGGTGAGCCCCGAGATGGCAGCCTCGGCGGGGAGGTGAGCGGCTTCCATGCAAAAGCCCTGCGAGGAGACTGGTTGGGCGAGGTGCGGGGCGGGCCCGCACGCCCCACGCCCGCCACAGACGCCGGCGCCCACCCGCGCCCCGCAGCACCCAAGGGTGCACCTGCCTGCCCGAGGATGCTGCAGGACAGCTGCCCTCCGGGGCCACCCAGCCAGGTACGTGCCGTCCCCACCGCGGCCGTCCTCACCACTGTCCCCACGGCGGGTCCCTGGGCAGAGCCGGTGTCACTCGCCCTGCCGCCCACCCTGTCCCCTTCCCCTGCCCGGGGCGGTGCTGAGGGTCTGGGGCTCCAACGTGTGGGTCTGGCGGCTGCCCATCAGCGGCCAGCTCTGCCCAGGAGGCTTTTCCCTCGCTCCGTCCCTCGCTGTGCCTCGCTGTCCCCAGCGTGGCTCCTGGCACGTGTGCGCGCTGTCCGGGCTGCGCGCTGCCACCGCGGCCGCTCCCGCCCCGACACCGACGGCCCCGCGGGCACGGCCAGCCCGGGGCACCGGGGCGTGGGGACACGGGCACCCGGTGCTGCTCGGGGGGTGGGAGAGCATGGAGCGCTCCGAGAGCCGGGGCTCCCCGGCAGTGTGGCTCTGTCACCCCGCGGGGGAGTGACAGAGGTGGCTCCAGGCTGGGGGTGGTCAGCGGCCGCTTTAGGGACCCCGGATTGGGTTAATTTCACTCCGTGTCACTCCAGCTGCGGTCGGATCCCCTCGGGAATACCTCAATTTTGCTTCAAACGTTTTCTTTGTGCTGACTTGCTGTTTCTAAGCCCCCTGGTTATCCCCCCCTCCTATCCGACCTTCCCCAATTAACGAGCTGCTTGATGAGGCAAGCGCTGCCCATTCCTGCTCCAAGCGTTCCTTGAATCCCCCCGGACCCCCAAATTTCCATTTGTCAGCTGCTGGGCAGTGTAATGCTGGGGGAACGCGGGTTTGGGAGGCAGGCAGAGCTGGGGGCAGGTGGGGGTGCCAGTGGGCTCAGGGCTGTCCCTGCAGCCCCTCTGTCCCCCGGAGCTGGGGGGCTGCTGGGATGGCCCCGATCCCCCGGGATCCTGGCACGGGCACGGCGGGCAAGTGTCGGCTTGCAGAGGGAGCGATCCACCCCCTCCGCCCCTCCGCTGCGGGGGGAACCCGTGATTCATCCGGGCTCCGAGGGCTGGGAGCGCCCGCCGAGCGCTGCCAAAGCCCGTGCGCCCGTGGGGTGGTGCCGCGCTGGGACAAGAGGGGGGAACCTCGGGGGCTTTCCTGGGTGCTGTACCCCAAAAGGCCCAGGCGTGGCCCCTGGGCGACAGGGGGCTCCCACAAACCCCAGAGTTGGGGAGATGGGTTGCCCCCACGTTGGTCCTTGCCACATGGGGATGGTGCCACCAAAGGGGATTGTGGGGACTGTCACCCCAAACTGCTGTCCCGCAGCTGTCGGCACCCCGCCCCTGCCGCGGCTCCTGCTGACGGCGGCACATTCCTCGGGGACAGCCGCCCTTTTCACCCGCCACCGAAGCGCGCACGGTGTCACCGCCGGGTGTTGTAAACCCGGCCCAGCCCGCAGCGCCGCTGTCACTGCCGCAGCGGTGACGCCAAGCGCTGAGCCAGGGCTGCCCGCAGAGCCAGACCCACGCTCACCCCAAAACTCCCGGCCGGTGACACCGAGCCACGGTGACACCGAGCCACCGTGACCCCGAGCAGGGGCTGGGAACGGCCGAGCTCGGTCGGGAACGAGCCGCGAGCCGGGGCTGTGGGGACAGCGGGGGGATTTGGGAGCTGACCCCGAGCACGGCGGGCCGAGGGGACGGGGTGTCCCCGCTCTGGCTGCCGTGGGGCGGCTCGGCAGGTGGGGCGAGGCTAATTAGTACCTGTGGTGGTGGCAGCGGGGCCTGAGTCACCGCGTTCGTCACCGCGGGCCCGCGGCGCTCTGCCGCCCCTTTTTTATTATTGTTGTTCTTTCATTCCCCGGCTGATTTGAAAAGCAAAGCAGGGAGGGCCCGGCCAGGAATTACTGCAGGGAGCCCCCACTCCAGGCTGGACCCCTGTGGCACATTGGGGTCCAGAGTGCTCCTGGAGAGTGCCTTGAGTGATCTGGGGGTCCCCCTGTGGAGGTGGCCTGGGGTTTTGTGGTCAGGGCTGGTTGAGGGGTCTCCCTGGCGGTCTGGGACACTCCTGGGAGCCCATGTGGGGGTCTGGGGCTCACTGGAGTGACAATCTGGGAGTCCAGAGCTGGACAGAGAGGTCATATGGGGGTCCAGAGCACTCTCCTCAGAGGTTTCCTGGGGGTCTTGAGCTCACTGGACAGACATTGTAGGGGTCTGGGGCTCAGTGTCACGGCCCTGTGAGTCTCTGGAGGTCAGCAGGAAGGTTCTCCAAGGATCTGGGGCTCTCCTGGGGGACCATATGAGTTTCTAGGGCTCACTGCAGAAACAATGTGGGTGTCTGGGGTTGAATGGCAGAGATCAACAGGGAGCTTTGTGGGGGCCCAGGGCTCTTCTGGGAGGGTTTCCTGGGGGTCTTCGGCTCGTTAATGAGACACTGTGGGGATCTGGGGCTCACTGTGTAGCTGCCCAGGAGTCAGGGGGTGACTGTTTGAGGGGATCCTGTTTTTTCCCAAGGTAGGACCCCCAGACTCCTGGACCACCCACCTCCCCCATCCCCGAGGTGGCCCCTGTGGCGGTGTCACCACCTGTGGCGGTGACAATGGCGACGCTGTCAATGGTGACAGTGGCCCCGGTGGGGCCCCCTCCTTTTCCCGGCGAGGCGTGGCGGCGGGGCGGGACGGACGGGCCGGGACGGAGCCTCCCTACGGCTAGGGAACGCCGGAACGCCGCCACTGCGGCCGCTCACCTGCGCAGGGCGGCCGGGCTGGCCGCGGCCCCTCGGCACCATGCAGGAGACTAACGCAGCCTTCCTGCTGTCGGCCCTGCAGCCCGAGGCCGGCGTCTGCTCGCTGGCCTTGCCCTCGGACCGGCAGCTGGACGAGCGTGGCCGGGAGGCGGCCGAGGCCCAGCGGCTGCGCAGCGCCCGTGTCCAGGAGCAGGTCCGCATCCGCATGATGCTGCGGGGACAGGCGCCCGCCCGCCCCGAGGACCTCGCCGACGGCACCAGAGGTGGGAGACCCCCCGGAGCCCCTGGGAACACGCGGTGGGAAATGGGGGGTGGGAGCCCCTCGGTCGGAACTGGGCTCTGGGTGCACCCTGCCTGCGGGTTGGGGGGTGCCCCTCACCCTGACCGAGTCCCCCCAGTGCCCCCGAGCATCTCCAGCGCTGGGAGCGGGGGTAGCTCAGCCCCAGCGTGGGCTCCTTTTACCGCACTCAGGGTCCTGCCTCAGTGCCCCCACCTGCCCTTGGAGGCCTTTGCGCTGCTGGGGTCCCACGCCCCGCTTTGGGCTGGCATGGGGAGAATTTTCCCGCCCTGGCAGAGCCCCCCCAGCCCTGAGCGGCGGCGCTGGCCGGGCTCCAGCTCCTCCATTTAACGTCTGCGCCGGCGGCCTCCGCCCTGCCGCCCCGCCCGGCACCGCCGGGATCCCCTGGGCCCGACCCCCGCGCTGGGGACCCCCGTGCTGGGACAGACCCCTCTGACACCCCGAGGGCTGCCCCAGGCGTGAGTCACGCTCCTGGCACCGCCAGCAGTGGCGGCGTCCCTGTCCCTGTCCCGTCCCGTCCCGTCCCTGTCGTGTCCCGCCGGCGGCCCTGGGGCGGTGGCAGGGCAGATGGGCAGCGTGGGGTGCCGTGGGGGGCTCTGGGCTTCCAGGCGCCCTTCCCAGGGCGGGGGAGCCGGGACTGGCTCTGGGGGATGCCTGGGCTGCTGATCCAGCCGCGGCAGGGGGGACCGGGCTGCGCCGCGGCGTCCCCGCCAAGGTGGCAATTAGTGCCCTCGCCGTCGGGGCACGGGCAGGGCGGGGAGGCCACCTCGGCTCCCCGTGGCCAGCGGGCAAGCGAAGGCGGCCTCCTCCCCCCCCTGTGTCCCCCCAGCTCTGCTTGCGGTGCCACGGCTCCCGCAGCAGATCCCCCTGGGATGAGCTGGGGCGATCTTTGATCTGCCGATCCCTTCCTGCCCTGCCCGTGCTCACTCTGCCTCCTCTGTGGCTGTCCTGCAGGCGGTCAGTACAGCTCGACCCTGCGCTCCTCCTTCAGCTCCCGCTCCCAGAGCAATGGGGTGGATGCCAAGGCCTCGGTATGTACCCACCTGGGCTCTGTCCCCTGCCCACAGCCTCGGATGCGCTGAGGAGAGCTCGCTGCTCCCCTGCTGGAGGGATGGACTCCTAACCTTCCATTTTTTCCCGCTGCAGCTGTACCAGCCGCTGGCCAAGAAGGATTTCGGCACGCTGCGGGGCAGCGGCTGGTCCTCGCGCTCGGCCGTGGACCTGACCCCTCACAAGCGCATGGCCACCATCAGCAACGGGGGCCTGCCCAAGGGCCGCACGTACGTGCCCGGCTACGCGGCCTCACAGGCGGCTGCCACCTCGCCGCGGCCCAGCTCCTTCCACGAGCGCAACTTCCGCTGCCGCCAGAACCTGGACACGCTGTCGCTGCGCTCCCTGCGCCTGGCCGACGGGCCCGTCCCGCTCGCCGACGACCGCTACAGCGTCCTGTCGGAGCAGCTGGACGCGCCGGGGCACCGGCAGCTCTACAAGAGCCAGGCCGGCGGCGGCTTCAGCCGCTCCTTCGCCTTCGAGCGGCAGCTGAGCGGCGGCACGGCCTCCAAGGCCGCCTGCGACTGGCTGGACGGCGCCGAGGGCCCGCCGAGCCGCACCATCCGCGCGCCCGCCATGCGCACGCTGCAGCGCTTCCAGAGCAACAACCGCTCCCGGCTGAGCGCCGGCTCCTTCGGCACCATGCCCGCGGGAGGCGGCGGCGCCTTCCTGGGGCTGGGGGAGCACAGCTCCCGCGCCCCCTCCGTGCGCAGCCTGGCCGAGTCCGGCCACCACCTCGGGGAGCCGCGCGCCATGGAGATGTACAACGGGCACAGCACGCTGCTTGGGCACCACGCCGGAGGGTGAGGGCCGGGGGATGCTCCGGGGTGTCCTGGTCATTGTCCCCATGGTGGGAGTGTGTCCCACCCTGCTGGAGGAGGGCAAACACAAGGGATATTTGGGAAGAGGGATGGGATGGTGGGCGCAGCTTGGGCCTGCTGCACAGGCTGATCTCCAAGTGTGTCCTATCCTTCATCCTGACTCCTCCATAGACAGATCCTGAGACATGGCAGGAGGATGATGCTCATCCCACTGGGAATGGAGTCCCATGCCCAGAGTGCAGTGGGAAGGGGATAGATGGGTTGGTGGGACTCCTTGGAGATGGGAGACATGGTGGGATGCAGAGTTTGAGAGTCCTGTGGGATGCTCTGCTGGGACTCATCTGGCTGTGGTTCCAGGTTTGATGACATCGACCTGCCCTCGGCAGTGAAGTACCTGATCGCCAGTGACCCCAACCTGCAGGTGCTGGGCGCTGCCTACCTGCAGCACAAGTGCTACAGCGACAGCAGCGCCAAGAAGCAGGTGAGGCCCTGGAAGAGTGGGAGCAGGGGGTTTCCCAGTGGGAGCAGGGGTTTTCCCAGCCCCTCCAACACCGCAGGCAGGTGCAGGGGCCGGAGGGAGCCCTGGGAACGCAGCATGTCTGACCCCCTGGGCTGTCCCCCAGGCCCGCAGCCTGCAGGCCATGCCCAAGCTGGTGAAGCTGTTCAACAGCCCTAACCAGGAGGTGCAGCGCCACGCCACCGGCGCCATGCGCAACCTCATCTACGACAACGCCGAGAACAAGCTGGCGCTGGTGGAGGAGAACGGCATCTACGAGCTGATGCGCACCCTGCGGGAGCCCGACGACGAGCTCCGCAAGAACGTCACAGGTTGGGGACAATGGTGGGGTGGGAAAGGGTCCTCCTCCCTGGGGTTGGCCTCTACTGCCCTGGTGTGAGTGGAGCTCCACAGGGATGATCCCTTGGCTTGGTTGTCACCACCCCCGTGGGGAGGGGAGTTGGGGTGGATGTGCTCTCCAGCTGTTCCAGTACTGAGGGTCCCCCTCTGTGCAGGGATCCTGTGGAATCTGTCCTCCAGTGACAACCTGAAGGATCGCCTGGCCCGGGATACGCTGGAGCAGCTCACAGACCTGGTCCTGGTCCCTCTCTCTGGGCTGGGGGCCTCGGGTGTCATCCAGCAGAACCCCTCAGAGGCAGAGATCTTTTATAACTCCACAGGCTTCCTCAGGTATCTCCTCCAGCTCCTCCCACTGGGAGCAAAGTTTTGGAGCGAGGGAGAGACAGGAGCACTGTCTGCAAGGCTCGTTTTTGGGCTCAGGAAGGGGTGGCTGTGGGGGATCCCCTTCTCTCCATGACAAAACCCTGTTCCCATGCAGGAACCTGAGCTCTGCCAGCCAGCAGACCCGGCAGAAGATGCGCGAGTGCCACGGGCTGGTGGACTCCATGATCCACTATGTGAACAGCTCCCTGGAGGTGGGGAAGTCGGAGGACAAGGTGAGACCCCAAGGTGGTCCTAGAGGAGCTGTGGTGCTGCTCCCCCACGCCATTGTACAAAGGCACATCTTGGTGTGATGCTGGGAGAGCCAGTCCAGCTCCTGGAGTCCACCAGCTGGGCTCGCTGGGCACACCCAGTGTCATGACTCTGCTGTAGAGCCCCTGTGCCAGCGGGACACACCCTGCAGGTGGCCAAGGGATGACACCCTCGTGTCCCCTGTGCCCCCCAGAGCGTGGAGAATGCGGTCTGTGTCCTGCGCAACCTCTCCTACCGCTTGTATGACGAGATGCCCCCGTCCTCGCTGCAGCGCCTCGAGGGCCACCGCAGGAACGCCGGTGGCACAGTGACAGGGGAGCTGGTGGGCTGCTTCAGCCCCCAGAGCAAGAAAGCCCGGGAGGTCAGTGGGGGCACATCCTGGCCCTGTCACCGGGGTGGGGCTGGCACTGGGAAGCACTGGCAGCAGAGGTGATGCCAGGGCGGAGGTGGACGCCAGCCTTAGCTGGTGGGTGGGACACACGGGTGAGCTCAGCAGAGGGTGAATCAGGTGTTTGGGGTGAATCAGGTGCTGAACCTCTGCTTTTCCATGCTATAGGGCATGATGTAGCCAGGGTGACCTGCCAGCTCCCTGCCCAGCAGTTCAGGCCAGGCAGGTTTGGAAAAGGCAACACTGGCAGTGAGGGACATGAGGAGGGGACATCCCTGGAGTCTAACAATGCCTCTGTCCCTCAGCACTACCTGAACGCGGACATCGTCACCTTCACGGAGGTCTCCAAGGACCCCAAGGGCATGGAGTGGCTCTGGAACCCGCAGATCGTGGGCATCTACAACCGGCTGCTGCAGCGCTGCGAGCTCAACAAGCACACGACAGAGGCAGCCTCAGGTGCCCTGCAGAACATCACGGCCGGGGACCGCAGGGTGAGCCTGGGGACACCGGGATCCCACAGCCGGCCCACCATGGCCTGGGGACACCGGGGTCCCACAGCCTGCCCACCACAGCTTGTCTACCACAGCCCTGTGGGAGGGGGGCACCTGGGCAGGGCTCACCCCAACCTGCTCCCAGTGAGTGGGAGGAGGAGGAGCAGGAGGCTGGTGGGGTCTCCAAGGGGATGTTTGCCTTGCAGTGGGCGGGGGTGCTGAGCCGGCTGGCACTGGAGCAGGAGCGCATCCTGAATCCCGTGCTGGACCGCGTCCGCACTGCTGACCACCACCAGCTGCGCTCCCTCACCGGCCTCATCCGCAACTTGTCCCGCCACGCCCGCAACAAGGACGAGATGTGTGAGTGCCAGGGGTCAGCCAGGGCTGGGGGGTGCTTCCCAACCTTTTCCTTTGCCTCCCGTTATCTCCAGCCACATCCCAACCCCATCCTGCCTGCTGCATCCCCGCATGCAGCTGAGCCAGCGGGCTGCTCCATCTCCTGTTCCCAGACGTGGCTCTGTCCCTCCAGCTCTGGCCACCAGCCCTGATGTTCCCTTTGCCCACAGCCACCAAGGTGGTCAGCCACCTGATCGAGAAGCTGCCGGGGAGTGTCGGGGACAAGGCCCCGCCCGCCGATGTCATTGTGAACATCATCGCCGTGCTCAACAACCTGGTGGTGGAGAGCCCCATGGCCGCCCGCGACATCGTCTACTTCGACGGCCTCAGGAAGCTCTTCTTCATCAAGAAGCGACGGGACAGGTGGGAGCTGCTCACGCCCGGCCTCCTGTCCTGCTCTCCTCTCCCTCCCTGCTCCCACACAGTGGAAGAGGGTCACAAGTTTCCCTCCCCAAGCCTTGGTGTTGGGAGTCCCCACACTAGCTCAGAGTGGCCTTGTGGCCACCTGCCAGCCCTTTGTCACCCCCTAAGGATACCCCACCATCACCATAGCTGCCTTTTCCCATCAGGGAACCTCTCCCTATTCCTGCCTGTTTTTGTGGGATCCAGCCATTCACCTCCTGCCTCTCCCCACTCTCACCAAGCCCCAAATCCCTCCAGACCCCTCTGGCGTGGTGTCCTTGAGCTGTCCCATGCTCAGTGGTCCCCAAAACATCATGGCATCCTGTCCCTTTCCCAGCTCGGACAACGAGAAGTCCTCCCGCGCTGCCGCCAGCCTCCTGGGAAACATGTGGCAGTACGCCAAGCTCCACCGGGACTTCAAGATGGTACGTACCCATTCCAGAGCCCCCTGCTGCCAGTGGGGGGATCCCTAGGGAACCAAGGCCAAGGAGATTCATCCTGGAGAGCCTCACCACCCAAATGCTTCCCAGGATATGGTGGGCCCCCACTCCACACCTGCTTTTCTCCAGGTGTGGGGCCATCCCAGAGTGTTGTCCCTGTGCTCTGGGTGGCGTGGGGACACTGTGGACCATCAGTGCCGGAGCACAGCGGCTCCCTGTGCCTGATGGGGCTGTCTCCTTGCAGAAGGGCTACCGGAAGGAGGACTTCCTCAGCCTGTGAGGACACCCTGGGAGCTGGAATGCCTCGCTGGGATGCTCCGTGCTGCCAGCCATGCCGTGGGGAGGCTGCTCGCTGCCAGACCCCCACTCTGTAGCCTAATCCCTACGTCCCACATGCCTCCCCCCTCTGCTGGGTCCCCTTCCCTGGCTGGGGGACACTCGTCCTCCCTCCTGCCCAGCCTTAAACCCAGCAGCTGCTTTTGGCTCTGCTGTGGGGCCCCAGTTAGGAGGGGGCTGCCCCATGGCACCCCTTGGGGGCTCTCCCCACGCTCAGGCAGCTGTCTGCAAAACTTGGCTTGTCCTGGCTTGACAGGGGAGCACGAGCTGTAGGGAGCTGGGAAGGCTCCTGTAGAGCGATTCTGGGGCAAGGGGGCTTCTGGGGGAGCTTCATCCCAGCTCCCTGAGCTGCGGGGCCGGGGCTGTCCGTGCCCTGTGCCAGAGTTCTGCCCTGGCTGGGGGGGGATGAAGCTTTGCATGGCTTGGGGGCTTGGAGGGCTCTGAGGTGGCTTCCCACAGTTTATGGGGTGGCACAGCAGCTGCAGGGAGCTGGGAAGGGACGCTGTGACAGTGCTGCATTCCCCCTTTGCTGTGGAGGGTGAGCAGGGGGTTGTGTCTGATGGGGTTCTGTGCCCTCGCTGCAGGAAGCCTGGGAGAGCTTCAGGGCCCCATCTGTCACCCTGTGGGGACTGTCCCAGTGTGGCAGAGTGGCTCCTCACCAGCTGCTGCCAGGGCTGGGCCCTGCTGGCACAGCAGGATCTGGGCAGGGCCGTCCGGGTCATGTTTGCTGAGCAGTGTCACCCTGTGGGTGGGGAGATGTCCCCTGTGTCCCCATGCTGGGTGCAGACAGGTCCAGAGCTCTCTGTGCCACAGTAGTGGCTGGGAGGGGACACACGGCTGGGCTGGGGGTGGCTTTGGGCTGCCGGTGGGTTTGGGCTGGGGGAGCCCCCAGGCTTGGGGGGCACAGGGCACCCCGGGGGGACAATGTAGAGTAGGTAGAGGGGTGGGAGGATGGGGGGAACGGGCGGAGGGGCTGGAGCAGCCCCCACGGTGAGCTGAATGGGACAGTCCAGGCTTGGGGCACGGGGTCTTTGGCTCTGCAGCTCTCTGTGTACAACCCCCCCACCCTGTGTACCCCTGAAATAAAGGCCTTGAGTGATGCCCACCTGCACCTGCGTTTTGATAGCACCTGGGAGAGGGGGGACAGTGTCCCAGTGACAGCAGTGCCATGGGGACACCAGCACAGGGTGAGGCTCTGTGCCTGGCATGGCTCCAAGTTAGTGTGACAGGGACCCTGGCATGGGAAGGACAGATCAAAGCACTGCCTGTAGTGGGGAATGCCCCTCCCTCTGTGTCACCTGTGTCCCTATCATGGACAGACGCAGTGGGTGCAGCAGCCTTTTATTGTCACGGGGGTTTCCATATGGGACAAAGGTGCTGCCACCACTCCTGTCGGGCACTCCCTGGGGCTGGGACACGTTGTTCCTTGGAGAGCATCACCCATCCCAGCACTGTCCATCATGCAGGAAGAACATACCTGCCACCCACGGCAAGGGACACGGCCCAGCCGCCTGGGTGGCGCCCAGGGGTGGCACTGAGGTATTACGGGCAGGGTGCTCCTGGTGATGGTTTTCCAGTCCTCCACTCTGGAGCCAGCTCCTGCTTTCCCAGCATGGCCATGGCTCTGATCCCATCATAACTCTGGGCTCCTCAGCCCTGACCTGGTCTGTGTGTCCCCACAGTGCTGGGGGACACCTGAGGTCCTGCTCAGATGTCATCCTCTGTCACCAGGCAGTAGAAGTCCGTGCGGGCGCCGTAGTTGCGCGACCCCAGGTCCGAGACGTCGATCTCGGAGCGCTGCCCGTCCCTCAGCTGTGCCTCCTCCATCCCGCTGGAGCCTGGAGCCCTGGGAATGCCGGGCCCACCGAGGCGGGGGGGTGGGGGGCTGCCGAAGATGCGCCCTCGGAGGCCTGGCAGGAGCGGGGAGATGGGTTTAGCCGGAGGGGGAAGGGGCAGGACCCACCCTGCCGCCACAGGGGTGACGTCCAGCGCGCATCTGTCCCCTCGGGAGGAGCAGCGGGGACACGGACCTGTGCCGAGGTCCCCGTCGGGGTCCAGGTCTCCCGCACTGTCCAGGTAGCTGCTGTGCAGGATCAGCATGGGGTCCTTGTCCTCCTGCAGCTGGGTCTGCGGGTCCCCCACGCTCCTTCCCGCCGGGAAGGACACCTTGCGCGGCAGGGCCAGGCACAGCTCCTTCCAGAAGTCCGACGATGGGGTCTGCAGGGCCCGGAGGGGATGAGCCGGGCCGGGACCGCCAGAGCACGGCCCCGCGGGGTTCCCCGGGCCCGGCTCGCTCTCCCCGCCGCTGGGAGCTCGGCCAAGGTGAGGGCTGAGGGCTGTGCTCCGGCGTGGCACCGTGCCCACACACGGCGGCGAAACCGGCCCGACCTGCCGGAACGCTCCCGGCTCCCAGCCTGGCCCCAAAATGGCCGGAGTGGCCCTGGGCCAAAGCTCCGCTCGGGGAGCTGAGCCTGGGGAGGCCCTGGGGTGTCACAGGGTCCAGACCATGTGGGTTTGGGGGTGAGCTCCCAGATCTGGGGCTCTTCTGGTTGGTTTTTTACATGTCCTCCCAAAGGTAAGTGCCCAAACCCGCTCTTTAGCACTGGAGCTCAGAGCACAGCCCCAGAGGGCAGCAGGGAGGCTGACCCAAAATGGGGAGCTGGGAATAGAAGGTGGTGCTGGTGGGATGGGTCCTGCTCTGCTCTCACCATGGGGCAGCCCCAAAGGGCAGCAGGGAGGCTGGCACTGGGGGTGCTGGGGAGGGAAAGGGGGCTCTGAGGGGTCAGGATCCTGCTCTGCACTCACCATGGAGCCGGCTCTCCACACCAGCAGGGTCACTGCGCTTCGGTGCTGCTTCAGCAGGGTGATGGCAGGGTGAGTGATCTCTCGGTACTGGCTCTCGAAGACGATGAAGATGGGTTTCCTGGAAAGCTCCAGCAGCCTCCAGAGCCCTTCCCTGCGAGACAAGTGGGTGACAGGAGGGTGAGGGACCCGGCAGCCCCTCTCCCCTCCTGTGGGAGCTGCTGTGCTCCTACCTGAAGCTGCTGTTGCACCACTCCTGCTCCAGGTACGCCACGGAGAGCACCACGATGAGGCGCCGGCACCGGCTGACATTCATGATGAGGTCAGCTGATGGCTCTGTGGGCAAAAAGGGTGTCAAAGCCCCCAGGTGCCTGTGCCACCCCCTGCCCAGCCCTGCCTGGTGCCTACCTGAGTTGGGCAGGATGTTCTGTTCATCCAGGAAGAGCTTGTAGCCGTGGCGGTTTTCCAGCTGTGGCTTCACGATGAAGTGGATGAACTTCCGATCATCGGGGGCATTGGCGTGGGAGACGTAGGCATCGTACAGCTTCCCATCTGGGGAGATCCACGGGGCAGGGATAACGTGGGAAGGGCTGTGTGAGCCCTCTGAGGCCACGGGAGGCTGCTCCCAGTGGGAACACCTCTGGCTCACCGTTGATCTCCAGCTCTCCGTAGCGGTCCCGGTACCAGAGCAGCGCGTTCAGGCGGCACTGGACGTAGAGCACAGCCAGGAGCACCAGGAGCAGCAGGACCAGGAGGGCTGCCAGCACGGCTGGCACGTGCCCCACCGCCTCTGCCAGGACAGGGAAAGGCACGGTGAGCAGCAACCCACCAGCACACACACAGGGGTGGGTTTGCACACCAATGTGGGAGAAGCAGCAGGGTCCCTATCACCCTCCTCAATCCCCCCTGCACCTGGGCTCTCCGTGGGATGCCCCCTCCCTGTCACCAGCCGGTCCCTACCTGCTCGCCGCAGGGTGAAGGTGGCCGTGGCATTGCTGATCCAGCAGGCAAACACCCCAAAATCGGCATCCTGGGTGAGGTTGAGCTGCAGGACGCTGGCCAGGAGCTGCTCCGAGGAGTTTTGGCCAGACCTGACAGGAGGACATGGGCGATGCTGTGGGTCAGGCTGTGTGGTGGCAGCCCCCAAAAGCAGATGGATGGACGTCCTCAGGGCAGGCTCCTTACCAGACAGTGTCCTGGCTGCTGCCCCTGCCCAGCCACTGCCCATCCTTGCTCCAGGTGGGAATGGGCTGGCAGTGCTCGGTGCCCGCCCAGCGCACGGTGCAGTTCAGCTCGACCTGGCTGCCCAGCACCAGCTCCAGCGTCTCGTTGGCAGCCGGCACCAGGATTTCGGGGGGCACGCCGCAAAGGTCTGGGGGCACAGAGGGGAGGGGGTTTGGATGGGAAAGCTGATCCAGCTCCCCCCAGGGCTGTATCATGACTGCTGTAGCCATCCTGGAAAAACAAGCTCTGCCTTGGGGGTCTGGCAGCGAGTGGCGCTCATGGCTGTTTAGCAACATGCTGAGCCGGTTTAGGGGGCTGGGAAGGACCCTCGGTGCCCTAAGAGGTGACACCAGAGCAGGACACCCAGCTGAGCTTGCACAGGGATCCTTCCCAGCGGAGAACAGGGGAGAAGTGGGATTTCACCTACCTGCCATGGCGCGCTCAGATGACAGGCGCGGGCGCTGCCAGCATCTCCCGGGGGGACAAAGTCCACCTGCCTCTGCCACAGGGCGGGCTGGGCCTGGGACACACCGGGAGCAGCTCCTGAGTGCTGGCACAGGGAGGGCCCTGCCACCCCCGTCGGGTGGGGGTGATTCCCACTGGGGGTGGCGGGTGCTGCTTTGCAGGGAAGCCAAAGCCACGTCCCACCCACAGCCTGGTGGCCACTGTGTCACCTGCCCTCCCCGCACTGCCTCCCAGCCTGGCTTTCCCAACCGTGAATTTATGTGTGGGAGGTGATTAATGACCAGCTGGGGGTTGCAGGATTTTAAAATAATGTGGCTTCAGACTGAATCCAAAACTAAAGTGGGGAAATGAGCTCAGCCATGGGAAACTCCAGCTTTTGGGGGGCTCGGTGGTACCTCCTTCCCCTGCCAACTCCCTGCCTGGGCTGCAGAGCTGCCTCCAGCCTGACATGCCCTTGAACCTGCTAATTACCAGCAGTCTGGTTTGTTTATGGAAATGCAGCTCCCACCTGGAGAGCTCTCCGGCGGGTTGGGAGCCTCGGTGCGTTGTTACCCCGTGGCTGTGCCCAGGGACTGGGGATTGGCACAACATTCCAGGCAAGCAGGGAGCACAGGGATGGCACACAGGGACCCCCACCAGCTGGCATCACTGCTATGGCCCCATGGGAAGAGGCAGATACTGGGAGCAGAGCCTGGCAAGGCTGGGCTCTGTCCCCACACACCTGATGCGGGTGATGCTGGGGCTGGAGTGGGAGTCTCAGGGATGTCACAGGGCCCATGTTTCCATGGTAAACACACAGAATCTGGGAATCAGGAGGGGTGAAAGCCTCTCCCAGGGCTCCTCTTTTCTGTGGAGCTTCAGCACTCCTGCCTGCACGCTGATTTTGGGTGGGAGCAGGGTTTGTCCCCCCATGTTTGTGGGTGTGGAGTGGGAAGGGGAGGTCTGTGCTCTGGCTTGGAGCAGGGATGCAGGCATGGTGCTTCCCTCTGGAGCAGCCTAGTGCCAGGCGTGGGGTGAAACCAGGGATCAAGGTACATGAGAGACGCCCAGTACGTGTTCAGCTTGACCAGCTGGGAGTGATTTATACCTAAAAGATTAACTGAGTTCCTCCATGGCCAGGGAAGGAAGAGGATGGGAAGGAGACAAGCCAGCCCACCCGGATTTCACATGGGGAAAGGGTGGGAGACGCTCATGAGGGTGGCATGGGGCTGTCTCTGCCTAGTGTGATGCTCCAGCTCTGCCTCTGGATGGGTCACTCCTAAACCATTTCCTCTGATGGTTGGAAAAAGGAAGCTCCAACAAACTGCAGCCTTGCCAGGGGGTGTGGGGCGGCCCCAAAACCCCGGATCCCCTTGCTCCAGGGAAGGAGAGTGTTGGATGGCAGGGAATGGGTGCTGGGGCTGCCCAGGGCCAGGGAGGGAAGAGCACGGGCTAACGGGCAGCAGGGCTCCATTTCCCACATCCTGGCATGGGGACACCCCAGATTCGAGGCAGAGAAGCGTGTGGACGTTGTGGGGTGGTGAATGATGGCTGGGCATGGCACTCCCAGGAGCACGGCCATGGGGAAAGCGAGAAGGGCAGGGGGGCACCCTGGCCAGGGAGCTGTGGGGTGGGTGTGCCGAGGCAGGGAGCGGGATGGAGAGCCAAAACGGGAATGCACAGGGAATGGGGTGAAGGTGAAAGCCTGCTGACCTCATCTGGGGCAGCTTCAGCACGGAAAGAAAAGCAGAACAGAGCTGCATTTACCTTTGGAGCTTCCCCAGCCGCAGGCTTCCTGCTCGTCGCCTCCCGCTTGAGCCGACCCGACCGGCCAGATCAGTGCTTGGAATTTCTCTCGTTTTTTTTTTTTTTTTCCCTTTCTGTTTTAATAGTTTATCTATTTCTCCTCCCAGCTCAGCCCCAGCCCTGGCCGGCTCTCCCGTTGCCCCAATCCCCGGGCGCCAGGCCCATGGGAAGGGCTGGCTGTCCCTCCCTCCCGCTGCTCCACCTCCACCTGAACCTGCGGGAGGGAATTCGACAGCTCCGGCTGCAGGGGAGAGGGAAAGAGAAGAGAAAAAAAGGAGGAGGGGGACAGCAACACACCCAGCAGGTGTCTCAAGGCTTGGGGGCCAAGGAGGAGCCCCCGGTTTTCCAGGCAGGAAGAGCCCACGGAGGTGTCAGGGCGAGGAGAAACCTGCCATGAGCTGTGGGGGCTCCTGTTTGTTTCCTGCTCCTCCCTTTCCTTCTCTCCGTGCCTTTAGAGCCTTTTTGCCAGATGAAGCTGGTGCTGGAGGTGGTTGCTCCAGCTGGCACTGGCCGCGGGTAGCCGGATCCGGCCGTGGCCACTGTGGATAGCAGAAATTCCCTGTGCTAATTACCGTGGAGGTGATTGGAGCCTCAGGCATGGATCATGGATGTAGTCACAGCAGCACCAGCAGCCCCTGGACAAACACCAGCCTGAGCCAGAAAAACATCAACCAGCATGTGATTCGAGGCCAAGAAGAGAAGAGGGCCACGGGTGCAGAGTATGTATTTTCATATATATATATATATATATATATATATACACACACACGTATGTATATACGTATGTATATATATTATAATTATAATGATATTTAATAATACATAAATATACGTAGATGTATATTGAATAACTATGTCTATATAAATAAACAGGTACAGGTCACAGGTTGGATGGCAACCAACTGGGCCTGTTCCCATGGAGAAACGCTCAGACTGACTCCTCATTGTTTAGGATATAAGCTACCAGTGCTGTTGGCTTGGTGCAGGAGGGAAAGGGACAGATCCCTGTTGGCATCTCTGGGGAGAATCCCCTGCTCCTGGTCCCCACAGCCACTGGCTGTGTGTGTTTGGAGCAGCCTTTTTTGAGGGCTGCCCACTTCTCATGGACACTGTGATGCATCAGCTGGAAAATCCTGTGTAAATCTGTAGGATTTGTGGGATGGTGAAGGATTGCATGGAAGAAGCCCAGGTCCTGGGGATGGCAGGGGTGTGGGGAGGCTTGGGAGCAAACCAGGAGCTGATAAGATCTTTCTTGTCCATCCGGGTTTATCCCTGTGGTAGGTAAGTTACATGGAGGAGCAGATCCAGTTTTGGTCACAACGGTGCAAAAAGTGAGGGCTCAGCAAGCTCCTTTCTGTTCCCTATGGGGTTGTTTGTGGTTTTCCATGCTCTTGGGAGCGAAGTTTTGAGGCTGAGTTGACCCTGGTGCCTTTCCCTGCAGTCCTGCCTGGAGTGTGTCACCTCTAGGGCACATCCCCCGGGACTGACACCTTGGGAAGTGTCCGTGGTGGGACCCTCGTGGGACAGGGGCAGTGCCAGGGTGGTGTCCAGCCAGGCTGGGTTCATTACTGGTGGGAAAGGAGGGGGCTGCCCCCCAGTCCTGCTTCTGGGGTCCCCTGTCAGAGCCCCCTGAGCTGTGGCACCTGTCCAGTCCTGAGGTGTCCCCCCATTCCTGCTGCAGAGTTCTGTCTAGAGCAGGGGGCCGGCCAGTAGTGATGTCTAAAGGAAAAGGTGGGATAACCCTATCATTTGGGATTTGCTGTGTTTTTCCCATTTCCCCAGGTATTTCCATTATCCTGGCACGTTTACCAGGCTGTGTTCCCAATGTGCGTGGCCAAACCCTGGTGTCCCACCAGCCATCTCCCACTCAGCCCTCAGAGTGGGCACTGCAGCTGTGATTGTCCCCACTGAGATAAGGAAAGGTTTTGGGGGATGATTTGGGGTGGCAGAGGAGGAAGGCAGGAGCAATACCAGGCAGTTTTCCACGTGGGTGCTGTATTTATTTACCGATGGCTGGTGGCTGCTGGGCCAGGAACCGGTCTCAGGACCTGGCTGAGCCCGAGATAACAGCGGCGTTTTCCCGTGGAGCCGCGTCCATGGAGACAGCCGGGCGGAGCTGCAGCTGTGTGGGAGTCCTGACACACGGGGAGGAGTTCGGGAAAGAGGGACTCAGGTGCCCCGGTGGTGCGAGAGTGAGGAGGTCACAGAAGGCGGCGGAAAAAGAGGCCAAAGTGCAACAAAAGGGCTGGAGAGGGAGGCTGGAACAAGGTAAGTGGTGTTTCCTGTGCTTAAGGAAGCGAGTGACAAGGACCCAGGTGATGTCCTGCAGCACAGCAATCCTGGGGCTGCCTCTGGGCTTGTCCCCAGCGCCACGGCTCTATCCCATTTAGGCACATCCCAGCTCTCCACAGCATCCTTCATTCCCGAGTCAGAGAGCAGCCTGCTCCTGTGAAGCCACTGTCCTTGTCATCACTTCCCAGCTCAGTCCCAGATGGGACATGTGGCACCGTGTCCTGGGGTTCATCCAGCACCCCTGGCACTGCCAGGCTGGGAAAGGGGCTCGAGTCCGTGTTCTCCTGCTCCTTGGTGGGCGGTGGCTACACCTCGGTGGAGTATTCTGCCGTGCTGGGGAGAGAGGAGAGAGGCCTTGGGAAGGGAACTGTCTGAGCTGGGAGGTGTGGGAAAACACTCCCAGTCGGAACAGGGCCTCTTCCCCAAAATAGATGGAGGAAGAATGACAGGCTGTTGGTGGGGAACCCCTGTTTGTGGGAAATCCCACAGTCAGTAGGAAGGCAGAGATGGAAAGCTGTGACAGTGTGGGGTTGGGTTGGTTTTGCACAACCTGGGTTTTGGTGGTGTGGGGGCACAGAGGTGACTTCTGTGAGAAGCTGCTGGGAGCTCCCACCCTGCCTGGCAGAGCCAGTCCCTGATGGCTCTGAGGATGGACATGCCACTGGCCAGGGCTGGGCCAGTTTGAGATCCAGATAACGTATTTAAGAAGAAAATCAAAACAAAAAAGGGGCCCAGTTTTTTTGGCAAGCCAGAGAAGAGGAGGAAGTGAGAACATGTGAGGGAAACATGCAGACACCAAGGTCAGTGCAGAAGGAGGGGGAAGAGCCATTCCAGGCACTGGAGCTGAGATTCCTCTGCAGACTGTGGTGAGACCATGGTGAAGCAGCTGTGTCCCTGCAGCCCATGGGGATGTAGAGATACCTCCACAGCCCATGGGGATCCACAGGGATGCAGAGATCCCCCCATAGCCCAAGGAGGAGATGCCCAGGCTGGAGCAGGTGGGTGCCTGGAGGAGGCTGTGATCCAGGGGAGACCTGGTGGAGAGAGGGGGCCCTGCTTCCAAGCTGGAGCAGCCTGTCCTTGAAGGACTGAGCCTGTGGAAGAGTGACCCACACCACAGCAGCTTTGGGAGGACTGCATGCCCATGGGAGGGACTCACATTGCAGCAGTTTTGGGAGGATTCCTGCTCGTGAGATTGGAGCCGTGGTGGAGAGGGTTGCAGAGAACTCTCTCCTGTGGGAAGGGCCCCCATGGTGAGGCAGGGGAAGGACTCATCTTCCTGAGCAGTGGAAGAAAACCTTGGGTGATGAACTGACCAAAACCCCCGTGCCCTGTCCCCTGCACTGTCGGTGGGAAGGAGGGAAGGACTGGGGGAAGCAAAGTTGTTTTAAGGGCTTATTTTGCTTCTCATTATCTTCCTCTGATTTTGTTAGTTATAGATTGACTTTGTACTTCTAAGTTGAGCCTGTTTTACCCCTGGGGTGTTTTCTCCCAATCCTTATCTCAACTCATGAGCCCTTTGCTACTTTTTTCTCTCCTCTGTCCAGCTGTGGCAGGGGAGGGTGAGTGAGTGGCTTTTGTGGGTGCCTGGAGTTTGGCCAGTGTCAAACCATGACAGGTTGTCTTAGTTTGAAAGATGTTAGTGGGGGTGTGCATTCTATTTGGCCCATCTGTTAGAGGTGGGGCAGTTATCTTCTGTTAATTGGGCAGTTTTTCTTTATCTCTCCCACAACCAATCCTCCCTCCGGGAAATATCTTTGTTAATGGGCCATTGAATCTCATTGCATGACTGATATGATTACATCATCCCATTGGGAGATGCTCTGCCCAGGGGGAGGAGCCAAGCATTCCCACCTGGATATAATCAGAGATTTAGAACACACAGCCCCCCTTTTCCCACTGGATTCCCAGAGGAAGACCAGGCCTATCTACACCACCACTGGACCTTCAGAGGAAAACTCCATCCTTCTCCAGGATCCCTGCTCCATAAGAACTACAGCTGGCACTGCAGGAGGGCTGCAGCCACCATTTAATGGGACTGCTACCAACACCCTGACCCACAGGGGGTCAGGTCGTATTCTGACTCTGTCAGTGCTTTGTTTTCTTTTTTGTACTATGACATTTATATTTTTAGTTTTCCCGTTAAAGAACTGTTATTCCTATTCCCATATCTTTGCCTGTCAGCCCTTTAATTTCAAAACTATAATAATTTGGAGGGAGGGGGTTTACATTTTACATTTCAAGGAAGGAAAATGTAAAATAAAACTGAGATACAGGTGTTTCCTGAACCCTGCTATCTGCTCCCATCAGGATTATGGGCAGCAGCTGGGACAGGGTGGCCATGGAGAGGGATCAGGCTGAGCCCTTCCCAGAGCAGGGCTTAGTTAGTATGGGACAGCAGCACTGGGGCAGCTACAATGGTTCTGTTTCCTACAGAAATACTTAATCCTTTCTCTTTAAACAATGTTTAGATGGAAAAATTAGACCAAGTCCTTCCCTGGTCAAAATTGCTTCTTGTTTTAACTTGGGGCTTTTCTTTTTCTGAAGGAAGAGGGGCTCCAGAGCAGAGAGATCCTGAGACCTGGCAACCCCTGGCACCTTCCAGGGCATCACCCACCTCAGTTCCTCACGGAGATGGTCGTGTTTTTCCGTCAGAATTTTATTCTTGACCCTCTGGGGCACATCGGGGATGTACCAGGCTGCGATCAGCTTCACGCACAGAGCCACGTGCTGTGGGAAGCAAAGGCAGTCAGGGGCTCCCAGCCTGGGCACGAGGCACAGATCCACCCCCTTTTCCAGCCCTCTCCTGCCTCCCTAGGTGCTCACCTCAAAGAGGATAAGGAAGGCGAGCCGGGCTGCGAAGATGTGCCAGAACTGGACGGTGTAGGTGTAGTCGTCAGCATTGCGGTAATCCCGGTACCTGCAGCACAGCCCCGTCAATGCCAGCCCAGGCCCTTGCTTTCTGGCCTGGATGTCACAGGGGGTGCCAGGGGGCTGCTCTTACCTGCACTCCTTGATCTGCTCCCCTTTAAATACTGGCAGCACCTTGGTGTGGGGCTCGAAGTCCTGGATGTGGAATACGGAGAGGCTGTTGTTGATGTACCCGGTGGAGCAGCTGTGGGGAAGGAGCGGGTTGAGCACGGGTTGTACCTCCTGTTCTGGGGAAGCAGGACCCACCTGGGGCTCTCACTGCCCACTTCCACAAAGCCTGGTGGAAATGGAGGGCTCAGAGTTTAGAGTGAGCTGGGTCAGTCAGCAAGGCTTAGAGAAACAGGGGGAGGGCAGGAGGGAGCGCGTGCCTGCACCCTGGGAATCCTGTAGCTCTCCAGTGTTACACACTGCCCTTTCCACTCAGTTTACCCACCACAGGGATGATGTGATGATGCCATGTGGGAGTGTTCCCCTGCTCCCCTTTCCCCCCACCTTGCTTTGGGGGACAACTCAGCTGTCTTGTGCTCCTGCACTGGTGGCACTGAGGCAGGAGGGGACATGGTGGTGGGGACAGAGCCGTGGGGATGCTGTGGGCAGGGACTGTCTCAGAGTTGAACTCACTCCATGCTGGTGTGGTTCTCCCTCGTGCAGGGGCTGTACATGTACTTGTAGACCTGCACGGGGATGAAGTCGGAGGTGATGGCGATCACCAGCCCGTTCCCAATGACAGCCAGGATGCCAATGGCCTCTAGGACCTGCAGCCAGATCCCTGTGGGAGAGGAGCAGCCACTGAGGTCCCTCTGCCAGCTCACTGCCACCATTCCAGCTCAGGGACAGCTTCAGTATGGCCAGGTCAAGGAGGGAGCCTCCAAGCTGCGCTTCAGCCTCTGGCAGAGTCTAAGCAGCTTGTCCTCCTCCCACCCATGGCTCTCCCTGTGCTGTCCCATGGCTGTGGGGGTCTCGGGGGCTCAGGCTGGTGCTGGCAGGACCCTCTCACCGATGTCCTTGGCCTTCCTGGGCACCATGCGCCGGCGCAGCCGCATCATCTTGATGGCGTCCATGTGGATCTCGATGACGTTGTTGACTAGGGCCAGCAGCGGGGCCAGGGGAAAGGCTGCCACAAAGATGGTGGTGAAGCTGTACTGGATCACTGTGGAGGGCAAACACGGGTGCTGGAGTTAAGCCACCACAGAGGGGATGTCTCTCTCTGCTTGGGTTTGTCCTGCTTTGTGGCTTGGGTCAGAGGAGTTTGCAGGGGTGGGAGGGGAGATAGCCACATCTTGGGGATTCCCAGCTCTCACAAAGCTGTCAGAGAGTGGGATCTGTGGGGATAGTTGAGCCAGCCAGGCACAGGCACACCCTGGGGTTACAGCCGTGGCCCTGGAAGGAGAGGAAGGTCTGAGGCAGGCCCAAAGGCTAGCACAGTTTCTTGCTTTCTGCTAGCACAGCTGCTTGCTCTCTGTTTTGGGAATGATCTTGGTGTCCCAAGGCTCTCAGAGCAGGGCTGGGTGTGGAGCTGTGACTCCCTGCCTGTGTATGGTCTCCCTAGCATCCATCACTCCCCAGCCAATGATCTGCCCCACGTACCTATCTCCAGGTACTCGTTGAACAAGCTGAAGACATTGACCTCGTTGAGTTCATAGTTATTCAGCCACTGCCTTTTGCAGGGGTCTTCTGCCTCCTCCTCCTCTCCTAACATCAGACTTCTCCTCTGGGGGTGCTTTTTCTTCTTCCGTAGCTGGTGGGATATCAAGCTGCAGTGGGAGAGAGGGATTTGTGTGACTGTCTGAGGAGGACAGCAGGGCTGGGCTGCTGTCAGCACATCCCTGGAGGAAGGGGAAAAGGAAGAAGGCCAGGGTTCCTCTCCATGGAAAGTGCCAGTGTGGGGAGCTTACGGGATGAGATACTCCATGATGTTGCTGATGGTCTGCTTGAGCACCATGATGACAGCCATCTGGATGAAGAGGTCGGTGATGCAGCCGCTAGGGTGGCACTGGAGGGGACAGCAAGACAGGGGTAGTGCCCTGCAAGCAGAGTGGCTGGGCCCGAGGGACCCTTTGGCAGGTGCTATGGGAGCTGAGCTTCCCAGAGGCTGCCTGGGCAGCAGGGAAAGGAAGAGGAGGAGTTGTTTGTGGGGTCAGTGGGTGCCTCACCTCCTCCAGCCTCCAGTGGCCCGCGATGCGCACGTAGTGCCCTGGGTGGCCATTGACCCTGAGGAAGGAAGCAACAGTGACACCCATGGGGTCATGGCCCTCCTGAGTCCCAGGTGGGGTCCCTATGCCTGGTGGGGAGGGCAGAGGGGCTAGGCTGTCCGTACACCCTGGGGAGAGTCAGGAGCAGCCATCCCAAGCCCTGGCTGCCCGGTGTTCTCCACTCACCGTCCCAGGAAGAAGGCGACATAGATGAGCGAGGAGAAGTGTGTGAAGAACTGAAAGAGGAAGATCTTCATGGTGAAGCTGTTCTCACGCTGGGTGGAGGTCCGTGGTTTCTCTAGGAAAGGGAATAATGCCCAGGGGCTTGCTCATAGAGCAGTGGGACCTTGCCCTGCTCCCCCATGGGTGCCATCACAGATCCAAAGGTCCAAAGGGTGTCTGCTGCTTGTGAAGCCTTCCCTGCCCTCCACCTGAGCCCTCTGAGGGAGGTAAGTCCAGCCAAGCAGGGAGGTCCCTCAGAGCCATGAACTGAGGGAGAAAGGACCTTAGAGCTGAGAGGAAATCCATGTTGTGACCTCTCCTGGAGCTGGGGTGGATCCTGCTCATGCCAGGTCTCAGCCCTGCAGAGCTGGCTGTGGGGCAGCATGTGGGCACAGGTGAGTGTGTGCTGGGGGGCTGCTGGCCCCCGTGTCTGGAGGTGCCTGGGAACTGCCTTGTGCTGGTGGAGGCAGGGAAGGGGATGGGAGGCTGGCTGGGCGCTGCAGGTGGGACACACCTCATTAATTTCCCTTACCCAGGTCGCAGAGGAAGAGGGCCACTTTCCAGTTGACCTGCAGGACAGAGGGATACCATGAGCAGGGAGGGCTGGCCGTGGGGAAATGCTGCCAGGCACACTGTGTAGCTCCCCACCTTGGTCATGACGACGATGGTGAGGTAGTGCAGCACGGCGCCCGTCAGCACGGCGACGATGTCGGCGTGCTGGCTCAGCAGGCTCGTGTCGCTCTGCGTGAACACCGCCACGGCCATCGCCCGGTAGATGACGAGTGCGTGGGCAATGCCAATCAGCACCATGATCTGTGGGGAGCGACAGGAGGGCTCAGGAGCCACCCAGGCCAGTGCTTCATCGCTCCTGATGGTGCCCTCAGGACAGCCCCGGAGGAGGCCTCAAAGGCGAACCAGGGCCCTTCGGTGGAGGCCAACAAGTTTGTGAGGTGGGTGTAGTGATGGGACAGGCAGTAACGGGTGCAAACTGAAGGAGGGGAAATTTAGGCTGGATGTTAGGAAGAAATTCTTCCCTGTGAGGGTGGGGAGATACTGGAACAGGCTCCCCAGGGACGTTGCAAATGCCCCAACGCTGGCAGCATTCAAGGCCTTGAACAACCTGGAGTAGTGGGGATGTCCCTGCCCATGGCATGGGGATTGGGACTTGATAAGGTCCCTTCCAACCCTTAACATTCTGTGATTACAGGACTCTATGTCTCCATCTAAGCCAGTCTCCTGTGACCCACAGCAGGGACAAGTGCATTGGGATTTGCCTCTTCCTGCTCTCCATGTCACTGCCTTGATCCTCACTGCAAGAGCAGAGCTTTCAGCCCCTGTCCCCAAAGGGTGGGTGGCTCCTGCCATCAGCACAGTGAAGTGTGGGCATGAGGAAGCCCCAGGATCCTTGTGATGGGCATGGAGGTGTCCCAAAAACCTGATCTGTGCCTCTGCTCCTTTGTCCATGTGCCCTCAAACCAAACGTTCCCGTTGCCAGCTGGCACGTACCATCAGCAGGGCCAGGATGAGCACGATGGTGCTGCGCAGGTAGGAGTGCTGGTACAGCCGGGGTTCGTGCTGTGGGTTATTGATCAGCTGCAGAGCCAGCTCCTCCTTCAAAAAATAAAAAAATTAAAGTTAAAAGTGGGAAAGAAAAAGCACCCAGCAGTGCTTTGTGCCCCTTGTGTCAGTGGACATATGGGATGAGCAGTGCTGGAGAAGGACAGGGGTGAGCACCCAACCCACTATCAGGCCAAGCCTGATTGAGTTCAGCCTGGGCAAGGGACCCCTCTGATGTGTCTTTTAGACAGGTGACTCCTGCCCTGAAAGGGGGAGCACTGAGCAGGAAAGATGATGTCCTCACCTCTTCCTCATCCCACCCGTACAGGTCCCAGCTGGTGACCACATTGGCTCTCTCCCTCTTCCACAGCTCCAGGAATACAGTGGCTGGATTGGGAAGGAGAAAGTGCAGTGACACTTAGGAACGGCTCTGAATGCCACCCCTCTGTCTCCCAGAGAGTCACATCGCATCCAACCTGCTGGCAAACCAGCCTGGACTGCCCTTGGCCCATGGACAGGCAGTCCCCTCTGTGCCTTGGTGACCTGGAAGGGCCCTGGACAGGCAGCAGTGAGGGAACAGGGATGGTGCAGGTGAGCTTTCGCTGGCCTGGTCTGGTGTGTCTAGAGGGAATTTGGGATAAGTCACTTTTCAGGTGGAATGGGTGTCCTGCACTGCTCCCTGGCAAGGCTGCACCTCTCCAACTCCAATTCCAACCACCCTTATGTTAATTGGATGGATGCTCCTGATTGTGTCCCTGTGTGAGCCAGCCCACAGACACACTCAGGACTGTGCCATGGCTTTTCAGGTGGGACACCCAGCCCACTCCCAAGATGGCTGGTCAGGGAGCAGGCTGTGGAAAAGCCAGATGGGTGTGTAACCTAGGCAGTGATGGGATCCCATCATCCCACAGCAAATGCGACACTCTGCAGTGATTTGGGAAGGTGGAGGAGGAGTTTGGAGGCCTCTCCTTCCTGTGGTCGTGGCCATTTATAGGCAGCTGCTGGAAAATTGCTGGGTGCCCTTGGGGAGGCTATGCTGAGCAGAAGCTTCAGGTAGGACAAGCTTCAGATAAGGAATATTTGGGGAGCTGGAGGATATCACCAGGGTGGTTTTGTCTCTTGCTGTGTCTGGAAGTGGAGGAGATATAAACCCCTCCCAAAGGGTGAAGCTACATTGGTGTTCCTTTTTCCACCTTCTGCTCCCTCTCCCATCCACACATGCTGGGCACCCAGGCATGGACACCTACCCCAGATGGCCATGAACATGGCAAACACCACCGTGGCCTCATTGTCAATCATGTGAGTGACCTGGAAAAGATGAGGGAAGAGTGTGATGGGGCACCGAGGTGCAGGTGCTGTGGTACCTCGGGGTCTCGGCATGCTCATCTCCCCCGAGACTGGTAAAGGTGCTACAGGAGGGCAAAACAATCTGGGGTGGGGCTTCTTTTTAGTGATATGGGAGCAGTATGAGCTGCTTTCCCCATCCTTTACCTTTACCCTGCCCTGGAAAGGGGGTTCCCTACCTTGGCATAGGTGCAGGTGTCAGAGAGGAGCCAGAACGAGCAGTTCTGGTCGCAGAGAGGGCACATGATGGTGTTGTTGGCATTGCAGATCTCCTTGCTGGAAGAAAGGAGAAGAGAAGCCAAGGGGGACGAGGGTGCCTCAGAGCCACCTGCAGAGCTGCATGGGATGTGCATTTGGCATTCCCAAGGGCCTTACCTCACCTGGCTGGAGCTGAAAACAGTAGCCCCAGCGGCCACGGTTGCCAGCCCAGCCACGGCAGCGAAAATCAGCAGGTAGGTGTACCAGCCCAGCCAGGCAAAGTACAAGGCCACCTTCTCTCCAAAGTAGCACCTAGGAGGAAAGTTGAGGCTGGAGATCAGATTTTGGGAGTCACTAGAAAATGCCTGTGGTGGCAGTATCTCAGTTTTCATGGTGTGGAGAGTAGGTTGGAGTCATGGATAAGAAATGACCCGACTGAGGGACTGGGAGCCCTGTATCCTGTGCCAGCTGTCAGAGGTGCACCTCTATTTTAAGATCTCCCCTCTCTACCTGAGCCCCCTGGCAGGTTTATAAAGTAACATGTTTTTTTTGCCCCCCTGTCCATGGAGTTAATTTTCAGAAACAAGAGCCCTGCTCTTTCCTAGGATTTCATGTGGTTGTAGGAGCCCCATGTTGCCTTTCCCGCCTCGAGTTCAGCCTCGGGCTGGCTGTGCAGCACTGATGCTCCATTCCTACCTCTTCTGCCTTCTGAATGTGCCTGGAAACCAAACAGGTTCATTACAGTCCTCAGAGGCGAGGGGGTTGTTTGATGCTGCAGGATGAGCAGATGGAGCTCGGAGCCACAGGGATAACCCTCAGGCTAAGAGCTTTGGAAGCTGCAGAGGCAGCCCAGTGCTTCTGAGAAGAGCCAGGTTCAAACTAATGGTTTTTAAGACAATGCAGAAGCCTGGCAAAGGGCATTGAGCTCTCTGTGTTTCAGGTTGGACCTCCTGGTTAGAAAGATCTGCCTCTTGTGCCTGTGTTACCTGATCTGCTCAATTGGCTGTTCCTTAAATAGAACTCTCCAGCGAGCCCACTTCTTCTTTAGTATTTCCCTTATCTCTTCTTTCTGGAGAGCAGAGAAGTTGGTTGGATGCAGGAACATCAGGGCACCCTTAGTGCCCTGCCCAGCTGCAGGGCAGCTGCCAGGAGCTTTGCTGTGCCCTTCACCCAGCGAGCTCTTGGTGCAGCCCCAGTCACCCCCACCCCATCCTGCTCCTCCGTCTCTCCTGGATTTTCCTCCCAGGCACTGTGTGCCCAGCCTCACCTTGTGCAGGGGAAAGGCTGCCTCAAACACCTTCTTCTTCATCAGGTCATGCAGCTTCTCTGGGAGCAGGGCAGAAGGGACAGGGTTAGGCTTAGGTTTTGGGGAGACAGAGCAGAGGAACTGCTGGTTCCTGCAGTCCAAATCTCCCAGCCTCTGGTTGCAGCAGCAAATTGACTTGTCTGAGCTCCCCCCTTTTCTGCTCTCCCCAGGATGGCAAGGCAGCTGGGATGCCAGTGCCCAGGATTCTTGGGCAGAATTCTTCCTGCAGATCCAGGCTGAGCAGCATCACCCCTGTGATCCCCGTTCCCTTACCTAAGTCGGATGTCACAGTGTTCTGCAGGATGAAATGCACGACCCGTATCCTGAACAAGAGAAACTCTGCTTAAAGGCTGCTCTGGGACACAGACTTGTGTTGTGTGGCTCAGGAAAACAGGGCAGAGAAGGAAGAAGGTGTGCGCTAAAATCCAGGGAAGTGAGGGAGGGAGAAATCTGAGCAGTGAGAAATCCTCAGCTTTCTATGTGGGGGGTGAATTTTCTGTGGAAAATTAAAAAGCTGGGACAGCCTTTTGGAAAATGGATTTTGGTGTGGAGAACAGTGATTGCAGGAGGCTGGAAATCAGCTCAGCACCCACCTGGTGGTCATTGGGACGTCCTGGTAGGCACTGGAGTTTTGCTGCCTGCTCTTGGGGTTCGTCAGGAGACGCTGGTATTTCCAGAAGATGTGCGGCGGGGCACGGACTCCATAAAAGAGCTTTGTGTCCTCGATTTTCTGGTGAGGGGAAGAGAAGGGCTGTTAAAACAGAGCCAGAGAGGCAGGGAAGAGCCGGAGCTGGAAGGGCTGGGGGCTGTGTGAGTCCTGGGGCTGGGATGTTTCTCTGCTTTCTCTGCTGGTTGAGCAAGTGGGTCCTTTTCCAGCTCTGATATAGTGAACAGCTCAATGGTTCAGGCCTCTCCCATTTTCTGGGATGCAGGAGCCCAAGTCAGGCCAAGTATCTGCTGCCTTTTCCTCCCAGAGCCTCTCACCTTGATGGTGAAACCTTTCTTGCTCAGCTCATCCAGGAACTTTTTCCTCTTGATCTCCTTCTCACTGCCCATTTCGTGGATGTCACTCACCAGGACAAAATCCCACTTCTCTTCATTCTGCCCACAAAACCAGCAGGGAATTATTAGGGATGGAAAGCTGAGAGCTCTCCTTCCCAGCTCCAGCTTCTCAGAGGTTTGGACCCCCATTGTGGCTGTGTAGAGGGAAGCTGGGAATGAGCAGGGGAAATGGGGATTTGTCCCCTCTCTGAGCTGCAGATGCAGAAGGAGCAGAGCTTACCGGGGAGGCAAAGGAGTCCGTGTCCTCAGCAGGGGATTCTCTGCAGGGAGTCAGCAGAATTTCATCCTGGTGAAAAGAAAACCAGTGAAGGGGAGGCTTCAGCAGGCTCCCTGGGAGATCCTGTGTTTTCCTCTTCCAGCAGCCTCCAAGAGGTGCCCAGGGAGGAAGGTAAGAGCAGCTGGTGTGAAACATTCTCCCACAAGCTCCTGATCACCAGTTTGGGGTCTGGCCAGCCCAGCCAGGGGTTTGTGTTTAGGAATGCTGCAGGGACCGGGAGGGTGTGCAGCCTCCCCTAGAACTCAGTGTGCCCAGCTGTGCCCTGGGGCTGTGAGGGATCTGGACCAGGAGAAAAAAACCTCTCTCAGCTCTTTCACCTGATGCCCTGATATTTGTACTGGGAAATGTTTACCTTTCACCCTCTCTCTTCATGCTACAGTGGATTTTACAGGCTTTAATCAGCCTTTTCCATTTGTCAGTTGTTCCTGTCAGATAGGTCACAGGTTTTTGGGTTTTTTTGGGGAGGGTGGGGAAGGTAGTTTTAAATTCCAATAAAGGGAGAGTGGAGCATGGACACTTGGAGGCTGGCACAGCTCTGCAGGAAAGCAGGTGAAAAAATTCCTTGGAAAATATGTTGGATACCTCAGGCTGCAGCCAAGGGACAGAGAGGGGAGGATGAGCTGCTGATCATAAAATCATAGAACATCCCAAGTTGGAAGGGACTCACAAGGATAATTGAATCCAGCTCCTGGACCTGCACAGGACCACCCCAAGCATCCATGTGCTTAGGAGTGTTGTCCAAGCACTGCCTGAACTCTGGCTTTTGCCTGTTCCCCTCCTGTGTGTCAGTGGCTCTGGAGAGAGCAGCTGTGCAGCTCCCACCTTCCTGGGTACAGGTAATTACACTCAGACACCCAAGGGTGCAGATGTGGGGGACTGTGACAGTGTTCATGGGGTTCTTAGGATGAGGGAAGAGATGAGGATCTGACTCCATGTTTCAGAAGGCTTGATTTATTATTCTATGATGTATATTATATTAAAACTATACTAAAAGAATAGAAGAAAGGATTTCATCAGAAGGCTAGCTAAGAATAGAATAAGAAAGAATTAATAACAAAGGTTTGTGTCTTGGACAGAGTCCAAACCAGCTGTCTGTGATTGGCCATTAATTAGAAACAACTCTGTGAGACCAATCACAGATGCACCTGTTGCATTCTACAGCAGCAGATAACCATTGTTTACATTTTGTTCCTGAGGCCTCTTAGCTTCTCAGGAGAAAAAATCATATGGAAGGGACTTTTCATAAAAGATGTCTGTGACAGGGGAGCACAAAGCAAACATCAGGGAATAGTTTGTGTTGGAAAGGACCTTCACACCCATCCAGTCCCTCCAGGGACACCTTCCACTATCCCAGGTTGCTCCAGTCTGACCTTGGAC
Organism: Melozone crissalis; assembly: GCF_028551555.1. Lineage (NCBI taxonomy): Eukaryota > Metazoa > Chordata > Aves > Passeriformes > Passerellidae > Melozone > Melozone crissalis. Next base: position 3,698,479 of record NW_026535796.1, on the reverse strand, counting down.
ACTTCCAGGGATGGGGCAGCCACAGCTTCCCTGTGCACCCTGTGCCAGGGCCTCAGCATCCTCACAGGGAAGAATTTCTTCCCAGTATCCCTTCTAACCCTGCTCTGCCTCAGCTTGAGCCATTAGCTGCCCCTGTGGGGGTTTTTCCACCCTTTGGTGTGATTTGTGGTGTGTCCCCACAGTTACACCACTGTTCCCAAGGGAAGGTGATGCAGCACAGCAGCGGGAAGGGGAATGGGAATTCCAAGGATGGGATTACTGTCACTTGGTGTCACCAGAGATGCTGTGACCTAAAAGAGCAGCCAGCCAGACGAGTTCCTCCAGCTGTAATCTTGGCAGCAGAGCCGTGGTGGTGTAACTGTGCCCTGATGTAAGATCTGCATCCCGAGCTTTCACTGGAGAATGAGGCCATGGGAGCAGAGAGGCCAGGATGAGGAAAGGGCTGAGATATTCTGCCAGATGCTCGCTCACATGGATCAGCCAGAGCACAGGAGCCATGAGGAGACTGACTGACAGGAATGAGAAAAGTGGGAAGGCTTGAGAAGAGGGATGCTCTCCCCAGAGGTGCTGTTGTGCCAAGAGTCAGAACTTCTCTTGGATAAAAGGTACCCCAGAATACAGCAAGAAGCAGAGGGAGGGTTCTGGTGCTGTCATCTGCTCTGGCCAGGTTTGTGGGGCAGGATTGGGTACAGCAGTTCCCTGTATCCTGGTCTGAGCTTCCCTCTGGGCACAGGGAGGGGGTGGGAGCCTCTCAGGGATCTGCCCACTGCCAGTGCTGGGATGCTGGCATGGATCTGGCCTGGCACACTCTCCACTGTTGTGTTGGCTCATTCCTGCCTGGCTGGTTTCTCTCAGCCCCCATGTGCACCAGCCTCATCCTGCAGCAATTCCCTGCCAGTGCCACCTGTGATCTTGTGGATGGATGTGGAGAGGAAGCATCCTTTGGGTATGGGAATGTTTTGGAGTGCTCCTAATGCCACCTTGGCACACTTCTGCTGCTGCTGCTCCCAGTAAAGCTTAAGATGAGGTGAAGGCACCTGCTGGCATCACACCTTCTGTTCCCAGGTGGCTCCCAGCTCCAACACCTGTAGGAATGGTCCTGCTTGGGCATCTGAGCATCCCAGCCAGCACATCCACTTCCTTGGGAAGAGGCTGGGAGGTTACCAAGGTGGGCTCACAAATGGGATGTTGGATTCATCCCAGCTGGAGCTCAGGCTGCCATGCAGGTGCCCAGGTTGCTTTTGGGGCCATATGGGATGTGTATGGAATCCCAGAGTCCCAGAGTGGCTTGGGTGAGAGGGACCTTAAAGCCTGTCCATTTCCATCTTCTGCCATGAGCATGGATACCTTCCACTGGCCCAGGTTGCTCCAACCTTTCCAGCCTGGCCTTGGACACTTCTGGGGATGGGAGAGCCACAGCATCTCTGGGAAATCTATTCCAGGGCCCCACCACCCTCCCAGGGATGGATTTATTCCAAATATGCTATCTAATCCTGCCCTCTGTCAGTTTGAAGGCATCCCCCTTGTCCTGCTGCTGCAGTTCCTGGTGGGAAGGCAGGGATGTATGGGCAGGGATCGCCTCAGAGGGCAGGGACTTTGGATCACTGCTACTCTCACAAGTAATTGTTTTTTTCCTGAGAATTCGGGATGCTGTCTGACTGTGGCTGCTGTGCTCTGGGATCAGGTGCAGGTGAGGCCACCTGGGCTCTGCAGTGGTTGTAGGAACCCTGGGCTCTGTCCCTGCTCTTGGGAAGGACAGTTTCAGTTTCACTCCTTCCTGCCCTGTGGAACAGGATGTGGAGGTGCCGCTGTGCAAAGGGGTAAAAGTGAGTGGCACAATGGGAAGCAGGAATTTCCATATTGATTCCATATTGAAAAGGGTTTCTGTGCCTCCAAGGTGCACCACTGGTCCTTGTCCCCAGCCAGGTAACCCCCTGCCCTGAGAGCTCCTTCTGGGAATGGCACAGGCACCCTTGGGCTGTGTGCACAGTCACCAGTGTGAGTAACTCGGGACAAGGACCTGGATAGGATCTGGCATCCTTGTTTTCCTTCCCAGTCACGGATTGGTGTGGGGTTGGGTGGTTCCCTCACCCACACTGGGATGATCAAATTGGTTTTATCTCCAGGATGTTTCTTACTCAGCTTCCCTTGGAGCACTTCCACCTCAGCCCATGGCTTGCTGAGAAGTGGGACAGCCTTTGCTTGCACAGGCAGAGCTGTGCCTTTACTACCTGCCCTGAATTTGGAGAGCTTGCCTGGCTTTTCCCAGGGAAAAAAACCCACATCTTTTTTTCCAAATTAGAGAAGAAAGAGATCACAGCTCCTCACTCCTCCTCTGCCTTTGCTGTATTCCATGTGCTGCTGGAACACCTGGGGCTGTCACCTCTGCAGTGCTCATTCCCAGGTTTACATAAGCTCCATCCACACCATCATTCCCTGATCTGTGCTCTGGGACCAACGTGTGGGGCCAGTGTGACCCCACTGCACCTGGGGATGGTGCATGGGACCAGCAGCACACCCTGCTTTCCCTGTCACACACCTGTGGTAGGAATTTTGTACCGTAAAGGCTGTGAAAGCAGGTGAGTGGTAGAGGTTGGAGGTTAGTGTATCCTGTATTTCCAAGCCACAGATGCTCAGGGGTGCTGAAAAGAAGCATCCTGGGAATTTCGGGGCAGTTTCTGTTCCTACCTGCATGGTGAAGTGGAGAGCCTTCCTCGGTGCCCCTCAGGGCAGATCCCTAAGGAGAGGGCTGGTGTGCAGGATGGGCTGGAGCCTCCTGGGCTCTCTCAGGCTGTGGTTTCCTTCCCCAGCTCCTTGGCCCGAGGTCTCAGAGGTCTCATGTGCACCGAGAGCTGCTGTGACTTCCGTGTGGCACCCGTGCCTGCCTTGGGAGGGAGCTGCCTGTGCCTAGCAGTGGGCAGATATCGGGAGCAGGTGAGGGAGCTGCCCTTCACCCTCGCCCAGAGGAGTGGCAAGCCCAGAACCGCCCCGCACAGGTAACAGTGCCGAGCTCCTCCTGCCAGCTCCTGGGCGCTGCTGCTTTCCCCTCTGCCCCTCGCGGTGCCAGCGCTGTGTGTGGCACCCTGTGACATCTCCCAGAGGGGCCATAAACTGGCCAAAAGGAGATATTAACAGGAGCTCTGGAAAGCTCTAGAAATCTCCTCTTGATGCCTTGCTGGTTGGTAAAACAGCTGTGGGAGTCGGGTGCTGTTTCCTTCCCATGTGTTATGGTGCTGTCAGCCTGACCTTGAACACTTCCACACATGGCTTCTCTGGGCAGCCTGTGCCAGGGCCTCAGCACCCTCAATGGGAAGGATTTCTTCCCATTATTCCATCTAACCCTGCCCTCTGGCAGTGGGAAGCCATTCCCCTTATCCTGTCACTCCATGCCCTTGTCCAGCTTCCTTGCAGGCTCCCTTCAGGGAGTGGAAGGGTTCACCCCAAAGCCTTCTCTTCTCCGGCTGAGCAATCCCAATCCTCTCAGCCTTTCCTCATGGCAGAGCTGCTCCATCCCTCTAAACAACTTGGTGTCCCTCCCCTGGACTCTCCCCAACAGGTCCATGTCCTTCCTGTGCTGGGGACCCTGGAGCTGGATGCAGGAGTTCAGGTAGGGTCTCACCTGAGCAGAGGAAAATCAACTCCCATCTGGACCTATGGCTTGGAACAGGGAATAACTCTTATTATAAAAAGTGAGTGAAAATGTTGCATGTAAGCCAGATCTTGCCTTACACCTGTTTTCTTGGGGAGGGTTGTTGCTTTCATTTACAAATAAGAGCATTTCCTGGGAACAACAAGAGGGTCAGTAACTGCTCTGGATTCCCTCGTGCCCTCCAACAGCATTCCTGTGGGCTGCTATAGAATAAACCAAGTCCTGTGGGTGGTAATCCAGCTGTGTTCTGCTAGGAAAGGCAGCCAGCATTTCCAGAGTGGCGCTCCCAGTTAAGCCACCATCACTCTGTGGCTTTGCCAAGTGAACAGGTGCCAAACCAGACCTGGGGATTATTGGGAGGGAAAAAAAGAGTTATCATCCCAATATCCTGCTGTGCGTGAAAGCAAGGTGTGGGCAGACCTTTAGCCTTCCAGGGGTGATCCATGAGCTGGGAGTGGAGAACAGGCTGTATCTCTGGGAGAGTGTGTGTGTGTGTGTATGTGTGTTTACCCAGAGAGAGCGAAGCCCTGTCAGGCGGTGCTTTCCAGCAGGGCAAAGGCCTCTGCACAGGGAGCGCTGCTGTGTTCCAGGCAAATGGGGTTATCTGTGGGAGGAACAGCTGTGGCACTCCTCCCGTGCTCCTGCCTCTCCTTCCTGAGCAGGGCTCAGCTCTCTGGACAGCCCAGGAGGTCATGCAGCCAGCAGCAGTTCCCAAAGCCCATGGATGTCACAGCCAGGGGGGAAGGTGAGTCTGTGCCTGCAGGTTGGCTCTGGCTGAGGTGTATCCACCCCCTGCAGGATCTTTCATGGCACTCAGAGGAGACCACGCGGCTGCTGCTCCTGTTCAGGAGGAATTTGGTTTTGTCTGGGCAGGATTTATCTGCATGTAGAGCAAGGCAGGTAAGCAAGTTGATGCTGTCCCTCTTCCAGTGCTTCCCTCCCCTCCTGCATTTGCTGCTCTGAGGTGACTGGGGCTGAGTATGACAGCAGGAAAAGCTGAATTTGGGGATAGAGCCACACAAACCCTGTGGAAGCAAAGAAAATTATTTAGGGATCAGCTCTGTGGCTGCTGGGTTGGTCACACACCTGAACCCACTGGACTCCAGCTGCTTTGGGCAGCAATTTTACCTGTACTGAGAACTGGCAGGGAAGCTCCAGGAGCACTCCCTGAGCTGTCAGTCCTGGCTGGAGGTGGGGATGGTAATTCCTACCTGAGGAGACTGCTGAAGGGTTTTGTGTGTGAAACCACTGTGGCTGGATAGAGGCTGCCTGTCCACCCTCTGCCTGGCAGCAATGCTTTTGGACAGGGAGGCACTGATTCAGGATGGCGCTAAAATAACAGCAGATGTCTGTGCTCTCTCATAAAGCTGGGGGTCTTTTCACCCAAATCCTGGTCTGTTTGGATCTGTGGGTATCCCTGGAGCTACAGTCAATGTTAGAGCAGAGGATGTGGTTTGGGATGAAACCTTGCTTGTAATTAAAATACTGGGTGCTCATTCCAAGCAGGGAAGGCTTAGACTGGGTATTAGGAGAAGATTCTTCCCCCAGATAGTGGTCGGGCACTGAGCAGGCTCCCCAGGGAATGGTCACAGCCCCAGGGCTGCCGGAGCTCCAGGAGCGTTTGGCAATGCTCTCAGGCACACAACGGGATTGTTGTGTCTGGGCAGGGCAGGAGCTGGGCTGGCTGATCCTTATGGATCCCTTCCAACTCGGGATATTCTGCGATCTCTTGGAACGAGGTGAGTGCCTCCTGCTCTCATGAAGCATCGTGGGGTGTGCAAGGGAGTGTTTTAGGCTGGAGGGGGGATTGTGCAGCTGACAGAAATATCCTTTATCTGTCCCAGCACTGTGTTCAGCGGGCGCTTGCCCGCTCCTCGCCCATCCCGCTCCTGCCCTCCTGTGGCCACTCCGTGATTCCACAGAATCCCAGAATCCTGGAGTGCCTGGGACTGGAAGAGACATCCAAGCCTGTCCAGTGCCACCCCCTGCCATCGGCCCTGACACCTTCACTATCCCAGGCTGCTCCAAGCCCCGTCCAGCCTGGCCTTGGACACTTCCAGGGATGGGGCAGCCACGGCTTTCCTGGGAAACCTGTGCCAGGTCCTCAGTCCCTCACAGGAAAGGAGTTCTTCCCAATGTACCGTCTAACCCTGCTCCCTTTCAATATTTCACAGAACCATGGAATAGCTTTGGGTGGTGTGAAAAACGCCAATCACTTGTTTTTAAAATTTTAAAAGTTTAATAATAATAAAGTGGTTATAAAAATAGTAATACAATTAGAGTAATAATAATTTAGACAAATTTAATTAGGACAATATGAGTCAATAAATACAAAGAGTTACGGACATCCGGGTACCTTTTTCTGGGCAGCACGAGCCCGAAAAAGGACACCCGTTAACAAAGGATTAACCCTTAAAAGCAGTAGCCTGTTGCATATTATACACCTCAGACATGATGCATAAATTCCATTCAAACACAGGAGTCTGTCTGGTCATTGTCACCTTCTTCCTCCGAATCCTAACAGCGCCTTCGAGGCGGGAAGAAGTTAGTTTCTTCTGATAAGAGGGCAATAAATTCTTTTTCTCTGAAAGATTTAGGTGTCCTGTGGCTGCTATCTCGCTACAAGTCCTTTCTTTAAAAAAAAGTATCCTACATAGCATAGTTTCTATTTTAACATTTTTTATAACCTAAAACTATATTTAACACAGTACTTAAGAGAATGAATACAGCATTACTTTCTAACGCAACACATATAATATTCATTTTAATACTTGCGAAAAGCCAATCAGAAAATACATGCATTTTTCACACAGGGAAGGATTTCTTCCCAATGTCCCATCTAATCCTGCCCCCTGTTGTGTGTAATTCACAGAACATGGAAGAACTTTGGGTGGGAGGGACCTTTAAAGCTTGTCTTGATTATTTGCCATCCTTTAAATGTTTCCTCTAATTTCCTTCCCTGATTGATTTCTCTGCTCCCACAGGACTTTGCCTTCCCTCCACACAGTACTCCTGGAGTTTGCTGCCATGCCAAGATCTTTCCAGAAAGCCGGAGCTCTGTGCCTGCCGTCCGGGATCAGCGTGGCACATTCCGGATGAGGAGCCTGACCGAGGTAATTTGGGAAGGGCTGAGGGATTTTAGAATTCCTCAAATCCAAGAGCACAGGGGGCACCCGGCAAGCCCCCCCAGCCCTGGCCAGACCCTCCGGGTGGGAGCAAAACCTTTCGCCAAGCACAATTTTATTTCGCCAAAACGCAAATTTTCGCCAAACACAATTTTATTTCGCCAGCAAAACGCACAAATTTAACAGATATTAAACATTTCATTGCACAAAGACGGGGCAATCGGGACAGCCACGGCATCAGGCATGGGGTACCCAGCGTGGGGCACTCGAGGGCCGCACGGCAGCCTGGCAAAGGACACTTGTTTTTGCCACTTTTATTCTGGGGTTTTGTTAAGGGTTCTGCGCGGTACGGAGACATTTTGTTTAAACATTTTGTTTAATTACTGCTCGCCGGCTCCCTGAGGGGCCCGGGCTCCCTCCATGAGGGGCGGTGGCTCCGCCTCCTGGCGCCGCCTGGCGGTCGCGTGAGGGGGGTCGGGAGGCCGCGCGGTTGCCACGGCAACGGGAGGGGGAGAAACGACGCCCGGCCCGGCCCCGCCCCTCCCCGGGCGCCGCGCACGCGCCGGCGCGGGGTCGCGCGCACGCCGCGTCACGCCTCCCGCCGCGCGGCCCCGCTCGCCCCGCCCCTCCCGCCGCGGCCCCGGCCCCGGCCCCGGCCCGCGTCCCCCGGGGCGTCCCCACAGCACCCGCGGTGCCCCCGCCCGTGCTGCCCGGGCCCCCGCCGCCATGAGGCGCGGCGAGCGGCGGGCGCACGGCGGCAACGTGGGCAAGGCCGCGCTGGAGGAGCAGCAGCCGCCGCCCCCCGCGCAGCCCAACGGCGGCGCCCCCGGAGCCGAGCGGGACGGTGCCGGAGTCCGCCGCAGCACCGAGTCCGAGGTGTACGACGACGGCACCAACACGTTCTTCTGGTGAGAGGCGCCGGGCATGGCCCGGGGGGCTCCGCGTGGGCCCGGGGGCCCTCAGGAATGGGATATGGGAGTCCCTAAGGAATGGGATGTGGGGGTCTCTAAGGAATGGGATCTGGGGGAGTTGAGGAATGGGATGTGGGTGTCCCTAAGGAATGGGATATGGAGGGGCTGGAAAATGGGATGTAGGGGTCCCTAAGGAATGGGATATGGAGGGGCTGGGGAGTGGGATGTGAGGGTCCTTAAGGAATGGGATGTGGAGGGGCTGGGGAGTGGGTTGTGGAAGTCCCTGAGGAGTGGGATATGCAGAGGGCCCCAAGGAATGGGATACCCGAGTTATCTGCTCCCCGTTATCTGCTGTTTACGTGCCTCTTCTGCCTCCGATACCGGTGCTGCAATCGGCTGCAAGTGCTTCCCTGGTGTGGCTCTACCGCTAATTGTTTCCTGGCAATTTAACGGGAATTCAGGGCTGGCTTTTGGCAGTGGCACCTCTTTTCCCGGTCCTGGTCCCCACTTTTCCAGGAGCAGGACCTTTAGGGCTGATCCCGATGGCTTGTCCTGCCTGGTGGTGCTTTGGAGGTGTTTTGCAGTACCTTGAGAGCTGTCTGTTTTCGGGCATGCATTCCTGCCTGATTCCAGTTATCAGCATGGTTTACATGGACTCCACCTCCTTCTCTCCTCTCCCTTATTCTTGGAAGGGGCTTTTTCTTCTTTTCCTCCCAGCGATCCTGGCAGAAAGCTGAAGTCGTCCTGCCCCACTCCTACTGGGCAGGCATTGTGTGTTTTTGCGTGTCCCAGTCCATAAAACGGGTGCAGAAACTCACAACTGCTGGTGTTGGGCCAGCAGAGAAAATCAGCTTTTTGTTAAATTCAGTCCTTGCAGAAGAGGTGTGTTTGTACCTGGAAAAGTGCTCCTAAGTCCCAGCCTTGCTGGAGGTGTTCCATAAATCCCCTCAGCAGCACACTGTGTGTGTGTAGGCAGAGGTGATTTTCCTTGTGTTAAACACGCGTCCCTTTCCATGGAGAAAGCCCAGCCGGCACTGAAGGTTTGGAATCCGAGCCGAGGGCGCTGGGATTTGGCTGGAGCCCGGCATGGAGGAGTGGGAGGGGAGGGCCCTTGGCTCTCACCCTGCCAATCTGGGCAGCAGCGCAGCCGAGGGTGTTGATCCCGATGAAGGAGGTGACATTCCTGCCAGTGCAAGCTGCGGAGGGACACTGGGATGCTGCTGGGTCCCTGCGGGGACACTGTGGTCTCGGGGACACAAGGACGCATAGGCTGAGCAAATCGCCGGATCCCGGTGCCAACCTTTAAATGGAAAATGGGTAAAGCTGTCCTTTCCTTACTCCCTCCTTCAGGTGGCTGCTGCCAGCTGTTTTGTGAAGCCTTGAAATACCTGGTTTTGCTGTAGAATCTCTCCTCGTGTCAGCTTTTGGTGCTGGTGACAGGGCTGTCACCTCAGAATAAATGCTGTAATGCATTTAGTTAGTGTGGCCATGTGGATTGTTCCTTTGGAAATGTGGATGTGTGCCTTGTTCTCTCAGGAGCTTCCCTGTGTCAGGTGGACAAATGTCATTCTTAACTTCCCTATTTATCCAGTTTTCTTTTCCCTAGTAGCTTGTGCTGGCAACCGGGAGTTCAAACATCTGGAAAAGTCCCAGAGTTTTTCCTCGTGTAACTTTTGACCTGTATGTGCTAGAGTATCCTTTGGCAATGACTCAGTTCCTACCGTGTCCAAGAATAAAGATGATCCAGGGGAATGATTTTCTTCCTGTGACCCTTGGGACTCCTCTCATGCTGTGGAGGTGGCCACAGGAAAGAGTGGCTGCCCTCTGACTTTGGGAAAACATGGAATGCACCTTCTCTTTGGAGTTCAGGAGTTAGGGATAAGGTTACTCTCATGGCTTGCTACTTTTGGGAAAATGAGATGATTTGGGATCTGTGGACACAGAAATCATTCCAGGAGTAGTTTAATTTGCAGAGGTGATTTTCCTGCTGCAAATGTGGTCCTTGGGAAAGGTGGAGCTTCCTAGCTGGCTTCCTGCTCTTTAAAATCTGCTTGGAACTTTGAAAAACCACTTGTGTGCTGAAATCCCTGGTCTTATTCCATATAAATGACTTGGAAAACACTCCCTTGTGGGAACCTGCTCAGTCAGCATAACCTGGCAGCTCCCTTTGCCATTAGGAAATGCCAAGGGAAGGGAACAGGAGGGAGCTTTCTGAGGCAGATCCGTGGTTTCTGTATCATTTATCCCTGAACTGATTTCCTAGTGGGGGAGCTGGGAATGCCAAGCTTTCCTGGCAAGCCACTGGAACATGTTCCCTGTTGTTTCCAGCACCTTGGATTGTTCTTGCCTGTGTGCCTTCAGCAGCAGCTTTCACACAAAGCCCTGCTTGTTCTGGGGTCATTCAGTTGGATACTGTGGGTGATGTTCTCCTAAGATTTCTGCAGATATTTCATAGCTTGTCTTCAGCCAAAGAAGATTTCCCAGGAAAATGTCCATCCAGTCTTGATTTAAGGGTGTTGGGAGGTGCCAGATGCACTTTTGCCACCACATTGTGACTCAGTGGGTTAATTGCTTTTTCAAAGTCTTACCTTAATTTGGATTTCATTAGCATTAATGTCACCTTTTGATTATTAATGTGTTTTATCTCTCACACTAATAATCTCATGTTGCCAGCACGTGGATGTGGTATAAATTCCCGAGGTCATGGTGTGGCAGCAGAGATCTGTGGAGCTCAGGATGTTAAAATTAATAAGAAAAGAACTAAAAAAGAGGGAATGGCAGTGTGTCTATGGGCTAATGGCATAGTGTTTGTAGGAATTATTTCCACTTTCTTGTGCAAAAAGCGTGGAATTTGCAGCTAAGGAAGAGGCAGTCCCTGCTGGCATGTTCCTCTCGCTGTGCTCAGTGTTGTGACTCTTCCCAGGTGGCCTGGGAAGTGAGGATATGTGTGGGCAAACCAGCTGGTGTTGGAGAGAAGGGATTGCTACTCAGCCCAAAACATTCCTTACCCATTCCTCGTGGAGATTGCTCTTATCTCTGAAATACCGGGATTTGCTAAGGGCGGTCTGCAGGAAGAGGTGGGGATTTATCCACAAGGGAGATGGAATATCCACAGGTTGGTTGGCAGGAGCTGCTCCCTGTGCCCTCTCCAAGGCAGCATTCCTGGAGTTTGCTGGGAGCTGAGCTTGGGATTTTTCCCTGCTTTGATGGCGCCACTCCGAGCCGCGCTGCCCGCTCAGGATTCGCTGCACTGGAGAAAAGGAGCATTGCTCCAGAGCCCTGGGTCACCCTGCCATGCTTTTCCAGCCTGTGGGAATGCCCTGGGCAGGGAGCAGGGACATCCAGGCTTGTGCAATCCCACTAAGCCACCTTTGCCAGCTGGTCATGGATGAGAGGGCCTGTGCCTTGGGAATTGCGCTATGGGAATGGCATTGCCCTTTCCTCAAAGGGCTTCATAGTTCTGCCAGTAAGCTGGAAATGCAGAAGGAATATCTTTGTGGAGAGGGCCTGTCAGAGTTCAATGTCCCAGCTGGATATCAGGTCTCTATATTGCTTTTTTTTTTTTTATAAACACATTCCCAAAGTTTTAAGGAGAGTAGGGAAGAATGTGCTCAAAGAATTCCCTGTAATTCCCTGTCACTTGTCTCAGCAGAACTGCCCAAAACTATCTTCAAGATGCACATTTCCCTAGGTTTAAGCAAAAAAATGTTTCATCATCAAAATAGTGCATTTGTGGAACTTGCAAGCTCTGTGGAACTGATGGAAACTTTGGGAACTTGGTCTTTCCTCCTCAGTGGAAGGAAAACCCCAGATTTGCTGAGGCTTTGCTGTTGACCTGTGGTTCTGGGTCTCTGGAGGTCTGGGCTCCTTTGTGGAGATGGCAAGGAAAAGGCAGGTTGCTATTTTGGAGTGTCACACGTCTGTACGGAAATTTAATCGGCCTCGGGTGACTTCAGGGATGTGCCGAAGATCTGCGGCTGCTCTAAGAATAGGGACTGTTTTGTGGGCTCTGAGGGTTTGAACAGATTTTAAAACATAACACAGAGCTTAAAACCAGCAGGGATATTTGTATGGTTGGGTTTGACTTGAAGTTGTCCAAACCGTCTGTCTATCCCCAACAGTTTGCCTGTTAGTTACAATTTTTAATTCAAATAAAAATTAAATTAGTTTTAAATTGGTATTATTTTTTGTTGTGTTTTCCTGTGTCTTGTTCTTGACACAACCCTCTGCTGCTTTTGGAGGAAAGGGTTCGTTTTACAGTTTGCCATATTTTCTTAGGATTTCCAGGTGAATTGTTGGTTTATGGAGGGTACAGAGCTTTGACATCTATTTAAAAATCTCTTTCAAGAATGGTTTAATGAATTTGCCATTATTTGGAATAAAGAATTAAGTAATGAAAAAGTCACTGACAGATTCTTGGGTCTGCTGACAGATCCTTTCATCAGCAGCTGCAATTAATGCAACTTTTTTAACCCAAGGAGCAAACTGGACTGGCTCGCCTTTTGAATTTTGTTCCACTTAAGAGGACTGACCAAAATATTAATAAATAAATTCTTTGCATTGTGTTCCAGTGATTGTTATTGTGTTTAATGGAGTTGTTGCATCACTGGTGACAAACAAGCCGTGGATAACAAGGGTGTGGTCCCTGCTTAAGCTGATTTTAATTTGTGGGAGATTGAATGAGGCCATGGGCCGCCTGCTCCTGGGTGGTACTCTCTCCTTTTCACCCAAGGATCTGCCAGAATCTCTCAAAAAATGACATGTTTAAACAATTCCCTTACATCATTTCTGTCATAGACTTCAGCTGGGAAATAAAAGAGCTTGTAGTCATTTTCTTGACAGACCTGCAGCGTCTCAGTGTGACAGGAGAATGACCTAGCATGAAAAAGAGAAGTTGGGATCAAACTTAATCCTATTAACTAGGAAAAAACCCACTTTTTTGTGATCTGCAGTGCGGGAGAGCTTCGCTTGCTCTCACTTGGTGTTTGAATTAGCAGGGCAAGGGCTTGTGTGAAAACAAATCTGATTTATTTCATCTCAATCTCCCAGGGCTTGAGTGGGGAAGGAGCCAAGTGTGTGCTGCAGAAAGGCAGAAAAATAAGCCACTTAATATTCCACCTTTTTAACAGCTTGGGATTTGTTGTGAGCTCTCTCCCTGGCCTTAGATTTTTGTTCTCAGGTACATCAGGCACTGCTTTGCAGAGTTTTTGATGTGAAACCTCCCAGATCTGGCTGCAGTTTGTACCTCCTTTTGCTCGGGCGTGTTGCCCAAGCTCCTGTGTGTAATTCTAAGGGGAAGATTCCCAGCTTAGCTCTTTTCAGCCTCCCAGGCTCCAGGCCAGGAGAACATAAGCCTTTCCATGTAATTCCTGCCTTGCTTACCTTGCTGGGCTGTTCTTAGCTCTCCTTCCCCTGGTGTGTTATTTTAAAGTGTGTGTGGAGATGAAAACAATCCCCTTGTGCCGTTAAATTCATCCTGATCTCTCAGACGAGCCCTTCCTTCAGGAGAGCTGCTCCTTTTTCTGGATTTTATTTTATTTTTGAACTCCCAGGCTGTGAGGAGAAATGGTGTACATCCATATTTCCTGGCTTGTTTTGCTCTCTGAAGTGTATTTGTGTGATGCTGTGCTCCCTCTCATTGCTGTGTCACTGCTCTCAGCTCTCTGCCAGGGCTGCCAACTTGCTCTTCCCAGAAGTCAAGCCCATCTCCTGAGTCTTTCATCCCAGATCCTGGAATTCACGCTGTGCTGGAGCACCTTTACCTTGGAAACCTGCTAGGAGGGAATCTGGCAGCATCTGGAGATGAGGGAAGTGATGAGAGAGCAGCCTCTTGTTTCTGCTTGAACAGAGCAGCTGGTTGGGCTTCAGGCTGGTGCCTGTGGCACCAAAAATAAATGGGAAATGCATGGATGGGGCTCCCCAGCACCAACCCTTCACTGTCCCACAAGATCCTCACAGGGAGGAGCACAGCTGAGTCACCCTTGTGCTGCTGGTAGAGGGTTCTCAAGGTGTTTGTCCCAGGGAGGAGCTGTAATCGCTGATTTTTTGGAGATTTATGGGATCTGAATGCACTGAAAAAGCAGCTGACTTGGTGTGGGTGCTCAGGTGGTGAAACAGCAAGGTGGGATTCCAGATTAGTTTCTGTAGCCTCTTCAAAAATAACCCACAATGTAATTATTCTATATAATACATAATATCTATAACTCTACAACAATATGTCTAACTGTGTAACAATAAAACAACACAATAATACGTTTCAAAACCAGACAGCAAAACAAGGGATACCAAAATAGCCTGGAGTTCATGTAACCTGTCTGGTGTTGTAGAATCCATTCATTCCATGCACAGGTGATGGGTGTGCAGGGGCAGGGTGTGATTGGAGCGTGGGTTCTGTGCTGCTGTCCTGCCTCCTGGGAGAGGCAGGCCTGGGAGAAGCTGGGTTCAGTGCTCCAGCTCCTGCAGGATCCAGGGCAGCCCCACGTGAGCTCTGGTGGCTGAATCACCTGTCCTGGCACCCGGCAAGATGCAGCTGCCGAGCAGGAGCTTGCAGCTCCCAGGCTTTTCCCTGGGTTTGGGCACGCTGATTCCTTACTAATTCTGGAAGTACTGGTGGGGCCTGGTGGTTTTCTGCTGGAGCTGGTGGTCTGAGTCCTCAGGAGCACGAGGGAGGAGAGCCTTCAATGCCAAACTCTGTTCTGGCAGGGGCAGAAGAGGATTGTGTCTGCTTATGAGGTATTGCCTGTGTGGGATTGCAGGGGTGCTGTGCAGAACTTGGGGTTTGCAGTAGGATGGAGTTTTGGTTCACTGGCAGCTTTTCTTGGGCTTTCAGAGCACTTTTAGGTGGGTTGCTGTGGGGTTGTTTCAAGGGAAGTCAGTGGATGGTTTGGGAATTCCAAGGTTTATTGTGAGCTGCACAACCTGAATATACAAACCTTGGAATGACATGGGATGGGATGTGAGCTGCTGTTACAAAAGAATATATAAAGAAAATAGAAATAGAGCCAAATATGTCACATACAGACTCTTGCTTTTACAAGTTTTCTCCTCCCTTCAGCTTCCTCTTTATAGGTGGGTTTTTTATTAGTTTGTGTTAAGGGATGTTATCCTCTAAACCAAAACTCTTGGCGTGTCCTGTGGCCTTACTTGGACAGAGTTCCCATGCTTCCCAAACGGGGAAGGAGTTTTCCAATGAAAACAGTAAGTGACTTCTCATTAGGAAGGGAATTTCCAACTTGAAGTAAGAAAAGATGCAGACATTGTAAGAATGTTCTCTGTGTGATGATCAGGGGGTGCAGGGTGTGGATGTCACCTGGCTGGATGTGCTCTGCTCACTCTCCTTCCATAGAATCCCAGAATCCTGGAATGGTTTGGGCTGGAAGGGACCTTGAAGTTCATCCAGTCCCAAGGGCAGGGACATCTTCCACTGTCCCAGGCTGCTCCAAGCCCAGTCCAACCTGGCCTTGGACACTTCCAGGGATAGGGCAGCCACAGCTTCTATGGGAAACCTGTGCCAGAAGAATTTCTCCCTGAGTGCTTCACCACAATCCATGTAAACCTGTGGGCTCCCATGGATGAGGATGTTTTACTGCTGTGGAGCAGCCACCCAGCTTTGCTGTCATGGCTGTTCCCACAGAAACCCCTTGTGCTAGGTGCACTGAAACTGTAGGAATATCCCTGATGATCTGATACCTTGAGGTGGCATCAGAGTTCTTACAACAGCAACTGTTCTCCTGTTCTCCTTTGGAGATTTTTTTTTTTAATGACTAGTTTTTCTTGTGTAATTCCCATGTCTGGAGTGAATTCCCTTTGGTTGCTCTCAAGGGCCTGTTCCCTCAGCTGCAATTTTGATTAGTAGGCTGTGAAATAGAGCAGCACTGTCAGGTGTGGACCTGCCAAACCTGGGGAGACACCTGGAGCTGTTTAAATTCGGGTGTTTGCACTGGGTGCTGGTTTTTTCCAAGCTGCTGCTGATCACATGCAGTGCCACTGTAAGTTCTGCTCTCTGTGCTCTGCAATAGAGAATCCCTCAATATTCCTGACTGCTGGCCGTGGTTTTGGCCTCCTGAGGCTGCACTGGCAGGGTGAGATGTGAGTTTTCCTGCTGTTTAATGTCACTTTTCTCTGTTCTGAATTTCAGGAGAGCTCATACCCTGACAGTCCTGTTCATCCTCACGTGTGCGTTGGGCTACGTTACCCTGCTGGAAGAGACTCCCCAGGACACAGCCTACAACACAAAGAGGTGAATATCTCAGGAATATCTGAGTATTCCCAGGTGTGTTCTGGAAAAGGGACCTCCAGTGACCCCTGCAATCCCTTGTGGAAGTGCCTGTTCCCTTAGGACGTTACAAAACCAGTCACAAGTCTGTAAGCTCCTCTGATGCTGATCATTGAATTCAATTTCTAATCAGTTTAGTGTCACTGTCAGGCCTGTGGCTGCTCTGTGGTGTGATTTAAAGCAAAATACAAAAAGCTTGCTAAAGCCTCCTGGCTGGGTTTCTTTGGCAAGGGTTCTATTGCTGTTTCTTAAAATAGCTTTTTCTTAAAGATAACCTTTCCTTAAAATAACCAACACTTCAAAATGCTGGGGGCTGTGACTGAATTTTTCTGGCTCAAATGCTCTTTGTAAAATTCTGTTCAAGATTTCAATACAAATCTTTGTTTGTTGTTGAAAATTGCTGTGAGAATGTGTAGCCCAGAGGGAAGCTCTGGGGAAATAAGAATGAATCTTACATGTGTGGTCAATTCCTACTGTAATTTAAACTGATCCAATGTGGTCGAATTTCTCCCCTTTTAAAATACAACAGGGAAGAAAAAGGAGCTAGGAAAGTGGTGTTTTAAAAAGCTAAATATGTTTTAAAGATATGCTGCAAAGCATCATTGGCAGAAGCAAGAAAATAATTGTTTTCTACCGCTCTGGTTTCTTAAATATAATGAAATTTTCCCCCTTGCTATTGAAGGGGTTTTTTCCCCTCTTTTTGTACATTTCTGAAGTGACTCAGGATATAGCATCCATTGTGCTGGAGATGCAGGAATTGTGGTATTTCCTGAGATAATCTTGGCTGTTGTTCTGGTGGTTACACAATGCCTGGGGGTAATGGAACTCCCACTGTGCCCCACTGAGAGCTGGGATTTCACATGGGGGTGACATGGGACAAGCTGGAAGGTGTCAGGAGCTGGGAGAGGTTCTGGAAGGTTGCTGTGTGAACAAATAAATGCCATTTTGTTCCCAGGCATAATGAGGGAGGCCAGGCTGGAGGGGTGGCGTGGCCTGGAATGGCCACTCACAATTGGGAAGGGGAAGAGCTGAAAGAGAAGTGATGATGCATCCTTAGGGAGTAATACAGAGCTAAGGTGACTCAGTGGAATATCTTATTATTGAGCTTAGAGCCTGGGCTGCCTTAATCAAAACAAACCCAGGGAAGATTAGTCAGCAGGTGGGTCTTTCTCTCAGGAAACACGAGTTGCTGTGTGCTTATCCAGTGCCCAGGTGTTAAAATCAATTTACAGCATCCTGCCAAGAAAGGGGCAGCAAATGGGCTTTGCTCACTGCTGCAACTCTGCAAGGTCTTGGCACAAAAATCCTTGAAAAGGAGCATCCTGAGGCTTGGACATGAACTTCCAAATATTCCCTGTTTTATGTCTCTCTGGATGAAAGGAGGTATTTCAGAGCAGGGTAAGATGAGCACAGTGTGCATCAGTGTATCCACAGCCCAAATTATCACAGATTTTTTTGCATCCATGATTTAAAATCCCTCATCCTGCCCTGAGACCTTTGCCAGCCGTGGTGTGGGGCTGTGTTGTGCTGCAGTTCCAGCCCCAGCCAGCACGAGGCTGTCCCTGTGTGCCGGTGTTCCTCGG
Organism: Melozone crissalis; assembly: GCF_028551555.1. Lineage (NCBI taxonomy): Eukaryota > Metazoa > Chordata > Aves > Passeriformes > Passerellidae > Melozone > Melozone crissalis. The sequence continues at coordinate 3,680,936 of NW_026535796.1, read as the reverse complement.
GAACACTTGGTGCCTGCTGACCAGGGGGGTTTGTCACCAGGGAGCAGAGTCTGGAGCTGTCACGGGCTTTTATTTCCACCTGCTGCACACCGACAGTGGAGCAGTGTCTGAAATACTCACTTCCAAAGGCTCCAGCCTCCTTTGTTCCCATGCCCTGCCTGAGGTGTCCTTGTGAGCTGCTCAGAGCAGTAAATTGGGGTGAACTTCCCAAATTTGCTGGCTTTGTGTTCCCCGGACTGGAGTTGTGGGATAGTCCCACCTTCTCCCCTATAAAATCAGGATTTGTCACCCTATAAAATGCTCCATGCAGGAGCAGGGTGAGAGGTGGATTTGTGGGATCGCTCACAGCAGAAGTGATGGGCAAGACCCGAACCTCTGAGCTCACGGGGTGTGGTGTCCATGGCTGAGACTGGTGTTTGCACATCTGTCACAGGAATTCTGTCCTGAAACAATTAAACCAGGATTGTTTAGGTTGGTTTTTTTTTTTTTTTTTAAGATAAGGTTGCAGGAGCTTTTTCTATGTAAATGTAGTAGGAGTTCATTGGGATCACACGTGTGGTCAAACTGCCCCCGGTGTAAGAACAGTGGAACTTTGTTAGGCAAGGAGAGGTTGTGCTGTGAACCTGTCTGGTTGTGAGAGCTTTATTCCCACTGTTCTCCCAGCCATGGGGTAGCTCATCCTGACTGACAGCTGTGACATTCTCCTCTGTTCAGCCTGGACTCAGCTCCAGCTCTGAGTGCAGCCAGATCAACACTGAGCACCTCCTCTGCATGCCACAGAAGAAATCCACAGCTCCCAAATATTTGGAATGCTGAGCAGGGTGTCTTGGGGGGAAAAAAAAGTTCTTTTTTTTCCCTCCATAAAAACACATTCAGGTTTAAAAGCACCGGTGTGCTTCAGGGCTGTACATTGAATTTCCAGCTGGGAAATGTCTCTCCTGAGATGATTTTTTACGCAGCTCTTGGCAATCCCTGCTTTCCATGGGGACACATCCAGGGGTGTGTGGGTTTGCATGCTGATCTCCTGCTGCTCTGGCTGAGCACCCACAGGGAAATGGAGGCAGCAGGAGGCCAGAGCTCTCTTCAGGGCTTGTGGTGCCCCAGGGGGTTGTACCAGCTGTGCCAGCATGGATCCAGCCCGGTAGGGCACAGGGAGTGGGAGCTGCCTCCTTGAATCCCAGGACAAAGGGCCATGCACAGCTCCTCATTGTCGTGTGTGTCTGAATCGACTCTCAGCACAAACAAGAGTTTGTTTGTTTGTGCTGATGGAGCTGCTGCCAGCCTCTCCCTTTTTTTTTCTTTTTTTTTTTTTTTTTTAAATTTGGTGAAGTGCTAAAATGATTTTTGTGGACACATTTTGCTGTTTTGTGCCTTCCTGATTTGCTGCTCAGGAAAATCCATTGGCTGTGTCCAGCCAGGTGAGGAGAGCAGAGCCCCTCTCAGGTGCTGGAGCATTCCTGCCTCAGGCCAGGCTGCTGCTGAGGCATTGCAAGGTAAATTAATGAGGATAAGAGGGAAAGTTTTGTTATCACTGAGAAAAAAATAATGAAATGGAACTGGTGTGGTTATTTATGAAAATTCGTTTGTTTCGATTTGTTTCCAAACTTCCTGTGGTGAACTTGAAGTGAATGTACCTGGATGCCCAGCATATTTCAGCACAGCAGCTCTTGGGCCTAGAGTGGGGTTTAGAGGAAGGAGCAGAGCTGAGCTCCTGGGGTGATTTGCATCCAGGATTTGAATTCCAGCTTTGGAATTGAAAGTTGGAATTTCAGCTTTGGAATTGGAACCCTCCCAAGGCCAGAGCAGTGGTCTGGACCCCTCAGTTCATGGCTGGGCTTGTCACACCACACAGGACTGGAGCTTCCAGATGCAGCCAGGGCCTCAAAATGCAGAATATTCTCATTATTGGAAGTCAGGTGAAAGGGGTTTTGCCCTCCAGATCTTTGGAAATCCCCATGGAACTGTCTATTCACAGATCCATTCAGCACCTAATTCTGGTGTGCTTCCCAGTGTTTAAAGCAAGCAAAATTACTGAGTTACATCTGTTAACTAAACCCCATTTTTATTTTCAGGAAGCACAAACATTTATATTCAGAGGTGAATGTTATAAAATAGTTTCTGTAAATCCTTTAGTCTTCTGTTTTGAAAGGTTTTTTGACATGTTTAAAGCACAAACAATCTCCTGTTGCTTCTGGTTTGTAACAATTTCTCTCTGGCAGCAAAATTGCTGGGTATTTTGTGTGATTTCTGCAGGCTAAGCCATTTTGTTTGCAGTCAGGGGTTGCATCATTTTCTGCAAACATGGGATGAGCTCTTTGCCAGTTGTCCATCCTTTCAGCCAGCTCTTAAGCAGGTGAAATGAGACAGCAAGCAGGATCCAGTGGGAGTTGAAGTGCAGTAAAAAGAGCACTTTGGATTGCTTTATGCCATTTAATCCATTAAAACTAAAGGAACATGCCCAGGGTCGTAGGTCTTTGGTATATTTGGGCTTCTGGTCTGATAATTTATTTTTATTTAAAATCTCTGTTATGTTCCTTAGGCTCAGTGTTATGGTTCCAGCTCTTGAAATAGCAGCAGTGCTGGTGTGGTCTGGAAAGCTCCTGCTTGTCTTTAATTGGTTGAGAAGCTGTTTTGGAGTGGTGACAAGTCTGACAGCTCCTTTTTAAATTCCATGGAAATGTGGTGGAGCAGTGAGAGCTGTCTCACTGCTAAATCCTGTGTGTCTTTGTGAGCCAGTGGGAATAAAAGCTGCTCCCAGACACAGGGAAGTGTTTGACTTGCTGTGATCCTCAGCCTTTTTTTTTTGGCTGTTTTTTTTCTGCATGGTGCCTGGATCCATTTAAGAGGGACACATTGAGCAGTTAAAGAACAAGGGCCAGACATTTCTTTCATCAGAGAACATAATTTGCAGTCTCAGGAGGAGGATGAGGCAATAACCCAGAGTGCTCTGTTTTTCCTTGCAGAGGAATCGTCGCCAGTATTTTGGTTTTCTTGTGTTTTGGGGTGACACAAGCTAAAGATGGACCATTCTCAAGACCTCACCCAGGTAAATTCACCTTGCTGGGCTCCCTCAAATCCTCCTGAGCAGCTGCCTGCTCTGGGAGGGAGGAGGTAAATGTTTGTGTTGCCTGGAGAGCAGGTAAGTTGTAATTTCAGTAATCACAGGTTCCTCAGCACTGCACACTGATCGTGGAGGCTCCTCCATAACCACCCTGCTGGGCTTCCATGGAGCTGCAGATCTGTGTGGATCTTCCTGATGTAGCTAAAAACCTCTCTGAGAGCTGCCAAGTTCTCAAACCTGAACTTCCCCTGTTTATCCTCATTTTTTTTCTCCTCTCTGTGCTGGGACAGCACTTGTGACCTTGTATCCAGTGCAGGAGCACTTCCTGAGCTCCATGTCCATTTTCCACCGGAGATTAGAGGCCCTTGATTATGATTTTAAAGGTTTCTTGTAAGACTGGAAGTCTTGAAAGCACAACGCAAACTTCTTCCAGGTAATGGAATAGCAGGTGAAACATGAAAATATTTAAATGGCTTTGATCTCTTGCCTGTTTTTAGATGTGAATCGTTGAAAGAGGAAGAATTAAGGGAATTCATATGGGCTTAAATAATGTTCCTGAAAGCACTGCGCTCTCCTACAGCCAAATAAAGCTGGGTTTATGCCAGAAATTTAACCCAGCAGCCACCCCACAGCCCCCAGCCAAGCAGGTGTGGTTCCAGAGCAGTGCCCTCAGCACACCTCTGCACACCTGGGGCTTTATTAAATTTGCCTTTCTTATTAAATGGCAGGTTTTAGTCTTTCCTTCTGTTCCAGTTAATTGTGGCTCCTGCTGTAAAATCAGTGCTCCTTTTGAGGACCCAGTGACACTTGGGTGCACCCAGGTTTTGAGGGTTTGTCTGGGCTGGTTCTGTTCCCTGGAACAAAGCAGGGAAGTTTGGCTTTCAGTCTTGCCCCCAATGTCGCATTTCCCCATAACATTCTGGCTTTGTTCTGAGCTTTCTGCTTTCAAATGTCCTCTCCAGAGCTGCAGGGTTGTTTTGGGGATTTTTGTGATGATGTGATGCTTCCCAAATTCCTGGTTCCAGAGCATGGAGCTGTGTTAGGAGCTCCTCTGTCACTCCAGTCCCCTGGGATCATCTTCTCTGCTGTCCCTGCCTTCCCTGCTGTGTGTCATTAACCTACTTTTCAGTAAGGCCATTAAGGAAACTGATCCCAGCCACTACCTTAGTGGCTCCTGTCCAGACTGGTGGCTTTATTTCTTTATTTGGTTGCCTTCTCAGCATTCCCAGCTTTAGCCAGGGGCTCATCCAGCTTTGCCATTTCCCTGCTGATTCCACACAGGCCCCTGTTTCCTCCAGTTTAATAATTTGCTGCATGGACAGACACCAGTGGCCTCCCTGTAATTCAGAATTGTAGGATTGTCATGGAAATAAGTAGCTATGACTGTTCAGACAAGGCTTTACCAACTTGCCCTGCTTTTATCCCATTTTCCACTGGTTCTATCCAAACCTTCACTGCTTTATCCCCAGGGGAGCAGTGCAGTGCAAGGGACAGATCTTAAACTCTGCTTGAGGATCCATTTATTCATTGGTGGGTGAACAGCCAAATTTGGGGAGCATTTCCTGGTAGAACTAATCCTGGATAGAGCCAGCATCAGTAGCCTCTCTCCTTAGGATTTGCAGATAAGAGATGTCCTTCCTTCTCCCTGCCAGCTCCTCTCCTGGAGCTGCTGCTGTGGGAGCCCAGGGATGCTTTATTGCCTGTCAAGATAACACATCCATGCTGTCATTCCAAAGAAATTTTCCATGACAGTTATTAATGCCCTGAGAAGCAGCTTTTAATATTCCCAGCCTTCACCAGGAGTTATTTTGACTTAACACAGGCTGTGTGACAGGATGAGCTGGTCAGGGAGTCAATTGTGAGGGTCTGGAGTAACCTGTGGGATTGAGGGCTGGGACAGTGGGAATGTGCAGGCAAGGGCAGCACTGGAAGGAGCAGCTCCAGGACAAGTGTTTTCCTTGGGCAAACAACCCAGATTTTTGTGTTTTTTACTCATTTAGCCCCTCAGGTAGAGTGGGCCAGGCTCTGAGCAGAAATAGGGAAAGGCTGGTTGGATTCAGCTTGCTGGAATGTTCATGCCTTGTTCCCAAATCCCTGCAAGGCAGCAGTTTAATGTTTGATCCCAGGAATCCCTGGGTTATCAGGTGTGTCAATGATTAGTGGGGACCTCCTCACTCAGGAGGAAAGCCCTGATTGGAGGGAGGCAAAATGGGAAGTGAATTAAAGGAAAACGAGCATTGGAGATGTGCCAAAAATAACCTTACAGCTAACGCTGAGCCTGACCCAGCAGGAGAGAGAGCAGTGTTTGTACAGCCTTGGAAACATTTGGGGTGCAGGTGCTGGGTGTGTTCAGAACCTCTGGGGGACCTCTGTGAGCTGGGGAGAAACCTCAGCACTAAATCAGCGCCAGATCTCCATTTTAAATTATCTTTTTATTTTCTGAGGCTGCTCAGCAGCTGCCACAGCTCAGTGTACAGAGGGGAATGAAAGCTCAGACAAGGATTTAGATTTCTCTGCTTTCTGTGCTACATCACTTTTAGGACCAATCTGTCACTTTGCTGACTGTGAGCAGTGTAAAATCTCTGGTGTGAGGTTTATGGGTTAGAAAAAAGGGCATTTTTTTGATATCTGGCAGTGACATTTAAAGGTGGGAGAAGTGTGGTGGTGAAAGGTTAATTCTCCCTGCTGGTGCCAGTTTGGGAAGAGGCTCCTCTCTTCCAAATAATCCTGTGACAATGGAGGATTTTTTTTTTTTGCTGTTTGGTTTTTCCTAAGATGCATTTTGGAAAGACAAGTGGGTGAAAGCTGTCACAGAGCTCTGAACTGCTGTTCTGCAGGCCACACCTGCATTTTTTATTTTCCCTTTTTTCTTTTTTATTTCCCAGAAATGTAAAATAAGTGATTCTGATGAAATTGATTTAGCAGGATTGCTGCAAAAATGTTTCACCTTCCACATTGTGGCCTCTTTTAATGATGGTGTCAGAGGCTGCTTTTAAAAATGTGTGGAGTTGGTATTTTTTGTTTCATTTTTTATTATTGTTTCTCTGTTGTTTTGATTTGTGGTGGTTTTCTTTTTTATTTTTTTAAATAATTTATTTCCTACTTGAGGCTGAGCTGGATGAAGACATGTTTTGGGAGAAAACATCTCCTGAGGATCTCCATGGGGAGTTGATTTGGGGTTCTGTGCTGATAACTCTGTTTGTAAGGCTCTGTTTGTATCATTCTTGTGTAATTTATGCCTGGCCCTGCTTTGAACATCAAAGTGCCTACATTGCCTTGGAATTAACAGAGAGGGTCTTGTTTTCCTGGCAAATCCTGCTGGGATTCCTCTGCATCTCCCCCATGGACCTGAGGAAGGAGAACTCCATTCCAGGAAACACACAAAGGCAGCTCTCATCCTGAGAGTGCTGTGTGGCATTTCTGGAATTTCAGTGTCCACCCAGAGTGTTGTGAGTTTTGCTGAATTCCCTTGTGTGGAATTTTTGGATCTGGGTAGGGAGAACTGCTGGAGCTGGGTCTGTGCCCACCCTGGCTCAGGGCAGGAGACAGAAATACTGAGGGAGTTCAGAGCCCAGAGGTGTCTGGATGGATCAGGGGCATGGATGAGCCCATCCAGGATGGGCTGTGACCCAGGGCTGAGCCTGGCAGGGGAGCTGGGAGTGTGCAGCCACTGGAATTTGAGCACCCTTTGGTTCAGGTGTGTGCACATCTGTAATCCCACATCTGGGGAGGGCTCCCAGCAGCAGCTGAGCTCTGCATGGCATCTCTGATGGACAGGCCTTGCTGAACCTTTGGTCTGCTTGGTGTTGGTGTCATTGCAAGTAAAAGTGGAGTTATCTTTGGGGTTTTGAAATGCTTTCTGCCCCTGGGGACACGACCCTGTCCCCAGGCCAAAGCTGGGCTGCGGAACACGACTCCAGCCTGCCCTGGGTGTGTCTGTGCAGCCCAGGCCACCTCAGAGCAGGGAGAAAGCTCAGGAAGGATCAGGTTCTCCTCTAGGGACTGCTGGAAAGCACTGCAGGTGGCACATTCCTTTCCTTCCCCTTCCTGACTGCTGAGTTTGTTGGGTTGGAGTGTGCTGGACCTGGATCCCTTCTCCCACATCCAGGTCAGTGCCTGAGCAGTTCCAGCAAACTTACACAGCAGCCTGTGTGGGATTTCAAGCTCCTTTCTGGTTGTATCCCTGAGGGAGAGAGGGTGGGGAGCACTGTGCTTGGGAGCTGGGAGTTGTAATTCCATGGTGGGAGCCTCCCTTGAGGTGGAATTGGTTTCCTGAGAAGCTGTGGCTGCCCCATCCCTGGAAGTGTTCCGGGCCAGGCTGGGTGTGGAGCAGCCTGGGCCAGTGGGAGGTGTCCCAGAGGGGCTTTCAGTCCCTCCCAACACACAGCATTCCAGGATTCTGTGATACTGAAATTAGTGAATAATTTAATTTATGGCTTGCCCCAAAGCTGCTGCTGACATCCCCTGTGTCTCTCTGCAGCTTACTGGAGGTTTTGGCTGTGTGTCAGCGTGGTCTATGAGCTCTTCCTCATCTTCATCCTCTTCCAGGTAAGTGACTGACACCTCCAGCTCCTAAATGCCACTTCCATGTGGGGATCAACTCCTTTGTGATGTTTTCTTTTCCTGCTGACTACAGGAGATGCTGGTTTTGGTGAGATGGAATCATTAGGCTGTTTAATGAGACTGTGAGGCTGAGGGAAATGATAATATAAAAATATTTCACCTGCTCTGACCTCCAGTCACCCTCAGCCCAGGGTAGACACTGTTGAAGTGGTTTTAGATGAGCTGGTGAGGGAATTCATGTTGAGCAGCTGGTGTTTCACAGTCCAGCCTCTGCCCTGCTGGGCCATGTGTGACTCAGGGGAATTCACCTGGTTTCACCTTTGGAAATATCTTTTACCTGGAGTGACAGGTTCTTTGTAGGTGTGGGGGTTTTGCAATAATCCAAAACTTCACACCCAGCTTTGTGTGGTGGCAGGAGCTGAGGAGGAGGCTTTTCATAGAAAGATGTGCCCTTGGTGCTTCCAAATGAAACATTTTACCATATCTTGTCCTTTAGTAAACTGAGAACTTCCCCCTGACTTGTACAATTCTCAGAGGCTAAAATGAAACATTTTGAGACAATATACTCATCAGGCCAGCTCTAAAAATAATTTTTGTGTGAGAGACGGGTGGGGAACGCTTTTTTTTAAAAAAAGTTTTGCTTCTAGAGGCCATGTGAGCTTGAGAAAATGGGACTGATCACCCTGGTTTCTTTCCAGCCATCCTTGAGCATGATATTCCTGAGGAGCTGCAGTCAGACTGAGTGATTTTTATTGGTGCAGTTCTGAATTCCACCAGAAAAGCCTGGAATGGCTTTTCTTCCCTGTGGCAGCGTGTGGTGTCAGCAGAGATTTAGTGGTTAAGGAACTCCCTGCTGTTGCTCAGCTCTCCACTAAAAATACATCATTGCCTTGCCCAGGTTTAAATAAGGTTAAATTCTGCTGAGTCTGCAGGTGGCTGAACTTCCTGACAGCAAATCCAAGCTTGCTCGTGGCTGAAACTTGTCCCAGAGTTCAGCAGTTTATTCTGTAATTGTATTATTACTCAATTAATTCTGGCTTTGTCCAGCTTTGCTGCCTGTCACAGATGTTGCAGGGTCGAGCCTTGACCACAACACTGAGTGATTCCATTGGGAAATAAATGCTCAGCAAAAGTGTGGCTGATTTAGTGACAGATGAGTTCACATTTTGGTCATTTTGATGATTTCTCTTCGCTGTTTGCATGGGACCTTACTGGAAATGGGTGTTGGGAAGGATGAGCTGGGGAGAGATGGGGAGCACAGAGGAGTGGCTTGGGGTAAAGCATTAAAGATCGCTGATTTTTCATCTTTAAGGTCATTCTCTAGCCTTTTATTCCCTTAATATTTAGGATTAAAGGCTCCAAGTCAGGTTGGACTTCATTTCAGCAATTGTTCCTCAAGGAATTTGAGAAGGGGGTAATTCTTAATTCTTAAAGGTGTGTGAGTGCCTCAGGGTTCCTGGTTTGTGTTCCCGCAGACGGTGCAGGACGGGCGGCAGTTCATGAAGTACATCGACCCACACCTGGGGGTTCCTCTGCCTGAGAGGGACTACGGGGGCAACTGCCTCATCTATGACCCTGGCAATGCAACTGACCCCTTCCACAACATCTGGGTAAGGAGCAGGCTCACTCAGGAGGCTGCTTTTGGGTGAAAACCCACTTAACTGAACTCTTCAGAGTGCACTTGTGGGTCTGGCTGAGTGCTGAATCAGAGCACAGCCTGTGAGTGACTCTCCAGCCTCTTCATTTCTCTTCTCTTGACCTTTCCTGTCCATCACCTGGGGGTGTGTCTCTCTGGATCCCAATTACCTGATTGCCCAGGGTTCAACAGCTCTTCTTTCTCAGCTTCTTGGTGTCAGATTTTCCCCTCAGAGTGTGGATTTCTTGGTGTGCTTGAGGAGTCTCCTCAGTCAAATTTGGTGTCAAATTGTCCCCTCAGAGTTTGGATTTCTTGGTGTGTTTGAGGAGCCTTCTCCTCAGTCAAGTTTGGTGTCAAATTGTCCCCTCAGAGTTTGGATTTCTTAATGTGTTTGAGGAGTCTTCTCCTCAGTCAAGTTTGGTGTCAAATTGTCCCCTCAGAGTTTGGATTTCTTGGTGTGCTTGAGGAGCCTTCTCCTCAGTCACCCTGGGGCACAAAGCCCTAAAGCTGCACCACCAAATCCCAGAATGGTTTGGGTTGGAAAGATGGTGTAACTCCTCCCCTGCCATGGGCAAGGACACTTTGCACTAGTTCAGGGCTTTTCTGAGTCCTAAAAGCCATCAAGTTTCTCACTAGCAGAAATTCCAGGGCAAAGGAATGATGTTAATTACAGCTCCGTGATTGCATGAAGTGAGGAGCACCCTTGGGTGTAAATCCCACCCTGTAAATCCTCAGTACATCAAAAACTGGAATACCTGGGATCTGATAAAAGCAGAGGGAAAGGCACTGTGTCCAGGGCCTGGCAGGGCTGGTAAGATTTAAGGAGCTCTGCTGAATTCCTTCCTGATGAAGGAGTGCAAGTATTTATGTGTGGGAAAAACAGACGTTTATTGCTGCATTTTTCTTGGGAAAAAAAAATAAAAAGGCTGTGACCTTCACTCTCTTTTTGGTTTTCAGGACAAGCTGGATGGATTTGTTCCTGCTCACTTTTTTGGGTGGTACCTGAAGGTAAGGAATGACTCATTTCAACTTAGAAACTCTGCTCCTTTGTTCCCAAAGCCTCACTGCTGCTGCTTTTGTGGTGCCAGGCCTTGGTCACTTATACCAGGCTGTTTGTAATACATGAAAATACATATCAATATGTCAAAAGCCTTTTTTCCTGTCTCCTCCCAGGTTAGGGCACCTCATTTATTTCCAGAGCTTTGTTACATCAACAGGCTCCTTCCTTCTCCATAGGGATTCATCCTAGGGTCAGATCAATAAAAAACTTAATTCCTGTAGCAGCAGAAATGTTGGAATGACCTTTGGAAGTGGAGTGTGGGGCTGGCAGTGACAGTGATGTTCCCAAAGGAAGATGTTGTTGCTGCTGCTGCTTTCCCAGTGGCATCAGATCAGGATTTTAAACCATTAAATGGGCACTGGTTTAATTCTTGTTACTTTTGAGTTGGTATCAAGCAACTGCAGAAGGAATTCCAGCTGTGCCTGTCTCTGGCAGAACATTCAGCAATGTTTTGCTGATTACTTTGGTCTAAATATTACCTTTTTTAACCCAAGCAGGCTGCCTGACTCAGGAGATTTTGCCCCCTGCAGACCTTGTTTGGGTTTGCTGTTGTAATAACAAACTGACAGAGCTTGGCTGTTCTGAAACAAGCTGGAACTGTTGGTTTGTGTTTTCATTTAACAGTGCAGATGTGTTCTGTGAGTGGCTCACCTCAAAACCAGAGGTGAATTTGCTGGGCATGGGGAAAACCTGGACTTCAGCTTGTTCTGTTAATGAACTGAATTCTCAATTTGGAAAACTTGGATCCTTTATTTTCCAAGAGAATTGCATTAGAAGCTGGGCTGCTCAGCTGGAAGGAGATTGGTTGGTGGATTTCCTGAGGGCCATAGCATATTTTTCTCTTAAATATGTTAAATAATAACCTATTTCTCTATTAAAAGCTGGAAGTTGAGAGTGTTGTCTCAATAAACAGAGATGGGCCTGTGTTTGGATTCTTTCCCCCAAATCCCAAAGCACCAGGGTGGCAATATTGAGAATGAATGGGCCTCATTCATCAGAAATTATTGTGGCTTTGGAGTCGTTTAGAGCCCATAAAAGGCTCTGAAAAGCCTTTTCTGAGCACTGTAAGAACGATGCTGCCTGTGGTGGTTGAGCACCCAGTCATTCCATGCATTTAACTCATTTCCCTCCTGCTGAATCCCATTTTACCAGAGTTTATCATAATCTGTATTCCTCTGCTGGTTTTGGCTGGGGTGGAGGTGATTTTCTTCAGTGGCCTTTCTTGTCTCTTGTGCAGGTAATGGTGATAAATTGAGAGGCCTGTGAGCATTTGGACCATCATATCACAAAAATAACATTGTCCTGAGTTTCCTGATCCTTTTCTGGATACTGGAGACAGGATCTACAACTGTAGATGTGTTTTAGGAGCTGTTTAAAAGGCTTTTTTCTCCCTTCAGACTCTGATGATTCGGGACTGGTGGATGTGCATGATCATCAGTGTCATGTTTGAGTTCCTGGAGTACAGCCTGGAGCACCAGCTCCCAAACTTCAGTGAATGCTGGTGGGATCATGTATGTACTGCAGGGATCGGGGTTTGTTTGGGAATTCAGATTTTACAGGGAGGGCTGGGAAGTGGTGAGAGCTGGGTTGTATCCCGCGTGTGACTGCTCCCTGTTCAGTTTGTGACCTGCTTGTCACTGTTTCTGTCATTTTGTGTCTTACAGACACTTGCACGTGGTTAAATATTTGTTTGGGTTTGTTTCACACCACAGGGAGGATCTAAAGCTGTACCTGAACATTTTCAAATATTTGCTGATAAAGCAAATAAAAGCAATAAAGTCTGAAAATCAGAGAAAGGCAAAACTTGGTGTGAGTTTAAAGGGACTGTGATGGTGTTCACAGGAGTCTTAGGATGAGGGAAGAGACGATTCTGATTCTATGTTTCAGAAGGTTTGATTTATTATTTTAGGATATATATTATACTAAAACTATACTAAAAAAATAGAAGAAAACATTTAATCAGAAGGCTGGGCTAAGAATAGAAGAAGAATGATAACAAAGGCTTGTGACTGACTGAGACAGTCCAGACAGCTGGGCTATGATTGGCCATTAATTAGAAACACCAACATGAGACAAATCACAAGTGCACCTGTTGCATTCCACAGCAGCAGATAACCATTGTTTACATTTTGTTCCTGAGGCCTCTCAGCTTCTCAGGAGTAAAAATCCTAAGGAAAGGATTTTTCAGGAAAAAATCATGGCTACAGGACACCCTTTTAAAGTTGTGTTTTATTTTCGTGTGAGGTGCAAATTGGTGCCAGAGCAATCAGAATTCCCTGCAGTCAGGGCACACAGCTCTGGGTCTGTGTTTGGATGGATTTTGGGAAAGACCCAAGCTTGGAGTCATTTGCTCCATGGCTGTGTTTTCAAAAGTCAGGGCATTATTAGATACATCAAGCCAAGCTATTTAACCTTCAGAAAACCTGTGGAATTAACACTCTGTCCCACTCCTTGGAATGCAGGGCTGTGCTGTAGTGATTCCCTTTGCCAAGCTCTAGTGTTCCTTCCCCAGCATCATTCCTGTGTTTCTCCTTCCAGTGGATAATGGATGTGATCTTATGTAACGGGTTAGGAATTTACTGTGGGATGAAGACCCTGTCCTGGCTTTCCTTGAAAACCTACAAGTGGCAAGGGCTCTGGAACATTCCAACCTACAAGTAAGTTGGGGAGGAGGGAACTCCACAGGCACAGCACAAAGGACCCTGTTCAAGAGCTTGGTTGTTCTGTTTGGGTTAATATGGATTAAAGAATTCCCAGGTGGCTCCAGGATCCAGTGACTTATTGCTGCAGGGAGGTTTGTTGGAGAGTTTTATTCCCCTTGTGAATGGGATTGTTGGAAATCCACCTGTGTGTCCCAAACATTGCCTGATGGCTGGGACTGAGGGCATCCTGTGGGAATGAGCTTATTTGATGAAATGGTTTAAGGAGGTGCAGGAATCCAAGCTGGCATCATGCTCCCATTCACAGCAAGGATCTGTTTGGTCTTTTTGCATTCCCTAGTAACCAGAACTTCACAGGAACTGGGACACTGGGAATTAAAATTTAATAAATCCCTTGTAGTTGTGTACCAGTAATGACCCATGGTGCTCTGTAGTGTCTTTGCTGAGCAGAGCAGAACTGCTTACAACAGTGGGTGTAGTATATTAAAGCTTAAATTGATAATTAAAATAACAAGCTCAGAGCTAATCTCATTAAGTTGTGATTTTAATGGAGTAAACGGAGGCATTTTGCATATCTGAACTGGTGTCTCAAATGGCAACACTGGCAGATGCCTCTTGCCTGCTTTCCCTTCAGGCTGCAGTGGTTATTTTGCTTTTTTCCAGGGGCAAGATGAAGAGGATTGTGTTCCAGTTCACCCCCTACAGCTGGGTGAAGTTTGAGTGGAAGCCGGCCTCCAGCCTGCGCAGGTGGCTCGCTGTCTGCGGCATCATCTTCGTGGTGAGGACACCTCTCTGGCCCTCCTGTCCCCTCTTCCAGGTCCTGCACTCAGGCTGCAGCTCTGGGTGTGTTCCTGAAGCTGAGGCCAGCAGGGATCCCTTCCCAATCCCGCAGAACAGGGGGCTGTGTCCGTGTCTCTGGGACAGGTGACAGATTCACTGCAGAAAGGGCCGTCCTTGCTTGCTGCCCACTGTTCTGGCACTGGGAGCAATATGAACTGGGATCTTTGTGTTCTCAGCAAGATGCTGCTCCCCAAAGCACTGGCTGTGGGTGAAAGTAGCTCCAATCCCTCAGTTTTATGCAGCTGCAGGTCACATTACAGCTGGAAGGGGCTGTATCCAAGGCCTCTGGCTCCTCTGAGCTCACTCCTGAAGTACAGATCTGCCTAAATCATTCAGTTCTCCTAGAATTTTATTTTTTTTAAACATTTCACTGCACACACAGCACCTGAGTGGGTGGAATTGTTTTATGCTGGGAATGCAGCATCTGAAATTCATACCAGTGCCTGTGAAGCTGAACTTGTCACCCACATGACTGACAGGCATTTAAACTGCCCAGTTTACCCTTCCTTTTCCCCATTTCTGCCCCTTTGCCAGCCAGGGGACTTTGTGCCATCCATGGGATGTCACTTGACTGTGCTCTGGGCAACTCAAACTTATCTCAGCCCAGCAACTGTGAAATTTAACTAAATCCATCCCCGTGACACTGGTGGTGATCCAGGGGCACTGAGCATGAACCAGGTTCAGTGGCACAGGACAGAACTCTGTGTTTTGCCAGAACAAACTCCCAGCACCTGATTCCTGCTGCAGGACACATTGGCCAAGCCTATGTGGCACACCAGGCCTGCTCTGTGGGAGGACTGAAAGAGTATAATATAAATAAAATAGATGTTTCCCCAAAGGTTGCTGGTTGCACCCTGAAGAAATGGGGTTTTAGGTGCTGCTGTAACAGAGATCCCAGTGAATTCATACTGAACTGTGGGATTATGTTTCTTTTAGCACATCTCAGCTTCAGCTGACAGGTTCCAAGCAGCTTCAGGTTCTGGCTCACTCCTTGGGTTTCAGCAAGGCTTAATGCCCTTTGTTATCACTTCTTTTGAAGTGACAATCTGGTGTCTCTCTACTCCCTTAAGCACATTGCCAGGGCAGCTGCTGCAGAGAACATTTTGCTCTTAATTTATAATCAACTTTCCCAAGTTGGCTTTGAGGGTGAGTTTATATAACTGAGAAAAAACAACCCAACCCAGCCCCCCAGGATGTGCAGCTCTGCCTCTTGTTATGGTGGGGCTCCCTCAGCTGGATTTTGAAGGGCAGGGAAAGGAAAAGCTGTGCTGGGATTTGCCCTCAGTGTTTGTGCAGGTACTTTGGCCTCTTGGTTTGAAGTTCAAAACCTTGCTTGAAATTTGAGGGTACTGCTTGTTCAGCTTTTTGTTGTGAATTTTAGTGCCTCTTCCAAAGTAGAGGAAATGTTTAAAAGCCCAGTTGGTTTTGGGTTGGTGCTGATGGTTCACTCAGAGATGCTGCGAAATGCACAGGGGGAGCTGTTCAGGGAGAGAGGGGCGTTCCAGGCTCCATCCAGTGGTATTTTCCAAATGTAATTCCAATGTTCCCCCCCCCTCCCAGTTTTTATTGGCAGAGCTGAACACGTTTTACCTGAAGTTTGTGCTGTGGATGCCCCCTGAACACTACCTGGTGCTGCTACGCCTGGTGTTTTTTGTCAACGTGGGAGGAGTGGCCATGAGGGAGATCTACGACTTCATGGACGACCCGTAAGCCCCTCCTCTCTGTACTTGCCATGTCGAGCTCCACGTGCTTTGTTTTCAACTTGCTCCAGCTTGCTGGCATCCATCTCGGGCACCAGTTCAGTTCAGCTTGTCAGGGACAGCAAGGCCTAATCCCAAAGCATCCGCTCCGTGTTCCTTTGTTCCGGAGGTACCGCTCTCACTGCCCCTGGTCAGAGAGCAGCTGTTGTTAAGGGCGTTGTGTGTGCACTGTGGTAACCTCAGTGTCTGGTATATGATCTCTCTGTGGAGAAGGGAGTGTGGAAATGAGCTGGAGTGCCCCTGGCTCATGGGCAGAGCGCTGCGCTCTGATTCCAGACCAGAGCCAGGAACTGCAGTCCTTGGATGTGCCCTCTGGGGACATCTGGGCCCAGACTAAAAAAATTATTCTTAAAGGCACTTCTTTCCTTGAGCTTTCTTCCCCCTGGCCCTCTGGAGCTCTCCTGGCATCCTCTTGCAGGTCAGAGGCCCTGGGTAGCAGGGTGTGCTGCAGGTGAGGCACCACACACAGCAGTGCATGTACTCGAGACCGTTCCCACCTCAGCATCATATTTGTCCTCGCTGCTTTTGTTTCTGCAGACCATGTGAGAGCTGAGAAAGCTTTGTTCTCAAAATCACCTTTTCTTTTAATGTCACAACCTGCCTGAGCCCACATCCTCAGCCTAAGGCACCGCCTGGCTTCCAGGGGTGTTCATTGTCTGTCGCTGACCAACGCAACAAAGTGTCTGTGTTCAGAATTTAGGGTTCCAACATGGTCTGAAGATCAGTTTCCCTTGCAAGGCTTTGACTCCTAGAACTGGGAAGAAGGGCCAGCCCACATTGCTTAGTCGGAATTCAGGACATTCCTCAGGGGCAGGATGCCCTGCCCTTGGTGCTGGACCTACTGGTTTGGGACGTGCCTCCAACTCACAGGTAAGAAGAGTCTCTGCCTCACTGCTGAGCTCCTCTCCTTAGCACCATTCATCTTCTTGTGTTGGGGTTGGAAAAGCTCCTTTGCCCTCTGTCCAGCCATGTGGCATAACACAGGAGTTTGGGAGAGCCATCCCTGGCCAGTGCCTCATCCCTGGCTCTGATTGTTGTTCTTTCCACAAGCCAGAGCAGCTCATCCCAAGCTGTGCATCCCTGTCACTGCCACCACCTCCTGCTGGGAGAGGTGACTGTCCCCACATCCTGGGGTTCCTGGCTCTGCTTGATGCCCCCCAGAGCATCAAGCTGACATTAGGCTGCTCCTGCAGAAGGGCAGAGCTGAGCTCTTACCTGGCACCTTCTCTGCAGAGGGTTTTGTAATCCCTTCCTGCATTCCAGGCCATCCTGGCAGAGAGGATCTGCCCCCATTTACCAGCTTCACTTGCACATCATTTCAAGCCAAGGATCCTTCAGGATTCTTCCCATGGTGTTGTAGGGGAAGAGGAGGGGAAGAATGATTTGTTCCATGGTTGTATTTACAAAAGTCAGTGCATTATTCCTGCTGGGAAGAGCAGGCTGTACCAGAGGCTCCTGGCTTACATCACATGGGAAACCTTGCTGACCTTTTCCTTTTGGAAACTCTTAATGCTCAAAGATTGGAATATTCTATTGTCCTTCCTTGACAAAAACGTGGCTCACTGCCTTGTCTGGTGGTGCTGGGATGAACTGAGGAGGTCTCTTCAGCCAGCCCTGCAATGCTGGGTCTAGAAAGCAGTGAAATTCCAACGTGAAGAATTCTTCTTCCCATTCAGCATTCTGAGTATCTGCGGGCAGTTGTGGGGCTTTGCTTGCAGGACCTTGGGCTGAGCATGGTGACAGTGTAGTGCCTGGAATTGTGACAGCCCCAGGAGAGGGGTGAAGCTTTCTCCAGCCCTCACACGCCACTCACTGCCTCAGAGTTCCCGAGGACTGGATGTGTGAAATGTTCCTGGCCAGGAGTGTCTTGATGCATTTGTAGCATTTGACCTAGTCACACATTCCTGATGGAGTCTTCCTCTCACCTCCAAGGAGTCTGCATCAAGGCCACGAGTTTTTATCTCCTTCTTCACAAGAAAAATCTTTCACATCTTTCCTGAATATTAGGGCAGGAAACCAGCTCTCTTCCTCAGCAGCCTTAGGGGCTGCCCAGCTCTTGTGTTGGGGTTATCTTTGATTCTGTTGTCAGGGAAAGGATGGCACAGGAGGAAGCAGCCCAGCAGAGCACAAAGCTGCCCTCATCATCCCAGCCACTGGAATTCCCTGTGAGAGATCTGCTGCTTCTCTTTTCATCTCTCTGCCTGTGGGTTAGGGCTGGTCTCTGCCCATTTAATCTGTCACCACCTGGAGCAGTTTCTGCAGCCCTTTCATCTGAGCTCATCCAGGCAGGATACCTTTTAAGAAGGAATGCACTCATCCCCTCTGCATCAGCACTCACATACATTTGATTTATTCCATATTTTTCCCAGTGTATTTGGATGGTTTAGTATAGCTTGAATTCCACTTTGTGTTAAATATGGCTTTGGGCCTTGTGTGTGGTCCTGTTTGGAACCATACCCTGAACATCAGCTGGTCTCAGGCTGGTCAGAGAATTGTTTCATGTGGATTTATTTACCTGGGAATGGGGACACTTCCTGCATTGTGTGGTGGTGAAATTTAACTTTTCTTGCTTTTAGAGCCTCTGAGAGGAAACTGAAGTAACACCAACATGAAAGTGTCATCCTGCAGAGCCTTAGTGCCTGTGTGATCTGAACTAGACATGTAGGACTGTGCCAAGCTGAATGAAATCCCTGCCCCAGCTGTCTTTTTGTGCAGATTTCTCCACATCCCCAGTTGTACAGCAATGAGATGTTCTTGTCTGTGTTTCCCCTGCAGGAAGTTCCACAAGAAGCTGGGCCAGCAGGCCTGGCTGGTTGCTGCTATTACTGCCACGGAGTTCCTGATCGTGGTCAAGTACGACCCCTACACGCTCACCCTCTCCCTGCCCTTCTACATCACCCAGTGCTGGATCCTGGGGATTATCCTGGTGCTCACCTGGACAGCCTGGCGCTTCTTCATCCGGTGAGTGGGGCTGCAGCTGGGGCTGGACAGGGGTTTGGGAGGATTTGTTCAACCCCCATCCTCAAATGTGCCCCCTGGGAGTGCCTGGGGAGAGGGCACAGCTCTCCTGGGTGGGTGCAGGTTCTGAAATAAACAGGGAGCTCCCTGGGCCTGATCCTGGCAGCTTCCTGTCTGGATCATAGAAAGCAGCTGCACAGGGCCTAAGGAATTAGCAGCCTTCCGGTTTTGGACTGGAGAGAGGCTCTGCATAGCAGGGGCTGGAGGGATGAGACAAGGGGGGATGGCTCTGCACATATCAGGGACTGGAGGGACAGGACAAAGGGAGAATGGCTCTGCACATATCAGGGGCTGGAGGGACAGGACAAAGGGAGATGGCTCTGCACTGACAGAGAGCAGGGTTAGGTGTGGTGTGGGGAAAAATGAGGGTGCTGAGGTCCTGCACAGGCTGCCCAGAGAAGCTGTGGCTGCCCCTGGATCCCTGGAAGTGTCCAAGGCCGGGTTGGATGGAGCAGCCTGGAATAGTGGAAGGTTGCCCATGGCAGGGGGTGGAAGGGGATGGGCTTTAGGATCCCTTTCAACCCAAATCATTCCACAGCTGTTTGAAGTGCAATGCTGTGTGGAGGGGGCAGCAGTGGCTGCTCCTGCAGGATTGGCTGTTGTGCTCTGGAAGAGGTGGGAAGAGCCAGGACACCAGCCAGAAACACAAAGTGCCAGTGAATCAGTGCCATCAGCAGTGGTAGCAATGCCCAGCCAGAGGCTCCAGTGAGTTGTTATCCCCAGCAGCTCGGTGCAGAGAGGCTCCCTGGTGCTCTCCTGCAGGCTGGAGCCGTGTGCCGTGTGTGTTGCAGGGACATCACCCTGCGCTACAAGGAGATCCGGCGGCAGAAGCAGGAGCACAGGCAGGAGCACAGGCACGACAAGGACAAATGCCTGAGCAATGGGGATGGACACTCAGCCCTGCTGGAGGAGCCCGATGGGAGCAAGCTGCGGGAGAGGAAGCTCTGAGCACGGACACGGGGCTGACAGGAACTCGTGGTGCCCTGGTGCACAGCCCCAACCTTACCCTACCTAACTCCTCATTGTCCTTGTTAGCGTTCCAGTGTGTGGGAGTCCTCACGGGGAGGATGGCCCTGGCACAGCCCCCTCTCTCCTGGTGTCACCAGGGCAGGGCCAGAGGAGGTGTGTGTGTGGGGGAGGTCGGTGCTGAGCCTGCACACGGGGCAGGGCCTCCCCCCGGTGCTGTGTGCCTGCCTGGGATCCAGCTGTGGAGATGGGGCTGGGAGCACGGCACACAGGGACCTGCTGCTCCATTCCCAGGGAACCCAGAGCTCCGTGGGGCCTTTGGGCATTAGCAACACTTGTTTTGGAGTGTACAGAGACCAGGCACGGGAAGTGAATTCTGTTCTTCCTGCTGGAACTCCCTGGAGCTGCGGAGGAGGATGGGGTGGCCGCGGGTACACGGGGACGTGTGGCCAAGCTGCGTTCCTTGCACAGGATGTGCCACGCTGCACTGCTGCTCCAGCCCCTCCACGGGGCATCCCTCTGACTTCCAGCACCCTGGAGCAGCCTGCAGCACGTGGGTGGTGTGTCCCAGCTCTGGGGAGACTGACAACTTCTCCTTAGCTCTTATTTTTAATTTCTCTTTTAGTCTCGGTCATCTCTTAAATGTAAGGGAAGGTGAAGTGAGAAAGGCCAACCTGCCTTTGCTCTGCGGAGTAAAACGTGTCACAAGCAGAAACCGGGAGTGTCCCATCAGTCTGGAGTTCTTTTCTTTGTCCTTGCTGCAGGGGGTTTGCTCTGGGGTCTGACAGGAGCACATCAGGCTCTGCCACCCTTTGTCGCTGCCCTGTTCCTTCCAGGATAGCTCCAGAGTGGGGGGTTTCTGGGAAAGATCCCTGCAGCGTCACACCCCCATCCCTGTCCCCCTGCCACCAGCAGGCCCAGACGTGTCCCTGGCACGGCACAGCCAGGGAGCATCCTGAGCCAGGCAGTGTTTGTGCTGGTGACTCAGCAGCCTGGGAGGGAATTGGAAGCCTGGGCTGCTTTGTTTCCCCAGGTCATGATTCCAAAATGTGAGAGCTGCACTGAGCCACACGGATTCGTCCCCTCTGCTCCGAGCCCTCGCGTCGCTGTCCCGGGCATTGACGTCACCCTGACACTGCCTAATCCAATCTGGCTGCTTTTCAGGGAAGTGTTTGTCCAGGAGAACATGGCACAAACACCACAGTACAGTTCCAAGAGTGCAGCCCCAAACTTCCTGCAGAGCTGCTGCCCAGCACACGTCTGGGTTTTTAATCTGGTTTTGTCCTGTATGGGAATGACGCCAACATCTGCATTTCTCCCAGCTTTAGTGTCTCAAATAGTGTACACGTGTAAAAAGTGGGAAATTGACCTCATACATGATGCACTGACTCACCTGTGTGCATCCAGGCGATCCCAGGGACAGTTTGGGTCCTGCCCATGCAGTTCTGAGTGCTAGTGTGTCCTTTGGGGGTCCTCTCTTGTCACCTCACACACACAGAGCCAGGGGGCTGAGGGGGAGCTTGGGCTGTGTCCCCTCCAGCATGGGGATGGATGGATGCTTGGCCTTGAGGTAAGGAATGTGTCCAGGTTTTCAGGGAAAAAGGTGAACTCTGCTCATTGCAAACTCACCTGGGTTTAGGAATCCTTTGGTGAGTGTCTGGGAGCAGTGCTCAAAGCAGCCTCAAAGGGGGGAGGTGGAAGGAAGCCACGATTCCTCATGGGAATAACGTTTTGTGTGGCCTAAAATGGGATCCTCCCTGTGGGAGGGCAGAGATGCCAGCTCCTGCTTCCACACTCAGGAGTGTCCAGCTCACCTGGAGCAGGAATCCCACCTGTGGTCACACTGATTTCATGGAGAGCTGCCCAAAGGTAAGTGTTGGCTTTAAAAAGGAGGGGTTTTAATAGGTGAGTTGGTGTCTGTGTGAGGCTGGGTGAATGCAGGTGCCCAGCTTGGAAATTTCCAAACCTCAGCCCGATCCAATCCCATCTGGAGCAGCTCTGGGGGTCACTTTTGCCCAGTGAGGAGTGGTGAGCCCCGAGGTGCCGTGCAGGAGGGTGCTGGACCCGAGCTGTCCTGTAGAGGGACATCCTGCCACATCCCTGGGGATGCAGAGGAGCTCTGGGAAGTGGGGAGGGACCACGGCCTGCTCTTTTCCAGCTGTGCCCGGAGGAAGAGCCGGGAAGCCTGATGGAAAGGAGCCTTGGCTGCTCTCCCACCCAGGCAGTTTTTGGTACAGTAAAACTTGCTGTGTTTTGTCTCTGGAAGTGAATTTGTACCAGGAAATCACGGGAGCATCTCCCAGTGCTGCCCTCCCTGGATCGTTCCAGAGCAGGGAGCAGCAGCCAGCACTGAGCTGGCCCCGGGACTGGATGTGGGTGTTCCTGGGAATTACAGGGCCTCTGGAATGTCATACTGCTCCATGGCCCCTGACCCCACCTTTTCTCAGGTCGTATGGGTGTTTTTTTCCCCACAAAATCGCAATTATTCCATTTTCTCCGAGGAAAGTGTTTCTCCTGCTGTCTGAAATTGCTCCTTGGTGCCCTGGAAGTCGCCTGGCATTAAGGTCAGGTGGCAGAAGCAATGGGTATGAGGGAAAGGGAAGATCCACAGGGGGGTGTGAAGGCACAGTCTTTCCAATGGTGGTGGTGTGGTGGGCATGAAGCGAAACTGTCCAAGGGGTTTTGGGGACTAGATCCCAAAAGGTTCCACTTTCTGCTGCAGAGGGAGAGGGATCTGATGCTTTTTTTTTAGGAAGATCCAAAGCCAAGTCCTTGCTGGACAGCCCCAGATGTCCCCATGGCAGGAGGGACACACAGCTGGAGCTGTTTGGGATGAGGGAGAGGATTCGGCTTTGGGGTGGAGATCCAGAGACCCCAAGGGGCTCTGCAGCCCATGAGGGACACGGGGAGGGGACATGGGGAGAAACACTCGTCAGGGTCCATAGGGAGGAGCAGCTGGAGATGCACTGGGATGGACCAGGGAGTCCCTGGGAAGGGGGATTTGGGGAAGCCTGGTATGGCCAAGCACACAGCAGAGGGTCTCTGGTGTGGGATGGGGGATCTGGCATTGTCCCTCCTCACTCCTGGCTGGGATTTGGGGTGCGTTTGTAGGAATTTGGGGTAAATTTTGTAGGTTTTTTTTATGGCAGCTTCCTCAGGAAGGCTGTGAGCCTGGCAGGCAAACCAGAGCGAGAGACCTCGGGGGTCCCCGGGCTCTGCCGGGGGGTTCGGGCCGGGCCGGGCCCAGCCCCGGGGAGGGTCCGGCGAGCGCAGAGCCCGCCCAGCTCATGGCACGGGTGAGCGGCGGCTCCGCCCCGGGCTGGGCTGGGCGAGGGAGCGGAGCCGCTCCGGGTCCCGCACCGCCGGGAGCATCCCGATCCATCCCGGATCCATCCCGGCTCCGGGGGGCATCCCGATCCATCCCGGATCCAGCCCGATCCATCCCGGCTCTATCCCGAACCATCCCGGCTCCGGGGGGGCATCCCGGATCCATCCCGGATCCATCCCGATCCATCCCGGATCCATCCCGGATCCATCCCGGATCCCGGGGCTAGCTCTGCCCCCGCAGGGACCCCCGGAGCATCCCGGGGCTGGGGCCACCCGAGGATCCCGGGGCTGAGCTGGGGACCCCCGGGCGGCGCGGGGGGCTCTGCCCGGTGCCCAGCGCCGGCCCCGGGGCTCGCAGGGCCCCCCCCGGCCCGAGGGAGCGGACCCAGCTCGGCGGATGCCCCGCAGGTCCCTGAGGATTTGTACCTGTCCAGGTAAAGCGCGGGGGGCCCGGGTTGGGGGGGACGTGTCCCCTGGGGGGGCTGGGTGACAGCAGAGCCCAAATCCCGTTTTGGCAAGTTTGGGATGCGTCTCTGTGGGTGCCGGGAGCAAACTCCATCCGTGCCGCTGGTGTGCCCTGCGGCTGGAGCCGGGCTGGGCTGGCCAGGGCAGCGCTGCGGGACCGGCAGCACCGGGCTGAGCTCAGCCCGGGCCCAGCACCGGCCCCGGGGCAGGACAGGCAGCGAGGATGGGCAGGGACAGCGCTGGAACCCGGGCTGGGATGTTTGGGGACTGCAGCGTGCTCGGGGGTCATAGCCAGGCTCCCCAGGTGCTTTGGGAACAGCACTCGGGGTGTCTGTGCCTGTGGCCTTGGCAGCAGCGAGGTGACAGCCCCCTGAAGGCTGGGGACCCCCTTTTCTGGGGGAACAGGTGCTTTGGTGCTGTTTATTATCCCCCCTTGGGCTGTTTATTGTCCCTCCAAGCAGGAAAAGGGACCTGAGCTCTGCGGCAGCTCCCAGGGAAAATGAAGCTGCCCTGGCCCTGGGGTGTTGGGATGGATGGAGAGGGCTCTGCACCCCAAATCCGGGACTCTGCCCCCCAAACCAGGGCTCTGCACCCCAAACCAGGGCTCTGCAGCCTGATCCTGAGGTCTGGGGGTGAAAAACCCATCAATCCCTGTGCTGCCAGCAGCAGGAGAGCAGTGCCTCTTCCCTTCCCAATGCCTCAGGCTTGATTTCCCAGGGATTTGAGCAGCAGGTCAGGGGGGTGTCGGAGCAGCTCAGTGCAACGCTCCGGGAAAGAGCTCAGTTAACAAAAAAAAAAGCCACAAATCCTTCCCTGAGCACCTCCACCCCCGTTTCCTCGCTCAGGAGAGATTGATGCTGTTTTCCTAATAGGAAAATACCTCTGGGTTTCATCCCAGTGCTGAGCACTGCAGTCTCTTTCCAGGTGATGCCTTGGAAATCTGCTTAACTTGCTGCTTAGAGCTCATTAGAGAGGGAGGTTTGGGGGAGAGAAGCTCTGAAAGGAAAGAAAAATTAGGAATTCCTTCTCATTTCCAGAGGAAATTGGGCAGAGATGGAGGGGGTTTAAAGGGGATGTTTGTCCTCCTGCAGGGAAAGTCAGTCCTGTAAACTTTGCTGTTCTCATATTAAAATAATTGGGAAGCAGGGAGAGGATCAGAGCACCTTGCTTGGGCACAGGGGCTTTTCAGGGCACAAAACGAGGCAGTTTAGGGTAAATCTCCATCACGTTGCTCTGTGAAAATGTCAATTTTCAGCTCTAAACAGCAAAGTGGGCCCTGAGCTGAGCTCAGCCCATGACATGAGCTCAGCACGTTCCCAGCCAGGGCAGGACTGGGATTTATCCATTGCACGGGGAGGTTTGTGCCAGAGGGAGGAGGTGGGCAGGAGCTGGGCACCTCCCAGCCCCATCCCAGCATTTCTGTCACTTTGGGTCACAGTCAGGGCTCCCCTTCCTCCTGCTGTCCCAGGGATGGGCCCTGTGCCCCTGCAGAGGGGGCCAGGCCAGCACAGCTGATATCCATGCCATGAAATTCCCACTTTTGCCCGTTAAAGTCCGAGCCTGGGTGGTTTTGGGGGGAGTTGATCACCCCCATGCAGTGCCTGAGGCCAGGCCAGCTCCCTGGGTGGGCTTTGGGAATTCTGGAGAAGGGCTGGGGGCTCAGAGGGAGGTGTGGGGGGGTTTAGGTGCAGTGCTGAGGTTGTGTCCTTGTGGGGTTCTGTGGGAATCTCACAGCTCTCCATGGTCTGTGATTCCCTGGCACGGATGCCAGGGAACAGGGGGTGCTGGTCAGTTCCAGCAAATCCCTGGGTTTGCTTGTTGGGTGCTCTTGGGGATCCCAAACCCCCCTTTTCATAGCAGGAGCAGCTGGCTTGGGTAAACCCCCCTCAGCATCCCTGGTGCCTGTGCTGGGATCTGCCTGGGAGAGCAAATTCCTTTTGACCTGACTGTGAAAAACCCTTTTTGGGGGGAAGGCAACAGAGCTTTCCCCCTGCAGGAGCTGATTCCTGGGGAACAGCATCCCCTAAACCCCTCAGTGACCCCAAAATGGGGGAATGGGGCTGCCCCCCTCGACTGGGCCCAGGGCAAACCTCGGGAGAGGCTGGGAGACTGCAGGAGGCAGAGGAAGGTTTCAGCTGGAAAAGCAGCAAAGGGCTTGGAGGGCTCCTGGAGGAGGGATGCCGCACACAGAGAGCTTGTGAATGTCGCCTGTTTAGAGGCTCCCGTGGCAAATCGAGCGGCTCTGCCCCTTCCCGAGGGCTCCCGTCCCTCCTGCAGCTGCTGCCGGTGCCTGAGAGGAGCCAGGGCCGGGAGTGATGGAGGGGGAGAAGTGATGGAGCGTCCCTGCTGGAAAACCACCAGGCATTGGATCTTTGAGTTCTCCCGTTCATCCTGACGCTGTGTGCCGTGTCTCACGCATTCCAGGCTGTCCCCTCGCAGGGAGCGTTTGCCATGGACACCGGGCACGTGAGCAGATCCCGCTTCAGCGGTGAGTCCTCCCCGGGGAGCCGGGAAGGGGTCGGGGCAGAGCTGCTGGCCCTCACACCGAGGTCGTTTTGGGGCTGGTCCTCGCTGCTTTCCATGGGGAGAACCCTCTGCTCCATGTGCCCGCCGGGTTTTGCTTCCTAAAGCAAGGGTAAAACCCTTAAAACCTCCAAGTTTTCCAGCCTGAGTTCTTAGCCCTCAGAAACAGGCAGGGATGAGGGGGAAGCAAGCTCCCGTTCAGCTGGGATTTGCTCTAGGAGTTCCTCAGAGGTAGGAGCCAGTAAAAGATTATTCTGCTATTTTAATTTTCATTCCAAATTTTGCCCCTCCACCATAGCAGGAGCCCGGGAGCTCTGGCACGGGAAGCCTCCAACTGCTTCCCACAGCATCCTTGGCCGGGATGCAGGGATGGAGCAGAGCCCTTCAGGGCTTTGGATGAAGCAGGAGCCGGGTCCCATCCCAATGTTTAACCTCGGAGCTCCCCGTGGGCTTTTCCGGGGATCCAATTCGCTTTGGCTGGGAATGCTCGGCTCCTTCTGCCGTTCCTGCTGGAGGAGGGCCGGGGGGAGCAGCAGGTTGTCCCTGCGCTCGGATGCGATGTGGGAGTTCAGCCTGGCTTCGGGCTTTTTCCGGCTCCGGAGGAGGCAGCGGGAGCGCTGCGGCGCGGGGCTGCCGGGGGACTCCGGGATGAGGAATCCTCCTCCCGTTTCCCGCTCTCTCTCCCGTTTCCCGCTCTCTCTCCCGTTGTCCCCTGTCTCTCCCGTTGTCCCCTGTCCCTCCGGTGTCGCACGGGGCGCTCGGTGCCGGTTCGGCGCGGCGGCGATGGAGGCTGCTGCAATGCAGCAGGAACCGCTCGCAGCCCAGCCCGCCGCTCCCTCCCCGCGGGGCTCTCTGCCTGTTTCGCGCTGCTTTTCCCTTTGGTTTTTCCCTTCTCCCGGCTTTTCCCGGGCCGAGGGCGATGCGGATGTGCGCTGGGCACATCTGCCGGTGGGACAGAGCAAAGGGACCCCCGGCACCTGGGGAGTGACACGGCCACTCGCTGGGAGCGGGGACACAGGAGAACTTCATCTCCCGGCAAAGCCGAGCCAGGGCTGGCGTTTCTGGCTGGCAGAGCCTCTGCCCGACCCGGCTGGGAGCTGCGGTTCATCCGCTCCTGGGCCCGGAGCTCGGAGCCGAGGCTGAGGCTCCTCGCCGGGGTTGTGACCAGCCCCTGTCCCCTTGTCCCTCTGTCCCCCTGTCCCCGCAGTGGCCTCCAGCCCCCCGCGCTGGGAGATCGGGCTCTACGCCGCCGGCGCCTTGGCGCTGCTGGGAATCGCAGCCATCAACCTGTGGAAGCTGTGGCGCTCCGGGAGCTACCCGGCCCCGTCCCCGTTCCCCAACTATGACTACCGGTACCTGGAGCAGAAGTACGGAGCGGCGTGCCCGGACATCCGGAACAAGGTGAGGGGGAAGCTGCCTCTGTCTCCCTCCCTTTGCGGGATGCCGGAGGGGTGGGAGCATCTCCTGGATCCCCTGGCGGGGTGGAACGGCCACAGGCAGCAGCCTGGTGCTGCTGGAGCTTTTGGGGGATGGCTGGAGCCGGGAGCTGCGGGAAGATCCGGGCTCGCTGCCGCGGCAGCTTGAGGCCAGGCAGGGGCCAGGATGCGTCCAAGGAGGCGCCGGGGAAGCCCAGCTGTCCTGCTCGGCAGGGAGGGATGGGATTGGGATGGGATGGGATGGGAGAAGCCCAGCTGTCCTGCTCGGCACGGAGGAATGGATTTGGGGTTGGGATGGGATGGGATTGGGATGGGATGGGATAGGATAGGAGAAGCCCAGCTGTCCTGCTGGGTATGGAGGGGTGGAGTTGGGATTGGGATGGGATAGGAGAAGCCCAGCTGTCCTGCTCGGCACAGAGGCATGGGATGGGATGGGATGGGATGGGATAGGAGAAGCCCAGCTGTCCTGCTCGGCACGGAGGGATGGGATTGGGATGGGATGGGATGGATGGGGATGGATGGCAGCGCCTGCTCTCCTTTCCCTGGCAGCGAGGGCTGGCCCCGGGCTCGCAGCGGGCTCCAGGCCGGAGCTCTTCGTCCCGCAAGAGCAGCCTGAGGGCAGAGGACACCTTGGAGAGCATCCAGGAGCTGGGCAGCCTGGAGCTGATGGGCAGAGACCTGGGCCTGGCCCACTACGGGCCCCTGCGGAAATCCATCTCGGCCGACTCGCTCAACTCCATCTCGTCCATCGGGAACAACTTCGGGCAGGATTTCACCGTGGGGCAGGTGGAGGTGTGCATGGAGTACGACGCGAGGGCGGCCGCCCTGCACGTCACGCTGCTGCAGGGCAAGGACCTGCTGGAGAAGGAGGACGCGCGCTTCGAGTCGTGCTTCATGCGGATCAGCCTCCTGCCGGCCGAGCAGATCGTCGGCATCTCCCGGGTGAGCCCCTCCTTCCCCGCCACAGCCCCGGGAATGCCTGGATCACCCCGGGGTTTGGGTGGCAGCGTCCCTGGGCCTCATTCCCCAAGGAAGTGGTGGGGTTTGGGAGCAGGGAGCTGCAGGCATGGCAGGATCAGGAATGGTTGGCACAGGATTTAGGGGATATCAGCTCACCAAGGAAGTGGGGAATGGGGTTTGGGAGCAGGGAGCATGCCAGGATCAGGAATGGTTGGCACAGGATTTGGGGGATGTCAGTTCCCCAAGGAAATTGTGTGGTTTGGGAGCAGGGAGTGTCAAGCATGCCAGGATCAGAAATGGTCTGGCGCAGAATTTGGGGGATATCCATTCCCCAACGCAATCATAGGGTTTGGGTGTATGGAATTCCAGGCTGGATGTGGTTGACAATGGATTTTGGGGTGGGTCTCAGCTCCCCACAGCAGTGATGGGATTTGGGAGCAGAGAGCTCTGGACTGGCACAGGATTTTGAGGGATGTCCCGGGTGGGTTTGCAGAGGCAGGAATATCTCCCCCTTGGCTGGGATTTGGGCTGACTTTGTCATCTCCAAGCGTGGCTGGGGGCAGGTTTTCCTGCTTGGCTGTCCCTGCTGGGGAAGGGACACTGTGACACGTGGAGGAGGGGCCTGGGGTGGGATTTGGGGGGCAGTGGCAGTTTGGGCAGGTGCTGCTGGTGCCTTGCCATGGCCCCGCAGTCCCCTGAGCCCCACAGTCCCCTGAGCCCCACAGTCCCTCTCCTTCCCACGGCAGCCCCAGTGCTTTTCCCTCCCCACAAAGGACAGGGCAGTGGAAAATCCATGTGGCAGCGCTGACAGCCACAACCAGGGTTGGATCTGGGGCAAAACCTCCCTTTTTAAGTGCCTCAAAAGCTGCTTTTGGAAAGCAGGAGCCTCAGTTTTCTTCCAGCAGTTCCTCTGTTGCAGAGTCAGTTTGATTTAATCAGGATATTCCAGCAAGGAGTGGGAATTTGGTCCCCATTGAGGCACATCTCCACTGGGGTGGAGGTGCCATTCCATCTCCACAAACCGGCTGCTGCCTCCAAAACATTTCCACAGTGCCCTTTTAGACCATTTTCCCATCCAAATCTCTGGCTCTTTATTTATGCTCTGGAGATATTTATTATTTAGTGTCATTATTTATAATTCACCAGCACAATTTACCTCCTCAGCTGCCCCAAGGCCATGGATAAAGGCCCAGCCATTTTTTTTCCCCCAGTGCTTCTGGAGGGTTTTAAAATAGCAGCTCCTGTTTGGTTGTACTTGATCCAGAGCTCCCAAAATACAGTGTGGGCTGCAGACAGACAGTCTGTAAAATCTGCAGGGCTTTAAAATCTGCTCTTCACACAGAGGAACTCTGGAGGTTGGTGGTATCCATTGGGAGAGCATGGACGAAGAAGGCAGGAATGGCAGGTGCTGCCTTTGTGTCCTTTATCCCAGGGATGGAGCAGGGTTAGGAACAGACTGAGGCAGGAGAGAGTCCTTGGAGGAGGTGACTGGAGAGTCCTTGGAGAATTTCCTGGTGGGCTTTAGGGGTGACACAGCCCCACAGAGACGTCCCTACTCCACCCAGATTTGGGTGGCTTTGGGGAGCTGGTGGTTCCACTTTGCTCCAATGCTATCCAAGGCTGCAGCTTTCCATCCCATGGGACATCTTGAGTACTGAAACAGGGCTGGAGTAGGGAAAAAAAAAAATCCCTAAATCCATGACTTCAGAGCATTTCCCCTCGGCCAGTTCTTTGGGATCAGCACCTGCAGGATGAGCCATGGGAGCTGCTGTTGCCTGTGCTCCCAGGGAATGACCTGATACAGGGACACAGCTCCATTCCCACTGGGCACATTCAGGAGCTGGCTCTGCTTGGGGAATGGCCGAGGGTTACACCTTGTAGCTATAAATCCTGTCACCCTGATAACGGCCAAGCTGGATGTGCATCCGCACTCCCAGGGGCTTGGGATCTATCTGAGAGCACTGGGCCAACGCTGATTCTCTAATTAAACTAATTAACAGTCACTGGGGCAGGTCACAGCCCTGTTTTCACCTCAGTGGCTGAGCAGTTGCTGCAGTCAGGTCGGGAATAAACCCTCCCGGTCGGATGGGGCGTGCCCTGGGGATCCATGCCCACGGGATGGGGCCGAGCAGGGCTGCAGCCCCCAGCCCCAGGCGTGCCAGGGCTATTCCCCCTTCCCACGGCAGATCCAGAGGAGCTCCTACTCGGTGGCGTTCGACGAGCGCTTCTCGGTGCCGCTGGACCCGGCGGCTCTGGAGGAGAACAGCCTGCGCTTCTCCGTCTTCGGCGTGGATGAGGACGAGCGCAGCGTCAGCACCGGCGCGGCCGAGCTCAAGCTCTCCGACCTGGAGCTGGCCACGCGCCCCTTCAACGCCTGGCTCTACCTGCAGGACACCAACAAGGTGAGCCAGCGGTGTCCCCGCTCCCAGCGGGGGTTTGGGACGTGGCTGTGTCCTGACTGTGGTGTCCCTCAGGCGGTGGACACGGTGGGGGAGATCCTGCTCTCCCTGAGCTACCTGCCCACGGCCGAGCGGCTCACTGTGGTGGTGGTCAAAGCCAAGAACCTGGTGTGGAGCAATGGGAAGGTGACTGCAGGTGAGGGGGGCTCCAAGGTGGGGTTTGTCCTGATTTATCCCGTTTGCTTCATTGGGAGTGGCTCCCCGTGAGGACAGACCTGCCGGGAAGGGCCACCAGAAAGGTCCTCCTGCTTTCCCCACATGACTGGGAACACTGATCCCTCTCCTGCCCTCCGAGCAGATCCCTTCGTCAAGGTGTACCTGCTGCAGGACGGGAGGAAGATCAGCAAGAAGAAGACAGCGGTGAAGAGGGGAGACACCAACCCCGTGTTCAACGAGGCCATGATCTTCTCCGTGCCCGCCATCGTGCTCCAGGTCTGGCCCAGCATGAGGGGGCTGGGGAGGGGGCACATCCCAGGGCTCCTCAGGGGAGCTCTTGGAGGTGTGGGGTTCTGGGGGCTGATTTTGGGGGTTGTAGGTGTGTGGGGGGGCTTTTGTGGGGTATATGGATGTGTGGGCGCTGTTGTGGGGTATAGGGATGTGTGGGGGCTGTTATGGGGTATAGGGATGAGTGGGGGCTGCTTGGAGAGGTGTGGATGTGTGCAAATGGCTGCTGGAGGGGGGATGAGTATGGGGTGGGACTCTTGGGGAGGATATGGATGTGTGGGTTGGGATATAGCAGGGTGCACAGGGATGGTTTGGTATGTGGACAGGGTGAAGATGGGTTAGGGGATGTGGGGTAAAAAGAGAGGGATGTGTAAGTGTAGGGGGGATATGAGGGTGGGGATTTGGGGTCCTTCAAGAACAGGGGTGGGTTTGAACAACAAAGAAGGGTTTAGGGGATGTGGGGTAAAAAGAGAGGGATGTGTAAGTGTGGGGGGGATATGAGGGTGGGTATTTAGGGATTTTGGGGGGCCTCAAGAACAGGGGTGGGCTTGAACAGGGTGGAGGCTGTGTGTACATGGGCTATGGCAGGCTGGGTGGTGACACACGGATGTGCTGGCCTGGTGGGTGCATGTCCCCATGCAGAGGGCACAGGGACACGTGTCTGGCCGGGTGTGTGTGTGTGTGGTGACATCCCCGTGCCCGGCAGGAGCTGTCCCTGCGCGTGACGGTGGCTGAGAGCGGCGAGGACGGGCGCGGTGACAACACGGGCCACGTGCTGATCGGGCCGGCGGCCAGCGGCATGGGCACCACGCACTGGAACCAGATGCTGGCCACGCTCCGCAAGCCCGTCTCCATGTGGCACCCGCTGCGCAGGAATTAGGAGCCCCAGATCCTGGGGACAGCGGGCCCGCAGCAGGGACTCGGTGGCACCCACAGGGCCGAGCTGCTGAGGGGCCCAAAGCACCTGGAGCATGGATAGAGCGGCTCCGTGGGCACATTCCGGGTCACTCCCCATGTGCCGGGCCAGAGCTGCCAGGCCGGAGCCAAATGGACCAAAACCAGCAGGAACCTCCCCAGACTGCGGCTCCCAAGCGGTCCGTGTGCTCTCAACGGCCTCAAAATCCATGGAATCCTCAAATGGGGACTCTGAGCAAGGGAGAGGGGGATTCCTTTGGAAGGTGGTTCTTGGGTGGGATTCCTTTGGACGGTGGTTTCCGGGTGGGAATGGTGAGAGGGGTGACAAAAGCCAGCCTGGCGTGGGTGGTGATCCTGAGGGGATCTTTTGTAGTGACTTTGGCGCGCCGTGCCAGGGTTGGAATGTTTCCAGTGAGAATGGAAAAAGGGAGCAATAACAGCAGAAAATCACTTGTTACGTATGGCTTTTCCTCCCGTCTGTTCCCCCACACAGCAAATCCCTGCCCATCTCCACTGGCTGCACAGGCAGGGATTGGTTTCCAACCACTTGATTTTCAACTTCTTGGGTTTGAGGTCAGATCCACGCTGGGAATCGTCCCCTAAAGGTCCAGTAGGATCAGGGGCAGATTTTCCCACCCCAGCCACATTTCCAACCCAAACTCACCCTCAGAGTGCTCAGGACAGCATTCCAAATTCCTGCTCCTTAACACAACTCTCACAACTGGGGATTGTTTATTCCAGCCCCTAATCCTGGACTTGGGCTGTGACTTACTCTATAATTCATTTTATCCAAGATTTGGGCATAGAGAAGAACATCTTGGCCTTGTGACCCAAGGCAGGTGGGAAAGGTCCCTAATTTTATAGTTTTTAAGCCCAACTCCTGTTTCAGAAGGAAGCCTGTGTGGATCCTGTCTGCTGCTGGGCTCTGTCCCAAGCCAGGTTTGGGATTTTTGGGGAGCTAATTCCCACTCTGGTTTGTGGAAGGTGATGGAGCCTCTCATGGCACAGGCTGGAGAGCAGAGGATGAACTGGGGCCACATCCCTGGAGCCTGCAGCCTTGGCTTTTCCCTGCCTGCAGGATGCTGGTGGGAAGCCAGGCTGGGAAATCTGGGGGTGTCTGGGACCCTGTGCCATGGAACTGGCACCATGGGATGAGCACGGGCTGGAATGTGGCTGCTTGGATGATTTCAGCAGGGAAAAAGCTGTGAATGAGCCATTTATCTGTTTTTCCCTGACTAAAAAGTAACTCCAAGGTGAGTTATCCCCTTCCCATCTGTGCTGCCTGACCTTCCCTCTGGGACAGGGCTGTGATGTCCCTGTTCCACCATCCCCCTCTGCTCCGGCTCTTCCCCCTGCCTGTCTCCACCCACTGGTGCCCAGACTCCCTTCTCCCACGCTTCCCCACCTCTCCCTGTCCCACCTGCTGCCAGGGGAGCCAGTGCCACCCCTCCATGCATGATGCACAGCACCAAGGCACCAGCCAAGCATGGAGGGGTTTGAAGGATGAGGTTTTCTGAAGGAAGTTTTTGTGGGAAGATGTTCACAGCCAGTACTCACAGCCCACGAGGTTTGGGGGGAAAATTGCTTATTAGCTATCCCTGCCAAGTATTTGGGGAGAAATGGACACAGAAATCCTTGGCTGTCTGGCATCTTCTGCCAACTGCTGAGCTTTACCTGGGATGAGGTGAGTGACTTCCAGAAATGCTGGAATCTGTGATGTTTAGCCCCAAAAGGATGGGGAATGTGTGGGTTAGGCATTTTTATTGTGCTCCTCTCCAGCCATTCCTATTTGGAGGCACCTCTGCACCTTCTCCTTCATCCAGGGGACAAAAAATGCTGCTGGAGCTATTTTGGGGGTGGGATGGATGGACTCTGTGTGAAGGATTAGGAAAAGGTCCAGGATGGACCCAAGTCTCCCTCCCATTTGCAAGGCTCACCTGCTGTACTCTGCTGTCGCTATGGGCTTTCCCAGTGGGAATCAGCCTCCAAGGAGCTCTGTGGGAAGGGCAGCACTGGTCTGGCAAGGGACAGGCAGCAGTGAGGAGGGAGAGACCTCCCAGTGACACAGAAAGGCTCTCCCAAGGAAATGGTTCCATGTGCTGGAGCAGCTCCTCGTGATGCCAGCATGGTTTGGGCTTGAGGCCCAAACCCATCCCTATTCCCATCCCCAGGCACACCTGGAGCAGGGCTGAAGCCCCTCCTGAGCCCCTGGCCCAGGTGGGGAGGCAATGGCTGCAGCATGGATGGGCTGGCTCCCTCCAGCTCTGAGCAGAGCCAGGGGATTGCTGGGCTGGGACACATCCATTTCCTCAGCCATCCTCCCTGGAGCACAGGGTCACCCAGGGTTTTCCATGCCTCCCACGTTCCTGTTCCCAGGCATCCATCATGTGCTGCCGCAGGGACCGATGTGACAGTGACAGCTTTGGGTGTTTAATGCCCGTTTCACCAGCGTGCTCTGGCCCCTGAGTGCATCCATCAGCGTGTCCACAGGGATAACCAGGACAATGCAGCAGCTCTCCCTCCCCTGCACCTCGGGAAGGCTCCCAGCTCCAGGTTTCCCCCCAGAATGGAGCCCCCTATTCCACCCAGGCCCAGCACAGCAGCTTTGCCCCGGGGGATCTGGGGCTTTGAGGTTAAAAAAGCAGGATTCAGGTCCTTCATTTCTCCTTGTCTTTCTTTTTGCCCTTCCTCTGGCTCGTCAGCTCGCCGAGCTTCTGGTCCAGGCGGCGCTGGAGGTGGGCTCGCCTGGCGGGATCCAGGGACTTGTCCTTGGAGCCGCTGCCGGGGTACAGGATCCCCTCGCGGCTGATGCGCTGCCGGGCCTGCCCCTTGGCCCTGTCCCCACAGCCGTGCACCTGCGGGGAGAACGGGCACGGGGGCATGGATCACCCTCCTGGGAGCCAGGGCTGCCACTCCCTGAGCCTGCAATTCCTTTGGGCCTGATTGCATCCCCCTGAAATCATCTCCCACCATTTACAGCCATTCTCATCATTATGTTATATATTATTATATATTGTGCTGTTATATGGCTTTATATACTTACATATTTTTATAAATTCAGTTCATTATTTTATTATCATTGTTTACTATTTTTTATTTAATTAATTTATATATTTATATTGTTTTATTTTATTTTAATTATCATTGTACTACTATTGTTTATTATTATCATAGTTTACTATTTATTATCATTGTTAACTATTTATTTCTATGTGTTTTCATTTTATTTTTATTTAGATTCTATATTTTTATAGATTTATTCTTTATTTTTATAGATTTATTTTAATTATCATTGTACTACTATTGTTTATTATTATCATAGTTTACTATTTATTATCATTGTTAACTATTTATTTCTGTGTTTTCATTTTATTTTTATTTAGATTCTATATTTTTATAGATTTATTCTTTATTTTTATAGATTTATTTTAATTATCATTGTACTACTATTGTTTATTATATTTTTATCATAGTTTACTATTTATCATTGTTTACTATTTATTTTATTTCTACGTATTTTCATTTTATTTTTATTGAGTTTCATTTTATATTTAGATTCTATATTTTTATAGATTTATTCCTTATTTTTACAGATTTATTTTAATTATCATTGTACTACTATTGTTTATTATCATAGTTTACTATTTATCATCATTTACTATTTCTTTTATTTCTATGTATTTTAATTTTATTTTTATTTAGTTTCATTTTATATTTAGAGTCTATATTTTTATAGATTTATTCCTTATTTTTATAGATTTATTCTTTATTTTTATAGATTTATTCTTTATTTTTATAGATTTGTTTTATAGATTTATTCTTATACTTATTGTTTATAATTCATAATTAATGTTTATTATTCTGCACTTTATTAAATTATCTTTATAGCTCCTCTCACACAGAAAGAAATATAAAGATCCAGGCCCTGGGCTCTGAACAGCAGGTAAATCATCCTTTGGGGTGGTTCAAGTGGCTCCTTCCACCTTCTTTCCAGTGAACTGGGAAGGGAGTTTTGGGGAATGGGAGACCTTTTTTAGCCATGAATCTGCTGCTTTAATGAGCCAAGTCCAACACTGCAATTATGTCTCGCAAGTGAGATCCTGATCCCTTTTCTTGGCCCATCCCAAAGTCATTTATGCTTCCATGGAGTTTGGTCCCAGCCTGTTCCCTCAGAGCTGTGACAGCCCTTCCCAGGGCTGACATGGATTTGAATCCCTACCACTGTTGGAGCCCTGTCACAATTCAGCAGGGAGAGGCCATTGTGCAGGGAATAAATCTCCATCCCCCTGGATGTGAGTGACCATAAATACAACCATTCCTTGCCATGGAAACAGATAGCTCTTGACAGAGGGAAAAGCTTGCCAAGGATTTATGGGGCTGCTGAGCTCCTGGGAGTTCCACAGGGTGAGGAACAAGGACACAGAGAATTCTGAATTGCTGGCCAGGCAGCACTGCAGCATGCCTGTCCTGTCCCCAGGATGCAGAGACAATCTGCAAAGGGCTGGGATCACCCTTAGAATGCAGAGGGAACATGCAAAGAGCTGGGAATTGAGTCCAGGCTCTCTTCAGCCTGAAACTTGTGCTTCTCCATTTCTGCTCTCTGCCTCACTTTATCCACATAGAGTATATGTGCCAGAAAATGGTAAAGAAGGGCACAAAATGAGAGGAAAACACAAAATCCCTCAGGAAGAGGTGAGCAGAGCCCAGGTGGCAGCACCTGCCAGCCCTGTGTACCTGAGCTCGGCACAGGCTCTGACAGGGAGGGCTCTGCTCAAACTCCTTTCGAGGAAACCCTTCCCAGAAAGCTCCACAGGGGATATTCCCAGGCTGAGCCCATCCCGCCCCTCCTTACCTCGGGGATGTGGTGGCTGAGGCAGAAGAGGCGCTGGCAGTGGTGGCAGAGCTGGCCCAGGGTGGTGACAGAGGCCTTGCAGCGGGGGAAGGCACAGGTCCTGTCAGCTTCCATGGCAGCCGAGATCAGAGCATCAAAATCCTCTCCGGCCGCGCTGCCGATCGCCGGCTTTGCTGGGAAAGGTGAACACACACCTGGATTGGGGCCGGGGAACAAACCCACCCTCCTGCAGCCCCAGGGCAGCCTCTGCCTTTACATCCTTCAGTGTGAGCAGGTACTCCCCTCAGCTCCTCTCCCCACTCTTGGGAGCTTCCCGTGTGATTCCTGAGCCTCTCTCCTGGGAAAGGGTCTCCAGTGTTTTTCCTCTCACTTACAGAATGTGCTTCCAGGTATCCAAACCTGGAATGCTGGATGCTGCAGCCAGTTCCCACCTCCCTGCAGCTTTCCAAGAGCCACATGCTCCATGCCCAAATCCCAAACTCTGGAGCAAACCCACCCGGATTAAGACCCATTCAAAGAAGAGCATTAATTCTGCTGCTTACAAAAATCTTCACCCACCTTTGGCTTCGCTTTTGTCCTTTTTCCTTTTGCCACTCTTGGGCTCCTGCACCTTCCTGGCCGCCTCCTCCCGCCTGGCTTTCTCCCTCTGGACTCTCTCCAGGTGCAGGGATTTCAGATCCACTTTCCCTGAGCTCTTGCTGCTTTCCTTTGGCTCCGCAGGGTCAGGGGTGTTCCCGTGGGGATGCTGGGGCTCGGGAAGGGGCTCAGAGGGCAGCGGGAGCTCGGGAAGGGGCTCTGAGGGCAGCAGGGGCTCGGGAGGCAGCTGGAGCTCGGGGGACAGCGTGGGCTGCTTGGGGACTCTCTTGTGGACACTGATGTACCTGTCCCGGCCCTCCCCAGAGCTCAGGTGCTGCAGCCCATACTCCTCTGCCAGCACATGGACCAGCATCCGCTCGTGGGAATTCAGGGACGTCGGGAAATCCAGCTGCACCTCGCTGCTTGCCAGGAAGGCCACCAGCATGGCCCTGAACCTGTCCCCACCCTCCTTTGACCCTGAGTTTTCCTTCCCAGCTGTGGCATTGCTCGGGGAGCTCCGCGCTCCCGGTTTCTGGCTCCCTGTTCCGCCTGCTGCTGCCTTGAGCTTCCCAGCCGGAGCCGGAGCCGGCTGCGCTTTGGGGCCCGGTGCTTTGGGGCCCGGCGCTTTGGGGCCCGGTGCTTTAGGGCCTGGTGCTTTGGGGCCCTGCTGGCGCTGGGCCTGGCCCTCCCCGGGGTAGTTTTGGGGCACGAGGTCATCCAGGTACTCGAAGGCGGAGCGCACGAGGCCGTGCTGGGCCAGGTGGTCCAGCAGGCGCCGCAGGAAGGGGCGGCTGCCCACGGTGTGGCTGTCACACACCACGGCCACCTGGCGCCGCGCCCGCGTCACCGCCACGTTGATGCGCCGCTCCTCGGCCAGGAAACCCACCTCACCTGGGAAAACAGGAGGGAAGGATGCCAGAGGGGACAGGGACTCTGTCAGGTAGAGGGACAGGTAGAGGGAGACCCTATGCACTCCAAGCAGGAGTTTGGTCCAAGGGATCCAAGGATTTATTGGCTGGAGGGTGAGATTTGGCATTTATGGAGCTCTGCTCACAGCTGTTCCTATTCCTACCTGTGTGGCACAGGCTCCCTGCAGGTTCCCTGCCTCCAGGGGCAGGGAGGAGGATGGAAGGCACATGGAAAGGGGAAATATCTCCCTGCCTGGCCCACGACACAAGCTCAGCTCGGAGCTGGGAGCAAACACAAGATGGAGCAGCGTGGAAAAGGCTCACCTTGCAATAGAAGAGAGACTGCAGGTAAAGAGTTCCCCCTTGTCCTACAGAGCTCCCCCTGCTCCCAAATCCCCTGGGGTCTGTAGGAAGAGCCATTTGGGAGGTTTTGCTGCTCACAGACAGCACGAGAGCCAGCATGGCGGGATGACTCAGGCAGGATCAGGCAGCGCGAGCGGAGCGTGGGTGGCTGTGAGCTCCCAGCTCCAGGGAACAGCGAGCAGGCCAGGCAGGAGGAGATTAATGCCTCTGCCAGAGCAGTGCCCAGCCTGGCTCTGCCTCAGCAGCCTCTCCTGGGCTGCCTTTCAGAGGGACAGGCTGAGGGGGAGCCCCTCTCCCTGCTCTGCAGCTCGGGGAACAATTCCCAGTTTCTCTGATGAGGTTTAACCCAGCTGCAGGGGCAAATCCAACTCCTTTGAATCCTGGAATGGTTTGGGTTGGGAAGGACCTTAAGGCTCATCCAGTTCCACCCCCTGCCAGGGATACCTTTCATTATCCCAGACTCCAAGCCCTGTCCAACCTGGCCTTGGACACTTCCAGGGAGGGACAGCCACAGCTACTCTGGGCAATCTGTGAAGGGCCTCAGCCCCCTCAGAGGGAAAAATTTCCTCTTAATTGAAGGTTTCCTGCTGGATCAGGAATGGCTGCAGAGGGGCAGGTCAAGCAGAAGCCTCCCTGTTCCCCCAAAAAAGCAATTCCTGCCCCACACCTGAGCTTTGGCCTCTCCCTGTGCAGGAGAAGGAGCTGTGGGACACTCACCCTCTGAGGGCCACCAGCTCCCAGCAGCACAGGGGTGAGTCACTCCTGGATCAGGACTATTCTTAGTGCTGTCCCCACCTCCATTCTCCCCACAAGGCTGCTTTTCCTCCTCTAGGCTTGGAAAAAGAGGCACCTTCTCCTTCCATGCATATTTCCCCCCTTTTTTCCCCTTCCAGCCCTCCAGCAGCACAGGTAGGGCCACAGGACTGTGAGTTTGGAAAGGGAATTGATCCCAGCATGGAACAGAGGTGACCACAGAACAATCCTGCCGAGCCAGCTCCATCAAACCCTTCAGCTCCCTGAACAGGAGCCTTGTGCCCCCAGGGCAGCAGCTTTTTTCCAGCTATTAACTTCCACTGCAGCTGCTGATAGCAAAGAACTTGATTTTCTGCTCTAGATTTTGCCTCCACAAGCAGCATTTTCCATGCACGGCTTGGGATGCCAGCTCCTGCTCACTTTCTGCAGGGAATTCACCCAAAATGGGCTCAAAACCCAAGAAATTTCCCCCCAACTCCCCTAAATGTGGGGCTAATGGGATGTGATACTCTTAGGGTGCTGGTTTAAATAATTTTTGAGGCCTCAGGGGTCAGGGAACCTTCAAAGTGAGCAATCCTGGACCTGCTGTAGCACAGGAGCCTGCAGCCCTGACAGCACATATATCCATTAATTAAACAAGCCTGAAAAGGGAGGGTTTGCCAGTAAATCCATCCAGAGCCAAGTGTTGGAGCACTGCAATTAAACCACAGCACTTGGCTACACAACTTCCTCCCCATTCCCAGGGAAGCAATGCTCCAGCAGCCAGGTCTTACCTTTCTTGTTGGATCTGACAAAGGACAGGATCACTGCCTCCTTCTCCCTGCCCTGGAAACCATCCACTGATTTGATTTCCAGCTCAGGATGGCTGTGGCAAAGGTGCTGTCTGAGCATGTCCACCTGAGAAACAGGCCAAGGGCAGCTTTTAAAGGAAATACATGGGTGAAGAGGATTAAAACAGCAGGGTTTTGGGGGGAATCCCTCCCTCCCAAAGCCACAAGGATGGGCATCTCCTGAGGCTGTGAGTGGAACACCTCACTAACAGCTCTTCCCTCCACAGGCCCAGGCTGCTCAAAGCTGCAGGAGCTGGTCCCAAATGCTGGTTAAATTTGGCTCTGCAGCTCTCTGGGCTCTTGTGGTGCTCTGTGTGCAGGGACAGGGACAGCTCACCTGGAGGTTGTAGGGGGCCACCACAGCCATGTCCTTGGCCTTCACACCAGCGTCCACCAAGGCCTGGACGTGCATCCCCACCAGCTGGACCTCCCCTGGGACAGGGACAGAGTGTGACAGGGGACAGAGGCCAGAGCAATGTGCCCACCTCCCCCAAAACAGCAGGAAAGGCTGCCATGAAAGGGTTATTCAAAATGGTGCCTGGTTCAGAAAGATCTAAGGGGAAAAATTAAATCTTGTATGAATTATTTCATGGTTCATTGGCTGGGCTTCTGCTTTGCAGCAAAACACAGCAATAAACATCAAGGCTCTGCAGTGAGCTGTGCCAAAAGGCTGCCTCCCAAATTTGGGGAGATGTGCCTCTAATCCTCTGCTCCAAATCCCTGAGTTCTCTCAGACCAGGCTTTTTGGCTCTCCACGAGGGAACAAGAGCCTGTTGTGTTCAGCAGGGCTCTGGGAATGGTGCATGGAAAAATGAAACACTTAAATGATGCTGGGTGTCAAACAGAAAGTAAAAGATATTTAAACTGGTAAAAACTGCCCTTGTGTTTTCCAGCCTGATTTTGCACTCAAGCTCTATGATGAAATCCACTTTTTCAGGTGAAAAGCAGCAGAACTTGGTGTCCTAGGAAAATCCATACAGAAGAACCAGACAGGATTTCATGGAATGAGCAGAGAACTGGGAGGTAATTCTGAACCTTATCCATGGCCTTCCCAAAATAGGTCTGTGCTCTGCCTGGTGCTATTTGCCCCTCCTTGCTGTAAAGCACCTCCACAGGGATTCTCCACCCTGTCCCAGCCCTCAGCACAGAGAAATGTCCTTGCAAGGGAACACAGCAGCCAGAGAGGCCACCCACAAGCTGGACACTGTCCCCAGAGCTCCAACACAGCTCAGGGTCCCTGGAGGCTGAGGATTTATGGAGGGAAGATCTTTAAAAGATCCATAAAGAAGCAAGGCTCTCTGGGACCCCATGGAGACAACTGTGGGACGTGGCCAAGCCTGTGGTGGGCTGAGCACCTCAGTCCATCCATTCTGGTACCTGGATTCCCATTGTGGTACCTGGATTCCCCTTGGACTGTTCATCCTCCACTTCCAGCTCAAACAGGCCACAGCCAGCGGTGTCTATGAGCAACAGGGGAGTGCTGGTCTCTTCTGTGTCACAGACACCTGGCAGGTCCCTGCACAAGGTATGTGGGAAAGGGCTGGTTACCAACACTGCTGTCACAGCAATATCCACCCAAGCTGTGGCTGCCCCACCCCTGGAACAGCCAGGCTGGATGGGATATGGAGCAGCCTGGTCTAGGGTGTCCCTGCCCGTGGCGTGGGACTGAGTGGGCTTCCAACCTCCCAACCCAAATCATTCTGGGATTCCACGATTATCACAGCAAAGGAGGACACAGAAGACAAGTCTGCATCACTTCTGGTTACAGAGCAAAAAGGACACACCCTCCAGTAATGTCTCCTCGATGAAACAATGGCTGAAACAAAACCACTGCCCCAGCCTCAGGAGGAGCGGAAAACTCCGCAGGGAAGGGACGAACGGGGATGAAAAGGACATTTCAGCTCCTGCAGGAACCCACCTGAGCAGGTGCTGTGCCACGGAGGGGTGCGCGCTGAGGCGGCCGCCGTAGAGCTCCGAGGACGCCCATTCCATGATGAGGCGGTGCATGCGGTACTGCACCGTCAGCATCCGCACCGCCCGCTGCCCGTAGTGCCCCGCCAGCCGCTCCATCAGGCTCAGGGACAGCCCCTCGGCCGCCGCCCTGCACGGAGAGGCACCTCAGAGTGGGAGTGTCCATCCCCCAGGGCGGCACGGGGCTCAGGCAGCCCCTCCCGGCACACGCGGGGCAGAGGGTGCCAGCGGGAACACTCCCGCCCTGCTCAGCGCCTTCGTGTGGCTCCCCTGGGGTGGCACCGTGACCCCTGTTCCACCTGGGTGCCAGCAGTGCTGTCTGTCAGACCCTCAGGGACAGACATCAGAGAAGCGTGGGCACAGATCCTGCCCCTGGCCTCTGGAGTCACCACCACCCCTGGAGGTGTTCAAGGAACAGATGGATGTGGAACTCAGTGCTCTGGTTTGGTTGACAAGGTGGGGATCGATCACAGGGTGGACTCGGTGGTCCTGGAGGTCATTCTCAACCTCAGTGGTTCCATGATTCCGTGATCCATCAGTGTAAGGCTACACTGGTGTTACTGCAAGCCAAGCCACAGCATCAGCATCACCCTCTGCAATAGGATCAGAGCTCCACCCCAAATTTTGGAATGCCTGTGGCCCACACAGTCAACCCCTGCTGCTTTAATCAAGACCACTGCTACTCCAGCATTTCCATCCTTCCCTGGCCACTCACCCTGGACTGAGGCACAGATGCACTGCACTCATTGTTTCTTCACCCACTAAATCCCCATCACATCCAGCAGCACCCCTTGCTCATGTGTGTGGCACAAATGAATCAAATTCCTACAGAACTTAGCCTCTCACGAGCCTGTTTGCTCCCTCCTGGCCTCACAGAGGCTTTGCTGGGAGGCACCATCTGAGGAAGAAGGATGGAAGTTGTTGCCCTTGGATTCTGTGAGCGTACGGAGATTTTTCATCCTGAGGCTGACACTGAGCGTGCTGGTGGCTGCCAGACACAAGCAAGCAGCATGAGGATGATGGAATGATGGCAGGGAACAGCTCAGGAGAACACTTTCCATCAGGCTCTGGGGCACAGCACGCATCCAATCCCTGAAGGGGGAATCCCAGCGCTACACGGCCCCACAGCGAGCGCGCTGCTGCGGCAC
This sequence comes from Melozone crissalis, assembly GCF_028551555.1. NCBI lineage: Eukaryota > Metazoa > Chordata > Aves > Passeriformes > Passerellidae > Melozone > Melozone crissalis. The sequence goes on along the minus strand of NW_026535796.1, from coordinate 3,637,442 downwards.
CAGCCAGCCCTGCCACGCTCACCACAGGCACTGGGGAAATGTGACCAGGCACTGCCAAGTTATTAAACCTGCAGAAGGGACAATTGAGGACAAATCTTTCCAAGAAGCCAGGCCTCATTAGCTCTCCTCCTGGCTGAATCAGAGGATGCAGCACGCAGGCAAAAAAATGGGAATAACCTCTGGAGGGACAGGGCTGCGGGAGGTGGGAGGCAGCAGTGTGCCAGAGGGAGGATGGGGTGGATGGGATGGGATGAGGGGACACAGCAAGATGTGGGCTTGGGGGATGCATTCCAGACATCAGGAATTAACTTGATTCTCCCAGCTCCACTCTGCCCATGGAGCCTGGATCTCCTGGACAGGAAGGAAATTGAGCAGGGAGAGCTGTTGGCACTCAGGTGCAAGCACATGCCTGAAACAGCCACTAAACCTCAGAGCAAACCTCAGGAATAATGCTGCTCCCTACCCTTCCAGCAGCATTCCCACCACAGAGATCCACAGGAGGTTATATGCTGAATTAATAATGAGGAATTAATCTGCTCAGGAATGTTTCACCTGTTAATAATTTTCTGTTATTTCACCACTCAATTAATTCCTGTGGTGGTTGATTTCTCTCCCAAGGAAATCCTGAGTGCCCTGAGCAGATGTTTTTTGCCTATTGATTGCTTTAGAGAAATAAAACTGGGATAAGTTGGACAGACAGAACCATGCATGGGATGCTTGGGAATATCTACTTGAAAGTACCTCAAGTACAGCTGGGAAAGGCAGAATTCCCAAACCCAGCCCACAGCAAGCAGGATTTGTTGCTAACATGGTTTCACCTTGTTTTGCCTGCAGGAAATGTTGTGCTTGGTCAGCCTGCCCTGTACGTGTCCACAATGCTCAGTACTAGGAAAAAAACAGGAATTGTTTCCCATGGAAGGCTGGAGCTGTGTCTTCAGCCATGGCTTATTTTTTCTTATTCATCCCTGAGATAGGAGATACTAGTGTGACTGATCCCTGCAGAACACACTGGATTTGGCTGGAAAAGCCTGGAGAAGGAGGTCACTGTGTTTTCCCACCTCAGGACCTCCACATTAATGGAGTTAATTCATGGATGTGCCCCAGCACATTCCAGTTGTAGAGGCTACCAGAGAAACCCTGGCACTTCAGTGACAAAGTGAAAGGAATCAGCACATGGATTTGGGATGGTGCAGACTGACCATGGACAGACAAGATGGCAAAATATCCCTGTGTTTGTTAAGAGCAAGAGGTTTGAGAAGCATCTGCCAGTACCTGAGGGGAGTAAAACCAAATTAATACATCAGAGCCCTGATGTGGAGACAAATTTATCTGGAAAAGGATGGAATGAGGGCTCCAACAAGGCAAACAAATGTTCCTGACAGACTGCCCTGGCATGGAGATGCCCACAGGGACGAGGACAAATTGCAGGAGGAGGATCTCCAAGGTGGAAGATGCTGCCTGTGAGCCTGGGCTGGAGCTGCCGAGGGGGAATTGGAGGGGGCTGGAATTTGCCAGCATGGACTGGAAGGTGTGTGTGGGGATGCCCTCTGCATCCTGGGACAGCTCCAGGAGCGTCAGAAAGCAGGGAAGAGGAGCCTTCAGACCTTCTGTCAAACATTCCATAGGCCTCAGGGGTCACTGCTGATAGGAACAGGTAAATGCTGATTCCATAAAGGAAAAAGCAGGAACAGGAAGGTGGACAGAGTCCCACAGCATTCCTGCTGGACAGAGGCTTCCTGCCTGAGCAGGGCAGACTTCCACTGCTGTAGTAACAGCTGAGCCTCCTGCCAGCCTGGATTCATCCCAGAAAACTTCAGACCCTTCCCCGTGGCCCCAAAAATAGGAGCCCACCCACTCCAGGCCCGCTGTCATCAATGGAGAAGGGGAAGGTGGGCGGAAGGGTTGGAGTCCTCTGCATGAATCATCCCTGGAAATAGCTCCTTGCTTCCCCTGAACCACAGAGGAGCTGGCAGGTGATTTGGGGCCTTTGTGGGAGCTCTGGAAATGCCCACAGAAGGAGGTGGAAGGGATCTGCCACTGTGCTGCTTCCTGGGCCTGCAGGGAACGTGGAAAGCCCAGGATGGGGCTCTCAGCATCCCCTTTATTTCCATCACAGTTGTTCAGGCTGGAAAAGAACTTTAAGATCATGGAGTCTAATGTTCCCCCAGCACTGCCAAGGCCACCAAGTCAAAGCTGATGGAGAGAAAAGCACAACTCCTCAAGCAGGAGCAGGAGGAGATCCAGGAGGAGCTTTTTGCCTCCAGCTCCAGCCAAGGCTCCTGGCAGCAGCCACTGTGACAGAGCAGAATAAAAGCAGCTGCTACAATGTTTGTGGAGTGAAGAAAGACTGCTTTTGTCTCAAAAGAGAGAGCCAAAAGTGACAGCAGCTGAGTGTCAGCCCCGTTCCAGACAACAGAGCTGGGATTTTTGCTGTGTTTTGCCCTTAATCTGACGGTCTGGGGAGAAGCCAGGCTGAGGCTGCCGAGGTGGATCCAGCTGGATGGGCACTGTGGAGCATTATGGAGCTATCATGAAATTTTTCTGGGGAAAAAGAGGAACTTTATGCACCACTCACAGAAAATAACAACTCTGAAATTAGAAGGACCAAATGGCCAATTTCTTCTTGCTACCAACAAGATGCTACTTCAAAAAGTGCCTTGCTTGGAGAATCCAGGCATGGAGAGCCAGCCTGCAAATTCCCAGGGAATAAACAGCAGAAGACCAAGAGGGCAGGGCTCTGGAGAGGCTTTGGGAGCTCACCAGCCTGGACACTTCCAGGCAGTTGAGCATGTGTTTATCACCTGCCAAGATCTGCAGAACAGCAGCTTTTGGGCATCTGAGAGAGGTAAAATGAGAGGATGCTGCAGCCCCTGAATGTTGTTCTCACTATCTCTTGGCCATGTGCTGGGAGCTGCTGCCTGCCTTGGATTTTTCATTTCCTGTGCTCAAAATCCAAGGGAGGTGGCAGATATGTGTCTTGTTCATTACTTTCTGCAAGCAGGAGAGGATGTTTATGAAGTCAGGCCTATTTCTCTGCTTCTGTGGTTCAGTAATTCCAGATCTGGAGCTGCCTAAACCAGATAAACACGAGCACATTTATGTTTTAAATTACTCAAAGATTCCTCAGTACTCTTTGCAGCATCCCCCTGGAAGCACAGGCAATTTGCACTATCCACAGATCTTTTGCACAAACTAACTGTTCTTATTATCCACATTGTAGGGACTGGGAGGTTTTATAACCCCTGAGGTGTGTGATAATGCAGCATCTCACTGGGCCAATTCACATATTAATACATTAAATAAATAAATGTGCAAACCACAGAAGCAGAATTAAAGGAAATAGTTGGATTAGCCTGAGGATGAGCCCAAATGCATTCCACAGAGCCTGCAGGCAGCACAAATCTCCACCATGAAATGTCTCCAATCACCAGGATTCAGAATCTGCACAAAAACCAGGAGGATTCAGGATTTTTACCTGTGGGAGATGATGGTGGGGGGCAGCTGCTTGTGATCCCCAGCCAGGATGCACTTGGGAGCCTTCAGCAGAGGGATCCAGCAGCTGGCTTCCAGAGCCTGGGCACACTCATCAATCACCACCAGGTCAAAGTGGGTTTCAGGCAGCAGCTTCAGGGGGCCGTCTGAGGAAGCACCTGGTGGAAGGAGAAGGTTCCCAAGTGAGCAGGGGAGCAAGGAAGAGTGAGAACCTGCTCTGGAAACAAACCTCACAAGCTGTAATGGTGACTGAGGCAAGTGAAATAATGTTTCTTTGCAGAGATGTAGGAATTCAGCCCTGCCAAACACCTACCCATTGATATGTGTAAATCAGGATTGTTTTTGCCAGCTCCTCTTTGTCCATTTTCCCCCTGGCATCTAGGCCCAGAAGCTTCCAAGTATCTTTGGGAACAGCAGTGAAGCCCAGATGCCAAAGAGGATATGCTCCAGTCTGCTCTATCTGGAGCAGAACAAGGAACACCCACCTTCCTGCTGCCCCCCAGGGCCAACAAAACTCCTCATGCCCAGCACTCACAGGGTGAGGGACTGGGGGTTCACCTGTCTGGTAACTGAGGGACACCCTGAGAGGGAAGATGGGCTCACTCTGCTCCTTCTCGTGGCACTGGGAAGAGGGAAAGGAGACTGGAACCACACAGCCACAGCAAGGGCTAATTTTTAACATCAGAAGTCCATTTGTAACATTTGTCTCCTCAGGGATGAATAAGAAAAAATAAGCCATGGCTGAAGACACAGCTGCAGCCTTCCATGGGAAACAATTCCTGGTTTTTTCCTAGTACTGACCATTGTGGACACGTACAGGGCAGGCTGACCAAGCACAACATTTCCTGCAGGCAAAACAAGGTGAAACCATGTTAGCAACAAATCCTGCTTGCTGTGGGCTGGGTTTGGGAATTCTGCCTTTCCCAGCTGTACTTGAGGTACTTTCAAGTAGATATTCCCAAGCATCCCATGCATGGTTCTGTCTGTCCAACTTATCCCAGTTTTATTTCTCTAAAGCAATCAATAGGCAAAAAACATCTGCTCAGGGCACTCAGGATTTCCTTGGCAGAGAAATCAACCACCATAGGAATTAGACATCCTGCTCTAAGCCAGACCTACTGATACTGATCCTTACATTGATCAGAAATCTGAATTTCTGGGGCATCCAACTCTCCCTGCAGTTCACACAGAAGAAGGATGCAAAAGGAGGAGGGCAGGGTGAGGAAGCCAGTCTCTCAGACCAGGGGATTTTTATTTACAGAAAGGTTTTTTCCAAAGCTCCTGTGCTCCTGCAGCTCTGAGAGCAGGGATTTGGCTTTGCCACTGTAAATCCTGCTGCCTCTGCAGCTCTGCATCACTTCAGACATTCCAGTTTGCCACCAAAGACACTCTTCTCCTTCCAAAACTAGTTTCCAGCCTGTATGAATCCACTCTGGTGAGTTGTACAGTCATAACTCGATTTTTGCCACTTCCCCAGCTGGCTGGGAAGCTCCAGTTCCAGGGAGAATCACAGCTGATCAACAAAACAACCAGTTTTACTGGGAGAAGGAAATCTCCCCCTGTCTTTCAGGCAAGTAGAAAGAAGTGAGAGGCCAGCTCCCAGGGACTAAGACATGGAAAGATTTATCTGTCCACTAACCTTCATTCCAGTAACTTGCTGTTTTATGACCTACAATTATTGATGTTTCCTTTCAACAAATCACCCTTGAGCAACCAGATCTGAAGATTTTAAGTGAGTATGAAAAACCTGAGCCAGTAAAGCCCTTCCACACGTGCCAAACCTTCCCAGCTGCAGCTGCCTGATGGACACCTGGACCTGCTCCCTAAAATCCTGTGTGACAGCATTTGGGTGAGTGCAGAGGCAGCCTGGGAGCAGGCTCTGGAAACTCGTGCTGGGTTTCATCAGTCCTGGCAAGGGCCCAAGCAGGGAAGCAATGCCATGTGATTTATGCCATGGGGAGCAGACTGCACACCTCCAGCAGCACTTGTTTACTCACTGCACTCCCTGCTCCTACTCAGAGCTAACAGGGCTCCTTCCAGATCCATCTTCTGTGCTCAACAACATCCTGTGCCACAGCGGAAGCTGAGAGAATCCCACTGGGATTGGGGGACTTTGCTGAGCTCCCAGGAGCTGGGAGCAAGTGTGCCAGCCCTCCCAGGACAGCTGCCTTGCAGAGCACCTGGTTTACCTGGAAAGGGAAGGAAAACACCAGCAGGAGGATCTCACACCTGTGTTGGTGGCAAGGACAACACTGGCCTGGCTGAGGGCTGCAGCCATGGCAGCCTCTTCTCTCTCCTTCAGCTCCTTCCTCAGGGTCTTGATCTCACCCAGAAAATGGCTTCTCTCTCCCTTGTCTTGGGCCTTTTTGGTTTTTGCCTAGAAAACAGAAAAATTTGGATAGAGCCAACTGCTGCCATTCAGTTCTGGCCATGTCTCTGACCAGCCAAAGCATCTGGGAGGGAGGAATGTGTGGGAAGAGGGGTCTTGGGGACTGGGATTTCCTAGCTTATTCTGAGGAAGCAGAGCCCTTCTGGAAGCAGAAGGGCTCCCCAAGCCCCAGCAGCAGATCTGCCACCTCAAACTGGCCTCTCTGAGCTGCTGGGAAGGATCCAGAGCAGCATCCAGACAAGCCCAGGGCTTTTTTTAGCAGGTATTAAATGTATCTACCAGCACTGGGCACCAGCACTGCCAGAGCAGCAGCCATGGGAGCACAGCTCACTGAGCAATCCCAGATGGAAACTGGGATCATTTCCCTGGAGGAAAGGCTGGGAAGGATGCAAAGGCTGCAGGAAGAAGCTCTTATATGCAGCCAAAAGAGTTAGGATGGTTCCTATAGTCATGGGATGGATGCATGGGTGGATGGATGGATGGATGGATGCATTTTCCAGGGTCTAACACAGATCACCTCAGCCCCCTGCTTTGGCTGAATTTGTGGGTATTTAAAACTGTGAAACCTCCATGTGTCTGTCAGGTGTCATCAAAATGGGCTCAGGAACTGCAGGTGTGGGATCACAGGCCCTGAGGACGAGGTCAGTCTGCATGTCACCCATTCCTAGTTAGGGATTAGGAATATCAACTCTAATCATCCCCACGTGCCTCATAGGAGCTCTCTCATCCCCTCATAGGTCTGGGAGTGTATTTAAGGCCAGCTCATGGAGTGAGCCTGCCTTCCTCCCTGGATTCCCTGCCTCATCCTCCTGGACTGCCCCCTGATCCTGCTCAGCATCCCTGGAGCTGCACTGGCCCTGGATCTGTGCTGCATTTCATTCTCAGGTGCTGTGGGGCTGAAACCCTGCTGGGGCAAGGAGTATCCAGAAGCTGAGGTCCTGGCAATCTCAAAGCCAGGTGAGAAGAGGAGGCACAAAGGGGTAAGAAATGCCACAAAACTTTAATTTCTGTTACTGCTTCTTCTGTGGGCTGGGGAGAAGGGAAGGAGAGAGAAGAGTCAAAACATGGAGCTGCAAAGGGAGAAATTGTTCCAGGGAAAAGCAGGGAATGTGGCAGTGGAGGAACAGAGGCAGGAGGAAGAAAAGATGGGTCAGGACCTTGGAGATGAGCTCTCTGCAGCCAAGGGCAGCTTCTGTGACCCACTCCTCCCAAGGAGATGAAAGTGAAAATTAATCACCAGCCAGAAAGATAGAAAATAAATTAAGAAGCAAAAAAAAAAAAAAAAAAGGGCTTTTGGACAGTGCTGCCACCAGAAAAGGGAAGGAAAATAACCTAATTAGCATCAAATCCTCACCCCAAGTACCAGAGCTGTGTTGTAAGGGAATGTTAGGAAAATTAGGGTGAGAAAGAAGAAATTAAGGATGCATTTTAAAATGTGCTTTGCTTGCTGCTTGAGGTGGCTGAGAGTGGGAGGGAGTATCAGGACAGGCAGACAGCTTGTTAGGAAGTGAATTAATGATGGGAATGTTTCCCTGGTAAAGGGGAGGGCACGGATCAGGGCAGACAGGTGACGTGAGGGGCAGCAGCAGGGACTGGAATTTTCCCACTTCCATGAGGGATTCAGGCAGGAGGAGTTCTGCCCTCCAGCACATGAAAATCAGAGAATCCCAAATGGCTTAGAAAAGTCCCAAAAAAATATCCCAAAATGGGTTAGAACAGACCTTATGGATCATCTCATAAAGGCAGGGACACCTTCCACCAGCCCAGGCTGCTCCAAGCCTTGGACACTCCCAGGGATGGGGCAGCCACAGCTTCCTGAGACACCCATTCCAGGCCCCCCCCAACTCCCAGGGAAGAGCTTCCCCCTGGAATGTGCCCTTCTCACGGGATCACACAGCCAGCACGCACTCCCCCAGCAGGAGCACGCACCCAGGCGTGGTCGATGTCCCTCCTGATGTCGGCCACGACGGTGGCGCTGTCCCCTCGGGCCAGCACGGCGTCCAGGCAGTGCTGCTGGATGGGCCGCAGCAGGCGCGCGGGGTGGCCCAGGCGCAGCAGCCGCGCCCCGCAGCCCGCCAGCCGCTCCACCAGGTTATCCACGGCCACGTTGGACGGGGCACAGCACAGCACCTGCGGGGACAAACGGGACCTGGGCACCTCCGGGGGCACCCACGGGCTGGGGCACGGCGGGTGTGAGCAGAGAGGGGGACACCAGCGAGCTGCTGCTGGGAATACAGCCCTGGCATCACCACAGGTAATTCCCTCCTTGCTTTGCAGCACCTCTGTAGGGGCCCAGTGAACCCCAAAGCTGAGCTCGCCCCATTGGAGCTGGTGGGGAAGTCCCTGGTCCCTGCAAGCCAAGCCAGGCTCTGGATTAGCACAGATCCAACAGGAGCTGCTCCAGCTGCCACAAAGCCCAGGAGTGTGCAAAATAAGCACAGAAACCTGGAATGGTTTGGGTGGGACCTTAAAGCCCATCCAGTGCCCCCCTGCCATGGGCAGGGACACCTTCCACTAGCCCAGGGTGCTCCCAGCCCCATCCAACCTGGCCTTGGACACTTCCAGGGACAGGAAACAGCCACAGCTTCTCTGGGCAAACCTGTGCCAGGGCCCCACCACCCTCACAAGGAAGGATTTCTTCCCACTATCCAACCTAAATTTCCCCTCTTCCCATTTGAAGCCATTTCCCCTTGTGGTACCACCCTGTCACAGACATCTTTTATGAAAAATCCTTTCCTTAGGATTTTTCCTCCTGAGAAGCTGAGAGGCCTCAGGAACAAAATGTAAACAATGGTTATCTGCTGCTGTGGAATGCAACAGGTGGATCTGTGCTTGGACCATGTTAGTTGTTTCTAATTAATGGCCAATGACAGCCCAGCTGGCTTGGACAGAGAGTCCGAGACAGAGCCTTTGTCATCATTCCTTCTTTTTCTATTCTTAGCCCAGCCTTCTGATGAAATCCTTTCTTCTATTCTTTTAGTGTAGTTTTAATATAATATATATCATAAAATACTAAATCAAGCCTTCTGAAACATGGAGTCAGATCCTCGCCTCTCCCCTCATCCTCAGACCCCTGTGAACACGGCCACACCACCCCACTTCCTGACGAAGAATCCCTTGACTGGAAGGCTGCTCTGAGGCCTTCACACAAGCAGAGATGGTCACTGGTGGCCACCTGAGGTGGTCCCTGGCAGTGAGGCTCACCTTCAGGCCCTGCTGCACGGCCTGCAGGATGATCTCCACCAGGGTCGTGGTTTTCCCTGTGCCCGGAGGCCCGTGGATGATGGCCAGCTCCCTCTGAGCCAGGGAGAAGGACACAGCTTCCCTCTGAGACTCATCCAGGGAGCCATTGAAGAACTCCAGAGGCTCTGGGGAGACAGCAGGAGAGTCACTGGGACCTCAGCCCCGGCTGGGAAGAGGCACAAATCCAGATATACATGGCGTTCTCTGCAGCAGGTCCAAACCCACTTGATAATGAGGAGAACCTTGGGAGGAAAACACTGAGGGGGCTGGAAGACCCCAGAAGGTAAAAATAAGCTTTTTATGCTTCCAAAACAAATGGGCACCTTCCCCATCCCCTCCCCAGCCCTGACACTTGGCCTTCAGCCAGTCAGTGCTGGAATTCCCAGAATTTAAGAAACATTTATCTTCCCCAGCCTCAAACAGGTAGGTTTTCCTGGCTCTGGAGGGAGCTCTGGGATTGTTTTGCAGGAGAACCAGCACCTTTAGTGAAATCTTCAATGAAAATTGGGGAGGAAGTAGCAGGTCTGGCAAACAAATCCCTGCCAGTGAACAACCCCAATGCAGCACCAGTGAAAAAGCAGAACAACCTACAGATTCTGTGAGCAGAACAGAGCAGCCCTGGGGTGGCCAGCCAAGACTGGGAATGAAGACAGGAAAAGGTACAAATAGCAATTTAAATGATAAAACTAAAACTCATTTCTGCTTTAATAAGGGAGGAAAAAAAGAGAAAAGAATATGCAAATCGCATTAGAAAAGAATTGCTTTCACTGCAGAGACTGAATGCTCAAAAGCTGCTTTTTAACCTCCCAGATTGATCTCATTTAGGCCCAAATTTATTCTCATCCCCCCTCCTAATCCTAATGCTAATCTCCCTGTTCATTATGGGAGTTAATTACAGCAGGGATGATGACTCATTACACCGAGGTTTCCCGAAAATAACGTTCCCACAAAAGCTTACATAAGACACATCTCTGGGCATCCTTCCCTGCTGGGCATCATGTGCTTCATCCCTCCCTTTGCATTACGGGCTGGATTAAAAACGTGCCACTTTCTTCTGCTTTTGGGCAGGTGAACCTGTGTGTGGCCACCACCAAATGAGGTTAAACAAAAGGTACTCATTGAGAAGGTGATGATGAGGAGAGAAATGGGGCTGAAGGTGCTTTTTGCTGTCCCCCAGCCTCTTGGTTCATATGTAAATTTTGGGTGAGTGTGTTAATGACTAAGACAAGACCAGGAAGCATCCCATGGGCTGGGGGAAAAGCAGGAATAGCTTCAAACCTGAGAGGCTTTTCCCACAGCGAGGAACAGCTGGGATGTGGGAGTCATTGATGCTGCCTTGCTCAAGGATGAGCCAAGGAGCTTCTCCAGCCCTGTGCCCACCCTCATCCCTCCCAACCACGGGCTGCCAGGAGCTGCTGTGTGGGAAGGCTGGCAGCGCTGCTCTCCTGGGCTGGCCACACTGCTGGGGAGCAGGGAGAGCCTCCTATGGCATGCTGTGGCTCCAAACTCTTCTCCCTACAGCAGCAGGGCTCCAGGTATCCCCACCTGAGGAAATCCCTGGAATGTGTCTGGCTGGTGGCCAGGTAGTCGTGCTCTGATGCACAATTCCATTTATTAGTGCTGAAAACCAAATTTCCTTGGCCATCCAGGCTGGTGCCCCAACATTCCCAGGGACTGAGATGCTTTTCTGCACAGTTCCAGCAGCTCTGCTGAGGCAGAGGGTTGGGGGGTGACATCCAGGCTCAGGAAAGGGGTCTTTGCACCAAAAATGGATGGAAACAGCCCTTCCTGGGAGGAAGAGCCCAGGTTTTCCAGAGCTGGAAGCTCTTTCCAAGGTATATTTCTGACCAAGAGCAATTCAGACCCCCAACCCCAACAACTCCTCCTCACTGCAGCCAACACTGCTGGACAAAATCCAGCTGGGTACTTCAGCCTGGATCAGAACTTCCCCTGCTCTCCAGAGGAAATATCTGGCAGCTGTTTGTCTTCCCCAAATATCTCAGAGGCCTCTCCATGGCGCCTGTGATGACAAGAGGTGTCACAGGGCAGAGGCATGAGGAGCATTTCATGTTATTTTTGCAAGGGACTTGTGCCAAAAAGCCAAGAAAGTCTTGCAGGAAATCCCTGGTGCTTCGCCAGTGCTCTGCTGCCAGGTTGGTTTTTTCTGGGGACATTCCTGCCTTTTCACCAGGATTGCTTCTTTCCCTTTACAAATGTTTTGACAGCCATGGGCAGAGCTGGACACAAGCCAGGCCTTCTGGAGCCAGGAACAAAAATGAGCATTCCTGACTTTCTCCAGCACAGGAGAGAGCTGGCAGCTATCACCAACCTGCACAGGTACAGCAGAACCTGCTTTCCAAAGGGAAAAGGGACGTGTCCCTCTTGGGTGGCCAGGAGGAGCACAGCAAGCAGAGCAATGCTGGCCTCTGCTGGCAAGAAAAACCTCTCCAGTCCCCCCCATTCCCAAAAGGTAGGGGTGCAGGGATCCCACAGGGATGCTGGGAGCAGGGGAGGATTGTTTGGAGGAGATTTCAGGTGTGGAAGCTCCAGCAGGGCCACGGATGCAGATCAAAGTGGAAGGGAGACAAGGAGGGGCATTTTTGATGGGTGAGCACCTGGATTCTGCTTCCCAGGGAGTCTGATAAGGGCAAAATTCCTGCTGAGTTCAGAGTCTGCCCTTGCTGGAAAAGCTGTTCTCCCCCTTGGAGCCCTCCTGGAGGCAGCAAGGTGAGGTGTGGAAGTGCTTTGTGCCAGTCCCAATGTTTGCTGCAGGTCCCAGGTACCTGCTGGAGATCCCTTCCTTTCCTTTTGGCTATTCCTTAGGTTATTCTTCCCACAGCCTGTCCCATGTTTTTGTCTTATGCCAAGAGTATTTATTGTTGCATATTTAAGTGTTTTGAAAGGACTTGGGCTTTGATGTGTTGTGTTGGGCTGCTGCTGTCTGATAATTAATTACTGAAATGCACAGAGGTGTCAGAACCCACCTACAAGATTCCCTGATTGAAAAATTAGGATTCTCATCTTGTCTCCCACAAAAAAAAAAAAAATCAGAACAGGCTTCTGCTGCTGCACATTGCACCTGCTGGATGGGTTTTGCCCTGTCTCCCAGCTGTGGCTCCCTGGTTTCTGAGGGAAGTGAGCTCATCTGGCATCCCTGAGCGGTGCTGACACAGATGTGTGTCTAGACAGCCAATTTCAGGAGCTGTCCAGGGCTTATTGACTCAGCCTGCTGCTGATGGGCTTGTTTGAAACCAGGTAATGGATGGGATGAGACACATCCCCAAAGAAACCAGGCTAATGGGTGCTTGGTCATGGAAGGAGAGGCTGTGACATGGGAAAGCTGCCTGAGTGCTGTCAAGTTTGCCTGGCAGAGCCCTTCAGCTCAGGGCAGGCTTATTCCAAGTTATTATCCCTTAATTCCTGGCTGGTACAACATCTCTCCAGGTGGGGAGAAAGCAGCTCTGGAGGGAGGAGGTAACTGCAAGGCCTTGGAGTTCATATTGCAGCTCCTCTGTCTGTCTAATGTGCCTCCACCTACCCAGCAATACTCCCAGTGCTGAGCAGATGGAAAATTCATCTCTGCCCAGCCTGGCACAGCTGAGTGATGTGGTGAAAAGGAGCTTTCCTTCACTACAGGCAGTTCTGCCTCCTCAGGGGTAAAAGCACTGTTGAGGAAAGTTGATTGATTAAAATTTAATTCTTTTATTTAATATTAAAACCTTGAGTGCACCAAGGTCCCCGGGCAGCCATAGGACTGAAAGGTTTGACTCAGACTGGGATCAGTGCTTAGAGAAATGGGGATGGGACTCAGTAACATCCATTTCTTGTCCCTGGCACATCCTATCAGAAGTCAAGCCTGGCTGGAGGGGATGAGAGAAAGGCAAACCATAGTGGCAGGCCAATCCAGGAATCCAAGGAAGACAAACAGTGCAGGGAGCTGTGGAGGGGAGGAAAAGGGGCGGAACCCTGGCAGGGACGGATGGCACAGGGGGGAGAGCAGCCCTGAGCTCTGTACATGGCCTAGACACAGCCCACCCTCAGCCCTCAATCCCTTATTTTTGCTCCCTTCCCTTCTGCCAAGGGATAATATCCATCAGCAGGTGTTGATATCTGACTCAGCTGCTGATCAGAGGCTCTGCTCTCCCCAAAAGGTGAAGCTGTGTAATTTAATCTCTGTTTCTTCCTAAGAAGCACAACAGAGTGGACACTGCTTATATCCAAGTTTTTGTCCAAGGTTCTTTCTATGAGGAAAGTGTGCCCAGTACAGACCAGTATGAACACAATGCTACCAGCTGCAGCACCAGTGATGACTTGCATTGAACACTGGGGTCTTTTCTGGAGCATGTGTGGATAAAAACAGGGATCAGAGCTATTTGTGCTCTCGTGGGCAATTCCCAAGGATGCCCCTCAAGCCTGATAAAAAAAGGATCCTTACTTGTTTCAGGGAACGCCCTGGGAGCAGAGGCACAGAAGAGGACGTCGATCAGGTCGGAGGCTGGGCCACCCCGGTACTGCTTGAGTGCAGTTAGAGCTCTGCCAGAGAAGGGGAGATCAGGTTACAGGCACAGCAGGAATTCTTTGGAGACTCCCAAGTGCCCAGAGACAGGCTGTGAGTAAGGACTGAACTATTCCACAGCTGAACAATGCTACCCCACAAGACTAATCCCACACAATTCCCTCATCTCCCAACCCTTGCACACACATCCCTGTGCTGGTCAGGCTTCTACTTCCCATTGTCCCTGTTTGGTACAGCCAAATGTGCTTTTTTGGGTTGTTTATCCAGCAAGAAGCTGTTCATTCCTCCTGCCAGGATGGAAAAGGCCCCACACAGAACCCAGAGTGTTCCAGAGGTGATGCAACAGGACCAAAACACAGCCTGGAGAGGGAAAGGGATGAGCAGGACCAGCCAGCAGGTGGGTAAACCGAGGCTGTTGGGAGGCTCTAGAATGACAAATCCAAGCTGGGAAGGGACTGGGAAGGCTTTTCCAAACTAAGCTTGGCACTCCCCATCCCGCTGGGCAGAGTGGGCTGGGGTGAGCCCTCACCTTTTGAGCCTGTTGTAGGTGACATCGTTGGCCAGCTTGAGCAGGCGGAAGGAGCGCTCGTGGTCCAGGGCCAGCTTCCCATCCCGGGCCTCCTCCAGGGCCACCGTCACTGCCTTGGGGGTGACACGTGTCACCACGCCCGTGCACAGCGGGTCCCCTTGCCCAGCCGACTCATAGAGCCCCACGATGTCCCCTGCAGAGGTTGGAAAGGAAACAGTGAGGTGGGGAAATGTGTCACTGTCCAGGGAAGCTGCGGCTGCCCCATCCCTGGAGCATCCAAGGCCAGGCTGGATGGGGCTCGGAGCACCCTGGGATAGGGGAAGATGTCCCTGCCCATAGAGGGTGGGACTAGATGGGCTTTAAGGTCCTGCCCAACCCAAACCATTCTAGGCTGTATGATCTCTTTGGAAAGCGGGAGTGTCACTGACCAGGCCCAAAGCTGTTGGAGGGCAGCTCGGTGTCCGAGTCCTGCTTCCTGGGCTGGAATGTCACGAGGAGACGCCCGTAGAGGCCGGTTCTCTGGCTGCTGAGCTGGAGCTTGAGCAAGCACACACCTCTGCGCTGCAACTCCTTCAGGGAGACGCTCTCCTGCCATGCCCTGGGAACCACCAGGGTGGGAACACCACAGGGTGAGGGTCACAGCTCCAGGGGACAGAGCAGAATGATCTTAGCCTGGCACCTCCATCCTCCCGGCTGGGTACGTGTCTGTACCCCCAGCAAAGCCATCTAAGAGGGTGACTTGGTCCTGTCAGGGTGAGCCCAGCAGGATTCCCCATGGATCAGAGCCCTGGGGGTGGGGTTCCTATAGGGGTGGGCTGGTTAGAGCGGTGGGACTCCAGCAGCGTTCCCACCGGTGACAGGAGGGTTTCCTAGAGGTGACAGGGGGCACCAGGGAAGGATCTCTCGGGGTTTCCATGGATGAAAGCAGATCCCAGAGGAGGGGTCCCTCAGTGTTCCCCAGGGGTGATAGCAGGTCCCAGCTGAGGGTCCCTCAGTGTTTCCCAGGGGTGACAGCGGGTCCCAGCTGAGGGTCCCTCAGTGTTTCCCAGGGGTGACAGCGGGTTCCGGCTGAGGGTCCTTCAGTGTTCCCCATAGGGGACAGCGTTCCCGTGCCCCCCCAGCCGCACGTGTCCCCGGCTGTGGCCGCCCCGTAGCCCCCCGGCGGTCTGTGCCGTGTCCCCGGCGGCCGGTGCCGGTGCCGCGTGTGCCGCACCTGCTCTGGGCCAGCTCAGCCTCCCGCTCGTCCCGCAGCAGCCCCAGGTGCCGCTCCGCCGCCTCGGCCGCCATGGCCCCTTCGGCCCCGCGCAGGCCCCGCCCCCTCGACCTCCCGGTCCCCGCCCCCTGCGCGCGCCGGGCCCCGCCCCCGCGGTTCCGCGTCCGGCGCGAGGTCACCGCGATGGCGGCGGCGCGAGCGCGGCGGGCGGGAGGTGAGCGGGGACCGGGAACGGGGAACAGGGACACGGAGGAACAACCTCTGCCCCTGGCGCTGGGAGGGAAGGCAGGGAGGAAGGAAGGAGCTCTGCCTGCTGCTGGGAAGGAGGGAAGCAGGAAAAGGAAGGAGCTCTGATTGCTGCTGGGAAGGAGGGAAGGAATGGAGGAAGATGCTCTGCCAGCATCCTCATCTTTCTGGGAGGAAAGGAAGGATGGGAGGGCTGTGCTCTGCCTGCTCCTGCCATGGGAGGAGGGAGGGAAGGAGGCTGGCAGGAGTCAGGGTCCCCACTGCTGCCTCCTCTGTGTCCCGGCCCTGCACCTGCAGGATGGGCCCTGGAGCTCTTCCCAGAGGTGGAAGGATCTGGGTCTTTCCCACCATCAGCCTCGGAGCAGCACCAAAGTCAAGGAATATTAACAAAAAGAATCAGCTTTACACAGTTCTTTGCATCTTGGCATAAATCCTTCAGCAAAATCCAGTGGATGGGAGAGAGGATGGACTTTATCAATCTCCTTCCCAGGCTGGGGAGGTGCTGGAATTCCCGTCCCTGGAGGTGTCCCAGGAATGCCTGGACGTGGCACTCCCTGCTCTGGGCTGCGTGACACCGTGGTGACCAGTCACAGGCTGAACTCGATGATCTGGGAGGACTTTTCCAGCCTGAATGATGCTGGAATTCTGCAAAAGCCCAGCAGCTGCTGCCTGTGTTTAATTCTCTTTTTCTCCTCCCTTTCAGCCTCGCTGCTCTCGGCTGTGGTCCGGCACAGGAGCTCCCAGAGCTCATCCCCACAGGCAGGGTAATGTCACACATCCATCACTCTGCCTCTTCCCCCTGGAATGCTGCCCTGCCTCCAGGCTGGGAGGGCAGCTGGCTTTCCTCTGGGAAGGAGACTTGGCTGCCCCTTGGTCACTCCCCAGTGTTTTGGGCTCTGCCTGCCTTCAGTCACCTTTCCCAGAAGGATGCTTCTCTTCATTTTTGGGGGTGGTTTGTGGGTTTTTTTTTGTTTGGTTGTTTTTTTTTGTTTGTTTGTTTTTTTTTTCCATCCCTGCAAATGTTCAAGGCCTGGTTGAAGAGGGCTTGGAGCAACCTGGTCTGGTGGAAATTGTCCCTGCCTTGGGTTGTGACTGGATGAGCTTTAGCATCCCTTCCAAGGCAAACCCTTCAGGAATCCTGTGACACCTCTTCCAATGGCATCTTCAGGCTTTGCTTTTTCCATCCCTTTGGGATCTCCTGCTGTGCCTTCATTCCATTCCCTGTGCTGGGATCTCCTGCAGGAGCTGCTGCTGGCTGTGACCAGGAGGGGACACTGCAGGAGCAGAGAGCTCCTGCCAGGGAGGATGGCAGGATGTACTGTTCCCTCTTCCTGCTCATCCTCAAGGATCAGAGATCTTGGATCCCTGCCTGGGTGATGCAGCACCCAAAATCTCACTAAACCCTGTGAGGCCTCAGTGCCTGTGGCTGTGTGCTCACAGGTGCTTGCAGTTCCTATTGAATTAAAGCCCTTTGGGATGTTTGCCTTGGGGTTACAGAGTAAATCAGTCTTTGCAAAGGATTTTGAGTCCATTTTGCTTTTTTCCACTACGTCTCATGTTTATTCCTGAATATTTTATGCATTTGGTGCATCCAAAGTGTGGATTTCTGCATGCAGGAAAACCTGAACTGCCCACTGCTGAGGGAGGTGTTTACAAAATTGTTTCGGGATGGTGTTTACAAAATCTGCTAAATTTTGAGATTTCAGAAACCATGACCTTTCATGTTCATCTCATGGGGTTTTCCAAGGCAAATCTCCCTCCTCTTTATATCTAAGATCGCTTTTGTGCTATTGTAGATTCTTGCCTAATTGTTAACTGTAATCTGATGCCTTGTGAGTTGTGGTGTTTGTGAGTAATATCCAGTTCTACTCCATCTCCTTTTTCCTTCTTTCCTCTCCCTGTTTTCCATCCCTTGGCAGTTTCTGCTTGCTGCAGTGAATTTTGCCTTGTCCTTCACAGACTTGTTGCCAAAACTTCCCTGACTTCGCCCCCATGGCCTGAAGTGAAACTTCCAGATCCAGTGGAAGAAGCCAAGTATCATGCAGGTAAAGGTCTCAAATCTGGTCTTCCAGCACTGCCTGAAGGCCTGATGAAGCATAAATATCTTCAGTTGGAAGTTAGTGTTTTTCACTTATTTTTTTTGAATTTCATTTCTCATGTGTTTTAGTGTATCTGGAATTGTGCTCTAGCTGCTCTCCAGGTTTGGGAGATTTGGGTACAATGATTTCTCCTTAGTTTATGGCAGCTTGTCACTCTCCCAGAGGAATCTTACCTGACGTGATATGTGACATGAAACACTATATTAAAGAAATTAAAGCATGAGAGAAGCAGGGGAAACGAGTTGTTTTCCATTCAGTGGCTAAATCAAAGCCAGCAGGAGCAGTTGGATGGTGGGCACACAGAGAGCTGGTGTATTTTGGTGCACGAAACAGAGCATCCAGCCAGCAGGAGCAGTTGGATGGTGGGCACAGGACAGACCTGCAGAGGTGGGACACAGTGTGACAGAACACTGGGGGTCGTGTCCCTGTCCCCTCAGCTTGTCAGGACTGCTGGGTGAGAGGAAACAGCCTCAAGCTGTGCCAGGGGAAGAGACAGGTTGGAGGAATTTCTTCCTGGAAAAGGATGTTAGGCACTGGGAGGGGCTGCCCAGGGAGGTTTGGAGTCCCCACCTGTCCCTGGGGGTATCCAGGGAATGGCTGGATGTGGCACTCAGTGCTCTGGGCTGGGTGACAAGGTTGACAAGAAGATCTGAGCTCACCTCCCTGCAGATGTCCCCCATCACTGGCTGGAGTGTGTCCCTGACTGAGGGGTGTGCTGTGGGGAGAGCCTCCTGCTCCACATCTCCTGCTGGCCTGCTCTGATCCTGCTTTTTCTCTGCTCTGTGATGAGAAGTCAGTATCAACAATCACTCAGGTGCCAGATGGGTGCCTGTCCCTGTGTGAGAAATAACCCAGCAGTGAACCACAGACTGCTCCCTGCCAGCCCCGTGGGGAGCAGGGTCCCCTCCTCAGGGATTGCTGCCATCCTGCTCCCATGCCATTGCCTCCTGCTGCTGCTGAGCATTGCATCCTTCTCTCCTGGCTGTGCTCATCCAAAGGGAACAGCAGCAGGAGCTTTCCAGCTCTGCCTCCTGCTGCCCATGGAAACAGCCCCGGATATTTTAGGATGGGTCTCTCCACATGGTGCTGAGATCCAAGCCAGCAATCACTTGATGTTTCCTGGCACTGGAGGTGTTGGGAGAGTTGTCAACAACTCTTTATCCTGGTGGGAATTGCAGCAGCTCCTGCCCTGCAAATAATTGTGTTCCTACCTGTACCTTTAAGTTTGTATCCTAGGGCTTGAAGCTTGGACCTTTTCTGAGCGTTCCTGTAAGGATTGGGTTGGGTTTGCCTGGCTGCTGGATTCCTGTCTGTCCCAAAGGGATGTTCTGTTTGCATTCCAAGAAAAAAAAACCACCAATGATTCAGCCACTTTTTAATGTGTTTTTCTGAGCAGCTCAGGAGGGTGGGAAGCTGCTGTTTGGCAGTGGGATGGTGTCAGGCAGCAACATCTTTTGGTGTTCCCATAAAAACTGGGGCTGGATTCACTGCCCAGGAAGCTGATCACAGGGAGTGGAGTCTGTCCATGTGCAGGGCCTGGTCTCTGGGCTCTGTCCTGCTCCTGGCACCACTCTGCATGCACGTGGGAGGAGGCTTTTCTGGGAAAGAGCAAGGGGCAGGTCTCTCCTGTCCTTGCTGCAGGTACAACTTCTGGGGCCAGGCTTTCCCTGGTGTTCAGCCAAGCTCTTCCCGATGTTCCTCTGTGCCTTAAGCACAACTCAGAGCCCTGGGCTGTCTGCATATGACTTGGAAATGGAGGGAATTTCCTCCAAACACAGGGTGCATGCACAAGAGCTCTTTTCTGGAATGCTTTATATCCAACTACAGTGTATTTTGGGATGCCTGAGGAATGGGCTGAGAGTCAGCAGGGTAGAGAAGCTGCACAGTGTATACAAGATGTTTACTTATGTGTGGCTTTGCCAGCACCTAAAATACAAATAAATCATTAATTTTAAGAAAGGGAGGCTCGCACATCTGGGAAGCAACGCTGCGGTTGATCCTTGCTCAAAGATTCCCAGGAGATAAGAGTGCTGGGGGGGGAGCAGGGTGGCTGGGTGGGTTTTCCCAGCCCTTGCCAGCTCCCTGGGTGTGCTGCCCTGATGCTGGCCCTGTTTGCCAGCAGAGGTGGTGCAGAAGGTGAACGGGCTGATCGCGGCCGGGCGCTACGGGCGCCTCTTCGCCGTCGTGCACTTCGCCAGCAAGCAGTGGAAAATCACCAGTGAGGACCTCATCATGATGGACAACGTCC
The DNA here is from genome assembly GCF_028551555.1 of Melozone crissalis. NCBI lineage: Eukaryota > Metazoa > Chordata > Aves > Passeriformes > Passerellidae > Melozone > Melozone crissalis. Next base: position 3,617,467 of record NW_026535796.1, on the reverse strand, counting down.
TGGAGGCCGAGTGTGGAGACAGGATCCGCATGGAAAAGGTGAAAAAACACCAGAGCAGGTTCCCTGCAAACGTTCCTGGAGGCAAAACCCATCAGTGGTTTTGTCGTCCCAAAGTGCTCCTGGGGGTCTCCCACCTTCATTCCAGCCCTTTGTTTTGTTCCAGTTCTCTTGGTTTCGTTCCAGTTTCAGATATTACTGTGATTTCTGTTCAACAGGACTGGATGAGTCTTGCCAGACTCTGTGGGGAGACAGATTTTTGTTGTCCTAACTCCTTCCAAAAAAAGAAAATGACAGTTGTTGTTTCCAGAGCCGGCAGCAAAAGCCTGTGTTTGCCTTGAGAGTCCAGCACCCCGGATCACAGAGTCATTTAGGCTGGAAAAGACCTCTAAGATCATTGAGTCCAACCTCTTAAATCCTTGCAGGTCTCCCAGAGGGACTGTAAACTCCTCAGGGCTCTGCAAGATCCTTATCGTGCTGGGCTGGGTGGAGGCAGAGGGATGGGGCACGGAGGGGAGAATTGCCAAGATCCAATTAATATCTTTATCCTGAGCCTTGGACAGCCAGCAGGGACTTGCAGAGGCTCATTAATCCAGGCTGAAGGGAAATATTATGGAGTGGGATTCTGTTGGCTTCACTTTGGTGTTGTTTGTTAGAGCTCAGCAAGTCATTAAGGAGAGCTGTGGAGTTTCTGTGCTTGCCCATTGCTTTGAAGCCCAGTTTTGAAGCAGCTTTTTAGGAATGTCCTCATCTATGTCCCCACATCCCTGTGTGCAGCAGAGAGGAGGGATTTCTGTGCTGTAGCCAGCTCAGAATGCAAAGATCTAGATGGGAGTGAAGGAGAAAATCTGCCTGAACACCAGAGCCCTTTAATTTGTTTTTGTTTTTGGTTTTTTTTTTCTGTCCAAAACAAAAGCCAGGACTTCTCGTGACTCTGTGTGGTTTTTAAGTGCTGCCAGAGGGTTTGTGAGGCAGCCCTGGGAGAAGTGGCTCCAGATGTGGCACTTGGGGGATATGGTTTAGGGAAGATTGTGGTAGTGCTGGGTTTGATGGTTGGACTCCATGACCTTGAAGGTTCCTTCCAAACTCGGTGATTTCAGTGAAATGCAGCCTCTTCCTACTGTATCCTCTCTTATCCTGCCTGTTCCTTTAGATGTGGCTGAAGTGAGCCCCCAGATGTTCATTTCTTTATTCCCCATCTGCAGGCCTTAGAGAGGAGCATGAGGGAATTGTTTCCCCACTGGGATTTGTAGCATTTGCTGTAAAAATGCAACGGTTTAGGAGCTGCCATTTGTCCAGATCCCACACGAGGCAGGTTATTCTTCTTCCCTGATTGCTTTTCATAATTTTTTATGGCTGCTGGTAAGCCAGGACAGAGAGGTTCAGTGTGTTCTGATCATGCAGAAAGATACTTGTGCAGCCTGTTTGAGTGGGAAGAGCTCTCTGGAAGAGTAATGGCTCTGTCTGCAGCCTGTTAGCAGCTTTCCTCACTACCCCTCCAGTTAGTGTCAGCTTTGAAATGTGGGAAGGCCTGGTTTGAGGCACTTTGACTCCCTTATGGCTGTAGCATTTGAAAGGTCTTGTTTGCATTTCTGCCGGGACAATGAGCAGTGATTTGTGCCTGATTTATTTCCCCCAGGTTTTGCTGGTTGGTGCTGATGACTTCACGCTGGTTGGAAGGCCGCTGCTGGGGTAAGATGCTTCATCAAGGAATTATATGACATTTTTGTACTTAATTGTGGCTTCAGGGCTCTGCAGTCCCTGAAACTGGGATTTATCAGCACTAACTTTGATCCCAGCCTTGTGGCTTTTGGAGGAATCACCAGTAAAACAGCTCATCAGCCTCTGGGTATTCACCTCAGTGGGATCTTTCCCTCCTTGCACAAACCAGCAGGACACGTTGCTCTTCAGCATCTCTACCCTGATTTTGCTGGTGGTCATCTTGAAATAAGCCAGAAAATTCCTTTATCCCTTGAGTTGGGTTTTTAACCCTTTTCCCTTTGCCACTGACTTACTCCAGCAAGCCTTAACCCTGATTTCAGTGTTCCTAATTTTTCCCTTCCTCTCAATCACATAATCCAGCAGTCACAGAACTTGGGAGAAGCTGATCCCTTGGCACTGCCTCCATCCCCCTGCTGTAGGACTTGCTGTGCAGGACTTTTCCTTCCCAAAAGAAAGGGGGCTGTGGGCCAGGTATTACTGCTGGTGGTATTTAGGAGTTATTTGTGCAGTGATAACATGGCCCTAGTGGCACTGGTGGTACCTGCCTCAGGTCCCTCTGCTGGAGAGGATTTTGGGAGCTGCCAGTCCTTGTGGCAGCCCTGGAAGTGGATCTGGAATAGCACACCATCAGGATTCTCTGCGTTACTGCCTGTGGGGAAGGCTTTAGGAAGGGGAATCTCATTTTTAGGACTAGAAAGGGGCTTTTAGGTTTGGGATGTGCCATGTCAGGCAGCTGAGGAGCAGCTTCCCTCCCCAGCTGATCCAGGGGCCCTGGGGTGGTTGTTGACAGCTCTTGGTGTTGGGTTTGGCAGGGCACAGCCAGGAGCTCCAGGACAGGAGGAAATCCAGCTGTTGGCTCCTGCAGGTGCTGTGAGGGTGTGGGAGGTGTTGGCAGCTGCTTGAGGCAGACCAGGCTGCACATCTGGCCTGGCCAGGGCCTGTGGCTGAAGGGAGTCAGTGGGAGGAGGAGGAGGCTGGCCAGGAAGAGTGAAGGCTGAGGGGGAGATGCCATCACCCTGTGAGCTGAGGGAACCCCCCAAATCCCAGCTCTGGTACGGGGTGAGGAAAAGGAGAAGGGGGAAGGGGAATGGGTGTCACCAGCAATGTGCACTGCAGTTCTGTCACACAATCCCCTAGCCCACAGACACTCTGGGGAGGAGAGGAGAGGCTGGATGAGAAGAGAGGCTGTTCTTTGTTCTTGTTGTTGTATAAATAAACACCCAGTGAGCGCTCACAGCCCGAGGCTTCACCGGAGCCGCTTCCTGTAGGCTCCCAAATGTGGCCTGCTGGGGACAGCTGGACAGGCTTTGTTCCTCTGATACCCCACAGGATGACACTTCTTTAGATCCTAGCACATCCCATGTGCTTGCTGGAGGCTATTCTGGGAGCTTCTGGCTGGCTCCCACTTTGGAATGTCTTGGGCTCCGTGTTTGTCCCCGGCTGGCACGAGGGCTGGAGCCTGTGCTAGGCACGAGTGCAGGGAAAGTTTGGCTCATTTCTAGACAAAACAGAGCTGATGGGAACTTTCCCTCTAGGAAAGCTCGCTGTTTCTCCTGCTACCTGCCCCTTTGTGCAGTGGAAGCGCCAAAGGCTTTGGAGCTGGGCTGGGATTCAGTCCTGCAGGGAGCCAGCCTGGCAGCTGCAGCTGTGATCCAAGAGTTTGCATCCTCTGGGCTTGGAGCTTGCCTGGATGCTTTTTTTTCCTGCCTCTTGACATCACCTTTCAGCCCAGCTCATGAGGTTCCATCCTGATTTTTTCTCACCTCCTGCAAAAATCCAATCCATGGAACATTTTGCTGCTGAAGGCTGCAGGCCCAGCTGTGTCAGGCTCTGGGAAATGTGTGACCCCCTTCTTATTTTTATGGACATTCCAGTCATACCTAAAACGTTTGATAGAGATTTTTATTTTTTTCTCCTTGGGCTCTGTTTTGCTGAGAACTTGTCCTGCCCACGAGCTCTTCCCCAGCAAGTTGGTTTCTGTTGTGCTTCAGCCTCCTCCCAGCAGTTCCTAGAGCTGAGTCCCACAGAGAACCCAGCAGGCCCTGAATCCAGGAAGTTTAGTCCCAGATTAGTGGTAAACCACGGCTGGAGTGCAGTTTGCTTTCTGGTTTCTCCTCCCTCGGGGTTGCAGGGTTTGTGTGTGGTTCAGTGGAGCAAATCCTGGAGCTGGCATGTTGGGGTCACACAGTGGTTTCTGAAAAATCTGAATTATTTTATATCCCTTTTCTCCTGGGCTGGTCACTAACTGCAGATAAATCAGTTTCCTCCGGGATCCAATCTCTGATTTAATCACAGCCCCAGGGTGAATTTTAAGAGATGGTGGCTGTCTGAAGCCTTTGGCCTCCCAGTGACCTTGCTGGAACGATTTCAGCTGGATGGGCTTCCCCCTCTGCCCCCCTCAAGTGCAGACAGAGCCGTTTGTCAGCAAAATGGTCTTTAAATGTCTTCCTGTGGCAAACTTAACGAGCTTTTAATGGAATTCTGGAGTGCTGTGCATGGAAGAGCAGCTCCTCCTCCTCCTCCCCTGTGGCTGCTGACTAAAAACCCCCTGTGCAAAGCTCCTGTCTGGATCCTGCCTGGGGGTTCTCACCTTCTGAGACCCTTGAAGCATCTCAAGGTTGATTACAGTTGTTTTAGCAAAACTTAGTAATTTAATGTAATTTTCCCCAAAACTGTGTTGCAGCATCTTTATGGCAAGCCTTGCTATAAACACTGGCTACAGTGGAAAATTGCTTATGGTTCATTAAAACAATTAATTTAAAAATTATTGGGAAAGTTATAGCGTTTCCAACAAGGTGAGATTTTCTTCCAGCTGTCTGTGATGCTTTAGAGGGGGAGGAAGGATTTCTTGTTGATCAGGAGCAGGGATGGGCTCATCCTGTGCCAAAACCAAAGCAAGGCACATGAAATCACCTGGAGGTGCCAGGGAAGTTTATCTTGCCTCAATCTTGCAAGTTCCTGCAGGTCCCTGTGTCTGCTGGCTGCTCTGATGGAAGATCTCATCCCTCCCATGACAGGGAAGCTGTGACCTGTCACACCTGAGCCAGGTACAGCACCTGGAGGCTTTTGGCTGTGCCCGGGCAGGTGGCCCTCCTCCCAGGGAGGATCTGGAATTCCCAGCATTGTTATCCCTTTCTCTCTTCTCCCAGAAACCTGCTGCCCAAGAGTAGGATGTTGTGAGAATTAGAAAAACAGAAACTTCCACAGACACTAAAAAAATTGATCTACAGCCTTAAATCTTAGATTGATGTGAAAATACAATACACAGATACTAAACCAAAAAATCATAAACTTATATTTCTGTAGTTGTAGGTGAGAATATACCTTAAGTAAGTGAGAAACTGTACTGATAAGACAATGAAGAGTTTGTAATATAAGGGTGTAGTTGTAAAAAGTTAAAATAAAAACTTGTGGTTTTCCCCTAACAAAAAAACATGTGTGCCCATGAGTTAGAAACCCATTGGATAAAAATATTCAATGCAGTGCAGCAGAAGTAAGTAAAGGTGATAAGTTAGAAAAGTAAGATAAACCCTGTGGCAGCTGTCTGTTGAGTTAGGAAGTTGATATATCACGTTGTAACAAAGAAATTTGTGACTGCTCTTGAGCTATGGCCGAATGCTTTCTCCTCTAAAATATCACAGCCTCTGAGGTTGCTGTTGATCTGAGCAATAAATCATTGCTAGCCTGAAAATAGTCCCTTCCTTTCTAGCAGGGACAATGCTAGCATGTAAATAACTAAAACCTGTAAATAACAAAAACCTGGTGCTTCTCCCCCTCCTGTTTAAGGAAGGACCTGGTGCGTGTGGAGGCCACGGTGATCGAGAAGACGGAGTCGTGGCCCAAGGTCAACATGCGCTTCTGGAGGAGACACAACTTTCAGAGGAAGAAAAGTAAGGGGGAAAGGGGAGAAGACACCTTTCCTTCCCTGCTGGGTGTGGGAGGGGAGGAATCCAGCACAAGGACCTGAGGAAGGAGCTCATTCTCTGTGTCCCCAGAGCCAGCCCCTCTCCCATCTACACCCACAGAGGGTTTAGTATTCCCTCAGTGTTCCCTAAACATCCTGGGCAGGAGAGCAATCCCAGTCTCTCCCCAGAGCCTTGAACACTGGATGTGTCATCACAGCTGCCAGCAAGCCCAGACAGGGTCCTGCCCAGGTTTTGGTTGCCAAATGTCTCTTCCTTCTCTGAGAGAGGGAGGAATTATGGCTGGTTTTGTATGGGATGGATGGTAAAGCCTTGGCCAGGCTGCCCTCTGGGACCTGCTCTCCTTGGCATCCCCACGGAATGCTGCTGTCTGCCGGCAGGAGCCCTGGCACGAGGTAGGCACCAGGTTTATGCTGTTACCTGATCCTTTTTTCCCCCTTTTCCTTCTTTTTCAGTCATTGCAAACCCCCAGACCGTCCTCAGGATCAACACCATCGAGATCTACCCCTGCTTGTCCTGACTGGGGAGCTCTTCTGGGAATCACTGCTGCTCCAGGCAATTGTGGAAATAAAACTGCCTCAGCACTGGGAAGCTCTGGACTTCTTGTTGTGGTGGGAAATGGAAATCTCTGTGTGGTGGGAAATGGAAATCTCTATGTGCTTTCTTTTTAAAATAATGAAATATTTTTTAAACTTGCTTCAGCCTTGCTGGTGTTTATTTGCCAGGAGTTTTAAACTACCCAGGATCCATTGCTGGTTATCCAGCTTTTTCATGCCTAATGGATTTTTTTGCCTCCACACCTCCTGAATGTTAGGAATTCTGGTCATGTAATTGCTGGCATTGTGTGGCTCCAGGGAATATCCTGGGGTACAGCATGGCCCTCAGCCCCTAGGACTGAAGAGGGCAGTGGAACCAGGTGACTGCAGGGTCTCAAATCTACACCCAGATCGTGCCAAGGGGTGAAAACCCTTCTTAATCGTTAGCACTGGGAAATGGAGATGAAAAATTCTCCTCCTGAAGGTGAGCAGCAATAAATTGTGTGTGCGTGTAGCACCATCAAAATGAGACACTGGTGGCTCAGGAGGGACTTGGTGCCTATTTCAGAGCTGAGCTTTGACCTGCTGAGTGTGTTCCATGTCTAGATCCTGGTCTTTTCCCTCTTCTGTGGCTGCACCTTGAGCGCTGTCCTTTCCTGAGCAGCACATACAAGGCCAGGTGGATCTTACTGAGGTCTGCTGGTGTTTCTGGGCTGGATATCCACCAGGAGGAGAGTTTCCTGGAGTTTCTTGTACTGTAGGGTTCCTGATAGCCACCATGGGAAGGGATAATGGGCCCTGCTCACCCTGTCACTTCCCTAGGGAGTACCTTGCTTCAAATTGGGAATAAAACCACATTTGGGTGTCCTTTGCACTCCCACCATGGCTCCCCCTAGGACAAAGGTTGCCAGAGCCCTGTGCTGAGGGAAATGGGGGTTTTGTTCCATGTGGAGCTGGCCTGGCTGTCCAGTCTCACAATTCCTTTGGGAGATCACTTCAGGCACCGCTGTGGTGGCTGCTGGAAAAGGATCCAGCTGTGCCAGGGCTGAGCTGGTTCTTGAGCCACTGGAGACAGCTGCATCTGCAGGCATGGCCTCAGCCCTCCCCATCTCAGATCCCCTGGCACAACAGCCTTGGGAATGCTGCTCTTTCCCTGCTGCTCAGGTTAAACACAGTTTTTAGCAGCTGATGGAGCGTGGAGACAGGAACAGCCTGGATTGTCACATCCTCATTCCCAACCTCTTCCAAACTGAAATGGTGAGGAGGCCTCTCCAAAAACCAGCTCCCACCTGTTCCCCTTCTCCCACAGGTGGTTGCAGCTCCATGCTGGGAGCAGAGATCCCAGCAGCAGGCAGAGTGTGCCGTGGGCTGGCACAGGGACCACAGCTCCGGATGCAGGCTGTTCCCGGTCCACAGCGGAAGCGGCACTGCCAACCCAAGGAATTGTACTGGAAACCCTCAGTCCCTCTGTGCTTCAGTGCTGGGGCTAAGAAACAGCATGTCTTGGCTTTCAGGGGATGTAGCAGGAATGTTCTGTCCTTCCCAAATAGGAAGAAACACTTGGAAATAACACGGGATTCTGGGCTCAACAATACGGAGGGCAGAGGCTGCTGTGGAGTCCAAGGAAAAGCAAAGGGCTTAAGGTCTGTGAGTCTGATCCCCCAAAAAGCCCTTGGGAATGTGGTTCTGATCCAAGTGAGATACTACACAAAATTAGGGTGGTTTCACAGCATTTTGGGGGGACAAAAAATCAGGAAGGGAAAATCCAACCACTATCAGGAAGTTTTTGGTTTAAAAAAGTTTATAATGCAAAGTAGGCAGGTTTTGTTGGAATTATTTGCTCAGACTGAGGTAAAAAGGGATTATTTTAATGCTTTCTTCAGGAGAATTTGAATCAAAAGCTTTTTGTCATTCCAAGTGGAAGCAGGAATGCCCAGCTCTCAGGGATGAAGTCACAGGGGCTTCATGTGTCAGGGGGGTGATCCTTGTCACCCTTCCTGGTGCTAAATAGCACTGAAACAGTTTGAGAGCAGGAATTTCTTGACAAAACAGGTTGCGAAAACTCAAGGATTTTTTTTTTTCCCCCTTAAGCACTGATTCGCGGTGAAAATTTCTCTGCCAGGACCAAACAGATCCGGGTGCAATTTGAGATGCTTTGCCCAGAGCCGGAGATCCACGTGGGCCAGACAAGAAGCAGGCCCGGGCTCCGGCCACCCCTGTGGCGTCTGTCCCCCCCGGCAGGCGGGCAGGCAGGGAGGCTGGAGAGCCGAGCCGAGGGATGTGCTGGGAACGGGAGTGAATTCCAGCGCTGATCCCTGCCCGCTGGCCACAAAGCCGCTGCCTGTGCCGCTCCCTCCCGCTGCGCTTTCCAAGAATGCCGGCAGGGCTCGGCGGCAGCGGGACAGCCGGCTCCGCAGCCCTGGCATTTCCCAGCATAAGGAAGCCTTGTTTTCTCGCCAGCGGCGAGGTTCGCTCGGGAAGGGCTGGCGGGAAGGATTCGGGAGGTGCCCTTGCTGCTCCCCACGGCATCCCTTGTTTGGGGCAGGAATGCCGAGTGCATCCCTGGCCCTGCTCCTCCCTGGATCCAGGTGTGTGTCCCCCGAGACCCCTCCTTGCCCTCCCCTCCCCGGGAGAGGCTGAATCCCTGATTTCTGTGTGCCATGCACTGAGCCCAGCCCTCCTCCTCTGCCCTTTCAAGAATTGCCTGTGGCACCGGAATTCCTTTGTGGCTCCAGGTTTTTCCCTCCCCCTTAGCTCCAGCTGCTTTTAGGAGCTCTTTGGAGCGAGCTTTCCATCATTTCAAAGGCTGGTGCTGTTCCAAACCCCTCCAGTGCTCTGGATGTTGCAGCTTCGAGGGGCTCGGACTTGTGTTTCACATAAAATCCTTCTTGTGGTTGAAGGTAAAACAGCCCCATCCTGGTCATCCCACAGGATCATTTTTTGCAGCGTTTCTGGAGGTTTAAGTCATTTCCATGATGGGATTTGTCTTCCTTCCCTCAGCACAGTGCTCTGTGTTCTAAAATCAGCTTCCCAGCAAAGCCATTCCCGCAGCGGGGAGCTTCCCACCATGAGGAGCTGTTTGTGGAGTGTGATGGAGCCTGATGGACAGACGGGGCCTGTGGCTGTGTCCTCCTCCCCAACAGCCGGCTCCTGCGGGAAAACAAAGTGCAGGACACTCTCTTTGGAAGCCACGGGGCAGCACAGGGGTTTAGCAGCTCCGTCAGGACATTTGGATCGCGTGCTCTGCCAGTCATGGGCTCCCGGTGTTTATCCAGTGGCACAGCTCTGGGGACATGTTGTTCATGTTGTTCAGGCCCTGGGGCAGGAGGGAGGTGCTGTTAATTTGCCCCTTCCCTGTGTTTTTTATCCCTCACAGCTTTGGGAAGGAGCCTTTGGGCTCTGACGTGGAGCCAGATTTGTTTTCTCGATGTGATCCAGCCGCGTGTCGGAATCTGCTCCAGCGGCAGACAGGAACGGGACATCAGGACACTCTGTTGGTTGGATTTCTCTTGCACTAGAGGTTTTATTATCTCCTGTGACCTAAAAACCAGCCTTTTATTTAAAAAAAGAAGGGAAATGTGTTCCCAGTGGGTCTGTGTTGATGCAAATCCCACACAGAGGAGTCCAGCAGTGGCCGGCATGCCTGGACATGGGGCCTTCCATCTGTTTTCCCTCTTCCTATTTATAGCAAATGGAGAAGCAGCTGGGATCTGTGTCCTTGTGCCTTGGATGTCTCACAGCAGGATTGGTGTCAGAAGGAACAGAGTGAATCAAGGAAGGTGAGGGGCTGAAGGCTGGGAGGACTCTTGGGTGTGCTGCGTTTGCTGCAGCAACCCAAAATATGTTTATGGGCAGGGCAGTGTGGCTTTGGTTATACCCTTGGAGGGCATTCTCTGATGGAGCTGCACATGGGAATGTCTGTGCAGTAATTAACAAGTGTCAATTTAATGTGGTGAGTGAACTGGAAAAGGGTTTGAGTCCTTCAGATGGAGGCTTGGGGAACCAAAGTTTGCGATACCTCAATCATTTTTGAACTGGAGTTGGCTCCTGCATGGATCTGTTGGCATTCCATGCCTTTGGATCATCTCATGGAGAGAAAAGGGACTGGTGTTACTCTATCCTCTTTTCCTAAGTAAGAAGACACCATTGCCCAGTTTCAAAAGCCTCAAAGCTCAGTTTCTGGGCAGCTCTCAAAACAGCTGATGGTCCAGTAGGGAAGTGGTTTGGACCATGGGATGGGATCCCCCTGACCCGAGGCTACGGCCTGAGGGTATTTGGCTCTGTGCTCTAGGCCAGCTTTTCACTTCAGCTGATTCTCTGTTTGCAGGGCTGTGATTCACAGGAGCCTCTGGCTCGGTTCCCAGAGCAGACTCCTTGTGTCTTGAAGGACTGGTAAGCATGGAGGAGCCTGACCACAAATATTTCAGCAGCACTCAATATCTCCCGCACCTTTCCCACCTGGCTGTGCTGCAGAGTGCCAGAGGTGGATCATGCAGCAATCACCAGTGATAAAATCCTGTTCCCACTGCCAAATGTTCCCTGGCAAATGTGGGACGCGGTGCTGAGTGCTCCTGTGGGAACACACATGTGGTTTCCACCACGCCATGCCTGAGGAGCAGGGAGCTTCTCCCAGCTGTGCTGTCAGGGACACAAATTCCCCAGCTCCAGGACTCACACTGACCCTTTTCCTAAAGAATCCAGGGATATGTTTTTCTGGAGCAGCTGGTCTTGGATTGGAAGGTCATAGTGGTCGTGGAGGTGGTGGGAAGGGAGCTGCTTTTCCCAAGGTGACATTATAAGTCTGTGGCACGAGTGCAGCTGTGCTCCCATTTTAACTCCACCCTTCTTGTCCCTTTGTTCCCTCATCCCCAAGAATCCATATGCTGTTAACACACTTGGAATGAAGGCAAGTGTGACTGCCCAGCTGTCAGGGCTGTGCTGCCCCTGAGGTGAGCACAGCAGGAACCTGGAGCAGCAGGAATTTTTACTCTCTGCACTCCCCCAGCCAGTTCCTGCCTTCCAAAGTGCAAGGGTCGATTTTTCCATGAAATTTGCCCATTTGTTGTCACACAGCTCACAGGGAAAGGGGTTTTCTCTGTGGCTTCTCCCTCGTTTGCCTGGAATCAGGCAATGCATTAAAACTGGTCTTAGAGAGGATCAGGCAAGAAGAGGACTTGATTGCAGACATCTCATTTCCGTAGGAAATGGGGCTAAAAATAGGAAAGGAATGTAAAGGAGATTTCTTTTTCTTGACACCCCCCGTTCCCCAGCTGGGAATCAGCTTTTGTCCCAAAATCTGTTTATTGCCTTGCTGTTGTTTTCTGGGCCCCAGATGTAGCCATGAGCCTGATTTTTGCCTTTGGAGAAGCCGGAGCAGGGCTGTTTCCAGGGGCTGATGCACAAGGAAGACACACGTGATGGCAAGATGAGTTTCTGGGAGAGGTCTGCTGGTTCTCCACCACAATCCCTGAGTTATCCAGGGGCCTCCCTCCAGCCCTGATCCCGCTGGCAGCAGCTGTGATCCCGATAACCCTGTGACTGGTTGAGTGCTGCTGTCCCCGTGGGCACCAGGACGTTCCCTTTGGACACCTGATAGGGGCTATAAATACCAGGTGGGTTCATGTTCCCTCAAGCAGCGAGTGGGCTGTGCCAAGTCACCCCAGATGGCCAGGCTGAGAGATCCCTGTGCCAGAGAAATGGCTGCAGCCTTCGGAAAAGGGGCTGAGTCCCTGATGTGGGTGTTTGAAGGCTCTACACCCTTGGCCAGGTCCTTTCTCCCAGCTCCTTTTTTTGCAGCACTGGTGTCACCTGGGATCTGCATCCCATGGATCAGAAGCGTTCTGGGCTCTGATGGAGAGAGTCAAGATGCTCTAAAGGTGTTGCCAGGCTTGTCCCTTGTTCCCAGGATGCCCAAGGCACGTCCATGCCAGCTCCAGGTACTGCTCTGAGCTGTTACACATTCCCTGCTCACCTGGGTACCCCCTCACGCTGCTGCTTAACAGCCTGGTGCTGCTGCTGCCCCAAAACACACAAAGTTCAGTTCCAGACCTGGTATGGAGTCCTTGCTCTTGGATATCCATGGGGATTTAGTGGCTGGTTTGTGCTGAGCCAGGATTCACTCCTCACCCTGCTCATGGGACAGGGAGGATGGCCAGGGCTAAGTCAGCTCCTCTTGTCCTTACTGTCTTGTCTGGTGCACAAACAAGGGGACAATTATGATTTCAGGCAGTGGTTTGGGGCAGGCAGCACTCTGCCTGTGCTGCTCTGGCTGGGGAGGTGTTGCACCACTTCCCTCTTTCCTCACTCTTACAGACCCAGGGAATGCCAGGAAGGTTTGGGATGGAAGGGACCTCACAGCCCATCCAGTGCCGCCCCCTGCCATGTGCAGGGACACCTTCCACAGCCCAGGTGGCTCCGAGCCCCGTCCAGCCGTGCCTTTGCCTCTTTGCGGGGAGCACCTTTCCCTGGCCGGGTAGCGCTGACGCGTGCGGGGAAACTGAGGCACAACTCCTGAACCGCCTCCGGGACGGGATGACGACCGCCTCTGCTGGCCAGGGAGGAGGAGGAGGAGGAGGAGAAGGGCATCAGCGGGCCCGCCCGGGGCTGAGCCCAGCCCGGCCCCCGGGGCGGAGCTGCCGGAGCAGCGCCCGGCGGAGCGGGGAGCGGCGGATCCCGGGCCAGCCCCGGCCCGGCTCCGGGATGAGCTTCCCGCGGCCCCTGCGCCGCTCCGTGAGCCTCAGCCCGGCCCGCACCCTGCGCCTCGTCGTGCTGGGACAGAGCGCCGTGGGCAAGACAGGTAGGACGGGGCTCCCCGGAATCCCCTCGGTATCCCCCGCATCCGCCTGGCATCCCCCAGCGCCTCTCTGCATCCCTCTGCTATGCCCTGGCACCCCTCTGGCATCCCCCCGGTATTCTCCCTCCCGGCCAGTGGGACCAACCTTCCCATGTCCCATAGAAAGCCAGGACAAGGGACATTGTCCCGGTGCCCCCCCAGCCATGGGGTTTAAGGGCACTGAGTTTCCTTCCCCTCGAGTTTCCCACATGGACACTTTGCACCGTTTCCCTTGCCCGAGGGGTCCCCGGGCTGCGTGGGGACCCGGGATGTCCATCACTGACCGGGAGAACTTTGCTAAAAGCCTGGATTGGGTTTTCCCGGGTGTGAGGAGCTGGCTGCTCATTCCCAGCGCCCGCAGCAGCTGTGCGGAGCCTCCTCCGCAGCACCGGGCTGTTTTCCCTGTGCCGTGTTCAGCGCTCTCCATCTGTGCCTGCTGAGCTGGGGGTTTGGGATGCTATGCTGGGAGCACCTCAGCTCCCTCCTTCACCCCCTTCCTTCCTGGGGATCATCCTTCCCTGCTTCCTGCTCTTCCATCCCGAGCTGTGAGCGCTCAAAGGGGGCAAAAGTGCACTTGGAGCACTTGGAGTGCAGGACTGGGGTCAGAGGCAGGGAAAGATGTGGATCTACATTGCAGTGATCCATGATCCATGCAAAGCCTGGTATGCTGCCGTGCCCTTGAGGACAGGGAAAGTCCTGCCCTTCTGGAAAAGGGAAGGCACGGTGGCTGTGGCACATGTGCTGGGCTGTTGGAGCCGCTGGAATTGTGTTTCCATGGACAGCAACCGGCATTAAGGAAAAGTCCTCGTTCCCTGATTAAACTGAAGGCAGCAGCTCCCAGCTCTCCCTGAGCAAGGCTGGAGCACGGGATGGGGCTCAGCTCTGGGGTACCCAGAGCCTGGGAGAGTCCCTGGAGGTGTTTGGCCCCGATGGAGCAGATGGGTTTATGGGGCGTACGAAGCCCTTGGCTCGCCCCCACCCCAAACACGTGTGTGTCCCTGCTGCTGGCCATCCCACCCGCACACAGCAGATTCCTGGCAGCTTTGGGCCCCTCCTGCGGGCAGCTGTGGGGGTTTTGTGCCTCCTCCTTAGGGTGGGATTGTGCTGAGGGTCTTTAAAAGTTCCTCCAGTTAGGGTTGGCATGTGCGCCTTGCAGCAGGGTCTGTGACCGGGGACAGTGACACAGGCCATGGAGTGAGGGCACAGGGGGGCAATTGGTCTGTGCCTCATGCAGAGGAGAGCTGGAGCATGCCAGGAACAGGGAGCAGCCCCTGGGAATGGCAGGCACACAGCTCCCTGAGTGTGTCCCTCCCCATCTGTGTCCCCTGGGCGCTGTTCCACACCGTCCTCCCCTGCCAGGGGACATTGTGTCACCTTCCCCGGGGGCTGTGCCCCAGCTGCTGGGTCCTGCTGCCCGCCAGCCCCTGCGCTGGGGATGAGGACACCTGTCCTGCTGTCCCTGCCCTGCTGGCAGGTGACATCCCAGGTGATGGATGGAGTGTGGGAGAGGCAAGGAAGGAGCCAAGGGCAGCAGCATCATTGCTTCAGCTCCTGTGGGGAGGACATGGGAGCTGTGTCCCCAGGGTGGGGGTGGCATCTCTCCTGGGCAGGGTGTGAAGCAGGGCAGGCTGAAGGTGGATTTCATCCCCGAGCTGCCAAGCTCCCATCCTGGCAGAGCCCCACTCATCCCCAGGATGACCACGGGATACAGAGCCAGGTTGGGAGAGTTGAGGGGTGGGAACAACCAAAGGGCAAATCCCATGTGAGCAGCTGCAAAAGGGAAGGATAACCCTTGATTCTCAGCAGGAGTTTGGGTTTTTTTGGAGCAGTTTGGAAGCCTTCAGGATCTGGAGACCCAAGGTCCCAGACCCTCCGAGCAGGGGTGGGTTTGGGTGCAGCCGTGTGGTTTAAGCACCTGGGCTGTGTGAATCAGCAGCGGGGGCTGGAAATCCAGCCCAGCTGGGGCTTGTGCTCTCCTCTGCTGCTGCTGCCCAGCGTAAACTCTGCCATAATCCAGAGCAGAGCTCTGCCTGCAGCACGTGGAGTGAAGATGGATTGGTGCTGGGGCCGTTCCGCAGCAGCACAAACAGGGCAGCACGTGGGCACACGCCTGGTGCTATCCCACGGTGCCAGCCTGACTCCGTGGCAGGTAAATCACCCCGAGAGCCCCCACCCCACATTTAAGGCACAAGTAACCCTTTCAGCTCCAAGGAAGGCCCTTCCCGAGGTGACTGATGATCAGGATGGGGAGAAAAAGCTCCTTATAAGGCTGGGTGGCCACGGCCGCTCCGCCTGCGGCCGCTTCCCCCACTGGCAGCTCCCCTCGTGTTCCTGTCCTCCAGCCAATTTTTAATCAATCTAATTGGCTCCTCTTCTCATCCCACACCATGTGCTCCAGCTTTGGGTGGCTGCCTGACATATGACACACAATCAGGTGCTTTCTAGAGACCGAGCCTGCCTCGTCCCGCTCCCCCCGATAACTCCGATGCCTCTTTGAAGGTGCCTGTAGGTGCCTCCTGCAGGATGCCTGGTTATCTCCTCAGAGCAGTTTGGCTAAATTACCTGCTTTTTTCTTCAAATCCCTTCCCTGCTGTGCAGGTTTCAAACCCAGAGACAGACTGGGGGGGTGAGAGGATGGTGATGCCCCCAAAGAGGAGCCAAGCAGGTGTGAGAGGCAGGAGAAGTTCCTGCGTCCCTCTTTCCCTTTCTGTGGTTATTTAAGCCACATTCCTGGGGTAAGCACACAGATCCTGATGGGCTTGGTGTGGGTCTGTGAGGGCAGGACACCAGCAACATCTGCTAGTGGGCAGGTGGGACAAACTGACCCGGGGTTGCAGAGCTCCAAGTCTTGCTCCAGTATTGCTCCAGCTTGATGTTGACTTTTCATTTCCCCTTTTGTTTCTGGAGGGGTTTTCACCACATCCTGACTCTGGTGAGGTTTATCCTCCTGTCACACTCCTGCTCGGTTTTCCCTTCCTCCTCTCCCTCCTGGCTCTGTGCTCCTGCCTCGCTCTTTTGGGGATTTTCCCCCCACCCTGTTTTTTCCCCTGTTCCACTAATTTCACTTTCCACTCCTGTTGCCTTTCCAAGCCAGCTCTCAGCCTCTCCAGCACCTTTCACTCCCGTCTCCATTATCATCATTAACACCTCGAAGGGCTCAAGCACCACTTCTCTCTCCACTCCTGCACTCTCTTCACTCTCCCAACCATGCCTTTGTCCAGAAATTCCCTACCCAGGCATCAGCACTGCGTTTCCAAAGCAGCTTCCTTGGAAAGGAAAAAATGTTAGGGCCAAAGGCGCCAGGGGGAGTTTTGCCAGCAATTTGGGCTTTGCCTTGATGGGCTCTGGTGCAGGGAGATGTGTAATCAGATGAGGGGGTTTAATTGCTTGAGCTGTGGCTGCTCCTGCTGCTCCTTTGCCCTTGCAAGGAGGAAAGATGAGTTCAGAGGACTGACAACTCCAACAGGGTTTGTTGTGTTTTTTTGCAGCGCTGACCGTACGATTCATCACCAGGAGATTCATTGGAGACTATGACCCAACCCTAGGTAGGAAAACTCCTTTTCCTTGGGGCTGTCACCATGGCAGAGCCAACTCTGACCCCAAATTCACCATATTCCCTCTCCTTCCTCCTCAACCAGACGGGCAGCCCATAGACATCCTGACACCTCCCTGGGTCCTGCATGCCTTTTTCCCTTTCTGGTCTTATTTAGGCAGAATCTATTGGGATGAGCCTTTGGATTGCACAGGGAAGTGCAGCAGGCTCAGTCATGGCGTCGTGGAATCATGTGGCATCATAGGATCACAGAATCATTTAGGTTTGCAAAGACCTCTGAGAGTCCAACCATCAAACCAGCATTTCCTGCTCAGTTCCTTGAATTCCTTCCCAATCTGCTGAGAGGTGGCTTTTAAATGACAGGAGGCATCTAAGCCCCTGGAGCCTGTGCTCTCCTGAATTCTAGGATTTAGGGGGTTTTTTTCTTGCATTTGGGTTGTTTTTTCAGCACTGAAGCCACGTCCCTGCTGGAATGTCCCAGAAATATCCCCTCCTCCCTCTCTCCTGTGGAGCCCCTCTCCCTCCCCTGTTGCTCCCACACTTTGGTCTCTGCTGCCCCCTCGGCCACCCACCCAGGTGACCAAAGCCACCTGGGGGCTCTCTCACACACCTTCCCTGTGTGTCCTGCCCAGAAATGATCTACAGGCACGTGGCTGTCATCGATGGGGAGATGGTGCACTTCGAGATCCTCGACACAGCCGGACAGGTGAGCTCAGCTGGGAGAGCAACACGGAGCAGAGCAGCCTGCCAGGGAAGGCAGCCCCTGCTCTCCCACTGGCCTAATTCCTGCTGTCTGGAATGTCATGCTGGTCACCTCAGGAAAAGGGTGTTTTGGTGAATTTATGTCTAACCTCAGTTATATTACAGTGTAATATATTATTAATATATTACAGAGTAATATATTCCTCCATTCCCATTCCCTTCAGGTAAATATTCCCCCATTCCCATGCAGGGCATAGCTGTGCTTGCTGTGCCAGTGGAGCATCCTGGCACCTCAAGGGAGCACTGATTCCCCCAATCTCCATGCCAGGACAGGGCTGATGGCTGTCCCCACCTGCCACACTGCCTAAGCCACCCCATCCCTGCCCTGGGCTGCCGGTGCTGCTGTCCCTTTCCCCTCCCACAGCTCCAGAGGTGTTTCCTGGTGCTGCTTTTATCTATCCAAGGGGTTTCCCTTCAAGGGAATGATATTCCATTTCTCTTCTTACACCCACATTCTCCTGTGGGAGGGAGGGGGAATGAGCCCCACTAAAGACCTGGGCTGGGAAAGCAAATCTGGGGCTGCTCCTTCTCAGTCTCCATGGGGACGGCGCCCCGGGGTTGCATCCATCAGCGCCGGCGTTCCAGCGGTGCTGAGGGAGCCCGTGTGTGCCCCGGCAGGAGGAGGACTCGCTGCAGATCGAGGAGAAGATCAAGTGGGGCGATGGCTTTGCCGTGGTGTACTCGGTGACCGACCGCTGCAGCTTCGACGAGGTGATGCGCCTCTGCTTCCTCATCAACCACCTGCACGCCAGCCCCAAGCGCGGCGGCGGCGGCGCCGAGCAGCCCCCCGTGGTCATCGTGGGCAACAAGAAGGACCTGCAGTTCGACAGGATGGTGTCCACCGAGGACGGGGAGAACCTCTCCAAAGCCCTCAAGATTCCCTTCTACGAGATCTCCACGCGGGACAGCTACGAGGAGCCGGTGGCGGTGTTCAGCAGCCTCTACCAGGAGCTGCTCAGGCAGGGCCACTTCTCCCCGGGCTCCTTCAAGAGGAGGACAGTGTCCAAGCTCATGGAGAAGATCCCCAAAATGCAGGCCAGCTCCAGCCTGAACTCGGCGGGCAGGAGCCTCAGCTTTAACTCCTTCAGGGACTACATTCCCGAGTGAGCGCCGGCTCGGCTCAGCCCGGGATGGGGGCGGCTGCTGGGGCTGTGCCGGCTCTGCAGGGCAAGGGCAGGACTGCAGAGGGTGGCACCGGGCTACAAAAGCCTCTGGGTTCTTCTAACAGGGGGCTTTGTGCCAGCAGGGAAGGTGTTCCTCATCCATCTGATCCCTTTGTTCCCTCCTCCCCCTCTGGCATGGCCGGGGTGACTCGGTGGTGTTGGGACAGCCCTTGGAGGGAGGCTCAGCCGTGTTTTGGTGGGGCTCAGAACCAGCACAGGCACGTCTGGGGGGGCTTTCCCCCTTCCCTGAGCTGACTGGGGGTATCTGCACCCCAAATCCAGCACCCACCATGCTGGGTGACCCCGAGGGCCGTGCTGGCTCCCAGCCTGGCAGCAGCCATTCCCTGGGGATGGAGCCTGCTTCCCTGCTTCAGGCTGGTGAGTAAAACCCCTGGATCCTCCAGCCCTTCCAGCCCATCCAGGCTGTGCTCAGCAGCATGGACACAACGGAGCCAATTCCAGAAGCTGCTTGCAGGTCTCCCTCTGTCTGCTCCTCAGCTGCCCTGTTCCCAGAGTGAAAACCACCACCCTGTTTTGCACAGGGATGGGGCAGGAAAGGTGTGGGAAGGAGCCAGGCTCGTGGCTCGTGTTCCTCCCCTCCCTCTGGGTGTTGGGGCTGTGTGGCTGCTCGGGGTGGGTGTGCTGGGCCCTGTGGTGTGACTCCCCTGTCCCCTCTGTTGTGACCCACCCCATTGTCTGCTGCTGTGTCCTGTGACAATAAAAGCCGAGTTCCCAACCGCCTGTGGCACTCCCAGGATAGGTTATTTCAGGGAGCTTAAGGAAAGGAGTGCATGGTGTGGCATCACCCTTAAATTAGGGCTGGGCATCCCTGTTATCCTCCCCCTGAGCCCCAGCACCATGTGCCCTCCTGGTTCCCTCCACCCCTAAAAGGATTCCCTGCAGGATCACAGCCTGGCAAGCCACTTACCCCAGCTCCCCAGACTGCTCCAGAGCCCACCCAGGCACCCTTTACCCTCCTACAGCTCCCAGAGGTGCTTCCTGCTGCTGCTTGTGTCTATCCAAGGGGTTTCAAGGATTCATTCTATTCCAGTTCTCTTCATACACCCACATTCTCCTGTTGGTGGGGGAAATTAGCCCAATTAAAGAGCTGGGCTGGGAAAGCAATTTGGGGCTGCTCCTTCTCAGCACCTTGACTAAAATCCCGGTTTTATTGAATTAAATTGAATTTAGTGAATGAAAATTCGCTCAGGGCTCTGTGTATGGGTAGAGCCCAAATGGGGCTAAAATGCCTCAGGGGGCTGGACAAGGAGGGGGTGTTTGCTTATTTTTAGGGGGTTTATGGCATTCCCAAAGGAGTTGAACACTGAGAGCTGCATTAGGGGTTTGTTTTCCAGTAGCTGGGGTGGGAGTTGCTGCCCTGGCTGGAGAAGAGCCCCTTTGGGAAGTGCTGGGATGGGCAGAGAAGAGCTCAGGAGGGATTAAACTCCACTGGGACACTGAACACACACTTGAGCCTGACAAATGAAGGATTTGGGTGCTCTCATTCCACGTTGCTCAGTTCCCAAATATCCCCAAGGCTGCTCCAAGGGGGATGGATTTAGCTGCTGGCTGGAGCCGGGCACGGCGGAATCCCGCAATATTCAGCAGGAATTACTGCAAGTGATGGATGAGACAGGAGCAGCTGATGAGCAGGAAGCCAGGCCAGCCCTGGAACAGCATCCCCAGAGCTCCTGGCAGTGGAGGGGATCGCTGTCCTGGAGTAACCCCAGCCCTTTTATACATCCCAAGGAATCCAGAAGGCTCCGTGTGGTCGCTGCCACGGCCCCTCACCAGGGCTCCTGGCTCTGCCTGCTATAATTAGCACCAAACCTCGTTAGGAGAGGCAGGGGCAGCTCTTCAGGACTGGTAATTGCTAATTACTGCAAGCCTCTAATGGCTCTCCAGGGGCAGTTTCCTCTCCCTTATAAAGGAAGGTCTTGAGGATGCAGCATTCATTGGGGTGGGGAGAGGTTTTTGTCGGGGGGATTCTGGGGGGCAAGAATCCTAAATCCCTCTGGTGAGAGGTCTGCAGGGGCTGGGCAGGGGAGAAGGAGGAGGAGGAAGAACAAAAGCAAGAAGAAAAAGAAGAGGATGAGGAAGAAGAGGAAGGTCTAAGCCTTACTTGGAGCAGAGCCTGGCGTTTCAGAGCCCTGGGCAGGTGAGTCCAAGCCAGATCCCTGGAAAGGAGGTGCTCAGAGCCTCCTTGGAGGCACCCCTGGTTCTGTGGGGATGTGGGACCTGCAGCCTCCTCCCTGCCCATCAGGGCAGTGTCCCTAAAACAACACTTTGGGGGGATTTGGGAATGGGAGCTGGGAGTGAGGGCTGGGCTTTGGTTGGCCTTGGAGCCCCTGGTGTCCCATGCTGATCCCCTGGGTGGGTGTTCCTGTGTGTGGCTGGAAGTGCCACCTCTCTGGGGACAGGTGAGTGTCCTGAGGGCTGCCCTGCACCTTTCCAGCCTGCTCTGGCTCAGCTCCACGGAGAGGAGCTGAAGAATTTTGGTCTCATCATTATCCAAACAGCATCTCCAGGGCCAGGATTGAATCTGGCAGCAGGCAGGCTGCAAATCTGCTCGCCAGATTTCTGGGAAGCTGGGGAGAGGCAGATGGAGCAGGAAGGTCCTTTCCAAGAGCTCCCTCACTGTGCTCACCCCCAGCAGCTCCCTGGCACGCCAAGCCTCCCCATTGTCCCCCTTTGTCCCCTCTGCCAAGGGGTTTCCTGGAAAACCAAAATCCTGGGCTGAGGTTGTGGGGTGCAGCTGCTCTCTCCTCACAGCCACAGCTTTTGTCATCAGCTGTGCCTTGTTTTAATTTAAAGAATAGAGGTTTGGGGCTTTCTGCAGGCTCTCCTGGAGGAGCAGCACACGGATCTGGCCTCACCACAGCCCTGCTCCTGGGACAGTGGGGACAGTGGAATTGCCAACAGCCCTTTCCAAGCAGGTGCTGCCTCCAGAGATCCCAAATCACCCACTCTGAGGGATTTCAGCGCGGAGCAGGAGCACTGAGGCTGGCTGGGTGCTTCAGTTCCCTGGATTTAAGGTACCTGGGCTGGGTTTGGAGGTGAGTGCCCATGAAGGGGGTTTTCCTCAGCACAGGGGGCTCCTCTCTGCCCAGATTAGAAATTTTACAGAATATTGTGCATTAGGAACTTGGGTTTGGTATCCCCAAAATATCAGGCTTTGCCTGAAGGGACAAGGGGGCCAAGGAGCACCCAGGGGCTGTTTCCATCCCAAAACTGGCAGCTGGAGCTGGCGACTTTCCAGCTGGAAAATTATCCATCCATGGATTATCTCAGGTGCTCCAGGCTGTTCCCCAGCCCAAAATCTGCTGCTTGACATGAGACCCTCCTGAAAACCCAAATGGGCTGTGGATGGACTCAAGGAGCTCCCAAATCCAGGCATTCCTGGTTCAGGGCACACAGCTGGGATGGGAAGGGACAGTGGTTCCAAGGGTTGATGCTGTTTATAAGGCCACGTTATCAGTGCAAGTCCTGCTGCTCCTTTTTTCCTTTATAAACAGCTGTGGAGTTCATGGAAATCTGAAATTGCTTTCCAGGAGGAAATCTGGGCTGAGATTTTGGGAATTTAGGAACCAAATCACTCTTTTTGCTTTTTTTTTTTTTTTTTTTTTTTTTCTTTTAAAAGAGAGCTCAGCTCCAATAAGGAGCCCAAAGCTCTCTAAGGCACAGAGAATTCCAGCACAGCCAAAGGCTTTTGCTGGCCCTGAAAGGCAAGGCTGGGAACTGCAAGGGGAAGGAAAATCCAAAGAGAACACCCACCATGGCACATTGGCTGGTTTATTCCCAGGATGGATTCTGAAGGTATCTTTTCCTTTTGGATAAGCTCTGGGAGGTTAGGAAGGTGGGAAATCCATGTCCATCCATGCTGCCAGCTTCAGGGAATCCACTCTGCTTCATCACTGTGTCTCCCAGCTTAGAGGTATCGTGGATAAATTGATAAAACTGAAAGTTTGGTGCAAGCTTTTGCGGGACTGTGGGATCCATCCCACAGGGAGAGTTTTGGGGTGAGGCTGCTCCCCACTGGAAAAAATGGAGGAGAGATGGCAGAATGGAGGAGGCACTTTGCTGCTCCCACCAGTTCTCATTTGCTCTTGGCCAACCCACACACCTTTCCTGTATTTTTTTGAAATAATAATATTTAAGAAATCCCAAACCAGAAACCACAGGAGGGTCTGGCTGGGAAGCTGTGGCTGTAATTGCTGGTGCTTAAAGGCTGTAGGAAAATATTGATGGAAAGGGCTGTGCCTTCCCATTGCAACCCCACAAAAGAGGAAAATCCCTGTGGCTCTCTGTGCTCTCCCTTTTTCCAGCCAGCCCAAAAGGTGATGACAGAACTCTGGAAAGGAATGTGATCCACAGGGTAGGCAGTGATGGAAGCCTCTCTTAGGGGACAGGGATCCTAAATCCCAGTGGGAATAACCCTTAGTCCCTGTTTTCTGGGTGTTTCACCAAAAAGTTCAGGTTCTCAGACTCTGGTTATGGATGCTGGTGAGTTAAATGTGTTCTCAGCCTCCCACTCCATCCCTTCCCTGGGCATTGTCCACCCATTGTCCATACCCCACACAGTCCAGCAAACCTGGAGCCTTGGCAAACCCCTCAGTCCTGGAATGGTTTGGGTTGGAAGGGCCTTAAAGCCCATCCAGTTCCAAGTCCCTGCCATGGGAAGGGACACCTGCCACCACATCAAGGTCCCTCAGCAGCCCTGCAGCCTGGAAAGCCCCATTGGGTATAAAAAAGCGACCTCAAGGTCTTTTCAACCCTGAAAAGTCATGAAGAGGGAAAAGATGCTCCATTCTGCATAGGAGGAGATTTAAAAATGTTTAAACTAAAACTCTTCTGAAGCAGAGGGGCAGGACACCCTTGTGGAATCCAGGGAGCCACCCCGAAATATTTTTTTTTCCCTGTGGCCAGTGAAGGCTAAGTGGTTTTTGTTGGCAATGGGAGGAAGATGAAGGGAGGTTTCACTCTGCTCGTGGGAGCCAGTTCATGCTGAGATTTGTGATGGGCAGGAAAACTCAGAGATCCATTCCTCCTCCCAAAAAACCCAGGAGTTCTGGGAGGCTGGGAGCAGATTTGGCGCAAACCCCCAGGCCATGTGCAGTGTTGGGGGGGCCCAAACTTGGCCAAATATTGGGTTGTGAAAAGCTCCAGCAGGATTTTTCACTGGGATTTGAGCTGCTTTTTAAGAAAAAAGGCATTTCAGACCACCCTCATTTCCTGCTGTCCCTCCCAGGCACGGCCCCCTGTCCCCGCTGATCCCACTGCACCCGCGCCATCCCGGGTTTCCCTAATCCCACCTTGGGGGCCCCTCTGCCATTCCATGGGTGTGATTTAATCTTGTGCCATGTGACAGAGCTTTGCCTTCAGCTGCTGCAGCCAAACAACCTCATCAGCCGCCCCCCTCCCAGCCCATGTTGTGGTGGGAAACAGGGAATTGCCAGTCCTTGGGCAGCTTTTGGGTGCTGCTGCCGAGTCCCTTTCCCTTGGACAGAGCATTGAACCTTTGGGAGCATTGCACATTGTACAGGGATTCCAGACCATCCCAAAGATCCCTTTTCTCCCCTCCTCTGCCCTGTTTCTGCAGGTTTTGCAGCCAAACTGAGCTCTCCCTGGGACACATGGATCTGTATAGCTTCCCAAGTAATTCCATCGCCTCCGGTGATGCTGTGGATGAGCAGCTCTGAGTCACCACAGGGTTTATTCACTTCCGCTTGCTCCCCCTTTCCAGGTCACAGGGAGTGTTGGGCCCCTCAAGTGCCTCTAACACCCCTGGTGGAAGGAACACTCCTCATTCCTTATTTTTGTTTCAATTTTTCCCTTTATTTTATGTAGCTTTGGCGTCCCATGAGTCCATCACCTACAGCTTTGCCATAACCTCTCCTGACTCCGTTCCCAGGGGATCCCCAGCCTGTTTGAGATGAACATCATGGTCTCCTGGCTCATATCTGAGCCTTTTTCATCCTTTCTCCTTATCCTGGATACACCCCCTCACCTGCTCTGGAGTCCCTTCTTGTCCTGATGCAATCCACCACTTTTCCCTCCATCTAGCACTGGATATTGCCTCACCTGCAAAGAAAAATTAATCCTGGAGAGGAAAGGCCCCATCCAGGGGATTATTTGGGCCACAGATGAGAATTTTCCTGGTGGATTTGGCTGTCCTGAGACTCTCCTGAAGTCTGGGGTGAGCAGGGCTTTGGCCTTGGGATTGCTGGGGTTTTGTCTGGATGCAGGATGGGGAAACACTTTTAAATGCCAAGTTTTTTATATCTTGGCAGCCAACAGGTTGTAATATCACTTGGAAAATCCAGGTATTCCCTGATCACCTGTAGATATGGTGAGATGACTGTGAATGGGGATTGGAGCATGGAAAAGTCAATGGAAATCTAAGATTTCCAGAGTTTTTGTACCAGTGGGGATTTCAAGTGTCCTGGGAAGTGGCTTCCCTGTGGTTTTGGGGGCAGGGAGCACCCTCAGCTGCAGCCCTGGAGTTAATCTAAGGGAGGGTCCAGTGGCTCATGTGAAGTAGGAACAGGGATAAAATCCCCCAAAATTGGGTAATAACAGCAAGAAAAGGCAAAGCAGGAGAGTGAGGAGGCTCAGCACTCCCAGGGCTTCATGTGTGGATTCACAGGTGTGGAGTAAAGACTCAACCAGAGCCACTTCAGCAAACTGGCAAAAAAAAAAAAAAACAAAAAAAAACAAACAAAAAAAAACCAAACAAAAAACCAAAAAACAACCAAAAAAACCCCTTTAAAATTATTCCCCTATAGATAAAAGCCTCGAAAAGGGAATACTTTAATGTGCATCCCTGCAGGGGATGCAGCCACCTGCGGCTACGTGCGGGCTGCAGGGGAGCGGGCGGGAGGCACAGAGGGAGGGAGGGAAGGAGGGAGCTTGGCTTAAGTAACGCTCCTGGGTTAGTCTGGATCAAGTTCCTCCAGCTCCACGGGTCTGAGACACGGCCAGGAGGGAAAACTGCCCTGGGAAAGAGGAGGAAAACCTGCCTGTGGTGGGAAAACCGCTGGGGAAAACATTGAGGACGCTTCGGGGGCTGGGCAGCATCTCCGAACCTGCCTTTAGGTAAGGGGGTGACAGGAGGTGTAGGGGTGGCTGTGCTGTGCCAGGGGAGGTGGCACCATGCCCAGCCTGCCATTGGGCAGTGGGATGAGGGCTGGGATGCAGGAACAAGCCAGTGCCACGCCATGAAGCTGTCCCCACAGTGACCCCTCACCTGGAGGGACAGCAGTGCCCGTTCCCTTGGGCTCAGTCAGTGCCCACACCGTGCCCACGGGCGGTTTTGCTCTGTGCATCATCCAAACGCTTTTCCAGGGAAGGGAGAGAGGAGGTGGAAGGAGGATGTTGCATCCCCTCCTTTCTCGACCCACCCTGGGATGTTTTCCTGCACCCCTGGCTGTGTGCTGCTGCTTCCAAACCGAGCAGGGAAGCGATGCCAAACCCCACGGAGCAGCCGAGGCTGGAGCGCGGCCCCGATTCCCATTGTCCATGGCCCCATCTCCTCCCGGGCTCTGGGCCACGTGTGACACCTCCTCCTCCTCCTCCTCGGTGTCCCTGGGTGCTGCTGGCTGTGCCAAGGGGCTGAGCCCCTGCCTTTGGGGGCTGAGCCACCGTCACCGAGCCCAGCAGTGGGATTTGCTCTGGAGGAGCCTGTGGAAGGGACTCCCCTTACCTCGGGATCACTGCAGACAGAACAGAGTGGCAGCTTTCCCTCTTTTAAACTATTTTTTAAAATTTCATTATATATACATTACATTCATTAATTTTTTTGTTCATGCATTTGGAGCTACCCCAGAGGATCTTTTGGAGCTATCCCAGAGGGTCTTTTGGAGCTGTCCCAGAGGATCTTTTGGAGCTGTCCCAGAGGATCTTTTGGAGCTATCCCAGAGGATCTTTTGGAGCTGTCCCAGAGGGTCTTTTGGAGCTATCCCAGAAGATCTTTTGGAGCTGTCCCAGAGGATCTTTTGGAGCTGTCCCAGAGGGTCTTTTGGAGCTATCCCAGAAGATCTTTTGGAGCTATCCCAGAGGGTTTTCTTTCCTGTGCCGCCGCAGGAGAGGAGAGCAGCGGAGCTGCCGCATCCCTGCGCTCTCACCATGCCCGTCTCCCGCCACACCGGCCAAATCCCGGAGTCCACCTGGACCTTGACCTTCAGGGAGATGACGGAGCCCTGGAAAGGCGCCGTGGGCTGCCTCGGCGTGGCCGTGTTCTTCGCCATGACCATCGGCATCATCTCGTGGCAGGCCGTGGAGCAGCCGCCGGAGGAGTGGGTGCTGCGGGGCCGGGACGCGGGGATGCTGTGGGAGCGCGGCCGCGGGGCGCTGCTGCTGCGGGCGCTGCCGGCCGGCCGGCCCGTGCTGGCCATCGCCGTGGGCAGCGTGCCGGCCACCGAGCCCCCGCCGCCCCGGGACCGCTGCTGGCACGACGGCCGCCAGTTCTGCTACTCCTGGGAGGAGGACGCCGAGCTCCGGCTGGCCCTGGAGCCGCCGGCAGCCCCCGGAACAGAGTGCTACAGCGTCCGCTGGACCCCGCTGCGCCCCGACGTGACCCTGAAGGTAACGAGAACCCCTCCATCCAGCTCCAAACCCTTTGGGATCCAATAAGGACCGCTCTGGCCTCACCATCATCCCCAGCTCAGTTGTGTGATCACACTGTGGTTCCCCGTCTTCCACATCCAGAAGGTGCCGGGTGGGGAAAACCATCTGTGAAGCTGAGCCCCAAAACCTACGGCGGTGCCACGCTGGTGACCCCGGGTGGGAGAGCTGTGTTTATATGGAGACAGAGTAAATACCCGGTGGAGATGACAATGCTGGCGAGAGCCTCGGGAAGGTCTCTTCCAGCACAGACACAATGGGCAGCTCCCGCGGGATGGGAATAATCCGTGTGCGCTGCTGCAAACATTTTTGGTACCATTCCCTGCTTTCTCCCTCAGTTAAATAAAAGCAGACTCTGGGAAGGAGCCTCAGGAGGGGAAGGAGACACGCTGTCAGAGCAGGGTGTCCAGCTGTGGGGAGCCCTCAGAACAGGGAGGGAAGCGGGATGGGATTCTCTGGGAGGGAGAATTGTTCCCCTTCGGCCATAAATCACCTGTTGGCACTGTTCTGGGCGAGTGGAAGGTGTTGCTGAGCACAAACTCTCAGTCTCCTCCACTGACATTGCTGTGAGGCATTTGAGAGGATGAGTGAGACAGAACAGGCTTCCCCCCACTTGTTAAAAAAACCCCCAAACCATTGGAAAATATGATCCAGCGAAATCTGAGTTCAGAACAGACTGTTTTCCCTCTTTCCCAGCTGGTGTAACGAGTTCAGCTGACACCTGGTATAGCTATTCTGAGCCTCCAGGGTTTCCACTTTAATAATTTACATCTCCTCTCCCCACCCCTTGGAGAGAATTAACCTCTCTGCGCCCCCGAGCTCAGGACTCCAGGAGGCTCCGAAGCCTTGGGATTGGGAATAAAGGTGGGGTGGGCTGTGTGGGGGATCTCTGGACCCCCTCTGCCACCCCAGGCCCCCTTCAAGGCCCCAGATCTCTGGGCTTTCGGGGAAGCCCATCCTGCCTGGGAAGTCACGAGGATGCTAAGTCCTGCTGATCCCTCGATTTGGCAGAAAGGGGAAAGTCTGAGGAGCTTTGAAGTGAAAACTGATGGTTTCTGGCAGGAGGCGGGTCAAGGATGGGGATGTCCCCCATCCCAGGGCCCTGTCAGGCCTATGAGAAGTGCCCAAATCTCCAAACTGAGTCTCTTGAGGGAAATTCTTATCATCAGCCCTCAGGAAAGAGGGAAGCTGTGCCTTGGGAGGGAGGAGGTGTCACCTTCAGGGCACTGGTGCTATCAAGGTGAGGGCTGAAGATGGGGCTAAAAGCTTTCTGTGAGAGCTCAGCTGGGGACAGCTGCACTTGCTGATTCACTCCAGAAACTCTGAGAAGGCAGCTGGAGAGCTTAATGTGGTTTTTAAGTAAAGCAGAGAAAAAAAAATAAAATAAATAAAAACAGAAAAAAACCCCACTGAATGAAAAATACCAAACAAATAAAAAACCTGACCAAACGCAAAAAACATGACCAAACCAAAAAATCTTGACCAAACCAAAAAAACCCCAAACAAACTAGCAAACCAAAATACACAGATTTTTCAACTGGGCTTCTGAAAGTGCCCTCAGTGCATTTTAAAGCTGCTTCCTTGAATTTCCCTCTCTGTTGTCCTTTCCCACTCACCCCTGCAGAGTCTCTTTGCTTACACCTTTGCAGCATCTTTTTACCTGTGATTCAGAGGTGTTTGATAACTGTGGTGGAGTGCAGAAGTGTGATTGTCATGGCAGTTTGGTTTTATTTGTGCTCCTCCAGCAAAAACTGGCAGGCTTTGGGAAGCACGTCTTGCTTTTCCTTTGTTTTTTTAAATGAAACCATAATTTTATGCTGTAAAAGGGACACCTGCCACTAGCACAGTTTGCTCCATGTCTGGCTTTCCTGCCCCCTTTGAGTATTCCTCGCTCTTTGATGATGCTTTCCTGGCTGCAGGATTGTTTTTCCATGGCCAATGTCTCCTGGTATGGAGGGCCGAGCATCCGTGCCCAGCGCTGGCCCCTCAACGGTGCCGAGAGCCCCGTGCAGCCCTTGGTGAGCGGCGACCTCAGCGCAAACCCCGACGGCTTCGGGCCCCTCCTGGAGAGGTTCTTCCTGGGATCCACAGGTAACCACCTCCTTCCCTGGCCAGGGCCCAGCAGCTTCATCCCTATGCTTCTCTGCCCCTCTCCTCACCGCTAAAGCAGCTGGTTTAAGGGTAGCGTAGATGTCTGCGGGAATAAAATATCCTGCAGATGTAGCAGCAACAGGGCACATGGGATGGATCCCACATTGCCTCATCCCTGTGGGAAAGCTGATACTGAAGCTGAGTGCCTGAGGATGGGGTGGCCCAAGTCATTCCTGGGACATTCCGTGCTCTTGGTGTGCCTGGTTTCTTTTTAAGCCCAGATCTGTGCCTGTTGCTGCATCCCCAGCTCCACTTGAGTGGCTCCATGGCTCCCTGATGTCACTGTGGGATGCTGGATTCAGGCAGGAGTTCAGCTGCTGGTGTCATTTATTTGGGTATATTTGGATTATTCTGCAGAACACCAAACTTCAGGTATTACCCCAAGTTAATCCAATTGACCTGCAGCTGCCCTGCACTGAATGCTGAGCAAAAAGGCCAAGAAAGGGAGAAATCCAGCCCTTGAAAGGCATTTGGGACTCTACAAGGGAATAGCAGGAGCAGGGTGGGGATGGTTGGCATGGCTGGATCTGCGGTGGGATCAGCCCAGGAGGCCTTGGCAGCAGTCAGGCTCTGCCCGGCTCATCCCTGTGGCTCCCAGGACCAGGAGCAGCCAGGTGCTTCCCAAGACACCATTTTCCCACTTTTCCCCCAAAGGAGTGATGGTGACCGTGGCTCCCGACGTGTCCCTGCTCCTGTCTCTGGAGAGCCACCAGCAGTTCTGCCTGGAGACGCCGGCGGGGCGAGCGGAGCCCCTGCATTACCAGCTCTGTGTCAGCGCCGATGTGGCGGCTGCCCGCCAGCACACGGCCAGCGCTCCAGCTCGGACACCGCCGGACACCGCGCTCCTGGGGTCAGCACTCCTTGCCCCGATGGTGGGAACCCTTCCAAGCGTCCTGCTTTCTCTCCCAAGCACCTCACCAGGGATTTCCCATCCTGCAGGTCTCCCATCTGGCGCTACCACGGCCCAGAGGGTTCTGCCGCCAAAATCAAGCGAGGCCTGAGGTCGCTGGTGAGGAGGCTGAAGCGGCATCGCCTTCAGGAGGGCGTCGTGGCCCTGGGGGAGCGCGGCACCGCCGTCCTCGCCGCCGCGGTACGGCCACCCTGCCATCCTCTGGGCAAGTGGGCAGCGTGGGGCTCCTCTCCCACAAACCCCTTATTCCTGCCCTTCCCGCCCACAGGACCTGGTGCCCTCGGGGCGCAGGAAGAGGCAGGCCCCGGCGCTGGTGGAACCTCTGGAGCTCTCCATCACTCTGTCCCCGTACGCCGGTGTCACCTCCCCGCTCTTCCAGCGCTCCCTGCATGGCGGTGAGGCCGCGGGATACTGGCTCAGCCGCCAGCCCCGACCCGGGGCCAGCTTGGTACGGAACCCCCTCAGCCACCAAACCAAAATTTAAGCTGAATAAACCCCCTCAGGCTTATTATTTTACCAAGGGGCACAGCCTATCCCACTGTGCTGGGACAGCAGTGCTGGGGGAGGCAGCGTCCCTCCTCTTCCTACGGAAGCAACTTAAAAATTTCTACTTCCAGTGTTGAGAAGATTCCCCAGATCCACTTTGTGTGGTCATTTTAATGATCCCTTTGCCACCAGCTCAGGGATTTTTGGGGAGGTTGACTGAGAGTTTACACCTTGATGCACTGCACCATGACAGTGCAGGGTAGGATGGGGGCAGCATGGCATCCCCCATGGAATCAGCAGGACATTCTATGGATCTGACAGGGATTTCCATCCTCCCCCTCCACAGATCCCACTGCTGACCACCTGGAAGGGGCAGCTCTGCGCCCGCCTGAACGTCACCAGCGAGGCAGCGCTGGGCTGGTACCTGGCTCGCGCCCGGCGCCTGCGGCAGGCACTGGGGGCCACCTACGTGGCCTTTGAGGGAGTGGAGGGCAATTCCTTCCTGGAGCAGGATGTCCCTGCTCCTGCTGAGCTGGAGGGTGACGGATACACCGAGGTGCTGGCGGCGGCGCTGGCCACGCTGGGCAATGGCACCATCGTCAGCGCTGGCAGCAGGTGGGCACCAGGGAGAGGCCTCGCTGGAGCTGATGGGCACAGGAGCTTGCTGGGGGATGGTGGAACTGGTGCTTGGAATTCCCTCTTGGTATTCCCAGATGTTTCTTGGCACCCAGGGAAGTGAAGGGGTGAGGAAGTGGGCTAGGGCAGTGTGTTGGAGTCAATGATCCTTTGGATGTGAGGATGGTACGGCCCCAGCACAGGGTGCCCAGGGAAGCTGTGGCTGCCCCATCCCTGGAAGTGTCCATGGCCAGGTTGGATGGGGCTTGGTGCAACCTGGGATAGTGGAAGGAATCCCTGCCCATGGCAGGGGGTGGCACTGGATGGGCTTTTATGTCTCTACCCACCCAAACCATTCTGGGACTATAATCTGGCCCCAGTGACTCCAAAGCCGACTGGGACCATGGAATTTCACCTTGAAGGGTTTGTGCTGTTTCTCCAGATCCAGTCACCTCCCACTGTTTGTCCAGATGAGGCCCCTGCGCTCTGACTGGAGCCATGCTGGGCTGAAGGGGCTCATCCCCTCTGTGCTGCACTACAGCCTGCTGGGCTACAACTTCTTCATCCCTGATGCAGTAGGTAAGGATTGGGTTTCCATTTTTTTCCCCAATTTCTGGCTCCTCTGCAGTGAATTTTGCAGCCTTTTACCAGGCGTGGGAGATACATTTGCACCTTAGGCGTGCTATGGGAAGGCTTGGAGCATTTTGCTCCCCAATTTTCTGTTGTGCTGGTTTGATTGGGGTGAATGTTACCAGGGAAAACAGTGAGGAACTAAACCAAAAGAATATGCTGTAAATATTGCCAGGCAGTTCCAGCAGCAGTTAGGTCTCTGGGGATGCTCTTCCCAGAGTTCCACCACAGCCCTCCCCTGGGGGGCTTGGTTTGGGCTAAATCCCACCTGGCACAGGCAGGATCTGCATCCCCAGGCTCCTGGCTGGGGAATGGATGCTCCTAAAACCCCAGCAGCTCTGCTCCAAGTCTGTATTTCTGCTCCAAAGCAAAATGGCTGCAGAAATCCTGAAATAAAAGCATTATAAAAGGGCAAGAAACAACCTTTAATTAGGGCCAAATGGATCCATTTCCCTTTTTTTCTTGGAGCTGATGGAGTTAATGGTAGTTAAAACATGCCCTGAGCGTGCAGGGGCTGTGCAGAAGTGTCAAACATGGAGAGCTGAGCTAAACAACAGCCCTGAAACAGGGGTTGAGAGCAATATTTCAATTTAGCCTCTATTTTTAGTTTGTTTTCCTTAGAAAATGAGGCTCAAGCAATCCCAGCATGGGAGTTTGCTTACCAAAGAAGTGCTTGTGTGGATGTGAGCGCAGATCCTCCTGCACAGAGAGAGCTGGGCAGGAGGTTGTGTCCCAACAACCTAGCAGGTACAAGAGCTGGGAAAAGCCTCTGGAGGAAACAGGAATTTGTGGATGGCTGGGTGAGCCCTCAGTGCTGGGGGGTTTGTGCCATTTCTAGGGAAGCTGCGCCAGATTTTCAGAGCAATGGGGACACTGTAGGCACTGGAAGCAGCTCTGAGGTTTCCCCAGAACCTTTCCATGCCATGGGAGGCCCTCACTCCAGCCCCATGTTCCTGCAGGAGGGAGCGAGGCTGGAGCCACCCCGGGGGACCCGGAGCTGTTTGTGAGGTGGCTGCAGATTGTGACATTCCTGCCCGTGATGGCCTTTGGGACCCCGCCCTGGCTCTGCTGTGACACCTGGGTACGTGTCCCACACGGGGATTCTGACATGGCCAATGCCCCAAAAAGCATGGAAGGCCTGGCAGGGATCTCCTGCCAGCTGCTGTCCTCAGCTTCCCACTGAAGTGGGAATAAATCTGTTATCAATGGCTTTAGATTCAAGTACCAATGGATTTAAATCCAATGGATTTGTGTCTGTTATCAATGGATTGAATTATAATTCAATTAAATAGATTCATATGCATTACCAGTGGAATTTAAATCAATTTTATTAAGGTCCTTTATTAATGGATGTAAATCTATTCAAATACAATTAATTACTATCTGTTATCAATAGATGTACATACATTTCAATCCATGGGTTTATATGCATTGGCAATGGATCTAAATTCACTTAAATCCAATAGACTCATATCCATTATCAATGGGTTTAAATCTATTTAAATCCAATGAGTTTATATTCATTATCAATAGACTTAAATCCATTTATATCCAATGGATTCATGTTCAATATAACTGGACTGAAATATATTTAAATCTAATAGATTCATATCTATTATCAATGTATTTAAATCCATTTAAATCAAATGGATCCACAACTATTTTCAGTGTATTTAAATAAATTTAAATAAAATGGATTTTAAATTCATTAACATCAGGTTTAAATCTATCCAAATCTAATGTGTTTTCATACCTGCTATCAACAGATTTAAATCCAGCTGATTTATAACAATGAGCAATGGATTTAAAGCCATTTAAGTCCAGTTGATTTAAATCCATTATCAATAGATTTAAATGTATTACCAATGGACTTATATCCAAATCAATTAATATCCAACTATGTACAATATATCAAATTAATCCAATTAATATCCATATCAATTTATACCCATGTCAATTAATATCCAATATCAACCGCATTTGCACCATAGCTGATCAGGACATTCCAATTCAGTAATTTCTCTTCCCAAGGGAACACATTTTACTTTTAAATTTTTAATTATTTATTTTTGGTTTTTTTTCCCCTCCCTGCATTGCTGTTTCCTGGACGTTGGGCTCTTCATGGATTTGTCCCCCACCTGCAGGTCCTGAATCTGACCCGCCAGTGCATCCAGAGGCACCGGGACTTCGTTGTGCCCCTGCTCCTAAAATACAGTGAGGAGTGGCAGAGTTTGGGGTACCCCATCTTCCGTCCTGCCTGGTGGCTCAGCCCCACGGATCCTGTTGCATTCACCATAGAGGATGAGTTCCTCATTGGAGATGAGGTGGGAATTCTGCATTATTCCTGTAAATCCAGCACTGCCCAAGTACAAACCAGGACTTGGGTTTGAGCAGATTTAAATCCAAGCCAAAGCAGCTGAGTTTTGTGGGGTTTTGGGGTTTTTGCTTTTTGGAAAATCTTGGCTTTCCTCATGAAACTCTTATTTAGGGCTCCAAAACCTTCTATCATCTTTGGAAGTGAAATGATTTTGCAGGAAAAAAGAGTCTCAGAATGCTGGGAACTGCTTTTGGGAACTGGTTTTCTGATAAAACAAGGGGGAAAAGTGCTCCTTGAAGGGGGAATTACATTGGCTCTATCACTGGGAAGGAGGTTTTGCAAAAAAACATGCTTTTTTTTTTTGTTTGGGTTTTTTTGTTCTGGTTTTCGAAAATATAGGCTGCATGGAATCTTGGGGCAGCTGCAGACAGGGATGATCCCAATCCCAGTCAAAGGAATGTCACTGCACTGCATTAATGCTTCTAAATTGACAGAAGGCAGGCATAGATGGGATTGGAAAGGAATTCCCAGTGATGGTGCTGAGGCCCTGGCACAGGGTGCCCACAGAAGCTGTGGCTGCCCCATCCCTGGGAGTGTCCAAGGCCAGGTTGGATGGGGCTTGGAGCAACCTGGGCTAGGGGAAGGTGTCCCTGCCCATGGCAGGGGATGGGACTGGATGGTTTTTAAGGTCTCTTCCCACCCAAACCATTCCAGGATTCCCTGATGACCATCTCATCCCCACTCGCACATCCTGGCAAATCCTCCCTCTGCTGAAGTTCTTTTTTCTTTCTTTTCCTTCTCCCTGCAGGTCCTGGTGGCTCCAATAACAGAAAAGGGACAAACGTGGAGGGACATCTACCTGCCAGGAGAGGGGCACCTGTGGCTAGACACCAACACTGCCCGAGTGTTTGATGGTGGCACCACGCTCAGGAATTACTCTGCCAGCCTGGCCGAGGTGCCAGTGTTTGTAAAGACCTCCTGAATCCAAGCTCTGGGACAGAGACCTCCAGGGGCAGCACTCCCCTCAGACCTCCAGCCTCTTTGCACTTTTCCCAAATCCTTTTTTTGGTTTTGTTTTGTTTTTTACTTCAGCAGAAATTGTCTGGATTTTCTAACTCGTTGTTACCCTGAAGTAGCGGCTCTGCCACCAACATCCATTCACACAGAATGCTGCATTTTTTCCAGGGTTTTCCTGGTGAAATATTTGTGTGTGTATGTTCAGGTGGGCACATCCAGCATTTCCAGGTCCCTGGCACCATGCTCAGAGAGGCAGGGAGAGGATTTTCCAGGAGATAAACAAACATCAGCTTATACCTGAGAAGAAGTTTTGTATTTAATGAAAAAAATTAAATCTAGGGGAAAACCACCAGGGTGGTTTTGGTGCTGTGTGTGGCCACCTCCTGTGCTGAGCAGTGCTTCTCCCACCTGAGGCTGTGTGTGGTTTCCAGGTACCCATTTTCTGAGTATATTTGGGGAAATGAGTGAATTCCAGGTGTATTTGAAGCAGGTTTCTATGGAAGAAAAATAAACTTGATCAAGCAGAGGAGTGGCTCTACCAGAGCATGATGTGGATATCGAGGATCCTTGCCCACCTCCTGCGTGCCCAGGCTCATGCTTTTCACCATTTGCTGAATTTTATGGCTTTTTTTCCAATTGTTTCTTGCAGTGCAAGAGGGATCCAGTGTGACCAGGCTCCTTCCATCCAGCAGAGAATGTATCCATAGGCAAAATCCTCATCCCACATGTTGAATATGCATCTAGGGGGATGATCAGCTATGCTGGCACCCCAAATTGGAGATCAATGGGACACTGCAGGTTAGTGGGGTGATTCCAAAGGCTGGCATTTGGAGACAGGGGCTGGATGACAGCTGAGAGGGAAGTTAAGGGCAAGTTTTGGCCCTGGAGCTGGGCTTGGGCACCTCCAGCACTGATTTGTATCAGCCACACCGTGGGTTTTGGGGGAAAATATTCTTGTAGTGAGCTGTGGCTCTGCCGAAAAAGTGCTAAGGGGCACCAACTTCTCCCAGCAAAACTTCCCTGGATAAAACTGAAGGGAATGCAATGGCAAAAGTCAAGTCAGGTTCAACCATGGAAAAGCTGTGAGGGCATGGAGAGGGGAAGAGCCCCTCAGCTCATTCCTTGATCCACAGAGGCACTTAATGATGCTGGCAGAGCTCACAGAAGGAAACTCATGAGGACAACCCAAGGGTGTAGGATGCTCCAAAATATCTGTGGATATATATCTGAGGTGGCAAAAACACAAAAAATAGAAAGGGAGTGCTGGCTCAAGTGGCATTTGTTTATTTGCAGCAAGTCAAGCCCTGGATGTCCAGGATGGGGATCTGGTGGCTCCATCCTGGGAGGTCACCAAAGCCTGCCTTGACACCCTGGGCTGAGTCTGAGTGTGGGAATTCCCATTTTGGGAGGGTGGGCTATGTGTCCCTGCGCCCGGCATGGCGCTGGCTCCTCCCTGAGGAGCCTGGGTTGTCCCACTGGGACCTTGGAGCATGTCCCTGGTCGTCATTCCAGCTCCTCCGCTGCCTCTGACCTGTGGAGTGGTTGCGGGGCGCCCTTCCCTGGGAGGCTCTCCAGGAGTTCTGGCTTCTCCTGTAGGATCTGCCCCGGGTTTGGCTCCTTGTCCCGTGCTGTTGCCTGGAGGAACCCCAGTCTTCCCTCTGATGTCTGTCGCTCCTCCTCAAGGGGTTGTCATGGTTGGGCCTTGGACTGTGTCTGCCATCAGCATCCCAGCTCCTCCAGCGCCTCTGATTTCTGGAGTGCTCGTAGGGCACCGTTCTCCGGGAGCCTGCCGGGGAGTTCTGGTCTCTCCTGTGGGATCTGCCCCGGCTTTGCCTCCCTCTTGTGTGCTGTTGTTCGGAGGAATCAGAGTCTTCCGACTGGTGTGTCTCACTCCTGTCTGAGGGGACATCGTGCTGGGGCCCTGGGGGGTGTCTGTCATCACCATCCCAGCTCCTCCAGCGCCTGTGCCTCGCGGAGTGCTCGGGGGAGCCTGTCTGCGTGTCCTGCTCTCTCCTGGAGGACATGTCCCAGCCACGGGAACGCTCTCTGCCCCTGCTCCACCTGCGCCGGCCCCAGGACCGTTCCTGCTGGCTCCATGACCTGTGGGACCTGCGCCAGGATCGCCGTCCCTGCGAGGAGACCGGGATGGTCCATTCCACCCTCGGAGTCTGTCCCTCTTCAGGTGTGTCCTCCCAAGCCCTCCTCTGGTGCTGCCACCACCTCCTCCTTGGGGAATCGCTGCCTCGGCGGCGCCGGGACTGCCGGCGGCCATCGCGGGGCCACCTCCCGGACCTCCTGGGCCTCCTCTCCGAGGGCCCGAAGGACCAGCTCCGGGCGGACTGGCCGCGCCGTCTGCGCTTCCTGTCGTACACGCGGTCCTGCACCTCATGGTACAGGGCCACGTGCTGGGGGTAGGGGTGGCGCGTGGGCCGCTGGCAGCGCGGGCACGTGGCCTCGCTCAGGCTCCAGTCCCACAGGCACAGCTGGCAGAAGCAGTGCCGGCACGAGCTGGAGCAGGTGGTGTCGATGTGCCGGCACTCCGGGCACGAGGCCTCCTCCTCCTCACGGCTCTCCTCCGGCGGCACAGCCTCGGCGGCCTGGCTGGTGCTGGCGGCCTGGCTGGTGCTGGCAGCCTGGCTGGTGCTGGGCTCCGGAGTGTCCTCCCTCGATGACATCTCGCCCTGCAAGAGGCACAAAATCCATTTACAGGTAGCTCTCCCCGAAACCCCGCGGCTCCTTGGCCCTCCGGGGCTGTCCCACACCTCAACAGCGGGGCCGTGGTGGGGCTGGAATAGCGGTGTTTTCATCCCACAGCTCTCACCATGGGATTGCGGCTCTGGGCCCCCTCTGCTGCTTCTGTGACATGGCCTGTGTCCCGTGGCCGCTGTGACATCACTGATGGTGCTGTCACAAAGGGCCACTGTTGAGGCATGGGACAGCCCCAAAGGGCTGAGGTGCTGTGCTTGGGTTTAGAGACAGGTGTTGGGGGTAAATTTTGTGTCTCGTAGGGCAAGAAGGTGTCACAGGAGTGAGATCCTCAGGGGGAGGCCACAGGAGGTGCCCAAAGTGGCACCACGATGGCCACAGGTGGCCTCAGCATGGCCAGGGCTACAACTCATCAGGAACTGCAGGGTTAGGACAAGGGGAATGGTTCCAAAACGGAAAAGGGGAGATTTAGGTGGAATACTGGGAAGAAATCCTTCCCTGTTCAGTGGTGAGGCCCTGGCACAGGTTGTCCAGAGCAGCTGTGGCTGTCCCATCCCTGGAAACATTGCAGATCTGGCCAGACAGGGCTTGGAGCAGCCTGGGATAGTGGAAGGTGTCCCTGCCCATGGCAGGAGGTGGAACTGGATGATCTTTAAGGTCCCATTGAGCACAAACTACTCCAGGATTCTCATCAAAAAGAAGGAGGTGGCAGTAGAGCAGGGCTTGGAACAACACTGATGATGACTTGGGTCTGCACCCTGAGAGCTGAGGAGGCTCTGCTTGGGTGAGGATCCATGGAGACACACCAGGAACCTTTCAGTTTATTGCACTACTGGCTATGAACAGCTCTCTGAAACAATTCATTTTGCTGCAATCATGGGTACCCAGTTTTCTTCATGATCTCGGGTTGATATCAGGTTTGTTGATATTGTTGGTAAAGTAAGTTAAGTAACCTTCAGCCATGAGGACACAAATCCTATGAGAATAAAGGAGTAAGGGCTGAAAAATTCCGTCTCCTGTGTATGGAAATAATTGGATCGGCTTTCTTCTACAGTGTTCCCTTCTTGTGGGAGGGAAAGGGAGGTATCTTAGATCAATAAGAAAACAATAATTTCCCAAGGAGCTGTGCCTTGGGCTGAGATGGATGTTTTTTGGTGACAACAAAAACAAGTATGGTTTTGGGAACAGGGGGCAGCTGGGCTTGCACCAGCCACCACTGCCACAGGCTTTCAGAGGAAATGGTGGAATGCCATTCCAGGAGGGATTTAGCGCATGGGTGTGGATCCGTCTGTGGCACTTGGGGACACGGTCGGTGGTGACCTTGGGAGACAGCGGGACGCACGTGCTGAGTTTTCCCTCAGGACTCAGTGCCCGCGCACGGCCCCACGGGACTTGTAGTTTTTCTCTGGCTTATCCCCGCTGGCAGCTGCCGCTAAAGAACTACAACACCCAGCATGCCCAGCGTGGCGCTGCACACCCTGGTTGTTCCCGTCCTCTGGAGCCGCGCGATGCATCACGGTGCTTGTAGTCCAACTTTCCTGGACGGCGCGTGGCGCGGCGGAGTGAGGGGACTGCATTTCCCAGCCACCGCGGCGCCAGGAGCGGAACCGGGAAGTGCGAAGATGGCGGTGGATAAGGAGCTGCTGGAGCGGGACCTCTACGGGCTGCTGGGGATCGGCGAGAAGGCGTCCGAGAAGGAGGTGAGGGGCGCGGACAGCTCGGGACTGGCTCCTTCTCTCCCTCCATCCCTTTCCCGGTGTCCTCGGGGGCGGCGGTGCTGCTCTCCAGCGCTGAGCTGAGGGGCTGCTCTAAGCGCTGCTGTGGGACCGGGGCTGGCGAACGGAAAAATCCCGTTTGTGCTGATATTGGCGTTGTGATATCCCGGTTTTACTGGAATTGGCCTCGTTCCCCCAGTTCACCCCTCAGTCCTGCGGGGCGGAACCCGGCTTTGGAGGAGGAGAGAACTGCAGGGTTGGTCTGGGACTTGTTCTCGCTTTGTTTATGTGCTTCCTAACTAGGGAAATTTCCGTGGTGATCCAAAAATCCTATTGTCAGACGTTTGTCCGAGCGCCCAAAAGTCACGTAGTTAATTTTGTAGGGTTTTAATTACACGTTTGCGGTTTTTAATTGAGTTTATTTGGTTAGTCAGTGCTAAACACAGGAAGGAATCTCTGAGAGAGCTGCAGAGGGGCCCGGCCAAGGGCCGGGAATAGCAGGGTAAAAAGGGAATGGCTGCCCAGTGCCAGACAGCGGGGTTGGATGGGACACCGGGGAGGAATTCCTGGCTGAAATGGGAGGTTGGAGATTGGAGCCCGGCGAGGAGACTCCTCTCCCTCAGCTGGACTCTTGTACAGGAGGTGGGACCATCTGCAGGGCTTTTCCTGCGCATTCCCAATCCCGGGAGCTTTGTCCACCAGGTGGGGCCGGGACACAACTTTTCCCACTTGGAATAGCAGGGAATAGTGGGAAAAAGTGCCTTACTTTTTTCCTTCCCCCCATCCCTTTTTTTTTTTCATTTTCACTTTTTTCCCTCCATTTCCCCATTTCTCGTTCTCTTTACCTCTTTTTTTTTTTTTCCCCACTTCTCTTCCTTTCCCCGTTTGTTTTTCTTTCCCTTTTTTGGCTCCCTTTCCCTCTTTTGGGTTCTCTTTCTGGGTTTTTTCCCTTCCTCCATTTTTTTATCATCCTTCCCTTCCCTTCCCTTCCCTTCCCTTCCCTTCCCTTCCCTTCCCTTCCCTTCCCTTCCCTTCCCTTCCCTTCCCCTCTTCAGTTTCCTTCCTCCATATTTTTTTCCTCTCTCCCTTTTCCCCCTCTCCTTTCTTTTTTCTTCTCTCCATTCTTTCTCCTTCTCTCCTTTTTTTTCCTTCTCCCCTTTTTTCCCTCCCCCCCTTTTTTCCCCTCTCCCATTTTTTTAACCTGAAGTTTAACTCCTGCAACGCAAGACACCTGCAAGCCAAAACAACTTCTAAAAGCTCCAGCTCCTTCCAGACACACCCCATCTCCCGAGCCCAGCGGGTTTCCCTTGAGCACAGGGATTATTTTGGGTTTCCAGGTTGCTTTTTTTGGCAGAGCCAAAGCAGTTTCCCCCCAGTGACCCCAGTGTGGCCCCTGCAGGTGAAGACAGCGTTCCGGCAGAAGGCGCTCACCTGCCACCCGGACAAGAACCCCGACAACCCCCGGGCAGGTGAGTTCTTCCTGCTGCTCTTTTCCCTTCTCCAGGCTCCTGGAAGTGCCTCTGCTTCCCTAAGTGCTGAGGGGATGGCTGGGTGGGTGTCCCTGGGGATACACACAGGGCTGGGAGTTGCTCCTGTTGGTGTTAACTTTGCTTTTTAAGGCTGAACGATCCCTGCTGGGTTTAGAAACACCAGCAGTAAGTCAGTGCTGGAGTTACAGCTGCAGCCCTCCATCAAACATTCCCAATCTTTGCTTTGGTGTGTATCTCTCACAGCCCCAAACTTCACCAGCACTCCATAAATCCTTTTATCTGTGGGCAGGGCAAGGGGGAGTTTCAGCTGCCTGCAGCGAGGGATTGCTGTGGATGGAGGTTGTAGAATTAGCAATTACTTTGTATTTTGTGTGTCAAGACTGATAATTCATCTTTATAAAAATATATAAATATAATTTGCCAATGCTTGTAATGGGACAAGAGGAAAGACTTTTAAAGGATAGATGGCTGTAATGCAACAACTTCCAGTACAACATAAGCAGGACTTCTTGTTGAAGGAAAAGGACTGAGAGGGAGAAGGAAATTGTGAGCTCCAGCTAAATCTGACATGGAGATATTGCAGCCCAAAATAAAAATAATCAGTAAGAAAAATTAAGTTTGTTTGTTCCAAGATTTCTCTTAAAATGAAACAATCCCAGTTTTTTGTTTCTTTATTTACTCTTAAATTTGTGTAATACCTTTGAGTTGAGGCTGGAGGTTACCTTACAGAGTTCTTGCAGAGGTGATTTGTGTTCCTTGGAGAGACCTTCCTGCAGGAATTGTCTTTCCTGGTTCTTCCCCAGATCCCTCACCTGGTTTCCCTCATCTTGCCCTTCTTTCTTGTCATTCCCAGCGGAAATTTTCCACCAGCTGTCCCAGGCCTTGGCCGTGCTCACAGATGCAGCAGCCAGGGTAAGGATGCTCCCTGGGCAAGGGTGGGATTTTGGGATGGTGCTGGGAACTGTGATCCGGCCTGTCCTGCTCTCTGCTCTGACGGAGGCTCCATCAATACAAATCTCAGCAGTTATTCTGTTATTCCCCC
The DNA here is from genome assembly GCF_028551555.1 of Melozone crissalis. Classification (NCBI taxonomy): domain Eukaryota; kingdom Metazoa; phylum Chordata; class Aves; order Passeriformes; family Passerellidae; genus Melozone; species Melozone crissalis. Next base: position 3,575,278 of record NW_026535796.1, on the reverse strand, counting down.
TGCTTCTTCGTGAGATCAAATCTCAGGTGCCAGGTAGAAGCTTGGAGGAATGTGGTGTTTGGGATTTGCTGCTGGGAGCAGCTCTGCCCTGAGATTCTGCCTTTAATAATGTGCTGGACAGGGGCATATCCCATTTAATAACACCATCCCTGACTGAGGAACACCAAATTCCCATGGCAACATCTGCCATTCCTGTTGAGTCAGGGGCTGACAAATGAGTAATACCTGGATGCAATTCCTGAGGCTCCAAGCTCTGCTGTCTGAGGGACACAGGAGAGCTTGGATCCTTCTGGGGCTGTGGGGAAGTGGCTGAGAACCCACTTCCCAGGCCCTGAAAGAACCTGAAAATGTCCCTGGAAAGAATAAAACCAAAAAATGAGCAAGGAACTCTCTCCAGATTAGCTCAGGAGAGGGAAAAATGTTGATTCCAGGTGATAAAAGCTAAAAACATGAGCTCCTCTTTTCAGGCACTGGCAAAGCTTGTAATCCAAGATGCTTCAGCCCTGCTGACAGGGTTTCAGTCCCTGATGTCACTGCATTCCCTGTTTTCCAGTTTCTCTCCTGGTTTCTGTAGTTTCCCACTGTTGTGCTGCTTCCTTGGCAGGCAGCCTATGACAGGGTGAGGAGGGCAAAGAAGGAGGCTGCAGCAAGGACACAGAAACTCGATGAGAAGAGGAAGAAAGTAAAGCTTGGTGAGCAAATCAAACCCTCACAATCTCCTGAGGTCTCCCCTAGCTGCCTGTTTGCATTTCTCCTTCCACTGGGGTCAATCCATGGGGGATGACTCTGGTTTCTTCATCCCTAGTACAGACCAGTAGACCTGGAATCTCCTCCCACAGCCATAGCTGGGGTGGTCCTGCTGTGGGAATTAGGGGGTGGAGGACTGCTAAGGCTCCTTTGGTGTGTGATCTATCCATCTTCCTCTGGCCAGCAGGGAAAAATTCAAGTTCTCTTTGGATTGTTTGAATTTTGTTTCTTTCTCTGCAGATCTTGAAGCCAGAGAACGGGAAGCCCAGGCCCAGGAGAATGAAGAGGAGGAGATCAGGATAACCAGATCATTAGAAGAAGAAGTAAGGATAAATTCTTAGTTCTCTCTGCTGTTTTTGAGAAGAATTGCTGGAAGTATTTCCATTATGATGAAATCCATGGGATGAGGTTGTCAGGAAAATTAATCCACAAACATCAGAGGTTTATGTCCAAAAAGGAGAGATAGGAGTTTTTTGACTTTATTTGAATAAAGGGAAGAGGCCATGGGGCATTCCCCTGGGGTCTCTCAAATTTTTGGAGGACACAGCCTCCCTTTTAATCCTAATTTCCCAGCTGCATTTCCCTTCTCTCTTTCCCCATTGGCTGAGGTACTTGAGAGGTACAGACTCCCCAATACAACTGATACCAGAGATTTCCCTCTAATGTGCAACCCTCCCTTTCAATTTTTAATTCTTGTGGAATTTAGGGGTTTTTCTTCCCCACTGTTTCTTTCATCTCTCAATGTCTAATTTCATTTATCAGCAAAACTAAAGTTTATTTGTAAATGCAAATATCCTTTTCCATTCATCAATCAGTGGAATCCTTCCCATTGTTTCTTTTATCTCCCAGTGCTAGTTGTATCTACCAGCAGACCCACAGCTGGTTTGTAAAGACAAATCTGCTATTCCTCTCAAGGTGCAAAAAATCTCTGGAGAGCAGTGCATCAACCTTTGGGATTAAAAGGCTCTGTGCATCAGAGAATCCTGGAATGGTTTGAGTGGGAAGGGACCTTAAAGGGACCTTAAAGCCTATCCAGTTCCAGCCCCTGCCATGCTCAGGGGCCCCTTCCACCAAACCAGGCTGCTCCTTTTGGAGCTGCCCAGGGGAACTGGCAGGAGGGGTGTCCCAGGAGATGTGTGTGAGGCTCAGGCTGTCCTTGGAAGTGTCCAGGTGGCCTTGCAGCCCTGGCTGTGTGCCTCAGGTGCCCGTGCTGTGTTCCCTGTGCCGCAGATAATCCGCCTGCGGGAGGAGGGCTCCCGGCAGCTGGAGGAGCAGCAGAGGCTGGTCAGGGAGCAGATCCGCCGGGAGAGGGAGCAGCACAGCCGAGGTGAGCACGGGGAGCACCTGCACGTGGCCTTGGGCTCTTTGGCAGCTCTCCGCCCTGAATTTTTCCAACCTTCTTGCAGGGAAAAATGCCTCAGAACATGTCTCCGGCTTGTGTTTTTGCTGACCTGTTTCTAGCCTTGATCCTGGCAAGTCTGTGATTCCTAAAAGGGAAAAATGATGCCATGGAGTATTCAGTCTGTGCTGCAGTTCCTGTTGCACGAGATTTTTGGGACTGGAATGGTCCAGTGGAAATCCCAAAGTGTTTCATCATATGTATGTTCTCAGGGGAAAAAATGTGCAAAATGCTGAGGAATTTTCACCTATGTCCTTTCCATCTTTTCCATCTTTTTTCTTTTTTTTAGGCAAGCAGGAAAGAAATGGAGCAGAAGGCAAAATAACTCCTAAGCTCAAGGTAAGGCATCCTTAAAAAGCTGTGTTTTGGTGAAAACTGATAGAACATGGTGGATAACAGAAGGGACATTTCAACCCTACTAAGCTGGCACATCTTTTTTTATACTGGGATGTATAAATTCCACTCCATGAAATGTGCATCATCAGGTGAACAACCCCTGTCCTTGCTGTTAGAATTCCTTCCTCAGTCACCTTTTCTTTGTCTGCTCCAGATTTCTGAGCCTGGGATTGAGTTGTCTGTGCTTTAAGCACGGGGAACATCTGCTAATTACCCTGGCAGAGCCATTAGCATCCTTTCAAGTGCAATCTTTTTTTATTCCAGTGAGCAGCGTTTCTCCCTGTTCCCCAAACAGTTTGTTCCCTGTGCTCACTCCCATGCTGAGATCACTGTCTTGGCAGGCCTGGGAGTGTGGCTGGAAATAGCAGACGTGGTGAATGTGCAGGGGGGTGGGAGCTGCTGGCAGCACATCCAAACGGGAAAAATTAACTCCTGCTGTTAATTCCCCAGCTCAGGTGGAAATGCAGGAAGGAAGATGAGACTGGAGGGGGATACTCCAAAGATGTGCTGCTGCAGATCCTGCAAAAGGTCCTGTCTGACACTTCCCTGTGTGTTACTGGGTCTTCCCCTGATCTCAGTGCTGTAAGGATAGTGAATTCTGGGAAGCTACATATCACAGAATCATGGAATGGTTTGGGTGGGAAGGGACCTTAAAAATTATTCAGTTCCACCCCTTGCCACAGGCAGGGACACCTTCCACTATTCCAGGTTGCTCCAAGCCCTCTCCAACCTGGCCTTGGACACTTCCAGGGATGGGGCAGCCAGAGCTCCTCTGGGCACCCTCTGCCAGGGCCTCAGCACCCTCACAGGGAAGGATTTTATCCTAATCTAATCTAAACAGGTAATCTGAACTAAACAGCTGGTTTGAAGCCATTCCCTGTGTCCTGTCACTCCATGCCCGTGTAAGCTGGAGTGGTTAATTTCCTTCCCTGTTCAGCTTTCTTATGCAGTTTTCAGTGCTCATCAGCATGATCGTGGAGTCATTAAGGTTGGAAAAGATCTCTTAAATTATCAAATCCAACCTTTGAACCAAGTTGGATCCTTTGATCCCTGAGCTGGGACTTGTTTCCCAGCAGAACAACTGCAGGCTCTTCCCACTGAATGCCTCCTGCCCATTTATTCTGGCTCTGTGGTTGTGGTGCACTCATCCTTCACATCCCTGCTGTGGCAAGTGCAGAGACAGGCACAGACAGGCCTTTGATCTGATCAATCCCACCCTGGCCTCCTTTCCCTCTGAGCTCAGCAGCCCTCTTGCACTGGGAGCCAAGTGAGTAGCTCCATGCCTTCCCAGATTATTTCCTGGAGGGACAGAAATGGTGACAGCTCAAGCCTCATGTCTGTGAAAACACATGTTTTCTCTTTGTGTTCATTTGAGAACTGAACTTGACATCTCTCCTGGCTCTGTAATTAACTTCCCTTCCTTCCTTTCTTCCCACAGTATGGTGATGTGCTCAATTTGTTGATCTCCAGCAGGAAGACTGGCAGTGCAGTGGTGGAATTTGCCACGGTGAAGGCAGCTGTGAGTGTGCAGAGCCCCTGCTGGCTGTGCTGGGGGTGGCACAGGACAGGTGACAGCCAGGACACTGCCCTGTCATTAAGGCAGTGGAGAAGGGTAATGAGAGTCAAAAGGCACGGAGGGAGTGGCACAGCTGCAGGCACAAACCCAGAGATCAGGCACATAAACAGGTTGTGCATGGAACAGGCTGAGGGAGGAGGCACTGCCTTAAAAATCAGGCACTGAGCACTTACTCAGCTCTCTCTGAAGGTGAAATGCCTTGGAGTTGGGCTTATGTGTTTTGGAGGTGATATCAGGCAGTTGCAGTGAAAAACAACCCAAAATGTCTTGACTCACTGTGAGTTACAATAATTCATGTGGCTGTGGGAGCAGAAGTCATCAGTTATCCTAAATTTCAGTAGTTCCATGAGCTTGGGCTGTATGAGAGTTTCCTTGTTAGCTTTTCTTTCACTCATATCCAAATGATAAAAGCCCCCAGAACTGTGTGTGACCTGTATATCAAAAGTGCTGGCAGGGGTATGGACCAAGGGTAAGGTGCTTCTCATGTAGGGCAGCTGTGAAATCTGAGAGTCATGGAATGGTTTGGGTTGGAAAGATCCTTAAAATCTTACAGAGTGGAACCATAGAATGGTTTGGATTTAAAGGGACCTTAAAAGACCATCCATTTCAAGTCCCCAGTCATGGGCAGGGACACCATTCCACAATCCCAGGCTGCTCCAAGCCCCTTCCAGCTTGGCCTTGGACACTTCCAGAGACAGGTCTTGCTTGTGCCCTGCTTGGCCTTGAGGCCATTCTGAGATGGGAGCATGATTCTTAGGGACTTGTGAGGGGAGGGAGTGGGATCTGAAATTCAGGTGGTGATGGAAGGGTGTTTTCCCTGCCAGGAGATGGCTGTGAAGAATGAAGTTGGCCTGCTAAATAACCCCCTGAAGATTTCCTGGCTGGAGGGCCAGCCCCAGAGCCGCCCCAGCACCGTCCTCCCCGACAGCAGCAGCCAGCCCAGGAGCTCACAGGTAAGGAGATGGAAATCCTGGAACAACCTACATCTCAGAGTGCTGTCAGATAGCAGTTGTTGGGGCCAGCCCTGGCTTTCCCAGCAGCCCTTTCTGTGCTGGATCAGTGGCTTTCTAAAGGACCTCCTGCCTGGGCAGCAGCACACTGGGAGCTGTTTGCATCTTCACACATTCCCTTTCTCCCAAGTGAAGAACAAAGAATGTTCCTTGCTCAGCCCAAAGCCTCCAGTGCCATTCTGATGGGATTTTTGGAATCCTCTGAGTGAGAGCTGCTGAAAGTTCCTTTGGAGAGTCTTGGTTGCTCACTGCATTCCCAGGAGGAGGAAGTTTCAGTGCTGGAAGCAAACCTCTATTCTTAGGGTCTGCAGGAGCAATATCAAGCTAAATACCCTTTTGTGTGTTCACTCCCTAAATATTTTAAGCTTGTGAGATTGTTCAGTGCATTCACTCTCTTCATATTTCATTAAGTATTTTATTTATATTATTTGTAATTATGCATCAAACACCCTGATTGTTACCCTGTCCATGTAGGACCAGGGAGAGTCCTGCAGCCACAGGAGAATCTCCAGAGTGTTAGGAAGGGAACTGGGCCAAAAAGCAGAATCCAAAACATGTTATTTGAGAATTTCTCACTAGCTGAGAGTGAGAACTGGCCCATTCCTACCAAAGGGGGTTGCTGGTGCAGTTGGAGCTTTGGTAGTGGATTCCAGCCTCTGTGGGTTCAGATCCCTGAGTTTGCCTTGGCCTGTTTCCATGCCCAGAGCTTGTTAGTGTGGAAGTGCAGCGTCTGCCTGCGGTGCAGGATTAGTGTGGTGGGGCAGCAGGGAGAGCAGGAAAGCAGCACACACAGTGCTGGTGACTCACCTCTGCCCAGCACAGCTCCTCAATCCCACCTGGCTCTGGGAATGCTGAGGAGCTGCTGCCAGGGACCTGCATCCTGCCCAGGAGCTGCACAGCAGGTGCTTTGCTGTCCTTTCTGCTGCTTTCAGCTGTAAGAGGCTGCACTTTCTGGGACTGAACTGCAGCCTTGCATCTCCTAGCTGCTCTCTTTCCTGTTTTTCCTTGTTCCCACTCCAGACCCTCCCCAAATCCTCCTGCTGCATCCACTGGGATGCTCCTAAAACCTGCAATGTGTTTACAGCTCCTCCTGGCTGATCTGCTTCCAGCTGACTTAGCTTGTGCTCTCCAGTCCAGGAGTGTGCAGAGTGTGCTCCCAGATCCCTGTTCCCTCTGCCTCTTCCCCTCACACCCAGCCTGGCTTCCCAGGCACCAGGCTCCACGTTCTTGCTTCCAGGCTGCACTTACCTCATCCTGATTTAAGCTGCCCTTGCTTCCTATTCACTCCTCCCCTCTGTTTTTGTCTGAATCCACCCCCAGTTTGTTCCCACTCTGTGCAAAAGCAGCTCCTCTGCTGCTCTGCTTCAGGAAACAGCCCAAGCCTGCAGTGTTCTCATGGCAACACGCTCACTACTCATCCTCTGCTCCCTGTCTGGGACAGGCAGCCAGGACCTGAGAGCCAAAATCCACAGGTAAAGGACAGCCAGACCCCAGGCAGGGGGTTTGGGAGCAGTTCCCAGGTGGAAACTGCTCATTTTCCACAGCCTTGTTGTCTCCTACAGCAACAGGTGCACGTTGTGCAGCAGTTCCCGGAGAGCTGCTGCAGCCAAGCAGGCTCCAGTTCCCCTTGGAATTCAAAAGCTGTGGCTTGCACAGTATTACTCCAGGCTATGGAGAGCAGTGGCTGTGTGATGGTTCAAAGCACACAGTGGCTGCAGAGAGCTTGTTTTGCATTCCAACAGCATGCAGTGCACAGTTCTGGGAAGATTTTCCCTGCTCCTGCACTGGAATCTCCCTGCCAGGGCTCCTCAGCCATTCAGCTCCTGCCTGGTGTTCTTGTACCTGTTCTAAGCTCCTTCAGAGGTTTCAGAGGGTTTATTTCATATTATCTGACTTTGGGAGGTGAATCTCACACGGTAAGAGGCAGCTGTGCCTTCCTTGGAGTGTCCCTGCACTTTGCTGTGGCCACTTCCAAAGCTCCTGGTGATCTGGGGCATGGAGGTTTTTTAATTGTTTTTTTAAAAGAGCCCTAATAGTCAAAAAGCTACGAACTGGTAGTTTCTTTTAGCAGTTTGTCCTGGTGCTGCCCAAAATGTTCTCAGCCTGGCAGAGCCTTTCCCACTGTCCAGCTCAGGGTGGGCAACTGTTCCTGTCTTTCCCTGAGCTCTTCTCCAGGGGAAAATCAAGTCCCTGTTCCCTCTGTCCTTCCCTCAGAGCCACACAGGTGTCCCACCCCCATCATAAAACCCTGCAGTGCCAGGGAGGATGGGCCTGGGCCACTCCAGATAGCCTGTGCTCCTGGTGCCTGGGATTTCTGTGGCTTGTTCCCAAGGAAATGAGGCAACCAGACACTTCCAGTCACAGATACATTTATTCTTCTATGTCTGTACAGCTGGGAGCTCAGTGCATGCGTGAGGCAGCAGTGTCAGAGACACCTCTTCTCCTGCCAGGAGGATAAATCCACTGCTGGTGCTGTATCAGGAGCCTACTTGGATGCTTACCTGGCTGGGAGTGCCACCTGCACTGGAGTTAAGGGAAGAGAAACCCACAAAGAGGAAGAGAAAAAACGGAGGAACAGCTTTGAGCTTTCACATCCAAACATGGTGGGAGGAGAAGCCCCAGTTCCCGTCTCTCAGCCCTCAAAGCTTTGGCTTCGGGGTGCAGTGCTGCTGCCTCCTTGCAGGCTGCCTGCTGTTCCACAAGTGATCCATGCCAAATCCCTGTGTGTCCCTGCCCCACAGTGTCACATCCCCAAAATAAGTCTTTCCCAAAAAGTGCCAGTCTTCCCTGAGGATGGGACGCGCAGTCCGGAGTGGGAAATTCCCGGAGTGGAGAGCGGAAAGTTGGCCATGAGGCAGCAGACGGTGCTCTCACCTGAGCACAGAGCTCTGCTCCAGAGGATTCCTTGGCAAGGACAGGCATGCTCTGTGGTGGGTGAGGCGAGGACAACAAAACAGGCCACACACATCAGGCATGTTCCAGTATCCTTCCTCCTGCTGGAACGGGAGGAACTGGCAGCAGCAGTGAGTAACTGGGATGTGATGGACAAAGAATACCTTCAAATGGCGTAATCCCTCGGGTTCTGTTTCCTGAGGGTCTGCAGCACATCCTCAAGGAGAGATAGCCCCAAATCCACTTTGAAGGACAGGAAGGGGTCAGCCAGCTCAGGAAGAGTGATGCTGTTGGGGAGACCTGCCTCTGAGGTGCCGTGGTCCGTAGCCTGATCCTTGTGCGTGGGAGTGCCTTTGTGGTACGGAGCGGCGTCGGAAAAGGAGAGGTCGGAGTGGGAATCTGTGCGGTCAATGATGTTGGGGCAGCTGGAACTGTCCAGGTACAGCCGGGGAGGCTTGGGAGGGGCTTGTGCCTTGGCCAGGTTCTGCTCGCTCTGACAGGACAGGTACTCAGACTTGTCCTTCAGATCCCTCAAGCCTTCCCTCTTCTGGCCGTCCGTGTCCAGAGTGTGGCTGTTCTGGTTCAGGATGATGACTTGGTTGCCCAGCTTTTTGTGCCTCCTGAGGGAGAAGCGCCGGAAGAAGGTGGTGGACTTGAGGGACCCCCTGCGCCAAGTATCCATGGTGAGGAAAGGCAGCGAGGAGCAGGAATGCTGGCTCCTCACAGGCAGGAGCCCAGGGATCAGCAGAGAGCCACGCAACAGGATCGACCTCTTCCTGCCCCGTTCCTGGAGCTGCAAGGAGCACAGAGAGGCTGGTAGTGCAGGAAATGCAAACTCCACGCCGTGGCAAGGAGCACTTGGCTTGTCTGGGATCTGAAGGAGTCTCCCCCTGGAGTGGAGAGGAGCGGCAGGCGGTGTGTGAGCGAGCTCGTTAAACGTGTGCTGCGGCTCCGGGCTGGTGGGGAACAGCAGAGGCACAGTCACCATGAGAACAGATCTAATCTGGCATCTAGAACAGAAGGGCACTCGGGTGCCATGGTAACCAGGCACCTTCTGAGGAGGGGCACCGCCGGAAAAGCGCCGTGGGTGGCTGGGAACGAGACGGTGACTCAGTCCCACCGAAGGAACCCAGGGAATACGGGAGAAGGGGGATGAAGAAAGCGACAGTGCAGGAGACAACGCTGGGAGAACGGAGTGCAGGAGAGACTTACACTCTGTTGGAGCAGCCAGGAGTCCTGGAGCGGAGAGGAGAAGCTGCTGGAGCACTCAGAGACCAGGATGAGGAAGCAAGTCCAGGAAGAGCTCAGCCAGGAGTCCAGGATTTCAGCCAGGTTGGACCCAGAATGCCAAAACTCCCCAGCTCTGCCGCCGCCGTCCCTTCATGTGCCACCCATCGCTGCTTCCCGGGCTGCGGCTCCCTGCGTGGATGTGTTTGTTTTGAGCCAAGCCCTTGCTGAGTCAGCCACGTCAGAAACTGGGTTTCACTCCATTGGTAATTGCCAGGATTGCAGGAAATAGGTGTGTGGAGTGGTGGAGCCTCAGCCCACGCTCAGGCAGTCGGGAGCACGTGCTGGGAGCCCACCTGGATCAGGCTGTTCTTCCTCCCGCCGCTCCGAGGGCTCCTTGTGTCAGCAGAGCTCCCAAGCCAGGCTGCAAATAATTTCCTGGCTGTTTGAAATTATAATCCCAGCGTGAGGTGGGGCTTCAGGTTTGTGTGGGTGATTCATCTGCATAAGTCTCAGGCAGCCTCTTCCATCCAGCCCAGCAAATTCCTGGGGTTGGTGGATGGGACTTGGAAGGATCCTGGCTCAGGGCTGATACCATCGGTGCTTTCTCAGACACTGCTGCTGCCAGTACCCAAAGGTCATTTTGCTCAGGTGGCTCCTAAGACACCAATTAGACTCTTAATTTCCCTCTTGATGTTCCTTATCTGTTGTGGGCTTTCATTGTGTCCTTGCAGCCGGAGGAACCACTTTGCTGGCACAGGATAAGGAATTGCACTCGCCCATATTTCCATGCAGAGACTTATTTAGGCATTCTATTGCCTTTGTATCCCTTCTGCTTCCTAAGAAATCCTTCAATATCTGGAGAAGCTGTGGCTGCCCCATCCCTGGAAGTGTCCAAAACCAGGCTGGAGTAGCCTGGGCTAGTGGAAAGTGTCCCTGCCCATGGCACGAGGTTGGAACCAAATCATGTTTGGAATCCCTTCCCACCCAAACCATTCTGGGATTCCGTGATTCTCTGTGATCACCACTTAACCCACTTCCTAGAAAAAGGAATACTAAGGGTTTTTTTTCCCATTCACCTTCTGTCAAGAAACTCTTATTTCCACCTGAACTGTCAAGGAATGAGCTGGATGTTTCCAAGCCTTGCAGTGCTTTCATACCTCCAAAATAGCACGGCCACCTACTAGTGTGGAATGGCTTTGGAAGCAGCGCCAAAGCACCGGAGCAGCTGTCATCTGCTGCCCACGTTCATTAGGCAGAGTCTGCAATCAACTGCCTTGACGTGACAGTTGCTGCCACACGCAGCAGGGAGGCTCTGGGAGCTTTGGGAAACTCTTCCATTCCTGTGTCAGGTTTGGGAACATCCCTGGTGGTTTTCTTTGTGCAGCTGCTTAGAATCGGGGAATTGTTTGTGGTGGAAAAGACGTCCAAGGTTATTGATTGCAGCTGTTAGAATCATGGAATGGCTTGGGTGGGAAGGGACCTTCAAGTCCATCCCAGGGCAGGGACACCTTCCACTAGCCCAGGTTGTTCCAAGTCCTGTCCAACCTGGCTTGGAACACTTCCAGGGATCCAGGGGCAGCACAGCTTCCCAGCTTCTCTGGGCAACCTTTGCCAAGGCCTCAGCGCTGTCAGACAGTTGGAAGTTAGTCACTTCCATGACTCATCCACAAAGGTTTGATTTTTTTATGGCATTAGCCTTTGTAACAGGTGAAGTGTATGCTGGACTTCGGGCACCAACGTTGTAGGTGCAGAGTGATCTTGTAATCCAAAATAATTCCCCATTCAGCCTCATGGAATGCTGGCTCCATGTGTGTCCTGCTTTCCTTACCAACCACACTCATTGCTGGTTATTTTAAATAATCATTTTAATAACAATTCCTGGTTATTTCCTGTAGCCAGGCAGCTTTCACCCACCTCACCCAATTTCTGTGGGATCAAACCATTTCCTGCCTGGAACGCTGGTGTTGTGAGGGGGATTTGGGGAAGTCTGGGAGTCTGTCCTGCCCCTGATGGGCTGTGTGTCTCTCCTGCTCCCTTCCAGGCGTCGGTGGTGTCGGAGCGGGACTACGAGAGCCTGGTGATGATGAGGATGCGCCAGGCGGCCGAGAGGCAGCAGCTCATCGAGCAGCTCCAGCGGGAAGACGAGGAGGAAAAGTCTCACACTTAGCATGAGAGTATGGATTCTTCCCACCCCTCTGTCCCCTCAGAGCTGTTTCTTTATTTAAGTCAATAAACCTCCTTTTTTCTAAAGGTATTGTGGGAATAGAAACTCCCAGGGATTGCAGACCTTATCCCATTCCAGGTTTGGGGAAGGAATGGCTGCCTGAGGTTCACAGAGTGCAGGTGTTACCCTGTCAGTGTGTGTGCCCAGAGCAGCTGCCCCATCCCATGGGACAAGGTGTGAGAGGTGCCATCAGAACACCAAAGCCTGGAGATTTTAATTCCTGAAAGCTCATTCAGAGGGATTTGGCAACAGCTTTAAACAACCCACAGAAGGACATTGGTCTCTTTGGAGCAATGTTTTATTATGTTTTATTGGTGTTACTCCCATAGCAGGATCCATTCACAGTCCCAAACATTCCAGCAGTGTTGGGATTAGAGCCTGCACCTGGAATAGTCACACAACAACACTTTCTGTGTTATTTTGGGAATCCCATGTTAGGCTTGGATGGCAGTCTGGAATCTGGAATTTCAGTGGTGCTGCTGAGATGGAAGCGGGCCTTGCTGCCAAGGGGAGGGATTCTCAGAGCCCTGGGAGTAGGTTTAGTGGTTCCCTCTTGGATTTCAGGGATGAAATGGGATGGTGTCCATGCTTGCTGTCCCTCCCTAACCCCCTGGCCCAGGAGAAGGCAGGCAAACAGGGCTGTTACTGAGCTTCCTCCAGGGCATGCTGAATACATGATTAAAATGTAAAAAGCTGGAATTTGCCAGACTGCCATCCCACTGAAGGCAGAGCTGGAGCCATCTGTTCCCTCTGCCAGCTTCTGGGCATACCTTCCTCCCTCTGCTCTTGGGAAACGGAACAGGGATGCCAAAATTCCACTGGGTCCAGCTCTGCCTCTGCGCCGTTCCTCCCCTGCCCGAGCACCTGGAGTCTGGGACAGGAAGGAATTAAGGGGGAAAAGTTTGCTGCCAGTCCTATAAGATGATCTCCAGCAGGATGTGGTCCGGGTGGAAGGCAGGGTTCTCCCTGGCTATTCCCTGTGGAGGCACCAGACCAGGGTCTGGCCCACGCCGGTCATGCTGACCACGCGGTAGCCGAGGCTCTCCAGCTTGTCCAGCACCACGCGCGGAGCGTCGTTCACGTAGTACTCGCAGCTGCACCCAGGAGAGATGGGATTGAGGTGAGCTGGGGGGGGAAGAGATGGGGATTTCCTGCTGGAAGTGAGCCTGCCTTGCTCCTGATCCCTCTAAGACCAGCGGCCACACCTGGCACAGGCGTGTGTGACACAGGGCCTTGGTTAACCCCGGGGGAAGGCACAGCCCCAGGTGCCAAACCACAGGAATCCTGTCCAGGAGGGAAGGATCAGGTTGAATGGGAATGTGGCTCAGGGGCTGGTGTCCAGAGCCACATGCTGCTTGGTAACTGGGCTGACACTGTAGCAGAGGGTTCACAGGTAAACACAGTGAGCACGTTTTTAGCATACCTGGGAATTCATGGAGGAGGAGAGGAGAAATGATTCAGGTGTTTCTAAGGAAGGAAATCCCAGTGTTCTACCCATGGCAGAGTATGTCTGTGAGATGGGTGGGTTTGAGAGACTGTTAGAATTTGGGGATTGGAACAAAGTGATGCTTTCAGGCAGGTGGGAAACCTTTGGAAAGCCAGTAGTCATCCATCCTGCATGGATGTGCCAGGCAAGGTGGAGCCCAGGCTCCTCTGTTCCAGCAGTGCCTGGGAGCTGACACTGGGATCCTTGTCCAGCTCTGATTCCCCAGTGGTTTGTGCTGGCTCTGTGCTTGGAGCACATTCCCACATTCCTACCCCTCTATCCCAGAAGCTCCAGGGCTGTGACACTGCTCCCCAGTGAAGGGACCAGGCACAGACTGGGCTGAATTGGCTGGGCACAGCTGAGCTGAGCTGAGCTGGCCAGTGGGACCTTTGGCACTGGATGTGCCAGCCTCTCCTCTGCCATGACTTTGGGATAAGGCCCAGAGCAGCTCAGCTGTAGCTGACTCACAGTGCTGAGTAAGCAGATAATGATGGGCTGCAGGATCACTGGGGATCCTGTTTGGGCACCTGAACAAAGCTTCTCCTGCTTTTCCTACTAATAATGATAAAAAAAAGATCCAAAAGCCTTTCCAAAGCTTCTCCTGCTTGGATTTCAGACCTGTGCTGGAACTGGGAGTTCTTTAAAGCACGAAATAACCTGAGATGTGAGAGATTTTCCAGTTTCTCAAGACAGACTGTATACTTGGCTGTAATTATAGATGTGGTGTAAAGATAATGTGCATTATTATAAGTGTCTTTGAAGTCTGTTCTTTCTCCAGGAGGGTTGCCACATACCCTTCGGATTCGCAGTGGGAGCTAGTAAATATTATTCCCACTATTCAGAGGAAGTAGCAGAGGCAGGGATTTATAGAAACTTAAAAAACTGAGTAGCTGAGCTAAAAGCAGGAGGTAAGAGTTCCCAGGGCTTTATCCCAGCTGTGTGTTGAGGGAAATGAAGATTGCACACCGTGGGTATCAGATCTGCTGCTGTCTCCGTGTGCATCCAGTCGGGATGGAGGGGCTGGGATACCTGCAAAGCCTTTTCTTCCAGGTAAATCCCACCCCACCCCTTGCCCCACCTGGCTGCCCCAAGGGCTCTGACCCTGAGAGAGAGGGCAGGGACCACATCCCTGCTCCCCACACCTTGTGGGCCTTAATGAGGGGCCGTGTGTCTGTGCAGAGCTGTGGAACAGGATCCGTGCACTCCCTCATAACAGGGATTTCAGCTTCACCTGTATATCCCAGTTTCCCAGCAGCTCTGTGCTGCTTGAGGTTTTCCTTCAGGCTCCCTACAAGGTCATGGCTAAAGTTCTGGGGCCCAAGGTGCTGCAGGAAAGGAGTTTGCAGCATCCATAGCCAGGCTCTGCTCATGAAGAAATTGGGAATGGAAAATCCTGCTTGGCCACAGTGCAGATCCTGGAGCTCCCAGCTGTGGTTGGGATTCTGGAGGAGGCAGCTGGGCTGGCACGCGGCTGTGCTCCCGGGGGTGCCAGCAGCCACATTCCAGCCAGGGGACTTCCCCTGTGTGCCTGAGCGGTGGGGAGGGACGTGCTGTGCCGCAGGGATGCCCCGCAGGGATGTGCCGAAGGGACACTGGAGTTCCCAGCTGTGACACAGGCCATGCCAAGGAGCAGGTGGGGCAAGAGCAGCTCAAAACGCTCCGGGCCATGGGGAGGAGTGAAAGGTGGTGAATCCAGCAGGGAGATCCCATAGGAAGCTCACATCCCTTCCCCAAAACAGGCAGAATGTGGTGCTTCTGCTCCTTACAGTGCTGCGGCTCCCCCAGCTGCTGGGGCAGGCACCACAGAGGCTTTTATCTGTCTTTGCCTTCCTTTTCCACCTGAATCCCAGGGATCCTTGCCCAAATCTCTCAGGATCCAGTTCCTTCTGGGAGCCTGTTGTGTTTCTCTGTCTCCCATCCCGTTGCGAAACTCCGGGCTGCGCACGGCGGGTGGCAGCACGACTCTGGCGCTGCTGCCAATCTCTGCCCCACCCACGGGCTTGGGAATAGCAGCACGGAGAGGGATCAGCCCGGCAAACCCCCCAGGAATGCAGCTGGGATGGGGGGGCCCTTCAATAGTTATATTTTATCTCCTTCATATTAACTTTTCCCACCCCACTGAGATTTTTAACGCTGCAGCAGCCGAGGATCCAGCCCTTGGTGTTGACCAGGCTAGTGCTGAGTAGGAGGGTTTTCCCAGCTCCATGGATGGAAGGTGGAGAACATTTAGGACGAGATACACCTTTTGTTTTAATGCCTCCTCCTCCTTCTCCTATTCCTCCTATTCCTCCTCTCCTCCACAGCACATGGGACACAGCAGGAATTGAGCTGCTCCTCTCTGTCAAGTTCTTTTGCATTTGGGGGTTTGTTTTGCTTTGCCATTGTGGTTTTGGTTTTTTGGGGTTTTTTTCCCACCCCAGGGAAAACCAGGAAGTGAGATATCAAGTGAGGAAAAATAAAGAAAAAAAAAAGTGAGCCAAACCATGAGGAAGATGCTGGTCACATCTCCGAGTGGCACTTGGTGAAAGGCTGGGGTCAAACTCGGCGTGGCCAGAGGTGGGGACATGGAGAAGTGTCAGATATCCACAGCTTGGGAACATGCCAGTGGAGGGTTGGAGTCAGGGTGACACAATGGGGAACAGCTCCAACCCCAGGGCTCAGCTGCCCATGGAAAAGATTTGGCAGCTGTTGGGAAGGGCTGGCTCAGGTGAAGCCTTGAGCTGCACTAGAGAGTGGGATGGGATGGGATGGGGTGGATGGACAGACAGACTGCAGCTGGGAGGGATGGGATGGACAGAACTGGGTGAGCATTCTGGTGTCTCAGCACCAAGAAAGGCACAGGCAGAGCAAGGCAGAGATGGCACCAAGAGAGAGAAAGGGGGATCAGGTGCTAAAATAGGGTCAGGGAAAAGGAAGGTGAAGAACCAAGTGAAATGTGGCAGCATTTCCGTTAACAGGACACATGGAAGTCCTGGGATTAACTGGACAGCTGGAAGGTGCTGTGGGGGATTCCAGGAGTGAAAATGTTCTGCATTTCTTGGGAAAATAAGGAGAGGAGCACTTACAAGTTGTTGCCCAGCGTGCTCCTCTTTGTGGCCCCCAGGATGCTCATCAGGTGGGGATCCGAGTGCTCGTCACCCACCATGGTGGGCCCAGCCTCCTGTGGGACAGGCACAGAGTGGTGAGTGACACATGATGACACGGCCACCCCCTGTTCCCTCAGTCCCAGCCACTGGCAGGAAGGTGCAGCTGCTCACCCAGGAGGTTCCAGCCTCGGCTCAATGCCAAGTTTCACACTGGAAATGTTTGTTTTGCCCCTTTGGTAAAGAGCAGAGCTTCCAAAGTCTCTGAGGACAGACTGAGCCCTGCTGCTCCAGGCTGTTCCCTCCAGTGCCATAACTCGTGTGTCCCTTCCTGTACCTCATCCATAATCACTCAATCAACTTGTACAATCCCAAATGCCACTGCCAGCAGATGCTTTGGTGCTGCAGCATCTCCACACGTCCCCATTCCCAATCCACTGCAGTGTCCATCACAACTCCCTCCCTTTGCTCATTTGCTGTTTTCACTGCCCCACTTGTCTCACTGTTTCTCTGCTTCCTGCCTCAAACCACACCAGCAGATCCAGGCTTCTGGATGTCGGGAAAAGGGGAACCCCAGATAAACACAGAGCTGTGGGCTCCTACAGAGTCCTGCAGGATGTGGCTGCTGCTAGAGCAGTAACGTTTGCTTTGTGGCTTTATTCGGCAGGGACAGCAGCGATCCCAGCGGTGCTCCTGGACAGGGATCCCAGCCGCTGCCCCAGCCATGCCCACTCCCTTGGCCGCGTTTTCCACCCTGGAACGGCTCTTTGGGGACGAGGGAAAACCAACTGCGAGGACAAGAGGAGCCGTCTCTTTGGCGTTCCTGGGGTCCTGCCGCAAGTTTCCCAAGTGAGTCGCTGTTTGGGACAGGAGGCTTTGGGGCAGCAAAGCACCGGGGGCTCTCACCGGCTGCTGGGCACAGCCTGGCCGTGCTGGGCTCCCCCAAACCTGCATCACCCCCGACCCCCCAGCAGCAGCCGGGCCAGCCCCTGCCGGGATCGCACCGGTGGCACCGCGGGCTGAGCGGGTCTCACCGCTCGCCCCGGTCGGTCCCTGCTCGCCCCCCGGTATTCCCCACCCCCGGGGTCCCGGCGGGACTCACCAGGCGGATTTGGGTGCTGATGAGCAGGTACGGCATCTCCGCTCCGCCGCTCCCGCCGCCGCTCCGGGGGAACCTGCCCGGGGCCGCCCCCGGTCCCGCCCCGCCACCACCGCCCCCGGGCCCCGGGGGGAAAGGCACCGGAGGGCTCGGGGGGGCGGGAGGCACCCGGGGGGCTCCGGGGGATCCCGAGGGGTCTCGGCGCTGCCGTCCCAACAAAGGGTGGGCAGGAGGTGAAGGGCTGGAAGGGGATGGAGCAGAAGGGAACAGAAGGTGAGCAGGGAGAGGATGGAGCAGGAGATGATGGACTGGGAGACAAAGGACAGGAGATGATGAGCAGGAGATGAGATGCAGGGACGTGGAGGACAGGAGATGATGAGTGGGGAGGCAATGAACCAGGAGATGATGGACAGGGAGATGATGGATAAGGGAGACGAAGAAAACGGAAATTAATAGCAGAGAGATAAAGGACCAGGAAATAACAGAGGAAGGCGAGGACTGGGAATGGTGGAGCAGGAGCCAGGCAGGTGGGCCCTGCAGAGCATTCCCACTCCCACCCCACAGTCTGACCAAACATCCCCCTGAAGCAGAATGTTCAGCATTTCCAACATTTTTTGGGAAAAATCTCTTTTTCTACTGTTATTATCTGAGAACACAGGGGATTTAAATTCCTTCATAATTGGAGAAGTTCCATTTCCTGAGACTGGGACAGGCAGAGGTGCTGCACATCCGTTATTATTGCTGTGTTATTAATTATTAATTGTTGTTGTTGTTATAATTATTATTGCTGTTCATTGTTATTATTGACATTTTCAGTGACATGTTGGTTGGGTTTGGTGACATACAAGAAACCCCACAGGCTGTTGGTCTCCTGTTCCTAAAGCACATCCCACAGATCCAGTATGTCCATCAGGAGTTCCCTGTGGGATACCTCCCCCCACGGGTTAAACATCAGCTTGTTTTCATCATTCCCATCCTCTTCCCCAAGGCTTGGAACACCTGGAATGTTTGCTCATTGCTCTCCTGTCCCAGTGCAAACCTGTTGCCCAATGCACCAAGGGCACGTTTCACCCAGCTGGGTTGGATTTTGACAGAATTCCCATAATCCATGACCCCCCTGGACCTCTGCTGGGCATGTGTGCTCTGTGGTTATGCAGGGAATGATATGGATATAAAATCCAGACCTTTCCAGAAATTAAAAAACTAGCCAGGGTTCTGGCAGCCTGAGCCCAGCTCTGGCTCTGACTCTTATGTGGCTCTTTCCTGGGGGCAAAAGATAGGAAGGAAAAAAGAGGAAATGAGAGCAGAGCTATACATAACATTTTAATATTGAATTTATTGAGGAGATACTGAAATCTGGGAGGCAGCCAGATCTCATCCATCATCCCAAAGCACCTTATCACCCTCTGGCTCCCAGCTGGCTGCTCCCAGCTCTCCTTGCACTGGGCTGGCTCAGAATTGCTCCCAATAATTCAGATAAAGGGAAGCAGAAGGTTCTTTGGCTCTGCCCAAATCCTGCTGTCACCCAAACCCTCAGGAGCAGGGAACACACACAGAGGGGTTTCCCCTCTCCTGACTGGCACCTTTCCCTAAGGAATCCTTTGGCTCTTCCAGAAAAAGGTATTTCTAATTTCAGTGATTCTGGGGTAAAGAAGTTCTTCCTGGGGGATCCCACCAGGAATGGAACCACCCACCATATTTCCTGTAGAAGGGAGAATTCCAATCCCAAAGGCTTGGGATGATTAGTTTGGTCATTCCCATCACCTTGACCTAATCCTAAAATCTGTTATCTCATCCCAAACCCGCTGGCTCTGTGCCCACAATCCCACAGCCAGCCCCATGCCCAGCTCCCTCCCTACAATAACCCTGTCCCGCCCAGCTCCCCAGATTTGGGCACCCCAAATTCCTAATTTTTGGGGCACGTTTGTCCCTCATTGCTGCAAGAAACTGAACCCCAAACCCAGCGGGGTTTCCTGCCGCGTGTGGAAGCACCCGCAGAGCGTGGGGCTGTGTGGGGACACCCGCCCTGTCCCCTGCACCGCCGGGCCGAGGTGCTGTCACCACGGCGGGACAGCTGCCGCGGTGGCAGCAGGTGGCAGCCGGCGGCCTTGAGGGGTTTTTCCCGGGACACTCCGCGGACTGGGGGCCTATGTGAGGGCGGTGACCCCGCTGAGGGCGGCCCCGCTCCGGGGCCCGGTTCGTGCCCCCGCCATGTCCGCCTGTTCCCACACGCGCGCGCCGCCCTGGGCGTGGCCTCGCCGATGACGTCACGCGCCCATACTCCAGCCCTTTCCCTCCCCGCCGTCGCATCTCAGTGACGCCATCGCGGCGCGCCGCGGGCGGTGCCGCGCGGCCGGAGCGGCCATGGCGGTGCCGGTGGTGGAGCCGGCCCGGGCCGGGTCCCGGCTGGGGATGGCGCTGGGGCTGGCGGCGGGCGCCGGCTTCTGCCTCGGCGTGCTCTGGGTCATGCGCCGCCGCTCCAAGGAGGCGGCGGGGCAGCCGCGCCCCGGTACGAGCGGGATGGAGCGGCGGGGGAGCCGGGTCGGGATGCGGGGGAATGGGGTTGGAATAGGGAGGAGTGGGGCTGGAATGGGGTACATGGGATAGGGGGGCACGGAAATGGAATGGGGTTGGAGGAGAGAGGAATGGGGCACATGGGCTAGGAGGGCACGGAGCTGGAATGGAGGAAATGGAATGGGGTTGGAATAGAGAGGAATGGGACTAGAGCTGGGGTGGGAATGGAGGGAATGGGACACATGGGATAGGGAGGTCTGGAGGTGGAGTGGAGGAAATGGAATGGGGTTGGAATAGAGAGGAATGGGGCACATGGGATAGGGTTGGAATAGACAGGAATGGGGTTAGAGCTGGGGTGGGAATGGGGCTGCAATGGGGCACATGGGATAGGGAGGTCTGGAGGTGGAATGGAGGAAATGGAATAGGAAGAGTGGAAAACCCAATTGGAGTTGGAAGAATGGGGTTGAAATGGGGGAGTGGGGTTGTACTGCGGGAAATGGGGTTGGAAGAGGAAGCATGGGGCTGGAGTAGGGGAGAATTGGGATGGGATGGGATGGGATGGGGGAGCAGGGCTGGAATAGGGGGGAGTGGGGCTGGCATAGGAGGAAGTGAGGTTTGGGGTGTTGGGCTGTTAGAAGTGCTGGTTTGGAACCCTGAACTTGCTGGGTTTCATCCACACCTGTGCAAAATTTCAGGAACAGAAAATGAAACTGTGTTTTTACAGTGATCATAGAAAAATGGGATCCTGGAATGGTGTCGGTGGGAAGGGACCTTAAAGTTCATCCAGTCCTACCTCCTGCCTTGGGCAGGGACACCTTCCACTATCCCAGGCTGCTCCAAGCCCCACCCAGCCTGGCCTTGGACACTCCAGGGATGGGGCAGCCACAGCTGCTCTGGGCAACCTGTGCCAGGGCCTCAGCACCCTCACTGGGAAAGATTCCTTCCAATATACCATCTAAATCTCCTCTTTTCTAGTTTGGATTTATTCCCCTTTGTCCTATCACTCCTTTTCCATTTTTCCCTCAGCCTCCCTCAAGGGGCAGTTGGGTCAGCACAGAGCCTTCTCTTTTCCATGCTGAACAATCCCAGCTCTCCCAGCCTTTCCCAGCAGCAGAGCTGCTGATCCCCTTGGTGTCCCTCCCAACACCAAACCCTGTATCCCCTGCCAGCAGAGCTGTGCACATTTCCCTTCCCTGGAATCCTTTCCCTGGGATGTGACCCTGGTCGTGCTGTGCTGCAGGCGAGGCCGTGCCCGTTCCCGTGCCCGTTCCCGTGCCCGGGGCGCTGCTCCCGGTGGGGGATGCAGCCGATGGAGCCGTGCCCAGCCCCCTGCTGCTGAGGCAGGACGAGCTGCTGGAGCGCCTGGACTTCGTGGTGAGGAACGTGGCCGAGCTGAGGAAGGAGGTGGAGGAGCTGCGGAACAGCCTGCAGGACCTGGCGGTGGAGATCGTGGATGAAGTCAGGTACTGCCCCTCTGTGCTGGGAAACAGGCACAGCATGCCTGGGGCTGGGAATGCCTGGGATGGGAGGGACCTCAGAGCCCACCCACCCATGGCAGAGACGCCTTCCTCTAGCCCAGGCTGCTCCAAGCCTGTCCAGCATGGCCTGGATCACTTCCAGGGATGGAACAGCCACAGCTTCCCTGGGAAATCCATTGCAGTGCTGCACCACCCTCACAGGGAAAGATCCAGTCCCTAAATCCAACCTAAATTTCCCCCTCTTCCAATCTGAATCTGTTCTTTCACTCCCTGATGCAGGGGCTGGATGGACATCCCATCTATGGATTCTGTAAGGGTTGTCCATGCAGGAGGATTTGCTTTACCTGCTGATATATTGTATTAGATACATTATATTATATTGTATGTGTCATATAATTATACATTGTATGTATAATATATATTATATAACTATATATCTATTATACAAGATACATTATATAATATATATGTAATAGATACTATACTATATATTATAATACATAATAATATATAATATACTATGACATATAAAATATAATAACTAACATATAATATATAAAATATATAAAACATTGCAATATTTTATGTATTTTATATATAATATATATGATATATAATATATATTATTGTACAATGATACATTAATACATAACACAAAATACATTCTATTATATTATATATAATTTTAATTATATATGATGTGTTATATATGTTATATAATTGTATATTATATAATATATATTATAGAATGCATTATATTAGATACATTGTATACATTATATTAGATACATTGTATATTATAGTTATAATTATATAACTATATATGATATATTATACTATATATAATATATTTATACTATATTATATGGTATAATATGTTATATATAGTATAATATATCATATATAGTTATATAATGATATATAGTATAATATATAATATATATATTGTAAAATAAACAAATAAATATAATATTAATATATATTATACAGAACACACCATCAGCTCCATTTGAGTTTGTATAAACAGGAGTGAACCACCTCGTGAATTCTTTACCTGGAAAGGGAATTGGGTGGAGTCTGCTGGAGAGGAGAAGGGGAATAGCAGATATTTCACTACCAAATATTTATTTCTCTTCCTTTTTCTCTCCCTGCAGGGCCCACCTGGAAGAAACCCAGCGTGTGGGTCGCCGGAGGAAGTTCCCCTTCAGGGAGAGAAGTGACTCCACAGGCTCCAGCTCCATTTATTTCACCACCAGCTCAAGGAATCCCAACACAGATGATGGAGAGAGTGAAGGGGGGTAAGGAGAGCAGTGGGACAGATGTTTTAGGGGATTTGGTGCCACATCTGGGCAGTTTAGAACATAAAGAAGGGAATTTTCTTCTCCTACAGCCTGTTTCAGTTTGCTTTTGTTACAGTAAGTGTGTTACTGCCAGGGCCAGACTGAGAGATCTGAAATGATCCTTTAAGAGAAAGGAAAATAAAGTTTTGAGGGGTTTTAAAGAAACAATTTGATTAAGGAACCTTGCAGAAGGAAGGGAAGTATGAGTCCAGCCTGGATATGGAGTGAGAGAGTTTGGAAATCAAATTTCCAGACAATTTATATTATATTATATTAAAATGATCAAATCATTGGATCAATGAATCCTGAGGTGGAGGGGACCCAGGAGCACCATCCAAGTCCAACTCTTGGCCCTGCACACGACAGAAAATTCTGTGTGGTGTAAGAACGTCATTAAAAATGTCAGTATAGCTGCAGGTTATATACTAAGACAGGTAACAAGTTCTCCTGCACCTGTGACTGCTGATTTTCTGAGGAGTTGCTGCTCCTTTGTGCCTGAATCTGACCACTTCTGTAGCTTTTGGGGTATGGAAGTGTGTCCAGAAACAGCTGGTGCTGCTATATGCATTTTCCCAGAGTATTTGGGATGAAATGTCATTTAAAGAGGGATTTTAGAGCAGTGGAAGCATTTCATTTTTAGAGCAGTGGGGGAATTTGGGCACCCAAATGATCCAGGGGCTGGTGCCAGCTGGCATTTCAGCAGGGATTTTTCTTGCCAGGACAAAGAACAGGGATGTGGTTCTGCCCTAGGCTCATGTTTGTCTCTAATAACTGGAGCTGGTGAGGGTGATATCATTGGGGTTACAGAGCTTCATTCAGCTCAAGTGGGTGTTGGGATGGGAAGGAAATTAGGGAGGGAGTGATTCATGGTGGTGTAATAGGTAACAAGGCTGCAGAACAGATTTTGGAACTGTGGAGTTGGTTCTGAAGGCAGGGCTTGGGTGTTTGGGTAACAGCAGATGCACTGAGTCACCAGGGGAACAATGGTTTGTGTAAACCTGCTGGAAAAGGGGGTTTTGGACACACATCCTAGCCCTGGCTGTCCTCAAATCATAAAAAATTATAAGTTGTGATGGAGGCCAAGAATTTAGAGTTACAGAAAAGGCACCTCCTGAGGGGACAGGGGTGTATTTCACTGCAAAACCTCATTAATTTATTGGGAATCTAGAGGTGGTTGGTGGAGTCCTTATCTATTAATTATCATCTGTAATTAGCTGTAATGACCTGTGTGGGGATTGGTGGCTTAGCAGCTCTCACCTGATTTAAAACTGGAATCTTAGGTAATGCCTCACTTTGGTCCTACACAGGGAGGTGTAAAAATATCAGTCAACCCAGGACCAGCTGCTTGCAGTGTGCGGTGTTGTCTGCTAGGGATGTGAATGTGCTTGAAAAGTAGCATTTTCAAGGCTAGGAAATGTAAATTTTGGAAAAAACCTACTGAAGCTTTGGAGCAGGCAGTGGGAGGAGGAATGAGCCTGTTGCCAGCAGATGGATTTCAGCTGGGTGTTCCTTGCTGAATCCTTTCAGTGGAATTCAGAACAGACAACCCCCAATTTCAGCTTTATTTTGTGAACCACCTGGGCATGAGCAGCTTCTCCAGTTTCAGACACAATTCCCAAAAATCTACCAAGAGTTTTCAGGGAGGTTGCGCTGCCTTATTTCCTTGTGTGGCTTTGGGTTTTGGGCTTCTTCACCTCCTTTTCCCATGGGCTGTTTTCCTTCAGGATTGCCACATTAAAGCATTCCAGAGCTTTCCATCATTGTAAACTCAGGAAAATAGGCTGATAACACCAAAATCCCTTAATCTCCCTGAAAACTTTGGGTTTCCTTGTCTTTTTGAACTGGCAGAGTCTCATAGGGGCTGTCTGGCAGAAAACACGGTTGGTTTTTGAGCTGAAGGGCTGAAATCTTGGCAGCTGCCAGTAAAATGTTGGGGGTTAGGATGGGGAAATCAGGAAATTCAAGGAGTTTGTGTTTAATTAATGAAAATGAGGTGGTCTAGAGAACTAATAATGGCATTGATATTAAGAAATGTAAATAAATGAGGGTTTTAATCTGAGGCAGAGCTGTGCCAGTCACCTACCCTTGTGTTGGTTATCCATTAATTCAGTGTCATCTCCAGCATGGCATCCTTGCTTTGCTGCCTTTGCAGTGTGAGGCTGATGCTTTATTTCTTGCCTTAGAATGTTTCAGGACAACATGGTGGGGTTTTGAAAGTCTGGGTGAGGGTTTGAGGGAGCAGAGAGGGGAATTGCTGAGAATTAGGTTCTCAGGAAGCTTTGATAGCCAAACACGCCTTGTTATCTGTGTGTGGGCAAAGCCCTGTCACTGCCTCCTTCAGATAGGGGCTGTGGTCACTTATCTGTGTCCCCAGACAAAGGCAGGGCCACAGGGCTGTCCCTGGGAGGAGCAATCAGCCAGGACAGAGGGAAGCACAGCTGGAGGTACCCAGTGCCCCCAGAGTGCAGGGAACTCAGATCCTGCAGAACTGCTCAAGTTCTCTTGGGCAGTTACTGACTTAAATCAACAAAGCCCCTGTGTTCAAATGCACATTTAGAAATGACTGGCTGATTTGTGCTTTCAAACAAGACAGATAGTCTTGTTTGAAATGGAATCAGCTCTGTAAGTAGACTCCCTCCTGCTGTGGTACCACTGTGTGACCCTGGTTTAAATTTCAAATTTTAAATTCCCGACTGTAATGCTGGGGGAGCTTAATTTTCTCCATTTTCAGGAGCTCTGATCTGAGCTTTACAGGATCACTGAGGTTAGGAGGAGCTGACAGGCTGTGCAGGGGAGGTGGGGATAGTTAGAATCCTGGAATGGTTTGGGTGGGAAGGGACCTTGAAGCTCATCTAGTGCCACCCCTGCCCTGGGCAGGGACACCTTCCATAGACCAGGTTGCTCAGAACTGACTTGGGACATCCTTCAGCTTTCTGAGGGCGACACGAGAAATGAGGTTGTGTGAGACACTTGGGTTGTGCAGTTTTCTCTGGGATAAGCCAAGATACTCTTCCTCTCCTCTCCTCAAACCGCTTTGGTGATGTTTTCTTCCCCCAAAGTTACACCACGGCCAACGCCGAGTCCGACTACGACCGGGAGTCGGAGCGGGAGAGCGAGGACGAGGTGAGCTGTGACACCGTCAGGACCATGCGCAGGGACTCCCTGGAGCTGCCCCCCGAGGATGACAGCTGTGACATCGTGAAGAGCCTGCACAAGGACTCGCTGGAGCTGCCCCCTGAGCTTGAAAGCCGTGACATCGTGAAGAGGCTGCACAGGGACTCGCTGGAGCTGCCCCCTGGGAGTGACAGCTGTGACACCATCGGGGACTCGGTGGAGCTGCCCCTGGAGGATCAGAGCCCTGTGTCCCCAGAGATGTCGCTGGAGGAGGGGCTGGGGCAGCTCCTGGAGCAGGCTGACCGCCTGCACAGCGGGGATGAGAAGGACAGGAGAGAGGGCTTCCAGCTGCTCCTCAACAACAAGATGGCGGTATAGGTGCCTTGTTGTATTTTCCAGCACCGGGGGAGGGTCAGCTTGGATGGCAGGAGGGGTTTCTTCACTCAGAGTGCAACCTGGAAATGATGCCCACCTTGTCACCCAGCCCAGAACACTGAGTGCCATGTCCAGTCATTCCATAGAAACTTCCAGAGATGGGAACTACCACATTCCCTGGGCAGCCCCTTCCATTGCCTGACCACCCTTTCCAGGAAGAAATTCCTCCTGGTGTCCAACTTTAAATCTGCTCTGTCACAGCTTGAGGCCATTTCCTCTTGTCCTATCCTTTGTTCCTTGGGAGCAGAGCCCAGTTCCCCCTGACTGCCCCTTCCTGTCAGGGAGTTGTGGAGAGGGAAAAGGCCCCTCCTGAGCCTCCTTTTCTGCAGGCTGAGTCCCCCCAGCTCTGTTCCCTTCCCTGGACATGTCCCATCCCCTCCTTCACTGCCTTTCTGACGTGACAAGCCCAGAGCTGTGCACAGCACCAAAGGTGCCCCTGCCGTTCCCAGCACTCTGCAGCGCTGAGTTCTGTACTCACCTCCCTGAGGTTCCACTTCGCTTCCTTTGGAACTGGGGTGTTTTAAGGCTTAGAAGGATGCCTGCATGCCCTGAGCTGTGAGTGCCCTGCTCAGCCCTGGTGCTGACTGCTGTGGGGTGTTTGTGTTCCCTGCAGTACGCGGGGCAGCGCGAGTTCCTGTGGCGCCTGGCGCGGGCGCACTGCGACATGTGGGAGCTGACAGAGGACAAGGACGAGAGGAGGTCCTATGCCACAGGGGGTAAGGAGTTCCTGCTGCCCCAGAGGAGGGCAGGCACTCAGCTGCACAGCCCCTCCAGCTGCCAGCAGGGCTGTGGTTTTATTGGGTTTCCCTAGGATCTGGTGGGAAGCAGCGCTTTAATTTTGTGTTTAAAAATTGAGTTTCTGAAAGAGTTTAAATAGGCTGAGACCTGTTTAGAGCTGGGAAAATTGTTTCTGAAGCCTGTCATCCTTTTTTCTGTGATACTAAAATAAACCATGGATATAAAATAAACAAGCTTTGCTGTAGCACACTGGATTTTCTTGTTGCCAGCGCGTGCAGATATGAAAACAATCACTATTTTTAAATTCTCTTTAATTTCATTCCCTCTCTGTTCTTTACCACCTCAAAGGTGTCTGCAAGATTTTAGGTGAGTCAGAATGGAGAAAAAATAATCTTTATTACAGTTAAGATGTGCAATAAAAGATACTAATGTAAATAATTTTTATCTTATTTATTATGCACATAACTGAACAGAGTTACTTAATACTGTAGCTAATATAATTACTCTTTTCTGGGAATCAGTGGAGCCTTTTAAACATGGAATTTTAAGTTTTATATTGTCCTTTGAGCTATCAATAGGTGCTTAATTTTCAGCTTTTTGAACCTGCCAGGGGATAAAATTTTGTATGGGATGTTTCCAAGCCAAATGCATTATCAAATTGACAAGTATATGACTTATGCTGTTCTGTTACTCTGACAGGCTCAGAGAAAGAAACTGGGAGAGAAAGCAGCTGAATTTCTTACCTCTGACTCCTTTTTTTGTTCCAGGGAAGGAAGAGCTGGAACTTACCTTGCCGAATTGGGATGAAAGCGCTGAGTGCCACCAGTGGTAAGTCACTTTTTACTTCTTGCTTTTAAGAAGCATAGGAAAAGGACCTGGAGGTTTTTGTGAGCTGAGCTGCAGTTAAAAAAAAAAAGAAATACAACCCTCCCCATAAACTTCTTTGCTGTTACTTGCACTGTGCCACACTGGTGGTGTTTTTCCATAAAAAGCCATTTTTAACAGCTTTGCTTGCTTGGTGTAAGGAATGACTTGACAGACAGTAGGTTTGGTTGTGATGGTAGGAATAAATATGGGGTATCTTACAGCAACTTAATTATGAGTTCCTCTCTGAAGAGCTCTGGAGGAAAAGCTCCCAAGTGGAGCTGCTTTTGAGGCAGGAGGGGATGTGTTTGACTCCATCAGCCAGGCCTGGGAGTGTGGGCTTGGTGCTCTGCCAAATTCCCTATTTTCCACTTAATTCTGGAGGAAGGAGATCCATCACTCTCAGCAGACAGGCTTTTAGAGTCTCCTGGAAGTGTTTTCTGGCACTGCTGGCTCTGCTCTGATCTCCCTGCATGGCCCTTGGCTTGGACATGAAGGGACACAGCAGCACGTGGCTCTTTTTTATTTAAACAGAGATATTTAATGTATTTGTGCCATGCTAAGAGAAGAGATGATCTGCAGTTCAGCCAAGCAGTTGTGAACAACATTTCTGCACAGGAGAGGGGGAAGGACCTTGCTGCCTTCAGCAGCCTGGGTGAGCAGGCTGTGCTTCCAGCCCTTGTGGGGGATTTTTACATGTCCTTTATAAAAATTACTCCAAAAGGGAGTTTGAGGAGTGGCACAGGTATTTGGAGATAAGGGAACTGTTTCTGTTTCTTTTCTGGTGAATTCCTCTGTGAATGATGTTTGTCAGCAGTTGCACTGAAGGATTGACAGCACTTAAATTAGAATAAAAGGGATTTTTTTCTTCTTTAATGAAGATTATTGGTAAAAGAGGTTGCTGAGTGTCTTTGCCAAACAAGATCTGTGCTCTTGCTATGAGTAAATTTGCTTGAAGGGTTGTTTTGAACTACTGGCATCTGAATAAGTGCCTTTATCATCTTAAGCTGTATTTCATCTGTTGGTAATGAATTACTGCTCTCAATTAAAGCTTTGATTGGAAGGAGGAATTTGGGAGCAGGAAATTCTCCAGCAGGTCATGGTGCTGGGCTCTTATCTGCTGCCTTAACATCTTTGAATGTATGGGGTTTAGTTGCCGGGGTGAATCTTGAAATTTGTACTTTACAAAGCCAGGTTCTACTCCAGTGTCCAAATATTGACAGTTCTGCCTTGGAATTCCAAGTCTGGGACAATTCCTGGTCCCTCAGACTCCTTTCCCAAACAGGGATAAGGCTCCTTCCTGCACAGCTACATCTTGCTTCCAATTCTCCAGGGCAGCTGGAGGAAGGAAACAGCAGAGCAGCATGTGGGAGGTGTGGGATTTCTTGGGAGTGAATATGTAACTCCCTTCATCAGCACACAAATTACTATTTTCTGCCACGAATAGAACAGGAAATTATTCCCTTCCCAGCTCTGAAGTGGTCACAAGCTGGCTTAATTGCAGTCTTTCTTTATGCTAATTGAATTTACCCTGGGGAGAAAACGCAGCAGAGGTTTTAAAGCTGTTTTGGGGTGGATTTGATGCCCCAGCTCTTGGGGGAAGCGATCAGAGAACATTGTTCACATTTATTTAAATTACAGTTTTGTCCTGTCATGTTTCTCTCTAGTGACTAATTTCCTTGCTGAAGAATCCTTTATTATCTTCTGTCACAGGGGAATAATTTATTATCTCTCACCACCCATGTTGTCTTTCCAATATTCTCATCTCTCTTCCTTGTAGTTTTTCAGACAAGACTGGAGGGATTCAGTGCAGGACTCAAGCTGGGAGAGTGGCATGGCTTTGTGCTGGGGTGATGGTCCTTTGCATTCTTTCTTCTACACACAGCATCTTTCTCTTTCCCACTGCATCCCAAATGGCCACTTTAATGGAAATATTCCCAGTTATTTTGCTGCCTCTCCACACAGGCTGTGTGAAGCCTGATGGTGCAGGAATTCCTGGGCTGAGTTCTTTCTCTGTGTTTATCATTTCATGTTGATTTTCTTCTTTATCACTTGCCTCTTGGAAGTTTGTGGATTCGTTCAGATGAAATTGTGCTGGCTTTTGGTACTGATTCATTGTGTTTTGTGCTTGTTATTTCCTCCTGCTGCCCACACAATTCCCAGTTTCTTGAGGAGCTGAGGAAGACAAGAGGTACTTTGCTTACAGTTGCTATTGCAAGGAAACATTTCTCCTCTCAGTGCCTCGTTGTTGTTCAGTCATCATTGACATTTTAAAGAAACAAAGAAAGAAAATAACTGGGGAAGGGAAGGATTTCTGAAGGGAAGGATTTCTGGAGGGAAGGATTTCTGCTGGGATTCTACAGGATTCTGTACTGCTGGCTACAGCTCCTTTGGGGTTGGAAGGATTTGAGAGCAGGAGGAAAAGTGTTTTCTCAGGAGTGCCAGGGAGAGCAGTAAGTGTGTGGGGCTATGTCTGGCCTGCCTTTGGGACCTGCCCAAGCACAAAGGAGAGGCTTTCATGGCTCTGCCCTGGCCATGGAGTGTGGGACAAAGCTCTGCTTGTGGCTGGTGCTGTTGGCAGCTGGCCGGTGCCAAGGGAGCCATCTCCGGGCACAATGGAGCAGGAGTTTGGTCAGGGCTGCACAGACAAGCCAGCCTTGTCCAGGGGGGCTGATCCAGCCCATGCTGCCCTTGGGATGTTCCCTTGGGAAATGGGTTGGGCATTAAATGCATTTAGTGCCTTAGGAGTAGATCTGTGTGTGGGATTCACAGGGAATGATCTTAGAGCCTCTCTGCTCCTGACTTACCTTGGATTTGGACACCAGAGCCCTTCTCTGCTTTGGTTGTCAAACATCCCTGAGCAGGTGGAGCTTTTATCCATTTAAAGTGATTTCTCCAGGAGTTGATTTCAGCTCTTGAGTAGGACAGAGCAGGTTCCCAAGTCTATTCTTGCTTTTAGGGAGGGAGGGAGGGAGGGATGGATGGATGGATGGATGGATGGATGGATGGATGGATGGATGGATGGATGGAGCATCAGTGGCTGCACAGACCTTTCAGAAATGAATTGAGAAACAACTGTGACCTTTTAGATTTCCCAGCCCATTCCCTGTGGGTGTTTGCAGCACAACTGCAAGCACGGGGCAGCAGCTTTAGGGATCAGGAGAGGAGAGCGAGCTGTGGATTTGCCTTGGCTTCCATTCCTCGCTAAAGGGAATACTGGAAATGCAACCAGAGGGATTTCAGAGAAATCTGAGGAAAATGGTGCAGGTGCTGTGTCAGGAGCTGTAGTTTGTTATTCCAAGGACATCTTGCCCTGGAAATGAATCACTGCCTGCTGAAAGCCCTCGCTGTGGGAGGAATCATAAGCTCCAGCCCTCTTGGGGTTATCCTGTGTGTTATGGAGAAGTGGGATTGGCTTGGATGAGTCTCCAGAATGTGCCCTTTCTTCTGGAGAGTCTGGCAGTGTGGTGGAACATCCTGATCACCAGCCCTTCTCAGTTCTGTGGGTACATCTGGCTGTCCGTGGGCAGATCCTGGATTTTTGAAAAGTCCCAGCATTCCGGATATGCCTGGGGGATGCTTTCATTTAACACCTGGCACTGCTTCAGGATTTCACTCCTGCTGCCTCACTGCCCAGATCTGGCCACTTCTGAGCCAGATTCTGGGTTTATGAGCTGAGCATTTTCTGTTCTGCAGGCAGATGAAAAAGGGAATTTGCTGTCAGTGTGATATGGAGCAGGAGCAACTGTAGGAATAGGTGTTAGGAGATTGTTCAGAATGTGGTGGAGGGAAAGTACCATGGAATTAGAGCTGTCTGAATGCAGCCCCCTGACTTGTCTGTCCTGGAAGGTGAATTCAGCAATGTGAACATCCAGAATCCAGGAGCTCTCCCATATGGGTGTTTGTGGGCTGTAAGGAGAGGGAACATGAGCCTCTCTCAGTTTTTCCTTCCATCTTGTCTCCCCTTGGAAGAGCCAAAGCTTTTTTTCCCAACCTCTTCAGGATCAGCTGGTCATTAATTTCAGGTGGAGTCACTGGGAACTCTGCTGTCTCTCCCAGAGCACTAATTCCCACATAAATTCTTATTTTAATTTTTGGTTGTTGCAGTCTAAATGTCTGCCTGCTGATTCCCTGTCCCCTTACTCAAGTGCAGGGACTCAAATACATCTACCCAGTGCACAGGAAGGTAAAAAGTGGGAATGCTCACAAAATATTGGGAAAACTGTCTTGGAGGTGGTTAAAAGAGCTAAGAGCTGTGTTTGGGCTGGCTGACTGTGGAGGGGAGGTGCTGCTCTGTATTCCATGGCAGACTCCAGCTTCCAGGGAAGTCAGAGTGCAGAACCCAAAAAGTCCTTAAATCCTGGGGATTTAAGCTGGAAGATCAGGATCTCTCAGCTGGGGGTTCCTCCTTCCACAGAGTTTATTTTCTAATAAATGGGGAAATCCTGAGCTGAGATTCCTGTGTATCAGCAGCTTAATGAGGAGTCTGGCTACTAATTAATCAAGGCAAATCCTAAGGAAAGCTCTGGATGGATCTGAGCAGTAATGCATGGGGCACCCAGTGGTTACAGGGGATGAAAATTCCCATCATCATCATTATTTTTATTCTCTCCTGGTGCTGCTGCTCAGCCCCCTTGCACCTCCACAGTGCTCTGGTGATGCTCAGCCCGAGGCATCCCATGGAATGAGCTGGAATCAATGACTCCATCCTGCCAAGCTGAGCAAGCAGGGGAGGGAACAGCAGAAAGCAGAGCCTAAAATCCCACAAGTGCAGAGTTGTGGGTGTGAAAATCCCCCAATGGCCCTGAACCTGGGATCAGCAAAGCTGGGTTGGGAACAATCATCTTTCCTGGGAATACAGTGAAAATCAGATCAGATGTCTCTTCCCATATATATATATTTTAGTTTATTTCATGGCACTGAAATTTAATTTACTGCTGCTTTTATGGCTTTTTCATCAACATTTCACCAGGCTTTTAAAAAAAAACCCTGGAATTTATATTTGACTTGAGACAACTGTGTGATTTATTGTCTAGGAATATTTTATCTCCTGATCTTAGAAAATAAGCTTTTTATTGGCTTGTGTTTCTCAACCCCTGTCATGTTGTGGTTAGGGATGTTTAGTCCAGGCTGGGAAACAAATTGGAGAAGATCCTAAAAACACTTATTCCATGATCTGCACACAACAGAGTGGGGCTGTGGAGCCCCAGCAGCAGGAAAAGATTTTTGTCCCATAACCCACTGATCTGGTAATCCTTTCCATTACCATGAAAAATAAGAATTTGAGAGCTGATCTAGAGCTTTTCCACAAGAAAGTTAACAAATTAAAGGAAGAGATTTAAGGCAAAATGTTAAATTGTTCAGGCATCGTGACTGTGCTGTAAGTTACACACTGGAGATGGAGCAGTGATGTGTGAGGGGATTTGTGGGATTTTGTGACTCTGAGGAAAGTATAATTGGAGATTTAAAGGTCTCCTGGCAGATTCCTGCACATCTGCTGTGGTTAATCATCCCAAAGGATCCTTTGGGATGTCGCTATCTGTGGCAGCACTGGGGTGTGGGTGTAGGAAAGGGGATTTTTATTTGCATCTTTCTGCTTTTCAGCTTTATTTTTTGCAGGAATGAGCCATGTTATTGCTTTGTCTCTCTGTTCCACTTGGTATTTTTTGAACCAACCTCAGAGAAGGGATGGAAATGTTCTTCACTCCCAGAGCCCAGGCAGGGCAGGAGAGGCAAAACTTCCATCTGCAGGTTCTGTCCCACTTGAGAGCTCTCTGAGCTGTTGTTGTTTCTTGGGAAGTGCTGCAGGGAGGGAGGTTTTGAACCGCTGTGGTGCAGGGAGGTGAGGTGGGAGGGTGCAAATCCACAGGGAATGAATTTTGAATTTCACAGCTCATGAAATAACTGCTTTTGCCGGGGCCTTGCTTCTCAGGCTCGCAACTCAGGGTCTCTCACTGGACAAAACTAAATGGCTTTGCACTTTCAACACTGAGCATGTGTCATTCTGTTTCCCAGCTGCAGGATGAGGGTAGGTTTTCCAAGTGTTTCCCTGGAAGTAGAGCCCTGTGTGCTGCAGCTGGGCTGTGTGTAAGGAGGTTGCTGTGTCCTGTAGTTCATTCATTAGAGCTGCTCTTAGTCTGCCTCTTGCTGCAGTAACTTCACTCTGCCCTGCTCTGGGTCCTGGCACAGCTTTCCCTGCTCAGAGAAACAATTCCAGGTGTGGAAGTGTGCTGCTCCTGGTTTTCAGCCATAGAGCAGTGAGTTTGTGTCACACCCAACCCCTCTGGCTGCCTCATCCTTGCACCTCCTTCCTTCCTAGCTGCTACATTTTTGCTGCTTTTGTCTCTTCCCTGTGAGGGATGTGCTGTATTCCTTGTTTTCCCCACTAAGGTGTGAAGCTTCAATGCAGTTCACAAAATCCTGGGATGGTTTGGGCTGAAAGGAACCTTAAAGCTCATCCCATTCCACCCCTGCCATGGGCAGGGACACCTTCCACTATCCCAGGCTGCTCCAAGCTCTGTCCAGCCTGGCTTTGAGCACTTGTAGACCTTCCTTGTGCAGCCATGGACAGCAGGGAAATGTGGATTGAGGGTGGATTCAGCCCCAGCTGGCTCATGCAGGTGTCTCCCCATGCAGGTTTGCCATCCTCTGTGGGCAGGTGTCGGAGCAGGAGAGCATTTCCAAGCGCATCCAGGCTGGATATGTTTTCAAGGTGAGTGGCCAGGAGGTGCTGGGCTCTGTGTGAGTATCAAGCAACACTCATTTCTGCAGCAGGAAATTGGGAAAATTGGCTCCAGTTCTTCTGAGGGAAGCAGTAGATTTCAGGGGTGCCAGGGATGAGGAGGCTGATTCCAGCTATGCCTTTTGGGAGTGACTCTGCAGTTTTACACACTATAATTACAAAAAAAGAAAGTAAAAATCTTGCAAATGAATTTAGGTAAAGGATGAGACTTAGAGCTTGAAACATGTGAATTATTGTATTATTGTCTGCAGTGTGTGCCTGTGAGCAACCTGCACCCTCCCAGGGAGCAGTTGCTGCTCAAAGAGGATTTCATTTGCCTCAGATCCCCTTTTTTTTAATTCCTAGTATTATTACTAGGAATGATGTATGATGCCTTGTAGATATTCCAGGGGAAAAGGATGGACATGGAACAGGCCACAGGTTATTGTTTCCCCATCAGCCTTTGGCTTGATCAGTGAGGTTATGGCAAAGCTCTGGAGCAGGAATAAAATGCAGGGCAGCTTCTTTGTGTGTGTGTGTGCAGAAATTCCTGTCCCTGAGGCTGGAGAAATGCTGCTTTTCCTTGCTCACTGAATCCAGTCTAATTTTACTGTTTGTGACACTTAAATTATGGATTCCTTCCCTTCCTCTTTCTCCACTTGCTCTGGTGGGTATTTCACTTGCTTTTGACAAAAGTGTGACACGTGCTGGTGCTGTTTTCCCACAGGAACACATTGACAAAGCCATTGCCCTGAAGCCACAGGACCCACAGCTCTACTATCTGCTGGGAAGGTGGTGTTACCACGTAAGAGAATTTATTCTCACCCCCTGGGCAGCCTCTGAAGGGTTCAGAGCTCCAACTTGGGTTTTTAGTCACTGCTGGTGGCATGGGAGGGGAAATGGCAAAGGGTGGGTTAGGAAAAGCCCGAGCTGCAAACTCCTTTCCTGTTCCCAGTGCTTTGCTCAGTAAGAACAACCTTCCTTCCATCCTCTGAGCACACAGGGATGTGGTCAAGGCCATCTGAGGAGCTTCTGCTCCCAGTGTTGGTGTGTGAGGTGTTCCATGTGTCCCCCTGCCCCTGCCACACACAGAATTGGAGGCACTGGCAGCATGTGCCAGCTGCTTTATGTTCCTGACAGGGAAAAGCTTGGAGTCAAATGCCAAGCTCTCAATCAGATTTAGAGCCTAAAAAAGGGAATAAAAGTCTGCAGTGACTGTTGCTGTTCCATTTGTGCCATTGGAAAGCACTTTGTTGGGAATGGAGCCACAGTGCAGGGTTTGTAGCTGGGGTAATTGACAGTGGGAATTACAGAGCAGCCCTGAGCTGAACTGCTGGGAGCTCCTGCCTCTTTTCCTGGAAACAGATCCTTCCTTCTTGCTCAGCCTGGAGCTGCTGAAGCTGTGGAATAAAACCACAGGTGGAGAAGTATGGTAGTGCTTCATTTAGTCTACATTGTTGGAATTATGCAGGATTAAACAGGGTATTGTCGGAGGGAGCTGGTGGAGTCCCCGTCCCTGCAGGTGTTCAGGGAATGCCTGGAGGTGGCACTCAGTGCTCTGGGCTGGGTGACAAGGTGGGGATTGTCACAGGTTGGCCTCCATGGGCTGGGAGGGTTTTTCCAACCTAAATGATCCCATGAATATCTGGTGGGAAGGCTTCAGCCTGCCTCTCCCAGGGAATCACAGGGTGGAGGGGAGCAGGTTCCTGTGGAAGGTTTAGGCTGGGAGAAGGGAGAGCATAGGTGGGGACTGGTGTGGCTGCAGTGTGGCAGGCTGGAATTTGGGGCCATCCACGTCCCAGATGTGTGGAACTGCAAAAACTGACCTGGGACAAGGGAAAGCAAATCGGGTTAAATTCTGTGCCTGACTTGGATACTGCACGGGAATATTCCCACACTGCCGAGGGGTTTGGCTTCCTCCCTGCTGCAGGAGCAGCTCCCAGGGACTGGGCAGGCCCTTGTTCCTGTGCTGGTGTTGGGTGGACGGACCAGGTTGTCCTTTGTGTGTGCAGGTTGCCCACCTGGGCTGGCTGGAGAAGAGGACGGTGTCGGCGCTGTTTGAGGCTCCCCTGACAGCCACGGTGCAGGACGCGCTGCAGAACTTCCTGAGGGTAAGGAAAGGTGGCAATGGGCCAGGGAGGGGCAGCACTGACTGCACAGCTCACAGGAACAGCAGCACTGCCCTGCAGAGCTCACAGGAACAGCAGCACTGCCCTGCACAGCTCACAGGAACAGCAGCACTGACTGCACAGCTCACAGGAACAGCAGCACTGACTGCACAGCTCACAGGAACAGCAGCACTGCCCTGCAGAGCTCACAGGAACAGCAGCACTGACTGCACAGCTCACAGGAACAGCAGCACTGACTGCACAGCTCACAGGAACAGCAGCACTGCCCTGCAGAGCTCACAGGAACAGCAGCACTGCCCTGCAGAGCTCACAGGAACAGCAGCACTGACTGCACAGCTCACAGGAACAGCAGCACTGACTGCACAGCTCACAGGGATGGCACTGGGCTGCTTGGATCCCTCCTGATCCTTCCCCAAGCGTGGGATGTGGGTGAAGGAAAGCTGGTGAGAAGTATCCATTCCAGAACAGCCAGACAAAAGAATGGGATGTTGAATATGTCAGAATTGCAGCCCAAAGTGTTGGGAATTGGTTTAGGGGGGTTGGTTTTCCTTCCTAAGGCTGCACAGCAATTCCTTGCTCAGTACTGGATACATCTGGGCTGTGCTTCCAGGGTCTGGGAGCTGGCAGCTCCTCCCTCAGAATATTTTACTTAAAGCCTGGCTGACTTTTCCATTTCAGACTTTTCCAGACAACTGCTTGAAGGTTTCAGGGGCACAGTGCTTTATTAGGATTCTCCTTTCTGCCATCTATTTTTTTTTCCTTTAAAAGCTGCAATGAGCCTGATGTAAGAATTAATTGTGTCCTTGCATATCCTAATGTCTGCTCTTCCCTGTCACACCCTGCCTCTGTTTCTGTAGGTCGAGGAGCTGAGCCCAGGGTTTTCCAAATCAGGAAGAGTTTACATTGCCAAGGTAACCACTCACTTCTTGTTTGTTCAGAGAGTAAGAAATATTTGTATTAAAAATCACCTTTGGCTGTAAAGTGCTGACCAGGTAGAAAATACTCCATGCAGGAACAAAAATTTATAGGATGATAATATTTCCTTTTATCCTTTACATCTTTTTAGGCCAAATCACCTTTTACAGAGGCTTTAAAATTCAGGGGTTTTGCCTTTGAGTCAGCCAATAGAGCATCCTTGGTTTTTAACAGATGAAATTCTTTATAAATAGGAATGGTGACTTGGCAGCTGTGGGCTGGAGGTTTAATCCTTCCCCACCATGACTTCTGTGATGATAAAGCCAGAGAATCATGGGGAGAAGTAAAGGATAAAGGATTTCCCTTTCCCTGTCCAGCATGGGAGTCTTGAGCCCTCTTGCTGAGGGGTTTTTAGCACCCACTTCCTTTTCCTGGGTGAATTTCATGATCTCCGAACACCCCCCAAGACTTTATGGGCACACAAAATCTTCCTGTTCCCAGAGGGATCACTGTGCCTCAGCTGCTGGTCACATGGAGAATATTTCATGCCTATTTTGGGGCCTGAGACTCCTGTAGATAATATTTATTGCATTTTCAACAGGCTGGGGAATGATGTGCTCTCAGGAGAGAGGTTTTGTGGAGAAAATGGTGTGAGGACAAGGGGAAACAGCAGCTGAAAATCAAAGTAGAGCTTTGAAAAGGGTAAAAACCACAGGGGCACCTTAAAATGTCCAAACAAAACCCAATCTCCTTCCCCAAAAAGAAAGAGTGAAATATATTTAGTATTCCAAGATCTGGTGGTGTTTCTGAGGCCTGGTGGCTGAGGGATACTGCAGGAGATGCCAGTGCAAAGGGTGAAGAGGCAGTTTAGCAGTTTGCCACTTTTGAGCAGTTGCCCAGTTCCATTTGCTGTCAGTTTTCTCTATTTAACCCCTCTCCCATGGGAATTCCCTTCCCAGTGCTACAGGGACCTCGGGAACGACTCGGCGGCCGTGCTGTGGATGGACCTCGCCGCGGAGCTGCCAGGGTACACCAAAGAGGTAAAAATGGATTGTGCACCTCTGCTCCACCCTGTGACATCCCAGCTGGGCCACTGCAGCCACAGGGAGGGATGGAGCACCTCTGCCATGAGGGAAGGCTGGGAGAATTGGGCTGAGAGGTTTGTGGTGCTCTAATTGTGGCCTTCCAACAGGAAAGAGGGAGAGAGACAATTTACAAGGGTCTGGAATGACAGGAAAAGGGCGAATGGCCTCAAACTGAAAGAGATTGTGCTTGGATCAGGTATTAGGAGGAAATCCTTCCCTGTGAGGGTGCTGGCACAGGTTGCCCAGGGAAGCTGTGGCTGCCCCATCCCTGGAAGTGTCCAAGGCTTGGAGCAGCCTGGGCTGTGGAAGGTGTCCCTGCCCAGGATCTGGATGGGCTTTGAGGTCCTTTTCAACCCAAACCATTCCAGGACTCCACAATATGCTTAAAAGCTGGTTTGGAGGAAAATAATGGAAATAGTGTTTTGTATTTGTTTTAATTGACTGTACATTTATGAATTTCCTCTTGCATTTCCAGGATGCAGAAAGTGAGAAGGAACTTGAGGAGATGCGCTCAGTTTGTAAGGAATAATTGTGGAAAAACTCATCCCACTGGAGAGACAGTAAAATTCCAAATGGATTTCATCATCCTGACAATTCCAAGTACACTTCATGGATAAGCAACAAGAGCTTACAGGAAAACACCCAGCAGCACATCCAGGAAAACATCTTGGCATTAATGGGATAAAATAGTGATTTATTTTCCTTTGTATTTGTTTGATTTTAGGATCCCTAAAAATGTTACATTCCTGAAAAAAGGGGGGAATGTTTATAGGTAGAGTTTGTGATATAAAAACTTTTGTGATTATATATATGTGTGTCTATATATATATATATATATGGCAGATATATGTGAGATAGATACTTTGTGATATAAATATGTATTATATATTTTTATATGTGTGTGTATAAATATATATAAATATTTATTTATATATATAATATATATATTATATAAATGCACATATATCTTTTATATCACACTCTCTACCTGTCAGAAATCCTTGCTGGTGAGCTCCCAGTTAATTCCTGAGGAAAACTTGAGCCAAATTTTTTTCCAATATATTTGTATTGTCTTTTCCTTAGTAATGAATGGAATCAGTTGTAATAACTGTTTAATGGGTCTTGGGGAGATCAATTTCCAAGTGGGACCAAGGAACTTTTCTGCACAATCCAGACTGGATTTTAAGAGGTGCATTAGTCAAAGAAGTGAGGAATAGGATTTTAAACTTCAGGATTTCTCCCAGTGATGTTTCTGTCTTGTCTTCGTTCACACAAGGCTGAAAACTTCAGTCCCTCCAAACTGTGCTGCTGTGGTTTAAATGGAATGACTGAGTTTGGGAAGTAGTTCTTGAGCAGAGAACTGCCCACAGGGGTGGGAATATCCTGTGGCAAGGATCATGTTTTGCTGTGATGATCTTCTGTCACTGACCAGATGAATTCCCTTTGAATTAATTATCTCCTGGACTAATGAGGCATCGAGGAGGTGAAGCCAAGGACTGACATTCCTCTTGCAGCTCCTGGGGACCAAACAGCAGCAGGGAATTGTGCTGGATGCTGACACAGATGGGGAAGGAAAACCTGTTGTGAAATTCCCCACATATCTGTCAAGGCTTTGTTGGTATCCCTTAAAATTCCAATGGCAGCTACTGAACACTAATTCCTGAATGTCTGTTCCATGCTGGGGTGGTTGTGAGGGGTAAAGTGAGGAGCGTGTGAGTAAAACATTCCTTAAATCACCTTTTTTCCCCTTGCACTGTGGTGGGTTTGTTACTTCCTGGAAATAACGCTGAAGGGGAGAAGTGCAGCAGATCTCCAGCATTCAAACTTTCTGGATGCTGCAGGGCTGGGGGCAGGCACTGGCCAAAGCACAGATGGGGAGCTCTGGGAGGATTGGGAGTACCTGGATGGAGTGATGGGCCTGGATGCAGTTGTGGCCTTTGTCACCTTTGTCCCCGTGCCAGGAATGGTGGCAGCCCCGGGAGCAGCTGGGAGCTGGGGCAGTGTCTGGGGCTGATCCAGGGCAGGGCTGACCCTGGGGGGGTTGGCTCCCCACGCTGAGCTCAGGCAGGGTCAGGGGCACAGATGCTGCATTTTGTGCACCCTGAGAGTTTCTGTCCCCCCGGGCATTTCCTGCCGGGCTGGGGCAGGCAGGGAGCAGAATTAACCCTGCAGCTGCCGTGGCCATTGCTGGCCTTGGTCTCTCTGCTGTGCCATCCCACCGTGGCCATTTGCTGCTGTCACTGCCACTGCCGCCCCCCGGGGCTGTGTCCTCCTGGCAGCCCTTCCCAGCCCCAGCAGGAGCTCCAGTGGTGCCTCTGGGCCTGTTGGGAGGGTTTGCTGGGAATGGGCCTCACCCCTGGGAGGATCCTTTTGTTCCAGAGCAGACTCCAGAGCTTTCGGGCTTCTCAGCTTCAGGGTTGGATTGGAAAAGTCCTGAAAGGAAGAATAACAATGAGGTTTGTGCAAGTGGTGCTCTCAGACCCCACCTGCAGTCTGTGCTCTGTGCTGGAGGTTGTTGTGCACTGGCACTGCAGGGAATGAATGTCCCCTTCCCAGTTCAGCCCAGCAGATCCCAAAGGCTCTTACAGGAATATTTATCCTTTCCTTCCCTGGTGATAATTTAATCTGCACCTGCTGTGAGCCATCCCTTGAGTTCTCCTGGAGAAAACCTCACAGCAGAGGAGTTTGCAAAGAGCCCAGAGCTGTGTTTGGAGCAGAGAGAGCTGAGAGCTGCATCTGCCTGTGCTGCCCCAGCCTGGCAACATCCCCATGGAACAGCCTGGGCAGAGGGGATTGGATGGAGCCAAATCCCTTCATGCCAGAGCTTTTCTCCTGTGCAGATCAGGCATGGGGCAGGCAGCGAACTTTGGAAATCAGCTGATTTCCCCAGAAAGCATCACTCCCTTAGCATGAGTGACAGGACCTGTGCCCACTGCTCAGGAGTCACCCAGCCAAAATCAAGGGCAAAGGTTGGCTTGGGTCTGAGAACTTGAAATATCTTTGAAAGAGAAGAGATCACCTTTTTCTTCTTTTCTTTCTTTCAGATGCTGGAATTGCCCCTGTGGATGTGCACTGAGCTCTCATGCAGGGAACTGCCAGGCCTTAATGGTGGTGAGTTCATGTTCTTCTCACTGGGAATTGGGAATGATTATTAATTAGTAATTGCAGAAATGTTTTCTGAAACCTTTCCCCTTTGCTGGTAGATCTTCTCTCTCTGGCTTTGAATTTACAGAATTCCCTGCTGTCCTTTGCCCTGCCCGAATTCCTTGCAGCTCCTAACAGGGAAAACCTGGGGTAACTCAGAGGGGACAGAGGTGACATTTTTAGCTGAAAACCTGGGACAGTTGAGAGGGGACACAAGAACTGTTTGTGTAGGAAAATGTGAGGATGTCAAGGGGAGCAAGGTGACATTTCTGAGGGAAAAGCTGAGGTGATGTTTAGGGGAGAGAATGCAAATTTCAGAGTAGAAAAGAGCTAATCAATATTGTACAGAAAGGAAAATTTTGGGGGTAAAACTCGATGCAATCTGTAGGGGACAGAATGAATATATTGGAGTAAAAATGAGGTACTCAGTAGTAGACAAGGAAAATTTTGGAGGCAAAACTTGACAAAATATCAGGGATAGAGAATGAACACACTGAGGGAAAAATGAGGTGATGAGTACTGAGCATGTAGGGACAATTTGGGGGCTAAATCTGAGATAATTTCTAGGGGAGAGCATGAACATACTGAGGTAACATGAGGGAATCAGTTGTGGGCAGATAGGGAAATTTCGGGTTAAAAATTATATGGAATAATCTGTAGAGTGAACATTTTGAAGTAAAAATTAGGTACATATGGAAAATTTTGGTGGTAAATCTTGACAAAAGCTACATGATAGAAACTAAATAATACTGAAAGAAAAATGAGGGAATCAGTGGACTGGTAAGGGAATTTTGGGGGGCAAAACTTGAAATAATCTTAAGGTTGAGAATTACTATTTTCAGGTAAAAATGAGGTAAGTTATGGACAGGTAAGGAAAATTTTGGAAATAAAACTGGAGTAATCTCAAGGGAGAGAGTGAACACTGACATAAACTGAGGCAGTCACTGGTGGCAGGCAAGGAAATTTTGGGGGTAAAACTTGGGAAGATCTATAGGGCAGAGAATGAACATCTTGAGGTGGAAATGATCAGTGGTCAACATTAGGTAGAATTTGGGGGCAAACCCTGAGGTAATTATGTAGGAACAATAAATGGTTTTGGGAAAAAAAAAGTTCATTCTGTCCCCTATCTCATTTGGGGATAAGAGACATAACCTGTGTAGTGTTGGTTTTAAAATCCAGTTGGTAAATAGGGGACAAAATGGTTATTTTGTAATAAAATCTGAGTTAATCTGTAGAGGAAACAATGGATATTTTGAGGTGAAAAGGAGGTAATCAGTACTGGGCAGGTAGGGAAAACTGGGGGCTAAAATGTGAATTATCTCTAGGAGAGAGCAGGAACATCCTGAGGTAAACTGAGGGAATTGCTGTGGACAGGTGGGTACATCTGGGGATAAAACTTGAGGGAATCTCCATGGTAGAAAATGAGCATTTTGAGGTAAAAATGAGGTACTCAGTGGTGGAGAGGTAGGGGAAATTTCAGGGGTAAAATCTGAGGTGATCTGTAGCAGAGAGGATGCACTGGATGGGGTAAACTGAGGTAATAATTTATGGACAGGTAGGGAAATTACTGGGGGGTAAAAACTGAAAGCATCTGTAGGGCAAAGAATGAAAACATTGAGGTGGAAATGAGGAAATAGGGAGTGGACAGGTAGGGAAAATAATGGGAATAAAGCTTGTGGTAATCCCCAAATTAGAGAAAGAATGCTTTCCTGTAAAAAGTGAGGAAATCAGAAGGGGACAGATAGGGAAAATCTGGGGGGGAAATCTCAGGTAATCTCCAGGTGAGGGAAGGACTGTTTTGATGTAAACTCAGGACTTGCTGTGTCCTCCTATCCTGGCAGCAGCTGGTAGGGAAGGGAGAAGAGGCCTTGGGCTGGAGAGAGGGGCATGAGAAAGGCCCTGTGGGCAGAGGAACCCCCTGGTGTCACCAGGGCACCCGTGGGGAACAGAAGGGACACTCTGGGAGCAAATGGAGGTGACTGGATTGTCCCTTTGGGGGATGCTGGCGTTTAGATCATCCCACCCATTTGACTGCTGAAATATCCCAGCCCAGGGGCTTTGGCTGACAGGGAAACCCAGATTTGGGGTTCAGCTTTGCTGTTTAGATGAATTAGAGCTATAGCCCTGAATTCCCTGCTGGAATAACCTCCCAGTGCCTCCTGCAGCATGGATATCCATGGATATCCTCATGCAGCATGGATACTCCCACACAGAGCTGCCTATTGAACACCAGCTGTGCCAGGAGCCAGCAGAGGCTCCAGGGAAGCTCAGTGGGATCAGGACAAGGACAGGCTGATATTCCATAGCATTTGCTATTTATCACCCTTTGCTGTTTATTCATCCCCCAGCCCCACCCCTGTCCCCGGGGGCATTGACAGAGTTCCCTGGAATTCCATGGACTCCACCCCTGGGCTCGGGCTCCCGCTGATGTTTTACAGCAGCCCAGGGCAGGAGTGGCCTCTGGGAGTTCTTTTCCCTGAGGAAAGGGATGCACATCCCTGCCTTCAGGGCACCTGCAGCGTGACCCACCTGTGCAAGCTTCCCAGCAGTTCTGCAGTTCCAGCTGGCTCCCTAAAAACTCCAAACTTCATCCAAACAAAACTTCATCTAACTCTAACCTTTTGTTTTAGGGCACCTCCGCGGGCCTTGCTTGGGATGGAATTTCTGTGAGGGGAATTCCCTTGGCTTTCAGGCTGCTGCTGGAGGGTGTCCCCAGGCTGGAAGGGAAGGGACTGGAGTGGCCGGGACACCCCTGGTGGCTGTGTGGGAGGTCCAGGAGGTGGCACCGGGAATTGCTGTCTGAGCTCTCTGCAAACCCGGCGTGCAGCACTCCCGGGCAATGGCAGCTGTTCCTGGGGCTGTTTTTGGGGTGTCAGGGGGCTCTTCCCGGGCTGCAGCAGCTCCGGGGCCCGTTCAGAGCAGCCCCTGGCCCAGGAGCCGCGGGCAGCCCTTGGTCCGTGCCCATCCCAGCGCTGCCCGGGCATCCCAGTGCCCGCCCCGGGCGTGCCTGGCACGCTGCCCGCACGGGCGGGACGCTGAGGCGCAGCTCCCGCCCTGCCCGCACCCAGGACAGGAGGGGCCGGTTCCCTCCCGGGGCTCGGCCTCCTCCCGCCCCGCGTTCCCGGCCGGCCGGGACACACGGAGGGAGCGCCGAGGGACGTTCCTGGCAGGCAGCGGGAGTGCCCGAGGGCTCCGGGCCTGAGAAGCAGCGCCGGGCTCAGCCCCGCCGTGATCTGGGGCTGTGAGCGCTCACCTGCAGGAAACGCCCCTCGGCAGGCGG
Organism: Melozone crissalis; assembly: GCF_028551555.1. NCBI lineage: Eukaryota > Metazoa > Chordata > Aves > Passeriformes > Passerellidae > Melozone > Melozone crissalis. Next base: position 3,530,379 of record NW_026535796.1, on the reverse strand, counting down.
GAGCAGCCCTGACACTGCAGGAGAGCTTCGGCCTGGGACCAAGGGAGCCCTCAGGACTGGCCTTGCCCGTTTCTCCCTGGAAAGGAACACGGCATCAGCACCTTTACAGCCATCAGGGAAATGCTGGGAAGGGCAGGAAATCAGGATTACTTGGGAGAGTTTTGTGCTGTCACACAACAGTTCACCTGTGTTGTTCCATGATCAGGTGCTGGCTATGGAGCTGTGCCCTATGGACGCTCCAAGGGCTGGTGTGTAAAGCAGCACTGGCAAAGCAATTCCCCTGCTGGCATTTGGCATTCCTGTCTCAGGCAGGACATTGCCATTACCTGAGATTGGCTTGGTTGGAGCAGGGTGCTGAAAATGCCCAGATTGTGGATTCAATCCGCAGCTGAACCCTTCACTTAAGGGTTCAGCCTGGTGCTCCTGGTGTGTCCCTTCCCACTCAGGATGTCTGATGACCTGGAAATAAAGAATAAACAGTTTTCACTAGCTTTTTAAACCCAGAGGTTTTTTGTATTGGAGAGTGCGACCAATAGTGAAAGTGGGGGAAAGGAGGGAGAGCATCAGGTCTCACCTGGCAAGTGTCGGGTGAACGGCCCGAGCAGAACCGAGCCCGGGCAGGGCCCCGTCCCGCACCCGGCACAGTCGGAGCAGGAGCAGCAGTGCCGAGCTCGGCCCCAGTGCCCGGCTCGGAGCGGCTCCTCCGGCCCGCGGCGATGCAGCCCCGCTCGTTCCGCGGGGACGCGGCGGGCGAGAGTCCCGGGGGTGCGGGCACGGGGTCCGGGTCCCGCTCTACGCACGGTGGCCTTGGGGGTACCGGGGCTGAGGGGGCTCCGCATCCCCGCGGGGCCGGGCCGGGAGCGCCCCGGGGGCGCCGCGCTCGCAGCGCCGCTCCGGGCCCGCCAGGGGGCGCCCCGCGGGGCGGCGGCGCGGAGGGAGCAGCGGGGCCTGAGGGGTCCAGGGGCCGGCTCGGGCGGTCCCCGCGCCGCGCCCGATTCCAGCCGCGATCCAGCGCCTGCTCCGGGAATGCGCCGCCCTCCTGCCGGGCCCGGCACCGGCACAGCCCGGGCTCCCCACGGCAGCAGCGGGACCTGCCCGGAGCCGCAGCGAGAGCAGCCCCGCAGCTGCCGCGGTGCAAGCGGGAGCGACGGCACCGAGCTCGGTCCGTGCCTGTCCCGGAGCGGCTCTTCCCACCCACGGCGATCCCGGTCCCGCTCCCAGCCCCAATCCCGCCTCGGTTCTGCGGCCCCGCGACGGAGAAGCGGCTCAGCCCGGGACCCCCAGCAGACACCGGCAGGACCCGGACCCGAATCCCCAGGCCTGGGTCCCATTCCCGGCCCCACCTCAGCGCCTCGAGCCCCACGGAGCACCGGGAGCAGCCTCCGGTCCGGGGCTCCGCATGGCGCTCCAGCGACGGCCCCGCCGCATCCCGCGATGAGCATCCACCGCCCAAAGCGGAGCGGGCGCGGATCCGCCGGGATTTACGGGCGCGGACGGGGCGGGGCCGGCTCAGGTGTGAGGGGCGGGGCCGGCTCAGGTGCGCGGGGCCCCAGCGCGGCTGCGCGGGGCGGGGCCGAGAGGATTTAAACCCCGGGAATCACCACTGGCTCCATTCGCCCCCTCGACGCTCGGAGGGGAAGGTTGCGTCCGCGCGGGCTCCATATCTTTTTATTTGTTTCTTTTCTTTTACGCTAATTTTTACCTCTTTTTCTCAATACCTTCCCTCTCTCCCTCCCTTCCTCCCCTACCCCCTCCCCCCCCCCCCCCCCACGCCTCCCTTCCTCTCCCGCCCTAGCCCTCCCCTCCCTCCCCCCCAAACCGCTCCCTCCCGGGCCGGTCCCCCCTACCCTTCCTATCCCCTGCACACCCCAACCCTGCCCTACCCCTCCTTCCTCCGCGCTTCCTTCCCTCCCCAGCCCGGCTCCCGCCTGTCCCCTCATCCTCCTTCCCTTCCTCCCAATTCCTCCTTCCCCTCTTCCTTCACCCATCCTCCTCCTCCACCTCCCCCTGTTTTCCTTCTTCACCTTGATCCCTCCCGCCTGTGCTCCATCCTCGTCCTCCATCCTGCGCCCGTCCTGTCCCTGCCACCCCACTGCCCCCCTCCCTGCTCCCCTGCACACCCCGAGCCCCCACCTGCCCTCCATCCTTGACCCACCCCGACCACCCCCTCTGTCCCGCTGTTCCCGTCCTCTGTCCCCCTCTCCCTCTTTCCCCCGCAGCCGCGGGGCTCAGGGCGCTGCACAATAAAGCCCAGAGGGCCGGAGCGGCGCCCCCGCTGTCCCTGGAGCCCCCACACGGGGCCGGACCCGCTCGGCGGGACCCCCCATTGCAGTGCAATGCACGGCCCGACAGCGCCGGGGTTCCGGCTGTCCCTACAGCACACTGGGGGGCCCCGGGGGGGGGCTGTTGGGGGGGGGGGGCTGTTGGGGGGTGGGGGGGGTGTTAGGAAGGGCCCCTCCTCCGGAGGGGGTCCGCGGGGGGCGGGGGTAGGGGGGGGTAGGGCCCCCTCCGGAGGAGGGGCCCCGGGGGAGGGGGCGGGGCCGAGGGGGCACTCCCCCTTCAGGCCCCGCCTCCTCTCCCAGGACCCCCTCCTCCGGACGGGGCTCGGCCCGGCCCCCTCCCCGGGACCCCCTCCTGCGGACCGGGGCCCGGGGGGAGGGAGGGGGCGGGTGGGGCTGAACGGGAGGCGCGGTTTGTCTGTCCGGTGATCTCTATTTGTGTTCAGGCTGCAGAGTGGCGTGACTCCCTCTGCTTCCCCCCCCCCGGGGCCCCCCAGTGTGCTGTAGGGACAGCCGGAACCCCGGCGCTGTCGGGCCGTGCACTGCACTGCAATGGGGGGTCCCGCCGAGCGGGTCCGGCCCCGTGTGGGGGCTCCAGGGACAGCGGGGGCGCCGCTCCGGCCCTCTGGGCTTTATTGTGCGGCGCCCCGAGCCCCGCGGCTGCGGGGGAAAGAGGGAGAGGGGGACAGAGGACGGGAACAGGGAGACAGAGGAGGGGAATAGAGGGACAGAGGAGGGGAATAGGAGAAAAGAGGACGGGAATAGGGAGGGATGAGGTGGGGAACGGAGAGGGGCTGGGGAGAAGTGGGGGGAAGGGAAAGGCCGGGTCCGGAGAGAGATGATGGACAGAGGAGCGGTACAGGGGGAAGGGAGGGGGGTCGGGCTGGGCAGAGAGTAGGGAGAGGGGTGAAAGGAACGGGGGGTCGGGGATGGGCAGGGGAACAGCGAGAGAGGGCAGGGGAGGCTGGGGAGCGGGGAGAGGGCAGGGGGGGCTGGGTGGGAGAGGGGGGATGGCGGGGGAAGTAGAAAGAAGCTGGAGAGGTAGAAAAGAGGAGATAAGGGGGAGGAAGAAGGAGGAGGATAAGGGCAGGAGAAAGAGGGGGAAGAAAGGGAGGAATCGCCACCGGGAGAGCCCAGCGCGGCCGCAGCCTCACCGAGCTCCGAGTGAGCAAATGGCGGCGGCGGCGATTTCCGGGCATTAAATCACCTCGGCCCCGCCCCGCGCAGCCGCACTGGGGCCCCGCACACCTGAGCTGGGCTCGTCCCGCACACCTGAGCCGGGCCCGGCCCCGCCCGGGACCGCCCGGGACCGCCCCTGAGCCCGGGACCGCCCCTGAGCCCGGGACCGCCCCTCAGCCCCGGCACCGCCCCTCAGCCCCGGGACCGCCCCTCAGCCCCGGGACCGCCCCTGAGCCCGGGATCGCCCCTGAGCCCCGGGGCCCCGCCCTGCCCGCGATGGCGGCGGTACCGTCGCTGCTGGCCCCTCCCCTCTCACCTGGGCCGGGCCGGGGCTGCGAGCGGCACCGGGACCGGGGCCTCGGCTCCGGGTCCCGCCGGTGTCTCTGGGGCTCCGGGCGGTGCCGCCTCTCCCCCGCCGGGCGGGCTGCGGGTCCCGGCCTCGCAGCACTGAGGGCGCTTGGGGCCGCCGCCGGCACCGGCAGGAGCCGCTCCGGGACGGGCGCTGGGGCCGGGCCCGGTTGGTCCCGGGATGCCGCGCTCAGCCCGACGCGCCGGGCCGGCCCCGCTCGGAGCCCCGAACCCCTCCCGGCCGCCCGCGCCGAGCCCCGAACGCGGCCCCGGGGCTCCGCCGCCAGCCCCGCCCGCGGCGCTCGGCCCCTGCCCCGGAGCTCCGCCGCGGCCGCGGCAGCCCGGCTTTGGGCCGTGCCCGGGGCTCGGAGCCCGGAGACACGGACTGGCCCTGGCCGAAAGAGCCGCCCGGAGCACCAAAACGCGGCCTTTGGCCTTTCGCTCGAGCCCCCGAAATGCAGCACTTCAATCTCTCTTGGTGAAGCCCAAACACTGAGTGACCCCGGTTTCAGGACCTCCCACACACAGGCCATGGTCTCTGCTCCACACCTCTAAAATGCAGAACTTGGTATCGCTGAGATCCCAAATGCTGTCTGATGCACCTTGGCTTCAAGCCCCTCAAACCAGTCCTCAGTGTCTCTTTCTGTACCTGGCCAAATGAGCCCAGTTTTGAGCCCCCAAATCACAGCAGTGGGTGTCTCTCTGTGAGCCCCAAAACTGCCCCAGTCCCTCTGTTTGCACCCCCAGAAGTGCCCCGGGCCAGGGGCAGACCCAGCTGGGCCCCAGCAGCAGCTCCCTCACCCCCAGTGCGATGGGGAAGAGACCAGAGACAAAAATCCAGCTCAGAACAGTTTATTAATGGAAACCAAGACAAATGTAATAATTTAATAGTCATGACAGCACATAACAGTGATAGCAACAAGAGCAGTGATAACAATAGCAATAAAAAGGAGAGAAGCCATTCCACAGCCCCCCTTTAACATTATAAATCCAAAATGTAATCCAGAGCACCACAAACTCCCAGTGTGGGAGATTTCCATATTCCTGTTATTTTCTCTGTGGTCTATCCTGGGGATTTGAGGCACTGGCTGCTCTTCTAGGCAAGGGAACAGCTCCTGTGCTATTCCCAAAAACAGAACCCCTGGAATTAGTGCCCTGGGAGCCCAGTCTGGTCCTTCCAGTCACTGGGGGTCACCCAGAGCGTCTTTACCAGCATCAAATGAAATGACATCCTGGTCCAGTGCATTTCCAGCAGGATTGGACAATCCTGGCCACGGTGACCAGTCCATGGAAGTTGGACCGGTGACAATCCAGGGGGATTTGAAGTTGGATTCTTGCAGATTTCATTGTGCAGAAGCTCCAATTCTTTTTGGCACCTCTTGTTCAAATGTTTTCCTGCTCGAAGAGGTGAATTAGTCTTTTGAATGGCCAGACTGCCAGAGGCAGGGAAAACCAAGCAGCATTCCCTGCACATCTCCATCACTTCCACGTCCACCTGCAGCGAGTGGCTGAAGGACAGGAGCCAGCCCAGGACAGGCTCAGGGATGAGGCTTCCAGCCCACACCATTCCAGTATGATTCCACCATCTCTCCCTGCTTTCATTTTGTGTTGTTTCCTCTCAAATTTAAATTCCCAAATTCAGGTGATTTATTAAATGAACCATTTCAAAATTATTCAGATATATAAGAGGGAGCATCCAACATACAAGAATCATTCTTAAGCATTAATAAAATCATTATTAAATTAGAAGCTTATTCCCTCATCTCTGTCCTTGTTTAGCTTTCCTGCAAATCCTTATGATCCCACAGTTTCTCAGAGATATCAGCTGGGATTACTGGAAGGTTTGCTCTGCTGGAGAGCCAAGGGGAGTTTACAGCATTTGTTCCTCTGCATCTTTGTCCCCTAACCAGATTTCCCCCAGAATGGTGATGTGGGAGAAGTTTGGAATTACTAGAAATGGATCAGCTTCACAGTTTTCCCCCTCTGTTTTTCAACTATTTCAAAATTCTTGGGATTACTCTCAAATATGTCCAGGTAAATTCCTGTGAAAGGATCAATCAGAGGAAAATCGTAATAGAGATTCTCTACCGTAAATATATAATTCTCTCTCTCTATATATAATACATAATATATAATATAGCATATAGCATATAGCATATATAATATAGCATATAGCATATATTATCTAATTCTCGTAAATATATAATTCTCTATTGTAAATAGAGAAAACCACCTCCAGCAGCAGCTGGAATGATCCCATTGCTGCTCTCACCTGGTCTCCAGGTGCTCCTGCCAGAGCTCCCAACAGCTACTGCCATTCCCAAACGGGAGCCATGGAAGACATTCCTGCTGTCCATGAGGGTGAGGAGGCCCTTTGGGATGTTCTTGGCTGTGCAATCAGACCAGAGAGTGTCAATGACCTCGTGCTCCCTCCCAAGCCAAAGCAGCGCCGGATTCCATGGGATGATCAGCACCTTTCCCAATTCCATTCCAGAAACATTCTCCCACTAACCCGGGACTTTCCTTTTTCTGCACCACATCAGGGATGTGTGGCCCAGTGCCCCGGGAAAGGGATGCCTCGGCATTCCCTGGAACACTTCAGCACTCCCTGGGACGCCTCAACATTCCTGAGGTACCCCAGCATTTCCAGGGGTGCCCCGGCATTCCCGAGGTGTCTCAGCATTCCCGGGGTGCCCCAGCATTCCAGGGATGCCCCAGCACTCCCGGGGTGCCCCGGCATTCCCAGGGTGCCCCGGCATTCCCAAGGACGCCGCTCCCCGCGGCTCCCGCGGTGCGGCGCCGTCCCGGGCTGCAGTTCCGGCGCTGCCCACGGGGCGGCAGCACCGGGCGCTCCCGGGGCGGCCGCGCCTCTGACCCGCCCGGAGCCGGCGGGGCCGCGAACGCCGCGGGCAGAACCCCCCGATCCCCTGTGCCACCCTCCAGGGCACAGGATCGCGGCGTTCCTGAGCCAAAAGGGACCCGCGGGGAGCATCGAGACAAATCCTGGCCCCGCACAGGACCCCAAGGATTCCTCGCTGTGCCCAGGAGCCTTGTCCGGAGCCCGGCTCTTCCCCCAGGATCCTGAAAACACAGCGGGGCTGGGACAAGGATGACGATGGGGGAGTTTTATTTATATGTCATTGAAGGATCGTTCCATAGCTCCGTTATGTATCGTTATCGGTAACCCTACAATCTATTCGTCCTTACACCTCGCTTTCACGGCGGCGGCTCCAGTGACCGACGAGGCCCCGCCTGACCCCCGCTCCCCTTCCCGCGGTCACACCAGGTTTCCTTCCCGGCTCCAGCCCTGGATTCCCGTGGCAGTCTCAGGTGTCTCGTTCCATAAAGCAAATTATTCACAGCAACACAGAGCCAGCCCGAGCTGGTCCCTCCGGAGAGCACCGACCACCTCATCCTTACCCCAAACTGTGCGTTCTGGCCCCTGCACATTAATTCAGATTTCACTCCAAAATGTTCATGTTGGCCCCTACAGAATCCGCCCTGGGCCCCGCTCGGCCGAGGCAGCTCCGGTGTCCCCTGCCCGCAGCTCCCGCTGCTGCTGCCGCTGTCCCGCTCCGTGTCCCGGGACGGGGCAGCGATCCCCGCACCGGGAACGCGATCCCTGCACCGGGACAGCGATCCCTACACCAGGACACCCATCCCCGTGCCGGGACAGCGACCCCCCGTTCCTCGCTCGGGGCTGTCTCCGCTCCCCGCTCACTTCCGATCCCGCCGCCCCCGGTGCCCCGGGCCGGCGCCGCCGCTCCCTGGGCTCCGCCATTGCCGCTCCCGGCTCCGCGCCTGCGCTCCCGGGGCTGCCGCGTTTCCTTCCGGGAGCAGCCCCGGCCTCAGCCCCGGATGGAGAAATGCGTTTGTGTTTTCAAACCCTCTAGCTCCGTAACCAGAATTCCTTACCGTCTATATCCTGGCTATAACACAGCAGGCACAGGCTTTTATTTCGGAATCAGTTTTTAAATGCATTAAATTTCTCAGAATATACAAAAATGGGAATATTTGCGGTTTTCAGTATTTTACACACAAACCCTCCATGAATTTTCAGGCCTTTTGGGGCTGTAACCTCCCTTTTTTGGAGGGATCTCACTCGGGCCCCCTCATCCCTCACTCACCCGCTGGAGTCCTCCACCACAATGGGCTGTGCCAAGTGACACCATCAGCCTCCAGACTCCCCCATCCCATAGAAGGCACAGGGAATGTCCCTGAGGATGGTGCCTTGTCCTGGATTGTCCCAGGGGACACTGCAAAGTGCTTGAGGAGGGCAAGCCCCGCTCAGCAACCACCAAACCTCCCATGTGTTATCCGCACCATTACCATTCTGAATCCAAATGCAGTAAACAAAAAGTTCCCTATCCCAGTTACATCCAGCACAGCAGCCAGCACACCCTGTCCCTACTCGTCTCACAGCTGGACACCTCCAGAAGGGTTCTGTGAGGGACAGGGCCAAAACTCCTACTACAATCCCAAAAAAGAACAGGCTCTGCCTTCCCATCACCTCTGAGCCAGGAGACCTAATGGCAGCAGGATAAAAAACCAGTTAGACGGGAATTTCTCTTGTTCTCCTGAGCTACCTGTGCCTGAGGCAGGCACTGTCCTTGAATTGCTTTCCCAGCAGGGCCCAGTATGACCTTCTCCACCAGTTTTCCTGGCACTGAAGTTACATTACCCAGGCTGGAGTTTCCTGGAAAAGTCCAAGCGGGACACAGCTGGAGAATGTCCAGCCAGCAATGGAGCTCCTCAGGCTTCCAGGACCTTGGGTGGAAGATTGAGGTGGTTCCTTCTGGGACGTAGTGGGATGAATCCCATACAACATCGCAGCCTCAGGGATATTGAAGTGGTCCAAGTGGTCCCCAGTGATCGCAAATGGAAAATCACCGCCCTTCCTCCCCCGCTGGACACACAGATAAGCCAGCAGAGCTTGGCAGAGCCAGGGCAGCTGGGGGAGGGCAGGTGACGGGACAAGGACACTGGGAACAGCTAAAAGCGGAGAGGACGCCCAGAGAGCCGAATTCCCGCAGAACTCTGCCACCCTGAGTGGGTCAGCTGGCTCCAGAAGGATGCTTGGCGTGGCTTTGGGCATCGGGGTCCTGCTGGCCCTGCTGGGCTGCACAGCCACCGAGGACTGTGGTGAGTGTCAGCCACCCATGGAGAACCAGGAGACACCACGGATGGGACACGGGATCCCACTGACCTCCCCCTCTTTCCAGTGGCCCCGCAGGATAAGGTCTCCCAGCTGCTCCAGCACATGGAGGAATCTGTAAATTTCGAGGAGCCGGCGAATCCCAGTGTCCTGCTGGCCATGAACCTGGCTGGGGGGGACAGCGACGGCCCCATCCACAAGTGGCTGCTCGAGGAGATCAAGGAGGAGGCAGTGAAGAGAGCCCAGAAAGGTAGGGAGGGAAAGGAGGGAAGGCACCAGCTCCCGGGGGACCAGGTTTCCGCCAGTTCTTGGGGTGCCCAGCCCAGCACAGCCTGGCTGCCCCCTTGTCCCCACAGACATGACCTCGGGACAGGTGGCTCTGCACGTCCTCGCCCTCCAGTCCTCCTGCCAGGATCCCCAGCATGTCCATGCCCTGGAGCAGACCGTCGACCTGATCAGTGTCCTGCAGCAGAAAACAGATGAGGAGACGACCAAACTGGGTTTGTTGGGGCTTGGGGGTCTGGGGCTGTCACTGTCCCCACACCCTGTCATCTTGCCACTCTTTGCTTTCAGAGGCTGAGGGGATTCCCAAAACCACCCTGTACAGCATGGGCCTGGACACCCTGGCCCTGTGCCTGGCTGAGGCGGACGGTGCTCAAAGGCCATCGGTGGCCCTGGCCAAGCAGGTGCTGAACCCCGAGAGACCCATCTCCGTGGGTAAGGAACTCCTCTGCTCCCACATTCCCACTGCTGCGGTCTATCCCGAGCCTTGGCGGTGACTCCAGGACCCCACAGACACCCAGGCCATGGTGGCACTGGCACTGGCCTGCGTCTATGACCACGTGGAGCTCCAAGACGTGCAGGATCTGCTCTGGGAGGCACTTCAGACAGTGAGCAACAGCTTCCTGGATGAGCAGGAGGAGAGGGACGGCATGATCGGGAATATCTACAGCATGGGGCTGGCCCTGCAGGTAGGGGAGGTGCCAGGGGAGTGTGGAATCGCGGCCACCTGGTCCCATTCCCAGATGTGCCATTCCCCATCCCACCCGCTCCACAGGCACTGGAGGCCACAAGGAAGTTCTATGAACCACGGGAGTGGGACTGTGCCCAGGCCTTCTCCAGGGTGTACGCCCACGACTACCAGCAGCCCATGGCCATCGCCCAGGTGCTGCCAGCCCTGGTGGGCAGGTCCTACCTGGATGTGGCTGGCCTGGACTGTGCTGCCACCATGTCCCCAGGCCGACAGCTGCCCCTGCCCCCAGTGCTGGGGACACACGGCATTCCCAGAGGTACGCCGATCCCACCTGGAGTCGCCCAGACTCCGCAGGGATGATGTTCCCACCCTGTGCCCACTGAGGGTGTGCCAGGGGCCCACCCTGCCGCTCTCTCCCTGCACAGCCCTCATCCAGGTGCATTACTGCATCACCAACGAGCTCCAGGGAAAACACTTCCACAACTGCACCTCAGTGGAAGTCCCAAGTGGCTCCACTCTGCTCCTGGTGATGGAGGAGGCAGCAAAGAAGGACCCCCAAACCTTTAGGTGAGAGCCAGGGTGGCTTTGGAGGTGGGGTTTGCCATTTCCCCACCCAGGCCTGAGCCTCCTCAACTCTCCCACAGCTTCCAGACGGAGCAGACATCCTGGGGTCCCTATGTGACCTCCATCCACGGGCTGGCTGGCAGCACGGAGGACAGGACCTACTGGATGTTCCTCAGTGCTGGGAACGCCCTCGAGGAAGGTGGGGAAGGGGGCGAGGGATGGTGCAGGGGAGTTTGTGGTGAGGATCTCCATGTCCCAGCCTCACACATCCCTCTGCTGCAGGGGTTGGCACCTACAAACCACACAATGAGGAGCACATCCAGGCCATCTTCAGCAAATACTGATGCCACCAAGACACCCTGGACCCCTCCATGGAGCAATAAAGTGACATTCCAGCATGTCCCTGTGTGTGTGTGTGTCTCTGGGAGATAACACAGCTCACATCCCTTCTGTCTTCCTTCCTGCTTAATTCCATGAGCTCAGCTCCTTTCCTTCTCCTCCCCAGCACCACACACAAGCACAGCCTCACCCAAACTCCATGGAGTCAATTCCCTCTTGGACATCCATAAAGCCTTTCCCCAGCAGCCACAAGCTTGTTGCTCCAGGCACATTGCTGTGCTTCAGTTCAACCTATTCTGATCCCCACATAAGCTCTCATGGCATGAACCAGATGCAATTATCTCCATTTGATTATTACACCACCAATTAGCACCAGCCTCAGGCCAGCAGTTGCATTTCCCCCCCGGAAATCCGCAGGTGGTGGCCTGGGGTTGCAGCTGATTGTAATCTCGATTCTGTGACTCCATCTCTGGGCAGGAGTCACCAGCACCTCCCAGCTGGGTCCCATTCCCTACTCCCACTGGGCCTTGTCCAGCCAGACCTTCAGCCTGGTCACCTGCTCCCAGCTGGACCCTTCCCACCCAAACCATTGTGTGGTTCCACAGACACTGTCTCCAGAAGAGCTGGGAGGGACGGGATCCAAGTTCTTCCCAACAGCCCAAGAACCAGCATCCACCATCTTCCACAATCTCCAGTACACGTGGTCTTATCCCAGACATCAAACCAGTCAGACTCAACCCATGGTGATGGTGCCACCCTCCATGTCCTTCCGTGACCACACAGATAAGGTGGCATCATGTGGAAGTGCCTCAGGAAGTGAGGGTGGGCAGTGACCACAGGATGGCACCAGGAGCAGATAAAAGCAGAGGGCACAGCTGGAGAGAAGAGTGCCTGCAGGACTCTGCTGCCCTGAGTGGATCAGCTCTCCTGAGGACAGAGGATGCCCAGCATGGCTTACAGCATGGCAGCCCTGTTGGCCCTGGCAAGTGCCACGGTCACGCAGGGCTGCGGTGAGTGTCAGTCCTCATGCAGCGGCACCGCAGACAGACCGGTGACACTGCAGGGGGACGAGTGGATGCTGCACAGGGCTCCTGGTGACCTGCCCTCAGTGGCAGAGGGGTGCAATCACCACCTGGTCCAGAAGCTGCTGCAGCGCATGGAGAAATCTGTCAAGTTTGACGAGGCACCGAACCCCAGCATCCTGCTGGCCATGAACCTGGCTGGAGCCACCGACGGCCATGTCCACAACTGGCTGCTCCAGGAGATAAAGGAGGATGCAGTGGAGAGAGCCCAGACAGGTGGGGAAGGGACAGGAGAACCCAGAGCAGGGGAGGGGGTGCGCCTGATCCCAGCAGATCCCGTACTGCAGGCTCAGCACCGCCAGCTCCCAGGACACCACATCCCATCCCACCACTCTGTCCTCTTGTCCCCACAGACCTGACCTCGGGACAAGTGGCTCTGTACGTCCTCGCCCTCCTCTCCTCCTGCCAGGACCCCCGAAGTGTCCATGCCACGGGGAAGACCATCAACCTGATCCCCATCCTGAAGCAGAAAATGAATGAGGAGATAAGCAAAAACGGTACACAGGGATGTGAGGGAAGGACTGGAGGGACTGGGGGGTGTCACCCTCACTGCACCCCATCAGCTCACCCCTCTTTGCCTTGCAGTGATCACCTGGTACAACGAGAGCCTGGACATCCTGGCCCTGTGCCTGGTGAAGGAATATGACTACAAAGATGCAGTCAAGGCTGTGGCCGAGGAGTTGCTGAACCCTAAGAGCTCCCTTGAAGTGGGTAAGGGAATCCTCCAGCCCCACTGTGCCCCCTCCACTCCCAGAGGTGTCTCTGGGGCGCTGACAGTGACGCTGGCATCCCACAGACACGCGGGCCGTGGCGGTACTGGCGCTGGTGTGCGCCTACAACCACACAGACGAGCAGCACCTGAACCTGATCCATGATGCACTAAAGGCAGTGACCAACCATTTTCTGGATGAGCAAGAAAAGCACAGTGGCATGATTGGGAATATCAGCAGCATGGGTCTGGCCCTGCAGGTATGGACAGGGGCTCTGGGGTCACAGTTCCGCTCCTAGGCTGCTTGTGCTACATTCCACCTCTTCCACAGGCTCTGGAGACCTCGAGTGAGTTTTACGCCCCTCGGAAGTGGGACCGTGCCCAGGCCTTCAGCGTGGTCTGCAACCATGACTACCAACGGCCCATGGCCATAGCCCAGGTGCTGCCTGCCCTGGTGGGCAAGTCGTACCTGAACGCAGGTAGGTGGGGCTGTGCTGCCACCAACGGAATGTCCCCAGCCCAACAGCTGCCCCTGTCTCCAGTGCTGGGGACAACTGCAATTCCAGCCTGGAGCTGACCTCCTGTGGGTGACACTCCTGCCCTGTGCCAGGCGGGGTGTGCCAGGTGCCCACCCTGCCCCTCTCCCCACCCGCAGCTTCCATCACGGTGCAGTTCTCCATCACCAACATGCTGAAGAATTACTTCCACTACTCCACCTCGGTGTGTGTCCCAGGCAACTCCACGCTGCTCCAGGTGATGCAGGTGGCAAGGAATGAGAAACCCGACATCTTTTGGTGAGAGCCAGAGGGTGGGAGAGAAGGGGAGGTGTTTGCATCCCCCCACCCAGCTCTGAGCTCACTCCCTTTGCCAGCAGCTTCAAGACAAAGAAGACATCTTTGGGTCCCTTTGTGACCTCCATCCACGGGCTGGCTGGCAATGAAAACGAAAGGACCTACTGGCAGTTCTTCAGCTGCTGGAGTCCCCTCCAGGAAGGTGAGCACCCAGGGGGGTGTGGGGCACAAGGGGCTGTGCTTGGGGATCTCCATGTCCCAGCCTCACACATCCCTCTGCTGCAGGGGTTGGCACCTACAAACCCAAAAACTGGGAGCACATCCAGGCCACCTTCAGCACCTACTGATGCCACCAAGACACCCTGGACCCCTCCATGGAGCAATAAAGTGACATTCCAGCATGTCCCTGTGTGTGTGTGTGTCTCTGGGAGATAACACAGCTCACATCCCTTCTGTCTTCCTTCCTGCTTAATTCCATGAGCTCAGCTCCTCTCCTTCTCCTCCCCAGCACCACACACAAGCACAGCCTCACCCAAACTCCATGGAGTCAATTCCCTCTTGGACATCCACAAAGCCTTTCCCCAGCAGCCACAGGCTTGTTGCTCCAGGCACATTGCTGTGCTTCAGTTCAACCTATTCTGATCCCCACATAAGCTCTCATGGCATGAACCAGTGGCAATTATCTCCATTTGATTATTACACCACCAATTAGCACCAGCCTCAGGCCAGCAGTTGCATTTCCCCCCCGGAAATCCGCAGGTGGTGGCCTGGGGTTGCAGCTGATTGTAATCTCGATTCTGTGACTCCATCTCTGGGCAGGAGTCACCAGCACCTCCCAGCTGGGTCCCATTCCCTACTCCCACTGGGCCTTGTCCAGCCAGACCTTCAGCCTGGTCACCTGCTCCCAGCTGGACCCTTCCCACCCAAACCATTGTGTGGTTCCACAGACACTGTCTCCAGAAGGAGCTGGGAGGGACGGGATCCAAATTCTTCCCAACAGCCCAAGAACCAGCATCCACCATCTTCCACAATCTCCAGTACACGTGGTCTTATCCCAGACATCAAACCAGTCAGACTCAACCCATGGTGATGGTGCCACCCTCCATGTCCTTCCGTGACCACACAGATAAGCTGGCACCATGTGGCAGTGCCACAGCTGGTGTAGGATATCAGGTGTTCCACTGGAGATGACATTCCTGCCCTGTGCCGCCTGGGATGTCCTGGGTACCCAGTCTGCCCCTCTCTCTCCTGCTAAGTCCCATCTTGATGAAGTTCTCCATCACCAACACGCTTGACAGAAAACACTTACACTGCTCCACCTCAGTGCTTTGGTTGTTTGCTTTTAGTAGGATTCACAGGGATCATTTTCTTTGCAGTGTGTGTCACAGCCCTGCCCTTGGATTGAGGATAGGAATGCTGTGGATAACACAGACATGTTTTGTGGTCACTGAGCTTTTCCTCCTGCAGCACCCTGCAGTGTCCCATGGGACAATCCATGTCCCCAGCTCTGTCAGCCAGGAGGTGAGACCATCATCCTCCTTCTCATCACTGTGTCCTACTTGCCTGAGAATCTTTCCATCTGTTCTGCTCCAGAGGGCCACCAGTGCCCACATGGAGCCCTTGGAAGCACTGGGGTGCCCTGGGGCCGTGAGCGGTGGGGCGAGGCGTGGCTGTGATGTCACACAGGTGTCCCCCCCCCGCAGCACTGTGACATCAGCACGGTGTCTCTACAGGACAAGTGCCACCACCCCTGGCTCCCAGTGCGGCCACGATGGGACACGGATGAAGCCATGAGTTTCCTGCTCCCCTCGCTCGTCCTGCTGGTGGCCGGTACGGCCGTCCTGCTGGCCGCCCGCATTTGGAAGGCGCGGAAGCGCCTCGGGAGCCGGGCCGGGGCGTCGCGGTGCTGCCGAGCGGCCCCGGGGGCTCCCGGTGCCCCCCGGGCTGAGGAGCCCCCTGCGCACGGCCCGGCTGCCCCGCAGAGCCCCCTGTACATCCCCTGCGGCTGCGGCCCCTGCTGCACCCCCTGCGCGACAGCGGCGCGGGAGCTGCAGGACCTGGTGACGCCGCTGTGGCCCGAGGTGTCCTTCCCGCGGGACGCGGAGATGTGGCAGCTGTCGTGGGAGGATCTGGAGCAGCTGCTGGAGCAAGGCCGCCTGCCCTGCTGCGCCTCCTGCAGCTCCTCCAGCTCCTCTGAGAGCCCCCAGGCCTCCAGCAGCCCAACAAGAGCCCAGATCTGCAGGAAAACATCTGCCGCTGGAAAAGGCCCAGTCCTCCGCAGAACCCGACGCTGGCTGAGATCCTCCTCCGTTCCAAGAATGTCCATCCCTCGGAAAGGCTCCTCCATTTCCATGCAGACCCTCTGTGACCTGGGTTGTGCTCCAACTGGAACCTGGCCTGTTCCTGCCAAGCAGCAAGTGGAAGTGTCCTGGAGCCGCCGGTGCCCAATCCATGACTCCCAGGATCCTGCGGCGGAGCCATCGGGGCAGACGCTCCGCACGCTGCTGGACAAGAGGCTCCGGCAGCAAAGGCAGCTGTTCCCATGTCAGGAACAGGACCTGGAGCTGGCTGTGGAGGACGAGGCCAAGGAAGATCTCCTCACCTGGGATATTTATAGCAGAGGTCTCCATCCCTGCCAGAGCCTCCATGAGATCTGCTGGACTCCAGATGGAGGAGCCCACATGGACAGGTCTCCCCGCTGCTTCAGAGCCATGGCTGTCCACAGAACTCGCCAGATACCCACAGCCAGGAAAAGCCTGGAAATACAAGTGGGAGCCCGAGCCATTCCAGCAAAGCATTCCCAGCAGCAAGTGTCCCTGAGCCGCCGGTGCCCGATGCACGGCTCCCAGGGTGCAGCAGTGCCCCAGGAGAGAACCCTGCGGGCAGTGCTGCACAAGAGGCTCCAGCGGGAATGGAAGCGCAAGGGAGTTCTGAGGAGATGGCTGTCACGGATCCAGGATGCAGCTCGTGGCAGCAGCTGGCAAACTCTGTAGCATTCTTCCTGCTGGATAAACTCAGGGTTTCCCAAAAAGCTGTCTGGGAGTTCCCACTGCTCTGCTTTCTACTGGGACAGGGCTCCTTTCTTCCCAGGAGCTGGCACATATTGGGCTTGGAATGAGGGTGGGAATGCTGTGGGTAACACATGGGGCATGGTCCAGCCAGCTGGAAAACTGGGATGAAGAAGTTGAAAATTCATTTAATTAGAACTAAGAGGTGGAAAAGGGGGAAAGGTGGAAAAGTATTCCAGTTTTCCCACGGGGAGACTGCCCACACCTGAGAGCCCCAAATTCCCCGTGCCCTCTTTAATTGGCTCTGCTGGGTCCCTAGCTTCCCACAGCACAGCGTGGAACTGGAATTCATTAATAATAATGTCAGTGTCAGAAGCAGTGGGAATCTTTGTTTGGAATGAGAAATGGAGGAAAAATGGAGTGAAATACCACGAAACACCAGAGAGTGTAGAGAGTGGGTGGTGGAAAAGCAGCTGTTAGAATTGGTAAATTTCCCAGACTTATTTCCAGATATTATTATTTTAAAGTAATTTTTTATCCCTCCACCACAAAACCAGTACTGTACCTATGAAAATATGTGGAGATAAAAAAGAAATACTTAATTTAAAAACTTCCGGGAAAAAAACAATTGTAGATTGAAACATGTAAGAGAATCCACAGCAAGGAAACATAAACCCCAATTTTAGCAAGATTAATGCATAATAAATATTAAAAATTAATTTCCCCAAGAAACAAGCCAGCTTCTTATTGTCCAAACTGGCAAAGAGCAGATTCACGGATTTTGATGTCTATGAAGCACCCAGAGAGCTCAAAACTGGAATTCTTTGTTTGTCTTCAAATGGTTTTTCAGCTGTTACAGAATTCCCTCTAAAACTGGGATTTTCATTTAAAAACATGGCTTAAGCCACTTCTCTGGAGAAAGAGAAACAGTATTTTTGAGTTCAAATTTTATTCTGAAAACAAAACCCATCCCATGGCTCTGACAAGCAAACACTACAGCAAATACAGAATAAAATAAGAAATAAAAGGTTTTAATTCCCATCCGGGGACCTGTAAGTTGTGTACAACATGGAAAAATGCCTCTGGAATTCAGGGACTAAGAGGCTGCAATTCTAGGCTTATGGATATTTTTATTTTTAAGCATTTCTAAGCAAATTTCAGGCTGGGAGAGCTGCAGTCTGGGCTCAGCTTTCCCTGGATTACGCACTAAAAGAGGGCCAGGACCTTGCTGGAATTGAGACCACAACTGGGTTTTGAATAAGGAGAGTGACCATGAAAAGGGAAGGAAAAACCTTAATGAATTCTCTTTAAAGGGAGAATTTTACCTCATTGCTTGAAGCCTCCTTCCCAATTCCAGCTTGCCTTCCACTCCTATCACTCAAGCAAGTTTCTGCTTGCATCTACCTTTTCTGGGATGGATGGGATCAGGCTGAAATCTAACTTCGCCTGGGTCTGCTCTGGAGCTGTTCAGCTTTGGAATTCTGAAATCTGGGAGTGTTTGTGCCCAGAAGCCGTTCCACTCTGCCGGCCTCACCCATCCCTTCCCAGCACTAACACGCAGCACTGACACACAATTGCCCTTACTCTAAAATTTCTCATTAAGCCCTCCAGAAACCCAATCCCAGAGGTCTGTGGGCGCCTGATCCGGTTATTTTGCCTTTTTAGTCTTTGTGGCCGGGGTGCCGTTGGGCTTGGAGTTGCCCTTGGCTTTCTTCTTGGCCCCTCCCTTGGGCTCCGGCTCCTTGCGCTTGGCCGAGGTGATGGAGCCGGTGACCTTGAAGAAGTCGTCGAGCCGGCCCTGGGTGCTCCCCTGGCGGCTCTTGCTCAGCCTCTTGACGCCGTTGCGGACGCGCTCCTCGTTGAACTGCTTCTCCCCGCACATGAACTGCACCAGCTGCTCCTCGTCCGGCTCGCTCCACTTCAGCTCCACGGCCTCGGGATCGATCACGTCGGGCTCCAGGAAGAGCTTCTGTGCCTCCTTGTGCAGCCAGTTCTCGGGCAGGGGGTACTTCTTGGTGTCGAGCTGCTGCACGATCCTCTCGATGGATTTGTGCTCCCGGATGAGCTCCACGGCGCGCTTCGGCCCGATGCCGCGGATGCTGCCGCAGTAGTCGCAGCCCAGCAGGATGCACAGGTCCACAAACTGCTCCCAGGTCAGCTGCAGGTCCTGCAGGATCCGGTTCAGGTGGAACTCCTGGATGGGCAGCTTCTTGGCCTCGCTGGCCGTGAGGTGCCGCATCAGCACGGGGCTGCCGAAGGTGAGGCAATCCATGTCCTCCGTGGCGGCGGCGTACACCTTCCCGGCCTTCACCAGGGCGGCGCAGCTGGCCTCCGCCTCGCCGGGTGCCTCCACGTAGGGGATTCCCATCAGCGTCAGCAGCTTCTTGCACTCCTGCGTGTGCTGCGGGGTCACCTTGACCAGCCTCTTGCTGTACTTCTCGATGTTCTCCTCCTCCCCGGCCTCCTGCGCTTCCTGCAGGTGCTTCTCCGCCTCGGCGCGGCGCTCCGTGCGCTTGGCCAGCTCCCCGGATTTCAGCTGCGGGGGCTTCCCGTCGAACACGTACACGGGCTTGATGCCGTTCTCCACCATGCGGATGGTGCGGTAGAACATTCCCATCAGGTGGCTGGTGGTCTCCCCGTCCTCGTTCTGGAGCACGTCGGCTCCCTGCCGCACGGCGATCAGGAACTGGTAGATGCTCATGGAGGCGTCGATGGCCACTTTCCGGCCAAAGTAGGACTTGATGTCGTTCTCCCGGATGGCCCCGGGAGCCACGTCGGCAATAAGCTTGGCCAAGCCATGAATTCCCATCCTGGGGAAGGGAAAAGGGGATGTTGAGAGCGGGCTCTGCGTGAGGAATGCTGGGCCACCCAAGGAGGGGGAAGCAAAGAGGGCACTGCTTCCCCTGCAAACCATCACTCCAAGGGCTGTGGCCTCTACTGGCAGCTCTTATCCCGAGTCCTGCCTCAGGCCACCCTTATCCCTCACCACTCCCTCTCGGCCCGTCATTACTCCCCTTTCACCCTCTATCCCTCCCATCCCAATCCCCTTCCCCAAAATTCGATTAGCTCTACCATTACAACCATCTAGACCCCATCACCTCCCCATTCTTATCTCCTTATTTCCCAGCTCCCCAGGTCTGCCATCAATCCCTCTTCAATCCGCCTCAGATCTTCCCTTTCCCTCAGCCACCATTACCTCCTCATATCCCCGTTCTCCCTCAGACACTATTCCCCCTCAGAGTTCCCTTTTCCCCTCCGGGCCCCAATTATCCCTCAGCCATTACCCCTCAAAGCCCCCGTTTCCCCTCACATCCCCGTTATCCCTCAGTCATTCCCCCTCAGAGCTCCCGTTTCCCCTCACATCCCTGTTCCCCCTCAGCCATTACCCCTCAGAACCCCCGTTTCCCCTCACATCCCCGTTATCTCTCAGCCATTCCCCCTCAGAGCTCCCGTTTCCCCTCAGATCCCCGTTGTCCCTCAGACGCCATTACCCGTCGGAGCTCCCGTTTCCGCTCAGATCCCCGTTATCCCTCAGCTATTCCCCCTCAGAGCCCCCGTTTCCCCTCAGATCCCCCCGTTATCCCTCAGCCATTCCCCCTCAGAGCCCCCATTTCCCCTCAGATCCCCCCGTTATCTCTCAGCCATTACCCGGCCGCTCGCGCGCCGTTGCTCCCGCGCTCCGCCGCCGAGCCCGCTGGGAGCCGCCGCGGACCAATAGGGAAGCGGCTCGCGCTCGCCGCGCCTCGTTCCCACCCTCACTTCCACTTCCGGCGGCGGAGGGGGGCGGACGTGCGGCGGCGGGAGCGGAGCCGACGTGTCGCAGCAGGGACCGGCGACATGGTGAGGGCGGGGATGGGGAGAACCGGGGGTTGCCACAGGGGGCCCGGCCCGGTGGCGGCTCGGCCCCGCTGAACACCGCCGTGTCCCCGCAGGAGCTGGAGGCGATGAGCAGATACACGAGCCCGGTGAACCCGGCCGTGTTCCCGCACCTCACCGTGGTGCTGCTGGCCATCGGCATGTTCTTCACCGCCTGGTTCTTCGTGTATCCCCGCGGCTGAGCGCAGGGTCCCCTTGCTGTGCCTCCCAATCCCGGATTATCTCCGTGATTCCCGGGGGCAGGGGAGCGGGTGGGGGTCCCCTCGCCTTGCTGTGCCTCTGTTTTATCACCTTAACCCCCGGCCTGGCAGCTACGAGGTGACATCCACCAAGTACACCCGGGACATCTACAAGGAGCTGCTGATCTCGCTGGTGGCATCGCTCTTCATGGGCTTCGGCGTCCTGTTCCTGCTACTCTGGGTCGGGATCTACGTCTGAACCCCCCGGGGGGCGTGGATGGGGGATTCGGGAAAGCTCTTTTTATATTTGTTTTGTATTTCAAGGAGAAAACGCCTGTAGCAGGTGTGGTCTGCGACAGGCAGTGACCCACAGGTGAATAAAGGTGGCTCTGACACACCTGACTGGCGACTGCTGGTTTGTCTATTTTTTTTGTCTTTTTTTTTTTTTTTTTTTTTTTTTTAACCTGGCTTTTCCAAAGGGCTTGGGTAGAATTAGGGGAAGTCTAAGGCTGGAAAAGCCCTCTAGGATCACCCAGTCCAACCACACCTCCAGCACTGCCAAGGCCACCACTAACCCATGTCCCCAAGTGCCACACCCACACAGCATTTAAATCCCTCCAGAGATGGAGACTCCACCTCTGCAGCCTGTTCCAGTGCTCTAAAACCTTTTCCATGAAGGAATTTTTCCTAATGCCCAACCTAAACCTCTCCTGGTGCAGCTTGAGGCTGTTTCCTCTTGTCCTGTCACTTTCTCTGGGAGAAGAGACCAATCCTACCTGGCTGCACACTCCTGGCATGGAGTTGAGCAGAGTGGAAAGGTCCCTCCTGAGCCTCCCTTTCTCCACATTGGCACAAGATCTTTGGGATCTTGGGTACTTTGGGACGTGGCCAGTGTTATCCCGGGTTTCTGTGCTGTGTGTGGTCACAGGTGTTCCACTGCCACCTTGTGTCCTGGCTGTGCAAAATAAACCCTAAATCTGCTTCTAATCCCTCAGCCTTCTTTGCTGTCACATCTCTTCACCCTTTTTTTGGGTGTTCTCATCCCTAACCAGGAGTTTTGTGGTGCTGGATGTGTCCTTCATTAATTCCTGAATTAACTGCCTGGCCTAGAAACAAGGAATTGATTTATATGTCCACAAGAGGCAGGTTGGAATTTTAGCCCAGCTTTCAAACCATTCCACTTCCAAATCACAAATCCAAGCCCTGATTTCCCATTTGGGAAGGAAGATTTCCTTCTGTGGACTTTTGGATGCTTTTGGATCTGAGTCTGCCCTCTGAAGTGAGCAATGTGATGTCAGAGGCAGGTTTCCCTTTTCTTTTTCCTTCCTTTCTTCCTTTTCCCCTCCTTTTTTCTTTTTCCTCCTTTCTTTGTCCTTCTGCTTTCTTTTTCCTTTTCCCTTTGTCCATTTAACCTTTGTTTTCCCTCTTTATTTTCTTCATTTTTCTCCTACTTCCTTCGTTTTCCCTTCCTAATTTCTTTCCCTTTATTCTTTTCTTTTTCCTCCTTCCTTTCTCCTTTTTATTCCCATTCCAAAGAACCTTGACTGGCATATCCAGAAACTTCCACTGATTAAAAACTTGGCATTTTCTCCATCCCGTGGGCAGTTTTACAGCCATTCACCTGAGTTATTCCATCAGAAAGGGAGGAAAACACCAGGAGCCATCCTTGGATACAAAGCAGTATTTATATATTTTATTCATATGGGCACATTTACCTCCAGCATAAAACAAAGTCTAAATAAGCAAAACAAAACAAACAAACAAACAAAAAAATCCGGGGAATCCGGAAACTCAGCCCTCAAATTCAGCAAAATATAAATATAAATCAGGAAGAAAAGAGGGAAACCACGCTTGTTCCCCACAAATAAAAACCAGGAATCAATAATAACCTGCTACAAATGCAACTCTACAAACTGGCTGGCAAAATACAGTGATTAAAGCTGTGGCAGCAACATTAAAACCAACAAAATTAGTGCTTTACGTGGTGTTTTTTTCCTTAATTCTTCCAGTGGTGCCATAGTCTCTATTTACAGGCTTTAAGCTCCAACAGTAGGACAGAAGAGTTGGGAATTTGCTTTTGAAACAACTCCCAAACAGCCTCATTCTCCACCCTCTTGTCTTCCTTCCCGCCAGGAATGTCTCTTTGCCGCTGGATGGGGAGGGATTTCCCCAGGCTGGAGAGGAAAGGCCTGATTGTGAACTCTCTTGGTACTGATTGGGGACAGGGGAGGGGCAGAGATGCATTTTGGGGGGGGAAATCCATGCAGACAGCTGTTTCCAGGGGCCTGGAAGCAATTCCATGACTCCTTCATTTTACAATTCTGAGCCCCTTTGGAGCTCATTGCTGCCTCGCAGGGCAGCAGCTGATGGATGATTTTTACCATGGAATCCTGGAATGGTTCGGGTGGGAAGGGACCTTAAAGCCCATTCAGTCCCACTCCCTGCCGTGGGCAGGGACACCTTCCACTGGTCCAGGCAGCTCCAAACCCATCCAACCTGTCCTGGAACACTTCCAGGGATGGGACATCGAAAACTTCTCTGGGCAACCTGTGCCACTTTTAAGACATAAGGTACTATTGGCACTAAAATCTTCATCCTGAATCCCTGTCCTCTCCTGATGCCAGGGATTGCTGCCAGCTCCATGTGGGTAGGGCTGGCTTTGGCACTCCAGGAATTGCCACATCCCAGTTAAACCACCCGGGCACCATGTCTGAGGCAGCATTTGGGAATATATGTGGGAAAACACTGTTCCTTGGGGCTGTTCCACAAGGAAAAAGGCACTAGAGATGTTTCCAGGCACTTGGTTTGTTGGGAATCTCCTCAAATCCCATGGCTGAGCATCCTGGGGACACCTGAGAGATCCCAACTTCCTCCTGGGCCACCACTGATTGATTCCTTCCCTCAGGAGTGGGGTGGAATGTACTGGAGTGTCTTGGCTGAGGGGGGTGGTGATTGCAGGCTCTGGCCCCCCAAAATTCCCTGTTTCCTCTTCCAGGAGCTTTTATCCCAGCTCAGCATCACTCACCTGAGGGAGGACGTGCCAGCCTGGGCCACTGATTGCCAAGGGAACAACAAACCTGCCAAGGAAGTCACTTCCCAGTTTAAAACCAGGAAAAATCACTCAGGGCAGGTGGAGGGAAAAGCACTCAGCTACATCCAGGTGTTTCCTCCCCAGTTTTAGGGAAAAACAGAGAATCCTGCTGAGCATGGAGCCTCCCTGCTTGTGCATAGGTATTCCCAGGCCTTGGGGTGCCCTGCTGTCCCACTGAGTGTCCCAAAACTGGGTTTTCCAACTGCTTGGGTGCTCGGAATGCCCTGCTCACCCACTATTCCCTGCTTCCCAGGACTCAGTGGATTTTAGTAACTATAATTCAGTGTTTCCAGGCCTTGAAACCTCTCTACAAACAGTTCTTGGGGGCAGGTGCCAAATCCAAGTGACATCACCAGGAATTTCAGGGCTGCTTCGCTGGGATAAGCTCAGGAGGGGGATGATGGGAGACAAAACCAGATGTGCCCAGGAATCACCACTTTACCTGGATAAAACCCATCTTTGTTTTTCCAGAGCAGCTTTAGAGTGTCCCTAGGATCAGCATGTGGCATTCCCCCCTCACTTGTTTCCTCAGGGAAATCCATCTTGGAATACCCTGGAGGTGGCTGAGCCTCCAGGAACACGGACAACTCCTCTGTAGCACGAGGAGCAGGACGGGGAGGGGGAAGCACAGGGAGCCACTTGGCTTTCCCACAGGACACACCTGGCTCAATGGGGCCAGAAGGAAATTCCTGGTTTTTTTACAGCTTAAACCCCACAAGAATTCAGTAGTTTAGCAATTTAAAGACTTGTAACAGTAAAATATCCCAAATCCCCCCAGCACAGCTCTGTGAGGGCAGGGACAGGCTGCAGCTGCTGCCATCCCAACTTTTGGGAGAACACCACCCCTCTCCTGAGGCAGAGATCCTGCCTGGACACAGATCCTGGTGCTCCCAGGGACTTGGCCTTGCTCTGCAGGGCACTCCAGGCTTTGCCAGTGCTGCACATCTGGGCAGAGGTTGGCACTGGCTCCAGAGCCGACCAGGCAGCTCCGCACATGCCGCTTCCAAGCAGACAAAAACGGATCCTACCACACTGAATGTGGGTAAGTCCTGGTCATTTGTCACCCCATCCTGGGGACAAG
Source organism: Melozone crissalis (assembly GCF_028551555.1). Taxonomy (NCBI): domain Eukaryota; kingdom Metazoa; phylum Chordata; class Aves; order Passeriformes; family Passerellidae; genus Melozone; species Melozone crissalis. The sequence goes on along the minus strand of NW_026535796.1, from coordinate 3,505,725 downwards.
TGTCCCTAGGTGTGGCATGGCCTCAGCAACAGCTTGAGTGGGGGTTTTATCCATCCAGACCTGGATATCCCACATGGATATGGGATTTAAGAGCACAAAGAAGAGGGGGGATGACGTTGAAGCTGCTCCTTCTCCGGTTGTTCCTAGAGGAACGTGTCCATTGGCAGGTCCGCGAGTCTCTGGGAAGTCCGTGGGAAGTGGCCCTGGGCCAAGCAGAAGGAACAGCAACTCCAGTGTAGAACTTCCAGTAGGTCCAGGCACAGCCATCCTTTCCAGGCCAAACTCCAGCGTTTGGCCCTTGGAAAGGGCTCCAGTGTTGAAGCAATTCCAGTGTTGTGAAGAACTGATGTGGGACATCTGGGAGCACCGGGTGGGGCTCCTGTCCACGGAAGGAGCACCCCTCTGAGATGTGGCAGAGCTGTCCACGCTCAGTCCGGTGTGATGCTTCCAAATCCAGTGTTGGAAGGGGAGGGGGAAGCGATGGAGGACACAAACATCCCCCTAAGGGAAGGACAGGGGTGTGGGATGCTGGGAATCGGTGCGAGGTCCCCCCAGGAGCCACCACAGGGCTGGTGGTGGCTTTTAGGTCCTGTGTGTCCTGAGCTTCAGTGTCTCCAGCCACCACCATTCCAGCTCCGGAGCTTCCGCAGGACACAGGGATGAGGCGGGGCTGGGGGCCAGCGGAGCAGGGAATTCGGGAGGCTCCCAGTGGCACCAGTTCCCCTCCTGTCTCCGAGCAGAGGGCACTGGTGCTGCCGGGACTCACTCACAGAGCCAGTAGAACTGGAAGTAATAGTCAGTGAAGAGGTGCCCCAGCTGCTCCAGGGAAGTGCTGCAGTCGGCTCGGCCCTAGGAACGGGAAAAGCAGCTTAGAGAGAGAGGGGTGCCACTCCAAGGGTGGAATTCTGCCTGGATTATGGGCTGGGGTAGGGACAGATCATCCTCCTACCACCCACAGGACTGTGGGAAACTCCTGGTGCTAAACCTGCATTTCCCACATTCCATAAATCCCCCATTTCTCTCCGTCCACGTGGCCCTGGACAAGCTGCGGGTACTCACCGGCTGCGCCACTCGGAAGTGGTAGGAAAACTCTCGGAAGGACAGCATCACCAGGGGCCAGCGGTGCGAGGTGTCCTGGGGAGGCAAGGGGGACACCTGGTCAGGGATCAGCTTGGGGGATGGCCTCCAGGCTGCATCTGGGAGGAAATCCACAGCCTCCTGCTGTCAAGTGACCCCATGGATGATTCCTGGAGCACAAGTTTCCTGGAGGATCCTTCCTGGGATGAGGAAGGGCTCTGGGAGCTGGAGGGGCTCAGCTGGGAGGAAAGGAGGCTCCAGATGGACCTTCTGGCTCTACTGGAAGTAGGGATGGTCCAGGTGGACCTACTGGAAGTTCTGCATAACTCCCTGACAGGAGAGGGCAGCCAGGTGGGATCAGGCTCTGCTCCCAGGGAACAAAGGACAAGATGAGAGGAAATGGCCTCAAGCTGTGCCAGGAGAGGTTTAAGTTGGGTATTAGGGAAAATTCCTTCATGGGAAGGGCTGCCTTATTCCTTGTGGGAATAAGTTGAGGGGTGGAAGGGGAGCAGCAGTAGAGTCCCCACTCCTGGAGGGATTTAAAAGCCGTGTGGATGTGGCGCCTGGGGACATGGTGGCCTTGGCAGTGCTGAGGGAATGGTTTGACTTTTCCAAGCTCAACGATTCCATGTGTATTTAGTGAGCTGTCCCCTTCTCCCTACCTGTGCATCTCTGGAGTCAGTGGAGCTGTTCCTGCTCACAGCATCCTGGCAGGGATCACTGGAGACAAGGTCACAAAGGGAGATGGACACAGTGGAGGAGGAGCTGGGAAGAGAGAACACCGTGAGAGCCCAGAAGGGGGAACAAGTGTCCCTTTCCCATGGAGACACCGTGGCCACATCAGCCCCTCCAGGGGCTCCCAAAGGACATGATCCATGGGCACTCACTTCATCTCCAGGGTCAGGTTGGTGTTCACGGCTGTCTGCTGGCTCACAGGGATGCGGTAGCTGAAATTCCCACTCCTGGGAACACAAAAAGAACATTAGATGTCACCAGGCTGTGGGAAAGGCAGGACAGGACTCAAAATCCCTGCCAGGCTGAGAACTCAGAGGGGAGAACTTCCCAATGTCCCAAGGACAAGCCCACCACCAAACACAACCCCTGAAGGAAAGCTGGGAGCACCAGCTCCTCTTCCCATGGAGCAGCAAGAAGTGATGGCAGGAAACACCCAAGAAAATCTTGGAAAAACTCCCAGATTTTCCTATTTGCTAAATAGGAATAAATTTCCTAAAGTGCCACCAAGGTGCCACCAGCCAGCCCTTCTGGCTCACCTGCAGGCATCGGCAGCGGCGCAGTACTGGGAATGGATGGCCAGGTTGATCTCCAGGATCCGGATGGACTGCAGCACCGGGCTCGGCCCTGTCAGGGAGAGAACAGGGCGTTTAGGAACAGCAAAGGGTGGAAAATCCTGAGGCTGGAAGGGAAAGAAGGTGGGATCCACGTACCATCCATGCCGGGCTGCTCCGTGCGGGGCCGCTCGCTCACCGGCTGCCGGAGGCTGCGCTGCTGCCGGGAGCTGCTGCGGGAGAGCGAGAGGTTGGAGATGTACTTGGATTTGCCCTGGATGTGGGAGAAGGGGGAGGAGGGGCTGGCATTGGGGCTGCTGAAGCTCTGAGACCTGTCAGGAGTCTTTGGCCACTTGGTGTAGGAGGTGGATTTCCCGGTGATGCCCCTGGATTTGGCTTTGATATTTGTCACCGGCAGGAGGGAGGGCTGGCTTTGGTCTGCGGAAAAACGGGAGAGAAGGTTGTGCTGAGAGGCAGAGAAAGGCTGGGAGCACTGGGATCACCCTGTCCCCATGTCACCTCCTGTTGCTCCCCAAGTTGCCCAGAGAGGCTGTGGCTGCCCCTGGATCCCTGGAAGTGTTCCAAGCCAGGCTGGATAGGACTTGGAGCTACCTGGGATAGTGGGAGGTTCCCTGCCCATGGCAGGGGTGGAACCAGATGGGCTTTAAGGTCCCTTCTGACCCAAAGCATACCAGGAGTCTGTGCTTCCACTCCCTTTGTGCCTGATGGAGCTGATGATGGAGTGAGGAGGGAATGAGGTCAGACCTCAAGGCAGGGCTGCTCAGGTGAGCTGTGCCTGGTGTTGCTTCCCATGACTTTTTGCTGGCAACATGGGAAGCTCCAAATCCTTTTTACTCACACACCCCTGGCAACAGGATCCAAACTGCATCACATGAGCAGAGAAGGACATAAAGGATACATTCAAGGATAAGGATAGAAAGGGTATCAGCTATTAAAGAGCTTCCAAAGGAGTGGAATGAGGATGACAAAAGATCTGGAGGGGAGAAGGAGCTGGAATTGTTCATCCTGGAGGAGACTGAGCAGACCTTCTCACAAGGAACACGAGGAGGACACGAGGTGACACAAACCTTGGAGATGTCCCAGCATTCCTGGGAATCTGGGCTGGCCCTCACCTGTCCGGTTGGTGGCGTGGGCAGGGCTGGTCTCCGAGGGGACAGTGGAGGAGATGGCAGTGGGAGCAATGGAGCAGCACGTGGAAAAACAGGGAGGGCTGAAACAGGCCAGCACACCGCGACCGGGAACACCAAGGGCTACTCCATGTGTCTCATCCAGGACTGCAGGGACAACACAGGGAATAAATAAGTCAAGGGATGGAACAGGAGCAGCACCTGGTGTCCTGCAGCCCTTCCATGAAACCAGAGCCATCCCAATCCATCACCCACCGTGCTCTGGGGGGATCCTGCTGCTGGCCCCATGGGATGTGGCCGTGGATCGCACGATCTGCGTCTTGTCAATGTTCTGGCTTGACCTGGAATGCAGGAAAAGATGCTGGAAACCTCCTGGGTGTGGACAATGGGGTCACTTGTAGGTGGGGAGAACAGCGGCTGCAGCTGGAGGATGGGAAGAGGGACATGGAGTAAGTGGAGATGTGGAAGAGAACAGAGTGATGTGGGAAAGGCAGGAGAAAGGCACACAAGCCACACAAGCCATGAAAATAGCAAGGAGAGCTCAGAAATTCCACAGGGAATGGTGTGGCAGTTCCATGTCTGGCAGGGAAAAACCTCAGCTGATTCAGAGGACACCAGCAACCCTCCTGGAACACGGTGTACGTGGTGGATTTGACTCCCATCAGGAATCTCCTGGGTGGATTTAGGTGCTTGGGAATCAACAGCTTCAAGCTCTCACCACTCCCTAAGCAATGTGCCCCTTATCCCTTGAAGACACACTGTTCCTCACCTTGTTCCTCAGAAACACACACAATCCCCCCACCCCCAAATTCATCCCATGGAATTCCAGGTGTTTCACTGCAGCTAGCCAAGACCTGAGCTGAGGACACCACAGCCATCTCCAGAGGGTAAGGGAGATGGGAAAGGGAGGGAATCTTTCTCCCAGGTCAGCAGAACAAGGAGCACTTCTAGATACCTGTGTCCATGTCTTACCTGTCCCTGAGCATGGTTCCAGGTTTGTGTGGTATTAACAGAGCTTCACTCATTTAGAGGAATTAAAAAAACACTTTGTCATCTCTGAGATTTGTCTAAATAGAGGGATTTTTTTTTCCAGGTGAAAGGAGACTCAATGCCAGTCTTCAAAGAGAATATGGGCACAAGCCTCTGGAGCTTCACCTTCATCCCAGTCTAAGTCTAAGCCTTACCCCTGCAGTTCCTCCAATGCCTTTTCCCTTCTCTTTACACAGCTTTATCTTGCTCCTGCTCTCCCTGCAGGATGCAATTTCTTTATTTAACCTTTAATTAATTGATTTTTCCATCTCCTACTCCTAATTTCCCTTCCCTGACAAGACCCATAACCCTTCCTCCTGCAATCCCACTGGAAGTCTCACATCCCTTTCTCTGTTTCCAGTTTCTCGGCCTTTCATGGTGCAGGAAAAAAAGAGGAATTAAGAGAAGGACAAAGGAATTAAATAATGAAATAATGAAACAGTCACATACCGTGGACACAGAGCGACCGGAATTCCGGGACCCCCTTGCCGAAAGAGGGCCAGGAGACAGGCAGTGGGTACAGCAAAGGAGCTACAGGACAGTGCAGGGAGACAAGGAGAACAGGAAAGTGGGAAGATGACCAGGAGGACAGGGAATGATAGAGGATATGGAAGATCATGGGAAGGAAAAGACAAAAATGGGGAAATCAAAGACGAAGTGGCAGGAAAATGGGTTGGATGAGAGATGTGAGGAGGACAGGAGGGAGAAAAATGGGAGAGGGAAAAGAGAGGGAGAAAAAGAGACTCATTATCAGGTTACACGAGCTCCCAAAGCTGATCCAGCCCTGATGCACCAGGGGGATGAGGCTGTTTTAGCCCAGCTGGAGGCATCCAAGGAACATTCAGCACATCCTAAGAAGAGATTCCCTTTTCCTTCTCTATTCCTCACTTCTTGCTCCAGATAATTCAACCACCATCAGACTGGGGTGTGTGGCTGTGCTTGGCAGGGTCTGTAGCTCTGGAACTGTGCTCAGCAATCCCAGTTTCTGTGCTCCAGCCTCTCCCAGGTGTCCTCATCCCTCCCAGCAATTCCCAAAATACCCACCCATCGATGTCCACGAGATCCTCTTCGCTGCGCAGGCTCAGCACGTAGAGCGTGGACATGGACACCACGCTGGAAAAGAGACAAGGGCAGGGTGAGGAGGAGCAGGGAGCAAGGACAGGGCATGGGATCAATCCACTTCCATGGGATTCCAGGAGAGACGGATGCCCCATCCCTGGAAGTTTTCGCAGCCAGGCTGGAGCAACTTGGGATAGTGTAAGTTCCCAACTCATGGCAGGGGGTTGGAACCAGATAAACTTTAAGGTCTCTTCTGACACAAAGCATTCCAGGATTGTCTGGAAGAGGCCATAGACCCACAGCCCCTCACTGCACACCCCATGGACAGCACAGTCCCAATGGATGAGCTGGATGCAGAAGGCCAGGAGGGGGATCTCACCTGAATGCCATGATGATGACGAGGGCAATGATGGTGCCCTGAAGGAAGCGCTGGCTGATGCAGGCCTGCTCCGGGACAACCGATGGAGACTGCGATGGAAAAAATCCTGGATCAGCTCATTCAGGGTCCCCTGGATCAGCTCAGCTCCCTCACTGCTCTGGTCCTTGCACAGATCTCCCCCAGCCCACCCTGAGCTCTCCTCCTGCCTCCTTGGAAATCCTCAACTCCCCAAGTTTAGAAGTCATTCAATGTCTCCATTAGGAGATAGAAAGGAAGATCATGGGAAAACTGAGGCTGGAAAAGCCCTCTAGGATCATGGAGTCCAGCACCTCCCTCAGCACTGCCAAGGCCACCACTAATCCATGTCCCCAAGTGCCACATCCACATGGTTTTTAAATCCCACCAGCAATGGGGACTCCACCACTGGAGCCCACTCCAGTGCCTGACAGCTCTTTCCATGAAGAAATTTTCCATAATATCCAGCCTAGCCCTCCCCTGGCACAACCTGAGGCTGTTTCCTCTTGGATAAGGCAGGGAGCAGAGCCCAGTCTCCTGGCTCCAAAGTCCTTCCAGGCATTTTTGGACAGTGAGGTTCCCCCTGATCCTCCTTTTCTCCAGGCTGAGCCTTCTCTGCTCCTGGCACTGCTCCTTTGGGATCCACCCCTTACCTTGCTGGCGACTTTGTGGGGTCTCTTTTTGTGGGGCACGCTTCCTGCCCGGCTGAACTGGCTCCCAGTTTGGCTGCAAGGAAAAGGAGGAATGGAGCTGAGCTGGGCAGGGATAGGTTTCCAAACTATTACCAGGAAAAAATGGGATTTTCTGGGAGGGAAAAGATGTTTTTGTGGTGTGACAGTCACAAACCCTTTTGGTGCTTTGCCCCAAAACTGGCATAAGCAGGGTCAGGATGGAGACTTTGGAAGCATGGGAAACTCTTTGCCATGAGAAAGCCACTGACTTTAGGGAAACATGGAGACCATTTCATCCTGGGTGTTGTTGGGCTGGTCCTGTGGGAATTCCAAACCTCCTCAAGCTCAACTCTTTAAATCCACTCCAGGCCAGACAACATCAGCCAACATCCCAGTCCTTCCTCATCTCCCTGTTCCCAATCCGAGCTGCCCCTTGAAACTCCCTGGGATGAAAGGGGACATTCCCTGTGGCTCCATGGGTACCTGAAGGCTCCAGAGCTCACAGTTGACTTCATGCTGTCCAGCCTCTTGAGCTTGGCCAGCTTGTGGCTCCACCTTTCCAGCTCATCGATGCGCGTCTCCAGGTTATCCGTGAGCTTGCACAGCTCCTTCACGGCTCCCACGTTCTCCATGAAGATCCGCTCCTGCCAGGGAATCAGGCCAGCAGGCTGAGGCACACCTGGACCTGGATGATCCATGCCCTCCATGTGTGCTATGGGAGACTGTCCCCTCAATTCCCAGAGCAGCAACCAGGCTGCCACAGGTTGGGAAAGGTCGGGAAACCAGGTGCTCCAGGTTATCCTGACATAAGCACCTTATCTTATCTAGGAAGGGGAGATTAGGACTGGGAGCCTCCCAGCAGGAAGCTGCCAACAAGGAGCCCTTCCCCAGGGAGATGCTGCCAAATTTCACCAGCATCAGGCTGGTTCCTCCCTGCCGGTGTCTGATATCCACCCAGGGCTGCTCCCGACTTCTGGAAGACCAGCCAGGTCTGAAACTCATCTGGGAGCATTTCCCAGGCATCCCACCTTCCCTCTCCCATATCCAGCTCCACCATTCCTTCGAGCCAGCTTCCCCAGCCTCCTGGCTGCCACCAACCTTGTTCACCACCAGGAAGTTCTCCAGGGTTTTCCCATTGGAAAAGACCAGGTCCCCAGTGTCCTTCACAGCTTCGGGCAGAATCTCCTTCACCTCCTGAGCGATGACACCTGTGTGGAGATGGAACAGTGGGGTGGGATGGGATCACCCTGCATCCCCTGGATCCTCATTCCAAGCTGTGCACAGCTCCTTGGAGACCCTCAAGGGCAGAGGATGGTCAGACAAAGCTGCTCCCAAAATTCTATGGATAGGGATCATCATCCCACCATAGTGTACTTGGAGAAATCTTCTCCCTGTGGGAAGTGCCACTTTCTCTCCCACTCACCAAAGAGGGAATTTCATTAGATTCCTTAATTTGGGAGGTTAGAAGGCGCCTCTTGCCCACCCCACACCTGGGGGGCTGCCCTGGCACAGAGCTGGGTCCAGCTCTTGGGAAAGGCAGGGAATTCCTGTGGGACATTCCTGTGTCAGAGGCGTATTCCCATGGGACATTGCCATCTCACAGATGTATTCCCATGGGATGTACCTGTCTCAGAGGTGCTGTCAATGCCCACTGTGGCTGCAAACTCAGGTTTGTAGTTGTAGTGCACCAGCCTCATCCTGGAGATCCGCTTCAGCTGCTCCGTGGTGTCCACCTGGGACAAAACAGGCACATGGAATTCCCAACGGGACATTGCTTCTCAAATCTCCACCACTCTGCCTCCAAGCAGGACAACCCATTATGGCCCATGGGAATTCCTTTGGGAGATAGCCCTGAACCCTGCTCTGAGCAGCCATGAGGACAAACACTGGAGTTAATGTCCAAGACAGGACAAGATCCTTGGATAGGGAAATCTGAGTCTCCTTGCAGAACCAGACACAGGGAAGAGAAGTTCCCAAAAACAGGTGACGGGGTTATATCCAGCTTTTCTGGACAGGCAAATCCAGCTGAGAGGAATTCAGAGCAGAGCCAAACCTCTCACCCAGGCTCTGGCAAGGCCCAGTGTGGTACCTGCCACACTGACCTTTTTTCCACTAATTTTCCACCTTTTTCCCACTGTTCGCTACTTCTGGTTAACACTGGAAGAGTCAATATTCCCTAAGACACTGGACTGGCTGTGCTTGTGACAGAAAAAATCCTAAGGCACTTCCCATTTGCTCTGCAGCCATAGGATCATGGAATATCTCTAGCTGGGAGGGACCCACAAGAATCACTGGAGTTCCTCAGCCTCCTGGTGACCCCAAGCCCACCCTGCTTCCCAGGTTCCCACCTCCTGGATGTCCTCCTTCACTCGGACATCCGAAGGGTGCATCAGGGACCCCATGACCTTCACGTTGCCGTGGACCACCAGGGCCTCATCCGGGCGGTCCGTGTTGATCCCCACGCGGCCGTGGTGGAACACGGTGTCCGGGAGCTGCGCCCGCTGCCACAGCACGTCACTGTCACTCTCAAACTGCCCCGGGTTGGAGGCCTGCGGAGACATGGGACAACAGGGACTGACTGAAAAGCTGGGAGGGGAACGCTGAGAAGCAGAGACGGGGAAGGTTGACTTCTCCTTCTTCTCCTCCTTCTCCTTCTCCTTCTCCTTCTCCTCTCCCTAAAGGAATATCCTTGCTTCCTTCAGCTGTTATCGCAGCTATCAGTGTTCCAGCCACTCAGAACAGCAGGAAACCAAGTGACATGGATGATACTCCTGGGTCCCAAACTCAGAGCATTCCAGGCTGCCTGCAATTCCTTGAAATTCTGCACCGGGCATCCTGGAAGCTGCCTAATCCATCGTGGACTTTTTGTCTGAGGTCCCTGTTTGGGTTTTACTACCTGCTTTCATGTTTTGGAGCTGAGTGCTCCAGCAAAACCCTGGGAGAGCCTGGGAATGGTGCCTTTCTTTTCCTGCTCCCCTGCCTTAGGATATGAAAAAGTGGTGTTCTGGGAGAGTGCCCAATCTTTCTGCATCTTCTTGTTCCTGCTGCAGAGAGTTCCAACAACACTCTTTCCTCATTCAAAATAATTCTATTGCACACTGATCCCATTTGGAGAATGGGATTCCTTCCTGTAACAGGCTCTTGAAACAAGTTTGGAAAGTCTGAAGCCAGAATTCAAGTGTGGACAGGGAAAGCCACAAGCAAGGCAGGAAGAGTTTGGAGGAGGTGGGAAAGGTGGGATATCAAGTTTGGAAAAGACCTCTGATAACATTGAAGCCAACCCAGCACCTCCACCACATTCACCACTAAAGCACAACCCACAACCACACATTTTGCGGATGTGGAATGTGGGAAACAGCCAGGATGATGCAACAAAGGAGTGTGGGGACAGAAAGAGAAAACAGGGATTTACCCGGACGATGATCCGCTCGGAGATGTGGGCTGCCAGCGTGTAGTTCTGGTTCTGGGCGTGTGCCTGCAGGGCCACCACCAGCATGAAGTACCTGCAGAGGGACACTCAGAGCTCAGGGACACATCCTGTGCTGGGAAGAGCCAGATCTCTGTCCCCTCTGGAGCACTGGGCACCACGGTAGGCTCACAGCATCCCCTCTCCTTGTGCTGGGTGTCCCCAACCCCTCCCAGACCAGGGACACCCTTCTGGTGTCCACAATCCAAGCCCTATTCCCACATCCCACTCCAGCCACTCTGCCCAGCCCAGGGACAGGCAGATCCACAGGATTCCCAGGATGTTATGAAGGAGGCCCCTGTGTTCTCCCTCACCTCTGGTCCGGGTTGGGTTTGCCTTTTTTCCTCATGTTGTTGGCCGTGGTCTCGCTGAAGTGCAGCCGCCCCACAGTGACCTTGGTGACCTGCTCTGGGGGGAGGTTCACCCTGGAGGGAAAGGAAAACAAAGCAATGAGTGAGGATGGTGGCTATCTGGGAATGGTGCCTAACTATTCCCACTTCCTTCCTTAGGTGGAGAGTACACAGTTTTCCTGCACCTGGAGGCCTTGAACCCAACAGCACTCTTCCCTCATTCCCAGCTGCACACTGGTCCTATCTTGGGACCTGCCACACATACTTCATGCCCTGAGGAACCAGGTATGGAGAGGCTGGAGCCACAACCTGGAGAGGAGAGCTTTTTTGGGAATGGCCATCTCCTGGCCTGCTCCACAGTCCGTGACGTGGGCACAGAGCAGGGTTGGGAATGCAAAGAGAGGAAATCAGGAGAAAACTGGAGAGTGTGGCACTCACACAGTGGAGTGGGAGACCTCCAACTCCACCATTTCCCCACCTTCTCCTGCTGTTGTTTATTCCCTGGAAGCAGAGGATGCTCATTCCCACAAGGACACACTCACGTGACGGGGTTGAAGGGCCGTTTGCTGCGGTCCGACTGCGACTGCTCGATGTTGATGGACTGGTTCAAGGCCTCGAGCTGGAGAGAAGGATTTGGGAATGTGGCACAGAGCACAGAGACTTTCCCCTTTCCACCTCCTCCCTCCCAGCTCTCTGCCCACCCTTCCATGACAGGGTACATCTGATGCTGAACACCCAGCCTGAGTGTGGGCATTGTCCAAGTGTCAAAAAAGTTGAGGGTGGAAAGATCTTCCCAACGTGCCCACTGGAGTCAAAGGTGAGTGGGAAGCAATCCTGAAGATAGCCAGACTGAGCCCATCTTAGGACTTGTATTTCAATGGCCTCAGGGGATGTTTAAATTGGATATCAGGGAAAACTCCTTCATGGAAAGGGTGGTCAGACATTGAAACAAGCTGCCCAGGGCAGTGGTAGAGTCACCATTCCTAGAGGGATTTAAAAGCTGTGTGGATGTGGCACTTGGGGACATGGATTAGTGGTGGCCTTAGCAGTGCTGGGAGAAGGGCTGGACTCCATGATCCTAGAGGGCTTTTCCAACCTATCCCATTCCATGATTGTGTGACTCCACACATTCCTCTACTACATGAAGAGGTGCTGTTACCTGTCTCCAGCCACCTCCCAATCCCTCTGCTCCCAGCTGGATCCACCATGGTCCCTCAGCTCCCTCTCACCTTCACTCCATGCAGCTTCAGGTAGAAGCACTCCAAGGGTTTCAGGCCCTCAGGGGTCTTCACGTACTTGGGGTCGCCGAGCATTCCGATGTACACGGTGACCTGGAAGTGGTTCTTCTTCTGGCACACGAAGGCGTCGTCCCCCACGGAGAAGTTGAAGCCCTTGTCAGCATCCACGCGGTACGTGAGCATCGGGCTGGGGAGAGGGAGTGGCTGAGAACAGCAATTCCCCACAGAAACTGTGGATATCCCATCCCTGGAAGGGTTCCATGCCAGGATGGATGGGGCTTGGAGCAAGCTGGGCTAGCGGGAGGTGTCCCTGCCCGTGGATCGTCACTGGGTGATCCATAAGGTCCCTTCCAACCCACATCATTCCACAGCTCTTTCCATTCAACTGGGAAGGAATATGGAGATCCCAAGTTCCAAAATCTGGAGCATCCCTTTAACATGGGAGTAGCAGCTCAGACTGACCCACACCTCGTGGCATTCCCAATGTTACCTTCTACCAGCTGTACCCTCCCAAATTCCAGCTGAAATCACAACCACCTGCCCTGGCTGCTGTGGAAAAGCTTCCAGCTCTCCCAGTGGACAGGTCTGGAGGAGGAGAGGGAGGGAGGAGGAGGAGGGGTCCTGGCTGCTCCATGAACACACACCAGCTGGAAAGGTTTAATCTACATCTCCTTAATGGGCTGGTTTCCATGGGAATCAGGGAAATATGTGGCCTTTGCAGTGAGTCCGTTTTCCTCACCATCCACAAAGCCCAGTCCTGGGCTGGTGGGCCCTCGGAAGGGGGGGAAGGAGCTGGCTTCTCATCCCACAGAACACCCAAATCCCATTGTTTTTAATTAAGGAACAGGGGATGAGGTAAAGGGGAGGCTCAGCCCAGCCTTGGATCTCAGGCTTAAAAATTATGGAGTACTTTTCCCCCAAACCAAACCACTTCTGACTTCCACCTCCAGAAGGACTGGAGCAACGGGAGGGGAGGTGGACAGACTGACAGTAAGAAATGTGGCAAAACTCAGGAGACAGGGATTCTTCACTGGTATGCCTCCTTTTTTTATGGAATAAAACCATTCTTCCCATGCAACCACCTGAGGAGTTAATGTGGATGAGAGCTGGGGGTGATTCCAGGTTGCCATGAGTAATTCTGGGATAGCCACGAGGAACCACTCACTCCTTACGCCCCAGGGACTCGGGAATGCTGTGCCCTGCTCCAGACACAAACCAGGCGGTGGGAGCAGAGCACTACCTTAGCCCAGAGGCATGAGAGGAATTCCCCACCCTCCTCCCAGCCTCAGCCCTGGATTCTCCATCTGGATATTCCTGACTGGGACACGCAGCTGAAGCTGACCCAAGCACCCTCATCCCAATGGGACCCAAGTGAAGCCATTACCGTTTTTTTTAATAGCTCCCAAATGTTCACCACTCTTCCCAGTGTTTTTTAACTGGCAAAGCCAAGGAAAGGAAGGGTCTATCTGAACTTCCAAACCATGGATGCTTCCCAAACTGGAAAACTGACAGCTGCTAAATGTGTGCTGACAGAGGTGAGACAGGCAAGCCCCCCCTGCTTGGCCTTCTGGAAATTCCAGGTCTTCCATTATCCCCTTTCAGAGGTTCCTTTTCACTGATTTTTCCCATTTCCCCAATGGCTGTGCTGCTGCATTCCCCAGATTGGGATCCCTGCACTGGATTGATCAGAGGGAAGAAGCTGCTCTCCATGCTGGCTTTTCCAGGACAGGGCAGGGGCCAAAGGGCAAAGTGTCAGGAATAAAAGGTCTGGGGTCAAATGGATTATTTGATCCCGAACATCCCCACTGACAGGGGGGGATTAAGGCAGGACAGAAGGGCAGGATCAGAGGAGGTTTTTCCCAATCCCAGTGAGGGTAAGGGGTTACAAACTCTCCACAGGGAATTGTACTGGGATTTGGCCAAGAGCAGGACGGCAGAGGGATGCTCATGTTCCCCCATTCCTTCCTTCCTTCTGTCCATCCAGGTTTCCCCATATTTAAACCACTCCTAAAACATAATATTGGGAGATCCGTAATCCAAAGAGATTCCCTGATTCCATGCATTCCTTGATTTCTTTTGCTTCCAGGATACAAACTCCAGCTGAGCAGCAGGACACTGTCATCCCTCCCACACAATCCCACCTGTGTGTCCATACTATGTATTCCCTTCAGCTTCCCAGGACACATCCATGATCCATCACCAGCACCACATATCACATATCCCAAAACACATCCAGCAGGTCTGGACCATGACTGGTCTCCATTCCCTTGGTGAGATCCAGGATGTGCAGCACAGCCAGGTTTGGAGCTGTTTATCCTGACACTTCTACCAGCCAAGGGGTGCAACCCCAAAAGCCCAGGATTAGCCCCCAGAGAGCACCAGTTTGCTGGATGGGAAAAGAACAGCACCTTCCCATTTTCCCAGTTGCAAGGCTCTGGCCTCAGCATGGAGCTGTTTCCATGAAGGGCAGCACTATTCCCAGCTGCCTTCCCTCAAACTGGGAGAGGGAGGAGGGAGCTGGAATTTATCTGAGCCCGCTGTCAGGAAGATGAATGGCTCCTTCTCCCAGGAGTAAATTAGGGAATTGCCCGGTTCCAGGCCTCTTTGGCTCTGCTGCTGGAAACCAGCTCATCCCTGGAAATGTTCACTGAGCCTAAAACCACAAAATCAGAGCAAAAGGCCAAAAACATTGTATGCCATCCATAAAATTAATCCAGGGATTTCTGTCTCCTTCAACAACACAGATTCCTTGGCAAAACCTGAGACACGGGCCTGGAATGGAACCTAATCCCTACCCCATCCCCTTATGGAACCTCATTTTTTGTGTGCAAAGGGAGGAAAACGTGGAATAGCATTAATTGTGCTTTTTGCCCTGTAATCACTCCCAAAAATCTGGTAAGAACCTGGACAGCTTCCCATGCTCTCCCTCCTTCACCTCCTCTCTGGACTCTTTTCTTAGGATCAAGAGTAGGAAAAATCAGATAATTCAGATGATTCACATTCCTGAGGCTGTGAAAAGGTTTTGGGCACCTGGATCACAGGGAACTCAAGCAGCACATCGAGACTGGGGACAGCTTCCAGCAGAAACCAGACTGGGAATGGCTGCTCCTTGGAAGCTAAACTGGGGGAATAGTTGTGGATCCTGATGTGGATGCTGCTCGTTTGCTGAGGACACTCAAAAGCAGAAAAGAAGGAGACAATTCCCACCTGTCAAATTTGAGTTAACCAACCTAAAAAATGCCATTATAGGAGCAAGAAAAGATGGACTTTTTTTGTGTGTTTCTCATAGCTTATCCCAAGAAAGTGCTGCACCAGGAGAATGAAGGGATGCTCCATTTAAAAAGAGATGAAGGTCCAGCTTAGACAGGAGCAGGAAGAGTCCCCTGAGGTAACGTGGAGCTAAAAATTAATCAATCAACCTTTAACCCTTAATTCTGCTCAAATCCAGCACCACAACAAAGCCCACGTGGCTTCCTCAAATCCCCATGGAGTCACCTCAGTGGAATTTATTCCTTACACAACAGGATGACGACCTCAATGCCCCAGGAGTGGGTTTGCTCTGGCTTTTACCCTAAATCCTGAAAGCAGGCATTAGGGAAGTGATCCCAAGATCCAGAGGGCAGGGCTGGTTTTGTAGATGTTCTCCAGCAACTCCTCTGTGTCCAGCATAAAATAACGTGGAGTTTGTCTCTGCCAATCCACCTGGGGACAGCAGGGTGCATGGAAAATCTCTGGAACTGGGATAGAAATGCCTGGAAATGGCATGGGATAGGCTGTGATGTGTTTGGGATGGAAAAACATCTTCCCAGAGCAGGAAGCAGTGAGAAGGAAAAGGGAGGCTGAAAAACCAAAGGATAAGAGGTGACGTGTCCAGACAGAGATCAGAGGAGGTGGCAGTGGAATTCCTGCACATGGAACAGGGATTTGGGGACAGGATCCATGGGAGATGCTCGGCTTTCCCCATCCCACCATCCAGAGGGAGCAAACTGGTGCTGGAGAGCAGGGAAAGGTGCAGGATGGCTTTGGAGCTGCTGATACTCTTTTATGGGAATGGCTTGGTAAACCAGAAGGAGTTGTCTTTCCAAATCATCCCTCTCCTGCTGTGGGGTGGGAAAACAGCCACAGAGTCCAAAAGAGACAAACAGCTCCAACAGAGAATTCCCTGCCCTGGCACCACCATGAAAGATGGGATAAAATTCCCCGCCCATTCCCACCATGAAAGATGGGATAAAGACTGGATGAGCAGATTTTGTGGGAAAGCTGGGACTCTGCCCCCACTCTTGGAGTCCTTGGCTCCCATTCCCAGGCAAAGTGTGATCATAGTCCAGGGTTATCCACAGGTACCAGAGCATTCCCTGCTCCATGTCCCCCACAGGACCCCAGCTGGCTGTGTGGAAAGAGGAGGGAGGGAATTGGGAGGGAAGAGAGGGTCCTGGGAGGTTCCTGGAAGCCATCCCACTGCTTGCCAACTCTTTGTCACCTCCCAGGAATGCAGGGAGGATCCAGAGTGGTTTCCTCCTGAGCACTCCTCCTTCCCTGTGTGCTGTCTCCACCCTCTGCTGCCTCAATTCCCAGTCCACCTTCCCACTTCTCTCTTCCCTGTCTTGATCATCCCAGCCTTCCTCTCTGGCCTGTCTGCCACTTCCTAGATCTCCTAAATCCCTTCCCCTCTTTTTCCTTCCTCCTCTGCCCCCTCCACCACTCCCACTCCTCCTCCTCCTCCAGGTCCTTTCCACACTGCTCAAGCTGCCCTGAAGTGGCTCTGGATGACCTCCAGCCTCCCACACTAGGACTTCTCAATCCTAAATTTAAAATCCAGGACCCTGGTAAAGCTAGGGAGGGGGAAAAGATGCTGCTCATCCCAACTTTCCTCAGGACAAGGCCAGATTTGCCAATAAAGCCCTCCATTGTGAGCAAGGTCTGAGTGGCTCTGGAATTGTTACCAAAGCTGCTGAAATGCCTT
Organism: Melozone crissalis; assembly: GCF_028551555.1. Classification (NCBI taxonomy): domain Eukaryota; kingdom Metazoa; phylum Chordata; class Aves; order Passeriformes; family Passerellidae; genus Melozone; species Melozone crissalis. Next base: position 3,489,044 of record NW_026535796.1, on the reverse strand, counting down.
CTGCTATTCCTTAATTATCCATAAAAGGTGTGAAGGAGCAACATTCCCAGTAGGGAAGGGGCAATGGGGAGCATTGCCTCCACCACAAAGCCCAGCCCAGGCAGATCCTTATCCCATATTTCAAATGGGATGCTGCCAACCCCAATGGCTCACCACTTGCACAAGAAATGTGAATCCCACTTTCCCCAGCGCCGAGGGAATTACTCACAGCTCCTTGTAGTTGGCATCATACAGAGTTGCCCACTTGTTCTGCTGGTGTGGCTGCCACTTGATGGACTGGAAGTTGGGATCCAGGTAGGAGCCGTTCAGGCTGTCATTATCCTGAATCAGGCCTGTGGGGAACAATTAAAATGGATTAAATCCCGATTTTACTCACCGGGCTGAGTATCCAGAGGGGTGGGAGCCCAAGGAAGCGATGGGCACTGCCTCAAGCTTCCCTCCTTCTGCTGGGGCAGCACCAGATCCAGGGAGGATCCCACAGGCTGGCAAACTCTGGCAACCATCCTCCCTCCTCCCACGGCCCTGGCCCAGGGCTGGAATTCAGGGGATAACGGGGTACCTGGAGAGAGCGCTCCCGGCTGGTGCCACGGCGGGGTCTGGACGCGGTCGGGGTTGAGCGGCACCGATCCCATTCCCGGCTCCTGCTTGATCAGCCCGTTGAGCATCTGGGCATTGAGGGTGTTGGGGGGCGACTCAGAGTGTTTCCGCTTCTTGGCGGGATGCACCGGGAGGCTGTGGATACCACGGGAACAATCAGCAGGGAACGGAGGGTCGGGAGGTGACAACCCCACAGCCAGGACAAGTGGGATCTCACATGGAAAACTCAACATTCCCACAGCGCCGTCCCACCTTATCCCACACTCCTGAGTCTGGGTCACCACTTGTGCTGAGCCACATCTTTAATTCCACAGAATCCCAGAATGGTTTGGGTTGGATGAGACCTTAAAGCTCATCCGGTTCCTAACCCTAACCCTAACCTTCCACAGATTTCCCATGTCTGTTCCCACCACCCAACCCCACACTTCAGGCAACACACACACCTCCAGCTCCCGTTCCCTCACCCCCACCATTCCCAGGCCTTACTCGGCTCCATGCTGCTGGAGGAGCTGGTGCAGCATCTGGGATTGCTGGGCATGGTGCAGCTCGGCAGGCGCCATTCCCGGCCCGACGCTGTACGGAGGCATCAGGGGTTCGGCCTTCAGGAACATATCCCGCTGCAGGCCGGGAAAGTGGGAATTGTGCTGCGGCTGGAGGGGGTGAGGGGGCGGCGGGGGCGGCGGAGGGGGACCCTGGAGGTGAGGGGGGGGAGGAGGAGGTGGAGGAGGAGGAGGATGCTCCAGGCGGGAAGGGGGAGTCATGTGACACATATTTTCGGGAGTCATGGTCCGGAGGAGGTGAGGATCTGGAAAGGGAGAAAGAGCCAAAGTCAGGAGTGTCCTTATCCCACTGACCCAGTTATCTTGGATTCTCAGGCTGGATGAGGCTTGGAACAACCTGGGCTAGGGAAAGTGTCCCTGCCCGTGGCAGGGGGTTGGAATGGGATGAGCCTTAAGGCCCTTTTCCACCCAAACCATTCCAAGATTCTATCATTCCATGAGACAGTGAGGGAGAAGAGTCAATGGAATTACCTGAACACCCCCAGCACTTCCAGGGAGGATTTCTGAGGGGGCACTTTAAACATTTTAACTGAAACCAAGAGGAGACTTTGATCCCAGAATTTAAATAGATAAAAAGGGACATTCAAATGCGATTCCACCTTTCTCCTCCTCCATTTGGAATGGGATATTAAAGCCATTCTATAATTAGGGTGGATTTGACTACACCAGCACAAATAGAAATGTTTTGGGTGTGGAGGGACATGCAAATCCATGTCCCTTCCTGCTCTGCTCCTCAAGACCTCAACATTCCAGATCCACTCCCCTCCAGGGGCTGGGACACCTTCCACTATCCCAGGTTGCTCCAACCTATGTCCAATCTGGCCTGGAACACTTCCAGGGATGAGGCAGCCACAGCTTCTCTGGGAAATCCATTCCAGTGCCTCACTGCCCTCACAGGGAAGAATTCCTTCCCAATGTCCCTCTGGTAGTGGGAAGCCATTCTCTCCTGTCCTGACATTCCATGCCCTTGTCCCAAGTCCCTCTCCAGCCTCCTTTTTCTTCACCAGGACAAAGCCCATCTGTTTTTCCAGCCTTTCCCTGATATTTGGATCAACCCGTGCCTTCAGGTGTCCCCACAAAACACCGCAATCCAGGCAGGAATGAGGGACTGACTCCTGGGATGTGAGGAAACCGCGGGGTAGGAAGAGACAGTGACTTTGTTTTAAATGCAAGACAAAGCTTCTTCATGCTCCAATGCGGAAAACCGGCCGGAAAACGCATCCAGGGACTGGCCAAGCCAGGCACAGCCTCTGGGAACACCGAGAGGGACGGCAGGGAAGGATCTGTTGGATCTTTCCAGGCTGAGCTGGATGGACTTTGGCCTCAGAACACCCAGGCAGGGGTTGAGTAATGAGGCCAAAGCGCTTGACCAGGAATGGGAAAACTCCTCCCGTCAGAAGGTTTGGAAAATTGGAATGTGTTTGCACTGGGTCCTCCTGCTGAAGGCTGCCAGGACAGGGCTGCTTTCACCCATCCTGCTCCCTCTAAGGTGTTCTGCTTCCCCCTGGGACCTCCTAGTGCCTTTTCCACACACATGGAACCGGATTCCTCCTTCCAGGCTCATTCCTGGGCCAGACTTTTTTTGGAAGCTGCCTCAGGGACAGCCTAGCCAAGGATAGGCAAGTGATGTGCTTGCCCAAGGCATTCCCAAACCCAGGGAAAATCATCTCCAGGAATGTGATCCCAGCTTTGTGGGTGCCCTCTGGAGCCTCCTCTCCGTCCCAAGTGAGCTCCGAGCACTCCAAAGCTGCCTTCCCCATGGTGAGCAGCCCGGCCTCTTTGTTATATTTAAGGAAGGGCCAGGAGGAATTCCAGGGATTTTTTTTAGCAAGATAAACAGAACTCTTGACCTCTTCCATCAAAAAAAAAAAAAAAAAAAGAGGAGCAGGCGCTGTTCCCGGTGGGGACTGGGCTGGAGCCTGGGGAAGAGGAGGGTGCTCCTGCCGAGGGGGAAGGGAGACCAGGACAACCTTCCCTCCTTCCTTCCCAAGGAGTTTTGCCATGGTAGAACAGTGAAGGTCACCAGAGGGACCAAACAACCCTGGGTGGCTCTCCTGGGGGAGGCCAGGAGTACCCTGCAGACACCCTGGAGGGGTCCCAGCTCCCTGTGCCATTTCAGCGGGAGCGGGAGATCCTCGGGATCAGCTGGAGGGGAGGGAAAGGCTGGGAAGGAACTTACTGGAGAATGGCGGGTTCATGGCTGCCTCCCAGAGCCAGGTTCCATGTCAGGGACGCGCTCCCGCTCCGTGTTCCCGAGGCAGAGGGCAGGACGAGGGGGACGGCGGGCTCCACATCCCACCCTGCCACGCTGTGCCCGAGCCCACGGATCCCCACCACGGATTCAGTGCCCGTGGATTCTGGATTCCCACCACGGAGTCCGTGTCCGTGGACTCCCAGCTCTCCTTCTGTGCCAGTCCCTCTCCCCCTTTCCAGAGCCGGGAGCGGAACAATGGGCGAAAGCTGAGGGATATTTACTAACTGATAATCTCCCCACGTAGTGCAGCCGCCTGTTTTCTCCCAGCTGATAAAGATTGCAGAGCCAACCACTTTCACGGAATAAAAAGGGGGTGGATGCTGGATTTGGGGTTTGGATTAGGATATTTTCCCCCTCCTTTTCCCTTTTTGAAGCACTTACCATTCACCTGCTGAGGGGAGTAGGCTTCCGATCCGGAATCCGGGGGAGAGTCCGGCAAAGTGCTGTGGAGCAATGGGAAAAGAGAAGGGGAAGTCATTTTAATCCAGCTTCCAGCACAACCAAGAGGTCCAGGTGGATTCAAGCACCCTCCAGGATCTGGCAGGGGAATCCCAGGTGTGCCTGCAGCAGATCCCAGACACCCTGAGCGTGTCCATCACTGTCACAGGTTCCACTGGAGCTCGGGAACAGGGACATTCTGTTGAGCTGACAGTGAGAATTCGAGGGAAAAGAAGCCAAACAAATGTATCTGCTTCCCAGGGAAAGGTGTGCTTCCCGTGGAAATGTCAGTCAGTGATCAAGTGGAATGCACAGAGGTCTCTCCCCATCCCGGGAAGCTGTTCCAGGCCAGGATAGAAAAGTCTTGGACCAGCCTAGGATGGTGGAACATGTCCCTGCCCATGGCAAGTGCTGGGACTGAATGGGCTTTACAGTCCCTTCACATCCAAACAATTCCATGATTCTATGAAATGAGAGGCTCTGGGAAGCCCATGGAATGGATTTTGCCTGTACAAACCTGAGCAACACCACAGCTCCTGCTGTATTCCCCTGGATATATTCCAACATCACCAGGAGCAGGATTTGGCCCTGATTGTGAAATACAATCAAAAAAAAAAGTGGGAGCTCTCAGCTGCCTTTTCCAGCACATCCATGGCTAGGGATGGCAGGATCAGGTCATGTGTGGTGGCACGGCAGGGACAGGGAGGAGGACCATGGCACATTCCCATTCTCCATGGGAATTCTTTTCCATTCACCCATCCTATCCCATCAGCTTTATGGATGTGAAATAACCTCAGAGAAATCCCAGAGTTCCTTGGATGAAAGCCAGCTGAAAGGCAAATGAATTTTGGGAAAGGGAGAAAAAGCACAGGACACACTGCTCCAACTCTGCTCCTGACAGCACCCACAATTCCAGCTGGGAACCAGGATGCAGGATCTTCCAGGAGCAGAGAAGCTCAAGGCCCATTGATTGGATTTTCCACGGGAAGTTGCACACAGCAGGGGCTGAAGAGGGCTGAGGTAAGGTGATCCCAAAAAACCCCTTGCCATGCTTCCCTCATCCTCCACCTTCCCTTGGAGCACCTTTCCATCACTCCCTTCCCAGCCTTATTTCCAGGCTCCTTGCCATGTGGGATCTGAGTTCATTCTGTATTTCCTATGGATTTATCAGGATTTATGCACCAGCAGGCCAAGTCTTGGCCAGTAACAAAAGGGAACAGCACAATTCAAGGAATCCAGGAGGCTGGAAAAAGCGGACACTGCAGAATTCCCACTGGGAGGTAGTGGCTGTGCCCAGTCCAAGGGAAGGGTTTGTTGGTATCCACCACATTGTCCCTGAGCACAGGATGGGATGCTTGGGCCAGGAAGTGGGCTCCATTATCCTTATGTGTCCCTTCCAGGATATTCCATGATTCTTCACTGGGAAAAGCCTGGCACAAGGGGGAAGAGTCATTCTGGGATGCTGAGGGAATGCTGCCATCAAAGCTGATCCAGTTCAGCTACATCCAAACGAGGTCTCCACCTCTGACAGCAAGGTGTGATCCTTACTCATGACATCCTGCAGAATTCCAGATGCATCCAGAAGAAAAGGACATAACAAGGCAGCACTTCATGCTGTTGATTCCCCCTAAGCTCCAGATATTCTTTTGGAATCACTGCAAGGGAAAACCCCCTGGTCTGGGAATAAAAGAAAGGCAGATTTTTTTCTTTCAGCTTCTGGGGATCTCTTTCCAAGTTCATCCAAAGGGTGAAAGTTGTTGACTGAATGCTCCCAAATTTGGGAATCCCCATGTTGTGCTTGCTGGCAACACTAGAGGGCACAAGGCAGAGGGAGAAGAGCCATCCTGGCCTCACTGTCCTTACATCCACAATCCATCCTATGGGAGAAGGCTGTCCAGAGCCATTACCACCTAAAGATCCAGGCTGGAGCACAGCACAGCACCTTGGGATGTTACTGATCCCCTCCTTCCATCCTGGAGAGCAGGAACCACATCCTTTCTCCTCTTGGGAATAACTCTCCAGCTGGGTCCATCAGCAATCTCAGAACCCGCCCTTCATCTTCCCCAGAGCTTGTTGAACAGGACACATCCACTCAGATCCATCTTCTCCTCTGGAGCAGAGCATCTACAACATCAGGCCTTGAGAAGAACATCTCCCTGCCCAGTGTAGTGAATTATCCTCTGGAATAGTCATGGCAACATCCCAGAGGCTGAGTTCCATCCCAGAGACTGAATTTTGTCTTGTTACAGTTTATTCTGTGTCTCTTCTTCCTTAAAAATGCTCCAATGTTCTCCCACCTGCAGATGTCCAGCAGAGGTATCCAGTACTCTACAATGGCATGGGGGATGGTCCCAAAAAACCTTCTGGGAAGCTCCAGGAGCTCCACTCGCCCAAAACCAAGCACTTACCACAGAGCCACGCTGCCACAGCTCCATGGGACCCTGCAGGTGCCACCAGCCTGGAGGATCCTCCATCCCAGCGCCCACCCTTATCCCGCCACCCCATTCCCACTCACCCAGGTGCGTAGGAGGCCTTGGGCTCTGACTTGATGGGAGGCACCACGCTGCTCAGGCAGTGGCCAGGCAGGAAGCCCTTGGGCACCACCATGCCGTTGTTGTTGTTGCAGTTGAGGTGCGCTCCGTAGGCGGCTCCGCAGGGAGCGGCCAGGAGGGGCCCATGGCGGATGGGGAGCTGGCTGCCGGCCGCAGGGAGGTGGAGGGCAGCGCTGGGAGAGGGATTGCTCACGCTGCCGATGGAGCTGCCGGGAGGTGCCGGGATGCCGGCGGAGCTGGAGGGCTGGGGGTGCGTGTAGCTGGCGGGAGCAGGGATCTCAGGGAAGCAGCTGAGGGAGAAAACGGGACAATGTCAGGGCAACAAGACAGTGAGACTGATGGAAGAGTCCAAAATCCACCCAGGAAGTTCTGAAGTGCCCAGGACAGCAGCCTCAAGGTTTGTGTAGCCAGCAGGATGTGCTCACTGTGCTCCAGCTTTGCAGACCAGCCATGCCAAAGATTCCCACTCTGCTCCCAGATTCCCTTGGTCTCCAGGTCTGCTCCATCCTCCTTCCCAAAGTTGGGGTACACAGGGAGATCCTTCCCTTCTGCAAACTCGCACAGTCCTGGGGATTTAATCTGAGCTCCCAGTGCTCTGATTAAGGAAAAGTGTTTATGGTGCCCTTGTAGGGGATAAAGAGAGGGGAAAAAAAAAAGACTGGGAAAACTTGAAGGTTAGAAGCCAGGAAGAGACAGGAGAAAGAGATGTGAATGATAAAGGAGCAAAGAGAAATCCAGGAAGACTATGGAGAGGCAGAGGTGATTCCCAAATGATTCCTCAAATTTCAGGGCTGGAAACTGCTCAACAGGTTTCCAGAGAAGCTGTGGCTGCCCCATCCCTGAGAGTGTTCCACAACAGGGTGGGCAGGGCTTGGAGTAACCTGGAATATTGGAAGGTGTCCTGTCCATGGCAGGGGTGGAACGGGATGGGCTTCAAGGTCCCCTCTGACCCAAAGGTTCCTTCCCACCCAAACCATTCCAGGCTTCTGTGATTTCTCCATGGAAAAATCACAAGGAACACTGTTCCTGCTGCAGAGCAAGGGAAGCACTTACATCTCTGGAGAGTCTTCCTTGCTGATGTACTCTTCCAGGATGCTGGTGTCGATGTTGGATGGTTCCAGAGCTCCATTAATGTCGTGGCCTGGAGGGGAGAGGAGGTGGAAACGTGAGCCAGGAGAAGGACAGGAAAGGGCCTTGGAAACACCACCAGACCCTTACACAGTCAAGGAACTGATCTGAGAATTGTGGAATAATGGAATGGGTTGGAAGGGACCTTAAAGATCATCTCATCCCAACCCCCTGCCATGGGCAGGGATGACTCACTAGATCAGCAGATCCCTGGGGACTGCCAGCTGTCCATACCCACTGCATCCCAGTGTAAAGCCTCATCCCAGGAGATAGGGCACGTGGGACAAGCCAGGGCAGGGACACGGACACATGCTGGGAACCAGATCCTTTGGGATCCCTTCCAACTCAGGACATTCTATGATTCCCTTTGAACCCTTTGCAGAACACTGGAATTCTCCACCACAACCTGGATCAACCCCTGACCTTCCTCCCTCTCCTCTACCCCATGGGCAGGCTGTGGATTTCCCTGTCCTTTCTCCAGAGGGCTCCTCCTCCCCTCCCTGCCCTGTTCCAGGGAAGCTGGGCAGGGTTTGTTGACAGAAAATCCTTCCTTTATCTGTCTCTCCCAGGTGGGAGTCCGGAGGCCGCTGGGGCCAGAGCCAGACTGCTGTGCCAAAGGCACTGCCAAGAAAGTGGAAGAGAAGATCCAACTCCCCCTGCTCTGATAAGGAACTCAGTGAAAGACCATCCTGAAAGACCCCACGTGAAAGCCCAGGAGAAGCCCCTGCCCGCCCGGATCCCCCAGCTTCCCGGGAAAGGTCACTTGCTGATCCACAAAGGCCAGCCCAGGGGGCTCCAGCCCACCCCGGCCAATTGCAGCTCTCCCTCTGCAAATCCCTTTCATACCAAGACAGGCAAATCGGCAGAAATAAATCCAGCTAGGAATTCTGCCAAGCGGACAGGGTGTGTGTGGATACAGGGAGCTCTGCCTTAGAAACCTTGGCTGGAGGGGGGGAAAATCCCGGGGAACCGTTCGTTTTTGGGACATTTCTGTGGCAGAGCCCAGGGACCTGGGGACAGGGTGAGGGTGTTGCATGTGAACACAGGAGCAGGATGTGAACATCTGGAGCAGGGACACATGATGCTGCTTCCAGGTGAGCACTGAGGCGAGGAAAGAGCAGGCAGAGCCTCCGGGAACTCCATCATATCCCATATGGAGTTGCAGATCCCAAGGGAGCACAGGGTTTGCTTCTGTCCCTCCACTGTGGCAGCCACATCCTATCCTGAAGTTCCTGGGATGTGGTAGCTCCACCCTCTTGTCCTCAGAGTTATGGGAGATCACTGATGGCCATCCATGTGTCCCTTGCTCATCCCTAAGGATCTCTGCCATAGCCCACCCCCAACACTTCACCACAAACACATCTCCCAAGGCGCCTCTTCAAGCCCTCACTCTCATCCCGTAACATCCCCAAAATCTCCTGCCAGGGATGAGCACTCCAGGAGGGTGGGAATCCTCCCTGTGCTCAGCTGCCTCCCTCTTAGCCAAAAAACCCCCAGGCTATAAATCACAGCATGCCTGTGGCAAACACCCACCCCAAAGGCCATCAGGAAACTTGTCCTCATCCCAAGTTTCGACACTGGGATCCACGATCAAAGCAGCAAAAAGAGCACTTGGCCAATTTTTGTGACTCAGCCTGTCCAAGAAAAGTTCAACAGGTTTCCCTCATACCTCCAAACTCCAGGGGCTCCTCTGTGGTGGAAGAGGAGACCAGGAACCCTCCAGGATGTGAGGGATGAGAAGCCCTCTATAGACAGCAGGATGCTGCGCTTCCCAATTTTCTGAGGGTGCTGAGGCCCTGGAACAGGGTGCCCAGAGAAGCTGTGGCTGCCCCATCCCTGGAAGTGCTCCAGGCCAGGCTGGATGGGACTTGGAGCAGCCTGGGACACTGGCAGGTGTCCCTGCCCATGCCAAGAGGGTACTGGACGAGCTTCACAGTCCTTCCAACTCAAACCATTCCAGGATTCCTTTGCTTCCTCAAAGTCACCTTGGGGAGGTGAGATAAGCCCGCTGACGTGAGAGGTGCGTCAGGGCTGGGGGGCAGATGGGGCTGCCCACCAGAAATCAAGGACCTTCCTCTGCTCCAGGACAGTGGGATTTGCACAAATCCAGGGACATCAGGGCAGGGACGAGGAATGTCCCACCGCCCAGAGCTTCCATGCAGTCGGGCTCTGACCAAAGCCAGCTTAGGTGATTAATTAAAAGCTAATACTGCTCCATAGTCACGAGATCCCAAGGGGACAGGCATTCCCTCCCCCTCCCAAGTGGGGATTAGAGGGAAGCCACCGAGGAGGGAAGCTCAACACCCACATGGCTCTGCACGGGACAGGCTCCCACATCTCATTCCAGCAAAGAAAGATGGAGAAGCAAAGGAAAGCACTGAACCCACCCATCCCAAACCTGCCAGGTCCCTACATCCCATCCTCCTCCTGTCCCTGGCATTGCCACCCTGCTCTCCCACCATGTCACCGCTCCACTTTCCAACCCTTCTCTGGGACAAAAGCCATGGCAATCCCCAAAAACGCCAACCTCTGCCTGAAGAACAAGAAATTAAACCCTCAGCACCCTCCTCGTGAGCGGAGCCGGGCAGGCTGAGGCCCCCGGACGTGTGAGAATGTCAGGAATCCCAATGTTTGGACTGGTTTTCTCTGCCTTCCCCAAACCTCCAAACACGCTCCACATCCCAACAGAGGTGCTTCCCACCCCCCTGCCACCTCCTCCCTGCCCCAACCGGCTCGTCCCTCCTGGTGGCACCTTCCCAGCTCCTTGTCCCAGTTTTGGGTGCTCCCAGAGATGGGCACGGGGCCATAGGGCTTGGAAAGAGTTAACAGAGCCTGGCCTCTGTGAACTGTCATATTTACAGGTCTGAGGGATTTAACTCGGAATTTTCCTGGAGTGATAGGCTGAGAAGTTTATGGAATTTCTATTTATAACAGTCCCCCCCTCCCTCTTCAATTCCTCCTCTGTTGCCTGTCTTCAAATCACCCCTAATCCTGCCTGGGTCACCTGGGGGTGGGAGGAAGGGAGAGAGCTGGAGAACTTCATCCCAGGATGCGCTAACATGAACCAGATGTGGGAAGCTGGAGATGACGACGAGGTCAGCACTCTGCAGGGGCTGGGGAACATCAGCCAGGGGTGGGGAGACACTGGGGAGGAGGAGGAGGAGAAGGAATAGGAGAAGAGGCTCTGCCAAGCCCAGCGCTTCCCAGTGCCATTGTACCAGAGAATTTTCAGGGATAACTGAGGTGCGGAACAGCCTGGGAGGTGATAAAATACCCAAAATGGTGCATGGTGGAATAGGATCTGGAAACCCCAGGAGCTTCTGGTTCCATGTGGTCCCTCTCCCAATGGAGCATCTAGATAGGTGGGAGAGATGGATGGGCAGGACACAGAGCACAAAGCTCCAGCAGGAATGACCTGGGATGCCACAGCAGTGCCGGAGCTTGGCGAGGCACAGAGCCCCGGCACACCCCGGGCTCATCACGCCTGTGTCGGCGCACCAGGGCTGGGTTGTGCAATCCTGGGGCCAGGCTGCAGCATCGGCACATTCCCGGGGCCCCGCGCCGCTCCTCACCCCCTTCTCCCTCCTGCCGTGTTTATCCTTCGGCCCGGGAGGATTGGCTGCTGGCCTGGCCCCGAGCACCAGGAATCTGCGCCGTGGCAAACAAACCAAACACCGCCTAAGCCCGGGCAGCCGCGCGGCCAGCGCTTGGCTTCGGAGCTTCTTCCCATCCTGGACGGCTCTGCCACGCAGGGAGGAGCTGCTCCAGCTGGGAATAGCATCCCTCCCACACCTGCCACCTCAGCAAACCCAGAGACTTGGGATGCATGCCTGGACTAAGCTGCTTCCATAAGGAACAGCAGGATGACGTCCCTATTGCCACACGTGCCCAACCCTGGGCTGCTTTCATCCCTTCTGGTGACCCTGGAGGAGCCCCTGGCTCCCTCTGGATCCCAGCCCAGCATTCCTGCTTAAGTAATGCTCTTTATTACCTGACTGGGATGATAACCAGCCCCCAAAGGGGGCTCCTGTAACCGGAGCAGGACACGGAGCCAGTGCTCCCACAGCTCCCCAAAGACCACCCCAGAGCAAAGTCCTGGCTGTCCAAGGCATTTCCAGGGGATCCCAGGCCTTATCTCTGATCCACAGCCCCTCCTCATCCCATTACTGTCATCCTTTGCTCCCCCCAGGAATATCATCCTTCAGCAGTTTCCTTTGGATTAGGATACCTTTGGGATGTATCCCTACACATCCCAACCCAGCCCATGTCTCTTTCCATCACAGAAGGTGGGACTGTCCCAGGCAATGCTGAGGATCATCCACCCTCCATGTCCCATACTGGGGACATTCCCCAGCCAGCCCATTCCCAAGGACAGCCCTGCCCTTCCACAGCAAAGGGGCAGCTCCTGCATCCCCTGCTCACACCAGACCAAAAAACACAAGGTCCAAATTCCAACTAATTCCACACCAAAAACACAGCCAAGGATGAGCTCTGGGATCTGTGGGATAAGATCCCAAGGAAAACACCAAACTGAGAGATAAGGATTTGGGGGTTTGTGAGAATTTGGTTGTCATGGAATTTAAATGAACTAATCAACAGAGCAATGGATACGAGCTGGGAACAAACACATCCCACCAAACCTTCTGCATAGAGAGGCCAGGATTGTTCCCAGTACCTGACTCCCTCCTTCCTGTGAACTTTTGGTGAGCTCCCAGCCAATATCCCAAATTCAACCCCTCTGCATTCCTAGAGAAACTATCCCATGCCAGACAGGGCAGGGTGCAGGGAAAGCAGTGATCAGGGATAGGGATACAGGACAGTGGGATTTAGCCAAATCCGCAGGCTGAGGGAGAAAAGAGATTTACAGGAAAGACTCAGGAGCAACAAGCTGGGTAACAGTGAGCCAGCTCCAGAGGCAAGAATAATTAACTGGCCTGGTGGGAAGTATAAGCAAATCCATGGCAGGGGGTTGGAACTGGATGATCTTTCAGCTGCTTTCCAACCCAAACCATTCCAGGATTCCCCGAATACCCAGTGTCCAGAGGCAGCAGCATCTCCCTGTTCCCTGGAAAGCTCTCTCTGCTCCTACATAACCCCATAACTCCTTAGCTTACATCCACAGATTAATATACTTGAAAAAAAGCACTTTTGGATGAGGTGGACATGGCCCTGGGAAACACCCCAGACTCAGGGATAAGGAGTTTACACCCTCCATTCCCCATTCCCAAGAGGAGAAAGTGCTGGTAAGAGACATCCCAAGGCACAGGAAGCGTGAGGAGCCAGAGGAAATGATCCTGCAGGCCATGGGCACGTTCCTTGGGAAACTGCAGGAAGAGGAGGCAGAAAGGATGATCCTCCCTCCCAAACTTCCCTGAACCCTCCTTCTGAGCACCTTCTCTCCTCCAACCCTCCTGGAATTTCCCCTCATCTCCCCACACCAAAGCTGTCCTCCCTCCTGCATCCCTTTCTCCTGGCAGCTCCCCACCCTTGTCCTGGCCTTTCCCCCGCCCTTGCCAGCTGTGAACCTTGGCATGGATGGAGCCATTGTCCTGGGAGAACGGGGGCCGAGGAGGAGGAGGGGAAGGTGTGAGGAGGGACACAGAGGCGCGTTTGTCCCTGTCCCCGCGGCCGTCAATGCCGCGCTTGTCCATTCATGCTCTCCGAGGGCAGGAACAGCGGCTCCATTTGGGAGGCTCCAAGGTGCCTGCCCAGGGGGGCACATTGCCCTGTTTGTTTGGAGACAACGCCTTTATCTCCCTTCCCAGGATGAGGGTGTTGGAGCAGGGACAACAGGACTGCAGGAGGACACTTCATCTGGCTCTGCGAGGCTGGGGCCTCATCCCTGGGGACAACAGGGATGGGGAACAGCTCCTGAGGATCCCTGCTGCTGAGGTGCCTCACCTGACCTTGTTTTATCCAGACTGCAGCTTTGGGGGACAGGAGGGACATTTTCCATAGGATAACATGATGTGGATGAGCTCCTGGACACTGCCGTGGTGGTGAAGGTCCATATCCCACACCATGCCCTCAGAGAGAATTATTGCCAGAATGGATAAAAAATTAAAAATATAATTAGAAGCTACGTACCAGTACCAAGGAGAGACTTGATCCACCTGCCCAGAGCTTTCCCATGTTGGCAATGACCAGGAGAGGGAACACTCAGGGAACCACAAGGAGCTGACAAAGTTGATGGCAGATTCTGAGCTGTGATCCTGCTGCTCTCCTAGCTCCAAGCAAAGAACCCAGGGATGCAGTCCCTGGACACTGACCTTGCTGCAGGGCAACACTGTGGCTCTGGAAAGGCTCTCAGGGAATCTGCAGAGCCAGAATGAGCCATGATCAGCCCAACTCTAAGACATCCACACCACACACAGAGGGAACTCGGGATAACTCAGGATTTGGAGAGGTGCTGCCTCTCCTGGAAACCCCTGCAGCACAAAACAATCCTTAGGGAGGGAGATTAAGAACAGAACAGCACCAGGATACAGGAGCAGAGGCAGCCAAGCATCGCTGGGAACACCGTGTCCAGATCAAACACATCATTCCCTCCCTTCCAACTGGGAGGCACCAAGGTCTGTCCAGGCTGGACAATCTCCAGAGGAGGCTGGGAGGAAAAAGCAGACCCATTTATCTAGATGGGACGTTTTCCAGGGCTTGGGAAGGGCCACCCCAAGATTTGTGCAACCACCACGGATCTTTCACAAGAAGGAGCGTTGGGTCACCAGGGTTTTCCTGCTGCTGACACAGCTGGGACGTCTGCTCCGGAATTGTCTCCCAAGAAAATCATCACAAGGGCTGTCAAAACCCTTCCCCAGCCACGTGGCACAAAGCTCCCAAGGAGGATCCCCCCTTTTCCCAGGATCTAGCATGACCAATAGAAGTGAGACAGGTCCAGGGCTGTCATTTCTGTCTCCATGGTCCCATGGCAGGGGGTGGAATTGGATGGTCTTTAAGGTCCCTTCCAAACCAAACCATTCCAGGATTCTACACAAGTGAACTCACTACTGAAACCCCAAAATTCCCTAGGGATTACTGCCATGCTGGCTATTCCCACACCCACTTTTCACAGGGAACTGAGGTTTCTTTTTTTTTTAAAAAAAACCCCTTGTTTGCCTTTTCTGACCAACTCTGAGCCATTCCTGGAACATATTTCCTGCTCCAGGGATTTAGCAAACACTTCCCAGACAATACAGCCGAGATACCAAACATGCTGCTTGGATCCCGTCCATCCCATGAGCTCCCTGGGTGTTCCCAGGATCACTTCAAAGTGCTGGGCTGGCTGGAGAGCCCCAAATCCAGAGGGAAGGCTCCTGGCATGATGCTTGAAGATGTTCCATGGGGAGGAGAGGACCAGGAGGTCACTTGGGAATGGGTGGGAATGAGCTGTGTCCAAATTAAATACCAGGCACAAGGATTTCCCAGGCAGAGACCCCCAGGAAGGGACCGGGGTCAAAAACATTCCAGAGGGACCTTCTTGGTCTCCACAACTCCCTGAGAGGAGCCAGGTGGGGGTCAGGCTCTGCTCCCAAGGAACGTGCGACAGGACAAAAGGAAATGGCTTCAAATGGCACCAGGGGAGGTTTAGGTTAGATATTAGGGAAAATTCCCTCATGGAAAGGGTTGTAAAGCATTGGAACAGGCTCCAGTGGTGGAGTTCCCATCCCTGGAGGGATTTAAAATCTGTGTGGATGTGGCACTTGGGGATGTGGGATAGTGGTGGCCTTGGTAGTGCACCACCAGGGGAATGGTTGGACTGAATGATCCTAGAAGGCTTTTCCAACCTAAATGGCTCCACGATTCCATGATCTCTGCTCACATGGGCTGAAAGAAACTCCCAAGATTCCAGGCCTCTTGTTTCTGTTCAATTACGTCTGCAAGGAATTATATGGATACAAGAAAGGAAGAGGAGGCAAAGTCCTTTTCTCCTGGCAAAACAGGGATGGTGACCTCAATCTCATGGATAAACTCTCTGTGGCAGTGGGGAAAAACCTCCAGAGCTAATCCCTGCTGCAACACAACTGGCACTGAGGGAAAAACACCTTAACGACATGAGAATGGGGAATGGTTCGACTCCGTGATCCTGCAGGGTTTTCCAACTTAAGCCTGACCGTTTACGGGTTGGAAATCCTGTAAAAATCCCTCTCAGTGATCATTCTTGACCTGTTGCATCCACAGCTGCCCACTGGATGTCCAGAGCCACATTAGGTGTGCTTAAAAACCAGGAAGTAGGAAAGGTCCCTACCTTGACATTCCACAGCCCATCCTGCTCGACTGGGTTGAGTTTGTCCAGCTCCTCTTTCCGAGAACACCAGCACAACTTCCAGCATCCAAACTCCTCATCCCGGGCTGTGACAGCTGTTCCCAGCCTGCAGGCCCTCACAGGGCTGTTCCCTGTATCCCTCCAGCTCCTCAACACCATGAGGTGAATTTTGGAATATTTATCAGCCAGTATGTGTTGGGTTGGAAGGGACCTTAAGGATCATCCAGTGCCACCTTTTCCATGGACAGGGACGCTTCCCACTCATCCAGGTTACTCCAAGCCCTGTCCAATCCAGGCTTGGCCTTCCCTACAGATCAACCTCTCCATTCCAATACCCCTTCCCAAAACCTGAATTAAAACAAGACAGAACAGAGGGGACATGGACAGGTAGGATTTCCCCTTGCCCAGAACTCCTGGGATTTTGGGATAGATGGGATCTCATCTGGGAAAACCCCATGTCTGTTCAGGAGAGGGGCACTGACCGCATTATCAGCAAGCAGCCAACTGTAAAAAGGTTTGATGGCCCTTATAAAACTCCAATTTCCAACTTTTCCTTTACTTAAGCAGGTGTTTCATTCCCAATAAAGTCAAAGCATCCTTTTTAATGCTTCCACGAATCAATGTCCATAAACCCTGGCTAGTCATAACACAGGAGATAAGCCAAGATCCAGCAGGCTGATAAGATGTTTGCTTTCCTGTTTATGTGGATTTTGAGAAATCGGCATTCAGGATTAAAAGTCATAAATTATGCAGATGCCCCAACCTCTGGAAGTGTTCAAGGCCAGGTTAGATGAGGCTTGGAGCAACCTGGGATAGTGGAAGGTGTCCCTGCCCATGAAACAAGATGGGATTGAAGGTCCCTTCCAAACTAAACCATTCCAGGATTCTATAAATCAATGAATGAAACATCCAGTTCTTTGGATATCACACCTGAGTCTTCCAAAAATCCTGTTCCATGTGCACCCCACAACCTCTGCACTGTCTCCTTCCCTAAACTACTTGGGCAGGAAAACCAGAACAATTGTCACTCCATAGCAAAGTTTGGGTGATACCGAAGACTCCATGGAAAAAAAAAAAACCAGGGAAAATCAAATCAACCCCAGCAAAAATCCCTTTAATGCCTGGCTTTTACACCCAGGCTGGATCCAAGCACTCCAAGGCTGCTTAAAACTCTATCCTTGGCTTTTCCAGCCAGTTCTCCTCCCCACCACCACAAAACCCAGGGAAATATACAAGTGTTCACACTTGGGAACATTTGTGGACAGGGAATTCCCCAAGAATTCTGTCCACTCCATTTGCAGCCAGGCCTGGCCACTCTCCCCAACTTTCCCTCTCTCTGTTTGGAGTAGAGGGAAAGCTCTAAAAGCAGCCAAAGTTCAGTGAGATAAGTGGTGGATCCTGAGTGTCATGTTACATTTTCCCTTGGGAAGGGAAGGAGGCCTTTCCTTCAAATGTGCCTTGAACACACCCCAGGTGCCACTGGAAGCCAGCCTGGAGTGTGGGATCCTGGGCTGGCCACATCATCCACCAAATCAGGGAGAAAATGCCATGGATGGGGGTGGAACTGGATGATCTTTAATGCCCCTTCAAACCCAAAGCATTCCACGATTACATGTCCTGCTGTGCAGGAAGAACAGGGAGAAGGAACGGTCTGTTGGATAAGCAAGGGCATGCCAAGCATGGCAGTCAGTTGGAATAAAAGGATATATCCATGAAAATAAAAGTGAGAGCCACCGGATAGCCAAGTGTGGTACTCAACCATAGAATCCTGGAGTAGTTTGGGTTGGATGGGACCTTTATCTTATCCAAGTTCCATTCCCTGCCATGGGCAGGGACACCTTGCACTGGCCCAGGGTGCTCCAAGCCCTGTCCAACCTGGCCTTGGGCACTTCCAGGGATCAATCCACCCTCCACTTCTCAGAGTTCCCACGTACCCTCCACAGAAGCAGAACACCTCTCTGGCTCTCTGCCACTCTCTGTCCATCCCTAGTCCTGGTATCCCTCTGAAATGCCCCATGTTGATGGCTGTCCCTCCTGAATGACGCTGGAGCACAGGATGGGCACCCAGAACGTGCCGGCTCAGCCCCAAAAGCCACGAGACTGTTCCTGTTTGTGTCTCCAGCCACAGCTGCTCCCTTGTCCTCTGGCACGGCACACGCTGGTTAATCATTCCTCAGGCACATTCAGTGTCCCGGGATTCTTATCGGAGAGTGCAAAGTCCAGTCAGCAACAGCACTGGGAAGAGGCAGGAGGGTTCCCCGGCAAGGGCGGCAAAGCTGTGCCAGAGCAACGCCATCCTCAGGCTGGGATACACCAGAGGGACCCAAGGCATGGGATGGGAAGTGCCCATGGGTTCACCTGCACCTTCCCAGCACAGCTCCCAGCTCCAGATCATGGAGTCCTGGCATGGCTTGAGTTGGAAGCAACTGTAAGGATAATCCACTCTCTGCCATGGGCAGGGAACCTTCCACTACCTCAGGTTGCTCCAAGCCCCATCCAACCTGGCCTTGGATACTTCCAGGGATGGGGCAGCCAAAGCTTCTCTGGGCATCCTGTTCCACCACCCTCACCACCAGATCACTCCAGCCATTTCCACCAGGAGGAATCCACAAGGCCCTTATCCAGAAGAAGGAAAGCAGAGCAGGATCCCATCTCTCTTCCTTGAAATAACCATGCCCGGGAGCCATGTAATTCCCTCTTTCTGGCAGCTGGGATGACTTTGACTCTGGGATGACTCCTGACTGTCCTGGAAGGGCTCTCCCTGATAAGGGTGAGGAAGCAGAGGGAAACCTGTCCGTCTGGCATCCCACAGCTCCTCCTTGACCAGGATTCCTTTCCCATCTCCCTGCACGCAGCAGCCCTTCCACGCCCCATCCCACGCACGGGCTCAGCCAGATCTCTGTGTCACCGTTTCCATGCTGGTCACACCTCCAGCATGACTCCTTCCAACCTGCCCCAAGTGCCACCTCTTCCTGAAGCTTCTCCCTGTCTGTGCCCGGGCATTGCTCCCAGGGCAGCAGCCTATGGAAGGGGCATTACCCAGGACACGGGCAAAGTTCCTCCTCATGGAGCCTCGTGCTGACATCACCTTTCCAAACGCCAGCCTGCACTTTATCAGGCTTTACAGATCCACCCTCTCATGAACAGCTCTCTGGCCTTACTCCATCTGGATGTCTCTTACCCATTTCCCAGGATTAAGGAGTTTTGAAGGCCAGGAAAAAGGAGGTTTGGGGAAATGGGAGGGAGAAACACCAACAAAACCATCACAAGACCATGCCAGCAGTGGTGGCGTTTGGCACCAGCCTTCCCTGAGGAGTGGACGAGGACAAGTCCTTTGGCTGAAGAGACTCCAGGAATCTCCTATTGGGATGGACGTGTCAGCTTTCCCCCAGTGTCCAGGAATGCCACCTGGGTGTGGTGATGAGCTCAAGGGAATGTTTTTGTCTCTTCCCTGCTCTGCTCAGACCCTGGGATGAGCAGCATCCTCATGTCAACCTGCTCCTGTTGAGGGCTGACCAAGCAGGGCAGGCAGGGAAGCTTCAAACCGAGGGAAGAGAGAGGAGAACCAGGGAACAATCCCATTGGGAAGAGAGATAGAGAGGCAGAGGGGAGAGCAAGGCAAGCCACAGACGGGCTGGGGGGTCCATGCTGTTACCTGCTCGGATCCAGCGCATCCTGAGCATGCTGAGAGCCGACGTCAAGCTCCCGCCGTATCCCTGCTCTGTCCCTGTGTCATTATTCCCTGAGCTCAGCTCCTCCAGCTCCCGGGGCTGCTGCTGCCTGCTGGTTTTTCTATTCCCTCCGGGAAGAGTGGGAGGGCCGGGGAGGCAGCCGGGCGGCCGCTGCTCCGCGCTGGGATTTGGGACGGCCAGGGGATTACCCGCAGGGACGGTCATGTGTTAGTGCTGTACCAGCTGCCCCGCGCCCACTCCGGCACGGGCTGGCTCCCGGCTCCCAAAGAACTCCGGGCAAAGCCTCTTACCTTCCCCAGCGCCAGCCAGGCCCCGCAGTGACTGTCACCTCATCCCCCACCGCTCCTCCCGCAGCCAGGAGCTGCCCCCGGGCTGGGATCACGCTGGGCTTTTCCAAGGTGTTCTCCCCCTGCCACAGCAGCTCCGTGTGGGAAATGCTCTCTCCAGCATCAAGCCTCGGGGATGGATTTGGGGGCAGGCAGAGAGTGACAAGCAGGAAGCCCCAAAAGAGCCATTTTTTTAAGGCATTCCATGAAAAGGGATGTTCTGATCCGTGCAGTTAAATTTCTATGTCAATCCCAGGAAACTAAAACACAGGACACCAGGACAGATCCCCCAGGTTCCACTGTCCTCCTGCCCTTTCTGCTCCTAATTTTCCTCAAAGCAACAGGAAGACTTGGAAGCAGTCCCTGAATTCTCATGGATGTGCTGGTTTACACCAGCAGGAGTCTGACCAGCGAATTCCTTCTCCACTCATTCCCACCACCACCAAATCCCCCTTATAGCCCAACATGGGCGGACAAGGGGCAATCCCAGCTGTCCTGGGGTCACCTCACTGCCTCAGCTCCAGTATTCTGTATTCCTTTATCCAAGGAAAACAGGGAAATGTTCCAGACCGCTTTCTGCAGGGCGACACTTCCTCCTCACAGGCACCAAGTGCTCCACAATCAAAATCACCAGGAGTGTCACCAACACCGGGAACATGGGAACAGGCTGTCCAGAGAAGTTGTGAATGACAGAGGGAGGGTTTAGATGGGATATTGGGAATAAATCCTTCCCTGGGAGGGTGGTGAGGCCCTGGAATGGATTTCCCAGAGAAGTTGTGGTTGCCCTATCCTTGGAATGTCCAAGACCAGGTAGGCTGGGGCTTGGAGCAACCTGGAATAGTGGAAGGTGTCCCTGCCCTGTGGGATCCTTAAGGTCTCTTCCCACCCAAACCATTACAGAATTCCATGATCACACATATCCAAACATTCCCACAGGCAAAACCATCCACTCCTGGTCACTCCGAGCTCAGAGATTCCTGTGCACACACAGCCCAGCAACCCCTGCACGGACACACGGCTGCTCCACAGACAACATTCCCAGTGTTCCAGCCACTTGTGCTCCATGAATACCCATGGAGCTGCTGGACAACCTTCATGGAAACCTTCCCCTTCTGCAGAACCAGCTCTTGTCTTTCCCAGCTCCACCTTGACCCCAAACCTGCTCAACCCTCAGTGCTCACTCTCCTTTCTCTGCTCCTTTCCCAAATTCCCGCTTCCCAGCCCCCGCCGGCCCCGCTGCTCCGAACATCCTTCCCGCTGTACATTCTTCCCTGAGCCCTTATCTCATAAATTAGCCGGGAGAGGGATCCCAAATAGCTGAGCCGTGGTGTAAGCGTTTCCCTGAGGCAGGGGCGGGCGGGAGCAAGGGAAAGGTTGGGAGCAGGATGCCAGCCAAGGGTCAGACGCTGTCAACTCCCTCCTTCTCCTTTGAATCCAAACACAAACGCTCCAGGAACACTCCCAAACCCATGGAAATCTCCTTTCCCTCCCCTGCCAGAACCCCCCAGCATCCCACGCTCGCTGCTCCAGGATTTTTGCCTGCAGGATGGTCCTGGGCACCTCCAAACACATGGATCAGCTGTGCTAACACAGACCACGGAGTTTGGGAAGATTCCTGAGTGGGAAGGGATGATCCATGAGGATCATCCAAGTCCAACTCCTGGCCCTGCATAGGACAACCTCAAAAATTCCACCATGCGCCTGAGGACAACAACAATCTTCCCAACACAGGAGAAGCCCACCTTGAGGACACCCAATATGGAAAGTCAGGATTGCATTCCCAGCACCTTCATCCCAGGAAAGCCTGAAGTTATTCCCAATGCATCTTTTCCCTCAGGAACTTTTCCCTAGTCCATCTCAAATACCAGAGCAAAGCCTGGGATCCTTCCCATCACTTTTCTGCTTTTCCATCCTCACCCGCCTGAGATCTCACCCTCAAAGAGCAGACAGCCACATTCCAGGGAAATGAGGATATCTGGGAAAACAAGGATACCCAGGGAAACATGGATATCCATGGAAGTAAATATATCCAATGCATCTTTTCCCTCAGGAACTTTTCCCTAGTCCATCTCAAATACCAGAGCAAAGCCTGGGATCCTTCCCATCACTTTTCTGCTTTTCACCTCACCCGCCTGAGATCTCACCCTCAAAGAGCAGACAGCCACATTCCAGGGAAATGAGGATATCTGGGAAAACAAGGATACCCAGGGAAACATGGATATCCATGGAAGTAAATATATCCAATGCATCTTTTCCCTCAGGAACTTTTCCCTAGTCCATCTCAAATACCAGAGCAAAGCCTGGGATCCTTCCCATCACTTTTCTGCTTTTCCATCCTCACCCGCCTGAGATCTCACCCTCAAAGAGCAGACAGCCACATTCCAGGAAAACAAGGATATCTAGGGACACAAGGATACCCAGGAAAACAAAGGGTACCCAGGAAAACAAAGACATCCATGGAAATAAATATATCCAGGAAAACAAGGATGCCTAGGAAACAAAAGTACACAAGGAAATAAGGATATCTAGGAAAACAAGGATACCCAGGAAAACAAAGGATACCCAGGAAAACAAAGGATACCCAGGAAAGCAAAGGATACCCAGGGAAACTAGAATAGCCAAGGAAATAAGGAAATCCTGCCCGAGCAAACACCAAGGAAAACTTAGGAAAATCCAGGTCCATCTCTCACAGCCAAGAAAACCAGAGGCACCATCCAAACCTGAGATTTTGGGAACATTTGCTTTCCAAAACAAGCCTCGCTCTGCAGATGGGACCAGGCAAATTCCAGGATTTGGAATGACCACAGGCACCAGTTCTTCCCCAGCTCCACCAGCACAGCCCCCACTCCCAAACATCTCCATGAGGAGCCTGGTTAATCCTTGTCTGACACTGGGAAATACCAAGAGCTCAGGGATTCTGCCCTAATTTTCTGGGATTGCTTACAGCAGGCTCAGATCCTGGGAAAATCAGAGTCAAGAAGAGCAATGAGAATTCCCAAGTTATTCCAGGTTTCTCAGCCTGCAGGAAGAAATCTCCTCAGGGGTGAGATGACCCATAAGAAGAAGAAAATATTTCACTTCAAGCAAAAAATGGGTTGGAAAATGATTTCCTGATGATGGGAATTCAGTGATAAATTTTAAAGGAGTGATGGGATAATTAATTTATTCCTGTAAATTATTAAATTCTAACACATCTATTGTTTACCACATCCAAAAACCATTAATTCCTCAGGAGGGCCAGATTCCAGAGTAAATCCAACTCCATGATTTAGGGCCCTGACCTTCACTCCCAAAAAACCAGAGGATCACTCTGGCCTCAGAATTCCTCGGAGCACAACAATTAAACCTGGCACAAGAGGGAAAAACTGAGCAGCAATTCCTGGTGGCAAAACTTTCTTCTCTTCCCTTCTCTCCCTCCAGCTCCGTGTCGGAACAGATGCTCTGGAATAACAGCGGGAAAGGGATCAAGCTGCCCAAACAAAGTCGTGCTCCATGGAATATTTGGCTCAGAAAGGTTTTAAGAAGGATTTTATAGCTGAGGGTAAGAAATATCCTTCAGGCACAGTTCCCTTGATCCTGGATTCTTACAGGGACAGGATGGTTTTGATTGAAGAAAAAAAGAAAGAAGGAGAAGGAGATTAAAAAAGGGAAGGAGGAGGAAAATGGGAGAAAGTAGGAGGGAAAAGGGGGAGAAAAGGAAGAAAAAAGAAAGGAGGAAAATAGAGAGGAAGAATCCCAGGATGGCTGAGGTTATCAGGGATCTCTTGGAGTCATCTTGCTCGAGCAGGATCACCCCCAGCATCCAGAAAGAACAGGAAAACAAAAGAAAGAAATCTCTGTGTTGTAATAAAGATGCTCTGGGGAAAGGGAGAAATTCCATGTCTCCAGCTGAAGAGACAGAGAGCTGGTCCATAAATAACATTGGGATGCTGAGCCAGAGCTCTGCAGGATTCCCAGGAGCTGCTCAGCACCCCCAGGATGGGAAGTGGGAGAGGAGGATTTAGGAGTTTGGCCCAAGTGAAATCCTAAAACCAAAGGAAGCCCCAGAAGGCTGCAGGGAACGTGGGCTGGGAGCGGCCGGTAAGAGCCCTCATGGTGAGGCTTCCCATTCTTGGTAATCCTGGGGCTCCTGGGAATCTGGGATCATGGCTGGAACTACCAGGGGGGTGCTTCTTCCTTTGAAGAAGAGATGCCTTACGGAGAGGTCACATGGATGCCAGGAGAGGGGGAAGCAAGGAGGAAGCAGCTTGAGCTTCCACTCGCTCCCAAGAGCATCTTCTGTTCCCACTTTCCAGGATAAATCCTTCTACCAGCCAAAGAATCCACAGGGACACCACTGTCCTGCCCCAGCTGCCTCTGGAGGCTCACTGCACAACCCCACTGCTCCAAAGGGGATCCCAGCTCCAGAGCTGACCCATGGATCGGGATACACCCCAGGACCTGCTGGGGCAATGGAGCCTCGCCAGGATGGGCACATTATTCCCTCCATGTGCCAGGGGCTCATCCCAAAGGACACAGCCCGTGGCAACCAAACCTGGGCCTGGCAAGCGACCCACTGGAAAACAAGGGAGGGAAACAAAGCAGCGAGGGGGAAAGAGAAGGAACCAGCCAGTCCACAAGGAAGAGCGGAGCGTGCCAACAAGAGCAGAGCAGGGAAGGGAACACGGAGCCGAGGCAGGAACAACAATGGGATCAGGCTCCCAACACATCCCAGTTCAGCCATGAGCAACCACATTTCATCCAACAGAGGCCAAGTTCTCTTCCCAACCACTTTTCCACCCTGGTGGGAAGGAGAGCGATCCACAGCCATGCGGTGGCCACAAGGATCCAGAAAAGGTCTGGGATCCATAGGCCAGAGCCACTGCCACAAGACTGCTCCAAGGATAGTGAGAGACATTCCAAGGTCCTTGCTGGGCTGGCAGTGGGAATCTAAGGCATGGCACAACACAATTCCCAGAATATCCAGCTTGGCACCCACAGTGTGCACCGGAGGATGCACAGCTGCCCCTGGATAGGGATCTGTGCCATTCCAGGATGGTGTGGAGCCAGGCTGGGAGAGCTGGGATTGTTTAACCTGGAGAAGGGAAAGCTCCAGAGAGACCTCATAGCCCCTTCCAGCGCCTAAAGGGACTTCAGGAGAGCTGCAGAGGGACTTTGACAGAGGGTCTGGAGTGACAGGACAAGGGGGAATGGCTTCCCACCGCCAGAGAACAGGGTTAGACGAGATGTTGGGAAGGAATTCCTCCCTGTGAGGGTGCCGAGGCCCCTGGACGGGTTTCCCAGGGAAGCCGTGGCTGCCCCATCCCTGGCAGTGCCCAAGGCCAGGCTGGACAAGGCTGGGAGCACCCTGGGCTAGGGAAGGTGTCCGTGCCCAGGGCAGGGGCTGGCACTGGATGAGCCTGAGGCTCCCTTCCCTCCCAGCCCATTCCACGGCCGATCCCGGGCCGGGCCGGCCCTGTGGGGCGGCGCTGCCCCCGTTACCTTCAAAGAAGCGCTGCAGAGCCTCCGTCTCGTCCACCACCTCCATGGCTGGGCCATGCACGGGCCGGCCCCGGCTCAGTCCCTGCGGCTGCAGGGGGGCATCGCCCCGGCCCGGGCGGCCCCGCCGCGACCCCCGAGCCCCGTGCGGGCCCCGCTCTCAGCGCCGGGCTCCCGCTGCCCAGCGCGGCCGCCCGATGCCCATCGGCGTCCGCCGAGCGCTGCCCCGGACTCCTCGGGCTGCCGCGGCCGCTCCTCCCTCCTTGCCCGCTTCCCTCCCTCCCTCTCTCCCCCCGTGCCGGCCCTTCCCCGCCCGCTGCTCCTCCTCCGCCCCGCGCCGCGATCGGGGCACCCCCGCCGAGAGGCTCCGGCGACGCCGCCGAGTCGGGAGGTTGCCGAAAGTCACCTAAAAACGCTCGCCAGGCACCGGGAGGGACCTGCGGACTGAAAAATCCGCTCAGAATGCGCTAAAAAGCGGCCACGAGCCGCCAAGAAACAGCCCCAAGTCACAAGGCACTAAAGTCCCAAGAGCAGCCATCGAAACTCAGCCACTAAAGCCCCCCAAATCGGCTACTACAGCCCCCAAACCCAGTCACTTAAGCCCCAAAACCCAGCTACTAAAGCCCCGAAACCCAGCCACGAAAGCCCCAAAAACCAGCCACTAAAGCCCACCAAAACCAGCCACTAAAGCCCTAAAACCTGGCCACCAAAGCCCCCCAAGCCCAGCCACTAAAACCCCCCAAAATTGGCTACTAAAGCCCACAAACCAGTTACTGAAACCACAAAACCAGCCACTAAGGCCCCCCAAAATCAGCTACTAACTCCCCAAAACCCCAGCCACTAAAGCCCCCCCAAAAAAGCCACTAAACCCCCAAAAACCAGCCACTAAAGCTCCCAAAAATTGGCTACTAAAGCCCCAAAAACTGGCTACTAAAGCCCCCAAAACCAGCCACTAAAGCCCCCAAAACTCAGCCACTAAAGCCCAAAAACCCAACCACTAAACCCCCAAAAACAGCCACTAAAGACCCCCAAAATTGGCTACGAAATCCCCCAAACCCGGCTACTAAAGCCCCAAAAACCCAGCCACTAAAGCCCCCCAAAACAGGCTACTAAAGCCCCAAAAACCAGCCACTAAAGCCCCCAAAAACAGCCACTAAAGCCCCTCAAAACCAGCCACTAAAGCCCCCCAAAACAGGCTACTAAACCCCCAAAAACTAGCCACTAAAGCCCCCCAAAATCGGCTACAAAATCCCCCAAAATCGGCTACTAAAGCCTCAAAACTCAGCCACTAAAGCCCCCAATACCCAGCCCTAAAACTCCCCAAAACTGGCCACTAAAGCCCCCCAAAACTGGCTATTACAGCCCCAAAAACTAGCCACTAAAGCCGAAAAAAACTGGCTAATAAAGCCCCAAAACCCAGCCACTGATGTCCCCAAAACTCAGCCACTAAAGCCCCCCCAAAACTCAGCCACTAAAGCCCCCAAAAATCGGCCACTAAAGCCCCCAAAAAACAGCCACTAAAGCCCCCCAAAAACAGCTACTAAAGCCCCAAAAACAGCCACTAAAGGCCCCAAAACCCAGCCACTAAAGCCCCCCAAAACAGCCACTAAAGCCCCCCAGAACTGGCTGCTAAAGCATCAAAACTCTGTGCAAAAAGCACAAAAAAGAGAGGCAAAAATCACTAGAAAACAAAACAAAAAAGCAGGCACAAACTACCAAAATCTGTCTAGCAAACTACAAAAACAGCCACAAAGCACTAAAATTTGCCCACAAGGCACCAAAACCCCTCACAAAACAGTAAAGTTTGTGCACTAAGCGCTAAAATCCCTCACAAAGCACTAAAATTTGTGCACAAAGCACCAAAATCCCTCTCAAAACACCAAAATCTTCCACAAAGCAAATCCACAAGACACCAGAAAATCAGTCAAAAGCTGCCAAAATCCAGCCACAAACCACCGGGAAAAAGCATTGACAAAGCACCAAAATCCAGCCAGAAAGCACTAAGAAAAAAAGAACCCCAAGCCACCAAAAATACAGCCACAAAGTATCAAAATCTGTCCATAAACCACAAAAAAAAAGTTACAGAAAACTAAAACATGGCCACAAGCCACCAAATGTCATAAGCTACCAAAATCCATCCAGAAACTACCAAAAAATCCCAATGTACCAAATCCCAAGCCGCAATGTACCAAAATCTGTTCACAGAGCACAAAAAACACTCACAAAGCACCAAAATTTGTGCACGAAGCACCAAAATCTCTCACAAAGCAAAGTCCCAAGGCACCAAAAAAAAAAAAGACAGCCACAAGCCACCAAAATCTGGCCAGAAATCACTGAAAAACACCCTCAAAGCACCCAAATCTGTCCCCAGTCATAAGGTGCCAAAAAAGAGCCCTAAACCATCAAAAATCCAGCCACAAATGGCCAAAATCTATCCAGAAACTACGAAAACCCGGCCACAAAACACTGAACTTGCCACAAATTACAAAAATGCAGCCACAAACCAGCAAACCTGTTCATAAAACCAGCCCTGAGGCACAAAATCCAACCACAAACCACCAAAATCCTCCCAGAAATTCCAAAACCAGCCACAAATCACTGGAACCCTGTTTTTTAAAAAAGACACAAATCACTGAAATGCAGGCACAAATTACCAAACCAGGAAATCCCCAAAATCCAGCCTCACATTCCAGTCACAGGTCACAAAACCAACTGCAAATCACCAAAATCCAGGTGCAGATCACCCTAAAACAGCCCGAAATCATTGAAATCCAACCTCAAATCACCAAAATCCAGCTCCAAATCACCCTAAACACCAAATCCAGCCCTAAATCATCAAAATCCAGGTGCAAACCACCAAAATCCAGTCAGAAATCCAACCCAAAATCACTAGAATCCACCCCTAAATCCACCAAAAATTAGCCCTCAAATCACAAAAATCCAGCTCCAAATCACCCTAAACACCAAATCCAGCCCTAAATCATCAAAATCCAGGTGCAAACCACCAAAATCCAGTCAGAAATCCAACCCAAAATCACTAGAATCCAGCCCTAAATCCACCAAAACTTAGCCCTCAAATCACAAAAATCCAGCTCCAAAACACCCTAAACCAGTCCCAAATTACCCTAAACCAGCCCTAAACACCAAATCCAGCCCCACATCACCCAAATCCAGCCCCAAGTCACCCTAAACCAGCCTCAAGCACAAATTCAGCCCTACATCATCAAAATCCAGCTGCACACCACCAAAATGCAACCTCAAATCACCAAATCCAGCCCCAAATCACCCAAATCCAGCCCCAAATCTGCCTAAAACAGCCCCAAGCACCAAATCCAGCCCTAACCTCAAAACCTCAACCTCAACCACAACCTCAAAGTCCAGCTGCACACCACCAAAATCCAACCTCAAATCACACTAAATCAGCCCTAACCAGCAAATCCAGCCCTAAATCAACCAAATCCAGCCTCAAATCATCCAAATCCAGCCGGAAATCACCCAAAACCATCCCCAAATCTCCCTAAACCAGCCCCAAGCACGAAATCCAGCCCTAAATCATCCAAAACCAGCCCTACATCATCGAAATCCAGCTGCACACCACCAAAATCCAACCTCAAATCACTCTAAATCAGCCCTAACCAGAAAATCCATCCCTAAATCATCCAAATCCAGCCCTAAATCACCCTAAGCCAGCCCCAACCAGCAAATCCAGCCCCAAATCATCCAAATCCAGCCCTAAATTATCAGAATCCAGCTGGAAATCACCCAAATCCAGCCCTAAATCACACAAATCCAGCCCCAAATCATCCAAAACCAGCCCTAAATCATCCAAATCCAGCCCCAAATCATCCAAATCCAGCCCTAAATTATGAGAATCCAGCTGGAAATCACCCCAAACCAGCCCCAAATCACCCCAAACCAGCCTCAAATCACCCTAAATCAGCCCCCCAACCAGCAAACCCAGCTCCAAATCACCCAAATCCAGCCCCAAACCACCCAAACCCAGCCCCAAATCCCACCGCAGAGCCCAACCCCTGCCCCCTCAGGGGAAGGCCCAGCTGGGGTTTGTTCTCCCCAGATGTTCCCACAACCCCCAATAACCCCCCCCCAACACACACTCACCCCTCCCACCCCATAATGACTCCAATCAAATAAATAAGGGCCCGCTGGGAATAATGTCCATGAAGTTCCGAGTTCTCGGAGCGCCGGGGCCCTGCCAGCCCCAAACTGTGGGGCCTTTCTGCTGCGGGCCAGCCAGGGCACAATGAGGGATTGTCCAGCCCCACATCCCAATTGAGAAGGGCAGATTCTCCGGGATATATAAATATATTTATCCCGCTCCCACAGCTGTGCAGTGACCAATTCTTCTCCCGGGAGAGGAGGGGGATTGAGGATTGGGGACAGTAATGGGTCTATTATTTCGGGATGGAGAGAACGAGCCCTTTTTTCTCCTCTCTCTCTACATTAAGACAATTGTTATTCCTTGCTCCCCTTGTTCCTGCTCTCAGCCCCCTGATTCGGGCACAAGCTGCGTGGGAAGGAAAGGAAATTAAGGGAAAATGGATTTTTCCTGGGAAGCTGAGCGCCAGCCCAGCCTAAACCCTGTTAGATGTTGGTCTGTAATATTTTACTTAAATAAAGATTAAACCCAGCACTAAAGTCAGAATTGGATTGGATGATCCTTAGAGGCCTTTTCCAACTCAGGATATTGAATCCTAGAATGCATGATTCTGTCATTTAGAATCCTGGAATCCACGGAAACATATCCCATAATCTTGTGGATTCATAAAATCATCATTTGATTTGTAGAAACACATTCCATCGCTCTGTGATTTAGAATCCCAGAATCCTGGAATGGTTTGCCTTGGGAGTGAACTTAAAGCTCATCCATGGAATTCTTCAGCTGGGAATAGCCCCAGGCCATGAACCTGCTTTCCAGAGCCATGTCCCTGTGGTCTTCACCGTGTAGGACATTGGGAAAATCCCATTTGGGACTCACCTTCCTTGCAGAAAGATCCCAGCATCCAAAGGGTAGATTTCCACACCATTCTGACTCATATATCCAACCTAATTGAATATTTGGGATATATTCTTGACTGAGAGTATTCATCTTCCTCTTCTATCCTTGTCATTCCCATCCACTCCCAAAAATTCCCTTGTACTCAACTTTATTTGCACTAAAATCCTTCTTTTTATATGGCAGGATAACTTTAACTGAGGATAACTCAAAGCATCAAGCTCCTTCCTTAATTTCCTTCTCCACTGAAGGACAGAGTCCTAGAACTGATCTTGAGGGACAGGGATCATGGAATCCTGGAATGGTTTGGTTGGGAAGTGACCTTAAAGCCCATCCAGTTCCACCAGCACTTCCACAAGTTCCTTCCTGCCTGTGATGTTGGATCATATAGCCAGGTCCAAGGACGATCAAAAGATTTGGGAAAGGATCCTGAGCCCAGATTTGGATCCCTCTGGATTGACCATGTTGGGCTTGGCCTGGGATTCCTCACCCTAAAGTGTAAAATCCTGTGGAACAACTAATTTACAATAAAAATAGCACACTTCCCTCCCTTCCTTAGGGACAATGTCAACATTCCCACATCCCAACCTCTTGTGAGACAGCTCCAGAGTGCCACACACTCCTTAACAGAAAGGAAAACCCCTTTGGGAACAGCTCATTGAGGATTCAAATCCTCAGATTTGAGGGTTCTGCCCTCACAAAGTGGCTGCCATTTCCAAAATGCCCTCCTCTGGACATATCCCTAAGGAATCTTTGCTCCTTCCCATCTTTCCTCCTCCCCTGGTGCCTAAATCGAGGTGTGGATGATCCATGTCCTTCTCACCTGAGTTCTTCTCCTGCCTCCCAGTCCTGCTCAGCTCCCACTCCCAAGGAATGCTGCTCTCTCCCTTCCCAGGCCTGATTAAAGGGAAAAGACCCATTGGAAAAACACACCAAGGGATGGAGCCAACCTCCTCCATATGAGGTGGGAAGAAGGGAGCTGGGATGGTCCAGTGAGCTGGGAATGCAGTGAGCTGGGAATGCAGCACTTCAGGGATGGACTTGTGTGATCCCTAAAGGATCTTAGAGAGCTCTGAATCCCAAAAAATCCCAAGGTATTGCTTTGATCCATAGGGAGGCAGCTCCAGTGGGTCCATACCCAGTCCCTCATTGGTTTTCCTTTCTCCTGCCCTCCACATTTCCCACATTTCTCCCCCTTCCCAGTCCCCTCTGGGCCATGCTCCCTGCAAACCCTGCTCTCCCTGTCCCACGTGGCTCGCAGCAGCACGAGCCAGGAAGGGGTGCAGAGATGTTACTCGGGATATTACTCATGGAAGGTGCGGCCGGGGCTCCCTCCGGCGCCGAATTTCAAAGTCCAGTTTCTAACAAAACAATAATTCAGGAATTTCCCCCTCCCTTACCCCATCCCAACCTCCAGCTGAGACTCCCAGGCATGGCTGGAAGGATTTGGAGTCCATTTTTAAAGTTTTTCCACCAGCTCTGAGCACCGACACCTCAGTTTCTGGAAGGGCGCCGGAATCATTGATCTGGCTCACATGAGGCTCAGCTGAGCTGGGATCGTGGATCCAGGGATATCCAATGGATATAAGATCTATTGCTCCTGGTGGGACCAAGTCCCAAAGAAGCTGTTGTGTCACTGTTGGAGGTGCTGGAATACTTGGAATCTCCTACTCACAAACCACCCCAATCCAGGCACAAACTCCCCAAATCCCAGATGGTTTGGGTGGGAAGGGACCTCAAAACTCATCCCATTCCATCCACTGCCATGGCCAGGGACACCTTCCACTGTCCCAGGTTGCTTCACGCTTTGTCCAACCTGGACTTGACACTTCCAGGGACGAAGCAGCCACAGCTTCTCTGGGAAATCCTTTCCAAGCCCCAGGGAAGCTCCCACCCCGCTGGAGGCGGAAGCAGAGCAGAGCTCCCTCGGTTATCTCCTCCTGGCAGGAGACCTGTGCGGATCAATCCCTGCCTGGTTACCCATTAACTCCAAAGGGTTCGTTCCCAAGACAGAGAGAACACCTCCATTGATTCATCAGGGAATAAAGGATCATCCTCAGGAAGGAGCACACACCTCCTGGGACACCTCAACACCCCGGGAAGCCTCTGGAGCTGGAAGTGCAAGGACTCAACCCAGGCCTGGAGCAGGGAAGTGTCACCCACCCAATCCCAAGAAGGACATCCAGGCTCTATGGAAAGCCCCTGTCCACTCTACCAGGACAAACAAGGCCACAAGCGCTGGATGTGCTTTCCAAGGAAGTTCTGTGGTGGGAAGGATGAGTACAGATTGCTGGAAAATCCAAGGAGACATTGCTGAGGAGGCAGGAAAATACAAATGCTGCTGGAACAGGCCAGGAATTACATTCGGACCATCACCCTCACATCACCTTTCCTTTCCCTCTTTTCCAATGGAAATACAACCTGGAAGTCTTGGAAAACCCTGAGAAACTATTTGTGCCATGCTGGTTTCCATTGAATTAATTAACAATTGGATCCCAGCTTTAGTTAATTAAATATTCCCATTATTTCCCCCCATCTTCTTTGCTTGCTGGAGAACACTTCAAAAATTGTTGGAAAATTTGGGGTTTTTTTTCTGTAGTTCTGGATATTTTCTCAATGGATTGGAAACAACTTTTCTCAATAAACTGGGATTTTTTCCTAAGGCCACCAACACACCCAGCAGCTGGAGAATCTCCCTGGAAAACACGACTACATCCCAAAGGAAGGCTTTTAATAGGTTTTATAGCAGCATCCCCCACTCCTGCTGTGTCCACATCCATATATTTTCATCCTTAAAAACTGAATTAAAGCAGCCTCTCCTAAACATGGATTATTCCGTGTTTATCCAAGGATAGCAGCCAGAGTTGGATGTTTTCCTTCCCCAGGAGAGGAAGGGTTTCCAGAAGAGCCAATATGCTTTTATGAGGCTGATATAGCTCTGGGTAGGGAAAAAAAAACCCACAAAACCATCCCAAAACATCAGGCACTTCAACATTCCAGCACTTTTTATAGGCATTTTTATAGGAACTCAGTAGTTCAGCCACCTTTGAGCTCTTAATTCCCTGATAGTCCCTTCAGGAGCAGCCATAAAAAACAATTCCATGCAGCCATTAATAGGATTACACACTTCCAGGCATTCCTTTTCTCCCTGGATTTCTCCTGGCTGGTCAGTGAGCTCCAGGACTTCTCCTGCCCTTATTCCCCAATGCTGTAAGCCATAAATGCAGCTTTTCCCTCTTCCAGAATATTAATTATATGGAATTATTCAGCTGGGAACAGCCCTCAGGCAGTAAGATCCTGCCTTACAACTCCAGAGCCGTGTCCTGTGGGACACTGGGAATATCCCAGTTTGGACTCACCCGGCACACAGAAGGATCCCAGCACCTTCATGTTCATCCAAAGGGGAGATTTCCACACTGTTCAGGCTGGAAAATCCAACAGATTGAGTATTTGGGATATATCCTCAACTGAGAGCACACATGCTCCTCTTCTATCCCTGTCATTCCCATCCACTCCCAAAAAAATTCCCTGTTTGCACTAAAATCCTTCTTTTTATAGGACAGGTTGAATTTAACTTGGAATAACTCAAAGCATCCAGTTCCTACCTTAATTTCCTTCTCCACAGAAGGAGAAATTCCTAGAACTCATCTCAAGGGACAGAGATCATGGAGTCCTGGAATGGTTTGGGTGGGAAGGGACCTTAAAGATCCAGCTCCATCCTAGCCATGGGCAGGGACACCTTCCACTACTGCCAGGACAACTTCCAGCCTGCTCCAGCCTGGCCATGGGATGGCAAATCCACAAGCTCTGGATGTTCCCCCAAGTGTTTTCCCACTCCAAAGGCTGAGATCCAGAGCAGAGAGAGCTGGAGAAGAAACAACCAACCCCCAGTGATTCCCAGGATCCTTCCCAAGTGCCACACACCCAATTCCTGGTGTCCTTCCCACCTCACTCACCACCCTTCAAGGCAGAAACCTCAGGCAATTCCCAACCATCCGTGTCCAGGACATCCTTGGCAACAGTCACATACTCCAGCCATGCTTCCAACATCCATTTTATACAGAGTGCCATAGAATATACAGAAAATTTATATACATCCATGTTTCTGGAATTAGGTTATAATTCATCCAATCTTTCTTTACAGCGGGATTAGTTCAGATCTTTCATACAGAGGTACAAAAAAAGTCACGTGGAGAATGAAGGGCACATGAGGAGTGCTTGAGTTTCCTTGGAATCTTCATGCTGGGGCAGCTTGGAGCAGGGATTCAGAGGGCAGCATTCCCAGGATGAGCATGGGGACGCAGGATGCTGGGCTGTTTTCCCCCCCCAGTTGCATATCCGAGTGCTCCAAGCCCTGCCAGAAGCAGTGGGAGTGCCTCAGAGCTCCCTGGAAGGGCTACTTCTCCCAAAAATGCCAAAGGCTTCAGCTCCAAGGAGGCAATTAGGATCCAGCAGGAAATGAATCCAGAGGTATCCTGCTCTGAGCTGCCCCAGCACGAGATGGGACACAGGTGACAGGCAGGAAGGGCTTTTCCAGAGAGGCAGAGCCAAAGGAAAAGGGCTCACAGGGCTCAACATTCCAGACAGGGAGGCACAGCCCATCCCCAGATATCCCTGTGCCAGTAGGAATTCCACATAGTGCCAGGACAGGAGCTCGAGAGTATTCCCTGGACTTGTGGAGAGAAAGGTGGGAAGCTGGAGCTGCAGGTGAGGCCACTTTGCCACCACCAAGTGCTGGGGACATCCCAGGAAAGGAGTGAGGACCCAAAGGGTGTGGCAGCGTCCTAGGAAAAACCCCTGCCAGGATCCCTCTGCACACAAACTTCCCAAAAGTGGATATCCCAGCAGGACAGACCCGTGCCACCCCAGCTGGGACTTCTGACTCTGAGCCATTGGAACTGCACAAAGCCCAGGATGGGAAGCAGGGAAGTGGAATCCAAAGAGAAACCAGTGTCAAGGCCTGTTCCTGTGCTGCAAGGATTTTCAGGAATCAAGAGGTGAAGACAGGGAGTCATCCCTCAGCACGCAGGTGTGCTGGGAAGGTGGGAAAGTCAGGACATGCAGCATGGTGTGACACAGTGACATCAGAGGGACTGGACATAACAAGGAAAGCTGGAAAAATTCCCAGGGAGCTGCTCCAGAGCCAGGGAGAAACTTGGTGTGAGTTGGAGGAAATTGCCTGCCTCAGGTCAAGATTTGCTTTTGGCACTTGGATACGACCTCAGGCAGCAGGGAAAAGTGGGAAGGTGTGGGAAGTCCTGGCTGAGGCAGAATGGGAGAGCTCAGGAGCAAGGGCAGCTCCTGCCAGGCCTTGGCCACACTTCCATACTCCCAGAGAAGCGGGAAAGTAAGGTGGGAGACGTGTGATCCCAGAAATTGGGACCTGAAGCCAGGGAGAACAAAGGCACAAGAGGTATGAACTCAAAAAAACATGGAAAAAACAGTGGGAATTGAGACAGCAAAGCACTTGGAGGCTGATGATGATTCCCCATAACAAAGCAAGGAATTGCCCTAATCCTCGGCTATTTGGAATTTCCAGCCCTTAAGCAGCTCCTTGGAGCTGGAAGAAGGGGAAGGACATCAGTGACTGCTGATCCAGCCCCCTTCCCATCCCTCTCTGCATCCACAACTCCCCTGTGGCTCTGACTGGAGATGCCAGCTTCCAGCTGCAATGTTCCCTCCACTCCTTCTTCCCACAGCTGCCAAAGATGGGCTGTGTTTGCCTCCAGCAGGATCCATGCAGCATTACTTCCTCCACATGGGAGCCATGAGAGGGAGCTTTGGCACAAGAAATGAGGCTCTTCCTGAAATCCAGCAGCTCTTCCCAAAAATCAGCACTGCACAGGATCTGGGAACAAAGCAATGAGCCCAGTTCCAGGCAGCGCTTTCCAACTGCTTCCTCCAGAGGGATTTCTCAGCAGAGCAATCCATGCAGAGGTGCTGCTGGAATTCCAACCTTCCCTTTCCTGCAGCACTGTAACACTGCAAACAGGGATCACAGAATTCCAGAATCATTTGGAAGCTCCCACCTGCTGCCATGGACAGGGACATCTTTCCCTAGCCCAGGTTGTTCCAAGCCTTATCCAACCTGGCCTGGAATATTTCCAGAAATGAGGAATCTACACCCCCCCTTGGCAATGTTACTCAAAGGCTGCAGTTACAACCACTATCCCTAAATCCACTGGAATTAAATATTCCTGCTCCCATCCTGCAAAGCCAGAATGTCCTACCGCCAAGGGAAGAATATCCCAGAATGGATAAGGACAAACCCAGCATGGAGGGGAGCTCCAGCCCAGCAATTCCCAAGGCAAACACAGAAGGACTCTGCAGCCCAATGGAGGGTCTTGGATACAGCCTCAAAACACAAATCCAAACACACCCATTCCAGCAATAATTAATCCTACCTAATTCCCATTGCCAGGAGTAATCCTGATTATTCCTATGTCCCAATTTGTAAATGAAAGCTGTGTGGGCGAGTCCATGGAAATAATATTATCTGCCTGCAGGAAAAGAGCAGCAGAAGCTGAGAAAACATCAAAGTGCATGGAGAATGTGTTAGATATTCATCCTGCATCCCCACACTCGGAGCTTCTCCTCCTTCTTACGTGCCCTCGGAAACAGATTTCCCACTTTAATTCTGCATGGGACCATCAACTGCTCCTGGAATCTAGCATCCTAAAAGAATAGAACTGGGAATCACTGGAATTCTGTAACCACACTCCCCACCCTCTGCCATGGCAGCCCTCTGCAGAGACCAAAGTACCTCCCACTAATCCTGTTTGCTTTGGAAAAAAAGTTCCTAAAAAGTTCCAAGAATCTAATTTAACTGCTTTGGGATAGTTTTCCCATGTTTCCCATGTGCTACCAAGGATGTGGAATGAGCCATCAGCACCCTGAGAGATGGGAAGGATGAGGTGGCTCCTGAAATAAGTGAGAAGCACAGGGAGCAAAGAAAAGAGGGAAGCTTTTAGGAGGAAATGAATATTCCAAATGGAGAAGGCAGCCCCCATGGAGAAGAAGCAATGATAAATATTGGAAAAGAGCTGGTATATCCTTAGCACTGCAGGATCCTTCCCAAATTTTTGGCACTGCTGCAATGAAAGCAACAATAAAATCAATTTACTGGTGCAGAAGAGCCTCCGCTCCATCCCTCTGCCAAGAAACTCTTGGAATACCAACACTCAGCAGTGTTGGAAAGGACCTTTAAAGGTCACTCAGTCCAAGGAAGAAGGATCAGAATGGATTTTAAGGATGAGGCATGGAATGGGTGACCTGTTAGTCAGTCTGGGGTGTCAGGCACTTCCAGCACTGCCTCTGCACAGGGTGGAACATCCTGTTGGAATATCATGGGAATATCCAAAGATCAGAAGGCACAAAGCTCAAGAGGAAGAAGCAGAAGCCAAAAGATTTGGAGAACTGGAGATGCTTCATATTCCCAAAGACAGAGCAGGAAGAGAAAGCAGGAAGTGTGTACAGTACAGATGAAGGAGGTAGCTGCAGCTTTAACATTTATTTCAGCATTCCAGGTGTGCTTTTCCAGGAGGATATGGGAGATCAGCCTTCCCAAATACCCATATAGCAAAGGAGTGATGGGAATGGAGACATGGAATGCTAGGGATCAAGACACAGTAATGGGGATCAAGACATGGAGACATTTAAAGCAGAAATAATTCCAAGAATGTGAATTTCATTTGAAAGGATTGGGATCAGATCTGTTTGTCAACAAAAACCAGGAATTATCCATGATAGGATACAATGAGAACCTTTGAGGGACTCTTTTGTGCCTTTACTCCTTGACCTGTGGCAAGCCCAGCTCCCAGGAATTATGTGTTTCCAGGTTTTCCAAAGTCCAGTAATCACAGAGCAAAAATACTGCAGCATTCCAGACTGCTTCCTGTCAGGGCAAGGGAAGGCCATTCCTATGGGATACAGTTCCAATGGCACAAAGAAGGAAACAGCCACCCAAGGACTGAGTCTTCCAGGACACAGCAGAGGAATGTCAGGGAAGGGACTTTCTAGTGCAACATTTGAGCCATGGAACATCAGCAGGTTCCCACTGGAATCATTTCAGGAGGGAGATATCCCACTTTTCCTCACCTGGAGGCACCTCCCACCAGTAGTTCCATCTAATCCCAGGTATCCATGTTGCTCCCAGGGACAGAGATGATAATTTTCCTTAGTGCTTTAAAGTGCTTTGCAGATCCCAAGCTCTGCCTTAGTGCTAAGGGTTAATTCCTGCTGGGAATAAGGGCAGGAATGAGCTCCTTATCCCAGCTCCTGGGCCAGAAGGGGAGCTAGCCCGCTAGCCCCAGCCTCCCTGCCCCTCAGCTCCCATTTTCCCCTCAAACCTTCTCAGAT
The DNA here is from genome assembly GCF_028551555.1 of Melozone crissalis. Taxonomy (NCBI): domain Eukaryota; kingdom Metazoa; phylum Chordata; class Aves; order Passeriformes; family Passerellidae; genus Melozone; species Melozone crissalis. The sequence continues at coordinate 3,450,387 of NW_026535796.1, read as the reverse complement.
TTTTGTGCGTACTCCCAAAAAATCACCTCGGTAGTGTTTCCTGAGTGCAGGAATTCCTCCTTACCCTGTGCTGTGCTCCCAAACCACCTGCTCCCTGCTCCTTTTTTAAGGACCTACAAAAACAAAAAGAACTTCTGGTTGCTCAGAATAAAAGGATTTTTCCTTCTCCAAATTTCTCTGGATCCAGAGGGGCTTCCTCCCTCTGATTCCACTCAGGGAGGGAAAGGTCACCTTTGGAACCTTAACCCACAGGGATAATGTTTTCCTGGCTGCTTCAAGCACTTCTGAAGGCTCTGAAACAGGTAAGGAGCAGGGGCTGGAGCATCCCACGCTGGATGGAGTGGGATATCAGCACTTGGACCCAGAATCCAGTGGAATTCCGTGCACCCAGGATTGTTTACATCAATGCACAGTGGTTATAAAGTGCTCCTCAATGGCATTGGATCCCACTGGCTCCCAGGGAGCACAGCCCTGACCCATCCCAGCGCTTCCACAGCCCACATGGAGAACAGGAAGCTGGGATTTGCCAGGAGCCGAGCTCCTGGAAAGCACAGCATCCACCTACAATGAAAATAGCACTGCTAAGAAGGGGAAAAGGGAGCAACCACAGGATTCTAAGGAAGTTAAACCAGGAATTTCTTTTCCAGGGAGCTCCATGGAGAGCCATCAGTAACTGCTTAGCTTTGAGGGGGAGTTGTGGCAATTCAAGGCCTTTTCCAGGTCCCAAGAATGTTTCATTTCCTACAATAGGTAGTTTTCCTCCTGCTCCCATCACTGGAAAACCTGCCTGGAGAGGCGGAGCAGGCTCCTCTGGGCCCGGAGGCTCAGGTAGTTTTTCCTAACTTGCTCAAGCTTTCCTACATGGAATTGTGCAGGTGGGGAGAGGGGGCAGGCAGTTACCCCCACATCTAAGCCACTTGGGAAGCAGGGGGCTTAGAATTCTGCCTGCCATCCTCTCTTCCCTCAGTCCCCAGAGGGAACAGCATGGGAAGGAGAGGATGACCATGGATTTTCCTTCAGGAAAGCCTCCCTATTTCCTTAATAAATACCTTCCAACCAGCTCAGCAGCTCTGTAAACATACAAGAGATTGCAACACTGGGAAAAAGTCCATCTTTTCCCTGAATTCCCAATGACAGAGGCTGGCACTGATCCACTGTGGATGCTGCATGTGAGTGGTGTGAGGACCCCCAGGGATCCAGGAGAGACTCCCAGACTCCACAGGGGACTGGAAAATAATGCCAGGTGCATCTTGCAGTTGATCCATCCACATCCATGCAGCTCTGAGATGAGAATCCTGGCAGTCCCACAGGAATGTCGCCAGCTTAGAGGGGTCCAGGGAACCAAGGAGTGATGGGGGTGATATCCAGGAGAACTTTCTGCCAAAGGCAGAGGGATTGGGCTCTTGGGAACAGCGTCCTTCCCTCTCTCAGGAGTGCTCGGGGGAGAGAAACCACGGTGCCAGCCCCATTCCTGCTGCGCCTGGCCGGGAAGGGGAGACTGGATTTGGGGGGAATACAGCCCCAATGGCTTTAAAACAGGAGTGTCCTACAAAAGCAATCCCCATGGGAGTGTGCCGAATTGGATCTTGGGCCGGATCCGTGGTAGTGCAACAGGGCCCAAAGTCTCAATCCGCTCATTTCCCACAACCACCGGCTCGGTCCCGAGGAGAGGGATCTGGCCCAGCTCCCTCCTGCTTCCATCTATCCAAGTATCTCACTCCCAAACTCAGCAGGTGCCCCAGGGCAAGGAATCTGCCTCTGGAATGAGACAGGCTGAGGTAGGGAACTTTAGTGCCTCAGACCCTCTCAGGCCCCGCGGGGCAAAGCTTCTCCCAGCTCCAAGCACAGAATTCCAGCACAATCCATCCTCCAGACACCACCACTGGGTCACCCCAGAAAGGATTTTTCCAGCTGTCTCCTCTGATCCCAACTGCCCGATGACAGCCTCCTCCATGGATTATCCCACTGGGATCATTCCACCCCTTTCCCCTGCACTAAAGGGCCGAAATCATGAGGTCGTCCTGCTTGGCAGGGCTGGTTACGTGTCCAGAAGGGGTGGAAGTCCGGATTTTGTCCGTGGCCAGGCATTCCTGGCTGCTCACACCCGTGGGAGTGATATCCATGAGTTCTCCGGATGAGCTAAGGGGGAAGGAGGGCGACACGGAGATTCCCGATGAGGGATCCGTCGAGCCCGCAAACAACCTCGGGGGCTTTGGGACTAAGTTGGGCTCGTACTGTGCCCTCAGCAGGATCTCCTGGTCGCTGACGGATTTGGGAATCTCCGCAAAGTCGCTGGAGCTGTCCGACACCATCATGCAGTAAATGTCCTGGAAGGAGCTGCTTTTGCTGTCCAGGTTGAAGAGGCTGTCGATGAACTCGGCAAATTCCAGTACCTGGGGGCTGGGAACGTCGGCCAGGCGGCCGTTGTGGAGCGGGGGCTCTTCCCGCGGGGACGAGGACGCACGCTCCCCGTCGCTCCCGGTGCCCTCGGCGCTGCAGCGGCGCTGGGGGGTGGTGCCGCCGCTGTTGAGGACATTTTCCGGGGGCTGCGTCTCCTGGGAATGCTTGGAGAGGCTGTCAGCAGCCAGCAGCTCTGTCCGGGAGCTGAGGGAAGGGTTCTCCTCAGGGATAACGGGGTCTATATAAAAGCAGTGCGTCTCGTCCTTCTCCATGACCGCATGGAGGCTGGGGGAGCCCCGGATGCTCCGGAAGCCGGAGGAGCGCCGGGAATCGAAGCTGTAGATGGATTCGTTGTCCGAGAGGCTCTCCATGGTGGCCAGAGGGGCGCGGCGGTCCTGGAGCTCCACGGAGAGACGTTCCTTGGTGTCCAGGAGAAGCAGCTCCACGGGGTCCTTCTGCACGGGAGAAAGCGGCTTCGTCTCATAGAACCCCTCCAGGCTGATTTCCGAATGGGATTTGCTCCTGCAATGGGAAACAGAGAACACGAGGCTGCAGAATTCCAGAACAGCTAGAGGTTCTGAGGGCTCCTCACACAGCTCCTCCAACCAGAAGCATCCACAACTCCAGGGAATCTCTTCTCGCTCCGTCCTCCCAGCTGGAAATACCACAAATGGATTCTCCCTCTGCAAACTCCAGTTCTTGCCCTTCTCTCTTTTTTCCTGGCTCACTAAATCCTTCTCTCCTGTCCAGAGAGGCTGTGGACTATACCTGATGGTGTTCGAGGTTGGACGGGGCTTGGAGCAACCTGGGCTGGTAGAAGGTGTCCCTACCCATGTCAGGGGTTGGAACTGGATGATCCTGAAATCCCTTCCAAACCAAACTGAATTTAGCTCCAAGTTTTACCTTAGGAAAACCTCACCAGTCTGGATAAGGAAAAAAGAAAGGATGTCTCTTTCATACCTTTTCCTGACCTTGTTGCAGTCAAATTCCTAAGCAACACATGGGATTTTTTTTCCCCTCAACAGTCCTCAAGACATCCTGAAGCTTTAATACCCACAAAGGCCCATGGATCTATCTTTCCCACACACACGGATCACAATGCTCCAAGAGGAAGAGGACCCACACCTGTGGGTATTTATTAACACTTCTAATATTCCATATAAAATCTCTCCTTACTTGGTACTGCTGTTCCTCCTGTCCACTGGGATTGGTCCAGTTCCGATCTGCACGGTGGGGCAGCTGGGCAAGGGCTGGCTCTGGAATATCAGCTCCGGGGTGAGATCCACTTCTGTAGGACTGACCATCACTTTGGCTGCAGAAAGCAGAGCTGTTTTCCCCTTGTTGTAGTTCTCCAACACCTGTTCAAAGAAAGCAGAGGAACAGCAGGGATTGACTGGAGGCTTTCAAACAGCTGGATTGGCCTCTTTCTTCCCAGAGCCTTCTGGAAGCACAGGGAGATAAAGGATTAGAAGGATAAACCCTGACACATCCCTGGATGTCACCCGGGCTCCAATTTAATGGCAGTTCCTGGAATGAACCATCACCACCCAACCTCACGTTATTCTGATGTTAAATTTGGAAACAGGAGCTTCTGGGACTGTAGGAATTCCATTCCCAGACCTTGTCACCCTCCACTCCCAATACCCTGTGCAAGACTGACCAGGAGCATCCCCTTTCCTCCTCTTCTCCAAAATGAACAGCCTGGTGTATTTAACTAGCAGCATTCCCAGGCTAAGCCTGCCTGTCCCAGTGGCTTTTGGGATGACAATTCCCTGCCTTACCTTGTTGAGCCCTTCCATGACCACGTAGGGGAGGTGTTCGTGCAGCATGGCCGGGGAGATGATCACCTCGTTGAAGGCCTTGTTGTCCCCCCAGATGGCAAAGTAGGTGGGATCCTCCTGCTCACAGCAGCTGGAAAAGGGGTCCAGACAACAGGGAAAATGGGATGGAAGAGCAGGGCAGTGTTTTGGCATGTGAAACAGCAGGATGCAGAGGCAGAAAAAGAAGAAAAACAGAGGGAGGAGCTGTTAGAATACATATGGCTCAAAAATCCTGCTTTATGGGGACATGATTATGTATGGGCTAATCATCATCTAAAGAGGAAAAGGACTTTGGGAATAATGGGAAAAGGGGGAGTAGCTTTAAGCTGAAAGAGGGTGGGTTTAGATGGGATATTGGAAAAAAATTCTTCCCTGTGAGGGTGCAGAGGCCCTGGCACAGGTTGCCCAGAGAAGCTGTGACTGCCCTATCCCTGGAAGTATTCCAGGCCAGGTTGGATGGGCTTGAAGTAACCTGGGATGGTGGAAGGCGTCCCTGCCCATGGCAGGGGCTGGAACTGGATAAATCTTTAAGTCCCTTCCAACCCGAACCGTTGCAGCATTCCATGTGCTGGTTTAGATTAGGTATTGGAAGAAACTCCTCCCTGTGAGAGTGGTGAGACTGGAAAAATGGGATGGATTTCCAAGGGAAGTTGTGGCTGCCCCATCCCTGAAAGTGTTCAAATCCAGGCTGGACTTGTCTTGGGGCAACCTGGTTTGGTGCAAGGCATTCCTGCCCATGATCTCCACAGTCCCTTCCAACCCAAACCATTCCATAACTCCACCAGCACAGCCACAACCACTGTCCCCATGAGACAGCGGGGAAGAAAACCCCCTTCTCCTTGTGCCAGGGAGAGTTCTCCAGCCAGAATTCCAGCAGGCACTGCAGGACTCACCAGCACTGCTCGGCAGGGTGGTTGTGCACCACGTGGATGATGCGGCCGGGGGGGTACAGGGGGGTGCTGGCACTCAGGGCGATGGTCAGGTCACTGGGATGTGTCCAGAGCCGGTTGCTCGTCACCGAGTTCTCCTCTGGCTCCTCGGGAAGCTCGGATTTGGGAATGCACTTGGTAGCCCCCACAATGATCCGCCACTGTTCCCACAAAGAGAGACAGAGAGGAGGGAGGATTTGAGGAGAGAAAAGCAAAATAAAAGCAGAATTGCCTCATAAGACTTGAGAGGTTTAAAAAATTCCAGAGGCAGGATATTCCCAGTTTTCTTTCACACAGGAGGGATTTGCCTAAGGAAGGTGTGTGAAACACCACCAAAGGTGTCCAGGAAAAACACAGTGACACTGGGAATAAATAAGGAACAATACAAGGACAGGAAAACAGGGAAGCTGGATACAGAGATGATCCAAATGTTTCTGGAAGTTTATTTTCTTTTCCCCATTATATACCCTCTCCAGGTAAATTCCATCACGTATTATCCCTAAAAACCTTTGTATTTTATAGTTTTTTTCCATCTTGGTGCAATGGTAAAGACTGGGGAGGGACAACTTCCCACATTTTCTATCTCCAAGACATGAGCAGACCATTTATCCTGGAACAGCATCACCCCAATGTTCTGACAAGCACAGGTGTTGGACCTCCAGCCTGTTCCCAGTTTTAACTGGCCAGGAAAATCCACATTTGGAATACAGACTTTAAAAGAGGCTCAGACAGAAAATTCCCTGCTCAGTTATTTGGGATGTGTGATGGTGAAGTTTCAGCAAGTGAGCCAGAATGATACCACTGAGCTCTCCAGCTCTTTCCATCATTCCTCTGGTTCCCTAAATAATGATCCTGAGGAGGCCTGGAGGAAAACCATCCTTCTTGCCACTAAAATTCCCCATCCCTGCTCAGAGACATCTCCAAGTGTTGGTTCTTCCCTCTTACCTTTGGTTTGGTGCTTCTTTGGAGAACATCCAGAAGCTGCCGGCGAAATCCCTCCAGCTGAGAGAGCCCGATCCTGGAAGAGAGGAAGATGTGACCATGGAAAAGAGGAAGATGTGACTCTGGAAAAAAGGTGTGGTTATGGAAAAGAGGAAGATGTGATTCTAGAAGGGATTAAGACGTGATTCTGGAAAAGAAGGAGTGAGTCTGAAAAAGAAGAAAGTTATGGATATGGAAGACAACACCTGGGCAGGGAACAGGACAGAAGGATATGGAGCACAGCAAACAAGGCATTGAGTTTAAAAGGACACTATAAGGATACAACATGGAGCAGATGGATTCAGAAGTGGGCTGTGGCATCACCCAGGAGCAGGAGCCAGGAGTGAGAGGCCCAGGGAATTACCAGGACAATAACAAGGATAAGATCAGTGAACAGGAAAGGAGGGAGGTCACAACGAAGATGGCACAGAACAGGTGAGTTGGAAAAGTGTCCTGGAGCTGAATGACACCACTGAGCAGATGACAGGATGGACAGGATCATGGCATCCAGGTAAATCCCAGGTTGCCTGGCTCCCATTCCCTGTTCAGCAGAATGTATCCCAGGAGATGAGGAAGTTAAAGAATGCCAAGGCACAAGGAATGAGCTGGTTTGGAGATGAGGTGACATAGAACAGGGATTTTAGGACAAATTGGTCCAAATGAAGTGGCAGCACATCCAGGACAGGGCCAAGATAACACAGGAAACTAGGAGGGTGGCACACCTGATATTCCAGGTACCACAAGGAGGGATTCCAGAGGTAAGACATTCCCCCTTTTCTTTCAAACAGGAGGGATTTGCCCATAAAAGTCCCAACAAAGGTGTCCAGGAAAAATACAGATACAGAGAACAATAAAAGGACAGGAAAATGAGGAAGCTGGAGACAGAGATGATCCAAGTGTTTCAGACAGGAAACAGATGCTTTGGGACAGAACAGCAGAGATTCATCAAGGAATTCAGACACTTCTCCACTTGCCTGGGCACCAGATCTTTGCCAAGCACCACTGCAGTCACAAACTCCTTGGAATACTCCATGGCATCCTCACTGGAAGAGAAACAGGAGCAAGGAGAAGCAAACAGTGTTTCACTCCCTATTCAGTGGCAGGGAAACCAGGGGCACAGACCCCAATCCAAACTCCAGGCTTTGGGGATTTGTGCCTTGTGGAAGAAGAGCCTGATTTCCACATCCTATGGCCCAATCATTCCCCTGCACACAACTCTGGATATAGCTGGGAAAGGAAATGCTTGAACTGAAAGCCTCATAGTCATTTTCTAATAGTTTGGGAATGGTAGGACAGCCAAGGAAGAAGATATTTCCTGCTCCTGAGGCTACAATGTAGGATGAAATATCCCAATATTTGGGGGAATTCAAATGGCAAACTTCTGCAGCAACCTGACTTCCAAGGCAAGAAGAAAGAAGTCAAGATTCCCAGTGTGTTTCCTGGAGATATTCCCAACCAGTCACCATGGGCAGAGGCTGCCTCACTGACCTAGGGATGATCCTGGGCATGACACAGGTCAGGAGCTACCAAGGCATCCAGGAGTGGAAGTTTGGAGCAGAAGGTTGTACAACTCTCCTGAAATATCCTCCTCTGTAGCTCTTTGGCTGCAGAAGAGCTGGGAATACTACAATAAGGAATGCCAGCATCCAGATTCAGCAGCAGGATGGTTTAAAACCCTTGGCTGCTCCTGGAATATGATGCAGGAACTACCAGGAGAAGCTTCTCATGATCCATAGCTGATTCCAAGAATCCCATGGTGTCTGTCAGGACCTTCCCTCGCTTCCCAGCAATCCAATGGGATGTTTTGTTTGGGAATGACATGACCATAAGGTCTGCTCCCATTTATAATGGGAGGGATTCACAATTAATCTCTCCTTGGTTTTGCCCCATGGCCAAGGGAGGGAAACCAGAGCAATCCCTGTGAGAAATTTTAGGCTGCAGAATGACAGAAATCACATCCCAATTCCAATTTCTTTGGAAAAGAAGTGCAAATAACTGGATCAGCTGCTGCAGACACCTGCATTTGGTCAAGTATCTCCTTTATTTCCATCTATTCAGTGGGAGGGGGCAGAGAGTAAGGAAATTACACCCATTTCCCATTAAATGTAGACCCATGGACAATTCAGTTATAAACCAGAATATCTGGGAAAGTGGCTATTTGCCATCCTAACTTGAATACCAAACTACATCCCAGAGGAAACACTCAGCTTCTCCAGGCTGCCTTGTCCATTTCACTGCTCCCTAGAGCCTCACAAGCAGGATCCAGTGTATCCCAGGTGTATCCCAAGACCTACCTGAGCAGCCCACCTGGGGGGGAATAAGCAAAGCACTTCAGAGACGGGTACTGGGGACGCAGCAGGAAGGACAGGATGGCAGCTGTGCCAGCTCCAAGGGAATGCCCAACCACAATCAGGCCGTAGTGCTTTGTTCCTCTTCCCTAAAAAACATGGCAACAACAAGGAATCGAGGTCAGGTTAGAAATGAAATTGAATTTAACTCCCAAATCTCTCCCTCTCCCAGTTTTGGAGTCTGTTTCTATACATGAGCGCTCCAGATTCCAGCTGAATGGCTCCTTGCTTGTTCTGAATCATGGAATCATCACAGAATCCTGGAATGGTTAAGGTTGCAAAGGAAGGGAAGAGATCATTCCATTCCACTCCACACCTTCCACTAGCCCAGGCTGCTCCAAGCCCCATCCAACCCATACTGGAACACTTCCAGGGATGGGACAGACACAACTTTTCTGGGAAACCCATGCCAGGGCCTCACTGGAGGCTGGAATTCATTCGCTTCTTGAATTCTACATTTGCCCTACTGGGACTTTTCTGAAAGAAAGAAGGTGGGAAGAAAAAGGAAGGGCACACAAGCTATCTGAATTATTTAAGATTTGATGGGAGCTTTTTGTCCCTCCTGATAACATCCAAGCCCACAGAGAAAGTGTCTCTAAACCTCACTGGACACTTTTCTCTGGAATATCTGTCCTTGGCAACTGTCAGATGGCACTTATGGACCTAAAGCCAGGAAATACTCCTCCTGAGTAACAGACCAACTCCCATTTTCCCTTTCTAGGCAGACAAGAATGAAGCTCCATCCCCAAAAGCTGGATGCTGGTTTATCTCTCCCTCCACCCACCAAATATCCCAAGGCAGCACTTCAGCAACTATTTCCAACATATAAACCAAGGTAAGCTGCTTCCCAACATCTCCCTTGAGTCCTGTGACATCTCCCTGCCACCAGGAATGTGCCCACAGGGACAGTCACCACCGCATTCCAAAGAAAATCTCCATAAAAATGGGATTTTAGTTCCTGCTGATTTGGTTTTAATGCTCCCTGTCCCTCATTGCCACCATGTGGCACTTCCTGCCTCAGGAAAAGGAAAATAATCAGGAGCTCTGCACTATTGGTGCTTCCAAAACAAAAAAGCCTTGCAGGAAGTCTGGATGGGGCTTGGAGCAAACTGATCTTGTGGAATGTTCTCTGCCCATGGCAGGGGGTGGAATGGGATGAGCTTTAAGGTCCCTTCCAACCCAAACCATTCCACAAAATGAGTAACTAGCTGGAAATCCAGGAATTAAAGGAAGAGCTGAGAAATGAATACAACAGACTCAGGGACACAGAGATTCCCTTAAAACCCAGGTTTTTATGGAAATCTCATCCTCTGTCCAGAGAAAACTCGTACTCACCAAATCCCGTCCAAAAGCTTGGGACAGCACCATCTCCTGCTCCAGCTTCTTCTTGATGTACTCAGCAGACAGCACCATTCCCTGTGGGAGCAGGAACACACAGCAGGATGTAAATGGCATCTCAACATCCAGAAGGTGAGGAAGCTCTGGAATGTCCCTCAGCATGGATTAGGATGGAGGGAGAACTGATTCCTCTCTGCATTTCCAAAGTTTTGGTGCTTAAGGAGTAAAGGCAGTTCTTAATTAAGGAACACTCCAAGGGCCTATTCCTGGGCTTTTAGGGGGAAAACTACCCCAACTCCAATTAACTTAAACACAGGATTGTGGATTTGGTACTTGAGGCCAAGGGACCTGGGGCAGAACAGAGAAATAGACTTGGATATTCTAAATATTGGTGGTTTTAAACCCAAATTATCCTATTTCAGGTAAATCTGGGAAGGAGTTTTCAATTTAAATCTGGGAATAAAAGTGTGAATCATTTTAACAGAGTTAATGATTCAAACACCAAAGGGAAAAGCACAAGGAATTAGTTCCTGCCTTCTCCAGCCATCAATATTAAGGGGATTTGGCTGTCAGAGGACATTCATCCCAAATTATTAAGAGTTTTTATTCCCTAGAAGTCAAGGAGTGCTGGAAGATGGGAAAGATCATATCTGGATCTAAACATTCCTCCTCTCTGCTAAGGAGTGTTTCTCTGATTCCAAATGTAGTTCAATGCAATTCCAAGTGCAGCTATAAACAAGCAACTGGAATTTGGTTTGTTGCATAAATTCCTGATGATGCTACAGTTTAATTCAGTGGGAAGTGAGCCTGAACTCCAAAAAATGGGGGGACATGGGGAAAATCATCTCCTTCGCTGTTTTCCTTTAAATCCCTATCTTAAAATGGTGTGAGTACAATGGGAATGTTATTGGGGGCTCACTCTTCATCTCAGAGATAAGAAGAGATTCCTGGCTCCAAAAGCAAAGAAAAATTTATGTAAATAATAATATATAAAATCTCAGTTATCCTGGAGAGCTGGATTGGGGGTTGGAGTTAAAAAGGGTAATGAGGATATGAGAGCTGGATAATGAGAGGGAAAAATCAGGGAAACATCAGGGAGAAATCAGAGGTAAATCAGAGGAAGAGCTGAGGGGGAAAATGGTGGGAAGAAAATGAGGGGTGGAAATTTGGTGGGAAAATTAGGTGGGAAAATCAAAACCAGGGATAAATCAAAATCAGGGATAAATCAGGAATAAGTCAGGAATAATAGTGTTGACTGTCTTGCATTGATATCACCTCACCAAGCCTCCAGAGATCCAGTTTTATTCCATTCTTATGGAATTTCTTGGGTTGTTTCAAAGAGGGGTAGAAAGGCATAAGAGAAGCCAGTGAGGAAAAAAAAAGCAAAGAAACATGGATTTTTCCAGGTCCTCAGTACCTGAGATGTCTTTGATCCTAACCTGGATACTGAAGAGAGGAAGCAGGACAGGGGAGACCGCACTCCATGGAAATTCAATATATGGGATGCTGCCACCACCAAAAGGCACCACAGTGGTTGTGCCTTGTCCCAGCTCCTCCCCAGCTTCCAGAAGAGTCTCCACTCCCAATCCTAATGAGAAGTGAGCAGCAGGCCACTGATCTAAATTCCCACTGTGAATTTGGGATTCTATTTTTAGAGAGCGTGACCCAAATCCACGGTGATGTCACTGCTGGGATGTTGCTCAGCCTTTGGGACGTGTTTTTGGTAATTATATCCTAATGGAGACAGGGATTTTAATGATTATGGAATTAGATTGTAAACTTCCATTTAGATTCACCATTGGAAAAATTCCCTAAAATTCCTGGAATCCTGGTTTGGGTTGAAAGGGACCTTAAGGATCACCTCATTCCATGGACAGGGACATGTGCCATTAGCCCAGGTTGCTCCAAACTTTATCTAACCTGGTCTTGGACACTTCCAGGGATGTAGCATCCATAAATTCTCTGGGAAACAAATCCAATTTCAAGTTAATAAAGCTATTTAGGCGTAATTTTGCAAGTTCACACATAAATAACCAAATGGATCAGGCATTTAGAGAAAGGGAAAGGAAATATTCTGCATTTTTTGCATCCCAAAGGCACAAAACTGCTCTGAGATATTTGAGATTTTGGGGGAAAACCCCTAGAAGGGTCTATTTATGAGAGAAAAATGTTGAAAATTCTCATTACTGGGATCATGGCTGAGCTTCCAGGACTTTCCAGCAGCTCCTCGTCCTCCTGGTTAGCTCAACACCAGGAAACAAAGCTCTGTAACATCCTATTTTCACTAACTTTGTCCTGGGAGTTCAACAATTAAATCTGGATTCACCCCTTTGGCTGAGGATTATTTTTAAAATTAACTTTGTTATAAAATCAGTGGACTTTATTGCAAAAATAGTGAAGTTGGATTCTTCTTTGAGTTATAATCCCCCTTTTTTGGCATTCTAATCCCTGAACTTTAGTTCCAGCTCTATTTTTTGATCCAGAATAGCTCAGAGGCCTGATAAATATTTTTTTTAATTGTGACACTGGAGCTGTGGAGTGATAAAAAATTTCATGTAAACATCAAGACTTGGAATTTTAGGATGGCTTACAGACACCCCCAGGGATGGGTGGGACAGAAGCAGCAGGAAAACACCCCAAATGAAACAAATCCTGGGAAAGCTCCCATGTAGCCAAGTCCTTGTTTCCAAATTAAATGTGTAAGTGAGACATTGGATTTGTTTGGATATTAAACTTGACTCCTGGACATTAAAAATGCATTTTAAATTCCATTATCTCCCTTAGTTTTCCCTCGGGAATCAACAGCACATTATTGTCTGCAGATTAATATTGATAATAATTCCAGAGAAAGTGAATATTTCTCTCCTGGCAGTAATCCCAAAAAAGAAATAACACAAAGGACAAATAAAAGCTCTGTCTGGAACAAAGGGAATAAACTGATAATGTTTCATGGAAGTCGCCAGTGGAGGAATATTTTCATATAAAGATCAAAAGCAAAGCCAACTTCTGCAAGGATCTATTCCTGGATTTTCACTGAATTGTGGAATTCTGGAGTGGTTTGGATTGGAAGGGACCTAAAATCCCATCCCAGTCCCATGGGCAGGGACACCTTTCCCTAATCCAGGATCCTCCAAGGTGTCCCAGCCCATGGCAGGGATTGGAACAGGATTTTTAAAGTCCCTTCCAACCCAAACCATCCCAGGATTCCCTGGTTCTATTTCCTAAAGCAGAGGGAAGAGGTTTGGTATTCCAGCAGGACACCATGAGGCAAGCTGGAGCTCCCAACTTATGGCTTCCAAGGACTTCCAAGCTCCACATCCCACCTTGAGCAACACCTCACTCCCCACAGCAGCACTTCCAGCAACTGCTCTGCTCCTTCCAACCTTCACTCTGGATTTTCCTTTCCCAGCTTGGCACTGCAGCTTTGGAAGCTGCCAAATTCCTGATCATCTTAAAAACTCAGCAGTCGTTCCTTTGCCAGCCAGGGGCAAAGGTCAGCTCTGGAATAAATGGATTTAGCCAGCCCAGAGCTGCTCACAGACACAGAGCACCCATCTAATTTCACGGATCCGAGTCCTGCCAGCATCCTTGGAGGACATTCCCATCACAGCAGAATTTTAAGCACATTCTCAGGCTTTGATTGAAAATTCCTTAAAGGTTGTTGGAAGAAAAAGTCACTTGAGTGGCTCCAGGAATTTCATTGTGGGTCTCCACGATGCCTTCCTGAATTTGGAATTCTCTAATTGCACAGAGTTTTTAATTACACGCCCAGTGATTTTAACTGCTCCTACTAATTATTTAACACCTCAAAGCCCTTTCTGTAACTTCTTTTTCAAGTAATTAAGACCATTTGAGGGCTTATAATTAAAAAGTGAAATAATTAAAAAAAAACCACGGGGTTTTGTTTGGTTTTGGGTTGGTTTGGGATCGTTTTCCCTTTGTTTTCCCCACCTTGTGTCCCAGCCACGTTCCGTGGTGCCCCTCAACCGGCAGGCGCTCCGCGTCCCCCGTCAGATCCGTCAGGGCATCCTGGAAGAAAAGCAGTCACCTTGCTTCAGGTGAGTCAAATCCAAGTCAGGATTCCAAACTGGGAAGGGCTCCAACTCTCTGGAATATCCACCAAGGAGGCCACTGCATATCCCACTTACTTTTGGGGACAGAGTCCCCCGGATGCTGATGACCACCTTCTTCTTGTCATGGTCCACAGCCACATAGAAAGGAGTTTCATAAACCTGCAAGAGATCAGGAGAGACATTCCTGTTGGATTATCCTTGAGGAAAAACAGACAGAGCACGTGACAGGATTTACGTCCAAATAACAGAATTTTTTGATGGAAATGGAAGAGAAAAAGGCTTCATTTCCCTTCTTTGTCCCAGCAGAGCTGGAAGAGGGTAAATCCCCTTGGGAAGGGGGCCTGGGGTTGTGCTTACAGCGTCGTGGCAGGAAGTGTAGACGATGTCCACAGAGGTCATGTTCTCGTCCAGGAAGTGGCGGCGGATGGCGATGGCGTTGCAGCCACAGCAATTGTCCTCCTCGATGGTGACGCCGGGAGCGTAGCGCGGCCGCGACGGGCACAGGCAGCAACACCTGCGGGCAGGAAGCACGGCTTTGAGGGGAAAAGGCTGGATTTGGAGTGGCATTCCTAGAGGAAAGGGAAAGGTGGGCCCTCCGAACCTCATCTCGATGGCAGCGAGTGCCAAGTGAAGGATAAAACCATGAAACAGCCTCAAAATCTGGGATCGGGTGCAGTTTTCCTTTTGAGCACCAGAGAGAGCTACAGTGCAGCCAGTCCCCAAGGAATCTAAGGATTGTGGGGTGGGATGGCTCCTCAAAGGATACTGTCCTTGGAAGGACAGTTTTCCAGTGCTTCAACGTGGAAAAGCCAACACTGACTGAGCTCCAGGTTTATTTATAGGAAAACAATGGGTTTAGAATCATCCCAAAATAAAAAGAGAAGCTCAGGTTGATTTTCCTTTTTTCTCTCTCATAAATAAAAGTATTCCCAAGGAATCACATTCCTCCCAACAGCCCAGGAAGTGCCAAAAGCTTGGCCCCAAATTGAATCCGGTGACAGAATTCTGGCAACTGGAAACAAACCCTTGCACCGGGGCAAAAATTCTGAGCTGGAAAAATCCAATTAATCTGAGGGAGCAAAGCCCAAGCCAGGCAAATCTTGGAGGTCTTTTAATCAGGACCCAAATGTCAACTCCCTGATTTCTGAGCTCCAAGAAGCTCTTTTTGAACTTGGTGCTGTGCCAGGTGAGTTGTCTCCGCTGGCTGTTCCATGCTCCAGAGAGGATGGAGCAGAGGACAGGCTGGTTTATGTACTAGGAACTGGAAGGGATTCAGAAAGCGTTTGGAATATGAAGCCCAGAGAGATGGAAAGTAAAAACACGAGGAGAAAAAGGCAGAAAATAAATCGAGCAGGGAGGAAGCACCACGGGGAGGAAATAAACATGGGGAAAAATGAAGAGTTTTTCTAAACGTGGGAAA
Organism: Melozone crissalis; assembly: GCF_028551555.1. Classification (NCBI taxonomy): domain Eukaryota; kingdom Metazoa; phylum Chordata; class Aves; order Passeriformes; family Passerellidae; genus Melozone; species Melozone crissalis. The sequence continues at coordinate 3,435,078 of NW_026535796.1, read as the reverse complement.
ACCAGGCAGGAAAAAAGGGATGAGGGTGGGCACTCACGAGCAGGATCTGGCCAGGCGGCAGAGTCCACATGTGGGTTTCCTCATGAGGTAAATGGGCCATCCATAGGCAGCCAGGGCGAAGAGCATGTAGTAACACACCTCCCGGTACCGCTGCATCTCTTGCTGGAAGACACGGCACTCCCTGAGCCTGCCATCTCCTGGAATTTCCCCCTCCATTCCCTTTTTCCATAGTTAGGCACGTGCTGAGTGCCAGCCCCCTCTCCCAGCTGCGCTGTGGTGACTGAGGAGAACGAGGTGGGGATGCCAGGCAAGAGCCACCCCCTCCCAGGGATTCCTCTGCCTGATTTCCTGAGGAATTCTCTGGGGTATCCCACCATGCTGCCAATGAAGCTGCTTCCTGCAGATTTGGAAATGAGCTCCCTAAATATCCCCCCTCCAGCAGGCCAGAGGATGCTTGGAGAGGGCCACAAAGCCAATGTGAAGCAGTTGCATCCTATAAAAGCTCAATTATTCCAATGAGCTGGATCAGGGGTTGGAGTTAAACACAGCAGGATAATCAGAGGGGAAAATCAGAGAAACATCAGGGAGAAATCAGAGGTAAACTGGAGGAAGAGCTGAAGGGGGAAATGGCAGGGGGATAATGAGGGGGTGGAAATTTGGTGGGAAAATCAAAATCAGGGATAAATCAAAATCAGGGATAAGTCAGACAAATCTAAATCAGAGATAAATTAGGGATAAACCAAAATCAGGGATGAATCAAAATCTGGAATAAATCATGGATAGAAGTGCTGACTCTCTAACAACAATATCACCTCACCAAGCCTCCAGAGATCAAGTTTTATTCCATTCTCGTGGAATTTCTTGGATTATTTCAAAGAGGGGCAGAAAGGCATAAGAGAAGCCAGTGAGGAAAAGAAAACAAGAATGACAGGTGGGTTTGGAGGATCTCATATCCCAGGGACTTACCGCATTCTTCAGATCCAGGTATTTGGTGTTCCTGGTCACTGGCATTCCAGACAGGAAAGCTAAAATGTCATTGTTTGCCTGGAAGTCACAAATACACAGAAAAATTCCTCTGTGTGACAGCAAGACAAAAATCCACTCTCAAATATCCCAACCAGGCCTCTCAAATACTTCCAATGGTTTTACTCCTCCCTGATTTGAATCCCAACTCAAGGGGGAAAAAACCCATTAAAATCAATCAATTTCCTACTGGGCTAACAATGTGCAAACCTCAGCAGCAGCTTGGAAAACTGGGAATTTCCTTCTGTAACCTGAATCCCAAATCAAGGGAAAAACTCCAATAAAATAAATCCATTTCCTACTGGCTTGACAATCTGCAAACCTCAATAGCAGCTTGGAAATTCAGGAATTTTGGAAATTTTAGCAAATATTTCCCCTGCAGATTGCTGGAGTCTTCTCCATTATCTTTATACAGTGGGAATAATCTTCCCATTCATTTCCAAGTACCTACAACCCCCTTGGAGGTGTTTTGGCATCAAGAGCACCTCCTGTATCACCTGCCTGGAGAGGATCAATCCAGATTCCAGACTTGCCTCAACACCAGCTGAGCGCTGTTTGACAGGGGAAAAACTCCTGGAAAGCTGCTGAAGTTCCCCATTATTTTTCTTTCCCACCTCAGCGAGCGAGAACAGCTCGGAGGTGAGGTGGGCAGAGCCCTGCAGCTGTTTCCCTGCAGGGAATCCCAGGGCAGCTGGCATGGCAGGGGTTGCCAGGTTTGCCCACCTCGTCCAGCACGGCGTTGCGCTTGGCGCGCTGCCGCTGCCGCAGCAGCACCAGCCCCGCGATGATGTCCGAGGGCACGATGTCCAGGTCCCGGAAAAATTCCGCAAAAAGGTAGGCGATCTCGGAGTAGGCATCCTGCAAAATCCAGGGAGAGAGGGCTTGGAGAGGGGGGAGGAGGAGTTTGGGTGTGGGAGGCCTCAAAACAGGACACAGAGTGAGAACTGGACTCGTTTCTGGAGCTCAGCCTCCCAAACAGGCGCGAGATTCCTGCAGGGAATGCCAGATCTGGACTAACCACATGATTATTGTGTCGTGTTTGTTTTCCACAGTCGCACTCGGGGGCTGGATTTGTGCCGTGTGTGGGCACCTCGACATTCAAACAGCTCACACAGGACACAGGGAAGGAAAGGGAATGGGTTTGGCCCTCTCTATTCAACAAAACAGAGAAAATGGGATGAAAACAAGCAAATCTCAATCCAGTGCTACCTCATCCTTTCTCTTCTAAAGCAGAATAAAGGCCATTCCATGAGGAAAAACCACAAATTTTGTCCTATTTAAGAGTCTCTTCAACCCTAACTTTGCCCTTGCATCCTTTTTCCCATATTTATCCCAGGCCTGAGATCCTGTTGTCCAAACTTAACCCAAACCTGAAGCCTTTCCCCAAATTTACCCCAGACCCTTTTACCCACATTTAACTTGCTTGTACTTATTCCAGACCTGGGATCCTTTTGTCCATGTTGCCTGGCTTTTCCAGGCTTAATCTGGATGACACCCAACCAAAAAGGCACGAAAAGTAAAACTGAGACACTGAATGCAGAATTCCCAGGAATGAAGGTGACCAAACCCAAAAAAGGAGGGACAGAAATGGAAGTGACCTGAGAGGGTCAAGCAAAGCCCTAGAGCAGAGGGACAAAGATATTTTGAAGAGAAATGTCCTTTTTCCACTTTTTGCTCTGTGCTGCAGGAAAAGAAAACCATGAGACCTTACAGGAGAATATTTTGGGAGGCTGGAGAGGGGCTGGAATGTGGGTCAGTGCTGACCTGTCATTACTCCAGCCTAAAGACAAGGATGATCCAGAGGCTGGAGCAACAAAACATGGAGTTGTACCCACCAATGATCCATATTTGACTCCTGCTATCCAAAACTTTTCCTACAAGAATGATGACAGCCTTACCTGAACCCTTACCCTGTGTTTTCATAGTATCCTTTATCCAGCATCAAAACCCACAAGACTGGAGTGTTGTGGAAACCCTGAGCACTCCAGGACGGGATTTCTCCTCTCCCTTCTTTGACCATCAAGACAGTAAATCCCTTCTCTTCCCTGCAGGAATGACCTACATCCTTTTATCCCTGCCAAACTCCTGGCATGTGGGATGACTTTCAGTCATTTTTCACTTCCCTACAAAAGCCAGTTAAATCCCCATTAAGAACTGGGGCTCCAGGTGCCAACTCTCTGTGCCAGCAGTGCCTTTGGAAAGCCACCGGCATTCCAACCGCAGTATCCTTGAAATCCTGACCTCATCAATCCTAGCATGGCTCCTGTGAGCTCACAAGAAATGCCAAGAGCCTCCAAAGGAAACAGGACAAACACCCATTAATCCAAAGTGGCAGCTCCAGCCCTGGATGCTGTGACAAAAAAAGGCCCTGATGGAAGTTCAGTGCATATTTTCCGCTCCAAAGGAACAGCTTTTTCTGGGAACACCTGACATTATTCCTGTTTGTCCACCTGGAGTGCTCTGCTACAAACCCTGAAGGCTCTGAGGCTTCAGACTTCACCTCACATCCTTTCCCCAAAGTCATGTCCATTCCATAAAACACTTTTCCAGCCTAGAGGACAACAATCCTCTGCTGCTACATTTTTTTTCCATGGGGTCTGGGATGGGCAGCAAAGGATTCATTTCTGATCCATTATGTGCTCATTCATTCCACACGCTGCCATGCCAGGACACAACGTCAGGGCTTGTTCCTGCAGAGAAAAGAGGCTGGAAATTGCTCAAAAGCTGGATGTAAAGTGGAAATTCAACAGCACGAGGAATGTGAGGCATTTGGAATCCACTTTTATTCCAAGCTTAACAAAAAAGAGAAGCAGTCACTACAAAATGGAAAGTTCGTTAAAAAGAACTCGAAATATTTGGAATACTTTTGCAATCCTGAATAAAATGAGAGTTGTTCAGGGCATTCAGGTGCCTGTCAGGGCTCTCTCCCAGGATGCAGAATCTACACTGTGCCCTCAGGACAGGTTCTCCAGCACCTTGGCAAGGTGACCTGGATGTGCTCTCAGGGAGAAGGGAAGAGCCTCTGCTCTGGAGCACCAAGGAAAAGCTGCTGTGGGAGCTGCCAGGGCACAAAGCTCCCTTGGTCTCAGTTTTCCAGATGGATTTCCAGATGGATTTCCCCAGCATATAAGCTGGGAGCTGTCAGGCCTGAGCTTGAACGTCCCAGAAGGACACTCCCAAGGAACATAGTGGCATTTCAGCCAGGGAAAGGGATCCTGGGAGGGGCAGCATTCTGAGACACAGTGCTGGATTTCTGCACAAGGACTGTGACAATTCCTGAAGCCTTCCACACTATGAAAGCTGCACCTGTGGACAATTCCACAGCACTCCCTAAGAAATGCTGCTAATCCAATTCATCACCTGGGAAGAAGAAACGTTCACCTGACTCTCCTTTATTTTTCCACTTTCCCTTTGGAGCTTTCCATCCCTGTCTCATTTCTCTTCCTCTCCACGTTCACATCCCTTCCAGTGTGCTCCCTTTCCCGCTGCATCCTTTTGGAGCACGAACTCTGGGCTATATTTAGTGAGGACACGGCGGCTGTGGTCGGTCCCTTGGTGTTTTCCCTGTCATTTTCCGTGCCCTTCTAACTGGAGTTAAACGTCTGGGCGGATTTTTTGGCCACTGCTGGTTTTGTTGGAATGTCCTTGATAAATCCCAGCTTTTTCCCTGAGAGGTTGTAACTAATTCAGAGCTCAGTGTCTGCAAGTACACAAATCTTCTGATTTTTATGACTTTCTCCTCCCCTTGCGAACAACTCCCTGGTTCTGCTGGCTCCTTCAGGAGTCCTCAAATCCTCAGAATTTTAACTGACTTAGTTAAATCAAAAGCAAACTTTTCAAGCTCCAAAGTTTGACTTGCCTCTCCAGCAGGTCCTCAGGAATGCTGGTGAATCCCACCCTCAGGCACAAACCTGCTCCTAGTGATTCTAAGGAAAATGGAATGATAACTTTTGGGGAAGGAGTTTCAAGGCCTTTACCCTTCCCTGCTAGAGAACAGCAAGGGAAAATCCCAATGGCAGCACATGAAAATTCCCAGTGACCTTCACGTGGATCTATGGATTAGACAGTTTTTGACTGTCAGGAGATCCAGAAAGATTTTGGTGATTCTTCCAGGTTTTTGTTTTCACATTTCCAAATTCTCCTCCTTAAGGGTGTGAGATTGATGGAAGCAACAGGAGAAAGCGCTCAGGAAGGGGCTGATAAAGGGAAATGGGACCTGCCCAGGAAGTGCTGCCAAATGTGATCCTAACCTGAGGGAAAACAGGGATTTCTCCCACTGATATTTTGATTCCCAGCAGGAGATATTTGGTACCCACCGACTGGGAGTCCTTTGTCCGTGTGCAGCACAGGAACACCTTGAGCCTGCGTGTCCAGCTGCTGGCTTGTCCCTCTTCCAAGCGGTGTCTGGGGATAAAGGGGAGAGCAGGAATGTGAGGAGAGGCAGAACATGGTGTAGGATACAACATGGAGTGGCACAGGCTGTGCTGTCCCTGGAAAAATGGGATAACGTTCTCTCAATCCTCTTTTTCCCCAGGCTGAGCCTCCTGAGCTCCCTCAGCCACCCCTGGTGCTCCAGCTCCATTCCCTTCCCTGGATATGCTCCAGAGAAGTGTGAATCCACAGGATCAAGCACTGTGTTTGGATACCTGGTATCCTGCCTGCATGGGAAGCATGGAATGAAGTTCCTGTTGCAATTTGGCAGCTGCTCCATGTGCCAGGATGTGCAACCACTCAGGAGGAAAAAGTTACCTCAGGGTGAGGGAGTGGGAATGGCACAAGAGACCCTGAGCATTTCAGACACGCAAATTTTCCCAATCACAGAATCAAGGAATGCTTTGGGTTGGAAGGGACTTTTAGGATCATTGAGTTCCACTCCCTGCCACAGAAGTAGGGACTGACTCTGTGCCAGAGTGCCAAGCTCCTTGAGGTCCACAGCTCCTCTTTTTTTTAGGGAAAGACAGATTTAATCCAGGCCAGAGGAATCCAAAATAAAACATCACTCCATTTTCTGGCAGGGTATCCCATCAGGATAAGCCCAAGCCCAGAAAGTGGTTTGCACTTGGAAGGAAAAGATACTAGCAAAGGAATATTTGCTTGAAATGGAAGGAGCAGATCCCACAGGGATCCATCAGCTCCTGCTCGAGTATCTGAAAACAGCTCTCCATAACCTTTCAGAAGAGGAATGGGAATATGAGTGGCAGCAGGGCTTTGCTCCCCCAGATTCCAAAGAACTCCAGAATTTCCCTGGCGGGGTTCAACAACCAAGTGCACTCTGGGCTGCTTTCCCTCCATCTTTTCCCAAATTCTTTCTTCCTAATTTCCACACGTTCAGTAGGAGCTCCAAAGCTCCATGGAAAAGCCTTGGCACACCAAGCCAAGCCTTTTATTGGGTTGTTTCTTTTTCCCAGCCCACACACACCACGATGCCACTGGGAAAGGAAAACCACCGTGGGACACAATCCAGCCAGGCAGAGAACTTCCTCATCTATTCCTTGGAAAGGATTTCTTTCAGCAAGAGGGAGAAGTTGGGAATGTATCCTTTGGAAACAATTGTTTGAGCAGTGAACAGTCACATTTGATGTTTGTTTTTCACATCATAGCCCACAGCGTTTGCTTGTTAACAGCTGTTAACATTCCCTTTCCAGAGGGAAAATCCATGAACAGCAGGAACAAGCTCTCCATAAATACTGCAGGCCTGGAGGGAAAAACCCAGCCAAGGGAGAAAGGCCTTCACTCAGCTTTCTGGAATCTCAAAATTCCCCACAGAGGAGAGAATTTTGGGGTTGGTTTGAATTTACTTGTGCAAGCTGTGGAGCTCGGATTTGCTTTGGAAAAATCATCAAGAATTCTGGAACGGTTTGGGATGGAAGGGAGCACAAAGCTCATCCAGTTTCAGCCCCTGCCATGGGCAGGGACAGCTCCCACTGTCCCAGATTGCTCCAAGCCCCATCCAGCCTTGGACATTTCCAGGGATGGAGTAGTCACAGCTGCTCTGGGAAAACCATTCCAATGCCTCACCACTCTCACAGGAAAGAATTTTTTTCTTTGGATGCAGTACTACATCCACAGTATCATCCTTCTTATCTTCCTGGGAATGTCCTGATTCCAAGCAGCAATCACCATGCTGGGCACTAATTCCAAATATTCCAGGCCACTGTAACACATTGGAAAGGTCAGGAGGAATATCTGACATTCCACAAAAAAACCCAGGCTCCTTCTCACAGAACTTGATGCACTATTCTTAGAAAAGACCATTTTCCCTCAAAAGGGACCTCACTCCAAGTCATTGGAATACAGAAAAATACATAAACCAAATGAAAAATGGGATATTTATGGAGTGGTTTTTGAAAGCCTCATTTTTTATCCCTCGGATCCTGATGCCCTCCAAAGCCACATTCCTCAAGGACAGTCACAAATCAAAGGAAACAAAGCCTGTTTGTGTTGTCCCCTACTGGAAAAAATCCTTCAGAAAAGTTTTGCTTGGTGAAAAAAAGCTTTTTCTCTCCCCATCTGGGGAGCTCCAAGATGGAATCAACTCTTAATTAAAAGATTCAACTGCCAACACAAATGGAATTGTTCCTTGGCCAAGACTAAATAGGAGAAACCTCAGGGCAAAAGGTTGGATTTTGGAGAGGAAAATAAAGGAAGAAAGGGGATTTGGAAGCAGATGCTGCCTCAAAGTAAGGAAAGTTTAAGCACACACTCACTGTTTCCACGGAAAACACTGCTATGGGATACAGACAAACAGGTTGTTGTGGTCAGCAGGGTCCATGAGGACCCACAAATCCAGTAATTAAGGCAGAATCCAGCTGGATTCTGCATGGCTTTGCCTCCTTTGGATGCAGGTGCCCACACACAGCACCTGACAGGGAGCTGCATCCTCCCAAAACCCCCTTCAGCAGAGCAGAATGGTTCTTGCAGCAAGGCAAGGAGGAGGGCAAGATCCTAAAAAAGTAGGACACCCTTCCAGAAACCTTGCCTTGGGAAGCTGTGGTTGCCCCATCCCTGGAAGTGTTCCAGGACAGCTTGGACAGAGCTTGGAACAACCTGGTATAGTAGAAGGTATCCCTGCCCATGGCTTAAAGGGCTTTAAGATCCCTTCCAACCCAAACCATCCTGGAATTCCCTGGCTTGAGGAGGATTTTGGGTGCCTACAGCCATAAGGACACAGCACTGGTAATGCTGAAACCCTTTATTGGTTCTTTCCTTAAATCTCTGTGTCCTTGGATAGAAGGGAAATTCAGTCTGCTGTGAAGACAGGCTGGGAGAGCTGGGAATGTTCAGCCTGGACAAGAGAAGGCTCTGGAGAGATCTTAAAGTGCCTGAAGTGGATCCAAGAGAGCTGGAGAGGGACTTTGGACAAGGGGCTGGAGGGACAGGACAATGGGAAATGGCTGCCCACTGACAGAGAGGGCAGGGACAGATGGGATATTGGGAAGTGACGCTTCCCTGTGAGGGTGGTGAGTCCCTGGAACAGATTTCCAAGAGAAGCTGTGGATGTCCCATCCTTGGAAGCATCCAAGGCCGGGCTGGAGCTACCTTTTCTAGTGGAAAGCATCCCTGCGCATGACAGGGGGTTGGAATTCCATGATCTTTAAGGTCCTTTGCACCCAAGGCACCCTGGAATTCCAGGATCTCAGGGAATGCTGCCTCACCTGAGGTTGTAGGTCCTTAGGTTGCGCTGCCGGCGCTTGGTGGCGCGGAGCTTGACGAAGGTGCGTCCCGTGGGATCAAAGACACACAGCACAGTGATGCACACACTCAGGATCACCACCCAGTTGCACACCACCATTCCTGAAAAAAAAAAACAAACAAAACAGGAGTCACGTGCTCTGGCTCTTACTTCCCACCCCAAAAGGAAATCCTCTGGAAAGGCTTTTAAGCCACAGCTGGATGAGTCTTCCGGCTGTTTTATGGGGCCATTAAATGCTCCCTGAGTATCCGGGGCTGCACCATTAACATCATCCCCACCAGGAGACTGGGAAAGGCTTCCAGGAAAACAGTAAAACCATTCTGAAGGGCAAGAGCAGAATTTACAGACTGCCCTTCCCTGGGAACACAGATCCCTGCCCGAGCGCCGGCAGCACAGGCGGATGAATGGAACGACTGTTCCAAGCAATAAACAGGAAAACAAGCCCCACATTGACAGCTCCCAGCCACTTCCCAGAGTCAATCGGCACAGGGGAATGAAGGATGCCCGCCAATCCGTCGGAATGCTCCCAGGCCACATTCCAGCTCCGTACCCAGGGTGACACTCTTGGCTGTGATGTCGTTGCAGGAGGTGTAGTACTGTGTCAGCCACACGATGCCCACGATGGCGTACACGAACTCAATCACCAGGATCGCTGGAAAAAATGGGAACAGCACGGATGACAGCAGCCTCTTCCCTAAGGATGAGCTCCTCTTTCCCATTTTCTCACAAGGAATAGGTATAAAAACGCTTTGGAAGGGGATGTGTAAGGAGATGAGCCTAAAGTGTGACATGTTCCAAACGGCTCCAAAAAAATGGGATCGTGGAGGGGTCAGCGCCCTTGGTTGTGTCACAGGTATGAATCAGAGATCCAGACCTTCCTCCCACGCTGCTGGAAAGACTCCCTGAGGCAGCAGGAATGACAGGACCCAAACCTTAACTACCTCAGACAGCTGGCCTGACTCACGGATCCAAAATATGCGAGTGTGTGGATCCAGGATTAATCCTGCTCACTATGCTTAGCAAACATTCTCAGCACCTTTGCAGCCCTTCCCATAACAGTTCCAAGGAGACAGCGCCTAAGGAGCTCCTCAGTTTTGCATGTGACTGACAGCAAACTAGAAACTGGGGATTAACAGTGCTTCCCTGGAACAACAAAAGCTGGGAAACTGCTCTGAAGTGCCCATCCTCCCACTTTCTCCCCAGAATTCCAAAGGACACGTGGGCAATCAGGTGTGGAGAAGGTGAATACCTTGCTTGGGATTGCTTAAATTTTGGTGGAGCTGAGACTAAATCCAGCCTGGCTTATCCCACTCACCCTCCTTATCTCCTGCTGGCACAGAATCTATCCATAAGTGGCTTTGCTAAAGACGTGGAAAGACCAGTTCCAGGAGACAGAGCTTTCCTGGGCAAGGAATCAGGGCTGGGACTGGTTCCTGATAAACCCAATTTATGCCTGAGTTAGGTTTTGCTTTCCTTGGCTCCTCTCCCCTTTGCCTGCTGCAGGACAGGAGCAGCAGGTGCAGGGATGAGACATTCCCAGGTTCACATTAGAGTTAATTCCCTAAATTCCTCTGCATTAAACAGCACATGCTTAAATTGGGATAGTCACATGGACCTTGCCCACGCACTGGTCACGCTCCCACTTCCATCAGCACAACTGATCAACCACCAGGAGCAAAATACCCAGGAAAAAGGGAATACAAGACCCAAAATCCAGAGGAAATCCCACTCCTGAGCACACAGAGAGTTTAAGGAAAGAAGAAGGGATGTTCTGGGGGGGCAGGAAAACCTTTCTTTGGACTCTCCCTACCTCCTTTGCCCCACTCAGTCTGGTTTTAACACAAACTGCCAGGCTCTCCATGCTTCCCTAGGGAGACTGGCTGGGAAGCTGGAGAGGGAGATTTGTTTGCTGTTTGCGTTAATGACTTGCACTGAGCATTCCAAGTCTTCCAGACTGAGCTTTCAAGCAAGGTTATCCTTATTTTAGTGGATTCTGCAGGAAAACAACCCGGCAAAAAGCAGGGATGCAAATGGATGATTTGTTTGGAATGGATTTGGCTCTGAATCCCCCAAGATTTTTCTCTTAAAACCTTTCATTTGGCACAGAAAAATCTGATTAAATTTCTGTACCTGGAAGGCAACAGAATCCAGGGAAAACAAGCTAAAAGGGAATGAGGGATCAAGGAATAACTCTCTTCCCTGCTCTAGTTTTTGGAGAGGGAACAAGAGGAATTGCTTATAGGAAGATAAAGGGAGTGAGCAGGTAGAAAACCTCTTTTGCTCCCAGTGCCTGGAGGGATGAATCAGGTGAGTCAAGAGGCAACACCTCAGGGTCAGAACCTTTGGGATGTATGCCTCTATCCTTGGAAAACATAGGGGGGGGGAAAGAGAGACAGAAGGGGAGCAGATTCCATGAGGGAAAAGGAGGCTATTTGGGACATCGCCCGCCAGTGTGACAGCCGTGACAAGGCGCAGCCTATGGATTCATCGGGATGCACGGCACATCCTGGCAGCCATCTGGCCGTGCCAGAGGAGCCCCACTAGGCAGGGAGAGGAGGCTCCAGGGCAGAGCACGGGGAAGCACGGAGGCTCCGGCCGCTTACCCAGTCGCACATAGAGGACGTACTGCATGGAGTCCCGCGGCTCCGTGTACAGGATGCTCCCGCGCATGCTGAGCCAGATGATGGCCAGCTCGGCGATCATGCAGCTCAGCAGGATCCCCAGGTAGCCCCGGCCGTGGTCCACCAGGTTCAGGGAGCACGTCTCGTTGGGATTGTACACCAGCCCGAAGAGCACCACCGAGAGGATCACAAACCTGCCGGGCAGGAAAGCCAAGGAAACCACAGAATATCCCACAGCTCCTTACATTATTCTTCATTTGGGTCCCAAACCCCCACAAGCCATCCAGAGGCCCTGCTACCCCCAGCAGAATCATTTCATCCATGCCACATTATCCCGTGGGATTTGCCACTCCAGAGAAGTTGTGGCTGCCACATCCCTTGGAAGTGTTCAAGGGCAAGTTGGACGGGGTTTGGAGCAACCTAGGATGTGGGAGCCATCCCTGCCCATGGCAGGGGGTTGGGATTGGATGGTCTTTGAGGCCTCTTCCAGCCCAAACCATTCCAGAATTCCATGCCTGTTTTTCCTGAGCTTCTGTAGAGAAACACGACCCTAAATTCTAGTGGAGAATCTTGGGCAGCACAGGAGGATAACAAAAAGCTCTGGTCAGACTCTTTGGAACTAGGCTAGAACTTGGAACAGAGCTTAGCTGGAAAACGGGAACAGAAGCTGGAAAAATGTTGGTGTTCATCAGGAATGTCCCAACCAAACTTTCTGGCCCCATGTAGAAGCGCAGGGAGAATTTCCAGCCATGCCAGAAATAGCCAGAAGAATTCCTGGGTGAATTCCAAGCATCCTTGTGCCCTTCTCACTTACCAGGTGGTGTGAAGGAGGAAGAGGAAGACGGCTGGCAGAACCAGGTCATCGCTGCCCACAGACCAGCGCCGGCGGAACACGACAATCCCTGGCATGGCTGGCAGGTCCCGGGAAGTTCAGCAGGCACAGCACTCACCTCCTGGAAAAGAATGGAAGCAAAGCTGCTGCTGAGCCTCTCCAGCCCCCTCTGGAGAGCCCCACAACCTGAGAGCCAACCTGGTTTATCCCAGAGCTGCTTCCTTCCAGCACCAGGGGGCATGGCATGCTCGGGAAGGAGGGCTGGGATTTGAAGGAGTGGGAAGCATTAGGTGACGCCAGTGTGTAACTCATCCAGATCCACTTCATGGGATTACCTGGAATCCTGTTAGGCTGTGATGGTGAGCAGCCACTGTGGGATTTGGGACAGGTCATCCTGGCCTCAAATCTCTGGAAAACCCTGTTACTGTGTTTTTCCATGCACAAACCTGCTGCCAGGCTGTTGTTGTCCAACAATTCTCCCTCCCACACTTGGCTCAGGAAGTCAAAATATCCATTAGCAGCCAGTGACAGCATCTGGGGAACTATAGACTGGCTCCCAACAGCACTTTCAGTGAGGATATTGGCTCCTAGGAGATCTCCCCATGGACCAGCAGGAGCATCCTGCCAGCTCCACATCTCCGTCGCATCCGCACCGGCCCTGACAGGCACAACCAATTCCAAGGTGGAAGACTGAGGAGCTGCTGTTCCTCCCTGGGTTTTGTTTGTGCTCCTATTTTTAGGGCTTCCCAAACCCTTTGGAAAATAGAAACAGGAGTGTTGCAAAGTCACGAGACTGCACAGGGCGCTCCAGCCTCCTCCAGCACAGCCATCCCACTCCATCCCAGCTGGCCATACTCCAAACTGCTCCAGAGGGACTCTGGCAGCACACCTTATCCCATTCCTGCCTTCCTGGCTCAACACATGACCCATTACCAGGAACTCTCCTTGGTTTTGCCAAATCCAGGATGGTGTCTTTGCACTCTTTCCACAGACACCAGGGATTTCTGGATTGGAGGATTAGTCCTGTCCCTCTTTCCGTGCCCTAATCCCTGTCCCACTTCTTACCTGTGCTACCAGGGAACGCTCCACCTCACTTGTGCCACTCTGCTCCAAGCTCTCCCAGTTGATCCATCTCAGTTCCCAACTCCTCCAACCTCCCAATTCCCACATCCATGCACTGCTGCTGGAGTGCTCCACCCATGGCCTGTGGTGGCCATGCTGTTCCAAAGCTGCACTTGCAAATCCCTAAGTGCTCTTGGATTTTTGCCTCTGGGAACCCAACAGCAGACAACTAAGTGTCCTCATCCATTACTTACAACAGGATTTCTGACAGCATTCCCAAGGGAATATTACCTGCAATACTTCCTGTACCAGGCAAAAAAAACCCCACACTTGGATATGATGCCCCTAATTTAGTGCTGTGGGTAAAACAAATTAGAAAGGAGAGGACATCCATAGAATTCCAGCATAGCTTGGATAGAAAGGGAGCTTGAAGATGATCCAGTTCCACCTCCCTGTCATGGATTGGGACAGTTCCCACCAGTCCAGGTTGCTCATGATTTAAACTAAGTTGAACCCTCCAGATAACACAAATGTTGGGTTTGAGACAGCCCATGGCACCAATTCCTGCCCTGTCCCACTAAATCCACCCCAGCAGTCAGGTGTGGTTACCCCACCACTTCCCAGAATATTCCAAATCCAGAGTCTCCTCTCCTGTGGCAACACCCACAGCCACTGGGATGGATCTTCCAACCCATTTCAGCCACCCATTACTGAAAACCAACACAATCCCCTCAAATTCCAGGAGATTCCATAGTTAACAGGCCGCTTCCAGCTTGTCACTCAGTTGAAAGAAATGCTCCACTCCACAAACAAAGCAAATGCGAAATTCCAACGCCATTTGGATTCCCACTTCCTCAGCACAGAATAATCAGAGCACTGGGTACATTCCAGCTCTACCTTCACTCCTCTGGCCATCTGGAGACTGCCTGCCAGCCCCATCGTGCCTGTCATTCACCACCCAGGATAGCTGGGATATCACAAACCCTGGATACACCTCCAGCACCGTCCAGTCCAGCTCCGTTCCCGTCATCCCTCGGCTGTGTCCCACCAACGCGCCTTCCGGAACTCTTCCACCCCTCCAGTTGGGCTCTCCCAGTTCCCAGCACCCTCTCCCAGTTCGAGAAGCAGGATATCGACGACAGCAACAAATATCCAGTGTGGATTCCTTATCCACGGCAACAGATGGGGACAGAGCAGAGAAGCCTGTCACTCACTGTCACATACGGGAATACTCACTGTGGAACTGTCACTCCACTCACCAGGCTCCCAGGGCAGGAACATTCCCAATTTATTCCCAAAGATTCCTGAATTTAAACCAGGAGGTTCAGGGCTTTGCCCCTGCTTTGGAAAGGAGGGAGATGATGGAAGGCCTGAGACTGGAAAACCCACCAGAAAAAGCTCTCACTGTGAGGACTCTTCAGCTTCATCCCAGCACAGCATATCCCAGGAACTGTTTTAAGATGCTGAAGATACGATCCAGCAGAGGAACTGGGAGGACCGGAAGGCTGGAGTGCAAAGAGCCCTGAGACCACTGACCCCGGCTCTGTGACAGCAAGAACCTCACACTGTCCCTAAAACTGCTGCAAAGAGCCAAACATTCCCAGGATCTTGAAAGCTGAATCCCAGTACAAGCAGCCCCAAGCTCCCAGCACTGAAAAAAGGGAAGCACATGCACAAGGAGCCCCCTCAGAGCGGGGCAAGACCTAGGGAAGCAGGAACCTTACATGGCATGTGGTCCAGCCGCTGCGCATCCTCCTCTCCCAGAAGGGTATTTCAGGAAAAGTGCATATCCAGGGAGACAGGCATCACAAGCTCAGGAGGGAGCAGCAAACTCTTCCTGCAGCCATTGAAAATCCCACTCGGCAAAGGGAAGCACGGCGTGGGAACTGGGATCTGCCTGCCGACAGAGCCGGGCATCATCCTCAGAGCAAGTCCCTCCCTGCACCTCATTTATCCACCGGGAATGCCGAGAGCCAGAGGTCGTGACTCCCCCTTCCACACCCCCCAGCACCCTCTGGAAGGAAGTGACATCATCCCTATTCTGAGGAGATTGTACGTGGATTGTGGGAAGGAGGACTGGGAGCGAGAGCGGGCGATGCTGTCAGAGATGCGGAGCCGGGAGAGGAGGCAAACCCTGGAGCGGCACAAACCTCCGCCCTGTTCCCCCCGGGAAAGCGGGAGCGCTGCCGGGAGCCCTCGGACACAGCCGTGGCATCGGGCTGGGAAAGGCTCCTGGCCACCGACTGTCCCAGTGAATGGCCAGGGGGAGGGGACTTGGATGGGACACAAAAGGGACACACAGAGGGGGCCACCCCGGGCACAGAAAGGCGAGACTGTTCCAGAGGAGCCTCTCCCGGCCTTTCCAGCCGTTAATTCCTTGTGACATGCTCTGGGCTATGACAGGATGTGGGGGAAGGGGAGAATTAGCTGTCTGTAGGGAAAGGCTTAGGGAAAAGAGCAAGGGAGAAAAACGCTACAGTGAGAAAACATTCCAGCTAAACCTCGGAGACTTAGGCTAATCCAACAGCCCATCCCATCTGACATGAGCCTCCTTAGGGAGAAGTGCACCAGGAAATAAAGCTGAAGGAAAAAGGCTGTGCCTGGATCCTGCATGCCAGGAGCCCACCCACACCACAGCAACACCCCCGGAGTCACCCACTCCCTCCACCCAAATCCAGGCAGGACTTGCTCCAAGCTCCCAGAATCGCAGATTCCCGAGGCACCCACACAGCCCAATGCTCCAACCCCCTGCAATCCTCATCCCTGCATCCACAGGCTCACAACCCCCTGCAAATCCCCCTCCCTGCAATTCCCTATCCCTGCATCCACAGGCTCACATCTACTGCAAATTCCCAGTCCTGCATCCACATACTTACAATTCCCTGCAAATCCCCATTCCTGTATCCACAGACTCACAAGCCCCTGCAATTCCCCATCCCTGCATCCACAGGCTAACTCAGGATTCCCACTTCCATCACCCCAAAACCTCCCGGGTTCCCAACCTCCTGCTGTTCACAGCAAAAGATGGGAAGCCAAAGCCAGGCTGAAATCAGACCTGCTGGGAGTTTTCTCTCCCTCTGACAGATCCCTGGGGATGTCTGCATGGAGGAAGCCCTGCTATCCCAATATTCCTTCCCTACCTTTTCCCTCAGGCACCTGATGGCACTTTCACAAGACCCAGGTATGACAAAGCAATCCCATCTCATCTCTGCCAGCACCCTCTCCCAGCTGGCCTCTGCAAATTCCAGAGTCCTCCAGGGTGACTCACCCAAGGAAATTCCCTCTAAACAAGCCAGATGTTTGCCTTCACTGCTCAGGGCTACAGAATTCACCAAAAACATTGGATTTGTAGGTCTCAGTGGATGGTTGCAGGTGTTGCTAAAGGACAGAGCCCTTTGCTGTTCCACAGAAATCCAGCATCATGTCCCAGAGTGCTGCCCCTCCCACGATCCCTTTCCCTGGCTGAAATGTCACCATGTTCTTTGGGAATGTCCCAGACCCAACCTGCTGTCCCACTGGGAAGTTCAAGCCTAGGCTTGCCAGCACCCAGCTCAACTTCTTAGGAAATGCAGCTGGAAAACCAAAACCAAATGAGCTTTGTGTTCTGCCAGCTCTCATAGCAGCTTTTCCTCAGGAGTGATTTTCTGTTCCAGAGCAGAGGTGCTTCCCTTCTCCCTGAGAGCACATCCAGGTCACCTTGCCCAGATGCTGGAGGGCACAGCATGGATGCTGCATCCTGCTTTTTCACTCTGCAGGATAACAAACAGTTCACTTCCCTAACCAACAGAATTGTGGTCCCATCAATCACCCCAAATAATTCCTTCCCTCACCAACATGTCCCACATGGAATATGGGCTTCCATTCCAGGCTGCATCATTCCCTTGCAGCTCCCAGAACCCTCCTGTTCCCACCAAGCACTTACTGAACTTGACAGAAATCATCAATTCCAGCTTGGATCCAACCCCACCAGGCCCCATCCAGCTGTTCTGAAGGTTTTTAAATGAGGCTCTTTCTGCTTCTGAGCTGGCTTCTCACAATCTGGGAATTGTTCTCGCCTTCCAGGGAGAAGGGGGATGGGTCATATCCATACAGAAGGTCCTGAAGCTGGCCAGAGGAATTTGCATGGAGCAGCTCTGCTCTCAAGCCAGGCTGGGAGAGCTGGGATAGCTCAGCCCAGAGAGGAGAAGGCTCTAGGGAGCCTTAGAGTCTCTTGCAGTGCCTAAGGGGGCTCCAAGAGAGATGGAAAGAGCCTTTGGAATAAGGCATGGAGGGACAAGACAAGGGGGAATGGCTTCCCACTCACATGGTGTGGGTTTGGATTGAATCTTGGGAAGAAAACCTTCCCTGTGAGAGTGGTGAGGCCCTGGAATGGATTTCCCAGAGAAGCTGTGGCTGCCTCAAGCCTGGAAGTGACAAGTCCAGGCTGGACAAAGCTCGGAGCAACCTGGGATAGTGGGAGGTGTCCTTGTCTACAACAGGGGCTAGAATGGGATGAGCATTCCATGTCCTTTCTAAACCAAACCATTCCAGGATTGAATACCAAGAGAGGACAAATTCCACAGCACCAAAGGAAGGAAAATCCTTTCTGCCATTTCCAAGGGGCAGGAAGTATCTGCTGCAAGCAGTGCCTGCAGGAATTGCAGGGAAAGCTCTTCCCAGGGGGAAGAAGGCACAGCAGCTGCCGGAAGCTTGTGAGGAGAGCTCTGCCCTCACCGGAGGTGATTAAGGGAACAGACCCTTACTTTAAGGAATAGTCCATGGATTCATGGAACATTTAAGAGCCATATTTATAAGCAAATCCCAGGCAGAGATCCCTGGTAAAAATCAATGAGGATTAGAATTTTGGGATATCTTCATGGCTACTTATCAAGAAGATTCTCCTTGATAATCTCCCATTTTCCAAGGAGAATGGAATAAAAAGAGTCAGCAGCAGAGCCAGGGAAAGAAGCTTGGAGACAGGAAAGGTTCAAAGAGCCTCCTGTGGCTTGGCACACTTTGGATGTGGCTCCCTCGGGATAAGGCCATGGCACCACAGTCACCTCCACAATGTCATCGGGACAGAACTAATGGGATCAGCTTGGATCTGGAACTCCAGCACTGCCCACTGACACAAATTCCCAAAATAATCTCGGAGCATCAACTGACCTTCAAAACACAGAGAGCAAGAACCTACTTGTTTGGCCCATCAGTTTAGCCCTGAAATCCTGGAATAAATTCCTTGTAACTGCAATGGTGATGGATACAGGATTGGTGCAGCCACATCCCAGTTGGCCCAGCACTGATCCATCTCCATCCCACCTCACTCCTTCCTCAGACTCCTTCCCAAAGCCCCCTTGCCATAAATACAACAAGGTGCATGCTCTCCTTGATTAAATCCATCCCCTTTTTCCTTAACTCCAAACTCTCCTGTTTTGGGTAGAGAAAGGTCTCATGAATCCCACATTTCCCCCAAGCATGCACAACATCTCCTTTCTGTTACACTGGGAATTATTAATTTTTAATAAGGAGACTCCAGGATGCATCTCCTTGGCATGGACTCGACCGCAGCAGTGGAATTTTCGGGAAAAATGGGACTATCTTGCAAACCCTAATGGGTTTAGTGCAAGAGGATGGACAAATCCCAAAGTGCCACTCCCAGCACTTGTTCCCTGTTAAAAGCCGGATAAGGGATTCACTGAATCAAAAAGAAACAAGGAAACTCTCCACTTTGAAATTAACCTCCTCTGAACAACTGGAACCAGCTCTGAGACTGTTCCCAGGGATCCCAGTCTTAGAAACCAGGGACACTGCACATCCCAATGCTTCTCTCCACTGGATATCCCATGGGCCAGGATTTGCCCACAGCATCACCATTAAGGCTGGAAAAGCCCTCCAAGATCGAGTCCAACCATTCTTCCAGCACTTCCAAGGCCACCTCTATCCCATGTCCCCAAATGCCACATGCACATGGCTTTTCAATTCCTCTGGGGATGGGAATTCCACCACTGGAGCCTGTTCCAATGCTTTGAGACCTTTTCCATTAAGGAATTTTCTCTAATATCCAACCTAAACCTCCCCTGGTGCAATTTGAGGCAATTTCTTCTCATCCTGCCACTTACTCCCTGAGAGCAGAGCCTGATCCCACCCGACTGCACCCTCCTGTCAGGGATTTGTGGAGAGTGAGAAGATCCCTCCTGATCCTCATTTTTTGCAGGCTGACTCCCCCAGCTGCTCCTTGTGCTCCAAACCCTTCCCTGGACATCGTCCAGCACTTCCATGTCCCCCTTGGTGAAGGATCCACAGGGCTTTATTAATTCCAGACCTCAGCAACCATCCCTGGGCATAAAGAAGAGGTTTGTAGGGATAAGTCTGGAGATACTCCAGCTGCCTAAATGAAAGGGAGAATAATGCTTGGAAAGAGATGGAAAAGCCTCACTCACACCTCCAAGATTCCCAGAACTTTTCTCCTTGACCTCGACCAGAGCACACCTTAACTCCAGAGCTCCAGACTCACCAGCCTATGGAAAACCCAAAGCGCGCACAAACACCTGGCTGAGAAACAAGGGGAGGCACCACTTTTTCAGGAACCTGGGAGTGGAGAAGGAACTGTCACACAGAGTCCCAGTGTGCTGCCAGGAACGGAGTTAAAAACAACCCCCAATCGTTGTCTCGGTGCCGGCAGCTCCGCAATTCCACCCACAGCTTGTGCCGGCAGAGCCCACGGGCAGCTTCCCGACCACTCCGAGCTCCGGCAAAAATAACGGCCAAGTTGCCACGGGGGAAAATGTAATAAATTCCAATCAATTTGGGATCTCAAGCACAACTCCGTGTTCTACAGGGGAATAAAATCCCCTACAACAAGGAAAGCTTGGTTTGAATGGGGTAGCGAATACAAAAGGAATAGCTGGATGAGGTGGTGGATACAGCAATAAATGCTCCCGGCATCCCAAATCTGCTCCCAGGTGTGCAACAACAGCTCCCTGGATATATTTACTGGGAACCACCAAACCTTGGTTTTGCTGGAATATCCCACAGCCACACACAGAACTTGATAATTCCTGGTTGGAAAGCACATGGTCTCTGAGTTATTTATAGCCAAAACTCCAAGGGCTGGATGAAGCCAGCCAGGGCAAATCCAAGAGGTGACCAGTAGTTACACAAGGAGAATTTTGGATGGAGCCTCATATCTTTAGGGAAAGCTATTTTCCACTACAATCCTGGCAAATTCCTGACAGTTTTACTCCACCCTGGAATGCTTATCAGCTCAGCCTCCTTTTCAAAAAGGCAGAAAAAAAGCAGAAGGAGCAAATATCCAGGTGAGATACTGAATTCAGAGACACATCCCCGTTCTGGCACATCTGGAAGCGACGTCTTTGGGAAGAGGGAGCAGAAGCCCAGTCATTCCCAAAAGGAATTGCCTCTCTTCCCTCCTGCAAGCAGCTTCTTGGCTCCCTAGTTTACACTAGTGGGCAAACAGTTTTCCCAATAACTTGACTCATTGCTTCAGGAATTCCCTGGGGATGAGTCACATGCAGGGAAAGCCACCGGGAGCGGCGCCGGGACCACCGCTGCCAACACGAGGAGAGCGAAAGAAGTGGGAGAACACAAAATCCCTGCCAAACTCGGGAAAACTGTGTGGTCAACACCATTCCTTGGCACTCCTTCCCTGCTCCCCCCTCCCCACAAATGTGCTGGAGAGGAGAAGCGCATCCAGAGAGGCGGCTCCAGGCTCCGGAGCCATGGGAATCGTCAGGGAGAGGTTCCCTCCACGTGCATCTGCCGGCATAGGAGGCAATGCTGGCTCTGCTCATCTCCCAGGAACGATCCTAAGGAAATTTAAACTAGGGATTATTTCCCTCCCTCCTGGAACTGAAGGGGAAAGAAGAACACAAATGGAATTCCAGGGCCTCTAGCTCCTTACTCCCTGCTCACCAGCATTCCCTATTTGGCCTTTTTTCTGTATCCCACAACTTATCTCAGGAGTTTTCCTCTTCTCATATTCCATGACATGCCCAACTGCAAGTCTAAAATGCTGGGAATCAAGGCAATCTGGAAAGATTTTTTGGTAATCTATACCCAAATGCATCTTCTCTCAATACAATTTGTCCTCAATTAAACAGGAATCCTGGATCTGTGACACTTCCAGGCTCAAAAACCTTGGGAATGGCTTCAAACAGCCTAAACCTGACCTGGATATGACCTATTCCCATTTTCCTGACGCTGCCTGTTTATTTCCCTCACCGTCTCCCTGTTTGTTTCCTTGGCTGAGGACATGCCTGTATCCCACATTCCTAGAAATCAGCCTGGAAAGAGGTCATGGAGGTCATACTTCCCAAAGTCCAAGCGAAACTTCCAGTGGATGCCACCACCAGCCTATTTGAGGACCTCATCCTGTGGGAGTATGTTCAAGAGGGAACACTCCTGAATGCTGTGAATTCCCTGAAAATGCCATTTCTGTGTTCTGCCTTTTCCTGTAACTCCCCAAACCCTCCCAGATTCCCACTTTCCAATATCTTGGAAAGCATCAATCTTGCATTTGATTAAGTAGCATCTGCTTCTTGGCCCCAATTCCAGATTTTTCCCAGCCTCCAGTGAAAATCAAACCAACATCACGATATCCTGGAATCAGTTATTTCTGCAAGCTCATTTGATAAACCAGAACCTACAGGAATATTTATGGATTAAAAAACAAACCCTGAATTCATGTTTTTCCAGCAAGATCCTGTGAACTAATCACCAGCATCCAAAGGATTGCTGCTATCCAAGGGCTTCTTTACACACTGAATGTGTCCACTTTCACTTCCATGTTTATCCTGGAAGCAAGGATCAAACACCAAAGTCCTGTCTGGGGAAGGGCCAGGACAGGAACACCTGTTCAGGTGGGAATTTTAAATGTACAACAGCACAGATGTGGGAATTTCAACCCAGAAATGTTCATGGCTGGGATATGGACATGGACAACATCGTCTCCCCCTTTTTCCTAAGCTCAAAGGGAACATTTCAAGCCTAACTCTGGATTTCCAGCTGCAACTTCCCAAGAAATGTGCTTCATGTGCTTCTGCCCCTCCCATCCCAAGGCTTCCACCTCAATGCATGGGAATAGCCCTGGTAGTAAAAGAAAGCATCAGGCTGAGCATTCCCAGCAGAAGAATCCTGCTTCATTCCCACCTGGAGAACAGTTTTCTGAAGGAAGCTGCCAGCTCTGCCCCAGCTCCCATAAAACTGCTAATTACAGTGCAAATCCAAAGAAAGCAGGAGCAGGGAAGGAGGGAGGGAATGAGGAAAGGAGAGGCAGATTCCAGGTCTCCAGCTCACTCAAACAACAGCTTGGGAAAACTTTTCCTGCCTCAGTGGTTGCTCCTAGGAATAAATCACTTTTTCCAGTGCTGCGGGACCCCAAAATTCCAGCCCTCATGGAGACCCTCAGGAGCAGCTCCCTCCTCCCACACCCCAACAGCTCCTCTCTCACCCTATCCCAAAAAGGCCCATTGTCCATTAGGAACATGGAGCTCACTGGGGAAGAGCACATGGAAAACCACCAACAGTGCAGCACATGCAGCTCCAACTCTCTCCCAAGTTTATGGAATTAAGTCCCAAATTCCCACACAAATCCTGGAACTTACCAGCCTGCTTTTCCTCCATCTGATGCTTGGGACAAAGTTGTTGGAATCACCACAGGAAACAAATAGCACTGGTTCCACACAACTCCAAACCACCAGGACCAATGGACCAAATGCTTCCTTCTCCTTTTCCTAGGAATTCCTACCCATCCAGTGCCTCCCTAATGACAACCAAGCAACTCAGAACGGCAATCCTGAGCTGAATCCTGCCAAGCTGAACTCTCCAGACTCTTCCTGAATCTCAGATTTGTGATGGAAAGCAGGAATCCTCTTTTCCTTTTGCTTATGTAAGCAAGGATGAATCAAGCCCAGGCTTCCCTGATCCTGTGTCATATTTAAGCCTTAAATATATTTATTTTTCCACATTCCCTTCTCCTTGGACACTCCAGGAGCTGCATTTCCAAATCCCAGCACACACATGCCGCCTCCTCACCACCCACAGCCTGCACGTGGAGCTGATCCGCAGTTTCTCCAGGCTCTCGAGTGCTGTGCTCCCCTGGCAGCCACAACACCCATCCCTCCCCAGCAGGGATCCAGCCCTGCCCACTGCCCCCCAGGGACAGCCAGGAGATAGGGATTCAGTTTCAAGCTCAGGAATTATTTAATTCCATAAGGCAGCTTTACATCTCCTCAATTTCCACAGGTTTTCCAGCTCTGACTCCTGGAATTACTCACACATATTTACTCCAACTTTTTCCCGCTGACACAGATTCCTTGTGCCTGTTTCTCCCTGTGGATTCATCACTACAGATCCTGGAGTTGGAACTGCTGATTCCTGTATCTACACTCTGATATCCAGCAAACTCGGTGCCACAGGTAGCACAGCCACACATTCCTGGCTGCAGCCATGGCACCAGGAATCTCCTCCTGCTTCCATGCTTATTCCCTAATGGACACTCCAGGTGTCTCCTTGATATGCTGACCTTGCTCAGCCTGGAGAAGGGAAGGCTCCAGTGAGACCATGGAGCTCTTTCCAGTGCCTGGAGAGATTCCAAGATTGCTGGAGAGGGACTTTGGATTAAGGCATGAAGTGACAGGCCAATGGGAATGGCTTCCCACTGCCACAGGGTGGAATTAGGTGGGATATTGGCAAGAAATTCTTCCCTGTGAGGGTGATGAGACCCTGAATTTCCCAGAGCAGCTGTGGCTGCCCCATCCCTGGAAGTGTCCAAGGCCAGCTTGGCTGGGGCTTGGAGCAACCTGGGCCAGTGGAAGGTGTCCCTGCCCCTGGCTGGGGGATGGAACTGGATCACATTCCAGATCCCTCCCAACCCAACCTATTCTGGGATTTTTCTCCCTGTTACCACCACTCTCCATGTTTCCACACCCTCCTCACTTTCCCTTGTTATGGGGGAGTCCTTCAACAGAGCTTGGAAGGAGCCTGGAAAGTTGTCACTCCAGGGACACTGTCCCTGCCCTCTCAGCCACCAGCTCCAGAGCCAGAATTCATTTGGAAAAGCTGGACAAGCGGGAGGTGAAAGGAGGTGAGGCAGAAGCAGAGAGCCCACGTGACAAGAGCAGAGCTGCAGCTGAAGAAATCCCTGGAAAAGCTTTCCTTGGCTCCCAGCAGCTGTGCAGGCACAAACTGAATGGCACAGATTGGAACTGACTGTTCCTAACAATTGGTTATACCACAGAAAACCAGGAACAATCCTCCCCAAGGGAACAGGGAGCAGGAAAAATGAACTGGCCACATGTGGGAATGCACCAGTTCTGGAGCTGGGGAATGTCAGACCATGGCAGGAGGCAACTAGAAGCAGCAGGAGATGATCCAGAAACTAAATCAACCATGTGATTGCTAAAATATAAATAGGAGGATCCCAAAAATGAGATGAATGTGCTTCTCCTAAAACTATCCCTAATTCCAGATGGCTTGGGTAGGAAGGGACCTTAGGTTCATCCCATTCCAGCCAGCCCCTGCCATGGGGAAAGACACTTTGCACTATCCCAGGTTGCTCCAAACCCTGCCAAGCTGGTCTTGGACCCTTCCAGGGATGGGGCAGCCACAGCTTCTCTGGGAAATCCATGCCAGGGCCTTGCCATCCTCACTTGGAAGCATCTCTTCCCAATATCCCATCTATCCCTGCCCTCTGGCAGTGGGAAGCCATTCCCATTGTCCTGTCCCTCCAGGCCCTTGTCCCAAGTGCCTCTCCAGTTCTCCTGGAACCCCTTTAGGCTCTGGAAGAAGCTCTAAGGTCTCCCTGGAGCTTTCTCTTGTCCAGGCTGAACATTCCCAGCAATCCCAGCCTGTCCTCAATCCATGTCTGAATTGAACAGGAAAAACATCACCTTTCCATCCCAGCAGGATCATCCTCAGGGCTGTACCTGGATTTCCCACCTGGCTGCTGGACATCCTGGACCATGGCCAGGTGATCCCAATCCCTCTTTACTGAACTCAACACCCCCGCAGCTTTTGGAAAGCAAAGGAAAGCAATTCCATTTTTCCATAGACAAAAGGAGCTCAAATCTCGTTCAGGGAAGTTGGCAATCCTCAGAAAACGAGAAGGATCCCTGCTCCAACAGCACAGGGACGCATTTTGCAATTGATTTCCCCTCCTTCAGCAGACACAAATTCCAAACGAATTTCACACTTGAATTTATAATCCTAACAGGATTATATGCAAAAAAAGCTGTTCATTGGGATCTACTTCAGGACAAGACAAGCCCCTGGCTCCCAGCCCAACCAGTCTGAGGCTGCTGGAAAAGAAATTCCTTTTTCCTCTCATTCCTGAGGCAACTCGTGGCCATCCTGGTAATTAAATTGAGTGCCTTTGCAGAGATTCCTTCAGCAGGATTTGTCCAGGTGTGGATTTTCCTTGCTTTCCTTTAATTATCTTATAATTAACCATGAAGTATCCAATCATCCAGAGCTTTTTCAATTAAGCTTCAAAAGGAAATGCCTGGAAGAGCTCTTGGTGGGAATGTTCTAATCAGCTGGGAAGAGATCACAGGCATCAGAGTTGGGGTTTGGTGACTCATTCTGTTATTGCCAGGACAAGTGAACTTCCAAAGCCATAAAAAATTCCTTTATTCCATCTTTTTCAGTTCACATCCTCATCCCTGATCAGAGCTCAGAGACCTGGGAGCAATATGATATTGTAATTAATACAGCTGATTAAAGAATCATAATCAAGCTCTGAAGGATCAGGAATTATCCCTGCCCAGGTCTGACTCTTCTCCATCCCAATCCTGTGCCTGTTTTTGCCTCAGTTCCTTCCCTCAGCCTTAAATTCCGAGGACAGGCACAAACTGAGATCTCCTACAGTTCTCTTCTGGGCAGCAAGGCAAAATATTCCCAGTCTTTTTGATAAGGAATAACAGGAATTTTGCCTGCATCCTTGTGGAGATGTTTTGGGATCCCACAGCCCAGGGGAGAGGCAAATTGTCCTCAAATGCCAGGCTGAGACTTCTGTGTGTCCAACAGCATGGACAATTGGATCATGGAATAGTTCAGGTTGGAAAAACCCCCCAAGATCATCCATTCCAACATTCCCCAGCACTGCCAAGGCCACCACAACTATCCCAAGTGCCACATAAATGCAGATTTTAAATCCTTCCAGGAATGGGGATTCCACCCCTGAAGCCTGTTGCAAAGCTTTGCAACCCCTTCCATGAAGGAATTTTCCCTAGTATCCAACCTAAAACTTCCCCTGGCACAACTCAAGTGCCACTTGTCACCTGGCTTGTCAGATGGCTTTGATTTTTTTTCAAAATACCAAAAGAATTCCAAAGGTCTCTTGGAGAAGGGATTTCTTGAGCACTCCTAACAGCTCCCAGAATTCCAGGAGCCTCTCACACACCTTCCCAGACAGTCTTTCCCACATTCCACAGACAACATACCTTCTCCAGTGGGGAAAAAAGAAATCAATCAATGTCTCCAACTGCTGACATTCCCATTTTTGCAACTTCCCATGGGTATTTAAGGATTTATAAAGATCCCATGGATGTTGAATGATTTTATTTTCACTGCAAAGAGGGAAAGAGCAGAGCACACAGACCCAGGGAATATCCAGCTCCAGCATCCAGCCTGGAATTGTCCAGCACAGGATGAACCCAAGCATTCCTTAAGCTGGAAAAACTCCATGTCCACAGGTTTCTTCCTCCCTCCACCATATTTGTTGTTCCCAGCTGGGATCAGTGTCCAGCAAAAGAGCTCAAATGATCCTTCTGGAGTAAAGGAATCAGGTTATGGAATGACAGTAGGAATAATTCCCCCCTCAGTTACATGATTTCCTGGCTGGAATTTTCAAGGTGTTCCAGTTGCCAGACTGAAGCTGGAAAAGGTAAAAAGGACACTGGGGTGACCCCGTCCCTTTCCATGAGGAAGTTTTAAATTCCAGCACCAGCAGCCCACACATCCCTTCTTCACTCTCTCCCTGATAAGTCAGGAAGGAGACAACACAGCAAAAAGGGAAAAATCTGTGTTTCCACCAGGAAAGGAACAGGGGGATAGGAAGGGACAATCCAAGCTCTGAAATGTTTGGGATAAAATCTCACCTCCACCCTCATGCAGCTGTTCCCAAGTCCACCACAGGGTTTAGCATTACCAGGATGGGAGCCAAAGAATCCAGAGGTAAACATCCAAGAGAAAACAAGGAGGGAAGGGGCTGGGATCACTGGAAAAGCCAGCAGGAGCTGCCTCTTTAACACCCCTCCCTCAGCTGCCAGCACCCAGGAATCCATTCCTGCTCTGGGCTGCCAGCAAGGAGTGACCTCTGGAGAATGCAGATCCGTCCACCAGCAGCACACAACTCACCCCTTCTCCCTCCTACCACGATCCAACACCCCCATTTCAGGGAAATCTGAGGCGCAATTCCGTGATTTTCTACAGGGAAGAACAGAAGCTCTGAATCCCCCACGTTTCTGGGGTGGGCTTTTCCCCCGCTCCAGGAGGAAGATGAAGTCATGTTCCCAAAATAGTTCCAAGGAAAAAGGCTCCAAGGAAGGCAGAGCTCCCCTTTAACCAGAGAGCTGAAACTTCCCTGCCCTCCAAAGGGACAGATGAATTCAAATTCCATTCTGCAGCACTGGAAACATGGAAAATTGAAGTATTAAAGTACTAAGTCATAATTAATAACAGCCACTAATTAATGGAAAATACAAATTTAGGGGGGGGAAAAAAAAGACAATCCCATTATTACAAAATAAGGGATGACAACCTTCAGGCAGAAGTCCCAAATCCCAGATTTATGACAAATTAAGGGACTGGATGCCTCAGGCAAGAGTCCCAGATGCGCTGACCACAACCCAGCCATGGTGCAGTGGCAGAAGAACCCCAGGGAAGCTCCCACAGGGAAAAACTGCACAGCTGCTTCAGTCAGGATCCCAGCACACTGAAACCCAGGCCCCATCCCATGGCAGGTGCCTGTTTTCCATTGGATTTGGCTGGAAACTCATTTAAAAAACACAGTTTTTCCTTAACTGACCTCTCATCTATTTCCCATTTCCATTTTCTAAGTGAACTTTGGGACTGCAATTCCTCTTCCCTCACACAACTGTTTTCCTGAATTTCCCCCCCCCCCTTCCAGCCTTTCTGAGCACACATGGGGCAATATTCCCAGGAAGAGGCATGCAGACAGGACTGGGCAAAGTCCCATATTCCTTGGGAGCTACTTAAACAACAGCTGCACTGGGAAAAAAGATTTCTCTGTCCTGAACATCTTATCTACTTCCAAGGAGGTGGGAAAAGCAGATTCAGGAACAGCTTAACATGGAAAACTCATCCCAAGGGGGTTCCTAACCCTGCTCCACAAGCATCTGGAATCCAGAGTGGTCTTTTTGCTGCCCCCCCCCCCCCCCCCCAAAAAAGGAGCTCTGAGCTGCTGAGTCAGCAAAACAACAGCAGGGTGGATTCGGGCATCTCCTTATCCAACTTGTAATTAACTCCGAGGCCACGGAGCAGCCTGGAATGGGAAAAGTCAGAGCCAGGAGCCAGCTGGGAGAGAAGGAATCTTGGTTTCCCACTTAAGTCAGAAATTAAATCCCTTTCCTACCTTTCCCGAAAAATCTTCTTATAAATGAAAACTCCCTTGCAACTCCCTGTTCCCATAGGAACATGAGAACTTCCAACCTCATCTCCTTTCCCAAGAGCAGCAATGTCTAATGGAGCCTCAGCAGCTGGAATACTGTAAACATTGGGAAAGGTAAAAGGACACTTCTCTCATTTCTCCTCCAAAAAGGGAGCAGCAGCCACAGCCCCAGGGGCCACCAAGTCCTAAATTCCTCCCTTTTCCTCTCTCCTAATGGGATTTGTCACTTTTTCTCCCCAAAAAAAACCCCAGAGTTTCAACAAAACCTCCAGTTTTAAATGGAAATTCCTTGGAAAACCCTTGCAGTCAGGTGTAAGGAGCTGAGCAAACACCAGGACAGCTGTCTAAAGTACAGAGCAACAAATGGTCACGTTGTCTTGGAACGGGATCTCCTGCTTATCCAAGCCTGGACAACCAGGAATTCCAGTATCACACCCTCTGGCACAAAACCTTTTACCTCTGGACACTGAGGCAGAAGATCCATCTGCTTTCCTCCTATCCATGTCAAACTTCCAGGCCCTGACACACTGAAATGGTGAAAGCATTCCAGAAGGAAAAGGGGATTTGCTCCCACTCTCCACCCAAAAACTTCCCTAAATATTAAAGTTTAACCAAACAGCACCTGCTGGAAGAACAGAAAGGCCAACTCACTGGTTTTTGGGAATGCTGAGCCCTCGTGCTCCGGAGCAGAGGCTCCAGGGCTGCGTTTTCCATGCCAGGCAGGAGGGAGTGTTTTGGCCCAGCCCCAGGGAACTCAGAGCTGAGCAGTTCACCAAACAAATCCATGTTAACATTGGGATTTTGGTGTCATAAATCAGGTGCTTTCAGGTGAAAAGGTTCCGGATTGCTCCGACCACACCCTTCCACGCTTCTTGCACTCCAAAGGGCAGCATTTCCCAGCCCTGCCACACAAAAGGCAAAATCCTGCAGCTACAGGAACAGGAACCAGGATGAGTTCTTCCCATTCCATCTGGTTTTCCAAACCCCCTCTGTCTAGGCTTTTCTGGAACGAGAAGCCTCATTTCTTAGCAGTGGGAAGTGCCTCTCGCTCTCCTCAATGCACATCCTGCTTCCAAGTGTTGTTCAATTAAGAATTAACACGGAAAGGAAAACGAGGAGAGCATCTGGAAAAGGACAGGATAAATACAATGGCAGCTGGGAACACCAGGGACAACAGGAGCTGGATTCCAATGATCCCTATGGGCTCCAACTTGGGATATCCTACGATTGACTCATCCATTGCACAACACCCCCAGGTTTTAGGAGGATAATTGGCTGAGGACAGTCCAGGATCCTCCGTGTTGGAGAGATTCCCACATTCCCTGGGGCAGTGACTCCGCCTTTTCCTCGGCCTGCCCAGGTGACACCTCCCCAGCACCTCGTCCACCCGGTCGGAGCTGCCACGGAACGCTGCACTAATGCGAGCCCTGGGATGAGCATGCAGTGAACAAACACAGCGCATTCCCTTCCGCTCCCCTGAGCCAGAAGGATCTGGGTGAGCCCGGAGTCGTTCAAAGCCACCTCGGATCAGTTCCGCTGCCTGAATCCCCTCAGAGGATCCCAAACACCCGGAACCGCGAGTCCTTACCGCGCTTGCGGACGTCCCAATTCCAAAAGTTCGCTTCCCTGTCTTGTCACCCCCCAAGAGAAGGAAAATCTGGCAGGATCATCCCACTGAGGACTAAGCTAAACCTTGTGTGTCCCAAGGAATCAAGGCTAAATGTGAGAATCCTTGGAGTTCCTACCCAGAAATGGCTGGAAACCAGGGTTCCAGGTTTCAGGGGAACAAACATGCAAGGAGCCAGCAAATCCATGGACACAAAACATGGATTTTGGTATGAAGGACATGGGAAAAGTTGGGAACATCAAACCCCTCAGGAGTGCCTGGCCTGCACATAGAGAATCATGGAATTGTTATTAAGGTTGGACAAGACTTTTAGGATTATCAAATCTAACAACCATGGAATTGTTAAGGTTGGAAAAGACTTTTAGGATTATCAAATCCTACAAGCAACCCCCTAACCCACATCCCCAAGTATCATATCCATATGGATTTTAAATCCCTCTAGGAAAGGGGACTCCACCAGTCCCTGCTGCCCAGGGCACCATCCTTCAGGGCTTCACAACCTCCTCCATGAAGAAATATTCCCAATATCCAACTTAAACCTCCCCTGAGTCAACTTGAGGCCGCTTCCTCCTGTCCTGTCATTTGTTCCCTGGCAGAAGAACCCAATCCCTGGCTCCCACATCCAGTCATGGAGTTGTAGGGAATGAGAAATTCCCCCAATCCTTTTCTCCAGAATAAAACACATCCTGCAAACTCACACATTAGATAACAGAGAAACTTCCAACACTGGCATGTTCCTGATTTCCCTCCCCAAATTCCCGCTCCCCACCTCACAAGGGAATTTCACCAACTCTGCCAGTATTCCCAGGAGGCTCCACACTTACTCAGCCGCCCATTCCTGAGCATTTTCTGCAGCTTCCCACATGCTTCCCACCTCCCAGCTCGCCTCTCCTCATTCCTCCGCCCTCATCCAAGGGGAACACAAAGTCAGAGCAAGGCCCCAGAGAGTCCCGAAATTCTCCTTGCCAGCTGGGATTCCATAAGGCAAAGAGTTCCATGCCACAAATCCCTTTATCTCAGGCTCCATCAGGCCTTGGAATAACCATGGATAACACTGGATTTGGGGATGTGCCTGTTTCCTATGGAGTTAAATTTGATTATGGCACTGGAGGTGTTCATACGAGCTCAGGGAGAAAACATGATCCCTTCTTTTTTTTAAGGGCCAAAAGACTCTTTTCCAAAAGCAACACATTGATCCAGGAATAGCCACAAAATTTAGAGGGAAGAAGGTTTTCCAGACAAAGCAACCTGTGGCTTCCTGCAGAAGTTTTAACACCACAATTCCACAAAGGGAATACTGCCTCTGGATTTCTCAGTGAATTTTGAGGAAAGCTCTAATCCTTCCAGTTTTGGAACATGGATGTGTCTTTTTCCACTAGAAAATAAGGGAGAACTGACAAAGGCAGAGGGAAGAGCAATCCCACAGAGCACAAAATCTCTCCACAAAATTTTCCCTTATTCCCTACTCTGTCCAGGGAAGAAAATGAGCAGCACAAATCACAAATTCCTGCTTTTATGGGAAGTTTTTCTCCTTCCTCTGACAGGGCATATGCTTTCCCCTCTGCAAGGAAAAATCCAGTTCATCCCTGAATGCTCTCATTTAGGGAAATGCTGGTTGTCATTAGCGGATGCTCTGGTGCCATGGAGATGGTGACAAACAACTGAATCAGCCGGAAAAAACCCGGAGTCACAAAAAGGGGAAATGCTTCCAAAGGTTAAACGTGGCCCAGAGGTACATGAAGAACATTTATAGGATATGGATATCACCAGGAAATAAGGTGCCCAGGGAAGTTGTGGCTCCATGGAAGTGTCCAAGGCCAGGCTGGATGGGGTTTGGAGTTACCTGGGATAGTGGGTGAGCTTTAGGGCCCCTTCCAACCCAAATCATCCCAGGATTCTAATCATGGCATCCAAGCAGAGCAGGATAAAGTTTTTTCAGGACAATCCCCAGCTGGCTGAGATGCTGGAAGCTCCTAAGCAGCACCTGCCTTGTTCTGATTTTCTGGGAGGTGAAACAGTTCATTTCCCACAGGAGAAAACAGCACCAATTTGCAGGATCATTTAGCAGACCCAATGGGAAAAGCCAAACCTCCAGAGGCTCCCAGTTTGGAGCTGAAATCCATATTCCAAAAATACATCCAGGCTGTGTCAACACCAGGGATCTGGGCTGCAAAGACAAGCCATGGCAGAATAATAAATTTCATCCCAAAGGATCCAAAGCTGTGGAAATTCCAACTTCCAGCAGACATGGAGCAGTGGGACACATCCAAATGGGAACCTTCCAGGGAAGAAAAGCACCTTTCAGGGAAGAAAGGGCTGAATTCCATCCCAACCTCCCCATTTTCTATTTGCTGCACTGAACTATAACAGGAATGTCCTGAATTTTCCTGTTTCTTCTCATTATCCAGTTCAAATGTTTTAAGGTGGCCTGAGGGATTCAGCATTTTATTCCAAAAGAACAAGGATAAGGATTCTGTCCTGCAGCCTGCCTGGATGCAAAATCAGGACCACTCAGATCTGTGGGGATAATAAAACCTCTAGGCCAAGAAATCCCAAGGAAACATGTTCCAGAGGATAAAAGTAGTGGAAAATGCTCATTTAAGGTGGCATTTCCATATTTACTGATGGCTATGAGTGGGATTTTTGCCACTGACTCCTGATGAAATGGCAAATTAAAAACACCAGGAAAACTTGGAACTGAAGGCTCTAAATTACATCTTGTCTCCTGTTTTCAGGGAAAAATTCCTATTGAGCTCAAAGGCAGCCCTGAGGAACCCACTTGTTTTAATTCTACACCAAGGGAACACGTAGGAACCAAACTCTCAGCTGGAAGGGAACAAAAAGCCAGGAATTTTCATGCAATTCCACAGATCTTCAAAGAGGAGCTCAGAAGGCTCCTCAAAGAGAGGGAGGAATGCCAATAGATGGGGCAGGATGAGGATTTCCAGGGATCTGCTGGAGCACAAGGGCAGTGAAGGAAGGATCTGAGTTGAAGAAGAAACTCCTGGATTAAGAGCCCAGGACAGAATTCCTGACAGTCTCTGCCTGCCATGCACATCTCCAGCTCCTGCTGCAAGGAGGAGGAAAATAATCCAAAGCTTTTTTTTTATTTAATCTTCCCAAAGAGATCCAGAGGTAAGGAATCCACTGCCTTCCACTGGAAAGAGGGGAGAAAGGAAAGAAAAGCAGGAAGGAGTGCCTGAAGGTACAGGGCACATTTTTCCTGAAACTCTGTGGGAATTACTTCCTGTATCCAAAATCCCTGCTAGGGTCCAGCAGCATTTCTGTTCATATTTCAGGGCAGGATATTCCTCAGCAGGGCAAACTTTCCCATTTTTTACCAAAACCTGGAAGACCATTCTAATTTCTCCCATTTTCAAAGTCCCAAGCTGGGCAGGTGCTGCACCTGGCAAATTTTCAAGGATTTTTTTTCTCTGATCTCTCCTTAAAAATCCACACAATAAGGTACAGAAACAGACCTAAATTAACAATATAATGTATGAAATAACAAAAATATCAGCTCCAACTGGCTTGGAATGAAGAGCCTGATTGACTCCCATCCATCCCAGCAGGAATAAACCTCCCAGCACTCTCTGCAGATCCCACAAAAGTCCATTTGTCACACTTCCCATGGCACAAAGGCCACTTTCATCTGCTCCCAGTGCCTGAAAAACTCCAGCCCTGCAGCTCCAAGAGCAGATTAAAATGGTTTCACTCACCCCATCTCAACTGCTGCGTCTTTAACTGGAAATTCCTCAAAATCCAGGGCTCAATCCAGCTCAGGATGTTCTTATTCATCAGCTGGATCACTGTTGGGAGCAGAGGTGGAACCAAGGGTCATTCATTTGGGAAAGATGGAGTGAGAGGGGAGGAAAAGTAGGGTGAAGGCTCCCCACAATAAAGCTGCATGGTCTAGGGGAGCTATAAAGGCTTAATTCCCAAAAAAAAGTCTTCAGACAGGACAGGGATGTTTGGGACAGAAGAGAATTCCTGCTGGTTTAGTCCAAGGAAGTTTCATAAATGACAGCCAGGCCTGGGAATGATTGGAAGCTTCTCCAAACTCTTCTCCATCCAAAGCTGAGCAGCTTCCCAAGCTTTACACCCTCCAATTTGAACACTTCTCCTCCCTACATCCTTCAGCTGCCTGGAAAAGACCCCCAAAAACCAGGATTATGCCACTTTAAGGAAAAATTTCCAAGGCACACAAGCCGTAAATCCTGATTTTGCAAATCCATACAATGATAGGGCAGCTCTGAAATCCAAGTGACCTCGTTTGGAGCAGCCAGCTCTCAATTAATTAACTTCCAAGGGGAGGGAGAGCAGAAGGAACAGGACTGAGATTCCCACACAAAATAAAAAAAAAAAAACAAAAAAAAACCCAAAAAAAAAACCAACAAGAAAAAAAACAAGCAGAGGGAGTTTTTTGGTTGCTGTAATTGTTTGTGCAGCGAATTTTAACAAAGTTTCCAAAACGTGGGATTATTTTATTCCTCACATTTTTGGTCATTGGGAGGAGCATTTCCACCCTTCTCACTTTCCCTCCTGGCACAGCACTTCCCTTTAGTCCCATCATTGCACAACTGCTCCTTCCCAGCCCTCTGAAAAGGGAACACAGGGTGGACACAGCCCAGAGAAGTTTCACTTTCTCACCACCCCTTTCCCAGCAGCCACAGAGGGATTTCAGCATTTCCTGTCTCTGGAATTTGGATCTGGCTGTGCAGGTAGCAGGCAAAAAGTGCCCAGTGCCTTAATTTAAATGGGAATTCGGGTCAAATCAGGATTTTTTTTTAGGTCAGCACTGTCAAAGTCAGTACCTGCAGTACATAGTCCATATCCTTAAATCCCTGATTTTGACCCTCCTGAGTAAAATTTTGGACAGCAGAGCTGCCAACTCCCAAATTCCCAATTTAAATCCCCACTTAAAGGGGGAATTTTATCCTGCTCCTTGCTGAAGGGTTTTGGCTGCAGAAATTCCAGGTTATTGGTATCATTTACCACCTAACAGATGCTTTTCCATATCTCTTGTCCCTGTTGGGCATCCCCGACCCCCTCAGCCATTCCCAGTCCAAGCTGGCACTGCTGGAATTTCCCCAGCAGCCTTAAGACCCCCGTGCAACTTTTATGACCCTGCAAACCAACACCTGGCACAACAAACACCTTCCCCCAGCTCAGGTTTCCAACTTGGAGAGCTTCTTCCAGCAGCGTCCACAGGATACACATTTCAGCCAAGCCAATGCCAGAATCACGGAGAGCCCAAAGCTTTCCAAGAGCCACTTCCCACAATTTCATTATCTCCCATTTAAGAACACTCAGCCTGACCACAAAAAGTCGGATGCTTCTCCCTGTCCAGCCAGGAGGATGCAGCAGCTCATCCCCACTTAGTTTCATCCAGGGGGGGATGAATATTCCCACCTGGGAATACTCCTTTCCTTTAACACCACTCCCCAGAGTTTTGCTGCTTTCACGTCCTGGGGTTCTATATCCCACCTTGGTGAATAATTCCATGATTTCCCACCTGGAGCAGGCTCTAAGGACCACGGCATGCACCAGGCTGGGCAATCCCCATTCCCATATTCCCAATGCCAACTGAAGCCTGTCCCAAATACACCAGCAGGTACTAATTCCCAGAATTGGGCACAGCAGGAATTCTGGCCGAGCAGCCTGGCAGCATCCCAGCTCCAAGATCTCGGAGCGACATACCCCTTACTTTCATAAGGATATCTCACTTCTGCAGCTGCCCGCGATCCTAAATTTGGGAATTTTACGGCCGCGGCTCAGCATCCGCCCGCGTTGCTCAAGTCAGGTACCGTTCCCTGCGGGAAGTAATAAAAGCTGGGAGCAAGAATCCCTGTGTCACACCCACAGCGCAGCTTCTCCCTGGACATCCAGCAGCACCGCTCCCGCCTCCCACCGCAGCATCCCGACTCCCGAGCGCCGGGATCACCTTCACGCCTCGCACCTGCCCGGCCCGGGATGGCGGCTTTCCAGAGGCGCAGGTGGAATCCCCCGCTCCCCACGGGGCGCAGGCCACACGGCGCGGGGCCCTCCCGCCGGGACCGCCGCCCTTCCCGCGGGATCCGGAGCCCTCGGGCGGCGCGGGCCTGCAGCCCAGCGGGGCGGGGGGCGGCGGCGGGCGCTCCCCCGGCCCTGCCAGCGCCCTCCCGGCTCCCCCGCACCTGCCGCAGCGCCGGCCCCCGCCGCCGCGCCGTGCCCATCGCCGTCCCTCACCTCGCTCCCGCTGCCGCCGCCTCGGGAGCGCCGCGGCCGCCGCCGCCTCCTCCATGCCGGGGGCCCTGCGGCCCCCGATTCTCCAACGCCGCCTCCGCCCTGCCGGGGCCGCCCCCGCCTCGCCGGGGCCGCCCACTGCGTCAACTGCGTAAGGGCCGCTACGCAACCTGCGGTCGCCACGACAACCGGGGGTGCGGGGCGCGGCGGCGCCGCCTGGTGGCGGCCGGCGGTAGCGCCACGGGGCGGGGCAGTGGCGGGCCGGCCGCGATTCCAGCGGGGAATTCTCGGCGGGATCCCGGGAACCAATCCCCCTGCTGCGGGCAGAGGCCGCTCCTGGGCTGATGCTCACCTGCCCTACCCAAATTATGACGGAAAGATCCCACTAGAATCACAGAAGGGTCCCACAGAAACCAATTCCCTGGGAAAAGACCTCCAGGACCACCGAGTCCAACCTGTGACAATCCCTGCCTTGTCACCCAGCCCGGAGCGCTGAGTGCCACATCCAGGCATTCCTTAAACACCTCCGGGGATGGGGACTCCACTACCTCCTTGGGCAGCCCCTTCCAGTGTCTCATCACCCTTTCCATGAAGAAATTCCTTCTGGTGTCCAGCCTGAACTTCCCATGGCACAAGTTGGGACCATTTCCTCTTGTCCTGTTTCTTGTTCCCTGGGAGCACAGCCTGGTTCCAACCTTCCTCCCCCTCAATCAGAGAATTCAGGGAGTAATAAAATCTCCCCTCAGCCACACGTGGGGCTCTCCCAACATCCCTTCCCTCTGGAAAACTACCCAGTATGGCGCTGTGGTCTCCCTCATGGAGAGCACTCTGCTTTTAATGCCCAGCATGGAAAAGCAGTGCTTTCCCATCAGGAAAAAATGTTCCCAATAAAGATGGAGAGAGCCTATTCACAAGGGTATGGAGTGACAGGAAAAGAAGGGATGGCTTCCCACTGACAGAGAACAGGGTTAGATGGGATATTGGGAAGAAATTGTTAGACCCTGGAATGGATTCTGCTGGGAAGCCGTGGCTGCCCCATCCCTGGAAGAGTCCCAGGCCAAGCTGGACCAGCCTGGGAGTAACCTGGGGCAGTGAAAGGTGTCCCTGCCTATGACAGGAGAGCTGGAACTGGATGAGCTGTAAGGTCCCATCCAACCAACCCCCCTCTTCCCAAAAAAACCCTTGTGAGGATGGACACACCACAACAACCATCCCCTCTGGGAGGAAGGACAGCGATTCCCTTTGAACACGGCAGCTGCCATCATCCAAGGACACAACTTAGATGCTCCTACTGCAAAAAAAAGGCATTGAAAAATAGCAAAAAAAAAAAATTAAAAAAAAATCTCTGTCCCAGAAAAGCTGATCCAGCAGGGAATAGCAGCGCATCCTCGCCTGCCCATTCCTCCTTAAAGCAAGTGGAGCAGCCTTCAAATGGTCTGCTGGGTGATATCACCGTACCTGGGAAATAAAACAGCCTGACAGGGGCGGAAAAACATTCAGGAAAGGCTTTGAAGCTCCGGAATTCATTTGTGCCGAGGCCTTTGTATCCCGTTCAGGCAGAAAAATCCCCCTCACACTCATTCCCAGTCCCTTTATCTTCCCAGACAGGTGCAAAGTGGCTCCGCTTTGGATGAAAAGCTGCTGCCAAATTTAGCATTCCAACAAATCGTTTCATCCAGCCTGTGGCGCTTCCAAGGTCTCCCTTCAGCACGATCCGCTCTCCCGGCCAGGCAGGCGCCCCTGGAAGCCCCAAAACCTGGAGCAGACAGAGGGAAGAAGCTCAGGAAGATTGGAAATTAGGATTTTATTCAGGGAAATACAATCAGAAGCCGTCCAAGGCTTTCCAAGGGGTGGGATAGAGCGCATCCCAGCCCAGATCCTGCCAATTAAGGGACACAAGGCGATTAATCCGATACAGCTCAGGACTTCTGCCTTCCAGCAGCTCCAGCTGCCCCTTTCCAGCCTGGCTATGCTGAATTGCAAGGGCCAGACCCCATTTATAGCCCAGCTCCAGGGCCAGGATTCACCCCAGTGACCCCCAGGGCTCTGTTCCCTGACTCCTGTATGGCAGTGGCACCATTTACAGGCAATTTTGGAATGTTCTGGATGAACTGGATGCCTTTTAAAGCATTAAGGGAAGGATTAATGCCCTCAGAAATCCCATTTTTTCTCTGCTGTCATGACACGGAGGGCGGGTGGCGAAGCATTTAAGGGAATTAAGGAATTAATTTGAGCCTGTCACAAAAGATGTGATTTTCCCTGATTTTCACATGGATCTGTCCCCACCTCCAGCCTCTAGAGCAAATCCATTCATTTCAGAGCTTCCCAACCTGTGGGAAAGGGTTGAGGCTGGGTTTAAATGCCTGGGGCAATGGTGTGGTGATGTACACACATTCCTGGGAATCCCACACCTTCAGAAGGATGTAAGGGAGAGTTAGAGTATCCCACACATCCATCAGCTGGGTTATCCCTCTGGATTACTCAGATGCAGTGTCTCCATCAGGGCATCACCAGCCATTTCACAAGCAAACCTCCAAAGGTTAAGGAATTGTTATTCCTCACTCACCTCTGGATGGATCTGTGCTCTTTGTGCAGGAATGACCAGGGAATACGAGGGAGAGGGAATTCTGTGGTGTTCTTCCAGCTGGAGCATCATTCCTCCACACATGAATATGGCATGGGGCTGTTCCACACCACAGCCTTGAAATTCTCCATACCAGCTCCCAGGAAAAGGCTGGACCGCTGTAGGCAGCCTTGGAGCTCTGGAGATCCCTGGAATGTGCCAGGAAGGATTCAATCAACAAAGAGCCCATCCAGCTGGGTGTCCTGAAAAAAAAAGCCAACAGATTCCAGGGTTAAGGATTCTCCTAAACCTAAAAGCAAACCAAGCCCTCCTCCAGGGAATTTGGACAAGGAACAAGGCTCCAGGAATAGCTGGGAACATGGGAAGCTTTATATTATTATTCAGTTTGTTGTCATTGCCACCGCCCCCAGGCGCAGCACATCCAATCCCGCTGCTCCGGAATCCTGCTCCTGTTGGGCTCCCAGTCGGAGTCAGACGCTCCGTTACTCCCAGGGTAACGAGCCCCTCTCCTCCTCCATCCCAACCCTGCCAATTTCCCTCAGCTGCTCCATTAGGATTACAATAAATCACAGGGAAGCAGCCTGAGCAAGGCTGGGAGTGCGGCAATCTGGAGCAGGGATTCCAGCATCCCGGTTATCCAAACCCCTCCTCACTCCTCAGCCCCTGCAAACACCAGCCTGGGCTCCATCACCCCTGGAGCAGGCACAGGCTGTTCCAGCTGGCTGAATCCCAAGGAGTGACCGCAGCAAGTGTCGTGGGAAGGTGCTTTTGTCCTTCTCAGAGGGGACAGGCCGCCAGGGAAAGGTGGACAACAGCGTTATCCTGACATTTCCTCCAGGGGAAAGCATTCCAGCACCTCACTCACTGTCTCTGTAGGGAATATCAGTTACTGAAGAATTGCGGTTGGAAAAGCCCTCCAAGATCACAGAGTCCAACTGTTCCAAGGCCACCACTAACCCATGTCCCCAAGTGCCACATCCACATGGGTTTTAAATCCCTCCAGGGATGGGGACTCCAGCCCTGGAGCCTGTTCCAATGCCTGACAACCCTTTCCATGGAGGAGTTTTCCACCCTACCCAATCTAAGCCTTCCCTGGCACAAGCCAAGGCTGCTCTCTCTGTGCAGCCGACCGTAATCCCACACGAAATTCCCACCAAACCACACAGCTGCCAACCAGAATTCGGGAAGCGCTTTTAAAAAGCCACACCAGCAGGCATTCCTGTCCCCCATTCCCGTGTCACCAAGCAGGAAGTGCCTGTGTTTGCTTCCATCCCCGTGGTGACTGTGTCTTCTCAGCCCTCCCTTCTTCCCTCCCTTCCCAGCGTGATTCCCACCCGCGGCTCTCTGGAGGCATCAGCCTCCATCACCTCCTGCCAAAGCGCTGCTAATCCAGTGCCTCCAGACTGTTCCTGCTCCTCAAACCCTTCATTATCCCGGCAGATCTCTACAGAAACCTGCTCTTCCCCGATGCCCCCCAAGCCAGCACCTCCTGGCTCGACCCTCTGTGCAATTCCCAGTCCCTGGGAAGCTCCCAAAGCAGGGATGAGCAGCTGGCAGTGTCCCCCCAGCAGGAGCAGCTGCTGCAGCTCTGCAGAGAAACAGCATCACTCAAACCTTCACTGAAAATCATTCCCTAATGGAGAGGCTTCTCCTGCACTCTGGATGTTTGGAAAAATCTCCCTCTCCAGCTGCCTCAGCTTTCCATGGCTCCTCCAGCACTGGGAAGGGATTTGGGGGGCCCAGGCTGCTGTGCCACCCCTGAGCCTGAATCCCTAAAAAGCATTTAATGCAGAGGGGAGACATCCCAGCCAGAGCCAAACCTAGGGAGAGCTGGTGCAGGGATGAGCTGGAAGCCCAAATTCAGGCTCAGGCTGGCACACTGGAGGCTGGAATACCAGCCAAAGGCAGGGCACAAATTGGGAAACCTGTCAGGCACCTGAAGGGATCAGACACGGAATTCTGGAATGGTTTGGGTTGGAAAGAACCCTAAAGATTATCCCATTCCACCCCTGCCGTGGGCAGGGACACCTCCCACTGTCCCAGGTTGCTCCAAGGCCCATCCAACCTGGTACTGAATGCTTCCAGGGATGGGGCAGCCACAGCTTGTCTGGGAAATCCATTCTGGTGCCTCAACACCCTCACAGGGAAAAATTTCTTCCACAAATTCCCAAGGTGTGGGCAGCACCAGGTCCCACCGCAGGGAAGGAGGGCAGAGCAAGGCCGGCACATTCCCTGCTCCTTCCCTTGGGCACAGCTCTTCCCATTCCCACCTGCACAGGCTGGTGACCCGTCCCCTCCCTAGGAACCCCCTTTCCAGCCTCCAAGCTGCTTTCCTAGCGGGATCTCTCCCTTTTCCCAGAGGTTCCCACGCTGTGGGCTTGCTCTTGGCACGTAGTAAACACTCCCGTGTGCACACGGCCGGGTTTGGCTGCACGGGAAAAGCCTGGAAAGGATTTCTCCCACAGGTTGCATCCTGGAATCCGGCACAGCCCTTGCTGCTCACGATTCCAAGCACAAACTCCTCTTTCCAGCTGCTTTGCTAAATTGGTGCCAGATCTAACTCTGGAAGCCAAGCCTCGGAGACTTGCTATCAATCCCGCCAGCGCTTCCCCCTCCCGAGGACATTATCCAGCATTATCCAAGCTGTGACTCCTCAGCCCAGAAATTTCTCCCTGGGAAGGAGCCATTGCCATGGAAAAGGACCATTAAATAACAGTTCACTGGGGTTTCTCACCACTGCTCAGCAAAGCTCAGGGCATCTTCCTGCCTGGCAGCTCCAGGTGGCTTTTCCTTCGGGAAAAATGAGAGGATAAAGCAGTGCTCCAGGCTGTCGGGATATTTGCCAGCGTCCTCCATGCTCCCCCTTGGACAAACCCATCTTTCCAAAGCTTTTTTCGCCTCAGGTTGTGAAAGCCTCGTTGTTCTGCAGGGAATTAAAAACAAAAAAAAAAAGTGTGGAAATGAACCCTAAAGGCTTTGGGGGGAGGAAAATGCAAACCCCCGAGCTCCCCTGAGTCACAGGGATGTGCCAGCAGCACTGGCAGCCGCTGGAATTCCCGGCTCCATCCCAGCCCTGGCTAATCCAGGTGCAATAACAACGTGTCATTTCCCTCATCTGCTTCACCCCCGCCAAAATTCCTTCATGTTATTCCTCCTCCCCGCCCACCTTTCGAATGCCCTTGGCTCCATCCTCCTTCGGGAGGAGAGCTCCAGCCCAGGAATGAATCAGGATTTTTGCAGGAGCTTTAGGGATGTGGGATGCCTTCACCCCCACAAGCAGGAGCCTTTTCCCAGGGCCCTGTGGCATGAACACAGCTTCCCTGGCCGAGACTCCACAGCACAGGAATTTACCCCGAGGACGAGCTGCTTCCCGATTTCCAGGAGCCCGCTCACCTCCTGGGATGGGAACGGCTGCGGCAGGACGGGGAAATGTGGG
The DNA here is from genome assembly GCF_028551555.1 of Melozone crissalis. NCBI lineage: Eukaryota > Metazoa > Chordata > Aves > Passeriformes > Passerellidae > Melozone > Melozone crissalis. The sequence goes on along the minus strand of NW_026535796.1, from coordinate 3,392,347 downwards.
GATCAGCTGTGTTGTTCCTGTCAGTGCTCCAGGGAAGCAGTGTCGGAGAGCTCTCCCTCACCAGGCAGCACCTGCAGCCTCTCTGGAAGCCTGGAATGCTGCTGTCAGATGTGGGCACGGCACGGAGGATGCGGATGCTCCGTTCAGGATCCGATCCCTCCCGCAGGCCACGTCTCTGGACATCAGTCGGATGCGACTGGAGAGCAGCAGCTGGAGCCAAGGCACTCGGATAATTTCATTAGGTCAAACCCCTCCCTCCTCTGCCTCCTCAGGATCCTGCTCTTGCTTCTGGTGGACTGAACCAAGAGGTTTCCCATTAAGGATTCCTTCCTGGCTCGGCTGCTGGCTCCTTTCCCGCTCCTCACACCAGGCTGCAGAGCCATTCCCCACCTCTCCCAGACCTCAAAGCCTTGTCTAACCCACTTGGCTTCATCCCAGCTCCCAGCTGCCGGAGGGGAAGCTCAGCTCTCACCGGGAGGCACGGCTGCCCGTGGAGATCCCAAATCCTAAATTGCAGCACAGCTCTTCCACAAAGCCCTGGCAGAGACCTTGGGATCACCACCCAGCAGGCAGGCAGGAGAGGGACCTCAGAGCAAAGCAGAGGCTGGAGACCAATAACCGGGAATAATTATCCTAAGGAGAAGTTCCCAGCTCCCTTCTGTGAAATACAGCAGGGAATTATGTCTTAATCCAGAGAAGAGGAGGCTCAGGGGGAACCTTCTCCCTCTCCATGATTCCCTGATGGGGATCAGGCTCTACTCCTAGGGAACAAGGGACAAGACTCAAGTTGCCTCAGGGCAATTTCTCTTTGGATTTTAGGGAAGATTCCTTCATGGAAGGGTTGAATCAATCTGTCCAGGGCAGTGGTGGAGTCTCCACTCCTGGAGGGATTTAAAAGCTGAGTGGATGTGGCATTTGGGGACATGGATTAATGGTGGCCATGGCAGAGCTGGGTGGCTGAACTCAATCTTGGAGGTCCTTTCCAGCCTGAACAGCTCCTGAAGGAGGGGAACTGGAAAAGATCAGTCTGGAAAAAAAAAAAAATAAAAGTGCAGCAGGCAGGAATGTGAGCAAACAGCCCCTGTCCAAGCTTTGTCCAAGAATCCCTGGGAGAGGAGCGTGCTCTGATGTCAGGACTCTGTGCCACAGTGACAGGAGATGGGAAGGATCCAGAGAGGCAAAAAGGGAAGCGGGAGAGGGTGTGCCAGGCAGGATCCGCCTCAGACACTTAATGAAGGAGAAAAGGACGGATGGTTGCTAAGGGAAATGGGACAGATGGCTGGCACCGGGAACTTGCTGACTCTCGGAGACTCCAAACTCTTTTTTTGGGAAGTGGCAGGGCCGAGCAGGCCGGCACACAGCGGCCAAGCCCCGATGACCACTTCCCCTTCCCCCGGCCCAGTGTCAGGACGGATCACGCCGGAGCGGAAAAGGTCACGGAGACAGCGGGAGCCAAGGCTCATTTGTGCTTCTGCTCATCACCAGCGCTCCCCCCGCCTGCCCTCCATCCTCCCTGCTCCAGGGGTCACCAGCACCATCCCACGGGCAAATCCCAGCAGGCCCCAGGACAGTGACCGGGCTCCCAGAGAGGGAAAACAGCAGGATGCTGGCTCTGGAGCCGCTGTCTGTGAAATCTCATGGCTCCTGGACATGCTGTCTCCCAGATCCGTTTACACCTCTCCCTGACATTTAAAACCATCTGAGCCTTTTGGCTTCTGCTGCTGTCATCTCCGTGCCAGGGCTTCTCTGGCTCTAAAAAAAGGCTGGGAGTTGATTTCCCGGCAAGTGCAGCCCTCCCAACAGGTCTCCAGGCGCCGTGGCAGGGCAAGGGGAAAGGGGGAGAGGGCTGGAATCGGGAATCGCTGCTGCCACGGGGGCGGGAGGCGTGCCAGGAGCCTGTCAGATCCTGACGGCCACAAACAAGGCTCTGAGAGCAGGAGCTGGAAGAAAAGCGGGGAAAGAATCCCTTGGCAGCAAAGGTGGTGGAGCTCCAAAGCTGAGGCACGCAGCACCGTGCGGCTCCAGGCTGGGATTTCAGGGATCCCATGGGAAGATCAGGGGGTTTGGGGAATCTCTGCCCACCTCGGGCTGGCCCCAGGCACTGCCACATCCATGGGCATAAACCAGAGGGACTTGGGCAGGAAGCCCCTGAAAGGTTTCCAGGAGAGCTGGAGAGGAACTCTGCACAAACTGGAGTGACAGGACAACAGGAATGGTTTCCCACTGCCAGAGGGCTGGGTTTGATGGGATATTGAGAAGAAATTCTTCTCTGAAAGGGGAGTGAGGCCCTGGAATGGATTTCCCAGAGGAGCTGAGGCTGCCCCATCCCTGGAAGTGTCTAAGGCCAGGTTGGCTGGGGTTTGGAGCAGCCTGGGATAGTGGAATGTGTCCCTGACCTTCCAACCCAAACTATTATGGGACTTTCTGAAGGGAAAGCTCTGGAAGCAACAATTATGTCTCCCCCATCCCACCTGTTCACAGGCATCTCTTGGATTGAAATCACCCCAAAAAAGTCCACTGCAATCCAAAAAGGACCCCAAAAAGTCCACTGCAGATCCCAAAATTCAGTGACCAAGAGCCCACAGGGAACCTTCACCAGGCACTCATTCCCAGCAATCCCACATCCCACACAAGCTGGGGAAGTCCTGAGCAGGAAGGACAGGATCATCCACTCCCCAGGATTGCTCTGCTCCTGCTGCCAAGAGGAGGAGGAGGAATTTGCTCCAGCCAGAGAGCACCTCCACAGCCCTGCCAGGAGCAGCCAGTGCCATGGAAAACATGGAAATCTCTGGATACTACAGAATCCGAGGATCACAAAACAGTTAGTGTTGGAAGGGACCTTGAAGATGACTGAATTCCAGCTCCCTGCCATGGGCAGGGACACCTTCCACTACCCCAGTTTGCTCCAAGTCCTCTTCACCCTGGCCTAGAGCACATCCAGGCATGGAGCACCCACAGCTTCTCTGGGAAGCATTACAGGGCAGCTGGTGCTCCACAGAAGGATGGAAGGACAGTGGACATGCCACCACCATCCTCTGGACTTCCTTTGGGCCACCAGAGATTCCCAGGAAGGGAGGAAGATGAGGAGAAGTGCCAGTGCCAGCTGGGAGTTGCTCTTCCAGCCCATTCCCCTGGCTGTGTGGGCAGCTCCATCTTGGAGCCACATCCCAAGGAGCTGCAGCTCCCGGATTCCCTGCCAAGCTGCCACTGGCTGCTGTTGAGATAAACCCACACAAACAAACAGATGCCTGGAGGAGCCGGGAAGACGTGGAATACAGCAGCATGGATGGGCTGTCCCAAGGCTGGCCGCTCTCCAGCTTGTCCCTCCCGGTGATCCCAGTGTTTGGAGATGTCACCAAGCACAGATTGGCCCAGTCCCTCAGAGCAACAGGAGTTTTTCAGGGTTACACCCCCTCCTCTTTGCCAGCATCTCCAATTCAGTTTCCACACAGTGGGAATATCCAGGGATTGGGTAGTAGGGGTTGTAGGGAGCATCCAGCTCTGGGTAAGGAGGATTCCGGCTCTCCTGGAGCCAAGGAGACAAATCCCATGGACATATCCTTGTCCCATTCCCATTCCTGACTAGTGGAATCTGTGGGAGCAAGGCCAGATGGATTTGTGTCACCCAGGCCACTTCCAAGGAGGACACAAAGCTGAAGTCCCTCATCCCGGGACACTGACACTGAACATATCCCAGGAACAAAACTGCCTTAAAACTCAAACTAAGTATTCCAGGAGAGCCTGGTCCCCCACACATGGCCAACACTAAACACAGACCCTAAAAATCCCAAGGATGCTCTCCCAAACTTTGCTTTCCTCTGCATCCACAAGGAATTCCATGCCCTCTGTCCCTCCTGCCGGGTGCTAATGAGGGTTTCCCTTCCCCTCAGGCAGCAAATCCCCCTTTGTGGGGGAAGAGGGCCAAGGATTTGTGCCATGGACATATCCTTGTCCCATCCCCATTCCTGGCTGGTGGAATCTGTGGGAGCAAGGCCAGATGGATTTGTGTCACCCAGGCCATTTCCAAAGAGGACACAAAGCTGAAGTCCCTCATCCTGGGACACTGACACTGAACATCTCCCAGGAACAAAACTGCCTTAACACTCAAACAGGGAGATCCTGATCCCACACGTGTGGCCAACACTAAACACAGACCCTTAAAAACCCAAGGACGCTCTCCCAAACTTTACTTTCCTCTGCATTCAAACGCAATTCCACGCCCTCTGTCCCTCCTGCCGGGTGCTAATGAGGGTTTCCCTTCCCCTCAGGCAGCAAATCCCGGTTTTTGGGGGAAGAGGGCCAAGGATGTGTGCGGTGGCCGCCCCTGGCAGGCGCGGAGCCAGGGACACGCCGGCATTCCAGATGTCCGGCTGCCGGCGCGGCGACTCCGGCTGCTGCGCCAGGGCTGTCCTGCAAATGAGCCCGGCAAGACACAAAGAGCCTGATTTCCCAAATTAAGCTGCTGGAATTACTCATCCCAAAATCAGCAGCATCAGCTGCTCGCCGTGACACCAATTACGCGCAGCCACTGCCCGGCGCTGCTTCCCACTCATCCCAGCACATCCCTACTACAGGCATTCCTAAGGCGTGCAGCAGCGGAAAGTCAGGCAGGAATTATTTTAAACCAAAAAAAAAAAGGTGGATTTAGATGGGATATTGGGAAGAAATCCATCCTTGTGAGGATAGGGAGGCCCTGGCATAGGGTGCCCAGAGAAGTTGTGGCTGTTCCTGAATCCCTGGAAGTGTCCAAGGCCAGCTTGGATGGGGCTTGGAGCAGCCTGGGATAGTGGAAGGTGTCCCTGCCCATGGCAGGGGGTGGAAGGAGATGATCTTTAAAGTCCCTTCCCATCCAAACCATTCCAGGATTCTTCCAGCAGAAGAGCCACCAGCTTGGGACATGGAATAGGCACAAGGTGACAGGAGAAGCTGGGAGAGCTCCAGCTCTCTCTGCTGCTGGGCATGGTGAGGGCACAGCTTGGAGCCCCCCAGAGCAGCCACAGACCAGGGGGAGGCTGGGCTGGAGCAGCAGCTCCGGGGAATCGCGTCACCGACGCAGAGCCGAGCTTCACACGAGCCTCTCCTTGAAATGATTTTTGCTGGATCACCAGCCCGGCTCTCAGGGACACTGACTCATCCTCAGGAGTGCTCTTGCTGCTGGTTGCACTCCAGATCAGGCAGCAATTCCTGACACACCTCCCAGCTATGGGGGAGCATCCCTGGATCTGCCAGCTGGATTCTTCTCCTTGACAGGGGCTAACTGGGATACTCAGAGTCAGGGAACCATGGAGTGGTTTGGGTTGGAAGGGACCTTAAGGCTCATCCAGTGCCACCCTCTGCCATGGGCAGGGACACCTTGCACTATTCCAGGTTGCTCCAAGTCTTGTCCAGCCTGACCTTAGACACTTCCAGGGATGGGCCAGCCACAGCTCCTCTGGGAAATCCATTCCAGGGTCTCACCACCCTCACAGGGAAAAATTCCTTCCCAATCTCCAATCTGTACAGGTGCTCTGGCTGTGGAACACGTTCCCCCTTGTCCTGTCACTCCAAAGTCCCTCTCCAGCTCTTGGAGACACTTTAGGCACTGGAAGGGGTTCCATGGCCTCCCTTGGGCCTTCCCTTCTCCAGGCTGGACACCCCCAGTTCTCCCAGCCTGTCTCCATCCCTCTGGCACCTCCATGGCCTCCTCTGGCCTCTCCCCAGCAGCTCCACATCCTCCTTACAGTGAGGCACCCAGAGATAGACACACCATTCCAGGTGGGATCTCACCAGAGCAGGAGAGAAGGGAAAAATCCCCTCCCTGAACCTCTCGGCCATGCCAGGGAAAAAATTGTGTTGGAAGAAAATGGAGGGAAAATCCTGGTCCATCCCACAAGGCCCCCTCATGCTCCAGACACAATCTGGGGAGTAACTCACCTTCTCCCAAAGCACTTCCAGCAGCTCCAGAGCCCCAGCCTGCATCCATCCCACCAGCACAGCCAGGAGCTCACCAGGACTTCCAAAGGGCTGGCAGCCCCCCTGAATTCCCCTTTTATCCCGCCTCTGCTCCAGCTGTGAGGCTGACGGGCAGCACCTGGGATCAGCAGGGAGGGAAAGCAGGAACAGCTTTTACCAAGGGCAGAACCCCAACATCTCGGGAATTAAAATGTTTTGGGAGCCTCCCACCGTTCCTGGCCTGTCCATCCAAAGCTGGCAATGCCATGCCTTCCACCTCCTCACTTTCCTGGGGATAATGGGCCCATCCATCCTCCCCTCCCACTCGGGGGTGTCCAAATCCCCTTCCCGATTTCCAGGCCCTGGCCCCGCGTGGGTGCAGCTCCAGAGGCTCTAATGAGGGAGCTCATTTACTGTGACCTAAATATTCCCTGTGCTCTGCCTGCCTGCCTGGCACCTCCCTCACCCGTGGAGCAGCAGCAGCAGTGGGATTTCTGCAGGGGAGGAGGGTCAGCATCTCCCCATCCCAGGGTTTTCCAGCCATCCCTCTCCCTGCTCCCTGCATGAGCACCCTGGTTGGGCCAGCCCCAGGTTCTCCTCCTTCCCACACCCCAATTTCCCTCTGGGAAGCAATCCCAAGGGAAGGAGGGGCTGGCACTGCTGGCAGCCACCCCATCCCATGCCCAGCAGTGCTCCAGGAGCGGGACAATCCCATCAGGGACTTTCCTCCCTGTGGAAACCACGGCCAGCAAGGAACAATGGATGGGGTGACTGCGGTAGAATATTCCAGCACTACCAAGCTCTCTTCCTGCTTTTCCGAGGCTGTTTCCCTTGGGAATTCACAGCTAATTTAGCCAGAGGTCGAGCTCCCTGGGCCTGGGCTGAGGGAGGATGCAAATGGGACAGGTTGCTATAAAAAGCCACCAGCAGCTGCTTTTTTTGGAAGCCAGGTATTGATTTTTCCTTGTGGAGCTCTGACTGGAGGGCACAGCATGGAATGGGGGCGGGACCCTTTCCCGAATAACAGAGCTGGGAGTGATCCCAGTGGTGGCACATCCCACCTGGATCAGGTGCCAGAGGTGATGAGCAAAGCACAACCCCACCACTGGCTACCAAAACCACCCCAATCCCACACCTGCTCCCTCCTTTCCAGCCATCCCGGTGACACTGCCAGGCCCAGGAGGGATTCCTGGATACTCCCACCACTTTAGGGACATCTCCCATGGAGGAGCAGCAAGCTGCTGGGCTGGGGACACGGTGCAATCCATGGAAAGCTGTCTGGAAGCGCAGCTGCCCTGAGGGTCCTGGATGTTCCCATTCCTCCTCGCTTCTTCTCATTTTCAATACCTTTGCCAGCAAAAGGCAAAATAAAGGAATTGCTGCTCGCAGCAGAAGTGATTTTCCACTCCCGCCTCTCTCCCACACTCGGATCAGCAGGACCGTGGCCTGAAATCACATTCCATGCATTAACACCGATCCTTCCCAGAACCCCCGCATGCCGGCGGCGCTCCGGGATGCTGGGTGGCTCTGTGGGGACAATGATCCCCGCTGGTGCTGTTCCCATGCCAGGTGGGCCGGGATGCGGCCCCGTCCCATCCCGGGTGGTTGCGGGAGCGGGGAGATCCGTTCCATCCCGGAATTCCCGTGGCCCCGTGTTTCCCGGGAAGCTGGGACGCTCCGTGCCCGGGCCGTACCCCGGGGCTCTCCCGCGTATCCCGGGCCTCTCCCGGTAGTTCTCCCCGGGAGCCACGAGGAGGAGCTTTCAGACCGCACCGCCGCATCCCGGGGCTCCCGGCGCATCCCGCTGCATCCCAGCGCTCCCTCTTCCCGGGCATCCCAGTCCTCCTGGAGCATCCCTGCACCCCCTGATGCTTCCAGACCTCCCGGTCATCCCGTCTGTTCTCAGCGTTCCCGGTGCTCCTGGAGCATCCCTGTGCTCCAAAGGGACCCAGTTCCAATGCATCCCAATGCTTGCAGTGCATTCCAGTGTTCCTGCCGTTCCCAGAACTCCCAGCGCTCCTGGAGCATCCCTCTCATGGATCCTCATGCTCCCAGTGCTCCCAGTAAACCCCTCTGTTCCCAGGGTTCTCCGTGCTCCTGGTGCATCTCAATGCTCCTGGTCCATTCCAGTGCCCCCACTATTCCCAGTGCTCCCAGTGTTCCCAGTGCATCCTGGTGTTCTTCCCAGGGATCCTAGTGTTTCCAGTGCATCCCAATAATACTGTCCTTCCCAGTGCACCCGGAGTTCCTCGTGCTCCCATCCCAGCAGTCCCGGTGCTCCTGGTGCCATTGGCTCCCCTTGGCCCTCCACAGCCATTCCCAGGGCTGCATTCCAGGGATTCCATTCCCCAGCTCCATTCTCCCACCTCGGGGCACACATCTCATCCCTGTGGAAAGGCACTCAGGAAGGGCTGGATTCAGAATGGGATTTTAGCACAGTTCTCCAGAAGCTGCTCCAGCTCCTCCTGCCTCCTGCTGCTGCCCTGGGGCTTCCACATGGAAGTCTCCTGTGTGCTGGGATAGTGGCCCATCCCATTCTTTCACACTCCTTCTCCTCCTATCTCATTCTTTCCCATCCTTTCCCTGTCCATCCCACCCCATATCCCATCTCATCCCTGGTGAGAGCGTTGCCATGAGGGAAGTGGGAACATCTCCAAGATGGGCGCCCGCATTCCCACTCCTGTCCAGCTCCGTCCCACCCTTCCCTGGGATTTGCACTTCCAGCTCCTCCAGGATGGATGCCCATCCCATTCCTGCTGGCAGCCGGGCTGTGGGATCCTCCCTGGCAGCGCCGGTGGAGCCGTTCTAAATCCGGCACCTGGGATTGGGGTGGGAGGATTTGCGTCAGCCGGTGACACTCGGCTGAGGAGGGGGATCCCGGCGGGATGAATCACACAGGGAGGAGTTCCCGGAGCAGGATGGGGCCCACAGGGGGTGAGACACTCAGGATGAGCTTGGAAGGAAGGGGAAGTGGAGCCTTTCCTGTTCCTGGAGGAAAGGCAGGGTGGGATTGTGGGATGTGCCATCCTCCTGCCTCCTTCCCACAGCCTCCTGGGATGGGGAGACTCCCTGGAGCCCAGCAGGGCTGAGCTCAGCACCAGTGCTTCCCTCTGCACTTCCCAATTGGAATTACCTGCCCTGGGTGTGTTCCTGCTGGACATGAGGGAGTGGGAGCTCATCCACACTCGGAACCCCAAAACACGAGCAGTGGATGGGAAAACCCTGTTTGGGGCTCCTTAGATGGGCACAGACATCCCATCCCATCCCACCCCATCCCACCCCATCCCATCCCATCCCATCCCATCCCATCCCGTCCCATCCCATCCCATCCCATCCCATCCCATCCCATCCCATCCCATTCTTTTCGCATCCTATTCCATCCCATTCTTTCCCATTACTTCTCATCTGTTCCTGTTCTTTCACATCCCATTCCATTCAATCACATTCCATCCCATTCATTCCCATCCCTCCCCATCCCATCTCCTACACTCCTATCCCACCTCAACCATTTCCATCTGTTCCTAACCTATCCCACTCTATTCCTGTCCCTTATCCCATCCCTTTCCCAATCCCCTGGGAAGGATTCCCTCCAACTGTGGGCAGAGGCCACTAACAAGGGCAAGACCCAGCAGACCCCAATCAAGTGCTGGCACTGTCCCAGCTCCTCCCATCCGAGCCTGGAGCCCCTCCATGCCCAGAGAACTCCCTGCAGGAAAGCAGGAGGAGCAAATTCTCCCACTGGTCTAATCCCTCCCAATGTCCTCCTCCAGCTCTTGTCTCCACTTCCCAATAAAGCCCCTGTTGAGCATCACAGACACAGCCCAGCCACGGGGATGGCTCTGGGGCCTCTGGAACACCAAGACCTCCCTCTCATTCCCAGCTCTTGGAGAGGAATCAGGAAGAGCGCCAGGCGCTGCCGGAGCGCCGCGAGTCCTCACCCAGGCAATGAAATGGCCCATTCCCAAAATACCACCAGGATCACACATCCAGGGAAGGCAGCAGGTGCTCGACAGCGCTGGCGGGATTCTGCTGCCTCCCAGATCCTTTTTGGGAATTCAGGCAGCCTGCTGTGCCATGGAACGTCTCCATATCCACGTGGGAATAGCGGGTAGGGGCAGGGGAGCGGGTTCACAGTCCCGGCGCTCCCTGCCGCGGCAGGAATTGCTTTCCTGCGCTGGAGCATCGGGAAGCCCATCTGGCGCTGCCCGTGCCAGGAGCTGGGAATTTGTGGAGCGTGCCGGAGGTGGCCGGTGCCGGACATCTGCTGCCGGCCTCGGGGAGCGCGGAGCGGCAGCGGTGCGTGACTGCAGAGCCGTGGGCGGTGGGAAGCGTGCAGGGAGCTGATAGCCCCAACATCTGCCAGCAGCTGGCACGGAGCCGCAGCTCTCCCTGCCCAACACAGCATTCCTGGGATGGCTGCTGTGCTTGGATCAGGGCCGAGCACTGGGCAGTCGGTGTGGAGAAGGTCCTTTTCCAAGGAGCCTTTCCCACTGCAGGACACAAATCCTCCCATCCCACTAAATCGGGTGCCAGAGGCTCTGGTGATGGTGTTGAGGAGGGATCAGATGGGACTGGGGTTGCTCTGTAACATCTTTTTGGTGGAGAGGATGGGATGAAGTTTCTGTTGCCCTGTGAAGTTCTGTTGCCCTGAGTTTCTGTTGTGGGAGGCCCTGGCACAGGTTGCCCAGAGAAGCTGTGGCAGCTCCATGCCTGGAAGTGCTCCAGGGCAGCTTGGATTGGGCTTGGAGCAAGTGGAAGGTTTCCCTGCCCATGGCAGGGGGCCGGAATGAGATGAGGTTTAAGACCCTCTCCACCCCAGCCATTCCAGAATTCCATTATCTTCAGCTGTGCTGCTCACGCTGAGAAACTGGCCCCTTCCCAAGCAGCCGAAGATCCCGGAATCCCGGAATGGTTGGGGTTGGAAGCAACCTTAAGACTCATCTCTGTCCCTGATTACATGGGAGCTGTTAGAGGGCTTTGGCACAAGCTGTTCCCAACAATCCTTGGCCATTAAATCCCTTCTCCCAGCCATTAAGTGCCTCCACAAGCAGCGGTTTATCTCCAGGACGGGATGTCAGGTGGGTTCCCACCTTGGCTCTTCCTGTAGCTGGATTGGGATCAGCCTCCCTCCTCCCTGCTTCTCCTACCCCCTGATCCTGCCTTTCTGCATCCATCACAGGCAGGTGCTGAGGATTTTCCAGCCGGATTTGCTGCAGCTCTCGTGGGGCTGGACTTTGCTCCGGCGCCTGTGGCAGGACGGAGATGTTTGGATAACAAGCGGATGTGGCAGTGCTGGCCATGGATCATCACCCCTGTGCCATCGCCTTCCTGTGCTACTCCACCCTTGGCTTGTCATGAATTCCAGGCATTCCTGGTTTTCCCAGAGTCCTTGGGGCAGCCAGGGGTTTTGGGACATTCAAACAGTGCTCACCCCATCTCCCTGCCCAGCCCAGGCTGATGGGGTCCTGTGGGATTTTCTCCCATGTGCCAGGTTTTGGTGCCCACTGGATGAGGACTGGGCATGGCTGCATTGTGGCATCGCCCTGGGATTGTGGGATCCTGTTTCCAGATGGAATCTTTTCTGAAGCATTATTTCCTCCAGGCTACTTCTGCCCACCCTCCCTGCAGAGGGAAAATCCATGCCTCTCCCAAGGCTTTGGAAGGAGGGTTCACCCCAAAATTTGTCTTGGGAGGCAACAAGTCTGAGGTGGCTGCTCAAAGATTCCCAGGTGTGGGAGAAATCTATGGAGCTGCTGGTCAGGGCAATGGGTGCAACAGCAATGTCTCTCTCCAGCCCTTTCCTGTTTGATTTTTGGGCAAATCCTTCATTTTCTATCTCTATCTGATTTTTCCTGATCCCACTGACCTCATCCCTACCCTCACAACCATGAGAATCAGAACTGCTCATCATCCATCCATCCATCCATCCATCCATCCATCCATCCATCCATCCATCCATCTGATGCAGGAGTGATTTATCCCTAATGGTACAGTGACTCGGCCTTTCCACTCTCCAAAAAAAACCCCGAGAGGCACTTTGGGAATGCCTGAGGAGCCGGAGAGCTCGGCTAATAGAGGTCACCGCTCATTACGGAGCCGCACTCCGCAAATTATCCAGCATCAGGATGCGGAGAGCCGCGGTTTCGGGTGCGCTGAGAGCTCCTGGCTCCATGTTGGCAGCACCAGAGCACTTTGGAATGGGCAGGGAAAGGGCAGTGCCTGCGCTGTTCCTTCCCTGGCCGGGGTGTCCAAGGGCAGCTCCTTCCAGCTCTGCCTTTCCCAGGCATCGACCGCCGGCGCTCATGAAAAAAAGATGATCCAAGGCCGGTGCTGAAGGGCTGGGAAAGCAGAGGTTGGGAGGATGGGGTTCAACAGGATTTCAAAGGGGAGGGGAACCACTCCCAGGCTGTGTCCCAGCATGGCTCTTCCCCTGGCAGCACCTGGAATGCAGAGCGGGATCATCCCGACACCCTGTGCCACCATTCCCGGCTTCCCCTTGGGACAGCATTCCCCGTGCTGGGAGCACCAATCGCTCCCAAAGCCCTTCCCGGCTGGTTCCAGCCTTCCCAGAGAGGATCCAAAGGCACAGCGGGGCCTCTGGGAGTCGGGCCCTGCTGAGTCAGGGCAGCGGGGCTGGAGCGGCTCCATCGATCGAAACCTGATCCTAAATTGGCTGCGCAGAAGGACCCCGGCACGACCCGGCTGCGAGCTGCAGGAAGGACAAACCCTCCTGTCTCCCGTCTCCGCAGGATTTTGGGAGGCAGGATCCAGCATCCCTAGCCCAAGGCCTCTGCAGAGCCTCCTGGTTCCACAGGGGGTTCTCCTGCATCCCGTGGCTGCCGCGGGCTCGGAGCCAGCAGGAAGGATCCTGTGGGCAGCCTCGGATCCCGTCTCACCTGCCCAGCAGCTGCTCCCGGGACAAAGTCCACAGCGCGACCTTCAGCCTCCACCTGCCGCCTTTCCCGCCTGCCCTCGGGGCTCTCCGGGCACCCAGGTGATGCCGGAGGGCCCAGAGCTCCCCTCCCTGCTCCAGCAGCCAGGTCATCCCTGCAGAGCCAGGGGTGCCCAACACTGGGAAGGCAGCGGCCTCCAGCATGGCAGAGAAGGGTTTATAGCCAAAATTATCCCCAAAAGACCAAGAGCATTGGGAAGCTGAGGTTTATATACACCTCAGACTGGACCGTGTGGCACCATATGGCAGGAGGACAGGGAATGTGTGACATCCCCCATGGTCACCCACCCTGGCTCGTATCTCTCCATCCCCAGCATTCCACAGGAATTATAATCCACGCTCCTGGTTCCAGTTCTTTTGTTCTTTTAATACTTTTCTGCCTGGTAGAGGAGCAGGAATGAGTTCCTTGGATGGAGAGTGCAGCTCCAGGGCTGCATGGGTGATCTCCCAGCTCTGTGCTGGAGCATTCCAAGCCCTCCACGCAATATTCCTGGTGGCTTCAGGCTCAAACTGGAAGACCCTCAAATTCCCAGCGTGCCTTTTTTTGGGAGCCGCCACACCTCGGCCCCGCCCAGGGACACGCTGGCGTGCCACAGGCATGGAAAACTCCAGCAGCTCCAAAGGGCTGGAGGCAGGCAGAGCAAACAGGGAGGATGTGCCGAGGGCAAACAGCGCCGGCCACGGCGGGAGCGTCCCTTGGAGCCGCTGGCAAACGCGGCGCCGAGCGGCTCTGCCACACGACGGATGCTCCCTCCGTAATTAAAACATCCAGAGGACGCTCAGCCGTCACCGGGATAATAATTCCCATTCAGTAAGGGAGGCCTGGCTGGGGTTCTGCTGCATTCCCCGCTCCCCGCTGCCCCCACGGGTGGGCTTCCAGCCTTCCCCGCGCATCCACAGCCCGCGGAGCCGCCGCGCCGCTCATCCACGGGCCAGCGAGCTTGTCCATCATTTACCCGCTCACTCATGGAATAACGCACGGGAGGATGAGCATCCCCCCGGAGCCAATCCCGCCGCTCGCCTTCCCGCGCCCCCCGGGGCCTCTCCCGGGATGCGCGCCGGGATCCCGCCGGGCCGCCGGACCGGTTCTGCCCCGCGCTGTGTTTGCACAGGGAAGGCAAACACGGCCCTGCTTCCGCAGCGCCGGGAGCGGCGGAGCGGGAATGGGGAGCGATGGGAACAATGGGAGCAGCAGCCGGGTGCCGCTGCCGGCTCATTTACATCTTTATTAGCTGTGACAAGCGCCGGGTCACCGCCCGCTCATGTCCGACTTGAGGGGTGGTTCGCTCCCTAACCCCCTGTAATTGCTCCCGTTAGGCTCCGAAAATTTCCTCGTTTTCCATGGAATTACCCCCGGCTTGGCCTCGGCTGGGAGATTAATTTGGATAAACAGCTCCAGCGAGGGGTAATAAATACAAAGGGAAAGGTTCTCTCCGTTGGGTGCGGAGGGAGAAGAGGAAATTCTCTCTCCCCAAAAAGAGGGAAAATGAGGAGAAAGGAGCGGGATGACTCCTCCTGGAGCAGCCAGGCAGCAGAATGTGCCTTTTCCAGGGAGTCCTGAGCTGGCACTTGAGCACTTGGAGACACTGGAGTATCCTCCTGCCCAGCTGGGCCATGATGGTTTGGGATTTGGTGTGCCCAGGGATTTGGAAAGGCAGGGGCTCCGGGCATCCAGGGCTTTAGGATGGTGGGAACTCATACACCCAGGGATTTGGGAATGCAGGTGTCTCTAGGGGCGCTAGAGTTGGGAATGGCAGCAGTTTGGGCACCCAGGGGATTGGGGCGCCCAGGAATCCGGAATGGCAGCCACTCAAGGGTTCGGGGCACCGGGACTCACAGGGCCCCGCTTTGGGCCAACTTCCTCCTTCCGCGCTGACCCGGGAGGAAGGAAAGGCTCCCGGGCGGGCCTCGGGGGCTCACGCGTGGCCCGGGGCTCACGCCGGGCCCGTGACTCAGCAGCGCTCCCGCCCACCGGGAGCGACGGCGGGAGCGGCTGAGTGGGAGCGGGAGGTTACGGAGCTGCCCGCCTGTCTGTGCCTGCGGGGATGGGGATTTCAGAGCTCGGGAGTGTGTGGGAAGCGAGCGGAGAGCAGCGCAGTGAAAGCCAGGGCCGCTGCCAAGGGCTCCATGAGACGGTTCCCGCGATACGGGCAGAAATCGTTCCGAAATCAAAACAAAGCTCCGTGGCCGCGGGAAGATGCTCCGGCAGCCCTGGAGCACACGGAGGGGCAGAGAGGTGCCCTTTTCCCGGCCCATCAGGAGTGCCAGGAGGGCTGGCAGCAGGCTGGCGCTGTTCCCCATCACTGCAAGAGCTCTGCCAGGGTGCACGTGCCGGAGTTTGCCTGGCACGCGGCTCCCAGATGGTTTTCCAAAGCGAGATGTGGCTGGTGCAGCGCTGAGGTGCTGGGAGAGGCCCCCATCCCCAGGGAAGGGTCACCTCCCCTGGTGTGAGTCAGGCACAGGAGACCAGACCCCTCATCCCTCACCCCTTGTTCCCCTGCCAGGGAATTCCATGGCACTGGGGAGTCACCACTGCCCCCAGTTCAGCCCCATCCCTCATTCCAGTGCCTGCCAGTTCGGGGTTTTTGTAAGGAGATATTTCCTGCTTTATCTCTTGCTCCAAACCCAACCCAGGATTAGTCCCATATTACTCTCCCAAAGAGCTTCCAAACCATGGCTGAGGTGGTTTCCTGCTTTTTCCTGGTCCAGTACGACTCCAGTGAGATTCCAGCTGATTCCCAGCAGTTTGGGTTGGAAGGGAGCTTTAAAGGTCATCTGGTCCGAGTTCCATTCCACAAGGCCAGGTTGGGCTCTGCCTCTGGAGGCTCCCACTAGTGCTGGAGCAGCCAGGAGTGTCCCAGCCCCATTGCCCCATCCTGGGATGAGTCCCTGACCCCACCACCCCATCCTGGGGTGGATCTCTGATCCCCTCACCCCAGCAGAAAGCAGGAGCCAGCACGATTCCCAGTTCCAGGAGAGAACCCCCGGTCTCCATCGTCTTTCCCCCAGATGCCTCTTCCATCCATGAGCACATCCTGCATCAGCAGGGTCTCATCCCCGGCCGCGCTCCCTCGCACCCCGGGGGCCCTCAGGCCAGCACCCCTGGATCCCGGCTGGAGGGGCAGGAATTCTCCGGGAATTGTCTTTGCGCGGCGGTGCGGGGGATAGGGGGAGCGAGCTCCGTGAATCCACTCCGTGTTTTTCGGCGCCCGCAGCGCCCGCCGCGCCCGCAGTGCCCCGGCAGCGCCCGCCGCGCCCCGGCCCCGCCAAAACCCGGCCTGGATCGCGCCGGAGCGCGGCACACGGAGCCTGCGGGGGCCCGGAGGGGTCCCGAGCTCGGCCCCACGCGTGTGCGGGGACCCGGGGCGGGCTCGGCCTTCCCAGGACACGCCACGGCCAGAACACGGGTGCGCGGTCCTGTGTGCCACCCCTGTGCCGGCCCGCCCGTCCCTGCCCCTGCCACGCGTGTCCCCCTCCCCACGCGGGCGCGACGCGCGGATCCAGCAGGTTCGCAGCCCCGCGGCCGCGTTACCGGCGCGGTCAGTGCGGGGCCGCGGGGGCGTCACGGCGGGCGCTGTCACCACCCCACGCGTGTCCCCCTCTCTCCGTGCGCATCCCGACCCCCCCGCCCCCCCCCGCCGCTCCGCTCCCTCCTCCCTTCCCGGCGGCTGCAGTTTCCAATCCCGCCAGCAGCGAGCAGCAAGTGGATGCAGGATCGCGCCGCACACGCACCCGCACACACCCGCACACGCACCCGCACACGCACCCGCACACGCGCGCACCCCGCAGCAGCGGGCGGCCAGCACGGGCTCCGCGGGGCTCCCGGCCCCCCGCCGCCGCATGCGGGCCCCCGCCGCCCCGCCGCCGCCCCCCGCCCCGCCGCCCCCTCCCGCCGCCGCCTCCGCCGCCGTCTGATGAGCCGCGGCCCCGCTGCACCGGGCAGCCGCCGCCCCGCCGCCCCGCCGCGCCCCGCCGCCGCCCGCCACCATGTACCTGCACCCGGAGGCTGCCAGCGCAGGTGAGCCCCGCGCCGCCGGGGAGGGGGGGACGGACACACGCAGGACGCGGGGACACGCACCGGGGGTGGCCGACCGCTCGCCGCCCCCCCGGGGATCCGCCGCGGCCGCTGCCCGCTTCCCCCCGCGCCGCCCCGGGAGTTACGGTACTTTGGGGAGAAAGTCGCCGCCGCCGCTGTCACCGCGCTGCGGAGCTGCCCGAGCCACCGGCACCCCCCGCCCGGCGACACCCCAACCCCCGCGGGCAGCATCCTGCTCCCCAGCCCCCCAAAAAACGCGGGGGGAGCCCCAAATCCCGCCGGGCGCCGGCGCCCAGACAAACACCCAGCACATCCCCCCTCTCCCCAGCCTGCGGAGCCGCTGGAGCCCCGCGTCCCCCCCGGGACACCCCAAGCCTCGGGGGCAGCATCCCGCTCCCCAGACCCCCAGCAAAGCCCCGGAGCCCCGGGCGAGCCCCAAATCCCGCCATCCAGAGCAGCATCCGGAGCTCAGCACGTCCCTGCTCCTCACCTGCCGCCCCCTCCGTCCTTCTGGGGGTCCCCGTGCCCCGTCCTGCCGCACCTCCGGAATGACACCGGGACACGCGGGGGTGGGCGGCTGGGGAAGGGGCTTCCTCCGCCGCGGATTTGCTGAGCTCATGCTGGGAAGGCAGCAGTCGGCCCCGCACCGGGGAATCTGGGACGCCGGCGGGGACGTTTTGGGGGTGCCCGAGCCCGGTGCGGAGGCACGGCGATGCTGCCGCCGGAGCGATGCGGCTCGGCGGGGCCTGGCCGCCGTGTCCCGGGGCCCGGGGAGCGGGCAGAAGGACGGCGTGTCCTGCGGTGGCGTGGGGACGTGCCGGCGGGGACAGCGGGCGCCGCCGGGCAGAGCTGCAGGTGCCAGGCCTGCGGGATCGGGCGGGCCGGGGCGCGCCACGCGCTGTCACCCGCGGCAGGTGACGGCGTCACCGCTGCCCGGCAGCCGGAGGCTCCGGCCGAGCCGCCTTCGAGGGGAACTTCGCGCCTGCCCGCGGGCCGAGCGCTCCCCCCGGCCGCGGCTCCATCCCGGGGCACCGCGACCCCGCAGCGATGCCCGGAGCGCGGCACGGCACGGCTTGGCCCAAGGTCACCCGGGGGGGTGACTGGCACAGGGGGGACGCCGGCCTGTCCCCGGCGGCAGCAGCGTGACAGGGCTGCCCGTCCCTCCCGGTGCCCGAGATTTGCTCCTGCCTCGTTCCCCCTCCAAACTTTGCGCCTGCCCCCGGTTTGTCCCCCTTGTCCCTGCCGGATGTCCCCGTCGTTGGCCGGTGGGCCACTGACGGTGCCGTGGCCGGCTCTGCTTGGCGGGCTGGAGGCTCCCAGGACAGAGCTGGAGCTGCGGGATTTGGGGGGACAGTGCCCCTCTCCCCAATTCCCAAATCCCGTGCTCCCGGCTGCTTGGGCTCCCGTCACGTGGGAGTTTTCCCACGTCACCGGCGGCGGCTGTGCCGTGAGCCCGGAGCCGTGGGGCGCTGGGGGTGCTCACACCTGTGCAGGCGCCCTGCCGCTGCCTGCTTCCCGCCGCCTTCCCACCTTTCCCGCATTTTCCAGACGTGATGCTGACGGGGTTCCGGGTGGTGCCTGATGGAGGTTGAGGGGGTGCTGTCATCTCACACCCCCGCAGGATTTGGGAAGAGCCAGCCAAGGCACATCCCGGGGTGAAGCAGTGCCTGTTGTGCCCCCAAAACGCTGCCCCAGGTGGCACCGGCCTCGTCCTCCTGGTGCCCTGCTCCGTGTCACCGTGCGGGGACAGCGGCTGCGGCCCCCGGCGCTGGCTGCGTGTCATGGGGGGAGAAGATGCCGGGAAATTCGGGAAACTTTGCTGCCCAGGGAAAGAGGGATCTGGGGAGCAGCCCGGAGGTGCTGCTGGGGCGCTTCTGGGGCTGGAGACGCCCGAGGGAGTCTGGTCTTGGCTGGCGAGGGGTGTTGGGAATTGGGATCAAGCTGAGGCGCTTCCCAAGGCGTTTTTGGGGGGCCGCAGGGGGCTGTGCTGATGAGGGACCCCCGAACCATGTGTCAGGAGAGCCGCGTCCAGGCGCCAGGCAGAGCTCGGGGCTGCCCGCAAAGGTGCCCTCTGTGCCACAGGGACAGCGTCCCTGCGCTTTGGGGACACCGGACAGCTCCCTTGGCCCTGCCAGCCTCTCCCCACCCTATCCCTGTCCCCTCGCTGGCCCCAGCTGTCCCCTCTGGGTGACATTCGCACCCTAGAGCTCCATCTCAGCAGCGAGCCCGTGCCGGGGGCCCTGCTCCCCACGTCCCCATCTTTCCCGGCTGGAAGCGTTCCGAGCCGAGCCGCGCGGCGGCTGGAGGTGGTGAATCAATAACCAGGCAGCAGCTGCCTGTTTTCCCCCCGCACCGCCTCGGAGCGGGCGATGGAGCCCCTGGAGCTGGGAGCAGCTCCCGGGGATGGGAAGGAGAGCCGCGCTCCCAGAGGGGCCGGCGCAGGGCGAGCAGCGGGGCGGGGGCCGCCGAGGGGCTGCGGGCGGAGTGAGGGAGCGCGACACAGGGCGGGAAGGCAGACAAAGAGCGCGGGGATGGCAGCGCACGGGCCTCGCCGGGCACCTGCTGCAGCCGCGTCCCGCACGGAGCGGGAGCCCCCGACCCACCGGGCCCCCGTCCTGCGCCGCTCCGGGGTGCCCTCCCAGCGAACCCCTCCGCTCCAGCCCGAGGGACGCTCCCGCCGGCGCCTCGGAGCATCCCCGCGGCCTCAGCCCGGCCCTTTGTCCCCCGAGCGGCTCCATCCCGCTTTCCCTGGCGGTGGGGGCTCCACGCGGGTGCCGAGCCCCCCACGGTGGGCGTTCCTCGCTCCCACCAATTCCAGCCCTTCCAGCCTCCCCACGCCCGCGCTGGCGCGTCCCAGGACCCCCCTGAGCACAGCAAGGACAGGGATTGGGGGGCTCCCCCCGGGCGGGGGGTCTGGCAGGGAGGTCTCGCTGATCCCCCCTGACTCCGAGGAGCAGGAGCGGAGCCGGAGGCGGCTTTTCCAGCGCCTGATCTCGCGGCTTTTCCGCCTGCCGAGGAAGGAGGGGGGAGCGGGGAATGAAGACAGATGCAGATAATATCGCTGCCACCCCCCGGCCCCCGGGGGCTCAGCTACAATATCCATTATGGATGGATCCGGAGAGGGAGCGGCTCCCGGAGAGCCGCCGGAGCGCGGGCATGATGGGCACAACCCCAGCGTGGAGCAGGGCCCGGACCCCCCTGGCTGTGGCTGCCGGGGGGCTGGGGGTGTCTGTGGGGCCGGGCTGGGCTAGGGGGCGGCGGGCAGGGATGCGCCGAGCGGAGCATCCCCATCCCTGTGGGTGCCAGCGCTGTGGCTGTGGCACGGGAGGCTCCGCGCCCCGCTGCCAGCCCCGGGTGCCCCCCCAGCGCCCCGTCCCCTCCTGGCGTCCCCGGGCCTGGCTGCAGGAGGGAGAGGGTCACCTTGGGGGGAGTTAATGAGCTTTGAAGGGAAGCGGTCGCGCCGGCGGGGACGGAGCCGGCGCGGCGGCGGAGGGACAGCGCAGCGCAGCAGCCCCGCTCCCGGCCCTGCGAGGGGGGCACGGCCCGCGGGAGGCAGCCCGGGGGTGTCCAGGGGAGGTGGGGTGAGCGGCTGTCCCCCTGCGGATGGGGCTGTGGGACACCGGTGACTGCGGGGGGCGATGGGTCCGGTCCCCGCTCCACCATGGATGACCATCCCTGCTGCCCCATGGATGTCCCTGCAGGATGCAGCCCCGGGATCAGGCGCTCCTGGAGGATTTCCACCACCCCCACCCAGCCCGGGCACCTTCCCCTATCTCTGGGGCCTTCCTCGGCCCTTCGTTCCCCTCCTCTGCCTCCTCCCTCCGAGCTGCGTTTCTCCATCTTTCCATGTGTTCCCCTCCAAGCCTCCTCTTCCTCTCCCAGCACCGCCAGCCCCCGGCTCTGAGGGCTGACCCCGAGCATCGCCCATCCCTGAACTCCCTGCGGGAATCCTGTCCCCACGGCGGCCTTGCTGTCACAACCCGTGGGTCCCGGGTGACGGCACCGGGGGGCACTGCCCGGGGGGAATCGGGGAGCTGGGGAGGCCAGCGGGGGCCCCTGGAGCCGGGATGGGCTGCGAGGAGCCTGCCCGCCCTTGTTCCCTGGGAGCCGCTGGCTCCGTGCCCTCCCTCTCTCCTGCTGTCACCCGAAGGGCTCGGCAATGATGGAGAGCCCCGGGGCGAGAGGCTAAGTGGCGACAGCGCGGGAGCTGGCAGTGCCACTCGGGATGAGAGCCCAGCGCGCTCCTCCAGCGCCAGGAGAGGATCCTGCGCCAAGGGAAGGGGGGCTGGGGTCACTCCGGGCTGGGGAGCCATGCCTGAGGGCTCGGTTGGGAGCAGGGATGATGTGGAGAACCAGCCTGGCCAGGGGATCAGCGGCGTCCTCTCGGGAGCTGGGGCTGGGATGGGGATGGGGATGGGGATGCAGATGGGGATGGGGATGGAGATGGGGATGCAGATGGGGATGGGGATGGAGATGGAGATGGGGATAGAGATGGAGATGGGATAGAGATGGGGATGGGGATGGGGATGGGAATGCGGATGGCGATGGGGATGGATGCAAACCGCGGGAGCAGAGGGGGCTCCGGGGTTCTGGGTGCTCCTCAGGAAGAGAGGCTGGGTGGGCACCACGAGGCAGAGAAACCACACGGCTCTCCGGAAATCCTCGGCCAAAAATAGCCCGGCACCAGGGAAGGAGCGCCTTCCCTTGCCAAATTCTCCCTCCGTGCCCAGCTCCTGCTTGCTGTGGTCGCGGAGCAGGGACGGGTGGCATCAGGGCTGGAGGGGACACAGGAGGGACTCATGCATGCACGGCAGCTGGCGGGGACAGGGGGTGCCTGGGAGCATCTGGGCAGAGCTGTGCCGTGTTTTGGGTCGGCGTTCAGCTGCCCCAGCCGCCCGTGGCGGTGCCGGTGTTTGTGGGCTCTGCCCCCCGAAGCCCCCCAGGACCGGCAGCTCGGCGTGGGGGAGGCAGAGCCGGCCGGATTGACAGCTCCGGGGGACGGACAGATGGCTGGATGGAGAGGCAGATGTGTACGAGGGATGGACGGACGGATGGATGGATGGAGAGATTGATGGATGTGTTGGAGAGGACGCACGGATAGACAGACAGATGGGGAGCAGACGCCCGTTCCCGCCCAGAGCACGCTGAGCTGCGGCACCGCTCCTGTCCCCCGAGGCTGATCCCGGGATCCTGCCGGGCAGCGGGATGGCCGTGGGGCTCCCCATGATCCCTCGCATCTCCAGAGCCGCCGGGAGCCCGTGGGCAGGTGGCACCGCCGGGCCCAGCTGGCCCAGCCCTCCCGCTCCTCCCCGTGACGCGCCAAGCCTGGCTCGCAGCATTCCCAAAATGCCCACCAGGCTGTTACCAGGCATGGCAGCACAGCCTCGTCCCCCTCCGTGCCCATCCCCTCTCCCCGTCCCTGTGCCAAGGGCTCGGATCCCGCGTTCCTGCTGTGCCCGCGGGGGTCCGGGCCGGCTCCCCCCGCCCCGCGGCCGGGATCCTGCACAGGAGCGAGAGCTGCAAATTCACAGCTTTTCAGCTGCATCCTAAAAATAAGAGGTTTGGGAAATATCAAGCAAATGAGTGGGAGGATGAGCAGAGGAGGAATTAATGGCCTGGCGCCAGGCAGGCAGCATCTGGGGAGCCCCGTGGTGACAACGCGGCCACCTCGCTCGGTGCCGTGCGGCCCTGCAGCACGAGGGGCCGCTCCGACGCCGCGTTCCTGCCCGGTCCCTTCCCATCCCGGAGCTCCTCCCCGGCACCACCATCCTCATCCTCCCCGGCACCACCATCCCCATCCAGGCTCGGCGTCACATCCCGCTCCGGCTCCAAGCTCGCCACCACCACGATGGCGGTGGAATGTTGGGGAGGGGGCGGGGGGACGCGCTGCTCGCTTGGCACCTTCTCCCGCTGCCCTTTTCCCGGGAATGCACGCGTTTCCGCTGCCGGTTTGGCGGCTTGGCACATGGAGCCGTTTCTGCGTGTGGAGCTGCGGATGCCGGCTTTGATCACCGCTTCCAGGGAGCTCAGCGGGAGCCTGGCCTGGGGGGGCTCCCCACGGCTTTGATTTCCCCCCCCAGGGTGCCTGGCATCCATGGATCTCGCCGCTGGAACAGGGTGAGTGGGAGGATGCTCCAGGGCTGCAATGCTGAGTAGCAGCCAGGGAGTGTCCACAAAAGCTGGGAATTTCGGGGTCTGGATCCAAAAATGCGGCCCTGAGAGCCTGGACAGGGCCATCCTCACTGGGACACCTGCAGAGAGGGCCGTTCCAGCTGTGGTGCCACAGGTGTGAGGCTTATTCCAAAGTCTTTGCTCATCCAAAGCCTCTGGCACCCCATGGAGATTCCAGCCTCTCCATCCTGTGCAGGAGTCATTGTTTGGGAGAGCTGGAACCATCCCTGGATGTCCCTTGCAGGGGCTTTGCCTTCCCAGCCTTGCTCCAGGGCCGTGGGCTTTGGCTGGAGGTGATGGGGCTGAATCCTGGGACAGGCACAGGGAAACAGGGAATAGGGGGGAATGGATGGAGCTGCCCATGAGCCTGGTGGGCCCCAGCAACGCCTGTCCTGGAGCTGAGCGTGCACAGAGCCACCAGCACCACAAAGACACCACGGTGTCCAACGGTGCTGGGGTGCACGGGGACACCGGGATGCGCAGGGACATCAAGATGTCAGGGACACCGGGATGCACAGGGACACCAAGATGCACAGGGATGCTGGGGTATGCAGGATCACTGGGATGCCCAAGGCCACCAAGATGCCCAAGATCAGCAGGATGCCCAGGACTACCAGGATGCTCAGGGACACTGGGATGCCCAGGGCCACCAGGATACACAGGGATGTTAGGATGTGCAGGATCACTGGGATGTACAAGTCTGCCAAGATGCACAGGATCACCAGGATGCACAGGGATGCTGAGATGTGTGGGATCACTGGAATGCCCAAGGCCACCAGGATGCACAGGGCCACCAGGATGCCCAGGGACACCAGGATGCACAGGGACACCAGGATTTGCAGGATCACTGGGATGCCCAAGGCCACCAAGATGCACAGGATCACCAGGATGTGCAGGGATGCTGGGATGTGTGGGATCACTGGGATACCCAAGACCACCAGGATGCGCAGGGACACCAGGATCTGCAGGATCACTGGGATGCCCAGGATCACCGGGATGCACAGGATCACCAGGATGCACAGGGACACCAGGATTTGCAGGATCACTGGGATGCACAGGATCATTGGGATGCCCAGGGCCACCAGGATGCACAGGGACACCAGGATTTGCAGGATCACCAGGATGCCCAGGACTACCAGGATATCCAGGGACACCAGGATGCACAAGGCCACCAGGATGCACAGGGACACCAGAATGCTCAGGGACACCAGGATGCCCAGGGACACTTCTGGGCTCCCCTGGAATGGGCTGTGCCTTGGCTCCCACACCCACCATTCCCGCACACGCCGGAGCTGAGCCGTGTGTGGGATCTGTCAGTGCTGGCAGCTCCTCCCAGCCCCGGGTGCGTCTCACCCGCCGCGGGAGAGGGCTAATCCCTCTTGGATCTCCGCACCTCTCCTTGTGCCGGGGTCGGGTTTGAAGTGTTCCCTCGCATCCATAAAGGCCAGAGCTCGCTCGTGCTCCGGAGGCAGCTAATCCCGAGGCGGCAGGAGAGGCGGATGAAGGAGGATAGGCACGTGGCTGCATCCCTGTCTCCCAAACATCCCCCATCTCCCAAACATTCCCCATCTCCCACTCCGAACTGGGCACTGAGGAGGGTGCAGGGGCTCCCTGCTTGTCCTGGATCTGCCATGGAGACCCTTCCCCCGAATCCAAAACTCTCTCCCCTGGCACAGGGACTCTCCCCTGACATGAGGACCCTCTGCCCGCATCCAGAGCCCTCTCCCCCTGGAACAGGGACCCTCCTGCCTGGCCCACGCAGCACAAATTCCACTCTGGAGAGCTGCAGCGCTAAGGAGGCAGGTAATCCCCTCATCAATACCGGCCTGGAAAAGTGGAATTATATCCCGTCAAGTGGCATTGAATCCTGATGAAAAAGCCGCAGGGATGTTCCACCCCCTTCCATCCCAGCCTCCGCAGCATCCCCTGCTCTGCCAGCACGTGGGACGGGATTGGGACCTCGATCCCTGCGAGGAGCGACACGCGCTCTCCGCCTCCTGCCCCCCCCCCCCCCCCCCCCCCGGGATGAGGCAGGACCAGCGAAGTCCCGCCGGGATTTGGGACACCACGGCCGCAGGGACCCCATGGCCGTGGACCCCCAAGTCCCTCCCAGCCGTCTCCGTGCTCCCGCCTGGATGCGCCCTGGCAGCCGCGGAGATTTATGGAGAGCGGCAGGGAAGGAGGGCCAGCGGCGGCGTAAACAAGCGGCGCGTTTCCACCTTGTCCCCGCTCCCGGGGCTGTGTCCCGGCGCCACGCAGCTCCCCGTGTCCCTCCCTAGATCCCCCCGGCCCGGGGCATCCCGTGCCGCGCATCCCGCCCGGCGCAGGGACCGCGCCCCGGGGCTGGGGACGCGCCAGGAGCTCCGAGCCGCTCCGAGTCTTTAATTAATGGAGCGCTAATTGCCTGGAAAACGAGGCATTGAAGTCATGCTGAGGGCGGCGCAGCCCGGGGCCCGGAACGGCTCCCCCCGCCCTGGGGATCCCGCCGGGAAGGGCCGGACCCAGCCCTGGAGCACAGGGACACCCCTGGAGCCCCCCAGGCGGGATCCCGCCCGTGAATCCATCGGGATCGCGGGGTGACGCCACGTTCGGGGGGTGGTGGCACCTTGGCACGGGGAGTTTGGCCCCGGGACCCCGCGCTCGCTGATGTCCCTCCCCAGACACCGCGGTGCCTCCGCAGCGCCCACTCCTTCCCTCGCCTTCTCCTTTGATTCCCCCTCTCCACATTAATTTGAGGATGAACCTGACCCCGCAAGGAGCGAAGGATCTGTGGGAGCTCCGGGCTGAGCCCGAGGGGTCACGGCGCTCCCGGGCTGGAGCAGGGAGCACCAGGCGGTGGGGCAAGGAGAGCTGATCCCAAATCCCAGCCCGCTCAGTACTGCCCGGTGCCGACTGAACGGGCGGGGGTCGCAGCCAGGGGGGGCGGCCGGAGCTCTCCGGCCGTGCCCGCTGCTTCCCATTCCCCCGGCAGCTTATCCAGCCGGGGTTTATAAATGTTGGAAATTAAGGGCTGGTCCCAAATTCCCTCCTAGGCAACAGTTGCTATGTGAGTTTTATACACAGGCTCCTCGTGATCCGGGAGCGACGGAGGAGCTGCCTTTGGATGGAGAGAGCGCGGGTGCTGCAGGGGGGACCTGTCCCCAAAGCCACCCTCACCGCGTGCACGAGGGATTGTCACCAATGCCCCCTTCACGGCCACCGCCCCCTTTCCTGGTGGGATTCCAGCGGGGATGTGGGAGCTGCGGGCGCCTCGGCACGTGCCGGGGGCGATTCCCGAGCCCCGATCCCCCCTCCCGGTCCACTCTGACTCACCCCGGCCTCGGAGCCGCCGGGAATTTGCGTTACAATAACAAGGTCTGCGGGCGAATTAATTATTAACATTTATTGTTTAATATTTATACTGCAGCACCGCTGCTCCCGGCGCTGCTCCGGCCCCGCCAGCTGCGGCTCCCGCCACGGACAATCCCGTCCCGGCGGGCACGGGCAGGGATGCTGTGCCGGGGGTCCTGCCCCGAGACAAAGCTGAACCGGTCTGGGGTCCCACCGGACCCGTCCGAGCCGCCTCGGGCCCGTATTCCACCCCACAGTGGTCATTCTGCATGCTGGGAGATGGATGAGGTTGATGGGTCCTCCCCACGTTTTTGGGGTCCCTGATGTTGCCCTCAAGGCCAGGCTGGGAGGAGTGGGCCTGCACTTCCATTTGGGATGAATCCGTGTGGGATTGCACCAGGGCCTGCGCTGCCATTTGGGATGAATCCGTGTGGGATTGTCCCACAAAGCAGCGGCCGCGGCCTTTGCGGGCACTCCAGGGTGCCAGTAGGGATTGAAGCTCCAGCCTGAGCTCCCGGGAAGGGCTCAGGGCGGATTCCCCCCAGGACACACTCGTGAGAGGCCAAGGGGTGCCCACCGTGACGGGACACTGCAGAGCGGAGTTGGAGCCCGTTGGATCACATTCCCTGTGCTTTCCCTCCCTGCGCCCCGGCAGGGACAGCCCAGGATTCGGCTCTGACCCCCCCTTTGTGCTCTGCTCCCCGCAGGGACCCCCTCCCGCGACGTGCTCCTGGTCTCAGCCATCATCACCGTCAGCCTTAGCGTCACCATCGTCCTCTGCGGGATCTGCCAGTGGTGCCAGCGGAAAATGGTGAGTGTGGCCGCCTTCCCTGCCGGCATCCCGGGCCCCCCGCGCCAGGGGGCGATTCCCTGTTCCAGGGCAGCAGCAGCCAAGCGGAGGCAGCTCCCCGGAGCCGCCGGCTGCAGCTTTTATTTGGGCTTTTCCGGACGCGCTAATGAAATGTTTGGGCGAAACTGTTTGTGTGGCACAAAGGGAAGTTTCCAAATATATGGATATATATTGGTGACGAGCCGGAACGAGCTGGCCCCTGTCCTGCTGGGCACGCTCCTGCCTGGAAAAGCCCCGTGGGAAGGCGGCCAGCCCTTGCCTGGCAGCGCCGGGCGCCGTGAGCCATCCGTGCCACCCGCTGGGCATCCCTCATCCCTCCCCGACCGCCACCGGGGCTTGGGACCGCGCTCCCGCCCTCCCGCATCCTTCCTCCTCCTCCTCCTCCTCCTCCTCCTCCTCCTCCTCCTCCTCCTCTCCCGGGAGCAGGACGTGCTCGGCCACGTTTCCTTCGCCATCGGAATCGAATCTGGGTCAAGTGCTGCGATGGCAGCGGCGCTTCCCGCCGGGGAGATGCCCACCCCCAGCCGTGGGAAGGCAGCATTCCCTTGGGAATGGCAGAGGGGCTCGGCAGGGCGGTGAGGCAGCGGGAGGGCCCTTCCAGGTGCCACGCAGGGCATGGGGAGAGAGAGGAAAAAGCACTGGAACGCAGGAGGCTGGCGCTGGCAGAGGAACAAAGGAGTGTGAATTGGCCGGGAAGGCGCATCCCGAGCGGCCCTCGGGAGCGCCCGGAGCTGGAGCGGGATGCGGGAATGACGGCCAAGCCCACGCGGCCACCGTGTCCCCAGGAGCCCCGAGCCGCCGCAGCTGGGGACACGGATGAGCGCAGGATTGGGGGATGATTCCCTCTGGGATGGCCTGGGAGCATCCAGCGAGGTCAGGCACGGGCGTGCCTCCCGGTGGGGTCGGCCCAGGGGCATCCAGGGAGGG
The DNA here is from genome assembly GCF_028551555.1 of Melozone crissalis. Classification (NCBI taxonomy): domain Eukaryota; kingdom Metazoa; phylum Chordata; class Aves; order Passeriformes; family Passerellidae; genus Melozone; species Melozone crissalis. Next base: position 3,364,150 of record NW_026535796.1, on the reverse strand, counting down.
CCAGGTGTGTTTCCCTGCAGCTCCCGGCAGAATCAGCCCTTGGGAATCCAAGGAGGTCCAGGTGCTCCCCAGCAGCTCCTGGCAGGATTAGTCCATGGACATCCAAGTTCAGACATCCCTGCAACTCCCAGCAGGATTAGATTAGTCCATGGGCATCCAAGGGTGTTCCCCAGCAGCTCCTGGCAGGATTTGGACATCCAAGTTCAAACATCCATGCAACTCCCAGCAGGATTAGATTAGTCCATGGACATCCAGGGAGGTCCAGGTGTTCCCCTGCAGCTCCTGGCAGCATCAGCCCTCGGGCATCCAAGGAGACTCAACAGCTCCTGGCAGGATTAGCCAATGTGAATCCAAGGAGGTCCAGGTGTTCCCCTGCAGCTCCTGGCAGGATTAGCCCTTGGCTGCCCAAGGACACCGTGCTGAGGGTCCAGGTGTCCCAGCAAGCCAAGGAGATGGCTCCATGTGGACATGAAGAGGCTGGGAAGAAGGAGAAAAGGGAAACATTCCTATTCCATGGGGAGGCAGGGCCAGGCCTGCCTCCTGAGGTCCAGGACAGTGGGATGCAAGGGCTGGTTCTCCACCCCATCCTGCTCCAGCAGCTGTTCCCATCCCACCTCATCCACCTGGCCCTGCACGGAGCATCCTCGCTCCCAATTGTTGGATAATTGGCATTAATTGCAGCGCTCGGAACCTGCCGGAGTGCCCTGATTACCAGCCCCAGTTTGGAGCCAGCTCCAGCTTCATTATCCTATGGCAGCACTTCCCTGGCGCTGGGAAAGGTGAACTCAATTAATTCAGGCCCAATTAGGCCTAAAATTATCCACTCCTTCCCAGTGAGGCCATGGAATGGGATGCTGGTGGCTGTGGCCATGTTGTCCTTGGGGTGAGGCAGGGCACGAGCCCCCAGGGACCAAGGGATGGAGCCTTTGGGAATTTTGCTGCCTGGATGGCTGGGATGGAGCCTGGAGACCATAGGGGAAAGGGCAAAATCCAGATCTCTATGTGGTGGCAGCTCCCATCTTCCACTGGGATATTCCAGGGGTCCTCTGTGACCCCCTGACCCCCTCTCCTCTCTCTTCCACAGGGAAAGCGTTACAAGACTTCCCTGGAGACTGTGGGAACTCCGGATTCCAGCCGAGGCCGCAGCGAGAAGAAAACCATCAAGTAGGTGCCAGGATTGGGGGGGGGAGACGAAGGACAGAGGTGGCCATCCCTTCTCCCAGTGGGAGAGGAGCTTCCTCCAGGGGAGACTGGGAGAGCTGGTGGGTGTCTCCAGCATCCCGTGTGTCCCACTGAGCCGTGGAGTCACGGGAACATCGGCGTGGGTGTCCCCAGGGATGCTCCGGGCCTGGGTGTGGATTCTGAGCTCTGCCTGGCAGGGGTGGAGCGGTTCCACATCCCAAGGGCATTCCATGGAGAAAGGAGATCCCAGCTGGGGCATTCCATGGAGGAAGGAGAGCCCAGCTGGGGCATTCCATGGAGAAAAGAGAACTGAGCTGGGGCATTCCATGGAGAACAGAGAGGTGGGGCATTCCATGGAGGAAGGAGAGCCAACCTGGGGCATTCCATGGGGAACAGAGAGGTGGGGCATTCCACGGAGAAAGGAGAGCCCAGCTGGGGCATTCCACGGAGAAAGGAGATCCCAGCTGGGGCATTCCATGGAGGAAGGAGAGCCCAGCTGGGGCATTCCATGGAGGAAGGAGAGCCCAGCTGGGGCATTCCATGGGGAAAGGAGAACTGAGCTGGCGCATTCCATGGAGGAAGGAGAGCCCAGCTGGGGCATTCCATGGAGAACAGAGAGCCGAGCTGGGGCATCCCACAGCACTGGGTAGGGAGTGAGGTGGAGGCTGGAAGCTGAGGGTGTTCTCCTGGGCATCCCAGATCCAGCACTGCCTCTCCACACCCTCCGCAGGCCTCCAGGAGGAGGGAGCTGGACCACCAGGAGGGGAAAAGTTCCTGCCTGGAATAAGCCCATGGAAAACTTCCTCCCATGGCTGGCCTGGGCGTTATCAGGGTGCAGGGGCACCTGGATGGCTGCTCCCAGCCAACCAGGAGGAGCTGGGAACGGAGGGGAAGGCACATCCCACCCCATGTCTTGACATGGGCAGCTTTCCCAAACTCCAGCACATTCCATACAGCCGGGATCCACCTGGAGCTGCAGGTGGGTGTTGGAGACTTTTCCAGTCTTCCAGCACCAGTGGGAGCTGCCGGGCCCCCCAGCCACTGGAACACAGCTCCAGTGGCTTCCCAGAGCCAGGAGATCCAGGTTCTGTGCTGGCCCAGGCTGGTTCCATGGGAGGGGATCCAAAAGGGAAAGGATCCACAAGGGAAGGGATCCAGAAGGATCTGGAAGGGAAGGGATCTGGAAGGAAAGGGATCTCCAAGAGAAGGGATCCACAAGGGAAGGGATCCCCAAGGGAAGAGATCCACAAGGAAAGGGATCTGGAAGGATCTGGAAGGGAAAGGATCCACAAGAGAAGGGATCCCCAAGGGAAGGGATCTCCAAGGGAAGGGATCCCCAAGGGATCCCCAAGGGAAGGGATCCACAAGGGAAGGGATCCCCAAGGGAAGGGATCCACAAGAGAAGGGATCCCCAGGGGAAGGGATCCCCAGGGGAAGGGATCCACAAGAGAAGGGATCCCCAGGGGAAGGGATCCACAAGGGTCCCCAGCACGCAGCACTGTCAGGGTTAACCGAGCGCTTCCAGGAGCCGGCTGCAGAGCAGGCGAGGACACACGGACACGCGTGCCGAGGGCGCACGGACACACATCTGGGAATGCCGCGCAGGCTCCGCGCTCGCCGACGCCTCCGTCACCCCCCACATCCTTCTCTCCTTCCCAGCCGGTGGAGCCGCCCGCTCCTGTCTCTCCGCAGCTCTTTCCCTCCTTCCATCCTTCCTTCCATCCATCCTTCTGTCCGTGCCCGTGTGTGTGTGTGCGTGTGTTGGTGTCCGAGGGGTGGGCTCCCCGTCTCTCTCCGCAGGATCCTGGCGCTCCGGGGGCGGAGGGCTGCTTTTCCTTCTCTCTCGCAGGAATTCAGCTTCTCTCTCTTGTATTTCCCTTTTCTTTCTCCCCCGGAACCCGGCCGCTGTAGCGATCTAGACAGAGACTTTTGGAATAACAATGACAACACAGTGCAGCAGAAATGGAGCTCCTACCCTCCCAAGGAGTTTATCCTAAACATTTCTCCTTACGCTCCGTACGGTGATCCGCGCCTTTCCCTCAAGTGAGTCTCTCCTTACCGAGTTTGCTCCGTGTAGTGAGTATATGGGCAGCACCCACTCGCCTTCCTCCTCCTCCTCTTCCTCCCCCTTTCCCTCCTCCTCCTCCTTCTCCTCCTCCTCTCGCTCCCGGGCTCCCCGCACGCCACCCCATGGGCCGTCCCATGGAGACGAGCAACCCCTCCTTCCCGCATTCCCGGGGACGGCCGGGATCTCCCTCCAGGACGGGGTTGCGCGTTGGGGGCACCCCCTCGGTGGGGGACGGGTCCCCCCGGGGCTGGGCTGCCGGCGAGCGGGACCCTCCCCCCGACCCTCTCCCTCCTCCGCCCTTTCTCTTGGATGTTTTGCCGAGGCCCCCCGCGCATCCCGCGGCCAGGATCCCCCCCCTTTTTTATTTGCAGTGCTGATGTCTCTCTTTCTCTCTCTGTCTGTCTGTCCGTCTCTTGTCCGTCTGCCCCCTCCGGCTCTGTCGCACTCCCCTCATTCCCCGACGGCTCCCCACGTCCATCCGTGTGTCCGTCCGGCTCCTTTCGTGTCTGTCTGGGGGGGTCCGGCCGCCGGCCCGGCCCAGTGGCTCTCTGTTATCAGGGGCCAAACTGACGGCGTCGGCCGCCGCCGGGCTGTCCGGGGACCGCGACGGCCGGCCCGGGGACAAGCAGCGGCTCGGCGAGGATGGAATGAGGAGCAGCGTGTCCGCCCACAGCGAGCCCGGAGCTGGAAAGGCGGCACGGGGCCGCTGGCACACGGTGCAGAGCCACTTGGCCGCAGGGAAGCTCAGCCTGTCCAAGTGAGTGAGCACGGCACGGTCCGGCACGGCACGGCCAGGACCGGCGGGCCCGGGGCCCGCTCCCCGCTGCGGATGCGCTTGGATTGGGGACACCGACGGGTCCCCGGGGCCGCCAAAGGGTCCCCAGGACCACCGTGCCGAGGGAGAGGAGGCGTTTCCCGCTCTCCCAGCGGTGTTGGGCTCAGGGGCGGCCGGGCAGGAGCGGCACCTTTGGGCGCTGTCCCAGCGCTGAGGGCGGCCCTGCCCAATCCCGGTGGGAAGCGGCTCAGCATTCCCAGCTCGGCTCCTCAGGGCAGGCAGCGCCACCTCGGTGGTGTCCCAAAGGCAGGAGGAGCTGTCCCGTGCTCCCATCCCTCAGGGACAATCAGGGACAGTGTGTGGCATCTCCCCCCGTCCGTGCGCTCCCTTGGCCCCCGGCACAGCCACCGGACCCGGCGCCGGCACCGCCACCCGATGCCGAGAAAAGTTGGGGGAAGTCCGGAACTTTAGGGATTTAGGGAAAATCCGAGCTCTGCCGGGCTCTGCGGGGCTCCAGGCCGGGGTGGGGGTCTCAGTGAGACCCTTCACTGCTGGCAGCGCCGCGCCTCTGGCGGGGGGTGCCGGCTGTGGCTCCGTCCGGCGTTCCCGGTCCCTGCTCCGCTTCTCCGCGCTGGGCTGCGGCAGCCGGGGGGTCCCGGGCGCTCGGGGACAGCTCGGTGACACCGCCCGTTCTGCTGAGGCTGCTGCGCTCCAGTGGGGCGCTGGGAAGCAGGAGCGAAGGAGAGGCGAGGAAAAGCGGGAGCGGCGCAGCCTCCAGCCGTCCCCTCGCTGGGAGCCCGGACAGACGGACGGGACGGAGCAAGGCGGCAGGGGCAGGGTTTAGGGGACGTGGCGGAGCGCCCCGTTCTCCAGCATCCCCCTGGCGCAGCTCCGCCGGGGTCGGGGTGCCCGGGGCTCCGTGCCGAGGGTCGGGCGGTGCCGGTGCCGGGGGATCCGTGCGGACACGGGCACGGGCACGGGCACTGGCATGGGCACGGGCACGGGCACGGGCACGGGCAGGGCGCGGCGCCGCCTGGCACGGCGCTGGAGGAACTCGCGCCTCCAGCTGGCGCGGGGCCGACAGGAGCCAAATTTAGTTTCCTGTGACTGAGAGGTTGTAAATTGAACTAATTTAGGATTCGATAGGAAAACGAAAGGAGGTCGGCGGCAGCGCGGAGGGGGGGGGGGCGGCAGCGTCCGGGCAGTGCCTTTGGCCCCGGCCGTGGGGCTCCGTCCATCCCAGCTCTCCGCTCCTCTCCACTCTCCCTTCCCTCCTCTCTCTCTTTCTCCCACCTTTCGCTCTTTCTTCACCTCCTTTTTTTTTTTGTTCTTTTTGGAGCTGTCTATCCCTCCCCGCTCCTCCTCTGTCCCCGCTGCTGGCACTGCACGATGGCACCGCTTCGGGACGGGGACAGGGTCGGGGGCTGCCGCTCCAGGCCACCCCTCGGTGCCGGGCAGTGGTCCCGGGAGGTCTTTCCTCCCCTGATCTCGTGGCCTCGAGCTCCCCGGGCTGCCGCGGGCTATCCGGCGCGGCTGCATGGGCCGCGCCACGCATGAGCTGCATGGCCAGCGCCGCTTCCTTGGGGCATCCCCCGCTCTCTGCGCTCCGCCGCCCACACGAAGCCCGTGCGCCCCGGGCTCTGCGTCCCACCAGAGCTGCGTCCGTACCCCCCAACCCCGTGATCTCCCGCCCCGGTTGGAGCCTGGCTTGGCCCTGGGTTCGCCTCGCTGCAATGTCACCACCCCGGGGGTTCGGCGATGCGGGACTCCCCGTTCCCGCAGCGCCCAGCACGGAGGGGCAGGGCCGCCGAGCCCCCGCGGCGCTGGGCTGGGCTGGGCTGGGCTGGGAGGGACCGGGCGCCGGGATGGGCTGGCTGGCAGCACGTGAGCGGGCGCCGCGGGATTTGCCTCCCCGCAGCAGCCTCATTATCCCGCAGAGCAGCTCGGCCGGCGTGCTGGGCAGGCGCCGGCGGAGCGGCGGCCGCGGGAGCGGGTGGGCATCCGGCCCTGGCGAGCCCGCCGGGAGGCAGGATGGCGGCGGCCCGAGCCCCCCGCGCCGCCGGCAGGGCCGAGCCGCGGGCGAGAGGCGGAGGATCCGGGCGCTGCCCCCGCTGGCTCCCGCCGGAGCGCTCCCTGCGCTGGGGCATCTTCTCTCTAACTCTCTTCTTTTCCTTCCTCCAATTTTGCCCCTTCACCTTCTTCTCCTTTCTCTCCTCTCCTCTACCCTTCCTCTCCCTAAGTTTCGAGGACTCCACCCTGTCCACAGCCACTACCCTTGAGTATATCCCCACCTCAGCAGGCGATCCCAAATTCCAGAGGCCCCGCACGCTCGTGCGCCAGCAAAGTCTGCAGCAGCCCCTGAGCCAGCACCAGCGCGCCAACCACAGCCAGCCCACCACCAGCCAGAGCCTGGGCCACCTGCAGGCCCACAGCGGCTCCCCCGCCGCCGCCGCCAACTCCCGGGGCTCTCGCGGCGCCGGCCCGGCGCGCCAGGGCACGGCCGCCGGCTCCAAGACACGGATGGCCGGGGGCAGGAGCCGCTCCAACCCCGGCAGCTGGGACCACGTGGTGGGGCAAATCCGCAACCGCGGCTTGGACATGAAGTCCTTCCTGTAAGTGTGCGCTCGCCATCGCTGCCCTCTGCGTTCGCCTCTCCGCCCCCGTCCATTCCTCTCTCCATCCCTTCCCCTCCTCTGTTCTCTCGGCTCCATCACTCTCCATCACCGCTCTGTCCTTCTGCTCTTTTGCTCTCTCCATCGCTCTCCTCCGCTCCTTTGCTCTCTCCATCCCCTCTCCGTTCCTCTCTGTTCTGCTCTATCCCTCTGCTTATCCCTCTCTAGAGCCCTTTCTCCATCCCTCTCTCCTCTACTCCTTCCTTCTGCCCATCCCTCTCTCCTCTGCTCCTCTACTTGCCCCGGCGCGGCCACTCATCTGTCACCCCCTTGGGGACACGCTGCCCCTGGCCTTTGGGAAGGTCCATGTCCCCCCCGGCTCACGGGGGGCTCAGGGAAGAGCTCGTGCCCTTCCCCTGCTCCCACGTCCCTGGCCATCCCCTTCCATCCCCAAGGACGCCACAGCGAGGTCCCCAGGGAGTGACGTTGTCCCCAGTTGTCACGGTGCGGATGGCAGAGTCTCCCGTGCCAGGTGACCGTGATTGGGCCCCGATGTCATTCCCAGCCAGAGGAGCTGTGGGATCTCTAATCCGCCTTAACCCCATCTCCTCCATCGGCGCTGGATTTCCAGCATCAAACCCCGGGCACTAATCCGAGTCCCGTGTTGTCACCCTGTCTCGGCACATGACATTGTCCCTCCTCTGCAGAGCTGGGCCCCCCGGCTCCATCTTGCCTTGGATTCTCCAGCTCCTCCCCGGCCGCTGTTTGCCCCCTGGCACCCTGGAAAAAGGAATGCTGAGGTCCCGGCTTTGCTTTCTGCAGGCTGGTGGCACTTGGAGGGGGTGCAGGAGTGACCCTGCTCTCCATGAGCTGACACTTCCTGCACCAGGATTAGATGAGATCCAAATTTGGGTGCCCACCCCACCCTGTCCCGCTCTGGTGAGAGGGTTGAACCTTCCTCCAGGCACCCTCGGCTGCGCTGCCCACCATCCCCTCTCCGCTCTCCCAGGTTCCTCCCAGCTCCATTTCCCGGCTGCCCTACGTGGAGCTGCGGCTCTCCAGCCATCCCGAGGGTCACGTTCTCCCTGTTTACCCAGCGCCCGTGCTGGTTCCAGCCTGACTTGGCGGAGAGGGAGCAGCAGCCGCAGAGCCCAGACGTGCCGAGTCAGCGCCGCTTCCCAGCGGAGGAGCTGCTGTCGTTCCCCACCGCCTCTCTCCCCATCCATCGATTTTTCTTTCGCTCTTTCACCCCGCTCACCCTCCCCGGCGCCGCGGCGTAAATGCAGTGACAGACCCGGCGAGGCCAAAGAGCCCGGCCACGGCACCGCCAATCCCTTCCTCCATGGAATGATGCTGGCACCTCACTCCTGTCACGCTCTCCCTCCTTCCCAGCCCCTCCAGGCATCTTTTCCCCCCCTTTCATCAGGATTTTGGCACCCTCCCTGCCCGGACCGGTGGAGGACAGCGCGGGTATCCACGCCTGCCGGGCTCCCTGGAGCCTTTCTCCCCACAGCCCTGTGCGCCCATCCCGGCACCGCCACCCCGCAGGAGCCGGCGGGGAGAGCCGGGGTCCCCTGGCCGCCGGGGGTCCGCGGGGCGCCGCCGGCTCCTGCCGGTTCCCTGCCTGACGCTGTGTTCTCCTCTCTCTTTCTCTCTCTCTCCCGCTGCCGGCGGGGCCGCCCGGGCAGGGAAGGCCGGATGGTGGTGCTATCCCTGGTTCTGGGACTCTCAGAGCAAGATGACTTTGCCAATATTCCCGACCTGCAACCCGCTGGGACGCAGCCGAACCAGGCGAACGCTCAGGGGGACAAGAGGTATGAGCGAGGACGAGGCCAGTCCCGCAGGAGGAGGAGACGAGGGCCTCACCCAGGGTGGAGGAGGAGGAGGAGGAGGAGGCTGGCCTCGTGGAGCGCGAAGGTTGGAGCGGCACAGGGTGGCCCAGCGGGCACCGGGACGTCTGAGCTCTCCCCGGCACCGGCACCCGCGGTTCTGCCTCTGGAGCGGCGGCACCGAGAGGACCCCCATCCTTTCCTCCTCCCTCCTCCCTCCTCCCTCCCCTCCTGCCCTTCCCGGCCCTGGCTGCATGCGGGGAGGGGGGTGGGGGACACGCTCAGGGACAGGGGGGAACGGGGGGCGCCCCCCGAGCGATGCCGCATGGGCTGAGCCGCGTTCCATCCCGACACGCTGCTGCCGCCTCCATCCCGGCGGGACGGGCAGCTCCCCGGGGACCCGGGGACGCCGCTGCGGTGGCGGGGGGGCACAGCGAGCGCCACGGGCCGGCAGGATGCCGTACCCCCGTTCTGCTCCGGCACGGCACGGCCCTCGCCTGCGGCTGCTCCCGCATTCCCGGCTCGGCAGCGCATCCAGCCCCGGCACCGGCGCCCGGCCGCGGCCACGGCGCTGGCTGGCAGAGGCAGAGGGTCCGTGCGCCGCCGGGAGCGGGTGCTCATCCCCTCCGGAGCGGGGAGGAGGTGTGAAGCCGGCGGGCGCTGCCTCCCCGTGTGGTCGGCGTGCGGATGAACTGGCACCGTTCTCGCCCGCCGGCTATTTTTACCCTGCTCCGCTTGGTTTCGCTCCATCTTTTAGCACTTCCCTCCCCGGCGTCGCGCTGCGCAGCCGGTCCCCGCCGGGAGCACCGGCAGCCCGTGCCGAGGGGACGGGGGACACGGCGGGTGGGTGGCTGTGCCGCAAGACCCCGCTCCTGCTCCCCGCTTGCCGCAGCTCCCTGCTCCCAAACCCCATCCCAGCACACGCATGGCGCTCCCCGCCTCCATCCCTCCCGCTCCTCGTTCCCCGGACTCCGCAGGATCAGCCGGCGGAGGGGACGCGCTCCGGCAGCCTCGGCTCTCTCCCGACCCCCGACGCTGCCGACCACCCGCTCTTCTTCCTCAAAACATCTCCTCCATCCCTGTTTCGCAGCTTCTTCCTTCCAGCCCGTCCCCGGCGGCTCCAGCCTCGGCGTGTCTCCTGTCCCGGCGACTCCGTCTGTCCGTCCATCCGTCTCCCGCTCCTCTCTCCCATTCCCTCCCGGCAGGCCGGCGCTGGACGACGCTGCTCCTCCTTTCTTTTGCTCTCTCCCGCTCTCTCTCCCGCTATCCGTGACCTCCGCCGGCATTCCCGGCTCCACCGGCGCCTCCTCGCTCAGCGGCCGCGCCGCCGGCTCCTCCACCTTCATTTTCCCTGTTTTTAACCTGATTTTGCCTCCCCAGCTGCCTCGGCCTCTCCGGTCCTTCCTGGGTGCCATCCCGTGTGTGCGTGTGGGTGTCCCCATCGCCCCCCCTCCATGTCCCCTCCCCGTGTGTGTCTGCGTGTGCTTGGCGTGGTGGTGCGTGTCCGTGGCATGTTGTGGCTTCCCGTGTGTCCCTGCGCCTCTCGGTCCGTCTGGTGGTTTGTCACCGTCTCCCAGCTCGGACAGGAGCCGTGGCGGGGGGGTGGGAGCATCCCGGGCTGCCTGTCCCCTCCGCCACGCGCCTGTGTCCCGTTGTCCCCGTGCCTCGTGGCAGCGTGGCCTCGGCGCATTCCCGCCTGTCTCCATCGCTGCTCTGTCCGTCTGCCTCCCGCCGCTCCCGGCTGCCCACCCTGCCCGGCGCTGTGAGTGTGGGGACAGCAGGACAGCGATCCCAGGGCTGTGAAGCGGGGCATGGGCAGCGAGCCCACGTGGAGCACCCGTGGGTGCCTGGCACCCACCGGGACAGGAGGGTGTTGGTGTGTGAGGAACAGCCAGAGCCGTGGGTGCTGTGGGGACCGCGCTGTCCCTGCCATCGCCGTGGGACGTGGCCAGGGGACCCGCTGCCGTGCCCCAGAGGTGCCAGGCCACCAGCTGGCGCTGGGACAGGGCCGGGACGCTGGCGGGCTGCAGCCACCGCGTGTCCCGGCAGCGTCCGTCGCTGGCTCAGTGCCCGCTGCAGAGGGCGCCCGGGAAGCCCCTCGCTGTCTCGCCCCCGGCTCCCGGCCCCTCTCCTCCAAGGCCTCTCTTCCCGCAGGTTGCCGGCCGCTGGGAAGGCTGGGAACGCGGCACCGGCACCGGGGCAGCCGCCGCACGATGAGTCCGACCGCAAGACGGAGCCGCACTCCTCCGTCTCCGACCTGGCCAACTCCCTGACCAGCGAGATGCTCATGGTGGGTGGGTGGGGTGCGCTGGGTTTGGGGGTCTCCACGCTCGGTGTCCGACCCTCCCGGCTCCTCCCCGCGCCATCCGCAAGCGCTCCGGCGCGTCCCCGCCCGCTGCGCCGAGTCCCGTCGGCCGAGCCGGCGCGGCGCGGACGTGTCCCCCGGGCTGGCACGGGGGAGCGAGCGGGGCTGGACACGTGAGGGATGCGCTGTCAGGAGGAATTTGGCTAATTGGAGCTCCCGTTCCGCGGGACGAGTGGCGCCGAGCCAGCAGCCGTCGGAAGCGGTGGGGGCAGCGGGAAGCCGGGCAGAGGCTGATGTCCCCTGACAGCCGGCGGGGCTGGGGTCTGGGGGACGGGGCTCGGGGTCCCCGCCTGTCCCCGGCGCTGCGCTCACCCCCCTCCTCTGCCGCCCTCCCGCAGCTCTCCCCGGGCTCCGAGGATGACGAGGGCCACGAGGGCGTCAGCCGGGAGAACCTGGGCCGCATCCAGTTCAGCGTCGGCTACAACTTCCAGGAGTCCACCCTGACCGTGAAGATCATGAAGGCGCAGGAGCTGCCGGCCAAGGACTTCAGCGGCACCAGCGACCCCTTCGTCAAGATCTACCTGCTCCCCGACAAGAAGCACAAGCTGGAGACCAAGGTCAAGAGGAAGAACCTCAACCCGCACTGGAACGAGACCTTCCTCTTCGAAGGTATGGATTGGGATGGGCTGGAGGGGATCAGGGTGGGAGCGGAGCCTCATGAGACCCTCCTGGGGTTCAGCTCAGCTCAAGCCACCAGAGTGGTGGCTGGTGGTGATGCGATGGGTTGGCCAAGCCACTGAGGCCGGGCTGGATGTGCATCCCATAAAGGGGATGAAAGGGAAGGTTTGGAAGGCTCCGTGCCCCCATGGGTGAGTGCAGATGTGGGAATTAATGTGGCAGCAGCTCCTTGTGCCGTGGGCTGTTCCCTGTCGTGCCAGGGTCTTGCCACCAGCACAGGAAGGGTGCAGCAGTGCTGGAACTGCTCCTCATCTCCTTTGGCTTTTCCACCTGTGCCACAGGGTTCCCCTACGAGAAGGTGGTGCAGCGGGTGCTGTACCTCCAGGTCCTGGACTACGACCGCTTCAGCCGCAATGATCCCATTGGAGAGGTGTCCATCCCGCTCAACAAGGTGGACCTGACCCAGATGCAGACCTTCTGGAAGGACCTGAAGCCCTGCAGTGATGGCAGTGTAAGGCCCTGGACCCCCTCATCCCCCTGGGGAGGGGAGGTGACTCCCTGTCCCTGCAGTGTCCTAACAGGGACATTTTCCATTTCAACATCTGACGGAGATTTTTCTCTTCCCAAATTTTATATTAAGTAGCCCAAAGTCTCATTTTGGGTCAAATCAAACTGTTTCAGGTAGACCTAAAATGAAAGTTTTTTCCTTCTCCTGCCTCCAGCAAGGCCAGAAAATGTCCCACAGGGGGTGGCCCCATTTCCTCCTGTCCTGCCCTGATTTTCTGTGCCTTCCCAAGCCCCAGCCTTGGGCTGCTCTGGTGGGGGTCCCATGCCAGCACCCAGCTCCCACAGAGGAGCTCTGGGGGGCGTGGGTGTCCTCAGGGAACACGTGTGTCCTGCAGGGAAGCCGTGGGGAGCTGCTGCTGTCGCTGTGCTACAATCCCTCAGCCAATTCCATCGTGGTGAACATCATCAAGGCAAGGAACCTCAAAGCCATGGACATCGGGGGCACCTCAGGTACAGCACGGGCTGGCCCCGATCCCGGGCAGCATTCCCTGGCTCCCATCCGGGGCTGAGAGCGGCTCCTCTCCCGCCAGATCCCTACGTGAAGGTGTGGCTGATGTACAAGGACAAGCGGGTGGAGAAGAAGAAGACGGTGGTGATGAAGAGGTGCCTGAACCCCGTCTTCAACGAGTCCTTCGCCTTCGACATCCCCACGGAGCGGCTGCGCGAGACCACCATCGTCATCACCGTCATGGACAAGGACAGGCTGAGCCGCAATGACGTCATCGGCAAGGTGGGTGACACGCCCGAGGGACACCCAGGTGGGAATTGGGGACAGCCAGGCCCGGGGCTGCCAGCGCCTGGTGCCACCTCCAGTGTGGAGCGCGGTGTGAACCCCTCGTGCTGGGTGTCACAGCCACAGAGGGCCGGAGCTCTCCCAGAAAGGCAGGGATGGAGGGATGGAGCATGAGGAGACACACTGGGATGGATCCCACCCCCTGGGATTACTCCCGGGGATGGGAGCGGTGGAATTATCCACGAAATCACCCAGCTCCTCGTTAGCACAACGATGACAAACGAGCGCCATAATCCCCATCCGTGATCCCCAAACGCCGCGCTGGGGTCGGGACAACTCAGCAGTGGGGATAAATCCATTAAATAAATCCCTGGATCAGCGCCGCGGGCTGCCGAGCAGGGGAGGAGGTGGCGGTGTCCCCTGTGTGGGCACATCCAAGAGCCTGATTCCAGGGATGGACAGGCAGTGGCCACGATATCCCACTCTCGCTTAAAACCCCGCCGTGGCCTGAGGCTCGCTAATCACTTTTGATCGCATAATTAGCAGCGAGCTCGGCTCCATCCCGGCTCTCCGCGCTGATCCGCGGAGCGGTGGCACCGGCTCCCCGAGGTGGCAGCAGCAGCAGCAGCAGCGAGAGCTGGCACACGCGCTTTTCCGCGGTGCCATATGGAAAACTGAGGGATAAAAATAGCGCGGCCCCGTGCCGAGCCCGGAAAAGCGGGGCTGGAGCAGTTTGGGGGTGAAGGCGTCAGCGCCGGGCCGCGGGATGGGTGGGCATGGAGAGGCCGCGGTGGCTCCAGGGATGCGTTTCCCGCAGATTTACCTGTCCTGGAAGAGCGGTCCCGGCGAGGTGAAGCACTGGAAGGACATGATCGCCCGCCCGCGGCAGGCGGTGGCACAGTGGCACCAGCTGAAGGCCTGAGCGCCCCCGCACCGCGGGCTCGGGGTCCCCCTTGCCAGCCCCCGGCCCCTTCCCGCGGCGCTCCCGGCCCGGGACCGGCGGGACAGCGGCCTGGCCGGCGGGAGCCCCGCGGGAGGACGGGGACGGAGCCCCCCGAGCCCCCCGGTTCGCCTCTCCCTGGGGCGCGGGGGTGCGGAGCCGCCCCCAGCCCCGGCCGAGGAGGTGCCAGAAGCGATGTCCCCCCATCCCTATTCCCACCACCGGGCAGGACTTCTGCCAGTGCTTCCAGCCCCGCTCCCGGAGCCCCTCGGCCCCTCCCCGGCCTCGCCCCCCGTCTCCCATTTCAGGGGGTCAGGCTGCGGGTGCCAGAGGGACCCCCCTCCCTCCCCTTTCAGCTCCATGAAACCTCTCGGAGCCGCCAGCGGAGCCACGGAGCCCCCCTGCCCCAGCTCGTCCCCCCGCGCCCCCACACCGAGGGGAGGGGACAGCCCCTTTTCCTGGGATCGGAAGCCATGACTCAGTTCCTTATCCAAAGCGGGCTCCTTCGTGCACTGCCTTCAGCCGGGTTCGATGCTTTACCTCCGTCTCGGGTTTCGGCGGGAGCGGGGGGGCCCCAAGCCGCCCTGGGGACCCCGGTCCTGCCCTCCCGCCCAGCCCGGGCTGGAAGGGGCCCCTCGGGGGAATGCAGAGCTCCACAGGGTCCCCTTCCAGCCGGGCTGATCCGGGCGCCGGGGCTGCCCCGGGAGCTCCGTGCCCACCCCTGGGGATAAAGGGTGGAGCGAGCGCTGGTGTCCCCATCGAGGGCAGGTGACATTCCCCGGGCTGGTGGCATTCCTTGGGACAGCCAGCCTGGCAGGATCAGTGCCAGCAGCAGCATCCCCGCGGAGCCCTGGGATGCACACGCCAGACCCCTTCCCACTCCACTCCCTGGGACCCCCAAAAACAGGGACAGACCCACCTGGGAGCCCCACAGCGGTGACAAGGGGGTCGGTGGTGGCTCTCCGTGGCAGACACCAGATCATCCTCAGTCTTCCTGCTCCCCCCGTGGCAACCTTGGCTCCCAGCAGCTCCCACAGCCCCAATTTAGACGATTTTGGACAATCTGGAGAGAAGTCATAATACTGCTATTACAGTAATAACAACGCTTTTAGGGACATTTGTATTTTTGTCATATTCTCTCTTTTTTTAACATAAAAGAGACTTACATGCCTGGGGAAGAGGTGGCAGGGCCAGGGCTGTGCCAAGCCGGGTGCCCCCCACGGCCCCTCAGGCACCCCGCTTTTCCAGGCTGGATTCCTCGTCCGCGGTCGGGCTCCCCGGGGGTTTGTGTGTTCATTTTTAACTCTAGAGCTCGTAGCCGTGATCTTGTTCAGGTTCTCTCTTCTTCATGTGACGGTAACATCCAACTGGTGTGTAAAATAAAGAAAAACAGGACAAAAAAAAAAAAAAATTAAAAAAAATGAAAAAAAAAGATAAAAAATCCAATAAAGAGCCCGGCCCGGCCTGGCTGGGGAGCGGCTGGAGCGGGGGGTGCCCGGCTGGCGATGCCAAGGATGGGGCGCACGGGTCGGGGCGCCTCCTTTGAAGAATCCTATTTTTGGGGAGTGGGGCCCCTCGTTTTCTGGAGGCAGCCCCTGCTCTCAGTAATAAAGGACAGTCAGTAACTGCCAGCGTGAGTCATCTGTGGGATGGGAGGAATGCAGGGGGTGGATCCTGGGGTGGGAATGGGGGCACCACACACGGGTGAGCACCACAGCTGAGTTGGGGGGGGGGGACATCCCCCCAGCACTGAGCATCCCCCCCAGCATTATCCCTCCTAGTCTTGAGCATTCCCACAGTATTATCCTACCCATCACTCTGGGATCCTGCTAGGATTGGGGTCCCCATGGGGGCGTCAGAAACAACACTGACCCCCGCAGCCTGCTTGAAGCCAAGTGAGTTCCCATCCCATCCAGGTCTGGCTGAGCTCCTTGGCATGGGATAGGGACTGGAATGTGGCTCCGAAGGGAAGGAAGAGGCAGGGAACCATATCCTGTGTCCTGGTGCCATGGAAAAGGCACTGGTGGCTGTTAAATAATTCACAGAATGCTGGTCTTAAATAAATAAATGAAACTCCAAACGCAGGGATGGCAGGAGGGCCATCCATGTCCTCCCTGCACAGGATAAGATCCCTCTGGATCCACCCTTCAGGCCCTGGGATACAATGTTGGAGGTGGCAGCAGGGGACAACGCTGTCCCCTTCCCACCTGCACCCCTGTGAGGGGAGGTGGCTGCTGCCTACCCACCAGCTGAGCCAAACCTGGGAATTTTGGCATTCCCAAGCTGCCAACGGCATTGGTGCCACCGATCTTGGCTCTGCCTGGGCTCTTACACCAACGCCGGGCTCCTTTTATCCTCCCAAAGCTTTGGAAGCGCAGCGCCCCGGGCGCTCCTGTTGCACGGATCGGCAGCGATTGCCGATCCCAGTGCCCGGTGCTGGCAGGCAGCGGGAGCAGATGGAAATAGCAGCGTGATCCCAGCTGCGGAGAGGCCACAAACCGTCGCACGCGGGGCCGGGGAGGAGGCAGGGATATATATAGGGACAGACGTATGGATGATGCACTGACGGCAGCGGGGACTCGCCGGTGCCAGCGGCCCCAAAATACTCGAGCGGAGCCGGAATCTGTCAGATCCCCCCCGACTGCGGCAGCTCCTGGCCCCGGTGTCACCACCGTCGTCACCGGTGCCTGCATCTCAACCCAGCTCCTTGGGAAAAGCTGGGTGGTGAGAAAAGGCTGCAGACAGGGAGGACCCCCCTATCCCACGTGTCAGAGCTCCTGGATGTGATCCCAGCCATGGGGACAGGCTGGTGTCATCCAGAGCCACCTGCATCCCAATTCCTGCCGAATGGGTGGGCTGGCAGGGATCTGCATGGAGCTGCCAGCATCAGATCTTGCCTGCATCAGGGGCTTGGAATGCTGAGGGTCTCTGGCAGGGTCAGCACCCTCGGGATCATGGATAATTTCTTGCTAATTATCAGCAGTGCCTCCCCAGACAAAGCAGCATCACTGTGGATCAATGGCATGAAGCCCGGGGAGACACCCAGAATTCCAGGAGTGTGTTCCTGGGATGTCGTGGGATCCTGGGATGCTCTGCCCTACAGTGATGGGTACCTGGGTGGGAAAAGGGATTGACAGACTGCACCTATTGGGAAGACCTGATTCAAAGTTCCTGCTAAGCCCCTGAAATTACCCCGGAGGAGCTGGCACCGACAGCTCCTGCAGATCCCGCAGCTGAGGAAGTTCCACGTGTCCAAAACAGCCTGTAGTGGTTCCTGCTGTGGGATGGGAAGTGGAGGGAAACGCCGGCAGCACCCGCCCTGCCAGCGCCGGAGCGGATGTGGCAGGAGCTCTGGCTGCCTCCCAGGCCCAGCCCCAAATCCACGGCCATTAAAAGCGGATGTGTGGTTTGAAACCTCCAGCGAGCTGCAGACCTCGGATCCCCAAGCTTCCCACCACACCGGCTCAGCTCGGAGAGGGATGGAGGGAATCAGGATTCCTTGGATGTCCAGAATAAGAGGAGCTGGTGGTTGCACACCAGGATATGTCACTTGGCTTGAGGGGATCCCGAATAAACCCTTCCCTGAGGCTGGTCCCCACCACTTTTCTCTCACAACAAATTCCTTGGATTCGTGCTTTTTATTGCCTGCTTTCGGTCCAAGAGGCACTTGGAGAGAGGAAGAGGAAGGATAAGGTGTCAGCCCTGGATCTAGTGCCCGTTTTGGGACAGACAGTGCCAGGCATGAGCCTCCTCTTCCCACAGAGGCAAAATCCTGTCCAGGTTGGAGACAAGCAGTTCTTCAACCCAGGAGGAATTTCCATGGGCTCCTTCCCAAATCTGATGGCCAAGAGGAGCCTGGTGGAAAATTCTCTCCCCCAGCCCAATTCCAGCAGCAGGATGGGGTTCTCAGGGTCTGTGCCTTTGTTCCCAAACCTCAGAGCTCTCCAGAATGATGGGATCCATGGAATGGATGCAGCCAGCATTGCTTTTTCCTGCGCTGCCCATTGGGACAGGAGTAAAGGATTTTCAGAGGGGGAGGAGTGGAAATGTCCCCATTCTCGTGGGGTGGCAGTGTGGGATCATCCCTCAGGGAAGGAGGGGCTGTATCCCAACCCAAGGCATCCTGGAGTAGGTGGGATAACCACTGGGATCCATGAGCCCTGCCAATCCAGGACACAACACTGCTGTCCCAGCTGGATAAGGCTGATCCTCAGACCGCTGGTTTTCCTTTGTGGAGGCTGTGAACTTCCTCCTTTCCCAGCCCTAGATGGGAGTTCCCTGGGAGGCAGGTGGAGGCTCTGCACCCCTTCAGGGGGACAGCGGCTCACGTTTCCTCAGGAGATCCCGTCAGGGCTGCAAATTCCCCCTCCCCATCCTCAGGCCCATCCTCCGGGGATACCGGGGCGGCCTCGGTGCCCTCCTCCTCCTCCTGCTGCTGCTGCAGGCTCTGCAGCCGCTCCTGCCGCGCTTCCATGTATTCCTGCGCCCCGTCCCCCACCAGCTGCACTTCATCCCCCACGCAGGGCGGCTGCCGGACGGGGTTGTGGTCGTAGGACAGGAGGCGCAGGGAGGCCAGGCCGCTGAGGTCCGGGAAGCTGGCGATGCGGTTGCGGTCCAGGTCGAGGACGCGGATGTGATCCATGCGCAGCAGCACGGGCGGGAACTCCTGGAAGCGGTTCCCGTAGAGCCAGAGCCCCCGCAGGCCGGCCATGCGGGGCAGCGCCGCGGGCAGCCGGCACAGCCGGTTGTCCCCCAGCTGGAGGCTGCGCAGCTCCGGCAGCTGCAGGAGGCAGCGGGGGAAGTGCGCCAAGAAGTTCCCCTCGATCCAGAGGCAGCGCAGGCTCTGGAGCTGGGCGAAGGCGGGCGGCAGCTCCTGCAGCCCGTTGCGGCCCAGGTACAGGTAGGCCAGGTGGGGCAGGTCGCACACGGCCTCGGGCACCTCCATCAGCTCGTTGCCGTCCAGGGCGAGGGTCCGCAGGTGCTGCAGCTCCGCCAGCTCGTCCGGCACCTCCCGCAGCCCCGCGTCGCTCAGGTAGAGCTTCCGCAGCCCCTGCTGAGCCCACAGCTCGGCCGGGATCTGCCGGCGCCGCACCTCCAGCCGCTGCTCGACGCCGTCGGGGCCCTCGGCGGCCGCCACCGGGACCCCGCGCCCCGAGGAGCCGCCGCTGCCCATCGCTCACCGGGACCGGCACCGGGACCTGCACCGGACCCGGCGGGGCGGCGGGAGGGCGACGCCGTAGCCATGGCAACGCGCCGCGGCCAATGGGAGCCCGTGCCACCGGGGAGAAGACCACGCCCCCGTCCCAGTCATGCCCCGCCCCGCCGTTCGCGCCCATTTAGGCCACGCCCACCGATCCCATTCATGTCCCGCCCCGCCGTTCCCACGGCCCCATTCCCGCCCTACTTGTCCCGGCTCTGTCCCCAAACCAGGCAGGACACCCTCGCACCCCAGCAGTCCCAGCCCCGCTTCCAGCAGCCTGGCCTCAGCGTCCTCACCCTGAATTCGGTGTGAGGCCCTAAATTGAGTGTGCGGTCCCTGGGCTGGGTGGGAATTCCTAAACTGGCAGGAGGGGCTCCCTGAGCTGTGTGTGGATGCATTGATTGGGTGGGGGTCCTTAAACTGGTGGGGAGTCCCTCTGTGATCCCGCACATCCCCTGGGACCCTGCCGGGAACCACTCCCTGGGGCACAGATCCCGTTCCCCATGATCAGGGAAGATATGGATGAAGCCTCTCCAAGCGCCCCCTCCCCGTGCCATGGCTGCCCACCCTGCGGGGTCCTTCCTCCTCATCCTCCTGCTTCCCACCACAGCCCTGCCCGGATTTTCCTGCCGCAAATCAGCTGTGTCATCCCAAAGGCGGCTCGGAAAGCTGGAAAGCCGGGCTCGTACAGCCCTCCAGCGGCAGCTGGCCAGGTGACACCCCCGACCACCCAAACCCCTCCTGCCAGCTTTCTGGGATGCAGGAAACCCCCAAAATGAGGGAGCAATCCAAAGGCATCGTGCAGGGTCTTTATTCCTCCTACGGGGATTTGGGAAAGGCCGAGGATGGGATCCCCAGGATGCAGCAGCACTTTTTGGGGGGGGTCACGTCAGGGGGTCATCGATGCGCCACAGGCTGGTGGGGCGGTTGTTGGTGCTGAAGCCACTGGGACTCGGGATCTGGACACCCTCCACAGATCTCGGGGCCCAGGTGATTGGGGTCTGTGCCCACCAGCCTGGAAAATCCAGGAGGGATTGGTGAGAGGGGTGTCTGCTCCTCCTGGGGGCTGTGATCCCCCCCAAACTCACCTGGTGCTACAGGGGCCATCTGTGAGTGCTGGATCAGGTACTGGTTCTGGATACTGCCATACCCCAGCGGCTTCTGAGGGATGCAATGGGTTGGGAGCATGGTTCCTTGGGAAAAGGGATGGGACAGGGGACATGGCTGCACCCACCTTCTCGGCTGTGACTCCCTTGGGTCCCACCTGGAGCTCCGGGGGGGCGAAGGGGGCCGGGTAGCCCATGGCAGGCTGGTACTGTGTGGGGACACAGGGATGGGATCCTGCTCACTGCCATGCCCAGGCAGCTCCCACTGCCTCAGAGCCCACTGGGAGCACTGGGACAGGATGTCCCCCTGCCCCTGCCACCCCGTCCCTTTGCTTACAGTGCTGCACGTGGCAGGAAAGGAATCCATCCGACCGTCACCGACACCAAGCTGTGGGATAGGAAAAGTGTTCCCTGGGGTGCTGAGGGGTGAGGGGGACAGGGGACACAATGGGGACAGGGCTCACAGGCTGCTCTGGCACGGTGAGGTCACTCCTCGGGGCGGTCTCAGTGCCGCCCGACAGCTCAATTGCCTTCGGTGGGACATCTGTGGGGAGCAGATGGAGCAGGGATGTACCCTGTGTCCCCAGGCCTGGCATTACCTGGATACACCTGTTCCATTCTGAGGGGGGCAGGGGGTCTCCAACATTCCCAAAACCTCCTGAGGTCTGACCGGGCTCCAGGAACACTGACATCCCAAAATCCCTGGAGTTGGATGTGTCTCTGGGACCATCAATAATCCCAAAACCTTCCTGATGTTGGAGATGGGCCTGGAACCCCCAGGGCCTCAAACCCTCCTGTGGTTGGAGGTTTCCTAGGAATCCTACCACCCTAAAATCCTCAGAGGATCACCAAGACCCCAGAATCTCCTGGGAACAGAGCTTTCCCTGGGATCTCAACACCCCAAAACCCTCCAACTAAGGCTGGAGCTTTCCCAAGACCCCAGAATCATACCTGGCTGGGCAGGAGTGGCGCAGTACCTCTGGATGCCGTATTCCCCAGATGTATTTGGGGCTCTCACCTCCCCGAAGTGGAGGCGGGAGAAGGAGAAGCCAGCGGGATACTGACACTGCGGATCATCCACGTGCTCGGGCAGCATCCTTTGGTACTCCGGGCGCCCAAACACCTTGAAATCCTCGGCGGTGGTGGAAATGTCGGTGTCCTGGCTGGGGTGGGAATGGCTGTGACGGGGTGATCCCAAAAGGTGCCCCCCCCAAACTCCTGGAGCGGGGACCTACCGCTCCACGTGCGGGCAGAGCAGGGACCTGAGCTCCGAGTAGTTGTTGACGACGTATCCCGAGCCGGTGTGGATGCCGAGGAGGGGGTGGATGCTCCTGTCACTGGGGGGCTCAATGGCCACAACTCGCCCCTCCTGCACCTTTGGGGGTGACCCCCTGGGCCTCTTGCCAAAGGCCGCCTCGTAGCTGGTGACGTAGAAGCCCATGAGCTCGGAGGGGGAGCCCTTCACCATGGGGAAGCCCGTCCCCAGTCCCGCGGCGGGCGAGTCCTGCGGCTGGGACGGCATCCTGGCTCTGGGAACGGGCCCCTGGCGCCGGGAATGGCCCGAGGCGCGGCCCTACGCCATGGCTGGAGCTGCACTGGAGCTGCGGGCCCTTCCCGGCAGGCACGGAAGCTGTGGAATGTGCCCGGGGAACGCGACTCTATCTCCTGGTAACCGCGACAACGGGGACCTCCCGGAGGCTGCCACCGCAGGGCAGGAGGTGGGACAAGCTCCCTGCTTGTCGCTGGAGGGCACCACGGGGAATGTTCCGCTCCAGCTCCTCGGGAGCCCCCGCCCCGGGGTGGGGTCACCTCCTGGGGGTCCTGGGAAAAGGGGCAGGCGGGAATTGGGAACATCAGTGAGGTGGCACGTGCCAGATTGAGCTGGGAATGTCACCGAGGGCACGACCCCGATGTCACAAAGCAGGAGAGGGGCAGGGCCAGCAGCCAGGCAAGGCCGGTTGTCAGGGCTTTATTCAGCATTCCATGAATGTCCAAAGGCTGCTGGGAGAGGAGGAAAACCATAGGGAAGGTGGAAAAGCCAGTCCAGAGCCCCACGTCCCCGTGCTAGCCCAGGGAATGGGGACAGAGGCGTCCCCTCCCTCAGCGTGGTGCCTCAAACAGATATTCCAGGTCCGGCTGCCGGAGCCTCTGCTCCCTGTTCCTGTTTTTGGCAAACTCCCTCAGCATGGCCATCACATCGTTGTCAAATTCCGCCGGCGTGGGCTTCGCTTCTGAGGGGAAAACAGGCAAAAATCAGCTCTGTGCTGTGCCCAGGTGCCACCCCGGTGTCCCAGGGCACGGCCACACGTACCAGTGGCCCAGTAATAAATGTCCCAGTCGTTGCTGGGCTCGTTGATGAGGCGGTCGTAGCGGTTCAGCTGCTCCTCGCTCATGCGCGCCAGGTTCTCCTTGGCAAAGAGGCTGGAGAGGGATGGATTGGGATGAGATGAAGGAAGAGCTGGGATACAGGAACCAGCTCAGGGTGATCCTGGAAAACACCGACCCCCAGCCTGCCCTCCCTCACCTCAGTGGGTGGGAAAACACCTGCACAGCATTCCCAAAGAAGCTCTGGAATGCCCTTACCCAGCCTGGTCTGGTGGAAGGTGTTCCTGCCCATGGCAGGGGGTGAAACTGGATGACCCTTTAGTCCCTTCCATCCCAGACCATTCCAGGATTCCATGTGCTCATTCACATGAGATATTAAAAAGGGATCTTTCCTGAGAGGGTGGTGAGGCCCTGGAATGGACTTCCCAGAGAAGCTGCGGCTGCCCCATCCCTGGAAGTGTCCAAGCCAGGTTGGATAGGGCTTGGAGCAACCTGGGATAGTGAAAGGTGTCCTGAAGGTCCTTCCCCACCCAAATAATTCCAGAACTCCACAATTCTGTCTCTTTCCTTCAATCTTTCCTTCAATCCCAAAATCCAACTGGCCCTGTGTTCACATGTCCCAGGATTTACATACATCCTTCCCAAAGGATTTTGACTCACTGAGCCCTCCCAGCTCTACTCCATCACTGGATCCTGGACCAGCAAGATCTTGGAGCAACTTATCCCCAGGATTTCTGCCCTACCTCAATGAACTCTTCCCTGTTAATGACCTGGAATGCTCAGAGCCAAGCCCACCTGAGCAGGATGCAGTTTTCCAGCATCCCCCTTTTCCTGCTCTCGTACAGCAGCCGGGCTCTCTTGGTGTCCAGGGGCTCATCCGGACGCTCCTGCCAGGGGGGCAGCGGGATCTCCAGCACGTCCTTCCCGGAATCCGTGGGGGAATCCCCCCGGTAGCCGCGCTGGGGGATCAGCGGCCACAGGAGCTGCCGGCGCAGGGAGCAGAGCTGGAGGGAACAGGCAAAGCACAGGGACATCAGGCCTGCGAGTGCCTGCACACAGGGACCTCTCCAAATCCTACTGGACACGATTCCCAATCCCACTCCCCCACAAGCCCCGCTGCCCAGACCCCATCAATCCCCCAGACCTCCGTTTCCCCCCAAAATCCCCTTTTGGCTGCTTAGATTCTCCTCCTTTTCCCCCCTCAATACGCTAATTTTCATCCCATCCTGCCTCTCCCGCAAACTCACTTCTTTCCTCTCCTTTTCCTTCCCCCTCTCTCCCCGTTTTTTCCCTTTCCCACTTTCCCTTTCTTTACCCTCTTTCCCCACTGTTTTACCCCCTCCTTTCCCTTTTTACCCTTTTCCTCCCATTCTAACCTGGTTTTCCCGCTCTCCCTCCCTCCTCTCCCCTTTTCCCCCTTCCCCTTCCCTTTGCCCTCCCAGTTTTCCCCCTTTCCCCCCCCACCCTGGCCGCCGCCATCTTGCCGGACGCCGCTCTGGCCACGCCCCCTCTCCGGCTGGAGGGGGCGAGGCGTGCCGGAAGTGGGCGTGGCCACGCCCGGAAGTGGGCGCGGCGGCGCTGGCGGTGAGCGCGGGCGGCGCGCGCGGGGCTGGGATCGGGGGAGGGGGGGCCCGGGGTGGGGGGCGCGACCTATCGCGACATATCGCGACCTGCCACCCCCTCCCGTCATACTCCCCCTGCCCACAAACCCCCTAGCCCGGACCCCGCCGCTCCGCAGGGCCGCATATGGCGGGGACGGGGCGGCGCGGAAAAGAAGGGGGGGGCAGTGGGGGATCGTGGGGGGCACAGGGAATTTGGGGGGAACAGGGATTTGGAGGGGAGACAGGATATGGAGGGACGGGAGGATTTGGGGGGACACGGGATTTGGAGGGAAATGAGATTGGGGGGACACAGGGATTTGGGGAGCGAGGGGGTTCAGGGGGACACAGGGATTTAGGGGGCACGTGGGATTTGCGGGGACACAGGGATTTAGGGAGAAGAGGGGATTTGGGAGGCAGAGGGGATTTAGGGGGTAGAAGGGAATTGGGGGGAGCACAGGTATTTGGAGGGAAGAGGGGATTTAGGGGCACACAGTGCCTGGGGTGAGTAACGGGATTTGGGGCTCGCAGGGATTTGGGGGGACGCCCCCAGCGGGTGCCCCGGGCCTCAGTGACCCCGCGCCCTCATTCCCAGAGCACCTTCCGTGTCCTGGCTCCGCCCGGTCCCAGCCCGGGCTCCCGCTCTTCCCGCCTCTGGAAATATGTCCGAGGGAGTGGATCTGATTGACATCTACGCTGACGAGGAGTTCACGCAGGTGAGGGCTGGCATGGGGGTGCACATCCCCCCCTTTTCTTTCGGGAAGAGATCCCAGTGTCCTGCAGCTCATCCCGGTGGAAGATGCAACTGGTGTGGCTGGGAAGAGGGAAGGATAGTTCCCAATCGTTCCCAAATCTCGGTGGCTGCCACCTCCAGCTGTGATTAAAGGGTTTCCCTGGGGGTTGTGACACGTGGCTGGCCACAGAATGTTTGGGATTTAGGAGCTTTGCTGTGTCCTGGTTGGAAAAATGAGAAATCCCAGCTGGAAGAGGCACTTCCAGGGAATTACACAGTGAGGGGATACCAGGAGCCAAATCCATGGGATCACCAGGCTGGGAATCTGTGCAGGAGCTCGCTGTTCCTGTGCTGCTTGTCCCATCCCAGGAATATCTGGGATTCGCAGGAGGAAATGATGAAAGAAGGGGGTGTTGGAGAAGCAGATTTTAGGGAGTTCTTGGACATGGGAAAGCAAGTGCGAAGGCAGATGTTGGAAAATTCAAAACTGCCATGGAAAGCTTGTGGAGAGAAGTTGGCAGGAGGAAAAGTCATGGAAACTGGAAGCAAAGCACCCGGAGGAAGGAATCACCATGGAGAAAGGAATTCCTGTGAGCTCCTGCAGTGATCAAGAGAAGCTTCTTCTGGTTACTGGGTGAGAATATCCCATGGAGTCTCCTGGGAGGACCAAGTGCTTGGAGGATTCTCAAAGCTGGAATGGTGATCCAGGCCAATGACTGTGGCATGTTCCTCCCTCTGGGATGTGTGGCAGGAGAGCACTGGGAATGAATCCATGCCAGGATCAAAGCAGTGGGCAGGTGCTGTGGTGTCCCTGTGGCACTCCAGGGATGCCAATGTAATTCCAAATCCCACATTCTCATGTGGTGATTCCGTCTACCAGTGCCCAGCTTCATCCCTGTGCACCTCAACTCAGTGTGCATGGATGGGGAGCAGGAGAATCCCTCAAATCTCCCAAGCTGAATCCCCTAAGCAGCAGAACTGAGGGATTCCAAGGGATTCCTCCTCTAGCCCCTCCTTCCTATTTTTGGTTTTGACTTTCTGAAACTTCCAGGCGGGAATCTTCCAGCCTTGGGCTGTGTCCAAAGGCTCCTGGTGGAGGTGGAAGCGTGGGAGTTGGATTAACCAAACACTTGAGCTTTTTTGGGAAATGAACACAAAACTACAGCTCCCTTTTCAAATCACTCTTTTATCAGCTCCAGGGAAAGAGCTGGATGCAAAAGTTCAGGGAGAGGGAAAATGGTTGGATTTTTGGATTCCCAGGTTTCCACAATCCTTGGAAAGGTGTGTGCTGAGTGTCCTTCTCTGTCCAGCTCCCAAGAGGATGTTTGCAATTCCCTGATCCTCAGAGTATCTCCAGCAGAAAACACTGTCCAAACTGCCTGGAATTGAAAATTTGGGAGCAGAACCTCTGGTTTTTGTGGCACACCAGCTCCTGTGGGATGGATCCTCATGGAGTGATTTTGTGGGATGAAACACCTGGCACAATCTGAACGAGGAACTGGGATCCATAGTAAACACAGCACTTGCTGGACATTCCAAAGTAAATATAGCCTGGGAGAGAATGGGAATTGGGAGGCAGATCTAGGACATGCTGGAATTCCCAGCTTTGGGGCTTCCTGAGCTTCCTCTACCAAAGGGACAGATCCAATGTATGGGAGCTCCTATTCTAAAAAGGGCTTTTTTCCCAAAAATGAGCAAGTTTGGGGTGCTGGGCATGGTTTGAGGGGGGTGTGCAATTCCAAAGTTGGATTTTGAGGACACATGTGTTGCCAAGGAGCAATAGACTTATCCCTATTTGGGATTTGGTTTTGCCTACCATTTGGTTTCCACCACTGAATTCTTGCCCTCCAGACTGGGAATTTCTTCCTGGTGGCAGCAACAGGGTCTTGTCCTATTGTGTGGGATCCAAGTGGGCTGGTCCTTGGAATGTGCTGGAGCTCAGTGGGGGTTTAGATGAGATATTGGGAAGAATTTCTTCCCTGTGAGGATGGTGAGGTCCTGGAATGGATTTCCAGGGAAACTGTGGTTGCTCCATGCCTGGAAGTGTTCCAGGCCAGGTTGGACAGGGCTTGGAGCAACCTGGGATAGTGAAGGTATCCCATGGCAGGGGGTGGGATGGGATGATCCTTAAGGTCCTTATTCCAACCCCAATAATTTCATGATGCCATGAAATCAGAGCCACTCACCCTGTTTTTTGGGATTGCCCAGGCAAGGGGTGGCTGTAATTCCCAACTGTGCATAGACCCAAACCAAGTGATTTGGGCCTTAAACCTTTGAACTCAGCTTGGAAATTCCGCTTGGGAATTGGGACAGCAGGTTTGGAAGGAGTAAAGAAGGCTTCCCAAGCCCTTCCCAAGGCAGGATCTCATGACGTTTTCCCAGCAGGACCCAGAGTTCAGTAATGCTGACCAGATGGATCTCTACGACGACGTGTTAGCAGCCAGCTCCCAGCCCCAGGAAAAGCGTTCCAGCAGCTCGGAAGCGCCTCCGGAGATCCGTCAGGAGCCGTCTCCCAAGCCCAACAGCAAACCCCCGGCCATCCTGTACACCTACAGCGGCCTCCGCAACAAGAGGGCCGCCGTCTATGTCGGGAGCTTCTCCTGGGTGAGCTTATCTTCCTGGGAAATTCGGGATTCCTGGGGAACCTCTGAGGGGCTGCTGGGCTCTCTAGGGGAGGGGAAGGGATTTTGAGGGGTCCACTCCTCCTCGATCCTGAGCTGGATTGTGAGCTGGGCTTGGCTTTGTGATCCTCAGGGAAAAGGGATTTGTATCCCTGAGGAGCTTCTGGGCTGGGGTATCTGCTGATGTCCCTTTGAAGCTGTGACTTTGGGGTGCTGCTCCTGAGTTGCCTTCTCCTGCTCAGGGATGCAGGAACAGTTTTGGGAAGGCTCTGTCTTGTCAGGAGAACTTGTCACTGTTATCCATTCCCAAGGCTTGTTCCAGATGATTTTAAGTTCCCTGAGGAAGTCTGGGGGTGACATTCCTCAGGTGGGTGGGGGGACACTGGGGACAGACATGGATACCAGAGCCTGTTCCCTGTGCCCTCAGTGGACGACTGACCAGCAGCTGATCCAGACCATCCGCTCCATTGGAGTCTATGACGTGGTGGAGCTGAAATTCGCGGAGAACCGAGCCAATGGCCAATCCAAGGGGTGAGAGCCAATGGAATTTCGGGTGGGAATGATGGGAGCCAGGCCCTCATAGCCACATCCATTGTTTGGTGGAGGATGAAGAGCAGCCAGTGCTTTTCCTGCCTGGGACAGGGAATCCATGGAGCATCCCAAATAGCATGGAGAAGTGAGGAGGGGGCGTGGAACAGTGGGATGGGATAAGCAGGAGGGTCTGGGGGAGGTCTCTGCCCCAGGTTCAGGGCTCAACCTCCCTCTCTCCTGCACAGGTACGCGGAGGTGGTGGTGGCCTCCGAGAACTCGGTCCATAAACTCCTGGAGCTGCTTCCTGGAAAGATCCTGAACGGAGACAAGGTGGAGGTGAGGCTGGCGACCCGGCAGAACCTGTCACAGTTCGAGGCTCAGGCACGCAAACGTGAGTGCGGCGCCGGTGTGAGGCGGGGTGGGGGTTCCATCTCACACACATCCCAAATCCCCCCAGATCAGCTGCCAGGCCCAGCCCAGCGAGTCCTCGGGATGGGGGGAAGCCTTGCCAGGATCGTCTGGGGGTTGTTTTTCCCATTCCTGAGCCGGATTAGCTCCTGACCCGAGTCTTTATGATCCCCTTTTAGGTGCTCCCACACTGCGAAGATCCCTCGTAGCCTCCTCCTCCTCCTCTCCAAACTGAATGGGCTTAAGCTCTTCAGGCTCTCAGCATAGCTAAGACCCTCCATATCTATTAGTAGCTCCTCTCTGGATCTGCTCCAGAATTTTTCCATCCCTGCGGAGGTAAGGTGCCCAACACTGGAGGAATATTCCAGCTGGGGCCTGGCCGTGGGCGTCCCTCAATGGCAATAGGTGGTCCTGGCCTCACTCCGCAGCGATGCGATGGGATCCGCAGGGATTGTCCTGGCAGGAGCATGTCTGAGGAGGTCTTGGCCAGCTCTGGTCGTTGTAGATCCCTTGGCATGTTTTGTGCAAGGAAAACTCCCCCTTCCCAGCAGGGTTGCTTCGCTCCCTTCCTTTGGCTCAGGTGCCCGAGGGGATCGGCTGCTTGGTGCTTAGGCTGTGTCCCAACTTGCCCTGCAGTTTTGGTGGAGCAGGGAGTGTTCCCTGGGACGAGTTCCGGCTGCCCCCAGGGCACAGCGGAGCTCCCATGCCGCCTTTTGGCACAGCTGGGAGCTGTGGCTCCTGTCACACCCCTTCTGTCTCATCCTCAGTGCCTCTTTGGATAGAGCAAGGCTTCTTGACCCTCTCGGAATGCTGAGTTTTCCTTCCTCTAGCAGCAGCTCTGTTGCTGTCAGCACTTGAGTTCTGTCCCCTCATGTATCTTCCACGCTTGGGCCTCTCCAAATCCATGTGTGGATGTCAGGCTCTCCGGGTCTTTGGATGTCTTTGGGGATCTCTCACCATTCCTTGTGGCTTTTGGCTCCTGTCCCTGTGACCTGCCTGTCCCCAGGGCACTGTGCAGGGTCTTGCTGGAAAGCTGGGCCCCTCTTGGAAAAACACATGGAAGTGGAGGCTATGTGTGGCCGGCTGGATCTCCCTCTGGGCACCTCCAGCCCTCCAGGGGTGGGAGGAAGAGGAGGAGCAGGAGGTCTCGGAGACCCGGACACCCTCCAGCTGCACCTCACAGCTCTTTCCCCGTGCCACTTCCAGGTGTGCCGCCGCGGGCCCACTCCCGGGATTCCGTGGATGCGGTGGACGGCCGGGCGACGCCGACGGAGAACGCGCTGCCCCCCGCCCGCATGGAGAAGCCCCCCTCGGTCCTGCCCTTCTTCAGTCGCCCCCCCGCGCTGCCCCTCATGGGGCTACCCCCTCCCCCCATGCCCCCCCCGCCTCCCCTCTCCTCCGCTTTCGGAGTCCCTCCGCCTCCTCCTGGAATTCCCTACCAGCACCTGCTGCCCCCGCCGCCCCGGCTGCCCCCGCCCCTGGCCGTGCCCCCGCCGGGGGCCGTGCCCCCCGCCCTGCACCTCAATCCCGCCTTCTTCCCGCCGCCCACCGCCGCCCTGGGACCCCCTCCGGATACCTACGGCAAGGCCATGGCTCCCTACAACCACAGCAGGTGAGCCGGGCAGGAGTGGGGTTGGGATGCTCGGGGAGGATCCCGCTGAACCCCCGTTCCTGCTGTGCCCACAGCCGGGAGCTGGGCCCGCCGATCCCGGCCTTGAGCGAAGGCGAGTTTGAGGAGATCATGAACCGCAACCGCGCCATCTCCAGCAGCGCCATTTCCAAGGCGGTGTCTGGCGCCAGCGCAGGTACTTCCCGTGTCCCTCACGTCCCCCGTCCCGGGATGGATTCCCGCTCCTGACCCCCTGCTCTGCTCCTCAGGGGATTACAGCAACGCCATCGAGACGCTGCTCACGGCCATCGCTGTCATCAAGCAGTCGCGCGTGGCCAGCGACGAGCGGTGCCGCGTCCTCCTCTCTTCCCTCAAGGATTGCCTGCATGGAATTGAGGCCAAATCCTACAGCAGCAGCTCCAGCAGCAGCTCCAGGTATCCCCCTGGATCCAGAGAAGGGGATCCTCCCTGCAGGTGAGCGACTGAAAAATCACTCTTTGGGTTCTGTCTCCTCCAAAGGAAAAGGCACCGATCCCGGGAGCGCTCTCCCAGCCGGTCCCGCGAGAGCAGCCGGCGGCACCGGGATCTGCTCCACAGCGACGATCGGCACGAGGATTATTTCCCAGAGCGCAGCCGGGAGCACGAGCGGCATCGGGACAGGGACAGAGACAGGGACCGGCACCACTGAGACAGGTGGGAGGCTGGGGAATCCCCTGGAAGCGTGAGGGATGAGGGAAGGGCTCTCCCACCATTCCTCTCCTCTCTCCCGACAGGAATTTGGCAGGAAGTGGTTTTTAATGGACTCTATCTCCTCACCTCGACCAGGATGCCGTGCCCGAGGCTGCTCCGCCCCATCCCGGTCCCTTCCTCGCCACCGCAGCCCCCTCCGGGCGGGACCCCCGCCCGCACCTCGTGGCCTTGGGAATCCCCCCCACCACTGCTGCTGCTTCCTGGGGCCATCCCGCTCCGCTCCGTGGATACTCGGACCCAAAGAGAAATGGTGCTTTTATTCCATGGAGGGAGGTTTGTGAGCCCTTCCCAGTCCGGGAGGGAACGGAGGAGACGGAGCCCTCCCTGTGCAGCTCGGGGGCTTGGAGATGCACAGCTCCCGATCCTGGGATCAGGAGCCACGTGCCATCCTCTGGATTGCCTGGGGACACTCGCGTCCCCATCGCCCTGGTGGGACACTGTGCCACGCTCCTCCTTTGGCCCTTCACCCTCCAGGAGCTGGGAAAAAGGGGCTGGAGCTGGGTTGGGGGTCATCCTCTCTCTCCCAACATTCCCCACAGCAGCATTCCCACGCAGACGGCAGCTCCGGCCCCTCCCGCAGAGCCTTCCTTGTTTTAGAGGAAGCGGAAGAGGCAGGGCAGGCTGTGACCCCCTTGTGTCCCCCCAGAATCCCAAAAAGGAGAGGGAGGGAGAGCCCAGGAGGGTCAGGATGAGCCGGGACACACTGGGTGACTTCCAGGGCTGGAATCACGTTTGGGTAGGAAAACCCAGGCCCTGGAAGTCTTTTTAAGTTGAAATAACCCAAATTCAGGAAAAACCACCCCGATTTTCCCAAGCCCCACGAGGTGGGAGCACTCGGCAGGAGAGCTCCGGGTTTTTTTTTACTTACCGCCACAGATTTTTAGTTTCTTTCCAAATAGTGGAAGGGGGAAAAGATTCCCCCCTAATTGCAGAGCAAATCCCTGGAAGCCCCGGCGAGGCGCTGCCCCTCCTGCTCGCAGTGATTAGATTTGTCTTTGGATAGGTTGGAATTGTGTAATAAACTCAGATGACGTCAGTCTTTTACACAGAGCTCCTGTTGCCTTCCTACGGTGGGATTTGGGATAATGAGGGATAATTTGGGATCTGGGAGGTCTGTGCACCCATTGTCCCTCACCTTCTTCCTCCTCCAGCGGGTTCCTGTGCTTCACAAACTGGCTCTGAGGTGCTGGAAGCACCTGAGCATTCCCAGGGGGGACCCACATTCCTGGGCACCAAGTAAAAATAAATATTTATTGGAAAATAGTGAATTATTCTGGAAGGAGGTCATAGAAAAAAAAAGGGTTCTTCATACCTTGAGCTGGCTCAAGCTCTGAGGAGTTCAAGTGGATTAGAGAATGGGAAAGGTGGGAAGGATATGTCCAGGGGGCAGTGGGAAAAGGGAGGGATGAATCTGTGGCAGCAGGTCCCTGGTGAAGTGGGAAGCAGGAAAAATGGGAGGGATATGTCCACACAGAAGTGACAAAGGTGGGAGGGATGTGTCCAGGTGGCACCAGGTGAATGGGCAGTGGGAAAGGAGGGATCCTCCCCCTTCCCGGGGCTGGGAAGTGGAGCTGGCACGGGTGATGCTCCCCTGTGTCCCTGGGCCGTGTCCTCAGTAGGGATCCGTGCTGTGGGAAAGGACAGAGACAGGGATGTGTGGGTGCCAAACCAACCTGGCAGCTCCCGCGCCGGCTCCCCCAGTTCCTGGGATGCAGCACCTGGAGAAGGAGAGGAGTGCCAGGACGCCCAGGAGCAGCTCCAGGCCGTAGAAGAGGAGCAGGATGGCGCTCAGGAACGCTTCCAGGCGCAGGGAATATGTCTGGAGCAGCAGGTAGTACACGGCCAGCGCAGCTGCCGGCACTGTAAGTGCCAGGCTGAGGGACAGCGGCACCTTCCGCTGGCACAGGTTCCCCTTGGAGCCTGTGGAACACAGAGTTGGGATCAGACCATGGAAATCATGGCAGGGTTTTAGGTAGGGAATTAAAAGTCCCGTTCCCGTGGGCAGGGAGACCCTCCTCTAGCCCAGGTTGCTGCCTGCCCCATCCAACCTGAACATCCAGGGATGTTCTTTGGGGATGTCCCGGGACTCTGCACTCCCTGTGGAGCCTCTGGCATTCAGGGGCACTCACCGAAGAAGATACGTGTGGCCTCAATGCCGAGGTAGAGGAGGAGCAGCACCACGTCCAACACCAAGTTGGAGACGGGATAGGGCAGGAGCAGCACTGCAGGAAAAGCACCGCCCTCAGCACCACATTCCCGCCCGTCCCGGCGGGATCGGGAAGAGTTCTGGAGCGAAGGACTCACCTTTGTACACGAACACGAACGCTTCCAGGAGAAAATATGTGGCGCAGTACCAGCCGTTGAGGAAGAGCAGGACCTGCAGCGGAGCCGAGGAGCGATGGCGGTCTGAGGGGACACGGGGCGGCCATGAGGGGGGGCACGGGGCGGGCATGGCAGCGCGGCCCCCGGAGCCCTGCAGCGCCTCGGCCGCCCCCCTGCCTCGTTCCCAGCGCCGCTCCCAGCCCGGCTTCCTCCCAGTACCCCCCGTATCCTCCGGGATGCCCCGTTTCTCCCCCGGTCCTGCTCCTACCCCTGGGCGCCATCTTCCATCTCCATGGGAACCGCCGCCGCCGCGCTCGCCCGCACGGGGGCGCCGAGGGCGAGGGCGCGGAGCGTGAGGGCGGAGCCGCTCTATGGCCCGCCCCTCTCGCTGGTCTGGCGGCGCGCGCGCTGCCGCTCTAGCCGCACCTCTCTATGGTTGGAGGACCGAGCGCTGCGGGGCGGGTTCGAGTCCCTCTCCCTCCTAACCCCGCCCCCGGTATGCATCGGGACAGGAATCCCACACGGGAACGCGGGAATGTCCCCGTTTGGCGGCTGCACTGTAACCCAGGAATCCCACACCGGAGCACGGGAATATCCCGGTTTGGTGGCTGCACTGTAACCCAGGAATCCCACACCGGAGCACGGGAATATCCCGGTGGCTTCACTGTAACCCAGGAATCCCACACCGGAGCACGGGAATGGCGGCTGCGCATGCAGCGCCGAGCTGGGGTACAATGTGAGAAGTGCAGCCCTCACACCGGGTGGGCACAAACACCCGGCAGCCTCTGGAAAACACATCCGATTTATTCCTTTAGAGTTTCCAAAAATATTCCAGTCCCAACCACGGCTGTGGCCCTGAAATGCAGGGACACCCCACAAGCCTCCTGCTGACTCCCAAAATCCCAAGGGCCGGACCCCAGAGAAAGGATGAGCCGGAACCGACCCCGACAGAGCCGGTGGAGTGCAAGGAGACTCCAGGGGATCCATCAGCCACGGAAGTGGGCAAATTCCTTGCGGAGCCAGAGAGAATCCTGGTAGAAGAGGGGGTCTCCCAGGTGCACAGCTGTTCTCTTGTAGAAGTAGCAGTAAAGCACGGCCGCTGCAGGGAATTTCGGGATGAGAGAGGGCCCCCAGCACCCCCAAAGGATGTGGGATCCCACCCTGATCCTTGGAGTCCTTACCCAGCCTCTGGAAAACGAACAGGGTCTGAAGGCCTTCAGTCCAGATGAAGCGGCTGGAGTCACGCCAGCGCAGGTTCTGAGGGGGGTGGAAAACTGGGAGTAACCCCTGGAGCAGTTTTATTGAGCCCTTCCAGACCCCTCACCCCATTCCAAAGGTTCTGAGCGGGATGGAGGGACATCAAGGCAGGAGTGACACCTGGAGAAGTTTGGGAAGCTCCCTACCCCAAAGGTTAAGCAGCTCAGGGGATTTAGGCATTGAGCCCGGACCTATTCCGGCTTCAGACTGCAGATCCCTGCAAATCCCTGCAAATCCCCCTCCTGGACGGCGTGGGCAGCACCAGAGCAGCTGCTGTGGCTCCTGACCCCCCAAACATTCCCTGTGCTCCGGGGCAGCAGGAGGGAGGGAACTCCAGGAGGTGTCCAGGGGATGGGAACTGCTCCATTGGGAAGGAGCTAGGAAGCAGTTTATCCAAGAAGGAACAGGGGAAGGTGCTGCCAGGACAGATCCAGGAGCCTGCACAGCCCTCAGAGCTGTGGGAAGGGAAGGGGCTGCCCCCAGGTATAGGGATTAATCCCAGAAAAAGCAGGAGCTGCTAGCACAGGCTTTCCCTGGGGAAATAATGAGCTGGGATGGGGCTGGCATTGGGCAGGAGGTCATGCCAACCACAGGGTGATGGAATGGGACATCTTCCATGGGACACCTTCCAGGGGGAGGCCGTGAGAAAGGACTGTGGGAAGCTGGGGGTCATGGAAGAAGCCCTTGGGAGAATCCAGCAGCTGTGCCCACGCCATCCTACCATAATCCAGACGTGGAAGGAGATGCTCAGAGCCAGGTAGGCTGCAGAGAGCAGGATGGTTCCCTTGAATTTATGGAACAGGAGGTTGACCAACCCCGCCTGGAACACGTAGGTGTTGAAGAACATGAGGAAGACAATGATGACGTTGAAGACGATGGCGATGTCCTGGATGCTGCCGGGAGAACAGAGGGATTGTGGGGTCCTGGATCTCCTGGAGCTGCTTCCAGGACTTTCCCCACCTTCCCTGTACTCACATGAAGAGGACGAGCTGCACGGCCGGAGCCGTGCGCAGCAGCTCCGAGAAGGAATTCACAAAAAGGTCGTAGGAAAGCAGCAGGAACTGCAGGAACAGCACCAGGCTGTAGTTGCTGGGCTGGAGCATCCTCCTTCCTGGGGCTTGCAGCCCTCAGCCCCAGCATTCCCAATGGATCATGGCGCTGGGGGAGAGCAGCAGGGCCTCTCCCGACATCCCAAACCTGGAGGGGGAACACGGGGATTGGGATGGATCCCAGAAACCAGGAAAACCCAATGAGCTGCGTCCTCTCTTTCCCCCAGTGTCTTCCTTGCCCCTGAAATGCACCCCAATCCCCGTGTGAGGCAATCCAGGGATGAGTGAGACGTGCAGTCCCAAGAAGCAGTGTCCAAGCAGGTTACTCCTGGCTGTTCCCAGCTCCATGGGCAGTTCAGAGCAGGTGTGGGCATGTCCCACTCTGGGCACAGGGAGAGAGGAGTGAGGAGAGACAGACGGGAATTTCTGGACACCGGAGCAGGTACAGCCCTCGTGGGACACATATCTCACGGGAACAGCCCCCTCAGGGATCATCCTGGCTGGAGAGGGACGGAGGGGACAGGGATTTCCCGTGTCCCGGCAGGAAAGAGCTGTGCTGGGGGCTGAATTCCCTGAGGGGCAGACATGGTGACAGACGGGGGTAAAGGGGCTGGGAAAGGACGGAAAGCGGCTGAAAACGCGGGGGAAGAAAGGCTGGACATGGGAGCGCGAAACTGATGGACAGGAGGGGGGAAGGAGCTGGATATGGGGATGAAGAGATCACTCTCTGCCCCTCCTTCTCACAACCACCACTGCGGAGCCCCCGGGCCCCCTCTCGCCGCCCTCTCCCCCTGTCCCTGCCGCCTCCCCGCTCCCGGGGCCGCCCCTCCGATACGCCCAAACCCCGCTGGGTGCCGGAGGTCCCGGTCCCGGGGGTCCCGCTGGGTCCCCACCGTGCCCCCGCCCCGGGCGCTCACCCGCCGCCGCCATCTTTGTCCCCATGGAAACGGCCGCCAGAGCCGGAAGTGAAGGCGGAAGTAGAGTCTGGAGGACCCGCGGGGCCGCTCTGGCCGCCGCTCCCCTCTGTGGCAGCACATTGGGGTGCGCGGGAAAACCATAGAGATGAGCAGGCAGAGCGGCGCTCGCCAAGATGGCGGCGCCCAGTGACGAGGAGGGGGCGGTGGGGCCCAGGTACAGCCCTGGGGTTGGGAGGACCGGTGGGCGGCTCCGGGGTTGGGAGGGGCCGAGGGACCCCGTGGTCTGGGATTTGGGTGGAGTCAGGGCCGGGCGTTTTGTTCCAGGTCCCGGGGAGCCTCAGGTTTGGGGGGGGGCTGTGGAGACACGTGTTCCCAGATTTCGGGGAGCCATGGCGCCGAGTACCCCAGATTTGGGAGATCCGTGAGTCTCTGTGTCCCACATTTTGGGGAACCATGGGGCCGCGTGTCTCCACCCGTTTCCTGTCACTATGTCCCGTGAGACAGCTGATTTGAGGGTGTCGGGACATCCCCCGTCCCCAGAGAGGACAGAAATACCCATTTCTGGGGGCACATGCAAATCACATGCAAATGAGAGCTGTCAGGTTCCTGCAAGGGGGACCATGACAGCTGACCCTGAGAGCCCCTTGCTGCCATTCCCTGGGCTGCCATGCCCAGGAATTCTGCTCTGCATGTCCTGTTCCATCACTGGCCTCCTTCCCAGTCCAGGGCACAGCTGGACTCTGGTCACCCCCTCAGCGTCCCAGTTCCCCTTTCCGTGGTTCCTCCTGGCAATGTCGGAGAGCCCCAAAAGGCCCCTCGATCACCCCCGGGTGCCACCATCCTGGATCCATCCCTGCCACCATTCCCAGACTGGGAAGGAGCTGGGCCACCATCCCTGGCTGGGAAGCAGCTCCATCCCTGTCACCTTCCCCAGGCTGGGAAACAGCTGCCCCCCCACACCCTTTAGGGGTTCCCAGTTCCTCTTTCCGTGGCTCCTCCCTGGGACCGCATCCGGAGCCTGAGCCGGCTCCTCGCTCACCCGCAGGTGCCACCACCGCTCCCCGGCCATGCTGGACGTGCCCTTCCTGCCCTTCAGTGCCTTCCTGGGAGCGCTGGGACTGCTCTGCGTGGCCATGGTGGGCACCTGGTGCCAGCACTGGCGCGGGGGCTTCTCCCTGGACGGCAGCTCCCGCACGTTCAACTGGCACCCGGTGCTGATGGTGACGGGCTTGGTGGTGCTCTACGGCGCAGGTGAGCAGAGGGAGCGCGGGGATCCCGCCACGGCTCCCTCCTGATGTTTTTTCCCCTCACAGCTGCCCTGGTTTACCGCATTCCCCACACGTGGAGCGGCCCCAAGCTTCCCTGGAAGTTGCTGCACGGCAGCTTGGCGTTGGCAGCGTTCGTCCTGACCGTGCTGGGGCTGGCGGCCGTGTTCTGCTTCCATAACTCCCAAGGGACGCCCAACATGTACTCGCTGCACAGCTGGATGGGGCTGGCAACTGTCCTGCTCTTCTCCTGCCAGGTGGGAATCCCTCCTGCATCCCCCCATCCCTCCGGCATCCCGAGTTTTCCACCCTCACGTTCTCTTCCCGCAGTGGGCGGCGGGTTTTGGAGCGTTCCTGCTGCCCTGGGCTCCCACCTGGCTCCGGGCACTCTACAAGCCCATCCATGTTTTCTTTGGCTCCACCATCCTCATGCTGTCGGTGGCTTCCTGCATGTCAGGAATCAATGAGAAGCTTTTCTTCAGCCTGTGAGTGTCAGGGGCAGGGGGGTGGGCTTGGGAAGATCCCTCACAGGGATGGTGGGACTTGGGATGTGGATTTGGGCTGGATCTGGGAGGGACCAGCGCAGAGCAAAGGGAACTGAGCACTTCCTCAGGTGTGTGGCTCCCTGCACACTTCCCTGCAAGGTTTGGAGGGGGAGTTTGGGAATATCCAGAACACTCCCAGCCTCTCTTCCCCGCTCCAGGAAGAACGGGACCATGGCATACAAGCTCCTGCCGGCTGAGGCCGTGTTTGCCAACACCCTGGGGCTCCTCATCCTCATTTTTGGAGTGCTGGTGGTGGCTGCCCTGGCCAGGCCCAGCTGGAAGCGCCCGGATTCTGACTCCCCGGACTCCCGCCAGGTACAGGACGCGCTGGGGGGAGCTGCCCCCCAGCACAGTCCCGAGGGTGGGGAAGGATTGAGGGACCCCGGCTCATCCCTGTCTCCCACAGCCCCTGCTCTCTGCTGAGCGCTGATCCCAGGGATCTCCAGCACTGCCAAGCTGTATCCTTGTGCCTCCACGTGCCAGCTCCTGCCTGGATCCTGGGCCATGCCCAACCCCAGCGCTTGCCGGTGCCATCCCTCAACGCCGCAGCTGCAGCTGCCAGAGCCTCGCTGGGACAACGAGGAGCATCCTTGTCACTGCCACTCCAGAGGATCCGGCTCAGGGTGGAGCCACTCAGGGGCCTCGTGGACGTGGAATAAAACATTGGCTTCTGCAGGGCTCTGGCACTTAAATCCCTGGGGACAAGGGAGGGCCTGGGAGCTGGGAGCTTGGGAGTAGGTCTTGGCCAAGCCAAGCTGTCCCTTCCAAGGGCTTGTCCCTGCTGGTTGCCTGGAGACATGGGACAGCTCCCCGTGGTCACCCCACGGGATTCAGGATCATGCCCTGCTTCTCCTTTGCCCCTTTCTCAGACTCGCCCCCAGACCCCGTGCCCAGAGCCATGTGAGCTCTGTGGCTTCCCCTCCCCACCCTGGGTTTCCTTCCTCCCCCAGTCACAGGATCCCTGTTCCCATCTCCCTTCCCAGCCTGGAGCAACGGGGGGCACCCCCACACCCCCAAATTCCACCACTCACCCCTCCAGGCTAGCATGGGGGACACAGAGGATTCCTGGGGGCCACGTCCTAAGGTTTATTGAGAAACATCCTTGAAGGAGCACAGGGGGTTGTTGGGATACGCCTCCCTGTCACGTGGGTGGGACAAGTGTTTATTGTGATAACCGTTTTGATCACTACAAGGGGACACAGGTTTTTAGGGACACACATCCCTGTAATTACTGGGTGCCCAGGGGGTCCCGCATCCCCTGCAGCACCGCCCCCAGCACTGCTGCCACTGCCACAGCCCCAGCATCGGGCTGGTCCAGCCGGGATGAGTGCACGTAGCTGGCTCTGCCCGCCCCAGCCTCCATGTGCCTGGTGGCCTCCGCCGCTGCCTCCGCGCTCTGCCGGGGAAAACAGGCTGTTCTCCAGGACAATGGCAGGGACTCCCAGCCAATTGTCCCACTGTCCCAGCTCTCCATACCTGGACAGCTGCCGCCAGCACTTGGAGCGGGTCAGCACCGGGACTGCGCAGGGAATGCAGCGCCTGTCCGGCTGCAAACAGCGAATCCAGCTGCAAAGGGTGGGAATTAGTGTGGGAGCCAGGGCTGAGGCCAGGTGGGAACTCCCTGGCATCCTCCTGGAAGTCTTCCTGGCTCCTGGGCTCTCCCAGCACTCACCATTGTCCGGTCTCCTGGGGCGGCTCCTCCGTACCTGTGTGGGATGCAGGGAAATTCAGGGGGCATTGGGATTCCCAGGGGGCTCTGGGGTTCCACAGCCCCGGCACTGACCTCTGCATGGCCTCAATCCCGGCGTCCATGGCATCAGCCCACGCCCCGGCATCGCTGCGGCCACGCAGGCTCTGGCCAGCCGCCGTCAGGAAGAGCCCGTAGAGCTTTGGGAATACCATCAATCTCAGCCTGGAAACACGGCCCCATTCCCAGGTGTGTTCCCCCATTCCCATCTCCACTCCCATTCCCACTCACCACTCCGGAGGAGCCTCCCATCTGCGCCAGCACCACATCAGCCAGGGAGGAGAGCAGCAGGGCTGGGGCAGCCGGAGGCGGCCGGGAGCGCATCCATTCCTGGATGGCTGTGGGAATAGAAGGGATAACGGGATTGGAGGTGGCCCTGCAGTCCCCTGTCCCTCGTGGGGACAAGCAGGGACAGCCCTCAGTTCCATAGGGAAGCTGCCACTGGATGCAGAAACATTCCAGGATACAATTACAGGAAGGAACACCCAGGTTTCCTTGGTCCCAGGGAGGGATGTCCCGGGGAGCTCCCCTCCCCTGGGAGGTGCCATTAGGGCAGCATTCCCCACAATTCCCTGGATAATGGCCCCCACACCTACCTTGGGCCGCCTGGGCGTGGGTGTGGCCGCAGTCCCCGTCACCTGCTCCCCGATCCAGCTCGTTGAGCTTCTCCTTCATATCCAGCAAGGTGCTGCACACCCGCTGCAGGACCCGCTCCACCCGTGCCGTGCTGAGCCCTGCGGAGAGGAGATGCAGCCTGCACGTTCCCGAGGGAAACTGAGGCACGGAGCAGGGGATGTGACAAGGGATGGGAGCCCTGTACCAGTTCCAGTCTCATCCTCTGCCTTCCTGGGGGGCTCTATCGGTGCTGGCACCTCCTCCTTCCGGGTGGTCGCCGGTCCCACCAGAATGTTGGGCCATGCCATGGCCATGGTCTTGGCATCTGGAAAAGCCAGAGCATATGTGGTGGCTCAGGATCCCATTGGATCCTCACTGGCACACCCAACAGCCAGGAATTCCACCCCCAGACATCCCACCAGCCTTGTGTCCCATCACCCAGCATGTGGAAACCCCCGTGCCCCAATCCCAGGCCACATTCCCACCGGGAACTCACCGATCAGCCTGAGCAGCTCCTCATCCACCAGCATGAGGGTGAGGGAGACTCCAGCCATTTCCATTGCTGTCATGAAGGATCCCACCATGGCCCGGACGATGCGGATCCCTTGGTTCTCTGCAGGATGCAGACAGGGTCACTCCAGAGCGGCCAGAGCCAGGGAATGGGATCCCAAGCTCCCCTCTGCGCTCACCCAGGTAGCGCACAGCAGCTCCAGCCACAATTCCCAGCTCCAGGCAGGACAATCCACCCAGGTTGTTCACAATGAGCACCACAGAGGATCCTGCAGGGCAGGGGGCAG
This sequence comes from Melozone crissalis, assembly GCF_028551555.1. Classification (NCBI taxonomy): domain Eukaryota; kingdom Metazoa; phylum Chordata; class Aves; order Passeriformes; family Passerellidae; genus Melozone; species Melozone crissalis. The sequence goes on along the minus strand of NW_026535796.1, from coordinate 3,323,066 downwards.
GGTGAGACTGGGATCCAGGGGGTTTGGAGGAGCACAGAGGGTCCTGGGGAGCTCACCAGGCTTCAGGGGCAGGTGGGAAGCACTGGATGGATCCGTCATGTGCGTCAGCATCGTCTCCACAGCCTTATCTGCCGGCAGCATCTGGAGGGGACACGAAGGAGGGGAGGAGCAGAGTGGGGAAGTCTGGGAATCAGGGGATTTGGGAATGGGGAGGGAGCAGCAGGATTTCCCCCTCACCTTCATCCTGCGCACTCCAGCCTCGCCGTGGATCCCTACGGAGATGGGGCTGTGTCACATCCCAGCCCTGGTGACGCCTCCCCGGGGGGGCAGGGACACTGGGACCCTCCAGGGACCCAAGAGGGACACCAAGGGGCTGCTCCTCACCCAGCCCCAGCTCCATCTCATCCTCAGCCAGCTGGAAGGAGGGCTTGGATCCTGGGATGCTGCAGGGAGACAGGCTGAGACCCAGGGTACCTGTGCAGGTGGGAATGTTCTGTTAAAACTGGGGGGATTTTTGGTGTTCAGGGGCTGGGTGACACAGGACAGCATTCCCATGGGATAACACAACGCACCCATGACTTTGGCAGCCGCCATCGCCTTCTTCTCGACCTCATCCAAGCTCGCTCCCTCCTCGGCCAGAGCTCCCGCCACCTGTCCCGGGCAGAGCGGGTGAGTGACCCCCCAGAATTCCCCAAATCCCCACGAAGGGTCCCAGCAGAACCTTGTGGATGAGGATGGTGCCACAGATCCCGCGGCGCCCGGCTTTCCCCGGCTTGGTGAAGGCGCAGTCGTCGCCCACCACCACCATCCGCACGTCGGTGCCCTCGGCCCGCGCCCGCTCCAGGGCCATCCCGAAATTCAGCCGGTCCCCGGTGTAGTTCTTCACAATCAGGAGGATCCCGGCTGCAGGATGGATGTGGAGACAACGGGAATGATGCAGCACTGGCGGGAGGAACCCCAGAATTCCACCCTGGTGTGTTCCCAACCTGCTCCAGCCTGTGCCACAGCCCGGATGGCCGCCAGGATGCTGCCCACGGACGGTGATGCAAACATAGTTCCGGCCACCACTCCGGTCAGCATTCCCTTCCCCACGTAGCCTGTGCAGAGGGAAGAGGGCTCGGCACCGTGTCCGTGAGTGGGGGGTACAGGTGGGACAGGGGGGTCTCACCTGCGTGGGCGGGCTCGTGGCCGGAGCCCCCCCCGGACAGCAGGGCCACACGGCCGCGGATGGCCTGCAGGTCATCCCGAAGGACCACCCGGTGTCCCTGCAGCAGCCGGAGCCCGGGATTGCAGGCCACCACTCCGGCCAGTGAGTCATCGGCACAGCTGGACACCGTTGTCACCAGTTTTTTGGGGATCTGTGGGGAAAGTGGGGAGCGGTGGGATGGGCAAAGGAGGAATGCCAGCCCCATAGGAATGCCAACCCTCCTGCTCCGGGCTCACCTCCATGGGAGCGGAGCGCAGCACTCGGAGCCGAAGATGGAATCTGTCTGCAAAGAGGGCAAGGTCCAGCCTGAAGTGGACAGCGGTCCGGAGAGGGGGCTGGGAAGGGGGCGGGATGGGATGGTGTCTGGGGTGATGGTGATGCTATGGGGAGTGTCTGTCTGGTGGGAATGGGGCTGGCGTTGGAGTCGTCCCCACACAGGGACACCTGCCCAGGCAGGGAGTTCGTTTTGGAATGAGGCGCCAGAATGGAGCCACTCCCCCGGCACCCAGCCAAGCCGCCCTTTTGGAATGAGGCGCCAGCATGGAACAACCCCGAAACAGGCGCCTTTTTGGGGCGAGAGAGGGCAGTGACGGCTCCCCCTTCAAGGAGGGACCCCCTTTCGAGGCGGGAAATCACGATGGGACCCCCCGCCCCCCAAACAGGGACCCCTTTTTTTGTGATGAGGGACTCCCACCTTCAGGGATCTCCCCTCAGTGCAGGTCCTTAACGGATCCACGCTCCCCCCCACAAACAGCTGGGACCCCTACCCCAGGTTTCGGGGGGCACAGAGCTGCAGGGAGGGGGCTGCACCCTCCCACGTGGGGCCCTCCCTTCGGGATACGGCGTGGGACCAGGGTGGGATCAGCGCGGGTCCAGCGGGTTTAGGGGGAGACCCCCCGCGCATCCCCCTCCACACCTGCGCTCGCCGGGGCCCTTCAACCGCCCTTATCGGCTTCTCCTCGCGGCCCTCCCAGCGGGCTAGAGCGGCTCCTCTCGGCTGCTCCCCCCAAGTCCTCCCAGCGGGCTAGAGCGGCTCCTCTCGTCTGCTCCTCCCAAGTCCTCCTAGCGGGCTAGAGCGGCCCAGTGCGCCCACTTCCCGGAAGTGGCTGCGACGGCGGCGGAGAGGCCGCGCTCTTCGTTCCCCCCGGTTTTCCCCGCGCCCCGCCGGGACCTCCCGGTTCCCCCAACATGTCCTACAACTACGTGGTGACGGCGCAGAAGCCGACGGCCGTCAATGGCTGCGTCACCGGTACGGCGGGGCGGGAGGTGACGGGAGCGCCTTGTTTGGGGCGGCGTGGGAGGGCGGTTATGGGGTACCGGGGACGGGGGACACGGGGGACACGGGGGGATGGAGGTGCCGGGGGGCACTGGGGGTCCCGGGGCGGTTTTGGGGTACCGGGAAGGGATTGGGAGTACGGGGAGGGTTTTGGGGTTCACGGGTGTGCTTTGGAGTACGGGGGGGTTGGGAGTACCGGGGATTTTGTTTACCGGAGGATTTAGGGGGATCGGAGGGTTTTGGGATACTGGGGGATTTTGGGGTAGAGGAAGGATCAAAGTGCTCCTGAAATCCATAATAGGAGTGAGAGAGAGTGGGATTTGGGGAAGCTACGGGAGCCCCAAGAGCCCTGGGAGTGCTGGGCGTGGTGGGAAGAGACCCCAGGAATGAGGATTCCTGAGGAAAGATAGTGGGAAGAGCATTTCTGCCGAAAAACAAGGAGTGCAGGCTGAGGGAAAGCAGTTGCTGAGAGTGTTTAGCACTATGGAATGAAGTGAAGCAAAGTGAAAATTTTCCAGGCTAGAAATCCATTTTAATTTAGGTGAAATGTACATTTTTGAGTTGAGTCTGTGGTTAGAAATTGTAATTATTTAACCAGACTGCAAGGCCTAAGCTCAGTGAAGTTACTTCAGCGAAGGACAGAGATAAAGGGGAGGAGACAGAAGATGATAGAGAGAGACAGGGACTGCTGTAAGGGCAAGCCAGCCTGACCTCAAAATTCTTTCTGATAAAAAGGAACTAGTGGTAAAAGTCACACAAAACCCATAAAAATGAATATATATGAACCTATTGTGAAACTGTATGCATATGTGTTTGAGAGGGGGATAAAAGGAGATCTGAAGTTCTCAGGGGTACGCAGAGGTACTCTCCTCCTTTTTTGAGGAGAGTTTTCTCCACACGTGTCCGGCGCCGTGATAAACACACCGAGCTTTACGACTTTTATAAAGTTGTGAGGTTTCTTCTTCTCTCCACTGCTGGGATTTTGGGATGCTCCAGGGAGGCTGTGTGGAAGTGCAGCCTGGCTCCCCAAGCTGATCCCTCCTTCTGGGATTCCTCCCCTGTTTTCCCAGGACACTTCACCTCTGCGGAGGACCTGAACCTGCTGATTGCCAAAAACACCCGGCTGGAGATTTACGTGGTGACGGCCGAGGGGCTGCGGCCCGTCAAGGAAGTGGGGATGTACGGGAAAACGGCCGTCATGGAGCTCTTCCGCCCCAAGGTGGCTGTGGCAGGGCAGGGAGGGAGCTGGGAATTTGGGAATTCCGCCCCTGGAATTTGCACTGACTGTGGGTTTTTCCGGGCAGGGCGAGAGCAAGGATTTGCTGTTCATCCTGACGGCCAAGTACAACGCCTGCATCCTGGAATACAAGCAGAACGGGGACAGCATCGACATCATCACCCGTGCCCATGGGAACGTGCAGGTGAGGGGGGATGCAGCACCTGGCATGGGAATGCCCTTCCCTAGGGGTGGTTTTGCCCTCCTGGTGCAGCAGGGTGTTGGATTTGTGCTGCTCTCTTGGTGGTTCCTTGTTGGCTGCTGGATCTGGGATGGGTCACAGGATGTTTGCAGAGTTAGTCTTGGCCTCTGGAAGGATTAGTGGAATTCTGGGCTGGTTTGGGTTGGAAGAGAGACCTTAAAGCTCATCCAGTTCTCTTCTGTGGGCAAGGATACCTTGTGCTATCCCTAGTTGCTCCAAGCTCTGTCCAGCCTGGCATGGAACATTTCCAAAGATGGGGTAGCCACAATTTCAATGGGAAATCCATCCCAGGGTCTCATTACCCTCACAGAGAAGGATTTCTTCCCAGTATCTCATCTAAACCAGCACATGGAATCCTGGAATGGTGTGGGATGGGCATGACTTAGAGCTCATCTTATTCCACCCCTTTCCATGGATACCTCCCACTAGACCAGGATGCTCCAAGTAATTTCCCTATGGATTCAACTATATTTTTGGGAGACCTTGTGGAATGACAAATTAAATATAAGGAAAATGAAAGCCTAAACTCCTTGTGAGGCCGAATTTTCCCTGGGAAACGAGTCCTGTGGGAACTTGTGGTGAAGCTGTGTGGTGTGGGAGCTCTGCCAGGTGGGGCAGTTGGAAAGGCGTCTCCTCCTTAGGCTTGGTGGCTTCCCAGCTGGAATTCTCAAGCCCACTGGGAAGTGTGCATGGAGCCATTCCTCACATAAGGGCTGGCAGCTAACCCCTGTCCATGTTTTCAGGGATATTATCCTGGCACTAATCCCCTTTCCCTTTCCCCTGTCTCTGGAATTCTCCCTCAGGATCGCATCGGGCGGCCCTCGGAGACCGGGATCATCGGGATCATCGACCCTGAGTGCCGGATGATCGGGCTGCGCCTCTACGACGGCCTCTTCAAGGTCATCCCCCTGGACCGGGACAACAAGGAGCTAAAGGCCTTCAACATCCGCCTGGAGGAGCTCCAGGTCATCGATGTGAAATTCCTCTATGGCTGCCAGGCTCCCACCATCTGCTTCGTCTACCAGGTGCCTGCTTATCCATGGATAGCCCAGCTGGAGCCAAGGGCTCCCAAGGTTTTCCAAAGGCTTTTTGGAGGGCAGAATCAGGGGTGATCCAGCTTCTCCAGGTCCATCTTCCTCCATACTGCCTTTTGCCAGCTCTGGGAGGGAGGAAGCAGAGCTTTCCCACAGGATTCCAGGGCAGCTCTGCCTTGGGTGGGAATTTTCCTTGTTATACAGCCCAGGAGGAGTTTAGGGATCTTTCCAGCAAGATCCACAACCAGTTGTTTCCCATAGTGAGACTTGAGCCTTTCCTTAAACAACAAGGCAGTGACCTGCTTGCTATTCCTGGGAGGTGATTCCAGGTGTGTAAAGAGGATTCATAACCTCTCCCATCACCTGGTTCCTTGTGGAAGGAGCATTCCCAGTGTTCTCTGGATGCCTTTTTGATCCAAAGAGTCTTTGCTGTTCTGATTGAGCCAGGGATTAACTTTCCTGTGTTAAATCCCAGGCTATCCCAAGCTTAGCTGGAATCCCATGGCAGCAGTGGCTCCATTATTCCTTGCTTGGGCACTGCTGGATCCCCGCAAACTTCCTGAAGGATGGAAGCCACTTTGTCACCACATACCTGGAGTTTGGGGGAACAGTTGGAGAAGTGCTTTTCCAGCTCCAAGGATTCCACAATCCATGTCAAAACAACTTGAACCCTTGGAGCAGGAGCAAGATGTCAATTCTGACTAATAAACCTCTGGATTGGTTCAATCCCTGCCTATGGAGAGGAGAATGTTTCCAAGTTGTTTCCTTGATTCTTTCTCCATTTATTACCCATTATCCCAGGACTTGATCTGAATAGGACAGCAGCAGCTGGGATAATTTTTGGGAAGTCCTGAACTACAGGGAAATATGATAAAAACCTCTGAATTCCTGAACGTTTGCAAGAGCTGGAGGAAGGGGTGATACTCCATTATGCCACTTGTTCCCAGGTTGTCAGAGGAACACAAATTCCAGAATATCAGTTCCCATATCATTGTAAAACAATGGAAAAATACTTCCCAGTCTTTTCCAGCACAGGGATTTCCTCAGGGGGTAATTATACATGGAAAAATTTAGGAGAATGGTGGCGTGTGGATGTGGGGGAGGATGAAGAGGTGAGAAACCTCAGAAGCTCCCTGGAATGGGTGTTTTTGCAGGAGCTGAGGTGGAATCTCCTCGCTTCTGGAATCTCACCCACTTTGGCTTCTCTCCCAGGACCCCCAGGGCCGCCATGTGAAGACGTACGAGGTGTCCCTGCGGGAGAAGGAATTCAACAAAGGCCCTTGGAAGCAGGAAAACGTGGAGGCCGAAGCCTCCATGGTCATTGCAGGTTGGGCTTTGTTTGTAAAAGATCTTCCCATGTTGTTCCAGGCTGGATGACTCCTTTTTTCCAGGCAGGTTGCCTCATGTTTGTTGTGTGTCCCACAGTGCCGGAGCCCTTCGGAGGCGCCATTATCATCGGGCAGGAATCCATCACCTACCACAACGGGGATAAATATCTGGCTATTGCTCCTCCCATCATCAAGGTGAGGGGATCCAGGACTGCATCCCAAAAAATCCCTCCTTTCCCAGGCCTTCCAGCCAGGAATTCAAACCCCTCTTGTCCCAGGTGTGGTGTAACAGTGCCACTTTACTTGGACCTCCAGAGGTTTGGCTTCCTGGTCACTGTTTTGGGGGCTGAGGGACATCCATGATCCCTGTGTGCCTCCTCTTTCTGTAGAGCTCTTGGAATTTTGTTTGGGCCCCAGGGACTGGGATTAATTAGGAATTAGTGCATGATCTGGGCACAGTTCCAGGACAGAGCCTGGTTTCATTTCAGGCAGTAGAAAACATGGATGAGCCCCTTGGAGACTTGTTCAGAGGAGAAAAGGCTTAAAGATTTCAGGACAGCAATTGGACTTGTGGGTTTTGTGGGAATAACAGGCCACTTCCCATATTTAATAGGAGGAGGGAGCACCAATGGCAAGGCTGAAGTGCTGTTCCAAGCTGAAAGAGGGCTGGAATTCCCATCCAAAGGTCCTTTTGAGATGGAAATAAGCACAAGCTAAATATCTTTGGGGAAGAAACAGGAATATTCGTGCCTGAAGGTCTCAGTCTGCTCCTGGAGCTCTGGAATGGGTGGGATACTGGAGCTGGGAGTGTGTCATCTCTACAGAACTTTTGGGGACCAGTGTGGGGCTGTTCCAGTGGAATCCTAAATTTCCCTGCTTTCCCTGCAGCAAAGCACCATCGTGTGCCACAACCGCGTGGATCCCAACGGATCGCGGTATTTGCTGGGAGACATGGAAGGGAGGCTCTTCATGCTGCTCCTGGAGAAGGAGGAGCAGATGGACGGCACTGTCACCTTGAAGGATCTGCGTGTGGAGCTGCTGGGAGAGGTAGGAATCACCTGGGCCATCCCCTGGCACTTGCCTGGGATTCTCCCAAGTCTGGAAAGCCCCTTTCAGGAATGAGTGGGAATTTTGGGGGCTGGAGGTGTTGATGCTTCACATTTGACACAGCCCTGAACTGTTGGGAAAATTCCCTGTGGGCACTTAAACTTATATTCTTCCCATTTTTTTGTCCTGGTACTTGTACTGGGAGGAGCTTGGACTCTGTGGGATTTATGAAGGGATTAAGTCCCCTTATGTTGCCCAGGGATTTTCTGTTGGATAACAGCCTAGTGGTGGAAGGGGTGTGTGTGTGCCAGGACTTTTCCATGTCATTGGTGGGTCACCTGCCTCTTCCCCTTTCCCAGACATCCATTGCAGAGTGCCTGACCTACCTGGATAATGGAGTGGTGTTTGTTGGCTCCAGGCTTGGAGATTCCCAGCTTGTGAAGGTACGTGGCAGCTCCTGGCTGTGTGTTCCCACAGAACTCGATTTCCATCCCAACCTGGAGATCTGGATACATTTTCCTGTCTTCTCCTTGCCTGCCCTTTCCTTGTCCTGCTTCTTGAAAGACAGAAATTGATTCCAGTATTTATTCCCAGCTCAACGTGGACAGCAACGAGCAGGGATCCTACGTGGTGGCCATGGAGACCTTCACCAACCTCGGGCCCATCGTGGACATGTGCGTGGTGGACCTGGAGAGGCAAGGCCAAGGCCAGGTAACATTCCTGCTTTTCCCTCCTCGCTGCTGGGAATTTTTGGCTGAGTGTATCCATAAAATCATAGGATCCCAGAATGGTTTAGGTTGGAAGGGACCTTAAAGGATCATCTCATTCCATGGGCAGGGACACCTTCCACTAGACCAGGTTGCTCTAAGCCCTGTCCAACCTGGCCTTGATGGATCTTTCGGGTCCATTCCAACCCAAACCATGCCAGGATTCCATGATTTGAGAATGGCTTCCCCATTTCCATGACCTCCTAGAGATGAGTGGGAGAGCTTCCCAGCCACAGCTGGTAAAGTCCATCTGCTTTTCCTCCAGTTGGTCACCTGCTCTGGGGCCTTCAAAGAGGGATCGCTGCGGATCATCCGGAACGGCATTGGGATCCATGAGCACGCCAGCATCGACCTGCCAGGAATTAAAGGTGTGGGAGGTGTTCCACAGCCTCAGGGGGGACGTGGTGGGCACAGATGAGGTTGAGATGTGGAATTGTGAGCAACTGTGGCCTCCTTGTTGCAGGATTGTGGCCACTGAGGTCGGATCCACACCGGGAGACGGACAACACCTTGGTGCTGTCATTTGTTGGCCAGACCAGGTAAAGGTGGGATGAGGTGATCCAGGCTCTCAGTCCCATGTTGGTGCAGGAATTAATGGGAATTCCCTTCCCTGCTCAGGGTTCTGATGTTGAACGGAGAGGAAGTGGAAGAGACAGAGCTCACAGGATTTGTGGATGACCAGCAGACCTTCTTCTGTGGCAACGTGGCGCATCAGCAGCTGATCCAGGTAAATCCAGCATGAGGAAAACATGGATATGATCTCCTGGTGCCATATGGATCATGACATATCCAGGGCAGAGGTTGGAGTGCCTCCCTGAGCTGATGGGATTAGCAAACAGGATCCTGGGCTCATGTTTCTAAGGGATATGGAAAGAGGGAAGTTCTTGCTGTGCCACCCACCTTGGAAACACTTTTTTCCATGAGTTTTCCTGTCTCTCTTCCCAGATCACGTCTGCCTCGGTGCGGCTGGTCAGCCAGGAGCCCAAATCCCTGGTGAGCGAGTGGAAAGAGCCCAATGGGAAGAACATCAGCGTCGCTTCCTGCAACAGCAACCAGGTGGTGGTGGCCGTGGGAAGAGCCTTGTACTACCTGGAGATCCGGCCCCAGGAGCTCCGGCAGATCAGGTGAGCCCACATCCTCAGGGCCCTTGGGATGCTGGGATTTGGGATCCAGGCAGACACCTGTCCTGTCTCCTTCCTCCCAGCTGCACGGAGATGGAGCACGAGGTGGCCTGCCTGGACATCACCCCCCTGGGAGACTCCAACAGGATGTCCCCGCTCTGTGCCATCGGGCTCTGGACCGACATCTCTGCCCGCATCCTGAAGCTGCCGTCCTTCGAGCTGCTGCACAAGGAGATGCTGGGAGGAGGTAGGAGCCTCCCAGGGGTGGCAGGGGTCACTGTCCATGCCCTGAGTGACCTCATCCATCCCTTTGCCTGCTTCCCACAGAGATTATCCCTCGCTCCATCCTGATGACGACCTTCGAGAGCAGCCACTACCTCCTGTGTGCCCTGGGGGACGGAGCTCTCTTCTACTTCGGCCTCAGCCTTGAGACAGGTGACCTTTTCCCTTCCTTTCCAGTTTTTTGGGAAAGATCCTCCTTGCTTTCTCAGCCTCTTGCTCAGGAACTGGCTGTGGGCTGGGGGATTTCTCCAGCACACTGAAGGAAGGAGATGGGTTCTTAAATCTGGGTTTACCCTCAATCCTTTTTTCCCTGAGGTGTTGTGGCATATCCCAATCCCTTTCCCTTTGAATCCAGGCTCGCTGAGTGACAGGAAGAAGGTGACCCTGGGCACACAGCCCACGGTGCTGAGGACATTCCGCTCCCTGTCCACCACCAACGTGTTCGCCTGCTCCGACCGCCCCACCGTCATCTACAGCAGCAACCACAAGCTGGTCTTCTCCAACGTCAACCTCAAGGAGGTCAACTACATGTGCCCCCTCAATTCCGACGGATATCCCGACAGGTGAGTCTGCCATGGGTTCCTGATCTTAAGGGATATGGAGGAGAGGGAGGTTCTTGCTGTTTCACCCAGTTTTCCATGATTTTTTTTCCCCACAAGTTTGGCCCTGGCCAACAACAGCACCCTGACCATTGGCACCATCGATGAGATCCAGAAGCTTCATATCCGCACTGTTCCCCTCTATGAGTCACCCAGGTGAGGATTCCTGGGATGAGAATTCCTGGGATCAGGGTGCTCTGCTGCACAGGACAAGGGTTGGGGTGGTGTTGCAAATAGACAGCTCTTGTTGCTTCCAGAGCTCTTGGAATGGCCTTTCCTGGGTCTCCCACCCACATGGCTCTGTTTATCCTGCAGGAAAATCTGCTACCAGGAGGTATCCCAGTGCTTCGGGGTGCTTTCCAGCCGGATCGAGGTGCAGGATGCCAGTGGGGGCACCACAGCACTCAGACCCAGTGCCAGCACCCAGGTGAGATCCCAGTCTGGGTCATCCCTATGCTGTGGGGATCAGAATTCCTGATCCAGGTTTTTCTTGATGGTCCTCCTTTCCAAAGCTGTGAGTCCAGTCCTGTTCCTCAGCTGGGGAGGAATGGAATGGTGGGATCTCTCTGAGGGGGTGGCACAGCCACTGTTCCACCTGATCCCCTTTATTTTTGGGTGCTGCTCCTTCCATATCCCATACAGGCTTCTGTGTGGTCTCCAGTTTTCCTTTTCCCAAGGATCCAGCTCTGGAAACCAGCTCTTTTTAAACTCAGATTAACACCATCACTCAGCCCTGCAGGAGTAGGGAGTGTGTCCCTTTACTCATTCCTTGCTCTACCTGTTCTCCCATCCCTTTGCCCACTCACTGGCTACCTGAGGCTGTGTGGATATCCCAAGTAGCACCAGGATGTGATGGATTTTCCTGTTTCCCAGGCCTTGTCCAGCAGTGTGAGCACCAGCAAGCTGTTTTCCAGCAGCACAGCTCCACATGAGACATCCTTTGGAGAGGAGGTGGAAGTGCACAACCTGCTCATCATAGACCAGCACACCTTTGAAGGTACCTGTCCTATTCCAAAATCCAGCTTTTCCCATCCTAGAGAAGCCCAGGAGAGCTTCAACCAAAGCATTTTCCTGGAGGAACATCAGCCATAAGGTTTAGGGAAGACCAATTTTTGATGGGCACAAGGTGGTGGGGAATAGGGCAGGGAATCTCCAGGATGTGTCTTAAGCTTTCACTTTAAGGACTTTGGGATCCCAGTTGTTCCTACCTTTCCTGCTTTTTTTTTTCCCCCCCAGTGCTCCATGCTCACCAATTCCTGCAAAATGAGTACGCCCTCAGCCTGGTCTCCTGCAAGCTGGGAAAGGATCCCAACACCTACTTCATTGTGGGCACTGCCATGGTGTATCCCGAGGAGGCAGAGCCCAAGCAGGGCCGGATCGTCGTCTTCCACTACTCCGATGGTAAGAACAAGGTGTTCTCACCTGGAAAAATCCAGCTTTTTTGGTGGGAGTTCAGGGATGAGCTCCTCAAGCACCAGAGAGCTTGTGTCACAGGAGCAGGCAGTTTTTCCCAAGGAATCTGTTGTCAGGATCTGTAGGTGCTGTGTTCCCTTTCTCCCTGTCTCCTAGAGACGCCCGAGAATCCCTCACCAGCCCTGGATTCTGGGATTTGCTTTCCATGTCACTTGTCCCCCTCAGAGACAGTTTTTTTTAGGAAACAAAATTCAGGCCAGCTGGGCTGAACCCCCTTGACTTCCCACTCTTTGGATAAACAACCCAAGTAATGCCTGGCTTTTTTCCAGGGAAGCTGCAGAGCCTGGCTGAGAAGGAGGTCAAGGGAGCTGTGTATTCCATGGTGGAATTCAACGGGAAGCTGTTAGCCAGCATCAACAGCACGGTAAGCAAGGCCCTGACATTATTTTGGGAGCATGCTTGTGGATCTGGATGTCAGCCAGGTTGAGGAACATATCCCAGCTCCCATGTGGAGAATCCCAATCCGTGTCCCATCCCACAGGTGCGCCTGTACGAGTGGACAGCGGAGAAGGAATTGCGCACGGAGTGCAACCACTACAACAACATCATGGCCCTGTACCTGAAAACCAAGGGGGATTTCATCCTGGTGGGAGACCTCATGCGCTCCGTGCTGCTCCTGGCCTACAAACCCATGGAAGGGAATTTCGAGGAGGTAAGGAAGCGGTGCCAGGAATCAATTCTGACAGATCTGGGCACAGGGAATGGTGTTGGAGGAGATAAAAGGAGGAGCTTGGCTTGACTGGATAAGGTTTGACATGGATCCCTGTGGTTTCTGGAGGGATGGATCCCTCAGTTTCCAGGGAACTGGCTGTGGGAAGAGCAGCTGGTGCCTGGTGGGTGGGAGGTGCCATCTGGGATGCCTGGTGTCCACTTGGAATGGGGGTTTAAATTGCTGGAGTGGCTTTGGCATAGGCTGCTCCATGCTTTCCCAGGATGTTATCCAAGTGCCACTTGGACTAGGACCATCTATCTCCAGGAGTGCCTTTCCTGCTCTGCTGCTTCCTGGAGCAGAGAGGGACATGCTGGATCCTGCCTTGCTCCTGAATATTGGTGTTGGGTGGGATGAGGATGCAGGATCCCAGGCCAGGCCACCTGGACACAGCGTGTCCCTTCTTGGCCCCTTCCAGATTGCCCGGGATTTCAATCCAAACTGGATGAGTGCCGTGGAGATCCTGGATGATGATAATTTCTTGGGAGCAGAGAACGCTTTCAATCTGTTTGTGTGCCAGAAGGACAGGTAAACTGGATGGGATGGGGATGGGATGGGATGTAATGTGACAGCACATGCTGGGAGGGATGGATTATGGGATCTTCAGGAAAACTGGAGGAGCATTCCCAGCTTTTGGGAGCAAGGGAAAGTTTTGGAGTGCCCCCATCCGGGACTGAGCGGTGTTTGGGATTCCAGCGCGGCCACGACGGACGAGGAGCGGCAGCACCTGCAGGAAGTGGGATTATCCCACCTGGGAGAGTTCGTCAATGTCTTCTGCCACGGATCCCTGGTCATGCAGAACTTGGGAGAGACTTCCACGCCCACCCAGGGATCCGTGCTCTTCGGCACTGTCAATGGAATGATCGGTAAGGAGCAGGGGCTGAGGATTCCCTGCAGAATCCTGGAATGGTTTGGGTTGGGAAGCTCATCCAGCTCCACCCCCTGCCACATCCCCATGACCGTTATTCCCGTGCAGGCCTGGTGACATCCCTGTCAGAAAGCTGGTACAACCTGCTCCTGGACATGCAGAACAGGCTCAACAAAGTCATCAAGAGTGTGGGGAAGATTGAGCATTCCTTATATCCTTTAGCATTCCAGCCAGGAGCTTGTGCTGGGTGGAGTTTACCAGCTGGAGAGGGTGGGAGTGGGTTTGCCATTGCCCTGATCAATCATGGAATTAAAGATGGGAAATCTCTCTGAGTCCACAGAGTCCAACCATTAACCCAGCACTGCCATCCCACCATTAACCATGTCCAGGGCTGGTGTTATTCCCTGTGGATTTGGCTCCTTGACAGCAGCACCTGGAGATCGTTCCACACTGAACGGAAGACAGAACCAGCCACGGGATTCATCGATGGAGACTTGATTGAGAGTTTCCTGGACATCAGCAGGCCCAAGATGCAGGAAGTGGTGGCAAACCTGCAGGTGAGCTTGGGAATATGGCCTTGGATCCTTCAAGGGCCTTGCTCAGGAATCCAGTCTCAGTAAATCATGGAATTGCAGAGTTATGGAATGGTTTGAGTTGGAAGGGACATAAAGACACTTCCCACTAGACCAAGTTGCTCCAAGCCTTGTCCAACCTGGCCTGGAATACATATAGAGATGGGGAAGCCACAGTCTCTCTGGGAAGTGCTAAATCCACACCTTCCTGAATGATCTGGGAATGTTTTTTGTCACCTGCCAACGTCTCCAATGCCTTTTCCTTCCTGTGCAGATCGACGATGGAAGCGGGATGAAGAGGGAAGCCACCGTGGATGACCTGATCAAGATCGTGGAGGAGCTGACCCGGATCCATTAGCAGGACTCGGGATTGTTCCCTGCCCCTGCCCTCCACATGGAGCAAGGGAATCCTTCCCCAGCTGTGCCCAGCACTGGCAGCAGCGGCCAGAGGGGGACGGAATCTCGCAGGGGAAGCGGCTTGTTAGGAATTTGGGGAGGTGTCAGTCATCATCTCCTGCTGGGATTTATGGATTCTGCAGAATTGGCTGGACCCAGAACTGTCCCTTTCCTTGGGTGATCCACTGGGATCTGATGCCCTCGCCTCGATTCCCTTTTCCCTGATGTCCTTAGATATTTTATTACTTTTTTTGGCTTTTGGTTTTGCTTTTGATCCTGGATTTTTTTGGATTCCTTGTGGTTTTTTGGAAGAGGAATCAAAGCTGGAGGAGCAGCCGAGGCTGGAGCCGAGCGGGATAACTCTCTCTCCATAGGATCCATGCCTTGTTCAGGGAGGGAAGTTCTGGGAAGTTTAAGCTGTTGCTGATTTCGGAGTTTTACCAAATAAAGTAGTCCAAGAGGAAAGATCTGTGTCCTAAGGAATGATGATATCTGTGTCCTCGGCTCTGGGATACTGGGGACACCTGTTTTCCAGGTCCATTTTCCTGGCTTTTCTTGGATTTGTAGGAAATTTTAGTTCCTTGTCTGGTTGCCAGTGGCACTGTGAGTACCTTGAGAGGCAGATTGTAATGGAATTTTCTGGGAAAGCTGGATTTTCCAGCCTCTGGCTAGTCATTAATAGTTCTCGTGGTCTCCCACCTCCTTCACATCTCTCATGGAATTTGGGGGTTGTCCTGGATCTTACCATGCTCTCCCCAGCCTGGATCTCCCCTGTACCCCTGGTTAAGTGCCCCCCAAGTCCCATTCCCTGTGGGTTTTTCCCAAATCCTTCCCTCCCAGAGACAGCTCGTGCCGGAATCATCCCTGGCTCCGCTTCCATCCTGTGTTTTCAGAGGAGACCGCAGGGACAGGGCTATATTTGGACATCTCTTCCGAGAGCTGGGGGAGCAGGGAGTGACCTTGGACTCTGTGCTGCTGCTTTTATTGCCTCGGGCTCTGTTTACCTGCCTGGAGCAGCCTATTCCCAAATTTTGGGAGGCCCAGGGAGCAGCACAGCCCAGGTCCTGGCAGTGGTTTTTTTTTCCTACCAAAACGGGGTGGTGGTGCCAGTGCAGTGTTGGCACCCTGCTTTTTTTGGGATAAAAGCACTGCTGGCTAGGGCTGGATCATTGTTTATCCACTGCCACAGGAGCTGCCTCCCAGGGATTTGGGATCACATTCCCTTAGGACAGGAGCTTCTCATGGCTTCATGGGGTTCCTAAAAAAACAGTGTGACCTCCCCACACCATGGTTTTTATTTTGAAGGGGGCTGTGTCTTGCCTGGGTGATCCCAACCCTTGGGCAGGATTTTGTGGGGAGAAATTCATGCTGGATTGGGAATTTTGGAGGCAGCAGCGCCTTTTGCTCCATGGGATCAATCATTTACCTGCCTCCAACCTTTGCTTCATTCCCTGCCCTGGGAGGGGGGCACGGGGCCGGGGGGAGTCTGGGGATCACCAGAGTGGGGTGTCCTATAGCATCCCTCTCCCTCCGGGATGCATCCCACCATGCCGGCTCCACTTGGCCCCTTTCTCCGCCGCGTGGGTCCCCGTGCAGGGCTGGGAAGGCGGCCCAGCGCCTCCAGGAGAAGGAGCAGGAGGAGGAGGGGTGGGGAGAGGCCATGCCGGATCTTTGCCAGATGTGGGAAAGGAGAGAAGGGGGGACGCCTTTCCCGCTGCTTCCCAATCCTAGGGGGGACCCCGTTCCCCGGCGCGCAGCCAGGGCAGCAATGGCCGGGATGCCGCCCCTCGCCCCAGCGGAACGGGACAACCCCGGGGTGACCCCAGGCCCCCGTGTGGGTTTGGGGGGGTGGGTGGGTGCCGCTAGCGACCCCCCCGCTCTCGCCCCCCTCCAATCCCGCATTGTTCCCGGCTCGGCGGGAGGAGGAGGAGCAGGGCCAAGGGCCAGCGGGAAGGCAGGCGGGAAGGCGGGCGCCGGGACGTGCTGGAGCCGCCTGTCATGTTGGTGGAGCTGCTCTTCCAGGCTGCCTGTGTGTCCCTGTTCCTCTCCAGCGGCCAGGGCAGGGTGTATCCCGCGAGGAAGAAGCCGGCCAGCTTTGCCGTGGAGAGGTAGCTGGATTTTCCTATTTTCCTTCTCCCTCCTCCAGCTACACCTGGGATGGGCAGCGCGCCGGGCTCCGGCTATCCCTGCAGGAGGGGTCCCGGTCGGAGCGGCTGGCATCCCACAATTCCCATCCTGTTCCTGGGTCCGGGGGAGCATGACACTGCTCCCCGCATCCCTGTGCTCCTCCCCTCATCCCTGTCTTTCTCCCCCACATCCCTGTCTTGCTCCCCGTATCCCTGTCCAGCTGGGGGGCGCTTCTCCGGCACCACGTGCTGGGATGTTCAGGATGACTGGGAAGTGGTTGTCCCCTCTCTGTCCCACCTTATCCTACCTGCCTCTGATCCGTGCCATGCTCTGCCTCCCGGTCCATGGGCACATCCTGACCGCTCCAGTTGTCCTCCTGTCCTCCCATTCCTGGGACCTTTGCTCCGGGCAGGGGGCTCAGGACAGGGTGGCCTCAGGCTCTGGTGTCCCACAGGCGCCGCGTGGGGCCCCACGTCTGCTTCCCAGGCTCCGGCAGCGGATGTTGTCCTGGCTGGATGCTGTCTCCGGGCAGCGGGAAGTGCACCCTGCGTGAGTACGGGGGTCTGGGGGGCTTGTGGGGGTCCTATTCCCATTCCCAGAACTCCTGTTCCCATTCCCACAGCACTCTGCTCCTTCGGCTGCGGTGGTGGCTCCTGCATCGCTCCCAACCTTTGCATGTGCCCGGATGGAGAGCAGGGAATCACCTGCCCAGGTACTGATGGAAGTGGATATGCTGGATGCCCTTCCCTCTCCGCACCATGAATCCCAAGGGATGGAGTTGGCCATGAACCCATGGGCACCATGCCCAACCCTCTTCCCTCTCCATGCCACAAATCCCAGAGGACGGAGGTGACTGCGGCCTCCTTGTCACCCCTCCCTGGCACTGTCCCCATCCCTGGGGGATCCTGGAGTGGGATGGGAAGCAGGTGGTCCTGGCGTGGCATGGGTACCCCTTGGATGCCATGTCTGTGTTCCAGAGCCACCGGGGACTTGCGGAGAGTACGGCTGTGACCTGTCCTGTAACCACGGCGGCTGCCAGGAGGTCGCCCGCGTGTGTCCCGTTGGCTTCTCCATGGCCGAGACGGCCAATGGTGTCCGCTGCACCGGTGAGTGGGAGTGGTGTATCCTTATGGGAATGATGAGTGGGAGAGGTGTATCCTGATGGGAATGATGAGTGGGAGTGGTGTATCCTGATGGCTATGGGGAGTGGGAGTGGTATATCCTGATGGCTATGGGGAGTGGGAGTGGTATATCCTGATGGCTGTGGGGAGTGGGAGTGGTGTATCCTGATGGGAGTGGGCATCCCCATGGTGCCCACGCCCCAAATCTGACTGTTCCCCATGTGCCCTCAGACATCGATGAGTGCCAGAGTGCGGCCTGCGAGGGGACGTGCGTGAACACGGAGGGAGGCTTCGCCTGCGAGTGCGGAGCTGGCCGGGAGCTCTCTGCTGACCGCCGCAGCTGCCGGGGTGCGTGGGGTCCCAGGGGGGTGGCTGGGGCTCCTGAGGGATCCTGACCCTCATCCCAACCCCCAGACACGGATGAATGCCAGGCCACGCCGTGCCAGCACCGCTGCGAGAACAGCGTGGGCAGCTACCGCTGCTCCTGCCGGCCCGGATACCACCTCCATGGGAATCGGCATTCCTGCGTGGGTGAGCACTGGGATGGGGTTCTTCCCATCGCTCCTGGGGGATGGACGTGGCCCTGAGACCCTGAACACTGTGCCACACCCCCTTCCCTCTCCATGCCATGAATCCCAAGCGTGGAGGTGGTCACTGAGTCCCTGCTTGTATGCTTAACCCTTATCCCTCTCCATGCCATGAATCCCAAGGGATGCAGGTGGCCATGAGCCTGTGGGCACTGTGCCAGACCCCCTTCCCTCATCATGCCACAAATCCCAAGAGATGGAGGTGTCCATCAGCCCATGACCACAGTGCTGCCACCTCATCCTCATCCCTGTGGGGGCCTTGCCGAGGGCCCATCCTGGTGCTCCTGGCTCCTTCCTGGGCCACATCCCAGAGTGCAGCACCTCCTGCCACATTCTCTTGTCCCTAAGATGTGGATGAGTGCCGGCGGCCTGGCACGCGCCGCTCCTGCCAGCACAACTGCCACAACATTCCCGGCAGCTTCCGCTGCTCCTGCCGCCCCGGATACCGGCTCAGTGCAGACAGGGTGTCCTGCGAAGGTATCCGTGCCCTTCTCCCGGCTGGAGGAGCAGAGTGGGATGCTCCCATCTCCCTGCCAGCCCCAGGTGATGTCTCTGCCTTCCTGATTTCCTTCCTAGGGTACCCCAAATCTATCCTGGCCCCGTCGCCCATCCTGCAATCCCTGCAGCATCCACCCACTCTTGTCCTGCTCCCTCCTGGCTCCCACCTGCTCCCGAGGGGCTCCCCCTCTCCCCACCTCCCTGTGGCAGCTCCTGGTACCCAATTCCCTCCCTCCTCCCCATCCCTGGCCCCTGAGCCATCCCCACGTGCCATGGGAGCCCCCGGCACCTCCATCCCACCATCCCCTCACTGTTGGCACCGGGGAATCTCTCGGGAGCCTGGCAGTCGCTGGACAGAGCCAGGCTGCCAGAGCTGCACCTGCCAGGTAAGTATCCCATCCTCCCATCCCATCCTTCCCATGGGATCCCATCCCAACCTGGGATGAGCCACCACATGTCCTGGCAGGGGGGACAAGTCCTCTGTGACACCGTGAGCTGCTCTGTTCCCTGCTCCCACCCACTTCCCGCTCCGGCTGGGGGTTGCTGCCCCACCTGCACAGGTGAGTCCCGACCCCCTGATCCCCCCAATTCCCAGAATGGCCCCCCTTGAATTCCCAGGGGAATGCCCCTGACCCCAATGGCTTGCAGGGTGCCTGCACGAGGGGGTGGCCAGGGCAGAGGGCGATGTCTTCTCCCCATCCGATGGGAATTGCACCGTCTGCGTCTGCTTGGTGAGCTGGATTGGGATGGGAGAATCCCCCCTCATCCCTGGGAAGCTCCCAGCACTGGAGACCCTTTTCCCTGGGGACCCTCATCCTGCATCCTGGCTCAGCCATGGATTGGGATGCTCTGGTGCTGATGACACCCTCCCCTCATCCCTCCATGGGGAATCAGGATCCTCTTTCCTATCCCCACGTTCCCCTCCACAGGCCGGGAATGTCTCCTGCCTGTCCCCGGAATGTCCCCCAGGATCCTGCCCCAGCTCCTCTCCAGCTGACTGCTGCTCCTGCACTCCAGGTGATCCCAGAACCCCTACTCTGGGGGTGTGAGTACCCCCGGGTTGGGCTGGGGGTGAGGGAAGAGCCGTGCTTGGCTCTCCAGCACCACTCCTTCCCCTTTTCCCAGAAAAGTGCAATTTCCGGGGACGCACGTACGCGCACGGAGCCCGGTTCAGCCTGGATGGGGACGACTGCACCACCTGTGTCTGCCAGGTGGGTCCTGGGTGTCCCCAGGGATTAGGATCCCCAAAGCTGGGAGATCCCCAGGGATGAGGATCCCCAGGGATACTCCAGTCCTTCCCAGCACCTGCTGAGGGCATCCCAGCTTCGCTCTGGGCTGGTGGCAGGGACAGCAGGTGACCCATTCCCGTGTCCCCAGGGAGGAGAGGTGGAATGTTCCTTCACTCCCTGCCCCGTGCTGGATTGTCCCCAGCACCAGCGGCAGCTGGGTCCCGGGCAGTGCTGCTCCACCTGCCGGGACCCTCCAGCCCCTGCCGGTGAGTCGGGATGAGTGACACAGCTGGGAATGGGCAGGGAGGGACGAGGGGGAAAAGCTGGGGGAAACGGGAATGGCATGGCATGGGAAGAACAGCTGGGATAGAAGATGTGGGGGACACTTGGGGATGGGGAGAGTGGGATGTTGGGACATTTGGGGATGGGATGTGGGGAAGGGCAGGGTGAGATGAGGGTGGACAGCTGCAGACAGGGAGGCTGGGATGTGGGGGACACAGGTGGGATGTGGGAATACTTGATGATAGGAAGGTGGGAGATGGGGAATACCTAGGAACAGGAAGGGTGGAATATTGGGAACCCCTGGGTACAGGAAGGGTAGGTTTTACAGGACAGCTGGGAACAGGGATCCTACCCAGGTTGCTTCCTGGATGACAACGGTGTGGAGTTTCCCGTTGGACAGATCTGGTCTCCGGGCGATCCCTGTGAGTTATGCATCTGCCAGGTGAATGAGAACCTGCTCTGCTTCATTCCCTCTTCCCTATCCCTGCCCCAGCGCACGGCTCCTGCTCCGTTCCCGCCCTCAGGATGCCCGTGGCCTGTCAGGCCCCAAATCCCCCAAATCCGGCGGGTTTGGGAATCCCGAGGTGTCTGTCAGGGTGTTCCCGCCTGCAGGCAGACGGCTCCGTGAGCTGCCAGCGCACGGACTGCGTGGAGACGTGTCCTTATCCCATCCGCATTCCCGGGCAGTGCTGCCCCGACTGCTCCGCAGGTGAGGGCGCGCCCGGAATCCCGGCATTCTGAGCCGCCCGGGGACCGCCTGAGCCCCTCTCCCCGCAGGCTGCACCTACATGGGGAGGATCTTTTCCAACAACGAGACCTTCCCGTCGGCGCTGGATCCCTGCCTGAGCTGCATCTGCCTGGTGAGGGCTGGGACGGGCATTCCCGGAGGATTTGCGGCTCCCGCCCCGTGGGCTGAAGCCCGGTTTTTGGCTCCGTTGCAGGGAAAAGCTCCGGGGGCGCTCCGGGGCTCCTAACGCCCGGCCCTCGGGGGTCTCTCCCGTCTCTCGCAGCTGGGCTCGGTGGCCTGCTCGCCTCTGGAATGTGCCATCGTGTGCTCCTACCCCTTCCACCCCGAGGGTCGGTGCTGCCCCGTCTGTGAGGGTACGAGCTCGGGCGGGTCCCCAAAATCCCCCTGAATCCCTCAAAACCTCCCCGAGCCCCCCAAAACCGCCTCTGGACCTTGGTCCCTGCAGATTGCAACTACCAGGGCAGGAAGGTGGAGAACGGCCAGAGCTTCATTCCCGAGGGACAGCCCTGTACCCGCTGCACCTGCCAGGTGAGACCTCCCGCCCATTCCCATGGGATGCCCGTGTCCACGGTGCCCGTGCCAGTGTCATTGGATCCCAGCAAGGGCCGGGCTGGCTGATCCCTGTTTTTCCAGCTTGGAGAGGTGAGCTGTGAGGAGAGGCCGTGCCTCCGCTCCTGCTCTGAGCCCCACACACTGCCCATGGGCTGCTGCCCATCCTGCCCAGGTAATGGGATCCCTGGATCCAACCCCAGGCACTTGGATGTGCCCCCTCTGGACTGGGGGTCCTGGGAAAGAGGTGGGTGCTGACCAAAATCCTCCCTCCATCAGCCACAGACATCCGGCTCCTGCTGCAGGGCAGTGACCTGTCCCCATCCTCACCCCCATCCTCATCCCAGTCCTCATCCTCACCCCCATCCTCATCCCAGTCCCCAGTCCCTGAAGATTCACCCCCTGGCACCCCTCAACATCGCCGCTATCGCCTGGCCCAGCTCCTGCTTCCCACCCCACCCCCTCTCGGCCCCTCTCCAGGGATTTGGGGGGCTGGGATGCCCCCTCCGACTACTCCAAGTCCCTCTGGATACCCCTTGGCACCCACTGTGCCCCCCGACCCCCTCTGTGAGGCCACAGCCCCCCCCAGTGCCACGGGCACCCCCGAGGTTCAGGGATCCCCCAGGAATGAGGATCCCTCCACGGTGCCATCGGACAGCCCCAGGCCCCAGGTGCCAGGTGTGCCTGGAACACCGTGAGGAGGAGGAGGAGGATGAAGGAAAGGAGGAAAAGGGGGTCTGCAGGACCAGCAGGCCTGGCCCTGGGGAGGGAGCAGCTGTCCCCCTGCCACCAATAAAGTCACTCTGGTATTTATTCCCTGTCCCCTTATCCCTGCATCCACCAGCACGGGGAGCCCTGGGGCTTGCCCCCTGGGAATTTTGGGATGAGTGGCTTTCCAGGATGATGAGGGCAGTGCTGAGAGGTGTTCACCCACCTCACCCTGAGTGGGGTTTGGGGACAGGAGGGACACGTCCTGCCCCAGGTGCCCCAGGCTGGGAGCTCCTCAGGGATGAGCAGAGCCACATCCAGGCTCCCATCCTTGGGGCACAGGGACATCCTTGGGTGCAGCTGAGGGTGGCGCCAGGGACACGCCGCATTCCCAGGGATGTGTTGGCATTCCTCAGAGAGACACGGCACAGGGGCGCTTCTCCACACCTTTATTGTCCTCGGTGGTGGCAGGAGGGCCGGGAAAGGGACAAGCCCTGCCAGCCACCGAGTCGGGGACACCTGGGATTCCCATCCCAGCTCAGGGCAGCCGGGACAGCCCCACCTTGTTGTTGGCCCTGTCGAAGATGACGTAATACTCCCGGATAAAGACATCCCCCAGGATCCAGAGCTCGCCCTCCTCCGTGGGCACATCCATGCCTTGCAATGCCAGGCTGCAGTACCCGTTACTCTGCTCCAAGGACATGGAAGGGGGTGGTCACCAGCTGTTGGATCCCTCCCTCTATCCCCACAAACCCATTCCCAGTGGGATGCTCACCCTTAACACATAGGCTCTGGGCGGCACTGGGAATTCTTTGCCATTGATATGGAAGATGAGGCTGGGAAGGTTTCTGACGGCCTCACAGCTGATCTGGGGAGGACACGGCAGGTTAGTGGTCATTCCAGCTGGGATCAAATGTCCTAAGGAGCATCCTGAGCCTCACCTCACCACTGGAGCTGGCACCAAGGAGCCTCATGAGGGTGCGGAAGGCCCGGATAGGAACAGCCAACAGAGTGGTTCCTGTATCCACAATGGCCTGGCACCCCGAGGAACAGGCCACTGGAGTCCCGCTGACAGAGACACTGGGAAGAGGGATGCAGAGTGAGCCTGGACTCCCTACAACACCAGTTGGAGGGCAGGGAATACTGGGAATACCTCTGCATGGAGATCTGCCAGTAGGTTTCAGCAGAGAGAGGGATCCAGGAGATGCCTCTGGTGGTGTAGTAGGGATCGATGGCACCGAAGAGGACAAAGCTCCCACCTTCGTCGTCCCTGGAAAGGGAGATCCATCTGGGCTGGTTCCCAGCCCACCAACACCTCCATTCCCATTGGAAAATGGGGCCAGTGTGAGGGAAAAGGGAGAAATCCTCAGCAGCTTTGGCTGGGATTTACCTGCTCAGGTAGACAGAGAAAAGATTCCTATCCACGAGGTTTTCCGTCATCATGTTGTCGAAGACAGGGGTGGCTCCGGAGGAGGCAATGCTTGGGAATGCCAATCCCAGGATGCCATCAAAGGGGGTGTAGTAGAAGAAATCCCCTGGTTCTGTCTCAGCCAGCCCAAAAATCTGGTTGCGGACGTTGATGCCGGCAACCTGGGAGAAAGGAGAGAGGTGTGGATTGGGCAGGATCCCGTGGGATCCCATGGGATGAGGGGGCTGGAGCTCCTGGCCGTACGTCGACGGTGTCGTATCCCAGGACCCCGGTCATGCTTCCCGTGCCGTAGGCGATGAACAGGGTGTCATTGGTGCTGAGGAACGTGGAGGATTCCGCGGGATTGAAGCGGTTGTGGTTCCCTGTGGGGGTGGGAAGGATGGGGATTGCCTGGGATTTGTGCCTTGGGAAAGACGGGCAGAGCCACGCAGGACTCCCAAAGGACACATTCCAGACTCATTCCAGACACCTACTGCAGGCTGGGCTGGAGCAGAAGACTGAGGGAACCCAGAGGTTGGAGGAGCCGGTGTCAAAGACCACAGTGAATTCCTGAGGTGGGGTCCCAATGGAGATGGTGCCAAAGTACTCATCCTATTGGAATGGGATTGGGAAGGGGTTAAGGGGATGGGGAAAGGAGAATGGGTAAGGGGGTAACGGAATAACTTACAGGGATGGGGAAGGGACTAGTGGAATGGATAACAGGCCAATGGGATGGGGAAGGAGCCAGTGTCCCCCTGTGCTCCCTGATCCCAGTTCCCAATCCCAGCCCCTCACATCCATGTAGTTCTCCAGGGGCTCCACGGCGATGCCCGGGAAATACTTGGCAGCCAGGTTGTAGGGATGCTGCTCCAGGTAACTCTCCAACAATCCCTGCTCCCGCAGCCTCTGCCGCAGCGACTTCATCTTCCTCAGGGGCACCCTGCGGACAGGGACCGGGATGCATCACTGGGATGTGCCACTGGGATCACCCCACATCCCTGTTTTGGGGACCCCCTGGGGCTCACCTGGTCTCGAGGCCCTGGGCCAGGCCCACCAGGGCGAGGAGCAGGAGCAGCTTCATGGTGGGAGCTCACGGAAAATGTGCCTCCGATCCCGGCCCCGCTCCTTATATCCTGGCTCCGGTGTTTGGCCGGAGGCCCCGATAAGAAAGGCAAACTGCTCCTGGGATGGTTATCAAAATGTCCTTAAGGGGGGTGGGAATGTCAAGCCAGGGGATCCCCGTATTCCCGGGGGGATTCAGGCCACAGGTATGTTGGGATGGGCAGGAAGCACTCCCGGTTATGCTGTGGGAGCTGGTGGGAATGCAGGGTGGTTTGTACCCTGAACCCTCTAATTCCTTGCTGGAGGGTTTGAGCCAGACGCTTCCAGGAATGGGGCAGGCACAGCTTCCCTGGGAATTCCATTCCCAGGAATGACTCACCACCCTCTCAAGGAAGAATTTCTTCCCAATATCCCATCGAAACCTGTCCTCTGCTACTAGGAAGCCATTCCCCCTTGTCCTGTCACTCCAGGTCCTTTTACAAAGTCCCTCTCCAGCTCTCCTGGAACTCCTTAAAGTACTGGAAGAGGCTTCAAGGTCTCTCCAGGTCCTTCTCCTCTTGCCAAGGCTCCATGAAGGATTTTCAGGCTGCCAGGTCCAGATTTTCCATTCTGGGAATCAGCCAAGGCTTTCTCCTTTCCAGCCCCCTACAACATATCCCATCCTTTTTTTTTCCTTCAGTGATAATCCAGCGCTCCATCCCTTTTCTCCCAACATTCCCCATCCAGGTTCTTCTTAATTTCACTCCCCCAGTGCAACCTAGCACGATGCCCTCAGATTGTTCTATCATTCTGAGCTGGGATGGGGCTGATTCCAAGGGAGGAATGCCAGCTGCAGCCTTAGGGAGCCTTTGATCTCCTCCAGGACAAGGTGACCGTTCAGGAGCCATGGATCCAGCACGTGGTGACGTGACCGAAGCCAAGTTGCCCAATCCCGCTCCTGTGACCTTCATCCAGAGCTTGGCTTTCCCCAGCTTGTCCCAGTTTTCCCCCAGTTCATGGACTTTGCATGTGGGAATGGAGTGACAGGAGAAGGGGAATGGCCCCAAACTGGAAAACAGGATATTGGGAAGAACCTCTTACCTGTGAGGCCTTGGAATGGATTTCCCAGAGAAACTGTGGCTGCCCCATCCCTGGAAGTGTCCAAAGCCAGGTTGGGGAAACCAACCTGGAATGCGTTCCTGTAGATTTTGGAGTTACCAAGTTTTCCTCCTTTTTTGGCCAGAATAGTAGAGAAAACAAAAATATTAAGCTTTCCCAGAGCTATTTATCCATTGAATTCCAAGAATGGACATCCTTAGGGACCAGGATTCCCGTTTTCTCAATGGGAAAAAAAAAACCAAACACATTTGCCCAATTATGGGAAGTTCTAGGACAAGCTTATTGTGCTGCTGGTAAATCCCATCCAAGCAGAACAATGGATGCAACAGGGATGGATTTTAGGATGGATGATATCCACAGAAGGAAGAAGCTGTGGAACTCAGGACTGGGGGAAAAATGGGAATTGCTATTTAGCACTAATTAAATCCAGACTAAAATCCGGGAGGATGGAAAAATAACCCCTTTTAGGGCGTGAAATGGCTTCCTGGGAGAGAAATCCTGGATTTTCCCGACCTTGGTGGGGAAATGGAGGGCACGAGATGCTGGATCCTGGAATGATCCATCCCGGTGCTTGGGAGCTCTGTGGATGGGAGCAGGTGGCCTCCCTGCCACAGCTCTCCTTGGCACCAGAGGGCACCACAGCATGCCGAGATCCCAAAAACCCCCAGCGGGAAAGATGGATCTGGAAGCTTTCCCTCCCTGTTGATGCAGCCGGGGCTGGGTGAGGATTCCCAGGCAATAAAACCTTCCCAGAATTTAGGCTTTTACCGGGAAAATTCAGATTTTTAAATGTCATTTTAACGTGGAAACACTCCTTGGGATGAATTTAACTTTCATGGGAATCACCCTCTGGATCAAACAGGGATTTTCAGGCTTTTGGGACATCGAAACTCGTTCTGACAAAACTTCCTTAATTTTATCTCTGCAGCCTCCCAAAAAATTCCCCTTATGGAGACAGAGCTTTTCTTGGAAATGGATTCATGAAGTCAACTTTTCCAGGCCCTGTTCCCAGTTTTTCTTGTCCCTTCCCTCAAGGCCTTTATCACACGGGTGCTTTATCGGAGCTGTCAGATGAAAGGAGGGAAACCTGACGCTCCTGAGGTGTCAAATTTCCAGGACTGGATTAAAAATATTTGATTAACTTATCAAAGAAGCCCAGGGATGTTGGCTGATCCTTGTGGGAAAGGAATTTGGCAGAACAGGACCTCAGGGTTCTTTTCTGACTTCAGGTCACCTTTTCCTACCTGCTGTGGGTGATTTTGGCTGGGATTAAGATATCATCCAAGGGAAAAAAACATGTGGAACCATCTTTTGTGGAAATTAAGGATATTAATAAGCAGCTACTGGAAATATCCTTCCAAACCCACCTGTTTATCCCAGACTTATTTCTGGATAACACTTTCAAATGGGTATTTTTCCATTTCTTCCGTGCAAATCCAAACACAATTTTCCCCTCTCCTCAAACCTTATGTTTTAATATAAAATGTTAATTAAACATTTTCCAGCTTTTCCAAGTCTGTGGAAACTGTTCCAAAAGAAGCCTGGAAAATGTTTTTTTCCTTTTGGCAAGTCAAGTCCCTTTTATTTCCCATGGCACTGGGGGTTTGACTCGGTTATCAGCCACGCTGGGAACAAATTGTCCTTGATTTCTCCAGAATTATTTGGGATCATATGACTCCCATTTGTGCCATAACAACTCTCAGGTGATGGGGTCAGAGGTGCCTTTCCCAGATCCCAGCACTTCTGGAACAGCTGGGTGACCTTGCCCACACTTCCAAAGTCTCCAGAAGGAGCAGAAATCATGGAGCTCTTCCCCTGCCCCATCCCTGCTTGGGTTTTGGCAATGTGGAGTTACAGGTGGAAAAGTGGAGGATTTTCCAAGCGTATTTTGGAAACTTTGGGTGATGGGACTGGAGCTTTCTCAGGAATACTCCTGTGTCATGAGAGGAGGAGCTAACCAGGTATTCCAGAGGAATTTGCTTTGATCCGGCTGGAAGAACCCGACATTTTCTGAATTTTTGGGGATATTGCCGAGGTCTGTATGTGCTTCTTAAACCACTTCCAACCTGGCCTCGGACACTTCCAGGTATGAAGCAACTGCAGCTTCTCCGGGCATCTCGCTTTGCCACCCTCACAGGGAAGGAAATATTCCCGATCTCCAACCTAAACCCGCCCTGTGGCTATGCCAAGCCTTTCCCCCTTTCCCTGTCGCTCCACGCCCTCCTCCAAAACCCCTCTCCAGCTCTCCCTGAACCCCTTACAGCCCGGAAACACGAAGGATATAATTCCTAGAGCAGCTACAGCTCGGGGAAAGCCCCGCGGGTAGCCAAAGAGCGATTATTGATTAAAAAATGCCATTAAATTGATGCGTGCTCCTGCCCCCCCCAACATGGCGGCGCTGGGAGGAACCATCCCCCTCACACCCAAGGGGGGGGAAGCAACCCTCCCGCCCCTCCGCGTGGCTCCGCCCACTTCCTGTTTGCTCCGGAAGCCGGAAGCGGCGGCGACCGGAGGGTCGCGGTGGCGCTTTGGTGAGTCCGGGAGAGGGCCGGGAATGGGAATAACGGGAATAACGGCGGGATAACGGGGATAATGGCGGTGCTCCCGCCACGGAGTTCGCTGCAGCCCCGCAAGTGGGCAGCCTTTTGCGTCCAGTTCTCTGAGCGCCTGTGGATGCTTCCCAGACCCCACCCCAAGCTTTCCCACTGCCGCCGTTCCCGCTTCTCCTTCTTAAACTCCATGAAAGTTCGCTGATACCCCCCCTAAAAACCCAAATCAGGTGATTTCTGCCCCACACCTGCAGCGCGGGATTTAATTCCCAGTTTTTCCCTCGGACAGGTTCGTCTGGATCGTGGGTTGGGCAACCCTGAGCCTCAGCGTGGCTGTTGCGGCATTCCCGGTGAAATATCCTTGGGATGAGAGGTAGAGGAGCTTGGAGTGACTAGGACAGCGCAGGTGTGTTGTGTTTCCTTGGTTTTAGGACATTTCCCACATTATTCCATCCCACTTCTTGGAATTTACAACACACACGGGATACTTGCTAAAGATATCAGACAGCTGGGAATACTCGGGGTGAATCATGGATATGGTGCAGGAAGTCCATAATTTCCCGGATCTTTTTGTTAATTACAATGAATTCCGTGGCAGGAGGGTGGAATGAGATGATCCCTGAGGTCCTTCCTAGACCTGGTCAGATCTCAGTTTCCTTGGTGGGATGGGATGGAGGCTGGAATTAGGTGGATTCTGGAATGGGATGGAGACATCCAGCTGGAATTTGCAAGTTGGGGCTGTAGGTGGATTTTTCATTGATAAAACACCCTGGGACACAGAGAATTCCATCCATCTAGGCTTGGGAAAGGGGGAAAAGTCTTTTCCCAAGCAGGAGTTAGTGGGGATGGTGTTTCTCCCTCTCAGTTAACAGAACCCAGTGCAGCTGCTCCAGGGGCTTTAACCACCCTGGATTTCAGCTAGAAACCTGTTCCCAGTTGGATCTGGGAATTGATTTGCCTCCTTTCCCACATCCCAGCAATCTGGGAGGATGGACACACTGAGGAACCGGACAGTGGAGGAGCTGCGGGAGCTGCAGGAGGATTCCCAGGAGATCGAGCGCTTGGCTTTGGAATCCCAGGAGGTTTGTGCCAGCAGGTGGCCCCGGGGTGTCCTTGTCCCCTTTCCTGTGCTCACCATCCCAAATCCCCCAGGTGCAGGAGCTGCAGCTGGAAAGGGAGATGGCCCTGGCTGCCAACCGGAGCTTGGCCGAGCAGAACCTCAAGTTCCAGGCGCCGCTGGAGACGGGGCGCAGCAACCTCTCCAAGAAATACCAGGAGCTGCAGGAGCTGGCTGGGAGGTGCAGGGAGCAGAAGGAGAAGCTGGGTGAGCACTGGCATCTTGGCCCAGGAGGGATTCTGCTTCCTGGAAAACTGATATCCCTCTTTTTTCCAGCAGCCGGAGAGATGGAGGATGTTATTCCTCTCGGGTTTCCCTCCTTCCATCAGCAGTTCCCAAGCCCTTTCCTGTGGGCTCTTTGCTGTTTTTTCCATGGTTTCTGTTCTGTGGTAGTGATTTTTCCTTGGTTTTTCTTTCCCCCCTTGTTTTTCCCAGAGAAATTCTCAGCAGCGCTGCAGCCTCAAACTTTGCTGGATCTCCTCCAGGTGGAAAGCCAGAAGATTGAAGAGGAATCTGAGGTGAGTTTAGGCCTTAAATCCATTGGAAATTCCAGTGATTCATCCTCAGAAGACGTGCAATTTAACCCAGTCCCTAAAATCATGGATTATCTTTGGAGTCTGCTGGGTTTTCTCCAAAGAACCTGGATCCATCCTTGTTTGTGTGTGGGAGAGACCTGAATCGGGATTTTAGGGAAGAGGAGCAGAGGGATGCAGTACTGGAGTGCAGGGACGAAGGAATGAGCCCGAGGCTGTTCCTCTCTTGCAGAAAATGGCCGAGAAGTTCCTGGAGGGGGAGGTGCCCCTGGAGACATTCCTGGAGCAGTTTTCCGGGATGAGGAAGTTGTCCCACCTGCGCCGGGTCCGAGTGGAGAAGCTGCAGGAGCTTGTGAGGAAGTCGGAGGGATCCCAGGAGCGCCCCAGGGACTCTCAGCCTCCTCGTCCTCCTCCTCCTCACGTTCCCACGGATCCACCAAAGCCCTTCCCGTCGGGATCTCCGGCTTTCCCTCTGCCCTACAGCCCGGCTCCAGCCCTTCCTCCCGGCCCCGCTGCCCACGGAGCGCTTCCTCCCGCCCCTTTCCCGGGATCCCCGGGCACCGTGGGACACGTGGCTTCCTCCCAGCCCAGCTCCCAGCCCTCCTTTCCCTACCCTCTCGCTCCAGCTCCCGGATATCCGGCGGCTTCCGCTGCTGACTCTGCGCCAGGCTATCCCAGATCCACCTCGGGAGGCTTTTCCTGGTCTCCATCCCGGGGCCCAGCGCAGCCCTTGCCCTATCCTGCTCCCCAGCCCTCTCCTCCCCCTGCCAGACCGGGATACTCTCCCTACATCCCACCTGGACCAGGGAGACCGCAGTGTCCGTACCCCACTCAGCCCCCTCTCCCGAATTTCCCGATCCCAACGCAGGCTCCCTATCCCGGGCCTCCCCCACCCTTTGGATACCCCCCACCTCCGAACCCTCAGCGTCCTACCTGGCCTGGATACTAATCCAGGACTTCTGGGAAGCATCCTGTGCTGATTCCTCCTTTTTTTGGGGACTGAGGAAGAGGAGGGATTGCAGAGTGTTGCTCCTGGATCCGTCGGTGCAAAGGAATTACGCGGGATAAGTCACGGCTCCGGAGGTCGGAGCGAGAGGCAGAGCCAGACCAGCAGAAATCCGGAGAGGAGAAACTTCCAGGGAAACCTTGGAGCACCTTCCAGTGCCTAGAGGGGCTCCAAAAGAACTGGACAAGGACTTGGACAAAGACTCGGAGTGATGGGATAACGGGGAATGGTTTCACGCTGTCAAAGGGTGGGTTTAGGTGGGATTTTGGGAAGAAATTCTTCCCTGTGATGGTGATGAGACCCTGGAATGGATTTCCTAGGGAAATCATGGCAGCTCCATCCCTGGAAATATCTGAGGCCAGGTTGGACAGGGCTTGGAGCAAGTGGAAAGGGATTGGAAGTGGCTGATCCCTAAGATCCCTTTTCACCCAAAGCGTTCCAGGGCTGTCAGTGGGAGTTGATGATTCCCACCCGGGCCTGGGCAGCCTCCAGTGTTCCCGACCTCCTGTGTGGTTTTTCAGGCTCCTCACATCTCCCTTCTCAGGAAACACTTGGAAACGGAGGGAATGACAAACGATGGAAACGGGATTTGCTTTGCTCAGCACTTTATCCTTCAAATCCTGCCTGTATCCCTTTAAGTTATTTATAAGGAACGGTTACTAATGGACTAGGATGAGGGATTGATGGAAGCAATTCCATCCCTGGGATTAATTAGAATAATAAAACTGGATGAATTAATTGCACTGTGGAGTCGTGGCCCTGGTTACTTTGGGAAGCAACGGAACATCTGGATAAGGATTGATCCCTTTTATCCCTTCCTGGCATCCAACTTCTTTGGGATCCCATCACTGAAATCTTTCACCCCCTCCCAGAACAATCTTCAAGCCTGCTTCAATTCCTGCTTTTCTTGCATTTATCCCTGGGATAAAAACCAGGGAAAAAGGAGTTTCCCTGTCCCACTTTTCCCTCCTGACTGGGGGTTTGGAGTCACACTGGGATAATGGAAGGAAGAGGACAAGGTGTAATTAGTACAAAACCCCAATTTTATTACAGGTATTTGTTATTAAATATCTCAGTCTCATTCTCAGTATTCCCACCCTTGCATCCCTATCCTTTATCCATCATCCCAGCTCTTTGTCCTGGTTTGGAGAAGCTGGTGGTCCCACTATTCCAAAGGGATAGTGGGAACCTCTTAAATTCCTATAAATAGCTTAAAAAAAAAACCAAACAAAAACCTCCTTTTCTCCTGTGAGGAGGCTGGGAAGAGCTCCTGGAAGGATGCTGGAATGCTGGGATGCCCCCAAAGCTGAGGTGGGAGGTGGGATCAGCTCCTTTGGGAAGCAGGGAATCACACCCTGCGGGCAGAGTGCAGGTCATAGTCACTGTCCGAGGAGTTATCTGGAGGGTTGGAACGCCGGCACGCTGCTTCCAGAGCTGTGGAGAGCACGGATACCCCTCACTGGATGCACATCCATGGAAAAGGAACGGGGAGGAGCCACTTCCAGCACTGACCTGGGTAAGCAGAGAGCTGGGAGCTCTTTTTGGGGGGCTGAGCGTAGTCGTTGTCCCCTCCCTGTCCCCGAGGCCTCGGAGCGGTGCTGGAGCGGTGGAAGGACACTGGGGAAGACAGCAGGATTGGGATTTTGGCGTTGGAACTGCAGCTTGGAGGGAACAGACCAACCCGGGAAGGGGCTGAGTAAAACTGGTCCCTGCTCCAGGCCCACTTCCCCTGGGTGAGTTATATTCCAAAAGGAAGTGAGATCCAAGGCCCTTGTGCCAGGATCCAGGGGGGAACAGCTCACCCAGACCCCAGATCCATCCCCAGGAACTCCAAACCCCATTCCCAGCTCTCCAGCCAGCAGCTCCTCACCCGTCTGGTTGAGTCCCGTGGGGCCGATCCACTGGCGCTGCTTCTTCTTGGAAACTGAGGGAGAGGGGGAATTGTGTCTCCAAGGATCTTCCCGACCCTTCCTCCAGCTGCCTCCCCCCTGCCAGCCCCATATGTCACCCCCAATAATCCCCCCCTTCCCAAAAATCCCCCCCCCCAGGATCCTCCACCTGCTCTTTTGTGTCCGCTTGGAGCTTAATCCCTCTTCCCACTCCCACACTCCATGTGGGACAGGCTTGGGGACAATGGGGCAGGTCTGGGGATAATGGGACGGGGGATCCGTCAGGCTGAGCAGCCAAATTCTGCCCCAAGGAGTTTAGGGAAGCATCCAAGGAGCTGCCAGCCCTGAGCCAGCACGTGGGCATGGTGGAGTGGGAGAAGGAAGAAAAGAAGGATGAGGATCCCGAGGTTGTCCCCTACTTCTCTTCATCAGCTTCCGATAGGCAGGAGGGCCACAGATCAGGGAAAGGATGAGGAAAAGCAGCAGGGCCAGGCAGATGCTCACGACGGTTCCAGCAGATGTTCCCGTGGGAAGCGGCTTTGAGTCCTGGCCTGGAAAGAGCACGGGTGTCACTGGATGTGTCCAGCTGGAGGTTGGTGCTGAGATGTGAACATCCATTACCCCGCCAGGAACCCAAATCCCACCTGGATTTGGTCCCCCCATCCCTGCCCATTCCATAGGAGTGGGAATTGCAGCTCCCAGCACGGATCACGTGGCTTACACACAACTCTGGTCCGGGAGCAGCTCCGGCTATTCCCAGGCTTGGGCTGGCAGAGGTGCAGGGGTTCAATCCCACAGGTGACTCCCGTCGAGGGAGGCTCCCGAATTTCCATGCTGGAGGTGAGATTCCCGCAGCCCAGCTCCCGGCAGATCTGCCGGCCGTGCCTGTCTCGCTGCGCTGCTCTGGACTCACACAGATCCCACCACTGTCCCTCATGGAACACCTGGATGTCCCCTTCGCACGGCGTGGGGCCAGCTGCCAGCCTCCGCAGGGCCCGCGGCTGGGAATCTGGGAGAGAGAGCACATCCACAGGGAGAGGGGTTGGATCCACGGGGAGAGGGGTTGGATCCACAGGGAGGGGCCAGACCCGTGGGGAGGGGTGAAATCCACGGGTAGAGGGAGCAGATCCATGGGTACAGGGGGATCAGACCCATGGGAAGACAGGGAGCAGATCCATGGGTACAGGGAAATCAGGCCCATGGGAAAACAGGGGTCAGATCCATGGAGTGGGGTCAGAGCTACCAGGAGAAGGGAGTCAGATCCATGGAGATGGGTCAGACGTGTGGGAAGAACAGCCAGAACCACAGGGAGAGAGGAGTCGGACCCACAGGCAGACAGGGATGATATCCACAGGGATGCCGCTGGCACATGCTCCTCCTTCTCCCAGCAACAGCCCCTGGCACAGGGATGCTCCCGGCATCTCCTCTCATGCCACAGGGATTGAACCAATCCAGGCATGGAAGGGCTTTGAACTCTTCCCATGGGAAATGCAGCATGGAAGCCTGCTCTGCCAGCTGCCACAGCCCGTTAAACCCCCAAATCCCACGGGATTCCAAGCTGGGCAGATGGCAGGACTCACAAGGAGCCTGCTCCGAGCTTCATGGCTTGGCTCCCTGTGCCATGGAGCTGGCACGGAGCTGATTTCCAGGGAAACACTCATGGAAAACGACAGGGAGACAGGCCTGTAGCTGGGAGATGCTCATGGCAGGGGAAAGATGCTCTGGCAGGGACATGCCTGTAGCAGGGAAGAGGCTCATGGAAAAGAAGGGATATGCCTGTGGCAGGGAAGATATCCGAGGACATGCCCGAGGCAGGGAGATGATCGGAGCATGGAGATGCCCGAGGCATGGAAGTTGCTCAGCCTGGTGCCTGCCAGTGCTCCCCACTCCCAGCTGGAATTTGGGATGCTGCCATCCCTCCGGGGCTCATCCTCCTCGGCACTGCCGGGAACCGAAATTTCCTGTTTTGCCTTCGCACCCCGGAGAGGAAGAGCAGGAGTGGGTGGATGGGGCCCATGGGGCAGCCTGGGATGGGGCTGGTTCTCGGTTCCGGGCCCCAAAATCCCCCCGGGGTATCCCACCGGGGCGGAGGAGCAGGGAATGGCGGGCGCTGCAGGCCCGTTCTCACCTGAGCAGGTGATGAAGGCGGGCGCTTTCCCCCGGGAGCTGCTCCTGTTGAAGCAGTCCAACAGGGAGCGGCTCCCGCAGGATTCCACCGCCTCCCACCGCACCGGCAGGTGGATCCCTGGGTCGGGCTCGCCGTGGCTGCTCCCAGCGGTGCCACAGTGCAATTCCTGGCAGATGAGGGTGACCAGATGTGTCCGGGAGCGCGGGATGCTCGCCACGGCCCCCCACAGCCCCTGCTTGTGCAGCTCCAGGAAGCCGGAGCAGCTGAAATTCCCGTCCACCAGCCGCAGCCTGGGGGGTCCTGGGGAGGGATTGGGGATGGAAGAGGAAGTGTTATGGATTGGGATGGCAGTTTTCCCACTATCTAGCGGGAAGTTCCCAAATTTGAGGCTACGGGTTCCTTGGGATGAGGCGCTTACCCGTGGGCTCCGGGGTGGTGGTCGGGGGTGTGGGTGGGGGCTTGGGAGTGGTTTTCACCGGCTCTGGAATGAGAAGAGAGGGGCCACGTGGGCATGGATGATCCCTAGGGATTGAGGTGGCCGGGCTGGGGGTCCAGGCTCACCTCCACAGGCAACAATGACGTGATCTGTGCAGTTTTCCAGTTCCCATTGGCATTTAGGCAGGGAACTGCACCTCCTGGCCAGACTCTGTAGCCCTTTCCCACCGGGAATGTTGAACTCCAAGGGCTCAGAGGTCGGGGGGCCGCACTCCAGCCTCTGGCAGATCCAAGCCAGGTCGCCCATGCTCACGCTCTCCCAGCAAATCGGTCTCCATTGGTTTTCCAAGTTCACCTCCAGTATCCCAGTGCAGCGGCAGCCGCCTCTGGTGAGTCTCAGGTCGGATTCTGTGGGAAAACACCATCATTAGGGGCTTTCCTTCCTTTCCCAGCAGGTTTTCACCCTGGGAATGATGGAAAAGCCCCTGGTGGGGGCCTTGGGAAGCAGCACAAGGAATGGGAGCATGGAGGGCTCAAGGGAATGTGGGGGCCTGAGCTGGGACCCCGCGACTCCGCTTCTGGATGATGCAACTCCAGCACCCGCCATGCTCACGGAGCTCTGGAGGCATTCCCAAAGGCTGCTCCCAAATTCTCACCTCCAGGGATCCGAGTGGCTCCTCCATGGTCGGGGATGGCTGCAAGAAAGAGCGGAAATGGTGCGTCAATCCTGCATCCCGCCCTGCAGACCCGAGCCTGGGACAGCGGCTCCGCTGCTCACCCCATTCACGGTTATTTTGAGGAAAAGGCAGATTTTGTGGGAAAACTCGGATTTTGGGGGGAGAAAGGTGACTTGCCGACTCCCCACCTGTCTGCTGGGGGATTTTTAGGGCTGAGAAAAGACAAGGGCCCTGCAAGTTACCGCTGATTAGCCCTGCTCCTGGGTGGAATGTTCAGGAACGGTGCCATGAAGACAGAGGGAAGGGCAGGAGCTGTCAGGGAATGAGGATGTGGGGATACCTGGCCGCCCTCAGCACCACTGGCTCAATCTGGGGACCCCAGGGTGATGTGGGTGGGGGTTTGGGGGTCACCAGGGCGCTTCCCACCCCAAGCCCCAGACTGTGGCTGGCTCAAGGTGCGGATCCCGCCCGGAGCGGGAGAACCGGGAGGGCTCTGCCGCGGGATCTGCGCAGTGCAGCGAGGTCAGGGTGCCCGGTACTCACCCCACATTCCCAGCAGGAGGCACAGGACGGGCAGCCGGGCTGCCATGGGCTCCGCTGGTGCCATGGGGGCACGGGAGGCTCCGGGGGCTGCGCCGCCTCCGCTGCCCGGCCCGGAGCAGGCGAGGGAGGGGGCCCGGACAGGAACCGGCTGTTTTTCCTCCCTCTGTGGTTTTTTGACGTCACCCCTGGGCCCGTTTGAAGACTCTGTTGCCTCCCTGGGTCCCGCCAAGCACGAGAGGAAAGGGGTGAGAAACATGTGGGGCTCAGCCCCCACCAGATCCCCGGGTCTCTGCAGTGCTGGGAAGGGAGGTAGTGAATATATCCAGTGCCGAAGGAGATCTGGGGGTCCCCAAGCCCCCCAGGGTTACAGAGGAGTCGATGCCCATCCTGGCATCCCCTAAAACCCTGTGATTACCCCCAGGAGTGCGATGGGGGAAGGTTTTATCCAGGCACATCCCAGGTTCTGGCATTCTAGGGACACCCTACACCCCTGCAAGGGCACGTGGGGCACCAGCGGTGCTGGACCCGGCCAGGACAGAGGCGTTAATTGATTGTGCCCTAATTGAATGCTCTGAATCCAGGTCAGGCATGCTAATGAGGCAGCTGTTTTCCATTGACTCCGTGGTAGTCCTGCTGGAAGAGGAGATGGATGTAACTTCCTATCCCATCCTGCTCCAGCACCCGTGGATGCTCCAGTCCCCAGTCCTGGAGTGGGATCTCAGCATCTGGGTGCTCCCTGTAGCCAGCACTCATTCCCATCCCACTTATCCCAGGGTTTCTGCTGATCCTGATGGGAGCAGGCCCTGTTGGAATATCCCACATGGGGGCCCTGGAGCTGCCCACCACCCACTTGGGCTTTGAAAATTCCCTGGAAAAGGGGTGCAATTCCCAGGCCTGCTCTCAGGGTTCAGTGGAGGGTCTGCAAGCTGCAATCCCTCAAAATCAACCTGAAATTTGGGATTCCCCTCAAATATCCCAGGACTCTGTGCCTCTAGGAAAGATCCTGTTATCCAGGGGTGTGTGACCCGCATGGATATGGGGTGCTTGGGGCCCAGCCCTCCCCTCAGAGCCTCTGGAGGCCATGAGATCCCAGGGGTAGGATTTGGCTTTGGATGGAGCCTCCGCCTTGCCTCGGGCGCTGCGAGTCAGCTCAGCATCCTGAGCGTGCCGTGGCAGCTCGGGATGATTGGAATCCCTTCCCGGGGGGGGTTTGGGGGGCGCTGGGAGGTGCTGACAACGCTGCCAGCCGTGAGGAGCCTTTCAAAAAGCAGGAGCTGCCTTAGGAGCGAGCGGGAAGGGGCTTGTCGGCTGTCGGCACGCTGCTGGGATCATAATGATGAGGAAAAGGGGGATTTTCGGGGCGGGAGCAGCTCGGAGGAACGGCTGGCACTGATGTGGCTGTGTGGGGATGGAGGTGACACCTTGGCTGGGTTGTCAGCTCCAAGGGCACTGGTGCCGCCAGGATGTTGGTATCCCCAGGGAATTGGTGCCCCCCAGGGCTTTGGTACCTTCCAGGGCTTTGTTATCCCCAGGGAATTGCTGCCCTCCCTGGAATCAGCACCCTCAGCACGCTGCTACCCCTCTGCACATCGGGATACCGCCCAGTGCATCCACATCCCTGAATTTTGGGACCCCTCCAGGGCATCAGGATCCCCCGCAATTCATCGATCCCTCCAGGCTTTTCCATGCCCCAATCCCAGCGATCCCAGCACCATCGCCTCCCTCCCAGCCCCCCGGCAGCCGGAGCAGGGCTGGGGCACCCCCCGTGCCCGCGGCGCTCGCAGCCCGCGCCTCGCCGTGCCCTTTGTCGGGGTTTTGCTGCTATTTTGGGATTTCCTCCGTTGTTGCGGCTCCTTTGTGCGGGGCCTCTCGCTCACAAACAGCTGGAGGATGTGGGGGGGCCCACATTTTCCACTTGGGGTGCAGCTGAACCCCGACCTGCTCCCCTGGGAGGCAGAAATCCGACGGCAGGGCCGGAGAGGGAGCAGCCGGCTTGGGATGGGGTGGGATGGGATGGGTGGCAGGGAAGGGGCAGAGGGGTCCCAGTCCTGGGGTGGTGGGTGGGTGCTGTGCCCCCTCCCAGCTGGGAGCACCCCAAATCCCAAAGCTGGGATGGTGCTTGGCTCCAGCTTCCTGCTGGGATATGGATGGACTGGGAGGTGCTGAAGGGTTTGGGGGCTGTATCCCACCCTCACAGGGCACCATCCCACGGGTTTGGGGTGGCACCTCAGTGGCTTCCCTTCCAGCATCCCTGGAGCCTTCCTGGTCAGGATTTATGGGCAGCGTGTTCCCGGGATGGGGACTGTCCCAGAAGGGTGTAGGCAAGCTCTGGGGGGAGACATGGGACTTCCATGTCTGCCCTTCCTGCAGTTTAATTTCCACCCCTGGTGCCATGGAGCTGGATCAGGGCCCTGCCTCCCCCTTCCCTGCTCCTGTGGGCTGGGAGTGGGATATTTGGCCATCTCTGTGTCACTTAGTGGACGAGTGGGAGCACTTGGTGGCCCAGCCTCACTGCAGGGCTGGTGACACCCCTATGGACAAGGGACAAGGTGGGAAAAGCTTTTAATGACAGCACAGAGGAGATGGCTGGAGAATTCTGGAGGAGATAGCTGGAGAATTCTGGAGGAGATAGCTGGAGAATTCCAGGAGATTCGGCCTCTGGAGTGGTGGGGCAGGCTCAGTAGGCAGAGCCCTGGATGTCGTCGTAGTCGCTGCCCTCGGAAAAGTCGGGATCCTCCCCATGTTCCCCCGAGGGATAGGATGGATCTGACCAGCCTGCAGAGACAGAGCCCGTCAGGAGGATTTGGGCACCCCTGGAACTCCCCGTGTGCCCCATCTCCAGCGCAGGATCCTCACCTGGATGTGGGGAGGGGTCTCCGGGGGGCTCCCTCTCCTGCTCGTTCTCGTACCAGTCTCCCGAGGAGGTGCTGGAGCTGCCGTCGGGATCGGGATCTGCCGGAGCCGCAGGTGCCCAGGGCTGGGAGGGCGCTGGGGCGGGCGCTGCCGGGGGAGCTGGGGGCGCTGGGAGGAGCAGAGTCACTGGCTGGCACTGCCCAGCCCTGCTCCCACTCCCTGGGGTCCCATTTCCTCACTGAGGCTGAACCCATCCATCTTCCCATCCTTGGGGTCCCTCCATCCCTGCTCCCATCCCTGCTCCTCTACCCGGGGTCCTTGAACTCTCATTCCCTCCCCATCCCTGTGGTCTCTGCCTCCCTTCTTCCCATCCTTGGTGTCTCCCCATCCCTGCTCCCATCCCTGCTCCCACACTTCCCACCTGTGCTGTAGCCGTGGACAGGGGGGGGAATGCTGCCATTCCAATAGGGCTCCGTGGATGAGGATGAGCTGGAGGAGTTGCGGAGTGGGGGGCCCGGCCTGGCCAGCTCTGTGGGAATAAGGGCATCAAATGTGGGAACAAAGAGATTGGAAAAGGGCATGGCCACCCTTCCATCCATGGGAGAGACCCCCCTTGTGCCATACCATCCGCAGGGAATGGCTCCATCCTCTCCTGGCTGGGTCTTGGAAGGAGGAGATCCTCCCTGGGATGCCGGCGCAGGGAGTCTGTGGGAAGGCCAGAGGGGTGGGAACATCCTGGGTGACAGGGATCCCGGGACAGGGCCTCAGGGATCCCAGAGAAAGCGGGATGCTCACTGTAGAAGGTGGACAGGGCGATGGGAGGCTTGCTGCTGAACTCATAATATTCCGAGTTGGAATCAGAATCCTTGGAAATGCCTTTGACCAGACAGTCTGGGGGGTGACAAGGGGATGTGGCATCTGTCACCAGCTGGCACCTCTGGCCCCACAGCCCCTGGGGGGACCTGCCAGACCCACCTGATCCTTTGGGAAGGCTGGTGGGAGCCTGCCTGTAGTCGTTGGGGATCCCGGAGGGTGCGTTGGGGCTCTGGGAGCTGTGGGTCACCAGGACTGGCATGGGAGTTCCCAAGGAGGACATGGCTGTGGGGACAAGGGGATGGACACACTCCATGGCTCAACTGAGCTCAGAAAGTGGGGATTGTGTCCCAGTTCTGTGTCCAGACCCAGAATTCCTTACCACTCCTCTTCCTCAGCCTCAGCAGGGCAGCAGAAAAGGCCAGCACGGAGAGCAGGAGCAGCGCAGCCAGCACCAGGCACAGGACAAAGAGGGGACTGTCCACCAGTGGTGTCCCCAGGGTCGGGGTCCCCTCCTTGGCTGGGACAGAGAATGGACACAGCTCATCCCACAGGAATCTTACCTCCTGGGAATTGTACCCTGATCCCAGGGAATGGCCAAGGGCTCGGACACTCACCCTGCAGGACAGTGACATTCCTGGGCATCACCTCAGCCACTGTGGGCATTGGCATCTCCAAACCCTGGGAGCCTGGAAAGGGCAGGAACAGAAATCGGATGCTTGGTAGAGAGCCGGGCCCAGGCCGTGCCTCAGATCCCATCGGGAAGGATGCGGTACCGTTGCAGATGACCCCGGCAGCCCCGGATTGGTAACAGGGCGCGGATTTGTTGAAGGTCCAGTGGCACTGTGCCAGCGAGGGCTGCAGGCTCCCGCACATGTACGTCATCTTCCCGGGCAGCGTGTGTGGGAAGGCTGGCCGCTGGAGCACATCCCCGCATCCCAGCGACCGGCACAGCACCGTGGCCTCCGTGTCGTACCAGGTGCTGTTACACACCGTGCTCCAGGTGCCTCGGAAAAACACCTCCACCCTGCCGGCACACGCATCCCGGCCTCCGGAGAGCCGCCACTCCTGGTGCTCTGCGGGAAGAGCGTGGCGGTGAGGATGTGCCATGCACATCCCCAGCTCTGGAATGTTCCAAACCCACCTGAGCAAACCACGCCGGCGTCCTCCTTGTGGCTGCAGTCGTGCTCCGTCGTGGTGGCCGGGCATTCCCAGAGGTGCCGCTCGTGTCCCTGGCATCCCACGTCATCCCGGAGGATGGGGCCGTGCCCGCGGCCGAAGGCGGCGTTGCCGGGGGCTCTCACGGCGCGGCCGCACCGCAGCTGGCGGCACACCACGTCGGCGTCGGCAATGTCCCAGCCATCGTCACACACCGTGCCCCACGTCCCCTCCTGCTCCAGCTCCACACGACCCTCACAGCGGCTCCGGCCGCCCGCCAGCCGCAGCGCTCTGGGAGCTGCGGGATGCACCAGGAAGGGTGAGCTGGTGTCATCCCAGAATCCCGAAAAGTGGGTGCAGGGATGTCCCTCACCCTCCCACACTCACCTGGAGTCACCGAGGTGTTCCCTGCCGGAGTGCTGGGAGGTTCCGTCGTTTCTGTGGGGACTGTGGGGAGAAAGGACACAGGGATGAGGAACTGAGCCCCCCAGGATTCCCAGTTTGGAAGGGTGCATCCGAAACCCACCAAAATGTGGCCAAGAGGATTCTCCCAGCTTTGAGCGGCACAGCGGGCATCCCCCCGGGCTCTGGCAAAGTCATAGAATTGTTGCATCCCAAAAATCAATCCCTGTGTGCCCCAGGATGTTTCTCAGGGCTAAATCCTGGTGTGGGATCTGCTGGGAGAATTTGGCCTTAAATATGGGAATACTGGGACACGACTCAGCGGTGGAAGAGCTGAAATTCGGGATGTTATCCTGCATCCGTGTTGTTCCCGCCTTCCGGTTCATCCCTGCAGACACAGAGGGGCTGGACCTGTCCATACCCACCTGCCTACACCCATTCCAGAGCCACAGGTGAGTGGATGATCCAGTTATCCCCAAAAATGCCCCATTTGTCCCCTCCAGGGGGAAGGATTCAGCCCCAGAAGTGAGGCATCCACTTGGGTGGGGTGGGATCCACTGGGGCTGCTTGGGTGGGAACCCTGGGAAGAGCCACCAGAGCTGGTGCAGTGTGGATTTGGGTTACAATGTTCAAGGAAAAGGCCAGGGATGAGGGGAGAAGGTGGGAATGAGCTGCTCCAGTGGGGACGGAGGTGTGACGAGGGCGGAAATGGGGTGATGGGGTGATGGGGCCGTTTCCTGATCAATGGGAGGCCTCGAAGCAGCTCCTGGCAGACATTTTGGCAGCTGAACAATCCCAAATCCTGCCAGGGTGGGGAGGACAGGTGGCATCACATCCCAAAACCATCCAGGGGGTACATGTGAGACAGGATGGGCTTCAGGCCCTGAGTGTCCTCCTGTTCCTGAAGTGATTGTAGGTGGGATGGCTCTGAGAGCACCTTTAGGGGCTTAGGGTCCTCTTCTAGGGATTCCCAGGGTGCTTTTTGGGGGATCCAAGGGGACCTTAACATTTAGGAGAATCCCCCAGCCTTAGGGCATCCTTTCAGGGCATCCCTTTCCCTCTGAGTGTGTTGAGGGGCAGCATCCTCCACCACTGACACCCCTGTTGGGGACCCCCCCGGACCCCCAGTGCTCCCCATCCCAGGGAGGTGGCAGCTCCTCGACCCCCAAATCTGTGGCTCCACCACCCCAAGGTCCCAAGAGAGCGACAGCAAGGGCCAGGATGGGGACAGTGACGTACCTCGTGCAGGTGCCGCGGCAGAGAGAGCCACCAAGAGCAGGCAGAGCCCCCCCATGCCATCAGCGGGGCAGCCCCATGGGATTTAGGGCTCTGGGATTCGGGGGTCCCCCTCTCAGCAGCCTGGGGACATGGCTCGGCCGTGCCCCCGCGCTCCGGCAGCTCCGGGACTGTGGCGGTGGGCAGGAAGCCGACTCAGTGCTCTGGGGTGGAGGAGGTGATGGGGTGGCTCCATCCTGCCCTGGCGGGGAGGAAGCAGGGTTTTGGGGAACCCAGAGACCCTCCGGGGCACGGGAACCTCGTGGGTCTGCTGCTCCCAGCCCGGGGGACACAGATCTGGTGGAGCCATCGTGATCCACAGCTCGCTTGTGCCTCTGGGTCGTGGATTTGGGGTGGCGGCACAGGGGGCTCGGGGCCTCCCGAGGTGTGGGACATCTGTGGAGTGATGAAGAGCCAGGAATTCCCCTCTTCTCCCTGTGTTTTGGAGTCAGTTACCTGCAGCTCCACATCCTGGGCATCTTCCAGCACATGCAGGATCACCCCAGAACCCTCCAGGAATATTAGGTGAGGGTAAGGGTGGAATTTCCACGGGTGGGAGGTGCGGCATCCCAGGAGACATTGATCCCCACCGTGGGTGAGGGCTGGGATGCAGCTGGACGCCTGGGGACCCAGGATGCTGGGAAGGGGGGGCAGGACTCCAGTCACCCCATCTCAGCAGGGTTTTGGGAAGTTTGGGGAAGCTGGGAGCAGGGTGATGGGGTGGGGGGATCTCCTGCTGTTACCCAGTGTGTCCTGGGATTGCTGGGACTTACTGGGAAGCTGGAAGAGTGGGAATCCCCGTGGATACTAATATAGGGAGGTGCTGAGGGGACATTTGGGAATGTTGGGAACATGCAGTACCAGGCAGGTGTTGGGGTTGGAAAGGTGGAGGAGGAAGATGGCAGGAGAGGGAGGAAGGAGATCCCTTATCCCAAGGTGACCCCAGCTGGGCCACAGCCAGGCCCAGCCCTGGATCCAATCCCGTGACCAGCTCCCAAGTGGAGCCAAGGTCAAGAGCATGTGCCCATTCCCAGGAGCCTGGCACTGCCATGGGGGCAGGGTGGGACCCGCTGTAGGGATCACAGGAGAGGGCACGGAGGAGAATCCCAATTGTTTTTTTAAATACTTTATTTTTGTAACAACGTCAGAATTAAAAATTTTCCATAAATACCAGCCCCTGGCAGCCCCTTCCCGGGCGTTCCCGATAAAAAATGTGTACAAAACGGATGCGTGGCCGGGGTGAAGGTGGGGGGATACGGGATCCTCCCCGGGATCAGACCACAGGAATCATCACCACCATCATCATCACCACTATGAACACCATGTCGCAATGAGACCCAAAGCAGTAAGAACATCCCAAATTCCTCCCCGGTGCCGCCGGGATCCAGCCCCCGTAAGGATAGGGCTGAGAGACCCCCCCCTCACCTCTGTGGGCACGTCGGGGTGGTCCCAGGAGGCCACCAGTGGTCCCCAGCCCATCCCGCTGGGAAGGGGGGTCGCTGTCCCCCCAGCACGGCACGGGGAGGAGGTCAGGCCCTTACTGGTTTGCCCGGGAATTGGGGGGTCCGGGAGTTGCCCCTCGGGGTCAGGAGCTGCCGCGGATCCTCTCCATGTAGCTCCGGAGCTCCTCGGGATCCCGCAGCCCCATGTCCTCGCACACCCAGCGGATGTC
Source organism: Melozone crissalis (assembly GCF_028551555.1). Taxonomy (NCBI): domain Eukaryota; kingdom Metazoa; phylum Chordata; class Aves; order Passeriformes; family Passerellidae; genus Melozone; species Melozone crissalis. The sequence continues at coordinate 3,278,442 of NW_026535796.1, read as the reverse complement.
GTCCTCGCTGGCCACCAGGATGGACTGCACGTGGGGGGCGGCCGGGGGGGGCTCCTCGGGGACACGGGGGGGCCCGAAGGTGACAAACTCCACCCGCTTCCTGCGGCCGCCCCCCGGGGCCGAGCCCTCCTTGCGGGGCGGCGGGGCCGGGGAGCCGGGGGGAGCCCCGTCCTCGCCGGAGCCCGGGGGGCCCCCGCAGCCGCAGGGGGGGCCCGGGGATGCCGGGGGCTCCGGCTGCCGGCGATCCGGCTGCGGCCGGTCCAGCTGCTGCCGATCCAGCTGCCGGCTCAGCTCCTCCTGGTCGGTGCCCAGCCAGACCCAGTTGTGGGGCTGTGGGGCCGAGGGGGCCCCGCCCGGCTCGGGCAGCTCCTTCTGCTGGTAGCGGAGCACGAAGAAGATGCAGTTGACGAGGAAGATGAAGATGGCGAGGCAGAACACTCCCAGGAGCACGTACATCCCGATTTCCAGGTCAGTCACCCGCTCCGGAGCCTTCACTATCTCCTCCTCATCTTCCTCCTCCTCTTCAACGCCGGCACGGTTGCGTCCGTAACCTTCCTCCTCATCCTCCTCCTCCGAGGAAGACCCCTGGAGCTTGGTGGCGGCTGGCCCCACGCCCGCGGGGTCCCTCTGTCCCACGGTCACCGCTTCCCCGGACATGGCGCCCTCGGCCCGCGGGAAGGGCCGGGGGCTCCCGGGAAAGGGGACCCCCACCTCGAGCCAGGCCGTGCCCGTGGCCAGGGCGGCCGCGCGGTGCCGGCCACGCCGGCACGGATCCGGGGGGTGCAGGCTGAGCTGGAGCAGGGCCCCCCGGCCCGGGCCCTCGGCCACAACCCACGGGTGGGCAGCGGGGACCCCAGGGGAGCCCCTGACGGTGGCGACGGCGCGGTCGAGGGACGTCACGGTCAGGGCCACATCGTGCCACCCATAGAGCTCCAGCGGGGCCAGCGTGTGGTCGGAGAAGGACAGCCAGATGGACAGGGTCGCTTCCTGGCGGGATGACAAGCGGGATGGCAGAGGTTTGGGGGACACCGGGGAGGCTGGGGTCACCCCCACACCCGTCTCACCTGCTTGAGGGCCCGTAGCGTGGGTGTCCCCAGGACGGTGGCGGTGACCACGCCAGGATGATCCGGCTCTGTCCGCAGGGACAAGGAGAGCCCAGCCACCACCTGGGCACGGAGCTCTGTCACCGTCACCTTCTCCTCAGAAACCACCAGCGTCTGCTCCCCCAGGATGGAGTCGGACAGCGGGGAGCGCACCTGGAAGCACCTTGTGAGTCCCCCAACATTCCTAACGGCCACTGTTTCCTCTTCCCATCCTGTGCCAGCCCCTCAGTTCCCTCCCTCCCTGTATCCTGCCCAGCTCCCACTGGGATCATTTTCAGCCCCCCAGTTCCATCCTTGCAACCTTCCCACACCCTCAAATCTTACTAGGATTCCCCCAAACAACCCCCATTTACCTCCACGGAGGTGACTCCAGGCTCCCGGCCCACCACCACAGTCCCTGCCTCCAGTGAGGCCACGCGGGGGTCCTGGACACGGGTCCGGGCAGCCACCAGGTGGGTGACATCCAGGAGCCACTCCGGGCCGGGCAGGTAGGACAGGTGACGGCCACCATCCAGGGGGTGGGCCACAAAGTGTGCCAGGACACGGAGCCCCGTGCGCTGGAACTGGGGCCGGCAGCCCCGCGCCCGCCGCTCCGGCTCCTCTGCAGCGTCCTCGGACTCCACCAGGGCACTGGGGACAGGGGACAGGGACAGGGTGACGAGAGTCCCAGGATGGGGTGACAAGGGGTTCCCCAAGGACAGGGGAATAGGGATTGCAGGACAGGGTGACAGAGATTCCACAACAGGGTGATGAGAATCCCAGGACACAGGAGTGTGTTGGGGGCTCACTGATGCATCCCCACACATCAGGTCCTAGCCCCATCCTGTCTCCCCCTTTTCCCACCATCCCATTCTGTAGGCCTCACCTGTCAGGCCCCCCGGGCACTTTCCAGCCACGGAGCTGCTCCAGGATGGGATCTCCCAGCTGGACACGGAGCGGGAGCAGCGGAGCCCAGACGGAGAAGCTTAGCTCCGCCCGCAGCCGGCGCACCCAGAAATCCACGCGGGCCCCCCGCGCCCCTCGGCTCTCCTTGCCCCCCATGAACACCAGGTCGCAGGAATCCGACACCTGCAAGGGCACGTGGAATTCCATGGCAATGTCCCAGGGTGAGGTGGGATAATTCCATGGGAATGTCCCAGGGTGAGGCGGGATAACGAGGGGATAGCAGAACTCACCTGCAGCACCTGCTTGTCAGCGGATTCGCATCCGACGGGATCCGTGAGCTCGGACACGGCGCCCCCTGCTTCCACAGCCACCAGTTTGACCGGGATAACGCGGGGCACCCCGGTCAGCGGCGCCGTGTTCAGGATCTCCAGCTCCTGGAAGCACAGTGGGATGAGGGGGCGCTTCCCGTGGGATGGAGGGCTGGAATGGGATGGGGACACCCACCTGCACCAGCGGGACGAGGGCACGGATGTCCCGCTCCGACACCTGGATTTCCCAGACCAGTTTGTCCTTCTGTGCCTCGGGATCCTGGCCGGGATACTCCACCTGCCACGTGAGGGGCCGCGCCGGCGCCAGCCCCCCCGTCCCGTTTTCCACAGCCACATCCAGGTGCAGGAACTCGGCGGGCTCTGACACCCTGCAGCACCGCACCGGGATCAGGGTGGAACAATCCACAATTCCCACCGGGATAGGGGATTGGGATATTCCCTACCTGGAGCTGTCAGGGATGGCAGGGATGTCCCCGAGCCGCCGGCATGTCACTACGGCCGTGGAGTGCTTGGGACCACGGGAACGCTCCAGGTGCACGCTCCAGGTGCTGGGAATTGTGGGATGGGCAGAGACCACCTGCAGGCCCTTCTTGGCCTTGATCCTGTGGTGTCACACAGTGTCAGATGGTGTCACACAATGCCCCAAATGTCACACAGTGTTAAAACAGTGTCACACAGTGTTAAAACAGTGTCATGCAGTGTCAGACGGTGTCCCACAGAGTCACCCACAATCACTCGCTGTCACTCATAGTCACACAGTGTCACACAATGTCACACAGTGTCACACAGTGTCACACAGTATCAGATGGTGCCACACAGTGTCACAGTCACACTGTCACACAATGTCACTCAGTGCACATGGTATCAGTTGTTCGCATACTGCCACAAATTGCCACACAATGTCACAGACTGTCACACAGTGTCGCTCGCTGTCACAGTGTGTCACTCACAGTCACACACTGTCACACACTTTCACGCAGTGTCCCACAGTGTCCCCGTTGTCCCCGCTGTCACCTCAGGGTCAGGCTGTCGGCGGTGAAGTTGTGGCGCAGGGCGATGGTGGCAGTGAAGCGCTGCCCGGGCCGCAGGGGGACGTTGGGGACACGCAGCAGCACCTTCTCGTCCAGCCGCACCTCCTGCCGCCGCTCCGGCTCTCCCGCCCGCAGCTCCAGCATTGCCAGGAATCTGGGAGCCTCCCGATCCCGAGCCCCGCACTCCCCCACGCTGTAGTGCAGCTCAGCCGGCTCCGGGCGCTCCGGAGGCTCCGCGGGGTCGGAATCTCGCCGGCGGCTCCGGTGGGAATGGAGGGATCCCAGGGAGAACCAGCGTGGAGGGATCTCCAGCTCCACCACGCACACGCCCAGGGGGGCCTGCAGGGGAGAGGGGGTCCTGGGATTAGGCTGGGGGGGAGCCGTGGGTCCCCAGGGTCCCCAGGGTGGCACTGACCTGCAGGCGGCATGTCCCCCGGGCCACCCGCCCGCGGTGGTGAGCGTGGAGGGTGGCACAAGGGAGATCCCGAGCTCTGGAGTGATCCCAATCCCTTGAAGAATCCCAGTTCCCAGGGTGGTCCTGCTGCTGATGGTGGTCCTGGTCCTTGAGGTGGTCCCAGTACTTGGGATGATCATGGATCCCAGGGTGGTGCCGGTCCTTGGGGTGATCCCGGACTCCATGGTGATCCTGCTGCTCGGCATGGTCCTGGTCCCTGGGGTGGTCATGATCTCCAGGGTGATCCCAGTTCCTGGGGTGATCCTGGACCCCAGCGTGGTCCTGCTCCCTGGGATGATCCCAGTCCCTGGGGTGACCCTGATCCCCAGGGTGGTCCTGGACATCAGGGTTATCCCAGAGCCCAGGATGGTCCCACTCCTTGGGGTGATTCCTGGCCCCGGCATGGTCCCGCTTCCCAGGCATCCAGTCGGGCCCATACAGATGGAAGAGGACACGGGCCATGGGCTCAGCAGGGGACACAGAGCTCTCCAGGGACACGGCACGGATGGCCCAAGCTGAGCTGGGGGCACTCTCCTCCTGTAAGGACACCAGGATGGTGGTGGGGGCCGGGACACCCTGGGGTGGCCCTGGGGACACAGGACCCTCGGTTACCTGGCGGATGCTGAACGGGGGGTAGGTGGCCTGGAACAGGGGCTGGGATCCGGCACGGAGCAGCAGGAATGTTTCGGAGCGGGTGTGCAGGGAAGAGTTGGGGGCCACGTCCTGATCCACCCTCTGCAGCCGGTAGGACTCGGGCACCCCAAGGATCTCCAGCTCCACCGGCAGGAACACGGGATCCGGGGGCTCCCCATCGCCCCTCACTGCAGGGACAAGGGTGTGTCACATCCCGCAGGGACACAGCGGGAATGGGGTGTGCAGCTGGGGGTCCTTGTGCCCACCTTTGTGGCAGCACACAGAGTGTCCCCTTGCCTAGGCCACCACATTCTGAGGTCACCCCTGCCATGACTGCCCCATCCCGGGGTTATCTCATCCCTGCGTCAGGACTGGGGGGGCCACTCGGTTCCCCCAGTCCTGGCTGTTCCCTGTGGGAATGCATTCCCCGCTGGGGAGAGGGTTGGAACCGTGTCCTGCAGGGTGGGATCCAGGCTCACGGTGCCCTGATCAAAGGGATCCCTTATCACAAGGAGCAGATCCCACCTGGATGCCCGGGCAGGGCTTCCTCACGGCCGGGAATTGATCCCACCGAGAGGATCAGGCGTGCGGGAGAGAGGCCAGGCAGATCCCGGGATCCAGGGGGAAGGGGAGCCTCTCGGGCGGCGGGTTCCCGTGGGGACCGGGAGGAGATTCCCCCCTCGAGATCCCCGCGGATTCCCCGGGTGATCCCCTCGGGATCCCAGGCGGCGGAGGGGGCACGGATCCCCGCGGATGGGGGACGCGGATCCCGGGGAACGCGGGGAAGGAGGAGGAGGGGGTGAGGTCGCCCCGGCTCCCTGGATCCCGGCGGAACGGAGGGACCCGAACGTGGGGAAAGGGGAGAACCGACCCGGCTTGCGGGTCCACGCGGGAGCGGATCCCGGCAGGACGGCGGGAGGGGCGCGGAGCGGGATCGGAATCGGTGCCCGGTGCTGTTCCCGGTGCCAGCTGCCGTTCCCGATGCCTTTCCCGGTGCCGTTCCCACTTACCCGGGGCGCAGAGCAGGGCGGCGGCCAGCAGCGCCAGCCGGGGCGCCGAGGCCATGGCCGGCGGGGGCTCCGTCCGTGCGCCGGTGCCGCCGGTGCCGGTGCCGCCGGTGCCTCCTGCCGCTCCGCCGGTGCCTCCCGTCCCTCCGCCCCCGCGCCGAGACAATGGGGCCGGGGCGGGACCGGCACCGGCGCCGCCTCGTCCCGCCGGGTCCTAAAGCCCGGCCGTGCCCGGTGCTCCGGCTCCTGCTCCACAGCCCGAGCCACATCCCATCTCATCCCACTCCCCATTCCCAGCCCACTCCCCATTCCCAGCCCTGCTCCCCATTCCCCGCCCTGCTCCCCATTCTCATCCTCACCCCATTCCCCATTTCCATCCCTGCTCTCCATTCCGACCCTCATCCCATTCCCCATCCCCATCTCTACTCCTCATCCTCTTCCTCATCCCCATCCCAATCCTTGCTCCTCATCCCATTCCCAGCCGCACCCAGCACCGGACACCCCCGGAGCAGAGCAGGAGGGTGGGAATTCTTCCCCCAGCTGCCATCCATCTTTCCCTGTTCCACCAGGGACACTGGGGACATGGGAAGGACAAGGACATCCATGGCGAGGGGCACGGTGCGAGCGGGAAGCACAGCAGGAACAGCTGGAGGGCGGTGGGATCCTGGCATGGATAAACCACCCTCCTCCTCCTCCTCATCTTCCTCCTCCTCCCTTCCCACCCTGAATGGACTGGGGGGCCAGCTTGAGCCTGACCCCCTTCCCCTGGGAAAGCAGCCGGGCCAGACCGGATAAATCCGTCTTTATTCCAAACCACATTATCAAAACCGTTTAAAAAGCAGCTTAAAACCCAAAACCTGACAGTGAGGGGACCCCAAAACAAGCAGAGCCCCCGGGACGGGGAATGGGATCCCCTCCACACCCCAAGCCGGCTGGGCTGGGCCAACATCCCTGGCGAGCAGGGAATGTGGGAGCTCTTCTCCCACTCTTGGGGCGTGTGGGGGCTTTTGGGGTGAAGGCACTTGTGGCACGTGTGGCAAGGCACGGCCCCCGGTTCTGGGGTGCTCCCAGAGGGATGGGGGGCCCCCAGGACCCCTGGGAGAACCGGGAAGCAGAGCAGAGGGTGCAGGGGGCTCAGCAGAGCGGGGGGACACATGCTTGGGATGCTTGGGATGGTGGAGCCAAGCTTTGGGAAAGCTTCAGGGGGGGCTCAATCCTCCCGGTTCCGGGGCCCCCCAAACTTCTGGCGCCGCCGCAGCTCCTCCACTTTCCACTCCAGGCTCTTGACGGCCGCATCCAGCCGGGCACTGGGATCAGGGGACGCCACCAGGCTGCCCAGGAAGGTGTAGAGCAGCCACAGGCCCAGCAGCATTCCCGCCTGCACCGTGGGGCTCTCCTGGGAAGCGGCCACGTGCAGGAAGGCTCCCAAGAAGAAGAAAAGCTTCAGGCCACGGAGCAGCGGGAGCAGCAGCCCTCGGAGCCGGGTCAGCACCCAGGATCCCAGCAGGGCGGCCACTGCCCACAGGAGCACCCTCTGCACTTCCCCGGGAGCCAGAGCCGCCGTTCGGACCAGCCGGTGGCCTGGGAATGGGATCTGGGGGTCAGCGGTGGCACCAGGAACCAGGAATGGGGGCAGGAGCTGTCCCACGGGGTGAGCCCCACTCACCGTTTATGCTGGAGGCGGCCAGGAGATCCCCCAGGATCCCACAGAGCGTGCTCAGGGCTGCTGAGATCCCAGAGGAAACAATCCACAGGGTGGTGGAGAGGCTCTGTGGAGAGGGATGGGGATAAGGGAGTGGGAAAACGTCCCATGCCCCTGCACAAGGAGCTCCAGGGAAGGTTTGGGAATGGCGATCCCACCTCTGCCACCATCCGCAGGGGCTGGTGTCCCACCCAGCTTTCCAGGGTGTCCCAAGTGGACCTTCCCAGCCGGAGCAGGAGGTCATCGGAGGTGGTGGTGTGACCCCTGAATCCCTCCGGGCCGTCCTTGGCTCCGTCCCCCGCCAATCCCATGAGGAATGGGATCCACAGCAGCAGGGCCAGCAGGGCCCGGTGCCCCACAGCACTCCCCATCTTGGAACCCAGGATCTGTGGGGAAAGAAACATGTGGGGGTGCTGGGAGGGGGAAACCCTGCTGGTTTTGGGGTCCACCTGCTGGTTTTGGGGTGCCCCAAGCAGAAGGGGAGGGTGGAGGCCCAAAGCCCAGTTCCATGCCCCCCCGTCGGCACAGGCTTGGGTGTCCCGGCTATTTTTGGGATCAATCAGAGTCAGCGGGACACAGCCAAGGGCACCGGGCCTGGCTGGGAAGGGGGGGCACCCTTTCCCAAAGGAGGGAGCGGGGCGCTCCGGGACGGGACACTGCCACCACTGCCACCCCCGAGACCCCCCCCTGCTCCCCACTTCTCCCCAGTCCCCCCAGGGTCTCCCCAGTCCCAGAGTGCCCAGCCCCGCCCAGTTTGCCCCATTCCCCTGCAGCCCCCGATCTCCCCTGTGCCCGCCCCCCCTCCCCAGGCCCTCCACCCTCTACGATTCCCAAAATCCCCCCGCACTTCCCTGGATCTCCCCAGTGCCCACTGGACCCCCAAATCCCTCTGTGCGCACCCCACCCACATCTCCGGGGTGTCCGGGATCTCTCGGATCCCCCCAGGATCCCCCCAGGCCCCTCTGTACCCACCTCTCACTGTCCCCCCCACCCCGCAGGATCCCCCGGTTCCCCCGGGATTCCCCCCCGGAACCCCCCCCGCGGCTCCCTCATCCTGCCAATCTCCCCCCTGGAGCGCCCCGCGCCCATTCTCCCTCCATTTCCCTCCCAGCTTTCCCCAAATTTACCCCAATTTTGCCCGAATTCCGCCCCCCACCCCAGGGTCCCCCCCGACCCCCCCTCACCGGGGCTTCCCTGGGCTCCGCCGCGGGGCACGCCGGGAGTTGTAGTTCCCGGGACGGCTGCGGGGCATGCCGGGAGCGCGGTCACCATGGCAACAGCCGGAGGCGGGCGGCGGCGCGCGGTGCACGCCGGGAAGCGCCGTTCCCGCCGGCGGGGGGAGCGCGGGGAGTGCCGGGAGCGCTTCCGGTTCCGGCGGCGGCGGCGCCCGCGTGAGCGCTCGGGAGCGGCGCGGGGGCCGCGCGCGCCAACCGGAACCGGAACCGGGACCCCGGACCGGAAAAGAGAACCGGAAACAGCCTCGGAAGGGCAGCGGGGCCGTAACCGGAGAGCCGCGACCCCCCGGCCTCCGCCATGGCGCTCATCTGCTCCAGTGAGTGCGGAGAGAGAGTGGCCACGGAGTGCGGGCGGGGAGCGCTACCGAACGGGGGATCCCAGGGTGCGGGGCGGGGACAGCCGGGGTCACCGAGGGATCACCGGGCACGGAGTTCCCAAACCCTCGTTGCCGTCCCGTCCCATCCTTCCTTTCCCCCCGCAGTTTCCAACGAGGTCCCGGAGCACCCGTGTGTGTCGCCGGTGTCCAACCACGTGTACGAGCGGCGGCTGATCGAGAAATACATCGCGGAGAACGGCACCGACCCTGTCAACAACCAGCCGCTGTCCGAGGAGCAGCTCATCGACATCAAAGGTACCGGGAACGGGAACGGGTCTGGCAAAGGCTCTCCCGGGAAAAGCGGCTCCTCCGGGAAAAGCGGCTCCCCCGGGGGCGGGAATGGCGGTGCCCGAGGTGTTCCGGGGTTTGAGGTGCCAAACTCAGCTGTGGAGGCCGGGAAGGAGCGGGGTAAAGAAGGGATGGTGAAATGGGGAAGGAAAGGAATGGGAGTGCCAATCCATAGGGATATCAGGGACATGGATGACCTGTCCATCTTTCCTCCAGTCGCGCACCCGATCCGGCCCAAGCCGCCCTCGGCCACCAGCATCCCGGCCATCCTGAAGGCCCTGCAGGACGAGTGGGTGAGTGAGCGCCGGGGGGGTTGCCGGGATGGTCCCAGTGCCGGTCCCGGCTGACGTTCCCGGCTGACGGCGGCGCTCCCGCAGGACGCCGTGATGCTGCACAGCTTCACGCTGCGGCAGCAGCTGCAGACCACGCGCCAGGAGCTGTCCCACGCCCTGTACCAGCACGACGCCGCCTGCAGGGTCATCGCCCGCCTCACCAAGGAGGTCACGGCCGCCAGAGAAGGTGACACCAACACGGGGCATTCCCACACCTGGCATTCCCGGGAAGGGGCGCTGGGAAGTGTTTTATCCTGATTTTCCTTTAAACCTGTTGTGTTTCTGCAGCTCTGGCCACGCTGAAGCCTCAGGCCGGGCTCATTGTGCCCCAGGCGGTGCCGTCAGCGCAGCCCAACGTGGCCGTGAGTCCTGCTCCTCATCCCAGCCCTTTTCCCGCTCATTCCCAGCCCTTTTCCCACTCATTGCTCCCACATTCCCTCTCTGCATGTCCCTTCTCTCTGTGCCACACAGGGCGCTGGCGAGGCCATGGATCTGGGAGAGCTGGCGGGAATGACCCCGGAGATCATCCAGAAGGTAGGGGCAGTGTTCCACGTGTTCCTCTCTCCATCTCCCCAGCGCAGAATTCCTGCTCTGTGCCCACCCTCCTCTTGTTTTCCAGCTCCAAGACAAGGCCACGGTGCTGACCACGGAGCGTAAGAAGGTGAGTGGCCTTACCCAAGGATTTGGAGGGAGCTGGGATGTGCTGTGCTCCAGCCAAGGTTAATGTTTATCCCTGATTTTTCCAGAGGGGCAAGACCGTCCCAGAGGAGCTGGTGAAGCCGGAGGAGCTCAGCAAGTACCGGCAGGTGGCTTCGCACGTGGTGAGTGCTGGGATGGGAAAGGACAGGGAAGCTCCCACATGGAGCTGGGAATTGCGTCTAGATTCCTTTTGGGAGGGTTTTGCTGCTGCCTGTGGCAGTAATTTGGGGATCTCTTCGCTCACACAGGGACTGCACAGCGCCAGCATCCCAGGAATTCTTGCCTTGGATCTGTGTCCTTCCGACACCAACAAGATCCTCACTGGTAAGGAAGCTTTCCTGGGGGTTTCCCAACTGGGAATGGATGTCTTTCTCTGTGTTTTTGGGAGTTTGAAGGAGGACAGGGGACATGAGGCAGGTGGATTTGGGGTTGGTTGGCCCCACACTCCCATCCCAGTGCTTCCCGCTCGGTTTTCCAGGTGGAGCCGACAAAAACGTCATCGTGTTCGACAAGAGCTCGGAGCAGATCCTGGCCACGCTCAAGGGCCACACCAAGAAGGTCACCAGCGTCGTCTTCCACCCATCCCAGGTGCGTCTGGCTCTTCCCTCACTCCCAGGATGCCTCAAGTCTGGATGTCAGCACCCTCCTCTGCTGGAATCTCCTGCTGGGAGCCCTTGGAGAGGTGAATTCCTCCCATGTGAACTTTCTGGTGTTGTCCTTTTGCAGGACTTGGTGTTCTCGGCCTCTCCCGACGCCACGATCCGGATCTGGTCCGTTCCCAACGCCTCCTGTGTGCAGGTGGTCCGTGCCCACGAGGGCTCCGTGACCGGGCTCAGCCTCCACGCCACGGGTGATTACCTGCTCAGCTCCTCGGATGACCAGGTGAATCCCTCCCCATCCCACAGATCCCACCTGTGCTTCCCACCCCTCCCATATCCAACGCTCTTCCTCTCTCCCAGTACTGGGCTTTCTCGGATATCCAGACCGGCCGGGTCCTCACCAAGGTGACGGATGAGAGCTCTGGATGTGGTAAGCCTTGGAGTTGATTTCCCCATTCTGGGCATCCCTTGGCTCCTGGAGTTCATGGGAACTCCTTTGGAGTGCTCTTGGTAGCCTTCCCAACCTTCCTGAGTCTTTCCAACCCTTCTAATCTCATCAACCTTATTGAGTGTTCCCAACTCTCAAAGTGTTCCCAGCTCCCTGTATCTTCCCAACCCTGTGAATCTCCCCAACCTTCCTGAGCCTTCCTGATCTTCCAAATCTTCCCAACCCTCTTGGGAGTCATCCCAAGTGTCTGATTCTCCTGCTGTCTCCACAGCTCTCACCTGTGCGCAGTTCCACCCGGACGGGCTCATTTTTGGGACGGGAACGATGGATTCCCAAATCAAGATCTGGGATCTGAAGGTGAGGGCTGCTGGGAATGTGCAGGAAGAGGGGTTTGGGGCTGTCTGAGCTTGGTTTGGGGATCAGTCCAAGGAGCAGGACTTTGAGGAATGTTTTTGGAGGTTTCTCCAAAAATCCCAAGGTTCCAGCCGCAGAGCAGCCGCTGGTGACGCCGTGACCACACAGGCCGGTTGGGAACAATGCCACATCCCAACTCTGTGATTCCCTGTGCCCACCTTGTCCCCAGGAACGCACCAACGTGGCCAACTTCCCAGGACACTCGGGCCCCATCACCAGCATCGCCTTCTCCGAGAACGGATACTACCTGGCCACGGCAGCCGACGACTCCTCCGTCAAGCTCTGGGACTTGAGGAAGCTCAAGAACTTCAAGACGTTGCAGCTGGATAACAACTTTGAGGTGTGTGATGTCCCTCTCTGCTCCAGGGGTTGTGGCATCCCAGAAAAGCCTTTTTGGGAGCTTTTTCAACGCCTTGTTGTGATTCTTCTCTGCAGGTGAAGTCCCTGATTTTCGACCAGAGCGGGACCTACCTGGCGCTGGGCGGGACTGATGTCCAGATCTACATCTGCAAGCAGTGGACAGAGATCCTCCACTTCACAGGTGAGGGGCTCTGGGAATCATGGAAGTGGCTGGGGCGGGAATGGGACAAGTCCACTTGGAATTGTGACCATGGATTGTTTTCTGTCCCCAGAGCACAGTGGTCTGACCACAGGAGTGGCCTTTGGCCACCATGCCAAGTTCATCGCTTCCACAGGCATGGACCGGAGCCTCAAGTTCTACAGCCTGTAGCCCTGGAAGTGGGGCTGGGATTTTTTGGGATTGGGGGTGGGAGGTGGGTGGGATGTGGGATTATCCATGTGGGATTATCAAGCTCCCCTGTTGTAGCTGTTGGTGTAAGGGAAGTCAGACATTGCCTTCCCCGTGCTCCGTGGATTTATAGTTTAGTTTTTTTCCCCAATTCTGTGTGTTTTCCACCTTTAGATTGTTTTGTGCTTGTAACTGGTTTGACAAAAAAACCCAGTCCTGGTGCTGGTGAAAGTTAGAGGCCGGGATGTGTGGAAGGAGGGAGGGAAGGGAAGACTGTGCAGTTTTGTAAGCAGTTACTTAGTTTCAGTATGGAAATAAAGAATTATTCCCTGTCATCCCAGCTGGAAAAGGCTCCTGTGAAGGGCTGGGGTGTAGTAGGGTGGGATTTGGGGGGGTCTGTGGCTGCTGCCAGCTTGGGAATGGGGATGAGGGTGCCTCTTTCCTTCCCTCCAAAGGACAAACCACACTTAGAGCTGTGTTTTGCTCTGGTTTTATTTTTCCAGCTTTCCCAGAGACATCCAACAGCATCCAGGTAGAGGCTGGAGCTGGGAGGAGGAAGAGGGGGGAAGAGATAATTTAGAGGGATGAAGGGGTGTTTGGGATGAAGGGGTTTTTAGGGAGCAGAAGGCACTCACCCCTCAGCCTCTCTGCTGAGCTCCCCCTCTCTTGGGAGCCTCAGGAAACACAACGCATCCCTGGGATGTGACTGTCCCCATGCTGTCACCTGTGCTCCTGTCCCCCGGAGACCTCCGCACTCCTGTGGGGAGCAGCAGGTTGGCTTGGGAAGAAGGGGTGGGACACGTAGAGGTCTTCCCAAATCCCTGGAGGCTCCCAGACTCACGTGAGGGCACTCCCAGCTGGCAGGAGGGCCGGCAGGGCTCCGGCTGGGCCAGGTGGCACACGGAGGCGCTGCAGGAGATGTACACCTGGGAGTCACAGGAATGCCAGCCTCACCTGGGGATCCCCACAAAGGGGCCCCAAGCCTGAAGAAACTCCCAAAAAGCATTCCCAAGCCTTGAGGAACCTCCCAAAAGCAGTGTGATCTTCCCAACAGGAAAGGACTGTGCGCAGCTGAAAGTGAGCTCAGTGCTGGGGTGGGTCTGGGGGTGTTGGGATGAGAGATTCCCAACATATGGATTCAGGGGGCTCCCCCTCACCTCCCCCTCCAGCACAGCCATTTTGGGGGGCTCCACAAAGGCGAAGGTGGAGATGACAAAGCGCTGGTAGTGGCTCGGGAAGGGCAGCTCCGAAGAGGCCGGACCCATCGGAATCAGCCGTGTCCTGTAGTTGTCCCCTTGGAAGGGACACCTGGGCGGGAAACAAGGACGCTGTGTCAGCACAGTGCCCCCCTCACTTCCATCTTCCCGTCCTTTTCCACTCACCCTTCCACCAGGATGGGCCACTGGGGCTGGGATGTGGCGTGGGAGCCAGGGGAGGCCCAGCAGTGGTGCAGCACCAGCACCAAATTGGGATCCGTCTTCTGGAGCAGCCGGACTTCCACGTAAATGGGGTCCCGGAGCACCCTCACCAGGGGGAAGTCACCCACAGCATGGTAGGAGCTGTAGGATTCGTCTGTGGGAATGTTGGGAGGGGTTGAGCGGGATGGGGAGCGGGATGGGGAGCGGGATGGGGAGCACTGACCGGTGGCAATGCGCAGCTGGAGCCCCAGCGGGCCCAGCATGGCCAGGGGGGCCGATGTGGGGGGCACGGCCACCTCCACTCCCAAGGGAAGGAGGTCACTGGAGTTGTAGATGCACCGAGCTCGGAGACTGGGGAAAAGAGGGAGAGAAAGGTGGGAGACTCCCAAATCCTCCATCAGCCCCCCAGCCCAACGTGTGGGGACACCACCAGGGACGTGGCAGGAGGGAGGGATGGTTTGATCCGAGGGGGAATCCAGGCTCCCTGCCTCGATTTTTCCACCCCCCCGCCTTACATGTAGACACTGTCCCGAGTGACGGAGCCACGGGGGGATCCCTGGACATCGATTGTGGAGATCAGCTGGTTCTCATAGACCAGCGTGTCCCCGATCACCTGTGCAGGGAACACCGGAATGGGAAACATCCTGGGGGATGCACGGATCAGGATTTGAGGCAGGAGGCAGCATGTGGGTGAGTTTTTCATTGAAGTTTTGGAGGGACTGGGGCACTCCTATCCTGGGGTGACCCCACCGTGCCCACCTGGAGGTTCTCCGGGGATTTCCCGCCCTACCTGGACGGTGGTGCCGCAGTGGGTGACCGGGAAGCGGAACATGACGAAGGCCTCGGACACGTGGCGGGGCTCGCACCCTGCCTGGCCGCCGGCCACCCGCACGGTGTCCAGGTTGTACGGCAGGGCCACCATTCCCCGCGGCACCACCAGCACAAAGTGTCCCTCCAGCAGGCACTGCACGGTGGCTGCGACACCACGGAGAGGCTCCGTCACTCTGAGCACCCTCTCCCGGCGCCGGGGAGGGATTTTGGGACGTGCCCTCCGGGTATCCCTACCGGTATTCCCGTAATAGCAGGGTGTGGTGCGGTCCATGTCGTCGTAGCAGCATCCCGCCTGCAGGCACGCATCCCGTCCCTGCGGAGCCACGCACGGCATCCGGCCCACTGGCACCTGGCACTGCTCCCGGGTCAGCTGCGTTCCTGCGGGAAGCACAGAGGGGACACAGCAGGAATGTGGGTTCAAAAAGCACCTAGAGGCCGTTTCCCTTTATGCTAGCATCCCAGCTTCCTGCCTTACCTGCCCCTGGCGAGGGGTAGAAGAGCGCTGTGGGCTGCAGCAGGCTGGGCTGGGTGTGAATCCCAGGATGCAGCAATCCAGGCTGGGGCCGCAGCCCAGGGAGTCCCAGGCCGGGCTGGGGCTCAGCCTGGTGTCCAGGGCTGATGAAACCTGGCCAGGATGAGAGTCCTGGGTGCACCAAAGCTGGGCTGGGATGGAGCAGCCCAGCGTGGCCTGGGAACCCGGTCTGGGAGTTGGAGGGATGATTGGGACGAGATATGCCTGGCTGGTTTAGGGGCTGACCTCCCGGGCGCTGGAATCCTGCTGGAGTCTGGGCACCGGTGGAGGTCAAGCCAGGCTGGTTGGGGGATATAAACCCTGGGCGAATCCCTGGTTGGTTTTGACCCCCAGGATGAATTTGGGATACAGACCCTGGGCGAATCCCTGGTTGATTTTGACCCCCAGGATGAATTTGGGATACAGACCCGGGGCGAATCCCTGGTTGATTTTGACCCCCAGGATGAATTTGGGATACAGACCCGGGGCGAATCCCTGGTTGATTTTGACCCCCAGGATGAATTTGGGATACAGACCCGGGGCGAATCCCTGGTTGATTTTGACCCCCATGATGTATCCCCCCCATCCCAGGCTGGTTGTGGGATACAGATACCGGACGAATGCCTGGTTGGGTTTGACCCACGGAATGCATCATCCCAGGCTGATTTTGGGATACAGGCCCTGGATGAATGCCTGGTTGGTTTTGACCCACGGAATGCGTCATCCCAGGCTGATTTGGGGATACAGACCCTGGACGAATCCCAGGCTGATTTGGGGATACAGATCCTGGGTGAATCCCTGGTTGGTTTTGACCCCCAGCATGCATCATTCCAGGCTGGTTTTGGAATACAGACCCTGGGCGAATCCCAGGCTGATTTTGGGATACAGACCCTGGACGCAGGTGCCCCGGCTGGGTCTGGCCCCCCTGATGCCCCAAACTGGGATGGTTTTGGGATACGAGCACTGGGCGAAGGAACCCTGGCTGGCTCTGCTCCCCAGGCTGGGAGGGCTGCACTGCTGGGTGGAAGAAGCTTCCCTGGACTGGGTTGACAGGATGAACCCCAGCAGGCTGGGACAGAAGCCCCGAGTGGGCTGGGCTGGAATGGTGGTGGATCCCGGGAAGCACTGGGCTGGGCTGGTACTGTCCCACGGCGTGAACCTGCTCCACGAGATCTTGGGCTGAGAAGTGGGATCCCGTGAGGGTGAGGGAGGAGCCCGAGACCTGGTGCAGGCCAGTGTGGGAGAACAGCGTTGGGCTGTCCCGGCTCATCCCCTGGGTTCCATCTGGGAGCGCCTCAGAGCCATCTGGCTTGGGGCAGGTCATGTTGACCTCGTAGGAGGTGACGGGGATCCCGCTGGACAGCAGCTCCTCCAGCTGCACCCGCAGGATGTAGCGGTTCTCCTGAGGGGGGACACAAGGGATGGTCACCCCCATCCTGCTGGAGGGGACCACGGAGGGGACAGGAGCGTCACCTTGAACAGGACGTGGCAGCCCTTGTAGCCAGAGGAGAAGATGACAGAGCCGTCCTCCCTGGAATTCAGCCAGTGGAGGCAGATGGAGCAGTTGGCCACATCAAAGCGGGAGCCAAACTCGTCTGGAGGGACACCATGGATACAGGGATGTGACACATCCATGTGCATGGAAATTCCCCGGGCAGCAACAGCAGCTCATCCAAGCCATTGGGCTCATCCCATTGGGACACCATCACTCACAGAGCACTCCGGGACTGAGGGGAGTCCCAGAGAAATCCAGCACCCAAGGGGATCCAGGGAGGCCCCCACTCACCCAGAACCTTGAAGCGGACGGTGCGGCCGTGGGACGGGAAGACCAGGAGCTGCATTCCCAGCTCTCCGCAGTCGTGGCGGTACTGCAGCAGTGCCACGGTGGCTCTGGGCCACGGGGACAGGAGGAAGAGGAGCAGGAGGAAGGAGCAGCTCCGTCCCATGGCGGTGACACGGACGGAGCACGGGGCTCTGCGGTGTGGATTTATATCCGGATGGCTGGGATGCGGGGGGGGATCAGGATCAGCTGATCCTGTGGGATGAGCTCTGCCCAGGGCTCCTCGCTCCCCTGCCACCGGTGACCTCAGTGCCCCAGCCCTGTGGTCACCTCCTGTGGCTGTGTCACGGTGACCAGGGACAAACCAAGCTTATCCCACACTTGGAGGCTGTCCCAGAGAACAGGGAATGGAACTGGTGCCAGGCGGGATGCCCAGCTGGATCAAGTTATCCAGGGGGAAAGGAGAAGACTGGTGTGTGGCCACCTCCCCAGAGCTACTGGGGACAGCAGTGACATCTGGACACGCCACTCCTGGAATAGCCACAGGACCAGGGGACACAGTGGCACGGTCCCAGTGACGCCTGAGAGATTGGAAATCAGCCAGTTACCCCAAATCCCTGCTGTGCCCTGTTTGTGCCCTGCTGGCAGTGCCACAGGGGATCCAAAGTCCTCCCTGTGCATTCCCTATGCCTACCTTTCCCCAAGTTTCATTTCTGAGATTTATCTTTACTGCAGATTACACCGCATCACCCCTTCCTGGAGTGACAGTCACTGCCACTCCCTGTCCCATGCCCTGGGTGTGGGAATGGGGTCACGCCAGCTCCGAGGAGCACAGGGGTCCCAGCCAGAGGAGCCAGGGGCTGGATGTGATTCCCTCAAACCTCCTCTGGAAGTGGGGGCAGCTGCAGAGAGAGCAGTGTGGCCCCAGAGCCATGGCTGGGCTGATATATGGCCAATATATGTTCTATATGTGCCCCATATATGTCTTGTGTATATATATATATATATATATATATGTGTGTGTGTGTGTGTGTCTATATATATATATATACGTGTGTGTGTGTCTATATATATATATATACACACACACAGACATATATACATGTATATATGTATGTATATATATATAAAAAAGATATGTATAGGTCTACTATCTATCTTATATATGAGCTATATATGTCCAATATATGTCTGGGCTGTCTGTTCTACATGTTCCATATATATCCAATAAATATCCTATATATATGTCCAATATACAGCTAATATATATCCAATATATCTATCCCATATGTCCAATATACATCCTATATATATATGTATCTGATGTATGTCCCATATGTATCCAACATATATCTCATGTATCTCCCAAATATCTCCAATAGATTTCCCTAATCTGTGTCTAACCTTTGTCCCACACATCATCCCACAGGAGCACAGGCAGCAGCCACCAGTGGTGACACTTTATTCCCCAACAGTGACAATCCCACCACCCCTTCTCCCCACCCCTCACAACTTCATGGTGGCAACTGAGCCCAGATGGAGCTCCAAGAACTGCAGGATCTCCTGCCAGGAATGTTCCTGTGCCCGGGCGTGGGGCTGGAGCTCTCCCCCCCAGGCCACGGGTTTGGGGGTGCCGCGGATGGCGGAGTTGCTGCACAGGGGGGACCCGGGGGGCTCGATCAGGTGCCCGGCGCCGGGGTAGGACAGCACCCGGCCGCTCTCTGGTGGCATCCGCGCCAGGGCCAGCTCGGCGAAGAGCTTGCTGTTGAAGCTGCGGTCGGCCTCCCCCACCACAAACAGCACCTTGCCCCGGATCCTCTCCACCGGGATGGCCGAGGCGCGGTGCGCGGCGTCCCGGGGGTCGTCGAAGATGGCCGAGTTGTCCATGGCTCCCACCTCGGTGAACAGGACGCGCTCGGTGTGGTAGGGGATGGCCGGGATGCGCAGCTCCTTGTAGAGCAGCGGGTTTCCGTACAGGAAGCTCGTGCCGTTGATCCACACCGTGGCCGCCACCTGTGGCAGGAAGGTGGCCATGGCCAAGGCCACCTCCGCGCCTTTGGAGACGCCCACCACGCCCAGGCCGGGGCCTCGGACCTGAAGGAAGAGGAAATGGAGCCAGCTGGGATAACACACAGGGATAATACATTTACTGGGATTCCCTGGGTGCCAGGACAAGGATGTTCTCATGGGATATCCCCCAGTCCCTGGGACATAACCCCTGGGCACCTGAACATCCCGCTCACCAGGATGAGGATGTCCCCAGGACATTCCTGGTCCCCAGGACAATCTCTGGTCACCCGGACGTCCTGCTCACCAGGTTGCCCCCAATCCCCAGTCCATCCTGGCTGACAGGTGCCTTTCTCCACACTCCAGGACTCACCTTGGGATGCCGGAGCAGCAGTTCTGCCGCTTCCTCGAAATATTCCAGGTCCAGCTGGGCCAGGACTCGGGGCAGGTCGTCGTAGGCGAAGAAGGCGAGGGCCAGCACGGCAAAGCCCCGGCTGGCCAAGAGCCCTGCCCGGAACTCAATCAGGCCCCCCGCACCCCCAAACAGGTCAATGACTCCAGGGAAGGGGCCCGGACCTGTGGGAAGACAGGGAGAATGTCAGGGATGGGGAGCCACCCATGCTGTCCTGCATCCCGGAGGTTCCATGGCTGGGCATCCCAGGGGGCACAAGGTCCAGTGTCCTGGGTGTCCCAAGATCCTAAGGTTTGATATCTCAAGGATCCCAAGGCTGGACAACTGAGGAATCCCAACTTTGTATCCTGGGGGTCCCGAGGTTGGGCACTCCAAGATCCTAAGGTTTGATATCTCAAGAATCCCAAGGCTGGACAACCCAGGAATCCCAATTTTGGGCATTCCAAGAGTCCCAAGATTTGCTAACTCAGGGCTTCCAGGGCTGGATAACCCAGGAATCTCATGGTTTAGCATCCCAGGGATCCCAGTGTTGTTTCCCAGGGGTCCCAGTGTTTGGCATCCCCAGGATCCCAAAGCTCAGTATCAGTATCCAGGGCTCCCAAGGTCTGGTATCCCAAGGGAATACTGGCTGGGTATCCCAGGGGTCCCAAGGCTGGGCACCAAAGGTCTCCCAAGAACACACACCCTGCCAGTCCCTAGGTTTGATATCCCGAATTCCCCACTCCCTAGGTTTGATATCCCGCAATTCCCCGCTGCCTGGGTTTGATATCCTGAATTCCCCACTCCCTGGGTTTGATATCCCGAATTTCCCGCTGCCCAGTGCTCACCAGGAGGCAGGAACAGGGCGCCACGGACCCTTCCCTCGCGGATGGGCACCCGCTGCACTCCGGGGCCCACGTACCAGCGCTCGGCCTCGCAGGATGCCAGCGGCTGCTCCCGCGGATCCGTGCCCAGGCTGAGCCCGTCCCACACCTCCAGCCGCACGCGGAAGGGGCTGCCGGCCACGTCCCGCTTCACCAGCCGCCGGAACAGCGTGTCGGGCTGCAGGAACCACAGGAGCCCCATGGGCCAGAGCCCGGAGTAGCTGCCCCCCAGGGCGGCGTGGAGCCCGGGATCCACCTCTCCCGCTCCATCGGCGCGGAAAAAGGCGCGGGATTGGAAGCACTCGCCCTGCTCATCCTTCAGCCAGGCCCGGAGCGTGACCAGTTGGGATGGGGACAGTCCCCGCACACGGATCTGCACCGGCCGGTCGGCCAGCGAGGACTGCGGCGTCACCGTCACCTCCACCATGGTGCACCTGGGAATGGGAATCACCCCGAGTGTCCCACAGGGATTGCCATGCCCAGGAGGAGCTGGTGGCAGGGGCCTGTCCCCAGGGATCCTCACCGGAGAACCCCAGGTTGGGTTTTGTGATCCAGATAGTTCTGCTAGCATCCTGCTTTCCCATATACCCCCATCCCATCGTGGTCCCTGTCCCTTCTGTCCTGGTCCTTGTCCCCTCCTTCCCTGGTTCCCACCTTCCATGATCCCCATCCTCTCCTTCCCTGTCCCCATCCCCCCCCTTCCTCACCCCTCCCCACCCTCTGACCCCACACCCCTGCTCCAAAACTCACCCAGCAGCCGGGACACCCCTTTTCCCTGTGTCTCCCAGCCCCGCCATTCCCAACACCCACTGTCCCCGCTCCTTATCCTCCTCCTGCCCACCCCGGAGCCGGAGCAGGGTGGGGATCCAGGGGCTCGGAGCCCCCCGGTGCTGCGTGCACCCCGCTCCCGCTCCGAGCAGCACGGCAGGCTGGGAACTGGGATGTTGGCCCCGGTCCAGCCCTGGGAGGAGACTCGTGCTTCTCGTGGTCCTCCCACACCCGTGACAGCAGGAAATCGGCCCCCAAGGGCCCGAGCTTCCCCTTCTCTTACCCCGCTGGGCACAGCCTGGGCCGTGGGCTCTGCACAGGGCGACGCTGGAGGATTCCTTGGAAATCATTAACCTGGGAACGGCGAGGGCAGAGCCCTCCTGCCCCATGACCCCGTGCCTGCCTGGCACCGGCCACACCCCGAAATTCCTGTCAGTCCCCACTTTCCCTGTGGAACCTCCCCACTCCTGCACACGGGTGGGACACACCCCATTCCAATTCAGGGTTCAGGGCCACCCCCAAAACTGCCACCCCAGGATGAAGCTCCAGGGTTCCATATTCCCATCCCAGGGCTCCATGCTGATTCCTGCAGTGCCATTTTCCAGCCAGTGCACCCCTTTGTCCCCCCATCCCCTCTATCCCAGCTCAGAGCCACATCCCTCCCCAGGAATGCAGAAAGGGGTGTCCATGGACCAAGAAAAACCAGGAATGTTAAGAAATCCACATGGATTTCCAACTTCCATCCCCTGCCAAATTCCCAGTGTTGCCCCCCACAGGAGGGTGTGTGACACTGTGCCCCCTTCCTTGCTGACACGTTCTGGGTCTCATTCCCAACGGGAATTCCCTCTTTGGAGAAATGCAAGAAACGAGGGGCCATAGCACACTCCAATCCTAGGAAGGCCCCAGCAGGAGCCCTCAGTCCCCCGAGTCACTGGAGGCGAATCTGTCTCAGTCCCTTTTCATTTTTATAAGAACAAGGCAAACTTGGGAAAGCAAAGTTCTGTTCCAGCCTCTGGCACCGGCCACATCCTGATTCCACAGGGGGAATCCCACAGCTGGTGCCTGTGGAATGCACTCCCCCAGCTCTGTCCCGTTGTTTGTCCAACCCTGAGGCTCCTGGCAGCGATTCCAGCCTGGCAAGCTGAGGAGAAGCCCCTGGGGAGGAGCAGGATCCCAAATCCTGCCTCACTCCGTGGCCGTGCTGCGCCTCACGGGCGTCTTCTGGAGCAAGGCCAGCGTGTCCCGCTTCTCCACCCGCCTCAGCTGCTTCTTCCTGGCCCTCTTCAGCTTCAGGGGGTTCCGGATCTGGGAAACGGGAAAGGAGAGGAGATCCCATGGAATCACAGGATGCTGGAATCGTTTGGGTTGGAAGGGACCCTAGGGATGATCCAGCTCCCCACCTGGCTGTGGGCAGGGACGCTTTCCACTGGTGCAGGGTGCTCCAAGCCCTGTCCTGGAGCACTTCCAGGAATGGAGCAGAGTGTGGGAATGAGGCAGGATGGGCATGGAGGGCTCCTAGCTTCCCACCACCTTCGGGATCTAGGAAGGGATTTATCCCAAAACCAACCCCATCCTCACTCACAGGTGAGGTCTTTGCCACAGCTATCCCAAGCTGCCAGGTCTCTTCCTGATGGAAAAGCCACATTTTCCCCACATGGATCTCCACCATTTTCCTCGCTCCACCACCCCATGTTCTGGTGCTCCCCAACTTGGGAGAACACAGGGAACACACTTCCAGCATGCCCAGCTTTACTGGGAATCTCCCAGGCTCCTCCAAAGACAAAGACAGGGAGAGGAACTGGAGCAAACTGGAGGCTGATCCATGGGGGCTGGAGATTGTGGGGTGCTCCAGGGCTGTTCCCAGCTGGTACAGGGGACTCACCACTTGGACAATCTCGGCTTTCCGCTCGTTTTCCAGGCGCCGCTTCAGGTTCTCCTCCCGCCGCCGCTTCTTTTCCTGTGGGAGCAGCACCACAACATTCCCTGAGGATCCCTTCCCCTGAGATTAAACCCAAAGCCCAGCCAAGTGTGAAATCTGTCATTCCAGCAGCTTTTCCACCTCGGGTGAGGCTGGAATTGACCCAGGGGGTTTATTCCGAGTCAGTGACTTGGGGCATGTGACCGTAAGTGACTGGATTTGGCACCAGGACAGGGAATTCTCCATCCCTTTTTCCTGGGCTCTGCCACAGCTCTGAGGCCCGGGAAAAGGGCAGAGAATGGGATTGTGCTTGGGAAAGATGGGAATTCTGAGCTCCCAAGCCCCGTTACCTCTTTCTCCCTCTGCTTGGCTTCCTCCAGCTGCCGTGCCAGATCCCGGACCAGCTTCCTCTCCTGCCTCTCCTTCATTTTCCGTGCCCAGGAGCTGCGGAGCGCCTTGTCCTGGATCATGTGGGAGAACCTGCGCGGGCACACGGGGGGTGTTGGATCCCCAAACACCTCGGGATGCAGCCGGGGCCACTCCAGCTCCTCTCTAAAATTTCTTGAAACTCCGCGGAGCATCCCACGGCATCCTCAGCATCCCCTCCAAGTCATCCCAATCACCTCTGCATTCTTCCTGAAGCCCATGGATACCTCCGGAACCCCCTCACAAGCACCCCAAACAATCCTGGTCCCCCTCAAAACTCCCCCAGACCTCACACCTCATGATCCCCCAAGAAGCCCTTCTGGAGCCTAGAGCCCCGCAGAACTGTCCCCCCATTGCCACCTCTTCTTCCCGGGATCCTTCCACACGCGTCCCGACTTGGGCTTGCCCCGGGGGATGGTGACCACCGCCTCCTGCCGCTTCTTGCCGCCTTTCCGCCGCCGCCGAGCCGCAGCCGCGGTCGGAGCCGGAGCCGCGGCGGCCCCGCTGGGCCCTTCGGGGGTCGCTCCCGGTGCCGGTCCCGGGGTCCCCCCGTTCTCCCCCTCCATGATCCACGCGGCCCCGCGCCGTCGCGGAGAGATGATGTCAGAGTCGCGATCCCCGCGGAAGCGAGAAGCCAGAGCGCCTCCCCGGCCGCCATTTTTGTGTTGGGCAACACCCTCCGAGCACGATGGCGGCCGCCATGTTTGTGTCAGGCATGGCCGCCATGTTTGTATTGGGCAGCACCCTCCGCGTACACTGCGGTGGCTGCCATCTTTGTACGGGGTACGGCCGCCATCTTTATGCTGGGTAGCTCCGCCCACCACCGTGGCCGCCGGTACCGGGAGCCCCCGAACTGCCCCAAACACACTCGGGGCGACCCCCCCCCGCACCCCGAGTAACCCCCTGAGACACGGGCGGGCCGGGCTGGGCTGGGGGAGAGGCCTTTATTGGGGACCGAACACGCTGAGGGCATCCCAGGGGGCTCCACGTGCGGGGCTGGGCAGTGGCTACAGCGCCTGGGGAAGCAAACACAGGGAAATCCAGGGAAATGTCCGGGAGGGACACGGGAGGAAGGAGTGGATCAGCATTCCCGGGATTTGCAGGATTGCCGCCTCCCTCACCAGCTGGGTGTACGTGTGCTGCCGGACCGTGTCGTATCCGAATGCCAGAACCGCCACGGCCACGCAGAATTCCAGGAGGCCGAGCAGCGCCAGGATGGAATCCAGGCCGTTGCTCAGCTTCTGCCAGGAGGAGGAGAACGGGAGTGTGAAAAATGCCTGTTTTGTGATTGGCTTTTCGCAAATATTAAAATAAATATTATATGTGTTATGTTAGAAAGTTATGCTGTAATAATTTTCTTAACTAGTGTGTTAAATATATGCAAAAAGCGCCCATCGCGTGTTTTTAAAATTTTAAAAGTTTAATAGTAATAAAATGGTTATAAAAATAGTAATGCAATTAGAGTAATGATCATTTGGACAATTTGAATTAGGACAATATGAGACAATGAAAACAAAGAGTTATGGACGTCCGGGTATCTCTTTCTGGGCAGCATAAGCCCGAAAAAGTACACCCGTTAACAGAGGATTAACCCTTAAGAACAATAGCCTGCTGCATATTCATACACCTCATACATGATACATAAATTCCATTCAAATACAGGATTCTCTGGTCATCGTCAACTTCTTCCTCTGAATCCTGACGGTGTCATCCAGCCTGAGCGAGGAGGGGAGAAGTTTGTTTCTCCTGATAATGGGGCAATAAATTCTCTCTCTCTGAAAGATTTCGGTATCCCATCACTGCTATCTCAGTGCGAGTCCTTTCTTTAGAAAAAGAAGTATCTTACATAGCGTAGTTTCTATTTTAACATTATGTTATAACCTAAAACTATACTTAGTACACTACTTAAGAGAATGAATACAGCATAACTTTCTAACACAACACATATAATATTCATTTTAATATTTGCAAAAAGCCCATCATAAAATATGCATTTTTCACATATAGTTTTAGGTTACAACATAATGTTAAAATAGAAACTGGGCTATGTAAGATACTTTTTTTAAAAGAGAGGAATGAGGTACTTGCACCGACATAGCAGCCACAGGACACCTAAATCTTTCAGAGAAAGAATTTATTGCTCCCTTATCAGGAGAAACTAAATTCTTCTTGCCTCGCTCAGCTGTCAGGATTAAGAGGAAGCAGTTGACAGTGACCAGACAGAATTCTTTGTTTGAATGGAATTTATACACCACGTATGAGGTGTATGAAATGCAACAGGCTGTTGCTTTTAGGGGTTAATCCTCTGTTAATGTGTGTCCCTTTTTGAGCTTATGTTGCCCAGAAAAAGGTACCTGGACCATCCATAACTCTTTGTTTTTATTGTCTTGTATTGTCCTAATCCCAATTGTCCAAATTTTTATTACTGTAGTTATATGACTATTTTTATAACCATTTTGTTACCATTAAACTTTTAAAATTCTAAAAACAAATGACTGGCGTTTTTCACAGGAATATCCCAGGATCCACCACCCGAACAGGACCTGGATCCTTGAGTACCACACCCCACCCAGACTGGGATTCCCCCGCAATCCCGGTGTCCTACCTTGCTCTCCATGTGGAGGCACCATTCTGGGCGGGTCTGGAAGGGTTCGGGTTTCCCACAGCCGGGCGTGATCTGGGTGATGGCCGTGCCATGAATCCCAATGGCCACCAGTGTGCCCAGGACAATGCCCACACTGAGCATGCAGCAGGCCTTGACCTGTGGGGAGCACCCGGTGACACAGGCCCTGGGAAGGGCTGCTTCCCACAGGGATCATCCAACCGCGAGCACAGATCTCCTGGAGAAGCCATCCAGTCCTGTCCCCTTCATCCCACAGTGATTCCAAAGCCATGAGGGTCTCCTGAACCTTTCATCCCCCTCATCCCACAGTGATTCCAAAGCCATGAGGGTCTCCTGGACCTTTCATCCCTGGAATCCACAGCGATTACAAAGCCATGAGGGCCTCCTGGACCTTTCATCCCCCTCATCCCACAGTGATTCCAAAGCCATGAGGATCTCCTGAACCTTTTATCCCCTCATCCCACAGTGATTCCAAAGCCATGTGGGCCTCCCGGACCTTTCATCCCACAGTGATTCCAAAGGCCATGAGGGTCTCCTGAACCTTTTATCCCCCTCATCCCACAATGATTCCAAAGCCATGAGGGTCTCCTGGACCTTTCATCCCTCTCATCCCACAGTGATTCCGAAGCCATGAGGGCCTCCTGGACCTTTCATCCCCTTTGTCCCACAGTGACTCCAAAGGCCATGAGGGCCTCCTTGGACCTTTTATCCCTCTCATCCCACAGTGATTCCAAAGCCATGTGGGCCTCCTGGACCTTTCATCCCTAGAATCCACAGTGATTCCAAAGCCTGAGGGTCTCCTGAACCCTTCATCCCCCTCATCCCACAGCGATTCCAAAGACCATGAGGGTCTCCTTGGACCTTTCATCCCTGGAATCCACAGTGATCCCAAAGTCATGTGAGCCTCGTGAATCTTTTATCCCCCTCAGCCCACAGTGATTCCAAAGGCCATGAGGGTCTCCTGGACCTTTCATCCCTGGAATCCACAGCGATTACAAAGCCATGAGGGTCTCCTGGACCTTTCATCCCCCTCATCCCACAGTGACTCCAAAGGCCATGAGGGCTTCCTTAGACCTTTTATCCTCCTCATCCCACAGTGATTCCAAAGCCATGAGGGCCTCCTGGACCTTTCATCCCCCAGTGACTCCAAAGGCCATGAGGCCTCATTGGACCTTTTATCCTCCTCATCCCACAGTGATTCCAAAGCCGTGAGGGCCTCCTTGGACCTTTTATCCTCCTCATCCCGCAGTGATTCCAAAGCCATGAGGGCCCCTGAACCTTTCATCCCCCTCACAGTGACCCCGACCCCCATCCTGTGCTCCGTGTGGGAGAGCTGGGCACTTCCCAATGGGGAGACTGGCCTGTGGATCCCGTGGGATGAATCCAGGCTGTGGAGGGGTCCTGGCAGGTGCTGGAAAGGACATAAGGAATGGGGGGACACCTTGTCCCTCCCAACCTGGATCTTACCAGCACAGGGCTGTCTCTCCTTTCACTTTCCACCAGCAATGAGCCCGAGATCAGGAGCTACTTGGAAAACAGTGGGAATTGGTGTTAGCAGTAAGGCACCCTTCCCTGGCACCCTTCCTGGTGGGAACTGGGGTTCAGGGATGCACAAACACCCCAGAATGTGGGGTGAAATGGTTATTGGATATTGTCCCCAGTTCACCAGGATTCCCTGAGATTCCCATGTCCTCATCCCAACTTACCAGGATCCCCAGCCAGAAGAAGACCCCGCTGGCCACAGGGAGGGAAGGGTTCCTGTGCTCTGACAGTGTCAGGATGATGCCGGAGCAGATGTGGACAATTCCAGTGAAGATGTGGATGGTCTGGGGAAGGATGAGGGAGATGGATCCCGATCCCGTTACTGTGAGGCACATCCCAGCCCAATCCCACATCACAGTGCCAGGAAGGGACTGGGAGAGGCACCTGTCCCAACATCCCCTCCACCCAGCCAGGGAGAACATCCAGCAGGACAATCCCTGCGGATCCCCAGTCCTGCTGGGCCCCTGGAAGGTCATGTCTCACCCCCAACACCTTGGGATGAGCCCTGCGGAAGCCTTGTGTTTGGAATGAGGTCCTGGCAGGTGCCTGGGAGCCTGAGGCCAGCTGGGCCGCCCGGGGATCCGTGGCCGGGATCACCTCCGTGATGATCCTCACGCTGCCGGCGTCCGTCACCGTGGTGGCTGCCATGGCCCGGGAACCAGCCCAGGGGGCTGCAGGAATTCCCAGGTGCCTTCCTCCTCCTCTTCCTCCTCACCGTGGTCCTTTTGCTGCCCAAAATCCCCGGGAGGTGCTGGCCAGGCAGGGACACGCTCCCGCTGCCCTTTGCTCCCTGCGGGAAGCTCGCTCAGGGAATTCTCGTCAGGGCCCTCTTGCTCAACGAGGTGGCTTTGCCAGCAGAGGCTCTCAAAATCCTGCACGGGAAGAGGGAGGGAGGGACAGGGAAGGGTTGGATGCTTTTCCCTCAGGGTGCTCCAAGATTCCTTTTCCATCCCAAATTGTGGATGCTTTGCTTGGGAATGGCTCCTGCAATTAACTTGGTACCTAATGAGGTATTGATTACCTAACCCTGCCATTTCCTAGGAAAACTTAATTGAGACAGGGAACTTTATAAACCCCGTTTTAAAGGAATCTCCTTTAGTGCCATTTTTGGGAATTCCCCCTCCTCCATCCCAGTGGGTTTGTCCCCAGTGAGGACATGCAAGAGGGATTCAGGGATCTCTGTCCATCTCCATTGGGAGTCAGAGGGAAAGGAGATGCTGTTATTTATGATGGGAAATGGGAGCTCAGGCTGGGAATGGAGCCACCACACACGGTGAGGGGATCCCGAGGGATTTGGAGGCCCCTTCCTGCCTCCATCTTTTCATCCTCCCAGAAAACAGCCTTGTCCTTTTCTCCAGGAGCATTGGGATACCCCATGCCGACCTGGAGGACCCCCCGGGTTCCCTGGATGTCTGATGTGTGCAGGGTAGGGATTTCTTGGTGGAACGGGAATTTTTAGGTCCAGGTTTCTGGCATCACCCCAACACCTCTCTCTCTGCCTGGGAAAGGACAGGACCCTCCAGGTGACGATTTCAGGAGCAGGTGGAGCAACTTCTGGAAGTTTTTTCCTTCTCTCTGGCTCTAGAGGGAGCTGAGAGGCCGCATTTGGAATCACCGCGCTTCCAGGCTGAGGAGCGGCTTCCAGCCCCGGGGCCGGCTTGGAACAACCTGGGCTATGAGAGGTGTCCCTGCCCATGGCAGAGGGGTGGAACTGGATGATCCTTAAGGTTCCGTCCATCCCAAGCCATTCCAGGATTCCGCACCCTCCCCATGCTCCTACACACCAGGGAACGGGACAGCCCCTCCAAACCGGCCCAAATCACATCCCAAAAAAAGAGCTGGAAGAACAGACCTGGAGAGCAAAGAGCAGCAGCTCACGCCTCCATCCCAGCTCCAATGGCATTCCTCCATCCCACCCATGACCTTCCTCCATCCTGCATCCCTGATGGAAGCGTGCACTTGGCCTTGTAAAGGGCTGCATCTGGCAGCACGGCTTTCCAGGAAAAACATGGACATGGATGAGATTCAGCCTCTTCATCACATTCCTGATGCCTCAGAGCCTTTAATTCCTGCTGGTGCCTCATCCCTCTCAACACTCCAATGCTAACAATCCCAGGGATCTCGTTCCAGCCCCAGGAAGGAACACTTGAGCCCCCGTGGAAATTCTGGGATCCCCTCTTTAGCCTTTAGGCAGCCAGGGTATCCTCCACCATTATCCACGGCTCACATTCCCAGCCAAAACCACCCTGCACGGTGGATTTCCTCCCAAATCCGCCTTTCCAGATTCCTACAGCATTCCTCAAGTTCCAGCCTTGCAGCCAGTAACAGCCATGACTGCCCTCAGCCCCCCAAACCCCACTTTCCAAGCGGGTGATCCATGGAAAAAGCACTTTTCCCATTCCTAAATAAACCCAGGGCCAGCTGGGGATGGCAGGAGCCCAAGGTAGGATGTCAGGATTTGTTTTGGAAGCAGATTCCAGAGGAGGTGAAGCTTTGAAGCAGATGCAGGGGAGCAGCAGGGCCGGGTGGTGGAGCTTTCCAGCCTTCTCTGTGCAGGAATTTTTGGCTTTGCGGATGTATAAAACACATTCCTTGGATTTTAATGTTCATTTTCCTATTTTCTAAGTTTTGGATGGGGGAAGCCTGACTGGATGCTCAGGGGGGATCAACGAGACCCTCCCAAATTCCCTCCCACCAGCACAGGACAAAATTTATGAGCCTGGTGGAACCAAAATTCTTTTTCCAACCCCAAAATCCATGAGTTTTTTTCCAAAGAAAATAGATTACGATGGAGAAAAGCTCTCCAAAGAAACTTGCTGCTTCCTGGGACTAACTTTATATCCCCATAAAAATACCAAAAGTCAACATTTTGCTTTGCTTCCAGGTGTTTCTGCTTCCCAGAGGGCTCTTTCCATACTGATTCCAGAAGGAAAGTCATGTTTTCTGGGAAAGGTTTCAGGGTTTTTGGCTTTAAACATCCCAGTGTCCATTCCTGAATAAGGGAATCTGGAACAAGGAGCAGGCAGGAGGTTGGAGGGGCATTGCTGCCTGCTGGGGTGATCCATACCTGGCATTTGGGACACGGTGACATCGCTCCCAAACCCTGTCCCAGATGTGTCCATCAACCCCTGCACGTGACGTTCCAGCCTTTGATCCGCTCACTCCCAGGAAAACTCCTGAGGCTGCAGAAAAGTTCCAGAATACTTCTCCAAGGCTTCACCAGTGTCAGCTTCCACTGGCAGTCCTGGAATGGGACCTTAAGCACTTCCAGGGATGGGGCAGCCACAGCTTCCCTGGGAAATACATTCCACCATCTTCACAGGGAAGAATTTCTTCCCAATATCCCATCTAAACCCACCCCATGGCAGTGGGAAGCCATTCCCCCTTGTCCTGGCACTCCAGGCTCTTCTAAAGTCCCTCTCCAGCTCTCTTGAGGCACCTTCAGGTGCTGGAAGAGTTGCCAAGGTTTTCCTGGATCCTTCTCTTCCCAAGGGGAAGAGCCTTTGGGACACCTCAGTCCATCTCGCAGTTCCCCTTTCCAGCTCCTCCAAGGGTTTTGGTTTTCCTTAGGGATCACCATCAGCAGGGACACAAAACTCTGTGGTGCCCCTGTCACCTGCTATTCCCAGCTCCTGGAAGTCTCCACTCCCCCTGGATCTGCAAATTCTCACCTACAAATAAAAATATATTTAAAACCCCCACATTCCCACAGAGACTTAAACTCTTATTCCAGCATTTTCAGGGAAAGCCACATCTAAACACTGGGATACTCTAGGAAAACAGACCCTGATGCTGGTGGAAGAGGAGGAAGCCTCCTTCCCAGGAAACCACCACACTGGGAAAACACAGATGGGAGGTGGAATGGCTCCGTGCTGGTCCCGGTGGAGCCAGGAGAGGTCGGGACGCTCCGAAGCCGCAGGTGAGGAGCCGGGGCTGTAATGGGCTGTGGCCACGGGCTGAGCACAGGCAGCCTGTTCATCCTGCTCCCCAAATCCCTGGGGCTTTTCCTACTGATCAGGCTCATTATTTTTTCAGAGCCGGGAACAGAAATAACTGACAGGGAGTGAATAATCCATGAGGCTTTGGCTGAGCAGCCGGAGCATTGTCAGGGAGCATGGAAAAGAGAAGGAAAACACTGAAGTCACCCCAAAACCTAAGGGAATGTTTAAGGAGGAGGTCACTGATCCCACTCTGGCACTGGAGGGGAAATTTGGGATGGATCCTGTGCCCAGAAACTAAGAGGATCTCCCCCAGAGCATTGGGGAACTCACCAGGATGTTCTCATCCCTTGGAAAATCAGCACTGGGGTCTCTTTCCTCACCTCCATCCCACCTTTCCATTCCATGGGATGCTCCCTAAATACCTCGATGTTGCTGGGTGCTCATCCCCACCTCATTAAACCCACCAGCATTCCCACAAATGCCTGACAATCAAGGGCGGAGCCATAAATGAGCTTGTCAGGAGCTGACAAACCTGCTCCTGTTCAAAATGATCCCAGAGCCCTTTTCTTTCCCTGAAAATAAAGAATTTTTTAGGAACTGCCGCACGGATAAGGTTCGGTAGCGCCCCTCAGCCCCATTCCCACCCCCTAGGATGGTGGGAGCAGGGAGCACACGACACCGGTGTCCCCGTGTCACCTCCCGGAGCAGCTCCAGCCCCGGGGCAGCTTCTCCGGTGGCGGCGGCAGGACCGGGCTGGGATGCGCTGTGCTGGCGTCACCGGCACCGCCGCCGGCTGCTCCAGCCGCGCTAAATATAGCGGGACCGAGCTGGAACGGGGGGTGAGGGGGTCTGGGGAGCAGAATTCCCCCCGGGAGACAAGGTACCCTGGTTTGGAGGGGGGAATTCCAGTAGGAGAGGGAATTAGAGGGACAGAATTCCCCTCAGGTGAGCAGGAATTGAGAGGTTTATGGGGATAGAATTCCCTCAGAATCAAGTAGCGGGGTTCAGGAGGATGGAATTCCATCAAGAGAGGGATTTTGAAGGGTAGAATTCCCCCAGGAGAGGGGATTTGAGCGGCAGAATTCCCTCGGGAGAGGGGTTTTGAGGGATTTACGCAGACAGGATTCCCTTAGAATCAGGTACTGGGGTTTAGGAGGATGAAAGTCTCTCAGGAGAGGGGTTTTGAGGGGCAGAATTCCCTCAGGTGAGCAGGAACAGAGGGGTCTATGGGAACAGAATTCCCTCAGAATCAGGTACCAGGGTTTAGGAGGATAGAATTCCCCCAGGAGAGGAGTTTTGAGGGGCAGAATTCCCCCAGGACAGGGGTTTTGAGGGGAAGAACTCCCTTGGGAGAGGGGTTTTGAGGGGCAGAATTCCCCCCAGGAGAGCAGGTACTGAGGGGTTTATGGGGACAGAATTCCCTTAGAATCAGGTACTGGGGTTTAGGAGGATGGAATTCTCTCAGGAGAGGGGTTTTGAGGGGCAGAATGCCCTTGGGAGAGCAGACACCAGGAGTTTAGAGGAGCAAAACCCCCTTGGGAGCGGGTGCCAGGGGTTTAGGGGAGCAGAATTCCCCTCCTGGAAAGCCAGCAGGTACCAGGAATTCAGGGGAACAGAATTCCCTCAGGAGAGAGAGCAAGTATCCCTAAATCAGGCAGGATGAGCCTGTGTCCTGAGGGGCAGCAGCTCTGTGAGGGGGAAGGGTAGCTCCCATACTGAAAATTCCCAAATTCAGGAGACACAAGCCCGGAGAGAGCGTTTATTCCCAAGAGAAGATGAAGCCAACAGGGGACGAGCCGAGGTAGATGCTCCGGTGACCCACCCGACTCCCGGCACACATCGGGGTCACTCCAAACCACCAGGAATTCCTGAACCCCAACACGAGTGAACCCCAGCATCCCACCAGGGATTTACAGGCAGGAATTGCCCAAGATTTCCCCCCTTGGAGAAGCCCCTTCCCACAGCAGCCAGCATTGGAGCCCCTCAGGCCAGGCCCAGGGGCAGAGGGGCAGGGAATTTCAGGGCGTCCCTGGCTTTTGGGGGGGACCAGCACTTCCCAGCCAGCAGCACAGTGGGAGGAGGATGCTGTAGCCCTGGGATTTAGGAGCAATGGAGGCAGGATCCCATTCCAACAACCTCCGTGTCAGACTTCAGGAGCAGCCAGCTGCAAAGAGACCAGCAGGTGTTTTGGGAAGGGGGCAGGATTTGGGGGGACCCACCACCCATGGGGGTTTGGGATCTCCTCCCCATTCCCAGAGCAGAGGGATGGATGCTCCAGGGTGCTCCCTGGGGATTGGGGTGGGATGTTTCCCCAGGGAGAAAACTGTCATCCCAGGAGCCATCCCAATGCTGATTCCACCCCTTTATCCAGGCTATTCCCTGGATTACCTCGCTGTAGCTGGGAGGCTGAGGCAGCTCCGCCGGTGGCACGGCCAGATCCACACGGGTGGCACTGGGGACGATCAGCATGGCCTGGGAAACACCGGGATTATGGGAAACACTGGGATCATGGGGTGCAGCTTTTGGGACCCGTCCCTGGCACCCCCTCACCTTACCTCGTTGGAGCTGAGGCGGGTGGCCCGGCACCAGAAGTTGGCGGTGGCCACGGCGATGCAGAATTCCAGGATGGTGAAGATGAGCAGCACGATGGAAATCCCATTCCCTGCGAGCTCCAGGATAGGGAAAACCCCATCAGTCCCCCCATCCCCAGCAGCGCCCAGGAGGATGAATCCCACACAGTGGCTCGCCCTTCCCCTCCCTGTGCCTGCCCAGCTCCAAGGTCTCGCTCCAAGCCCTCCATGCCGCCGTTTTTATGGCTCGTGGATGCTTCCAGGGGTGACTCATCTCCCGAGGTACCAGCCGAAAATAGGTCGCGCCGACAGAGGAGAAACCACCACCCCAGCAGGGATTTGGGAGAGGACACCACACCCCTGGAGGGCTGGAGAAAAGGTCCCAGGGGGATTCCCAGGGGCAGGAATTGCGGCAAGTGGGATTTTACCAGGATGAGATAGCTGCAGGGGTTGAGGCTGGAGCGGTAGAGCCCGTTGAGGTTGAGGTCCACGATGAAGGCCACGATTCCCAGCAGGGCGAAGATGGCACTGATGACGTTCATGGTCTGGCTGCCCTTCACCTGCAGGCACCCAGGGGGCTTGAGGGGGTGGCAGATCCCCCTAAAACCCCAGAGGGACACTCCGCCCACCCCATGGGATCACTCCTGTTGTGCTCCCGGGAAAACTCACCGCGCATTCCGTGGGGCTCTTCTCGGCGCCGATGGAGAGGCACCCGGAGATGATGAACTGCAGCAGGAGAGACAGGGCTCAGCTGGCCCTGAGGGCACCCCAGGCACCCCACACCTGCCCAGAGGTGGCACTAACGGGGCATAGGGGACACAGTGACCCCCCTGCCCTTGTTCTCCAGCTGCCGAAGCCTCGGGAGCCGCAGGTGCATCACTCCCGGTGGGCATGCCTTCCAACGGGTGTCCCACCTGCTGCCATCCCCCCAGCAGGATTCCCTTCCTTGTGGGCATTGTTCCCGGGTGAGATTCCCTTCCCGGTGGGCATCCCACCCCCCCAGGCATTCTTTTCCCGGTGGGAATCCCTTCCCAGCCCCCGGCACACACCGACACGCCGCCCAGGAAAGGGATCTCTCCGATGACGAAGACAGAGGTGTAGACATTGGTGAGCGTGGTCAGGACGATCCCGAAGCCGATGTGCAGGAATCCCATCATAATCTGGATGGTCTGGAAGAGCGGGGTGGGTGGGAATGGGGTCAACTCAACCCCCCCTGCCCACAGAGCCACTCTGGGGATGGGGGATGCCTTAATCCCAGCGCCTCTCCAGAGACACAGCACTCCCCGAGGGACCAGCAGGAACCCCCCGGGAAGGGGCTGGGGGGGGATTTTCCAAGCGTTTCTCCCCCCGACCCCCCCAAACTCACCCCCATGACGCGGTTCTTGCCCTTGGGCAGGGTCTCCGCCGTGTACATGACGGCGCGGCTGCCCAGCCGGAGGCTCCCCATGCCCTGCATGAGGAGAGCGGGGGGCACCGGGACCCCCCGGAGCAGCCCCGGTCCCCACCGGGGCCGCCCCCGCCCCACCCCGCCACAGCCCGCGCCCATTGGCTGAGGACCGTGACGTCAGCGGCTGCGGCATCCCCCCCCGGGGCACCGCCCAGCCCACGGGGGACACGGGGGGATGGAGGGGACAGCCCCCCAAAACCCGGGGAGGGGCGGGAAGTGGGGCTGCGTGGAGTGGGATGATGCTCCATGGGGTGGGAAGATGCTCCGCGGGGTCCCCTGGCTCTGCGGGGCAATTCCCAGTGTTGGCCCCCCATTCCGGGCAGGGCTCCAGGACACCGTGTTCCCCCCCCCGGGAGGAGCTGCTCATCCCAAACCCTCACTCGAGGGAGTTAAGGAAATCGGGGTGCCAGCCCTCCCCCGAAAGCCCCCCGCAAGCTGCGTGTCCCCCCCTCATTCCCGCTCCTTCCAGCTCCACGCCGTGTTTACAGGAGCGCAGAAAGGGGAAAAAACTAAAAAAAGGAGAAAAAAAATGAGAAGCAAAAAAAAAGAAAAGAACAAAAAAAAATTCAAAACCACCCCGCAGCGAATTCCTGGAAGAAAAATCCATCAAGGGCCATTAGGCTCCTGCGGCTCCTCCCCGCAGAGCGGGGGCACGGGCGGGGGCAGGGGCGGCACCAGGACGGAGCTGGGCACTGCCCAGGCGTGATTTCCTGATTTCCCCTGCATCTCCTTCCCCAGGAAGGGGTGGGCCTGAATGTCCCGAACCCCTGTTGCAGGAGGGGAGAAGTACAGGGGGTCCCCCACACTTTCCCCCCAAACTGTCTTCACTCCCCATTTTTAGGGCATCCAGCCCCGAGGAGAGGGAGCAAAGAGCTCCAGGCAGAGGATTAAGCCTGAAATCAGGGAATAATGAAGACCCTAGGAATGAGAGGGGCACACGATAGCACCCTGCACCCCCAAATTCATGGAGGACACCCCTGTCTCCCATCCTGATCCAGACAATACCACACCCCCTGCTTGGAATCCCTCATGGAGAGATCCCATCATGGGGAGGCTCAGAGCTGGGGATCCTGAGAGGAATCCAGGGCTCTGGGAGGGATCATCATTTCCCTGGGGCAGGAACATTCCACAGGCAGGGAGAAGGGCCAGCTGCCACAGCCAGGAGCCCTCTGGCCAAGTGCAGGACATTCCTGTGCTGGATGCTGTAGGAAGAAGTGGAATTGGGGCTGGGGGTGTCACCCAGCTCAGAGCAGGGTGACAGGGCTGAGAGGGTCCCCTCACTGTCACCCTACACCCATCAGGGACACACACGGTGTCCCCATTCCTCACCTGCAGGGCAGTCCCCATCCCTGTCACCTCTGGGTGGTGTCACCATCCCTGTCCCATCCCTGCCAGCGCAGACCCCAGGACACCGGCCGGCACTGAGAGCCACATGTGGCCACTGGTGACAGAGATTGGCACGGCAAGCACACAGGGCTGTGACAGGGATTTGGGGACCCCCATGGTCCTTCTCTCTAGGGAGGGCAGCCAGGGACACCCCCAAACACCCCCTCACCCAGAGCACCCCGTGCAGGGCCGGGCCTGCAAGAAAGAGCACAAAGCGCATTCCCCTGGGAGCCTCCATGGGAACGGGGATGGAAAACCAGCCCCAGCAATGGCTTTAACAGCTGGGAGGAGGGTGCTGGCCACAGGGCAAGCTGGGTGGGACAGGTCTGCCCCCTTGCACCCACCTGGGGCTCGTTTCCAGAGTCTCCCAGGGATTTGATCCTGGACACTCTTCCCACCTTCCCCAGCAGGAAACTCTGTGAGGAGAGCAAGCCCTGCTCAGCAGCAGCCAAAGCACCCATGTGTGATCCTCAGCATTCCCATCCTGAATCCAAAGCCAGCTACTGGGAAGGAAGGAACCCTCTTGTGACAGTGAGATGGCCACACAGAGTATACCACACAATTTCAGCGGGCTTCAACCCACACAGAGCAACACCTCTCACCTCAGAAAGCTGCAGGCATCTGCCCTCCCTGTTCTACAGCCCAGCCTTTTATCCCCTCCTGTTGATGCCCTGCACCTGTGTGCCCTCTGCTCCCTTTGTGGTTGCTCAGTGCCTTGGGCACTCCTTGGCTCATTGCAGTCAGTGCTGCTCACAGCTGTGCCATTGGGGATGAGGCTGGGCCCAGCCCCATTCCCAGTCACCACAAACTGTGTGGGCCTACCCCCCATCCCATCCTAAACTCGGTGCTGTGGGGAAATGCGGATTTATTTATAACAGAGCATCCTCAGGAGCATCTGAGCTGCCAGCAGGGGCCTTATCCTGCCTGTGGGAGCCCCCTGGAGGTGGGGGAACTCCAGTTCCCGTTGCCTCTGGAGGATCTTCTCCGACTCGGAGCGGCTGGGCCGCCCTGCAGCGCTGCGGGCCGGGCTCCAGGGCCGCCGGGCCGCTTCCTGCTGTGCCGCCCGCCGCTGGGAGCTCCTCACGGGGGCAGGCCGCGCTCCCAGCTTCACTTCCAGGCTCTTCTTGGCCACGTGCATCCACAGGGCCGAGCGGGCCCCGCTGATGTCCGCGGAGCCGGCCGAGCTGCAGGACCTGCCCGAGGCCTCCTCGGCGTCCGGGCTCTGGCAGCTCCCGCCGGGGCTCTCGGAGCCGGGCAGGCTCTCGGAGGAAGGGGATGACGCTTCCCCCTGCCCCAGCCGCTCCTGGGACCGCCGCACTGCCGGGGGCTGCGCTCTCAGCTTCACTTCCAGGCTCTTCCTGGCCACGTGCATCCTCAGGGCCGAGCGGCTGCTCCTCATGCCCGCGGCTGTGAGGGAGCAGCCCGATGTGTCCACGGCGCCTTCTCCAGCCGGGCCGTGGGAAGGATGGAGGCTCCCGGAGGTGTCCACGGCACCTTCTCCAGCCGGGCCGTGGGGAGGATGGAGGCTCCCGGAGGAGCTGCAGGAGGCGCAGCAGGGCAGGCGGCCTTGCTCCAGCAGCTGCTCCAGATCCTCCCACGACAGCTGCCACATCTCCGCGTCCCGCGGGAAGGACACCTCGGGCCACAGCGGCGTCACCAGGTCCTGCAGCTCCCGCGCCGCTGTCGCGCAGGGGGTGCAGCAGGGGCCGCAGCCGCAGGGGATGTACAGGGGGCTCTGCGGGGAAGCCGGGCCGTGCGCAGGGGGCTCCTCAGCCCGGGGGGCACCGGGAGCCCCCGGGGCCGCTCGGCAGCACCGCGACGCCCCGGCCCGGCTCCCGAGGCGCTTCCGCGCCTTCCAAATGCGGGCGGCCAGCAGGACGGCCGTACCGGCCACCAGCAGGACGAGCGAGGGGAGCAGGAAACTCATGGCTTCATCCGTGTCCCATCGTGGCCGCACTGGGAGCCAGGGGTGGTGGCACTTGTCCTGTAGAGACACCGTGCTGATGTCACAGTGCTGCGGGGGGGGGACACCTGTGTGACATCACAGCCACGCCTCGCCCCAGCGCTCACCCCTTTTGTGACGTCACGGCCGCAGATCGCCCATCCCGAATCCAAACCCAGCGCCGTGCCAGCTGCTGGGAAGAATATGAAACCTATCCCCATAAACCCAGCACACCAGCTCAGCACAAGGGCTGGGAGCACATCCAGGCCACTTCCATCACCTCCCTCGGGACCCTCGGGGGTGTCGCCAGCAGGTGACCCCCGCCCGGTACGGGGTTGGAAACGGGATGCGCCGCGTTTCCATGCGGAACTAATGTTCCCGCCGCGTTTCCTGGGCGGACGGCGGGCGGGGCATGTTTGAGGACGGACCAATGGCGGCGCCCTTGCGGCACTTCCGGCGTGTCCCGGCGATGTGGCGATGGCGGCTCCCGGGGCTGCTCCGGGCCGGGGGAGGTCAGGGGGGCTCGGCCGCGCTCCGAGGGGCCGCCCGTGCCTTGTAGGGGGTTCAGAGGCCGGGGAGACCTTCCTGGGCGCCTGAGGCTGGTGGGGGGGCTCAGGCGGGACGTGGAAGGGCTGACACCGGGGAGGTACCGAGGGCTTGGTGGCACTCCCGGCTGGGCTGTGGTGGCCTGAGAGCGGGAAGGAGAGGCCCCGCAGGGTCTCCCCTCTCCTCCTGCCCGTGCCCGAGACCTCCCGCTCTGTCCCGCAGGTCCCGGCGGCGTCGCGGTTCCCCGTGCGGGGCTGAAGAAGTGGAGGCTGCCCCCGGATTACAGCGGTGAGGGGGACGGACGGCGGGAGATCCCCGCAAGGGGAGGCGGGGGCACTCCCCGGTGTGTTCCTGGAGATCCCGGGGATGCTGATCCCGGTGTTCCCCGGCAGGGATCACCATCCCCGAGAAGCCGAAGCTGAAGTTCATAGACAAGGTGCCGGCCGTGCCCAAGGTCCGGCGGGAGCCGCGGCGGCTCCGTGACATCCGCGGCCCGTCCCAGGTGGCCACCGACTTCACGGAGGGGCAGTACGGGATCCTGGTGAGCGGGAACAGGCACGGAACGGAGCGGGGGTGCGTTCCAGATGCCGGGATTGCGTGTTGCTGAGCTGTCGCACCGTGTCCCCCCACAGGCTTTGGGCGGGGGGTACCTGCACTGGGGCCACTTCGAGATGATCCGCCTGACCATCGGGCGCAGCATCGACCCCAAATCCATGTTCGCCGTGTGGCGAGTGCCCGCCCCCTACAAGTCGGTGACGAGGAAGAGCCTGGGGCACCGCATGGGCGGCGGGAAGGGCCCCATCGACCGCTTCGTGACGGCGGTGAAGAGCGGCCGGCTGGTGGTGGAGGTGGGCGGGCGCTGCGAGTTCGAGGAGGTGCGGCCCTTCCTCGACCGCGTGGCGCACAAATTGCCCTTCCCGGCCGTGGCCGTCAGCCGGGAGAGCCTCCAGGAGATGCGGCGGGAGGAGGAGCAGAGGAGGCTGGACAACCAAAACCCCTGGACTTTCGAGCGGGTGGTGACCTCCAACATGCTGGGCATGAGGAAGTACCTGAGCCCCTACGACCTGAAGCTCAAGGGACGCTACTGGGGCAAGTTTTTCCTGAAGCACAGAGTGTGAGGAGGGGCTGGATGGGATTCCTTTTGGGATTAAACGTTTCCACAAGAGCCTGGAGTGGGTTTTGGAACTGGGAACGCAGGGGCTGGGGGATAAATGGATCGGGGTTTGAAGCACGAGGCTCTCTATCCTGAAAAGTGAATTTTAAGGCTGGTAGCATCCTGAAGGATCCATGGTTCAGGGTTTGGAGCTGGAAGTGTGGAGCTGTTTGGGGGATAAATGGATCAGGGTTTGAAGCATGAGGCTCTCTATCCTGAAGTGGATTTTAGGGCTGAAAGCATCCTGAGGGACCCATGGATGAGGGTTTGGGGGATGAGGATCTTTATCCCAAGGTGGGGTTTGGAGCTGGGAATGTGGAGCTGGGGGATAAATGGATTGCGGTTTGAACAACATGGCTCTCTAGCCTGAAAAGTGGATTTTAGGGCTGGGAGCATCCTGAAGGACCCATGGATCAGGGTTTGAAGCATGAGGCTCTCTATCCTGAAGTGGAATTTAGGGCTGGGAACATCCTGAGGGACCCACAGATCAGGGTTTGGGGGATGAGGATCTTTATCCCAAGGTGGGATTTGGAGCTGAAGAGGTGGAGTTGTTTGGGAGAAAAATGGATTGGGGTTTGAGGCACTGGGCTTCAAACTCCCAGCCCTAAAATCCACTTCAGGGCTCTCTGTCCTGAAGTGGATTTTAGGGCTGGGAGTATCCTGAGGGACCCATGGATCAGGGTTTGAAGCATGAGGCTCTATCCTGAAGTGGATTTTAGGGCTGGGAACATCCTGAGGGACCCACAGATCAGGGTTTGGGGGATGAGGATCTTTATCCCAAGGTGGGGTTTGGAGCTGGAAGCAGGGAGCTGTTTAGAGGATAAATGGATTGGGGTTTGGAGCACGAGGCTCTCTATCCTGAAGTGGATTTTAGGGCTGGGAACATCCTGAGGCACCCATGGATCAGGGTTTGGGGGATGAGGATCTTTATCCTGAAGTGGATTTTAGGGCTGGGAGCATCCTGAAGGACTCATGGATCAGGGTTTGAAGCACGAGGCTCTCTATCCTGAAGTGGAATTTAGTGCTGGGAGCATCCTGAGGGATCCATGGATCAGGGTTTGGGGGATGAGGGTCTTTATCCCAAGGTGGAGTTTGGAGCTGGAAGCATGGAGCTGGGGGATAAATGGATTGGGGTTTGAAGCACAAGGCTCAATCCTGAAGTGGATTTTAGGGCTGGGAGCATCCTGAGGGACCCATGGATCAGGGTTTGGAGCTGGAAGCATGGAGCTGGGGGATAAATGGATTGGGGTTTGGAGCACGAGGCTCTCTATCCTGAAGTGGAATTTAGGGCTGGGAGCATCCTGGGGGATCCATGGATCAGGGTTTGAAGCATGAGGATCTTTATCCCAAGGTGGGGTTTGGAGGATAAATGGATCAGGGTTTGAAGCATGAGGCTCTATCCTGAAGTGGATTTCAGGGCTGGGAGCATCCTGAGGGACCCACGGATCAGGTCACAGCCAGGAGGCAGAGTGTGGGTGAGCTCTTTATTGAGGAGGAAGGCTCCAGCATGGGTGGCTGCACATCCAAGGAGCTCCAAGCACAGGGAGAGGCTCCTCCGGCCGCCCCGGCAAGGCAGAGCCCTGTGTCCCCCCCCGCGAGGGACACGGCCCCTCCGGCCGCTCCGTGCCACCAGGAGGGGCTGCTTGTCACAGCGGCCACCGACTGTCACCCGAGAGGAGGAGCAGGAGGAGAAGGGGGGTGCTGGGAGGGCAGCAGGGAGTGCAGAGGATGGGCTCCACTCCTCCAGGGACACGTGGGATGTCCTCGGGGATCGGGGCTGGGCCGGGGTCTCTCCCGTGGATCATCCGGGCAGGGGGGCAGGAGGGGGAAAGGCCACCTGTGACAGGGAGGAGGGTGAGATGACACTCAGGAAGGGGACATGGTTCCCAGTGCATCCCCAGGTGAATCCAACCCTGGCGAGGCCCGAACCCATTCCCTGGGATTGGGGGGGTGCCAGGGACCCCCCGTGCCACCCCCAGCCCTGTCCCTGTCACCTGGAGGGCAGCGGGTGGGGGGCTCAGGCGAAGATGCTCCCGATGCTGGATGCCAGGATGATGGCGAGGATGATGCAGCACAACATGATCATGATCTTCTTCTGCTCGGGGACACAGGGAATGTGAGGCAGGGACACGGCTGGGGGGGGGACAGGGACAGGAAACGGGCTGGGGAGGAGGACAGGGGATAAGGATGGGGCTGGGGAGGGGGACAACAAGGATATGGGCTGGGCAGAAGGGAGAAAGGGCAGAGACAGGGCAAAGGACAAGGACAG
The DNA here is from genome assembly GCF_028551555.1 of Melozone crissalis. Taxonomy (NCBI): domain Eukaryota; kingdom Metazoa; phylum Chordata; class Aves; order Passeriformes; family Passerellidae; genus Melozone; species Melozone crissalis. Next base: position 3,235,805 of record NW_026535796.1, on the reverse strand, counting down.
GGGCTGGGGAGGGTGCAGGGCAGGTGTGAGCTGGTTCTCTGTGGCACAGGGAGGTGACAGTGCCAGCGTGCTCTGGGACAGGTGACCAAACACCGTGACTTACCCAAAAACTTGGGGGGGTGGGGGGGGGACAGTGTGGCCAGGGCCCGGAGCTGGAGGTGTCCCCAGCCCCGCGCCTCCTCCTCGTGTCCTACAGCACCGGGAAGCGGGGCCGGTGCAGCCCCCAGGTCCCCGGGAGCCGAGCCGGAGCCGGGCCGGGCTTTGGGTGCTCCCGCAGCCAGCAGGGAGAGGAGGCGCAGGGCGGGATCGGCGGGATTTTATTACAGCGGGAGTTAAATATCCGTGATAACACATCCTCCCGCCAAACATCAAAGCCAGGAGGGGGCGGGGACAGCTCCGTCTGCCACAGCGCGGTGACAACAATCCACGCTGGTGCCACCAAACCCCGTGTCCTGTCCCCATTCCCGCCCTCATTCCACCGGGATGCCCGCGCGGGTGAGCGTCCGGCTCTCGGATTTGTGTCCTTGTCACCCCTCGCCGCGTCCCCAAGGACGGAATCCTGTCCCCTTCCGTGCGGACATGAGGGGCAGATCCCAGGGAAAGCAGGACGGGCGGGAAAGGCGGCGGTGCTGGAGCCGGCGGCGGGAGCCGGGACACGGAGGGCTGGGAGCAGCAGGTCCGGGAGGAGCAGGGAGAGGAGGGGTCCAGGATCAGAGCCGGGGAGGATCCCGCCGGGAGGTGACACCGCCGGGACGGTCGGGAGCGTCTGGAGGAGGGAAAGGGGAGCTGGAGGAAAGGGAACGGGGACTGCAGCAGGAAGGGGGGAGCGGGGATGGTGGGGAGGAGACAAAATCCAGAGCCTGGAGCAACACGGATCCCCAAAGAACACAGACCCTCAAGCACTGCAGACCCCAAACAGCACAGAGCCCTGAGCACCAGAGATCCCTGAGCATCACAGACACCTGAGCACTGCAGACCCCAAAAAACACAGACCCCAGAGACCCCAAACATTGCAGACCCTCACAGGACACCCCCAGCACCGCAGACCCGAGATCACCAAAGCCAGAAGGCAGCGCCCCCAACCCCAAATCCCAAAGCACTGGAGCCCCCAAAGCAGGAGATGGCACTGGGATCCCCCAGGGCTCTGTGTCCCCGCAGTGGGGGTCCCCTGCCCCCCAACACTTACAGACCCCCGCCCCAGGGGCTATTTCACGTTCAGCCCCACCGAGAGTCCAATGATGAGGGCAACTGTCCCCAGCAAGAGCATGGCCACTGCCACCAAAGCCAGCAGCTTCTGGGGGAACAGGGGCGAGTTGGGGGTGGTGACACCTGTCCCGTGTGGGGGGACACGGGGGCACCGAGGTGCTGCAGAGCCCTGGGGATGGGGCAGGTGGGGCCGAGTCCTCACCAGCTCATCGCACCTGAGGGTGGGAGGGGGCTCAGAGGGGCAGTGGGACAGAGAGGGACAGAGGGACACAGCTCCTCCCATGGAGTCACTGGGGGCAGGTGGGAGTTGTTGGGGTCAGCTGGGGGATAAGAGGGGTGGCTGAGGGGGACAGGAGGTGACTGAGGGAAATAAAGGGGTCTCAGGGCTGCTGGAGGGTATGGGGGATGCTGGGAACACTGGGATGTGAAGGCACAATGAGGGCCAGAGGGGACAACAGTGAGGGTACCTCAGGGATGCTGGGGGCTACAGAGGGGACACTGGGGGCTATGCAGGGGACAAGGGGCTGTCGGTCTGTCTCACCCTCCTGGCCTCACTTTGGTACTTCACAGCCTTTTTGGTGTCAGCCACGGCCCGTTCCACAAATCCCACGGACTGGTCCATGTTGTTCTCTATGCGGTCGATCATGGCTCCCTACGGAGCACCCGGGGGGACACAGAGAGAGGGGGGGACACTGAGAGCACCCCGGGGTGCTGGCACCCACCCACCTGGCACTGGATTGTCTCTGTGCTCTGCTCCACATGCTCGGCTCTGCGTTATCCAGCAGCCCACCCTGGGGGAGAAGGGACAGGTGACACGGTGGGGACACGGTGGGGACACGGTGACGCAGCCCCACAGCACGTGGCAGGCACACACACACAGGTACTCACCCATCCCCGGGGCACACAGCGGTTCCTCGCGTGGCATGGGGGACAGAGAGGGGCTGAGAGAGGGGACAGCACCACCGCAGGCTGGGGGACACTGCTGTGTCCCCTCCAGGCCACCACGGGGTGGTGGGTGGCTCCATGGGAACACGTGCAGTGGTCACACCCCAGCCCATATTGCTCCATGCCTGGACCCCCCTGTGCGGGTCCCTGGGCCACTCCATGGTCCTGTGCAGGTCCCTGTGACCCCCCACTCGGGTCCCTGCTTGTCCCTGGTCACCCTGTGCACAGGTCCCTGTGTGTCCCTGTGACCCTGTGCCCAAATCCCTCATGGCTCACATCCATGTCCCCATACACAACGGGGTCATCCCTGTGACCCCATTCCCAGGTTCCTGCTTGTCCCCATGCTCAGGTCCCTGTTCACACTGCCCACAGGTCCCTGCTCATCTCTGTGCCCCCATACCCAGGTCCCTGCCTGTCCCTGTGACCCCATGCCCAGGTCTTCACTTGTCCCCATGTCCCCACAGCCAGGTCCCTGCCCGTCCCTGTGTCCCCCTGGCCAGGTCCCTGCCTGTCCCTGTGTCCCCACACCCGGGTCACTGTGTATTCCTGTGTCCCTGTGGCCAGGTTGCTGCCTGTCCCTGTGACCCTATGTCCAGGTCTCCGCTTGTCCCCGTGTCCCCACGGCCGGGTTGCTGTGTGTCCCTGTGTCCCCACGGTGAGGTTGCTGCCTGTCTCTGGGTCCCCATGGCCAGGTCCCTGTTCACACTGCCCACAGGCCCCTGTTCATCTCTGTGTCCCCATGGCCAGGTCCCTGCGTGTCCCTGTGTCTCCATACCCAGGTCCCTGCATGTCCCTGTGTCTCCATGGCTGGATCATTGCATGTCCCCATGTCCCAGTGGCCAGGTCCCTGCATGTCCCTGTGTCCCCACGGCCGGGTCCCTGCATGTCCCTGTGTCCCGATGTCCCCACGGCCAGGTCCCTGCATGTCCCTGTGTCCCCACGGCTGGGTCCCTGCATGTCCCCGTGTCCCCATGGCCAGGCCCCTGCATGTCCCCGTACCTGGTTCTCCACCAGCATGGCGATGTCCACGAACATGTCGTGGAGCTCCTTGATGCTGCTCTCCAGGCGCACGATGTCCTTGTGCCGCCCCTCGATCTCGCTCAGCGCCTGCTTCGAGATCTGCGAGTCCATGATCTGCAGGGACAGGGACAGGGACATGTCAATGGGGAGGCCTGGCCCTGGGACAACCCCCCGCGTCCCCTGGTGTCCCCCACGTCAGGGCTCACCCCCGAGGTGAAGATGGAGGGGTTCCCACTCTCCAGCATCTCCTCCAGCTCCTCGTCCGTGGTGTTCTTGCCGGCTGCGGGCACGTGGGGAGAGGTGGGAAATAAGGGGCGGGGTCTGTATGGTCTGGCTCCTCCCACTTGACTAAACTTGGTCAAATGGGAGGGGCCTGTGTGGTTTGGCTCCTCCCACTCTAGGAGGAGGTGGGGTTTGATGCCGGGGTCGCTCACTGATTTCCAGTTGGCGCTGGATCCGGCCCTTGCTCCGCTCCCGGAAATCCACCTGCGCCTCATTGTACTTGGTCATGACATCCACGAACTTGCGGGACAGCACCGAGTGCTGGGGACAGGGACAGGGGCGTGAGGGTGGGGACAGGGACACCCAGGGCATGGTGTGACACTGAGGGACTGGACCTGGTCCTGGGGACGGGGATATGGAACACCCCAGGCATGGCATATCCCCATGGATATGTCTCACAGGGGACAGGAGCAAGGACAGAGGTGTGACACTGCCCAGGGGACAAGATGAGGGGCTGAGGTGGGGATGGGAAGTCACATCAGTGACACTCCGGGCATGGCGTGTTCCTGGTCCCAGCATGGACAGGAAAATGCGCTGGGAGTGGGGACAGTGGCATGAGACCAGGGGACCCTGGATGTGGCATGTCTCAGCACAGGGTGACAGGACAGAGGGTTGGGGACAGGGCAGAGGGACACAAAGGCTGGCATCACTGAGTGCTGTTGGGGACCCCTGGATATGCCCCATCCCCAGCCCGCAGGGGACAGGGTGGGACCTGGGGACACTGGATGGAGCTCACCTGGGACTTGCGTATCCGGAGGTCAGCGGAGGATCGTGCCTCGTCCTGCTCGATGTTCCTCTCCATGCCTGGAGAGAGACAGACCTCAGCCCACCAGGAACCTTTCCCACTGCCAGCCCCCATGGTCCCAGAGTGCCAGGGGGACAGGGACACCCGTGACACGGTGGTGGGGACAGGGCCACTCACTCTTCAGCTTGTTACGGACGCTGTTGGCCATTTTCTTGATGTCTGTCGTCAGCTGCTCCAGGTCATCTTTGGTCTCTGCGGGATCACGGGTGTGAGCCACCGTGGGGATGTCCCCAGGGAGGGTCCCTGTGGCCAGGGGAGGCCGTGGGGACACTGTGACAGCACTCACTCTGCTCTGGGATGGGGGCTGAGAGGATGATGCTGTAGAGCTTCTTGGCTTCCTCCACGTTCTCCGAGATCTTGTCGATGTTCTGCCGGGTCTCCTCAATCTGGGCACACCCGGGAGGATTTTGGGGGGTTAGGAGGCAGCCCTACACCCCCCAGCCCCGCTCCCAGCCCTCCCTCACCTCCGAGAAGAACTCATCCATGAAGGCCGTGTTGTCCACAGCGATCTCCAGCTCCTCCTCATCGTCTGCATCCTGCTTCTGTAGGGACACAGCGCTCAGGGGGGACCCTGTGCCCTGCCAGCACCCCCAGATCACCCCCGGGGGTGACAGGGGCACGGGGGGAGCAGCCATGGGGTTGTGGTGGCACAGGGGGGGACATCTGCAGCGGGGGAGAGCAGGGGGGGCCGAGCCCAGCTCACATCTGGCCACACGTGGCTGGGAATTAAGGGATTGCTGGGCTCGGCCAGAGGGAGGGAACGGGGACAGCGATGGCATGGGGACAGGACAGGGTTTATGTCCCAAACCGTGGCCCCATGGCAGCTCTGGGGCAGTCCTGGGGGGCACGAAGGTGGCTGCTGCCCCTCACCCTGGTGTGGTGCCCAGGCCCCCACCCGTGTGCTCCCAAATCCAGCCCTTCCCAAAACTCAGCCTCAGCCCTTCTGCCTCCCCTCGCCCCCTCAGCTCCACCAGCACCCCGGGGGTGTTGTTGGGGTGTCCTGGAGACGGGGACAGACCCCAGGCTGGGACCCCTCACCCCCCTCCTCCTGCTGCTGGAGTAAAAATAAAATTAATCCCTTCACTCCCCCCGAAGGCTTTATCTACTGGCTCCATAATCCCGGTAAATCCCTGCCAAGCCTCCCTGCCATGCCCAGGGGCCCGGCCCGGAGCTGGGGGCCTGCTGGGACCCCCACGGCCCGTGGGGAGCAGGGGGAGCCCCCCAGGAGTGCCCGGGGGGAAGTGGGGCCCCAGGCGGAGCGGGAAAAGGGAGAAGGAAGCGGCAATGGTGGCGGGAACACGGGGACGTGTGGGGCGCACGGTGGGGAAGTGTGGGGGGCACAGTGGGGTGTGGGCACCCCAAATCCACCACCATCCCCGTGGGATGGACACCCCACACAGGCCAGGGGGTGCGCCCCATAGTGTGGGGGGACAGGACTCGGCTGAGGAGGTCATGTCACCCCAAAACACCCACTGTGCCCCCAAACCTCTCAGGGATGGCACCCCAGCCCCTCCCAGCCGAGACCCCCGTTGGAGGCAGGCTCAGGGTCCCCCACCTGCCATAGGGTCACCACCGTGACACCCCACGCACACCGGGGTGGGGTCTCGGTGCCATCCCCCCGTGGTGTCCCCACCCACCCACCATGGACTGGGGTGTCCCTGAGACCCCAGCCCACCACGGAATGGGGCCTGAGCTCCCCCATCCCCATGACACCCCCAGCATCGTGGGGTGGCATTTCGGTGACATCCACCCCGTGATGTCCCCACCCACCCCAGACCCGGTTTTTGGGGCCCCCTCTCCCCGCGATGCCCCGGCCCACCATGGGGTGGGGTCTCGGGGACCCCCATCCCGGTGCCACCCTTTTCCTGAGGGTCCCCCTGGGGGTGTCCCCTGTGCCCTGCCCCCCCTGGGGTCCCTCACCGCCTTGAGCTGCTCCAGCCGGTCCTTCATGGTGCCCCCGGCGGCTGGGGGGGCGCGGGGGGGTCCCCGTGCTCGCCCAGCGCAGGGATGGGCGGTGTCACCCTCGCTCCTCGCCGCTCGGCCGGGCCTCCTACATCCAGGCGAGGTGCCGGGTGGCCCTGTCCCCTGTGCCTGTGGCCAAGCCCGGGGCTGTCCCTGCGCTAATCCCCAGTGACGGGCGCGGGGAAGGCGCCGAGGGAGGGAGGGACGAGCTGGAGCCGCCCCTTCACCTGGGACACGCGGGGACAGCGGCGCCGCTGCGGGCGGCGACTGGGGGCGGCCCCCGGGCCCCCCGGGAGGTGACGGAGGTGGGCTGGGGTGTGGGTGTGGAGGCCATGAGGAAGCTGGTCCCCCTCGGGGGTCACACGGTGAGGACGTGTCACCCCCTGCCACGTGTGGCTGCCGCGGGAGCATGGCTGGGGACACGGAACACGGCTGGAAACACGGCTGGGGAGAGGGAGCACGGCTGGGGACGCGGCTGGGGACACGGCTGTGGGTGTGGGTCACAGCTGGGGACATGGCTGGGTTCGGGGCACACGGCTTAGGGGGACGGGGCTGTGGATAGGAGTCACATCTGGGGACGCAGCTGTGGATTCGGGACACGGCTGGGGGACGCGGCTGGGCATGAGTCGGCACAGGGGACGGCTTGGGGACATGGCTGCAGTTAGGGGACACAACTGAGGGTCGTGCCTGGGGACAGGAGTCCCGACACGGCTGGGGACAGGGGACACGGGTGGGGGACATGGCTGGGGATGGGACACAGCTGGGGACAGGGCTGGGCGGGCAGTGCTGCGGCTGTGGACGGGGTGGCATTGGCTGTGGACGGGGTGGCATTGGCTGTGGATGGGGTGACACTGGGGGTCACGGCTGCGGGCGGGGCCATACGGGCGTCACCGCTGTGAGCGGGAGAAAAAGGGACGCTGCCCCTTTAAGAAATATACACGGGTGGGCGTGGTCTATATTGGGCGTGGTCTTTGGCGGTCCCGCCCCCACGCGCGCACCGGGCGGGTGGGACACGGGGCGGTGGCGGCGGATGACGTCATGCGGCTGCGCCCGCGGTGGCGCATGCGCGGCGGGGCCCGAGGCCTGGTCGGGCGGCGCGGAGCCTGCGGGCGGGGGGCGCCGGCGCCGCCATGTTCCGGTACCCGGTGAGCAGGGAGGGGCCGGGAGGGGCCGGGGGGGGCCGGGGCGGGCGGGGCCCCGCGGGGCCTGCGGGAGAATCCTGCCGGGACGGCACCGGGGCGGTGTAACGGGGTGGGGGGGGCATAACGGGCTGGGGCGGGGGAAGTGAAATGAGTTGGGGAGGGCGGCCACTGAGGGGGTCTGAGGGGCTGGGAGGGGGCTCCAGGGTGGCACAAGGAGTCTGGGGGACACTGGGGACCTGGAACGGGCTGGGGGAGCGTATAACGGGAGGGGTCACTCTCTAGGTGTGGAGGGTCATTGGGGTGATGTAATGGCTTGGGGGAGTCACTGCATAGGAATAATGGGTTGGGGGGATTCCCAGGGGTGGATAATGGGGCTGGGGGGGGGTATCGCTGTTTGAGGGGATGTATTGTATAGGTATAATGGGTTGGGAGGTCATCAGGGAGGTCCAGTGGGGCTGACCCCGTTCCTGGCTGTCCCAGTCCCTGGAGGATTGCCCGCTGGACGAGGATGAAGATGCCTTCCAGGCCCTGGGGGAGGAGGATGAAGACATCGACCAGTTCAACGATGACACCTTCGGGGCCGGTGCCGTCGGTGAGACCCCGAGTGTCACCCCCAGAGCTCCCTGACCCCGCAGGTGCCCCCTGCCCACGGCCCTCACCATGTGCCCCCTCGCAGATGACGACTGGCAGGAGGCCCACGAGCGGCTGGCGGAGCTGGAGGACAAGGCCGGGTCGAGCCGGGAACCCGACGGTCCCGTTGGCAACGACGGGGACGTCCTGGGCGACCCCGAGGACGCGCTGGCCGAGCGGCTGACGCGCCTCGTCATCGACAGCGAGCTGGAGGACCCGGCCATCATGCAGGCCGTGCACACCAGGGATCCCCCGCAGGTGGGAGCGGGCTGGGGGATCTGGGGGGATGTGGGGATGGATCCCACAGCGCTGTTCTGACTCTCCCTGTGCTCTGCAGCAGCCTGGAGGGCTCAATTCCAGCATCTGGGACAGCTCAGCCGTGCTGCGGCGCATCCGGGGGCCGCTCCTCACTCAGGTAGGGTGCTGGGGGCAGGGGGCTCTTCCCTGCTGGTCCCAAACGCCTGTGGCAGCCAGCTGGGTGGGATAGACTGGTCCTGGGATCGTGGAGTGTCCTGCTTCCCTTCTCTGTGTCTGTGGCTTGTGGGGGACCCTCAGAGCTGTCCCCCCTCAGACCCTGGAGGGCTGGGATGATGGAGTTCGGCTGTTCTGGGATGCCTGGTGATGTCTGAGGGATTTCAGGGCTCCCGGCAGGATTTGGGAATGTTGATGCCTGGAGGCAGAGGATTTTTGTGTTGTTGTGGTTTCATTAAGAGTCATGCTTTGAAGTGCTGCGTGTCCAACCCTCTGCTGGCTCTGCCGGGCTGGGAGGTGACCCAGCATTCCCTCCCCACGCCCTGTTATCCCAGACGGGATGCGCTCGGCAGTCTGGGTGCTCCGGGAGCGCCCAGCCTTGTGTGGAGATCCCAGGGAAGCACAGTGGGGGTGGAGAGCTGACAGGGGGAAGGGGGGACACTGACCCTCATCTGTCCCAGCCTGTGGCTCCACAGGGGTGTCCCTCCCGTTGTCCTGCAGGAGATGCCCGCGGTGTCCGTGCTGGACTATGCCCTGCCCCAGCGGCCTCCGCAGGCTCGGGATGAGGAGCGGGATCCCTCGGAGCGGGCGCTGCCCCGGCGCTCCTCCTCCCCCATCATCGGGAGCCCCCCTGTCCGGGCCATTCCCATCGGCACCCCCCCCAAACAGGCCGCCATCCCCAACTTCAACCAGCAGGTATCTCCTCGCTTCCCAGCTTCCCACTGCTCCCAAGGGTGCGAGCTGCTTCCCAGGGGGAGTGACTGTGCCGCTTGTCTCCCCCCAGATCCTGTGTCCCAAGCCTGTCCACATCCGAGCTACCATGCAGCAGCGTTATCCCGCTCCCTATGGAGAGAGGATGTCCCCCAACCAGCTCTGCAATGTTCCGGTATCCAGCTTTCCCTCCTCCATCTCTTTGGGGATTGATGACCAGCCCTTCCAAAACCTCCCTGTGTTCCTGTGGCTCATCCCCACCCCATGGAGCTTGGCCATCCTGGGGTTTGTCCCATCTGTCAGTCGTGGTCTGTGACTGGGGTCCCTTTTCCCAACTCTTTCCCCAGAATTCCTCCCTCCTGGGCCACCCGTTCCCCCACAGCGTCTCTCCCGTCCTCACACACCTGCAGAGAGCCCAGCTGCTCGGAGGAGCCCAGGTAAAGCTCCTTCCTGTGCTTTATCCCACCTATCTCTCTGCGTGGCTCCGGGACCTGGTGCTCCGTGCCTCTTGCCGGCCATCCCAGATCCTTTTCCTGCCTGGCTGACTCCAGGTGTCCTCTGTGCCCCGCAGGCCGGCCGAATGTCCCCCAGCCAGTTTGCCCGCGTGTCCGGGCTGGTGGGGAGCCCGCTGCCCTCGGTGAACCCCAAGCTGCTGCAGGGCAGAGTTGGGCAGATGATGTCCCCGGCCGGAGGGTTCCGTGCCTTTTTCGGGGCTCCCCCCGCCCCGCCCCCCTCGCAGCTGCCGCACCCTCCGGGCCCCGGATCCCACCTGCAGAACCTGAGGTCGGTGCTGTCCCTGTCCCGGCGTCCCAGCCACTCCCTGCGTCCCTCCCTGACCGTTCCCGCCCTCCCCAGGCCTCAGCCCCAGATGTTCCGGCCGGACACGACCCACCTGCACCCGCAGCACCGGCGGCTCCTGCACCAGCGGCAGCAGCAGAACCGCAAGTGAGTGCGGGCACGGGGCCGGGGCCGCGCGGCACGGGGACGTGTCCTGCTTCCGGGGTCACCTGTCCCCCCTCTCTGTCCCTTCCTGTAGCTCCGGTGTGCTCACGGGTGCCCTTCTTCTCCTGCCAGCCAGCACCGGAGCCTCAACGGCTCCGGGGGGGACCGAGGGGGCCACCGGAGCAACCATCAGGAGCAGATCCGTAAGGATCCCTACGCCAACCTCATGCTGCAGCGGGAGAAGGACTGGGTGTCCAAGATCCAGATGATGCAGCTGCAGAGCACTGATCCCTACCTGGATGATTATTATTATCAGGTACTCGGGGCAGCACCTTCCCCCTGGCCATTGGAGATTGGGTGGGAAGGGAATGTCAATCCAGGAGGAAGTGCAGTGGGTTGTTTTCCTCCCTGGAAGAGGAAGGCGGAGGGACAGGGTGGGATCAGCATCCCTGGGATGAGCCGACTCCTTTTTGGCTGAGATTCCAGGAGTGAGATGTTGGGGTGCACCGGTTTCATAGGTCTGGGAGAACAGGAAAGCAGCTCCTCTCCATTGGAAGTGTGACAGATCCAGGATAAAACCCCTGGAATGAGACGAAGGAGATGCTAAATGGAAAACTCAAGAGAGATCCTTGTCAGGGAAAGGCTGACTCTGGTCTGACTGGGAATGGTGATGGGGAACCCTGTGGGAGTCCAAGCAGTGCAGTGGAGAAGGTGGATAGGGAGGGATTGCTCCTGCTTTTTTCCATTTCAGGAATAGGGAATGTCAGACAGTGCTGGGAAAAGTCAGACTTGGAGCAGACGGAGCAAGGTGAACTGTTTGAGGATCCCCAGGGAGAGAAGGAAATGTCTGGGATGGACATTGGGAGACTGAATGGGGTGGGAGAGCTCTGGCGCCTCTCCTGAGCCGGCAGAGTTTTTTTGGGATCTGTGGGTGAGCTGGTCCCAGTAGAGAAGAGGAACTGGTGCAGGATGTGAGTCAGCAAAGCTCTGCCATTGCAAAACGGGGTGGATGGGGTGGGGAGGTCCTGGCATGGTGCCAGTGGAGCAAGGCAGGCTAACTGGGATGTGCTGGAAAGGACTGGGAACCTCACAAGGAGAATGGATTTGTCATTGTCGTGAGAGAGGGCTGAGGAGGAGCCTTGACCTCTGTCATCCTGAGGGATGGGAGAGGAGGAGGGACTCAGCTGTGGCTTAAATGATGATGTTGAGAAGATGATGGAGCTGAGGACAGGGAGATTGCCAATGGTTTTTTGGGAGAAGGCACTCAACATTTCCTCTCCCTGCCTCAGAATTACTTCCAGAAGCTGGAGAAGTTGGCAGCAGCCGAGGAAGTGCACGGTGACGGCCCCAAGAAGGAGCGCACTAAACTCATCACCCCTCAGGTGGCCAAGCTGGAGCACACCTACAAGCCAGGTAAAGCCCTCCAGCAGCCCCAGGGCTCCTTTTACCCAGGGATTGAGGGAACTCATCCCTTGGCTTCCTTGCTCTCTCCTTCCTGCAGTGCAGTTTGAGGGCTCGCTGGGAAAGCTCACCGTCTCCAGTGTCAACAACCCCCGGAAGATGATCGACGCCGTGGTGACGTCCCGCAGCGAGGATGATGTGAGTTCCTCCTGGCCTTCCTCCCTTCCAACAGCCCTGTGGCTGCTTCCCACAGCCCTGATTCCCTCTTCTATCCCTGTCAGGAGACGAAGGAGAAGCAGGTTCGGGATAAGAGGCGACAGACGCTCGTCACCATTGAGAAGGTGAGTTTAAGGGGGATCGTCCCGACTCTCAGAGGTCCATGGTGGGATCAAAAGTGGGCCAGCCCCACCCATTCCATGGTTCCTTGAGTGATCCATGCTTCCTGCAGACGTACAGCCTCCTCCTGGACGTGGAGGACTACGAGCGCCGCTACCTCCTGAGCCTGGAAGGGGAGCGGCCAGCCCTGATGGAGGAGAGGAAGCAGAAGATCTGTGACATGTACGACAATCTGAGGGGGAAGGCACCTGGGCAGGACAGGTGAGCGGGATTTGGGAGCTCCAGCACTCTGGGATCACTGAAACCAGTTTTCCATGGATCTGTTTGGCTCTGCAGGAGGATGAAGTAACCTTTTTTAGCCATTTTGCCCTCACTGTGGTTACAAAGTTACAACTTCCATCCTCTCCCTCTGGCGGAGTTGAGGATTAGGGATATCTTTCCCATGTAGTTTTTCCCACCTCAGAGATGTTTTTTCAGGCATGGGTGTGTTTTCCACCTGGTGCTGGGGCAGATCCAGCCATGGGATAGCCCTGGGATGCTCCCAGGTGAGGGTTGACACCTTTCTCCCTCCCTCTCTGCTCAGGCCGAGCGATGACCACTTCATGCAGATCATGTGCATCCGGAAAGGAAAGCGCCTGGTGGCCCGGATCCTGCCCTTCCTGGCTCCAGAGCAAGCGGCCGACGTGCTCATGGCCACGGCCAGGAACCTGCCCTTCCTCATCAAGAAGGATGCTCAGGATGAGGTGAGCTTCCAGAGGCTGGGAGGGCTCTGTGTGTCTTCAGGGTGGCATTCCTGCCTTTCCTAGGAGGGTGCCAGAGGTTTGGAGAGAGAAGCTGTTTGCAATTCCAGCCAGGCACAGGGAAAGGTGAGCAGCTCCCAATTGTGTTCCTTTCTCCACAGGTGCTTCCCTGCCTCTTGAGGCCCTTTTCCCACGTCCTCTACCACCTTCCCTTGGGAACAGTCACCAGCCTTGTGCAGCAGCTCACCAACCTACCTCAGAGCGCCGCCGCTCCCACCAACCTGCACCTCACTGCTGTGCTCCAAAACAAGGTGCTCCTCATTCCCGCCCCTTCCCAGCCTTGGGAATTGCTCCAGCAGCCTCTCAGCACTGGGGTGTTCTCCTTGGTAGTTAATGAGGGTGTCTGGCGCATTAATTAACGGTCTGGGGTGGCCCCGGGCTCTGCTTCAGCCTGGCAGCAGCTTCTGGGTCTGTCCTGCTGTGCTCCATGCTCCAGTCCTGGAATTTGGGGTGGGAATGTTGCTCCAGTAAATCCCTCCTGGGCTGGGAGTGCTCTGTGGTCCTTTCTTCCTCCTCCTGCAAAGGCAGGCAGGGATCTTCCTGCTAATGCCAGAAGGGTTGGGAAGCGTTGGGGATTCCCTGGTTCTCTCAAGGAATGCTTGGAGGTGACAGATCCCCTCCCTGTCCCCACAGTTTGGTCTGTCCCTGCTGTACCTGGTCTTGAGCCGAGGGGAGGAATTGCAGAGCTCGGACACAAACACAGAGCTGATGCAGGACAACCAATGGTAACTCCCTGTCCCGGGCTGGGATGCTCCTGCCTGGACTGTCACCACATTCCCAAGCCCCTTGGGGTGGCAAAGGCACCCTCCATGCTCCTGGAGCCCCCACACCTCTCACTGCTCCCTCCTCCCTCCCGTTTTCCCGGCAGGACGGAGCTGATGCTGATGGCGACCCGGGAGCTGCTGCGGATCCCTCAGGGAGCCTTGGCAAAGCCCGTGTCCATCCCCTCCAACCTGATCTCCCTCTTCTCTCGCTACGTTGACCAGCAGAAGCTGAACCTGCTGGAGACGAAATTGCAGTGAGTGCCAGCCTTCTATTCCATGGGAATGTGGCCCTGTGCCACCAGGGGACTGGGAGAAGGGGGAAACCTGAGGTGGGGGTGCAGCTGGAGAGGGATTGGAGTGGGGAGGAGCAGCTTGGGGAGAAGGGAATTGCTGCCTCCCTCTGATCCCACCACTCATGTTCCCTGCTTCCAGCTTAGTGCAGGGGATCCGGTAGATCTCCGTGGCTCCTCGCCACCACTGGAATGTTCCAGAGGAAGGATGGAAGGAAGGAAGGATGGAGGGCACACGGTTCACCCCACACCTCCCCCGACGCCTGGCCTGGCACATGGGGCGCATCCGCCTCCCAATCCCTGGATCAGCAGGAAGAGGGGGATGTTTGGCTGCTCCCCCCTTTCCCACAAAGTGCTGCCTTTCCCTGCTGCTCCCAATTTCCCCACGACTCCCTCTGCACCCCCAGAAACTGCTGCTTCCCCCCAAACACACACACACACCCCCACACCCACACACACTACTGAGGATCCCGGGGAGCGGGGAGCCCCTCGCTCCACATCCACGGCCAGGGGTTCTCCGCTCATTCCCTGCTCCTTCTGCAGCCCTTCCCACAAGCACTGAGCTCTGCTTCCTGCCCTTTCCCACACTTCACACACTTATTTCGCACACTCGCCTCGTCTTCCCAAAATTCGGCTCCTTCCCTCCCCCCGGGATCAGCCCAGCAGCTCCGGGGTGGGGGGCACAGCCGGGTCTCTGTCCCCTCCGGATCAGATCCGGGTGGCTTCAGCTGTGCTGCTCCTCGGGAAGGTGGTGGTGGTGGTTGGGGGATAAATTTAAATTTTTTTTTTTTTTTTTTTTTTTTTTTTTTTTTTGCTTTTAAAAAGAAAAAAAAAAAAACCAAGAGATTTGCACATGTAGGGATTTTACACCCCAGAATTCCTCCTGGCGTTAACCAGCCCCTTCCTGTGCTCCCAGCCCTTTCCCTGTCCTTTTTCTCTGACAGATCAAGTGGAAAGTTCATTTATGATTTTTATTTTATTTTATTGCTTTTTTCCCTGCTTTTTTGTTTGGTTTTTTTTCTTTTTTTTTTTTTTTTTTTGGTTTTTCCCCCTCTTTTTTGCTTTTTTTCTTATTTCATTTGCTTGCAGTAATTTTTTTGTTTGTTTTTTCTTTCCTTCCCCATCCCTCCCAGTTTTCGGTTCTGGTTAATGAGAATAAAGTTTCTAAATTTACATTTTTATAGGGTATTGTAAATAAAGATGAATTGTATACGGCTGCCAGCCTGGCCTCTCCTTCTCTGGGCCCTGCCACCCCCTGCGCGACCCAGCCGTGTCCCCGCGGTGTCCCCGCTCTGTCCCCTGGCTGGTCTTGAACCCTCGAACCCCAGGAGTTCCTCCGTGGGCAGCGGGCAGGGGGCGTGGTTACGACTCAGCCAATGGCAACGCGCCTGGTGCGAAGCCCCGCCCCTCCGCCAATCACTGGCGTGTGACTCACCTCTCGGCGTCAGCACGCGCGGCGCGCCGCTCTCACCTCCCATTGGCTCCCTACCTGATTGACGGCCGAGGGGTCCGCTCTCGACCAATCGCAGCTCGCGAACCGCCCCGCCGGCGCCCGGGCCGCCAATGGGGCCCGGACGTGGGCGGGGCGAGTGACGGCAACGCGGCGGGGCGGTGGCGGCGGCGGCGGCGATGGCGGAGCTGCGTGCGGCGGGCGCGGGGCCCGGCCCGGCCGCGCCCCCCGGGCCCGCGGCGCTGCCCGCGGCCCCCGGCGCGCCCCCGGCCCTGCCCTCAC
The DNA here is from genome assembly GCF_028551555.1 of Melozone crissalis. Taxonomy (NCBI): domain Eukaryota; kingdom Metazoa; phylum Chordata; class Aves; order Passeriformes; family Passerellidae; genus Melozone; species Melozone crissalis. Next base: position 3,220,366 of record NW_026535796.1, on the reverse strand, counting down.
CGGCGGCGAGCGTCGGGGCGGCGCCCGCACCGACGGCGGCGCCGGCGGCACCGACAGCGTCGGCGGGCGGCGGAGCCGGCGCGGGCGGCGGCGGGGCCGGTCCCGGCTCGGCCCGCGAGGGTTGGCTCTTCAAATGGACCAACTACATCAAGGGATACCAGCGCCGCTGGTTCGTGCTTAGCAATGGGCTGCTCAGCTACTACCGGTACGCACCGGGAGCCGCCCCGCCGCCCCCCGGGCCCCCCGTGACCTTGGCGCCGGGCTGAGCCCCCGCGACGGGAGGGAAGCGGGTGTGGGCCCCCCGCACCGAGCGGGGCAGCGCTCCGTGCCCCGGTGCCAGCTGGGAAGGAGGGCGGCTGTCACCTCCCTGTCCCCACGGTTGTCACCTCCGTGACACCGGGGCTGCTCTTGCCGGGGGAGGGGGTCTTTAGCCCACTCCCGGCCGCCGGTCCGTGCCAGCAGGAGCGGGGGGCGGTTGTCACATCCCTGTCCCCGTGGTTGTCACCTGTCTGTCCCCGGGATTGTCACATCCCTGTCCCCGTGGGTATTTGGGGGCGGAGGGCTGCAGCCCCTCAGCCTCCCGCAGCTCCCGGTCCCGCTGTCCCTCCCAGCCGCTCTTCCCGGTGGCCTCGTGTGTTTTCACCCGCGGGACACCTGAGCCGGGCCGGGGGGGCCTTGTCCCTCCATTATTGATGGGGAACCGGAGCCTCGGGCAGCTGCCGGCTCCGGTTACACCGCGGCCAACGCGGGGGCGCCGGGCCGGGGGTGTCCCGGCTGGATGTCACCTCTGTCACCCGGTGACGTGGAAGGGGAGTGCCAGCCTGGCGCGGCCTCGCTGGGACTTCACCCTCGTCCCAGCCCGTGCCAGGATCCGGGAAGCGCCGGATCCCTGAGGCTCCAGGATCCCCGAGGCCACTCCTGGGCGCTGTGGATTTGTCCCCCCAAAGCGACATCCCCAGGCTTGGCCCCGCTCCGGCGCCAGCACACCCTCCCTATTAATAGCCCTGGCTGCCGGGCTGGGAATGCCGGGCTGGGAATGCCGAGCCCCCTGCACAACCCCCAGGGCTCATCCCGGGGATCCCGGGCCTGTCCTTCCCTCAGCATGGCCTCATCCCAGGGATCCCAGCCTTGTTCTTCCCTCAGCACAGCCTTGTCCTGGGGATCCCAGCCCTGTCCTTCCCTCACTGTGGTGTCATCCCAGGGATCCCAGCCTTGTTCTTCCCTCAGCACAGCCTTGTCCTGGGGATCCCAGCCCTGTCCTTCCCTCAGCACAGCCTCATCCCAGCGATCCCAGCCCTGTCCTTCTCTCACTGGGGCCTCATCCCGGGGATCCCAGCCTTGTTCTTCCCTCAGCACAGCCTTGTCCTGGGGATCCCAGCCCTGTCCTTCCCTCATGCAGCCTCATCCCGGGGATCCCAGCCCTGTCCTTCCCTCAGCACAGCTTTGTCCTGGGGATCTCAGCCCCATCATTCCCTCATTGTGTCCTTCCCCTGCAGATCCAAGGCGGAGATGGGCCACACGTGCCGCGGCACCATCAACCTGGCCACGGCCAACATCAGCGTGGAGGATTCCTGCAATTTCATCATCTCCAACGGCGGAGCCCAGACCTACCACCTCAAGGCCAGCTCCGAGGTGGAGCGGCAGCGCTGGGTCACCGCCCTCGAACTCGCCAAGGCCAAGGCTGTCAAGATGCTGGAGGAGTCAGGTATGGATTTCCTGGATCCATGGCGGGGTCAGGGCGCACTCAGGGTGAAATCTCAGTGCCTGACAGTGCCCAGAGCAGGGTCAGTGTCCTCAGAGTGGGATCCCAGTGCCAGCTTCCCAGAGCCCCACAGGTGGCAAGAATCTCAGGGCAGGATCCCAGTGCTTGGAAGACTCGGGGCAGGATATTAGTGTTCCACAGCATCCCAGTGTTCCCAGGACAGAATCCCAGTGCCTCACAGGACTGAGGGCAGGATCCCAATGCCCAGAGAGAAGGATCCAAGCCCCACAGGGCACAGGATCACAGTGACCCCAGGACAAGATCACAGGGCAGGATCACCCAGCAGTATCAATGCCCTTAGGGCAGCCTTTGAGTTTCTCACAAACTCAGTGCCCCCAGGGCAGGTTCCCAGGGTCCCACAGGACCTAGGGCAGGATCCCAGGGCCCTGGGCAGCATCCCAGCATCTCCAGCAAGAAGGTTTGGAAGGGGATGGCCATGTCCATGCATATGTGACCCAAACCGCCCGGCATGCACAGAGATGGACCATCAGACCTCAGGGCTTTGGGGATCCCCTGTGCCCTTCCTGGCAGCCCCACCACCAGCTCCTGGTGTGACATGACAATCCCGTTTTCCTGGTCCCTTCCCGCCTGCAGATGACTCCGGCGACGAGTCGGTGTCGCAGACGGACAAGACGGAGCTGCAGAACACCCTGAAGATTTTATCCAGCAAGGTGGAGGACCTGAGCACCTGCAACGACCTGATCGCCAAGCACGGCACGGCCCTGCAGCGCTCCCTCAGCGAGCTCGAGGCCCTGCGGCTCCCCCCGGAGAGCACGGACAAGATCAAGCAGGTCAACGAGCGGGCCACGCTCTTCCGCATCACCTCCAACGCCATGATCAACGTGAGTCCCCATCCTAGGGATCCCAGAGTGGGAAAACTCCCCATTTCCATGCTGAGCACGGTTTCCCCGCAGGCCTGCCGGGATTTCATGCTCCTCGCACAAACGCACGGGAAGAAGTGGCAGAAGTCGCTGCAGCAGGAGCGGGACCAGCGGATCCGGCTGGAGGAGACGCTGGAGCAGCTGGCCAAGCAGCACAACCACCTGGAAAGGGCTTTCCGGGGGGCCACGGTGCTCCCCGCCAGCACGCCCGGCACTGCAGGCTCTGGAAAAGGTGGGGAGGGACAAGTGATGTGCCCAAGTGTCTCCCAGATGATTCCCGGGATTTCCCGAGCTAGGCTCAGCTTCTCTCACTGTGCTGATCCCAAGGGATTTGTCTGTCCCAGCTCATCTGTGTGGCCAAGTGATTCTGGCATCCCCAGCAGGGTCCAAACTGGCTCCTCTGAGCCTTATCTGACACCCCTCAAGGCTGGGGTGGGGATGATGGTGACAGGGGAGCCTTCAGCAAGAAACTGGGAATGATGTTCCTTCCTCACCAGCCCCGTCCCCTTTCCCAGATCTGTGCTGCCCTGCCAAAGGCGACCTGAGTGACGAGGACGACGACAACAACGAGTTCTTTGATGCCCCTGAGATCTTCCCCATGCCCGATGTCATGGGCCACAAGTGAGTTCTGGGGGAAAGGGGAATCCCCTCGCTGCTCTGCCCTGCTCGGAAATGCTCACCCCCTTTCCCCCTTCCCAGGAGAACTGGGAGCAACATCAGCGGCACCAGCAGTGACATCAGCCTGGATGAGCAGGTGGGATGGGGTTTTATGGCTTGGGGCTGCCCAAATTCCCATGGAAGGGTTTTGTGGGGTCACAGGGATATAACAGCCTTTGCCTCCCGTCTCCCTAGTACAAGCACCAGGTTGAGGACACCAAGAAGGAAAAGAGAACCCGCATTCCGTACAAACCCAACTACAGCCTCAACCTCTGGAGCATCATGAAGAACTGCATCGGGAAGGAGCTGTCCAAGATTCCCATGCCAGTGAGCGCAGATGCAGCGGGTGGGTGGGCACAGGGCACCCCAGAACCCCCTTTTTTTGACCCATTTCCTCCTCCAGGTGAATTTCAACGAGCCGCTGTCCATGCTGCAGCGGCTGACGGAGGACCTGGAGTACCACGAGCTGCTGGATCGGGCGGCGCGGTGCGAGAGCTCCCTGGAGCAGCTGTGCTATGTGGCCGCTTTCACCGTCTCCTCCTACTCCACCACCGTCTTCCGCACCAGCAAACCTTTCAACCCGCTCCTGGGGGAGACCTTCGAGCTGGATCGCCTGGAGGAGAACGGATACCGCTCCCTCTGCGAGCAGGTGGGGCCGGCTCCTCTCCTCTCCTTTCCCGGGCTGTTGGGGTGGCCGGCACTGAGCTGTCCCCAATCAATCCCATGTCCAGGTGAGCCACCACCCGCCGGCCGCCGCCCACCACGCCGACTCCAAGAACGGCTGGACGCTGCGCCAGGAGATCAAAATCACCAGCAAATTCCGAGGGAAATACCTCTCCATCATGCCTCTGGGTGAGCACCCCAGGAGGGTGTGGGATTTTTGGGACCACCTGAGGTTCCAGGTGTGGTTCCCAGCACGATCTCCGTCCCTCAGGCACCATCCACTGCGTCTTCCACTCCTCCGGCAACCACTACACGTGGAAAAAGGTGACGACCACCGTGCACAACATCATCGTGGGGAAGCTCTGGATAGACCAGGTGGGAAGTTGTGGATGGGAGGTGTAGGGAAGCATGGATCCCCGAGGAATGGGCATGGGTGGGTCTGACTCTCCTCTCCTCTCCACAGTCAGGTGAGATCGAGATCGTCAACCACAAGACAGGGGACAAGTGCATCCTCAAGTTTGTCCCTTACAGCTACTTCTCCCGGGATGTGGCGAGGAAGGTAGGGACGCGGAGCCATGGGAGATTTAGAGCTGATCATGACTCCGGTATGTCCTGATCCAGGCTGTCCCCTCTCCTGCCAGGTGACCGGGGAGGTGATGGACCCCTCGGGAAAGGTGCATTTTGCCCTGCTGGGCACATGGGACGAGAAGATGGATTGCTACAAGGTCCAGCTGGGAACAGGGGAGAACGGAGCCGAGGCGCGGCCACGAGCCCACGAGGCCGAGGACAGCCGGGTGCTGCTGTGGAAGCGGAACCCGCTGCCGTGAGTGGGGAGAACGGGGACGAGGCATCCCGGGGAGCCGGGCTGCGGGGCTGGCGCTGAGCCCCGTTCCTTGCCGTGCCGTAGGAAGTACGCAGAGAACATGTACTACTTCTCGGAGCTGGCGCTGACCCTGAACGCACCAGAGAGCGGGACAGCCCCCACGGACAGCCGGTGGCGCCCGGACCAGCGGCTCATGGAGAACGGCCGGTGGGACGAGGCCAACGCCGAGAAGCAGCGGCTGGAGGAGAAGCAGCGGCTCTCCCGCAAGCGCCGCGAGGCCGAGGCCGCCCGCGCCACCGAGGACGGTAAGGCACGGCTGTCACACTGGGGTGTCCCCTCTGGGTGTCCCCCCCAGGCCCTCACCCCGCTGTGTCCCCCCCCTTCCCCAGGGACACCCTACGATCCCTACAAACCGCTGTGGTTCGAGCGCAAGAAGGACCCGGTGACGCAGGAGCTGGCGCACGTCTACAAGGGGGGCTACTGGGAGAGCAAGGAGAAGCAGGACTGGAGCTTGTGCCCGGATATTTTCTGAGCCCTGTGAGGAGGAGGAGGAGGAGGAGGAGCGGCGAGGGGGGAGGGATGAAGGCCAGGACCCCCCCTGTCCATCCGTCTGTCTTAACCGTGTGTCCCCGTGCCTCGCCGTGAGCGCCGGCCGGGCTTTGCCTTAGCCCACCCAAACTGACCTTGGGGAACAGGAGCCAACACAGCCCCCCTCAAATCCGAGCTGGAGCAGGGGGGGTCCCACCCACCTCCTCGGCACCCCGGGGTGGGGGGCACGGCCGCCCCTGTGGTGGGGGGCCCCGGGGAAGGCGCAGCGGGGCGAGCCCGAGGCTGGCCTTGGTCTCCCCCCCTCCCCTTTTATTCCCGTTCCCCTTCGCCCCCAGGAGTTCGGGTGCTTTTGGGGTCCGGGGGGGGCCAGACTCCCCCCCAGCCTGTTCTATAGGTGTATATTATATATATGTAGAGAGCAATCGGGGTCCCCTTCTCCCCCACAGCCCCCAGTTTGGGGGGTCCCCGCCCTCCCCGGGGTGGCCCCCACGTGTGGGGACCCCCCATGAGGTGCCTTCCCTGTAGGTTTAGGGCAGGGGGAGGGCCTGGGTTTTGGGGGGGGGGGGGTCTCTCCAGGGTGCAGTGGGACCCCTGCACCCCCAGACACTACAGGGGTGGGGAGATGCGCCATGGGGGGAGTCTCTGCACCCCCGAATCTGAAATTGGGGGCGTTTGATGCCTTTTTATTTTTTCTTTTTTTGGGTTGTTGTTTTTTTTTTTTTTTGTCTCCAGAAAAAGAACTAAATTAAAATCTGTGAATGCCCCAGCCCTGCGCCTGCTCTGTGGGGTAGAGGGAGGGTCCAGCCCCTCCCTGCGGCTGATTTTGGGGGGACCCCCTAGTCCTGTAGGGACCTGAGTGGAAGCGCCCAAACAGAGACTTGAACCCCATTCATGAGATTCTCCAGGAGCCTCCCTGTCCACACCCCAGGTTCTGCTGCCCTGGTGGGGGGGATTGGGGCTGTCTCCTGTGTCCCCCTGTGTTCCTCACTGGATTTGGGGTGCTGGGGATACCTTGGGTGACTGGGGGGACCCATTTTGGCCCAGGGGGTCACCTGCTCTGGGGGGGTGGCATCCAAGGAGGGGAGGTCCTGAGTGTTCCTGGGACCCTCTGGGGGCACTTCCATGGGCGGGGATGTCCCCAGGGATCGTGGGGACCCCCTGCGAGTGACACAGGTGCCCCCATGCCCTCCCCGTCCCCATGGTACGGCGCCTCTGATTGGCCAGTTGGTTTGAGTGACAGTTTCGGGAGGGCTGGCTTTTCCCCGCCCACCTTGAATTGGAGCGTGCTGATTGGCTAGCCGATCGCAGCGGGTCAGATTCAGCCAATGGGAGGGCTCAGTGTGGCCCTGCAGCCACGCCCCCGGCAGTGCCCGCCCCTTGTCCTCCGTGGGACCCCGCTGTCCCCACCCCCGGGTGGCACCGGGGAGACAGTGACTCCACAACCAGCAGACATTCCTCCAGCTCCGGTCACAGGGGTTTATTGGGGCCCGGCCTCCGCCGGCTCTGCCGCCACCGCCGGTGGCTCTTGGGGTCGGGGCTGTCTCTTGGGGTCGGGGGTGTCGCCTCTGCCCCATTGCCAGATGCTCCGCTCCAGCTGTTCCCTCTGATCCCCGATGCTGGCAGAGCGCTCGGGTCGGTCGGCCGGGCAGGGAGGGGCTGAGAAGGGGCTGAGGGGTCGTCCGGGGATCCCCTCCTGCCCGGTGTCTCCGTTACCGGGACGACAGCATCATCACGAACTCTGTGGGGCGAGGAGGGCACGTCAGGGGAGCCGGGGCTCAGCCCTGCCGCGGCCCCAAGGGGAAGGGGATGCCCTCACCGTCGAAATCCACATGGCCGTCCCCGTTGAGATCCACGTCCTGCAGGATCTCGTCCACCTCCTGCGCCTTCAGCTGCTCCCCGAGCAGTGCCGCGATGGCCTCGCGCATCTCGGCCGTGCTGATCTCCCCGTCCCCGTTCATGTCGAACTGCGGCACCCGCAGGCTGGGGTCACCCTCCCTCCACGGCCACCAGCACCCCCAGGCTCCCTGTGGTCACTGCCTCCTCTGCGCTCATCGTCACCACCATGGTCATCGTTCACCCCTGGTCACTGTCTCCTCCATGCCTGTGGTCACCCCATGGTCATCATTTCCCCACAGTCACTGTCACCTCCATGCCTGTGGTCACCCTATGGTCATCATTCCCCCCTGGTCATTGTCCCCTCCATGCCCGTGGTCACCCCATGGTAATGGTTTCCCCCCAGTCATTGTCCTCTCCTGCCTGTGGTCACCAGCACGGTCTTCCCATGGTCAGTGTCCCCTCATGGTTCCCCCTATGGTGACCATCTTGCCATGGTCTTCCCGTGATCACCATCCCCTCCATGCCCTATCATCACTGTCCCCACCAGAGTCTCTCCAGGGTCATTGTCCCCTCCATGCCTGTGGTCGCCCCATGGCCACTGTTTCCCCATGGTAATTGTCCTCCCCTGCCTGTGGTCACCAGCATGGTCTTCCCATGGTCAGTGTCCCCTCCATGGTCACCATCTTGCCATGCTCTTCCCGTGATCACCATCCCCACCATGCCCCCATCATCACTGTCCCCACCAGGGTCTCTCCAGGGTGACTGTCCCCTCACGGCTGTGGTGCTGCTGAGGAGGTGACACCACGCCCGCTGTCCCCGTGGTGGTGTCCCTACCTCGCGGAAGGCAATCTTGAGCTCCCTCACGCCCACCATGTGCGCCGTCTCCTCCCGCAGCTTCGGGCCCATCATCTGCACAAAGTCCTCGAAGTCCACGCGGCCGCCCACTGTGGCAGGAAGGGGACAGACACCCTCAGCACCCCAGGGACCCCAGGTCCCCTCCCCGTGTCCCCGAGCCCACTCACTCCTCATCTTGATGTGCTGGGAGATCTCGATGAGCTCCATCTCGGTGGGCATGTAGCCCAGCGTGCGCATGCAGGCGCCCAGGTCCTTGTAGCTGATGTAGCCATCCTGGTCCGTGTCAAACTCCTTGAAGGCGTCCAGCAGCTCTGGGCACGGCCACAGGTGGGGACAGGGACATCATCAGGAGTGGAGGGTCACACGGACACTGCGTCACCCCGGGGCAGGTCCCTTCTTGGATGTGGGAGGCCCTTCCATGGCCTTGTCCCCACGGCAGATCCCTCCATGACAGATCCATCCCTCCCCGCCATTCCCCTAGGCCCGTGTCCCCACCCCGTCCCCCCTGCTCACCATCCAGCTCCTCCGGTGACAGCTCCCGCTCCTGCATGGGACACACAGAAGGGGTGACAGCAGAATGACACCCAGCACCGTGTCCATCCCCCTCTTTGCCCCCCCAAACCTCGGTGTCACCTTTGTTAAGCGTGGGCCAAAATTAACTCCAGCGGAGGATTAGTGGGATTGGAGGCAAAGCCCCGCCCTGCCCCGTGCCTGCACCTCCCACCTGCCCTGTCCCTGTCCCCGTGTCCCTGCTCCTGTCACCCACCCCAGGGATGTCCCACCCCGGGACCCCAGGCTCTGGGTGGGAAGTGCTGGGTGGCCAGAGGGGGGTTGTACTCCAGAGGTGCAGGGGCAGCATTTTTACCCCCACAGAGCTCGGCTGCCCCTGCTCTAGATGTCCCCTCAGTATGTCCCCTCTGTCCTCAGGGCCCTGGAGCATCCCCAACACCATTCCCAGCACCATGTCCCACCTATCCCCACAATTCCAGGCTGTCCCTCACTGTTCCCAGTCCCCCATGTCCCCTTCATCCCCAGGTTTCCAGCTGGTCCCTGAGCCCATTCTCACTGTCCCCATGTCCTCATCCCTAGGGTCCCAGAGTGTCCCCTACTGTGTCCCCACTGTCCCCACGTCCTTTTAATCCCCAGGGACCCAGAGAGGTCCCAACCATGTCCCCAGTGCCCAACATCCCCTCCATCCCCAGGGTCCCGGAGTGTCCCAACCCCATCGCCACTGGCCCCATGTCCCCTCCATCCCCAAGGTTCTGGAACATCCCCATCCCACTGTCCCCAGGCCCACCCTGACTGCCTCATTGCCCTCTTCATCTGCAGGCTCCTGGACTGTCCCTGTCCCCATCTCCACTTTCCCCATGTCCCTTCCATAGCCAGGGACCTGGAACAGCCCCACTGTCCCCATGTCCCCAAGTCTCAAATGCTCCACATCCCCTCCATCTGCAGGCTCCTGGGCTATCCCTGTCCCCACCTCCCCTGTCCCCACCTCCCCTCCATCTCCAGGGTCCCTCCATGCCCACTCTGATGCCCATGTCCCCTCCTGGTGTCCCCACCTTGCCGAAGACGGTGTTGAGGAAGGGGGAGTAGGTCTTGATGGCGGCAGCGTGGGGGTCCACGGGCCCCTTCTTCCCGCCCTTCTGCCCGTGCCCGCCGTGCCGGGACTCGGAGCCGGAGCTCTTGGGGGCCGGGGCGCCGGCGTCCTCGGGGGCTTTGGGGGCTTTCTCCCCCTCCTCGTGCCCCCCTTTCCCCTTCTGCGGGGGCTCCGTGTCCCTGTTGTCCTTGGGGGTCCCCTTGTCCCCGCGGGAGCGTGGCATGGGGCCGGGGCCGGGTGGGCGGCGGGCGGGCACGGAGCGGGACCCCGGGATGGCCGAGCCCGAGGAAGGAGCCGGGAAATCCTCTTACACCCCCCGTGACCCCCCGGCTCCCCCCGCCGCGGGCCCGCCGGCGCAAAGCCAATTAGCGGTGATTAATGGCAGGAAACAGCCACGGCCACCGGGCAGGTCCCCAACAGCGCCCCGGGGCCACCACCGAGGCCCTGAATGCAGAGGTGACACCCCACAGCCACCACAGTGTTCCCACCACTGCCCAATGATCCCACAGGCGACACCCCACAGCCACCACTGTCCCCAGCATTGCTCCCAGAGGTGACACCCCACAGCCACCACTGTCCCCAGCATTGCCCAATGCGCCCAGAGGTGACACCTCACAGCCACCAATGTCCCCAGCATTGCTCCCAGAGGTGACACCCCACAGCCACCTCAGTGTCCCCAGCATTGATCCCACAGGTGACACCCCAAAGCCACCACGGTGTCCCCAGAACAAGCCACATCTCCAGCGGTGACACCGCAACGCCACCACTGTGTCCCGTCACCTGGCACATCTCCCGAGCTGCCTCCACCCCTAGGGTCGGTGCATTTATTGTCCCCCCAGGATGGGGACTGGTGGCGTGTCCCCAACACATGACTGGGTAAGCACAGGGGGCTTCAGACGGGAGGGACCCCCCAAAATGAGAGCAGGGGAGAGCCCGGCCCGGGGGGTGACCCTGGCTGCCGTGTCACCTCGGGTGACACAGAGGGGCGACAATGGTGGGGGTGACAGTACCCCCGGTGTCACCCGCTGCCACTGCCCCTGTGCCACCCGCCATTGTCATCGCTGTGCCCCCCACTGGCGCTGTGCACGGGGACCGTACCCCCGGGTGTGCCCGTCCATGGGGCGCCCCCGTCCATGGGGTGCCCCCGGTCCCCCCTCCCCGCCGGCGCCCCCGCCCCGGAGCCGCGCAGGCGCGGGGCGGCCCCGGTCACTTCCTGCCCCGCCCCCGCCGCCGCCGCCGCTCCCGCCGCCCCCGACACCGGCACCGGCCCCGGGCACCGACCCGCCGGTGAGTGCGGGCAACGGCACCGGGCACCGAGCCCCGTCCGGACCCGCCGGGCGCGGCCCCCATCCGCCTTCCCGGGAGCCCCATCCCCGTTCCCGGCGAAGCCACCCCCTGTCCCTGTCCCCATCCCTGTCCCTCTCCCTATCCCTGTCCCGGTACCTAGCCGGGCCACCCCTTCCCCGCCCATGTCCCCATGCTCGTCCCTGTCCCCCTGTCCCCATTCCTGTTGCTGTACCTAGCGCGCCCACCACCGGCCCCATTACTGACCCCGCCCCCGTCCCCATCCGTTTTCCTGTCCCCATCCTTGTCCCTGTCCTCGTCACTATCCCCGTACAGAATGAGGCCACCACCGGCCCCATTCGTGCCCCCCCATCCGTGTCCTTGTCCCCATCCCTTTCCCTGTCCCTGACCCCATAATCCAGCAGGGCCACCCCTGTCCCGTGATCGGTTGGAGCTGTCCCTGCCCTCCTTTCCATCCCCACCCGTGTTTCCAGGAGGACACCCTTGTCTCTGTCCCCATCCCGAATGGGACACTCCCTGTCTCACTCAGAACCCCCATTCCTGGGGTGCTCCCCAAGTTCCCTTCAGGGAGCTGGCAGGGACAGGGGTGTGTCCCCCAGGAGTGGCTGCGCCGCCCTTTACCGGGCTGGAAGACGGTGACAAACCCACTTCGGGGGACACCCCATTCCCTGGCGTCCCCAGCTCCCATTTTGGGGTGCCATCCCAGCGTTCCTGACCGTGGCCGGGGGCTCCCCAGCCATGTCCTTCCGGAAGGTGGTGCGGCAGAGCAAATTCCGGCACGTGTTTGGGCAGCCGGTGAAGACGGACCAGTGCTATGATGACATCCGCGTGTCCCGCGTCACCTGGGACAGCACCTTCTGCGCCGTCAACCCCTCCTTCGTCGCCATCATCGTGGAGGCCAGCGGCGGCGGCGCCTTCCTCGTCCTCCCCCTGCACAAGGTGATGGCAGGGTGGTGACGCCGGGAAGGGGGGTTTGTGCCCGTGGGTGACCCCCTCCCCGCTGTCACTCTGTCCCCAGACCGGACGCATTGACAAGTCGTACCCCACGGTGTGCGGCCACACGGGCCCCGTCCTGGACATCGACTGGTGTCCCCACAACGACCACGTCATCGCCAGCGGCTCCGAGGACTGCACCGTCATGGTGAGGGGTGGCCCAGGACCCTGGGGGGTGGCAGGGTCACCCCACTTCGCTCACCGTCCCCTCTGTCCCCTCAGGTGTGGCAGATTCCCGAGAACGGGCTGAGCCAGCCGCTGACGGAGCCGGTGGTGGTGCTGGAGGGCCACTCGAAGCGCGTGGGCATCGTCACCTGGCACCCCACGGCCCGCAACGTCCTGCTCAGCGCGGGTACGGGGGGGCACGGCGGGCACGGGGAGGGGGCCGCGCGGCCGAGGTGACCCCGGCTGCCGTGTCCCCCAGGCTGTGACAACGTAGTGCTGATCTGGAACGTGGGCACGGCCGAGGAGCTGTACCGGCTGGACGGGCTGCACCCCGACCTCATCTACAGCGTCAGCTGGAGCCGCGATGGCTCCCGCTTCTGCACCGCCTGCAAGGACAAGAGCGTCCGTGTCATCGACCCCCGCCGCGGCACCGTGGTGGCCGTGAGTGTCCCCACCCCCCGGGGGACCCTTGTCACCGGGGCGCTGCCCTGCGCTGGCTCCTGGGGACAATCCCCTGCTCCCTGCCCTTGTCCCTTGGTGCGCCCCGTTGTCCTGCGTTCCGTGGGTGTCCCTGTCCCCCGGTTGTCCCCGCTGTCCCCTGTCCCTGGGTGCCTGTCCCTGGGGTGCCGCAGGCTCCGGTGACAGCCGTGCCCCCCAGGAGAAGGAGCGGGCGCACGAGGGGGCCCGTCCCATGCGCGCCATCTTCCTGGCCGACGGCAAGATCTTCACCACCGGCTTCAGCCGCATGAGCGAGCGGCAGCTGGCGCTCTGGGACACGGTGAGTGCCACCCCGGGGCTCCCCAAACCATCCTGGGGCTCCCCGCGTGCCTGACACCCCATCCCACCCCAGGAGAACCTGGAGGAGCCCATGGGGCTGCAGGAGCTGGACTCCAGCAACGGGGCTCTGCTGCCCTTCTACGACCCCGACACCAGCGTGGTGTACGTCTGCGGCAAGGTAGGGAGCCCCCGCCCCTCTTGGTGGCACCCCCGAGCCAGGGTCCCCCCTAACGGCGTGTCCCCAGGGGGACTCGAGCATCCGCTACTTCGAGATCACGGAGGAGCCGCCCTACATCCACTTCCTCAACACCTTCACCAGCAAGGAGCCCCAGCGTGGAATGGGCTGGATGCCCAAGCGTGGGCTGGATGTCAACAAGTGTGAGATCGCCAGGTGAGCACGGGGGACAAGGTGAGGGACCCCCAAAACCTCCCAGAACCTTCCATGACCCCCTCTGCTCCTGTGGCAGGTTCTACAAGCTGCACGAGCGCAAGTGTGAGCCCATCATCATGACCGTGCCAAGGAAGGTGGGTGGGGACGGGGGAATGTGGGCTGGGGGGAGTCCCCAGGGGGACCGAGAGGGGTCACTGGGCAGGACATGGGGCCCTGTGGGGCTCCTGGGCAGGGGGTCCCTAATCAGTGTGGGCGGGGGTCCCTATGGGGTCTGCGTGTGAGGTCCCTGAGCAGGGCATGGGAGAAATGGGGGTCCCCAGTGAGGCCGTGGTGTCTCCCTGGGTGTCCCCCCGAGGATGGCACCCCTGTGACGCTGTTGGGGGCAGTCGGACCTGTTCCAGGACGACCTGTACCCGGACACGGCGGGCCCCGAGGCGGCCATGGAGGCGGAGGAGTGGGTGGCAGGGCGCACGGCGGGGCCCGTGCTGGTGTCCCTGCGCCAGGCATACGTCCCCAGCAAGCAGCGGGACCTCAAGGTGAACCGGCGGACGCTGCTCCACGACAGCCGCGCCACCACCGCCGGGGCCACCACCGGGGCCACCACGCCACCTGCCACGCCCCCCGCGTCCGCCCGCTTCAGTGCCCCGCCGGTGCTGGGCTCCGGCAGCGCCACGGTAAGGGGACAGGGGGACAGGAGGGACAAGCGGGAATGGGACGGAGGGTGTGGTCGGTGTGGGTGGGTGTGGCAGTGGGTGTGGCTCTGCGGGGCGTGTCCCGTGACGGGGCTGTCCCTCAGGGAGGTCGCCTGGACGAGGTGCTGCAGGAGGTGGCGGCGCTGCGGGCGCTGGTGGCGGAGCAGGGCCAGCGCATCTCCCGCCTGGAGGAGCAGCTCAGCCGCCTGGAGAACGGCCACGTGTAGGGACCCCCTCAGGGACCGCCGCCCCAGGGACCACGCCTGCACCCCAGGGACCCCTCTGAACCATCTCGCCCCCCTGGGGTGCCCCCCTTGCCCCGCTCCGGGCCCTTCTCCCATTGGGGGCTGGCCGCCCCTCTGGCAGCTCCCCGCTTCCCCCCATTGCCTTACTGGGTGCTGCCCCCCCGAATCATGGACCATTCTCCACCCCTGCCCCCGTTCCTCGGGCTGGGGATTGCTCCTGGGATCAAAGATTACCCCCTGCACGCCCCAATCCCGGTGTGGGGTCTCCCCCCTTTCTGTGGGGCAGGGCATGATCTGCCTTCCTAAACTGTGAGATATCGTCCCCCCTATATTTTGGGGGCTTTTCCTCCCTTCCTCCTCTTTCTCCTCATGTCCCCCTCCCTCTCCATTCCAGTGCAGGGTCAAAATCTATATTTTCACTCCAAATAAAGGATTTATAAGAAAAGTGCTGGGGGTGATTTACAGGGAAAGCAGCAGGGCCACCTGCGGGGTGGCAGAGCGGGGCGGGCAGGAAGGCGCGGCGGTCACGGGTGGGAGCTCGGCGCCTCGGCAGGAAGTTGTGGGGGCACCCGGCGGCATTTTGGGCTGCAGAGGGGGTGAGGGGGTGCAGCGCTCGGCCCCCCCCGCTCGGCACATCCGCTACACGGGGCAGGAAGTTGGGGGGGGCTCCCCCATCTCGGAGCGCGCCCGCGGCATCGGGACCCGCTCTGGCTGCACCCCGCTGATGGTGAGCACCCCAAAACCGGGCAGGGTGGGAGATTGGGGGGACTGGGAGCCCAGGGGATGGGGGACAGGCTGGGGGAGTCAGGATCAGGGAGCCAGGGTGGGGTTGGGGGGAGCGGGACGATAAGGGGAGTCTGGAATGTTTGGGGGAGAAGGGGAGCACGGAGGGGTTGGGGGGAAGGAGGGGGGTCCTTCAGGGGAGCATGGTGGGCTTGGGGTGGGTCAGGTTTTGGGGTGGGGTTGGGGGCTGTGAAGACTGCGAGTGCTGGCTTTGGGGGGCCCCGGGGCTTTGGCAGGGCGTGCTGTGGGGCTGCAGCCCTGTGGGCAGGGGATTCTCGGGGGGCTGCGCATCCATGCGGGGTGGCAGGACCCGGTTCCTCTCGCCCAGCACCTTTAGGTGCTGCTGCACCCGCCACCCACGGCTTCCTCCCCGGGGTCACCTCCCCCTCCCCGGCCCTTGCCCTTGCCCTGTGCCCTGTGCCCTGTGCCCTGTACCTTGCCCCGGCCCTTCCCTGCGTCCCAGCTCCGGGAAGCCACGTGTGCCTGGCACGGTGTGACCCCGCTGCCCTCCCCGCAGGCCGCCCCGCGATGGCACCCGCTGCTGCTGCCGCTGCTGGCACTGCTGGCGGCGCCGGTGGCGGCCGGGGACCCCGCGGTGGCCCGCAACGACCGGACGGTGGCCGCGCTGCTGGGGCTGCTGCTGTGCCTGGCGCTGGGGCTGGCGCTGGCCTGGCACCACCTGTGCCGCCTCTCGGCCGGCCGCTACCACCCCCGGCCCCTGGGCCGCCGGGCGCTGCAGCTGCTGCGGGGACAGTGGCACCGGCTGCGCTCGCCGGGGGACCCCGGGGACAGCCACGGGGACAGCCACGGGGAGGTGGCCGTGCGGGACGAGGATGAGGAGCTGATGCCATGGAACCTGGAGCGGCGGCCGCAGCAGCAGCAGGAGGAGGAGGAGGATGAGCAGGAGGAGGATGAGAAGGAGGAGGAGGATGAGGCTGAAGCAGCGCCGGAGGGCGGGGAGAGCCCCCTGAGCGAGGGGCAGGCGGCGGGGGGCAGCGCCGAGGCCCTGCTCAGTGACCTGCACGCCTTCTCGGGGACAGCGGCATGGGGGGACGCGCGGCCACACGTCACCGCCTTGTGACATCACCGGCCTGACGTCACCACCCTTTGATGTCATCTCCCTGTAGTGTCACCTCCCTGTAATATCACTCCCTGTAGTGTCGCTCCTTGTAATGTCACCTCCCTGTAATATCACTGCCCTGTAATGTCACTGCCCTGTAGTGTCACTCCCTGTAATGTCATCGCCCAGTAGTGTCACCTCCCTGGAATGTCACCACCCTGGAGTGTCACCTCCCTGCAGTGTCACTGCCCTGCCAGCAAAGGGACCCCTTCTCTGTCCCCTGCCAGCCCCCAGCCGAGGCTCCTGATTGGCTGCAGGGGCCTTGCACGAATTTGCACTGACCAATAAAAGAGCAGCTCTGGGGACAGAGCAGGTCGGGGGCGTGGTTTGCAGAGAAGGGGGTGGAGGCAACAAAGGGTGTGGCAAGTGGGAGGAGCTTAAAACGGGGCGGGGCATCACACAGGGGGTGGAGCCTGGACCCTCCCCTGGTGGGGCAACTCCCCCAGCCCCCCCAGCCCCAGCAGAGGGACCACCACAGCCTCAGCAAGTCCTTTATTGGCACACATCCAGCAGCAGGGCCACGCCCCAGGGGCCACACCCCAAAGGCCATGCCCCAGAGGGGCCACACCCCAAAAGGCCACGCCCACGGGGGCACACCCCTGGGGGGCCACACCCCTGGGGGTTCTCCCCGTGCCCCCAACCCCGGCGGGCAGGGGGCCGTGCCGGAGGGGGACGAGCCCCCCGGAGCACGAGCAGCACTGTGGGGTTCCCCCCACCCCATGGGAAGCACCAGGCCCCCCCTAAACCCCCCACCCTCCCCACCCCTACCTGGGCACCCGGCCCCGGCCCCCCTTCTGCTTCTTGGCGCCCCCCGAGGGTTTGATGGGCAGGGGGGCCGTGCCCTCGGGCTGGGGGGCCTGGGGGGGCCCCAGCTCCATGGGGTCTCCTGGGGCCACCGGCTTGAACGCCTCGAAGGGGGAGAACTTCACAGGGCTGGGGGGACACAGGAGGGGGTGATGGGGGGCAGACAGTGCCCATGGAGCTCCTTCCCCACCCCAGGAGGCCTCAATTCCCCCCATAGTCCATGGACCTCCCCTACTCCTTCTTCCCTCCTTGGGGCCCACCCTGATTCCCAAAGCCTCCCAAACCCTCACCCCACTGCCCCACAGCCTCTCTGTGCCCCAGGATGGGACAGGTTGAGCCGCCCATTGCACCCCCAGCACGGTCCCCTGTCCCCACCTTGGTGCCCACCCCAAAGCCCCCCCATCCCAAACCCCCACCCCAGGCACCCCCTGTGCCCGGTACCTGACGGGGGTGCGGGGGCTGCTGTTGAGGCGGCGCGGGGAGCGCACCTTGGGCTGGAAGGAGAACCCCTCCTTGATGCTCTCCAGCACCGAGGGGGCCACGTAGGTGAAGCCCTGCGGGTTTGGGGGTGTCACAGGGGGGGCCTGCCCGTCCCAGGGGTCCCCCCCGGGGCTGTGCCCCCCTACCAGGAAGGCCTGGTTGGCGCTCTCGCTGATGGCGGCGTCGTCGGGGCTGTCCACGGGGGTCTGGCGGGTGAAGCGTGTGTCGAACTGGCTCACGTCCTCCTCCGACTGCTGCGGGAACATGGAACAGGCGCCTGCTCCCACGGGGCCCCCCAAAAACATTCCCAGCCTCCCCCCTCGGCCCCCATACCAGGCAGGGTTTGAAGGGCGGGTCCAGCCTGCGCGCCAGCAGGTCCTCCCAGTTGATGTGGCGGAAGAAAGGCTGTTTCTGTGGGGTTTGGGGGTGTCAGGCAGCATTCGGGGGGTGTCCCCTGGCACACCCCCATCCCCACCCAGCCCTGTACCTGCACATCGGCCGCGTCACCGGGGCCCCCCCCAACCCTCTGGCTGGGGTTCCGCTTCAGGAACTGGAAGAGAAACAGGGATAGAGATGGGAATGGCGGGAGGACCTACATAAACAAAGGTGGGGGAGGAAATTTGGGGGGCACCTTCTTGAGGAGGTCACGAGCGTCGGGCGTCAGGTAGGGCGGCAGCACCAGCTTTCCCTTGAGGATCTTGTCGATGGTCTTCTTGCGGTTCTCGGCGGTGAACGGCGGCTGTGGGGGCACGGAGGGGCCATGAGGAGCCAGTCGAGCCAAGGTCACCCCGGGATGTCCCCCCAGTCCCCAGGGAGCAGGGAAGGAGCAGCGGTGGCACTTGCCGATCCGGTGAGCATGTCGTACATCAGGGCGCCCAGGCTCCACCAGTCCACTGCCCGGTTGTGCCCGCTCCGCACCAGGATCTCGGGGGCCCTGGGGGTACAGGGGGGCCCTGAGCGGATGGGGGGCCAGCACAGACCCCCCCAAATTCTCCCCCAGTGCTGCATCCACCTCACATGTACTCGATGGTTCCGCAGAAGGTGTGGGTGACGGCCCCGTCGTGGATGGACTCCTTGCACAGCCCGAAGTCCGTCAGCTTGATGTGACCTGAGGGACGTGGGGGGGTCAGCAGTGCCCCCAGAGAATCCCCCAGGCTCCCCAGTTTGCCCCCCAAGCCCACCTTGGCTGTTGAGCATGATGTTCTCTGGCTTAAGGTCCCGGTAGATGATCCCATGGGAATGCAGGTGACCCAGGGCCAGCGTGATCTCGCTCAGGTAGAAGCTGCGGTGGCATTGGGGTGCCTGTGAGCCATGTCGGGGTGCCAACCCCGTCCACACCCCCCACCACCACCTCATCCCTACCAGGCAGTGTCCTCCAGGAAGATCCCTTCCCGCTCCAGCTGCATGAAGAGCTCTCCACCTGCACAAAGAGCCCAAGAGGGACCCCGTGAGCCGTCCCTGGACACTTCTTAACCACCCCTGGGAACATCTGAGACATCCTGGGACACCCTTAAACCACCCCTGGACACCCTGAGCCATCCCTGGACACTCCTTAATCACCCCTGGGAACATCTGAGTAATCCTTGGACACCTTTAAACTACCCCAGAACCCCCTGAGCCAACCTTGGACATCCTTAAACCACCCCTGGACACTGTAGCCACACCAGGTCACACTCTAACCACCCCTGGACACCATGAGCCACCCCTGGACACCCTCCCTGGACACTGCAGCCACCCCAGGTCACACTTTAACCATCCCTGGACATCCTGGACACCCTCCCTGGACACTGTAGCCATACCAGGTCACACTCTAACCATCCCTGGAGACCCTGAGCCATCCCTGGACACTGTAGCCACCCCACGTCATGTCTTAACCATCCCTGCACCCCTTGAGCCATCCCTGGACAATGTAGCCACCCCAGTTCATGCCTTAACCATCCCTGGACACGCTGAACCACCCCTGGACACCATCTCTGGACATTGTAGTCACCTCAGGTCATGCCTCAACCATCCCTGCACCCCCTAAGCCAACCTTGGACACCCTCCCTGGACACTGCAGCCACCCCAAGTCACACTTTAACCATCCCTGGACACCCTGGACACCCTTCCTGGACACTGTAGCCATACCAGGTCACACTCTAACCATCCCTGGAGACCCTGAGCCATCCCTGGACACTGTAGCCACCCCAGGTCACGCTTTAACCATCCCTGAACACCCTGAGCCACCCCTGGACCCCTTCCCTGGACACTATAGCCACCCTAGGTCCTGCTTTAACCACCCCTGAACACTCTCCCTGGACACTAATAGCCACCCCAGGCCAAACTTTAACTATCCCTGGACACCCTGAGACATTCCTGGACACCCTCCCTGGACACTGTAGCCACCTCAAGTCACACTTTAACCATCCCTGGACCCCCTGAGCCATTCCTAGACACTGTAACCACACCAGGTCACATTCTAACCATCCCTGCACACCCTCCTTGGACGCTGTAGGCCCCCAGGTCAGGCTTTAACCATCGCTGGACGCCTTGAGCCATTCCTGGAAGCCCTTGAGCTCCCCCTGGGACAATTTGCAGCCATCCCTGGAGCAACCCTCGGGCCGCCCCGGTCCCGCCCGCACCGCTGAGGCACTCCAGGATGAGGTAGAGCTTGCCGCCCGTCTGGAAGGCGTAGATGAGGTCCACGATGAAGGGGTGCTTGACGGCCTCCAGGATGTTCCTCTCGGCCCGAGTGTGCGCCGTGTCCTTGGCGTTGCAGGCGATCTTGGCCTGGGGGGGAGGCGGTGAGCGGGGGGGGTCCCCGGGGGGGCCGGGGGGGCCGGGGCGCCCCTACCTTCTTCAGGACCTTCATGGCGAAGATCTTGCCCGTGTTGGTGCCCTGCACTTTGCGCACCTGGAACACCTGGAAGGACGGGCGGGGAAGGTTGGGGACGCCGCCGGGGGGACACCGGAGCCCCCTCAGAGTGTCCCCAGCCCCGCCGTGTCCCCACCTTGCCGTAGCCACCCTTGCCCAGGACGCGGAGCAGCTCGAAGCAGTGCGGGCCGATGTGCTCGGGGCCGTTGTTGACGCTGCTCTCGGAAATCTCGATCTCTTCATAGTGTCCCACCGGCCTGGCGGGAAAGGGGGTGAGGGGGACAGCCCCCTGCCTGTCTCCTGCCTGTCCCCTGCCTGTCCCCCGCCTGTCCCCTGCCTGCACACCCCTCGCAGGCTGTCCCCACTTACTCCAGGCCGTTTCCCCGCGGCTCCAGCTCCATCTCCTGCGGGAGGGAACTCGCGGTCAGAGGTGGGCAGGGGACGCATGGCAGGGAGGGGACATATGGCAAGGAGGGGACACGGCACAGAGAGGACCCACGGCAGGGAGGGGACACAGGGCAAGGAGGGGACATGGCAGGCAGGACACGGGCACGGCACGGGCAGGACACGGCAGGACACGGCAGGACGCGGGCAGGACGCGGCAGCGCGGGGCGAGGCAGCGCCGAGCCGGCCCAGCCGGATGTTTTGGGGCCGAGGCCGGGCCCTGCCCAGCGGGAGCCGCCCGCTGCCCGCCCGGGATCCGCGGCTGCCCCCGGTGCCCCGGCGCCCCGTCCCCGCGGACACCCGGGCTGCCCCCCTGTCCCGCCACCGCCGGGACCCCGGTCACTGCCCCGCCGCTGTCCCCCCAAGCCCCTGCCCGCCGCTCCCGGCACCGAGCTGACCCCCCGCACCCCGACCCCCCGCTCCCGCCGTCCCCACCGCGCCCCGGTGCCGCTCGCCGCCTCCACCGCCCGTCCCGCTGCCGGTGCCCCCGTCCCCGCGGCGCCCCCCGCCCCAGCCCCGGTGCCGGCGGCAGCCCCGGTGCCCCCCGCGCCCCGCTGCCGGCTCACGGCGCCCAGCTCGGGCTCGTCCCCGTCGCTGCCCTCCTCGGTCTCCAGGTCGATGTCGAACACCCCCGCCATGACGGCGCCGTGCCGGGACCCCCGGGGACCCGCCCCGATGGCCACGCCCCCAGCGCGGCCACGCCCCCGCCACGCCCCGTGTCACCGCCTTATCGGGACCCCGGGGAACCCGCGCGCTGGCCACGCCCACGGCCACGCCCCTCCAGCGGCCACGCCCCTTGCGCGTCACCGGGGTGTCCCCAGCGCGGGGGACGCGGGGACAGGGGGTCCCCGGGGGTAGCGCAGGAACAGCACAGAGACAGCGCGGCCGCTCACAGCCTTTACTGGGGACCCCGGCCCGCCACGCCCCCTGCGCCGCGCTGACGTCAGCGGCGCCGCCGTGACGTCAGAGGAGGGGCAGGAAGAGAGGGGGACACCCCGGTGACCCCACGTGGGGACCCCGGTTGGGGTTTGAAGGCACGAGTGGGGCTGCGGGGCACCGGGGTGGTTGTGGGGTCACTGGGGTGGGTGTGGGGTCACTGCTGCTGCTGCGGGGGCTGCGTGTTGGTGTAGCGTCTCTGGTGTTGGTGTAGGGTCTCTGCTGTTATTGTAGGGCCAGGGGCACTGCAGGGACTGGGGTTTGTTGGAGGGTTTCAGGCACTACAGTGCTGTGTGTTATTGCAGGCTCTCAGGCGCTACAGGGGCGCTGTGTTATTGTAGGATCTCTGGTGTTACTGTAGGGTCGCGAGGGCTGTAGGATGTGGGTGTTATTGCAGGGTCTCTGCTGTTATTGTAGGGTCAGGACGCTTCAGGGCTCTGTGTTAGTGTGGGGTGCCTGGTGTTGTTGTAGGATCTCGGGCATTATAGGGGCTGGGTGTTAGTGTGGGGTCACCGGTGCTACTGTAGGGCCTCCCCAGTGACAGCCCTATATCACATCACACAAGTCTTCCCAGAGGATTTCTGAGCTGCTCCAGGGAGTCCCTGGGTGCCCCTCTGTTGTTGTAGGATCCCCGGGTGCAGGTCTATCACTGTAGGGTCTCCCGAAGCCAGTTTGTTATTGTGGGGTCCCCCTTTCAGTGTATGCTGTTGTAGGGTCTCCCCTAAACTCGGGTTTGTTACTGTGGGTTCTCCCCGTTTGTTATTGTGGGGTTTTCCCTCCCCGGGTGTCATTGTGGGGCCTCCCCACCTCAGTCTGTTACTGTGGGGTCTCCCCACGTTTCTTTGTTATTATGGGATGTCCCAATAACTCTTTGTCATTATGGGGTCTCCCTCCCCATAACGGTTTGTTCCTGTGGGGTGTCCCCATGCCAGCAGGTGCCAACACCTCACATGTCACCTGCTGCTCTCATGGGGTGGCCTGGCTGCCTCGGGGGTCCTGGCTGCCCCACCCTGGCGGTGGCACGGGGACAGCAGGGGACAGTGTCCCCCTTGTGTGTCCCCAGGCATGGGACAGACCCCCAGCTTCAGGGACAGACTGTAGGGACAGGGCAGAAGGGACAGGGAGGGACGTTGGGAAGCAGGGAATGGGGTGCTAGGGCAGGGGGATGGGGTGCTGGGGTAACGGAGGAATGCCAGGGGATGGGGTGCCTGGACTGGGAGAGGGGGAATGTTCAGGTGAGGGGTGTCAGTGTGATGGAAGGATGAAGTGCCAGGATGGACAGGGATGCCAGGGAATGTGGTGCCAGGACGTGGGGGATGCCGGGGATTGGGGTGTCAGGGTAGTGGGGAATGCCAGAAGATGGGGTTTCAGGATGCCAGGGGATGGAGTGCCAGGTTACTGGGAGGATCCCAGTGGATGGGATGCCAGGATGTCAGGGGATGGAGTTCCAGGAGAGTCGGGGGATGCCAGGGGATGGAGTGCCAGGTTAATGGGAGGATCCCAGTGGATGGGATGTCAGGGTGCCAGGGAATGGGCTGCCAGGGGAGCGAGGGGATGCCAGGGGATGGAGTACCAGGACATGGGAATGCCAGGCAATGGGGGTGCCTGGGATCCAGGGCGGTGCGGGGCTGCCAGGACATGGTGTGCCAGGCCAGGGGTGCCGGGGGGATGCCGGGGAGGGGCGGCGGGGCGGCGGGAGCGGTGCCGGGTGTGCCGGGTGTGCCGGGGCACGCATTCCCTCGCTCTCCCCGCTGCCTGCCCGGCGCTATTTGAAGTGCGACAAGAAATGCTCCACGGGATACCGCGGCGAGTCGAT
The DNA here is from genome assembly GCF_028551555.1 of Melozone crissalis. Lineage (NCBI taxonomy): Eukaryota > Metazoa > Chordata > Aves > Passeriformes > Passerellidae > Melozone > Melozone crissalis. The sequence continues at coordinate 3,196,935 of NW_026535796.1, read as the reverse complement.
GCCCAGCCCCTGGCAGAGCCCCAGCAGGCGCTCGCAGGCCTCGGCCAGCGTGGCCCCGGCGCACGCCACGCTCAGCAGCGGCTCCTCGTACTCGCCGGCGCCCCCGGGCTCCTCGAAGAGCCGGTTGAGGCGGACGAACCCGCGGCCGTGCAGCTCCCGCAGAGCCTCCATGCCGCCGCCACCCGCCAGGGCGTCGCCGTGCTCCGAGGCCAGGCACATCACCCCGGCCAGGTGCGTGCGGGCCGCGGGCCGGGCGGGCAGCACGGGCGGCACCCCCAGCGCCACCAGCACGGCGGCCAGCAGCAGGTCGGGGCCGTAGACCTCGCGGATCCAGTCGCGCAGGTAGAAGCCCCCCATGCGGGGGTTGATCTCCAGCAGGCGCGGCCCCGCCGGGCCCAGCTTGAGCTCCACGTTGAAGACGCCGTCGCGCAGCCCGCAGGCCCGGCAGCACTGCAGCGCCGCCCGCACCAGCTGCGCCTGCCGGTCGGCGGGCAGGCAGGAGGGCAGGCACGCCGCCGTCTCCAGGAAGGCGGGAACGCGCGTGGGGCCGTTGTCCGACACCCAGGCGCCCAGCAGCCGCCCCTCGAAGACCACCAGGTCCACGTCGTGCTCGGTGCCCGGCACGTACTCCATGAGCAGCATGGCGTTGCCCCAGCCCAGCCCGATGCCCGGGTGGTCGGCGTCGTCGCGCAGGTCCCTCCAGAGGCGGGCGGCGTGAGCGTGGCACTGCCCGGCGTTCTCCACCAGCCGCACGCCCACGCCGCCCGCGCCGAACTCCAGCTTGGCCACGGCGGGGAAGGGCACGGCGCCCGCCGCCCGCTCCACGTCGCCGTGGCTCCGCAGGCGGCGGCAGGGCACGGCGAAGGCGGCGGGCGGCGGGCGGCCGCGGCGGCAGCGCTGCAGGTGCCGGTGCGTGCGGCTCTTCTGCTTGGCCACCCGCACGGCGGCGGGCGCGGGGCCGCGCAGCCCCAGCCCCTGGCACACCAGCGCCGCCAGCACCACGCAGTCGTCCCAGTAGGAGAGGCAGGCGTGGGGCCGCAGCCCCCGGGAGCGCAGCAGCTCCAGCACCCGCTCCGCGTGCTCCTCGTCGCGCCGGTGCTCCCGGCTGTCGTAGGGCAGGAAGGTCTGCACCAGCCCCGCCGCGAAGTGCTCCGGGTCCGACTCCACCAGGTGGATCTGCGGCCGCGGAGAGGCGTCACCGGGGCGCGGCCGGCCCCTCACCGGGCTGTGCCGTCCCCCGGCACCCCGAGCCCCTCACCCTCAGCCCGTAGTCGCGGGCCGCCTCCCACACGAAGCTCTTGCTGACGCCGCCGGCCCCGATGAGCAGGATGTCCTTGCCCTCGACCAGGTGTCGCTGTGCCCGGTGCAGCATGGCCTCGGCCAGCAGCCGCGGCGCGTCCCCGCGGGGCTCGCCCACGCCGCGCCCCATGGCCTCGGCCAGCGCGCACGTCTCCAGGCACCGCTGCCCGTTCGCGGCCAGCGCCACCAGCTCCAGCGCCTCATCCACGCACGCCAGCAGGAAATCCACGCCTGGGGACGGTGACAGCGCGCTCAGCACCGCGGGGTGACCGCGGCACCGGCGGCTCCCCCCGCGCCCCGCTCACCCAGGATGTCGGTGCGGGCCCGGTCCCCGCCGCGCTGCCGCGGGCTCAGCTCGGCCTCGCTGGCCAGCAGGGCGGCCGCGGCGGCCTCGGTGGCCTCCCGCAGCCGCGTGGCCAGCGCCTGTCGCTGCCCGGGGGCCGCCACCCCGCACTGCTGCAGGCCGGAGTCCAGGCCCTGCGGCAGCGCCGCGCCGTGGCGCACCGGGCTCTCCGCGCGTCCCACGGCGCAGGCCACCTGTGCGTGGGGACACGGGGACACCCGCGTGTGTGTGGGGACACCGACTGCCACCGGGGTACAGGGACATTAGCCGCTAACCCATAGCCTGGGGACACAGCTGCCACCGGGGCATAGGGACGTGGGGTGGCACATTGACCCAAGGCGTGGGTGTGGGTGGCCACCAGTCCTGGGGACACACCAGGGCACGGGGACACGCACAGGCACACAGGGCATAGCACACAGATTACCACAGCCTCCCACCACAGCTGGGGACATGCGGGGCCACCAGGACGCGGGGACAGCCATCGTAGGCTGGGGACACACAGTGCCACCACACGGGGTGTGGGGACACGCCGTACCTGGCAGAGCTGGGGCCGGTCCCCCCAGGACCTGCAGACGAGGGTGCAGATGCGCAGGGCCATGGGCAGCCGCGGGGCTGGGCTGCCTGGGGGGCAAGGGACAGGGCAGGCACGGCCGCCACGCGGGGACAGGGCCGCCCTGCCCCACCTCCCCCTCCTCCTCCTCCTCCTCCGGGGCCTTTTGGGGCTCCCTGTGGCACCGCGGTGGCCCCGGCCCAGCCCAGCCCCAGGGAGTGAGGGGTGCAGCACGGCCACTGCCATCCCCAGCCCCACGGGACCGTCGGGAGTCAGAGGGGGTCACCCCAACACCCTGCCCAGCCCAGGGCACCGTGGGGGTCCAGGGTGGCTTTCCCTCCCACCACAGAGCACAATGGAGGTCCAGGGTGACCTTCCCCACCTCTCCCCATGGGTCTGTGGGGGTCCAAGGTGGCAAATTGTCCCCCAACCCTAACCCAGGGGACCGTGGGCGTGACCCTCGTGCCCTCCCCAGGACCCCAGTAATTTGGGCACCCCGATGGCCGCCACCCGCCCGCCCCAGGGCACAGACACGTGGCCGGCACCGCTGCAGGGACCCGCGGGACCCCGGGAGTCTCTGCCCCCCCCTCCCAGGGTGGTGGGCGCCCGAGGGCGGGGGCCTTACGTGGGGGGGGCACGGGCAGGCGGGCGGTGGGCACCATGGCCTCCAGCAGGACGCTGTCCTCCTCCGTCAGCCCCCGGAGCCGGGCACCCACCGCCTGCGCCACCGCCGCGCCCTCCTCCTTCCTGTGGGTGCTGCGGGCGCCTGTCCCCCGCCACCGCCACCCCGCCGGCCGCACCACCACCTGCGGGCACCTCCGTGTCACCCCCGTGCCACCCTGTGCCACCTGCACCCACCCCTGCCACCCTGTGCCACCCCACCCCCTGCACCCACACCTGTCACCCTGTGCCACCCCACCCCCTGCACCCATCGCTGTCACCCTGTGCCACCTGCACCCACCCCTGTCACCCTGTGCCACCCCACCCACTGCACCCACCCCTGCCACCCCATGCCCCCCAGTGCCACCTGGTCGCCACCCTCACAGCCACCGCACCCCGCGCTCCTCGCTGTCCCCCGGAGCCGCCCGGCGCCACCAGCGCCGCCCGCGCTGCCGTGCCCACCTGGCCGTAGGGCTCCATGGCGGTGCCCCCCAGGAAGGCGCCCACCTCCTCCTGCACCAGGCTCTGCTGGCCCTGCGGGTCCTGCAGCCGCACCAGCCTCACCGCGGGGGCCGCGGGCAGGGCGGGCAGGTCCCCCCTGGTGCCAAGCACGAAGGCCAGCGTGGGGGGCACGGGCAGGTTGGCGTGAGCCGCCAGCACCCAGCGGGCGAGCAGCGCGTCCTCCAGGCGGTGGGCGAGCGGCACCGAGCCCCCCGTGGGGCAGTCCAGGTCACGGGCCAGCTCGCCCACCCAGCCGCCCTCGGGGTCCCCCGGCGCGAAGGTGCCCGTCACGTAGTTGGCACGGCGGGGCGGCACGAAGCTCTCCAGCGCGCTGTGTCCCCCCACCTTGAAGGAGACGCCCCGGGAGAGCAGCAGGGACCAGGCGCCCGGGCACGACTCCGATGGCACCCGGCTGGCCCAGGAGGGGGACAGGCACAGCACCATGGCACCTGCGGGTGGGCACGGCGGTGGGCACGCTGGCGGGCACGCCAAACTGCCCCCCGTGGGGAGGGAAGAACACTTGCTGCTGAACTGGTGTGTACTGGGATTAACGGGACACGGGGGCTGCTGCCGCCCTGCTCCCCTGCCTCAGTTTCCCTCACAGTGCGGGTCAGGCAGCACAGGCGGGTGTGGGCACAAGGGGACGGCACCCACCTGGGCAGCGGGTGCCACCCTCCAGCAGGACGGGCAGGAAGGGGATGGGCGAGCCCAGGATGCAAACGGTCATGTCCAGCGGGCCAAATCCTGCCAGGAAGGGAAGGGTTAACAGCGCCGGGATGGGGACCCTGGCGCCACCCTGCCCGTGGCACCCCGGTGTGGCTGGGAGCCCCCAAACCCCCTGTGTCCCTAGCCTGGCGCCGCATCCCCATTGCCACCCTTATCCCTGCCACCCCCGTGTCCCCAGCATGGCACAGAGCCCCCATCATTGTCCCTGCCACCCCCGTGTCCCCAGCTTGGCACTGAGTCCACAACACTCTCCCTGTCACCCCCGTGTGCCAGCCTGGCACCATGCCCCCATCACTGTCCCTGCCACCTCCGTGTCCCCAGCCTGGCACTGCACCCCCATCACTGTCCCTGCCACCCCCGTGTCCCAGCCTGGCACCGAGCCCATAACCCTTATCCCTGCCACCCCCGTGTTCCAGCCTGGCACCGCGCCCCCCGTGTCCCCAACCCGTGCGGGGCTCCGCGGAGCAGTCCAGCGTGGGGGGCAGCCCCTCCTGGCTCAGGGCGCTCTGGAGCCGCTCGTAGGCGTGGGTGGCACCGTCGGGGTCCCCGCTGTCCCCGGGCACTTCGCCATCGGGGGCCTCGTCCTCCAGCCAGCCCGGGCACAGCGCCTCGGGCCCTGCCCACTGCTGCTCCTCGGGGCTGGGCACCCGCTCCGGGCTCGCCTGGGGCGTCGAGAGCTGCGGGAGCAGGGACGGGGCTGGCACGGGGCTGGCACGGCGGTAAGGGGGTGCTCTGGGGCTGGCGTGGGGTTGGGGGCTGGCACGGGGCTGTCACGGGTCCGGCACGGAGCTGGCGCGGGGACGGAGCCCGGGTGGGCACGGGGGGTTGGCACCGTGGGGGCGCTGGGGGGCTGCGGGCGCCGGGCACGGCGCCACCGCCTCGGGGACAGCGGGGCAGCAGTGCCAGCCGCCGGGGCCGCCAGCTCCGGGACAAAGCGTCCCCTTGTCCCGGCGGGGTCACGCGGCGGGTGGGCACAGCACGCCGCGCTGCCCGCTGCCCCGCGCCAGTGCCCGGCACCGCCGGGACCCGGGATGGGCACCCACCTCCGCCCGGACCCGCACCCGGGGCCACTCACCATCCTGGTGGCAGAGGGGCTGCAAGAGAAGGACAGGCAGAGTCAGCGCGGCTCCCCGGGGACGTGCCGCCCTCCCCGGCCACCCCCGGCCGTGCTGGAGCCCCAACCCAGCTCCCGGGGGGGGGACCCGTCCTGCGGCACCCGCCAGAGCCTGGCACGCTCCCTGGGCACACCTCGGTGCCAGCTCCGGTGTCTTCATGTTGTCCCCTCAGTGCTCGTCCCAGTGTCCCCAGACTGACCCCTCGGTGACAGCCCCTGTGGCCCCAGCTTGTCCCCTCGTTGGCAGGTCTGGTGGCCCCAGATTGACCCCTTGGTGCCAGTCACGGTGGCCTCAGGTTGTCCCCTCGGTGCCAGCCCCGGTGGCACCTCCGGCTTAGTGTAATCCCGTGCCAGCTCAGCACAGCCGGGGGCACCTCCCGGTCCCGGGGGTGCCAAGGTGCCCTGGGGGTGCAGACCCGGGGACAGGGGTGTCCCCACCCCCCCGGGTGTCCCCGCTCCCAGCAGGTGCCACCCCGGCAGAGCTGGGCACAGAGGGAAACTGAGGCAGCGGTGCCCGCTGGCAGCCAGGCTGTCCCCAAGCCCGACACCCGGTGACAGCGTTGGGGACACACGGCTCGGTGGCGTGGCACGAGGACCCCCCAAAACCCGGTCGCGGGGGTCCCTCAAAGCCCGCGCCCGCCCCAGCCGCGGGCCCGCCCTGTCCCCCTGCATCCCGGCTGGGAGGTGCTGCGCTGTCCCCAAGTTGGGACAGCGGTGTTGCCCGGTACCTTGGGATGGGAGCCGTGGCCTGAGAGCGCGCAGGGGACGAGGGCTCGGGGACGCCTGGCACAGGGGACACCGGCCGGTCTGGCCTTTAAACCCCCCCCGCGCCACCCCGGGGTGCCAACCCCCGGCCCCGTGCCCCGGATTAGGCGACACAGAGCCCCATTGTCCCCTCTGCCACCTCGCGCCAGGCGCTGGCACCCCTGTCGGTGTCCCTGTCCCCGTCAGCAGCGAGCTGCCTCAGCGGGAGCCGGGGGGTGGCTCGGCCTGGCGGGGCTCTGCTGTCCCCCTGTCCCGGGTCCCCTGCCCGGGCACGCCCCTCGCCCTCCCCCCTTGCTGTCCCCCTGTCCCCAGCGCGGCGCAGCTGCCAGCACGCACGTCCCCCGGCTTAGTTCCAGCTGCCCGCGGCGTCACTGTCACACTGTCACTGTCACCGTCACCGCCACCGGCAGGCGCGGGGCCACCAGCGCGGCTGCCGCGCCGCAGCGTCCCGCACGCGCTGTCACCCGCTCCCTGTCACCCTCGCATTGTCACCTGAACCGTCACGTGCACCCTGTCACCCACCACACACCGTCACCATCAGCGGGGTCTTGTCACCCGCACCTGTCACTCACACCCTGTCACCCACGCTGTCACCCACAGCTCGACACCGCACCGTCACCGGAGCCGTGCCACCTGCATCTGTCACCTGCATCTGCTACCTGCATCTGTCACCCACCTGCATTTGTCACGCACATCACCTACCTGTCACCTGCACCCTGTCACCCGCACTGCCACCCAGACCCCCTAACCTGCACCGTGCCACCTGCACCCTGTCACCGTGTCACGGACATCATCACCCACCTGTCACCCGTGCTGTCACCTGCACCGTGCCACAGGTGTGCACACACGCCTCGCCCCCATCCCGCTGCTCCCGTGCCCCCGGTACCGGCACCGACACCCCCAAACCCACCCACGCCCCAGCTGCCGCCAGCACCCACCGGGGCGCCGGTGCCGGTGTCTGTCTGTCGGTGTCCGTCGGTGTCGGTCGGTGTCTGTCTGTCGGTGTCCGTCGGCGTCGGTTTCTCCTGGTGTTGCGGCTCTCCCCGCTCCGGTCGCGGCGGGTTCGGGCTCTGCGGGGTTTCCCGGTGTCGGTCCCGGTGCTGTCGCAGCCCCAGCGCAGCGGCTCTGCCCGCTCCGGTCCCGGCGGTGGCGGCGGCGCCGTGTCCTGCTCGGGCGGGGCGGGGCGGGGCGGGGCGGGCCCGGGGCCACCGGGGGGACCGGGACACCGGAGGGGGTGACAGAACCAAGGGGACAGCGGGGTCGAGGTGCCACCGCCGGGAGACGGGGACAAGGGACTGGGGTAGGGAGCGGGACAAGGGACGGGGGCAGGGGACAAGTGACCGGGGGCAGGGACGGGGCCAGCCCGGGGTCAGCCGGGGACGGGAGTAAAACTGACACCGCGGAGCAGAAATGTCAGGGCAGGCCCCGGGAGCTATTCGCGACCTCCCCGCACGACATGGAATGGGACACAGGGAATGGCACGGCGTGGCACAGCCAGTGGGGACAGGGGACAGACATAACACCATCCCTGCCTTGTCGCCCTCCACGAGCGGTGGCACAAATGTGTCACCCTCCCCCGTGTCCCCGGTGGGAGCCCGCCCTGCGGGGTGTGATCAGGGACCTCGGGGTGGCAACAATCTCCCGGCAACGGCCCGGTGCCGCTCCCGACGGTGTCCCCAGAGTCCCCGCGTGGGGACATCCCTGGGCTCTGCCAAGCACCCTGTTCCCTCGTGTCCTCCCGTTTTCCCGTGCTCCCAGGACCGGGATGCGGATCGCCGGTTGTCTCCTGTCCCCTCACAGTCCCGGGAATCCCTGTCTGTGCCGAAGCTGTTCCTCTCCCTCTCCAGCACCCCTGTCCCCTGTGTCCCCTTGCCCGGCGTGTCCACCTGCCCGGGCTGCTCTCTTCCCCAGAGATGTTCCCTTCCCAAGATGTCCCTTTTCCCGGGATGTCCCTTTTCCCAGAATGTCCCCTTTCCCGGGATGTCCCTTTTCCCAGGATGTCCCTTTTCCCGGGATGTCCCTTTTCCCAGGATGTCCCTTTTCCCGGGATGTCCCCTTTCCCGGGAAGCCCTCCGTTCCAGGGAAGTCCCTCTGCCCAGCACGTTCTCCTTTCCAGGGAAGGCTCCCTGCCCGCAGTATCCCCTTTCCCGGGACGTTCCCCTTCCCAGGCATGTCCCTCTGCCCGGGATGTCCCTTTGCCCGGGGTGTCACCTTTCCCGGGACGTTCCCCTGCCCGGAATGTCCCTCTGAGGAGCGTGTCCCCTCTCCACGGCTGTCACCCTGCCTGTGTGACACCACCGTGGGTCCCTGCTGTCCTTCCGGGGCTGGGACGGCGTGGTAGAGGGGACAGCGGGACACGGGGACAGCGGGACACGGGGACAGCCGCGCTGCTCTGAGTCCTCCGGGCCTGCAGGGGGCGCCACGCGCACTGGGGCCGCTCTGGGCGGGCGCGCGGGGCGGGGCGGCGCGCGGGCGGCCATGGCGGACACCGAGAAGCTCAACCTCGACTCCATCATCAGCCGCCTCCTGGAGGGTGAGCGGCCCCCGCCGCCCCCCGAGCACCGGGACGCCCTCCCGCCGCTCGGGGAACCTCCCGGGGCCGGCTCGGGCCGCGTCCCGGCGCCGCGGGGCGGTCCCCGGCCTAGGCCTGGCGGGGGCGGGTTAGGCCGCGGTGGTTTGGGGGGGGTCAGGGCCGGGAAGGGTTTTGGGGGGGTTCCCGTGGGGTCTGCGGAGCTGGAGATGAGTCCGCAGGGCGTGGGGGATGTGAGGGGGGATCCCCAATGGCTCTGTGCCCCGCGGGACGGGGCTGCAGGAAATGGGGGCCTCAAGGGGTGTGTGCACCGCGGAGGGGAACGGGAGGGGACGGGGCTGTCCCCAAGGGGCTGCGGGCCGCAGCTGGGCCTGGAGGGCGGGGAGGATACGGGCAGGGAGGGCTGGGGCAGGTAAAGCGGGGGTTCCTGGGGTGCTCTGGGGGTCCCCGAGCTGTTGGGGATCCCTGATCCTGTTCTCTGCGCTGGGAGCAGTCCAAGGGTCGCGGCCGGGGAAGAACGTGCAGCTGACGGAGAACGAGATCCGCGGGCTGTGCCTCAAATCCCGGGAGATCTTCCTGAGCCAGCCCATCCTGCTGGAGCTGGAGGCACCCCTCAAGATCTGCGGTGAGGCCTGCGTGGCTGCTGGGCAGCGCTGGGGTGCCGTGGGGGGCTGCAGGGTGACACTCACAGCCTGTGTCCCCCCCCAGGTGACATCCACGGGCAGTACTACGACCTCCTGAGGCTCTTTGAGTACGGGGGCTTCCCCCCTGAGAGCAATTACCTGTTTTTGGGGGACTACGTGGACCGGGGCAAGCAGTCTTTGGAGACCATCTGCCTGCTGCTCGCCTACAAGATCAAGTACCCCGAGAACTTCTTCCTGCTGCGGGGCAACCACGAGTGTGCCAGCATCAACCGCATCTATGGCTTCTATGACGAGTGTGAGTGCCCGGGCTGTGCCCCACAAACCCTGCTGCCATCCCTGGGCTCCCCCTTTCCCGCTGTTATCCCAGTGCTTTCCCATACTGGGAACTCCTTCCCTCCCCGCCATGTCTTCCTGCCCTTCCTCTGTGTCCTCCTGCCCTTCCATGTCCTGCCTACCCCCAGGCTGTCCCCAGGGTCACCTCCAAGCCCCCTTTGTCCCCCGCAGGCAAGAGAAGATACAACATCAAGCTCTGGAAGACCTTCACCGACTGCTTCAATTGTTTGCCCATTGCCGCCATCGTGGATGAGAAGATCTTCTGCTGCCACGGAGGTGGGAATGGCCCTTGCCAGGGATTTGGGCGGGCTGGAGGAGGGGTGGGATGTCCCTGCTGAGCTCTGGGGGTGTCCCTTTCCCGCAGGGCTGTCCCCAGACCTGCAGTCGATGGAGCAGATCCGGCGGATCATGCGGCCCACGGATGTCCCGGATCAGGGGCTGCTCTGTGACCTGCTCTGGTCCGACCCCGACAAGGACGTGCAGGGCTGGGGCGAGAACGACCGTGGGGTCTCCTTCACCTTCGGCGCCGAGGTGGTGGCCAAATTCCTGCACAAGCACGACCTGGACCTCATCTGCCGGGCACACCAGGTACCAGTGGGTCCCCAGACACTGGGCACACGTGGGGTTGGGTCTCCAGTGGGTGCCAGGTGGTTCTACCCCGAGTATTTCCCCTTCAAGGGCAGTGTGCACCCCAGGAGTGTGTGGGGTGGAATTCTGGGGGTGTTTGCCCTGGGATTTGGGATTAACCTCAGCATTTGGGTATTTGCTCTGAAGTTTTTGCCCAGGAGGAATGAATAGTCACCCCTGGATGTGGCTGTTCCTCCCAGAGGTTGGATAATCACTGTGGATGATGGATACCTGCCCTGGGGCAGTGGGTGTTTGTCCCAGCCGTGGCTGTTTGCTGCAGGGCAGGGAGTGCTCACCCTGGTACAGAGGGCTGGATATTCAGCCTGGGGCACTGGGAATTAGCCGGGGCAGGTGGATACCGGCCATGGGAGGTGGATTTTTACCAACTCCATGTCCCCCCCAGGTGGTGGAGGACGGCTACGAGTTCTTCGCCAAGCGCCAGCTCGTCACCCTCTTCTCGGCCCCCAACTACTGCGGCGAGTTCGACAACGCCGGCGCCATGATGAGCGTGGATGAGACCCTCATGTGCTCCTTCCAGGTGAGCCCAGGAGGGGAAACACCCCTGGTTCCTGCCGGGAGGGCTGCAGGGAGTTCTGCCCTCCCGCAGAGTGGAGAGCTGGGGCAGGAGCTCACTGATTTCTCTCCCCTTGTCCCGCAGATTTTGAAGCCGGCCGACAAGAACAAAGGCAAATACGGGCAGTTCAGCGGGCTGAACCCCGCCGGGCGCCCCGTCACCCCTCCCCGAAACTCTGCCAAAGCCAAGAAATGAGCTGGGAGCCGCCCCCGTGCTGCCCACGCCCCACAGCCCCCCGCCCAAGCATCAGGTCGCTTTTCTTTCGACTCGTTTTTTTATTTGTAGGATCCTGCCCCCCCCCGGCCACGCTCCACCAAAGCAAATCCAGGCCCAGGGCAGGGAGTGCTGGGGCGAGGGGGGAGCCCAGAGCCCAGCCCTGGGGTGGCAGCGGAGGGGGGGGCAGGAGGATTTTTTGAGGAATAAACTTGTAATGGGTCACCGGGGGGTGCCTGTGCTGGTGGTTGGATGGAGGCTGGGGGTGGCAGTGACTCGGGGGCTCAGCTTTCTCCATCGCTGTCCTCCGCCAGCACCTCCTGGGTGGTGGCCGGACCAGGCCTTCCTGGTGTCATCACCGAGCCAAAAAACAGGGAGCGAAACTGTGGGGAGAAATGGGGGGGTCAGGAGGAGGCTCTGTCCACCCCCTGCCCCCAGGCACACCCATCCCTCACCTTCTTGTGCGGGGGGGTCCCTGGCACAGCTCCCTCCTCCTCCTCCTCCTCCTCCTCCTCCTGCTGCTGGGGTTTGCTCTTGGCTGGCTGTGGGGTGCGCAGGGGGAAGGTGGGGCTGGGGGGCCCCTCTGAGCACCCCTCGCTGGTTTCCATGGCTGCCATGTAGGACTCCAGGTCGTCACCGAAGTCGTCTGGCGGGGCAGGCAGGTGGGACACGCTGGTGGGGACAGAGAGGATTGGGAATGGTCACTCAGCTCCCTGCCCGTGGCCGCTGGAGGGCTCATCTGGGACTCACCCGTTGGTGGAAGGGCACTGGGAGCTGCTGTCTGGGTCAGAGAGGGTGGCCAGCACCAGGTGAACCTCCAGGACAGTGTCATCCAGGGTGAAGATCACCGGCCTGGGGACACAGAGGGGCTCAGGGGGTGCCAGGCATGGGGCTGGCACAGGGTGGGGACGTGGTGACCGCTCCTACCTGCCGGGCTCGTCAAAGTGGATGGTGAGGGGCAGGTTGGAGGCCTCGGCAAAGCTCAGCAGGCCCTGGGGACAAAGGGGAGGGTGAGGGGGGCCAGGGGGTGAGACGGGGCTGGGGGGCTCGGCTGGGGACTCACACGGAATTCCTTGAGGCAGAAGGTGATGTGGGAGCCCGGGGCCACGGCCACCGACTGGAACTCGTCCTCAGCCAGCCACAGCTCCGTCACCATCGTCTTGCTCGGCTCTGCGGGGGGGGCGGGGTGGGTGGGGGCTGGAGGGCACCCCAGGGTGGGGAGGGGTCCCCTTGCCCTGCAGAACTCACCTGCCTCGTCCTCCACGTAGTTCCGCAGGCTGATTCTGCCACCGGTGCCAGTCCCCAGTGTCACCTCAGCCAGCGTCGGGGGAAAGTGCACCACGGCCTCTGCCAGCAGCCTGAGGGGCACGGGAGGGGGCTGAGCACCCCAAATCCTGTGGGGCCGGCGGGGTCCCTCCTTCCATCTGCCCTCACCCCACTGTGCCCCCGCAGTGCCACCCCCGTGGTGTCCCCTCACTCACCGTGCCGGGGCGCAGAGGCGGCTGGCGCAGCGCTGCGTGTCGAACACGGCCTGCAGCCGCTCGCACTCCTGGAAGGCCAGGTTGTGTGTCTTGGTGACACCTGGTGGCGCGGGGGACAGCGGCTCAGCAGGGCAGGAGGCGGGGCCAGCACATCCCTGCTGTGCCTGTCCCCGCCGGTACTCACGGTGTCACCCCCCAGGCTGTCCCCGCCGGTACTCACCGTGTCACCCCCCAGGCTGTCCCCACCGGTACTCACCGTGCTTGCAGTGGAGCTGCAGGACCAGGCGGCTGGCACGGGGCTTGAGCAGGATGAGGCATTTCCCCACCGACTTCTCCAGCGACGGCAGCGAGCGGAAGACGCCCAGGAAGGACTGTGGGGATGGATACGGGGACTGTCACCTGCCTGGGGTCCCCGGAACACCGAGGAGCTCTGGGGGACCCCGGGCAGGGCACGGCACCTTCATGTGCACTTTGCATCGGAAGACCTCGGTGTCGGGCCCGGCGCTGCCCGGCTCGTACAGCTGGAAGAAGAGCGGTGCGAAGAGGAAGGCAGCGAAGGCAGAACGGGAGGAGTTGACAGCACGGAGGGACAGCTGGGGACACAGCCACAGTGTTGGCACTGCCCGCACGGAGGGAGGGGGGCACAGCTGCCCCCCAGCTCCCCCCAGCCCCCCGGTGCTGCGTACCCCACTCTCGGTGGGCTCCAGGTAGAGCTCGTCGCCGATGCGGGACAGGGAGTGCACGGCCCGGCCGAGGACTGGGAAGGAGAGGGGGCGGGGTGAGGCCGGGCTCCCGGGCACGCCGCGCTCCCGGGTCCCCGGCCCCGCTCACCTTTGACGTTGCCGCCGGCGATCACACATTTCATGGCACCGGTACCGGCACCGGCACCGGGCGGGCACGTGGGGCCTTCGCGCCAGCCCCCGGGCCCCCGCCCCCTCGCCCGCAGGCCACGCCCCCTAGCGGAGCGTGCGGGCTAGGCCACGCCCCCAGCGGGCTGCACTCGGGCCTCGCCGCTCCCCCCGCCGCGGTGGTTGTTCCCTCCCCGCCCCGCCGGTGCCGTCTCTCCGCAGCGGCCCCGCGGCGGTGCCCCCCAGCCCCCCTGTCCCGTCCCTTCCCGGCGGTTCCGGCCTCTTCCCCGCCGCGCCCCGCCGGTGCCGTCCCGGCTTCCCGCTCCCGCCCTCCCAGGCCGCCTTCCCATTGGCCAGAGGTGCCGCTCGGTCCCGCCCCCGCCGCCAGCCGATTGGTCCGCGCTGAGGGGGCGCGTGACGGCACGGCGCGATGGCCTCACGTGACCGGCGGGAGGGGCGGGGCCTCGTCCCGGCGGCTCTCGGGGCTGCCCCGCCAGTAAGCCCCGCCTCCCACAACGCGCTATTGGGCATCGGTTGGAATGACGTGCGGTTCAGCCAATGGGGCTTCGACGCGCCCCTCAGCGCCGCTCCCGGTGCTCAGCCCCGCACCGGCTCCTTCCCGGGACCTCCCGACCCATCCCGGGGCTCTGCCGGGGTCGTTCCGTGCTTGTGCCTCCCAGCACCCTGACCTTCCCTTCATTCCCGGCAGCACCCCGGGCCAGGCCGCCCTTCCGCCGCACTGCCCGCACCTCCCGGTCCCTTTGCCGCTTCCCGCAATCCCGGGGCACGATGATCCCCAGGAAGGGCTGCAGCTCCCTGGAGCCGCTCCGGTGCTTCCCGAGATCCCGGTGTTTTGGGGATCCCTGCCTCCCGGGATAGGGAATTTGGGGATCCCTATCTCCGCTTCCACAGGAGAGTGGAGTGCTCTACGTTAATGCTCGAGGGTCTCTCTCCATGCTGGAGGTGCTGCTGGCTGTGCATCCCATGGAATCATGGAATGGCTGGGCATGGAAGGGACCTTAAAGCTCATCCAGGTCCATCCCCTGCCAGGGGCAGAGAGACCATCCACTAGACCAAGTTGCTCCGGGCCCCATTCAACACTTCCAGGAATGGATTTTTGGGGGTCTCCCAGAATTCTCCAGTGGGGGTACACTGTAAATTCTGGGCTGGCCAGGTGTATCCAGGGGTGGTCCATAGCATGTCAGAATGGTCAGGGTTGGAAGGGACCTTAAAACCCACCCCATCCCATCCCCCTGCCATGGGCAGGGACATTTCCCACCGGCCCAGCTGCTCCGGTGTGTCCGTGAGCACTTGCAGGGATGTGACACTGGCTCAGGGATGTGACACTATCCCAGCAGTGTGACACTGTCCCCGGGATGTGACACTGGCCAAGCAGTGTGACACTGTCCCAGGGATGTGACACTGTCCCAGCAGTGTGACACTGGCCCAGCAGTGTGACACCAGCCCAGCAGTGTGACACAGGCCCAGCAGTGTGACACTGTCCCAGCAGTGTGACACAGGCCCAGCAGTGTGACACCATCCCAGCTGTGTGACACAGGCCCAGCAGTGTGACACTGTCCCAGCTGTGTGACACTGTCCCAGCTGTGTGATACAGGCCCAGCAGTGTGACACTGTCCCAGCAGTGTGACACTGTCCCAGCTGTGTGACACAGGCCCAGCAGTGTGACACTGTCCCAGCAGTGTGACACAGGCCCAGCAGTGTGACACCGGCCCAGCAGTGTGACACTGTCCCAGCTGTGTGACACAGGCCCAGCAGTGTGACACCATCCCAGCAGTGTGACACTGTCCCAGCAGTGTGACACTGTCCCAGCTGTGTGACACAGGCCCAGCAGTGTGACACTGTCCCAGCAGTGTGACACCATCCCAGCAGTGTGACACTGTCCCAGCAGTGTGACACTGTCCCAGCAGTGTGACACCAGCCCAGCCGCAGCCTGTGCCGCAGCCAGCCCGGAGCGGAGCAGCAGCTCCGGAGCGTGGCCCCACGGGAGGGGGGATGTGGCTGTCGGGAACTCGAGTCGCGCTCCCAGCAGGGTCCCCCCGCCGCTCCCCGTCCCTCCTGCCGGCCCCGGTGGCCGCGGAGCCCGAGCCGAGGGGCCCCATGGCAGAGCCCTTGTCCCGTGGCTGCCTTCCTCCAGGGCACGGTGACAGCCTCTCCTCCTCCTCCTCCTTTCCCTGCCTGGAGCGCTCGGCGCCTTTCACCCGGGATTTGTGGGTGCAGGTACGGGAGCTCCTGGCCCCGCCACGCGTAGGGCAGTGCTGGGACAGCCACACGGAGCCCCAGGGACTCCAGGCCTGCCTTGGCCTGGGCTCGGGCTCCAGCCGGATCTGGCTCCTCCGCCTCTGGGGTGAGCACTGGCTGCTTCCCTTCCTCCCAGGAGGAGGAGGAGGAGGAGGACGGGATTGTGTGGGAGCCTCCGTTCCAGCTCTGGCAGCGCAGCCGGGCTCCTCTGGAGCCGCCGTCCCCAGGAGGGGCTCTGGCCTCGGGGCTCGGCGTTTTATGGGGCTGCGGAGAGGACGCAGCTGGCTGCGGTCGTGACACACACACCTCAGCGGGGGCCAGCGCCGGGCCACCCCTCCCTCTCGCCGGGAATGGGCTGCATGGGGCCGGGAGCGGGAGCCTGGCAGCCCTCGGGGGGTGGGTGAGCTCCCCCTGGGGCCGGGCAGTTCACCGGGATGGCGATGGCGGGCAAGGTGACAGCGCTGCTCCCTCGCACCCGGCGGGCTCGGGGTCGTGTCCCGGCTCCTTCCCGCTCCTCCGGCTCCCTTCCCGGCACATGGCACGGCGCCCTCGCCCGGGCAGCGGCTCGGCGAGACAGACGGCCACAGCTGGGCTGCCGCTGCCAGCCCGGCAGGAGGGGACACGCCGAGCCGGATGGCCGCTCCGCGCCCCTGCCCGCGCCCCAGCGCTGTCCCCGCGGAGCCGGGCGCTGCCCGAGCCGAGCCCCGCTCCGGGGCTGCCGCCGGGGTTTCGGGGTTCGGGCAGCCCCGTCCCTGCCTCCCTCCTCCGGCCGCAAAGGGCAGCGCCGGGAGGCCGGGCTGGAGGTGAGCTCAGCTGCCCGGTGACGGCCCCGAGGGCAGGGCGGGCACGGCCTCACCCACTCCGGGCGATGAGGAGGAGGAGGAGGAACAGGATGTGAGGATGAAGCTTCGCAGCGCCTTGACCTGCCCGTGCCCCGTGCCCGCTTTGTCCCGGGGCCGGGGCTCCCTCCTGGCACCGCTGGCTGGCACAGGGAGAGCGGCTCGGGAAGCGGGAGCTGCATCTGCCGGGCCGGGTTCCCTCCTCCTCCTCTTCCTCTCCTGTCTCAGGTGTGGGCCCAGCGGGAGCCGTGGCAGCCGGAAAGCCCCGCAGACCCGGGCGCAGCGCTGGGTTTGGGGAGGGGAGAAGGCGGCGAGGGCAGCCCCGCGCCTCGGCAGCCTGCAGACCCCCGGGGACGGCCCGGCGGCTTTTCCCAACTGCTCCAGCGCTGCTGGCGGGATCTGCTGGCTCGGGGGGGAAACCAGATACGCTGCCCTGCGGCTGGGGGGGCGAGGGGCCGGCCCCACGCCGAGCGGACCCCCCCAGACACGCTGCCGGGGCGCCGGGCCGGGGCTCCCCCCAGCCGCGGATCCTTTGGGCAGCTCCGTCCGACACCTCCGCAGCCCCTCCGGATCCCCAGGGCTGCGGGGCGTCCCCCATTCACCCGGGGGAGCGGATCCAGAGCCCCCCTCGCCACCCCTGACATGTCTGTTGGGCGCGTCCTCATGGATTCAACACCAAATCCGCACTTCCCGAGCCATAAATCAGCCAGCAGCGCGCCCGTGTGCGGCTTGTCCCTACGGGGGGTCCCCAAACTGCTGCTAATGACTTCAGCACCCAGTGTCCCGGTGGGTTTGGGGACAGGGGGTCCTGCTGTGCACCCCGCGTCCCGCGGAGAGCCGGGAGGATGCGATGGCAGCCGGGAGGGCTCGGACCTGGCCAGGGCCGGGGTCTGGAGTGGAAGCGAATCCGCCTGTTACCTCCCGGCCCTTCCCGGCGCTCCCAGCGCCTTTGTTTTAGACAAAGCTTTTTTTGGGGGGAGCCAGGACGTTCCTCTCCCCGCCGAGAGAGCCCCGAGGCTGCACCCACTCATGGACGAGGGACACGAGGGGAAGGGACGGGGGGCTCCGGCTGTCGGGTCCCCTCCGGCGGCGGCTCCGCTCGGCCCTGGGGGTCTCCCCACGCCCCCTCAGCCCACCCCACTCACCCCCGGTGGGCTGCGGGCAGCGCCGCAGTCACTGCCAAGGGCCCCGCGGGCGCCGGGACGGGGATTGTCCTAACGGAGGAGGATAACCGGGAAGAAAGCGGCTCTGGCACCGGAGGGAAGGGGCTGGGGGGGCCCGGGGCCGCGGGGAGAAGCGAAGCCCCCGCTCGGGACGGAGGGTCCCCCGGGGCTGAGCCGCCGCCGCCGCTCCGGGAGGCTCCGGTTGTGCCGCCGGGACCCCGCCGCGCTCCCCCCGCTGCGCCGCTCACCTGCCGCCGTCCCGGCGGGGCAGCGCCCGCCGCGCTGCGGCTCCCCGAGCCGGGGGGGGTCCGCGGGCCCCGGACCCCCTCTCTCGGCCGGAGGGGAGGGGGCTGGCCGTGCCCGCGAGGAGCCGAGGACCCCCCCCTCCCCGCCCCGCCGCCACCCTTCCCGCACCGGCCGGCCCCATCCCTCCGCCGCTCCTCCCCGCTGCCCCGGGGGGGGAAGGAAGGGGGGGCAGGCTGGCACCCCACGCCCCCCCCGGCCCCGGCCCCGCCAGAGGAGCCGCTCCGCCGCACCTCGTCCCGTCCCCCCCCGTCCTCCCCTCCCCGGACCCCCCCTCCGTCCCGTCCCCCCCGTGCTCCCCCCGGGACCGGGCTCTCGGCTCTGTGCGCGGGGAGGAGGAGAGGCGAGAGGGCTCGGAGCGGCAAATGGGAGCCGCAGTCCCGGGCCGGTGTGCGGGACCGCTGCCTGCCCGCCCGGGGAGCCCAGAGCACGCACGCAGCGCCCCGGCCCCGCGCCCGTCCCGCATGGAGCTGAGAGCAGGTAGGAGACCCCCCCGGCCCCGCACCGGCCCCGCACCGGCCCCGCACCGGCCCCGCACCGGCCCCGCCGCTGCCACTTTAACAAAAGCCGGGCGGGAGCCAGAAGAGCACCGGGGGCGCAGCGAGGCAGAAAGCGGGGGTCCCCCCCTTCCCAGCCGGCCAGCGGCACCCCGGGGGACCCCCCTCTTCCCTTCCCTCCCCTCCGCCTTCCGCAGCGCCGGGGCTCGACTCCAGCCTCCCCACCTCTGCCCGGTGCCGGGAGCCCGGGATGGGGATGGGGAAAGGGGGGATGAAGCCGGGGCCGGGGGGGAAAGGGAGGGAATGAATGGAGCCCGCTCTTGTGTACAATTGCATCAAATACATTCTTGAAAGCAACCTGGTTCTGCTTAACACTTGAATTGGGAAAAAAAAAAGAGGAAAGAAGGAGGCAGCAGCTTGGAGAGGGTGGATGCGAGCTCCAGTTTTTTTTTTTTTCCTTTTTCTTTTTTTTTTTTTTTTTTTTATTCCTGCATTCCTGGACCCCAATCAAAAGAGCAAATCAAGGGAGGTGGAAGGGGGGAACGGCGGCGAGCGAGGCAGCCGGAGCGCGGTGCGAACCCTCCACACCCCAAAAACCCACCCAACTCGCCCCGCTTTTTTCTTTTTTTTTTTCCACCTAACACCCGAGCGAGCCCAAACCAAAACAAATAGAGACCGAGGGGAAAAAAAAAAAAAAGAAAAAGAAAAAAAAAAAAGAAAGCCAGAAACCAACCCAAAAAAAAAAAAAACCACCACCCAACCCTGAGCGCGAGCGAAGCAGCGAGCCAGGGCTGAGGCGAGCGGGCGGGCTCGGGGAGCCGAGCAAGAGCCGAGCCCCCCAAAATCCCCCTGCACCCCGACTATGCTAAATGTAACCGGGGAGCTCTCAGGTAAGCCCGCGGCGCTGGGTGCGGGGCGGGGGGCTGCCCCAACTCCCCTGCCTGCATCTGCCGGCAGTTTTTTCCCCCTTTCCAAACCGACTGCTGATTTTAATTTGATGTGATTAAAACGTCTGTCTGGCTTTGGGATTGATTTAAGACTTTCCCCTCTCTAGGTTGGGTTGTTGTTTCTTTTTTTTTTTCTTTTTTTTTTCCCCCCCTTTCTCTCGTTCCCTCTTTTCCATGCATGTTTGTGATTACCAGGGAGGGAACCGCCGCTGAGCACGGAGAATTAAACCCCGGGACCGACAGAGGGGAGGAAAAGGAAAGTCGGTGGGATTTATGGGGGGCTGCAAGAGTTAGTTTTCCTGCCCGGGGCTGCATTTCGGGGCTTGACACGGGATCCGCCGCTGGAGCCGGCGTCGTTCCTGCGGGACCCGGCAGCGGGGTTGGGGTGCCGGGGAGGGGGCGGCTTTGTTCCCTCGGCCCCGGCGGCCACCGGCACCCCCGGGGCGGCAGCGGGGCCGGCCGGCCTGGCGGCACACCGGCACCGGGGGCTGCTCGCCCGGAAAATGCTGGAAAACACCCTTAAAAGGTCAAAGTGTGGGCGCCGCCAGGCTCGCCGGGGTCCCGGGCGGCAGGACCGGGGCCGGGGCAGCACGAGGCCGCCGCCGGGTTCGGCTCCGGCTCCCGCGGTGCCGCCGTGACGCAGGACGGGCACGGCGGGGCGAGCGCCGGGGAACCGGAAAAGCGAGGCCGGGATCCCCGGCGGCTCAGTCGCCCTCCCTCGCCCCTTCCTCTCCCGCTTCCCGCCGCCGCCGGGCCCGGCGGACGTGGCCGGACCGGTGGCACGGCCGGTGCCGAGGCCTGCGGGGACGGGCGGGGAAGGGGACGCCGAGGAGAAGCCGCAGCGCCGGGGCTCGGCCGGCGGGACCCCGTTCCCGTTCCGGCACATCCCCAGCCGGGCGGTGTCGGGACTCTCGGCATCCCCGGTGTCCCTGTTTAGCGGGCGGTGCGAGGGCACGGTGGCGGCCGCACATCTGGGCTGCATTAGGCGCAGGCTCCGCAGGGAAATGCGGAGGGCTCTGCTTACAGGGCCGCGCTGGGGGGAGATTTATGCCCTGCTAAGTGGCACCGAGCCCCATAAATCACCCCCCGCGCCCCCCGGGGCTGCAGCGCCGGCGTCCCGGTGCCACCGTGCCAGCACCGCCGTCCCAGCGAGGGCAGGCTGGTGGGGATGCGCTCCTGGATGGGCAGGCTGGGAAATCTGGGATATCTGGGAAGCGGCTGGCCCGGCAGTGCTGTGGCTGCGTGTGGCACGTGGCCTGTGGGTGACAGAGGCGTCCCAGGCCTCAGCAGGGTGCTGTGGGGACATCAGGGCATGGCCGTGCCCACCAGAGCGCTGGTGCCACACTGAGCCAGCCAGGCAGACAGTGTCCCCATGGCAGGCCATGCCAGCAGTGCCAGCGGGTCCGGAGGTGCCCGGGTGTGTCACCCACAGCTCTGTGGTGTCCCGTGGGCTGGCACCGGGTGTCCCCTGCCCCGCTGGAGGGCGGCCAGCCTGGCTCTGTGCTGGTGAACCCCCAGAAAGCCCCTGGAGGGCTCTGTGGCTCTGTTACCCGCTCTGGGAACGGCAGGAAGGGATGGAGGTGCCTCCGGGGCGTGCGTGTGGGGCAGCGGGGTCTGGTTGGGATTAGGGGCCTGCGCCCCCCTCGCCGCCGGGGGTGTTTCCATGGTGCCGCTGGCTGGAGCCGGAGCTGGATGGGAAATCCAGGCCCAGCTAATTACGGCCTCACTGGAGTCTCCCGTGCGCGGCCGCATTTATAAACACACGGAGGAGACAGGATGTAAACACTCAGCGCCGCGAGCGAGCGAGAGCAGGCACGGCCCGCACCGGGGGGGGGACACGGGGCCTGAGCCCCCCGCGCCACCACCCACCCTGCACGGCAGCTTTGCCATGGATGGGTGGGATGGGATGGATGGGATGGATGGGATGGGATGGGATGGGATGGGATGGGATGGGATGGGATGGGATGGATGGATGGATGGGATGGATGGATGGATGGGATGGATGGATGGGATGGGATGGATGGATGGATGGATGGATGGGATGGATGGATGGATGGATGGATGGATGGATGGATGGGATGGATGGATGGGATGGGATGGATGGGATGAGGACCCCGCTGTGGTGGCCGTGGGTGCTGTTGGGGAGGAAGGGCACATGTGTTCTTCCTTTTGGAACCCAGGGAATACTGCGTTTGTGGTATCTGGGTGTGGAAGGTGAGCATCCCCATGTCCCCACCGTGCCAGCTCCACAGGGACGCTGCTGTGCTGTGGTGGCACCTCCCCAGACACGGCGGGGTTACATGCCAGCAGTGTGGGGACACAGAGGCCGCTGTCCATGAGTGTCACCCACTCCAGGCCCCTCGGAGCTGGCAGCCACACTGGGAAACCCCTGTGAAGGGTTAAGCGGTGCCCGTTGGTGGCCAGGACAGTGGCTGGGGTAGCGGGGACAGGGCTGCTTTGTCCTCTGTGCCACAGCCATGCCTGGCCACCGCCAGACCTCCCGTGCTGGCCCCAGGAGCGGGGCTGCGGGCTGTTCGGGGCTCTGCTGGCCGCCGGCCCATCAGATACAGGGCAGCTCCCGCCGCGGCGCTGGGGCCGCCTCGGCCCCGTCCTGGGCCGGGGCTCCGGGGCCGGGGGGTCTCCCCTTCCCGCCGCCGCCCCCGCCGCCCGGCTTTCGGGAAAGCGGCTCTGTGGTCGCGCAGCCCTGGCGGCTCTGCCCACAGCATGCCCAGCGAACAGCTCACCGTCCCCGTGGCCGAATTCCTGCCTCGGCCGCTGGCCGGGAGGTCTGGCCAGCGCTGCTGCCTGCGCTGCCGGGCGGGTGGCAGGCCGGGGGTGCCCGGTGTCACCCCAAAGGGGGCGAGCCGCGTCCCCGCTGCCACGTGTGCGGTGGGTGTCCGTGGCACCGCCGGTGTGCGCGGGCGGCTGTGCTGGCAGAGCAGGGGGTGCCCGCTGCCCTGGCCCCCCGTCACCCTGGCTGCTCGGGTGTCCCCAGGGCCCAGCGGGTGACCCCGGGCAGGCACGCCATGAGCTGCTTACGTGGGCTGGGAGCATCCTGGCCGCGCTCCAGGGCCGGTTTTGAAACCCTCGGGCTCTTCCTCTCCGACGTCACCGGGATCCAGCTGTGCCGGCTGGAGCCTCCCTCCTCCACTGTCTGTGCCGGTGGGTGCCCGGCGCCAGCCGCGGGGACACGGTGGGCAGGGGACAGCGGGGGCACCGGCTGTGGCTGGGCCATTGTCACTGCTGGGCCACGGTCACCGTCACTGCTGTGCCACGGTCATCGTCACTGCTGTGCCCCGGTCATTGTCACTGCTGTGCCCCGGTCACTGTCACTGCTGTGTCATGGCCACCGTCATTACCGTGCAGTGTCACTGTCACTGCTGTGTCATGTGTGTCATGGTTACCGTCAGTGCTGTGCCCCAGTCACTGTCACAGCTGTGCCAGGGTCACTTGTGCCCTTGTCACTGTGTCATGATCACCACTGCTCAGCGCCATCCATTCTGTGCATCCCACCGTTCCCATCCCTCAGACATCCACCTCCATCCCCTTCCTCCATCATCCTCATCCTCATCCTCGTGTCCAGGCCACCTGCCCGGGATCCACCGTGGCTCCATCCCAATCTCCCATCCCTGCCATCCCCCCCCATCCCGCTCCCCGGCTGTGTTTGGTTTGGCACCGGCCAGGCCGGGGCGGGTGTAAATCCCGCCTGGAAACCAGAGCCGGCGGCGGGCGAGGGTCCGGCCAAAGCAAACACCGGGGGGGGGAGTTCTGTGTGCTGTGAGTCACCGCGGCCCCCCCGCCCCCCCCGGCCCACGCTCGCACGCACGGGGAGCCGGCCGCACGCTCCGTGCACCGGGACACACCGGGACACACCGGGATGCACGCACGGGGGACACGGGGGCACGTGGCGCCACGTGGGGTGTCACAGCACGGTGTGGTGTGATGTGTGCACGGCGTGTCACATGTGGGTGGCACGTAACAGTGTGTCCCCCCCGATGGGGTACGTGCACAGCACGCTGCATGCTCTCCCGGCATGTCCTGTGAGTGTCACATGTGTCACGGGCCTGTGTGGGAGATGACACACCTGGGCGGTGTCTCATGCGTGTGTTGCGTCACACGTGTGCACAGTGTCACACTGCATGGTGTCACACGTCTGGAAAATGCCGTGTTCCCCACGCCTGTGTGATGCACTCACATCGGGTGCATCCCAGGTGTGCCCTGGACGCATCCCAGGGGTGTCACGAGTGTCCTGCACACCTCTGGTGCGTATCCCAGCTGTGACAGTGCCCTGCACACCTCCGGGGTGCATCCCAGGTGGGACAGTGCCCTGCACACCCACGGGGCACTCGCATCCCCCACAGTGAGGCAGTTCGCAGGACACCCAGGGCGGTGATGCCGCTGTGGCCGGAGCCGGGGTGTCCCCGAGGGCCCCCGTGCGTCACCCGGGGCCGGTGACGGGGAGCGGTGACGCGCGGGGCGCGGGGGGCTGCCCGCAGCGGGAGCCCCGCGGTGCCGAGCCGTGCCAGCGGCCGGGCTTTCCCGGGAAGCGCTGCCGGGAAGGCCGGCTGTGGCGAGCCGGGGGTGCCAGCTGGCCGCAGCGTGCTGGCCGAGGGCCGTGACCTTTGCGGAGCCGCCGGCCGCGCTCCGGGGCCGCCCTGACGTCAGGCCGGTGATGACGGGGACCCCGCCGGCGCTTTCCGGTGCCTCCGCAAAGGTCACCCCGCGCCCCGGCCGCTCCTCGGAGCCGCTTCCCGCCACCCTCCCCCCCATATTCCCGGTGGCCCCTCGGCGGGGGTCCCCGCTGGGTGCCCGGGCCGCTCCAGCGTTGGCGGTGCCCAAATATATCCCAGGCGTGTGTCCCGGCGGGAATGCCGCGGCCGCGCTGCTCCAGACCATATAAAGGATTGTTGGTGCAGCCGCGGGCGGGAGCGCTCCGAGGGGAGCCGGGGGGTCACCGCGCTGAGGTGGGGGGTTCCTGCTGCTCCGGGGGCTGGTGAGGTGAGGGGGATCCCACCCTCCCCTCCTCCGTGCCTCAGTTTCCCCGGGTTCAGACGGGTGACTCGGGCATACTCTGCAGGCTCAGCGCCGCACACACGGAGACGGAGTGTCCCTGTCACCCGCCCTGAGGTGCTGTGTGTCCCCCACAGGTGACTCTTGGGGGATCTTCACCTTCCTGTGCGCTGCGCTTTGCAACCTGCCGGCGCTGCCGGCGCTGAACTGCTCCGAGGAGCTGGGCGCCGGCCAGTCCATCCAGCAGACGTACGACCTGACCCGCTACCTGGAGCACCAGCTCCGCACCCTCGCCGGCACCTACGTGAGTCCCTGACGCGGCACCCCCCGGGATATCCACCCCGTGCCCAGCTGCTCCCACGCCGGAGGGCGCGGAAATGCCTCATCGCCCCCCGGGCGCAGGGCGGCTCCCGGGCACCCTCCCCTCGGCCCGTGATTCCGTCATGGGCGCGGGCATCCGCCTCTCCCTCCCCGCCGGCGTCGCCGACTCACCCGGAGGTTCCCCGTCCCTGCCCTGACGTGCCCTCGGCGGGCCCGGCGCGTTCGGTGCCAAGCGGTGACGGTGGCACCGCCCGGGCCGCGCTGGAACCTCCGGCTGGGGCAGGGCACGAGGGGGACGTGACGGGAGAAGGGAGAGCCGGGATGAACGGGATGAGCGGGATGAGCGGGATGAGCGGGACGTGGAGCTGGGCACGGCGTGGATTTGTATCCCTGACCCCCGGCACCCCCATTCCCTTGCAGCTGAACTACCTGGGCCCCCCCTTCAATGAGCCCGACTTCAATCCGCCGCGGCTGGTGCGCGCCGAGCCACGCGTGCCCAGCGCCACCGTGGACCTGGACCTGTGGCGGGGCCTGACGGACAACGCGCGCCTGGCCGCCAACTACCGGGCCTACAGCCGCCTGCTCTGCTACCTGCGGCTGCTGGACGGGCAGGTGGGCACGGCCGAGCTGCGCCACCGCCTCGCCCACTTCTGCGCCAGCCTGCAGGGGCTGGTGCTCAGCATCGGCGGCGTCATGTCCTCGCTGGGGTACCCGCTGCCCGCCGGGCCCGCCGCGCCGCCCGCCGGGCCCCCCGGCGCGCACGCCGCCCCCAATGACTTCCTGAAGAAGATGGATGATTTCTGGCTGCTGAAGGAGCTGCAGACCTGGCTCTGGCGCTCGGCCAAGGACTTCAACCGCCTCAAGAAGAAGGTGCCGCCCGCTGTGGTCACCCTGCGGCTGGAGGCGAGGGGGTTCTGAGCACCTGCTGGGCTCCAGTGCCACCACGGCCACGCAGGTCCCCTCTTCCACCACCCGTGTGCCTTGAGAAATGGGGCTCCAAACCCCAAACCACCCCACAACCTCATCATCACCTGGCAGTGCCTTGAAAGATGGGGCTCCTGACCGTGTCACGTGTCACCACAGCCACCCTGCAGCCCCTCCATCATCATCATCATACTGTGCCTTAAGGAACAGGGCTCCTGACCCCAAGTGCCACCACGGCCACCCCATGTTCCCTGTCCACCACCAGTGTGCTTTCAGAAATAGCGTTTCTGACCCCCAAGTGCCCCCACAGCCACCTCACAATCCCACTTTCACCATGGTGCCTTAAGTGAGGGGCTCCTGACCCCAAGTGCCACCCACCACAGCCACCTCACGTCCCCTCTGTCACCACACTCTGCTGAATGGGATGCATCTCCTGACCCCAAGTGCCACCAAAATCACTCCATGTCCCCTCTTCCCAACTAGTGTCCCTTCAAAACTGTCTCCTGACCCCGGAGTGCTGCCAAAGCCACCCCACGTCCTTATCATCACCCAGCTGTGCCTTAAGGGGTGGAGCTCCTCACCCCAAAGTGCCACCACAGTCACCCCGCAGCCCCTCCGTCACTAGGTTGTGTCTTAAGGGACAGGTGTCCTGACTCCCGAGTGCCCCTCCATGGTGTCCCCAACCCCCAGGGTGCCTGTCCCCATCCCTAAAATCTCCAGAGTGGGTGAAAACCCCGCCCATCCCAAAAAGGACCAACGCCCTCTGAGCATAGGAATAAGCCCCGCCCCAGCCAGCAGCAAGCCACGCCCCCGGAGCAATAGGCTCCGCCCTAGACGGCAATAAGCCCCGCCCATCCGACTGCGTAGCAAGCCCCGCCTCCTCCCGCATCAGGCCCCGCCCCCTGACCCAAGCCCCGCCTCCCCATGGGTGCCCATCGATGGGCGGTGGGGCGAGGCCGTGGGGCGCCGCCGCTGTCCCGGTCCGTCTATGAGTGTTTATTTATTGGAGATGTTTATTTATTGGGGTATTTATTGCAGAAGATCTATTCTTGTATGAACGAATAAAAGCCTTTCTCCAGCCCCCCGCCTCGCCCGTGCCGCACCCCGGTCACGGCTCCGTGTGGAATTTGGGCTGTTCCTGTCAGTGCCATCAGCAGGGATCAGGGTGAAGGGCTCCAAGTGTGGGGATTGGGGTGTTCCCCTCTCTCGCAGGGTGAGGATCCAGGTAACCCCACCCCGAGGACAGGCACTCTCCACCATGGGCACTACTTGGGGGTGCCCAGGATCATGTGGAAGGTTCCGGGCTGGGGCTCGAAGCCGATGGCCTGCAGGGCATGCAGCGAGGCCGTGTTGTGGGGCAGCACGGCGCAGTAGATGGGGAAGCCGCGGGCGTGCAGCTCCCGGCCCAGCGCGTTCAGCAGGAGCCCGGTGAGGCCGCGGCCGCGCCAGGCGGGCACGGTGTAGCCGTGGCGCAGGCAGCCCTGCCCGTCCAGCAGGCTCCAGGACACCGGGCGGCCCCGCGGGCCCAGCAGGCAGGCGGAGGGCAGCGCCCGCACCAGCCCCAGCAGGAACGCCCGGCTGCGGGCATTGCCCCCCAGCGCCCACGTGGCGTTGAGAAGAGAGATGTGGGATGGGGACACGGGCGCCAGGCGCAGGCCCGCGGGCATCCTGCAACAGGGCGTGGCAGAGGGGGGAATGCTGAACCCTGGTGCCAGCTGGGATGGCAGATGGGGTGGGATTGGGAACCCCTGTGCCACCCAGGGATGGAATATGGGACCCTTGTTTCCCCTGGGAATGGGATTGGGAACCCCTGTGCCACCCAGGGATGGAATATGAGACTGGTTTCCCCAAGAGATGGATTTGGGAACCCCTGTGCCACCCAGGGATGGAATATGGGGCCCTCATACCACCCAGGCGTAGGACTGGGGACCCCTGTGCCACCCAAGGATGTGCTCAGTGATCCCACTCATGTCACCTAGTGACCCCTGTGCCACTCAGACAAGTGCTCGGGGACCCCTGTGCCACCCAGGGATGGAATTTGGGACCCTTGTTTCCCCTAGGGATGGGATTGGGAACCCCTGTGCCACCCAGAGATGGACTCTGAGACCCTCATAACACCCAGGAGAGGGACTGAGGACCCCTGTGCCACCCGGAGGTGTGCTCAATGATCCCTCTCATGTCACCCAGTGATCCCTGTGCCACTCAGGCAAGTGCTCAGGGACCCCTGAGCCACCCAGGGGTGTGCTCAGTGATCCCACTCGTGTCACCCTGTGCCTGTCAGGGATGTGCTTGGGGACTGCTGTGCCACCAAGGGAGGTGACTATGACCCCCCTGTGCTACCCAGAAATGTGACAGGTCTCCGTGTGCCACCCAGGGATGTGACTGGTCCCTCAGTGCCCGTGTGCCCCCAGTGTCCCCTGTGCCCCCAGTGCCCCTCACTCACTGCCTGCGGGGCTGGGGGGGCTCAGGGCTCATCAGCGCCCGGTACCGGATTGTCTCCACCTTCAGGCCCCTGGCACTGGCCACCTCCTGCACGGCCTGGTCCAGCCCATCCTGCATCCCTGGGACACCCTGTTAGCCAGACAGGGGACCCAGAAGGAGCGCAGAGGAGCCCAGTGTCCTCCCAGTGCCACCCTTACCCAGAATCTGGAAGGCTCTTTCCCGGGTGACGGCCTCAGTGCCCTCCAGCAGTGCCTGCAGGGCTCCCTTGTCCCGGTAGAACACGGACAGCTGGTTGGTGTAGTAGTCCCTGGGGTCCCTGTGGTCCTGGGAGGGACATGGAGCTGAGGGTGGCACCCCAGTTCCCAGGCCCCTGGGGTGTGGGGTGCTGCTGCCAGGGCAGGGGCAGCACCTCTGGGCGCAGGCGGGTCAGGACGATGCTGAAATTGGGCCAGGAGTCCACCAGCACCTCGTGGGAGGCTGGGTTCCCCCTGGCCACCGTCATCACTGTCCCTAGGACCTGCACGGAAGGTCATTGTCACCTGTAGGACAGGGCAGAGGGGACAAACGGTGCCCAGAGTCCCTCCAGTCCCTCGCCAGCAGGGGAGAGGGAGCAGCAGAGACCCCAGGGTGTCTGTTGGCAGCAGGGCAGGGGAGAGGGGACACAGGGGTCCTTGTCACCACCAGGGTACGTGGGGAGGCAGACGGGTCCCAGGGTCCTCATACTGGCAAGACAGAGGAGAGGGGACAGGGACAGGGACAGGGACAGGGACAGGGACAGGGACAGGGACAGGGGGGTCCCGGGAATCAGCAGCACTGACAGGACAAGGGTGAGGGGACAAAGGAGACCCCAGGGTCCTCCCCACTGACAGGGAGGGAGGGACAGAGGGCTCCCCAGGGACTCTGTCACCAGCAGGACAGGGCAGAGGGGACAGAGGGAGCCTCGGGGTGGCTGTCACCGGCAGGGTGGTGGGCAGGCTCTTCCGCAGGGTCTCCTCCAGGAGCTGCAGCTGGGCTGGGCACCTCAGGATCTGCATGGCTTCGTGACCGTGGGGCAGGTGGGGACACCGAGGATCCGTGGGGAGCTGGTGGCACTGGGGCAATGTCCCTGAGTGTCCCAGACAGGCACCCGTCCATCAGGTGGCCACAGGGCTGGCCCAGTGCCCAGTGTTCAGCAGGATGGACCCTGCCCGCTGCCCCCCAAGGCAGGGGGCACTCGCTGGCCCGTGACAGCTGCGGTAACCATTGTCACCAAACGCCACACAGTCTCTAGATTCCCACTCCACAGCCCCCCGGAACCCACAGACTCAGGACTCTTGCTGTGGTGAGTGCTGGAGGAGATGCGGGCCGTGGGGAAAGGGATGGGGACAGGGACAGGGGCCATGCCTGGTGGCCCTGTCCCCCTGTTACTGAGGGTCTCTCAGCAGGACAATGAAGATCCTGACGTGCTCTGCCCATCTGCAGCAACTGGAGGGGATCCTGAGGAAGAGCCTGCCCATCGCCCTGCCGGTGACGGGGACCCCACTGTCACCCCTGCCCTGTGCCACGATGGGGACCCCAATGCCATCCCCACCCTGCCAGTCACAGGGACCCTGCTGTCACCCCTGCCCTGTGCCATGACTGGGACACCAGTGTCACTCACCTGTTGCTGTGATGGGGACCCCAATATCCTCCTTGCCATGAGGGGGACCCCAATACGACCCCTGCTGGTGATGGGGACCCCCGTGTCATTAGGGACCCTTTTTGCTGCCCTGTTCCCCACACCTGCCCCCCTCCCCTCAGCTCTGACCCCACATCTGCCCCCATATCAAGCCCCCATCCCTGACCCCCATCTGTCCCCTCCTTGTCCCTCATGGCTGACCCCCTTTTCCCCCAGGTCTTCGGGGCAGTGCTGAACATCAACCGGGGCAACCCTGGCCAGTTCGAGGTGCTGGTGGACAAGTGGCCCGAATTCGGCGCCGTGCTGGCCCGGCCCAGCGGAGAGGTAGCCAGTGGGGACACGGGGCGCTGCAGGAGGGGGGTGACACGGCGCCCTGGCATGTGCCAGGCGTGCTCAGAGCAGCCGTGGGTGCCCCCAGGTGCCGGCCAACGACGGGTACTGGAACACGCAGGCGGCGTTCTACCGGGACCTGGGCGCGTACCGGGCGCTGCTGGAGACCCCTGGCTGCCTGCGCTGGGACGCCGCCTTCACCCTCATCGGTGGCCTGGGGACATCCTGGGGAGGGACTGGGGAGGGACTGGGCAGCACTGGGAGTGTGGGACGCCAGGGAGAGCTGGTGGAGGCAGGGAGGAACTGGGAGGTACTGGTGGAGGGGATTGGGAGTGCTGGGGGATGCTGGGGATGGGTGTTTGGGTGCTGGGGAGCACTGGAGGTTTGATTTGGTGTGCTGGTGTGGGGTTTGGTGGGTGATACCAGTGGGAAGCGTTGGGGAGGGATTTGGGGGTGCTGGGGAGCAGCAGGGAATTGCACTGCTGGGTGCCCTGGAAGCAGGGTCCTGTGGGGGGTGCTGGGGTTGAACTTGGGGATTCTGGGGCTCTGGGAAGCATTGCAGCTGGATTTGTGGGTCCTTGGGGACACTGGGGGTACTGGAGTTGGACTTGGGGATGCTGGGGCACTGGGAAGAATTGCAGCTGGATTTGTGGGTCCTTGGGGACACTGGGAGTGCTGGGGTTGGACTTGGGGATGATGGGAGCGGGATTGGGGTAGTGGGCACGCTGGAAGCAGGGATTTGGGTGCTGGGAATAGAGACTGGTGTTGCAGGTAGGCCCTGGGGACACGGAGGAGGACACTGGGGTCATACAGGGGCGCTGGGGACAGGGATGGTGGAGTACAGGGGGAACAGAACCCCCTGATACTCCCATCCCCAGGGCTGCAGGATGGGCTGGCCACGGTGTCCCAGGAGCTGGCAGGGAAGAAAGGTGTGGAGCTGGACATTGTCGAGTACTACTCCTACTGGCACCCTGACCCCAGCAGCATGCCGGAGCCCCGGTGAGAGCCCCCCACCCTCATCCCCACACGGGGACACCCCCGAGCCCCCCACTGACCCCTGCCTCACCCAGGCCAGCCCCCGGGGTGCGCGTGGGCTCCCTGAGCCCCTCGCACGTGGACCTGCTCAACGAGACCTGGCCCTACGGGGGCAACGCCCGCAGCCGGCGCTTCCTGGCCGAGATCTTGGGGCGCTTCCCGCAAGTGTGCCTGCAGGACGGCAGTGGGCAGCCCGTGGCCTGGGTGCTGACGGATCATTTTGGGACCGGCACCCACAGCTACACCCTGCCCGAGCACCGGCGGCACGGGCACATGCAGGTGGCGCTGACGGTGGCGGCGCAGCGGGCACACGCCCGCGGGTTCCCCACCTTTGGGCACACGGCGCTGGGCAACCGGCCCATGCAGCAGCTGCAGGAGATGCTGGGGAACCGGCGCCTGCCCGGGGTCTGCCGCTACATCCTGCACAATCCCGGCCTGGACAGGGATGGGCCCTGAGGCCCTGCTGTCCCCTATCCTGCACAATCCCAGCCTGGACAGGGACGGGCCCTGAGGCCCTGCTGTCCCCTCTTCGTGCTGACATCAAATTAAACAGTGGTGTGGACTTTTGTGGGTTTTGTGTCCCCTCAGCACTGACGGTTACAGCGGTGACACAGCTTGGTGGCTCACGTGTCACCGCTGAGGCACACGGTGGGATCCTCTGGGAGTCACCCCAAGCATCTCAGTTATTCTCAGTCCCCCAAGGGAGGGCTGAAAGCCGCAGGCAAATCTGCACTGGTGGCACCTGCAGTGTCACCCCCTGAACCAGGGCGGTGTCACCACAGCTGGGGGTGGGACAGGCAGGCACTGGGGGGACAAACAATGACACACAGGACAGAGTGGGACAGGGCAGACGGTGACAGTGTCACAGGGTGAGTCATGGTTTGGGAGACTGATGGGGACAGACAGGGGGGTGACAGTGTTCAGGCTGGTGGGGAGTGCTGGGATGGGGGTGACAATGTCCAGGCTGACAGGGAGAAACCACAAGGGTGACAGTGCCTGAGGTGATTGGGACTGTCACAGGGGTGACAATGCCAGAGCGTAGTGGGCACAACTGGGAGGTGGCATTGTCTGGGGTGACAGTCACTGACTCGAGTGACAGTGCCAGGGGAGCAGGGGACACTGGGATGGAGGTGACAGTGCCCTCGGGATGACAGGAACTGCCGCGGGGGTGACAGTGCGGCTGCTGGCAGGGACAGCATGGGGAGGTGACAGCACCCGGGGACAGCCGGGGGGTGCCGACCCGGGCGGGGGACCGGGGCCACCGCGAGGGAGGCAGCGGCCGAAGGTGGCAGCGGCCGAGGCGCCCATGGCCGGTGGCCCAGCCCGGCCCCGCCGCTTCCGCCCGGCCGCGGGCAGGGGCGGGTCCCTGCCGGCGGTTCCCGGTACTGGCGCGTCCCGCCCGGTTCCCGGTAGCGGCAGGGCCGTGCCAGCTCCATGTCGCGCAGGGCCATGGAGCAGCCCCGGCGCATCACCGACTCCTTCCCGCGGCGGCGGCGGCGGCGGGGCCCGGGGCGGCCCCCGGGCCGGCTCAAGGACAGGAAGGACAAGGACAAGGACCAGGACCAGGACAAGGCGCAGCTGAAGGTGCGGGAATGTCCCCGCGGCCCCTCGCAGCCCCCCCCGGACCCGGCGCTCATGGAGATGTTGCGGCGCTTCGACCTCGCCTGGGAGTACGGGCCCTGCAGTGGTGAGCACCCCCGGTTCCCCTGCTTGTCCCGGTTCCCCCGCTTGTCCCGGTGGTCCCGGGCTCCCCCCGGCCCCGCTGAGCCCCCGGTATCCCGCAGGGATCACCCGCCTGCAGCGCTGGGAGCGGGCACAAGAGCTGGGGCTGAGCCCCCCCGGGCCCATCCGTGACGCCCTCCTGGAGCACCGCGACAACCCCGATGTCACCTACAGGTGGGCGTGGGATGGGGTGGCATGGCATGGGATGACATGGCATGGGATGCCACCTGCCCTCCCCGCTGACCCCGCTGTGTCCCCACAGCCTGTGGCACGAGTACGAGCTGTGAGCGGCCGCGCAAGGGAGCAGAGAAACCATTCCCGACACCCGCAGACCCTATTGCAGGGACCCCGGGTGGATTAAAGCTGGTGTGAGCGAAGGAAGGGGTGCCGTGTGCTGTCTGGGGGGCACGGGGTGGGGTGAAGCCCTTGGGGTGCAGGGGGAGGGCAGGGAGTTGCATTCCCCCCAAAAAAAGCCAGGTGGGGTGTCCATCTCACAGTTTGATGTCACTCAGCTGGGACTCAGGGAGAAAAATGTGTTCTTGGGTGGAGAAAGGGAGGTGGGATTTTTTCCCCCAGGAATGGGGTGAAAAAATGAAGAATGAGGTATAAAATCAGCTGAAAGTGAGCTCAGGGGGCTGTGGATGGTGGGGATGTCCTGCAGCGGGGTGGGAAGAGTGTCCTGTGGGATTCATATGTTTAATAGCCCAGATCAGCAGCTTTGCTGTGTGCAGAATCATAAATAACAGGATGTGTCTGTTAATTATTCAGGTTATCAATGACTTAATTCACCAGCTCTTTCTGTTGTTTCATCAATAAAATAAATTGTTTCTATATGTGGTGGGTCTAGTGTTGATTGAATGCTACTGCACCCACTAGAATGTATTTAGTTATTTTTTGTTGATTGTTTTGGTGCATTTTATCAGCTTTAATTTTGGGAATATGGGTATTTATATGGTAGACTTTTATAGGTAGTTTTTTATCTTGGTAGTGATGCCTTTTTAATTTCTAGCAGTCTAAATTAGTATTTTTTTATGCTGCTAATTAGTATTTTAAATTTTTTCTAGCTATCCTCACAGAGTACTGGTAACTATTTATGAATTAGTGTAGAGGTAGAGTTTTGGCTGCAACGGAGCATTGGAGCCAGCAGTAATTTGGGATGGGGTGGGATGGGTGGGGGGTCACTCAGAACTCCCATCCCACTCACACTGCAGGCTCCAGACTCTCTGGATTGCATTATCCAGGTGGATCTGGTCCTGCTGTTGGAGCTGCAGTCCCTTGGATATCTTCTAGAGACAGGACATAATTCCTCTGCTGGGCACAGGATAGAGGTGCTTAGGAAATCAGCCAAAAATAAGCATCTACACTCAGCCAACCCAGGGCTGTGCCCTCCTGGTGGGAAGAAGGAGGGAGATTCCCACTCTCCTTCCTTGGCAGAGGGTCAGTCCCAGCCTGGTGGGTGTCCCAGGAAAGGGGGAAGTGTTTGGGATGGCTCCAGCTGCAGGAAGAGCCCTGGGAGATGGAGATGGACAGCAGCAACCTCAGGGGCAGTTTCCAGCCAGGAACCTCCTTCCCTGGGAGGGTGGGTTTAGGTGGGATTTTGGGAAGAAATCCCTCCCTGTAAGGGTGGTGAGGCCATGGCACAGATTGCCCAGAGAAGCTGTGGCTGCCTCAGGCTTGGAAGTGTCCAAGGCCTGGTTGGATGGGGCTTGAAGCAACCTGCGCTAGTGGAAAGTGTCCTGTGGGTTGGGGTGACAACATGAAGGGACACCATCTCAGGGGGTGGCGGGGGCAGCACCTGGCTTTCCCCTCCACCACGGCCACAGCGAGCTGCGGGCTCTCTGTGTGCTTCAGTTCACCGGTCCCGCTTCCAGCCCCAATTCCAGCCCAGGCCTAGGCCGCTGCGGTTGCCATGGCAACCCGGAAGTTGTGCTCCTCGCGCAAAGGCCGCCGGGAGTTGTAGTTCCTCCGTGCCGCACAAAATGGCGCCGCTGGGTCCCTGTGCCCGCCCGGTGTCCCCAGAGTGTTCACTCCGATCCCTACCGACAGCAGCCCACCCTCCAGGTGCTCAGGGTCACAAAGCCACCAAGGGCTGCCATTTCCACGCTTTATTGCCAGTGCAGGAGCAGTGTCGGTGTTTGTGTGCGTGGGGCTGGGGCAGAGGCACGTCCCAGCCCCAGGGTGCGGGCGGGGCGTGGGCGGGGCGTTCCGGCTCTCTGGCCACGCTCACATACGTAGGCCACGCCCATCCCCTTGTTGCTATGGCAGTGAGTAGGTCCTGTCTCATGCCCCCCAAATTAAGGCGTGGGTTCATCTGTGTGGGCGTGGCCAGGTGCATGGGTGTGGCACTGGGTGTGGTCATCACTATGTGTGTGGTCATCACTATGGGTGTGGTCACTAAACGGGGCGGGGCCACCATCCAGGCTGGCCTGGCGCACCACGCGGCGTGGGCGGGACGAGGGTCGTGACCTCGGGGAGGGACCCTCTGCTTCCTGCGTGGCCTCAAACACCTGACAGGGGACAGTGGGGTCATGCCGTGCTGCTGTCACCCCACAGCTGGACCCCCATTCTGCCCTGACCCCCACTCACCTCCCCGGCCAGGGGCTCCCCCAGCAGCTCCAGGGGCTCGGGGTTCTCCAGCAGGCTGATGCTCCGCATGACAGAGCACAGGGAGATGCGGGGGCGCCGGGAGGCCCCCAGCAGCCCCCCTGCAGCTGCCTCCTCCTCGGAGGGCTGTGGGGATGCCAGCGGGGAGCACAGCGGGGACAGGCCACTCGTGTCCCTTGCGGTGTCCTCCTCGGGGTGCGGCACCTCGGCCGCCCGGGGCTCCCACAGGCTGCTGTGCCGGCTGCCACAGAGCTGTCAATCAGCACCTGGCCACTCCCCCTGCTGGGAGCCACACCTGCTCGGCTGGGTGGGGTCCCATGGGCTCCTCCCCCACAAAATGTCCCACACCTTTCCAGGTAGGGCACGGGCACTGAAGCCCCGCCCACCCACACAAAGATGTTTGGTCCCAACAGGCCCCACCCAGCTGTCCCCACCCAGCTGTCCCCACGCACCTGGCGCTCAGGATGCCCTGGTAGAAGTCGAGCTGGCGCATGAAGCCGGGGTTGGGCAGGACGCCGGGCCGGCAGTGCCGGACGTGCCGCAGCGCCCGCTCCAGGGGCCACCCGAACTCCTTCATGGCGTAGGCCAGCACCGTGGCGGCCGAGCGGCTCAGCCCCATGCGGCAGTGCACCAGCGCCCGGCCTCCCGCCGCCCTGCGGCACCCGCCGCTGGCACCACGGCACCGGGCACTCCCAGTGTCCCCGAGGTGTCCCAGTGTCCCCAGAGCTCTCAGTGTCCCCAAGGTGTCCCAGTGTCCCCAGAGCTCCCAGTGTCCCCCAGCCATCCCAGGATCCCCAGAGCTCCCAGCATCCTCCAGCCATCCCAGTGTCCCCACAGCTCCCCATGTCCCCAGCCATCCCAGTGTCCCCAGAGCTCTCAGCATCCTCCCGCCATCCCAGTGTCCCCACAGCTCCCCATGTCCCCAGCCATCCCAGTGTCCCCAGAGCTCTCAGCATCCTCCTGCCATCCCAGTGTCCCCAGCCATCCCAGTGTCCCCAGAGCTCTCAGCATCCTCCAGCCATTCCAGTGTCCCCAGCCATCCCAGTGTCCCCAGCGCTCCCAGCATCCTCCAGCCATCCCAGTGTCTCCAGAGCTCCCAGTGTCCCCAGCCAACCCCCTGCTCCCCAGCATCCCATGCCCCAGCACTGTAACCATCAAGACCTCTCTCCATGTCCCCCTCTGCCCCACCCCACCTCCAGCCCTGGTGTCCCCCATGGTGTCACCCTCATGGTGTCACTGACCGGACGCGGGAGAGGAAGAGGAAGGTGTCGTTCCAGTGGGGCAGGAGCTCGGCCGCCTCCTCGTCGTACACCCGCACGTTCATGTACGTGAACAGTGCCGGGAAGAAGTTGTCAATCTCCCGCGCCACGTTCAGGATGTGGGTGACCCTGTGGTGACACGAGTGACACCCCAGGGGCAGCTCGTGGTGACCCCATGACGGTGCCACCCCATGATGGTGCTCACCTATTCTGCTGCAGCTCCTCCAGGTTGGCTGCGTTCCACTCGGAGCCCTGCGTGGTGACAGCGGTGAGGGGAGGGGACAGTGCCACCCGCCCCGCCCGCCGTGCCCGCCGTGCCCGCTGCCCACCAGGAAGAGGTGCGGGAAGACGCGGGAAGGCCGATCCATCTGCGCCAGCACCAGCAGCATCTCGTTGTCAATGAAGTCCTTGTGCTCGGCCAGGCTGTGCCCCGTGCGCCGCTCCAGCTCCTCCCGCACCTGGGCGCCACAATGGGTGAGGGATGGCCCTGCCAGCCCGCCCTGTCCCCAGCACACCCTGCTGCCACCCCGGTGCCACCCACCTCCTTGGAGGTGACATTCTCCAGGTCGGCGGTGGCCATCACCTCCCGCAGCAGCGCCCGCACCGCCTGCTCCGACAGCTCCGGCATGGCTGGCCTGCCACCGGCACCGGCACCGCCGTGTCACCGCTGTCCCCTGCCCCACCCGGGCCACGCCCTGCCAGGCGCGGCAGCGATTGGCCAGCGGGTGCAGGGCGTGGCGGGGCGTGGCGGGAGCTTACCGGAGGGGCGTGGGCGAGGCGGGGCGCACGGACTCGAGGTCGGCCATGGCCAGCCACTCGTTGAGACAGCTCTGCTCGGAGCCCAGCGCCGCCGCGTAGCCGCGGGCCCAGGCCAGCGCGGGGCCGCCGGGGATGTGCCCGCCGCGGGCCGCGTCCTCGCAGGCGCGGTGCAGCTCCTGCAGCGCGGCCCTGCCGCACAGCACCTGCCACCCTGCGCTG
Organism: Melozone crissalis; assembly: GCF_028551555.1. Classification (NCBI taxonomy): domain Eukaryota; kingdom Metazoa; phylum Chordata; class Aves; order Passeriformes; family Passerellidae; genus Melozone; species Melozone crissalis. The sequence continues at coordinate 3,159,437 of NW_026535796.1, read as the reverse complement.
CCACCGCCTCCCCGGTGCCACCCCCACTGCTGTGTCCCCCTCACTGGCCGTCCCCAGCGTGTGGGTGCCACCCAGCCCTCCCCAGCTCCTTCCCCCTGCCCGTGCCCATGGTGGTGCCCATGGTGATACCCACATCCCCTGTGCCCAGGATGGTGACAGCACCCCTCGTGTCCCCAGCAGTGCCACATCCCCCGTGTCCATTGTGCAGCTGAGATCCCCTGTGCCCCTGGCAGTGCCCGTGCCCCCAGTCCCCGAGGTGGTGCCCACCCCCGTGGTGCTCTCCAGGCCACCCACACCCCCCGTGCCCAGGGTGGTCCCCACGCCCCCCGTGGTCACGCCCAGGCCTCGCTCACCACATGGTCTGCACAGAGATGGGCTTGAAGATGCGTGTCTCTCCCCCCGATGTCACGCTGAACCCCCTGGGCATCAGGGAGACACACGTGGGTTAGCGTGGTCACCCCGATCCCTCTAGGCCCCTCCCTGTCCCAAAATTCCATCCTGCCCTTACCCGTCGCCGTCGAGGAACACCTGGGTGTCGCTCCAGAGGGGCAGCACCATGCCCAGGGTGCAGTGGCTGGCCCTGGGGCAAGCAGGGGTCAGGGGGTGCCGACGCCTCCCCGGGCCCCCCCGCACCCCGCTCACCCCTCGTGGGCGAAATCCACTCCCAGCAGCGCCGTCTCCGCCTCGGCTCCCGCCTCCTCCGGCCGCACCAGCAGCAGGTACCGCACCCGCCGCGGCCGCGCCGACTCCAGCCGCACCGCCTGCCGGAACGGCGGGAATGCCGGGGGATCTGCCCCTTCCCAGGGCTCCCAGTGACCGGGGAGGAGCACCGCGCTGGGCCGTATCCCCTCCTCATCACTTCCCATTCCATCCCCATCCCCATTCCCATCCCGTCCCATCCAGTCCCCATCCTCATTGCATTCCCATACCTTTCCTCGATGTTACTGCTTCCGTCCCCATCCTGTGCCCACCTTCATTCCATCCCCATCCCAGCCCATCCTATCCCATATTGTCAATTTTCTCACCCCATTTTGTCCCCATCCATCCCCATCCCCATGCCCATCCCATCCCATCCCATCCTATCCAGTCCCCATCCCTATCACATTCCCCCTTCCTCGATGTTACTGCTTCCCATTATCCCCATCCCATCCTATCCACTCCCCATCCCTACTGCATTCCCATACCCTTCCTCAATGTCACTGCTTCCATCCCCATCCTGTCCCCACCTTCATTCCATCCCCATCCCCATCCCCATCCCCATCCCCATCCCCATCCCCATCCCCATCCTATCCTGTCAATTTTCTCTCCCCATTTTGTCCCCATCCACATCCCATCCCCATCCCATCCCTGCTCCTGACCCCATCCATCTCTTTCCCTGTCCCCATCCCATCCCCACTCCTGTCCCCATCCATCTCTTTCCCTGTCCCCACGCCATCCCCGTGTTCCTGGAGGGTGGATCTGTGTCCTACCAGCCGGATGGCGTCCTGGGGGCGCAGCAGCTGCATCATGAGGTGCAGGTGCCGCTCCTGCTGTCCCGGGGCCTGGCAGGGGGGCTCGGCCGGGGGGGGCTCGGCCGGGGGGGGCTCCTCGGCAGGCAGGAGTCGCGCAGCCCCCTTGACCATGACGAAGCTCTGCCTGGGATGGGGGCAGGAGGGTCCTGAGCACCGGGGGCACCCCCAAAGTGCTCCCCAAAGGGGGGAACTGTGTCCCCATCCCACCCCATGCCGAGGTTTTGGAGCCCCTCTCACCGTCGCTGCAGCTGGCCGCGTCTGGGAGCATCTTCCTCCTGCAAATTGGGAGGCAGTTCCAGGGGGAAACGTGACCCCAGGGCATGGAGCAGGCTTGGGGGTCCCACCAGGGGGACACCGCAGTCCAGTGACCCCTTAAACCCACCAAATAGTGTGGGCCCCACGGGGGGCATAGGGGCCCTTTGGGGGTCTCACTGTGGAGATGGATCCCTGGGGACCCCCTCGGGATGGCGGGGGGGCGTCTCATCCCTGTGCCCCTCATCCCTGGCTGGGTGAAAGCACTGGAAGGGGGGCCTGGGATGAACACCCAGAAAGGCCCAGTGGTCGCTGGGGGAGGTACTAGGGGACACCGGGACAGCGACGGGACTGGGAGAGGTGGCAAAGTGAGTGTGACAAACATCTCCATCCACACTTCACATTCCTCCCTCAGCTATGGGGAAACCCCAGCCGGGAGCACAGGAAACACCAAGGCGTGCTGGGGGCAGCCCCGTTGCCGGCAAACTCCCAGCAAAGTCCCATCGGAAGCGCCTGGGATGACCCCGCACCGGGAGCGACCGGAGCAACCTTCACCGCCCGGCCCGCGCTGGCACCCCCGGGACGGCGGCACCTTCCTCGCCGGGACCTTCCGGAGCTCCGGGAACCCGCGGGTCACTCCGGGACCCCCCGCCCGACACAGCCCCGCGCAGCCCGCACTCCCCGCACCGGGATCCCCGGACCGGCCCGTTTCCCCGGGCACCGGGACCCGCAGCAGCTCCGGGAACGGCAGGAGCTCCGGGACGCCCCGGTCCGCCCCGTGCCCTCGCACCGGGGCCCCCGCGGCTCGGGGCCAGCCCGCACCGGCTCGGGGCCAGCCCGCACTCCCCCGGGCGCCCCCGTGCCAGCCCGCACCGGGACCGCCCCTGTCGCACCGGGACCCCCCGCCCGTCCCCGCCGGGATGCGCCGTCCGGTGCCGCACTTACCGCGGGGCCGCCGGCGGAGCCCCCCGCCCGCCGCACCGTCACCAGCGCCATGCCCCGCCGCGCCGCCCCCCCGCACCAGGAAGCGCCGCCGCTGCCCCGCCCGGACGGGAACGAGAACGGGAGCGGGAGCGGGCACGGCCGCGGGCACGTCCCGGCACGGCACGGCTCCCCCCGTCCCTCAGAGCGGCACCTCCCCGGTGCCCCGGAGCCCCCCGGGCCCCACATCCGTGCGGGCAAGGCGGGATTGACACTCCAGCACTTGAGACACCTCTGGATCCTCCGAAAGTGGGAACCATCCGAGGGTCCCTGGCTCTTGGGGCCCTCCCCCAGTCTCCCAGAATATGTGATGCCTTCCCCAGACTCCAGAAACTGTGGGCCCCCCGAGGGACCTTGGCACCAGACATCCCGGGTTTCAGCCTATGGGAATACCCCAAGTGTCCCCAGCAGCTCACTCCCAAAGTGCCCCTTGTGACCCCATGGATCCCCAGCCAAGCCCCCCTCCCGGGGCAGGGGTCTTTTCCCATGTAATATAAACAAAAAAACCCATTCCTTGGGCCAGGAATGGGGGCACAGGGCCAGATTTGGGGTGAGCTGAGGAGGAGCAGCCCACTAGTGCCACCCACACGCTCACTGGATGAGCCCCATCACCTGAGCCCCACCCTAGCTGCAAGATCCATCCCTTTTCCCAGGCCCCACCCCTGAGACACCCCACCCATCGGGCCCCAGGCACGGACACACGTGTGTATATATATATATATAATATATGTATATGTATATGTACAGACATTCGGGGCCCCCCGCCCCCCCAGTGCCCCAAAGGACGAGGCCTGGGGGTCCCCCAGCAGTTCCCCCCAACACTGCAGTGCCTTAAAATAGGGGTCACCTGCATCCCACGGGGACCCCCGGGTCCGTCCTGCCCCCCATGGGTCACAGTACAACACCAAAGAGGAGGGGTTCCCTAGGCAGGGCTCTGGGCACAGGTGAGGGTCCCTGGGCTGAGGTTTGAGCCTGGCGGGAGAAGAGCCCTGGATTGGGGGTCCCGGGTGTAGGAGGATCCCTGGATCAAATCCCCTGTGGGGGGCTGTACCCACATCAGGGGGGTCCCCGTCACGGGGGGGCCGTCCCGGCACCGGCTGCTCCCCAGGCAGGGCTGTGCCCGCCCCGGGCCATCCTGGTGTGGGACAGCGCCCGCACCGGGGTGTCCCCTGCCTGGGGTGTCCCTATCCCTGCAAGGGGTGTCCCCACGTGGGACATCTGCGTCCGTGTGTGGGCTGACCCCACATGGGACACCCCGGTCCCTGCGTGGGACGTCCCCGTGCCGGCGTGCAGCGCCCCGGGGCGGGCGCTACTTCTCGGTGAGGGAGAGGCGCAGGATGCGCTGCAGCTCCTCGTCCTCCTCGCGCCGCCGCCGCTCCCGCTCCTCCTGCTCGCGCTCCGACAGCGCCATGGCCAGGCGCAGCTGCTCCGCGAAGCTGCCGTACCCGGGCGGGCCCGGGGGGCTCCCGCCACCCGCTCCCGGGGGGCTCCCGGCGGCCGGGGGCTCGGCGCTGGGCCCCGCCTGCAGCAGCATGCTCTCCTGCAGTGCCCTGGGCAGGGGACAGCAGTGGGGACAAACCCGTGTCATGGCAGCCACACCCATGTCATGGGTGTCACACCCATGTCATAGCAGCCACACCTGTGCCATGGCAGCCACACCTGTGCCATGGGAGCCACACCCGTGTCGTGGGTGTCACACCCACGTCATGGGAGTCACCCCCCTGTCATGGGAGCCACACCAACATCATGGGAGCCACACCCATGTAATGGGTGTCACACCCATGTCATAGCAGCCACACCCCTGTCATGGCAGCCACACCCCCTCTGTCACACTTCCACCCCACCCCTGGAGGCCACACCTCCTTCACAGCCCTTAAATGGCCTGGAGAGCCATGCCCCTCCCCACATGCCCCACCCAGCGGTTAGCCACGCCCATTATGGCCACACCCTTTGGGCAGCAAGAAGCTCCTCCCTTTCAGCCCCTCCCCTGGCCACAGCCCGACACCTTTAGCCCCTGCCCCCCTAACCCATGGACCCTTTACCTGCCCCACCCTGACACCTTTAATCTCTGCCCCACCCAGCTTGGCCCCGCCCAGGTGAGGTGGGTGTGGCGCTCCAGGCCACGCCCCCATGGATGGAACCTCACCTTTCCAGCTGCAGGTCCTCATCGTAGGGCGGCGGCTCTGTGCCGGGGCGGGTGTTGGTCAGCGCCTCCCAGATGGTCACCTGCGGGGCGTGGTCATGTGTTAGGGGCGTGCCCAGGTGTGTGTGGGGCGTGTCCGGGGAAGGAAGGGGGCGTGGCCGCACCTGGTCGGTCTCGGTGCCGGCATCCAGCAGGCTCTGCTGGATGGCGAACTGCAGCAGGTCGTCGTCCTCGTCACGCAGGGGCTCGCTGCGCCCCGCGCCCAGCACCGTGTACCCCGCCGGCACCTCGAACACACCCGCCTCCACCTCGCACGGGAACGGCCATGCTGCCACACACGGTGAATCGTCAGCACCGCCCACAGCTGTCCCCATGGCACCTCACGGCACCTCATGCTGCCCCACAGCTCCTCATGGCATCCTGTGACACCCCGCACCCACCCTGCTACATATCCATGGAATGCCAGCCCTCCCTGGCCCCCAGGCTCACCTCTGGGCCCCGAGGGCTGGGTGCCGGGGGGGTGGGCGCCGGGGGGCTCCTGGGGGGTGCAGATCCGCACGGAGCCCAGGGGCTGGTCACAGCCACACAGGTTGCTGAAGGTGATGCGGGCGTTGAGCACGTGGAACAGGGGGATCTCTGCGGGTACAGGCGCCAGTTGAGGCCCCATGAACTCCTGCCCCTGATAATCCCACCCCAAATAAAGCTTTCCCTCTCACCGATCTTGACGGGGAAGCCAGGGGGCAGCTTGAGGGTGATGAAGTCGCGCAGTTTGGCGAAGTGGGCGTTGGAGATGGCCATGAGGTCGATGATGGGCGTCACCTGCTCCGCCAGCGACAGCGGGTGCTGCTCGCACAGCCACAGCGTCGCCTTGAACCTGCCCAGGCACCACCGTGGGCACGGGGACCCGCCGGGGCCACCAGCACCACCCCCTGGCCACACCCCCGATGTACAGACAGCGGCACGGCCCCCGAGGACTCTGTCACCATCCCAAGGACTCTGTCCCCATCCCGAGGACTCTGTCCCCACCCGTGGGATGGTGGCCTCACCTCTGCACCTTGCTGGACATCTCGATGGGGCGCCCGATGTTGCGGGTCTCCAGGTCAAAGTGGGGGTCGAAGTACTCCTCGGGGGTGATGGCCGTGGGGTTGGTGGGGCTGGCAGCCTGCAGGATGGGTGCCTGAGGGGACAGCAGCACTGCTCAGCCCCCCTGGACACTCCCAGTGTCCCTAGGGACCCTCGGGATGGCCACTCACCCCGTTGTGTGTGCCGTGCTGCTGCGCGATGCCCAGGAAGGAGTGGAAGGGGGTCTTGGAGCCTGGGGGGAGAGGGGGGTACAGGGTGAGGTGTGGGCAGTGGGACGGACTCCCAGGGCTGTCACTGGTCACACCCCTCATGGGTGGCAGACTCCACGCTGTCCCATGCCTGTCACATTATCCCCACAGTTTCCCACAGCTGACATGTCACACCCAGAGTGTCCCACATCTGACATGTCACACCCACTGTGTCCCACACCTGACATGTCACACCCACAGTGTCCCACACCTGACACCCATGCCACCCAGGAAGGGTGGCGTGTGCCCACCGTGTACAGGTCCCCTGATTGGCTGACAGGGCTGTCACCTTTGCTGCGTGACTTGTCCTGGTCGGAGAGATGCTCCGTCCTGGTCTTGGTGACCAGCTCCACGTTGCTGGCACTGTACACCTGCGTGGGGACACCGTCAGGCCTGCCACACTCCGGGCTGTCCTCAGTGTCCCCCATGTCTCTGCGCTCACCTTGGCCTCGTAGCCGCTGACCACCTCCATCTTCTCCGAGCGCCAGCCCCAGATCCCAGACTTGTTCCTGGGGGAGCAGGGAGGCCTCACTCACCCTCTTGCACCAGCGCTTCCTTCCCCTTCGCCCACGCTTCCCCCTCGCACGGCCCCTGCTTGCTGAGACCTCCCCTTCCCTCCCTTCCCTCCCCTCTGCACCTCTCGAAGGCGATGTTCCGGGTGTCCAGGTGCGTGGACACGATGGGCGAGGTCAGCCGGCCGGCCACGTGCTCCTCGCTGGGCTGCATGGCCGCCAGCAGAAGCTCGGGCTCGTGCAGGGCCAGCGCCAGCGTCTCCGTGTACACCACCTGCTTGTCGTGGTCCACCTCCATCACCACGGCCCCCTCATCTGCATGGGGACACCCAGGGCTCAGCTCCATGTGACAACCCCAGGCCTGGGGGGCACTGGGGGGCTGGGGGGATTGGGGGTCCCTTGTACATGCGGGAGCCGAGGTGGTTCCCTCAGGGAGAACTTTGGTTTCCTTGGGGAATTGAGGGTGCCTGGTAAAAGAACTGAGGTGTTCTCCTCAGGAGGGGGGAACTGGAATCCCACATGGTCCCTAGAGGGTATCTGGGAGGTCCTTATGGGAGTATTCATAGTGCAGAGGGTCTGGGGGATCTCCAGGGAAGCCCCTGTATGGAATCTGGGGTCTTTACAGGGGTGCACTTATAGTGCAGGGGGTCTGTGGCTCCCCACAAAGACTGGGGGGCCCCCAGGGAATCCAGCCAGGGGTGCAGGGGGCCCGGGGGCTCCCCAGGGTGACAGAGGGCCCGCGGGGGGCTGGAGCTGACCTTCCCCCTTGAAGATGTAGCTGCGGCGGCCGCGCTGCCACGTCATGTGCTCGAAGCCCAGCAGGGTGGTGTCCACCCGCAGGCTCTCGCCGCGCTTCCACACGCGGTACACGTCGCTGGGACACACCTTGGACACCAGGGGCACTGCGGGCACAGGGACACGTCAGTCCCACGGCCGGGGGGCCCTGGGGACCCCCTTCCCCTTCCCAGCCCAGCCACGCTCACCCCAGCTGGTGAACTCCCACTTCATCTCCACGTAGAAGTCGGATGCCTGGAAGGGATGAGGAGAATGCTGGGAGATGTGGAGGGGCTGGGGACTCCCTGATAGGGTCACTGGGGAGGAGGGGAGTCTGGGGAGAAGGGATGGTGGTTCCTATTGGGGTCTTGGGTGGGGATCAGAGAGAATCGGGCCATTAGTGCAGGTCCACAGGGAAGGATAAGCAGCGAGTCCCAGAGGATAAGGATAAGCAGGGGGTCCCCAGGGAAAGAACGGAGTCAATGAGGGCTCCTGGGGAGAACTTGGGGTCCCTTCTCAGACCCCTGAGGACATGGGAAGTCTGGAGAGCAGGGGTGGGGATCTGGGTGCGGATCAGGACAATCTGGGAAAGTGGGGTTGGATAGGCAAGGTGTCCCTAGGGAAAGAATGGGGTCATGGAGGAGACAGGGGCTCCTGGGGAGACTTGGGGGGTCTCTGCTGGAGTCACTGGAGAGGTGGGGAGTCTGGAGCCAAGGGATGGGGCTGGTGGGTGTCCCTGGGGGGCTCTGGGGTGCAGGGTGCAGTTCTGGGGGCTGTACCCGCCGCAGTTTGCTGAGCAGCTCGGGGATGCCGGCGAGGCGCCGCGTCGCCCGCTGGTAGTCACGGTACTGGAGCACCAGCTGCACCATCTCGGGGTCCCCCGTGCTCACCGCCTCCTGCAGCACTGGGGACACGGGGTGCCATCAGCTGGAGGCCACCCGCCCCCCCGGCTGGTGTCCCCAAGTCCCCGAGGTGTGCCTGTACCCGTCCATCCGTTGGCGTTCTCCCGGCCCACGTTGGCGTTGTGCCGCAGCAGCACCCGCACCGACTCCAGGTGGCCCAGGGACACGGCCAGCTCCAGCGGCGTGCGGCCACGCGGGTCTGTCAGCTCCACGTCGTGCTGCAAGGGTGCAGAGGTCACTGTCCCCTCCCCGTGCCACCCCAGCCTCCCCCTGTGTCCCCCGTGCTCCCAAGGCCTGCTGCTCCCAGCCCCCCTTCTCCCAGTGCAGCCAACCCCATCCCAGCGCTCCCAGCTGCTTCCAGGCCTTTGGTGCTGCAGTCCCTTATTATCCCAGTGCCACCAGTCCTTCCAGTGCCACCAGTTCTTCCAGTGCTCCCAGTCCCCTGAGCCCCAGTCTTCCTGGTACTCCCAGTCCCCACACCACTCCCAGTCTTGCTCCAGCACTCCCAGTTCCCCCAGATGCTCCAGTGCTGTCCCCTCCACCCAGTGCCGCCAGCTCCCCGTGCTCCCAGTTTTCCCAGCCTCCCTCCAGTTTCCCCAGTGCTCCCAGTTCTCCTATCCCCCGTGCCCCACATCCCCTGGCACTCCCAATCCCTCTGACATGCTCCCAGTCTTCTCCCAGTGCTCCCAGCCCCTCAAGGGTCCCCATCCCCACAGTCATCCCAGTATATCCCAGTGCTCCCAGTCCCCCCAAGCTCCCCGTCCCCGCAGTGCTCCCAGTATCTCCCAGTGCTCCCAGTCCCCGTAGTGCTCCCAGTATTTCCCAGTGCTCCCGGTCCCCTAAGTGATCCCAGTATCTCCCAGTGCTCCCAGTCCCTCAAGGCTCCCCGTCCCTGTAGTGCTCCCAGTATCTCCCAGTACTCCCAGTCCCCATAAGTGATCCCAGTATTTCCCAGTGCTCCCAGTCCCCGCAGTGCTCCCAGTATCTCCCAGTGCTCCCGGTCCTTCCAGCCCTCCCAGCATCCCCCCTCCCCCCCCGCGCACAGCATTCCCGGTTTTCCCCAGCGCTCCCAGTCCCCCCCAGCATTCCCAGCGTTCCCAGTTCCCCGCTCTGCGGGCCCCGCCGTTCCCCCTCCCATGGCCTCCCGCCCGCTCCCGTTCCCGGTGCCGGTGCGTGGGGGGTGCCCGCTCCCCGGCGCCGCTCCCGGCGCCGTTCCCACCGTCCCCGCGCGCAGGGCGCTGTCCAGCGCCTGGTGCCGGTTGTGCCAGACGAGCCGGTGCAGCGGGAAGGTCTCGGCGGGCCGGGCCATCCCGGCACCATGTCCCCGGGGCCGCCGGGGCGGACGGACCGGGCCGCAGCGCGGGGCCTGCCCGCAATGGCTGCGCGGGGGCGGCGGCGGCGCAGCGCGGCGGCGCGGGGCGGGGCCGCACCGGGCACCGGCAACCGGCAACCGGGAACAGGCAGCGGCACCGGGAACGGGAAACGGGGACGGCATCGCCGCCGGGAACGGGCACGGGAAAGGGAGCGGGAAAAGGGAAGGGGCATTGGCTCCAGGAAGGGGAACAGGCACCGGGCACGGGAACGGCGTTGGCACTGGGCACGGGAACGGCAGCAGGAAAGGGAACGAGGGGTCGGGAGTGGGGCACCGGAAACGTTATCGGCACCGGAACGGGAGCAGGCACTGGGAACGGCACCAGCACCGGGAACCGCGGTTGTGGGCACCGCCACTGCAGCAGCACCGGGAATGCGACTGGAACCGGCACCGGACACAGCCTGGGGCTGCATCCTCTCACACTCTCCCATCGGGGTTGAAACCAGGGACCCCCTGGCTCCTCGCTGATCCCCGGTACCGGGGGCTGCCGGTGCCTGGCATCTCCTGCTGGGTACCCTGAGCACACACCCGGGGCTCGCTGACCCCTTTGACATCGTAACATCAGTGGAGGGGTACCTGGTGCTCAGGACCGTCGTGCATCCAGCCCTGGGTTCATCCCATCCCATCCCATCCCATCCCATCCCATCCCATCCCATCCCATCCCATCCCATCCCCAGGAATGCTGGAGCACCAGCCCGGCTGTGCCGCGCCCTGACACGCTGCCCTCAGGCAGGGTGTGGGCAGGAGAGGTGGTGGCACCTGCACTGCCTGGTGACAAGTGACATCCCAGGGGACAGAGCAGCAATGGGGGACACAGCTTCCAGCAGCCCACGCTGGCTCAAGACCCCCATCCTGTGGGGCTTGGGGATGCTCCAGCACGTCCCCAAAGTGCTGGTGTGTCCACAGGGGGACAATCAGGAATCTCCCACACCACAGGAGGTGACAAGGACTCCATGCCACCCTCAGCGGGTGTGGAATCATCTCTCCCTCCCACAGTGAGGTGGAGCTGGATGATGTTTTTCGATCTTTTTATTATAAAAACTCTTTTTTTTTTTTCTGGCATTCTCACATCTCTGCTCATGAAAACCTCACTCACCCACTGCCCCTGCCCTGCCCCGTGCCCCCCCTGCCCGGTGCCCCCCCAGCCCTGGGAGCAGAGCAACCAGAGACTAATATTTACAGATACTGCTGGGACTGGGGGGGCAGCGGCACCCCTGTGCCCACCCGTGGCTGATTTAAGGGGGTCCCAGCCTCAGGAGGGGGGCAGGGGCTGGGGGTGCCCTGCGTCGGGGCAGGAGGGGCAGTGGCAGAGCGGGGGGCGCAGGGGACCCGTGGCACAGTATTTACAGGGGGTCCCCCTGGGCACACATTCACTCACTCACTCACTCACTCACTCACTCACTCACTCACAGCCACACACGCACACGAGGGGTGCCACCCACGGGACGGGCACAGCCACACGGGGAGGGGGGACATGCCAGCTGGGGACCCCGCCGGCCCCTTTGGCACACACGGCCCTGGGGGGCGGGCGGGAGGGACGGGGGCTGCCTTCATCTGAGCCGGAGAGTTCCTGCAGGGCCGGGGGCACACCGGGGAGAAGGTGCCAGGCCGCGTGCCCGCCGTGTCACCGCGCCCCCGGGTGACACCGGCACCAGGCGCGTCCCCTCCCCGGAGAGCGGGGGACACGCGGGAACCCAACCCAATAAATTAGAGGTGGGGTGGGAAGGGGTGAGGGGGCACGGGGAGGGGTCAGAGCCCGTTGTGGGAGCGCTGGATGAAGGGCACTTTGCTGAGCTCCACCACGGGCGAGCGCGGCTTGTTCTGCATGCGGGGCACCCGCTGCAGCAGCTGCTGCGCCTGGCGCTGCGCCTCCCGCAGCTCCTTCCGCCACTGCACCAGCTCGGGGTCGCTCTGCGGGGCAGGCACATGGCTCAGCAGCGGGCACAGGGCAGGGCTGGGCCGCCCCAGCGTGCCAGGGCTGTGGGGTTGCCCCACGTTTGCAGTATTGATGCCCTGGAGTGGCTTGAAGGACTAAACATGCAAGTGGCCAGCAAGGGGGGATGGCTAGCAGGGGCAGGGGGATGGCTAGCAGGGAGCAGGGGGATGGCCAGCAGGGAGCAGGGGGAATGGCTAGCAGGGAGCAGGAGGGATGGCTAGCAGGAAGCAAGGGGGATGGCTAGCAGGGAGCAGGAGGGATGGCTAGCAGGGAGCAGGGGGGATGGCTAGCAGGGGCAGGGGGATGGCTAGCAGGGAGCAGGAGGTGACCAGCAGCCAGGGGGACAGAGGGTGACACACTCACATCGCACTGCAGCACGAACTGCTTGCCCCCGCGGATGCGGAGCAGGATGCACTTGCGCTCCTTCACCTGCGTCTCCTCCACCGAGTCGATCTCCTCCATGGTGAGCAGGGACTGCTGGGGGGACAGGCTCAGCCCGGTCCCCAGGGTGGCCCCCAGCCCTGCCCCCGGTGCCGTGCCCCCCTTACCGGTGACTCGCCCTCCCCGCGCCACTCCAGGCGGTTGGGGAAGAGGTAGAAGTAGCGGCGCTGCCACTGCGTCAGGAAGGGGTTGCCCAGCTTGGCCATGTAGCCGTGCATGATGCAGTCCTTGCCCATGGCGTACTCTGGGATCACAGGCAGGCGGGATCAGCACGGGGATGTGCCCAGGGGTGGGTCAGGGTGGGCATTCCCGGCCCCACTCACCCTCCTCGTGGCCCAGCTGCTTGTTCTTGGCCTTCTTGCGGGCCTCCAGCTTGTCGGTGTCGGCGTTGACGGCGTCGAAGACGGTCTCAGTGACCTCCTGCTGCCAGCGCTCCGAGATGGTGAGCGGGAAGTTGCGGTACAGCTCCTGGTCGCTCTCCAGCAGCTGGGCAGGGAGGGATGCTGGAGTTATGCCCGGGTGAGGGGCTGTGGGACACCCTATGCCCCCAGGCTCGGCCCCTGTGCCCGGTACCTTGATGCCCTTGGTGTCCTCCTCGTCAAAGGAGCCGATGTCGAAGGCGTCGGCCGCGTTCACCTCACCGCGGGGTGGGATGAGGGGTGGCGGGTACTGTGGGCAGCAGTGGGGGTCAGAGGGGGGGCTGCCCACATCTGTGTCCTTGTCCCTGTCCTTGTCCCTGTCCCCAGCCATGGGCACAGCCCCCTCACCTTCTGCAGGAACACCATCTGCCAGTCCAGGCCCTTGAAGAAGGGCTCTTCCTTCACCTCCTGCGCCCTGCGGAAGGAGGAGGAGAGAGGGTGAGCGTGGCCGCAGGGACACTGTGCCAGCACACCTTGTCCCATGCCCTGGGGGCTGTGCCAGCACACCTTGTCCCATGCCCTGGTGGACTCAGGGACACTCACCCTCGGCCCATGCAGCCCAGGCGCCGGTTGACATCCCGCTGCAGCAGCCCCTCGAGGAGGGAGCGCAGCTCTGGGGAGAAGGAGTCCGGCAGCTCCACGGCCTGTGGAGATTCCATGAGATCACTGCTCAGCGGGGACAGGGACACATGGTGACACACAGCTGGGCACAGACACGTGCTCCAGGCAAAGGCCGACCATCCCTGACCCGCTGTGCGCCTCCCACGTCCTGCCCACAGCCCCCCAGTGCCCCCACCCACCATGGTGAGGGTCATCCGGTCAATCTCGTGCTTGTCCTTCGTCTTGTGCTGCCGGAACGGGCTGTGCCTGCGGCGTGCAGGGAGAGGGGACTCAGCAGTGCCCAGCTGTGTCCAGCTGTGCCCAGCTGAGCCCGCACTCACCCCCGGAGCAGCTTGAAGAGCATGCAGCCCAGCGAGAACCAGTCGGCGCTGCTGTCGTAGGCCACCCCCTTCTGCAGCACCTCCGGCGCCATGTACCCGTGGGTGCCCCTGGGGAGGGGGCACAGGGGGGTCAGGGGCCGCCCCGGGCGCGGGGGCAGGGCGGGCAGGGGTGTGGGCACACTCACACGCTGGCGTGGGGCTTCTTCTTGGAGAAGTCGCAGGCCAGGCCCAGGTCGGAGATGCGGACGTGGCCGAACTCGTCCAGGAGGATGTTTGCTGGCTGTGGGGACACCGGGGGACACTCTGAGCCCCAGAGTGGCCCATAGGTATGGGATGGTGAGCCTGGGGGGCTCTGTGGGATTTGGGGGTGTCTGAGTGCTCCCAAAGTCTCAGGGCGCCCATGGATTTTGCTGTTGGGGTGTCCATTAGAGCTGAAGATGCCCTCTGGGCTCGGCGAGTGCTCAGAGTGTTCTGAGGGCAGGGTTTGTGACACTGTGGGTGCCCACAGGGCAGTGCAGGGGGTTCCAAAGGGATGTCCTGGGGATGTCCTGCGGGTGGGGACAGTCACCTTGAGGTCACGGTACACCACGAAGCGGCTGTGCATGTGCTCCAGGCCCAGGATGATCTCGGCCGCGTAGAACCTCATCTCCGCCTCCGAGAAGACGCCGTGCTGGGACAGGTGATAGTGCAGGTCCCCCCCTGTGGGGACAGGGACCGGCTGTCACCCGGAGCAGCTGTGGCAGGGGGCTCTGTGCCCCGGGAGCGGCTCAGGGCTGGGGTCTCACCGTTCATGAGGTCGAGGATGAAGCTGAGCTTGTCGGGCGTGTGGAAGGCGTAGGACATGCACACGATGAACGGGCAGTCCTGGTGGGAGACACGGGGTCACCCCCGTCCCTGTCCCCTGCCACCCTGTCCCCAGCCCAGCACCCGTGTCCCCTCACCCCAGTGCTGACGAGGGACAGCATGATGCGCTCGTTCAGGGCCAGCGTCTCGCCCTGCTTCATCTTGATGCGTTTCTTGTCCAAGCACTTCATGGCGTACCTGGGGGGGACACGGAGTCCCTGTGGCCACCGTGTCCCCACAGCATGGCCAGCACCCACTTCCCATGGTGACACAGCCCCCCAACACGTGTCACCACAGCAACGCCACTGGGCCCCCCAGCACCCCAAACCCCAGGAGGGCCCCTGGGTGCCGGGGCATTCCCGTTACATTTTGCCCGTGTCCGCTTTCCGGCAGCCGTAGACCTCCCCGAAGCCGCCGCGGCCGATGATGCGGTGAACGCTGAAGTCGTTCATGGTGAGCTGAGGAGGAGAATGGCGTGAGCCTGGACACGGAGCCCTGCCCCAGTGTTCCCAGGTGAGCGACACTGGGGCTCCCTGGAAGCACATCCCGCTCCCTGGGAGGTGAGGGGCAGGGGCTCCTGCTCACATGGATGTTCAGCTCCACGTTCTTCCACTGGCAGAACCGCGTGAACTTGTCACTGCAAGGAAGAGCAGAGAGGGCAAGAGTGGAGATCACAGAGAAACACGGCCCTCAAAGACTCCCTGGATTTGTCTGGAGACAGGGAGCACCCCCCAGGACACTTGGGAAAGGAAGAGACCCCTGAGTCCCCAGTGTGGGCTGCAACACAGTGGGATGGGACACCCCAGTCTGCACAGGAATTTCCTCCCAGCTCACCTCTCAATGAATTTCTGGAAGATACCCCCACGCAGGTTCTGGCAGATCTCCTCAATGTAGGGCTGGGGAGGACACAGGGCTCAGTGCTGGGTCCCCAGGGCCACCCAGGTCACCCTGATCCCATTATTATGTGGGGTCTCCTCCATCCCTGTGAATTCACATTCCCCCACTGCCACTCCCAGGCCCCTGGGGATGCTTCTGCCACCTCAGTCTCTGGGAACCCCAACACCACCAGTGGTGACATCCAGGATCCCAATCACCTCCCTCTGAGGACCCCCTGTACTCCAGCCCCAGTCTCCCATCACCCCAGGGGGACTAAAAGCAATTCCCCCTCACTCCAAACATTCTGGGGACCCTCTCACCATCCCTTGGGGTCCCCATTCCTCCTGGGACACCCCCCTCCCATTTCAGGGGCTCCTGTCACCCCCAGCCCCCTCTAAGGATTAACCCTCCGAGTGTTAGAGGTGGCAAGGACCCCTTCCCTGTGCCAGGTGATGCCCACCTGGAAGAGGTCTGGGGGCACCTGCTTCTTGCTCAGGCGGCTCTGGACGTGCTCCGTGGCGCTCTTGGAGAAGGGCTGTGAGGGGACAGGACCGTGTCACCTCGGGCAGAAGGGACAGCGGCCAGGCAGAGCTGCACCAGGCAGGAATCCACAGAGGAACCCCCATCCGTGGGGCTGGGATGTGGCTCCCGGGATGGAGCCTGTGGGGGGCGTGGGGCTGCCCCTGAGGACACTGTGGGCACAGTGGGGACACCCCTGCCACCCTGGTGCCCAGGGCACTCACGTGGGAGCAGGCCAGCAGCTCCTTCATGATGTAATGGTCGAAGATGTAGCGGCTGCGGGCAGCTCGCTCCTCCTCCGAGTCCAGCTTCTCGTACTTCTTGATCTGGAGAGGGCACAGCTCCAGTGGCACGGGGGCACACGGAGCACTGGGAATTGTGGCCCCTCTGGATGCCATGTCCCATGGGAGGGGTTATCCCCCCTCCATCCCTTTGGATAGTGTCTCCCAGCTCCCTGGGCACCGTCACCTTGGGTGGTGCTCTTGGCACCGTGTCCAAGGAGGTACCAACCCTGCTGGTGCACACAGGGGGCTGTCCCTGGGTCCCCCTCTCTCACCTCCTCATAGAATTCCATCAGGGGCTTGGCCTCCTCGGCCTGGTTGAAGGCAAAATCCCGGAAAAGCAGGTAGCCTGCAGGGACAGAGCCACAGCATGAGAGGTGACAGCCCCCCGGGCCAGGCCAAGGGACACAGGGACATCCCCTGGGCCTGCCCAGCCCTGCTGCCACCCCAGTGCCAGGCTTGGGGAAGTGCCAAGAAGGGACTGGTGCGGAGCTGGCAGGGTGACAGGGTGCCAGGCCCCAGCTGGTGTGGGGAGCAGCCCCCTGGGGCAGTGAGGGGCTGCCGTGGGGCACCGTGGGGGCAGGGGCACGGGCGGGCACAAGGAGTAGGGCGGACGTGCCCGGAAACCGCCGGAGCAGCAGGAGGAAGTGAGAGGCGCTTCCTGCCCTGGACGGTTTGCGCTGGCGTGGGGGGAAGTGACAGCACAGGGGACACAGGGTGGGGAGCGTGGCGCAGCCCCCCGGCACCCCAGCCCAGCCTGGCCCCACACCCTCCTGCCATCCCCGTGGCCACTCTCGCTGTCACGGTGGCCACCAGTGCCACCCCCCAGCCCAGCCACGCTTGCCCCTGGGCTTGTGGCTGCTGGCCCAGGTGTCCCCTGTGTCCCCCACAGACCCCGTGTCCCCAGCTCACCGATCTTCTGCGTGAAGATCTTGTCAAATGTCACCTCTCCCCGGTCCTCCAGGTACTTCTGCATGACGCTGCGGATGCTGGGGACACGCCAGAGGGGCTCAGCCGTGCCCCCGATGGACGCCTGCTCCCCACCCTCCTCTCCTGCTCCTCCTGTGTCCCCAAGCCCCGGTGGCACGCGTGTCCTGCCATCCTGTGTGTCCCCACCCCAGCGGGGCATGTTGTGGGTGCCAGGATCACAGCGTGTCCCACGCACCGGGGCCCAAAGGAGGGTGGGGACGAGTGTCACCCCCAAAAAAGCCTCACAGGTGCCTGGCAGTGAAGGCACAGGAGGGCACCGGGGCCTGGCACGGGGACAGGGGACTGTGACCCTCGGCACACCTGGGTACAGGTGAGTGTGTGTGTGTACACATGGGTGTGACACGCCTGGGTGGGACAGCAGGAAGTGTGTGTGTCCCTGTGTCTGTGTTTGTGTGTCCCTGTGTCAGGCAGGAAGTGCGTGTGTCCATGTCTGTGTGTCTGTCTGTGCAACAGGTGTGACACTTGTGTGTCCATATCCGTGTGTGTGTGTCCATGTCTGTGTGTCTGTCTGTGCAACAGGAGTGACACTTGTGTGTCCATTTCCGTGTCCACATCCGCGTGTGTCCATATCCGTGTGTGTCCATGTCCGTGTGTCAGGCCAGGTGTGACCGGCACACACGTGTGCGGGAGGTGTTCGTGACCCGCGGGCGCGTGCGAGCGCTACCGGGAAGGGGTGACCGAGGGGCCGGGGGTGGCGGACAGACGGACGGACGGACGGACGGACGGGCGGACAAGCGGAGGGGCAGCGGCGGGGCCTCACCTGGGCTCGGGCAGGACGATCCTCTTGCTGGCGCGGGCGGCGGGCGCGGCGCGGCTCTTCTCCATGGCCATCAGGTAACTCACGTCCGCCAGCACCGCCTCCAGGTCCGCCATCGTGCCGCGCCGCCGGCCCCGCCGCCGGAGCCGCACCGGCCCCGGCCCGACCCGACCCGCCGGCCCCGGAACCGGAACCGCGCCCGGAAGCGGAACGGGGCCGGAGAGGAGCCGGGCGGAGGAGCGGGGAGCGGCCGGGAGGGGCTCGGCGGCCCCGGGACGCGACGGCGGCAGCGCCCGGAGCGGCGGGAGCGGAGCGCGGAACGGGGCGCGGCCGCACCGGGGCGCGGGCGGGGACAGCGGGGCTGGGCGGGGACGGCAGCGCCGCCACTGCCACGCCCGCCCGGGAGGGGCCGGGACACCGGCTGTGGCACTGGCCGTGTGTGTGCGACACTGGGTGTGTGTATGTGGCACTAGGTGTATGTGTGTGTGACACTGGTTGTGTGTGTGACACTGTGTGTGTGTGACATTGGCTGTGTGTGACGCTGGGTGTGTGTGTGTGACACAGAGTGTGTGACACTGGGTGTGTGTGACACTGGGTGTATGTGTGACACTGTGTGTGTGTGTGTGTGTGACACTGGGTGTATGTGTGACACTGTGTGTGTGACACTGGGTGTATGTATTTGACACGGTGTGTGTGATACTGGGGGTGTGTGTGTGACACTGGGTATACGTGTGTGACAGGGTGTGTGACACAGGGTGTATGTGTGACACTGGATGTGTGTGTGTGATACTGGGTGTGTGTGTGACACTGGATGTGTGTGTGACAGTGTGTGACACTGGGGGTGTGCGTGTGATACTGGCTGTGTGTGTGACACTCGGGGTGTGTGTGTGACACTGGGTATATGTGTGTGACACAGGGTGTGTGACACAGGGTGTATGTGTGACACTGGATGTGTATGTGACACTGGGTGTGTCTGTGTGTGTGACACTGGGGGTGTGTGTGTGACATGGGGTGTGTGACACTGGGTGTGATACAGGATGCATGGCACTGGATGCTCGTGTGCCACCAGGTGTGTGGTGGCCTGGGGTGTGACATCACGGGTGTGACGGTGTCTCTGTGTGTGCCATTGTGTGTGTGACACTGTGAGAGACACCACGGGTGTGTGACAGTGGCTCTGTGTGTGCATGATGTCGTGTCATTCCACACTGCGTGTGTGTGACCACATGTGCCACGTGTGGCAGCAGGTGTGACACCACGTGCAGGGTTCCTGTCCCCAGGGCCATGAGGGGACATCTGGAGGGGACAGGCAGGGGGGCGGGGCACTGAGATTTGCTTGGATCTGGTGTATCATCGGGGGAGGCACGTGGTGGCACTTGGGGACCAGGGCACAGGGAGGGTGACAGTGGCCTCAGCCAGCTGTGGAGGATGGCGTCACCTGCCGTGTGCCTCGCCATGCAAATGTCACAGCCCAGCCGCCGCGGGGACCTGGGCCGTGACATCCCCACAGGGTGGGGACACTAAATGTCACCCTGGTGGCCCAGGAATCCCCTGGGAGAGGACAGGTTTCCCAAGGGATGTGGAGGGCAAGAGCCCCACAGGTCTCTGGAGGACCTGTGGCCCTGGTAGGGGGTGATGGGACACCGGGACAGCTGCCACCATCTGCCAGGACACAGTGGGGACACCGGGACAGCTGCCACCACTGACGGTGCTCCAGTTTCTTCTCGAGCAGCTGAGAAAGCCACAGTGCTGGGGACGGGGGGGACACAGGAGGTCCCAGCCCTGGCCTGCCCCCTCCACTTTCTCACAGACAAATGGGCAGAGCTCACACTCAGGGATTTTAGTTGGTCTTGGTTTTTCTTTCAGGTTTTTTTTTTAATTCCAAAAATCCACCCCCAAGAAACAAAATATTTCCCGTGGGAGGTTGGGGTTTTCCCTCCCCAAACAACAGCTCGCCCAGCCTGGTGCTAACATGGCACGAACAAAGAGCCTCTCTAAAAATCCAGCATGGGAGAAGGCTCAGGAAGCAAAAACCCCCAAAATACAAAAAATAAAAAAAATTTAAAAAAAGGAAAAATAAATAAAACTAGCCAAACCCACTTGGCCCAGTAGGTGCCCTCCCTCTGCCCCAGCCAAGAACCCCCAACGCCGGCTGAGAGAGTGCAAGACTTGGTTTGCTTTTACCCTTAATGCTTACATTTAATTTTAAAGCACAAACATCAGAGATGGACTCTAAATCGCCAACAAAAAAATAGATATTTACAATATTTCTCCGGGGAAGGGAGGGAAGGAGGAAGGGAGGGAAGGGGGGATCGAAACAAAACAAAACCACAACCAAACCCTTAAACAAGTGACTTTGCTTGCAGGAGTTGTCTTTAGGGAGCAGGCTGGGTTGGTTTTAAATCACTAAGTGATTTTTATTATATATAATTCTCTTTTTTTCTTCCTCGTGGATTTGCACCACGCCGGGGTGGTGAGGAGGGTGGCACGCCGGAGTCTCTGCGGCCGGAGGGCAGGGACACGGCGGAAAGGGGGTGCTGTCCCCGCGGAGCAGGGAGCACCTCGCCCCTCTCAACCCCAGCTCTGGACATTTTTCTTTCGCGTTGCAAAACTCAAAAGGAATCCAAAGGAAAAAGAAAAGCCTAAATTCTTCCGATGTCTTTTCCTGGGAGCCGCCGCCGAGAGCGGCCGAGGCCGAAGGCTCCTCCTCTCGCCTGGGGGGGTTTCCTGCTCCGAGCGCTCCGGCTCCGCTTCGGCCGCGCTGCCCCTTGTCACAGGCACTGCGGGATTGTCCCCAGTGTCCCCCTGCGGGGACAGAGCCCGCGGGCCGCCTCTCCTCCTTTATTGCTTCGGAAGCAGCAGGGGGGGTGCGGGCTGCCCCCCGGGGAGCCCTGCGGGGCTGGGGGCCGGTGGTGGCACGGAGGGGACACCCCGGATTGTGCTATCGGTACGCTGCCAGGGAGAGAGCAGGGTGCTGACACCGGGGGGGGGGACAGAGAGGGGGAGCGTCCAGGCACAGGCAGGACAGGGAGGGAAATAAAATAGTGACCCAGAAAAAGAAGATTCCAACCTTTTTTCCTTTCTTTTTTTCTTTTTTTTTCTTGTCTTTTTTTTTTTTGTTGTTTTGTTTTTTTGTCTTTTTTTTTGTTGTTTTTTTTTAAAGTGCAAAAAGCTCTCTGCTGCCCTAGAGAGAGGTTCTTTGGACCAACCATTCATTGCAAAGGAAAATCGGCAGCGAAAAGGGGGTGGGGGGAAGGAGAGGACGATGCCAGTTCGGTCCCAGGCCGCAGAGCAGCCCTCGCCCCTCCGGCCCCAGAGTGCTTCGTGGTGCCGGCAGCTGGGCAGGAAGAGGAGGCAGCTCCTGTCCCCGCCCCGCGCTCACTCACCCCTGGCTGATGCTTCCCGAGTCCTCCCTGAGCTCTGGTGTACCTGTGGGTTCTCCCCTGCTCCATCCCCTCGGACAGACGAGTTTATCCCCCAGCCCCTGCTCCCGGGACACCCCCGGCCACGGGGCTCCTGCCCTGGGTGCTCAGAGAACCGCCTGGATGTGTGGGAGGAGGAGGGGCACGGATAGCAGTCCCTGCAGCCAGTCGAGGGCAAGGCGAAGGGAAAGGGAAAAGGGGGGAAGAGCGCAGGGAAGCACCGGGCTGGTGGCGGCACACAGGGGGACGGGGTGTTCTGGCTCTGCTCCCGCTTCCTCGGAGAGACCTCGACCCTCAAGCTTTGTGCTACCGGGGAAGTGACAAGTGTTTCAAGGCAAGGAGACGACGGGGACGAGGGGAAAAGCTGGGGGGAGAGGGTGCCCCATTTCTCTGCACAGAGGCCTCTGTCACAGCCCCGCCTCGGGAGCGGCCAGCCTCCGGGCCGAGGCTCCCTGCCACGTGCCCGTTCCTCCTCTGGTACTGGCCAGCCTGGCGGGACATCTTCCTCGGCAGAAGTCCCGGGGAAGGAGGAGGAGGAAGGACAGCTGAGCGAGGCCAGCGCCGGCCCTGCCTGCCGAGTCAGGTGAGAGGCAGCGGCAGGACACGCAGGGCAAGGGGGGGAGCTGGAGGAGGGGCTCTCCGAGAGGGGCGGGATGGGCTCTTTTCCTTCTCCTCAGTCTGCCCCGGGGAGGGTCTCTAGCTGATTTTTTGGATCAGCTTCTCATCGGACAGGCAGTAGAGGCTGTTGATGGACAGGTCCGAGATGAAGTGCTCACAGGCTTTGCGGGTGATCTGTTTGCAACCCCGCAGGTCGATGAGGGTGACGTTGGAGATGCGGCGCAGGTACAGCAAGGCCTGGTCCGTCAGCTTATTGCAGCCTGTGGGCAGAGAGCACAGGGAGCGTGAGGGGGACGCCTCCAGCAGCAGCACCATGAGGAGGAGGAGTGGGAAACCCAGGAGGCACCTGGAGCAGGACACACACCTGCCATGTTGAGCTCGGTGAGGGAGTTGCGTGTGGAGGAGCCCACGGCGGTGAGGAGGTTGGCCGACTGGTCCGTGAGGTGGTTGCAGTGGCTGAGGTCGAGGCGGGAGAGCAGGGGCATATGGCGGATGATCAGGCGCAGCGTGGCGTCCGTGATGTCCAGCCCGGCGAGCCGGAAGTCGATCATGTTGCGGAGTTTGCTGCGATTGTCCTGACCTGCACGGGCACAGGGAGAACCAGAGTGGACAGGCTGCCCTGGGGACCCGACCTTGCCCAGCCCAGGCAGCCCCAGGGCAGCAGCAGCTTACTGGGTTTGTCTGTTGGAGGCGTGAGTAAGTCCCGGATCTGAGGGTCCTTGATTCCTACTGCCCACCGAAGATCGAGGGTCCTGAGAAGGGGGCAGCTGGAGGTACTGAGGGCACAGACTGCAGACCAGGAACAGCCCGCTAGGATGAGGTCTTTCAGGCCTGGCACAAGGGAGGCAGGTAACGAGTTAGACGGGTTTGGTAGGCTCCCAGGCATCCCAGATCTCCACCATCTTTTTCCAGGCACATGAGGATGCAGGTCCCCTCCCTGCCTGGGGTGGGACACTTGCTGGGTGATGGGACCCAGGAGTTCCCAGGCTTGCAGGGTGTCTCTCCCCATGACCCAGCCCTCAAGAAGCCTTGGAGCAGGCTGGTGGCAGAGGAAGGGACCCCTCCCCAGCCCACACTCACCTGGCAGCCTGTTGACGAGCCACGTAAGCTGTTTTTTTGAGATATTGGTCCAGCTGAGGTCAAGGCTGACCGGCTGCCTTTTGATGATGCCGCTCAGCGCCTGCGGGGTGATGGACTTGCACCTGCTCAAGTCTATCTTTGTCCACAATCTCTTGTCACAGCACCTGGGGACAAGGACAAAGCTGAAAGTTGAGTCCCAAGAGTCCCATGGGATAATAGACAACTAGCAGGTTGCCTGGCTTCCAGGAGCCCAGCCCTGGTGTGGCCCAGCCACAGAACAAGGTTGTTCCTCCTGGTTCCCATGGGTTTCCTCAAACACGGGAGGCTGCTGAAGGTGTTGGGCCACCCAGCACAGCCCCGGCAGGGTTTTACTGCCCCAAAATAAAACTCCAAGTTGCAGCTGCAGGCTTGCTTGCCCCCATCTGGGTGTTTCTCCTAATCTTAAGGATCCTTACTCCCGGTGGGCAAAACACTGTGTCCCACCCCACAGCCCCAGCAGAGCTCACTCCTTTGCCAGGAGCAAACTCTTCCTCTCCCATGGGAGTTTGTGGAGAGCCGGGACCCGATGGCAGCCTGGCTGGGTCCCTGAAGGTGCAGGCGAGGGGACACTCCTCCACCACACCACTGCCACCAGCTGCTGATCAAAGCAGGCAATCCCTGCTGCTCAGCTGTTAGAAACCTCCCAGTTTCCATTGCTGTCTGTTCCCAAGCCCTCCATGCACAGCTGTCCTGGTGCCAGCATTGTCTTCTTTGGGCCTGCTGTCCCCCAAGGCGTTTCCAGCCAGCAAAGCCATCCCGCCCGCCTCAGCCTGTCTTCCCTGCCTGCCGGGAGGAGAGGCAGCAAGGGAGGCCAGGAAGAGCAAGCACCATCAGCATGATGGGCGAGGGAAGGGCACTGGCACCCCACAAGGACACGGCAGGGGACAGCCGAGGGGACAGGAGGAAAGCAGAAGGCAACAACAGAGATGGGTACACCCACGGCAGAGGCAGCAGGGCTGGCTACAATGACACTGCCTGGCTCTGGGAGCGACAAGAGGGCACTGAGGTGACATCCCTCAGGGGATCCCTCCCCGTCCCCTCTGGGTGTCCACCACAGATGTACTCCCAGCCCCAGGACATGTCCCCACACTCACCACTTGTACCAGGTCTTGCACACCCGCATGCACTCGCAGAGCTCCCTGCGGGTGAGGTAGCGGAACACGGACATCCAGACCTCGCGCTGCACGCAGCTCTCCTCGCCCTCCTGCGCCCGGCCCCCGCGCCCGTTCAGCCGCGCCGCCCCCCCCTCCTCCGCGTTCTCGTCCTCCTCCTCCTCTTCCTCCTCCTCTTCCTCGGCGGCCGCCTCCTCATCGCCCCCGCTCCGCAGGGGCATCCTGGCGGGCGCGTGGCGCACCACCACGCGCGGAGAGTGCTGCAGGTTGGCCGAGGAGGCCGTGATGGCTTGGAGCTTGGGGACAATCGAAGTGCCGTGGACATCTTTGGTGGGGCGCTGGAGCGTCACGGTGAGGTAGGAGCCGTGCAGCTTGGCCTTCTCCACCTCTGACAGCTCCTTCTTGCCGCTGGGGTTGTTCTCCTTCTCCCGCACCATGGTTCTCTCCGTGGCCTGGAGCCGCAGCAGCTGCCGGCGCTTGAAGCGCTCGTCCCTGCTGGCACTGTGGTGCTCGCTGGGCCCGGCGCCCGGGGACGAGCGTGTCACCACGCCGCGGGGGGACGCGGGGTCGTGGATCAGCTGCAACATCGGGGTGGGCGAGTTGGGCGGGGGGGTCAGGGGCTCCTCGCAGCTCCGCAGGGGCCGCAGCACCTTGGCTTGCGCCGTGTCGTCATCGCTCTCCTCCACCTTCCGCTTCTGTGAGGAATGGGGGCAGCTGGTTAGCGGGGATGAGGCTTGGGGAAGGCTTTTCCTTCTCTTCTTCCCCAGGGAAACACCGTGGTGCTGGCAGAATCTGCACCAGCAGTGCCCAGTGAAATCACAGAATGGTTTGGGTTAGGTAGGGACACTTTCCACTAGATCAGGTTGCTCCAAGCCAAATCCAACCTGGCCTTGAACACTTCCAGGGATGAGGCATCCACAGCTTCTTTGGTTAATCTCTGCCAGGGTTTCACCACCCTCACAGTAAGTAATTTCTTCCCCACAGCTTATCTAAGTACCACGAGGACCAGAGTCCACCCACACGAGCAACAAGCATTCTCCTAACCCCTTCTCAAAAGGGGTGTCCTTTGAGGCTGGGGGTGGCTTCCACTCTGTGCCTAACAGTCCAGTGTCTACTACAGTGGAATAGCTCAGGCCCTCAAGTGCTGCACCCGCATGATTCTCATTCTCACTGATCACTGCTCCCTCAGCCCATACTGGTTGAACATATCCCTGGCAGGATGCAGTGGGAGGGATGGAGGACACAGATCCTTGCCTTGCTCCTTACCTGGCCCTTCTCTGCGTCGTCACCCTGGTAGCACTTGGGGCACTCCCAGCAGTTGGGGAGCTCATCATTGAGCAGCCCTTCCCCATCCATCTGCAATGAGAGGAGGGGGTCAGCAGCAGCCCAGCCCCACAGCAGAGTCCCCCTTTGTCCAGCACATGCCCTGCTCACCTGCAGACAGCCAGGGTGAACGATCTCGTTGCAGACACAGCACTCCATGAGCTTCTTCTCAAAGTCCTGTGAGTCCTCATTCTGATCCACCTCCCCACAAAGTGCACACGTGACCGAGTGAGGCAACCTGGGCTACAAAGGAAAGCAGGGCTGACACCAGACCATGGTGGGACAGCCTTCCTCCTTTCCTGCCCTACTACCTGAACCACGGAGAAACAACCAGCTATCCCCCAGGAACCCAACTTGGACTCACCGCCAAGCACTGCCGGAGGACACAGGACTGCTTCATGCGGCCGGGCCCGCCGAACTTCTTCATGTCCCTGCAGTAGTGGCACATGCCACACTCGCCCTGCATGCAGGCCTTGCATTTCCGGCACCGCACGCGCCTCCGCCGGGCGCCCGACACGATGGGAGACACCGTGGACCTGACGGGAGTGGGGCGCGGTGCTGGCTTCATGGTGTGCGGCTTGGTGATGGGGATGGTGGGCAGGCGCACCCGCAGCCGGGCCTGGAGCTTCAGCTGGTGACAGGGAGAGAGGGAACTGGGTGAGGAGAGGGGAGCGCTGTGTTCTGCTGGGATCTGGAAGGCTCTGATCCCTGGATCCTGCACTGCCACTGCAGATTCTGTGCCAGAGAGCGGCTCTGCTCCCTCAGCGCTCCACAGCCAAAGGTGCCTGGATCAGCGCTGACCTGCCACTTCTCCTGGAGCACACTCCCTAACCCCTCACACCACCCCACACCCAGAGCTCCCCTTCCTCTCACCCCCTGCTAGGGCTCAAATGGGTCCGGAAAGGGCTGCTGAGTCCCAAAAGCATCCCACAGATCCACGCTTTTCTATCAAAGCAAGGAATGACAAGGCCCACCCGGGCTGTCCTCTCTGTGTCACTCTGCTAACTGCACAAAGGGACAGCTCTGGTCACTGTTTCCCGAGCTCAAGGCACACTGGGAACACCCACACCCTCCTTGTTTACAGTGCAGGTAGGACAGCACAGCTCTCCAGCTGTCACCCTGCATCCCATCAGCCCTCACAGGAAATCTGCTGGCTGCAGCATCCTTCTGGGATTGGCCGTGCTGGGCTGTGCACCACAGCTGATGGGCTTGGGGAAGGGCAGGCTCCCAGGGATGGGGTTGGGGATGTGCCAGGCCTCTGAGTGTTGCACCCAAAGCGTACACACATCTCAGGTCACTTCTCCCACAAAAGCTGCCCAAGATGCTTGTGCTGCACAAGGATGACTCTGGATCCCCTGGGCAGGGCAGGCACCTCCAAAGGGCAATCCAAGAGGCTCATTTTTCTCCAGACTCCCTAACGGGGTGTTACCCATCCTTCCCAGGGTGATGGGGTCCTGCTTTTCCCATAGCCTGCCTGTGAACCCATCTCCTGGCAGGAAGGAAGAAGTGACCTCTGGGAGCCATCCTGGCAGGCCACAGGAAGGCAGCCTGCAGAGGGGAAGTCCGGCTGCTCCGTGCCTCCATCTGCCCAGCGAGCTCAGCCCGGGCTGCAGCTCAGCTGTGGGCCCTGGGCTATGAGCACAGCTGGACAGGGAAAGGCAAGGATGCATGGAAAGGTCCCATTGCTGAAGAGCTGGCTGCTATCCCCAGGGAGAGACTTCTGGGAGAGTGCTGCCTTGCTTGGGGTTGTAAGACCCAATCCTAGAACAGGGACAGGGACACAAGGGACATGTTCACCTTACAGTGAAGGGCTGGACTGCTCTTGACCATCAATGCCACACCTCACCCATCCCTACCACAGTGAGGCCTTCCCTGACACACAACATTCCTCAGGCCATCCAGGGTTCTCCCTATCAATCCAGAGAGCTCCTAGGAGAGCAGGATTGCCCCTTCCTCCCACAACAAGGCTCCCTGTTCACCAAGCACAACCAGAGGGCTGGAGAACATGGAGAAGCCAAGGCTGATCTGGTTACCACCCATCAGCTGAGCTGGGATAACCGGCACAGCGGGAGATCTCTGGCTTTGCCCACAGTGCCATGGAGGTGGCTGCACCCAACATCCCACTTTGGCACTGCTCCCAAGGCGGGTATGGAAGCGGTGCCACCACACCCCAGGCCTGGCAAATGACTCAACACGTGACACCCATCTGGGTCCCCTCCTTGCAGCTCCTACCTTATCTCT
Organism: Melozone crissalis; assembly: GCF_028551555.1. Classification (NCBI taxonomy): domain Eukaryota; kingdom Metazoa; phylum Chordata; class Aves; order Passeriformes; family Passerellidae; genus Melozone; species Melozone crissalis. The sequence goes on along the minus strand of NW_026535796.1, from coordinate 3,131,824 downwards.
CTTGGGCCACTGGACGATGGGGACGCCTGTAAGTGCCAGTTTGGGGTCGCTGTTTGCGTATTCTTCCAACAGCAGCTAATGGAGAGACAAGTGGGGGGGAACACAGCAGAGAGACAAAAAGCACAGGTGTGAGCAGAGGGAAACACAGCTCCCGCCAGCGAGGCAGGCTCTGACCAGATGCCAAGGCCAGCATGCTTCAAAGGCGGCTGGGAAGGAGCCCTCCTCTCCCCACGCCCGCCAGCAACCATCCCTCCTCCCCACATGAGACAGACAAGCTCTGTCGAGTCGATCTGCACCAGCGCTTTCATCAACTGCATTTCAGCCCCGAGGCCCCGCGCTGGGCGGCGGTGGAAGTAGAGAGCGCCAAGATTCGGCAATCTGGGGGGATTTTGGGGGGACGATTCATCAGTGTTACCCCCCCAGCCGCTCCCCAGGCACGGGGCAGCCTGGAGGGTGCAGCAGCAGCAGGATATGATACCCCAGCACGCCCTCCGTGGCCTGGCACAAACTGCTGGCAGCTGAGAGCTGCTCCCCCGCACTGCCTCGGGATTTGGCTTTGACTTGGAGGGAAAGGTCCCTCGGCACCGACCGGACTGGCACGGACTAGCACGCTGCCCTCCGGCACGACAGCCCCTTGCTCCCGGCGCATGGGGCTCCCGCGCTCACCCCGGTCCCTTCAGCACTCTCCAGCACGGCCCCCTCCCCACATCCACTCCCCACCGAATTCGCTGGTCGCAAAGGTGCTTTATTTACTTGACGTTGCCATGGTTACGCAGGCAGGAGCCTCCTGCCGGCATCCCGGCGGGCGGTGCTTCCCGCTGCCAGGCACGGCCAGGGCAGGGGGTGCCCGGCGTGCCCCCCGCCCGGTTTTCCGTGTGTCTGGGAGGCAGGAAGCCGCAGTCTTCCCTGGGCTCCCCGGCAGCGCAGCGTGCCGCCTTCAGACCTTCTGCCTCCCCGCGAGCACACGCCGAGGGAAAGGTCAGGGCTCGGAGCTCCCACACGGACATCGTGGGACCGCAGCGTCCGCCTGCCCGTGGCACCGGGGACGGGGCGGGAGTGGAGGCGGCTCAGGCACGCTCCCCGCCACGGAGGCGGGGGACCGCGGGGGCTCCCGGGTCCTGCGGCTGCATATGGCTCGGAGCCGGGGTGGGCGACAGGCCGCTGGTCCCCTGTGCCCCGCGGCGGTGTGGCCGGCGGGACGCGGCAGAGCGGACCCAGCGCTCATACGGCCAGAGCGCCTCGGCAGCGGCGCCGGCGAGAGCGCCCCGGGAACGGGAGAGGTGAGCCCAAGCACCGGCCAGGGACCCCTCCGGAAAAGCAAGGGTCCCCCCGCGGTCCCCTCCCACCCTGTCCGGGACAGGAGCGTCCCCGCGTCCCCTCCCCGCGCCACGAGCGTTGCCAGCTGCCTGACCTTGCGCCGCTGGAGCTGCCGAGACTCTGGGGTGAAGTTTGCCGAGCCCTCTTTGTTTCGGTGCCCGCACTGCGAGGGCTGGGGCCCCCTCCCTTCTCCCCGGACACCTCCGGGGGCTGGCTCAGACCCCGGCCGGACCCCCGGTGTGAGGGGACATGGCTGGGGAGCAGCTGCGCCCCCCGCCCCGAGCGCCCCCGGCTCCTCCCCGCCCCCAGCAGCCGCACTGGCGGCCGCGTGCTCCTGCCGAGCCCTTGGGCAGCGGCGGCGGCAGCTTCCTGAGCCGGAGACAATGCTGCTGCGTCACCCACATGCGGTTCCCAGCAATGCTTTGCAACGGGAAGATGGCAGAAGAGAAAAAGGGAGCGAGGAAGCGGAGGGCAGAGCCGCGCTGCTGCAGCGCCGGGAGGGGCCGGGACGGCGGGGATTGGCGCAGGGTCCGGGCGGCGCTGCCCACCGGCCTCCCCGGGATCCCTCCCTCCCTCCGCCGCCGCAATCCGAGAGGCCGGGGCCGGGCTCCTCGGGGCCGGGCAGAGCGCGGCGGAGAGCCCTTACCCCGTCCCGCTCGGGCCCAGCCTCCCCGGCGCCTTTGTTTAGTCTCTTCCGAGGCGGGTTCGGGATCTGGGAGACCCCGCTGGAGAGAACGGGGCTTTGGAATGCAGCCAAGGGTCAATCCCCTTGCCGCTCCCCCCAGGGTCTGCGCCCCCACACTCCCGACCTGGAGGGACAAACATCCCGCCAGCCAAGTTTGGGAGCAGCCACATTCCCAAAGGCACCGGGGACCAAGCCGCTAGAGGGGGACAGATCCATTCCGGGCGATCAAGGTGTCCCCAAGCAATCCCAGCCCCCCGAGACGCCCCCCAGATATACACTGCAATTAAAATGGAGGAAACTCCAGAAATAAAACCAAACAGCACAGGGGAGCAGCGGCTGCTCCCACTTCTGATGCATCCAAAGCATCCGCTGGCAACTCCAGCTCTGTGTTCCCAGGAAGCCAGTCAGTCACACGCTGACCTGGCCCGGGACTGTCACCAACTGTGCAACCAGTGACACCCTCGGGTCCCTGGCATGGGCTCTCTCCGACCCGCAGGCAGGAGCGTGACCAGTGCTGCCATCCCACCATGGGAGACCTGCCTGGCACAGCTCACAGGCCATCCTGAACTTCCTCACCCATCCCTGAGGATTCCATTCCCATTCCTCACCAAATTCTCTCTCTGCTCATTGCCCAGTCAGACAGTGAGCAATGCCACACCAGAGGTTTTGAGTTGAGGTCCTGGAGACAGGACCAGCACTTCAGGGAGAGGCTTATCTTGTTTCTACAATCCTTGGTGCTCCAACAGCTCCATGCACAGCACAGATATAACCTGTTTGTGCCAGGACACAGGGGCCTGGCTTTAGACTTGCTGTCAGCTGCCTCATGACCATCCTCCTGTCAAAACCAGTCATGGAAACCACCACAGAGAGATCAGAAATCATGGATGGAAGTAGTCAAAATACAACAGGACCTCTCAGAAATTCCCTCTTAGTCAATGATCCTTCCAATGACCTCCATCACACTGAGAATTTTCAGACAATTCCTGCCACAGAGCTGAAAGCACAACACTGTCAAATCCAAAGTGTCACATTCCACCAAGTGACGCTCCAGGCTGAACTCGTGACAGGACACATATTTCTCCACGTGACCCAAAACACAGACACCTTGAAATCCTGATGACCACACAAGAGGCTGTAGGAAAAGGCAGCATTTTCCTGCTCCTAGAGTGCCTGGGGACACTGGATAGCAGAGGGTGGCACGCCTGCAAGTCTGGATGAGAAAACGCCATGTTCTGACTGTGGGGAGCACAGACCAAAGTGCAGCTTTTCCAGCTTGGCCAGATCTCAGCTCCATCAATGACCTTACCTGGTGACACAAGGGCAAAAGTACCTGCTGCAGATTGGTGGCCCCAGCTAGAAGTTTTAGCCAGAAATGTCTTAAGCCCTTCCCAGGCTTTACAAGCCAACTTCTACTGGTCACTTCCATCACCTCTATAGAAAATGGGTTTTCAAAGTAGAGCTTTGCTGTGGTTGGACAAACTTGTCCCACTTTCCCCAGCCACTGGAGGCTGTGACTAAGGATCTTGATGCCTTGAGGATGCCAGTCCTGAGGGATGGAGTCCTGCAGCTCAGGATACTTCCAAACCTCCAAGGACAGCCAGCTTTAAGGAGCAAATCCTCAGGGAAGTTGTCTGGGACCACAAAGGCTGTCACTCACAGCTCATCTGCGAGGCACAATTGGACACAGGGGCCTGGTCACACCAAAACCACAGGCACACCTTTACTACCTCCAAAATATGAACAGATTCTTTGATCAGGTCTCAAACTCCAACTGAACACCAATAACCTTTAAAGCTCTGCCTTTAAAACGCCCAACACCAGGCTCCTTTCATCAGCCCAAGGGTGAAACACAGAGCCCCAAGCTCCGGTTCCTCCAGAGCACCATACAGGGCTCAGAAACACACACATCACATTCTCAAAGGTCACAGCACACACAGGATGCTTGAAAAGCCACAAAAACCAGAAATTCAGCCCCTAACAGCACCTAGACTCTTTCAGCCAAGAACCCAGAGCCACACCCTCTGCTCCAAACACAGCAGAGCTCTGGATTTACCTGAACATTTCACAAAAAACCATCAGGAGACAGCACTCGGAAATAAAAACAATGGCAAAGACAAGGACACATGCATGACCCTGTTTGGATGTCAGCTTTGGTACAGGCAAGCAGCTGTACAGATCACCAACAGCATGGAGGGGAGCAGAAGGTAACTTTTTGGGGACTAGAATGGATTTCTGGGGATAGAGTGAAGATGACATTCCCACTGCATGCTGAAACAGCTAAAACACCAAGGCTCATTGGGTCAGCTGAACAGACGAAGGCAAGTAAAATCCAAACAACTCTCACCAACCCAAAATAACTGACTCTCAACTCCAGATCACACCCTGGGCAAACAACTCAAAGGAACAAAGCCAAATCCACCTGGGGCAAGGAAAAGGTTCCAACTGTCACAGAGTCCATAGCCAAAACTGGAAGTGAACTGCATCATCCACGAGCACTCCTGCACTGACAGCCATAAGGCACCCAGCCAGGGCACAGGCACCCTCCTGCTTTCCCAACCCCAAATCCCTGGGCTCAGGTGTAACATCAGCCTCACACAGAGGAACAGGAGGACACCAGTCCCGCCCCAGGACAGGGGCAGGGTGAGGTGAAGCCCAGCTTCCCTGTGGGAAGTGCTTTGCACTCTCTCATCCCTACCTTGACATCAGCGATGAGGGCGTCCTCGTCCTCGATGCCGGTGGGAACGCACTTCTTGTGCAGAGGGAGCGACTCCAGCTTGTCCACGAGACAGCGCAGCCCCTCCAGCTCAAACTGGGTCAGGTGCACCCTCCTGCTCTTGCGGGGGCTGCCCCCGCTGGGCTCCCAGGCCTGGCCGTTCTGGGAGCCGCGGCTGGAGTCAGAGGAGTCCATGGATGGGGTCTTCTTGAGACCCGGCAGGCTGCTCCGGCAGCTCTTGCCCAGTTCGTCGTAGTCCACGCTGGCACCGTTTGCGATGGGGCTGGTGAGAATGGACCTCCTGGTCGCGGGGCGCCGGGACTCCTTCCCTGCTGCATCCTCATCATCGTCCTCCTCCTCCTCCTCTTCCATGTTCACCGAGTCCGAGGAGCTCAGCTCCATATCTGCCATGATGGAGAAACAGGAGAGCAATCACAGGAAGTGCTCTGTGTTTAGGGGGATCTCCCCCAGTCATGAGGGATGCTGGAGCAACAGAGAAGCTGAAAAAGCTGAAAACAGCTATACACCCTTCCCATTCCTGGCTTGTCTGTGGGAATGCAGGGCACCAGATATGGAAAAAGGTCCCAGAGGAAGAAATAGCAAATGCTCTAGAGACTGAATTTCATGTCCTAGACTTAATTTCATGGAATTGCGTTGGAAGGGACCTGGACTGTCATCTAGCCCAACCCCAGTGCCATGGGCCTGGACGTGCCATGGGCCTGGACATCTTCCACTACATCATGTTGCTTAAAGCCCTATTCAACCTCATTTTGCTTTGGAGGGCTTGGGATCTCCAGCTGAGGGCTCAGGATCTTGATGCTGCCTTCATGATGTGATAAAGAGGATGTGGACTCACTCATGACCGTGAGGTCGCTGAGACCTCCAAGTAACAGTGTCAGCCCCTCAAAACCCTGTGTGCAGAAGGCCCTGGCCAGCCAGAGAGAACTCCTGCTCACAGCACCGTGGTGGCCACAGCAACTTCCCCCCACCTCTTCTGTATAAGGCTCTGAACTGGTGGTGCGCTGGTTTCACAGCTGTGAGGAACCTGGGCTGCTGCAGGGCCAGAGGAGGAAGCAGAAGTCTGGCTGGTTGTGACTTCATGCCCAAAAAAATCCCCACCCAGCCCTCCCCTGCCTGAGGGAGCCAGTGCCCCAGCAGGAGGGTGCAAGAAGCCAGTTGGATAGAGGTAAGGAAGGAATAAGGGCTGGACTTACCCATGCTGAGGGATTCCTTCTGGAAGTCCTTGGTCAGGTGGGAGCGGCTGGTGATGCAGTACACGTAACGCTCCAGTACGTACCAACACATCTCGTAATAGAAGGGATAACGAAATTTATTTGGGACCTGCAAAACAGGCAAGAGGATCTGTCAGGCCTCCTTCCCAGTGCTGCTCTCAGATGACAGATGGCACACCAGGAGTGGCCCAGTGTCCAGCACGGGTCTCCCACAGGTCCTTACCCGTGTGCGGTCCTCGATGCTGTAGATCCGGAGCTGCATAGGGATGTTGAAGCTGTGTAAGAAGTTGCCACCAAAAACCAGCGTGTCCATGGGAGTGTACACAGCATGGATCCAACCTTGGGGAGAAAGCAGAGTTGGAAGAATCCTTCTGATCCATCTTGCATAGCTGTTTGTCACCCTGCTGTCAGCCTAGATTGTTTCCTAATAGTGTTAGGCTAGCACCAAGGGGAACAGCCTTCTGAAGTCTGTTCCAACACTCTAAACACCTTCAAAATAACTCAAGTTCCACTCCTTATCTCCAAGGCTAAGCAATCCAGCCAAGTCCAACATCTGGGGAATTCCAGCGTGGGTTTCCTTAAGGCAAAGCCACTCAGTTCAGGAAAGTGTCAGTTGTGATAACAGGACTCAAATGAGTGAGTTGTGCAACCCCTGGTGTTTCCTGTTCCTGGTCCTGCTGTATGCCACAGCTCTGTCACAAGACACCCAGGAGGCTGAGGAGCTGCCTTGGGCCAGCCTGTCCTGAACCCACACTGTTCCATGTGTCAACATGACAGGATCTGGGAAAGCCTCCTTTAATAATTAATCAAATGTGGTATGAGCCAGCCACAGCTTTCCTAACACTTGGGCTGGATCCACAATGCCATCACAGGCATGTTTTGGGAGGTGGCAAGCAGGAGGACAGAGCCACATCACATCTCCCTCTCCCACTGACTCATGAGGGAGCTAAATCCTGCCAGTGTCCCAGGAGTTCCAGTGCTGTCACAACCCTGGCCAAGAACAGGATGCCCCTGCCCACCCTGAGGGTACCTGAGGGGATGACAAATGTGTAGCCCTGCTTGAGCTCGATGCGCTGGCACTCTGACACTCTGTCCCCAAGGAAAATGTCTCCCTGCTTCCCTGAGAGAAGCCAGTTTTCATAGAGCTCCAGGTTCTGGGGTGTGGGAGGGATCAGCCAGAAGATCTGCAAATAAAGACAACACACTCATCTAAGTCATCACACAATGAACAGCTATGGCTTCTGCCCAACATCTGAATCTCTTCCTCACCCCTCTCCCTGAGAACTTCCCAGCAAAATGACTGCAACAGCTGCCCCGCCTCGAGAGGACAAGCAAGGCCTTTCCCAGCCTGACACAGAGTGTTACAGGCAGCCTGAGGTTAGGATGCTTTTTAAGCTGACTTACATCAGTGTCAAGAGATGCAGAGCCCAGGAAAGCCACCAGAGTGACAAGGAGATTTACTGAGTTTGATTTACATGTTAGAGCTACACCTGAACTAGGGATTGGCACAGTCTGGCTACATGCAATATAGGTAAGTTTAGGGTGGAAAAGACTTCAATTTGCTGTCTGGGATGTGCATCCTCAAGGATTTACACAAAAACAGATCAACAGCCACTTCCCTAAAGCACCTATAGCTGTCCCAACAGGTACTGTCCTACCTTTCCCCCTCGGTGGATGTGGTACCACACAGAAGTGCCACCAAAGTCCACGTGGAAATCTGTGTAGCAGCCCTTGACACTCATCAAACAGTACCTGGTGGAAAACAAGATGAGAAGGTGAAAATGAATGGTGATCCACACTTTGGAGCAGATATGACATTCCAAGGGAATGGTCCCCCAAACCCAGGCCAATGGTTCAGAGCAGTGTAACAAACCACTCAGTCCCTTTTCCACACAGCTAAACTCAATAAGTGACTGCAGTGACCTTGCAAGTGTCACCCACAAAAATAAGCTGGGAGACTGATCCTCCTCCTTCCCCTTGGTACACACTACTGCTCCCTTGGGCAGTTTTCCTGCAAGAGATTGTTTGCTGCCTGCCACAGCTCAGGAATTCACTTACTTCTGCACCTTTGGATACTGCATCTCCAGGATGGCATTGGTAGACTCTGTCTGACTTTCCTTCAGGTGCCTGGGCCACATGTTGTCAACCCAGTCAATCAAATCCACCTACAGCAGAGAGGGAGGAGACATGAGCAGAGAAAAAAGGGGCACAGCAAAACTTTTTGCTACCCAAGGCTGGCAAATCCCTTTTTGGTCCTTCCCCACACCCAGAAACTTTCCCAGTGCTACTCGGACAGTCCCACATAAAGAACTTAGGATCAGGTGTTCAGATGTCAGCTCTGGACTTCCATAAAAAATATGCCAGGTGGTATCTCCTAGGGGTGAGATTCAACTCTCTAAACTTCAGGAGAGCCAGAGATGTTGAGGTTCCCTCTGCAGTTAACAGAGAGAAGTAACTGGCGCCACACAGCTGCCACTTCCACTCTGCTGACTGCAGAGCTAGTTCAAGATCTTCATCCCATCCATCCCACCTCCCACAACTCATCTTCCCAGCACAAAACAGCTTCCTGCCCCTCTTCCAGCACACCTCCAGTGTTGGCCTCCTCTGTCCTCAGAGATTTCAGCATTTTACATCAGGAACTCTCCCTGCCACACTGTGCACAGTTCAGACCTCCATGTTTCTAACTGCTGACACCCAATGAACAGGCTATCTCTCCACAGAGTGACAGGCCAGGGACTAGGCCATGGCCACCACAGCCTGACTAGGAGATCAGCTCCAGCAGCTCCCAGACTGACATCCCTGTTGGGCCCATGTGTGTTCCGAGCAGCCCCTCTTCTACCACATCCCAATGCCAGGCTGCACCTCGCTTCCAGACTTCCAGGGAAAGCAGATCCCTGGGGAGGAAGAGCCCCACTCACAGTAGCAGGTCTCTGCACCAGGTTCTCCAGCTTGGTGTGGCTGAACTCCAGGCTGATGACGTTGTAGAGTTTCTCCCGCTCCTCCTCTGGCGTTTCGTAGTAGCGCGCCCACTGCGCCATGGACATCTCGATGTCCCGCTGCGTGTTCACGTCCATCACATCCACTATCCGTCTGCTCCCTGCCACAGTGACAGACACGTCACTGAGCTGTCCCTGTGCCCCACGGGCTTCAGAGGGTGGGATCCTCAAAGGCCCCAACCACACAAGGGAGTGCAGGGTGGCTCTGGACACTTACCCACACACAGCCGCACATCGTTCACGCTGAAGTCCGGATCTGGCATCCTGTGGGACAAACATCTGGCTAAAAAGACCATCAAGTGTTTCTGGCTGCACACTCTGTGACCCAGGAATTGGCACCCTGAAGGTACATCTGTGCTGATTTGGTGCTGGAGAAAGCCATAGAAGAGGATCTCTGGGGGCACAGGACTGGGGTGAACACGAGGACAAACTTCTGGCTTGGGAATAGGATGTACCATTCCCAGAGCTGCTGTACAGTGACTTCTAGCAAAGGAGCCAGGAGGCCTTGAACTAAGAAATCCCATATTTTGTTTTAAAGGCTGCTTGTGTGAGTTATCCCAGTCCAAAGGCACGGCCAGAGCAGGACATGCAGTATATTCCACTGACACAGCAGAACCACTCCAATGTTTGTACTGGCACCCTCCTCTGTACAAACACTGCTGTCACAGGCAGAGCAGGCTGGCAGCCATTCGAGCAGCTCTTGACCCAGAGAAATATCCAAAAGCTCAGGAGAAATCCAGTTTCAGCCACACTGTAATACCCAGTATTAAATCTCCACCCTCCCAAGTCACCCAGCAGTTAGGCTGAGCCTGGCATGACTTCCTACCCAATTCACTCCAGCAAAGAACATCCTGCACTGGATGAGATGTCACCCATCACTACACAGCCATGGAACCTCATGGCTGAGGGACTTTGGAGCAGTGCTGCTGGTACTAGCTCTGAAAGTTTGTGAGGGCTCATTTATTCCTCTAATCAACCCCAAAAACACTGACCCAGTTCACACTTAGAGCTGCAAACCTCAATGGATGTACTGCAGCAAGAGAGGCAGACAGCAGCTTAGAAGTTTGGAAAATCAGGTGGGAATTCTGGAAAATGCCAGAAATACTACAAATTGTTTGACTCTCTGGCAATAGATGCCTATGTTACTAGGAAAGAAACCCAGCCAGATGTTGCATCAGAGTAGCAGTGGGACTTTCCAGACATTTGGTGGAATTCTGATCACCTACAGCCAATTCAGTCCTCTCATTTTCAGTCCAGACAGACTAGGAAGAGGGGGATAACTGAGCTGGAAGATATTTCTCTCTGCACATAAAGAACAGCGTGGACACAACAGTCAAACCAGCCTAGCAGAGCCAGGAGCAGATCCCACAGAGTGTGGAGAGATGAAGGAATTGGCCAGAGTCACCCACCACTCCATGCTCCCAGCACTTACTTTATCCCCAGGCCGTCCGAGCTCCTGAAGATGAGCGGGTCCCTCAGGCCACCCCGCTGGATGTACTCAACTGTGAAGTCTGGTGTGGGGAGACAAGAAGAGGGAAGGTTTAGGAGAAACTCCTTCAGAGTGTTCTAGACATGCTCAGGTTGAAAAGGTTCTGTGGAGATCCCTAGACCAACCCTGCTCCTCACTTTTCTACACTCCTTCAGAAATCCTGGAACTCCTTTGCAGCAGTTCTGAGAGGCAGCAGGGTGTGTGCTGCTGACAAGCCTCAGACAGGGCCCCTAAGGAGGGTTTGCTCCAACAGGCTGCTCCTGACAGGTGAACAGCCTGGATTTTGGTGCTCACTTCCCTAGGAAGCTCAGAGCCAAGCAAGAGATGCCTTGCAGAGGCGCTCCTCCCTCCCAGTAAATCCTCATGAGGGGCTTTGTGATGAAAAGCCATCCCACAGAGCCGTGTGTGTGCTGAAAGGAAGGGGAGACATCCCACACAGTCCTTGAATTAAGGATCTGGTAGACACGTGGCTGCAATTACAGGTGCTGACCCAGGCAAACCCTCCCATTCCTGGCTGCCACGTGTCCCAGCAAGCTGCAGACCGGCTCCATGCCATTCCCCACACACACTCCCTGGGACCAGCAGCCCCAAGACAAACCTTTGCCTTCCATGAAGACCACGAAAGTGGAGTTGAACTTGTTGGTGGACAGCTTTTCCTCGAGGTCAAACGTCCTCTTCCCTTCAATCTCATCATCGGAGATGCCGTCGTCCTCGTAACGCCGCCGCATCGTGCCACGCTGAGGGGAGAACACGGCAAGGGAGAAGTTATGGACCAGGAAGGGAAGCTACGGAGCAGGAGGAACAACCAGAGCCTCATCCCAGCCTAACACAGCTCAGCCACGGCCTCTAGGGGAGCTCAGGTCTGTCCTGAACCCAAAACATAGCACGGAAACATCAGCTTGGCCCCTCCTCCATCCAGATTTGTGCTAATTGGGCTTTATGAGACAGATAATCACTCCTAATGAATTCTAACACGGAAATACCGGAGGAGAGGAGAGAGTTTAGTGTAACAGAGGCAAAGAACAAAGAATCAGTTCCCCACTTTTACAGGCGCATCAGTATTTTGCTGCACTAGAGGTAAAGGCACTTGTGAGTTTAAACCTCTGCCAGAACAACAATGATTTAAAAAAAGACTCGCAAGTTTTCATCTTTGGCTGTGCCTGTACACAGAAAGCTGATTTATTCTCTTGTTTGTGTGGAGAACAGCAGAGTGAAGGAACACTTTTCTTAGAGGGTCTTGTAAGCACATCTGTACAGGGATTCCTGACAGACATCGTCTTCTGGCACTGGTGGATCTGGAAGAAATTACTGTCCCCAGCTGCTGGCCACCTGGCCAGAGAGCAGAGCCCTGCGTGGGAATGCTCCCTAAATCCCCTCAGATAAAAGGCAAACCTGCTCTGCATTAGCCAAGCTGCCTTCCCCTAATTAGGGATGTTCCCATTATCAAGCGTGCACACCAACTGCAGGGCCAGCAGACAGCCAGGGAGGGATGGGGCAGGAGGTGACACAGCTGCTGGCACCTGCCTGCAGCAGGGAGGGGCAGTGTCACATCCCCAGCACCGCCACCAGAACCAGCCTGCCATAACCTCACCGGAGAAAGAGGGATGAACTCCCTCGTACAGGAGTACTGCTTTAAATAATTTTTTTAGATTAATTAGATGAACCAGTGCAGGAGCACGTAGGGACACACACAAAAAAAGGCTTTTCCCCCACCCCCTCCAACATTTAATTTTAACTCCCAGTTTCAAGCGGGCTGATGGATGCACAAGGAGTTCCCCTGCCATCAAGAGAGAGTCACTCAGCCATTGTTCGCAGCCCATTGACGGTGCTCAGCTTTCCAACCTCCCTATCAAACCCCTGAGTGACTGGGACACAAACACCTCATCAGCCAGGCACCAACAATTGGCTGCTCCTGAATGGGGCACTTCAGGCAGAGTCTTCAGGATCCTGCAGCCAGCGTCTGTCCAATGGCCCCGAGGATTAAACAGTCTGAAAAAGGGCTGCTGTCCTTTGTCTTAAACCATCCACTAAAGATGAGTGGGATCTCCCCGTTTTTAACAACACAAAAACTCACTTTACTTGTGGGTTTTTACAGAGATACTTGTATAATGGCAGGAAAATGCATTTAAAAAGCACAGACATATGGGAGTGGCACCAGCAAAAGTGACCTATTATTTGGGAATACTTGGATTTTCACACTGCTAAGGCTGGGCTGCACTCACCAAAAACTGCAACTCCCAAATGTTCACTCTGCCTTTTAACTGAGGCTGGCCCTTCCAAGGGGATGCATCAGAATTTGAAATTAGAGATACAGAGGTGTTATGACTGTGTTATAATGGATGATGAGCCCACCTCATAATGCACTTATCCTTAAAAATTATGGAATCCACGAAGCCTGTGTAGTACTCAGCTTTAAAATGAAGGTACAGAGCAGAGAGGGGATTGCCCTGTGCAGGATTTAGGGACAATAAGCAAACCTCAAACTCAGCTTTTCTTAAAGAACCCAGCATTTTGGGGAAAGGCCCACTTCATCCTATTCCTTACTAAACCACCTCAGGGAAGTTCAAGGCACACCTATGCCAGGCAAGGACGTGAATCACCTTCCAGCATCATCAACGTTTCACTCTTCCCAATCCGAGGCAAGTCTAGGACTACAGATCCCAGCAGGCAGCTCTCTGTCAGAGAGGATGTGCACAATGAGGAGGAGGATTCTGCAGTCCATGGTCTCACCTGCTTTGGGATCAAGCAGGACCAGGCTGCTTTTGGACCTGCTCCCTTACTCCAGACACTCACTTTTAGGGGGAAAAGCAGCTCCTTTGTCTTTGCTGGATTCAAAACCTCACCTTTTGGGAGGAAAAGGTTTGGCATGGAAAATCTGGCAAGAAGAGGCTATGTCCAAACCACTCCCTTAATAGATTATACTTGACTCCCCTGGCTACACTTAACCAGGAGCAGGGGTTACTGCACTGGGCTGGAACTCAGGTGAGCCCCATTTGAGGGCAAACCTCGGGATACCCAGGCTGGAATGCAGCTCCAGCCACAGGCACTATGACCAGGCATCGTCTGTCCTTCTGGAAGTGGCACCAAGCCAAGCTCTGGATTGTGTAGAGCAGCTCATTCAACAGAAATGTGACCACGTGGCTGGGCCTGATTCGGATCCTTGTGGTGCCATGGGTGGATGCTGGAGATGCACTGTGGGATCAGGGCCCTGCTCAGACTCTTTCCCAGATCTCCTTCACAGCACAGCCTCCAAAGCAAACAGGTTGGAACCTTCAACCCAAACCACTCCACGATAAGGCAGCCACACCACAGAAGTGCAAACACCAGGAAACAGGCAGGAACACCTTAAACTTGAATCCTTTGCAATGAGGAAACAAGGATGCAAAACACAGAAGGAAGAGGATTGTGTCCTCCAGCCGAGCAAATTCCAAAGTCTATTGCTCCTGTCATCAGCAAAGCATCAGCCACAAAGCCCCTCCAGCTCCCAGGCAGATCAGCTTTGCCCTGTTCCCATGGGCAGGGCAGAGTCTGGCCTCCTAATTGGCCCAGCATGAGGAGAGCAGGGTCCCAGCGTGGCTGAGGACCCAAAAGCACAATGCAAACAGCTCCCATCCCATCGGACCCAGCCGGGGCCACGCTGCTTTCATGTCATTGTTGTCTTGGGAGGGTGGGGAAAAACAATATTTCAGGGCCCCAGAGCAGGCAGGAGGAAGGAAAGGCTTCTGTGCTTCCAGGCATGCGTTATGGGAGAGGCAGCATCTGCGGGAGTCTTCCCCTCCTGGAGCCTGCAGCTTCCTCACAGCACAGTGACACAAACCACAGACTCCATGCCCCCAAACTGGGTCTCTGTATGAGGACAGATGTGCTCAGTGGATGCTCCAAAACCCCCTTGCTTCTGATGTGCCACACAGGAAAATGCTGCCTGGATAATTAACTGGCTACAGGTGACACCTGCAAAGCCATGACAAGCTAATGACAACCTAACCTTGCCACTAGTGCACACACAGAGCTGTGCCAGTCCTTCTGACAGCACCAAGTTTGCCTTCTTCCCAGGAAGAGCTGGCCACCCTTGTCCCATAGCCTGTGCTAGGGATGGGGCTTGGCTGAGTATCCCTTCCCAGCACATTCTTACAGTCCATCCAGAGAACTTCAGCAACTCACAGTCCTGGACTCTTGAACCAGAACTGCTTCTTCCTGGGAGTGACTCCACTATTGGGAGACCTTCCAGCATCAACCAGTTCAGCCAGGGACACAGCTTCCCAAAATGAGATCAGCAGATGTCCCCAAAACTGCCACCTGTGAGAATGTTCTGGGTGAAGTTCAGCTCCAGAGAAGCAAGGGCACAGTGTCAGGCACATCACATTATCTGTAGGACAACCTCAGCATTCAGTACTAAGCAGAAATATTTAAATATCACTTTGTTTCCCCAGCTTTCTCTTAAGATTCAGGCATTTTTCATCCTGCTGAGAGTTTTACTAAGGAAGAACTGACAAGTGGTCCAAACCTTTTCTCTCTGTGTCAGGCAGGGTCAAGATAAAGGCACTTTATTCATCCTCCAAGACCAGACAGCCAGCAATTCCCACCTAAGATAGCTGTCCTTCACCACTTCTTTCTGACCCTCCTGGGTACCTTTCAATTAATGGAGGAAATAGGAAGCATGAATATTAATCCTGCTGACAGCTATCCCTTCTATTCTGATTCTTTCACCTCCATTCTCCTTCACCCAGGGATTCCAGGGAAATCTCCACAGTGGCATTCTCCAAAATCCTTCCTTGGAAACCTCTTTCCATCAGCAAGCACTGCCTCCATGGAGCACAGCTCCCTCTAACAGCAAAGGAGCTGACAGTCAGCTGAAGAGAGCCAGAAAACTCCTCTCCTGTGAGGTTTTTTTGAGGGAAGAACAAGTACAAGGTCACATTTGAAGAAAAGAACAAGCCGTCCTTTCGCTGAAAGAGCCTCATGTATTTAAAGAGTGAAACCAACAACCAACACACACCACAGTATTTTAGTCACTTCCTGTCCTGTCTGCTGCCATCCCCTCCCTCAGCTCCATCTCCCAGGCACCAGGAACCTCTTCCTGCTATGCCACAGCTCCTTCCCCCTCAGGAGACCAGAGCACCCCTCTCACTTTCCCTCTCCCTTTGCTTGTTGTCTTTCCAGAGCAGCTTGCCTGTGTGAAGCTTCCCACAACTCTCTTCTAGTCCTTTGACATGAAGAATGCAGGAAAGTTTCACCTCCATTTCCAATCCCAGAATCCCCTTGTTGCAGGTTTTAACTTCTCCCTGGCTCCCAGTGTATCCATAGAACAGTGCATTTCTTCCTTACCCCATCCTTTTGCACTTTTACTCAGCTGAAATGCACCCAAATTGATAATAAATCAACCAGCTCAACCCTCCTCAGTTAAGGAATTTAACTTCTCACATATTTTTACAGCAAACTGTGGCTCTTGCCTAGATAAATCCAGACCTGTAACATTCGAACCTCTCGATGGGTGTTCTGATCTCCAGTGAGTACCTGAGGCAAGCCTAGAATTCTGCCTCTGAGACCTCGTGCTGAGAATCCCCAGCAATTTTAGCAGTGGCAAAGTGGGAAGAACAACATCCATTTCTCCAGGAAGCCACAAGGCAGCCTGACAGGAGGATGGACAGGCAGGGAAGCAGCCCGGCTGTGATCAGACAGGCCCAGGGCACAGCAGGTGCCAATGCCAGAACGAGCTATGCAGGGAAGATCCTCCCTTGCCAGAGTTTCCAGACAGAGTGTGAAGAACCAAGGCACCAAGATTATGACAATCAGCAGCCTGCCAGGTCACTGCTTATCTTAAGCACAAGAGCTTTTCCTTTCTATATCCCTCTCCCCTCCAAGGCTGCACCTCCCACTTCAGCTCCTGGGCTGGGCTCTAAGCTCTGGAGCACCAGCACAGCAGCAGCAGCAGGCTCCTGCCCTCCGTGCCTCTCCCACCTTCACCCTGGACTCCCTGCTCCCCCCGACATGGGAGGCACCACTTAGGATCTAAACAACAGCACAACCCCCTGCAGAGACCCAGACAAGAGCAACCACTGAGCTTAACTCAGGTTTAATGCCCCTGACCACCTCCCATTCCTCTCAAAAGCTGGAGTGCTGGATGGGTGTATCCCAGGCACATCCCTGGACAAAGACAGACTCCAAGCACCAGGCTGAGGAGCAAACAGGATCTACACAAAACTGGAGCCCTTCCAGGCTTCCCAGCTCCAGGAGGGATTCCTATCACGAGCAAGGCTGGCAGCATTTCAGAATGACCGGGGAGAACACTTTGCTTTGCACTTTTGGGTTACAAAATCGAACGTACGCAAGGAGTAACTGAGGAATTGGAGCAAGGCAGGTGGGGAGGGAGCATGGAGGGGCCAAGCAGAGCTCCACAGCTGCTCCCAAAGCACACACTGACCAGTCACAGCAGCAAAACCACGAGGCAGAGGAACATGCTAGATCAGATCACAGATGGGCAGCTCTGGCAGCAGTCCCAAAAAGGAGGCGCTGCTCCTAGGAAAGGGTACAGCTCCTCACTCCAGTCACCTGCAGCCTCTGTCACACACAGCCACTGTCCCAAAGGGCTTTGATGGCACTGCTAACCCCCAGACTGCCCATCTCCACCACCAGCCATGCCATCAGGAGAAATCCTGCCTGCATTCCATGCAAGCCTGGAGAAGCTCTTGAAGGACCATCAAACCATCCACACCATTTCAAGGCTGAGCGCTGACCCTCAGTGCTAAAAGCCATCCTTTGGCATTCAGCCCTCTCATTTCTGGAGAAGACTGAGAAAACCTCTTGAATTACATCCACCCCTTCCTAATCAGTAGAAATCCAAGGAAAAAGCCTGTGTGCAGCCCTTTCCCTGTCAGGTGTCCCCAGCATGTGCCCTATGCAGTGAGGTAGATGAGCAGTACCAGCCCTGCTCCTCCTTTTGCTTTGTGCAGGAAGGCAACAGATTCCCCCCAAATGGAACAAAATAGACCAAACTGCTCCAAAAAAGGCTGGTTTGAAAATGAGACACATTTAATCCATATTCCCAGCACTGAGCCCACACAGACCAGGAGGCAGAGACCCAGGACAAGGGACAGACAGGGCCATATGCACTCAGAGGTGCAGCTGATGCAGCAGTAGCAGGCCAGCCCTCAGTGACTCCATTCCTTGCTGGGGACCCCTCTGTCTCCAACACACAGAGATCACAGGGCTAGCTTGGATTTTTTAATCTCTTTTTTTATTATTATTGAGGGAAGTGCTCACCCTCTGAATTTCTCAAGTGTTCCAACCCAGCTCTGCCAAAACCTGTTGCTAGCTCTGTCCCATCACCCAGCCAGAGAGAAGCTGGACCACAGGAGTACTGGAATAACAAAAACGCAGGAAGCTTTGAGGTTTGCACTGCAATTCCTGCTCAGCTGACACTGTTTTTTAAAGGGAACAGCAGCAGGCTGCATTGCAGGCTATGGGGCTGAGGATGCTCAGGGAGAGGGAAAACAGCCCAGGGCCATTGGGAATAACATGGACAATGTGGGAATCCAGCTCCTAGTTAGGATATTTCCTCTGGACTCTGCGCTGTTACACCATCCCTGCACACACTCCCTCCCCCTCTCCTCCATAAGGAGCCCAGCACTCGTCCCTTCCTTACTCCAAATGGGGCAAAGGGGCTCAGTGACACATGGAAATATTTATGCACAGCAAATTAAAGACACTGAGGCAGCCTGACCTTAAAGGAGCATGCACTGCCAGCCCTCTCCTTTCCACTTCCAGCTGCCTCAGCTCTATCCCAAGATTACAGCTCCCAGGAGCCAGGGGTACGTGGAAGAACAAGGAGGACTTTTCTCAAGTGGTATTTTCTCCCAAACTCTGTCAGGGCTGGCTAAAACACAACAGGATTGTGCACTCAGCTCCCAGCCCTGAGGAGCAGCATGAACAAAGCTCACAGAGCCTCCTCCTTGACCTAAAGGAGCAGCTTTAATAAAACTCTTATGTGTACAGAGCAATGGCTAAAATATGGAAAATCCACCACCCTGAACCCTGAGCAAATCTCAGCCCAAAAACTTCTCTGGTCCAAGTTCCTGGAACTTCCAGAGGGATTCAGAATCCCTGGAAAGCCAGCTCATTGCTGTTTACCCCCAGTGCTGTTGCTACAGCAACAGAGATGCACAAGCATGGACACAGGAATGGGACAGATCTGTCCAACAGCTCCACCTCCTCTCCACCCATATCATCCATGGATTCCCAGGATACACTTTGTCACCAGGTTCACCTGAACCACCTCAAGTGGCAGAAAGCAACAGCCACAGCCAGCTCTGGATGTTCCCCACCTGGCTGCCAAGAACTGGGAAAAGAGGTAAACAGGGAGCATCAGCAGCTCAGGGAGTGCAGGCCACTGTGCAAAGGGAGGAACAACACCAAAGTTCCTCACAGCCCCCAAAGGCTCAGCCATCATTTCCTCCTCTGGAAACACCAACACTCTTCCCTCAGCAGCAGCACCAGAGATCTAATCCTGAAGGGAATTGCTACCTTATACATTTTCAGAGGACAAGATGAGTGCAGCACCTTGTTTCTGCACCTTCTGAGAATATCACCACTTTGCCACATGTGCCCTTCCTGCCCCAAACCCAGCCAGAGACCTGTAGATCTGGGTGCCTCCTGACATAACTAAAAAGGCACTGGGGGCACAGGGACTGCTCTCCTGACTTGTCAGTGTCACCTCCAGCTGGGATAATCCAGGGAAAACTTATTCCTGCTTAGTACAGGAACATAAATGAAACCTGCAGAGATTGTTTGGTAACTCACAGGTAACTTGAAGTGCTTCTGTGGTCCTTGCTTAGTCAGCACTGCAGCTTCCAGGACACACTCAGGGCATAGCCAGGCTTGGGACAGTAAGAATCCAGCAGATCCTTACCTCCTGCATCCCTCTCTGCTGACAGGGAACAGCATCCACTTGGTTTCAGGGACATATTCTCCCAGGGACCAGCACAGTCATGCATCTGGCAGGATCTAAGTGCTCAAAGGGATTTCTAAAGCTTTCCAAGAATAGCCTTCAGTTGCTGCTAGTTTCCACCAAAGCCCTGCCCAGACCAAATCTGAACAGCCCCTGAATTATTTAGAGCTCATTTATTACACCTGGGTCATTGGGAATGACTCATTTGTAGTGCCTCCAGTTTGAGGCATGTGGGAGAGATTAATTACCCCCCTTGCCCGGGTCCTGTCTAGACTGGGCAGCTGAGGTGTGTCCAGCAGGGACATTTGGCCAAGCTGGGTTTCACACAGGGCACAGAGGAACTCCAGGAAGGAGCTTGGCTTGACAGGAATTGCCAGTGTCACATTTCAAATGTGGGGAAGAGGGGGCAGGTGATGTAAAACCACCCAAATTCTCACCCCAGTGCCTGGGGCTCATCCCATGCTCAGTATCTGACACAGGCAGGGTCACCCCAGTGCACTCATGTGAGTCCCAAATGAGTGGGAGCAGCCCTGGAACAGCCAGAATGCAGCAGGACTGGCCTCTGTCACCCCCCCAGTACCTGGGGGTGACAAACACCAGCAATCCCCAGGGATCACTACCTGGCAGTGAGCAGCTGTACAGGACAAACCAAAACTTGGGCTGAGCCTGATGGGATTGCTCCTCACATCCCACTGCTGGGATACTGTGAAACACTCAAGATGGAGCAACACAGGAAAGGTAGGAAGCTGCATCCTCCTCTTTCCCATCTTACCTGACACAGGCAGCCCACAGCCTGTTCCCCCTGACCTCCCTCTCTCAGCTTTGAGGCCATTTATCCCTCAATTTATTCCTATCCCTCAATTTATTCCTATCCTGTGAGAAAAACTGTCACAAGTGTCCTGTCAACATGTGTGGGCCTTCCTGCACCACTTGTGTCCTGAACTATCACCCTGCAGAACTATCATCCTGCAGAAAGGATACAAACAAGTTGGAAACCACAAGATTCCAGCTACTGGGAATCTGGGCACTTGTCAGAGCCAGCAGTGCCACCCCTCAGGCATGGGCTGAGCTGGGATCACTCCACAGAATGCAGGGCTCTAAGAAAAATCTTGTCCTGCACACTCCCCAGGCTTCACCCCCCAGCTGATGGCTGCACATGCTGCAAAGCCCATCTGAGCTCTCTCGGGGTGGACGCAGACATGTAAGGGCAGGTTTGGTAACTGCTGTTTACAGGAGAGGCCTCTGCTCTGGCTGGTAGGGACAGGCAGAGCCTCCTCTCAAATTTCACACAAGGGTCTGACCAGAGGGCAGGGCAGTGCTAGGGCAGGACACAGACTGCCTCAGATCATGGGACAGAGCCCAGCACTCCCCAGCTCCCTCTCACCTCCCTAACCCTCCAGCACCCACAGCACTCAGGGCTCCTGCTCCACATTTCCCTTCATGGGTGTCACAGCTCTTCCCACAGCCAAAACAAGGGTGACACTGCAGCCAGCCAGGGATGGTCACTGGGGCCCAACACCCCAGCAGGGGCTGTGGCTCAGCCCACAGAGCCCCCAGGGAGGGCGAGGCTCCTCCCCAGGCACTCTCCAGCAGCAGAGCCAGTTCAAGAGGTTCCCACCCCACCCTGTCTCCCCATCTCAGACTTTCAGCCCCATCAGGTTTGCTCACTACCCCAGCACAGACAACAGCTGGGACTGTGCCTCCCCCCTGCCAACTTCTATCCAGGGCATGATGGACAATTCCCTGAGGCAATGTTCACCTCAGGGCCATCAGCTCCCAGAGCACTCACTGATTGAGGGAGAAAACCTCCTCAACCAGCTCTGCCACCCCGGCAATCCCAACTGGGAACCACACCCTGAGATCCAGACTGCTGGGAAGGCTGTGATGAGCAGGATTTGTCCTTTGGATAATGGCCCTCCCCTGCTGTGCTCCCAAGTCATTCTGAAGTGATCCAGCGCTGCTGCCCTTCATTTCTCACCCTGAACATTGTCACTGCAAGCACATGGCAGCACTGTGGTAATGTGCTAATCCCAGCTTGCAATTCACAGGGCCTTGCTAGTCTCAGTTCACAGCACAGCCCTGCCAAAACGAGCCCTGGAGCAGGCAGAAGGTGAGATTTCCTCACACTTCCAGCACCCAGGAACATGGCAGGGCTGCTCTGCAGAAGGGCAGGCAGCCTCTGTGAGCAGCAGCCCAATGGATCTTTTTCTGCAGAGCCTTTGAGGAGTCCAGGCTCCTCGTGGGGAGCCCAACATGGGCTGGGTGCAACCACCCAGTGACAGCCAGCAGAGACTTCCAAGTCTCAGAGAGGGACCGTGGCATTGTTAGTGCCAGGGCTGGACTGTCACTCAGGCTCAGGACACAATAGAGCATTTCAGCTCCTTGGTTAAGGGCCTGCAAACACACAACTCCAGCTTGAAACGCTGGAACCTCAGCCCAAGCCCCAGGAACTGCCTCGTTACAGAGCTGGGCAGAACAACACTCACACAGAATTAGCAGGAAACTGCTCCATAGTGCCTGCAAGTCCCATCTGCACTGCTCCCAGTCTCTGGTGAGGAGCATGGACAGCCCATAACCTGCTCCTCTGTGTCCTCTCCACACTCAGCATCACCCTCTGCCCGTGTGAGCCTCCCAGAGCTCACCAGGACACAGCTTCTCCCACAGATGGTCATGGATGGGTGCAAGACATTCTCCCAAGATATCCCTGAGTCCAGAGCCCTCACCCAGGCCTGTGTTATCCTGGCAGCCATGGATGCAGAGCCTGAACTAGGAAGGAAGTACAGTTAGGGCAGTGCAGCCCATCCAATCAGTGTCATTGTGCCACACAGGCATGGGTCACCCAGCAGAGAATTCCTGCAGGAACCACACCTGAAGCAGAGGTGAAATTCTCCTCCAAACCCAGATCTTTCACCAACACTGATAAATTCATTCACAAAACAGACACACATCAGATTTTTGTCAAAGTAGGGGAAGGCAACATTAGTGCAAATTAAATAAAATAATGCAGAACACTCAAGATTTCCTCTGTGTTCCAAGAGAAACTAGTCAGGAAAAGGATGCTGCCAGTGTGATTACCTGACACACCAGAGAATAAACTGCCTCTGCCATCTCAGCTGGCACCATCAAACCACACAATTAATTCAGCTCCTTCACCACCATAAACTGTTCTGGTTCAGGTTGTTTGGCTGGTAGAACTACTATCACACCTGGATTGGTTTATTAAAATACATTTATTTTTTGCTATTTGAGCCCCAGTCACACACCAGAAACACAGCTGACAGCAGCAGAAACACACTGTACCAGCAGCTCACTGCTTCCCTACTTGGAACTTCTCATTCAGGCCTACTAACCCAGCTCCCAAGGCCAAGGCATATGTGGGATACTTGAGTAAGTCAAATCATGCTCTACAGAAGAAAAATAATAATCTTTTAAGGGTCCTTCAGCAAGAGAGCATCACTGACACAGCAGGAGCACATAATGAGCTGGAAGTTTCCAGGAAAAGCATGGCAGGAGGTAGGAGTTAAGCCTCAGCCACCCCACAGGGGTCATGCCTCCTCCTGGGCCTCAGGCCAGCACAGACAGCACACAAGTCCAGGTGAGCCTCACCCTGCTGCCCATGTGCCCTCCCAAACCCCTTAAGCACGGAGCTCATCGGCCTGCAGGCATTTATCCAGCTTAGCACATCCTGCTGGAGCCCAGCCCACCTGCACCAGGACACCAGCTCCTCCCGATTTCCATTTGAGAGATGATAAGCATTCTTAAACTGACAAGTTCCTGGCTGATATCCCCCTTCACCTGCCACATCCTTATCCAGATGTTTTGGGTTAGTCCTGGATCAATCCCCAGCCAAACCAGCACCGTGAGCTGCATCCTGCACAGCTGGGAATAGATGTGTCAGGATGAGGGAGGAGGTGGGACTGCACTGATGCCAAATTAAAACATCCACCAAAGCACTGGGGAACTCCCCAGCACCCAGAACTGCTCATCTGGAGGACAAAGCTCAATGCCAAGAACCACACAGCCTCACACCAAATGATTCCAGAGAATTAAAGGGATAAGGATTCACCTTTATGGGCAGCCCCTTGAAGGTGAGGGTACAGATGTGACTCAGAGAGGGACTCCCTCCACCACAGAGCCGCCACTTGCCCTCCCTGGGGGCTTGCAGCTGCCTCAAAACAGTGTGGGAGGCACAGCAGCTTCCCTCCCTCCCTGGGATCTCTGGGAATATCACCTCAGACTCTCAGAGCAGTTGCTCCCAAGCTGCTCCCAGTTACAGCCCAATTCCCAGACCATTGGATTCATGCAGTCCCAGCACAAACACCAGAGCTCCTGACAGGGCCTGACTGGGACCTGAATGCTGGAACAGCTCCCTTCAGAAGAAAACACTGGGAAGAGACACAGGAAAACTGGAGCTTGAAGCTGGAGCTGGTTCCCTCAGCTTCCACAGCCACTCAAATCAAGACTGGTAACACACAGTGTTTCAGGTCCTTTGCTTGTCACAGAAGGTCCTCTGCTTGTAACATAAAAAAACCTGTTGTGACAGAAACTACACTGACACCAGTTTCATGTTCCTATCCCAAAGCTCCTTCCCCACCTTCAGCCTCCAACCTCCCTTTCCAGAGCTCAGCAGCCAAATTCCCTCCATTAGGACAAACTCAGTGACTCAAAAGGACCCACAAAGCCACCAGAGCCAAACCCACACCTCTGAGCAGGCTGCATCTGGGTGGTTCAACCCTGCTGCCAGGAAAAGCCTTTCCCCTCTGCAGCTGCAAGAGAAGCAAGCCTGGAACAGGACTGTCCCAAGGGCACCACTGACCAGTCTCTGGCTGTATCGGATCCGTTCTTCCTCGGGCTCCATCTCCGACTCCTCGGAGGAGAGCGAGAAGGACACGCCAGGGCTGCTGTCGTCGTCCTCTTCCTCCTTGGGAGCCAGAGGCAAACAGTCAAAAAGGGCACAGGGACACCCACACCCCTCACTTCCCTTCTCCTCTTGGGGCCAACCTCACCCCACCCTGGGGGCTGAGAGAACCCAGTGGATGAGCCCACACCAACCTCTAAGGCTCCTATTTTAACTCAGAATAAATGTCAGGGTAAAGGACTCCACCAGGTCTCCTGTAACACAACAGGAGCTGCAGGTCTCCCACCCTGGCTCCACACTATCACCAGCAGCTCCTCTGGCCCACGGTGGGATAAAAACCAGGGAAGATGCTGTCAAACCCTTCTCCAAACAACACAATCACTGGCCTTGGGATATCCTGTACCGTGGCACCCGGGAGAAACTACAGTGGTTCAGGATGTGTCCCATGAGCAGGGAAGGCATTTGGGATCGCTCCTACACACAGCACCCAAGCAGGGAAGCAGTTAGGGATCTAACTCCTGGCTGGAGGAGACCTAAATGCTGAGCTCTCCAAATGTGCCACCTTGTGACACCACACACCAACCTGGGAAAACCTCCCAGGGCGTCAGATGGCACCTACACTTTTTTTTTTTAAAGGGATAGAAACCAACCAAAGCCTGGGTATGGCACGGCTCTTAATCCCCAGGACTATGCCTAAGTCGGACCTTCGGGGAGGAGTATCGGGGAATAGGATCGAGGAAGGAGATCTGCCATCCCCTCAGTGTTACAGAACCGCTACGACCACGCAGGGCGAACCCGCTCCATCCTGCTCCTCCCCGATCCCCGAGCGCTCCCGGTCCCGCCAGCGCCTTCCCCACCCCTGCCTCCCTTGGAGCCATGGCACCGGACTCCCGCTCGGCCGAGGGAGGCAGTTTCCCCACACTTGCTGAACTCTGTTTATAAACAACCGGACAAGCGGAGCTCGGCGCGCCGGCCCCGCCGCGGGGGAAGGGGCCAGCCCCGGCCCGCCGGGCCACCCCAGCCCGCCCCCGCCGGGGCAGGACGGGAGGCGGGAGGGAGGGAGGGACGGTCCCCGGGGAGCTGTCAGCCGGCACCCGCCGCCCCCTCCTCAACTTCCCGACGCGGCCTCCCGGGGCCCGGCAAGGGGAGAGCCGCCCGCGCCCGCTCCCGCCCGGCCGCGCTCCGGGGCCCCGCACAAACTCGGGGCTCGCCGGTGACCCCGCGGTGCTCACCAGGTCTCTCCTGCGCCTTTGTCCTCTTCTGCCGCCGGCACGGGGGGGGGGAACAGAACAGACGGAGGAGGAGGAACCCCCCGGTCAGCAGCGATCGCGCCCCGGGCCCGCCTCGCCCCCGGCCCCGCCGCTCCCGGCGCGGGCAGCGGCCGCTGACAGCCCCGCCGGCCGCCCCCCGCCGCCGCGGCCCGCGTCCCCCCGCCACCGCCACCGCCGCCGCCGCCTCCATCGCCACCGCACCCCTCCCGCCGCCGAGTGCCGGGGCTCCGCCGGCGCCGCCCGCCCCGTCCCGCCCGCGCGATGCCCCCCCTGCGCCGCCGCCCCCCGGCCGGGACGCGATTCCCCCTCCTCACACAGGAGCCGCCGCCGCCATTTTGAACCCGTCAGAGCCTCACATACACACCGACGCCACGCGCACGCGCCGCGCGCACGGGCCCCCCCACAGCCCGCGCGTGCGCCGTGCACTGCCCGGCCTGGCCCCGCCCCGCGCGCGCGCGTCTCGGCCCGGCCACGCCCACTCCCGCACAGACCACGCCCCTTATCGTAACCACGCCCCTTTCGCCGCATGGCCACGCCCCTGGTGGGGGGGGCTGGAGAGGGGGAGCCCCGGTGGGATTTTGGGGGGTTCGTGGCGCAAAACGCCCCGCCGTGAGGCCCCTCGGTGTCCCCGCGGGCTTCGCGGGTGCCCGCACGGCTGTGCACGCCTGTATGGGGGTCTGAATGCAGAGACACCGGCAGGCACCTACATCCACCTGGGTAACTAGTACAGCTCCTTAGTTATACACTATAAACAGTGTTTTATAAACTATAGATAGTTCTATAGATAGTTACAGCCTAACTGTATGCAGTGATATATAAAATAAATATAGGGATATGGATGGCTATACATTAATTATATAGTTAGATATACATTATATAGAAGTATGTATTTACAAACATATATATATAACTATACATGTTGTTATAGACCTGTATGTGCAGCACACACCTGGACACACCTGGACACATGCTCACACACACCTCAACCCAAAATCAGATGATGACCCCATCCCGGTGGTCTCTCATCCAACCTGGGCCCATGGTGGGAACCCAACACCCACCTACACCATGTTCCCAACACCCACACCATGTCCCCAACACCCATACCGTGTCCCCAACACCCACCCAGGGTCCCCGACGCCCCCAGGCCGTGCAGGGGCTGCCCCTGCCCCAGGGACCGCTCAGGCCGATGAGTTTTGAGTCACTTTAATGGCGAAGATGGCCCTGCAGTGACCCCGTGTCCCCCTCCGGCGCTGGCCTGCCAGCGGGAAGGGGAGCCCCAAATCAGTTCTGTGTCCCCAGAGCCCGGCTGGCAGGGGGTGCTGGCACTGGACGCTGGGATGGAATCCTGGCGGGACAGGGACCTCCCCAGCGGCATCCCCAGCGGGAAAGGGACTCTGGGATGCAGGCGGGTGACAGTTCATGCCAGGAATGCTTTCCTGCTGTCGCCCCGCGGTGACCGGTGGTGCCAGCCCCGGGCCGGGCGGGTGGCAGCGGCGCTCCGGTGGCGCAGGCAGAGGTGTCGGAGCTCGGGGGCAGCAGTGGCTGTCCGAGGGGGCTGTGCCGAGCCGGGGGGCTCAGAGGATGGCGCAGCCCCTCCTGGGTCCCGCCTTGCGCTGCCTCCGGCGGGCGGCGCTGATGGCGGCATTGCAGGCTGTCACGAAGATGTTCCCGACGTTGTCCTGGTACCTGGCCGAGCACTCCATGTAGGACACGGCGCGGACCTGCCGGGCCATGGCCTCTCCCTGCGGGGACACACACACAGAGTCACACCTCCCCAGGACCCCGCTGTCCTGTCCTGTGTCACCTGTCACCGGGAGGTGACACCCACCTGCTGGCGGGAGACGGGCTCGATCCGCCCGTCCTTCAGCTTCTGCAGCGCCTCCTGGTCCTGCCGCAGGTCCGTCTTGCAGCCCACCAGCAGCACCGGGACCCCCTTGCAGAAGTGGTTCACCTCCGGGTACCACTGTGAAGGGACACGTCACCCCGGGATGGGCACCTGCCACCCAGGGATGGGGACAGGCAACAGGCGGCACCCCCGGGGCTGCGTTACCTTTGTTAGGATGTTGTCAAAGCTGTTGGAGTCGGTGACATCAAAGCACATGAGGACAACGTTGGCATCTGAGTAGGACAGAGGGCGAAGCCTGTCGTAGTCTTCCTGTCCTGCCGGGTGGAGAAGGAAACCATGACACACCGTGAAAGTGACATCTGTGGGGATGGCTGTGGGTCAGCCCCCTCTGCCACGGTCATGGGGACCCCTTGGAGGGGACAAAACATGACCACACGTGTGGGACACCCCAAAACGGGCCCAAAACACCAGCCGGGCTGTCCCCTGCTGTCCCACCTGCTGTGTCCCACAGGTGGATCTTCACGGGCTTGCCGGCAACCTGGAGGGACGCCGTGTACTTCTCAAACACGGTGGGGACATAGACCTGGCAGGGGACAGGACACAGGTCACACAGGCGGCTGTGGGGGGCAGTGACAGAGGGGACCCAAGTGGGGACAGAGCACAGGCAGGGAAGCAGGCAGCGGGAAATGGTGCTTCCTCCCTGGGGCAGAGGGATGGGAACCACCCTTGTCCCCATCCCAGGGCACATGGATGCCCCAGGGGGACCTGGGGATTCAGGACAGGGGTTCTGGGGTCTCTGTGGCTGCCCCCCTTCCCTGCACTCCCCGAGTCTTTTATGTGCCCTCACCGAGGGACAAACCCTGTTTTCTCCTGGGACTCCCCAAGAGAGGCAGAGGTGTCACAGACCCCCATCAGTCAGGCTACCCCTTGTCCCCCCGTCCCCATGTCCCGCCTCAGAGGGCCCTGCTGCTGCCACCGTGTCTGTCCCACCGCCCTTTGCCCGCCACCGCTCCCGCAGGCCCGGGGACAGTCCCCCACCCCCCAGGGGACAGGCATCCCGTACCTTGGGGAAGTCCCCTTTGGCGAAGGCCACCAGCAGCGACGTCTTCCCGCAGCCGCCATCCCCGACGATGACAGCCTTGACCTCGGTTTCGGGGGCTCCTGGGCTCTGCTCCCCGCGCTCCCGCTGCATGGGGGTGTCCGCTGGGGCCACGGAGCCCGAGTGGCCTCGGCGGGGACAGGGATGGGGACGGGCAGGCGGGAAGAGCCCGCCCGCTCCAGGGTGCGGCTGTCACCCGTGTCACCCGCCCGCCGGGCCCGCCCGGGGCTGTGACAGCGGCCGGGACACACGTACGGGTGTCCTGGCGCACAGGTGACCTTCTCCCGGCGCCGTGCACAAGCGTCACACTGCCACCTGCGTGTCCTGCCTGCCTGGGTGCCGCTCCCTCGCACTCCTGCCCGCCGCCTCAGGCACACTCCATCCCCTGATCCCGCTCCTGATCCCACTCCTCATCCCGATCCCCATCCCGATCCCGTTCGTGCAGATCCCCCTGCACAGCGCAGCCCCCAGCGATGGGACCCCGGTGCCCTCCCCGACGCCCCATTCCCGCCTCCGAGCCTGGGGTTTATTGCCCCGAGCATCCGCGGGAGGCAAAGTCCAGGGGTGGAGCAGGCACGGGGGTGGCGGTGACTCACTGCCCTGGCCCTGCTGTCACCGCCAGCCCGGCTGTCACACCCGTGCTGTGCCCCGCCGGACTCTCTGTGCCCGGCACTGGGGTGAGGGGGAAGCACCCAGCTCCTGTCTTTTCCTAGTGATTGCAACCTGGATGGGACAGGCTGTGACACCCCGCTTTGCTCAGGGACATGCCATCCCAGCAGCGATGTCACCCATGCCCCCCATGTTCGGATGTGCCCAAGACCCTCTCCCCTCCCCTCTTCTGCCACCCCAAAACTTTTTGGTGGGGGTGAATGGGTGCTTCCTGTGTAGGGTTGCAGGGAGGGATGTGGGGTCGTGTGTGCTGTCCCCTGTCACCCCCCCACTTTGCCACCAGCCTCTCCAGGCTCTCTCAGTGAGTACCAGCTGGTCCAGGAGGGCCCCCAAACCAACTGGAGTGAATCCAGAGTGATGGCTCAGACAACAAATTCCAAATTCTCACCCAGGCCTGGAGCAGGATGAAGTCGGTGGAGAGGGATTCTCATGCTGGGAGGCAAATGCACGCGGTAATGAACAATCTCAGAAGGATGCCAGCATCGGGGCAGGATGGGGAGAGGAGGCTGGAGCACTATCAAACAATTAGGAAGGTGGCAATTACCAGTCTAATGAGATATCAGGTTGAATCCTAAAAGCATCAAGATTCTTTCACAGCGAGATGTAACTGCTGCAGCGTTCGTCCTCTGGGGTATTTGCTCGGACAAAACATTTCCTTTCCCGCAAGACCAAGAGAATTTTGACGGGAGAAGAGGCAGCCTGTGTGCAACTGCCCAGTGCTCTCAGTGCCTGACCTGTGATTGTGCAGAAACGCCCCAAAAAGCAGCTTTATTTGGGGACAAATAGGCTGCTTGGAGCTTCTGAGGACGTGGAGACCGCAGTTTTCCTCACTGGAGAAGCCTGTGGTGAGGAGCACCGGAGGGAGGGAGCGTGCCCTGCTCGGACACACCAACAGGTTAGCCCCAAGGAAAGGTAGGGGACTGGGACCAGAGCCCAGCCCTGGGCACTGCTTGTTTCTCCCTGGATGTCCCCAAAGCCCCTCTCACTGCTCCCATGGTGGGGATGGCTGGATTGATCCAACCTTCCCCCTGCCCTCACCTCACCCCCAGCCATCCCACGCCCCCCCTGTTCCCAGCCCTGTTGTGCCGCCTCACTGGGATCCCCTCCCTGTCACATCCCCTGGGGTCCCACTAACCCCCCTCTGCTCTGCCCACAGCTGGGGACACATCCCCCCTCCCACCATGGAGCTGAACCAGACGTCCCCACCTCCCTCACCTTCCCTGATGGACACTGAGGGAGATGATTCCTGTGGGATCAATGTCACTGATGTGGCCGTAAACGGTGTCACTCTGCTCATCTGCCTCTGTGGGCTGGCTGGGAACGGGGCTGTGCTCTGGCTCCTGGGATTCCACATCCACAGGAACCCCATCACTGTCTACATCCTCAACCTGGCCGTCGCCGACTTCACCTTCCTCCTCTTCATGGTCCCCTCCTCCCTGCTCTACCTGCTGGACGACGTGTCCTGCTCCACTGTCGTGTCCCTGAAGTACCTGAGGTCCCTTCTCCTGCTGTCGCTGTTCTCCTACAACATGGGGCTGTACCTGCTGACGGCCATCAGCATCGAGAGGTGCGGCTCAATTCTCTTCCCCCTCTGGTACCGCTGCCGCCGTCCCCGGCGCCTCTCGTGGGTGGTGTGTGCCCTGCTCTGGGCCCTCTCCATCGCTGTCATGGTCGTGGTGACCTCCCTGTGCCTGTCACACGAGCACGAGCACTGCCGGGTGGCTCTCATCTCCATGTACGCCCTCAGCTTCCTCATCTTTGCTCCACCCATGGTCATCTCCAACGTGATCCTCTTCATCAAGGTCCAGTGTGGCTCCAAGAGACGCCAGCCTAAGAGGCTCTACGTCGTTATCTTCCTCACTGTGCTCTTCTTCCTCATCTTTGGGGTGCCCCTCAGCCTCTCCAATTTCCTGCAGCAGCTCAGCCCCAGCGTCGTGTCCTCCCAGGTTGTTTTCCTGCTCGCCTGCATCAACAGCAGCATCAACCCCTTCATCTACTTCTTGGTGGGGAGCTGCTGGAGGCGCTGCTCCGTCGTGTCCCTCCAGGTCGCCTTCCGGAGGGTCTTTGAGGAGACAGGGACCACCACAGTGTCCAGCTGAGAGGCCACTGTGGTGCCACCAGCCGTGCTGCCCACGCTGGCTTCATGCTCAGCTGCCCACCCTCGCTCCCAGCCAGGCCTCCAGGTCATCTTCCTGCAGCTGTGAGTCAGGATGGATCCCACAGCTTTTCCATCCCTTTTCCCATCCCACTGCTCCATGTTGTTGTGTCTATTCCTACCCTTATCCCTATCCCTATCCCTATCCCTATCCCTACCCCTATCCCTATCCCTGTCCTTATCCCTATCCCTGTCCCTGTCCCTATCCCAGTCCCAGTCCCTGTCCCTATCCCTATTGCTATCCCTGTCCCTGTCCCTATCCCTGTCCATGTCCTTCTCCCTGTCCCTATTCCTGTCCCTATCATTGCATCCCCATCCTATGTGCATTCCCACCCCAGTCCTATCCCCAAACCATGCTCATCTCGGCTCCCCTTCCCTGTTGCCGGTACCTATCCCATGCCGTGCCGTGCTATCCCGCACGTTTCCCAGCTGGCGTCCTCTCCGAGCGCGATCCGTCGGGCTCTGCTGCCCTCCTGTGGGAATATTTGGGATTGCCGGCATCCGGACCCTTCCCGATCCCCTCTGAGATCCCAGATCCCCTCCAAGGGCCGCCTTGCCCCCTGACAGCCCCGCTCCTGCCCCGCTCCTGCCGGGATCCCCGGCTGTGTGTCTACTCCTGGCCATTCCACGCTCCTCTGCCCCAATAAACGCTGATGGATCCATCCCGCTGTCGCCTCTGGTCCCTCTCCTGGGAGGCTGGGGGGCGGGACACGGCGGGTGAAGCTCTGGAGGGGAATGTCCCAGAGAAACACTCCCCAAAAACCGTGTAAGGGAGCCTGGGGTGAGCAGCCCGTGGGGAGGGGCTGGAGCCTCAGGCACGGGAGGGATGGGAAGGATGGGAGGTGGGTGGGCTGCATGGGGAGTGGAATGGGAGGGTGGTGTGGGAGGGGTGGGACATGATGGAGCTGCTGGGAAGATGTGGTGGGAAGGTGTGGGGTGTGGTGGGGCTGGAGAGAAGGTGTGGGGTGTGGTGGGGCTGGTGGCCTCAGGGAAGCCCCAGGGAGGGGGGTGATGCCCCGTGGAGCCCATGGTGACAAACACAGGTGTCACCCTGCTCCTGGAAGGGGGTGGCTGTGCTGAGGATCACGGCCTCCTCCTCCCCTTGCTGCTGCACCACCTGAGCCTGCTGAGGGAGCAGCTGAAGGCAGTGGAGAGGAAGAATTTCTGATGGCAGAGACATCTTTGCACCTGGCTCACAAAACTGAAAATTAAAGATCCCAGGGGAGATCTCTGCTGTGACACTCACAGAGCACTCGGGATGGGGAATGCTGAGCCCCTGGGCCATCGTGTCCGTGCCAGCCCAGCTCTGGGCACTGGGGATCATGGTTGCTGCAGGGAGCACAAGCCATGGCTGTGTCCCCTCCCTCCAGCCACATTCCCGGCTGGCAGCAGCAGCCAGAGGAAGCCGGGAAGAGCTGGCAGAGGGCGCAAAGGCAGCTCAGGGTTCACGGTGCTGTTTATTGATATCAGACCTCAGTGGGATGCAGGAACCAGGTGCCAGGGGAATTTTGGGATCACAGCCGCGTTGGGAAGGATCCATTTGGGGAACAGTGCTCCAGGACCCGTGAGGGAGGAGCACAGCCCTGTTCCAATGAGAATCCTGCAGAGCATCTCTCCCACATGGCCCTTGGCAATGCCCATGCTCCCTTCTCCTGCAGGATTACAGCACCACAGGGAGGGTGATCCCATGGATATTTATTAATCAGGTGACTCAAAGAAACCCTCGGCCACTCTGCCAAGGTCCTTCAGCAGAGCAGTGGAAGGAATCAACAGGTTGGAAAGGCTGTGTCCATGGCAAGATCATCGCTCTGGGCAGTGTTTTCTTCTGGCTCCTCAAAGACCCTCTGGAGGGAAAGCCGTAGGGATCCCATGGAGCAGGGCCTCCTGAACCTCCCCACCAAGAGGTAGATGATGGGGTTGGTGCTGCTATGGATGCAGGCGAGCAGGAAAAGAACCTGGGAGGGCACAATGGTGTAGCCGAGCTGCTGCAGGAAATTGGAGAGGCTGAGGGGGAGAGCAAAGAGGAGGAAGGAGAGCACAATGAGGAAAATAACAATGTCGAGTCTCTTGGGTCGCTGCTGCTGGGACCCACACTTGAACTTAATGAGGAGGATTGTGCTGGAAATGAGCATGGCTGGGGCAAAGAGGAAGAGGTTGAGGGAGTACATGGCGATGACAGACACCTGGCAGTGGTCATGCTCTCGTGACAGGCACAGGGCAGTCATTGTGACAATGACAGCGATGGAGAGGGCCCAGAGCAGGGCACACACCACCCATGAGAGGTGCTGGGGATGGCGACAGCGGTACCAGAGTGGACAGACGATAGATGTGCACCTGTCAATGCTGATGGCTGTCAGCAGGTACAGCCCCAGGTTGTAGGAGAAGAACAGGAGTGGGAAAAGTGCCCTCATGAACACCAGGGGCACGATTGTGTAGCAGGACAATTCCTCCAGCAGATAGAGCAGGGTGGAGAGGACCACGAAGTGGAGGAAGGAGAAGTTGGCGAAGGCCAGATTGATGATGTAACTGGTGGTGGGGGTCCTTTGGAGGAGGCAGAGCACAGCCCCGTTCCCAGCCAGCCCACAGAGGCAGATGAGCAGTGTCACACTGTCTATGGCCGCATCGGTGACATCAATATCACAGAGATCATCTCCTTCAGTGGGTGAGGCAGGAGATGGGGACACGGTGGTCACCTCCATGGATGGACACTGGGCAGGCAGTGGGATGTGGCCCCTGGCTGTAGTCAGAGTGGATGGGGAGTCAGTGCTTGGAGAATCCAGGGATGGACCATGTGGCTCCTGAGCAGCTCCCTGCAGTGGGAAGGATTCAGTTGAGAAAAGTGAGTGCAGGGGAGGAGGGCAGTGGAAATGGTGGGGTAGGAGAGGGAGTGTTGGGCTGTTTGGCAGGGGATGTAAAAGGAAAGCACAGGGCAGAGGAGGGGGCAGCTGGGGAGGGCCCTGCGGTCACCAGGAGAGGGTGTCAGGAACAGAGCAGCTGCTGCAGGAGAGGAAGGTGGGGTAGGGAGGAAGGCAAACATTGCACTGACCTGTTCCCTGTGGGGCAGCAGCAGGCAAAGGGGTCTGTGCAGATCAGCGGCGCTTCCTGGTCCCTCTTGCTCCTTTGGGATCCATGTCCTAAAGCGGCTCCTGCCAGGTCAGGGACATGAAGGAGAAAGTGCCTAGCTCACCAGGAGGTCCTCACTGCTGCCCAGCCGGCTCCTCTCTGTGCTTTGTCCCAGTTGTTGCTTCCCAAGGCTTGGTGGAATCACGGGGGAGTCGGAAATTGCATCTTTGGCTTCGTCAGTGCTCCATTTCTACTGAGTCATTTACCTTTTTTTTTTTTTTTTTTTTTTTTTTTTTTTTTTTTTTGTCCAGTAAGGAAGTGGCTTTTGTCAGACACTCCTCAAACAGAATTTTGCAATCGGCTCATCATTTCCTTTTGATTAGAAACATTCCTTCCCTGCAGAATGTCCCTTTCTCCAAGTGCCTCCTCTCTCCCGACAGGCTTCTACCATTCCTCATTTCCCTTCACTGTGGGGTCATTGTCCCTCCAGGAGCAGAGGGATGCCGGTGGTGCTGGTGGCACTGGAATGTCGGCAGTGCCGGCAGCGCTGATGATGAAGCGGCTGGTTGCTTCTCAGAAGCATTTCGCATTCTGGGAAGAGGTGCGGGATCCTTGCCAAAACCTCTCCAAAGGCCCAAAGGACGCTCTGCTGAGCTTCCTCGACCTGTCCCCATCCCATCCTCACCCCTGCTCCCCATCCC
Organism: Melozone crissalis; assembly: GCF_028551555.1. Classification (NCBI taxonomy): domain Eukaryota; kingdom Metazoa; phylum Chordata; class Aves; order Passeriformes; family Passerellidae; genus Melozone; species Melozone crissalis. Next base: position 3,096,783 of record NW_026535796.1, on the reverse strand, counting down.
GCTCTCCATCCCATCCTCTCCCCATCCTCTCCCATCCCGCAGCTTTCCGGGCCGGCGGCCGCTCCCTGCTCCGAGCGCGGCCCGTCGGGCTCTGCTGCCCTCCAGTGCCCAGACTTGGGATCGCCAGCAGCCAGGCAGCCTCCGATTCCTGCGATCCTCTCCTGAGCCTTCCTCATCTCCTCGGACACCCCAGACCAGCCCCCGCCGGGCCACCTTCCTCCCCGACAGCCCCGCTCCTGCCCCGCTCCAGCTGGGACTCCCGGCAGTGGCTCTGCCCCCCCTGGCCATGGAGTTGTAGGACCCGGCAGAGAGGAGGAAAGCCCTGCTCCCGTGTGCTCCCCTCAGAGCATCCCTCCCACATGCCGCTGCTCCCTTCTCCTGCGGGATTACACCGCGAGAGTGCTCCAAACGAGTGTTTGAGATCGCTGAAAAAGTCACCACCAAGGGAATTAGTAAAAACTGGCTTTAATATTAAGCATCAGCACAATGGAATTCATTGGCCAGGAGCGTTTCTGAGATCTTAGTGTGGACTGGAAAGAGGGTGAGGATGCACCAGCAGAGGGAGGGTGATACTGTGGATATTTATTGATCAGGTCACTCAAGGAATCCCTCAGCTGCTGTCGCGGGGTTATTCAGCAGTGCAGTGGCAGGAATCAACAGGTTCAGAGCACAATGTCCATGATGGGATCATTGCTGCACCGTTTTCTTCTGTGTCCCCAAAGACTCTAAGGAGGGCCTTCCTTAGGGACCCCATGGAGCAGGGCCTGCTGCAACCTTCCATGGAGCAGGGCCACCTGCAGCTTTCCACCAAGAAGCAGATGAAGGGGTTGATGGTGCTGCGGGTGCAGGCGAGCAGGAAAACCACTTGGGCTGACACCATGGTGTAGCCGAACTGCTGCAGAAAACTCCAGAGGCTGAGTGGGAGAGTGAAGGGGAGGATGAAGAGCACAGTGAGGAAGACAACGATGTCAAGTCTCTTGGGTTGCTGCTGCTGCTGGGAGCCACACTTGACCTTAATGAAGAGAATTGTGCTGGAAATGAGCATGGCTGGAGCAAAGAGCAGGAGGTTGAGGGCATTCATGGAGATGAGAGACACCTGGCAGTGCTGGGGCCTCAGTGACAGGCACAGGATAACCACTGTAACAAAGGGGAGGGTCCAGAGAAGGACAGTCACGAACCCTGATAGGTGCCGGGGACGATGGCAGCGGTACCAGAGCGGGTCGAGGACGGATGTGCACCTCTCGACGCTGATGGCTGTCAGCAGGTACAGCCCCGTGGTGTAAGAGAACAGCGAGAGCTGGAATAACAACTTCAGGTACTCCCGGAGTGTAATAGTGTAGCAGGAAACTTCCTCCAGCAGGTGGAGCAGGAGGGAGGTGGCCACAAAGAACAGGAAGATGAAGTCGGCGACAGCCAAATGGAAGATATAGACTGTGATGGCGTTCCTGCAGAACCTGAGGAGGCAGAGCAGAGCCCCGTTCCCAGCCAGCCCACAGAGGCAGATGAACAGCATGATGCCAACTACGGCCGCATTGGTGATATCAATCCCACATGTATTATCTCCTTCAGTGGGTGAGGCAGGAGATGGGGACACGGTGGTCACCTCCATGGATGGACGCTGGGCAGGCAGTGAGATGTGGCCCCTGGCTGTGGTCAGAGTGGATGGGCAGTCAGTGCTTGGAGAATCCAGGGATGGACCATGTGCCTCCTCAGCAGCTCCCTGCAGTGGGAAGGATTCAGTGGGGAGGAGTGAGATGTGCAGGGGAGGAGGGCGGTGGGAATGGTGGGGTGTGAGAGGGAGGTGGGAGGGTCGGGCTGTTCTGCAGGGCACTGTGGTCACCAGGAGAGGGTGTCAGGAACAGAGCAGCTGCTGCAGGAGAGGCAGGTGGGGTAGGGAGGAAGGCAAACATTCCACTGACCTGTTCCCTGTGGGGCAGCAGCAGGCAAAGGGCTCTGTGCAGATCAGCGGCGCTTCCTGGTCCCTCTTGGTACCTCCTGGTACCTCTTGCTCCTCTGTGTCCTAAAGTGGCTCCTGCCAGGTCAGGGACATGAAGGAGAAAGCGCCCAGGTCACCAGGAGCTCCTCACTCCTGTCCCACCACCCGCTGTCTGTGCCCATTCCTGTTGTTGCCTTCCAAGACTCAGTGCAGTCACCGAGCAGTCAGAAATTGCATCTTTGGCTATGTCAGAGCTCCACTTCCTCAGAGATATTTATCCTGGGTGGATTTTTTTTTTTCTTTTTGCTACAGAGGAAGTGACTTTTGTCAAAAGCTCCAAATGAAACACTTTGGCTCATAATTTTATGCTGATTAGAAACATTCCTTCCTTGCAGTGTGTCCCACTCTCCAAAAGCCTTTCCTCTCCAGACAGGCTTCTACCACTCCTTGTTTCCCTTCCCTTTGGGCTCATTGTCCCTCCAGCAGCAGGGGGATGCTGGTAGCACAGGAATGCTGGCAATGCTGGCAGTGCTGATGAGTCAGTTGGGTGCTTCTCAGAAGCAGCTCCCATTCCGGGAAGGGCTCCAGGATCATTGCCAAAACATGCTCTGGTCCCAAGGAAGCACAGCTCAGCTGCTCCCTATCCTATCCCATCTCATCCCCACCCCTATCCCCATCCCCATCTCCATCCCCACCCCGCTCTCCATCCTCACCCCATCCTGTCACATCCCACAGGTTTCCCAGACAGAGCCGTTTCCCCACTCTGAGCGTGGCCTGTCAGGCTCTGCTCTCCTCCAGTGGGGAGATTTGGGATTCCCGGCATCCAGACCCCCTCCAACCCACTCTGAGCCTCTCCTGGTCCCTCCAAAACTGCCTGCAACACCCCACACCATCCCCAGGGCCCCCTTTTCCACCCAACAGCCCTGATCCTGCCGTGCTGCATCAGTATCCCTGCTCCTTCTGGCCATAGGGTTCTAGGACCCAGGAGGGAGGAGGAAAGCCCAGCTCCAATGTGCTCCTCAGGATCACACAGGATGATAAATGTGCCTGGAGCCAGTGCAGAAACAGATTTGGAGGCCTGCAGTGGTTTTAGGGCAATTTCTGTAACAAGAAGCAAGAACACATGGCCAAAGGAAAAGTTCAAGGCAAAGTCACCTTTAATATCTCAGCACTCAGTGAATGCAACCACCACAGACTCCTCTGAATGATCCTCCAGGGCCAGGAAAGGACTTGGAGAAGGAGGTGGATGCATGGAAATGAGTCCTAGGAAAATTATAATATAAGATAAGGAAGACACTTTATTGACTCTGTGTGGTTGTGATGGATAAAACCCCTGTTGTAAAGTCTCACCCCAAACAGAAATATAGAGACATCCATCTGTGTGTCTTTTGGAGGTAAAGAATTCCTGCTTCCTAATGCTTCCCATTGTGTTTGAAAGTTTATTCTGGCTGATTGTGGTATCACTCCCATTCTAATCTCCACTCCTCTCCCCATGCCATGCCATGCCATGCCATGCCATGCCATCCAGTGCTGCTCCCCACCTTGAAGCGCTGCCCATCAGGCTCTGCAGCCCTCCAATTGGGACATTTGGGATCAGCAGCATCCAGACCCTTCCTGACCTCCTCCAGACCCTTACAGAACTCTCTGAGCATTCTGGACCCCTCTGACAACACCAGACCCTTCCTGGGTCTACCTATTCCTTTGTAACAGCCCTGCTCCTGCACTGCTCCACCCAGGACCATGAGCAATGTCTCTGCTTCTCCAAGCCACTCCTGCTTTTGTACCTTGAAATTAAAAATTTAGCAAAGAAAGGACATGAACAGCATTTAGCTGGAATGGCATCTCATGCCTTAACCTTGCTTCCAGGCTTGCCCCGGTCAGATGTCTCAGGTACTAACACAGCTGAGAGAGCAGCATTTCTGCCACATTTGCCCCAGCAGATGCAGACGTGTGTGCACACAGCCAGCCAGCCAGGCAGAGTGAGGGCAAGGTGCCTGTGAGCAATTGCCCTGGCAGGCAGTGAAATGCTCCCTGCGGATCCCTTTGCATCTCCTCCCTGGGCCAAGGGCTGGGCCTGGAGCCCTGGGGGGATGGGCCCAGGAGCCGTCGGCGTTCGGGGATCAGCCCAGGGCAGCAGCCGGGAGAGATCCCAGCTGGGAGAGGCCCCAGTGCCAGGGAGCTTCTGCTCAGCGCTGCTGGGCCCAGCAGAGCTCCAAGGCTCTCCTCTGGGGCCGCTGCTCACAGGGCCCCAAGGCATGGGCGGCACTCACAGCAATGGCTCAGCCTGGCCACACTTGGGGCCGGCAGCTTCCTGGGACAGTGGGAGAGCAGGGATGCTGTGGCATCCAGGGCAGTACAATAATTTCCAAGGCTGTTGGTAAAAGGCCAGGAGGTGGTTGGAGAGCAGCAGTTGCTGGGAGCAGAGGGTGTTTCAGATCAGCGCCACAGGAGCTGAGCCCAGGGGCTGCTCCTCAAGGCTGAGGCCTCACAAGCACGGATCAGAGCCCAGAGCGGCCTGGAAAGGGGCTGGGGATGCAGCAGCACAGGGAGGGTGATCCTGTGGGCATTTATTGATCAGGAGACTCAAGGAATCTATCAGCCACTGTCCCAGGGTCCTTCAGCAGTGCAGTGGAAAGGATCAAGAGGCTCAGACCCCCGTGTCCACAGAGGGATCATTTCCAGAGGCAGTGTTTTCCTCTGGCTCCTCAAACACTCTGTGGATTGCCTCCCTTAGGGACTGGATGGAGAAGTGCTTCCTGCAGGTCTCCATGGAGCAGTGTCTCCAGTAGCTCCCCATGGAGCAGTCTCTCTTCCAGCTCCCCACCAAGAAGCAGATGAAGGGTTTGATGCTGCTATTGATGCAGGCAAGTAGGAAAACCACCTGGGAGGACACAACTGTGTAACCGAGCTGCTGCAGGAGAAACCAGAGACTGAGGGGCAGACTGAAGAGTGCAACGAGGAAGATAACAATGTCAAGCCTCTTGTGTTGCTGCTGCTGGGAGCCAGGCTTGAGATGAGTGAAGAGGATTGTGCTGGAAATGACCATGGGTACAGCAAATAGAAAGAGGTTGAGGGCGTACATGGAGGTGAGAGCCATCTGGCATTGCTCCTGCTCGTGTGACTGGCACAGGGAAGTCACAGTGGGATTGACAGCGATGAAAACAAAGAGGAGGACCCAGAACAGGGCAGTCATCAACACCCACAACAAGTGTTCGGACAGTTGGCAACCACAGAATACCAGGCAGAGGATGGATCTGCATCTCTGAATGCTGATGAACGTCAGCCGGTACAGCCCTATAATGTAGGTGAACAGCGACAGCTGGAAAAGCAAGCTCAAATACATCAGGGGCATTATAGCAGAGCAGGAAACCTCCTCCACAAGGAAAAGCAGGGTGGAGGGCAACATGAAGATGAGGAAGAGGAAGTCGATGATGGCCTGTTTGGAGATGAAGTGGGTGATGGCATTAACGTGCAGGAGCCAGAGAACAACTCCATTCCCAGCCAGCCCACAGAGGCCAACGAGCAGCATCATAAAGTCTATGGCCATGTTGGAGACATTGATCTCACACTGAGCAGGTGTGTCAGTCGGTGAGGTGAAAAGAGGGGACACGGTGCTCACCTCCATGGATGGACGCTGGGCAGGCAGTGGGATGTGGCCCTGGCTGTGGTCAGAGTGGCTGGGCAGTCAGTGCTTGGAGAATCCAGGGATGGACCATGTGGCTCCTCAGCAGCTCCCTGCAGTGGGAAGGGTTCAGTGGGGAGAAGTGAGATGTGCAGGGGAGGAGGGCGGTGGAAATGCTGGGGTCGGAGGGTTGGGCTGGTTTGCAGGGGATTGATAAGAGAGAATAAATATTTTCAACTCCCCTGAAGTTGCTCAAAGATTAGTGGCCCCTAAGTGGCCAAAAAGATTAAAGAAAGTAAGGATGTGGACCTAGGGTGATAAATGTGGCTGGAGCCAGTGCAGACACAGATAAGGAGGCCTGCAGTATTTTTGGGGCCAGTTCCATAACAAGAAGCAAGAGCATATGGCCAAAGAAAAAGTTCAAGGCAAGGTCATCTTTAATATCAGAGTGAATACGAACACCAGAGACATCTCTCAATGAACCTCCAGAAGCATCAAAAGACTCCAAGTAAGAAATGGATGCATGGAAATGAGTTCTAGGAAAATGGTGTTTATGTACTAGATGAAAAAGACTTTTAAATATCTATGTGTGGTTATAATGGATAAAACCCCTGCTGTAAGGTCTCGTTACACACAGATCAAAAAGAGATCCTTCTGTGTGTGCTGTGCAGGTAGGGAATTCCTGCTTCCAAATGCTTCCCATTGTTTTAGAAAGTTTATTTCAGCTGATTTTATTGGCAAGAAACAGATGGGATGCACAGGGCAGAGAAGGGGGCAGCTGGGGAGGGCACTGTGGTCACCGAGAGAGAGTGTCAGGAACAGAGCAGCTGCTGCAGGAGAGGAAGGTGGGGTAGGGAGGAAGGCAAACATTCCACTGACCTGTTCCCTGTGGGGCAGCAGCAGGCAAAGGGGTCTGTGCAGATCAGCGGTGCTTCCTGGTCCCTGTTGCTCTTTTGGGATCCATGTCCTAAAGCGGCTCCTGCCAGGTCAGGGACATGAAGGAGAAAGTGCCCAGGTCACCGAGAGCGCTGCATTCTCATCCTGCTGGCTCTTTTCGTGCCCTATCTCACAGTTGTATCCCAAAGACTTGGTGGGATCACGGGGAGTAAGAAATTGCAACTTTGGCTGCATTAGAGTTTCACTTCCATTGGTTGGGTTGGGTTGGTTTTCTTTTTGCTACAAAGGCAGTGAGTTTTGTCAAAACTCCACTCAAAGAATAGAATCGGTCGTCTTGTCTTCCTGATTCGAAACTCTCCTTCCCTGGACCATGTCCCATTCTCTGACTGCCTTCCCTCTCCTGACATGTTTCTGCCATTTCTCATTTCTCTTCCATGAAGGGTCATAATCCCTCCAGCAGCAGAGGGATACTGGTAGTGCTGGTGGCACCATTATGGTGTCAGCACTGCCAGTGCTGCTGGAGCATCAGGCTGCTTCTCAGAAACAACTCCCTTGCTGGTAAGAGGACCGGGATCATTGCCAAAACCTGCCCTGGGCCCAAGGAAACAGAGCTGAGGCAAGAATTCCCATTTGTTTTATTCAAATGCAGGCTCACACTGCCCAAGGGAAGGGCCACAAACAGTTGCTTTGTGTTGATTTGGCACAGCCTGGTTTTTTGGTAGGAGGAGAGAGCCACAGGAAGGGGCTCCTGTTAGAAGCTCCTGGAAGCTTCCACCATGTCTGAAGGGCCAGTGTCTGATGGCTCAGAAGATGGACATGGTGCTGGCCCAATTAGAGAGGTTGGTGACACCTCCGTGGTGACATTTTCAAGAAGAAAATCAAAGCAGCACACACACAGTTTTTACCAGGGATGGCGAGGCACCGCTGCTGGGGCCATCCTGCTGCGGCCGCTGCCATCTTGGTGTGGCCTGTGGCAAGCCTTGCCTGCCTGGCTGCCCCTAGCCAGCCGTGCTGTGGCAGAAGGGCAGGGGCAGCAGTGGCAGCAGTGGCAGCTACTCCTTCTCAGCAGCCCACATAAAGAGATGTGCTGAATTGCACCAGCACCTGCGGCGGCGGCTGCTGCCTGTGTGGTGGTGGCGGGATCATGTGGGTGCTGGTGAAAACATGGCGAGCGATTTCCCAATGTGGATCCTGGACACGACCAACCTCTCAGCACTGCGGAATATTGGGAGAATCTTTGAACGGTTAGAAGTTGTTGGCAACGGTTATTAAGGGCAGCAGTTTTTCTTCTAGTCAGAGAAGAGAGGGAGGTGAGGACATGTGAGGAGAAACAAGATGGCAGCACCAAGGTGAAGGCTCCCTGGTGCCTTCGCTTCTCCAGGCTCAGAGACCCCCAGAACACCCCCAGCTCAGAGACCTCAGAGAAGCCACAGGGAGGGGGTTGATGCCCCGTGGAGACAATGGTGACAAACACAGATGTCACCCTGCTCCTGGAAGGGGGTGGCTGTGCTGAGGAGCACGGACTGCTCCTCCCCTTGGAGCTGCACCATCTGAGCCTGCTGAGGGAGAGGCCAAAGCCAGGGCAGAGGAAGAATTTCTGAAGGCACAAAACCACCAGCAAGGAAATCAGTAAAAACCAGGTTTAATATTAAGCAAACCAATATGCTACCCCTATTTGTATGTTTGTGTGTGTTCAAGGGCATATGACAAAAAGACAATGAAGGATTAAAAGGAAAATGGCCCAAAAACTTTACAGCACTCAAAAGTACTTGAGTAATACATTAAACTTAGCAATTCAGCAGAAGAATATCACTTAGCAGCATTTAAACTTATTTATGCCTGATAGTTCCTTGCAGGCCTGCCCCAGTGAGATGTCTCAGGTACTAACACAGCTGAGAGAGCAGCATTTCTGCCACATTTGCCCCAGCAGATGCAGACGTGTGTGCACACAGCCAGGCAGCCAGACAGAGTCAGTGCAAGGTGCCTGTGAGCAATTGCCCTGGCAGACAGTGAAATGCTCCCTGCGGATCCCTTTGCATCTCCTCCCTGGGCCAAGGGCTGGGCCTGGAGCCCTGGCGGGATGGGCCCAGGAGCCGTCGGCGTTCGGGGATCAGCCCAGGGCAGCAGCCGGGAGAGATCCCAGCTGGGAGAGGCCCCAGTGCCAGGGAGCTTCTGCTCAGCGCTGCTGGGCCCAGCAGAGCTCCAAGGCTCTCCTTTGGGGCCGCTGCTCACAGGGCCCCAAGGCATGGGCGGCACTCACAGCAATGGTTCAGCCTGGCCACACTTGGGGCCGGCAGCTTCCTGGGACAGTGGCAGAGCAGGGATGCTGTGGCATCCAGGGCAGTACAATAATTTCCAAGGCTGTTGGTAAAAGGCCAGGAGGTGGTTGGAGAGCAGCAGTTGCTGGGAGCAGAGGGTGTTTCAGATCAGCGCCACAGGAGCTGAGCCCAGGGGCTGCTCCTCAAGGCTGAGGCCTCCCAAGCACGGATCAGAGCCCAGAGTGGCCTGGAAAGGGGCTGGGGATGCAGCAGCACAGGGAGGGTGATCCTGTGGGTATTTATTGATCAGGTGACTCAAGGAATCTCTCAGCCACTGTCCCAGGGTCCTTCAGCAGTGCAGTGGAAGGGATCAATAGGCTCAGAGCCCGGTGTCCATGATGGCATCATGGCTGTGGGCAGTGTTTTCTTCTGGCTCCTCAAAGACCCTCTGGAGGGAGAGCAGGAGGGACTCCACAGAGCAGGGCTTCCAGCACCTCCCCACCAAGAAGCAAATGATGGGGTTGATGCTTCTGTGGATGCAGATGAGCAGGAAAAGAACCTGGGAGGGCACAACGGTGTAGCTGAGTTCCTGCAGGAACTGGCAGAGGCTGAGGGGCAGAGTGAAGAGCACAATGAGGCACATAACAATATCGAGTCTCTTGGGTTGCTGCTGATGGGAGCCAGGCTTGAAATGAGTGAAGACAATTTTGCTGGAAACGAGGATGAAGGGAGCACAGAGTTGAAGGTGTGCACGGAGAGGTAAAAAACCCAGCAGTACTCAGATAGCAGGACAATGCACAGAGAAAATATTATGGCAATGACAATGACAATGATGAAAGTGATGAAGAAGGCCCCGAGCAGGGCATGCATCACCTTCAACAGCTGCTGGGGATGGTGGCAGCAGTGCCAGAGCAGGCAGTGGGTGGACCTGCACCTCTTGATGCTGATGAATGTCAGTGTGCACAGCCACATGCTGTGTGACACCACTGACACCCTGAAAAGCAACCCCACGTACTGCAAGGGCATGATGATAGAGCAGGACACATTCTCCAGCAGGAAGAGCAGAGGGGAGGGCAAAACAAAGAGGAGGAGGAGGAAGTCCAAAAAAGTCAGCACAAGGATGTAAAGGATGGTGCTGTTCCTGGATGAACAGCGGGAGCCAAGGAGGCAGAGCACAGCCCCATTCCCAGCCAGCCCACAGAGGCAGATGAGCAGTGTCACACTGTGGGTGGCCACGCTGGTGACATCTGTCTCACACAGATCATCTCCTTCAGTGGGTGAGGCAGGAGATGGGGACACGGTGGTCACCTCCATGGATGGACGCTGGGCAGGCAGTGGGATGTGGCCCCTGGCTGTGGTCAGAGTGGATGAGCAGTCAGTGCTTGGAGAATCCAGGGATGGACCATGTGGCTCCTGAGCAGCTCCCTGCTGTGGGAAGGATTCAGTGGGGAGGAGTGAGATGTGCAGGGGAGGAGGGCAGTGGGAATGGTGGGGTGGGAGAGGGAGGTGGGAGGGTTGCGCGGTTTGCCCGGGAATGCAGAAGCAAAGCACAGGGCAGAGGAGGGGGGAGCTGGGGAGGTCCCTGTAGCCACCGGGAGAGGGTGTCAGGAACAGAGCAGCTGCTGCAGGAGAGGAAGGTGGGGTAGGGAGGAAGGCAAACATTCCACTGACCTGTTCCCTGTGGGGCAGCAGCAGGCAAAGGGGTCTGTGCAGATCAGCGGCGCTTCCTGGTCCCTCTTGCTCCTTTGGGATCCGTGTCCTAAAGCGGCTCCTGCCAGGTCAGGGACATGAAGGAGAAAGTGTCCAGGTCACCAGGAGCTCCCCATTCTCATCCTGCTGGCTCCTCTCTGTGCCCTGTCCTGGTGTTGTTTCCCAGGGCTCGATGCAGTCATTGGGCAGTCGGAAATGGTTTTCAAATATTCCTCCATCATTGTTCCACAGTCTCTGAGTTATTGATCTTGATTTTTTTTTCATTTTCCCTACAAATCAAGTAGTCTTTTTCTTTGTTGTGAGAAACGACACCTCACTTCTTAAATTTTTAAAAAGTTTATTAAACTACAACACGGGACAAAATAAGGTCCAGAGGCACACTGCCCAAAACAGAAACAGGCTTTCTACCCTTTTGGTAAGCCAACCCCATGGTAATCCAACCCCGGCATTCAGACACACTCTAAGTTCCAACACAGCTCCCCCTCCGTCCCGCCTTCCCCGAGCTTGTGCAGCGCTTCGGGCTTCGGCTCCCCACAATGGTCAGAGATCAGCATTACAACTCTCGACATGAACACAGTACTCACGTTGGAAAAACTCCAAATCTTAACAGAGCTTCTTTGAACATTATAACACACATAATATTCATTCATCGTTTCTGGGAGACAATCACCATAGCACCTGTTTATAACATTTGTGAATGTGTCCTCATTTTCCCCTAATTAGAAACACTCCTTCGCAGGAGAGTGTTCCATTCTTCAACTGCATTCCCTCACCTGATAGGTTTCTGCTATTCCTCTTTTCTGTTCCCAGAGGGGTCATTGCCCCTCCAGCAGCAGAGGGATGCCGGTGATGCTGGTGGCACTGGAATGCTGCTGGCAGTGCTGCGGAAGCATCTGTCTGCTTGTCAGAAACAACTCCCATCCTGGGAACAGCTCCATGATCATTGAAAAACATTCTCAAGGCCAAAGGAAGCACAGCTGAGCGGCTTCCTATCCTTTCCCAATCCCATCTCCATCATCATCCCATCCTATCACATCCCACAGCTTTCCGAGACGGAGCCACTCCTCCATTGCAAGTGCTGCCGGCAAGCTCTGCACTCCTCCAGTGGGGAGATTTGGGATTGCTGGCATCCAGAGCCTTCCTGAGAACTTCCAGACCCCGCTGAGAACTTCCAGACCCTCCCTGGCTCCGTGTTTTCCCCTATGACAGCCCTGCTCCTACCCTGCTCCACCCAGGACCATGAGCAGTGTCTCTGCTTCCGCCAGCCATTCCTGCTTTTGTACATGAAAATAAACAATTTAGCAAAGAAAGGACATGAACAGCATTTAGCTGGAATGGTATCTCATGCCTTAACCTTGCTTCCGGACCTGCCCCAGTGAGATGTCTCAGGTACTAACACAGCTGAGAGAGCAGCATTTCTGCCACATTTGCCCCAGCAGATGCAGACGTGTGTGCACACAGCCAGCCAGGCAGGCAGAGTGAGGGCAAGGTGCCTGTGAGCAATTGCCCTGGCAGGCAGTGAAATGCTCCCTGCGGATCCCTTTGCATCTCCTCCCTGGGCCAAGGGCTGGGCCTGGAGCCCTGGCGGGATGGGCCCAGGAGCCGTCGGCGTTCGGGGATCAGCCCAGGGCAGCAGCCGGGAGAGATCCCAGCTGGGAGAGGCCCCAGTGCCAGGGAGCTTCTGCTCAGCGCTGCTGGGCCCAGCAGAGCTCCAAGGCTCTCCTTTGGGGCCGCTGCTCACAGGGCCCCAAGGCATGGGCGGCACTCCCAGCAATGGTTCAGCCTGGCCACACTTGGGGCCGGCAGCTTCCTGGGACAGTGGGAGAGCAGGGATGCTGTGGCATCCAGGGCAGTACAATAATTTCCAAGGCTGCTGATAAAAGCCCAGGAGGTGGTTGGAGAGCAGCAGTTGCTGGGAGCAGAGGGTGTTTCTGATCAGCGCCACAGGAGCTGAGCCCAGGGGCTGCTCCTCAAGGCTGAGGCCTAAGGAGCCTTTCTGAGATCCCCGTGCAACCTGATTTTAGGAAAATTAATCCACAAACATCAGAGGTTTATGTCCAAACAGCAGACTGAAGCGTCCTTTGACTTTATTTGACTAAAGGTAGAGGCTATGAGGCATTCCCCTGGGATCACTCAAATTTATGGAGGGCACAGCCTCCCTTTTTATTCTACTTTCCTGGCCGCATTTCCCTTCTCTCTTTCCCCATTAGCTGAGCTACTTGAGAGGTAATGACTCCCCAATACACGTGACACTAAAGATTTCCCTCTAATGTATACCCCACCCTTTCAATTTTTAATTCTTACACAATTTAGGGGTTTTTCTTCCCCATTCTTTCTTTCACATTGTGATGTCTAATTTCATTTATCAGAAAACGTAAAGTTTCTTTGTAAATGGAAATATCTTCTTCCATTCATCAATCAGTGGAATCCTTCCCATTGTTTCTTTTATCTCCCAGTGCTAGTTGTATCTGCCAGCAGACCCACAGCATGTTTGTAAAGACAAATCCGCCATTGCTCTCATTGGAAAGGGGTTGGGTGATGCACCAGCACAGGGAGGGTGACACTTTAGATATTTATTCATCAGGTGAATTAAGCAGTCCCCCAGCCACAGTCCCAGCGTCCCTCAGCAGTGCAGCGGGAAGATTCAACAGGCTCAGAGCACTGTGTTCATGGCAGGATCATGGCTGTGGGCAGTGTCTGTCTCCTCAAAGACCCTCTGGAGGGAGAGCTGGAGAGTCCCCACAGAGCAGGGCCTCCAGCACCTCCCCACCAGGAAGTAGATGAAGGGTTTGATGGTGCTGTGGATGCAGGCGAACAGGAAAACAACCTGGGAGGGCACAATGGTGTAGCCGAGGTACTGCAGGAAATTCCAGAGGCTGAGGGGCAGAGTGAAGAGCACAATGAGGCAGATAACAATGTTGAGTCTCTTGGGTTGCTGCTGATGGGAGCCAGGCTTGATCTTAATGAAGAGGATTGTGCTGGAAATGAGCACGACGGGAGCACAGAGGAGAAGGTTGAAGGCGTGCACAGAGATGAGAGACACCCAGCAGTGCTCAGATAGCTGGACAAAACACAGAGAAATCATGGTGGCAAAGACAGTGATGAAAGTGATGAGCAATGAAAGCACCAGCCATGACAGGTGTTGGGGACGGCGGCAGCAGAGCCAGAGCGGGCAGTGGATGGAGCGGCACCTCAGGATGCTGATGCATGTCAGTGTGTACAGACAAAATGTGTGTGACACCAGTGGCACCCTGAGAAGAAACCACACATACTGCAAGGGCATGATGACAGAGCAGGACACATTCCCCAGCAGGAAGAGCAGAGGGGAGGGCAACAGAATGAGGAGGAAGAGGAAGTCCAGAAGAGTCAGCACGAGAATGTAAAGGATGGTGCTGTTCCTGGACAAACAGCGGGAGCCAAGGAGCCAGAGCACAGCCCCGTTCCCAGCCAGCCCACAGAGGCAGATGAGCAGGGTCACACTGTGTATGGCCACATCAGTGACATCTGTCTCACACAGATCATCTCTTTCACTGGGTGAGGCAGGAGATGGGGACACGGTGGTCACCTCCATGGATGGACGCTGGGCAGGCAGTGGGATGTGGCCCCTGGCTGTGGTCAGAGTGGATGGGCAGTCAGTGCTTGGAGAATCCAGGGATGGACCATGTGGCTCCTGAGCAGCTCCCTGCAGTGGGAAGGATTCAGTGGGGAGGATTGAGGTGGGAGGGTTGGGCTGTTCTGCAGGGAATATGAAAGTAAGGCACAAGGCAGAGAAGTGTTGAGCTGGGGAGGGCACTTGCGTCACCAGGAGAGGGTGTCAGGAACAGAGCAGCTGCTGCAGGAGAGGAAGGTGGGGTAGGGAGGAAGGCAAACATTCCACTGACCTGTTCCCTGTGGGGCAGCAGCAGGCAAAGGGGTCTGTGCAGATCAGCGGCGCTTCCTGGTCCCTCTTGCTCCTTTGGGATCCATGTCCTAAAGTGGCTCCTGCCAGGTCAGGGACATGAAGGAGAAAGTGCCCAGGTCACCAGGAGCTCTCCATTCCCGTCCTGCTGGCTCCTCTCTGTGCCCTGTCCTCGTGCTGCTCCCCAAGGCTTGTTGGGGTCATAGGGCAGTCGGAAGTTATTTTACAACTTCAGCTACGTTAGAGCTCCACTCCCTCAGAGTAATGTATACTGATTTTTTTTTCTTTGCCAAAAAGGAATTGGCTTTTGTTTAAAATCCACATGAAGAACTTTGCAAATGGCTCCTCATTTTATTCTGATTAAAAACATTCCTTCCCTGCAGAATGACCCATTCTCCAACTGCCTTCTCTCTACCATTCCTCATTTCTCTTCCCTGAGGGGTCATTGTCCCTCCAGCAGCAGAGGGATGCTGGTGGTGCTGGTGGCACTGGAATGCTGCTGGCAGTGCTGGCAGTGCTGGTGGAGTGTCTGGCTGCTTGTCAGAAACTGCTCCCATTCTGGGAAGAGCTCCAGAACCATTACCAAAGCTAGCCCTGTGCCCAATGAAGGAAAACTGAGGCAAGAATTCCCATTTTTGCATTCTCCCTCAGGCTTGCACAGCTCAAGGGAAGGACAGCACTCAGTTGCTTGCAGCCAGGCTATCAGCAATTGGAGCCCACCCTAATTACTGCCAATCCCCTTGATGATGCAGTGAAAGCTATCAGGGACCAGGGTGCCGTGAACTCCCTGCCAGCCCTTCTCCAGAGCTGCTCCTGCTCCTCCTCAATCCTGGGAACACTTGGGGTTGTGTCCCTATGCAAGCAGAGATAACTGCCACTATAACAGATTGCTCCAAATCCCATCCAGCCTGGTCTTGGACCCTTCAAGGGATCCAGGCTTGTGCCAGGGCCTCAGCACCCTCACAGGGAAGGATTTCTTCCCAATACCCAATCTGACCCCACCCTCTGTCAGTGGGAAGCCAATCCCCCTTGTCCTGTCACTCCATGCCCTTGTCCAAAGTTCCTCTCCAACTGTCCTGGAGCCACATCAGCTCCTGGATCATGAAGTGTTTGCCCTTGAAAGGATTGGGCTGGTGAAGGGATGTGAGATTCCATAGCTGGGGACACAAACACGGTGTCAGCAGGAAGAGAGGTGACAGTTCTGGTCCCAGGGCCAGCAGTTTCCAGGAGGAGAATCCCAGATCCCTGAGGCACATGTC
This sequence comes from Melozone crissalis, assembly GCF_028551555.1. Classification (NCBI taxonomy): domain Eukaryota; kingdom Metazoa; phylum Chordata; class Aves; order Passeriformes; family Passerellidae; genus Melozone; species Melozone crissalis. The sequence continues at coordinate 3,081,203 of NW_026535796.1, read as the reverse complement.
AGCCTGGGTGGGAATCATCTTACCTCAGCTTTCCAGGAATTGCTTGGAATTCACTGTAGGCTGCTGTCTGACTGCCATGGGAGTGTAGAGGATGACTCAGATGAAACCTGCAACTTTGTAAGGATTAAAGCCATGGTGTCAGCGATGGAAAGTGATGGAGAAACTGACTTGGTGATCAGAATATGATTTTATTGTGGGATACAAACGTTTATATACTATTTCAGGGAGACTAGTAATGTGTACTACAATGGTTAGGTTAAAGTCACATACACAACCTTATGCATATAACAACATCTCTTGCTTGCAGAGTTTAATGGGATTTTCTTTTTCCTGTAATCCTGCCTGATTTATTCTTTTTGCAATCTAGGTCTAATTTTCAAAGTTCTGTTTGCTTTTGCCAAGGCATCCTGTTATCAAATCTCTCATGTTAACCAGGTCCAAAGTCCATCATCTGTCTTGAGTCCCCCAACATTCCAATACCATGGAAGTAGCATTGATTTGCCTCTTCTCAGAAGAAATGACCTGGCAGAACTCATAAATAATCCATCTGCTGTGTGCCAGTGCTCCAGCTCATGCACAGAATTTATTATTGCATGAATCCTCTTGGAAACTGAATGTTGAAGGTGAAATACCACTGAACTTGCAGTATACAAGGGGGAAAACTAGATTTGAACCAGAAATCAAAGTTTAATAGCACATTTGTAGTGCAAGGTCCTAAGGATCCACCCCAGGAATGAGCGGGGGCAAGTTCAGGCTGTTCAAAAGACAAGATTTTGGGATTGGAGTTGCTCTAAAGTGAAAGATGCAGCTGAGTTGGAGCCCAAGTGCTTTGGGCACAGGTGTGGTTGCTGAGGCTCTCTCCCGTTGCTCATTTCCCGGGCAGAGTGAAGAGCAGCTGAGGAGCAGAGCCCTGAGCCCGTGGCAGGCTCTGAGGCAGCTGCCTGTGTGTGAGAGCCCTGGAGAACACGAGGCAGCACGGAGAGCAGGGGCTGTGGCAGGAGCTGGGACAGAGCCCGCGCCGGACGCTGCTCGGGCTCAGCCCGCGGGCTGCGCTCCCCTTTCCCAAGGGACCATTCCAGGGAACCTCCTGCAGATCCCGGCCCAGGGACAGCAGCTGGAGCCTGGCAGCTGAGGGCAGTGCACTGCAGGCAAGTTCTCCAGGCTGCCAGAGGAAACCAGGTCAGACTCTTCTCTTCCAACTTCACCAGGGCCCCCTCATTGGGGGAACCTGGTTATTGATTTTGGGGGCAGAACTGAGGTCTGTAGGGAATTCAAATCTATAAACACTGTGGGAAAAGGGAGGGAATATTGAAATGAGTGTCCTGCTGAAGGAATCCAGCAGCTCAGTGATATCAACTGACACCTGAGAGTCCAGCTCAGATCCATCCCAAAGCCATTTCCTCTCTGATATCTCCATGGGCAATCCTCTCCTTCTCCAATTGTTTTCCTGCTCCAGCTCTGTCCTGTCCACAGCCAGGAAGGAGGTATCTCCATGGCTTTTGTGCCAGGCACACAGGACCAGGCTGCCACATCCTCCTTGCCATCTGTCCTGTCCCTCACCCCTCCCTGTGCTGCTCCACATGGAAGCTGTGGGTGGGAGAAGATGGGAAAAGCCACGTTTGGGGGACAGCAGCGTTGCTCTGGTGTGTCTGTTTGTCACCCCTGCAGCTGTGTGAGGGCAGGAGAAGCAGCAGAGGTGTCACCATGAGCACTTTGTCCCCTGGCACGGAGGGAGCCAGCCCTGCCTGCTGGAGCCAGCCCGGTGGGAAGGCATCCCAGGGGAGCTGGAATGAGGAGAGCCACGACAACTGGAGCCAGTGTGACAGCAGGCAGTGGAGCAAAGTGCCTGTCCCGCTGCTGCTGCTGCTGCTGCTGTGCCTGTGTGGGATGGTGGGAATGGGGCTGTGCTCTGGCTCCTCAGCTTCCGCATCCACAGGAACCCCATCACCCCCTGTGTGCTCAGCCTGGCCATGGCTGGCTCCACCTTCCTGCTCTCCATCACCATCAGCCTGGGGATATTTTCTGTCCCAGAGAGCTTCTGCCACCAGCTGGGCTCGTGGGCTGTGCCAGCTGGGCTGAATGTCCCCATCCTCTTGGCTTTCACTGCTGCTGTCTCCTCTCTGACAGCCCTCAGTGCTGTCACAGCTCTGTTTGTCCTCCCGTGTCCTGCTGGCCCTGCCACGGCTCCCAGTGCTTCCCGGTGCTCCTGTGTGCCCTGCTCTGGCTGCTCTCCTTCCTGCTCACTGCCACCCTCCATTGCTGCCCTTTGGTGCCCATGGCCTTGGTGCTGAGCTGCCCCTTCTCAGTGCTCAGCCTGCCCTGTTCTGCTCTGGCCCTGCTGGCCAGGCTCCTGTGCTGCTCATGGAAACAGCTGCCAGGGAAGCTCTGTGCCCTGCTCCTGCTGCTCCTGTCATCTCCTTCCCCTTCTTCACTGCTGATTTTGGGCACTGGCTCTTGCTGAGGGCGTTTGACTTCTCTGTCTTTGCCCCCAGCCCCTCTCTCCTGCTCACCTGTGCCCAGAGCAGTGCCCTCCCTCTGATTGACTGCCTGGCTGGGAGCTGTGCAAAGAATTCACCCTCTCTGGTAGTGTTGCTTTGCAGAGGGCTTTTGAGGCTTTAGTGCCAGAGCCAGGGAATAGGGACAACACAGGGATGTCATCATCAGGTGGAATAATCATGAAAGATACTCAGAATAAAATAGAACCATGAAATATCCGGAGTTGGAAGGGAGCCACAAGGAGCATAGAGTTGAGCTCCTGGCCCTGCACAGGACATGCCAACAATCCCAGCCTGTGCCTGAGAGCATTTTCCAAATGCTCCTTGAGCTCTGTCAGGCTGGTGCTGTGTGCAGCAGGGGAACTCCTGCCTGGGGCTGTTATGGGTGACACACGGAATCCTCATGGAATGGTTTGGGTTGTGTCCTGGTTTAGGGTAAATTTGGGAGGAAACCTTCAAATGGGATCTCTCTAGAAAACAAATTCAAGCAGCCCCTCCCCCAGCTGGTTCAGGAAAAGTTTTCCTGAGAGAAAAGTGGCAAAAACTGTTTATTTAACAAGAACAGTATTCACAAGCATCAGAAATGAAAACAATATTAAGCAATAACATCTCTTGCTGCTCTGAAGAGTAGGCAAATTCAGACAGTCCTTGTTGTGGAGTGCAGTTTGGCTCACTCAGTCCCTTATCAGTCCCTCTGGTGCTGGAAAATGCCGCGTCCCAGGCCCCGGTGGGCCACAGGTGTGAGCTCCCAGTGCTCTCCTGGGTTTTCAGTCCAGAGCAGGTTTGAACAGTTCCAAGCAAAAGGAAAACCACAGTCCAGGGAACTTCTCTGCCTCAGCCAGCTGAAAATAGCTAAAAGCAAAGGAGAGCTCTGTGCTGCATGTCTGTGCTGCAGACAGCACGGTCTGGGAGCAGGAATGGGGAGGAGTGAGCGCAGCTTCTGGAAACAAACTGCTGCATCTGCTCTGCCCCTCTGTGCTCAAGAACCAGTCTGAAATGTGCAAAACCTATTTCTGGGCTAAACAGATGAATGGGGACACAATTCAGCTCATAAAGTGACCCCAGGAGAGGTTGGAAGGAACGTAGAGATCATCTCATTCCATCTCTCCTTCCTTCATGGGCTGGGACAGCCAGGAAACGTTTTGAAGTCTTGCTCTTTTGAAAGGAAGCTCAGGTGGGGAGTGGCCTGCGTGGCATTGGAGACATGGAAGGTGTTGGGAAGTAGAAAAATACATGGAAGGATCATGATCCTCCTGCACTTTCCTAGGTAGGGACTCCCTGGCTGAGTTGTTCTTCCCTGGACAAGAGGTTGTACCTTGGAAAGTTTTGTCTGTCGAATGGACAGGAAAATGGGAGTCAAGGAGAGAAAAACCCCCTCAGATGTCAAAGTCTCTTCTGTTAATTTTTAACAACTCTGTTAATAAATGCTCCTCAGGTGATTAATCTCACGTGTGTCTCCAAAGCCTGACTCACCACCCATGGCTTTCACTCTCACTTCCCTTTCCAGAAGCAGTGGCACGTTGGTTTCCCCTGGATTTAAGGCAGTGGGAAAAGGAGGGACAACTTCCCCCTGAGCAAGAGATTTGGCTGCTGCCGAGGTCTCTCCCAGGAGGAATCAGGAGCTCTTGGCACTGCCAACATCATCCCAAGCATTGCAGTGCCTTAGGAAGGGCTCTGGTATGAGACAGGAACCTGCCCTGCTCCCAGAGCAGCCAGAAGCTTTAGAATGGGATAAAAGAAGGAATTGAGCCATTTTGGACACTGTTTAACAGGGACAGGCTCTGCAGTGAAGCTGGGGTTTTGTTTATTGAACAAATTCTGAGGCTGGGACTACCAGATTTAAAAGAAACCAAAACCATGAATCCAAATCTGATTGAGAGGTGGTTACCAAATGACAAAGATCAGGAGAGGCTGGGCTGTGGCTGGAGCTGCTGTGCAGAGTGGCTGTGCAGCTCCTCCTGAGGGTGGCCAGGTTCAGGATGGAGGTGCTCAAGGGCTTCCCTGGACACTGATGCTGGGGAACCAGAGGATGGATGGCCCCATTCTGCAGAAGAACAGCACAACCCCCTAATTTCTGTGCAATTCAATGGTCCAAGCACCCGGCGATGGGAATTTCCATGTTTAAAGCTCTTTCCGGACACAGGCACAAAGGATCAGTGGAGTTCACTATCGACACTGCACTTTCCTCAGAAGAATTCAATTCTGGAATTCAAGAATGTGACAAATTCCCACAGAAAGGATAAGGGAATGTTGCTGTCCCTCCCCAGCTCTGCAGCCCTACCTGGTGTCCCTTCCCATCAGCTGGGAATGCAGGGCCGGCTCTGCTGGACAGAAGGGGAAGGATGCTCCCTGTGATCCCAACCCCTCTGCTGCCATCCAGAGGCACCAGCCCTGCAGGGATTTGGGAAATCACTGCCACCGCATGCTGGGTGTGTCCCCAAGGATTAAGGTGTCCCATTCTTTGCAGGCAAGAGCTCCCTGAAAACACCATGGAACTCATCTGCTGAGCCAAAGGAGATGGAGTTCATTCCCTGGGGCTGAGGCCATGAGGGTCACTGCATGGGGAATGGAGCTGGGGAACAGCACTGAGCCCAGCTGCACTGCTTGGAGCCATGTGGATCCAGGAGGAGGAGGAAAGCCATGCTGCAATGTGCTCCCTGCAGAGCATCCCACAAAAATCACCCAAGGCAATGCTCCTTCTCCCTTCTCCTGCAGGAATACACCACCACAGGGAGGGTGATCCGGTGGATATTGACTAATCAGGAGGCTCAAGGAAACCCTCAGCCTCCTTGGGGCCTCCTGGGGTCCTTCAGGAGAGCAGTGGAAGGGATCAACAGGCTCAGATCACTGTGTCCATTGTAGGATTATCGCTGTGGGCAGTGTTTTCTTCTGCCTCCTCAAAGACCCTCTGGAGGGAGAGCCAGAGGGACTTTATGGAGAAGGGCCTCCAGCACCTCCCTGCCAAGAAATAGATGAAGGGTTTGATGCTGTTGTGGATGCAGGTGAGCAGGAAAACAACCCGTGAGGACACAGTGATGTAACCGAGCTGCTGCAGGAAATTGCAGAGGCTGATGATGAGAGTGAGGAGCACAGTGATGACGATAACCATGTCGCGCCTCTTGGGTTGCTGCTGCTGGGAGCCCCACTTGGAATTAATGAAATAGATTGTGCCAGAAATGACCACGGGTGCAGTAAAGAGGAGCAGAATGAGGGGGTACATCGAGATGAGAGCTGCCCGGCAGTGCTCCTGCTGGTGTGATGGGCAAAAGAATGTCACTGTGGGAGTGACGGTGAAGAGAGCCAAGATGGCCCAGTATGGGATAGTGTCCACCACCCACAGCAGGCGCAGAGGAAGGTCCCATCGGCAGCAGAGCTGGCACAGGTTGTGCATATACCACACAGGGATGCTGCTCATCAGCCTGAACAGCACCCATTAGTAGGAGACCAATGACAGCTGAAAAACAAAGTTCATGTACATCAAGGGCACGATAGGAGAGCAGGACACGTCCTCCATCAGGATGAGGAGGGCAGAGGGGACTGCAAAAAGGAGGAAGAGGAAGTCAATGACAGCCAGGTCAAAGAGGCCAGCGTTCCTTCTTTTCAGGCTGAGGAGGCCGATGACAGCCCCATTCCCAGCCAGCCCACAGAGGCAGATGAGCAGTGCCACACTGTGTATGGCCACATCGGTGACATCGATAACACAGGCATCGTCTCCTTCAGTGGGTGAGGCAGGAGATGGGGACACGGTGGTCACCTCCATGGATGGACGCTGGGCAGGCAGTGGGATGTGGCCCCTGGCTGTGGTCAGAGTGGATGGGCAGTCAGTGCTTGGAGAATGCAGGGATGGACCATGTGGCTCCTGAGCAGCTCCCTGCAGTGGGAAGGATTCAGTGGGGAGGAGTGAGATGTGCAGGGGAGGAGGGCAGTGGGAATGGTGGGGTGGGGGAGGGAGGAGGGGGGGGGGGTGGGCCGATGTGCAGGGGATTGATAAAGAAGAGAGAATAAAAATTTTCAACTCTCTTGAAGTTGCTTAAAGACTAACTGGGCAAATAGATAAAAATATGTAAAGATGTGGACCCTGTGTGATAAATGTGCCTGAAGCCAGCGCAGACAAACATAAGGAGGTCCACATTTTTTCTGGCAAAATTTCTGTAAGAAGAAGCAAGAGCACATGGCCAAAGGAAAAGTTCAGGGCAAGGTCACCTTTAATATCAGAGCACTCAGTGAATGCGACCACCAGAGCCCCCACTCAATGAACCTCCAGGGCCATCAGAGGACTCCCAGTAAGAAGTGGATGCATGGAAATTAGTTCTAGGAAATTGATATTTACGCTTATGTTTAAGTTGTTCTTTAGATAAGAAAAACTTTTTAATGTCTATGTATCGCTGACCAGGGGTATATGTACAAATCACAAACGGGACGGGACTGCTGTGAAACGTGCCTTGAGCGGTTTTATTTTTCAGCATCAGTCTCATTACATTGTTATGACAATGGGAAGATGCCACCAGCTCACATCCCAGGCAGCAGACTAAGAACTTAATGTTACAACTTAGTTTATAAGCTTCTTGACATATCACACAAAGCAAAAGCACATTGACAGTAGCTCTATCTAACTACTATAAGCACACGTACCTTTAGTTAAAACAATGCTTTCTTATTTCAAATACAATACCTACTTGTAAGTCTTAAAACACAATGCACACAGCTATATTATTAAGCTTCAAACTTCTTAATATCTTGCTAGATAAACTTTTCTGTAGCTTAGGGAAATATTCTAGACAAGCATTAATACACAGACTATTGTTGTATTGGTCTTTGCTTTCCTACTTTTTAAATAATTTTTCTGCTGGCCTATCTCATGGCTGCTGCTTAGCTCTAATCACAGTTCTGTCTCTGAGGCCTGCCTTTTGCAGCTTTCCCAAAACCCTCTGATTTTGTGGATTCCACATCTATGTATGGTAATAGTGGACACAGTTGTAAAGTCTCACAACACACACAGAAATAAGGAGAGATCCTTCTGCGTGTCCTGCTGCCCAATACTTCACTTGCTAACACCATTGGTGTTAGGAGCTTATTCTGTCTGATTTTGATTTCACTCCTGCTCCATGCCATGCCATGTCATCCCTTCACATGCCATGCCATGCCATGCCATGCCATGCCATGCCATGCCATGCCATGCCATGCTATCCTGATGGGTTCCCAGTCCCTGGCCTCTCCCTGGCTGCAGGTGTGGCCTGTTGGGCTCTGCTGCTGTCCAGTGGCAGATTTGGGATTGGTGGCACCCATAGCCCTCCTGCCCCCTCCAGCCCCTGTCTGCCTGATGCCTTGGGCTGGCTCCCTGGAACAGAGGCCAGAGCAGGTGAAGAGAATAAAAGGAGGCTTTGATGAAAGGCCTTCAAAAGGTTCACCTTGGGCTCTCCAAGCCTCCAAGAGGGGCTGCACCCAAAATGGACAATGGCCATGAGTTCTTCAGACAGATATAAGTTTGGTCCATTTACAAATCAGGGGTTAATCCTCCAATTACAGCTTCAGGTAATGAAGTCATTTAGCCCCAGTTTGCCCTCCCCCAATTCACTTTTGTCTATACTTTTCTGGCCCTCAGGCAGTAGAGTGTCCTTGAATTTCAGGCCTAGAGGCATTGTTTTGTCTGACCAAAATGTGCAGACAGTTAACTAACGCTTTCCATGGAGTTTAGAGTTATGCACTAATGCAGTACAGGATATGAAAAATAGAAAGGCTAAAATCCTAAGGCATCATGCCCCCTCTGACATCCTCTAGAAATTCCCCCCAGGCTGCCTTCGCCTCCAGACAGCCCCGCTCCTCTCCTGCCCCACTCAGGAGCCCCAGCAGTGTTTCTGCTCCTCCTGGCAATTCCATGCTTCTGCAGCCCAATGAACAGCAGTGGAGCCATCCCTGTAGAGCCTCTTGTTTGTGTCCAGAGGAGGTTGGGGGGCTGGAGAGCAGGGATGGAGCTGGGGAGGGGCATCTCCAAGAGAAAGACAGCCCCAAAGCCTTCCGGGGCAGGCTGGGGTGAGCAGCCCGTGGGGAGGGACTGGAGCCTGAGGCCCGGGGCTGGGAGGGATGGGAAGGACGGGAGGTGGGTGGGCTGCATGGGGAGTGTGATGGGAGGGTGGTGTGGGAGGGGTGGGACATGATGGAGCTGCTGGGAAGATGTGGTGGGAAGGTGTGGGATGTGGTGGGGCTGGTGGCCTCAGGGAAGCCCCAGGGAGGGGGGTGATGCCCGCTGGAGCCCATGGTGACAAACACAGGTGTCACCCTGCTCCTGGAAGGGGGTGGCTGTGCTGAGGATCACGGCCTCCTCCTCTCCTTGCTGCTGCACCACCTGAGCCTGCTGAGGGAGCAGCTGAAGGCAGTGGAGAGGAAGAATTTCTGATGGCAAATGCACCTCTTCTCCTGGCTCACAAAAATAATAATTAAAGATCCCAGGGGAGATCTCTGCTGTGACACTCACAGAGTACTCAGGGTGGGGAATGCTGAGCCCCTGGGCCATCCTGTCTGTGCCAGCCCAGCTCTGGGCACTGGGGATCATGGTTGCTGAAGGGAGCACAAGCCATAGCTGTGTCTCCTCTGACACCAAGAAGTTTAAGTCTAAAATCAAAAGTGTATTCGACTAGTAATAAATTTGAGTCGAAATTGTGAACATATTGGAAATTTATTTGCTATACATATGTCCAAAGAAACAACAATTTTCAGGCATTTTTATACACTATTATATTCAAGATGTTTTAATAGATACCCCCAAATGCTCCCAATTTACTATATTGTGATATCGGTGTTTTGTTTCTTTTAATTCCTACCAGAATCTGCCATCTATCTTAGTTTAATGAATAACCTGTTTTTTTTCGCAGGCAAACAGTGTTTTATTGGCAGTGCTTCAATGCTGGTGAAGAACCCCCTTGCCCTGTCTCCCTGCACTGTTGGTGGGAAGGAAGTAGGGCCTGGGGGAAAAAAAAATGCTTTAAAGATTTTTAGTACTTCTCATTATCATCCTCTGCCTCTGTATATAATAAATTTATATAATACCATTACATTTGAACAAGTTTTTTTGTTCCTGTAATGTTTTTTCTCCCAGTCCTCATCTCAACTCATGATCCCTTTGTTAATTTTTGTTTCCCTCTCCTCTGCCCAGCTGAGAGCAGGAGAAGGTGAGTGAACGGCTTTCACGGGTGCCTGGCATTTGGCCAGTGCCAAACCACGACAGGCTTGCAGCAGGTTATCAGCATCAGAGCCCACATTTCTTACTGACAGTACCCCTGATGATGCAATAAAAGCTATTGGAGACCAGATGTTGGGGTGCTGGGGTGCCCCTTGCAACCCTTCACCAGAGCTCATCCTCCTCTTCCTCAGCCTTGGGAATACTTGTGGTTGTTTTTTCCTCATCTCACCCTTTGCAAGCAGGGACACCTTCCACTAGACCGGGCTGCTTCAAACCCCATCCAGCCTGGCCTGGAAGACCTCCAGGGATGGGGAGGCCAGAGCATCTCTGGGAACCTGTGCCAGGGCCTCTCCACCCTGACAGGGAGGAATTTCTTCCCAATATTCCCCCTAACCCTGTTCTCTGGCAGTGGGAAGCCATTCTGCCGTGTCCTGTCACTTCAGGCCTTTCTCCAACGCTTGTCTCCAGTTCTTGGAGCCTCTTTAGGCCCTGGAAGGGGCTCTAAGGTCTCCCTGAAGCCTTCCCTTCTCCAGGCTGAACAGCCCCAGCTCAGAGACCTCAGAGAAGCCACAGGGAGGGGGTTGATGCCCTGTGGAGACAACGGTGACAAACACAGATGTCACCCTGCTCCTGGAAGGGGGTGGCTGTGCTGAGGAGCACGGACTGCTCCTCCCCTTGGAGCTGCACCATCCCTGCCTGCTGAGGGAGAGGCCAAAGCCAGGGAAGAGGAAGAATTTCTGAAGGCACAAAACCACCAGCAAGGATATCAGTAAAACCCAGTAAAATCAGTAAAAAGTTTTAATAATAAGCACCAGCACACCCAAGTTCTATCCCTGTGTATTTGTTTGTGTGTTCAAGGGCGTGTGACAAAAGGACACAGGGTAGGGATAAAAAGTAGGGTAACGATAAAAAGGAGAAAAACGTAAAAGATTTACAACACTTCAACTTAATAATACTTCAGTTATAGCTTCAAGTTAGCCATTCAGCAGAGGAATCTCACTTAGAACATTTAAAATTATTTATGCCTGATAGTTCCTTCCAGGCCTGCCCCAGTGAGATATCTCAGGTACTAACACACCTGAGAGAGCAGCATTTCTGCCACATTTGCCAGAGCAGATGCAGATGTGTGTGCACACAGCCAGCCAGGCAGGCAGAGTGAGTGCAAGGTGCCTGTGAGCAATTGCCCTGGCAGGCAGTGAAATGCTCCCTGCGGATCCCTTTGCATCTCCTCCCTGGGCCAAGGGCTGGGCCTGGAGACCTGGGGGATGGGCCCAGGAGCCGTCGGCGTTCAGGGATCAGCCCAGGGCAGCAGCCGGGAGAGATCCCAGCTGGGAGAGGCCCCAGTGCCAGGGAGCTTCTGCTCAGCGCTGCTGGGCCCAGCAGAGCTCCAAGGCTCTCCTTTGGGGCCGCTGCTCACAGGGCCCCAAGGCATGGGCGGCACTCACAGCAATGGTTCAGCCTGGCCACACTTGAGGCCGGCAGCTTCCTGGGACAGTGGGAGAGCAGGGATGCTGTGGCATCCAGGGTAGTACAATAATTTGCAAGGCTGTTGATAAAAGCCCAGGAGGTGGTTGGACAGCAGCAGTTGCTGGGAGCAGAGGGTGTTTCTGATCAGCGCCACAGGAGCTGAGGCCAGGGGCTGCTCCTCAAGGCTGAGGCCCCACAAGCACGGATCAGAGCCCAGAGCGGCCTGGAAAGGGGCTGGGGATGCAGCAGCACAGGGAGGGTGATCCTGTGGGTATTTATTGATCAGGAGACTCAAGGAATCTATCAGCCACTGTCCCAGGGTCCTTCAGCAGTGCAGTGGAAGGGATCAAGAGTCTCAGATCCCGGTGTCCATGATGGGATCATGGCTGTGGGCAGTGTTTTCTTCTGGCTCCTCAAAGACCCTCTGGAGGGAGAGCTGGAGGGACCCCACAGAGCAGGGCCTCCAGCACCTCCCCACCAAGAAGCAAATGATGGGGTTGATGCTTCTGTGGATGCAGATGAGCAGGAAAAGAACCTGGGAGGGCACAACAGTGTAGCCGAGTTCCTGCAGGAAATGGCAGAGGCTGAGGGGCAGAGTGAAGAGCACAATGAGGCAGATAACAATGTCGAGTCTCTTGGGCTGCTGCTGATGGGAGCCAGGCTTGAAATGAGTGAAGACAATTTTGCTGGAAATGAGGATGAAGGGAGCACAGAGGAGGAGGTTGAAGGCGTGCATGAAGATGAAAAAAACCCAGCAGTGCTCAGATAGCAGGACAATGCACAGAGAAAATATTATGGCAATGACAATGATGAAAGTGATGAAGAAGGCCCCGAGCAGGGCGTGCATCACCTTCAACAGCTGCTGGGGATGGTGGCAGCAGTGCCAGAGCAGGCAGTGGGTGGACCTGCACCTCTTGATGCTGATGAATGTCAGTGTGCACAGCCACATGCTGTGTGACACCGCTGACACCCTGAAAAGCAACCCCACGTACTGCAAGGGCATGATGATAGAGCAGGACACATTCTCCAGCAGGAAGAGCATGGTGGAGGGCAAAACAAAGAGGAGGAGGAGGAAGTCCAAAAAAGTCAGCACGAGAATGTAAAGGATGGTGCTGTTCCTGCACAAAAAGCGGGACCCAAGGAGCCAGAGCACAGCCCCATTCCCAGCCAGCCCACAGAGGCAGATGAGCAGTGTCACACTGTGGGTGGCCATGGTGGTGACTTCTGTCTCACAGAGATCATCTCCTTCAGTGGGTGAGGCAGGAGATGGGGACACGGTGGTCTCCTCCATGGATGGACGCTGGGCAGGCAGTGGGATGTGGCCCCTGGCTGTGGTCAGAGTGGATGGGCAGTCAGTGCTTGGAGAATCCAGGGATGGACCATGTGGCTCCTGAGCAGCTCCCTGCAGTGGGAAGGATTCAGTGGGGAGGAGTGAGATGTGCAGGGGAGGAGGGCAGTGGGAATGGTGGTGTGTGAGAGGGAAGCAGTGTGCTTGGACTGTTCAGCAGGAGATGCAGAAGGGAAGTACAGGGCAGAGGAGGGAGGAGGTGCGGAGGGCCCTGTGGTCACTGGGAGAGGGTGTCAGGAACAGAGCCGCTGCTGCAGGAGAGGAAGGTGGGGTAGGGAGGAAGGCAAACATTGCACTGACCTGTTCCCTGTGGGGCAGCAGCAGGCAAAGGGGTCTGTGCAGATCAGCGGCGCTTCCTGGTCCCTCTCGCTCCTTTGGGATCCATGTCCTAAAGCGGCTCCTGCCAGGTCAGGGACATGAAGGAGAAAGTGCCCAGGTCACCAGGAGCTCCCCATTCCCGTCCCGCTGGCTCCTCTCTGTTCCCTTTCCTGGTGTTGTTTCCCAAGGCTTGATGGAGTCAGGAGGGAGTAGGAAATTACATCTTAGGCTACTTCCTCGGAGTTATTTGTTTTGACTTTTTTCTGCCATAAAGGAAGTAGCTCAACATGCAGATTTCTTTGAAAGGCTCCTGGTTTCCTCCTGATTCGAAAAACTCTTTCAGATGGGACATTCTCCAAATACTTCCCCTCTCTCTGCAGGTTTCGCCCATTCCTCATTTATCTCCCCTGAGAGGTCATTGTCCCTCCATCAGCAGAGAGCTGCTGGTGGGGCTGCTGGCACTGGAATGCTGGCAGTGCTGGAAATGCTCACCACATCTGAGTGCACAGAAACAACTCCCCTTCTAGGAAGAGGTCGGGGATCATTGCCAAAACCTCCCCTGTGCCCAAGAAAGCAAACTGAGCTGAGAATTCCCATTTCTGTCATTACAATGCAGGTTCACACAGCCCAAAGTAAGGACGGCACTCAGTTGCTTGCAGCCAGGTCAGCAGCACTTAGACCCCACCCTGATTACTGCCTATCCCCTTGACGATGCAATGAAAGGTATTAGGGGCCAGATTTTGGGCTCCTGTGATCCCCTTTCCAGTCCCTCATCAGGGCTCATCCTCCTCCTCCTCAGACACGGGAGCCCTTGTTTTTGTTTTTACCTGACCCCATCCCTCTGGGCAGCCTGTGCCAGGGCCTCACCACCCTCACAGGGGAGGATTTCTTCCCAATATCCATGCTAAACCCACCCTCTGTCAGTGGGAAGCCAATCCCCCTTGTCCTGTCACTCCATCCATGCCCTTGTCCAAAGTTCCTCTCCAACTCTCCTGGAGCCCCATCAGCTGCTGGATCATGAAGCGTATGCCCTTGAATGGATAGGGCTGCTGAGGGGTTGTGAGATTCCATAGCTGGGGACACAAACACGGTGTCAGCAGGGAAGAGAGGTGACAGTTCTGGTTCCAGGGCCAGCAGTTTCCAGGAGGAGCATCCCAGATCCCTGAGGCCCATGTCAGCCTGGGTGGGAATCATCTCACCTCAGCTTTCCAGGAATTGCTTGGAATTCACTGTAGGCTGCTTTCTGACTGCCATGGGAGTGTAGAGGATGACTCAGATGAAACCTGCAACTTTGTAAGGATTAAAGCCATGGTGTCAGTGATGGAAAGTGATGGAGAAACTGACTTGGTGATCAGAATATGATTTTATTGTGGAATACAAACGTTTATATACTATTTCAGGGAGACTAGTAATGTGTACTACAATGGTTAGGTTAAAATCACATACACAACCTTATGCATATAACATCTCTTGCTTGCAGAGTTTAATGGGATTTTCTTTTTCTGGTAAAACTGCCTGATTTATTCTTTTTGCAATCTAGGTCTACATTTCAAAGTTATGTTTCTTTTGCCAAGGCATCCTGTTATCAAATCTCTTATGTCAGCCAGGTCCAAAGTCCATCATCTGTCTTGTGTCCCCCAACATTCCAATACCATGGGAGTAGCATTGATTTGCCTCTTCTCAGAAGAAATGACCTGGCTGAAGTCCTAAATCATCCCTTTGCTCTGTGCCAGTGCTCCAGCTCATGCACGGACTTTATTATTGTATGAATCCTCTTGGAAACTGTATGGTGAAGGTGAAATACCACTGAACTTGCAGTATACAAGGGGGAAAACTAGATTTGAACCAGAAATCAAAGTTTAACAGCACATTTGTAGTGCAGGGCCCTAAGGATCCACCCCAGAAATGAGAGGGGATGAGGTCAGGCGGTTCAAAAGACAAGATTTTGGGATTGGGGTTACTTTAAAATGGAAGGGAAGCTGAGATGGAGCCCAAGTGCTCTGGGCACAGGTGTGGTTGCTGAGGCTCTCTCCCATTGCTCATTTCCCGGGCAGAGTGAAGAGCAGCTGAGGAGCAGAGCCCTGAGCCCCTGGCAGGCTCTGAGGCAGCTGCCTGTGTGTGAGAGCCCTGGAGAACACGAGGCAGCACGGAGAGCAGGGGCTGTGGCAGGAGCTGGGACAGAGCCCGCGCCGGACACTGCTCGGGCTCAGCCCGCGGGCTGCGCTCCCCTTTCCCAAGGGACCATTCCAGGGAACCTCCTGCAGATCCTGGCCCAGGGACAGCAGCTGGAGCCTGGCAGCTGCGCAAAGGAATTCACCTCTTCTGTAATTGTTGCATTGCAGAGGTCTGTTGAGGATGTGCCTAGGAAATAGGGACAACACCGGGGAGTCATCATCAAGTGGAATCATCATGAAAGAGAACCATCATGAAATAGAGCCACTCTAACCCAGATTTGGAAGGGACCCACAAGGATCATGGAGTTGAGCTCCTGGCCCTGCACAGGACATCCCAACAATCCCAGCCTGTGCCTGAGAGCATTGTCCAAATGCTCCTTGAGCTCTGTCAGGCTGGTGCTGTGTGCAGCAGGAGAACTCCTGCCTGGGCTGGATGCAGACTGACGTGAGGAATCCTCATGGAATTGTTTGGGTTAGAAGGAACTTCAGAGATCATCTCATTCCATCTTTCCTTCTACCATGGTCACGGACATCCAGGAAAACTTTTGTTTGAAATCGTTGCTCTTTTGAAAGGAAGGTCAGCTGGGGAGTGACCTGGGTGACAGGGAAGTAGAAAATGTACATTGGAGGATCATGAACCTCCTGCACTTGCCTTCGGAGAAATTCCCTGGCTGAGTTGTTCATCCCTGGAAAAGTGGTTGCACCTTGGAAAGCGTCTTTCCAATAAACAGGAAAATGGGAGACAGAGAGAGAAAAACCTTCTCAGATGTCCAAGTATCTCTCTCTCATGTGTGTCTCCAAAGCCTGACTCACCACCCAAGGCTTTCACTCTCACTTCCCTTTCCAGAAGCAGTGGCACGTTGGTTTCCCCTGGATTTAAGGCAGTGGGAAAAGGAGGGACAACTTCCCCCTGAGCAAGAGATGTGGCTGCTGCCCAGGTCTCTCCCAGCAGGAATCAGGAGCTCTTGGCACTGCCAACATCATCCCAAGCATTGCAGGCACGTGCCTTAGGAAGGGCTCTGGTATGACACAGGGACCTGCCCTGCTCCCAGAGCAGCCAGAGGCTTTAGAATGGGATAAAAGAAGGAAATGAACCATTTTAGACACTGTTTAACAGAGACAGGCCCTGCAGTTAGGCCAGGATTTTGTTTATTCAACAAATTCAGAGGTTGGGACTACCACAGTGGAAAGAAACCAAAACCATGAATGCAAATGTGATTGAGGGGTGGTTACAGAATGACAAAGATCAGGAGAGGCTGGGCTGTGGCTGGAGCTGCTGTGCAGAGTGGCTGTGCAGCTCCTCCTGAGGGTGGTCAGGTTCAGGATGGAGTTGCTCAAGGGCTTCCCTGGACACTGATGCTGGGGAACCAGAGGATGGATGGCCCCATTCTGCACAAGAGCAGCATAACCCCCTAATTTCTGTGCAATTCAATGGTCCAAGCATCTGGCAAGGGGAATTTCCATATTCCATGTACTTTCTGGATACAGGCAGAGGAGTTCAGTGGAGTTCACTAGCAACCCTGCACGTTCCTCAGAAGAATTCAATTCTGGAATTCAAGAATGTGACAAATTCCCACTGAAAGGATAAGGGAATGTTGCTGTCCCTCCCCAGCTCTGCAGCCCTACCTGGTGTCCTTTCCCATCAGCTGGGAATGCAGGGCCGGCTCTGCTGGACAGAAGGGGAAGGATGCTCCCTGTGATCCCAACCCCTCTCCTGCCATCCAGAGGCACCAGCCCTGCAGGGATTTGGGAAATCACTGCCACTCCATGATGGGTGTGTCCCCAGGGATTAAGGTGTCCCATTCTTTGTAGGCAAGAGCTCCCTGGAAACACCATGGAACTCATCTGCTGAGCCAAAGGAGATGGAGTTCATTCCCTGGGGCTGAGGCCATGAGGGTCATTGCATGGGGAATCGAGCTGGGGAACAGCACTGAGCCCAGCTGCACTGCTTGGAGCCATGTGGATCCAGGAGGGAGGAGGAAAGCCATGCTGCAATGTGCTCCCTGCAGAGCATCCCACAAAAATCACCCAAGGCAATGCCCCTGCTGTCTTCTCTTGCAGGAATACAACATTACTGCAGGAATTCTCCTGCAGGAATAGACCCTCAGGGGAGGGTGATCCTCTGGATATTGATTGATCAGGTGATTCAAGGAATCCCTCAGTCACTGTTCTAGGGTCACTCAGCAGAGCAGTGGGAGGAATAAACAGGCTTAGATCCCCGTGTTCATGGCATGATCATTTCTCCATGCAGTTTCTTTTTCTGCTCCTCAAAGACCCTCTGGAGGGAGAGCCGGAGGGACCCCATGGAGCAGGGCCTCCAGCACCTCCCCACCAAGAAGTAGATGAAGGGTTTGATGCTGCTGTGGATGCAGGCGAGCAGGAAAATAACCTCTGATGACACAACGATGTAACTGAGTTGCTGCAGGAAATTGCAGAGGCTGAGGAGGAGAGTGAAGACCGCAATCATGAGGATAACAATGTCGCGCCTTTTGGGCTGCTGCTGCTGGGAGCCCACCTTGGAATTAATGAAATCAACTGTGATTGAAATGAGCATGGGTATAACAAAGAGGAGCAGCATGATGATGTACATGGAGATGAGAGCTGCCCGGCAGAGCTCCTGCTCATCTGATGGGCACAGGAATGTCACTGTGGGGATGACAGCAAAGAGAGCAAAGAAGGCTCAGCGTGGGACACTTCCCACCACCCACCTCAGGAGTAGAAGAAGGTTACAGCGACAGCAGAACTTGCAGAGCTTGTCCATATATACAACACGTCTCCTGGGCATCAGCCATAACAGCGCCCAGTAGCAGGAGACCACTGAGAGCTGGAAAAGGAAACTCAGGTACAGCAGGGGCATGACAGGAGAGCAGGACACATCCTCCAGCAGGAAGAGGAGGGCCGAGGGGACTGTGAGGAGAAGGAAGAGGAAATCAGTGACAGCCAGGACAAAGAAGCGATAGTTGGGGATTTTCAGGTTGAGGAGGCCGATGACAGCCCCGTTCCCAGCCAGCCCAGAGAGGCAGATGAGCAGTGTCACACTGTGTATGGCAATTCTGGTGACATCTGTCTCACACAGATCATCTCCTTCCGTGGCTGAGGCAGGAGATGGGGACATGGTGGCCTCCTCCATGGATGGATGCTGGGCAGGCAGTGGGATGTGGCCCCTGGCTGTGGTCAGAGCGGATGGGCAGTCAGTGCTTGGAGAATCCAGAGATGGACCATGTGGCTCCTCAGCAGCTCCCTGCAGTGGGAAGGATTCAATGGGGAGGAGTGAGATGTGCAGGGGAGGCGGGCAGCGGGAATGGTGGGGTGGGAGAGGGGGGTGGGAGAATTGGGTTGTTCTGCAGGGGATGTGGAAGGGAAGTGCAGAGCAGAGGATGGATTACCTGGGGAGGGCACTGCAGTCACCGGGAGAGGGTGTCAGGAACAGAGCAGCTGCTGCAGGAGAGGAAGGTGGGGGAGGGAGGAAGGCAAACATTCCACTGACCTGTTCCCTGTGGAGCAGCAGCAGGCAAAGGGGTCTGTGCAGATCAGTGGCGCTTCCTGGTCCCTCTTGCTCCTTTGGGATCCATGTCCTAAAGCGGCTCCTGCCAGGTCAGGGACATGAAGGAGAAAGTGCCCAGGTCACCAGGAGCTCCCCATTCCCGTCCTGCTGGCTCCTCTCTGTGCCCTGTCCTGGTGTTGCTCACCAGGAGTCATGGGGGGAGTTGGAAATTGCATCTTTGGCTACGTCAGAATGTCACTTCTCTGAGTTTTTGGTCCTGGGGTTTTTTTTTCATACAGAGGAAGTGACTTTTGTCAAAAGCTCCAAATGAAACATTTTGCAAATGCCTCCCTGTTTCCTCCTGATGAGAAACATTCCTTCCCTGCAGACTGTCCCTTTCTCCTACTGCCTTCTCTCTCCTGAGAGACTTGTACCATTTCTTCTTTCTCTTCTCTGCGGGGTCACTGTCCCTCCAGCAGCAGAAGGATGCTGGTGGTGCTGGTGGCTCTGGAATGCTGGCAGTGCTGGTGAGGCAGCTGGGTATTTCTCAGAAGTAACTCCTGTTCCAGGAAGAACTCTGGGATCATTGCCAAAGACTTCCTATGGCCTGAGGAAGCCGATGTGAGCTGGTCCCTCTCCTCGCCTCGCCTTGCCTCCCCCTCCCCCTCCCCCTCCCCCTCCCCTCCCCCTCCCCCTCCGCCTCCCCTGCTGTCCAGTGGGGGATTTGGGATTGGTGGCACCCAGAGCCCTCCTGCCCCCTCCAGCCCCTGTCTGCCTGATGCCTTGGGCTGGCTCCCTGGAACAGAGGCCAGAGCAGGTGAAGAGAATGAAAGGAGGCTTTGATGAAAGGCCTTCAAAAGGTTCACCTTGGGCTCTCCAAGCCTCCAAGAGGGGCTGCACCCAAAATGGACAATGGTCATGAGTTCTTCCGACAGATATAAGTTTGGTCCATTTACAAATCAGGGGTTAATCCTCCAATTACAGCTTCAGGTAATGAAGTCATTTAGCCCCAGTTTGCCTTCCCCAATTCACTTTTGTCTGTACTTTTCTGGGCCTGAGGCAGTAGAATGTCCTTGAATTTCAGGCCTAGAGGGATTGTTTTGTCTGACCAAAATGTGCAGACAGTTAACTAACACTTTCCATGGAGTTTAGAGTAATGCACTAATGCAATACAGGATATGAAAAATAGAAAGGCTAAAATCCTAAGGCATCATGCCCCCTCTGACATCCTCTAGAAATTCCCCCCAGGCTGCCTTCCCCTCCAGACAGCCCCGCTCCTCTCCTGCCCCACTCAGGAGCCCCAGCAGTGTTTCTGCTCCTCCTGGCAATTCCATGCTTCTGCAGCGCAATGAACAGCAGTGGAGCCATCCCTGTAGTGCCTCTTGTTTGTGTCCAAAGGAGGTTGGGGGGCTGGAGAGCAGGGATGGAGCTGGGGAGGGGCATCTCCAAGAGAAAGACGGCCCCAAAGCCTTCCGGGGCAGGCTAGGGTGAGCAGCCCGTGGGGAGGGACTGGAGCCTCAGGCCCGGGGCTGGGAGGGATGGGAAGGACGGGAGGTGGGTGGGCTGCATGGGGAGTGGGATGGGAGGGTGGTGTGGGAGGGGTGGGACATGATGGAGCTGCTGGGAAGATGTGGTGGGAAGGTGTGGGGTGTGGTGGGTCTGGAGAGAAGGTGTGGGGTGTGGTGGGGCTGGAGAGAAGGTGTGGGGTGTGGTGGGGCTGGTGGCCTCAGGGAAGCCATAGAGAGGGGGTTGATGCCCCGTGGAGCCCATGGTGACAAACACAGGTGTCACCCTGCTCCTGGAAGGGGGTGGCTGTGCTGAGGATCACGGCCTCCTCCTCTCCTTGCTGCTGCACCACCTGAGCCTGCTGAGGGAGCAGCTGAAGGCAGTGGAGAGGAAGAATTTCTGAAGGCAGAGACACCTTTGCACCTGGCTCACAAAACTGAAAATGAAAGATCTTTGTGGAGATCTCTGCTGTGACACTCACAGAGCACTCACTGTGGGGAATGCTGAGCCCCTGGGCCATCCTGTGTGTGCCAGCCCAGCTCTGGGTACTGGGGATCATGGTTGCTCCAGGGAGCACAAGCCATGGCTGTGTCCCCTCTGAAATCAAGACATTGTAAGTCTAACCGCAAAAGTGTGTTAGACTAATAACAATTTTGAGTCAAAATTGTGAACATAGTGGAATTATATTTGCCATAGACGTGTTCAAAGAAACAATGATTTCCAGGCATTTTTATACACTGTAATATCCAAGATTTTTTCATAGATACTCTCAAAAGTGCTCCCAATTTTTACATCATGGTATTGTTGTTTTGTTTCTTTTAACTACTACCACAATATGCTGTCTCTCTTAGATTAATGCATAAGCCAAGTTTTTTCCAGCTAAACAATAATTTATCAGATTTGATGTCCTGGTTAGACAATTCCCTTTTCTTAACTTTTCTTAGGTGCAAAAGCCTAGAAATGGCTCCCTTAGTGCCATTACAAATTATCTCTTGCAATTTATTATCAAGAGTTTTGGTGTGTATAGACTTCTGAATTCCTAATTATCTCAAGATATCCTTCTTATTCTATGACGTCCAATTAATTTCTAGCTGTAGGATAACCATTAAAAATACATTATTGAATTTTGTTCTCCAACTATTGAGTACATTATCTAAGGGATATGGGTAAATAGAGTTTTCTACTGACACTCAGCCAACACAGATCTAAATAAAAACTAGCTAAAATCCACAGTGAAGTAAGCCTTGACTAATTCAACATAGTTCATTACAGAAATTCCTAAACAGTCACAGAATTCCTGGCTAACAACCTCTCTGTCCCCTCCCTCCAGCCACATTCCCAGCTGGCAGCAGCAGCCAGAGGAAGCCGGGAAGCGCTGGCAGAGGGGCCAAAAGGAGCTCAGGGTTCACGGTGCTGTTTATTGATATCAGACCTCACTGGGATTCAGGAACCAGGTGCCAGGGGGAATTTTGGGATCACAGCCATGTTGGGAAGGATTATTTTGGGGTTAAAGAGCTCTAGGACCTGTGAGGGATAAGCAAATCCATGCTCCAATGTGCTCTGTGCAGAGCATCCCTCCCACACGGCCGTTTTCAATGCTTCTGCTCCCTTTTCCTGCCAGAATAAGGGTGGGAGGATGATCCTAAGTCACTGCCCCATGGTCCTGCATGGGGGCACCTGAAGGGTTCAACAGGCTCAGACCCCCCTGTCCATGGTGGCATCATTACTGGGGGCAGTGCTCCCTTCTGGCTCCTCAAACACCTTCTGGAGGCACTCCCTGAGGGACCCCATGGAGCAGCGCCTCCAGCACTTTGTTACTGAGATGTAGATGAAGGGGTTGATGCTGCTGTGCATGCAGGCAAACAGGAGAACAACCCGGGGGGACACAGTGGTGTAGCCGAGCTGCTGCAGGAAATTCCAGAGACTGAGGGGGAGAGTGAGGAGCACAGCCAGGAAGAAAATGATGTCAGGCCTCTTGGATTGCTGCTGCTAGGAGCTACCCTTGAAGTGAATGAAGAGGATTGTGCTGGAAATGACCATGGATGGAGCAAAGACGAGGAAGCTGAGGATGTACAGGGAGATGAGAGCCCCGCGGCAGAGCTTGTGTTCCTGTGACTGGCACAGGGAATTCACCGCAGAAATGGCAGCAATGACAGTGATGGAAAGGGCCCAGAGCACGGCACTGACCACCACCCATGAGAGGTCCTGGGGAAGGTGGCAGAAGAGCCCAGGTGGGCAGAGCATGGACCTGCCCCTCTCGATGCTGATGCCATCAGCTGGTACAGCCCTACGCTGTGGAACATCGGGAAGAGGAGGAAATGGAAGCGTATGGATGCTGGGGGCATGATGGAGGAGCAGGAGAAATCCTCCAGCAGGAAGAGCAGAGCGGAGGGGACCATGAAGATGAGGAAGAGGAAGTTGATGATGGCCAGGTCAAGGATTTAGGCAGTGACGGGTTTCATCGTGTCCCTCTGGATGCGGAACCCGAGGAGCCAGAGCACAGCCCCGTTCCCAGCCAGCCCAGAGAGGCAGATGAGCAGTGTCACACTGTGTGTGGCCATGCTGGGGACATCTGTCGCACAGAGATCTTTCCCTTCAGTGGGTTAGTTGGCAGGGGGGGACACGATGTTCATCCCCTGGATGGACGCTGGGCAGGCAGTGGGATGTGGCCCCTGGCTGTGGTCAGAGTGGATGTGCAGTCAGTGCTTGGAGAATCCAGGGATGGACCATGTGGCTCCTCAGCAGTGCCCTGCAGTGGGAAGGATATAGGTGGAGGAGGACTGGGGAGGAGTGAGATGTGCAGGGGAGGAGGGCAGTGGAAATTGTGGGGTGGGAGAGGGAGGTGGGAGGTTTGGGCTGTTCGGCAGGAGGCTGATAAATAACACAGAAAATGAACATTTTCACTTCTTCTGAAGTTCTTTGAAAGCAAAGTGGCCAAAATTTAGAACGATGTGTTACAGATGGATAATGAGATAATTGGCTCTCACAGTTAAGGGATGAATACTGTGTGAATATTAAGAGAAGCTTTATTGATATATAATTATGTCATTGCAGTCTGTTGTTTAGATGTCCCCTGTTCTCCCCAGAGTCCCCTTCTCTCCCCTCTGTCCTGTTGCCATCAGAGATCCTGAGTCATCTAGGACAGGTAGAAAGAAGGGGTGTACAAAAGCTTGTTGCTGGGGGAGGAAGAGTTGCAGCATGAGAACACCTGACCCTCCAGTCAAGCTGCAGGAAAGCAGGCTCCAGCAATAAACACAAAGAAGGGCTGACTGACAGACTTTGGGAGGGGCCAGGTTTAGCTGATGCAACCCCCGGGGTATCAAAGGTGAAGCTTCCATCTTGAAGATCAGTTAGCCACGTGGTGGTCAGCCATGAGGGAAGCTCCCAGGCCTGCTTCTCCTTATTTAGTCCTTTTGTTTATTATGTTATTATGTCCCGTTGCAATTTATGTTAAGGTTTAATAAACCTTTAAAAATTTTAAAAACTGCGCGGTTGTTTCTCAAAGGATGTAAAGGCTGGCAGACAGAATGACAAACGTGGCAGGAACCAGTGCAGAAACACATAAGGAGGCCTGCAGTGATTTTGGGGCAAATTCTGGAACAGGAATCATGGCCAAGAGAAAAGTTCAAGGCAAGGGCACCTTTAATATGGCAGCATTCATTGAATATGAGCACCAGAGAGACCGCTCTTAATGATCCTCCAGGATCATAAAACAACTTCCTGGAGGAGGTGGATGCGAGGAAATGAGTTCTAGGAAAAACACGTTTTTGCATTAGAAGAGAAAAAATTTTAATGCCTACATGTGGTTCTAATGAATTAATACGCTGTTGTAAAGTCTCACCATACACAAAACACAAGGAGAGATTCCTCTCTGTCCTGTGCAGGTAGAGAATTCCTGCTTCCAAATGCTTTGCATTGTGTTAGAAAGTTTGTTCTGGCCCATTTCAGTATTAGGATACAGTGGGGATGTACAAGGGGAGAGAGAGGAGCTGGGAGGGTGCTGCAGTCACTGGGAGAGAACTACTGAAGGAGAGGAAGGTGGGGTAGGGAGGAAGGCAAACATTCCACTGACCTGTTCCCTGTGGGGCAGCAGCAGGCAAAGGGGTCTGTGCAGATCAGCGGCGCTTCCTGGTCCCTCTTGCTCCTTTGGGATCCGTGTCCTAAAGTGGCACCTGCCAGGTCAGGGACATGAAGGAGAAAGTGCCCAGGTCACCAGGAGCTCCCCAATCCCATCCTGCTGGCTCTGCTTCGTTCCATGTGCTGCTGGTATTTCGCAAGACTTGGCGGGAAAGTCAGAAATTAAATCTTTGGTTACGTCAGAATTTTCCTTCCTGTCAGTTATTTGTCTTGAACTTTTACCTGCCATACAGGAAGTAGCTCGACATGCAGATTTCTTTGAATGGCTCCTCATTTCTTCCTGATTAGAATCTTTTTTCCAAATGGGACATTCTCCAAATGCTTTCCCTCTCTCAGCAGGTTTCTACCATTCCTCATTTATCTACCCTGAGGGGTCATTATCCCTCCAGCAGCAGAGAGCTGCTGGTGGGGCTGGTGGCACTGGAATGCTGCTGGCAGTGCTGGAAGCGCTCACAGCTCTGTGCAGTCATCTGTGTGCTTCTCAGAAACAACTCCCATTCTGGGTTGATTTTCAAGATCATTGCCAAAACCTTCCCTGGCCTCAAGAAAGCAAACTGAGCTGGGAATTCCCAGTTTTGTCATTCCAATGCAGGTTCCACAGCCCAATGGATGGACAGCACTCAGTTGCTTGCAGCCAGGTCAGCAGCACTTAGAGCCCACCCTGATTACTGCCAATCCCCTTGATGATGCAATGAAAGCTATCAGGGACCAGGGTGCTGTGATCCCCTTTCCAGCCCTTTATTAGAGCTCACCCTCCTCCTCCTCAGACATGGGAGCATTTGTGTTTGTTTTTACCTGACACCATCCCTCTGGGCAACCTGTGCCACGGCCTCAGAGCCCTCACAGGGAAGGATTTCTTCCCAATAACCAATCTGACCCCACCCTCTGTCAGTGGGAAGCAAGTGGGGAAAAGTGCCTGTCCCGCTGCTGCTGCTGCTGCTGTCCCTGTGTGGGATGGTGGGAATGGGGCTGTGCTCTGGCTCCTCAGCTTCTGCATCCACAGGAACCCCATCACCCCCTGTGTGCTCAGCCTGGCCATGGCTGGCTCCACCTTCCTGCTCTCCATCACCATTAGCCTGGGGATATTTTCTGTCCCAGAGAGCTTCTGCCACCAGCTGGGCTCGTGGGCTGTGACAGCTGGGCTGAAGGTCCCCATCCTCTTGGCTTTCACTGCTGCTGTCTCCTCTCTGACAGCCCTCAGTGCTGTCACAGCTCTGTTTGTCCTCCAGTGTCCTGCTGGCCCTGCCCCTGCTCCCAGTGCTTCCCGGTGCTCCTGTGTGCCCTGCTCTGGCTGCTCTCCTTGCTGCTCACTGCCACCCTCCATTGCTGCCCTTTGGTGCCCATGGCCTTGGTGCTGAGCTGCCCCTTCTCAGTGCTCAGCCTGCCCTGTTCTGCTCTGGCCCTGCTGGCCAGGCTCCTGTGCTGCTCATGGAAACAGCTGCCAGGGAAGCTCTGTGCCCTGCTCCTGCTGCTCCTGTCATCTCCTTCCCCTTCTTCACTGCTGATTTTGGGCACTGGCTCTTGCTGAGGGCGTTTGACTTCTCTGTCTTTGCCCCCAGCCCCTCTCTCCTGCTCACCTGTGCCCAGAGCAGTGCCCTCCCTCTGATTGACTGCCTGGCTGGGAGCTCTGCAAAGAATTCACCCCCTCTGGTAGTGTTGCCTTGCAGAGGGCTTGTGAGGCTTTAGTGCCAGAGCCAGGGCATAGGGACAACACAGGGAAGTCATCATCAAGTGAAATCATCATGGAAGATAGTCAGCATAACTAGAACCATAAAATATCCAGAGTTGGAAGGGACCTACAAGGATCATGGAATTGAGCTCCTGGCCCTGCACAGGACATCCCAACAATCCCAGCCTGTGCCTGAGAGCATTGTCCAAATGCTCCTTGAGCTCTGTCAGGCTGGTGCTGTGTGCAGCAGGGGAACTCCTGCCTGGGGCTGTAGTGGGTGACACCAGGAATCCTCATGGAATGGTTTGGGTTGTGTCCTGGTTTCGGATAAATTTGGGAGGAAACCTTCAAATGGGATCCCTCTAGAAAATAAATTCAAGCAGGCTCTCCCTCACAGATGGTTCAGGAAAAGATTTGCTTATAGAAAAGTGGAAAAAACTGTTTATTTAACAAACAAATTATACACAAGGATAGGAAATGAAAACAATATGAAACAATAAAATCTCTTGCTGCTCTGAAGAGTTGGCAAATTTAGAGAGTCCTTGCTGTGGAGTGTAGTTTGGCTCACTCAGTCCCTTCTCAGTCCCTCTGGTGCTGGAAAATGCCGTGTCCCAGGCCCCGGTGGGCCACAGGTGTGAGCTCCCAGTGCTCTTCTGGGTTTTCAGTCCAGAGCAGGTTTGAACAGTTCCAAGCAAAAGGAAAACCACAGTCCAGGGAACTTCTCTGCCTGAGCTGGCTTAAAAAGCCCAAAAGCAAAGGAGAGCTCTGTGCTGCATGTCTGTGCTGCAGACAGCACGGTCTGGGAGCAGGAATGGGGAGGAGTGAGCGCAGCTTCTGAAAACAAACTGCTGCATCTGCTCTGCCCCTCTTTGCTCAAGAACCAGTGTGAAATGTGCAAAACCAATTTCTGGGCTAAACAGATGAATGGGGACACAATTCAGCTCATACAGTCACCCAGGACAGGTTGGAAGGAATGGTAGAGATCATCTCATTCCATCTCTCCTTCTTCCATGGGCAGGGACAGCCAGGAAAACTTTTTCTTTGAAGTCTTGCTCATTTGAAAGGAAGCTCAGGTAGGGAGCGGCCTGGGTGACAGTGGAGACAAGGAAGGTGCTGGGAAGCAGAAAAAGTACATGGAAGGATAATGGTCCTTCTGCACTTTCCTTGGGAGGGACGCCTTGGCTGAGTTGTTATTACCTGGACAAGATGTTCCACCATGGAAAGTTTTGGCTTTCCAATGGACAGGAAACGGGAGTCAGGGAGAGGAAAACCCTCTCAGATGTCACAGTCTGTGTCTTCTGTTAATTATTAACAACTCTGTTAATAAATTCTTAGCTGTTTAGCCTTACTTGTGTCTCCAAAGCCTGTCTCACACGTGACCTTCACCCTCACTTCCCTTTCCAGAAGCAATGGCACAGTGGTTTTCCCCGGATTTAAGGCAGACGGAATTGGAGGGAGAACTTCCCCCTGAGCAAGAGATGCGGCTGCTGCCCAGGTCTCTCCCAGCAGGAATCAGGAGCTCTTGGCACTGCCAACATCATCCCAACCATTGCAGGCACGTGCCTCATGAAGGGTTCGGGTATGGGACAGGAACCTGCCCTGCTCCCAGAGCAGCCAGAGGCTTTAGAATGGGAAAAAAAGGAGGAAATGAGCCATTTTGGACACTGTTTAACAGAGACAGGCTCTGCAGTTAAGCAAGGATGATGTTTATTCAACAAATTCAGAGGCTGGGACTACCACAGTAGAAGGAAACAAAAACCATAAATCCATAAGAGATGGAGGGGTAATTAAAGAATGACAAAGATCAGGAGAGGCTGGGCTGTGGCTGGAGCTGCTGTGCAGAGTGGCTGTGCAGCTCCTCCTGAGGGTGGCCAGGTTCAGGGTGGAGGTGCCCAAGGGCTTCCCTGGACACTGATGCTGGGGAACCAGAGGATGGATGGCCCCATTCTGCAGAAGAGCATCATAACCCCCTGTGGTGGTGTGACCAGAAATGGGATTTCTCAGATGCTGTAGCCAAACCAATGGGTGCTCAGACTTAAATATTGGCACCTGATGTGGCCATAGGGACATTTGGATCCACGTCTGAAAACACAGGGTTAAAAGCAGGGTTCCCCTCTGGATGGTTCCCTTTCGGTTTCTGGCGGGAGAGAGTTTGATCTCTCCCACGGCCCAGCTGCTGGCTGGGCTAGGGGAGGGGAAAGCCACGCGGCCTGGGAGAGGTGGGCCTGACCCTGAGGGACCCAAGGGTGGAAGCATCCAAGAACTACTGTGAGGTATTCCCCCCAGCCCCCGCTTCTGGGAGACAGAGACAGAGGCAGAGCCGTGCCTGGGAGTTACCTTGAAACTTGATAAACGTGTGGCAGCAGGCAGCATGGCTGAGAAGGAGGAAGGGGGGGGGAGAAGGAGGCAGAGGAGGCAGCGATGTGTCCAGCCGCTTGTGGGAGCTTTTAACCCCTTTGTTGACAATGAAAACTTTGCAGAACATTAATCTTTCCTAGAAGAGTGATGAAGGTCTGGGCAGAGAGAGAGATGTTGGAAGAATGGAGAAGATGGAGTGGCATTTTTTTTTGCTGGACTCTTTTTTGTGTAGCCAAGGACTGTTTCCTTGTGATACAGAGACTGCTTCTGGGGGG
This sequence comes from Melozone crissalis, assembly GCF_028551555.1. Classification (NCBI taxonomy): domain Eukaryota; kingdom Metazoa; phylum Chordata; class Aves; order Passeriformes; family Passerellidae; genus Melozone; species Melozone crissalis. Next base: position 3,052,795 of record NW_026535796.1, on the reverse strand, counting down.
GGCAATGCCTCAGAACCAGGAGGGTTCAGTGTGGGTACCCCTCAGCCCCAGGGGGTGCAAAAACCATGGTGGCGACAGATGTCCCGAAGTTGAGACTGTGCCTTTTTGGAAGGAGACAAGGCATCCTTAAAAGGAACCCTAGAAGCAGCCCTGGTCCACGTGCAGTGGTGAGAGCACTGGGCATAGAAGGAGGAGGTCACGATGGCAAATGATCTCGGGCAGTGCTATGTGTGACAAGAAGCCCATGGCACAAAGAAGCACTCCTCCTCTTTGTGAACTGAGGATTGAGTGTTCTTAAGGGTGGTGCCAGACCAAGAGTTGGTGGTTTGGGAGATGTATTGTATTGGAATTTGGTGGAGGGAGGAGGAAAATGCTTTTGTAAGGTTTTCATTTTCCTTGTGTGTTTTTTTCCTTTCCTTGTAGTTTAGTTATTTTCTTGTAGTTTCATTAATAAAGTTTTCTTTATTTCTAAGAAGGAGCCTGCTTTGCTTATTCCTGGTCACATCACACAGTAGACACCAGGGAGAAAGTATTCTCATGGGGGCACTGGCATTGCATCAGTGTCAAACCATGATGCCCCCTAATTTCTGTGCAATTCAATGGTCCAAGCATCTGGTGATGGGAATTTTTCCATGTTCCATGTACATTCTGAATACAAGTACAGGAGTTCAGCAGAGTTCACTATCGACCCTGCACTTTACTCAGAAGGATTTAATTCTGTAATTGAAGAATGTGAGACATTCCCATTGAATGGATAAGGGAATGTTGCTGTCCCTCCCCAGCTCTGCAGCCCTACCTGGTGTCCCTTCCCATCAGCTGGGAATGCAGGGCTGGCTCTGCTGGACAGAAGGGGAAGGATGCTCCCTGTGATCCCAACCCCTCTCCTGCCATCCAGAGGCACCAGCCCTGCAGGGATTTGGGAAATCACTGCCACCCCATGCTGGGTGTGTCCCCAGGGATGAAGGTGTCCCATTCTTTGCAGGCAAGAGCTCCCTGGAAACACCATGGAACTCATCTGCTGAGCCAGAGGAGATGGAGTTCATTCCCTGGGGCCGAGGCCATGAGGGTCATTGCATGGGGAATCGAGCTGGGGAACAGCACTGAGCCCAGCTGCACTGCTTGGAGCCATGTGGATCCAGGAGGGAGGAGGAAAGCCATGCTGCAATGTGCTCCCTGCAGAGCATCCCACAAAAATCACCCAAGGCAATGCCCCTGCTCCCTTCTCCTGCAGGAATACAGCACCACAGAGAGGGTGATCCTATGGATATTGATTAATCAGGAGGCAAAAGGAAACCTTCAGCCTCTGTGCCGAGGTCCTTCAGGAGAGCAGGAAAGGATCAACAGGCTCAGACCCCCATGTCCATTGCAGGATCATGGCTGTGGGCAGTGTTTTCTTCTGGCTCCTCAAAGACCCTCTGGAGGGAGAGCTGAAGGGATCTCACAAAGCAGGTTCTCCAGCACCTCCCTGCCAAGAAGTAGATGAAGGGTTTGATGCTGCTGTTGATGCAGGTGAGCAGGAAAACCACCTGTGTGGACACATTGATGTAACCGAGCTGCTGCAGGAAATTTCAGAGGCTGAGAAGGAGAGTGAAGAGCACAGTGATGATGATAACGATGTCGCGCCTCTTGGGTTGCTGCTTCTGGGAGCCCCACTTGGCCTTAATGAAATCAACTGTGCTGTAAATGACCACGGGTGTAAGAAAGAGGAGCAGGATGAGGGGGTACATGGAGATGAGAGCTGCCTGGCAGTGCTCCTGCTGGATGGTGACATTCCTGATGGGCACAGGAATGTCACTGTAGGAATGACAGCAAAGAGAGCAAAGAAGGCCCAGTATTGGACACGAATCACCACCCACAACAGGTGCTTGGGAAGCTTCCAGCGGCAGCAGAGCCAGAAGAGTTTGTCTATAAGATCGAAAATGCTACTGGGCATCACCCAGAACAGTGCTCCCAGTAGTAGGAGACCAATGACAGTTGCAAAAGGAAATTTAGGTACTTCAGGGGCAAGATACGTGAGCAGGACACGTCTCCACCAGGAAGAGGAGGGCAGAGGGGAGTCCAAAGAGGAGGAAGAGGAAGTCAATGACAGTCAGGTCAAAGAAGTCAGAGTTATGGATTTTCAGGCTGTGGAGGCCAATGACAGCCCTGTTCCCAGCCAGCCCACAGAGGCAGATGAGCAGGGTCACACTGTGTATGGCCACACTGGTGACATCTGTCTCACACAGATCATCTCCTTCAGTGGGTGAGGCAGGAGATGGGGACACGGTGGTCACAACAACATTCTCAACTGTTTGAGCTTGCTTGTAGACTAACTGGGCAAATTGATAAAAATATGTAATGATGTGGAGCCTGGTTGATAAACGTGGCTGGAGCCAGTGCAGAAACAGATAAGGAGGTCCGCAGTATTTTTAGGACAAGTTCTGTAACAAGAAGCAAGAGTCCATGGCCAAAAGAAAAGTTCAAGACAAGGTCACCTTTAATATCACAGCCCTCAGGGAATACAACCACCAGACGCACCTCTCAATGAACCTCCAGGATCAGAAAACGACTTCCAGAAGGAAGAGGATGCATGGAAATGAGTTCTAGGAAAATGGTGTTTATGTTCTAGATAAGGAAAACATTTAATGTATGGTTATAACGAATAAAAATGATGTTGTAAAGCCTTACAACACAAACAGAAATAAGGAGAGATCCTTCTGTGTGTCCTCCTGCCCAATACTTTCCTTGATAACAGCATTGGTTGATGTTAGGGACTTTATTCTGTGTGATTTTGTTATCACTCCAGATCCATGCCATGCCATGCTATCCTATCCCATCCCATCCCATCCCGATGGCTTCCCAGTCCCTGGCCTCTCCCTGGCTGCAGGTGTGGCCTGTTGGGCTCTGCTGCTGTCCAGTGGGGGATTTGGGATTGGTGGCACCCAGAGCCCTCCTGCCCCCTCCAGCCCCTGTCTGCCTGATGCCTTGGGCTGGCTCCCTGGAACAGAGGCCAGAGCAGGTGAAGAGAATGAAAGGAGGCTTTGATGAAAGGCCTTCAAAAGGTTCACCTTGGGCTCTCCAAGCCTCCAAGAGGGGCTGCACCCAAGATGGACAATGGCCCTGAGTTTTTCAGACAGATATAAGTTTGGTCCATTTACAAATCAGGGGTTAATCCTCCAATTACAGCTTCAGGTAATGAAGTCATTTAGTCCCAGTTTGCCCTCCCCAATTCACTTTTGTCTGTACTTTTCTGGGCCTGAGGCAGTAGAGTGTCCTTGAATTTCAGGCCTAGAGGGATTGTTTTGTCTGACCAAATGTGCAGAGAGTTAACTAACCCTTTCCATGGAGTTTAGAGTAATGCACTAATGCAGTACAGGATATGAAAAATAGAAAGGCTAAAATCTTAAGGCATCATGCACCCCTCTGACATCCTCTAGAAATTCCCCCCAGGCTGCCTTCCCCTCCAGACAGCCCCGCTCCTCTCCTGCCCCACTCAGGAGCCCCAGCAGTGTTTCTGGTGCTCCTGGCAATTCCATGCTTCTGCAGCACAATGAACAGCAGTGGAGCCATCCCTGTAGAGCCTCTTGTTTGTGTCCAAAGGAGGTTGGGGGGCTGGAGAGCAGGGATGGAGCTGGGAAGGGGCATCTCCAAGAGAAAGACGGCCCCAAAGCCTTCCGGGGCAGGCTGGGGTGAGCAGCCCGTGGGGAGGGACTGGAGCCTGAGGCCCGGGGCTGGGAGGGATGGGAAGGACGGGAGGTGGGTGGGCTGCATGGGGAGTGGGATGGGAGGGTGGTGTGGGAGGGGTGGGACATGATGGAGCTGCTGGGAAGATGTGGTGGGAAGGTGTGGGGTGTGGTGGGTCTGGAGAGAAGGTGTGGGATGTGGTGGGGCTGGAGAGAAGGTGTGGGATGTGGTGGGGCTGGTGGCCTCAGGGTAGCCCCAGGGAGGGGGGTGTTGCCCCGTGGAGCCCATGGTGACAAACACAGGCGTCACCCTGCTCCTGGAAAGGGGTGGCTGTGCTGAGGATCACGGCCTCCTCCTCTCCTTGCTGCTGCACCACCTGAGCCTGCTGAGGGAGCAGCTGAGGGCAGTGGAGAGGAAGAAATATCTGAAGGCAGACACACCTTTGCACCTGGCTCACAAAACTGAAAATGAAAGATCTTTGTGGAGATCTCTGCTGTGACACTCACAGAGCACTCTCTGTGGGGTGGGGAATGCTGAGCCCCTGGGCCATCCTGTCTGTGCCAGCCCAGCTCTGGGCACTGGGGATCATGGTTGCTGCAGGGAGCACAAGCCATGGCTGTTTCCCCTCTGACATCACGAAGTTTAAATCTAAAATCAAAAGTGTATGAGACTAGTAATAATTTTGAGTTGAAATTGTGAACATATTGGAAATTTATTTGCTATACGTATGTACAAAGAAACAACAATTTTCAGGCATTTTAATACACTATAATAATCAAGATATTTTAATAGATTCTTCTCTAAGTGCTCCCAATTTATTATATTATGATATTGGTGTTTTGTTTTAATTCCTACCAGAATATGCCCTCCATCTTAGTTTAACGAATAACCAGTTTTTTTTCGCAGGCAAACAGTGTTTTGTAGGCAGTGCTTCAATGCTGGTGAAGAAACCCCTTGCCCTGTCTCCCTGCACTGTGGGTGGGAAGGAGCTAGGGCCTGGGAAAAAAAAAAAGGGCTTTAAAATTTTTTTGTTACTTCTCATTATCATCCTCTGACTCTGTATATAATAAATTTCTTTATTACCATTTAATTTGAACCCATTTCCTATTCGTGAAAATTTTTTTCTCCAAGTTCTCATCTCAACTCATGAGCTCTTTGTTAATTTTTGTTTCCCTCTCCTTTGCCCAGCTGAGAGCAGGAGAAGGTGAGTGAACGGCTTTCGCAGCTGCCAGGCATCTGGCCAGTGCCAAACCACGACAGGCTTGCAGCAGGTTATCAGCATCAGAGCCCACATTTCTTACTGACAGTACCCTTGATGATGCAATAAAAGCTAATGGAGACTAGATGTTGGGGTGCTGTGGTGCCCCTTGCAGCCCTTCACCAGAGCTCATCCTCCTCCTCCTCAGCCTTGGGAATACTTGTGGTTGTTTTTTCCTGATCTCACCCTTTGAAAGCAGGGACACCTTCCACTACACTGGGCGGCTTCAAACCCCATCCAGCCTGGCCTGGAACACCTCCAGGGATGGGGAGGCCAGAGCATCTCTGGGAACCTGTGCCAGGGCCTCTCCACCCTGACAGGGAGGAATTTCTTCCCAATATTCCCCCTAACTCTGTTCTCTGGCAGTGGGAAGCCATTCCTCCTTGTCCTGTCACTTCAGGCCTTTGTCCAATGCCCCTCTCCAGTTCTTGGAGCCTCTTTAGGCCCTGGAAGGGGCTCTAAGGCCTCCCTGAAGCCTTCCCTTCTCCAGGCTGAACAGCCCCAGCTCAGAGACCTCAGAGAAGCCACAGGGAGGGGGTTGATGCCCCATTGAGACAACGGTGACAAACACAGATGTCACCCTGCTCCTGGAAGGGGGTGGCTGTGCTGAGGAGCACGGACTCCTCCTCCCCTTGGAGCTGCACCATCTGAGCCTGCTGAGGGAGAGGCCAAAGCCAGGGCAGAGGAAGAATTTCTGAAGGCACAAAACCATCAGCAAGGAAATCAGTAAAAACCAGGTTTAATATTATGCAAACCAATGTACTACGCCTATTTGTGTGTTTGTGTGTGTTTAAGGGCGTATGACAAAAGTACAGCAAGGACAAGGATTAAAATGAAAATGGCTTAAAAGCTTTACAACACTCAAACCTAACAGTACTTTAGTTACACCTTGAATTTAGCAATTCAGCAGAGGAATATCAGTAGCATTTAACCTTATTTATGCCTGATAGTTCCTTGCAGGCCTGTCCCAGTGAGATGTCTCAGGTACTAACACAGCTGAGAGAGCAGCATTTCTGCCCCGTTTGCCAGAGCAGATGCAGACGTGTGTGCACACAGCCAGCCAGGCAGGCAGAGTGAGCGCAAGGTGCCTGTGAGCAATTGCCCTGGCAGGCAGTGAAATGCTCCCTGAGGATCCCTTTGCATCTCCTCCCTGGGCCAAGGGCTGGGCCTGGAGCCCTGGCGGGATGGGCCCAGGAGCCGTGGGCGTTCGGGGATCAGCCCAGGGCAGCAGCCAGGAGAGATCCCAGCTGGGAGAGGCCCCAGTGCCAGGGAGCTTCTGCTCAGCGCTGCTGGGCCCAGCAGAGCTCCAAGGCTCTCCTTTGGGGCCGCTGCTCACAGGGCCCCAAGGCATGGGCGGCACTCACAGCAATGGTTCAGCCTGGCCACACCTGGGGCCGGCAGCTTCCTGGGACAGTGGCAGAGCAGGGATGCTGTGGCATCCAGGGCAGTACAAGAATTTCCAAGGCTGTTGATGAAAGCCCAGGAGGTGTTTGGACAGCAGCAGTTGCTGGGAGCAGAGGGTGTTTCTGATCAGCGCCACAGGAGCTGAGCCCAGGGGCTGCTCCTCAAGGCTGAGGCCTCCCAAGCACGGATCAGAGCCCAGAGCGGCCTGGAAAGGGGCTGGGGATGCAGCAGCACAGGGAGGGTGATCCTGTGATATTTATTGATCAGGAGACTCAAGGAATCCCTCAGCCACTGTCCCACGGTCCTTCAGCAGTGCAGTAGAAGGGATCAAGAGATTCAGACACCTGTTTCCATGGCAGGATCATCACTGTCAACAGAATTTTCTTCTGGCTCATCAAACACCCTCCTGAGGGAGAGCCGGAGGGACTCCACAGAGCAGGGCCTCCAGCACCTCCCTGCCAAGAAGTAGATGAAGGGTTTGATGCTGCTGTTGATGCAGGTGAGCAGGAAAAAACAATGGGAGGGCACAACAAAGTAACCGATTTCCTGCAGGAAATTGCAGAGGATGAAAATGAGAGTGAAGAGACCAACGGAGATGATAACAACGTGGAACCCCTGGCGTTTGCTCTTCCGGCAGCCCCACATGACCTTAATTAACTTAATTGTTTTGTAAATGACCAGCAGAGTCATGGGTTAAGCAAGGAGGAGCAGGATGATGGCCCATATGGTGATGAGGGCTGCCTGGCAGTGCTTCTGCTCATTTGATGGACACAGGAATATCAGTGTGGGAATCTCAGTGAAGACAGCAGAGAAAGCCCAAAACAGGACAATTATCCCCACATAAAACACATCGGCAGGAAGGTCAAGGTGGGAGGAGTGCTCTATGAGCTCTTGGGTAGAAAGCAAAAGGAAAACAGTTGCCAGGAAGAACGGCACCCAGTAGCAGGAGAACACTGACAGACGGAAAAGGAAACGCAGGTACAGCACGGGCAGGATAGGAGAGCAGGACACGTCCTCTACGAGGAGGATGAGGGCAGAGGGGACTGTGAGGAGAAGGAAGAGGAAGTCGATTACAGCTATGCTACGGATGAAATAGTTGATACCGTTCAGGCTGAGGAGGCACATGACAGCCCTGTTCCCAGCCAGCCCACAGAGGCAGATGAGCAGTGTCACACTGTGGGTGGCCACAGTGGTGACATCTGTCTGACACAGATCATCTCCTTCAGTGGGTGAGGCAGGAGATGGGGACACAGTGGTCACCTCCATGGATGGACGCTGGGCAGGCAGTGGGATGTGGCCCCTGGCTGTGGTCAGAGTGGCTGGGCAGTCGGTGCTTGGAGAATCCAGGGATGGACCATGTGGCTCCTGAGCAGCTCCCTGCATTGGGAAGGATTCAGTGGGGAGGAGTGAGATGTGCAGGGGAGGAGGGTGGTGGAAATGGTGAGGCAAGAGAGGGAGGCAGTAAGGTTAGGCTGTTCAGTAGGGAATGCGGAAGCAAAACACACGGCAGAAGAGGAGGGACCTGGGGAGGGCCCTGCGGTCACCAGGAGAGGGTGTCAGGAACAGAGCAGCTGCTGCAGGAGAGGAAGGTGGGGTAGGGAGGAAGGCAAACATTCCACTGACCTGTTCCCTGTGGGGCAGCAGCAGGCAAAGGGGTCTGTGCAGATCAGCGGCGCTTCCTGGTCCCTCTTGCTCCTTTGGGATCCATGTCCTAAAGCGGCTCCTGCCAGGTCAGGGACATGGAGGAGAAAGTGCCCAGGTCACCAGGAGCTCCCTATTCCTGTCCCTCTGGCTCCTCTCCATGCCCTGTCCTGATGTTGCTCACCAGGAGTCATGGGGGGAGTTGGAAATTGCATCTTTGGCTACGTCAGAATGTCACTTCCTCTGAGTTTTTGGTCGTGGGGTTTTTTTTCATACAGAGGAAGTGACTTTTGTCAAAGCTCCCAATGAAACATTTTGCAAATGCCTCCCTATTTCCTCCTGATGAGAAACATTCCTTCCCTGGAGACTGTCCCTTTCTCCTACTGCCTTCTCTCTCCTGAGAGACTTGTACCATGTCTTGTTTCTCTTCCCTGCGGGGTCATTGTCCCTCCAGCAGCAGAAGGATGCTGTTGGTGCTGGTGGCTCTGGAATGCTGGCAGTGCTGGTGAGGCAGCTGGGTATTTCTCAGAAGTAACTCCTGTTCCAGGAAGAACTCTGGGATCATTGCCAAAGACTTCCTATGGCCTGAGGAAGCCGATGTGAGCTGGTCCCTCTCCTCTCCTCTCCTCTCCTCTCCTCTCCTCTCCTCTCCTCTCCTCTCCTCTCCTCTCCTCTCCTCTCCTCTCCTCTCCTCTCCTCTCCTCTCCCCATCTCTACACCCCACTCTCCATCCTCACCCCATCCTGTCACATCCCACAGCTTTCCCAGATGGAGCTGCTCCCCCACTCTGAGCGTGGCCTGTCAGGCTCTGCTCTCCTCTGGCTTTGCCAGCATCCAGAGCCCCTCCAGCCCCCTCTGACCCTCTCCTGACCCCTCCAGCCTGCCCTGACACCCCAGAACCCACCCAGGGCTGACGTTTTTCCCTGACAGTCTTTCTCCTCCCCTGCTCCACCAGGGACTCCAGCAGAGTCCCTGCTCCTCTTGGCCATAGTGTTCTAGGACCCAGGAGGGAGGAGGAAAGCCCAGCTCCAGTGTGCTCTGCAGGATCACACAGGATGATAAATGTGCCTGGAACCATTGTAGAAACAGATAAGGAGGCCTGCAATGGTTTCAAGGCAAGTGTTGTAACAAGAAGGCCAAAGGAAAAGTTCAAGGCAAGGTCACCTTTAATATCTCAGCACTCAGTGAACACAATCACTGAGGTTACCCCAGCCTTCAGTTTCATAATCCAGGTTCTCTGACAATGGTTGCTTCCAAATCCCTCGCTATGTTCCAAGTTGGTTTCCCCCTAAGATGTATCTACGCCTGATGTAAACCTCTCCCCTTGCTCCTCCCCTGAGGTTATCCCCTTGGCTGGCTGTTTGTACCTGCCCACTGGTTTTGGCCTGCTATAAACCACTAGAGAGCTGTTCTCTCCCTCTTTCCCTTCCAAATCTCTGCATTAAAGGACTATTGGGAGACCAGGTGGAGAGTATCCTTCGACTCTTTTACTTTAATCCCGGATGCTGGTAGAGTTAATCCCACTGTAGAGCTGCAGCTCTGAGGTTCGGCTCCTGGTGAATTCATCCTGGAGCTGTTCCATACACCTTGGCATGGCTGCGGGTGTCCTGAAAGAGCAAGCTAAAGGCTCCAGTGGCTGGCATCAGCTGGCACCCAACGTGGGGCACCATTTGTAGCACCCTGCATTGCTACTAGTGAAGTGCAAAGAAGCAAAAAGGGCCTTTGCACAGCATCCACAGATGTTTAATTCTGCTGTGAGGTGACATGTTCGGAGTTCCCCCCACCCACACACATGGAGGGTAGTCCAGGTTTTACTCTCTTGGGGCCTGGGGGGCTGACCCTGCTCTTGGGGCAGTACAAAGATCAGGGCCCATCAGGGAAAAAGCAGCGAGTGGCTCAGTGAAACCACCATCCCCTGCCCACCGTGGCTGCCCTGAGAGCCCCGTGCTGGCAGCGCCCTGGGCACCATCTGAGACAGACCCGGGAGGGGGCCGAGCTCCAGCACAGCCACCGGTACTGGCAGTGGGACAAACTTCACATGGCAGCACACCAGCACCAGCACCACACCCAGCACCAGCAACACAAACACAAACCCACTGGCAAAGGTATAAAAGTCCTTCCCATGAACATTTTGGGGACAGTAAAATGGATCAATGTATAAAATCAATATGGTTTCAGCACCCAGAGTGATAACAAAGAATATGTGTTTGTTCATCAGACTGCTAGAAAGAATAACCCTGGGAAATACCTCCACAGTCCAGGAGATGGAGGAATTGTAGAATGTAACATATTACAAGGAAGAAAAGGCCCCCAAGCAGCCACTGTGACAGGACCTGGTGGAGTTCCAGTGCAAGTAGTAAACATGCACCAGTCTGCAAACCTGCAAAATATTATCCACACACCTACCAAGGAAATAGAACCCCAACCAAACCAACAACAATCAAGCTCCAGCAATACCCTAAAAGGAAGAAAAACACAGAACACCAATGAGGTGTCCAGCATCCAAAAGTCCAGATTGATAATGAAAGAACCTTCCAGTCCAATGAGTCCCACTTCTAATACCCTTCCTCAATTCCTCCCTGCTAGTAAAGTCCAGTGGCCTCCCTGCCCCCCTTCCACGTTCCCCTTTTCCTTTCCATTGTCCTATTACCCCTTTTTTATGTTCCCACAAATTCCTACCACCTTTCTCCCCTTTCCATACACTCCCTTAACTAATCCCTTCCCCCAGAGTTCTTTTGCAATACCAGAGGGAGGGTAATTGGGAGGGAAAGAAAGGAAAGCTCCCCTAAAGTAACCATCTTTTTCTGAAAAGTTAATGATTTCTATTTGGAGTTTCCAGCAGGCACACCAGCACCTACACTGCCTCGTACAGAGCCAATTACAGCCAGCAACGCTATCACACGCAGCAGAGAACCAGTCCCTGCTGAAGGAACCTTCTCCTGACTCAGTTTCCTGATAAACCGTACTAAGAAAACCCTGCATTCCTCCTGCCAGCTCTAACACACTCCAGGAAATCTGTTTGGACATTGAGAACTCAGAATAGTTTGCATTTTGAAAATTGTCTTATGCGTGGTTTTGATTGTTTTTGTCATTTTGTGTTAATTCAGTTAATCCTTCAGAGAAGCTTTCTTAATAATATAAAAACTGGGAGTTGTGGAGGCCCTGGGGAGCATCCCCTAAGTTAGGAAGATACAAGAAGCTTTCATGAAAGCTGTTACACCCCACTGGCTCTTTCCCCTGTTCCTATGTCTGGAAATGAGTTCTAGGAAAGTGATATGTATGTATTAGATAATAAACACACTTTAATGACTGTGTGGTTATGATGGATAAAACCCCTGTTGTAAAGTCTCACTGCACACAGATAAGGGAGAGATCCTTCTGTGCAGGTAAGGAATTCCTGCTTTATAATGCTGCTTCCCATTGTGTTAGAAAGTTTATTTCAGCTGATTTCTGTGTCAAGATACAGATGGGAAGCACAGGGCAGAGGAGAGAGAGGAACTGGGAAGGGCACTGCGGTCACCGGGAGAGGGTGTCAGGAACAGAGCAGCTGCTGCAGGAGAGGAAGGTGGGGTAGGGAGGAAGGCAAACATTCCACTGACCTGTTCCCTGTGGGGCAGCAGCAGGCAAAGGGGTCTGTGCAGATCAGCGGCGCTTCCTGGTGCCTCTTGCTCCTTTGGGATCCATGTCCTAAAGCGGCTCCTGCCAGGTCAGGGGCATGAAGGAGAAAGTGCCCAGCTCACCAGGAGCTTCCCATTCCCATCCTGCTGGCTCCTCTGTGTGCCATGTTCTGGTATTTCTCCCCAGAGGTCAGTGGAGTCACAGGGCAGTTGGAAATGGTTTTGCATCTTTGGCTTCCACACAGTTCCACAGCCTCGAGGTTGTTGATCTTCATTTTTTTCATTTTCCCTACGAATCAAGTGGTCTTTTTCTTTGTTGTGAGAAACGACGCCTCACTTCTTAAAATTTTAAAAATTTATGAAACTACAACAAGGGGCAAGGTAAAAGGAACAGTGCGCAGTGCGCACTCGCAGCCAGAGGCACGGCCACAGGGACACAGAAACAAGAGGCCCAAAACGGAAACAAGATTTGTGCTCTCTTTGTAAATCACCCCCGGGTAATCCATCCCCCACATTCAGACACATTCTGCTTTTCCAGCACAGCTCCTCCTCTGTCCCGCCTTCCCGGTGCTTTTGCAGCGCTTCGGGCTTCAACTGCCAGCAATGGTCAGAGATCAGCATTACAACAACTCTCAACATGAACACAGTACTCGGGTTAGAGAAACTTGAAATTAAAAAAAAAAAAAAAAAAAAAAAAAAGAAGAAGGAAAAAAAAGACAGAAGGGGAAGGATGCTCCCTGTGATCCCAACCCCTCTGCTTCCCCGCAGGGATTTGGGAAATCACCACCACCGCGTGCTGGGTGTGTCCCCAGGGATTAAGGTGTCCCATTCTTTGCAGGCAAGAGCTCCCTGAAAACACCATGGAACTCATCTGCTGAGCCAAAGGAGATGGAGTTCATTCCCTGGGGCTGAGGCCATGAGGGTCATTGCATGGGGAATAGAGCTGGGGAACAGCACTGAGCCCAGCTGCACTGCTTTGGAGCCATGTGGATCCAGGAGGGAGGAGGAAAGCCATGCTGCAATGTGCTCCCTGCAGAGCATCCCACAAAAATCAGCCAAGACAATGCTCCTGCTCCCTTCTCCTGCAGGAATACAGCACCACAAGGAGGGTGATGCTGTGGGTATTGATTAATAAGGTGAATTAAGGAATCCCTCAGTCACTCTCCTGGGGTCACTCAGCAGAGCAGTGGGAGGATTCAACAGACTCACACCCCAGTGTCCCTGGTGGCATCATTTCTGCGTGCAGTTTTTATTTTCTGGCCCTCAAAGACCCTCTGGAGGGAGAGCCGGAGGGACTTTATGGAGCAGGGCCTCCAGCACCTCCCCACCAAGAAGTAGATGAAGGGTTTGATGCTGCTGTGGATGCAGGTGAGCAGGAAAACAACCTGAGAGGGCACATCGATGTAACCAAACTCCTGCAGGAAATTCCAGAGGCTGAGGATGAGAGCCAAGAGCCCAATGACGAAGATAACGATGTCGCGCCTTTCGGGCTGCTGCTGCTGGGAGCCCCACTTGGCCCTAATGAAGTCGACTGTGCTTGAAACGAGGATGGGTACAGCATAGAGGAGCAGGATGATGAGGTACACGGAGATGAGAGCTGCCTGGCAGTGCTCCTGCTGGTGTGATGGGCACAGGAATGTCACCGTGGGCATGACAGTGAAGACAACAAAGAAGGCCCAGTATCTGATATGGACCAGTACCCACAGCAGGCGCAGAGGAGGGTCACAGTGGCAGCAGAGCTTGGAGAAGTTCCGCATATATCGCTTGTTGTTGCCCAACGTCACCCGGTAGAGTGCCCAGTAGCAGGAGAAAACTGAGAGCTGGAAAACGAAGTTCATGTACATCAAGGGCAAGACAGGAGAGCAGGACACGTCCTCCACCAGGATGAGGAGGGCAGAGGGGACTGCAAAGAGGAGGAAGAGGAAGTCAACAAGAGCCAGGTTAAAGATGCCCTTGTTTCCGATATTCAGGCTGAGGAGGCCGATGACAGCCCCGTTCCCAGCCAGCCCACAGAGGCAGATGAGCAGGGTCACACTGTGTATGGCCACGCTGGTGACATCTGTCTCACACAGATCATCTCCTTCAGTGGGTGAGGCAGGAGATGGGGACATGGTGGTCACCTCCATGGATGGACGCTGGGCAGGCAGTGGGATGTGGCCCCTGGCTGTGGTCAGAGTGGATGTGCAGTCAGTGCTTGGAAAATCCAGGGATGGACCATGTGGCTCCTCAGGCGCGGCCTGCAGTGGGAAGGATTCAGTGGGGAGGAGTGAGATGTGCAGGGGAAAGGGCAGTGGGAATGGTGGGGTGGGAGAAGGAGGAGGGGGGGTTTGCTGGTGTGCAGAGGATTGATGAGGAAGAGAGAATAAACATTTTCAACTCTCCTGAAGTTGCTTAAAGACTAACTGGGCCAACAGATAAAAATATGTAAAGATGTGGACCCTGGTGATAAATGTGGCTCGAGCCAGAGCAGAAACAGATAAGGAGGTCCACAGTATTTTTAGGGCAAGTTCTGTAACAAGAAGCAAGAGCCCAGGGCCAAAGGAAAAGTTTAGGGCAGGGTCACCTTTAATATCGCAGCACTCAGTGAAAGCAACCACCAGAGACCCCTCTCAATGAACCTCAAGGGCCATCAGAGGACTCCCAGTAGGAAGTGGATGCATGGAAATGAGTTGTAGGAAAATGGTATTTACGTTTATGTTTATGGTGTTCCTTAGATAAGAAAAATTTTTAATGTCTATGTATGGTTATAATGAGTAAAAACACTGATGTAAAGTCTCACAACACACACAGAACTAATGAGAGAAACTTCTGCGTGTCCTGCTGCCTAATAGTTCACTGGTAAAATGATTAGTTGGTGTTAGGAACTTTATTCTGTCTGATTTTGGTGTCACTCCTCATCCATGCCACGCCATGCCATGCCATGCCAGTCTATGCCATCCCATCCCACCCCAGCTCACCCCACCCCACCCCACCCCATCCCATCCCACCTCATCCCATCCCATCCCGTCCCATCCCATCCCATCCCACCCATCCCATCCCGATGGGTTCCCAGTCCCTGGCCTCTCCCTGGCTGCAGGTGTGGCCTGTTGGGCTCTGCTGCTGTCCAGTGGCAGATTTGGGATTGGTGGCACCCAGAGCCCTCCTGCCCCCACCAGCCCCTGTCTGCCTGATGCCTTGGGCTGGCTCTCTGGAACAGAGGCCAGACCAGGTGAAGAGAATAAAAGGAGGCATTGATGAAAGGCCTTCAAAAGGTTCACCTTGGGCTCTCCAAGCCTCCGAGAGGGGCTGCACCCAAAATGGACAATGGTCATGAGTTTTTCAGACAGATATAAGTGTGGTCCATTTACAAATCTGGGGTTAATCCTCCAATGACAGCTTCAGGTAATGAAGTCATTTAGACACAGTTTGCCCTTCCCCAATTCATTTTTGTCTGTACTTTTCTGGGCCTGAGGCAGTAGAGTGTCCTTGAATTTCAGGCCTAGAGGGATTGTTTTGTCTGACCAAAATGTGCAGACAGTTAACTAACACTATTACATGGAGTTTAGAGTTATGCACTAATGCAGTACAGGATATGAAAAATAGAAAGGCTAAAATCCTAAGGCATCATGCCCCCTCTGAAATCCTCTAGAAATTCCCCCCAGGCTGCCTTCGCCTCCAGACAGCCCCGCTCCTCTCCTGCCCCACTCAGGAGCCCCAGCAGTGTTTCTGGTGCTCCTGGCAATTCCATGCTTCTGCAGCCCAATGAACAGCAGTGGAGCCATCCCTGTAGTGCCTCTTGTTTGTGTCCAGAGGAGGTTGGGGGGCTGGAGAGCAGGGATGGAGCTGGGAAGGGGCATCTCCAAGAGAAAGACGGCCCCAAAGCCTTCCGGGGCAGGCTGGGGTGAGCAGCCCGTGGGGAGGGACTGGAGCCTGAGGCCCGGGGCTGGGAGGGATGGGAAGGATGGGAGGTGGGGGGGCTGCATGGGGAGTGTGATGGGAGGGTGGTGTGGGAGGGGTGGGACATGATGGAGCTGCTGGGAAGATGTGGTGGGAAGGTGTGGGATGTGGTGGGGCTGGAGAGAAGGTGTGGGGTGTGGTGGGTCTGGAGAGAAGGTGTGGGGTGTGGTGGGGCTGGAGAGAAGGTGTGGGGTGTGGTGGGGCTGGTGGCCTCAGGGAAGCCCCAGGGAGGGGGTGATGCCCCGTGGAGCCCATGGTGACAAACACAGGTGTCACCCTGCTCCTGGAAGGGGGTGGCTGTGCTGAGGATCACGGCCTCCTCCTCTCCTTGCTGCTGCACCACCTGAGCCTGCTGAGGGAACAGCTGAAGGCAGTGGAGAGGAATTTCTGAAGGCAGAGACATCTTTGCACCTGGCTCACAAAATTAAAAATTAAAAATGTCATGGGAGATCTCTGCTGTGACACTCACAGAGCCCTCGGGGTGGGGAATGCTGAGCCCCTGGGCCATCCTGTGTGTGCCAGCCCAGCTCTTGGCACGGGGGATCATGGCTGCTCCAGGGAGCACCAGCCATGGCTGTGTCCCCTCTGAAATCAAGACATTGTAAGTCTAACAACAAAAGTGTGTTAGACTAATAACAATTTTGATTCAAAATTGTGAACATAGTGGAAATATATTTGCCAGAGACGTGTTCAAAGAAACAACGATTTTCAGGGATTTTTATACACTGTAATATCCAAGATTTTTTCATAGATACTCTCAAAAGTGCTCCCAATTTTTACATCATGGTATTGTTGTTTTGTTTCTTTTAACTACTACCACAATATGCTGTCTCTCTTAGATTAATGCATAAGCCAAGTTTTTTCCAGCTAAACAATAATTTATCAGATTTCATGTCCTGGTTAGACAATTCCCTATTCTTAAGTTTTCTTAGGTGCACAAGCCTAGAAATGGCTCCCCTATTGCCATTACAATTTAACTCTTACAATTTATTATCAAGTCTTTTGGTTTGTATAGGCCTTTGAATTGCTAATTATCTCAAGAAATCATTCTTATTCTATGACATCCAATTAATTTCTAGCTGCATGATAACCATTAAAAATACATTATTGAATTTTGCTGTCCAACCATTGAGTACATTCTCTAAGGGCTATGGGTCAGAGTTTTCTGCTGACACTCAGCCAACACAGATCTAAATAAAAACCAGCTAAAATCCACAGTCAAATATGCCTTGACCAATTAAACATTGTTCATGATGAAGTTTCTAAACAGTCACAGATTTCCTGGCTAACTACCTCTCTGTCCCCTCCCTCCAGCCACATTCCCGGCTGGCAGCAGCAGCCAGAGGAAGCCGGGAAGCGCTGGCAGAGGGGGCAAAGGCAGCTCAGGGTTCACGGTGCTGTTTATTGATATCAGACTTCAGTGGGATGCAGGAACAAGGTGCCAGGGGGAATTTTAGAGTCACAGCTGTGTTGGGAAGGATGCATTTGGGGAACAGTGCCCTAGGACCTGGGAGGGAGGAGCAAATCCATGCTCCAATGTGCTCTGTGCAGAGCATCCCTCCCACACGGCCGTTTTCAATGCCTCTGCTCCCTTTCCCTGCAGGAATAAGGGTGGGAGGATGATCCTAAGTCACTGCCCCATGGTCCTGCATGGGGGCACCTGAAGGGTTCAACAGGCTCAGACCCCCCTGTCCATGGTGGCATCATTACTGGGGGCAGTGCTCCCTTCTGGCTCCTCAAACACCTTCTGGAGGAACCCCCTGAGGGACCCCATGGAGCAGCGCCTCCAGCACTTTGTTCCTGAGATGTAGATGAAGGGGTTGATGCTGCTGTGCATGCAGGCAAACAGGAGAACAACCCGGGGGGACACAGTGGTGTAGCCGAGCTGCTGCAGGAAATTCCAGAGACTGAGGGGGAGAGTGAGGAGTACAGCCAGGAAGTCAATGATGTCAAGGCTCTTGGATTGCTGCTGCTGGGAGCTACCCTTGAAGTGAATGAAGAGGATTGTGCTGGAAATGACCATGGATGGAGCAAAGACGAGGAAGTTGAGGATGTACAGGGAGATGAGAGCCCCACGGCAGCAGAGCTTGTGTTCCTGTGACTGGCACAGGGAATTCACCGCAGAAATGGCAGCGATGGCAGTGATGGAAAGGGCCCAGAGCATGGCACTGACCAAAACCCATGAGAGGCCCTGGGGAAGGTGGCAGAAGAGCCCAGGTGGGCAGAGCATGGACCTGCCCCTCTCGATGCTGATGCCGTCAGCCAGTACAGCCCTACGCTGTGGAACATCGGGAAGAGGAGGAAAAGGAAGCGTATGGATGCTGGGGGCATGATGGAGGAGCAGGAGAAATCCTTCAGCAGGAAGAGCAGAGCGGAGGGGACCATGAAGATGAGGAAGAGGAAGTTGATGATGGCCAGGTCAAGGATTTAGGCAGTGATGGGTTTCATGGTGTCCCTCTGGATGTGGAACCCGAGGAGCCAGAGCACAGCCCCGTTCCCAGCCAGCCCAGAGAGGCAGATGAGCAGTGTCACACTGTGTGTGGCCATGCTGGGGACATCTGTCGCACAGAGATCTTTCCCTTCAGTGGGTTAGTTGGCAGGGGGGGACACGATGTTCATCCCCTGGATGGACGCTGGGCAGGCAGTGGGATGTGGCCCCTGGCTGTGGTCAGAGTGGATGTGCAGTCAGTGCTTGGAGAATCCAGGGATGGACCATGTGGCTCCTCAGCAGTGCCCTGCAGTGGGAAGGATATAGGTGGAGGAGGACTGGGGAGGAGTGAGATGTGCAGGGGAGGAGGGCAGTGGAAATTGTGGGGTGGGAGAGGGAGGTGGGAGGTTTGGGCTGTTCGGCAGGAGGCTGATAAATAACACAGAAAATGAACATTTTCACTTCTTCTGAAGTTCTTTGAAAGCAAAGTGGCCAAAATTTAGAACGATGTGTTACAGATGGATAATGAGATAATTGGCTCTCACAGTTAAGGGATGAATACTGTGTGAATATTAAGAGAAGCTTTATTGATATATAATTATGTCATTGCAGTCTGTTGTTTAGATGTCCCCTGTTCTCCCCAGAGTCCCCTTCTCTCCCCTCTGTCCTGTTGCCATCAGAGATCCTGAGTCATCTAGGACAGGTGGAAAGAAGGGGTGTACAAAAGCTTGTTGCTGGGGGGGGAAGAGTTGCAGCATGAGAACACCTGACCCTCCAGTCAAGCTGCAGGAAAGCAGGCTCCAGCAATAAACACAAAGAAGGGCTGACTGACAGACTTTGGGAGGGGCCAGGTTTAGCTGATGCAACCCCCGTGGTATCAAAGGTGAAGCCTCCATCTTGAAGATCAGCCAGCCACGTGGTGGGCAGCCATGAGGGAAGCTCCCAGGCCTGCTTGTCCCTATTTACTCCTTTTGTCGCATTTTTTGTTAAGGTTTATTAAACCTTTAGAAATTTTAAAAAGTGGGTGGTTGTTTCTCACAGGATGTAAAGGCTGGCACACAGGATGGCAAACATGGCAGGAACCCATGGAGAAACAGATGAGTAGAACTGCAGTGATTTTGGGGCAAATTCTGGAGGAAGAAACAACAGTGCTTGGCCAGAGGAAAAGTTCAAGGCAAGGGCACCTTTAATATGGCAGCATGCATTGAATATGACCACCAGAGAGACCCCTCTTAATAAACCTCCAGGATCATAAAAGGGCTTCCAGGAGGAGATGGATGCATGGAAATGAATTCTAGGAAAATGGTGTTTGTGTATTGGATAAAAAAAAACCTTATTACTGCCTACATCTGGTTCTAATGTGTGGGAACTCAGCACAGCATTCCTGATGTGCAGAGTCACCGAGACAACCCTTGGGGAACTCGGAAGTCCTGGAACGTTGCCAGGAGTGTTTGGTGGTTGGACTTTGATCCTGCACAGGAAGCAACACCTGTATGAGGATGGGAGGATCACACAGGGATAAATGGTGAAGGGATAGATTAATTATAGAGTGAAAACACAGGTTTCAGAATCTCGGTACAGGGGGGTTCTCGGGGACAAGACGGAGGAATTAGGGTGTGTCCTGTCCTCCTTCTTTTTCTTCTTGTCATCCGTCTTTGGTGGTGATGGTGGGACTTTGAGATTGATTCTTACTGAATGTGCACTTGTCAATAAGGGTGAAGGGTATTGGGGAGAAAAGGTAAATATATGACACGTAGTTTTTGGTATAAAGATAAGTGACCGCCCCGAGGGCAGTCAGTGTGCTCATGGCTGGCTTGCTGTGGGGACCTCTGTCGGGCCGGGAGAAAATATTGTAGATAAGAATTAATAAACAACACTGAAGAACTGAAAAACCTGAAGACTCCTTTGGTCCTTTGGAGCGCGGGCTGCCCCAAAGCCATCCAGAGCCTTTCCAGGCCATTAGAACAGCCGAGGAACGGGACACTAATGGATTAATACCCCCTTGTAAAGTCTCACCATACACACAACACAAGGAGAGATCCCTCTGTGTCCTGTGCAGGTCAATGATTGCTCATGCTTTGAACTGTGTCATAAAGTTTGTTCTGGCCCATTTCAGTATTAGGATGCAGATGGGATGCACAAGAGGAGAGAGAGGAGCTGGGGAGGGCCCTGCGGTCACTGGGAGAGGGTGTCAGGAACAGAGCAGCTGCTGCAGGAGAGGAAGGTGGGGTAGGGAGGAAGGCAAACATTCCACTGACCTGTTCCCTGTGGGGCAGCAGCAGGCAAAGGGGTCTGTGCAGATCAGCGGCGCTTCCTGGTCCCTCTTGCTCCTTTGGGATCCATGTCCTAAAGCGGCTCCTGCCAGGTCAGGGACATGAAGGAGAAAGTGCCCAGGTCACCAGGAGCTCCCCATTGCCGTCCTGCTGGCTCCTCTCTGTGCCCTGTCCTGTTGTTGCTCCCCAAGGCTTGGTGCAGTCATGGGGGGAGTGGGGGAATCAAAAATTGCAACTTTGCCTACTTCAGAAATTGAGTTCCTCTGAGGTATTTATGTTGGGTGTGGGTTTTTTTTGGTATATTTTTTTCCTACAGCGGATGTGGGTTTTTTCAGATGCTCTAAATGAAGATTTTTGTGATTGGCTCCTCTTTCTCTCCTGATGAGAAACGCTCCATCTCTGCAGAGTGTCCCATTCTCCAATTGCCTTCCGTCTCTAGATAGGTTCCTACCATTCCTCATTTCTCTTCCCCAAGGGGTCATTGTCCCTCCAGCAGCAGAGGGATTCTGGTGGTGCTGGTGGCACTGGCAGTGCAGGCAGTGCTGCTGAGGCAGCTGGGTGCTTGCCATAAACAACTCCTGTTCCGGGAAGGGCTCTGAGATCATTGCAAAAACATGCTCTGGGCTGAGAAGCACAGCTGAGTGGCTTGCTCCTGTCCCGATCCCATCATCATCCCTGCTCTCCATTCTCACCCCATCCTATCACATCCCACAGGTTTCCCAGACGGAGCCGTTCCCCACTCCGAGCGTGGCCTGTCAGGCTCTGCTCTCCTCCGGTGGGGAGATTTGGGGTTGTCGGCATCCAGACCCCCTCCAACCCGCTCTGAGCCTCTCCTGACCCCTCCAAAACCGCCTCGAACAGCACACACCATCCCCGGGGCCCCCTTTTCAGCCCAACAGCCCTGATCCTGCCATGATCCTTCTGGGACCCTCTGCAGTGTCCCTGCTCATCCTGGCCATAGGGTTCTAGGACCCAGGAGGGAGGAGGAAAGCCCAGCTCCAATGTGCTCCTCAGGATCACACAGGATGATAAACGTGGCTGGAGCCAGTGCAGAAACAGATTTGGAGGCCTGCAGTGGTTTTGGGACAATTTCTGTAACAAAAAGCAAGAGCACATGGCCAAAGGAAAAGTTCAAGGCAAGGTCACTTTAATGTCTCAGAGAATACAACCTCCAGAGACACCCTCTGAATGATCCTCCAAGATCAGGGAAGAACTTGGAGAAGGAGGTGGATGCCTTTGAATGGGTCCTAGGAATGTGATGTTTATGTACTAGATAACAAACACATTAATGACTGTGTGTGGTTATGATGGATAAAACCCCTGTTCTAAAATCTCACCGCACAGACATCAGGGAGAGAACCTTCTGTGTAGGTAGGAAATTCCTACTTCATAATGCTTCCCATTGAGTTAGAAAGTTTATTTCAGCTGATTCAATGACAGATGGAATGCACAGGGCAGGGAAGGGGTAGCTTGGGAGGGCCCTGCGGTCACCTGGAGAGGGTGTCAGGAACAGAGCAGCTGCTGCAGGAGAGGAAGGTGGGGTAGGGAGGAAGGCAAACATTCCACTGCCCTGTTCCCTGTGGGGCAGCAGCAGGCAAAGGGCTCTGTGCAGATCAGCGGCGCTTCCTGGTCCCTCTTGCTCCTTTGCGATCCATGTCCTAAAGCGGCTCCTGCCAGGTCAGGGACATGGAGGAGAAAGTGCCCAGGTCACCAGGAGCTCCTCATTCCCATCCTGCTGGCTCCTCTCTGTGCCCTGTCCTGTTGTTGCTCCCCAAGGCTTGGTTGAATCACATGGGAGTGGGGAAGTCAAAAATTGTAACTTTACCTGCTTCAGAAATTCAGTTCATCTGAGTCATTTATCATGCATGTGGTTTTTGGTTTCTTTTTATTTTTTTTTTTTTTGTCTTCAGAGGAAGTAGCTTTCCTCAGAAGCTCTAAATGAAATTTTTTGTGATTGTGTCCTCATTCCCTCGTGCTGAAAAACACTCTTCCCTGCAGAGTGTCCCATTGTGCATCTGCCTTCCCTCACCTGACAGGGTTTTATCATTCCTCGTTTCTCTTGCCTGAGGGGTCATTGTCCCTGCAGCACCAGCTGGTGGTGCCGGTGGCACAGAAATGCTGCTGGCAGTGCTAGCAGTGCGGGTGAGGCAGCTGGGTGCTTCTCAGAAACAACTCCTGTTCCGGGAAGGGCTCTGAGATCATTGCAAAAACATGCTCTGGTCCCAAGGAAGCACAGTTGAGCTGCTTCCTCCTTCTATCCTGATCCCATCGTCATCCCTGCTCCCCATCCCCATCCCACCCCACTCTCCATCCTCACCCCATCCTATCACATCCCACAGCTTTCCCAGATGGAGCTGTTCCCCCACTCCGAGCGTGGCCTGTCAGGCTTTGCTCTCCTCCAGTGGGGAGATTTGTGATTGTCGGCATCCAGACCCCCTCCAACCCACTCTGAGCCTCTCCTGACCCCTCTGAAACTGCCTGCAACACCCCAGTCCATCCCTGGGGACCCCTGTGCCCCGGAAGAGCCCCGATCCTTCCCCGCTCCACCAGCGAGCCCTGGCAGTGTCTCTGCTCTTCCCGGCCATGGGGTTCTTAGACCCAGGAGGCAGGAGGAAAGCCCAGCTCCAATGTGCTCCAGAGCAGGACAGAGGATGGTAAATGTGGCTGGAGCCAGTGCAGAAACAGATTTGGAGGCCTGCAGTGGTTTTGGGGCAAGTTCTGTAACAAGAAGCAAGAGCACATGGCCAAAGGAAAAATTCAAGGCAAGGTCACCTTTAATATCTCAGCACTCAGTGAATACAACCACCAGAGACCCCTCTGAATGATCCTCCAGTGCCAGGAACGGACTTGGAGAAGGAGGTGGATGCATGGAAATGAGTACTAGGAAAGTGATGTTTATATAATAGATAAGAAACACACTTTAACTGTAGTGTGTGGCTATTATGGAAAAAACCCCTGTTGTAAAGTCTCACCCCAAACAGAAATATGGAGAGATCCATCTGTGTGTCACCTGCTTCCTAATGCTTCTCATTGTGTTGGAAAGGTTATTCTGGCTGATTTTGGTATCACTCCCAATTCCCATCTCCACTCCTCATGCCATGCCATGCCATGCCATCCCATCCCATGGCCGCTCCCCGTGTTGAAGCTCTGCCCATCAGGCCCTGCTGCTCTCCAATCAGGTTCAGGATGGAGGTGCTCAAGGGCTTCCCTGGACATTGATGCTGGGGAACCAGAGGATGGATGGCCCCATTCTGCACAAGAGCAGCATAACCCCCTAATTTCTGTGCAATTCAATGGTCCAAGCTTCTGATGATGGGAATTTCTATATTCCATGTACTTTCTGGATACAGGCACAGGAGTTCAGTGGAGTTTGCTATCGATCCTGCACTTTACTCAGAAGGATGTAATTATGGAATTCAAGAATGTGAGACATTCCCATTGAATGGATAAGGGAATGTTGCTGTCCCTCCCCAGCTCTGCAGCCCTACCTGGTGTCCCTTCCCATCAGCTGTGAATGCAGGGCCAGCTCTGCTGGACAGAAGGGGAAGGATGCTCCCTGTGATCCCAACCCCTCTCCTGCCATCCAGAGGCACCAGCCCTGCAGGGATTTGGGAAATCACTGCCACCCCGTGCTGGATGTGTCCCCAGGGATTAAGGTGTCCCATTCTTTGCAGGCAAGAGCTCCCTGGAAACACCATGGAACTCATCTGCTGAGCCAAAGGAGATGGAGTTCATTCCCTGGGGCCGAGGCCATGAGGGTCATTCCATGGCGAATAGAGCTGGGGAACAGCACTGAGCCCAGCTGCACTGCTTGGAGCTATGTGGATCCAGGAGGGAGGAGGAAAGCCATGCTGCAATGTGCTCCCTGCAGAGCATTCCACAAAAATCAGCCAAGGCAATGCTCCTTCTCCATTCTCCTGCATGAATACAGCACCACAGGGAGGGTGATCCTGTGGATATTTATTCATCAGGAGGCTCAAGGAAACCCTCAGCCACTCTCCTGGGTTCATTCAGCAGAGCAGGGGAAGGGATCAGAAGATTCAGACCCCCGTGTCCATGGCAGGATTATGGCTCTGGGCAGTGTTTTTTTCTGGCTCCTCATAGACCCTCTGGAGGGAGAGCTGGAGGGACCCTATGAAGCAGGGCCTCTGGCCCCTCCCCAACAAAAAGAAGATGAAGCTTTTGATGCTGCTGTGGATGCAGGTAAGCAGGAAAACAATCTCTGAGGCCACGGTGATGTAACCGAGCTGCTGCAGGAAATTCCAGAGGCTGAGGAGGAGAGTAACAGCACATTGATGATGATGTTGTGCCACTTGGGCTACTGCAGGGAGCCTCGCTTGGACTTAATGAAATCAACTGTGCTGGAAATGACGAAGGGTAGAGCCAAAAAAAGCAGGATGAGGGTGTACATGGAGATGAAAGCAGCCTGGCAGTGCTCCTGCTGGTGTGATGGGCACAGGAATGTCACCGAGGGAATGACAGTGAAGAGAGCAAAGAAGGTCCAGTATTGGACAGTGTCCAGCACCTACAACAGGTGCTTGGGAAGATCGTGGCGGCAGCAGCAGAGCTTCCAGATCTCTCCCATGTACAGCACCTTGTTGCTGCGCATCAGCCAGAGCAGTGCCCAGCAGTGGGAGACCACTGACAGCTGGAAAAGGAAATTCACGTACATTAAGGGCATCATAAGAGAGAAGGACACGTCCTCCACCAGGATTAGGAGGGCGGAGGGGACCGCAAAGTGGAGAAAGAGGAAGTCCATGACAGCCAGGTCATAGATGCCAGGGTTTCCTGCTTTTTTTCAGGCTGAGGAGGCCGATGACAGCCCCATTCCCAGCCAGCCCACAGAGGCAGATGAGCAGGGTCACACTGTGTATGGCCCCGCTGCTGACATCTGTCTCACAGAGATCATCTCCTTCAGTGGGTGAGGCAGGAGATGGGGACACGGTGGTCACCTCCATGAATGGACTCTGGGCAGGCAGTGGGATGTGGCCCTGGCTGTGGTCAGAGTGGATGGGCAGTCAGTGCTTGGAGAATCCAGGGATGGAGTATGTGGCTCCTCAGCAGCTCCCTGCAGTGGGAAGGATTCAGTGGGGAGGAGCTGAGATGAGCAGGGGAGGAGGGTGGTGGGAATGGTGCGGTCAGAGCATTGGGCTGGTTTGCAGGGGATCGATAATAAATCAGAGAGAATAAGTATTTTCAACTCCTCTGAATTTGCTCAAAGGTTAGTGGCCCCTAAGTATCCAAAGGGATTAAAGGATGTAAAGATGTGGACCTAGGGTGATAAATGTGGCTGAAGCCAGTGCAGAGACAGATAAGGAGGCCTGCAGTATTTTTGGGGCCAGTTCCATAACAAGATGCAAGAGCATATGGCCAAAGAAAAAGTTCAAGGCAAGGTCACCTTTAATATCAGTGAATACGAACACCATAGGCCTCTCTCAGTGAACCTGCAGAAGCATCAAAAGACTCCAAGTGAGAAATGGATCCATGGAAATGAGTTCTAGGAAAATGGTGTTTGTGTACTAGATAAAAAAGACTTTTAAATATCTATGTGTGTTAATAATGGATAAAAGCCCTGCTGTAAGGTCTCGTTACACACAGATCAAAAAGAGATCCTTCTGTGTGTGCTGTGCAGGTAAAGAATTCCTGCTTCCTAATGCTTCCCATTGTGTTAGAAAGTTTATTTGAGCCAATTTCAATGTCAAGATAAAGATGGGAAGCTCAAGGAAGAGGAGGGGGGAGGTGGGGAGGGCACTGGGTTCAACGAGAGAGGGTGTCAGGAACAGAGCAGCTGCTGCAGGAGAGGAAGGTGGGGTAGGGAGGAAGGCAAACATTCCACTGACCTGTTCCCTGTGGGGCAGCAGCAGGCAAAGGGGTCTGTGCAGATCAGCGGCGCTTCCTGGTCCCTCTTGCTCCTTTGGGATCCATGTCCTAAAGCGGCTCCTGCCAGGTCAGGGACATGAAGGAGAAAGTGCCCAGGTCACCGAGAGCGCTGCATTCTCATCCTGCTGGCTCTTTTCGTGCCCTATCTCACAGTTGTATCCCAAAGACTTGGTGGGATCACGGGGAGTAAGAAATTGCAACTTTGGGTGCATTAGAGTTTCACTTCCGTTGGTTGGGTTGGGTTAGTTTTCTTTTTGCTACAAAGACAGTGAGTTTTGTCAAAACTCCACTCAAAGAATAGAATTGGTCATCTTGTCTTTCTGATTCGAAAGTCTCCTTCCCTGGACCATGTCCCATTCTCTGACTGCCTTCCCTCTCCTGACAGGTTTCTGCCATTTCTCATTTCTCTTCCATGAAGGGACATGGTCCCTCCAGCAGCAGAGGGATGTGGGTGGTGCTGGTGGCACCATTATGGTGTCAGCACTGCCAGTGCTGCTGGAGCATCAGGCTGCTTCTCAGAAACAATTCCCTTGCTGATAAGAGGACTGGGATCATTGCCAAAACCTGCCCTGGGCCCAAGGGAACAGAGCTGAGGCAAGAATTCCCATTTTTTTATTCAAATGCAGGCCCACACTGCCCAAGGGAAGGGCCACAAACAGTTGCTTTGTGTTGATTTGGCACAGCCTGGTTTTTTGGTAGGAGGAGATAGCCACAGAAGGGGGCACCTGTTAGAAGCTGCCGGAATCTTCCACCCTTTCCCACAGGGCCAGTTTCTGATGGCACTGAAGATGGACATGCTGCTGGCCCAATTAGAAAGGTTGGTGACACCTCCATTGTGACATTTTCAAGAAGAAAATCAAAGCAGCACACACACAGTTTTTACCAGGGAGGGCGAGGCACCGCTGCTGGGGCCATCCTGCTGCGGCCGCTGCCATCTTGGTGTGGCCTGTGGCAAGCCTTGCCTGCCTGGCTGCCCCTAGCCAGCCGTGCTGTGGCAGAAGGGCAGGGGCAGCAGTGGCAGCTACTCCTTCTCAGCACCCCACATAAAGAGATGTGCTGAATTGCACCAGCACCTGCGGCGGGCGCTGCTGCCTGCGTGGTGGTGGCGGGATCATGTGGGCGCTGGTGAAAACATGGCGAGCGATTTCCCAATGTGGATCCTGGACACGACCAAACTCTGGGCACTGCGGAATATTGGAAGAATCTTTGAACAGGTAGAATTTCTTGGCAACGGTTATTAAGGGCAGCAGTTTTTCTTCTAGTCAGAGAAGAGAGGGAGGTGAGGACATGTGAGGAGAAACAAGATGGCAGCACCAAGGTGAAGGCTCCATGGTGCTTTCTCTTCTCCAGGCTCAGAGACCCCCAGAACACCCCCAGCTCAGAGACCTCAGAGAAGCCACAGGGAGGGGGTAGATGCCCCGTGGAGACAATGGTGACAAACACAGATGTCACCCTGCTCCTGGAAGGGGGTGGCTGTGCTGAGGAGCACAGACTCCTCCTCCCCTTGGAGCTGCACCATCCCAGCCTGCTGAGGGAGACCAAAGCCAGGGCAGAGGAAGAATTTCTGAAGACAAAAAAAACCACCAGCAAGAATATCAGTATAAAACAGGTTTAATATTAAGCAAACCAATGTGCTATCCATATCTGTGTGCTTCTGTGTATTAAAGGGTGTATGAAAAAAGGACAGCATGGGTAAGGATTAAAAGGAAAATAGCTTAAAAGCTTTACAATACTCAAACTTAAAACTACTTCAGTTACGCCTTAAACTTACCAATTCAGAAGAGCAATATCACTTAGCAGCATTTAACCCTGTTTATGCCTGATAGTTCTTTCCAGGCCTGACTCGCTCACATGTCTCAGGTACTAACACAGCTGAGAGAGCAGCATTTCTGCCACATTTGCCCCAGCAGATGCAGACGTGTGTGCACATAGCCAGCCAGCCAGGCAGAGTCAGTGCAAGGTGCCTGTGAGCAATTGCCCTGGCAGGCAGTGAAATGCTCCCTGTGGATCCCTTTGCATCTCCTCCCTGGGCCAAGGGCTGGGCCTGGAGCCCTGGCGGGATGGGCCCAGGAGCCGTGGGCGTTCGGGGATCAGCCCAGGGCAGCAGCCAGGAGAGATCCCAGCTGGGAGAGGCCCCAGTGCCAGGGAGCTTCTGCTCAGCACTGCTGGGCCCAGCAGAGCTCCAAGGCTCTCCTTTGGGGCCGCTGCTCACAGGGCCCCAAGGCATGGGCGGCACTCACAGCAATGGTTCAGCCTGGCCACACTTGGGGCCGGCAGCTTCCTGGGACAGTGGCAGAGCAGGGATGCTGTGGCATCCAGGGCAGTACAATAATTTGCAAGGCTGTTGATGAAAGCCCAGGAGGTGTTTGGACAGCAGCAGTTGCTGGGAGCAGAGGGTGTTTCTGATCAGCGCCACAGGAGCTGAGCCCAGGGGCTGCTCCTCAAGGCTGAGGCCTCCCAAGCACGGATCAGAGCCCAGAGCGGCCTGGAAAGGGGCTGGGGATGCAGCAGCACAGGGAGGGTAATTCTGTGGGTATTTATTGATCAGGAGACTCAAGGCATCTCCAAGCCACTGTCCCAGGGTCCTTCAGCAGTCAGTAGGAGGAATCAATAGACTCAGACCCCTTTGTCCATGGCAGGATCATTTCTGCGGGCAGTTTTTTCTTCTGGCTAGTCAAAGACCCTCTCGAGGGAGAGCCGGAGGGACTCCACAGAGCAGAACCTCCAGCACCTCCCTGCCAAGAAGTAGATGAAGGGTTTGATGCTGCTGTTGATGCAGGTGAGCAGGAAAAAAAAATGGGAGGGCACAGCAATGTAACCGAGCTGCTGCAGGAAATGGCAGAGGATGAAAAGGAGAGTGAAGAGACCAATGGAGACGGTAATAATGTTGAGCCCTTCGGGTTGCTGCTGCTGTGAGCCCCACTTGGCCTTAATTAAATTAATTGTGCTGGAAATGACCAGCACAGTTATGGGTGTGACAAGGAGCAGCAGGATGATGACCCACACGGCGATGAGGGCTGCCCGGCAGTGCTCGTGATCATTTGATTGGCACTGGGATGTCAGTGTGGGAATCTCAGTGAAGAGAGCAGAGAAAGCCCAAAACTGGACAATCATCACCACCCAAAGCAGATCATTAGGAACGTCACGGCGGCAGCAGCGCTTCAAGAGCTTTTTGATATACATTGCAAGGCCGAAAGTCATCAGCCAGAGCGGCACCCAGTAACAGGAGAACAAAGAGAGCCGGAAAAGGAAACGCAGGTACAGCACGGGCAGGATAAGAGAGCAGGAGACGTCCTCCACCAGGAGGATGAGGGCAGAGGGGACTGTAAGGAGAAGGAAGAGGAAGTCGGTGACAGCCATGCCACGGATGAAAAAGTTATCACCCTTCAGGCTGAGGAGGCCGACGACAGCCCCATTCCCAACCAGCCCACAGAGGCAGATGAGCAGGGTCAAACTGTGGGTGACCACGGTGGTGACATCTATCTCACAGAGATCATGTCCTTCAGTGGGTGAGGCAGGAGATGGGGACACGGTGGTCACCTCCATGGATGGACGCTGGGCAGGCAGTGGGATGTGGCCCCTGTCTGTGGTCAGAGTGGATGGGCAGTCGGTGCTTGGAGAATCCAGGGATGGACCATGTGGCTCCTCAGCAGCTCCCTGCAGTGGGAAGGATTCAGTGGGGACGAGTGAGATGTGCAGGGGAGGAGGGCAGTGGGAATGGTGGGGTAGGAGAGGGAGGTGGGAGGGTTGGGCTGTTCTGGCATAGAGCAGAGGAAGGGGGAGCTGTGCAGAGCCCTGCAGTCACCGAGAGGGGGTGGCAGGAACAGAGCAGCTGCTGCAGGAGAGGAAGGTGGGGGAGGGAGGAAGGCAAACATTCCACTGCCCTCTTCCCTGTGGGGCAGCAGCAGGCAAAGGGGTCTGTGCAGATCAGTGGCGCTTCCTGGTCCCTCTTGCTCCTTTGGGTTCCGTGTCCAAAAGCGGCTCCTGCCAGGTCAGGGACATGAAGGAGAAAGTGCCCAGCTCACCAGGAGCTCCTCATTCCCGTCCTGCTGGCTCCTCTCACTGTGCCCTGTCCTGGTGTTGTTTCCCAAGTCTTGGTGAAGTCATGGGGGAGTAGGAAATTGCCTCTTTGTCTATAGCTGTATTTCACTTCCTCAGAGTGTTCTTGAACATTTTTTCCTGCCACAGAGGAAGTAGCTTGACATGCAGATTTCTTTTCATGGCTCCTCATTTCCTCCTGATTAGAAACTCTTTTCCAAATGGGACATTCTCAAAACGCTTTCCCTCTCTAAGCAAGTTTCTACCATTCCTCATTTATCTACCCAGAGGAGTCCTTTTCCCTCCAGCAGCAGAGAGCTGCTGGTGGGGCTGGTAGCACTGGAATGCTGCTGGCAGTGCTGGAAGTGCTCACAGCATTGTGCAGTCATCTGTGTGCTTCTCAGAAACAACTCCCATTCTGGGTTGATTTTCAGGATCATTGCCAAAACCTTCCCTGGCCTCAAGAAAACAAACTGAGCTGAGAATTCCTATTTCTGTCATTCCAATGCAGGCTCACAGAGCCAAAGGGAAGGACAGCACTCAGTTGCTTGCAGCCAGGTCAGCAGCACTTAGAGCCCACCCTGATTACTGCCTATCCCCTTGATGATGCAATGAAAGCTATTAGGGACCAGGTTTTGGGGTGCTGTGATCCCCTTTCTATCCTTTCATTAGAGCTCATCCTCCTCCTGCTCCTCAGACATGGGAGCCCTTCTGTTTGTTTTTGCCTGACCCCATCCCTCTGGGCAGCCTGTGCCAGGGCCTCAGCACCCTCACAGGGAAGGATTTCTGCCTTAATTTCCAATCTGACCCCACCCTCTGTCAGTGGGAAGCCATTCCCCCTTGTCCTGTCACTCCATGCCCTTGTCCAAAGTCCCTTTCCATCTCTCCTGGAGCCCCATTAGCTCCTGGATCAGGAAGTGTTTGCCCTTGAAAGGGTTGGGCTGGTGAGGGGTTGTGAGATTCCATAGCTGGGGACACAAACACAGTGTCAGCAGGGAAGAGAGGTGACAGTTGTGGTCCCAGGGTCAGCAGTTTCCAGCAGGAGCATCCCAGATCCCTGAGGCACATGTCAGCCTGGGTAGGAATCATCTCACCTCAGCTTTCTGGGAATTCCTTGTAATTCACTGTATGCTGCTGTCTAACTGCCAGAAGAGTGTAGAAGATGACTCATATGAAACATGCAACTTTCTAAGGATCAAAGCCAAGAGAGCAGCAGTGATTTGCCTCTGAAAAGAAGTGGCATTGCTGACATCCTAAATAACCCATCTGCTCTGGGGCAGTACTCCAGCCCACACACAGAATTTATTATTGCACAAATCTGTTTGGAAACTGTGTGGTGAAGGGGATGTGCCACTGAAATTGTGACATACACACGGCAAAACTAGATTTGATTTAGAAAGAAAAGTTTAACAGTACATTTGTAGTGCAGGGTCCTAAGGATCCAGCCAAGGAATGAGAGGGGGCAAGTTTAGGCAGCTGAAAAGACCAATTTTGGGATTGGGGTTACTTTAAAATGGAAGAGAAGCTGAGATGGAGCCCAAGTGCTCTGGGCACAGGTGTGGTTGCTGAGGCTCTCTCCCGTTGCTCATTTCCCAGGCAGAGTGAAGAGCAGCTGAGGAGCAGAGCCCTGAGCCCGTGGCAGGCTCTGAGGCAGCTGCCTGTGTGTGAGAGCCCTGGAGAACACGAGGCAGCACGGAGAGCAGGGGCTGTGGCAGGAGCTGGGACAGAGCCCGCGCCGGACGCTGCTCGGGCTCAGCCCGCGGGCTGCGCTCCCCTTTCCCAAGGGACCATTCCAGGGAACCTCCTGCAGATCCCGGCCCAGGGACAGCAGCTGGAGCCTGGCAGCTGAGGGCAGTGCACTGCGGGCAAGTTCTCCAGGCTGCCAGAGGAAACCAGGTCAGACTCTTCTCTTCCACCTTCACCAGGGCCCCCTCATTGGGTGGAACCTGGTTATTGATTTTGGGGGCAGAACTGAGGTCTGTAGGGAATTAAGAGCTATAAATAGTGTGGGGAAAGGGAGGGAATATGGAAATGGGTGTCCTGCAGAAGGAATCTAGCAGCTCAGTGATATCAACTGACACCTGAGAGTCCAGCTCAGATCCATCCCAAAGCCATTTGTTCTCTGATATCTCCATGGGCAATCCTCTCCTTCTCCAATTGCTTTCCTGCTCCAGCTCTGTCCTGTCCACAGCCAGGAAGGAGGTATCTCCCTGGCTTTTGTGCCAGGCACACAGGACCAGGCTGCCACATCCTCCTTGCCATCTGTCCTGTCCCTCACCCCTCCCTGTGCTGCTCCACATGGAAGCTGTGGGTAGGAAAAGATGGGAAAAGCCACGTTTGGGGGACAGCAGCGTTGCTCTGGTGTGTCTGTTTGTCACCCCTGCAGCTGTGTGAGGGCAGGAGAAGCAGCAGAGGTGTCCCCATGAGCACTTTGTCCCCTGGCACGGAGGGAGCCAGCCCTGCCTGCTGGAGCCAGCCCGGTGGGAAGGCATCCCA
Organism: Melozone crissalis; assembly: GCF_028551555.1. NCBI lineage: Eukaryota > Metazoa > Chordata > Aves > Passeriformes > Passerellidae > Melozone > Melozone crissalis. The sequence continues at coordinate 3,020,161 of NW_026535796.1, read as the reverse complement.
GGGGAGCTGGAATGAGGAGAGCCACGACAACTGGAGCCAGTGTGACAGCAGGCAGTGGAGCAAAGTGCCTGTCCCGCTGCTGCTGCTGCTGCTGCTGCTGTGCCTGTGTGGGATGGTGGGAATGGGGCTGTGCTCTGGCTCCTCAGCTTCTGCATCCACAGGAACCCCATCACCCCCTGTGTGCTCAGCCTGGCCATGGCTGGCTCCACCTTCCTGCTCTCCATCACCATCAGCCTGGGGATATTTTCTGTCTCAGAGAGCTTCTGCCACCAGCTGGGCTCGTGGGGTGTGACAGCTGGGCTGAAGGTCCCCATCCTCTTGGCTTTCACTGCTGCTGTCTCCTCTCTGACAGCCCTCAGTGCTGTCACAGCTCTGTTTGTCCTCCCGTGTCCTGCTGGCCCTGCCCCTGCTCCCAGTGCTTCCCGGTGCTCCTGTGTGCCCTACTCTGGCTGCTCTCCTTGCTGCTCACTGCCACCCTCCATTGCTGCCCTTTGGTGCCCATGGCCTTGGTGCTGAGCTGCCCCTTCTCAGTGCTCAGCCTGCCCTGTTCTGTTCTGGCCCTGCTGGCCAGGCTCCTGTGCTGCTCATGGAAACAGCTGCCAGGGAAGCTCTGTGCCCTGCTCCTGCTGCTCCTGTCATCTCCTTCCCCTTCTTCACTGCTGATTTTGGGTACTGGCTCTTGCTGAGGGCGTTTGACTTCTCTGTCTTTGCCCCCAGCCCCTCTCTCCTGCTCACCTGTGCCCAGAGCAGTGCCCTCCCTCTGATTGACTGCCTGGCTGGGAGCTGTGCAAAGAATTCCACCCCTCTGGTAGTGTTGCCTTGCAGAGGGCTTTTGAGGCTTTTGTGCCAGAGCCAGGGCGTAGGGACAACACAGGGGAGTCATCATCAGGTGAAATCATCATGAGAAAGAGTCTGCATAAAATAGAAGCATAAAATATCCGGAGTTGGAAGGGAGCCGCAAGGAGCATGGAGTTGAGCTCCTGGCCCTGCACAGGACATCCCAACAATCCCAGCCTGTGCCTGAGAGCATTGTCCAAATGCTCCTTGAGCTCTGTCAGGCTGGTGCTGTGTGCAGCAGGGGAACTCCTGCCTGGGGCAGTAGTGGGTGACACCAGGAATCCTCATGGAATGGTTTGTGTTGCAGGCTGGGCAGTCAGTGCTTGGAGAATCCAGGGATGGACCATGTGGCTCCTCGGCAGCTCCCTGCAGTGGGAAGGGTTCAGTGGGGTGGAGTTGAGATGTGCAGGGGAGGAGGGCAGTGGAAATGGTGGGGTGGGAGGGTTGGGTTGTTCTAACACAGGGCAGAGGAGGGGGAAGCTGGGGAGGGCACTGCGGTCAACGGGAAAGGGAGGCAGGCACAGAGCAGCTGCTGCAGGAGAGGAAGGTGGGGTAGGGAGGAAGGCAAACATTCCACTGACCTGTTCCCTGTGGGGCAGCAGCAGGCAAAGGGGTCTGTGCAGATCAGTGGCGCTTCCTGGTCCCTCTTGCTCCTTTGGGTTCCGTGTCCAAAAGCGGCTCCTGGCAGAGCAGGGACATGAAGGAGAAAGTGCCCAGGTCACCAGGAGCTCCCCATTCCTGTCCCTCTGGCTCCTCTCTGTGCCCTGTCCTGGTGTTGCTCACCAGGAATCATGGGGGGAGTTGGAAATTGCATCTTTGACTACGTCAGAATGTCACTTCCTCTGAGTTTTTGGTCCTGGGGTTTTTTTTCAGACAGAGGAAGTGACTTTTGTCAAAAGCTCCAAATGAAACATTTTCCAAATGCCTCCCTATTTCCTCCTGATGAGAAACATTCCTTCCCTGGAGACTGTCTCTTTCTCTTACTGCCTTCTCTCTCCTGACAGACTTGTACCATGTCTTGTTTCTCTTCCCTGCGGGGTCATTGTCCCTCCAGCAGCAGAAGGATGCTGGTGGTGCTGGTGGCTCTGGAATGCTGGCAGTGCTGGTGAGGCAGCTGGGTATTTCTCAGAAGTAACTCCTGTTCCAGGAAGAACTCTGGGATCATTGCCAAAGACTTCCTATGGCCTGAGGAAGCCGATGTGAGCTGGTCCCTCTCCTCTCCTCTCCTCTCCTCTCCTCTCCTCTCCTCTCCTCTCCTCTCCTCTCCTCTCCTCTCCTCTCCTCTCCTCTCCTCTCCCCATCTCTACACCCCACTCTCCATCCTCACCCCATCCTGTCACATCCCACAGCTTTCCCAGATGGAGCTGCTCCCCCACTCTGAGCGTGGCCTGTCAGGCTCTGCTCTCCTCTGGCTTTGCCAGCATCCAGACCCCCTGCAGCTCCCTCTGACCCTCTCCTGACCCCTCCAGCCTGCCCTGACACCCCAGAACCCACCCAGGGCTGACGTTTTTCCCTGACAGTCTTTCTCCTCCCCTGCTCCACCAGGGACTCCAGCAGTGTCCCTGCTCCTCTTGGCCATAGTTTTCTAGGACCCAGGAGGGAGGAGGAAAGCCCAGCTCCAGTGTGCTCCTCAGGATCACACAGGATGATAAATGTGCCTGGAACCATTGTAGAAACAGATAAGGAGGCCTGCAATGGTTTCAGGGCAAGTGTTGTAACAAGAAGGCCAAAGGAAAAGTTCAAGGCAAGGTCACCTTTAATATCTCAGCACTCAGTGAACACAATCACTGAGGTTACCCCAGCCTTCAGTTTCATAATCCAGGTTCTCTGACAATGGTTGCTTCCAAATCCCTCGCTATGTTCCAAGTTGGTTTCCCCCTAAGATGTATCTACACCTGATGTAAACCTCTCCCCTTGCTCCTCCCCTGAGGTTATCCCCTTGGCTGGCTGTTTGTACCTGCCCACTGGTTTTGGCCTGCTATAAACCACTAGAGAGCTGTTCTCTCCCTCTTTCCCTTCCAAATCTCTGCATTAAAGGACTATTGGGAGACCAGGTGGAGAGTATCCTTCGACTCTTTTACTTTAATCCCGGATGCTGGTAGAGTTAATCCCACTGTAGAGCTGCAGCTCTGAGGTTCGGCTCCTGGTGAATTCATCCTGGAGCTGTTCCATACACCTTGGCATGGCTGCGGGTGTCCTGAAAGAGCAAGCTAAAGGCTCCAGTGGCTGGCATCAGCTGGCACCCAACGTGCGGCACCATTTGTAGCACCCTGCATTGCTACTAGTGAAGTGCAAAGAAGCAAAAAGGGCCTTTGCACAGCATCCACAGATGTTTAATTCTGCTGTGAGGTGACATGTTCGGAGTTCCCCCCACCCACACACATGGAGGGTAGTCCAGGTTTTACTCTCTCGGGGCCTGGTGGGCTGACCCTGCTCTTGGGGCAGTACAAAGATCAGGGCCCATCAGGGAAAAAGCAGCGAGTGGCTCAGTGAAACCACCATCCCCTGCCCACCGTGGCTGCCCTGAGAGCCCCGTGCTGGCAGCGCCCTGGGCACCATCTGAGACAGACCCGGGAGGGGGCCGAGCTCCAGCACAGCCACCGGTACTGGCAGTGGGACAAACTTCACATGGCAGCACACCAGCACCAGCACCACATCCAGCACCAGCACCACATCCAGCACCAGCACCACAAACACAAACCCACTGGTAAAGGTATAAAATCCTTGCCATGAACATTTTGGGGACAGTAAAATGGATCAATGTGTAATGGATCAATGTGTACCCAGAGTGATAACAAAGATGTGTTTGTTCATCAGACTGCTACAAAGAATAACCCTGTGAAATACCTCCACAGTCCAGGAAATGGAGGAATTGTGGAATATAATACAAGGAAGAAAAGGCACCCAAGCAGCCAATGTGACAGGACCTGGTGGAGTTCCAGTGCAAGGTAGTAAACATGCATCAGACTGCAAACCTGCAAAATATTATCCACACCATAGAAGTCCTCCACACACCTACCAAGGAAATAGAACCCCAAACCAACAACCATCAAGTCCCAGCAATACCCTAAAAGCAAGAAGAATACAGAACACCAATGAGGTGTCCAGCATCCAAAAGTCCAGACTGATAATGAAAGAACCTTGCAGTCCAATAAGTCCCACTTCTTCTAATACCCTTCCTCAATTCCTCCCTGCTAGTAAAGTCCAGTGGCCTCCCTGCCTCCCTCCCACTTTTTCCTTTCCATTGTCCTATTACCCCTTTTTTATGTTCCCACAAATTCCTACCACCTTTCCCCCCTTTCCATACCCTCCCTTAACTAATCCCTTACCCCAGAGTTCCTTAGTAATATCAGAGGGAGGGTAATTGGGAGGGAAAGAAAGGAAAGCTCCCCTAAAGTAACCATCTTTTTCTGAAAAGTTAATGATTTCTATTTGGAGTTTCCAGCAGGCACACCAGCACCTACACTGCCTCGTACAGAGCCAATTACAGCCAGCAACGCTATCACACGCAGCAGAGAACCAGTCCCTGCTGAGGGAACCTTCTCCTGACTCAGTTTCCTGATAAACCGTACTAAGAAAACCCTGCATTCCTCCTGCCAGCTCTAACACACTCCAGGAAATCTGTTTGGACATTGAGAACTCAGAATAGTTTGCATTATGAAAATTGTCTTATGTGTGGTTTTGATGGTTTTTGTCATTTTGTGTTAATTCAGTTAATCCTTCAGAGAAGCTTTCTTAATAATATAAAAACTGGGAGTTGTGGAGGCCCTGGGGAGCATCCCCTAAGTTAGGGAGACACAAGAAGTTTTCATGAAAGCTGTTACACCCCACTGGCTCTTTCCCCTGTTCCTATGTCTGGAAATGAGTTCTAGGAAAGTGATATGTATGTATTAGATAATAAACACACTTTAATGACTGTGTGGTTATGATGGATAAAACCCCTGTTGTAAAGTCTCACTGCACACAGATAAGGGAGAGATCCTTCTGTACAGGTAAGGAATTCCTGCTTTATAATGCTGCTTCCCATTGTGTTAGAAAGTTTATTTCAGCTGATTTCTGTGTCAAGATACAGATGGGAAGCACAGGGCAGAGGAGAGAGAGGAACTGGGAAGGGCACTGCGGTCACCGGGAGAGGGTGTCAGGAACAGAGCAGCTGCTGCAGGAGAGGAAGGTGGGGTAGGGAGGAAGGCAAACATTCCACTGACCTGTTCCCTGTGGGGCAGCAGCAGGCAAAGGGGTCTGTGCAGATCAGCGGCGCTTCCTGGTCCCTCTTGCTCCTTTGGGATCCATGTCCTAAAACGGCTCCTGCCAGGTCAGGGACATGAAGGAGAAAGTGCCCAGCTCACCAGGAGCTCCTCATTCCTGTCCCTCTCGCGCTCTCTGTTCCCTGTCCTGTTGTTGCTCCCCAGGGCTCGGTGCAGTCACAGGGCAGTTGGAAATGGTTTTGCATCTTTGGCTTCGACACAGTTCCACAGTCTCGGGGTTGTTGATCTTGATTGTTTTCATTTTCCCCTAAAAATCAAATGGTCTTTTTCTTTGTTGTGAGAAACGACGCCTCACTTCTTAAAATTTTAAAAATTTATTAAGCTACAACAAGGGACAAGGTAAAAGGAAAAGTGCGCAGTGCGCACTTGCAGGCAGAGGCACGGCCAGCGGGACACAGAAACAAGAGGCCCAAAACAGAAACAAGATTTGTGCTCTCTTTGTAAATCACATCCGGGTAATCCAACCCCCACATTCAGACACATTCCGCTTTTCCAACAAAGTGCCTCCTCCGTCCCGCCTTCCCGGAGCTTGTGCAGCGCTTCGGGCTTCAACTGCCAGCAATGGTCAGAGATCAGCATTACAACTCTAAACATGAACACAGTACTCGTATTAGAAAAACTCCAAATTTAAAAAAAAAAGGAAAAAAAAAAAGGAAAAAGAAGAAGAAGAAAAAAAAAGACAGAAGGGGAAGGATGCTCCCTGTGATCCCAACACCTCTCCTGCCCGACAGGGATTTGGGAAATCACCACCACCCCGTGCTGGGTGTGTCCCCAGGGATTAAGGTGTCCCATTCTTTGCAGGCAAGATCTCCCTGAAAACACCATGGAACTCATCTGCTGAGCCAGAGGAGATGGAGTTCATTTCCTGGGGCCGAGGCCATGAGGGTCATTGCATGGGGAATAGAGCTGGGGAACAGCACTGAGGCCAGCTGCACTGCTTGGAGCCATGTGGATCCTGGAGGGAGGAGGAAAGCCATGCTGCATTGTGCTCCCTGCAGAGCATCCCACAAAAATCAGCCAAGGCAATGCTCCTGCTCCCTTCTCCTGCAGGAATACCGCACCAGAGGGAGGGTGATCCTGTGGGTATTGATTAATAAGGTGACCCAAGGAATCCCTCAGTCACTCTCCTGGGTTCACTCAGCAGAGCAGTGGGAGGATTCAACAGACTCACACCCCAGTGTCCCTGGTGCCATCATTTTTGTGTGCAGTTTTTATTTTCTGCCCCTCAAAGACCCTCTGGAGGGAGAGCCGGAGGGACTTTATGGAGCAGGGCCTCCAGCACCTCCCCACCAAGAAGTAGATGAAGGGTTTGATGCTGCTGTTGATGCAGGCGAGCAGGAAAACAACCTGAGAGGGCACATCGATGTAACCAAACTCCTGCAGGAAATTCCAGAGGCTGAGGATGAGAGACAAGAGCACAGTGACGAAGATAATGATGTCACGCCTCTCGGGCTGCTGCTGCTGGGAGCCCCACTTGGCCCTAATGAAGTCGACTGTGCTTGAAACGAGCATGGGTACAGCATAGAGGAGCAAGATGATGAGGTACACGGAGATGAGAGCTGCCTGGCAGTGCTCCTGCTGGTGTGATGGGCACAGGAATGTCACCGTGGGCATGACAGTGAAGACAACAAAGAAGGCCCAGTATCTGATATGGACCAGTACCCACAGCAGGCGCAGAGGAGGGTCACAGTAGCAGCAGAGCTTGGAGAAGTTCCGCATATATCGCTCGTTGTTGCCGACCGTCACCCGGTACAGTGTCCAGTAGCAGGAGAAAACTGAGAGCTGGAAAACGAAGTTCATGTACATCAAGGGCAAGACAGGAGAGCAGGACACGTCCTCCATCAGGATGAGGAGGGCAGAGGGGACTGCAAAGAGGAGGAAGAGGAAGTCGACAAGAGCCAGGTCAAAGATGCCCTTGTTCTTGAATATCAGGCTGAGGAGGCCGATGACAGCCCCATTCCCAGCCAGCCCACAGAGGCAGATGAGCAGGGTCACACTGTGTATGGCCATGCTGGTGACATCTGTCTCACACAGATCGTCTCCTTCAGTGGGTGAGGCAGGAGATGGGGACACGGTGGTCACCTCCATGGATGGACGCTGGGCAGGCAGTGGGATGTGGCCCTGGCTGTGGTCAGAGTGGATGGGCAGTCAGTGCTTGGAGAATCCAGGGATGGACCATGTGGCTCCTCAGCAGCTCCCTGCAGTGGGAAGGATTCAGTGGGGAGGAGCTGAGATGAGCAGGGGAGGAGGGCAGTGGAAATTGTCGGGTGGGAGAAGGAGGATGGGGTGTTTGCTGGTGTGCAGGGGATTGATAAGGAAGAGAGAATAAACATTTTCAACTCTCCTGAAGTTGCTTAAAGACTAACTGGGCAAATAGATAAAAATATGTAAAGATGTGGACCCTGGTGATAAATGTGGCTCGAGCCAGAGCAGAAACAGATAAGGAGGTCCACAGTATTTTTAGGGCAAGTTCTGTAACAGGAAGCAAGAGCCCATGGCCAAAGGAAAAGTTTAGGGCAGGGTCACCTTTAATATCGCAGCACTCAGTGAAAGCAACCACCAGAGACCCCTCTGAATGAACCTCAAGGGCCATCAGAGGACGCTCAGTAGGAAGTGGATGCATGGAAATGAGTTGTAGGAAAATGGTATTTACGTTTATGTTTATGGTGTTCTTTAGATAAGAAAAACTTTTAATGTCTATATATGGTTATAATGAATAAAAACACTGATGTAAAGTCTCACAACATACACAGAAATAATGAGAGAAACTTCTGCGTGTCCTGCTGCCTAATAGTTCACTGGTAAAATGATTAGTTGGTGTTAGGAACTTTATTCTGTCTGATTTTGGTGTCACTCCAGATCCATGCCATGCCATGCCATGCCACGCCACCCATCCCATCCCATCCCATCCCATCCCATCCCATCCCATCCCATCCCATCCCATCGGGTTCCCAGTCCCTGGCCTCTCCATGGCTGCAGGTGTGGCCTGTTGGGCTCTGCTGCTGTCCAGTGGCAGATTTGGGATTGGTGGCACCCAGAGCCCTCCTGCCCCCTCCAGCCCCTGTCTGCCTGATGCCTTGGGCTGGCTCCCTGGAACAGAGGCCAGACCAGGTGAAGAGAATGAAAGGAGGCATTGATGAAAGGCCTTCAAAAGGTTCACCTTGGGCTCTCAAAGCCTCCGAGAGGGGCTGCACCCAAAATGGACAATGGTCATGAGTTTTTCAGACAGATATAAGTTTGGTCCATTAACAAATCAGGGGTTAATCCTCCAATTACAGCTTCAGGAAATGAAGTCATTTAGCCCTAGTTTGCCTTCCCCAATTCATTTTTGTCTGTACTTTTCTGGGCCTGAGGCCGTAGAGTGTCCTTGAATTTCAGGCCTAGAGGGATTGCTTTGTCTGACCAAAATGTGCAGAGAGTTAACTAACCCTTTCCATGGAGTTTAGAGTTATGCACTAATGCAGTACAGGATATGAAAAATAGAAAGGCTAAAATCCTAAGGCATCATGCCCCCTCTGACATCCTCTAGAAATTGCCCCCAGGCTGCCTTCCCCTCCAGACAGCCCCGCTCCTCTCCTGCCCCACTCAGGAGCCCCAGCAGTGTTTCTGCTCCTCCTGGCAATTCCATGCTTCTGCAGCGCAATGAACAGCATTGGAGCCATCCCTGTAGTGCCTCTGGTTTGTGTCCAGAGGAGGTTGGGGGGCTGGAGAGCAGGGATGGAGCTGGGGAGGGGCATCTCCAAGAGAAAGACGGCCCCAAAGCCTTCCGGGGCAGGCTGGGGTGAGCAGCCCGTGGGGAGGGACTGGAGCCTGAGGCCCGGGGCTGGGAGGGATGGGAAGGACGGGAGGTGGGTGGGCTGCATGGGGAGTGGGATGGGAGGGTGGTGTGGGAGGGGTGGGACATGATGGAGCTGCTGGGAAGATGTGGTGGGAAGGTGTGGGATGTGGTGGGGCTGGAGAGAAGGTGTGGGGTGTGGTGGGGCTGGAGAGAAGGTGTGGGGTGTGGTGGGGCTGGTGGCCTCAGGGTAGCCCCAGGGAGGGGGGTGGTGCCCCGTGGAGCCCATGGTGACAAACACAGGTGTCACCCTCCTCCTGGAAGGGGGTGGCTGTGCTGAGGATCACGGCCTCCTCCTCTCCTTGCTGCTGCAGCACCTGAGCCTGCTGAGGGAGCAGCTGAAGGCAGTGGAGAGGAAGAATTTCTGAAGGCAGAGAGACCTTTGCACCTGGCTCGCAAAATAAAAATTAGATATCTCAGGGGAGATCTTTGCTGTAACACCCACAGAGAACTCAGGGTGGGCAAACCCCACAGACCTAGCAAAGGCGCCCTGGAGAATGTAACAGTAGGAATCCTGACACAGCAAAGAAGTTCCTGTCCCCCCGACCCAGAATCTATACCCTTTTAAGGAAAAATCTTGTAACCCTTACCTATTGGTCACTTATGATTCTTCCAACCTTATCCCATTGGTCTGGCTTGGAAGGCTGCCAAGGCTATAAAAGTAGCATACTGTACCCTACTAACCTTGAAGAAGAGGAGCTGAAACCCTTCACAGCACCCTGAATAAAGACATCGCTGTGGAATCACTCAGCCTCGGCTCCTTCTGCTCTCTCTCAGTCTGCTGGAGCCTCAAGCCAAAGCGCAAACTTTCTAGCAGCAAGCTGAAATCTAAAGCTGGCTAATCAGTATAAGAGCTGAATATATCACAAGCTTGCTAGGGGTTTGACTCTGCGGCCTTGGTCTGAGCAAGCAGCCTATGGCACTCTCTCCCTCTGGCGAAGGAGCTCCCTGGATAATGCTCTGCTCCTGATAAGACCAGATTAAGGCTCATTACTGGGACATCGTGTCCGTGCCAGCCCAGCTCTGGGCACTGGGGATCATGGTTTCTCCAGGGATCACAAGCCATGGCTGTGTCCCCTCTGAAATCAAGACATTTTACGTCTAACCAAATAAGTGTGTTAGACTAATAACAATTTTCCGTCAAAATTGTGAACATATTGGAAATTTATTTGCCATAGATACCTCCGAAGAACAACAATTTTCAGGCATTTTTATACACCATAATATCCAACATTTTTTATAGATGCTCCCCAAAGTGCTCCAAATTTCTTACCTCATGGTACTGATGTCTTGTTTAATTCCTACCAGAACTTGCAGAATCTCTTTGTTTAATGGATAACCCGTGTTTTTCCCAGGCAAATAGTTTTGTACTGGCAGTACACCAATGCTGGTGAAGAACCCCCTTGCCCTGGCTCCCTGCAGTGTTTGTGGGTAGGAGGGAGAGGCTGGGGAAAAAAGGGTGGTTTAAAGTTTTATATTACTTCTCATTATCGTCCTCTCAATCTGTTAATAACAAATTTACTTAATACCATTAAATTTGAACAAATTTTTCTATTCTTGGGGTGTTTTTTCTCCCAACCCTCACCTCAACTCATGATCCCTTTGTTAATTTTTGCTTCCCTCTCCTCAGCCCAGCTGAGAGCAGGAGAAGGTGAGTGAATGTCTTTCACAGGTGCCTGGCGTTTGGCCAGTGCCAAACCACGACAGGCTTGCAGCAGGTTATCAGCATCAGAGCCCACATTTCTTACTGACAGTACCCTTGATGGTGCAATAAATGTTATTGGAGACCAGATGTTGGGGTGCTGGGGTGCCCCTTGCAGCCCTTCACCGGAGTTCATCATCCTCCTCCTCAGTCTTGGGAATACCTGTGGTTGTTTTTTCCTCATCTCACCCTTTGCAAGCAGGGACACCTTCCACTAGACCGGGCTGCTTCAAACCCCATCCAGCCTGGCCTGGAACACCTCCAGGGATGGGGAGGCCAGAGCATCTCTGGGAACCTGTGCCAGGGCTTCTCTGCCCTCACAGGGAGGAATTTATTCCCAGTATTCCCCCTAACCCTGTTCTCTGGTAGTGGGAAGCCATTCTGCCTTGTCCTGTCACTTCAGGCCTTTGTCCAAGGTGCCTCTGCTGTTCTTGGAGCCTCTTTAGGCCCTGGAAGGGGCTCTAAGGTCTCCCTGAAGCCTTCCCTTCTCCAGGCTGAACAGCCCCAGCTCAGAGACTCAGAGAAGCCACAGGGAGGGGGTTGATGCCCCGTGGAGACAACGGTGACAAACACAGATGTTACCCTGCTCCTGGAAGGGGGTGGCTGTGCTGAGGAGCACGGACTCCTCCTCCCCTTGGAGCTGCACCATCTGAGCCTGCTGAGGGAGAGGCCAAAGCCAGGGCAGAGGAAGAATTTCTGAAGGCACAAAACCACCAGCAAGGATATCAGTAAAAACCAGTAAAATCAGTAAAAAGGTTTAATAATAAGCAACAGCAGAACAAAGTTCTATCCCTGTGTGTGTGTTTGTGTGTCTGTTCAAAGGCATATGATGAAAGGACACGAGGTAGGATTAAAAAGGAAGGTAAGGAAAAAAAGAAAAAGAACCTAAAAGATTTACAGCACTCCTACTTAATAGTACTTCAGTTACACCATAAACTTAGCCATTCAACAGAGGAATATCACTTAACAGCAGTTAACATACGTCTTACAGTTCTTTGCACACATGCCCCAGTGAGATGTCTCAGGTACTAACACAGCTGAGAGAGCAGCATTTCTGCCACATTTGCCCCAGCAGATGCAGACGTGTGTGCACACAGCCAGGCAGGCAGGCAGAGTGAGTGCAAGGTGCCTGTGAGCAACTGCCCTGGCAGGCAGTGAAATGCTCCCTGCGGATCCCTTTGCATCTCCTCCCTGGGCCAAGGGCTGGGCCTGGAGCCCTGGCGGGATGGGCCCAGGAGCCGTGGGCGTTCGGGGATCAGCCCAGGGCAGCAGCCGGGAGAGATCCCAGCTGGGAGAGGCCCCAGTGCCAGGGAGCTTCTGCTCAGCGCTGCTGGGCCCAGCAGAGCTCCAAGGCTCTCCTTTGGGGCCGCTGCTCACAGGGCCCCAAGGCATGGGCGGCACTCATGAAATAAACAGGGCAGGAGACTTTTTCTCTTTTTAATGCCTTTATTAACAGTGATCAGCTCATGATTGTGCAGCTCGATGGGTCTGCAGTCTCCTGTTGTCTCTCCCAGAGCGACGAGGAGGGGGAGCATATGCGCAGCTTCATCCACTAGGGGCAGAGCTAGGAAGTCCAGTGCTCATGAGAGGCTTTAGGGCATGGTGACCCCTCAGCTGTTGTTGTTCACAGCTTCACCCCGTCCACTCCCGGTTTCCGGACGACTCCCGTGCTCAGGGTGAGGAGCTACAAAGGTTTTCAGCATCTCTGCAGGTCCAGCACTCTGCTCCTCACATCCAGGCATCACTCTGACTTCTCAGCTCTATATTGGCTCGTTGTTTTGGGGTTTTCTCAGTACCTTTGGAGCAGTAGCTTCTCATGGCATGCTGGTCCTGGAGTTATTTTGCATGTCTCCCCCCCTCCTAAGTCTCTTCTCACTGTTCGGGGAGGTTTTTGTTTATAACAGCAGATTTTTGTTTATAACAGTACCCCCTCTTTTTCTTTGATGGAGCTTAAATTTAAGCTCGCATCAACTTACAATTTTTTCACTTATGAGCTCCGTTTTTTATTTTTTTGTATTGATTATAAATTTCTTGAGCACTCTGGTGCTCACTCAACTTTGTTAACCTTTCGTGGTTTCTTTAGGTTGGTCTGCATGGCCAATACTACTTAAATGAAACAGGGAAACAAGCATAGAAAAAAGAGCAATCCTCCAAGTATACACACAGTGAGAAAAACTTCTTCCCATACATTCTTATTGAAAATCCAGAGGTTATCCCACCAACTGGAATCAAGTGTAGGAGGTTGTTCTTGGTTATTTACACATGCTAATTTTTTTATTTCATTTGAAATGTTTCTGGTAATTGCATTCTTTATTTTTAATACTCCCTGGAGCCTGATGATTCTGTTTAACATAGATATTGGAGTCTGAACTTGGTTTTTACAATTTTGGATTTTCTCAATTTCTATTGCACTTTGCTTCTTCTGTTTGGTTTCTCCTAAATCATTGTATCTAGGAACTCCTAAACTTGATCCAGTTTCTTTGGGTAATGAGAAGAAAGCTGGTTTTATTATTCTAGCTTTGTAGCTGCCAGACCAGTCTCCTGACAATTTAATGTATGCTGTAATACTAGAGATCAAAACCAGATGTTTAGAGCTCTCCCGAAATGTGTTATCAGTTTCTGTTAGACATTCCTTATATTTACACAGTTCTTTCATTTTTCAAGAGGGGTTTATCCCTTTTTCAGTATACTCATAACATTCATATACTTTGAAATAAACAGGGCCAGGAGACTTCTTCTCCTCTTTAGTGCCTTTATTATAAGTGATCAGCTCCGGATTGGGTAGCTCGGCGGGGCTGCAGTCTCCCGTCATCTCTCCCAGGGCGACTCAGAAGAGGAGGATATTCACAGCTTTATCCTCTAGGGGCAGAGCTGGGGATCAGGTCCTCGTGGGAGCCTTTTAGGGTGTGGTGATCCCATCCAATGTTACTTTTCCCAGCCCCATCCTGCTCCATCTCAGCACTGGGGACAACTCTTGTGGTCAGGGCGAGAGGGACTCCGCAGGTGTTCCACATCTCTGCAGGCTCAGCACTCGGCTCCTCACATCCAGACATCACTCCAGTCTCTTAACTCTTAGGTGGCTCGTTGTTTTTGGGGTTCTTCCTGCACGTAGGGGTCCCACACAGCATGCTGGTCCTTGGAGTAATTTGCATATCCCTCCCCTCCAAAATCTGTTCTCCTCACTGTTCAGGAGGTCCCCATCCTCTACTGTCTCAGGAGAAGGGCTATTGACTCGCCTCAGCCAGGGCTTTTACTGATACAAAAACAACTATTAACAACAATGACCCCTAATTACCATAACACAGGCAGCAGCCCAGCAGCAGCAGTGGTAACTTTTTCTCACAGAAAAAAAGCAACAGAATTTTTGTTCATAACAGTCCCCCCTCTTTTTCTCTGATTGAGCTTAAATTTTAAGCTTGCATCAACTTACAATTTTTGACTCATGGGTTTCATATTTAATAATAATTTATTTTTTAATCGACTATAAATTTCTTGTGTACTTTGGTAACCATGGTTACTTAACCTTGTTACTTTCCTTGGTTTCTTCAGGTTGGTCTGCACGGCAAATACCATTTTACGGAAACAGATAAATAAGCATAGTAAAAAGAGTAATCCTCCAAGTATACACACAGTGAGAAAAACTACCTTTTCCCATACATCCTTTTTGAAAATCTCCAGGTCCTCCCACCAACTGGGATCAAGTGTAGGAGTTTGGTCTTGATTATTTACACATGCTAATCTTTTTATTTCATTTGAAATGTTCCTAATAATCGAATTCTTTATTTTAATACTGCCTGGAGCTGGATGACTTTGTTTAACATAGATATTGGGATCCGAACTTGGCTTTTACAATTTTGGATTTTCTCAATTTCTATTTCACTTCACCTGTTTTGTTTAATTTCTCCCAAATCATTATATATAGGAACTCCCAAACTTGATCCAGTTTCTTTGGGTAATAGGAAGAAAATTGGTTTTATCATTCTAGCGGTGCAGCTGCCAGACCAGTCTCCTGACAACTTGGTGTGTGCTGTGGTATCAGAGATCAAACCTAGGAGTTTAGAGCTCCCCTGAAATGTGTTCCAAAAGGGGTTTATCTCTTTTTCAGTACACTCATAACATTCATAAACTTCATGGTGATCACCCTTGCCTCTTTCCTTTTTTTCAACAGACTCTGATTTGTTTGGATCTCTTGGGATCCACTGGGTGGCTGAATACTTCACTGCTAAATACTTGTAACAAACAATTCTTCTTACCATTTTCACCATTTCCTTTCTTTTTACTAGACCTACTGAGCTTGTTTCAGCAGCATTACATTCAAAACACAACCAGGCTTCTCCTATAGGACGCTCTCCTAGGAGTGGCTGCCTAAAAGTGGCAGTATTTTGTGCTATCCAATGCATTCTCTTATTTTTCTGATAAAGGACCAATTGGGAGAGGTTAATACAATTTGGGTTAGAACTGATGTGGACTCTAGAGCAGGAGCTCACTTCTTCCTCCTCATAGAGGGGTTGGTAGCATTCACTGCACCGCTCAGCTGGGCTTCCCAGAGCACCACCAGCAATCAGAGCCATCATTACTACCCTTCCCAGGAGTCCGGTATGGGTCATCCTGCACAGCCTGCCCACCCGGCCTTGCCTCTTGGGGAATTTTACTGAGAAGAAGCTTCCAAGCTCTTTAGAGTCTCTTCCACCTGCTTCTCTGGTTAAACCTCTCTTGGTCTGTTCCCTACCAATTTTGGTTTCTCTTAGGGGAGTACTCTGTAGAGGATTAACCTGGAATCTTTAGAACCAAGTTGGGGAACTTAACCAGAATTACTTATTTACAGTCTTAAACTTTTTACCAACATATTTTACACAGAACTGTCTTGAAACATTTTAAGCAATGTTAGAGCTCTGATACCAATTATTTTTGCATACACTTCAGTCTTTTTGACTCTTCCTTCTGAGAGTCAACTTTAAATCACAGTATACTCAGGTGAATTAACTTGTGATGTGGTTGAATCCTTATCCAGTGCCCGGAGGTGAGAGTGCTGTGGACTCTGGCCCAATGCCAGAGGGAAAAACTGGGAGTCTGGCCCAATGCCAGAGAGAGAATGGGGTGGAGTCCGGTCCAATGCCAGAGGGAGAATGGGGTGGAGTCCGGTCCAATGCCAGAATGCCAGAGGGAAAAAAACCTGATGTTGAATCCTGGTCCAATGCCAGGGGGTGAGAGTGATGTGGGTCCAACCTTTTTCTTTTGGTCTGCACAGTCGAATTAGTGCCTGAAACGGGCTTCCAAATATAGGCATTAATGGTCTGCTATTTTATGATTCTATCAAAACTCAGTTTCTCTGTTTAATGTGATTGGTTAATTTCTCTTTTTCCATAGCTTGCATGTTTCTCTCATCAACTTCTGCATACTCTGTATTTTGCAGAGAGTTGTATTTCTGTTAGCTAACTTAACTCCCAAAGTGCTTTTATTCTCTTATTTTTCTGTGTATTTAACTTGCCAGTTTTCTGTTCTATTTTCAAGATCTTATCTATTTATCTCTTGCTTCTGTTTCCTACTTTCACTTACAGCTTAAATACTACTTTTCTTTCAACCCCTTACACTTATTTATTTAATTTTTTTTTCTCACACTATTCTTCCATGCAATACACTTCCCTCTAAGGAGATGTGGTAACACTTATAATGCACAATCTATATTACCTCTATTCTAATTCGTCTACATTCACTCTCTTTTATTTCTCATTCACTTTCACACATTCTTTCACAGCCTCAAGACACAAACTGGATCTTTATTGCTAGAAAATCTCTGTGGCCCCCCCTCACTTTGGGGTTGGCCTCTAGGTCTCAGTATCTCTGGGCCTCTTGGAAGGGCCCTGACTCTGGTTGCCTCTGGTGCACATTCACCTGTGAGGCTGTCTGCGTGTCAGTCATGCTCTTACAGCTACGGCTCCCTCACACACCTGGGGAACACTAGTCTGGTTTGCAGGTCACACATACACACACTTCCACTGTCCCCTTCCCACCTGCCCGGGAAGTTGAGACTGACTTTGTGACTCACTCTCACACACACAACAAGACAACAATAAGATACCTTTTATTTTCACATTACTTATTACTAGTTTAGTGTTACTGGCCAGTTTTTGGTGCTATTGGATATCCTTTCTACCCAGCTGTTTTTTTCTACCTAACTTCAGATGTTTTTTCACTATACTATACTTTTTAGTACTTTGTTGAGACAGGACTTACCTGCTCCTGTATCTACTCAAAAATTCGAATTTTTCATTTAGGGGTCCCACCTCAAAGTTTACCAAGGGCTCTTCTAGATGTTGCATCGGGTCCCCTAAAGTGTAAAGCCCCTGACCCTCTAATCGTCACCTCTAAGGATCTTCCCTAAATTATCTTGTTCCCTGGCTATTGCCTCATCAAGACTCAGCTTTCTACAAAACCTCCTGATGTGTCCTGCCTCTCCACAGTAATAGCAACGTTGTTCTCTCAAAGGGACTTGGGGTCTCTCCATGCCTCTTGTACCTGACAGTACTGGCCTATCCTTGCCTCCTCCTGGTGGTGGACCCGCCCACCCTGCACTTTCTCTAGCTACAGCAACCATGATCCTAGCCTTGACCTGTGCTTTTTCTTCATCCCTCCTTAGATGCACCTTCAATGCTTCTCTTAATAACTCATAAATGTCCTTCTCTTGCCAATCTTCAATTTTTTCCAGTTTTCTCTATACATCTGGCCAAGATTTGGTAACAAATCGGACCTTTAGTAGCATTTGACCTTCTGGGGTGTCTGGGTCTATTCTAGAGTACAGTCAGAAGTTCCGCTTTAGGCGATTAAGCCAGGCAGCCGGAGCTTCATCTTTCTCCTGTGTACCCTCAAATGCCAATTTGGTATTAGTTCCTTTGGGAACTGACTCTTCGATCCCCCATATTATTAAAGACCTATATTCCCTCATGGCCTTCCTCCCCTCCTCCTGGTTAGGGTTCCAGCTGGGATCCGTTAGTGGCAATTTCTGTTCACCTGTTGGCACCTGGGGTCCTGTATGGTTCTCTTTCTCCCATATTCTTATGCCAGCCACCCTTATCATCTGGACCTCTTCTGGGGAAAATAATATACTCAGGATGGAATTAATCTCCCCCCAAGTGTAAGAATCGATCCACTTGGTTGGCTATGCCCACTGGGTCCTCAACTAAATGCCCTAACTCTTTATTGAATCCTCTCACCTCAGAAGCAGTTAGGGGAGCATTCACAAAGCCAACACCTCTTACTACTCCTCCCATAGGAACCTCTCTGAGGGGAAAGAGTCTAGGCAGAGAGAGCCTAGGAGGTCTTGGATCTGGTGCTACAGTACGGCCCATCTTCAGATGCCAAACTACTAGTTTGAGGGGTATCTGGGTTACCCTGAACTTTCTGCCCATCAGCAGGTGTATTTGCTGATAGCTGTTTACCGGCCAAGGAGATATCTGTGTCCCAACTAGGAGGAGGTAAAGGGACAGCAATAAAAGGGGGAGAAGAGCCTGAGGGGATATTAAGTGGAGCTGGAGAAGGGGTGGAGAATGCAGCAGGTGGAGTAGGCACTTGTGGTGATGCAGAAGGAACTGGAGGAGCTGAAGGTGGTGAGGGAGTGGTTACTGGAGGAGACATTGGGTTTATCATAGGGGAAGCTGAAGAGGTAGAAGGAGGAATTTGAGCAGGTGGTAATGAGATGGCAGCCGGGGGAAGAACCGGACCTGCCATTTGAGGTGCTTGAGTAAGAGGATTATAAGGTGGAGGGGCAGAAGGAGGCAAATAATCCAGGGGGTCCCATCTTTTACTAGTTCCATCATCCCCTCCTTCATTCCCCTCTTTCTTCTTCTGTACCTTACAAATTCACACCTCCTCATCCCCAATAGCGCTCTTTAACCAGCAAGCTACACACAATAATTGCTCAGGATCGGTATCTCCTTGAGCTGTCAGATAATGACTCAGTTGTTGGCACATCCACTTATCCTTTGTCCCACACCAAGGCCATCCTCCTTGCACCTCTAGTTCCGGCCAGACTTCTACACAGTAGTGGATCATCTTCACTTTATCTAATCCCTCCGTGGCCTCTATAGAATCCCATTTCTCTAACAGTTCTCCTAAGGGACTATTGGGATGTATATTCCTCAGTCTCTTGCCGGTCTTTTTACTATTACACCCTCTCATTTTTCAGGTCTCAACAGTAAAAAATCCCAAAGGTGCCTCTACTGACAGGTAATTTCAAGAAAAATTTATTTGCCTGATGCAAATATTGCCTTTATACTGAAACAACTGCCTGATCTCTTGATTGCCTAACTTTCTTAACATCAGGTCTTATATCTATCAGGACTTGAACACACAAAACCTTGGTGTAAGAAGCCGGGTCGTGCCTGACTCCCCTCTGTCAGGAAAAACAACTGCCTGATTTTTAGTTTGCCTAACCTGCCAGTTTTTAGGCTTCACCGTATCAGGACTTAAAAACAAACCGTAGCCTCCTTCACTGGGATTTGTGCCTGAACCCTTTGTCAGGACTTACTTTGCCTGCAGGGCTTGTGAGCTTGCCCGAATCCTTCTCAGGACTTACAATCTGCCTGACTTCCCTCTGTCAGGACTTTTTTTTTTGGGGTGCGTGCCACTCATACAACTATTCCCTCCGCACACCGAGAGCGGGGGGGGCCTCTTTCCCCCTTAGGAGACGACTCACTCACGCTAATTCCACTCACTTCCCACTGTTCACGGCCCACTTCCTCGTGAAAGTTCGGAAACGCGGTACTGAGGGGTGTGCTCTCACTTCGAAGGTCCAGCTGCTGGCCTTCGTCTCACTCACACGCGCACACACACACACACACACGCTCATCTCCCACTCCTGCCCCCAGATTTCTCAGCAGTCCGGTGCTCCGGAGCTCCTCAGCGTCGCTGGTCCTGAGCCGATCCCTCTGGTCCTGATAGCCAACTGTCCTGGAGGTCCAAGATGGCCAGTCCTGGTGTCCTCTTCCGGCGTGGCTATCCCGGACGAGTGCCGCAGCTGAAATAAACAGGGCAGGAGACTTTTTCTCCTTTTAATGCCTTTATTAAAAGTGATCAGCTCATGATTGGGCAGCTCGATGGGTCTGCAGTCTCCTGTTGTCTCTCCCAGAGCGACGAGGAGGGGGAGCATATGCGCAGCTTCATCCACTAGGGGCAGAGCTAGGAAGTCCAGTGCTCATGAGAGGCTTTAGGGCATGGTGACCCCTCAGCTGTTGTTGTTCACAGCTTCACCCCGTCCACTCCCGGTTTCCGGACGACTCCCGTGCTCAGGGTGAGGAGCTACAAAGGTTTTCAGCATCTCTGCAGGTCCAGCACTCTGCTCCTCACATCCAGGCATCACTCTGACTTCTCAGCTCTATATTGGCTCGTTGTTTTGGGGTTTTCTCAGTACCTTTGGAGCAGTAGCTTCTCATGGCATGCTGGTCCTGGAGTTATTTTGCATGTCTCCCCCCCTCCTAAGTCTCTTCTCACTGTTCGGGGAGGTCCCTGCCCTTCACTGTCTCAGAGGAGAGCCATTAACTTGGCCCCAGCAAGGGCTTTTACTGATACAAAAACAACTATTAACGACAACGACCCGTAATTACCATAACAGCAGTATCCAAACAGCAACAGTGGTAACCTTTTTCTCACAAAAAAAATTGGCAGATTTTTCTTTATAACAACTCAAAGCAATGGTTCAGCCTGGCCACACTTGGGGCCGGCAGCTTCCTGGGACAGTGGGAGAGCAGGGATGCTGTGGCATCCAGGGCAGTACAATAATTTCCAAGGCTGTTGGTAAAAGCCCAGGAGGTGGTTGGACAGCAGCAGTTGCTGGGAGCAGAGGGTGTTTCTGATCAGCGCCACAGGAGCTGAGCCCAGGGGCTGCTCCTCAAGGCTGAGGCCTCCCAAGCACGGATCAGAGCCCAGAGTGGCCTGGAAAGGGGCTGGGGATGCAGCAGCACAGGGAGGGTGATCCTGTGGGTATTTATTGATCAGGAGACTCAAGGAATCTCTCAGCTGCTGTCCCAGGGTCCTTCAGCAGTGCAGTGGAAGGGATCAACAGGTTCAGACCCCCGTGTCCACAGAGGGATCATTTCCAGAGTCAGTGTTTTCTTCTGGCTCCTCAAACACCCTGTGGATCGCCTTCCTTAGGGACTGTATGGAGGAGTGCTTCCTGCAGCTCTCCATGGAGTCATGTCTCCAGCAGCTCCCCATGGAGAAGTCTCTCTTCCAGCTCCCCACCAAGAAATAGATGAAGGGTTTGATGCTGCTGTGGATGCAGGTGAGCAGGAAAACCACCTGGGAGGGCACAATTGTGTAACCGAGCTGCTGCAGAAGAGACCAGAGACTGAGGGGCAGACTGAAAAGTGCAATGAGGAAGACAACAATGTCAAGCCTCTTGTGTTGCTGCTGCTGGGAGCCAGGCTTGAGATGAATGAAGAGGATTGTGCTGGAAATGACCATGGGTGCAGCAAATAGGAAGAGGTTGAGGGCGTACATGGATAATGAGAACCACCTGGCATTGCTCCTGCTCGTGTGACTGGCACAGGGAAGTCACCGTGGGATTGACAGCAATGACAACTAAGAGGAGGGCCCAGTACAGGACACTCCTCACCACCAACAGCAAGCGCTCAGGAAATTGGCAACCACAGAAAAATAGGCAGAGGACAGACCTGCACCTCTGAATGCTGATGAATGTCAGCCGGTACAGCCCTATATTGTAGCTGAACAGTGACAGCTGGAAAAGCAAGCTCATATACAGTGGGGACATTATAGCAGAGAAGGAAACCTCCTCCACAAGGAATACCAGGGTAGAAGGGACCATGAAGATGAGGAAGAGGAAGTCGGTGATGGCCTGATAGAAGATGAAGTCAGTGATGGCATTAATGTGCAGGAGCCAGAGGAACACCCCATTCCCAGCCAGCCCACAGAGGCCAACAAGCAGCATCACAATGTGCATGGCCATGCTGGAGACATTGATCTCACACTGACCAGGTCTGTCAGTTGGTGAACTAAAAAGAGGGGACACAGTGCTCACCTCCATGGATGGACGCTGGGCAGGCAGTGGGATGTGGCCCCTGGCTGTGGTCAGAGTGGATGGGCAGTCAGTGCTTGGAGAATGCAGGGATGGACCATGTGGCTCCTCAGCAGCTCCCTGCAGTGGGAAGGATTCAGTGGGGAGGAGTGAGATGTGCAGGGGAGGAGGGTGGTGGAAACTGTGGGGTGGGAGGTTTGGGCTGCTTTGCAGAGGATAGATAAATTAGAGAGAATAAACATTTTCAACTCCCCTGTATTTGCTCCAATACTAACAGGTCAGAGAGATAAATGAATGTAAAGATGTGGACCTAGCGTGATAAATGTGGCTGGAGCCAGTGCAGAAACAGATAAGGAAGCCTGTAGTGGTTTTGGGGCAAGTTCTGTAACAAGAAGCAAGAGCACATGGCCAAAAGAAAAGTTCAAAGTAAGGTCACCTTTAATATCGGAGCATTCCGTGAATATGAACACCAGGGAGCCATCTGAATGAACCCCAGGACATGAAGGGCTGTTCAGTAGGAAGTAGATGCCTGGAAATGAGTTCTAGAAAAATAGTATTTATGTAGTAGACAAGAAAAAAATTTATTATATGTGTATGGGTTTAATAGTTAAAAACACTGTTTTAAAGTATCACAACACAAACAGAAAAAAGGATAGATGCTGCTGCATGTCCTGCTGCCTAATGCTTCCTTTGGAACCACCATTAGATGGTGTTAGGAACTTTATTCTGTCTGTCTTTTGTATCACACCTCATCCCTATCTTCACCCCACTCTCAATCCAATTGCATCCCATTGCATGCCATGCCATGCCAGTTCCTGGGTTCCCAGTTCCTGGCCTCTCCCTGGCTGCAGGTGTGGCCTGTTGGGCTCTGCTGCTGTCCAGTGGGAGATTTGGGATTGGTGGCACCCAGAGCTCTCCTGCCCCCTCCAGCCCCTGTCTGCCTGATGCCTTGGGCTGGCTCCCTGGAACAGAGGCCAGACCAGATGAAGAGAATAAAAGGAGGCATTGATGAAAGGCCTTCAAAAGGTTCACCTTGGGCTCTCCAAGCCTCCGAGAGGGGCTGCACCCAAAATGGACAGTGGTCATGAGTTTTTCAGACAGATATAAGTTTGGTCCATTAACAAATCAGGGGTTAATCCTCCAATTACAGCTTCAGGTAATGAAGTCATTTAGCCCCAGTTTGCCCTCCCCCAATTCATTTTTGTCTGTACTTTTCCATGCTGATGGCAGTGTCCTTGAATTTCAGGCCTAGAGGGATTGTTTTGTCTGACCAAAATGTGCAGTTAACTAACACTTTCCATGCAGTTTAGGGTTATGCACTAATGCAGTACAAGATGTGAAAAAGAGAAAGGCTAAAATCCTAAGGCATCATGCCCCCTCTGACATCCTCTAGAAATTCCCCCCAGGCTGCCTGCCCCTTCAGACAGCCCCGCTCCTCTCCTGCCCCACTCAGGAGCCCCAGCAGTGTTTCTGCTCCCCCTGGGAATTCCATGCTTCTGCAGTGCAATGAACAGCAGTGGAGCCATCCCTGTAGAGCCTCTTGTTTGTGTCCAAAGGAGGTTGTGGGGCTGGAGAGCAGGGATGGAGCTGGGGAGGGGCATCTCCAAGAGAAAGACGGCCCCAAAGCCTTCCGGGGCAGGCTGGGGTGAGCAGCCCGTGGGGAGGGACTGGAGCCTGAGGCCCGGGGCTGGGAGGGATGGGAAGGACGGGAGGTGGGTGGGCTGCATGGGGAGTGGGATGGGAGGGTGGTGTGGGAGGGGTGGGACATGATGGAGCTGCTGGGAAGATGTGGTGGGAAGGTGTGGGGTGTGGTGGGTCTGGAGAGAAGGTGTGGGGTGTGGTGGGGCTGGAGAGAAGGTGTGGGGTGTGGTGGGGCTGGTGGCCTCAGGGAAGCCCCAGGGAGGGGGGTGATGCCCCATGGAGCCCATGGTGACAAACACAGGTGTCACCCTGCTCCTGGAAGGGGGTGGCTGTGCTGAGGATCACGGCCTCCTCCTCTCCTTGCTGCTGCACCACCTGAGCCTGCTGAGGGAGCAGCTGAAGGCAGTGGAGAGGAAGAATTTCTGAAGGCAGAGACACCCTTGCACCTGGCTCACAAAATTAAAAATTAAAGACCTTTGAGGAGATCTTTGCTGTGACACTCACAGAACACTCAGGGTGGGGAATGCTGAGCCCCTGGGCCATCGTGTCTGTGCCAGCCCAGCTCTGGGCACTGGGGATCATGGTTGCTCCAGAAAGCACAAGCCATGGCTATGTCGCCTCTGACATCAAGACATTTTAAGTCTAACTGAATAAGTGTGTTAGACTAATAAAAAATTGTGAACATATTGGAAATTTTTTTGACATAGATACGTCCAATGAAACAACAATTTCCAGGCATATTCAAACACTATAGTATCCAAGATTTTTTAATAGATACTCTCCAAATGCTTCCAATTTATTACATTCTGATATCGGTGTTTTGTTTGTTTCAATTCCTACCAGAAGATGCCCTCTATCTTAGTTTAATGAATTACCTGATTTTCCCTGGCAAACAGTGTTTTATTGACAGTGCTTCAATGCTGGTGAAGAATCCCTTCACCCTGTTTCCCTGCACTGTTCGTGGGTAGGAGGGAGGGGCCTGGGGGAAAAAAAAGTGTTTTAATGTTTTATATTACTTCTCATTATCATCCTCTGCCTCAGTTTATATTAAATTTATTAATTACTATTAAATTTCAACCTGTTTTTTTGCTCTTGGAATGTTTTTTCTCCCAGTCCTCATCTCAAGTCACGAGCCCTTTCTTAATTTTTGTTTCCCTCTCCCCTACCCAGCTGACAGCAGGAGAAGGTGAGTGAACGGCTTTCATGGGTGCCTGGCGTTTGGCCAGTGCCAAACCACAACAGGCTTGCAGCAGGTTATCAGCATCAGAGCCCACATTTCTTACTGACAGTACCCTTGATGGTGCAATAAAAGTTATTGGAGACCAGATGTTGGGGTGCTGGGGTGCCCCTTGCAACCCTTCACCAGAGTCCATCATCCTCCTCCTCAGTCTTGGGAATACCTGTGGTTGTTTTTTCCTGATCTCACCCTTTGCAAGCAGGGACACCTTCCACTAGACTGGGCTGCTTCAAACCCCATCCAGCCTGGCCTGGAACAATTCCAGGGATGGGGAGGCCAGAGCATCTCTGGGAACCTGTGCCAGGGCCTCTCCACCCTCACAGGGAGGAATTTCTTCCCAATATTCCCCCTAACCCTGTTCTCTGGCAGTGGGAAGCCATCCCCCTTGTCCTGTCACTTCAGGCCTTTCTCCAATGCTGTTCTTGGAGCCTCTTTAGGCCCTGGAAGGGGCTCTAAGGTCTCCCTGAAGCCTTCCCTTCTCCAGGCTGAACAGCCCCAGCTCAGAGACCTCAGAGAAGCCACAGGGAGGGGGTTGATGCCCCGTGGAGACAACAGTGACAAACACAGATGTCACTCTGCTCCTGGAAGGGGGTGGCTGTGCTGAGGAGCACGGACTGCTCCTCCCCTTGGAGCTGCACCATCTGAGCCTGCTGAGGGAGAGGCCAAAGCCAGGGCAGAGGAAGAATTTCTGAAGGTACAAAACCTCCAGCAAGGATATCAGTAAAAACCAGTAAAATCAGTAAAAAGTTTTAATAATAAGCACCAGCACACCCAAGTTCTATCCCTGTGTATTTGTTTGTGTGTTCAAGGGCGTGTGACAAAAGGACACAGGGTAGGGATAAAATGTAGGGTAACGATAAAAAGGAAAAAAATTTAAAAGATTTACAACACTCCAACTTAATAATACTTCAGTTATAGCTTCAAGTTAGCCATTCAGCAGAGGAATATCACTTAGAAGCATTTAACATTATTTATGCCTGATAGCCCCTTGCAGGCCTGCCCCAGTGAGATGTCTCAGGTACTAACACAGCTGAGAGAGCAGCATTTCTGCCCCATTTGCCCCAGCAGATGCAGACGTGTGTGCACACAGCCAGGCAGCCAGGCAGAGTGAGTGCAAGGTGCCTGTGAGCAATTGCCCTGGCAGGCAGTGAAATGCTCCCTGCGGATCCCTTTGCATCTCCTCCCTGGGCCAAGGAAGGGCTGGGCCTGGAGCCCTGGCGGGATGGGCCCAGGAGCCGTCGGCGTTCGGGGATCAGCCCAGGGCAGCAGCCGGGAGAGATCCCAGCTGGGAGAGGCCCCAGTGCCAGGGAGCTTCTGCTCAGCGCTGCTGGGCCCAGCAGAGCTCCAAGGCTCTCCTCTGGGGCCGCTGCTCACAGGGCCCCAAGGCATGGGCGGCACTCACAGCAATGGCTCAGCCTGGCCACACTTGGGGCCGGCAGCTTCCTGGGACAGTGGCAGAGCAGGGATGCTGTGGCATCCAGGGCAGTACAATAATTTCCAAGGCTGTTGATGAAAGCCCAGGAGGCAGTTGGACAGCAGCAGTTGCTGGGAGCAGAGGGTGTTTCTGATCAGCGCCACAGGAGCTGAGCCCAGGGGCTGCTCCTCAAGGCTGAGGCCCCACAAGCACGGATCAGAGGAGCGAGCGGCCTGGAAAGGGGCTGGGGATGCAGCAGCACAGGGAGGGTGATCCTGTGGGTATTTATTGATCGGGAGACTCAAGGAATCTCTCAGCCACTGTCCTGAGATTCTTCAGCAGTGCAGTGGAATGGATCAATAGGCTCAGATAACTGTGTTCACAACAGGATCACCTCCACAGGCAGTGTTTTCTTCTGGCTCCCCAAAGACACTGTGGATTGCCTCCCTTAGGGACTGCATGGAGAAGTACCTCCTGCAGCTCCCCATGGAGCAGTGTCTCCAGCAGCTCCCCATGGAGCAGTCTCTCTTCCAGTTGCCCACCAAGAAGCAGATGAAGGGTTTGATGCTGCTGTGGATGCAGCCAAGTAGGAAAAGCGCCTGGGAGGACACAACTGTGTAACCGAGCTGCTGCAGGAGAAACCAGAGACTGAGGGGCAGACTGACGAGTGCAACGAGGAAGATAACAACGTCAAGCCTCTTGTGTGGCTGATACTGGGAGCTAGGCTTGAGATGAATGAAGAGGATTGTGCTGGAAATGACCATGGGTACAGCAAATAGAAAAAGGTTGAGGGCGTACATGGAGGTGACAGTCACCTGGCATTGCTCCTGCTCGTGTGACTGGCACAGGGAAGTCACCGTGGGATTGACAGCGAAGGAAATGAAGAGGAGGACCCAGAACAGGGGAGTCATCAACACCCACAACAAGTGTTCGGACAGCTGGCAACCACAGAATACCAGGCAGAGGATGGATCTGCATCTCTGAATGCTGATGAACGTCAGCCGGTACAGCCCTATAATGTAGGTGAACAGCGACAGCTGGAAAAGCAAGCTCAAATACATCAGGGGCATTATAGCAGAGCAGGAAACCTCCTCCACAAGGAAGAGCAGGGTGGAGGGCAACATGAAGATGAGGAAGAGGAAGTCAACGTTGGCCTGTTTGGAGATGAAGTGGGTGATGGCATTAACGTGCAGGAGCCAGAGAACAACTCCATTCCCAGCCAGCCCACAGAGGCCAACGAGCAGCATCATGAAGTCTATGGCCATGTTGGAGACATTGATCTCACACTGAGCAGGTGTGTCAGTCGGTGAGGTGAAAAGAGGGGACACGGTGCTCACCTCCATGGATGGACGCTGGGCAGGCAGTGGGATGTGGCCCCTGGCTCTGGTCAGAGTGGATGGGCAGTCAGGGCTTGGAGAATCCAGGGATGGACCATGTGGCTCCTCAGCAGCGCCCTGCAGTGGGAAGGGTGTGGGTGGAGGAGGACTGGGGAGGAGTGAGATGTGCAGGGGAGGAGGGCAGTTGAAATTGTGGTGTAGTAGAGGGAGGTGGGAGGGTCGGGCTGGTTAGCTGGAGGCTGATAAATAACATAGAGAATGAACATTTTCAGTTCTTCTGAAGTTTTTCAAAAGTAAAGTGGCCAAAATTTTAAAGGATGTGTAATAGATAGATAATGGGATGATTCCTCTCACAGTTAAGGGATGAATACTGTGTGAATATTAAGAGAAGTTTTATTGATGTACGTTATTGCAGTCTGTTGTTTAGATGTCCCCTGTTGTCCCCAGAGTCCCCTTCTCCCCTTACTGTGTTGTTGCCATCAGAGAGCCTGAGTCATCTAGGACAGGTGGAAAGAAGGGCTGTACAAAAGCTTGTTGCTGGGGGGGGAAGAGTCGCAGCATGAGAACACCTGACCCTCCAGTCAAGCTGCAGGAAAGCAGGCTCCAGCAATAAACACAAAGAAGGGCTGACTGACAGACTTTGGGAGGAGCCAGGTTTAGCTGATGCAACCTCCGGGGTATCAAAGGTGAAGCATCCATCCTGAAGATCAGCCAGCCACATAGTGGGCAGCCATGAGGGAAGCTCCCAGGCCTGCTTCTCCTTATTTAGTCCTTTTGTTGCATTTTTTGTTAAGGTTTAATAAACCTTTAAAATTTTAAAACGTGGGTGGTTGTTTCTCACAGGATGTAAAGGCTGGCACACAGGATGACAAACATGGCAGGAACCAGTGCAGAAACAGATAAGGAGGCCTGCAGTGATTTTGGGGCAAATTCTGGAACAAGAGGCAACAGTGCATGGCCAGAGGAAAAGTTGAAGGCAAGGGCACCTTTAATATGGCAGCATTCATTGAATGTGACCACCACAGAGACCCCTCTAAATGAACCTCAAGGATCATAAAATTACTTCCAGGAAGAGGTGGACGCATGGAAATGAGTTCTACGAAAATGGTGTTTATGTATGAGATAAGAAAAACTTCCAAATTCCTACAGCCGATTCTAATGGATTAATACCCTGTTGTAAAGTCTCACCATACACCCAACACAAGGAGAGATCCCTCTGTGTCCTGTGCAGGTCAAGAATTCCTGCTTCCTCATGCTTTGCATTGTGTTAGAAAGTTTGTTCTGGCCCATTTCAGTATTGGGATAGAGACGGGATGCACAGGAGGAAAGAGAGGAGCTGGGGAGGGCCCTGCAGTCACCGGGAGAGGGTGTCAGGAACAGAGCAGCTGCTGCAGGAGAGGAAGGTGGGGTAGGGAGGAAGGCAAACATTCCACTGACCTGTTCCCTGTGGGGCAGCAGCAGACAAAGGGGTCTGTGCAGATCAGCGGCGCTTCCTGGTGCCTCTTGCTCCTTTGGGATCCATGTCCTAAAGCGGCTCCTGCCAGGTCAGGGACATGAAGGAGAAAGTGCCCAGCTCACCAGGAGCTCCCCATTCCCATCCTGCTGGCTCCTCTCTGCGCCTTGTTCTGATGTTGTTTCTCTGGGCTTGGTGCCGTCATGGGGGTTTGGGGAAGTCAAAAATTACAACTTTGCGTAATTCAGATATTCAGTTCCTCTTAGTTATTTCTGTTGGGTGTGGGGGTTCTCTTGGTGGTTTTTTTTTCTGACAGCGGAAGTGGCTTTTGTCAGAAGTTCTAAATGAAGATATTTTGTGATCGGCTCCTCTTTCTCTCCTGATGAGAAACACTCCTTCCCTGCAGAGTGTCCCATTCTCCAACTGCCTGACCTGTCTAAATAGGTTTCTACCATTCCTCATTACTCTTCCCTGAGGGGTCATTGTCCCTCCAGCAGCAGAGGGATGCTGGTGTCACTGGAATGCTGCTTCCAGTGCTTGCAGTGTGGGTGAGGCATCTGGGTACTTCTCAGAAACACCTCCTGTTCCATGAAGGGCTCTGAGATCATTGCAAAAACATGCTCTGGTCCCGAGGAAGCACAATTGAGATGCTTCCTCCTCCTATCCCGATCCCATCCCCATCCCCATCCCCATCCCCATGCCCATCCCCATCCCTCTCCCCACCCCACTCTCCATCCTCACCCCATCCTATCATATCCCACAGGTTTCCCAGACAGAGCCATTCCCCCACTCTGAACGTGGCCTGTCCGGCTCTGCTCTCCTCCAGTGGGGAGATTTGGGATTGTTGGCATCCAGACCCCCTCCAACCCGCTCCGAGCCTCTCCTGACCCCTCCGAAACCGCCTCCAACACTCCAGACCGTCCCCAGGGCCCCCTGTTCACCCCTTTGGGAATTCAGCACATCCCTCTGGATGTCCAGAGTTGCCGAGAACCACGTCGGGGGACTTGGAGACCCGGGCATTTTGCCCGGAACACCTGGTGGCTTGATTTTGATCCTTGCAATGAATTGCCAGCTTGGCATGGGGATGTGAAAGCCACACAGGTTTGAATGGTGTAATACTAGAATATTCACAGGGTGAAAATGTAGATTTTGGGATTTTTGGTATAGGGGTTATGGGGACAAGATGGAGGAATCAGAGCGTGTCTAGTCCCGCTTCTTTCTTCTTCTTGTTCTCCATTTTCTGCTGTGATGTTGGCATTTGGGGATGGTTTAGAATAGAAATGCATTGTCTAACATAGGTGATAGGTATTGGGAATTAAAAGTAAATATCATATATGTCGTTTGTAGTATAAAAAGACAACAGCACCTCGGGGGCGGTCAGAGTGCTTGTGGCTGATGTGCTGACCAGATCTTGGCTGGGCAGAAAGAAAATTTTGTAGATAAGAATTATGAAACAACGTGAAGACTGAAAAGTGAAGAGTCCAGACTCATTCTTCAGAGTGCGGGCTGCTGCAGAACCATCCCACGCATTTCGGGGCAGAGAACAGACAGCCAGCCCGAGAACCCCAACAGCCCCGATCCTCCCCTGATCCACCAGGGACCCCCGGCAGTGTCCCTGCTCCTCCTGGCCATAGGGTTCTAGGGCCCAGGAGGGAGGAGGAAAGCCTAACTCCAATGTGCTTCTCAGGAGAACAAAGGATGATAATCGTGGGTGGAGCCAGTGCAGAAACAGATTTGGAGGCCTGCAGTGGTTTTGGGGCAAGTTCTGTAACAAGAAGCAACACTGCATGGCCAAGGGAAAAGTTAGAGGAAAGGTGACCTTTAATATCTCAGCACTCAGTGAATGCAACCACTAGAGACCCCTCTGAATGATCCTCCAGGATCTGAAAAGGACTTCAAGAAGGAGGTGGATGCCTGGGAATGGGTCCTAGGAAAGTGATGTTTATGTATTAGATAAGGAGCAAACGTTAATAACTCTGTGTGGTTATGATGGATAAAACCCGTGTGGTAAAGTCTCACTCCAAGGAGATATATGGAGAGATCCATCTATGTGTCATTTGGAGGTAAAAAATTCCTGGTTCCTAATGTTTCCCATTGTTTTTGAAAGTTTATTCCAGCTGAATTTAGTATCACTCCCAGTTCCCATCTCCACCCATTTCCCCATGCCATGCCAAGCCATCCATTCCCATCCCATCCCATCCCATCCCATCCCATCCCATCCCACCCCATCCCATCCCATCCCATCCCACCCCATCCCATCCCATCCCATCCCATCGCATGCCGATGGGTTCCCAGTTCCTGGCCTCTCCCTGGCTGCAGGTGTGGCGTGTTGGGCTCTGCTGCTGTCCAGTGGCAGATTTGGGATTGGTGGCACCCAGAGTCCTCCTGCCCCCTCCAGCCCCTGTCTGCCTGATGCCTTGGGCTGGCTCCCTGGAACAGAGGCCAGAGCAGGTGAAGAGCATAAAAGGAGGCATTGATGAAAGGCCTTCAAAAGGTTCACCCTGGGCTCTCAAAGCCTGCAAGAGGGGCTGCACCCAAAATGGACAATGGTCATGAGTTTTTCAGACAGATGTAAGTTTGGTCCATTTACAGATCAGAGGTTAATCCTCCATTTACAGCTTCAGGTAATGAAGTCATTTAGCCCCAGTTTGCCCTCCCCCAATTCATTTTTGTCTGTACTTTTCCATGCTGATGGCAGTGTCCTTGAATTTCAGGCCTAGAGGGATTGTTATGTCTGACCAAAATGTGCAGACAGTTAACTAACACTTTCCATGCAGTTTAGGGTTATGCACTAATGCAGTACGAGATGTGAAAAAGAGAAAGGCTAAAATCCTAAGGCCTCATGCCCCCTCTGACATCCTCTAGAAATTCCCCCCAGGCTGCCTGCCCCTCCAGACAGCCCCGCTCCTCTCCTGCCCCACTCAGGAGCCCCAGCAGTGTTTGTGCTCCTCCTGGCAATTCCATGCTTCTGCAGTGCAATGAACAGCAGTGGAGCCATCCCTGTAGTGCCTCTTGTTTGTGTCCAAAGGAGGTTGGGGGGCTGGAGAGCAGGGATGGAGCTGGGGAGGGGCATCTCCAAGAGAAAGACGGCCCCAAAGCCTTCCGGGGCAGGCTGGGGTGAGCAGCCCGTGGGGAGGGAGTGGAGTGGAGCCTAAGCCCCGGGGCTGGGAGGGATGGGAAGGACGGGAGGTGGGTGGGCTGCATGGGGAGTGGGATGGGAGGGTGGTGTGGGAGGGGTGGGACATGATGGAGCTGCTGGGAAGATGTGGTGGGAAGGTGTGGGGTGTGGTGGGGCTGGAGAGAAGGTGTGGGATGTGGTGGGGCTGGTGGCCTCAGGGAAGCCCCAGGGAGGGGGGTGATGCCCCGTGGAGCCCATGGTGACAAACACAGGTGTCACCCTGCTCCTGGAAGGGGGTGGCTGTGCTGAGGATCACGGCCTCCTCCTCTCCTTGCTGCTGCACCACCTGAGCCTGCTGAGGGAGCAGCTGAAGGCAGTGGAGAGGAAGAATTTCTGAAGGCAGAGACACCTTTGCACCTGGCTCACAAAATTAAAAATTAAAGATCTTTGAGGAGATCTCTGCTGTAACACTCACAGAGCACTCAGGGTGGGGAATGCTGAGCCCCTGGGCTGTAGTAAACCCCACAGGCCTAGCAAAGGTGCCCTGGAGAATGTAACAATAGGAATGCTGATGCAGCAAAGAAGTTCCTGTCCCCCTGACCCAGAATCTATACCCTTTTAAGGAAAAATCTTGTAACTCCTACCTATTGGTCACTTATGATTCTTCCAACCTTATGCCATTGGTCAGGCTTGGAAGGCTGCCAAGGCTATAAAAGTAGCATACTGTACCCTACTAACCTTGAAGAAGAGGAGCTGAAACCCTTCACAGCACCCTGAATAAAGACATCGCTGTGGAATCACTCAGCCTCGGCTCCTTCTGCTCTCTCTCAGTCTGCTGGAACCTCAAGCCAAAGCGCAAACTTTCTAGCAGCAAGCTGAAATCTAAAGCTGGCTAATCAGTTTAAGAGCTGAATATATCACAAGCTTGCTAGGGGTTTGACTCTGTGGCCTTGGTCTGAGCAAGCAGCCTATGGCGCTCTCTCCCTCTGGGGAAGGAGCTCCCTGGCTAATGCTCTGCTCCTGATAAGACCAGATTAAGGCTCATTACTGGGCCATCATGTCTGTGCCCGCCCAGCTCTGGGCACTGGGGATCATGGTTTCTCCAGGGATCACAAGCCATGGCTGTGTCCCCTCTGAAATCAAGACATTTTACGTCTAACCAAATAAGTGTGTTAGACTAATAACAATTTTCCATCAAAATTGTGAACATATTGGAAATTTATTTGCCATAGATACCTCCGAAGAAACAACAATTTTCAGGCATTTTTATACACCATAATATCCAACATTTTTTATAGATGCTCCCCAAAGTGCTCCAAATTTTTTACCTCATGGTATTGATGTCTTGTTTAATTCCTACCAGAACTTGCAGAATCTCTTTGTTTAATGGATAACCCGTGTTTTTCCCAGGCAAATAGTTTTTTACTGGCAGTACACGAATGCTGGTGAAGAACCCCCTTGCCCTGGCTCCCTGCAGTGTTTGTGGGTAGGAGGGAGAGGCTGGGGAAAAAAGGGTGGTTTAAAGTTTTATATTACTTCTCATTATCATCCTCTGAATCTGTTAATAATAAATTTACTTAATACCATTAAATTTGAACAAATTTTTCTATTCTTGGGGTGTTTTTTCTCCCAGTCCTCATCTCAACTCATGAGCCCTTTCTTAATTTTTGTTTCCCTCTCCTCTGCCCAGCTGAGAGCAGGAGAAGGTGAGTGAATGTCTTTCATGGCTGCCTGGCGTTTGGCCAGTGCCAAACCACGACAGGCTTGCAGCAGGTTATCAGCATCAGAGCCCACATTTCTTACTGACAGTACCCCTGATGATGCAATAAAAGTTATTGGAGATCAGATGTTGGGGTGCTGGGGTGCCCCTTGCAGCCCTTCACCAGAGCTCATCCTCCTCCTCCTCAGCCTTGGGAATACTTGTGGTTGTTTATTCCTGATCTCACCCTTTGCAAGCAGGGAGACCTTCACTAGACCGGGCTGCTTCAAACCCCATCCAGCCTGGCCTGGAACAATTCCAGGGATGGAGAGGCCAGAGCATCTCTGGGAACCTGTGCCAGGGCCTCTCTGCCCTCACAGGGAGGAATTTCTTCCCAATATTCCATCTAACCCTGTTCTCTGGTAGTGGGAAGCCATTCCCCCTTGTCCTGTCACTTCAGGCCTTTGTCCAATGCGCCTCTCCAGTTCTTGGAGCCTTTTTAGGCCCTGGAAGGGGCTCTAAGGTCTCCCTGAAGCCTTCCCTTCTCCAGGCTGAACAGCCCCAGCTCAGAGACCTCAGAGAAGCCACAGGGAGGGGGTTGATGCCCCGTGGAGACAATGGTGACAAACACAGATGTCACCCTGCTCCTGGAAGGGGGTGGCTGTGCTGAGGAGCACGGACGTCTCCTCCCCTTGGAGCTGCACCATCTGAGCCTGCTGAGGGAGAGGCCAAAGCCAGGGCAGAGGAAGAATTTCTGAAGGCACCAAAGAACCAGCAAGGATATCAGTAAAAACAGTAAAATCAGTAAAAAGGTTTAACAATGAGCAACAGCACACCAAAGTGCTGTCCCTGTGTGTGTTTTTGTGTGTGTTCAAGGGCATCTGACAAAAGGACACAGGGTAGGGATAAAAAGAAGGTTAAGGATAAAAAAGAAAAGAGCCTAAAAGATTTACAGCACTCCAACTTAACAGTATTCCATTTATAGTTTCAAGTTAGCCATTCAACAGAGGAACATCTCTTAACTGCTTTAACTTACGTCTTATACTTCCTTCCAGGCCTGCCCCAGTGAGATGTCTCAGGTACTACTAACACAGCTGAGAGAGCAGCATTTCTGCCACATTTGCCAGAGCAGATGCAGACGTGTGTGCACACAGCCAGCCAGGCAGAGTGAGTGCAAGGTGCCTGTGAGCAATTGCCCTGGCAGGCAGTGAAATGCTCCCTGCGGATCCCTTTGCATCTCCCTGGGCCAAGGGCTGGGCCTGGAGCCCTGGGGGGATGGGCCCAGGAGCCGTCGGCGTTCAGGGATCAGCCCAGGGCAGCAGCCGGGAGAGATCCCAGCTGGGAGAGGCCCCAGTGCCAGGGAGCTTCTGCTCAGCGCTGCTGGGCCCAGCAGAGCTCCAAGGCTCTCCTTTGGGGCCGCTGCTCACAGGGCCCCAAGGCATGGGCGGCACTCACAGCAATGGTTCAGCCTGGCCACACTTGGGGCCGGCAGCTTCCTGGGACAGTGGCAGAGCAGGGATGCTGTGGCATCCAGGGCAGTACAATAATTTGCAAGGCTGTTGATAAAAGCCCAGGAGGTGGTTGGACAGCAGCAGTTGCTGGGAGCAGAGGGTGTTTCTGATCAGCGCCACAGGAGCTGAGCCCAGGGGCTGCTCCTCAAGGCTGAGGCCTCCCAAGCACAGATCAGAGTTCAGAGTGGCCTGGAAAGGGGCTGGGGATGCAGCAGCACAGGGAGGGTGATCCTGTGGGTATTTATTGATCAGGAGACTCAAGCAATCTCTCAGCCACTGTCCCAGGGTCCTTCAGCAGTGCAGTGGAAGAGATCAAGAGGCTCAGGCCTCTCTGTACATGGTGGTCTCATGGCTGTGGGCAGTGTTTTCTTCTGGCTCCTCAAAGACCCTCTGGAGGGAGAGCAGGAGGGACTCCACAGAGCAGGGCCTCCAGCACCTCCCCACCAAGAAGCAAATGATGGGGTTGCTGCTTCTGTGGATGCAGATGAGCAGGAAAAGAACCTGGGAGGGCAAAATGGTGTAGCTGAGTTCCTGCAGGAAATGGCAGAGGATGAGGGGCAGAGTGAAGAGCACAAAGAGGCAGATAACAATATCGAGTCTCTTGGGCTGCTGCTGATGGGAGCCAGGCTTGAAATGAGTGAAGACAATTTTGCTGGAAATGAGGATGAAGGGAGCACAGAGGAGGAGGTTGAAGGCGTGCATGGAGATGTAAGAAACCCAGCAATGCTCAGATAGCAGGACAATGCATGGAGAAAATATTATGGCAATGACAATGATGAAAGTGATGAAGAAGGCCCCGAGCATGGCATGGATCACCTTCAACAGCTGCTTGGGATGGTGGCAGCAGTGCCAGAGCAGGCAGTGGGTGGACCTGCACCTCTTGATGCTGATGAATGTCAGTGTGCACAACCACACGCTGTGTGACACTGCTGAGATCCTGAAAAGCAACCCACGTACTGCAAGGGCATGATGCTAGAGCAGGACACATTCTCCAGCAGGAAGAGCAGAGTGGAGGGCAACACAAAGAGGAGGAGGAGGAAGTCCAAAAAAGTCAGCATCAGAATGTAAAGGATGGTGTTGTTCCTGGACAAAAAGTGGGACCCAAGGAGCCAGAGCACAGCCCCGTTCCTGGCCAGCCCACAGAGGCAGATGACCAGGGTCACACTGTGGGTGGCCACACTGGTGACATCTGTCTCACAGAGATCATCTCCTTCAGTGGGTGAGGCAGGAGATGGGGACACGGTGGTCACCTCCAAGGGTGGACGCTGGGCAGGCAGTGGGATGTGGCCCCTGGCTGTGGTCAGAGTGGATGGGCAGTCAGTGCTTGGAGAATCCAGGGATGGACCATGTGGCTCCTCAGCATCTCCCTACTGTGGGAAGGGTTCAGTGGGGATGAGTGAGATGTGCAGGGGAGGAGGGCAGTGGGAAGAGGAGGGTAGTGGGAATTGTGGGTTGGGAGAGGGAAGCAGTGTGCTTGGACTGTTCAGCAGGAGATGCAGAAGGGAAGTGCTGGATAGAGGAGGGAGGATCTGGGGAGGGCCCTGCGGTCACTGGGAGAGGGTGGCAGGAATAGAGCAGCTGCTGCAGGAGAGGAAGGTGGGCTAGGGAGGAAGGCAAACATTCCACTGACCTGTTCCCTGTGGGGCAGCAGCAGACAAAGGGGTCTGTGCAGATCAGCGGCGCTTCCTGGTCCCTCTTGCTCCTTTGGGATCCATGTCCTAAAGCAGCTCCTGCCAGGTCAGGGACATGAAGGAGAAAGTGCCCAGATCACCAGGAGCTCCCCATTCCCGTCCTGCTGGCTCCTCTCTGTATGTTCTGTCCTGGTGTTGCTCCCCAGACGTCAGTGGAGTCAAAGGGGAGTTGGAAATTGCAGCTTTTGGTATTTCAGAACCTCACTTCCTCAGTGTTTTTGTCTTGGTTTTTATCTTCTACAGAGGAAGTAGCTTTTGAGAAAAGCACCAAATGAAACATTTTGCAAATGGCTCCTCATTTCCTTCTGATGAGAAACATTCCTGTCCTGCAGAGTGTCCCATTCTCCAACTGCCTTCCCTCTCCTGATAGGTTTCTACCATTCCTTGCTTCTCTCTCCTGCGGTGTCACTGTCCCTCCAGCAGCAGAGGGATGCTGGTGGTGCTGGTGGTACTGGAATGCTGGCAGTGCTGGCAGTGCTGGTGAGTCAGCTGGCTGCTTGTCAGAAGTAACTCCTATTTAGGGAGGAGCTCTGGGATCATTGCCAAAGCCTCCCCTGGGTGGAAAGAAGCAGAGCTGAGCTTGTCCCTATCCTATCCTATCCTATCCTATCCTATCCTATCCTATCCTATCCCAATCTCTGCACCCCATCCCCACCCCACTCTCCATCCTCACCCCATCCTATCACATCCCACAGCTTTCCCAGATGGAGCCGTTCCCCCACTCTGAGCGTGGCCTGTCAGGCTCTGCTCTCCTCTGCCTTTGCCAGCATCCAGACCCCCTCCAGCCCCCTCTGACCCTCTCCTGACCCCTCCAGCCTGCTCTGACACCCCAGAACCCACCCAGGGCTGATTTTTTCCCCTGACAGTCACACTCCTCCCCTGCTCCACCAGGGACCCTGGCAGTGTCCCTGCTCCTCTTGGCCACAGGGTTCTAGGACCCAGGAGGGAGGAGGAAAGCCCAACTCCAATGTGCTCCTCAGGATCACACAGGATGATAAATGTGCCTGGAGCCAGTGCAGAAACAGATTTGCAGGCCTGCAGTGGTTTTGGGGCAAGTTCTGTAACAAGAACTCTGTGAAGAAGCAAGAGCACATGGCCAAAGGAAAAGTTCAAGCCAAGGTCACCTTTAATATCTCAGCACTCAGTGAATGCAACCACCAGAGACCCCTCTGAATGATCCTTTAGGGTCAGGAAAGGACTTGGAGTGGGACACATGGATATTAGTTCTAGGAATATTATATTTATGTATTAGCTAAGAAACACACTTAAATGACCGTGTATGGTTATGATGGATAAAACCCCCGTTGTAACCCCTGTAACCACACACAGACCAGGGAGAGATCCTTCTGTATGTGCCTTGCAGCTAGGGAATTCCTGCTTCCTAATGCTTCCCATTGTGTTAGAAAGTTTATTTCAGCTGATCTCAGTGTCACGATATAGAGGGGAAGCACAGGGCAGAGGAGGGGGGAGCTTTGGAGGGCACTGGGGTCACCCAGAGAGGGTGTCAGGAACAGAGCAGCTGCTGCAGGAGAGGAAGGTGGGGGAGGGAGGAAGGCAAACATTCCACTGACCTGTTCCCTGTGGGGCAGCAGCAGGCAAAGGGGTCTGTGCAGATCAGCGGCGCTTCCTGGTCCCTCTTGCTCCTTTGGGATCCGTGTCCTAAAGCGGCTCCTGCCAGGTCAGGGACATGAAGGAGAAAGTGCCCAGGTCACCAGGAGCTCCCCATTGCCGTCCCGCTGGCTCCTCTCTGTGCCCTGTCCTGGTGTTGTTTCACAAGGCTTGGTGGAGTCAAGGGGGAGCAGGAAATTGCATCTTTGGCTACATCAGAATTTCCCTTACTCTGAGTTATTTTTCTTGACCATTTTTTTCTGTCATAGAGGAAGTGGCTTGATATGCAGATTTCTTTGAATGGCTCCTCATTTCCTCCTGATTATAAACTCTTTTCCAAATGGGACATTCTTCAAATGCTTTCCCTCTCTCAGCAAGTTTCTACCATTCCTCATTTATCTACCCTGAGGAGTCACTGTCCCTACAGGAGCAGAGAGCTGCTGGTGGGTCTGGTAGCACTGGAATGCTGCTGGCAGTGCTGGAAGTGCTCACAGCACTGTGCAGTCATCTGTGTGCTTCTCAGAAACAACTCCCATTCTGGGTTGATTTTCAGGATCATTGCCAAAACCTTCCCTGGCCCCAGGAAAGCAAACCGAGCAGAGAATTCCCATTTCTGTGATTGCAATGCAGACTCACACAGCCCAAGGGAAGGAGAGCACTGAGTTGCTTGCAACCAGGTCAGCAGCACTTGGAGCCCACCCTGATTACTGCAAATCCCCTTGATGATGCAATGAAAGCTATCAGGGACCAGGGTGATGTGATCCCCTTTCCAGCCCTTCATTAGGGCTCATCCTCCTCCTCCTTAGACACGGAAGCCCTTGTGTTTGTTTTTACCTCACCCCATCCCTCTGAGCAACCTGTGCCAGGGCCTCAGTGCCCTCACAGGGAAGGATTTCTTCCCAATGTCCAATCTGACCCCACCCTCTGTCAGTGGGAAGCCATTCCCCCTTGTCCTGTCACTCCATGCCCTTGTCCAAAATGCCTCTCCACCGGTTCTAGAGCCCCATCAGCTCCTGGATCATGAAGTGTTTGCCCTTGAAAGGACTGGGCTAGTGAGGGGATGTGAGATTCCATAGCTGGGGACACAAACATGATGTCAGCAGGAAGAGAGGTGACAGTTGTGGTCCCAGGGCCAGCAGTTTCCAGCAGGAGCATCCCAGATCCCTGAGGCACATGTGAGACTGGGTGGGAATCATCTCACCTCAGCTTCTTAGGAATTCCTTGAATTCACTGTGGGCTGCTGTCTGACTGCCAAGAGAGTGTAGAGGATGACTCAGATGAAACCTGCAACTTTCTAAGGATCAATGCCGAGAGAGCAGCATGGATTTACCTTCTCTCTCAGAAGAAATGTAATTGGTGAAATCCTAAATCATCCCTCTGCTGTGTTCCTGTGCTCCAGCCAGCCCGGTGGGAAGGCATCCCAGGGGAGCTGGAATGAGGAGAGCCACAACAACTGGAGCCAGTGTGACAACAGGCAGTGGAGCAAAGTGCCTGTCCCGCTGCTGCTGCTGCTGTGCCTGTGTGGGATGGTGGGAATGGGGCTGTGCTCTGGCTCCTTGGCCAACTGCAGTGCCCTCCCTCTGACTGACTTCCTGGCTGGGAGCTGTGCAAAGGAATTCACCCCCTCTGGTAGTGTTGCCTTCCAGAGGGCTTTTGATGTCTTTGTGCCAGAGCTAGGGAATAGGGACAATAGAGGGGAGTCATCATCAAGTGGAATCATCATGAAAGAGAGGCATCATAAAATAGAACAATAAAATATCCAGAGTTGGAATGGAGCCACAAACACCATGGAGTTGAGCTCCTGGCCCTGCACAGGACATCCCAGCAATCCCAGCCTGTGCCTAAGAGCATTGTCCAAATGCTCCTTGAGCTCTGTCAGGCTGGTGCTGTGTGCAGGAGGGGAACTCCTGCTTGGGGTGGTTTCTGGATGACCTGAGGAATCATCATGGAATAGTTTGGGTTGGAAGGAACCTTAGAGATCATCTCATTCCATCTCTCCTTCTGCCATGGGCAGGGAAACCCAGGAAAACTTTTGGTTTGAAGTCGGTGCTCTTTAGAAAGGAAGGTCAGGGAGGGAGTGGCCTGGGTGACACTGGAGTCAAGAAAGGTGCTGGGAACTTGGAAAAGTACATTGAGGATCATGATCTTGTTGCACTTGCCTTGAGAGAATCCCCTTGGCTGAAATGTCATTCCCTGGATAAGATGTTGTGGAAAGATCCTACTCTCCACTGGGCAGAAAAAGTGGAGACAGGGAGAGAAAACCCCTTTCAGAGGTCAAAGTGTCTCTGTTCTCTTAATTATAATCAACTTGTTAGGAGTTAGAAATGCTTATGAGCATTATAAATGTTCCTAAGATCTTAAACCTCATGTGTGTCTCAAAGTTTCACTCCACAGAAGGCTTTCACTCAGTTCCCTTTCCAGAAGCAGTGGTGCATTGGTTTCCCTGGATTTAAGGCAATGGGAAAAGGAGGGACAACTTCCCCCTGAGCAAGAGATGTGGCTGCTGCCCAGGTCTCTCCCAGCAGGAATCAGGAGCTCTTGGCACTGCCAACATCATCCCAACCATTGCAGGCACGTGCCTTAGGAAGGGCTGTGGTATGAGACAGGAAGCTGCCCTGCTCCCAGACCAGCCAGAGGCTTTAGAATGGGATAAAAGAAGGAAATGAGCCATGTTGGATGCTGTTCAACAGGGACAGGCTCAGCAGTCATGCCTGGATGCTTTTTATTCAACAAATTTTGGGTCCGATATTACCCCAATGCAGGCAAAAAACCCCCATGAATCCAAATCTGATTGAGGGGTAGTTTCAGAATGACAAAGATCAGGAGAGGCTGGACTGTGGCTGGAGCTGCTGTGCAGAGTGGCTGTGCAGCTCCTCCTGAGGGTGGCCAGGTTCAGGATGGAGGTGCTCAAGGGCTTCCCTGGACACTGATGCTGGGGAACCAGAGGATGGATGGCCCCATTCTGCAGAAGAGCAGCATAACCCCCTAATCTCTGTGCAATTCAATGGTCCGAGCATCTGGTGATGGGAATTTCCATATTCCATGTACTTTCTGGATACAGGCACAAAGGATCAGTGGAGTTCACTCTCAACACTGCATTTTACTCTGAAGGATTTGATTCTGGAATTGAAGAATGTGAGACATTCCCACTGAAAGGATAAGGGAATGTTGCTGTCCCTCCCCAGCTCTGCAGCCCTACCTGGTGTCCCTTCCCATCAGCTGGGAATGCAGGGCCGGCTCTGCTGGACAGAAGGGGAAGGATGCTCCCTGTGATCCCAACCCCTCTCCTGCCATCCAGAGGCACCAGCCCTGCAGGGATTTGGGAAATCACTGCGACCCCATGCTGGGTGTGTCCCCAGGGATTAAGGTGTCCCATTCTTTGCAGGCAAGAGCTCCCTGGAAACACCAGGGAACTCATCTGCTGAGGCAAAGGAGATGGAGTTCATTCCCTGGGGCTGAGGCCATGAGGGTCATTGCATGGGGAATAGAGCTGGGGAACAGCACTGAGCCCAGCTGCACTGCTTGGAGCCATGTGGATCCAGGATCAAGGACGAAACCATGCTCTAATGTGCTCCCTGCAGAGCATCCCGCAAAAATCACCCAAGGCAATGCTCCTGCTCCCTTTTGCTGCAGGAATACACCACCATGGGGAGGGTGATCCTGTGTGTATTGATTCATCAGGAGGCTCAAGGAAACCGTCAGCCATTCTCCTCAGGTCCTACAGCAGAGCAGTGGAAGGGATCAAAGTGCTGTGAGAGTCTGTTCGAAATATCCTTGATTTTTGCGTCATAATTGCCAGGAAGACCACCAAAAAGTCAAAAACTGTTGAGCGGGTGGGATATGGGGAATCACATTCTTCTTAGCTCAATGTGTCCACAGGTGTTGTTTGATAACACGCCACGCTGATCTTGAAGGGGCACCCTGCCCTTTCTGAA
Source organism: Melozone crissalis (assembly GCF_028551555.1). Classification (NCBI taxonomy): domain Eukaryota; kingdom Metazoa; phylum Chordata; class Aves; order Passeriformes; family Passerellidae; genus Melozone; species Melozone crissalis. Next base: position 2,977,849 of record NW_026535796.1, on the reverse strand, counting down.
CAATGGACCTGGACTTTCTCCCCACCTCCTGGCCTGGCTGGTTTGAGCTTTGGGGTGGTCCCTCTTCCAAGAGAAGACCCCTCTCGCCTGCCTTCCACCATCATGACAGACAAGCAGAGATGTAGGCCTCTTCATCAAGGAACCAAGACAAGAAACCCCTGTGCAAGAAAACCCCCCTCACACCTTCTTCCAGAGACTGGGATGGAACCCTTCTCAACTCGGGGGAGGTGTGCAGTGTGGGGAGGAAAAGCTGCCCAGAGTAAGCGCAGTGTGAGCACTGGGCCGTGAAAACAATGGTACCTGTTGCCTGGCTTGAGTTTGTGTACCCCCTATTCTTTTCCCCCTCGCAGACCTTTGTTTCAGCTGAGAAACCATTCCCCTTCCCCCAGTGAAAGATGGTATAACTGGGGTCCTGGTCAGCTGTGCCTTTTGGGATCTCCCTGGACGTGGCCTGGTGAGCTTTTGACGGCTGGACCTCAAAGGATAAAAGCAGCATCACGTTTTGGTAGCTATACCCATCTCCCATCCTTTCCTCCCTCTTTTCCTTATCTTCTCCTTTTTTCCCTGGTTCCCCCCTCACCAACGCATTTCTGTTGTGTTTAAGTCAATAAAACTGCATTTGTTGATTTTGTTACTGCAAATCCCCTGTGCCTCTGTGTGTTCTTTTTGCACCTTAAAATCACCACGTTACCCATTCACTAGGGCGGATCGCGAGAAGTGCCCAGACCGCTGTGTCCATGATGGACTCATCGCTGTGGGCGATGTGTTCTTCAGCCACCTCAAAGACCCTGTTTTCTTCTGCCTCCTCAAAGACCCTGTTCTGCCTCCTCAAAGACCCTCTGAAGGGAGAGCTGGAGGGGCTCCATGGAGCAGGGCCTCCAGCATCTCCCCACCAAGAAATAGATGAAGGGTTTGATGCTGCTGTGGATGCAAGTGAGCAGGAAAACAACTTGTGAGGACACAGTGCTGTAACCGAGCTGCTGCAGGAAATCACACAGATTGAGGAGGAGATTGAGGAGCACAATGAGGAAGATAATGATGGCATACCTCTTGGGTTGCTGCTGCTGGGAGCTCTGCCTGGCGTTAATGAAGCTGACTGTGCTGGAAATGAACACGGGTGCAACGACGAGGAGAAGGATGAGGGTGTACATGGAGATGAGAGCTGCCCGGCAGTGCTGCTGCTCTTGTGATGGGCACAGGAATGTCACTGTGGGAATGACAACAAACAGAGCGAAGAAGGCACAGAATTGGAAACTAAGCACCAGCCACACCAGGCGCAGAGAAGGCTTCCAGCAGCAGCAGAGCCAGCAGAGCTTGTACCACATAAAGGTGTTCTGCATCATCCAGAGCACCCTGTAGGTGGAGACCACTGAGAGCTGGAAAAGGATGTCCAGGTACATCAAGGGCAGGATAGGAGGGCAGGACACATCCTCCACCAGGAAGAGGAGGGCGGAGGGGAGTGCAAAGAAGAGGAAGAGGAAGTCAGTGAAAGCCAGGTCAAAGATGCCAAGGTTGCAGGTTTTCAGTCTGAGGAGCCAGAGCACAGCCCCATTCCCAGCCAGCCCACAGAGGCCAATGAGCAGTGTCACACTGTGTATGGCCACGCTGGTGACATCTGTCTCACACAGATCATCTCCTTCAGTGGGTGAGGCAGGAGATGGGGACACGGTGGTCACCTCCATGGATGGACGCTGGCAGGCAGTGGGATGTGGCCCCTGGCTGTGGTCAGAGTGGATGGGCAGTCAGTGCTTGGAGAATCCAGGGATGGACCATGTGGCTCCTCAGCAGCTCCCTGCTGTGGGAAGGATTCAGTGGGGAAGAGTGAGGTGCGAGGGTTTTCAGCAGGGCATGTGGAAGAAAAGCTCAGGGCAGAGGAGGGGGGAGCTGGAGGGGGCACTGGGGTCAGCCGGAGAGGGTGTCAGGAACAGAGCAGCTGCTGCAGGAGAGGAAGGTGGGGTAGGGAGGAAGGCAAACATTCCACTGACCTGTTCCCTGTGGGGCAGCAGCAGGCAAAGGGGTCTGTGCAGATCAGCGGCGCTTCCTGGTCCCTCTTGCTCCTTTGGGATCCATGTCCTAAAGCGGCTCCTGCCAGGTCAGGGACATGAGGGAGAAAGTGCCCAGATCACCAGGAGCTCCCCATTCTCATCCTGCTGGCACCTCTCTGTGCCCTGTCCTCGTGCTGCTCCCCAAGGCTAAATGGGGTCATAGGGCAGGCGGAAATTGTTTTACAACTTCAGCTACGTCAGAGCTCCACTCCCTCATTGTTATTTATCTTGATTATTTTTTTTTCTTGGCCCCAAAGGAATTGGCTTTTGTCACAAGTCCACATGAAGGATTTTGCAAATGGCTCCTCTATTTCTTCTGATTAGAAACATTCCTTCCCTGCACAATGTCCCATTCTCCAACTGCCTTCTCTTTAACATTCCTCATTTCTCTTCCCTGAGGGGTCATTGTCCCTCCAGCAGCAGAGGGATGCTGGTGGTGCTGGTGGCACTGGAATGCTGCTGGCAGTGCTGGCAGTGCTGGTGAAGAGTCTGGCTTCTTGTCAGAAACTGCTCCCATTTTGGGAAAAGCTCCAGAATCATTGCCAGAACTACCCCTTTGCCCAATGAAGCAAAACTGAGGCAAGAATTCCCATTTTTGCATTCTCCCGCAGGCTCACACAGCTCAAGGGAAGGACAGCACTCTGTTGCTTGCAGCCAGGCTATCAGCAATTGGGGCCCACCCTAATTACTGCCAATCCCCTTGATGATGCAATGAAAGCTATCAGGGACCAGGGTGCTGTGAACTCCCTGCCAGCCCTTCACCAGAGCTGCTCCTGCTCCTCCTCAGTCCTCGGAACGCTTGGGGTTGTTTGTGACACCTGATCCCAGACTGTCCCTTTGCAAGCAGAGATAACTGCCGCTATACCAGATTGCTCCAAACCCCATCCAGCCTGGCCTTGGTGACTTTCAGGGATCCAGGGACAGCCACAGCCTCACAGGGCAACCTGTGCCTGGGCCCCAGCACCCTCACAGGGAAGGATTTCTTCCCAATATCCAATCTGACCCCACCCTCTGTCAGTGGGAAGCCATTCCCCCTTGTCCTGTCACTCCATGCCCTTGTCCAAAGTCCCTCTCCACCTCTCCTGGAGCCCCATCAGCTCCTGGATCATGAAGTGTTTGCCCTTGAAAAGATTGGGGTGGTGAGGGGATGTGAGATTCCATAGCTGGGGACACAAACACGGTGTCAGCAGGGAAGAGAGGTGACAGTTCTGGTCCCAGGGCCAGCAGTTTCCAGGAGAAGCATCCCAATCCCTGAGGCACATGTCAGCCTGGGTAGGAATCATCTCACCTCAGCTTTCTAGGAATTGCTTGGAATTCACTGTAGGCTGCTGTCTGACTGCCAAGGGAGTGTAGAGGATGACTCAGAGGAAACCTGCAACGTTCCAAGGATTAAAGCCACGGTGTTGTCAATGCAGAGAGATGGGGAGACTGACTTGGTGATCAGAATCCAATTTTATTGTGGGATACAAATCTTTATATACTATTTCAGGGGGACTAGTAATGTGTACTACAATGATTAGGTTAAAATCACATACACAATGTTATGCATCTAACAACATCTCTTGCTTCCAGAGTTTAATGGGATTTTCTTTTTCCGGTAAACCTGCCTTATTAATTCTTTTTGCAATCTAGGTCTAATTTTCAAAGTTCTGTTTGCTTTTGCCAAGGCATTCTGTTATCAAACTCCTATGTTAACCAGGTCCAAAGTCCATCATCTGTCTTGTGTCCCCCAACATTCCAATACCATGGGAGTAGCATTGATTTGCCTCTTCTCAGAAGAAATGACCTGGCAGAACTCCTAAATCATCCATCTGCTCTCTGCCAGTGCTCCAGCTCATGCACAGAATTTATTATTGTATGAATCCTCTTGGAAACTGAATGTTTAAGGTGAAGTACCACTGAACTTGCAGTATACAAGTGGGAAAAATAGATTTGAATCAGAAATCAAAGTTTAACAGGACATTTGTACTGCAGGGTACCAAAGATCCACCTCAAGAATGAGAGGGGGAAAGTTCAGGCTGTTCAAAAGACAAGATTTTGGGATTGAGGTTGCTATAAAATAGAATAGAAGCTGAGATGGAGCCCAAGTGCTTTGGGCACAGGTGTGGTTGCTGAGGCTCTCTCCCGTTGCTCATTTCCCGGGCAGAGTGAAGAGCAGCTGAGGAGCAGAGCCCTGAGCCCGTGGCAGGCTCTGAGGCAGCTGCCTGTGTGTGAGAGCCCTGGAGAACACGAGGCAGCACGGAGAGCAGGGGCTGTGGCAGGAGCTGGGACAGAGCCCGTGCCGGACGCTGCTCGGGCTCAGCCCGCGGGCTGCGCTCCCCTTTGCCAAGGGACCATTCCAGGGAACCTCCTGCAGATCCCGGCCCAGGGACAGCAGCTGGAGCCTGGCAGCTGCGCAAAGGAATTCACCTCTTCTGTAATTGTTGCATTGCAGAGGTCTGTTGAGGATGTGCCTAGGAAATAGGGACAACACCTGGGAGTCATCATCAAGTGGAATGATCATGAAAGAGAACCATCATGAAATAGAGCCACTCTAACCCAGTGTTGGAAGGGAGCCACAAGGTTCATGGAGTTGAGCTCTTGGCCCTGCACAGGACATCTCAACAATCCAGCCTGTGCCTGAGAGCATTGTCCAAATGCTCCTTGACCTCTGTCAGGCTGCTGCTGTGTGCAGCAGGAGAACTCCTGCCTTGGCTGGATGCAGACTGACGTGAGGAATCCTCATGGAATTGTTTGGGTTAGAAGGAACGTTAGAGATCATCTCATTCCATCTTTCCTTCTACCATGGTACAGGACATCCAGGAAAACTTATGTTTGAAATCTTTGCTCTTTTGAAAGGAAGCTCAGGTAGGGGTAGGCCTGGGTGACTGGGAAGTAGAAAACGTACATTGGAGGATCATGATCCTCCTGCATTTGCCTTCGGAGAAATTCCCTGGCTGAGTTGTTCATCCCTGGAAAAGAGGTTGCACCTTGGAAAGTGTCTTTCCAATAAACAGGAAAATGGGAGACAGAGAGAGAAAAACCTTCTCAGATGTCCAGGTGTCTCACTCTCATGTGTATGTCCAAAGCCTGACTCACCGCACAAGGCTTTCACTCTCACCTGCCTTTGCAGAAGCAGTGGCACGTTGTTTTCCCCTGGATTTAAGGCAGTGGGAAAGGAGGGACAACTTCCCCCTGAGCAAGAGATGTGGCTGCTGCCCAGGTCTCTCCCAGCAGGAATCAGGAGCTCTTGGCACTGCCAACATCATCCCAAGCATTGCAGGCACGTGCCTTAGGAAGGGCTCTGGTATGAGACAGGAACCTGCCTTGCTCCCAGAGCAGCCAGAGGCTTTAGAATGGGATAAAAGAAAGAAATGAACCATTTTGGAAACTGTTTAACAGGGACAGGCCCTGCAGTGAAGCCGGGATTTTGTTTATTCAACAAATTCAGAGGCTGGGACTACCAGAGGGGAAAGCAACAAAAACCATGAATGCAAATCTGATTGAGGGGTGGTTACAGAATGACAAAGATCAGGAGAGGCTGGGCTGTGGCTGGAGCTGCTGTGCAGAGTGGCTGTGCAGCTCCTCCTGAGGGTGGCCAGGTTCAGGATGGAGTTGCTCAAGGGCTTCCCTGGACACTGATGCTGGGGAACCAGAGGATGGATGGTCCCAGTCTGCACAAGAGCAGCATAACCCCCTAATCTCTGTGCAATTCAATGGTCCAAGCATCTGGTGATGGGAATTTCCATATTCCATGTACTTGGCACAGGAGTTCAGTGGAGTTCAGAATTGACCCTGCACTTTACTCCGAAGAATTCAATTCTGGAATTGAAGAATGTAAGAAATTCCCACTGAAAGGATAAGGGAATGTTGCTGTCCCTCCCCAGCTCTGCAGCCCTACCTGGTGTCCCTTCCCATCAGCTGGGAATGCAGGGCTGGCTCTGCTGGACAGAAGGGGAAGGATGCTCCCAGTGATCCCAACCCCTCTACTGCCATCCAGAGGCACCAGCCCTGCAGGGATTTGGGAAATCACTGCCACTCCATGATGGGTGTGTCCCCAGGGATTAAGGTGTCCCATTCTTTGCAGGCAAGAGCTCCCTGGAAACACCATGAAACTCATCTGCTGAGCCAAAGGAGATGGAGTTCATTCCCTGGGACCGAGGCCATGAGGGTCACTGCATGGGGAATAGAGCTGGGGAACGGCACTGAGCCCAGCTGCACTGCTTGGAGCCATGTGGATCCAGGAGGGAGGAGGAAAGCCATGCTCCAATGTGCTCCCTGCAGAGCATCCCACAAAAATCAGCCAAGACAATGCCCCTGCTCCCTTCTCCTGCAGGAGTACAACATGACGGGGAGGGTGATGCTCTGGATATTTATTGATCAGGTGACTCAAGGAATCCCTCAGTCACTGTCCTAGGGTCACTTAGCAGTGCAGTGGGAGGAATTAACAGGCTCAGACCCCCGTGTTCATGGCAGGATCATTTCTCCATGCAGTTTCTTTTTCTGCTCCTCAAAGACCCTCTGGAGGGAGAGCCGGAGGGACCCCATGGAGCATGGCCTCCAGCACCTCCCCAACAAGAAGTAGATGAAGGGTTTGATGCTGCTGTTGATGCAGGTGAGCAGGAAAAAAACCTCTGATGACACAACGATGTAACTGAGTTGCTGCAGGAAATTCCAGAGGCTGAGGAGGAGAGTGAAAAGCGCAATGATGAGGATAACGATGTCGCGCCTTTTGGGCTGCTGCTGCTGGGAGCCCACCTTGGAATTAATGAAATCAACTGTGATTGAAATGAGCATGGGTATAACAAAGAGGAGCAGCATGATGATGTACATGGGGATGAGAGCTGCCCGGCAGAGCTCCTGCTCATCTGATGGGCACAGGAATGTCACTGTGGGGATGACAGCAAAGAGAGCAAAGAAGGCCCAGTATTGGACACTTTCCACCGCCCACGTCAGGCGTAGAAGAAGGTTACAGCGACAGCAGAACTAGCAGAGCTTGTACATATATACAACACGTCTCCTGGGCATCAGCCATAACAGCGCCCAGTAGTAGGAGACCACTGAGAGCTGGAAAAGGAAACTCAGGTAGAGCAGGGGCATAACAGGAGAGCAGGACACATCCTCCACCAGGAAAAGGAGGGCCGAGGGGACTGTGAGGAGGAGGAAGAGGAAATCAGTGACAGCCAGGACAAAGAAGCGATAGTTGGGGATTTTCAGGTTGAGGAGGCCGATGACAGCCCCATTTCCAGCCAGCCCACACAGGCAGATGAGCAGGGTCACACTGTGTATGGCCACGGTGGTGACATCTGTCTCACACAGATCATCTCCTTCAGTGGGTGAGGCAGGAGATGGGGACACGGTGGTCACCTCCATGGATGGACGCTGGGCAGGCAGTGGGATGTGGCCCCTGGCTGTGGTCAGAGTGGATGGGCAGTCAGGGCTTGGAGAATCCAGAGATGGACCATGTGGCTCCTGAGCAGCTCCCTGGAGTGGGAAGGGTTCAGTGGGGAGGAGTGAGATGTGTAGGGGAGGAGGGCAGTGGGAATGGTGGGGTGTGAGAGGGAGGTGGGAGGGTTGGGCTGTTTGGCACAGGGCAGAGGAGGGGGGACCTAGGGAGGGCCGTGTGGTCACCAGGAGAGGGTGTCAGGAACAGAGCAGCTGCTGCAGGAGCGGAAGGTGGGGTAGGGAGGAAGGCAAACATTCCACTGACCTGTTCCCTGTGGGGCAGCAGCAGGCAAAGGGGTCTGTGCAGATCAGCGGCGCTTCCTGGTCCCTCTTGCTCCTTTGGCATCCATGTCCTAAAGCAGCTTCTCCTAGGTCAGAACCATGCAGAAGAACGTCTCCACATCACCAGGAGCTCCCCACTCCTATCCCTCTCTGCCCTGTCCTGGTGATGCTCCCCAAGACTCAGTGGGGTCACAGGGCAGTCGGAATTGGTTTTACAACTTTGTCTGTATCAGATTTCCACAGCTTAGTGTTACTGATCTTGACTTTTTTTTCCTTTGCTACAAAGGAGGTCGATTTTTAAATGGCTGTGCAATATTTTCTGATAAGAAACAGTCCTTCCCAGCTCAAGGTGCATTCTGTAACTGCCTTCCCTCTCACAGTAGGTTTCTACCATTCCTCACTTCTCTTCTTTGAGAGGTCATGCTCCCTCCTGCAGCAACAGAATGCTGGAGCTGCTGGTGGCGCTGGAGTGCTGGCAGTGCTGGTGAGGCAGCTGGGTGTTTCTCAGAAGTAACTCCGAGTCTAGGAATGGCTCCATGATACTTGCAAAAAGATGCCCTGGGCCTAACGAAGCACAGTTGAGCTGCTTCCTTGTTCTAACCCCATACCATCCTCATTCCTGCCCCCACTCCCCATCCCCACCCCGCTCCATCCTCACCCCATCCTATCACATCCCACAGGTTTCCCAGATGGAGCTGTTCCCTCACTCTGAGCGTGGCCTGTCAGGCTCTGCTCTCCTCCAGTGCGGAGATTTGGGATTCACGGCTTCCAGACCCCCTGCAACCCGCTCTGACCCTCTCCTGGCCACTCCAAAAATGACTCCAATACCCCAGATGCCCCTGGGACCCCGTCCCCCCCCGAACACCATTGATCTTCCCCTGCTCCACCAGGGACTCCTCGCAGTGCCCTGCTCCTCCTGGCCATAGGGTTCTAGGACCCAGGAGGGAGGAGGAAAGCCCAGCTCCAAGGTGCTCCTCAGGATCACACAGGATGATAAATGTGGCTGGAGCCAGTGCAAAAACAGATTTGGAAGCCTGCAGGGGTTTTGGGGCAAGTTCTGTAACAAGCAGCAAGAGCACATGGCCAAAGGAAAAGTTCAAGGCAAGGTCACCTTTAATATCTCAGCACTCAGTGAATGAGACCACCAGAGACCCCTCTGAATAATCCTCCAGGCCCAGGAAAGGACTTGGAGAAGGAGGTGGATGCATGGAAATGAGTCCTAGGAAAGTGATGTTTATATATTAGATAAGAAACACACTTTATTGACTCTGTGTGGTTGTGATGGATAAAACCCCTGTTGTAAAGTCTCACCCCAAACAGAAATTTGGAGTGATCCTTCTGTGTGTCGTCTGCTTCCTCATGCTTCTCATTGTGTTGGAAAGTTCATTCTGGCTGATTTTGGTATCACTCCAAATTCCCATCTCCACTCCTCATGCCATGCCATGCCATGCCATGCCATGCCATGCCATGCCATGCCGTGCCATGCCATGCCATGCCATGCCATCCCATCCCATGGCCGCTCCCCGTGTTGAAGCCCTGTCCCTCAGGCTCTGCTGCTCTCCAATCAGGACATTTGGGATCAGCACCATCCAGATCCTTCCTGGCGCCTCCTGCTCCCTCCCACACGCCCAGACCCCCGGGGACGCTGCCCCCCCTGCCCGCCAGCCCCGCTGCACCCGGGAGCAGGGACATCTCTGCTGTGACACTCACAGAGCCCTCGGGGTGGGGAATGCTGAGCCCCTGGGCCATCGTGTCCGTGCCAGCCCAGCTCTGGCACTGGGCATCATGGCTGCTGCAGGGAGCACAAGCCATGGCTGTGTCCTCTCCCTCCAGCCACATTCCCGGCTGGCAGCAGCAGCCAGAGGAAGCCGGGAAGCGCTGGCAGAGGGGGCAAAGGCAGCTCAGGGTTCACGGTGCTGTTTATTGATATCAGACCTCAGTGGGATGCAGGAACCAGGTGCCAGGGGGAATTCTGGGGTCACAGCCGTGTTGGGAAGGATCCCTTTCAGGAAAGCAGGTTTTAAGTGTTCTGGGAGGTGTGAGAGAGGAGGGAAAGCCATGCTCCAATGTGCTCCCCGCAGAGCATCCCTCCCACATGGCCCTTGGCAATGCCCCTGCTGCCTTCCCCTGCAGGAATTGAGGTGGGAGGGTGACCCTGTGGATGTTTATTAATCAAGTGACTCAAGGAAACCCTCAGGCAATGTCCTGGGGTGCTTCATCAGTGCAGTGGAGGGGATCAACAGGCTCAGACTGCCATGGAATCACTGAAATCATTCCCTGGTGGAACCATTGCTGCTGGCAGTGTTTTCTTTTGGCACCACAAAACCCTCCAGAGAGATTTCCTGAGGACCTCAAGGAGCAGTTCTTCCAGCATCTCCCTGCCTGGCATTAGATTATGAGTTTGATGATGCTTTTGATTCAGGCAAGCAGGAAACCAGGCTGGGAAGGCAGAATGGTGTAGCTGAGCTGCTGCAGGAAATTCAGAGGCTGAGGGGGAGAGTGATGAGGAGAGAGAGGAAGAAAATAATTTGGAGCCTTTTGGGCTTGCCCTTGTCTGAGCAACATGAGTCCTGAATGCAGAAGAATATACTGGAAATGAGCATGAAGGGAGCAAAGAGGAGGAGGTGGAGGGTGCGCATGGAGATGAGAGGCCATGGCAGTGCTCTTCATGAAACTGGCCCAGGGAAGCCACTGTTGGATTGAGAGCAATGACAGCAAAGAAAACCACAGCAGGACACTCACCACCATGCATGGCAGGCACTCAGAAAAGAAAGAGGAGCAGCAGCAGAAGAAACTGAAGGCTGCAGAGCCTAACCCTGACTTGTTCATGAAGAGCACACAGTACAGCCCCAGCACATGAGTGACAGCGGGAAAAGGAAGCTCAAGGACCCCAGGGGCATAATGGCAGAGCAGACCACATCCTCTACAAGGAGGAGCAGTGTGGGTGGGAGCGTGAGGAGGAGGAAGAGGAAGACAGCACTAGCCACGGTGAAGATGAAGTTGGTGGTGAAGCCGATGCGGAGGAGGCAGAGCACAGCCCCGTTCCCAGCCAGCCCACAGAGGCAGATGAGCAGGGTCACACTGTGTATGGCCACATCAGTGACATCTGTCTCACACAGATCATCTCCTTCGGTGGGTGAGGCAGGAGATGGGGACATGGTGGTCACCTCCATGGATGGGTGCTGAGCAGGCAGTGGGATGTGGCCCTGGCTGTGGTCAGAGTGGATGGGGAGTCAGTGCTTGAAAAATCCCAGTATGTGGCTCCTCAGCAGCTCCTGGCAGTGGGAAGTATTCAGTGGGGAGGAGTGAGATATGCAGGGGAGGAGGGCAGTGGAAATTGTGGGATGGGACAGGAAGGCAGTAAGTTTGGGCAGTTCAGCAGGGGATGTGGTAGGAAAGCGGAGGACAGAGAAGGGGGGAGCTGTGGAGTGCACTGCGGTCACTGGGAGAGGGTGTCAGGAACAGAGCAGCTGCTGCAGGAGAGGAAGGTGGGGTAGGGAGGAAGGCAAACATTGCACTGACCTGTTCCCTGTGGGGCAGCAGCAGGCAAAGGGGTCTGTGCAGATCAGCGGCGCTTCCTGGTCCCTCTTGCTCCTTTGGGATCCATGTCCTAAAGCGGCTCCTGGCAGGTCAGGGACATGAAGGAGAAAGTGCCCAGGTCACCAGGAGCTCCCCATTCCCATCCTGCTGGCTCCTCTCTGTGCCCTGTCCTGGTGTTGTTTCACAAGGCTCAGTGGGAGAGACAGAAATTAAATCTTTTGCAATGTCAGAATTTCCCGTCCTCTGAGTTATTAGTGTTGACTATTTTTTCCATAGAGGAAGTAGGTCAACATACAGATTTCTTTGAATGGCTCCTCATTTCCTCCTGATTATAAACTCTTTTCCAAATGGGACATTCTCCAAATGCTTTCCCTCTCTCTGCAGGTTTCTACCATTCTGCATTTATCTACCCTGAGAGGTCATTGTCCCTCCTGCAGCAGAGAGCTGCTGGTAGGGCTGGTGGCACTGGAATGCTGCTGGCAGTGCTGGAATTGCTCGCAGCACTGTGCCAGCAAGTGGGTGCTTCTCAGAAACAACTCCCATTCTGGGAAGGGCTCTGGGATCATTGCAAAACCTTCCCTGGCCCCAAGAAAACAAATTGAGCAGAGAATTCCCATTTCAGTCATTCCAATGCAGGCTCACACAGCCCAAGGGAAGGAGAGCACTCAGTTGCTTGCAGCCAGGTCAGCAGCACTTAGAGCCCACCCTGATTACTGCCAATCCCCTTGATGATGCAATGAAAGCTATTAGGGACCAAATTTTGGGGTGTTGTGATCCCCTTTCCCGCCTTTCATTAGAGCTCATCCTCCTCCTCCTCAGACATGGGAGCCCTTCTGTTTGTTTTTACCTGACCCCATCCCTCTGGGCAGCCTGTGCCAGGGCCTCAGCACCCTCACAGGGAAGGATTTCTTCCCAATATCCAATCTGACCCCACCGTCTGTCACTGGGAAGCCATTGCCCCTTGTTCTGTCACTCCCACTGCTGCTGCTGCTGCTGTGCCTGTGTGGGATGGTGGGAATGGGGCTGTGCTCTGGCTCCTCAGCTTCTGCATCCACAGGAACCCCATCACCCCCTGTGTGCTCAGCCTGGCCATGGCTGCCTCCACCTTCCTGCTCTCCATCACCATCACCCTGGGGATATTTTCTGTCCCAGAGAGCTTCTGCCACCAGCTGGGCTCGTGGGCTGTGCCAGCTGGGCTGAAGGTCCCCATCCTCTTGGCTTTCACTGCTGCTGTCTCCTCTCTGACAGCCCTCAGTGCTGTCACAACTCTGTTTGTCCTCCCGTGTCCTGCTGGCCCTGCCACGGCTCCCAGTGCTTCCCGGTGCTCCTGTGTGCCCTGCTCTGGCTGCTCTCCTTGCTGCTCACTGCCACCCTCCATTGCTGCCCTTTGGTGCCCATGGCCTTGGTGCTGAGCTGCCCCTTCTCAGTGCTCAGCCTGCCCTGTTCTGCTCTGGCCCTGCTGGCCAGGCTCCTGTGCTGCTCATGGAAACAGCTGCCAGGGAAGCTCTGTGCCCTGCTCCTGCTGCTCCTGTCATCTCCTTCCCCTTCTTCACTGCTGATTTTGGGCACTGGCTCTTGCTGAGGGCGTTTGACTTCTCTGTCTTTGCCCCCAGCCCCTCTCTCCTGCTCACCTGTGCCCAGAGCAGTGCCCTCCCTCTGATTGACTGCCTGGCTGGGAGCTGTGCAAAGGAATTCACCCCCTCTGGTAGTGTTGCCTTGCAGAGGGCTTTTGAGGCTTTAGTGCCAGAGCCAGGGCATAGAGATAACACGGAGCAGTCATCATCAGGTGGAATCATCATGCAAGATAGTCAGCATAAAATAGAAGCATAAAATATCCAGAGTTGAAAGGGACCCACAAGGATCATGGAGTTGAGCTCCTGGCCCTGCACAGGACATCCCAACAATCCCAGCCTGTGCCTGAGAGCATTTTCCAAATGCTCCTTGAGCTCTGTCAGGCTGGTGCTGTGTGCAGCAGGGGAACTCCTGCCTGGGGCAGTTGTGGGTGACAGGAGGAATCATCATGGAATGGTTTGTGTTGCATGCTGGTTTAGGGAAAATTTGGAGGAAACCTTCAAATGGGATCCCTCTAGTAAACAAATTCAAGCAGCCTCTCCCTCCCAGCTGGTTCAGGCAAAGATTTCCTTAGAGAAGGTGAAAAAACTGTTTAATTAATAAGCAAAGTACTCAGAAGCATAAGGAATTAAAACAATATTAAGCAATAACATCTATTTCTGTTCTGAAGAGTTGGCAAATTCAGACATTCCTTGTTGTGGAGTGCAGTTTGGCTCACTCAGTCCCTTCTCAGTCCCTCTGGTGCTGGAAAATGCCGCGTCCCAGGCCCTGGTGGGCCACAGGTGTGAGCTCCCAGTGCTCTTCTGGGTTTTCAGTCCAGAGCAGGTTTGAACAGTTCCAAGCCAAAGGAAAACCACAGTCCAGGGAACTTCTCTGCCTCAGCTAGCTGAAAAAGCCTAAAAGCAAAGGAGAGCTCTGTGCTGCATGTCTGTGCTGCAGACAGCACGGTCTGGGAGCAGGAATGGGGAGGAGTGAGCGCAGCTTCTGAAAACAAACTGCTGCATCTGCTCTGCCTCTCTTTGCTCAAGAGCCAGTCTGAAATGTGCAAAACCTATTTCTGGGCTAAACAGATGAATGGGGACACAATTCAGCATCATAAAGTCATCCCAGGACAGGTTGGAACCAATGGTAGAGATCATCTCATTCTATCTGTCCATCTTCCATGGGAATGGACAGCCAGGAAACGTTTTGCTTTGAAGTCTTGTTCTTTTGAAAGGAAGCTCAGGTAGGGAGTGGCCTGGGTGACACTGGACACAAGGAAGGTGCTGGGAAGTAGAAAAATGAGATTGGAGGATCATGATCGTTCTGCACTTGCCTTGGGAGGGACGCTCTGGCTGAGTTGTTCTTCCCTGGACAAGATGTTTCACCATGGAAAGTTTTGTCTCTCCAGTGGACAGTAAATGGGAGACCGAGAGAGAAAAACCCTCTAAAATGTCAAAGTCTCTCTCTTCTATTAATTATTAACACATCTGTTAATACATGATCCTATGGTGTTTAACCTCATGTGTGTATCCAAAGCCTGACTCACCAGCCACATCTTTCATTCTCACTTCCCTTTCCAGAAGCAGTGGCACGTTGCTTTCCCCTGGATTTAAGGCAGTGGGAAAAGGAGGGACAACTTCCCCCTGAGCAAGAGATGTGGCTGCTGCCCAGGTCTGTCCCAGCAGGAATCAGGAGCTCTTGGCACTGCCAACATCATCCCAAGCATTGCAGGCACGTGCCTTAGGAAGGGCTCTGGTATGAGACAGGAACCTGCCCTGCTCCCAGAGCAGCCAGAGGCTTTAGAATGGGAAAAAAAGTCTGAAATGAGCAATTTTGGACACTGTTTAACAGGGATAGGCTCTACAGTGAAGCCTGGATGTTGTTTCTTCAACAAATTCAGAGGGTGGGACTACCAGAGTGGAAAGAAACAGAAACCTTGAATCCAAATCTGACTGAGGGGTGGTTACAGAATGACAAAGATCAGGAGAGGCTGGGCTGTGGCTGGAGCTGCTGTGCAGAGTGGCTGTGCAGCTCCTCCTGAGGGTGGCCAGGTTCAGGATGGAGGTGCTCAAGGGCTTCCCTGGACACTGATGCTGGGGAACCAGAGGATGGATGGCCCCATTCTGCACAAGAGCAGCATAACCCCCTAATTTCTGTGCAATTAAATGATCCAAGCATCTGGTGATGGGAATTTCCATATTCCATGTACTTTCTGGATACAAGCACAGGAGTTCAGTGGAGTTCCCCATGGACCCTGCATTTTACTCAGAAGGATTCAATTCTGGAATTGAAGAATGTGAGACATTCCCAGTGAAAGGATAAGGGAATGTTGCTGTCCCTCCCCAGCTCTGCAGCCCTACCTGGTGTCCCTTCCCATCAGCTGGGAATGCAGGGCCGGCTCTGCTGGACAGAAGGGGAAGGATGCTCCCTGTGATCCCAACCCCTCTCCTGCCATCCAGAGGCACCAGCCCTGCACGGATTTGGGAAATCACTGCCATCCTGTAGTGCTGGGTCTGTCCCCAGGGATTAAGGTGTCCCATTCTTTGCAGGCAAGAGCTCCCTGAAAACACCATGGAACTCATCTGCTGAGCCAAAGGAGATGGAGTTCATTCCCTGGGGCTGAGGCCATGAGGGTCATTGCATGGGGAATGGAGCTGGGGAACAGCACTGAGCCCAGCTGCACTGCTTGGAGCCATGTGGATCCAGGAGGGAGGAGGAAAGCCATGCTGCAATGTTCTCCCTGCAGCGCATACCACAAAAATCACCCAAGGCAATGCCTGTGCTCCCTTCTCCTGCAGGAATACAACATGACGGGTAGGGTGATCCTCTGGGTATTGATTAACTGGGAAGAGCCAGGAAACCTTCAGCCTCTGTGCCGAGGTCCTTCAGCAGAGCAGTGGAAGTGATCAGCAGGCTCACACCCCCATGTCCATGGCAGGATCATCTCTGTGGGCAGTGTTTCCTTCTGGCTCCTCAAAGACCCTCTGGAGGGTGAGCCGGAAGGACTGCACAGAGCAGGGCCTCCAGCACCTCCCTGCCAAGAAGTAGATGAAGGGTTTGATGCTGCTGTTGATGCAGGTGAGCAGGAAAAAAACCTGTGAGGACACAGCGATGTAACTGAGCTGCTGCAGGAAATTGCAGAGGTTGAGGAGGAGAGTGAAGAGCACCATGATGAGGATAACAATGTCGCGCCTCTTGGGTTGCTGCAGCTGGGGGCACCACTTGGCCTTAATGAAATCTGTGCTGGAAACAAGCATGGGTGCAACAAAGAGGAGTAAGATGATGATGTTTGTGGAGATGAAAACTGCCTGGCAGTGCTTCTGCTGGTGTGATGGGCACAGGAATGTCACAGTGGGAATGACAGTGAATACAGCAAAGATGGCACAGTATTGGACACTGTCTACCACCCACCTCAGGCGCTCGGGAAGCTCCCTGCAGCAGCAGCGCCAGCAGAGCTTGTAAGCATTCAGCAGAGGGCTGCTGAGCATCAGCCAGAACAGTGCCCAGTAGTAGGAGACCACTGAGAGCTGGAAAAGGAAACTCAGGTATAGCGGGTGCAAGATAGGAGAGCAGGACACTTCCTCCACCAGGAAGAGGAGGGTGGAGGGGACTGTGGAGAGAAGGAAGAGGAAATCAGTGACAGCCAGGACAAAGAAGCCATAGTTGGGGCATTCCCGGTTGAGGAGGCAGAGCACAGCCCCATTTCCAGCCAGCCCACAGAGGCTGATGAGCAGTGTCACACTGTGTATGGCCACGCTGGTGACATCCGTCTCACACAGATCATCTCCTTCAGTGGGTGAGGCAGGAGATGGGGACACGGTGGTCACCTCCATGGATGGACGCTGGGCAGGCAGTGGGATGTGGCCCTGGCTGTGGTCAGAGTGGCTGGGCAGTCGGTGCTTGGAGAATCCAGGGATGGACCGTATGGCTCCTCAGCAGCTTCCTGCAGTGGGAAGGATTCAGTGGGGAGGAGTGAGATGTGCAGGGGAGGAGGGCAGTGACAATGGTGGGGTGTGAGAGGGAGGTGGGAGGGTTTGGCTGTTTGGCAGAGGATGCAGAAGCAAAGCTCAGGGCAGACAAGGAGGGACCTGGGTAGGGCCCTGCGGTCAGCAGGAGTGGGTGTCAGGAACAGAGCAGCTGCTGCAGGAGAGGAAGGTGGGGTAGTGAGGAAGGCAAACATTCCACTGTCCTGTTCCCTGTGGGGCAGCAGCAGGCAAAGGGCTCTGTGCAGATCAGCGGCGCTTCCTGGTCCCTCTTGCTCCTTTGGGATCCGTGTCCTAAAGCGGCTCCTGCCAGGTCAGGGACATGAAGGAGAAAGTGCCCAGGTCACCAGGAGCTCCCCATTCCCGTCCTGCTGGCTCCTCTCTCTGTGCCCTGTCCTGGTGTTGCTTCCCAAGGCTTGGTGAAGTCATGGGGGAGTAGGAAATTGCCTCTTTGTCTATAGCTGTATTTCACTTCCTCTGAGTTGTCTTGAACATTTTTTCCTGCCATAGAGGAAGTAGCTTGACATGCAGATTTCTTTTCATGGCTCCTCATTTCCTCCCGATTAGAAACTCTTTTCCAAATTGGACATTCTCAAAACGCTTTCCCTCTCTCAGCAAGTTTCTACCATTCCTCATTTATCTACCCAGAGGAGTCACTGTCCCTCCAGCAGCAGAGAGCTGCTGGTGGTGCTAGAATGCTGCTGGCAGTGCTGGAAGTGCTCACAGCACTGTGCAAGCATGTGTGTGCTTCTCAGAATCAACTCCCATTCTGGGTTGATTTTCAGGATCATTGCCAAAAGCTTCCCTGGTCCCATGAAAGCAAAGAGAGCTGAGAATTCCCATTTCTGTCATTGCAATGCAGGCTCACACATCCAAGGGAAGGACAGAACTCAGTTGCTTGCAGTCAGGTAAGCAGGTCAGCAGCACTTAGAGCCCACCCCGTTTAGTGCCTATCCCCTTGATGATGCAATAAAAGCTATTAGGGACCAGGTTTTGGGGTGCTGTGATCCCCTTTCTACCCCTTCATTAGAGCTCAACCTCCTCCTCAGACATGGGAGCCCTTGTGTTTGTTTTTAACCTGACCCCATCCCGCTGGGCAACCTGTGGCAGGGCCTGAGCACCCTAACAGGGAAGGATTTCTGCCCTAATTTCCAATCTTACCCCACCCTCTGTCAGTGGGAAGCCATTCCCCCTTGTCCTGTCACTCCATGCTCTTGTCCAAAGTCCCTCTCCACCTCTCCTGGAGCCCCATCAGCTCCTGGATCATGAAGTGTTTGCCCTTGAAAGGATTGGGCTGGTGAGGGGATGTGAGATTGCATAGCTGGGGACACAAACAGGGGCCAGCAGTTTCCAGCAGGAGCATCCCAGATCCCTGAGGCACATGTCAGCCTGGGTAGGAATCATCTCACCTCATCTTTCTGGGAATTCCTTGTAATTCACTGTACGCTGCTGTCTGACTGCCAGAGGAGTGTAGAAGATGACTGAAATGAAATCTGCAGTTTTTTAAGGATTAAAGCCAAGAGAGCAGCATGGATTTGCCTCTGAGAAGAAGTGACATTGCTGACATCCTAAATAATCCATCAGATGTGTGTCACTACTCCAGCCCACAAACAGAATTTATTATTGCACAAATCTGTTTGGAAACTGTGTGGTGAAGGAGATGTGCCACTGAAATTGTGACATATACACGGCAAAATTAGATTTGATTTAGAAAGAAAAGTTTAACAGGGCATTTGTAGTGCAGGGTCCTAAGGATCCAGCCAAGGAATGAGAGGGAAGAAGTTCAGGCAGTTCAAAAGACAAAAATTTTGGAACTGGGGTTGCTTTAAAAATCGAAGAGAAGCTGAGATGGAGCCCAAGTGCTTTGGGCACAGGTGTGGTTGCTGAGGCTCTCTCCCATTGCTCATTTCCCAGGCAGAGTGAAGAGCAGCTGAGGAGCAGAGCCCTGAGCCCGTGGCAGGCTCTGAGGCAGCTGCCTGTGTGTGAGAGCCCTGGAGAACACGAGGCAGCACGGAGAGCAGGGGCTGTGGCAGGAGCTGGGACAGAGCCCGCGCCGGACGCTGCTCGGGCTCAGCCCGCGGGCTGCGCTCCCCTTTGCCAAGGGACCATTCCAGGGAACCTCCTGCAGATCCCGGCCCAGGGACAGCAGCTGGAGCCTGGCAGCTGAGGGCAGTGCACTGCGGGCAAGTTCTCCAGGCTGCCAGAGGAAACCAGGTCAGACTCTTCTCTCCCACCTTCACCAGGGCCCCCTCATTGGGGGAACCTGGTTATTGATTTTGGGGGCAGAACTGAGGTCTGTAGGGAATTCAAACCTATAAACACTGTGGGAAAAGGGAGGGAATATTGTAATGAGTGTCCTGCTGAAGGAATCCAGCAGCTCAGTGATATCAACTGACACCTGAGAGTCCAGCTCAGATCCATCCCAAAGCCATTTTCTCTCTGATATTTCCATGGGCAATCCTCTCCTTCTCCAGTTGTTTTCCTGCTCCAGCTGTGTCCTGTCCACAGCCAGGAAGGAGGTATCTCCCTGGCTTTTGTGCCAGGCACACAGGACCAGGCTGCCACATCCTCCTTGCCATCTGTCCTGTCCCTCACCCTTCCCTGTGCTGCTCCACATGGAAGCTGTGGGTGGGAAAAGATGGAAAAGCCACGTTTGGGGGACAGCAGCGTTGCTCTGGTGTGTCTGTTTGTCAGCCCTGCAGCTGTGTGAGGGCAGGAGAAGCAGCAGAGGTGTCCCCATGAGCACTTTGTCCCCTGGCACGGAGGGAGCCAGCCCTGCCTGCTGGAGCCAGCCCGGTGGGAAGGCATCCCAGGGGAGCTGGAATGAGGAGAGCCACGACAGCTGGAGCCAGTGTGACAGCAGGCAGTGGAGCAAAGTGCCTGTCCCGCTGCTGCTGCTGCTGCTGCTGCTGCTGCTGCTGTGCCTGTGTGGGATGGTGGGAATGGGGCTGTGCTCTGGCTCCTTGGCCAACAGCAGTGCCCTCCCTCTGATTGACTTCCTGGCTGAGAGCTGTGCAAAGGAATTCACCCCCTCTGTTAGTGCTGCCTTCCAGAGGGCTTTTGAGGCTTTTGTGCCAGAGTCAGGGCATAGAGACAATACAGTGGAATCATCAACAGGTGGATTCATTATGAAAGATAGTCAGCATAAAATAGAACCATAAAATATCCAGAGTTGCAAGGGAGCCACAACGAGCTTGGAGTTGAGCTCCTGGCCCTGCTCAGGACATCCGAACAATCCCAGCCTGTTCCTGAGAGCATTGTGCAAATGCTCCTTGAGCTCTGTCAGGCTGGTGCTGTGTGCAGCAGGGGCACTCCTGCCTGGCTGGATGCTTGATGTTATGAGGATTTCTCATGGAATGGTTTGGGATGTGTCCAGAATTAGGGTAAATTTGGGAGGAAACCTTAAAATGGGATCTTTCTAGAAAACAAATTCAAGCAGTTCCCCCCTCACCCCCAGCTGGTTCAGGAAAAGTTTTCCTGAGAGAAAAGTGGAAAACACTGTTTATTTAACAAGGAAAGTATTCACAAGCACAAGAAATGGAAACAATATTCAACAATAAAATCTCTTGATGTTCTGAAGCGTTGGCAAATTCAGGAAGTCCTTGTTGTGGAGTGTAGTTTGGCTCACTCAGTCCCTTATCAGTCCTTCTGGTGCTGTAAATTCCCTGGCCCAGGCCCGGCCTGGTGGGCCACAGGTGTGAGCTCCTGGTGCTCTGCTGGGTGTTCAGTCCTGGGTAGATTTGAACAGGTCCAAAGAAAAAGCAAAAAATCCCACAGTCCAGGGAATTTCTTTTCCTCAGCTAGCTAAAACTAACTAAAAGCAAAGGAGAGTTCTGTCCCAATGTCTGTCCGTCTGGAGACAGCACAGTCCATGAGCAGGAATGTGGAGGAGGATGTGCAGTGTCTGAAAACAAACTGCAGCTTCTTCTCTTCCCCCATTCACTCTCTGAAACTAGTCTTAAAGGTGCAAAACTACTTTTCAGCATGAACAGAACAAGATGATTGGGGATAAAAGCATCATAATATCAATCTAGGACAGATGGGAATTTCCATGTTTAAAGCTCTTTTTGGTCGCCTGCACAAGGGTTCAATGGAGTTCAACTTTGATCCTGCACTTTGATATTGAGAAGGATTTATTTCTGGAATTAAAGAATGTAACAAATTCCCACTGAAAAGATAAGGGAATGTTGCTGTCCCTCCCCAGCTCTGCAGCCCTACCTGGTGTCCCTTCCCATCAGCTGGGAATGCAGGGCCGGCTCTGCTGGACAGAAGGGGAAGGATGCTCCCTGTGATCCCAACCCCTCTCCTGCCATCCAGAGGCACCAGCCCTGCAGGGATTTGGGAAATCACCGCCACCCCGTGCTGGGTGTGTCCCCAGGGATTAAGGTGTCCCATTCTTTGCAGGCAAGAGCTCCCTGAAAACACCATGGAACTCATCTGCTGAGCCAAAGGAGATGGAGTTCATTTCCTGGGGCCGAGGCCATGAGGGTCATTGCATGGGGAATGGAGCTGGGGAACAGCACTGAGCCCAGCTGCACTGCTTGGAGCCATGTGGATCCTGGAGGAAGCAGGAAAGCCATGCTCCAATGTGCTCCCTGCAGAGCATCCCACAAAAATCACCCAAGGCAATGCCTGTGCTCCCTTCTCCTGCAGGAATACAACATGACGGGTAGGGTGATCCTATGGATATTGATTAACTGGGAAGAGCCAGGAAACCTTCAGCCTCTGTGCCGAGGTCCTTCAGCAGAGCAGTGGAAGTGATCAGCAGGCTCACACCCCCATGTCCATGGCAGGATCATCTCTGTGGGCACTGTTTCCTTCTGGCTCCTCAAAGACCCTCTGGAGGGAGAGCCGGAAGGACTGCACGGAGCATGGCCTCCAGCGCCTCCCTGCCAAGAAGTAGATGAAGGGTTTGATGCTGCTGTTGATGCAGGTGAGCAGGAAAAAAACCTGTGAGGACACAGCGATGTAACTGAGCTGCTGCAGGAAATTGCAGAGGCTGAGAAAGAGAGTGAAGAGCACCATGAGGAGGATAACAATGTCGCGCCTCATGGGTTGCTGCAGCTGGGGGCACCACTTGGCCTTAATGAAATCTGTGCTGGAAACAAGCATGGGTGCAACAAAGAGGAGAAAGATGATGATGTTTGTGGAGATGAAAACTGCCTGGCAGTGCTTCTGCTGGTGTGATGGGCACAGGAATGTCACAGTGGGAATGACAGTGAATACAGCAAAGATGGCACAGTATTGGACACTGTCTACCACCCACCTCAGGCGCTCGGGAAGCTCCCTGCAGCAGCAGCGCCAGCAGAGCTTGTAAGCATTCAGCAGAGGGCTGCCGAGCATCAGCCAGAACAGTGCCCAGTATTAGGAGACCACTGAGAGCTGGAAAAGGAAACTCAGGTATAGCGGGTGCAAGATAGGAGAGCAGGACACTTCCTCCACCAGGAAGAGGAGGGTGGAGGGGACTGTGAGGATAAGGAAGAGGAAATCAGTGACAGCCAGGACAAAGAAGCCATAGTTGGGGCATTTCCGGTTGAGGAGGCAGAGCATAGCCCCATTTCCAGCCAGCCCACAGAGGCAGATGAGCAGTGTCACACTGTGTATGGCCACGCTGGTGACATCCGTCTCACACAGATCATCTCCTTCAGTGGGTGAGGCAGGAGATGGGGACACGGTGGTCACCTCCATGGATGGACGCTGGGCAGGCAGTGGGATGTGGCCCTGGCTGTGGTCAGAGTGGCTGGGCAGTCGGTGCTTGGAGAATCCAGGGATGGACCATGTGGCTCCTCAGCAGCTCCCTGCAGTGGGAAGGATTCAATGGGGAGGAGTGAGATGTGCAGGGGAGGAGGGCAGTGACAATGGTGGGGTGTGAGAGGGAGGTGGGAGGGTTTGGCTGTTTGGCAGAGGATGCAGAAGCAAAGCTCAGGGCAGACAAGGAGGGACCTGGGTAGGGCCCTGCGGTCAGCAGGAGTGGGTGTCAGGAACAGAGCAGCTGCTGCAGGAGAGGAAGGTGGGGTAGGGAGGAAGGCAAACATTCCACTGACCTGTTCCCTGTGGGGCAGCAGCAGGCAAAGGGGTCTGTGCAGATCAGCGGCGCTTCCTGGTCCCTCTCGCTCCTTTGGGATCCATGTCCTAAAGCGGCTCCTGCCAGGTCAGGGACATGAAGGAGAAAGTGCCCAGATCACCAGGAGCTCCCCATTCCCGTCCTGCTGGCTCCTCTCTCTGTGCCCTGTCCTGGTGTTGCTTCCCAAGTCTTGGTGAAGTCATGGGGGAGTAGGAAATTGCCTCTTTGTCTATAGCTGTATTTCACTTCCTCTGAGTTGTCTTGAACATTTTTTCCTGCCATAGAGGAAGTAGCTTGACATGCAGATTTCTTTTCATGGCTCCTCATTTCCTCCCGATTAGAAACTCTTTTCCAAATTGGACATTCTCAAAACGCTTTCCCTCTCTCAGCAAGTTTCTACCATTCCTCATTTATCTACCCAGAGGAGTCACTGTCCCTCCAGCAGCAGAGAGCTGCTGGTGGTGCTAGAATGCTGCTGGCAGTGCTGGAAGTGCTCACAGCACTGTGCAAGCATGTGTGTGCTTCTCAGAATCAACTCCCATTCTGGGTTGATTTTCAGGATCATTGCCAAAAGCTTCCCTGGTCCCATGAAAGCAAAGAGAGCTGAGAATTCCCATTTCTGTCATTGCAATGCAGGCTCACACATCCAAGGGAAGGACAGAACTCAGTTGCTTGCAGTCAGGTAAGCAGGTCAGCAGCACTTAGAGCCCACCCCGTTTAGTGCCTATCCCCTTGATGATGCAATGAAAGCTATTAGGGACCAGGTTTTGGGGTGCTGTGATCCCCTTTCTACCCCTTCATTAGAGCTCAACCTCCTCCTCAGACATGGGAGCCCTTGTGTTTGTTTTTAACCTGACCCCATCCCGCTGGGCAACCTGTGGCAGGGCCTGAGCACCCTAACAGGGAAGGATTTCTGCCCTAATTTCCAATCTTACCCCACCCTCTGTCAGTGGGAAGCCATTCCCCCTTGTCCTGTCACTCCATGCTCTTGTCCAAAGTCCCTCTCCACCTCTCCTGGAGCCCCATCAGCTCCTGGATCATGAAGTGTTTGCCCTTGAAAGGATTGGGCTGGTGAGGGGATGTGAGATTGCATAGCTGGGGACACAAACAGGGGCCAGCAGTTTCCAGCAGGAGCATCCCAGATCCCTGAGGCACATGTCAGCCTGGGTAGGAATCATCTCACCTCAGCTTTCTGGGAATTCCTTGTAATTCACTGTACGCTGCTGTCTGACTGCCAGAGGAGTGTAGAAGATGACTGAAATGAAATCTGCAGTTTTTTAAGGATTAAAGCCAAGAGAGCAGCATGGATTTGCCTCTGAGAAGAAGTGACATTGCTGACATCCTAAATAATCCATCAGATGTGTGTCACTACTCCAGCCCACAAACAGAATTTATTATTGCACAAATCTGTTTGGAAACTGTGTGGTGAAGGAGATGTGCCACTGAAATTGTGACATATACACGGCAAAATTAGATTTGATTTAGAAAGAAAAGTTTAACAGTACATTTGTAGTGCAGGGTCCTAAGGATCCAGCCAAGGAATGAGAGGGAAGAAGTTCAGGCAGTTCAAAAGACAAAAATTTTGGAACTGGGGTTGCTTTAAAAATCGAAGAGAAGCTGAGTTGGAGCCCAAGTGCTCTGGGCACAGGTGTGGTTGCTGAGGCTCTCTCCCGTTGCTCATTTGCCGGGCAGAGTGAAGAGCAGCTGAGGAGCAGATCCCTGAGCCCGTGGCAGGCTCTGAGGCAGCTGCCTGTGTGTGAGAGCCCTGGAGAACACGAGGCAGCACGGAGAGCAGGGGCTGTGGCAGGAGCTGGGACAGAGCCCGCGCCGGACGCTGCTCGGGCTCAGCCCGCGGGCTGCGCTCCCCTTTGCCAAGGGACCATTCCAGGGAACCTCCTGCAGATCCCGGCCCAGGGACAGCAGCTGGAGCCTGGCAGCTGAGGGCAGTGCACTGCGGGCAAGTTCTCCAGGCTGCCAGAGGAAACCAGGTCAGACTCTTCTCTCCCACCTTCACCAGGGCCCCCTCATTGGGGGAACCTGGTTATTGATTTTGGGGGCAGAACTGAGGTCTGTAGGGAATTCAAACCTATAAACACTGTGGGAAAAGGGAGGGAATATTGTAATGAGTGTCCTGCTGAAGGAATCCAGCAGCTCAGTGATATCAACTGACACCTGAGAGTCCAGCTCAGATCCATCCCAAAGCCATTTTCTCTCTGATATTTCCATGGGCAATCCTCTCCTTCTCCAGTTGTTTTCCTGCTCCAGCTGTGTCCTGTCCACAGCCAGGAAGGAGGTATCTCCCTGGCTTTTGTGCCAGGCACACAGGACCAGGCTGCCACATCCTCCTTGCCATCTGTCCTGTCCCTCACCCTTCCCTGTGCTGCTCCACATGGAAGCTGTGGGTGGGAAAAGATGGAAAAGCCACGTTTGGAGGACAGCAGCGTTGCTGTGGTGTGTCTGTTTGTCACCCCTGCAGCTGTGTGAGGGCAGGAGAAGCAGCAGAGGTGTCACCATGAGCACTTTGTCCCCTGGCACGGAGGGAGCCAGCCCTGCCTGCTGGAGCCAGCCCGGTGGGAAGGCATCCCAGGGGAGCTGGAATGAGTAGAGCCACGACAACTGGAGCCAGTGTGACAGCAGGCAGTGGAGCAAAGTGCCTGTCCCACTGCTGCTGCTGCTGCTGCTGTGCCTGTGTGGGATGGTGGGAATGGGGCTGTGCTCTGGCTCCTTGGCCAACAGCAGTGCCCTCCCTCTGATTGACTTCCTGGCTGAGAGCTGTGCAAAGGAATTCACCCCCTCTGTTAGTGCTGCCTTCCAGAGGGCTTTTGAGGCTTTTGTGCCAGAGTCAGGGCATAGAGACAATACAGTGGAATCATCAACAGGTGGATTCATTATGAAAGATAGTCAGCATAAAATAGAACCATAAAATATCCAGAGTTGCAAGGGAGCCACAACGAGCTTGGAGTTGAGCTCCTGGCCCTGCTCAGGACATCCGAACAATCCCAGCCTGTTCCTGAGAGCATTGTGCAAATGCTCCTTGAGCTCTGTCAGGCTGGTGCTGTGTGCAGCAGGGGCACTCCTGCCTGGCTGGATGCTTGATGTTATGAGGATTTCTCATGGAATGGTTTGGGATGTGTCCAGAATTAGGGTAAATTTGGGAGGAAACCTTAAAATGGGATCTTTCTAGAAAACAAATTCAAGCAGTTCCCCCCTCACCCCCAGCTGGTTCAGGAAAAGTTTTCCTGAGAGAAAAGTGGAAAACACTGTTTATTTAACAAGGAAAGTATTCACAAGCACAAGAAATGGAAACAATATTCAACAATAAAATCTCTTGATGTTCTGAAGCGTTGGCAAATTCAGGAAGTCCTTGTTGTGGAGTGTAGTTTGGCTCACTCAGTCCCTTATCAGTCCTTCTGGTGCTGTAAATTCCCTGGCCCAGGCCTGGCCTGGTGGGCCACAGGTGTGAGCTCCTGGTGCTCTGCTGGGTGTTCAGTCCTGGGTAGATTTGAACAGGTCCAAAGAAAAAGCAAAAAATCCCACAGTCCAGGGAATTTCTTTTCCTCAGCTAGCTAAAACTAACTAAAAGCAAAGGAGAGTTCTGTCCCAATGTCTGTCCGTCTGGAGACAGCACAGTCCATGAGCAGGAATGTGGAGGAGGATGTGCAGTGTCTGAAAACAAACTGCAGCTTCTTCTCTTCCCCCATTCACTCTCTGAAACTAGTCTTAAAGGTGCAAAACTACTTTTCAGCATGAACAGAACAAGATGATTGGGGATAAAAGCATCATAATATCAATCTAGGACAGATGGGAATTTCCATGTTTAAAGCTCTTTTTGGTCGCCTGCACAAGGGTTCAATGGAGTTCAACTTTGATCCTGCACTTTGATATTGAGAAGGATTTATTTCTGGAATTAAAGAATGTAACAAATTCCCACTGAAAAGATAAGGGAATGTTGCTGTCCCTCCCCAGCTCTGCAGCCCTACCTGGTGTCCCTTCCCATCAGCTGGGAATGCAGGGCGGGCTCTGCTGGACAGAAGGGGAAGGATGCTCCCTGTGATCCCAACCCCTCTCCTGCCATCCAGAGGCACCAGCCCTGCAGGGATTTGGGAAATCACCGCCACCCCGTGCTGGGTGTGTCCCCAGGGATTAAGGTGTCCCATTCTTTGCAGGCAAGAGCTCCCTGAAAACACCATGGAACTCATCTGCTGAGCCAAAGGAGATGGAGTTCATTCCCTGGGGCTGAGGCCATGAGGGTCATTGCATGGGGAATGGAGCTGGGGAACAGCACTGAGCCCAGCTGCACTGCTTGGAGCCATGTGGATCCTGGAGGAAGCAGGAAAGCCATGCTCCAATGTGCTCCCTGCAGAGCATCCCACAAAAATCACCCAAGGCAATGCCTGTGCTCCCTTCTCCTGCAGGAATACAACATGACGGGTAGGGTGATCCTATGGATATTGATTAACTGGGAAGAGCCAGGAAACCTTCAGCCTCTGTGCCGAGGTCCTTCAGCAGAGCAGTGGAAGTGATCAGCAGGCTCACACCCCCATGTCCATGGCAGGATCATCTCTGTGGGCACTGTTTCCTTCTGGCTCCTCAAAGACCCTCTGGAGGGAGAGCCGGAAGGACTGCACAGAGCAGGGCCTCCAGCACCTCCCTGCCAAGAAGTAGATGAAGGGTTTGATGCTGCTGTTGATGCAGGTGAGCAGGAAAAAAACCTGTGAGGACACAGCGATGTAACTGAGCTGCTGCAGGAAATTGCAGAGGCTGAGAAAGAGAGTGAAGAGCACCATGAGGAGGATAACAATGTCGCGCCTCATGGGTTGCTGCAGCTGGGGGCACCACTTGGCCTTAATGAAATCTGTGCTGGAAACAAGCATGGGTGCAACAAAGAGGAGGAAGATGATGATGTTTGTGGAGATGAAAACTGCCTGGCAGTGCTTCTGCTGGTGTGATGGGCACAGGAATGTCACAGTGGGAATGACAGTGAATACAGCAAAGATGGCACAGTATTGGACACTGTCTACCACCCACCTCAGGCGCTCGGGAAGCTCCCTGCAGCAGCAGCGCCAGCAGAGCTTGTAAGCATTCAGCAGAGGGCTGCTGAGCATCAGCCAGAACTGTGCCCAGTAGTAGGAGACCACTGAGAGCTGGAAAAGGAAACTCAGGTACAGCGGGTGCAAGATAGGAGAGCAGGACACTTCCTCCACCAGGAAGAGGAGGGTGGAGGGGACTGTGGAGAGAAGGAAGAGGAAATCAGTGACAGCCAGGACAAAGAAGCCATAGTTGGGGCATTTCCGGTTGAGGAGGCAGAGCACAGCCCCATTTCCAGCCAGCCCACAGAGGCAGATGAGCAGTGTCACACTGTGTATGGCCACGCTGGTGACATCCGTCTCACACAGATCATCTCCTTCAGTGGGTGAGGCAGGAGATGGGGACACGGTGCTCACCTCCATGGATGGACGCTGGGCAGGCAGTGGGATGTGGCCCTGGCTGTGGTCAGAGTGGCTGGGCAGTCGGTGCTTGGAGAATCCAGGGATGGACCATGTGGCTCCTCAGCAGCTCCCTGCAGTGGGAAGGATTCAATGGGGAGGAGTGAGATGTGCAGGGGAGGAGGGCAGTGACAATGGTGGGGTGTGAGAGGGAGGTGGGAGGGTTTGGCTGTTTGGCAGAGGATGCAGAAGCAAAGCTCAGGGCAGACAAGGAGGGACCTGGGTAGGGCCCTGCGGTCACCGGGAGAGGGTGTCAGGAACAGAGCAGCTGCTGCAGGAGAGGAAGGTGGGGTAGGGAGGAAGGCAAACATTCCACTGCCCTGTTCCCTGTGGGGCAGCAGCAGGCAAAGGGCTCTGTGCAGATCAGCGGCGCTTCCTGGTCCCTCTTGCTCCTTTGGGATCCATGTCCTAAAGCGGCTCCTGCCAGGTCAGGGACATGAAGGAGAAAGTGCCCAGGTCACCAGGAGCTCCCCATTCCCGTCCTGCTGGCTCCTCTCTCTGTGCCCTGTCCTGGTGTTGCTTCCCAAGTCTTGGTGAAGTCATGGGGGAGTAGGAAATTGCCTCTTTGTCTATAGCTGTATTTCACTTCCTCTGAGTTGTCTTGAACATTTTTTCCTGCCATAGAGGAAGTAGCTTGACATGCAGATTTCTTTTCATGGCTCCTCATTTCCTCCCGATTAGAAACTCTTTTCCAAATTGGACATTCTCAAAACGCTTTCCCTCTCTCAGCAAGTTTCTACCATTCCTCATTTATCTACCCAGAGGAGTCACTGTCCCTCCAGCAGCAGAGAGCTGCTGGTGGTGCTAGAATGCTGCTGGCAGTGCTGGAAGTGCTCACAGCACTGTGCAAGCATGTGTGTGCTTCTCAGAATCAACTCCCATTCTGGGTTGATTTTCAGGATCATTGCCAAAAGCTTCCCTGGTCCCATGAAAGCAAACAGAGCTGAGAATTCCCATTTCTGTCATTGCAATGCAGGCTCACACATCCAAGGGAAGGACAGAACTCAGTTGCTTGCAGTCAGGTAAGCAGGTCAGCAGCACTTAGAGCCCACCCCGTTTAGTGCCTATCCCCTTGATGATGCAATGAAAGCTATTAGGGACCAGGTTTTGGGGTGCTGTGATCCCCTTTCTACCCCTTCATTAGAGCTCAACCTCCTCCTCAGACATGGGAGCCCTTGTGTTTGTTTTTAACCTGACCCCATCCCGCTGGGCAACCTGTGGCAGGGCCTGAGCACCCTAACAGGGAAGGATTTCTGCCCTAATTTCCAATCTTACCCCACCCTCTGTCAGTGGGAAGCCATTCCCCCTTGTCCTGTCACTCCATGCTCTTGTCCAAAGTCCCTCTCCACCTCTCCTGGAGCCCCATCAGCTCCTGGATCATGAAGTGTTTGCCCTTGAAAGGATTGGGCTGGTGAGGGGATGTGAGATTGCATAGCTGGGGACACAAACAGGGGCCAGCAGTTTCCAGCAGGAGCATCCCAGATCCCTGAGGCACATGTCAGCCTGGGTAGGAATCATCTCACCTCATCTTTCTGGGAATTCCTTGTAATTCACTGTACGCTGCTGTCTGACTGCCAGAGGAGTGTAGAAGATGACTGAAATGAAATCTGCAGTTTTTTAAGGATTAAAGCCAAGAGAGCAGCATGGATTTGCCTCTGAGAAGAAGTGACATTGCTGACATCCTAAATAATCCATCAGATGTGTGTCACTTCTCCAGCCCACACACAGAATTTATTATTGCACAAATCTGTTTGGAAACTGTGTGGTGAAGGAGATGTGCCACTGAAATTGTGACATATACACGGCAAAATTAGATTTGATTTAGAAAGAAAAGTTTAACAGGGCATTTGTAGTGCAGGGTCCTAAGGATCCAGCCAAGGAATGAGAGGGAAGAAGTTCAGGCAGTTCAAAAGACAAAAATTTTGGAACTGGGGTTGCTTTAAAAATCGAAGAGAAGCTGAGATGGAGCCCAAGTGCTCTGGGCACAGGTGTGGTTGCTGGGGCTCTCTCCCGTTGCTCATTTCCCAGGCAGAGTGAAGAGCAGCTGAGGAGCAGAGCCCTGAGCCCGTGGCAGGCTCTGAGGCAGCTGCCTGTGTGTGAGAGCCCTGGAGAACACGAGGCAGCACGGAGAGCAGGGGCTGTGGCAGGAGCTGGGACAGAGCCCGCGCCGGACGCTGCTCGGGCTCAGCCCGCGGGCTGCGCTCCCCTTTCCCAAGGGACCATTCCAGGGAACCTCCTGCAGATCCCGGCCCAGGGACAGCAGCTGGAGCCTGGCAGCTGAGGGCAGTGCACTGCGGGCAAGTTCTCCAGGCTGCCAGAGGAAACGAGGTCAGACTCTTCTCTTCCACCTTCACCAGGGCCCCCTCATTGGGTGGAACCTGGTTATTGATTTTGGGGGCAGAACTGAGGTCTGTAGGGAATTCAAACCTATAAACACTGTGGGAAAAGGGAGGGAATATTGTAATGAGTGTCCTGCTGAAGGAATCCAGCAGCTCAGTGATATCAACTGATACCTGAGAGTCCAGCTCAGATCCATCCCAAAGCCATTTTCTCTCTGATATTTCCATGGGCAATCCTCTCCTTCTCCAGTTGTTTTCCTGCTCCAGCTGTGTCCTGTCCACAGCCAGGAAGGAGGTATCTCCCTGGCTTTTGTGCCAGGCACACAGGACCAGGCTGCCACATCCTCCTTGCCATCTCTCCTGTCCCTCACCCTTCCCTGTGCTGCTCCACATGGAAGCTGTGGGTGGGAAAAGATGGGAAAAGCCACGTTTGGGGGACAGCAGCGTTGCTGTGGTGTGTCTGTTTGTCACCCCTGCAGCTGTGTGAGGGCAGGAGAAGCAGCAGAGGTGTCACCATGAGCACTTTGTCCCCTGGCATGGAGGGAGCCAGCCCTGCCTGCTGGAGCCAGCCCGGTGGGAAGGCATCCCAGGGGAGCTGGAATGAGGAGAGCCACGACAACTGGACCCAGTGTGACAACAGGCAGTGGAGCAAAGTGCCTGTCCCACTGCTGCTGCTGCTGCTGCTGCTGTGCCTGTGTGGGATGGTGGGAATGGGGCTGTGCTCTGGCTCCTTGGCCAACAGCAGTGCCCTCCCTCTGATTTACTTCCTGGCTGGGAGCTGTGCAAAGGAATTCACCCCCTCTGTTAGTGCTGCCTTCCAGAGGGCTTTTGAGGCTTTTGTGCCAGAGTCAGGGCATAGAGACAATACAGTGGAATCATCAACAGGTGGATTCATTATGAAAGATAGTCAGAATAAAATAGAACCATAAAATATCCAGAGTTGCAAGGGAGCCACAACGAGCTTGGAGTTGAGCTCCTGGCCCTGCTCATGACATCCGAACAATCCCAGCCTGTTCCTGAGAGCATTGTGCAAATGCTCCTTGAGCTCTGTCAGGCTGGTGCTGTGTGCAGCAGGGGCACTCCTGCCTGGCTGGATGCTTGATGTTATGAGGATTTCTCATGGAATGGTTTGGGATGTGTCCAGAATTAGGGTAAATTTGGGAGGAAACCTTAAAATGGGATCTTTCTAGAAAACAAATTCAAGCAGTTCCCCCCTCACCCCCAGCTGGTTCAGGAAAAGATTTCCTGAGAGAAAAGTGGAAAACACTGTTTATTTAACAAGGAAAGTATTCACAAGCACAAGAAATGGAAACAATATTCAACAATAAAATCTCTTGATGTTCTGAAGCGTTGGCAAATTCAGGAAGTCCTTGTTGTGGAGTGTAGTTTGGCTCACTCAGTCCCTTATCAGTCCTTCTGGTGCTGTAAATTCCCTGGCCCAGGCCCGGCCTGGTGGGCCACAGGTGTGAGCTCCTGGTGCTCTGCTGGGTGTTCAGTCCTGGGTAGATTTGAACAGGTCCAAAGAAAAAGCAAAAAATCCCACAGTCCAGGGAATTTCTTTTCCTCAGCTAGCTAAAACTAACTAAAAGCAAAGGAGAGTTCTGTCCCAATGTCTGTCCGTCTGGAGACAGCACAGTCCATGAGCAGGAATGTGGAGGAGGATGTGCAGTGTCTGAAAACAAACTGCAGCTTCTTCTCTTCCCCCATTCACTCTCTGAAACTAGTCTTAAAGGTGCAAAACTACTTTTCAGCATGAACAGAACAAGATGATTGGGGATAAAAGCATCATAATATCAATCTAGGACAGATGGGAATTTCCATGTTTAAAGCTCTTTTTGGTCGCCTGCACAAGGGTTCAATGGAGTTCAACTTTGATCCTGCACTTTGATATTGAGAAGGATTTATTTCTGGAATTAAAGAATGTAACAAATTCCCACTGAAAAGATAAGGGAATGTTGCTGTCCCTCCCCAGCTCTGCAGCCCTACCTGGTGTCCCTTCCCATCAGCTGGGAATGCAGGGCCGGCTCTGCTGGACAGAAGGGGAAGGATGCTCCCTGTGATCCCAACCCCTCTCCTGCCATCCAGAGGCACCAACCCTGCAGGGATTTGGGAAATCTCTGCCACCCCGTGCTGGGTGTGTCCCCAGGGATTAAGGTGTCCCATTCTTTGCAGGCAAGAGCTCCCTGAAAACACCATGGAACTCATCTGCTGAGCCAGAGGAGATGGAGTTCATTCCCTGGGGCTGAGGCCATGAGGGTCATTGCATGGGGAATAGAGCTGGGGAACAGCACTGAGCCCAGCTGCACTGCTTGGAGCCATGTGGATCCTGGAGGGAGCAGGAAAGCCATGCTCCAATGTTCTCCCTGCAGAGCATCCCACAAAAATCACCCAAGGCAATGCCTGTGCTCCCTTCTACTGCAGGAATACAACATGACGGGTAGGGTGATCCTATGGATATTGATTAACTGGGAAGAGCCAGGAAACCTTCAGCCTCTGTGCCGAGGTCCTTCAGCAGAGCAGTGGAAGTGATCAGCAGGCTCACACCCCCATGTCCATGGCAGGATCATCTCTGTGGGCACTGTTTCCTTCTGGCTCCTCAAAGACCCTCTGGAGGGAGAGCCGGAAGGACTGCACGGAGCATGGCCTCCAGCGCCTCCCTGCCAAGAAGTAGATGAAGGGTTTGATGCTGCTGTTGATGCAGGTGAGCAGGAAAAAAACCTGTGAGGACACAGCGATGTAACTGAGCTGCTGCAGGAAATTGCAGAGGCTGAGGAGGAGAGTGAAGAGCACCATGAGGAGGATAACAATGTCGCGCCTCATGGGTTGCTGCAGCTGGGGGCACCACTTGGCCTTAATGAAATCTGTGCTGGAAACAAGCATGGGTGCAACAAAGAGGAGTAAGATGATGATGTTTGTGGAGATGAAAACTGCCTGGCAGTGCTTCTGCTGGTGTGATGGGCACAGGAATGTCACAGTGGGAATGACAGTGAATACAGCAAAGATGGCACAGTATTGGACACTGTCTACCACCCACCTCAGGCGCTCGGGAAGCTCCCTGCAGCAGCAGCGCCAGCAGAGCTTGTAAGCATTCAGCAGAGGGCTGCCGAGCATCAGCCAGAACAGTGCCCAGTAGTAGGAGACCACTGAGAGCTGGAAAAGGAAACTCAGGTACAGCGGGTGCAAGATAGGAGAGCAGGACACTTCCTCCACCAGGAAGAGGAGGGTGGAGGGGACTGTGGAGAGAAGGAAGAGGAAATCAGTGACAGCCAGGACAAAGAAGCCATAGTTGGGGCATTTCCGGTTGAGGAGGCAGAGCACAGCCCCATTTCCAGCCAGCCCACAGAGGCAGATGAGCAGTGTCACACTGTGTATGGCCACGCTGGTGACATCCGTCTCACACAGATCATCTCCTTCAGTGGGTGAGGCAGGAGATGGGGACACGGTGGTCACCTCCATGGATGGACGCTGGGCAGGCAGTGGGATGTGGCCCTGGCTGTGGTCAGAGTGGCTGGGCAGTCGGTGCTTGGAGAATCCAGGGATGGACCATGTGGCTCCTCAGCAGCTCCCTGCAGTGGGAAGGATTCAATGGGGAGGAGTGAGATGTGCAGGGGAGGAGGGCAGTGACAATGGTGGGGTGTGAGAGGGAGGTGGGAGGGTTTGGCTGTTTGGCAGAGGATGCAGAAGCAAAGCTCAGGGCAGACAAGGAGGGACCTGGGTAGGGCCCTGCGGTCAGCAGGAGTGGGTGTCAGGAACAGAGCAGCTGCTGCAGGAGAGGAAGGTGGGGTAGGGAGGAAGGCAAACATTCCACTGCCCTGTTCCCTGTGGGGCAGCAGCAGGCAAAGGGGTCTGTGCAGATCAGCGGCGCTTCCTGGTCCCTCTTGCTCCTTTGGGATCCATGTCCTAAAGCGGCTCCTGCCAGGTCAGGGACATGAAGGAGAAAGTGCCCAGGTCACCAGGAGCTCCCCATTCCCGTCCTGCTGGCTCCTCTCTCTGTGCCCTGTCCTGGTGTTGCTTCCCAAGTCTTGGTGAAGTCATGGGGGAGTAGGAAATTGCCTCTTTGTCTATAGCTGTATTTCACTTCCTCTGAGTTGTCTTGAACATTTTTTCCTGCCATAGAGGAAGTAGCTTGACATGCAGATTTCTTTTCATGGCTCCTCATTTCCTCCCGATTAGAAACTCTTTTCCAAATTGGACATTCTCAAAACGCTTTCCCTCTCTCAGCAAGTTTCTACCATTCCTCATTTATCTACCCAGAGGAGTCACTGTCCCTCCAGCAGCAGAGAGCTGCTGGTGGTGCTAGAATGCTGCTGGCAGTGCTGGAAGTGCTCACAGCACTGTGCAAGCATGTGTGTGCTTCTCAGAATCAACTCCCATTCTGGGTTGATTTTCA
Source organism: Melozone crissalis (assembly GCF_028551555.1). Classification (NCBI taxonomy): domain Eukaryota; kingdom Metazoa; phylum Chordata; class Aves; order Passeriformes; family Passerellidae; genus Melozone; species Melozone crissalis. The sequence goes on along the minus strand of NW_026535796.1, from coordinate 2,942,742 downwards.
GGATCATTGCCAAAAGCTTCCCTGGCCCCATGAAAGCAAAGAGAGCTGAGAATTCCCATTTCTGTCATTGCAATGCAGGCTCACACATCCAAGGGAAGGACAGAACTCAGTTGCTTGCAGTCAGGTAAGCAGGTCAGCAGCACTTAGAGCCCACCCTGATTGCTGCCAATCCCCTTGATGATGCAATGAAAGCTATTAGGGACCAGGTTTTGGGGTGCTGTGATCCCCTTTCTACCCCTTCATTAGAGCTCAACCTCCTCCTCAGACATGGGAGCCCTTGTGTTTGTTTTTAACCTGACCCCATCCCGCTGGGCAACCTGTGGCAGGGCCTGAGCACCCTAACAGGGAAGGATTTCTGCCCTAATTTCCAATCTGACCCCACCCTCTGTCAGAGGGAAGCCATTCCCCCTTGTCCTGTCACTCCATGCTCTTGTCCAAAGTCCCTCTCCACCTCTCCTGGAGCCCCATTAGCTCCTGGATCATGAAGTGTTTGCCCTTGAAAGGATTGGGCTGGTGAGGGGATGTGAGATTGCATAGCTGGGGACACAAACAGGGGCCAGCAGTTTCCAGCAGGAGCATCCCAGATCCCTGAGGCACATGTCAGCCTGGGTAGGAATCATCTCACCTCATCTTTCTGGGAGTTCCTTGTAATTCACTGTACGCTGCTGTCTGACTGCCAGAGGAGTGTAGATGACTGAAATGAAATCTGCAGTTTTCTAAGGATTAAAGCCAAGAGAGCAGCATGGATTTGCCTCTGAGAAGAAGTGACATTGCTGACATCCTAAATAATCCATCAGCTGTGTGCCACTACTCCAGCCCACACACAGAATTTATTATTGCACAAATCTGTTTGGAAACTGTGTGGTGAAGGAGATGTGCCACTGAAATTGTGACATATACACGGCAAAATTAGATTTGATTTAGAAAGAAAAGTTTAACAGGGCATTTGTAGTGCAGGGTCCTAAGGATCCAGCCAAGGAATGAGAGGGAAGAAGTTCAGGCAGTTCAAAAGACAAAAATTTTGGAACTGGGGTTGCTTTAAAAATCGAAGAGAAGCTGAGATGGAGCCCAAGTGCTTTGGGCACAGGTGTGGTTGCTGAGGCTCTCTCCCATTGCTCATTTCCCAGGCAGAGTGAAGAGCAGCTGAGGAGCAGAGCCCTGAGCCCATGGCAGGCTCTGAGGCAGCTGCCTGTGTGTGAGAGCCCTGGAGAACACGAGGCAGCACGGAGAGCAGGGGCTGTGGCAGGAGCTGGGACAGAGCCCGCGCCGGACGCTGCTCGGGCTCAGCCCGCGGGCTGCGCTCCCCTTTCCCAAGGGACCATTCCAGGGAACCTCCTGCAGATCCCGGCCCAGGGACAGCAGCTGGAGCCTGGCAGCTGAGGGCAGTGCACTGCGGGCAAGTTCTCCAGGCTGCCAGAGGAAACCAGGTCAGACTCTTCTCTTCCACCTTCATCAGGGCCCCCTCATTGGGTGGAACTTGGTTATTGATTTTGGGGGCAGAACTGAGGTCTGTAGGGAATTCAAACCTATAAACACTGTGGGAAAAGGGAGGGAATATTGTAATGAGTGTCCTGCTGAAGGAATGCAGCAGCTCAGTGATATCAACTGACACCTGAGAGTCCAGCTCAGATCCATCCCAAAGCCATTTGCTCTCTGATATCTCCATGGGCAATCCTCTCCTTCTCTAGTTGTTTTCCTGCTCCAGCTCTGTCCTGTCCACAGCCAGGAAGGAGGTATCTCCCTGGCTTTTGTGCCAGGCACACAGGACCAGGCTCCCACATCCTCCTTGCCATCTGTCCTGTCCCTCACCCTTCCCTGTGCTGCTCCACATGGAAGCTGTGCGTGGGAAAAGATGGGAAAGCCACAATGGGGGACAGCAGCGTTGCTCTGGTGTGTCTGTTTGTCAGCCCTGCAGCTGTGTGAGGGCAGGAGAAGCAGCAGAGGTGTCACCATGAGCACTTTGTCCCCTGGCACGGAGGGAGCCAGCCCTGCCTGCTGGAGCCAGCCCGGTGGGAAGGCATCCCAGGGGAGCTGGAATGAGGAGAGCCACGACAGCTGGAGCCAGTGTGACAGCAGGCAGTGGAGCAAAGTGCCTGTCCCGCTGCTGCTGCTGCTGCTGCTGCTGTGCCTGTGTGGGATGGTGGGAATGGGGCTGTGCTCTGGCTCCTTGGCCAACAGCAGTGCCCACCCTCTGATTGACTTCCTGGCTGGGAGCTGTGCAAAGGAATTCACCCCCTCTGTTAGTGCTGCCTTCCAGAGGGCTTTTGAGGCTTTTGTGCCAGAGTCAGGGCATAGAGACAATACAGTGGAATCATCAACAGGTGGATTCATTATGAAAGATAGTCAGCATAAAATAGAACCATAAAATATCCAGAGTTGCAAGGGAGCCACAACGAGCTTGGAGTTGAGCTCCTGGCCCTGCTCAGGACATCCGAACAATCCCAGCCTGTTCCTGAGAGCATTGTGCAAATGCTCCTTGAGCTCTGTCAGGCTGGTGCTGTGTGCAGCAGGGGCACTCCTGCCTGGCTGGATGCTTGATGTTATGAGGATTTCTCATGGAATGGTTTGGGATGTGTCCAGAATTAGGGTAAATTTGGGAGGAAACCTTAAAATGGGATCTTTCTAGAAAACAAATTCAAGCAGTTCCCCCCTCACCCCCAGCTGGTTCAGGAAAAGTTTTCCTGAGAGAAAAGTGGAAAACACTGTTTATTTAACAAGGAAAGTATTCACAAGCACAAGAAATGGAAACAATATTCAACAATAAAATCTCTTGATGTTCTGAAGCGTTGGCAAATTCAGGAAGTCCTTGTTGTGGAGTGTAGTTTGGCTCACTCAGTCCCTTATCAGTCCTTCTGGTGCTGTAAATTCCCTGGCCCAGGCCCGGCCTGGTGGGCCACAGGTGTGAGCTCCTGGTGCTCTGCTGGGTGTTCAGTCCTGGGTAGATTTGAACAGGTCCAAAGAAAAAGCAAAAAATCCCACAGTCCAGGGAATTTCTTTTCCTCAGCTAGCTAAAACTAACTAAAAGCAAAGGAGAGTTCTGTCCCAATGTCTGTCCGTCTGGAGACAGCACAGTCCATGAGCAGGAATGTGGAGGAGGATGTGCAGTGTCTGAAAACAAACTGCAGCTTCTTCTCTTCCCCCATTCACTCTCTGAAACTAGTCTTAAAGGTGCAAAACTACTTTTCAGCATGAACAGAACAAGATGATTGGGGATAAAAGCATCATAATATCAATCTAGGACAGATGGGAATTTCCATGTTTAAAGCTCTTTTTGGTCGCCTGCACAAGGGTTCAATGGAGTTCAACTTTGATCCTGCACTTTGATATTGAGAAGGATTTATTTCTGGAATTAAAGAATGTAACAAATTCCCACTGAAAAGATAAGGGAATGTTGCTGTCCCTCCCCAGCTCTGCAGCCCTACCTGGTGTCCCTTCCCATCAGCTGGGAATGCAGGGCCGGCTCTGCTGGACAGAAGGGGAAGGATGCTCCCTGTGATCCCAACCCCTCTCCTGCCATCCAGAGGCACCAACCCTGCAGGGATTTGGGAAATCTCTGCCACCCCGTGCTGGGTGTGTCCCCAGGGATTAAGGTGTCCCATTCTTTGCAGGCAAGAGCTCCCTGAAAACACCATGGAACTCATCTGCTGAGCCAGAGGAGATGGAGTTCATTCCCTGGGGCTGAGGCCATGAGGGTCATTGCATGGGGAATAGAGCTGGGGAACAGCACTGAGCCCAGCTGCACTGCTTGGAGCCATGTGGATCCTGGAGGGAGCAGGAAAGCCATGCTCCAATGTTCTCCCTGCAGAGCATCCCACAAAAATCACCCAAGGCAATGCCTGTGCTCCCTTCTACTGCAGGAATACAACATGACGGGTAGGGTGATCCTATGGATATTGATTAACTGGGAAGAGCCAGGAAACCTTCAGCCTCTGTGCCGAGGTCCTTCAGCAGAGCAGTGGAAGTGATCAGCAGGCTCACACCCCCATGTCCATGGCAGGATCATCTCTGTGGGCACTGTTTCCTTCTGGCTCCTCAAAGACCCTCTGGAGGGAGAGCCGGAAGGACTGCACGGAGCATGGCCTCCAGCGCCTCCCTGCCAAGAAGTAGATGAAGGGTTTGATGCTGCTGTTGATGCAGGTGAGCAGGAAAAAAACCTGTGAGGACACAGCGATGTAACTGAGCTGCTGCAGGAAATTGCAGAGGCTGAGGAGGAGAGTGAAGAGCACCATGAGGAGGATAACAATGTCGCGCCTCATGGGTTGCTGCAGCTGGGGGCACCACTTGGCCTTAATGAAATCTGTGCTGGAAACAAGCATGGGTGCAACAAAGAGGAGTAAGATGATGATGTTTGTGGAGATGAAAACTGCCTGGCAGTGCTTCTGCTGGTGTGATGGGCACAGGAATGTCACAGTGGGAATGACAGTGAATACAGCAAAGATGGCACAGTATTGGACACTGTCTACCACCCACCTCAGGCGCTCGGGAAGCTCCCTGCAGCAGCAGCGCCAGCAGAGCTTGTAAGCATTCAGCAGAGGGCTGCCGAGCATCAGCCAGAACAGTGCCCAGTAGTAGGAGACCACTGAGAGCTGGAAAAGGAAACTCAGGTACAGCGGGTGCAAGATAGGAGAGCAGGACACTTCCTCCACCAGGAAGAGGAGGGTGGAGGGGACTGTGGAGAGAAGGAAGAGGAAATCAGTGACAGCCAGGACAAAGAAGCCATAGTTGGGGCATTTCCGGTTGAGGAGGCAGAGCACAGCCCCATTTCCAGCCAGCCCACAGAGGCAGATGAGCAGTGTCACACTGTGTATGGCCACGCTGGTGACATCCGTCTCACACAGATCATCTCCTTCAGTGGGTGAGGCAGGAGATGGGGACACGGTGGTCACCTCCATGGATGGACGCTGGGCAGGCAGTGGGATGTGGCCCTGGCTGTGGTCAGAGTGGCTGGGCAGTCGGTGCTTGGAGAATCCAGGGATGGACCATGTGGCTCCTCAGCAGCTCCCTGCAGTGGGAAGGATTCAATGGGGAGGAGTGAGATGTGCAGGGGAGGAGGGCAGTGACAATGGTGGGGTGTGAGAGGGAGGTGGGAGGGTTTGGCTGTTTGGCAGAGGATGCAGAAGCAAAGCTCAGGGCAGACAAGGAGGGACCTGGGTAGGGCCCTGCGGTCAGCAGGAGTGGGTGTCAGGAACAGAGCAGCTGCTGCAGGAGAGGAAGGTGGGGTAGGGAGGAAGGCAAACATTCCACTGCCCTGTTCCCTGTGGGGCAGCAGCAGGCAAAGGGGTCTGTGCAGATCAGCGGCGCTTCCTGGTCCCTCTTGCTCCTTTGGGATCCATGTCCTAAAGCGGCTCCTGCCAGGTCAGGGACATGAAGGAGAAAGTGCCCAGGTCACCAGGAGCTCCCCATTCCCGTCCTGCTGGCTCCTCTCTCTGTGCCCTGTCCTGGTGTTGCTTCCCAAGTCTTGGTGAAGTCATGGGGGAGTAGGAAATTGCCTCTTTGTCTATAGCTGTATTTCACTTCCTCTGAGTTGTCTTGAACATTTTTTCCTGCCATAGAGGAAGTAGCTTGACATGCAGATTTCTTTTCATGGCTCCTCATTTCCTCCCGATTAGAAACTCTTTTCCAAATTGGACATTCTCAAAACGCTTTCCCTCTCTCAGCAAGTTTCTACCATTCCTCATTTATCTACCCAGAGGAGTCACTGTCCCTCCAGCAGCAGAGAGCTGCTGGTGGTGCTAGAATGCTGCTGGCAGTGCTGGAAGTGCTCACAGCACTGTGCAAGCATGTGTGTGCTTCTCAGAATCAACTCCCATTCTGGGTTGATTTTCAGGATCATTGCCAAAAGCTTCCCTGGCCCCATGAAAGCAAAGAGAGCTGAGAATTCCCATTTCTGTCATTGCAATGCAGGCTCACACATCCAAGGGAAGGACAGAACTCAGTTGCTTGCAGTCAGGTAAGCAGGTCAGCAGCACTTAGAGCCCACCCTGATTGCTGCCAATCCCCTTGATGATGCAATGAAAGCTATTAGGGACCAGGTTTTGGGGTGCTGTGATCCCCTTTCTACCCCTTCATTAGAGCTCAACCTCCTCCTCAGACATGGGAGCCCTTGTGTTTGTTTTTAACCTGACCCCATCCCGCTGGGCAACCTGTGGCAGGGCCTGAGCACCCTAACAGGGAAGGATTTCTGCCCTAATTTCCAATCTGACCCCACCCTCTGTCAGAGGGAAGCCATTCCCCCTTGTCCTGTCACTCCATGCTCTTGTCCAAAGTCCCTCTCCACCTCTCCTGGAGCCCCATTAGCTCCTGGATCATGAAGTGTTTGCCCTTGAAAGGATTGGGCTGGTGAGGGGATGTGAGATTGCATAGCTGGGGACACAAACAGGGGCCAGCAGTTTCCAGCAGGAGCATCCCAGATCCCTGAGGCACATGTCAGCCTGGGTAGGAATCATCTCACCTCAGCTTTCTGGGAGTTCCTTGTAATTCACTGTACGCTGCTGTCTGACTGCCAGAGGAGTGTAGAAGATGACTGAAATGAAATCTGCAGTTTTCTAAGGATTAAAGCCAAGAGAGCAGCATGGATTTGCCTCTGAGAAGAAGTGACATTGCTGACATCCTAAATAATCCATCAGCTGTGTGCCACTACTCCAGCCCACACACAGAATTTATTATTGCACAAATCTGTTTGGAAACTGTGTGGTGAAGGAGATGTGCCACTGAAATTGTGACATATACACGGCAAAATTAGATTTGATTTAGAAAGAAAAGTTTAACAGGGCATTTGTAGTGCAGGGTCCTAAGGATCCAGCCAAGGAATGAGAGGGAAGAAGTTCAGGCAGTTCAAAAGACAAAAATTTTGGAACTGGGGTTGCTTTAAAAATCGAAGAGAAGCTGAGATGGAGCCCAAGTGCTTTGGGCACAGGTGTGGTTGCTGAGGCTCTCTCCCATTGCTCATTTCCCAGGCAGAGTGAAGAGCAGCTGAGGAGCAGAGCCCTGAGCCCATGGCAGGCTCTGAGGCAGCTGCCTGTGTGTGAGAGCCCTGGAGAACACGAGGCAGCACGGAGAGCAGGGGCTGTGGCAGGAGCTGGGACAGAGCCCGCGCCGGACGCTGCTCGGGCTCAGCCCGCGGGCTGCGCTCCCCTTTCCCAAGGGACCATTCCAGGGAACCTCCTGCAGATCCCGGCCCAGGGACAGCAGCTGGAGCCTGGCAGCTGAGGGCAGTGCACTGCGGGCAAGATCTCCAGGCTGCCAGAGGAAACCAGGTCAGACTCTTCTCTTCCACCTTCATCAGGGCCCCCTCATTGGGTGGAACTTGGTTATTGATTTTGGGGGCAGAACTGAGGTCTGTAGGGAATTCAAACCTATAAACACTGTGGGAAAAGGGAGGGAATATTGTAATGAGTGTCCTGCTGAAGGAATGCAGCAGCTCAGTGATATCAACTGACACCTGAGAGTCCAGCTCAGATCCATCCCAAAGCCATTTGCTCTCTGATATCTCCATGGGCAATCCTCTCCTTCTCTAGTTGTTTTCCTGCTCCAGCTCTGTCCTGTCCACAGCCAGGAAGGAGGTATCTCCCTGGCTTTTGTGCCAGGCACACAGGACCAGGCTCCCACATCCTCCTTGCCATCTGTCCTGTCCCTCACCCTTCCCTGTGCTGCTCCACATGGAAGCTGTGCGTGGGAAAAGATGGGAAAGCCACATTTGGGGGACAGCAGCGTTGCTCTGGTGTGTCTGTTTGTCAGCCCTGCAGCTGTGTGAGGGCAGGAGAAGCAGCAGAGGTGTCACCATGAGCACTTTGTCCCCTGGCACGGAGGGAGCCAGCCCTGCCTGCTGGAGCCAGCCCGGTGGGAAGGCATCCCAGGGGAGCTGGAATGAGGAGAGCCACGACAGCTGGAGCCAGTGTGACAGCAGGCAGTGGAGCAAAGTGCCTGTCCCGCTGCTGCTGCTGCTGCTGCTGCTGCTGCTGTGCCTGTGTGGGAGGGTGGGAATGGGGCTGTGCTCTGGCTCCTTGGCCAACAGCAGTGCCCACCCTCTGATTGACTTCCTGGCTGGGAGCTGTGCAAAGGAATTCACCCCCTCTGTTAGTGCTGCCTTCCAGAGGGCTTTTGAGGCTTTTGTGCCAGAGTCAGGGCATAGAGACAATACAGTGGAATCATCAACAGGTGGATTCATTATGAAAGATAGTCAGCATAAAATAGAACCATAAAATATCCAGAGTTGCAAGGGAGCCACAACGAGCTTGGAGTTGAGCTCCTGGCCCTGCTCAGGACATCCGAACAATCCCAGCCTGTTCCTGAGAGCATTGTGCAAATGCTCCTTGAGCTCTGTCAGGCTGGTGCTGTGTGCAGCAGGGGCACTCCTGCCTGGCTGGATGCTTGATGTTATGAGGATTTCTCATGGAATGGTTTGGGATGTGTCCAGAATTAGGGTAAATTTGGGAGGAAACCTTAAAATGGGATCTTTCTAGAAAACAAATTCAAGCAGTTCCCCCCTCACCCCCAGCTGGTTCAGGAAAAGTTTTCCTGAGAGAAAAGTGGAAAACACTGTTTATTTAACAAGGAAAGTATTCACAAGCACAAGAAATGGAAACAATATTCAACAATAAAATCTCTTGATGTTCTGAAGCGTTGGCAAATTCAGGAAGTCCTTGTTGTGGAGTGTAGTTTGGCTCACTCAGTCCCTTATCAGTCCTTCTGGTGCTGTAAATTCCCTGGCCCAGGCCCGGCCTGGTGGGCCACAGGTGTGAGCTCCTGGTGCTCTGCTGGGTGTTCAGTCCTGGGTAGATTTGAACAGGTCCAAAGAAAAAGCAAAAAATCCCACAGTCCAGGGAATTTCTTTTCCTCAGCTAGCTAAAACTAACTAAAAGCAAAGGAGAGTTCTGTCCCAATGTCTGTCCGTCTGGAGACAGCACAGTCCATGAGCAGGAATGTGGAGGAGGATGTGCAGTGTCTGAAAACAAACTGCAGCTTCTTCTCTTCCCCCATTCACTCTCTGAAACTAGTCTTAAAGGTGCAAAACTACTTTTCAGCATGAACAGAACAAGATGATTGGGGATAAAAGCATCATAATATCAATCTAGGACAGATGGGAATTTCCATGTTTAAAGCTCTTTTTGGTCGCCTGCACAAGGGTTCAATGGAGTTCAACTTTGATCCTGCACTTTGATATTGAGAAGGATTTATTTCTGGAATTAAAGAATGTAACAAATTCCCACTGAAAAGATAAGGGAATGTTGCTGTCCCTCCCCAGCTCTGCAGCCCTACCTGGTGTCCCTTCCCATCAGCTGGGAATGCAGGGCCGGCTCTGCTGGACAGAAGGGGAAGGATGCTCCCTGTGATCCCAACCCCTCTCCTGCCATCCAGAGGCACCAGCCCTGCAGGGATTTGGGAAATCACCGCCACCCCGTGCTGGGTGTGTCCCCAGGGATTAAGGTGTCCCATTCTTTGCAGGCAAGAGCTCCCTGAAAACACCATGGAACTCATCTGCTGAGCCAGAGGAGATGGAGTTCATTCCCTGGGGCCGAGGCCATGAGGGTCATTGCATGGGGAATAGAGCTGGGGAACAGCACTGAGCCCAGCTGCACTGCTTGGAGCCATGTGGATCCTGGAGGGAGCAGGAAAGCCATGCTCCAATGTTCTCCCTGCAGAGCATCCCACAAAAATCACCCAAGGCAATGCCTGTGCTCCCTTCTCCTGCAGGAATACAACATGACGGGTAGGGTGATCCTATGGATATTGATTAACTGGGAAGAGCCAGGAAACCTTCAGCCTCTGTGCCGAGGTCCTTCAGCAGAGCAGTGGAAGTGATCAGCAGGCTCACACCCCCATGTCCATGGCAGGATCATCTCTGTGGGCACTGTTTCCTTCTGGCTCCTCAAAGACCCTCTGGAGGGAGAGCCGGAAGGACTGCACAGAGCAGGGCCTCCAGCACCTCCCTGCCAAGAAGTAGATGAAGGGTTTGATGCTGCTGTTGATGCAGGTGAGCAGGAAAAAAACCTGTGAGGACACAGCGATGTAACTGAGCTGCTGCAGGAAATTGCAGAGGCTGAGGAGGAGAGTGAAGAGCACCATGAGGAGGATAACAATGTCGCGCCTCATGGGTTGCTGCAGCTGGGGGCACCACTTGGCCTTAATGAAATCTGTGCTGGAAACAAGCATGGGTGCAACAAAGAGGAGTAAGATGATGATGTTTGTGGAGATGAAAACTGCCTGGCAGTGCTTCTGCTGGTGTGATGGGCACAGGAATGTCACAGTGGGAATGACAGTGAATACAGCAAAGATGGCACAGTATTGGACACTGTCTACCACCCACCTCAGGCGCTCGGGAAGCTCCCTGCAGCAGCAGCGCCAGCAGAGCTTGTAAGCATTCAGCAGAGGGCTGCCGAGCATCAGCCAGAACAGTGCCCAGTAGTAGGAGACCACTGAGAGCTGGAAAAGGAAACTCAGGTACAGCGGGTGCAAGATAGGAGAGCAGGACACATCCTCCACCAGGAAGAGGAGGGTGGAGGGGACTGTGAGGATAAGGAAGAGGAAATCAGTGACAGCCAGGACAAAGAAGCCATAGTTGGGGCATTTCCGGTTGAGGAGGCAGAGCACAGCCCCATTTCCAGCCAGCCCACAGAGGCAGATGAGCAGTGTCACACTGTGTATGGCCACGCTGGTGACATCCGTCTCACACAGATCATCTCCTTCAGTGGGTGAGGCAGGAGATGGGGACACGGTGGTCACCTCCATGGATGGACGCTGGGCAGGCAGTGGGATGTGGCCCTGGCTGTGGTCAGAGTGGCTGGGCAGTCGGTGCTTGGAGAATCCAGGGATGGACCGTATGGCTCCTCAGCAGCTCCCTGCAGTGGGAAGGATTCAGTGGGGAGGAGTGAGATGTGCAGGGGAGGAGGGCAGTGACAATGGTGGGGTGTGAGAGGGAGGTGGGAGGGTTTGGCTGTTTGGCAGAGGATGCAGAAGCAAAGCTCAGGGCAGACAAGGAGGGACCTGGGTAGGGCCCTGCGGTCAGCAGGAGTGGGTGTCAGGAACAGAGCAGCTGCTGCAGGAGAGGAAGGTGGGGTAGGGAGGAAGGCAAACATTCCACTGCCCTGTTCCCTGTGGGGCAGCAGCAGGCAAAGGGCTCTGTGCAGATCAGCGGCGCTTCCTGGTCCCTCTTGCTCCTTTGGGATCCATGTCCTAAAGCGGCTCCTGCCAGGTCAGGGACATGAAGGAGAAAGTGCCCAGGTCACCAGGAGCTCCCCATTCCCGTCCTGCTGGCTCCTCTCTCTGTGCCCTGTCCTGGTGTTGCTTCCCAAGTCTTGGTGAAGTCATGGGGGAGTAGGAAATTGCCTCTTTGTCTATAGCTGTATTTCACTTCCTCTGAGTTGTCTTGAACATTTTTTCCTGCCATAGAGGAAGTAGCTTGACATGCAGATTTCTTTTCATGGCTCCTCATTTCCTCCCGATTAGAAACTCTTTTCCAAATTGGACATTCTCAAAACGCTTTCCCTCTCTCAGCAAGTTTCTACCATTCCTCATTTATCTACCCAGAGGAGTCACTGTCCCTCCAGCAGCAGAGAGCTGCTGGTGGTGCTAGAATGCTGCTGGCAGTGCTGGAAGTGCTCACAGCACTGTGCAAGCATGTGTGTGCTTCTCAGAATCAACTCCCATTCTGGGTTGATTTTCAGGATCATTGCCAAAAGCTTCCCTGGCCCCATGAAAGCAAAGAGAGCTGAGAATTCCCATTTCTGTCATTGCAATGCAGGCTCACACATCCAAGGGAAGGACAGAACTCAGTTGCTTGCAGTCAGGTAAGCAGGTCAGCAGCACTTAGAGCCCACCCTGATTGCTGCCAATCCCCTTGATGATGCAATGAAAGCTATTAGGGACCAGGTTTTGGGGTGCTGTGATCCCCTTTCTACCCCTTCATTAGAGCTCAACCTCCTCCTCAGACATGGGAGCCCTTGTGTTTGTTTTTAACCTGACCCCATCCCGCTGGGCAACCTGTGGCAGGGCCTGAGCACCCTAACAGGGAAGGATTTCTGCCCTAATTTCCAATCTGACCCCACCCTCTGTCAGAGGGAAGCCATTCCCCCTTGTCCTGTCACTCCATGCTCTTGTCCAAAGTCCCTCTCCACCTCTCCTGGAGCCCCATTAGCTCCTGGATCATGAAGTGTTTGCCCTTGAAAGGATTGGGCTGGTGAGGGGATGTGAGATTGCATAGCTGGGGACACAAACAGGGGCCAGCAGTTTCCAGCAGGAGCATCCCAGATCCCTGAGGCACATGTCAGCCTGGGTAGGAATCATCTCACCTCAGCTTTCTGGGAATTCCTTGTAATTCACTGTACGCTGCTGTCTGACTGCCAGAGGAGTGTAGAAGATGACTGAAATGAAATCTGCAGTTTTCTAAGGATTAAAGCCAAGAGAGCAGCATGGATTTGCCTCTGAGAAGAAGTGACATTGCTGACATCCTAAATAATCCATCAGCTGTGTGCCACTACTCCAGCCCACACACAGAATTTATTATTGCACAAATCTGTTTGGAAACTGTGTGGTGAAGGAGATGTGCCACTGAAATTGTGACATATACACGGCAAAATTAGATTTGATTTAGAAAGAAAAGTTTAACAGGGCATTTGTAGTGCAGGGTCCTAAGGATCCAGCCAAGGAATGAGAGGGAAGAAGTTCAGGCAGTTCAAAAGACAAAAATTTTGGAACTGGGGTTGCTTTAAAAATCGAAGAGAAGCTGAGATGGAGCCCAAGTGCTCTGGGCACAGGTGTGGTTGCTGGGGCTCTCTCCCGTTGCTCATTTCCCGGGCAGAGTGAAGAGCAGCTGAGGAGCAGAGCCCTGAGCCCGTGGCAGGCTCTGAGGCAGCTGCCTGTGTGTGAGAGCCCTGGAGAACACGAGGCAGCACGGAGAGCAGGGGCTGTGGCAGGAGCTGGGACAGAGCCCGCGCCGGACGCTGCTCGGGCTCAGCCCGCGGGCTGCGCTCCCCTTTCCCAAGGGACCATTCCAGGGAACCTCCTGCAGATCCCGGCCCAGGGACAGCAGCTGGAGCCTGGCAGCTGAGGGCAGTGCACTGCGGGCAAGTTCTCCAGGCTGCCAGAGGAAACCAGGTCAGACTCTTCTCTCCCACCTTCATCAGGGCCCCCTCATTGGGGGAACCTGGTTATTGATTTTGGGGGCAGAACTGAGGCCTGTAGGGAATTCAAACCTATAAACACTGTGGGAAAAGGGAGGGAATATTGTAATGAGTGTCCTGCTGAAGGAATGCAGCAGCTCAGTGATATCAACTGACACCTGAGAGTCCAGCTCAGATCCATCCCAAAGCCATTTGCTCTCTGATATCTCCATGGGCAATCCTCTCCTTCTCCAGTTGTTTTCCTGCTCCAGCTGTGTCCTGTCCACAGCCAGGAAGGAGGTATCTCCCTGGCTTTTGTGCCAGGCACACAGGACCAGGCTGCCACATCCTCCTTGCCATCTGTCCTGTCCCTCACCCTTCCCTGTGCTGCTCCACATGGAAGCTGTGGGTGGGAAAAGATGGGAAAGCCACATTTGGGGGACAGCAGCGTTGCTCTGGTGTGTCTGTTTGTCACCCCTGCAGCTGTGTGAGGGCAGGAGAAGCAGCAGAGGTGTCCCCATGAGCACTTTGTCCCCTGGCACGGAGGGAGCCAGCCCTGCCTGCTGGAGCCAGCCCGGTGGGAAGGCATCCCAGGGGAGCTGGAATGAGGAGAGCCACGACAACTGGACCCAGTGTGACAGCAGGCAGTGGAGCAAAGTGCCTGTCCCGCTGCTGCTGCTGCTGCTGCTGTGCCTGCGTGGGATGGTGGGAATGGGGCTGTGCTCTGGCTCCTCGGCCAACAGCAGTGCCCACCCTCTGATTGACTTCCTGGCTGGGAGCTGTGCAAAGGAATTCACCCCCTCTGTTAGTGCTGCCTTCCAGAGGGCTTTTGAGGCTTTTGTGCCAGAGTCAGGGCATAGAGACAATACAGTGGAATCATCAACAGGTGGATTCATTATGAAAGATAGTCAGCATAAAATAGAACCATAAAATATCCAGAGTTGCAAGGGAGCCACAACGAGCTTGGAGTTGAGCTCCTGGCCCTGCTCAGGACATCCGAACAATCCCAGCCTGTTCCTGAGAGCATTGTGCAAATGCTCCTTGAGCTCTGTCAGGCTGGTGCTGTGTGCAGCAGGGGCACTCCTGCCTGGCTGGATGCTTGATGTTATGAGGATTTCTCATGGAATGGTTTGGGATGTGTCCAGAATTAGGGTAAATTTGGGAGGAAACCTTAAAATGGGATCTTTCTAGAAAACAAATTCAAGCAGTTCCCCCCTCACCCCCAGCTGGTTCAGGAAAAGATTTCCTGAGAGAAAAGTGGAAAACACTGTTTATTTAACAAGGAAAGTATTCACAAGCACAAGAAATGGAAACAATATTCAACAATAAAATCTCTTGATGTTCTGAAGCGTTGGCAAATTCAGGAAGTCCTTGTTGTGGAGTGTAGTTTGGCTCACTCAGTCCCTTATCAGTCCTTCTGGTGCTGTAAATTCCCTGGCCCAGGCCCGGCCTGGTGGGCCACAGGTGTGAGCTCCTGGTGCTCTGCTGGGTGTTCAGTCCTGGGTAGATTTGAACAGGTCCAAAGAAAAAGCAAAAAATCCCACAGTCCAGGGAATTTCTTTTCCTCAGCTAGCTAAAACTAACTAAAAGCAAAGGAGAGTTCTGTCCCAATGTCTGTCCGTCTGGAGACAGCACAGTCCATGAGCAGGAATGTGGAGGAGGATGTGCAGTGTCTGAAAACAAACTGCAGCTTCTTCTCTTCCCCCATTCACTCTCTGAAACTAGTCTTAAAGGTGCAAAACTACTTTTCAGCATGAACAGAACAAGATGATTGGGGATAAAAGCATCATAATATCAATCTAGGACAGATGGGAATTTCCATGTTTAAAGCTCTTTTTGGTCGCCTGCACAAGGGTTCAATGGAGTTCAACTTTGATCCTGCACTTTGATATTGAGAAGGATTTATTTCTGGAATTAAAGAATGTAACAAATTCCCACTGAAAGGATAAGGGAATGTTGCTGTCCCTCCCCAGCTCTGCAGCCCTACCTGGTGTCCCTTCCCATCAGCTGGGAATGCAGGGCCGGCTCTGCTGGACAGAAAGGGAAGGATGCTCCCTGTGATCCCAACCCCTCTCCTGCCATCCAGAGGCACCAGCCCTGCACGGATTTGGGAAATCACTGCCACCCCATGCTGGGTGTGTCCCCAGGGATTAAGGTGTCCCATTCTTTGCAGGCAAGAGCTCCCTGGAAACACCATGGAACTCATCTGCTGAGCCAGAGGAGATGGAGTTCATTCCCTGGGGCTGAGGCCATGAGGGTCATTGCATGGGGAATAGAGCTGGGGAACAGCACTGAGCCCAGCTGCACTGCTTGGAGCCATGTGGATCCTGGAGGAAGCAGGAAAGCCATGCTCCAATGTGCTCCCTGCAGAGCATCCCACAAAAATCACCCAAGGCAATGCTCCTGCTCCCTTCTCCTGCAGGAATACACTAATAAAGGCAGGGTGATCCTGTGGATATTGATGAATCAGGAGGTTCAGGCCTTAATGAAATCAGTTGTGCCAGAAATGACCACAGGTGCAACAAAGAGGAGCAGCACGATGATGTACATGGAGATGAGAGGAACACGGCAGTGCTCCTGCAATAGTGGGCACAGGGATGTTACCATAAAAATGACAATGATGAGAAGACCGAAGGCCCACTTATGGACACTGATCTGCCCCCGCCTCGGGCACTCGGGAAGCTCCCTGCGGCAGCAGAGCCAGCAGATCTTGCACATATACAGCATTGTGCTGTTGACTATCAGCCACAACAGCCCTATGTAGTAGGAGATCGCTGATATAATGAAAAGGACACTCAGGTACAGCAGGGGCAGAATAGGAGAGCAGGACACGTCCTCCACCAGCAGGAGGAGGGCAGAGGGGACCACAAAGAGGAGGTAGAGGAAGTCAATGACAGCGAAGCCAAAGATGCCAGAGTTCCTCGTTTTCAGGCTGAGGAGGCCGATGACAGCCCCATTCCCAGCCAGCCCACAGAGGCAGATGAGCAGTGTCACACTGTGTGTGGCCATGCTGGGGACATCTGTCTCACACAGATCATCTCCTTCAGTGGGTGAGGCAGGAGATGGGGACACGGTGCTCACCTCCATGGATGGACGCTGGGCAGGCAGTGGGATGTGGCCCCTGGCTGTGGTCAGAGTGGCTGGGCAGTCAGTGCTTGGAGAATCCAGGGATGGACCATGTGGCTCCTCAGTAGCTCCCTGCAGTGAAAAGTGTTCAGTGGGGAGGAGTGAGATGTGCAGGGGACGAGGGCAGTGGAAATGCTGGGGTGGGAGAGAGATGTCGGAGGGTTGGGCTGGTGTGCCAGATCGAGAAATAACAGAGAACAACATTTTCAACTCTTTTGGACTTGCTTAAAGACTAACTGGGGAAAAAGATAAAAATATGTAAGGATGTGGAGCCCAGGGATAAACGTGGCTGGAGCCAGTGCAGAAATAGATAAGGAGGTCCGCAGTATTTTTAGAGAAAGTTCTGTAACACGAAGCAACAGTCCATGGCTGAAGGAAAAGTTCAAGACATGGTCACCTTTAATGTCTCAGCAATTAGGGAATACAACCACCAGAAGCCCCTCTGAAAAAACCTCCAGGATCAGAAAAGGACTTCCAGAAGGAAGAGTTTGCATGGAAATGAGTTCTAGGAAAATAATGTTTATGTTCTAGATAAGAAAAACTTTTAATGTATGGTTATAATGAATAAAAAGGATGTTGTGAAGTCTCACAACACAAACAGAAATAAGGAGAGATCCTTCTGTGTGTCCTGCTGCCCAATAATTCCCTTGGTAACACCATTGGTTGATGTTAGGAACTTTATTCTGTCTGATTTTGATATCACTCCAGATCCATCCCATCCCATCCCATCCCATCCCGATGGGTTCCCAGTCTCTGGCCTCTCGCTGGCTGCAGGTGTGGCCTGTTGGGCTCTGCTGCTGTCCAGTGGCAGATTTGGGATTGGTGGCACCCAGAGCCCTCCTGCCCCCTCCAGCCCCTGTCTGCCTGATGCCTTGGGCTGGCTCCCTGGAACAGAGGCCAGAGCAGGTGAAGAGAATAAAAGGAGGCATTGATGAAAGGCCTTCAAAAGGTTCACCTTGGGCTCTCAAAGCCTCCGAGAGGGGCTGCACCCAAAATGGACAATGGTCATGAGTTTTCCAGACAGATATCAGTTTGGTCCATTTACAAATCTGGGGTTAATCCTCCAATGACAGCTTCAGGTAATGAAGTCATTTAGCCCCAGTTTGCCCTGCCCAATTCACTTTTGTCTGTACTTTTCTAGGCCTGAGGCAGTAGAGTGTCCGTGAATTTCAGGCCTAGAGGGATTGTTTTGTCTGACCAAAATGTGCAGATAGTTAACTAACACTTTCCATGGAGTTTAGAGTAATGCACTAATGCAGTACAGGATATGAAAAATAGAAAGGCTAAAATCCTAAGGCATCATGCCCCCTCTGACATCCTCTAGAAATTCCCCCCAGGCTGCCTTCCCCTCCAGACAGCCCCGCTCCTCTCCTGCCCCACTCAGGAGCCCCAGCAGTGTTTCTGCTCCTCCTGGCAATTCCATGCTTCTCCAGCCCAATGAAGAGCAGTGGAGCCATCCCTGTAGTGCCTCTGGTTTGTGTCCAGAGGAGATTGGGGGGCTGGAGAGCAGGGATGGAGCTGGGGAGGGGCATCTCCAAGAGAAAGACGGCCCCAAAGCCTTCCGGGGCAGGCTGGGGTGAGCAGCCCGTGGGGAGAGACTGGAGCTTCAGGCCCGGGGCTGGGAGGGATGGGAAGGACGGGAGGTGTGTGGGCTGCATGGGGAGTGGGATGGGAGGGTGGTGTGGGAGGGGTGGGACATGATGGAGCTGCTGGGAAGATGTGGTGGGAAGGTGTGGGGTGTGGTGGGGCTGGAGAGAAGGTGTGGGGTGTGGTGGGGCTGGTGACCTCAGGGAAGCCCCAGGGAGGGGGTGATGCCCCGTGGAGCCCATGGTGACAAACACAGGTGTCACCCGGCTCCTGGAAGGGGGTGGCTGTGCTGAGGATCACGGCCTCCTCCTCTCCTTGCTGCTGCACCACCTGAGCCTGCTGAGGGAGCAGCTGAAGGCAGTGGAGAGGAAAAATTTCTGAAGGCAGAGACACCTTTGCACCTGGGTCACAAAATTGAAAACTGAATATCTTTGAGGAGATCTCTGCTGTGACACTCACAGAACACTCGGAGTGGGGAATGCTGAGCCCCTGGGCCATCCTGTTTGTGCCAGCCCAGCTCTGGGCACTGGGGATCATGTTTGCTCCAAGGAGCACAAGCCACAGCTGTGTCCCCTCTGACACTCAGACTTCTAAGTCTTATAGCAAATGTGTCTTAGACTAGTAACAATTTTGAATCAAAATTGTGAACATAATGGAAATATATTTGCGATAGATATGTCGAAAGAAAGAAGAGTTTTCAGGCATTTTTATACACTACTGCGAGAAACAGAATTCACTGCTTAGAGTTTTTAATATTTAATAATAATAATAATGATAGTTTTTAAATGTTCAATAATATTAATAGTAATAGCATAAAAAAGGACACTTTCCAGGGCTGGGTTGCTCCTGGCAAAGAGCCAAATAATAGGGAGAGAAGGGAATGTTGTGTATACAGACAATATTATTTTTGTACTGTTACATTGCTGAAATGCATGCATATTCATGTGTTTCATGCATTATTCAAACAGTCTTGCGAGCTTTCTGATGTTTCAGCAACTCCTTTGCCTGATTTTTTCACACTCCGGCTTCTCTGCATGACATCCTGGGTTCAGGTCAATGTGTTTTATTTCTTCTTGTGCCTCCACGCTGCTGTTTCCCATCCTCTGATGAGATTTTACTGCGTCCTCCTTAAATCTAACATGGTATTCTCTAATTGTCCTCCTGGGCTGTGGTTTGAGTCATGGTTATCACTTGGACAGGTTGGTCAGTGGATGCCTTACACTGTTTTTAGTTACACAAAACCATTTTTCACATCTTATGTTTTGCTGAGGTCTGTTATACAATACATTCCTCACAGTATTATTTCCAAAAGTGATACATAGATATTATATTCATTACACTACTATTTCTGTGAGCAATACAGTGCATACATAAGTTGATAGATTATATTATACTAAGATGCAGCTAAAAATAGTTCTAATTCATACGATTTCTAAATAATTATAATCAATAACAACATGCTAGGCTAATACATAAATGCAAAAGCCAATATTATCTGGTCAATTCCAGACTACAATATCCAAGATTTTTTAATAGATACACCCAAAAGTGCCCCCAGTTTCTTACACCAAGGTATAGATGCTTTGTTTCTTTTAATTACTACCAGAATAGGTTGTCTGAGTTTAATGCATAACCCAGGATTTTCCAGCTAAACAATGTTTTATTAAATTTGATGTCTTGGTTAGACAGTTGCCACTGATTATGTCTTCTGAGGTGTACAAGCTTAGGAAATGGCTCTCTTATTGCCATTGCAATTTAACTCTTGCCATTTATTAATCAAGTCCTCTGGTGTGTATAGGCTTCCAAATTCCTAGTTCTCTCAAGATATCATTCTTATTCTTTGGCATCCAATTAATTTTCTAGTTATATGATGACCATGCAAATACTTTATTGAATTTTCTTCTCCAACTATTAAGTAAGATCTCTAAGGCCTATGGGTCAATTGAGTTTTCTACTGACACTCAGCCAACACAGATCTAAATCAAAACCAGCTAAAATCTACAGTCAAATATGCCTTGACTAATTAAACATAGTTCATTATGAAATTTCTAAACAGTCACAGAATTCCTGGCTAACTACCTCTCTGTCCCCTCCCTCCAGCCACATTCCCAGCTGGCAGCAGCAGCCAGAGGAAGCCGGGAAGCGCTGGCAGAGGGGGCAAAGGCAGCTCAGGGTTCACGGTGCTGTTTATTGATATTAGTCCTCAGTGGGATGCAGGAACCAGGTGCCAGGGGGAATTTTGGGATCACAGCCGTGTTGGGAAGGGTTCTTTTGGGGGTAAAGTGCTCCAGGACCTCTGAGGAAGGAGCAAATCCATGCTCCAATGCGCTCCCTGCAGAGCATCCCTCCCACATGGCCCCTATCACTGTCCCTGCTCCCTTTCCCTGCAGGAATAAGGGTGGGAGGGTGATCCTAAGTCGCTGCCCCATGGTCCTGCATGGGGGCACTTGAGGGGTTCAACAGGCTCAGACCCCCCTGTCCATGGTGGCATCATTACTGGGGGCACTGCTCCCTTCTGGCTCCTCAAACACCTTCCGGAAGCGCTCCCTGAGGGACCCCATGGAGCAGCGCCTCCAGCACTTTGTTACTGAGATGTAGATGAAGGGGTTGATGCTGCTGTGCATGCAGGCAAATAGGAGAACAACCCGGGGGGACACAGTGGTGTAGCCGAGCTGCTGCAGGAAATTCCAGAGACTGAGGGGGAGAGTGAGGAGCACAGCAAGGAAGACAATGATGTCAGGCCTCTTGGATTGCTGCTGCTGGGAGCTACCCTTGAAAAGAATGAAGAGGATTGTGCTGGAAATGACCATGGATGGAGCAAAGACGAGGAAGCTGAGGATGTACAGGGAGATGAGAGCCCCACGGCAGCAGAGCTTGTGTTCCTGTGACTGGCACAGGGAATTCACCGCAGAAATGGCAGCAATGGCAGCGATGGCAGTGATGCCCAGACCATGGCACTGACCACCACCCATGAGAGGCCCTGGGGAAGGTGGCAGAAGAGCCCAGGTGGGCAGAGCATGGACCTGCCCCTCTCGATGCTGATGCCGTCAGCCAGTACAGCCCTACACTGTAGAACATCGGGAAGAGGAGGAAAAGGAAGCGTATGGATGCTGGGGGCATGATGGAGGAGCAGGAGAAATCCTCCTGCAGGAAGAGCAGAGTGGAGGGGACCATGAAGATGAGGAAGAGGAAGTTGAGGATGGCCAGTTCAAGGATGTAGGCAGTGATGGGTTTCATGGTGTCCCTGTGGATGCGGAACCCGAGGATCCAGAGCACAGCCCCGTTCCCAGCCAGCCCACAGAGGCAGATGAGCAGTGTCACACTGTGTGTGGCCATGCTGGGGACATCTGTCTCACACAGATCATCTCCTTCAGTGGATGAGGCAGGAGATGGGGACACGGTGGTCACCTCCATGGATGGACGCTGGGCAGGCAGTGGGATGTGGCCCCTGGCTGTGGTCAGAGTGGATGGGCAGTGAGTGCTTGGAGAATCCAGGGATGGACCATGTGGCTCCTCAGCAGCTCCCTGCAGTGGGAAGGATTCAGTGGGGAGGAGTGAGATGTGCAGGGGAGGAGGGCAGTGGGAATTGTGGGGTGTGAGAGGGAGGTGGAAGGGATGGGCTGTTCTGCAGAGGATGTGGAATGGAAGTGCAGTGTAGAGGACGGGGGAGCTGGGGAGGGCCCTGCAGTCACCAGGAGAGGGTGGCAGGAGAAGAGTAGCTGCTGCAGGAGAGGAAGGTGGGGTAGGGAGGAAGGCAAACATTCCACTGACCTGTTCCCTGTGGGGCAGCAGCAGGCAAAGGGGTCTGTGCAGATCAGCAGCGCTTCCTGGTCCCTCTTGCTCCTTTGGGATCCGTGTCCTAAAGCGGCTCCTGCCAGGTCAGGGACATGAAGGAGAAAGTGCCCAGATCACCAGGAGCTCCCCATTCCAATCCTGCTGGCTCCTCTCCGTACCCTATCCTGGTGTTGCTCCCCAAGACTTGGTGGAATCACACGGGAGTGGAGAAGTAAAAACTTGCAGCTTTACCTGCTTCAGAAATTCTGACCCTCTGAGTTATTTATCTTGGGTGTGGTTTTTTGTTTATTTTTTTTCTTTTCCTCAGAGGAAGTGGCTTTTCTCAGAATGTCTAAATGAATTTTTTGTGATTGGCTCCTCTGTCCGTCCTGATGAGAAACACTCCTTCCCTGTAGAGTGTCCCATTCTCCAATTGCCTTCCCTCTCTAGACAGGTTTCTACCATTCCTCATTATTCTTCCCTGAGGGGTCATTATCCCTCCAGCAGCAGAGGGATGCTGGTGGTGCCGGTGGCACAGAAATGCTGCTGGCAGTGCTGGCAGTGTGGGTGAGGTAGCTGCGTGCGTCTCAGAAACAACTCCTGTTCCGTGAAGGGCTCTGAGATCATTGCAAAAACAAAGTCTGGCCTGAGGAAGCACAGTTGAACTGCTTCCTCCTTCTATCCCGATCCCATCCTCATCCCTGCTCACCATCTCCATCCCCACCCCACTCCATTCTCACCCCATCCTATCATATCTCACAGGTTTCCCAGATGGAGCTGTTCCCCCACTCTGAGCGTGGCCTGTCAGGCTCTGCTCTCCTCCAGTGGGAAGATTAGGGATTGCCGGCCTCCAGACCCCCTCCAACCCCCTCTGAGCCTCTCCTGACCCCTACAAAACCACCTCCTTCCCCCCACACCGTCCCTGGTGACACCTGTGTGCTGGAAAAGACCCGATCCTGCCCTGCTCCACCAGGGACCCCCAGCAATGTCCCTGCTCTTCCTGGCCATAGGGTTCTAGGACCCAGGAGGGAGGAGAAAAGCCCAGCTCCAATGTGTTCCTCAGGATCAGACAGGATGATAAACATGGCTGGAGCCAGTGCAGAAAAATATAAGGAGGCCCGCAGTGGTTTTGGGGCAAGTTCTGTAACAAGAAAATTTGTGTCATAGTATGTTTCAGAAATTCTGTATTTGAAACAAATTCTGTAACATGGCCAAAGTAAAAGTTCAAGGCATGGTCGCCATTAATATCTCAATACTCTGGGAATGTGACCACCAGAGACCCCTCTGAATGATCCTCCAGGATCAGGAGAGGGCTTCGAGAAGGAGCTGGATGCATGGAAATGAGTCCTAGGAAAGTGATGTATATGTATTAGATAAGAAAGACATTTTAATGACTCTCTGTGGTTATGATGGATAAAAGCCCTGTTGTAAAGTCTCACCCCGAACAGAAATATGGAAAGATCTATCTGTGTGTCCTATGGAGGTAAAGAATTCCTGATTCCTAATGCTCGACATTGTGTTGCAAAGTTTATTCCAACTGATTTTGGTATCACTCCCAATTCCCAACTCCACTACGCTCCCAATCCCAATCCCATCCCATCCCATCCCATCCCATCCCATCCCATCCCATCTGGCGGCTGCTGCCTGCCTTGAAGCGCTGCCTATTGGGTTCTGCTGCCCTCTAGCCGGGACATTTGGGATCAGCAGCATCCAGACCCTTCTGGACCTCCTTCAGACCCTTTGAGAACTCTCTGACCCTTCTGGACCCCTCTGAGAACCTCCAGGCCTGTGCTGAGACCAGATTTTCCCCTACACTCCCACTCCATCTAGGACCATGAGCAGTGTCTCTCCTGCTCCCAGCCATTCCTGCTTTTGTACCTTGAAAAAAAAAATTCAGCAAAGAAATAACACTTTACAGCATTTAGCTGGAATGGTATCTCATGCCTTAACCTTGCTTCCAGGCCTGCCCCAGTGAGATGTCTCAGGTACTAACACAGCTGAGAGAGCAGCATTTCTGCCACATTTGCCCCAGCAGATGCAGACGTGTGTGCACACAGCCAGCCAGGCAGGCAGAGTGAGTGCAAGGTGCCTGTGACCAATTGCCCTGGCAGGCAGTGAAATGCTCCCTGCGGATCCCTTTGCATCTCCTCCCTGGGCCAAGGGCTGGGCCTGGAGCCCTGGGGGGATGGGCCCAGGAGCCGTGGGTGTTCGGGGATCAGCCCAGGGCAGCAGCCGGGAGAGATCCCAGCTGGGAGAGGCCCCAGTGCCAGGGAGCTTCTGCTCAGCGCTGCTGGGCCCAGCAGAGCTCCAAGGCTCTCCTTTGGGGCCGCTGCTCACAGGGCCCCAAGGCATGGGCGGCACTCACAGCAATGGCTCAGCCTGGCCACACTTGGGGCCGGCAGCTTCCTGGGACAGTGGCAGAGCAGGGATGCTGTGGCATCCAGGGCAGTACAATAATTTGCAAGGCTGTTGATAAAAGCCCAGGAGGTGGTTGGACAGCAGCAGTTGCTGGGAGCAGAGGGTGTTTCTGATCAGCGCCACAGGAGCTGAGCCCAGGGGCTGCTCCTCAAGGCTGAGGCCTCCCAAGCACGGATCAGAGCCCAGAGCGGCCTGGAAAGGGGCTGGGGATGCAGCAGCACAGGGAGGGTGATCCTGTGGGTATTTATTGATCAGGAGACTCAAGGAATCTCTCAGCCACTGTCCTGGGGTCCTTCAGCAGTGCAGTAGGAGGAATCAACAGGCTCAGACCCCTGTGTCCTCAGAGGGATCATCTCCACAGGCAGTGTTTTTTTCTGGCTCCTCAAACACCCTGTGGATTGCCTCCCTTAGGGACTGGATCGAGGAGTGCATCCTGCAGCTCTTCTAGGAGCAGTGTCTCCAGCAGCTCCCCACGGACCAGTCTCTCTTCCAACTCCCCACCAAGAAGTAGATAAAGGGTTTGATGCTGCTGGTGATGCAGGTGAGCAGGAAAACCACCTGAACGGACACAGCGATGTAACTGAGCTGCTGCAGGAGAAACCAGAGACTGAGGGGCAGACTGAAGAGTGCAATGAGGAAGACAACAATGTCAAGCCTCTTGTGTGGCTGCTGCTGGGAGGTAGGCTTGAGATGAATGAAGAGGATTGTGCTGGAAATGAGCATGGGTGCAGCAAATAGGAAGACATTGAGGGTGTACATGGAGGTGAGAACCACCCAGCATTGCTCCTGCTCGTGTGACTGGCACTGGGAAGTCACCATGGGATTGACAGCGATGACAACAAAGAGGAGGGCCCAGAACAGGACATTCATCACCACCAACAGCAAGCGCTCAGGAAATTGGCAACCACAGAATACCAGGCAGAGGACAGACCTGCACCTCTCGATGCTGATGAATGTCAGCCGGTACAGCCCCATGGTGTAGGTGAACAGCGACAGCTGGAAAAGCAAGCTCAAATACATTAGGGGCATTATAGCAGAGCAGGACACTTCCTCCACAAGGAAGAGAAGGGTAGAGGGGACCATGAAGATCAGAAAGAGGACATCGGCGATGGCTTGGTAGAAGTTGAATTCAGTGATGGGATTAATGTGGACTAGCCAGAGGAAAGTCCCGTTCCCAGCCAGCCCACAGAGGCCAATGAGCAGCGTCACAAAGTCCATGGCCACGCTGGAGACATTGATCTCACACTGACCAGGTCCATCAGTTGGTGAGGTTAAAATAGGGGACACGGTGCTCACCTCCATGGATGAATGGATGCGGGACAGGCAGTGGGATGTGGCCCCTGGCTGTGGTCAGAGTGGATGGGCAGTCAGTGCTTGGAGAATCCAGGGAAGGACCATGCGGCTCCTCAGCAGCTCCCTGCAGTGGGAAGGATTCAGTGGGGAGAAGTGAGATGTGCAGGGGAGGAGGGTGGTAGAAATGGTGGGTGAGAGAGGGAGGTGGGAGGGTTGGGCTACTTTGCAGGGGATTGATAAATTAGAGCGAATAAACATTTTCAACTCCCCTGAGGTTGCTCCAAGACTAACTGGTCAGAGAGAAAATTAATATAAAGATGTGGACCTAGGTTGATAAATGTGGCTGGAGCCAGTGCAGACACAGATAAGGAAGCCTGCAGTGGTTTTGGGGCAAGTTCTGTAAAAAGAAGCAAGAGCACATGGCCAAAGGAAAAGTTGAAGGCAAGGTCACCTTTAATATCACAGCACTCAGTGAATATGATCACCAGAGTCCCCTCTGAATGAACCCCAGGACATGAAAGATTCTTCAGTAGGAACTGGATGCCTGGAAATGTGTTCTTGGAAAATGATGTTTATGTACTGGACAAGAAAAAATTTACTATGTATGTATAGTTATAATGGAGAAAAACAGTGTTGTAAAGTCTCACAACACACACACAGAAATAAGGAGAGATCCTTCTGCGTGTCCTGCTGCCTAATGCTTCCTTTGGTAGCGCCATTAGTTGGTGTTAGGAACTTTATTCAGTCTGACTTTTGTATCACACCTCATCCGTATCTCCACCCCACTCTCGATTGCATCCCATCCCATCCCATCCCATCCCATCCCTCCCATCCCTCCCATCCCATCCCGATGGGTTCCCAGTCCCTGGCCTCTCCCTGGCTGCAGGTGTGGCCTGTTGGGCTCTGCTGCTGTCCAGTGTGAGATTTGGGATTGGTGGCACCCAGAGCCCTCCTGCCCCCTCCAGCCCCTGTCTGCCTGATGCCTTGGGCTGGCTCCCTGGAACAGAGGCCAGAGCAGGTGAAGAGAATAAAAGGAGGCATTGATGAAAGGCCTTCAAAAGGTTCACCTTAGGCTCTCAAAGCCTCCGAGAGGGGCTGCACCCAAAATGGGCAATGGTCATGAGTCTTTCAGACAGATTTAAGTTTGGTCCATTAACAAATCAGGGGTTAATCCTCCAATTACAGCTTCAGGTAATGAAGTCATTTAGCCCCAGTTTTGCCTCCCACAATTCACTTTTGTCTGTACTTTTCTAGGCCTGAGGCAGTAGAGTGTCCTTGAATTTCAGGCCTAGAGGGATTGTTTTGTCTGACCAAAATGTGCAGACAGTTAACTAACACTTTTACATGGAGCTTAGAGTTATGCACTAATGCAGTACAGGATATGAAAAATAGAAAGGCTAAACTCCTAAGGCATCATGCCCCTTCTGACATCCTCTAGAAATTCCCCCCAGGCTGCCTTCCCCTCCAGACAGCCCCGCTCCTCTCCTGCCCCACTCAGGAGCCCCAGCAGTGTTTCTGCTCCTCCTGGCAATTCCATGCTTCTCCAGCGCAATGAAGAGCAGTGGAGCCATCCCTGTAGTGCCTCTTGTTTGTGTCCAAAGGAGGTTGGGGGGTTGGAGAGCAGGGATGGAGCTTGGCAAGGGGCATCTCCAAGAGAAAGACGGCCCCAAAGCCTTCCGGGGCAGGCTGGGGTGAGCAGCCCGTGGGGAGGGACTGGAGCCTGAGGCCCGGGGCTGGGAGGGATGGGAAGGATGGGAGGTGGGTGGGCTGCATGGGGAGTGGGATGGGAGGGTGGTGTGGGAGGGGTGGGACATGATGGAGCTGCTGGGAAAATGTTGTGGGAAGGTGTGGGGTGTGGTGGGTCTGGAGAGAAGGTGTGGGGTGTGGTGGGGCTGGTGGCCTCAGGGTAGCCCCAGGGAGGGGGGTGATGCCCCGTGGAGCCCATGGTGACAAACACAGGTGTCACCCTGCTCCTGGAAGGGGGTGGCTGTGCTGAGGATCACGGCCTCCTCCTCTCCTTGCTGCTGCACCACCTGAGCCTGCTGAGGGAGCAGCTGAAGGCAGTGGAGAGGAAGAATTTCTGAAGGCAGAGACACCTTTGCACCTGGCTCACAAAATTAAAAATAAAAGATCTCAGGGGAGATCTGTGCTGTGACACTCACAGAGCACTCGAGGTGGAGAATGCTGAGCCCCTGGGCCATCGTGTCTGTGCCAGCCCAGCTCTGGCACTGGGGATCATGGTTGCTGCAGGGAGCACAAGCCATGGCTGTGTCCCCTCTGACACCAAGATGTGGAAGTCTAACAGCAAAAGCATGTTAGACTAATAATGATTTTGAGTCAAAGTTGTGAACATATTGGAAATACATTTTCCACAGACAGCTTTAAAGAAAAAACACATTTCAGGCATGTTTATGCAATATGATATTAAGGATTTTTTATATATACTCCCGAATGTGGTCCCAATTTCTTATGTCATTGTATAGGTCTTTTGTTTCTTTTAATTAGTACTAGAATATGCCATCTATCTTAGTTAAATGTATAAGCTGGATTTTTTTCCAGTAAACAACATTTTATAAATGTAACGTACAGGACTTGGATATGGCTCTCTTATTGCCATTGCAATTTATATCTTGCAATTTTTTAATTACATCTTTTGGTATGCATAGGCCTTTGAAATCCTAACCTTCTCAAGATATCATTCTTATTCTATGACATCCAATTTTTTCTGGTTATATGATAACCATTCAAAGTACTTTATTGATTTCTTTTCTCCATCTATTGAGTAAGTTCTCTATGGGGTATGCGCTGACAAAGTTTTCTACTGACACTCAGCCAATACAGATCCAAATCAAAACCAGCTAAAAAAACAGTCAAATAAGACTTGAATAATTAAACGTAGTTCATTACAGAAATTTCTAAACAGTCACAGAATTCCTGGCTAACCACCTCTCTGTCCCCTCCCTCCAGCCACATTCCCGGCTGGCAGCAGCAGCCAGAGGAAGCTGGGAAGCGCTGGCAGAGGGGCCAAAAGGAGCTCAGGGTTCACGGTGCTGTTTATTGATATCAGTCCTCAGTGGGATGCAGGAACCAGGGGCCAGGGGGAATTTTGGGATCACAGCCGTGTTGGGAAGGGTTCTTTTGGGGGTAAAGTGCTCTAAGACCTCTGAGGGAGAAGTAAATCCATGCTCCAATGTGCTCCCTGCAGAGCATCCCTCCCACATGGCCCCTGTCACTGACTGTGCTCCCTTTCCCTGCCGGAATAAGGGTGGGAGGGTGATCCTCAGTCACTGCCCCATGGTCCTGCATGGGGGCACCTGAAGGGTTCAACAGGCTCAGACCCCCCTGTCCATGGTGGCATCATTACTGGGGGCACTGCTCCCTTCTGGCTCCTCAAACACCTTCCGGAAGCGCTCCCTGAGGGACCCCATGGAGCAGCGCCTCCAGCACTTTGTTACTGAGATGTAGATGAAGGGGTTGATGCTGCTGTGCATGCAGGCAAATAGGAGAACAACCCGGGGGGACACAGTGGTGTAGCCGAGCTGCTGCAGGAAATTCCAGAGACTGAGGGGGAGAGTGAGGAGCACAGCCAGGAAGACAATGATGTCAAGGCTCTTGGATTGCTGCTGCTGCTGGGAGCTACCCTTGAAGTGAATGAAGAGGATTGTGCTGGAAATGACCATGGATGGAGCAAAGACGAGGAAGTTGAGGATGTACAGGGAGATGAGAGCTCCCTGGCAGAGCTTGTGTTCCTGTGACTGGCACAGGGAATTCACCGCAGAAATGGCAGCAATGGCAGTGATGGAAAGGGCCCAGAGCACGGCACTGACCACCACCCATGAGAGGCCCTGGGGAAGGTGGCAGAAGAACCCAGGTGGGCAGAGCATGGACCTGCCCCTCTCGATGCTGATGCCGTCAGCCAGTACAGCCCTACGCTGTGGAACATCGGGAAGAGGAGGAAAAGGAAGCGTATGGATGCTGGGGACATGATGGAGGAGCAGGAGAAATCCTCCTGCAGGAAGAGCAGAGTGGAGGGGACCATGAAGAGGAGGAAGACGAAGTTGAGGATGGCCAGTTCAAGGATGTAGGCAGTGATGGGTTTCATGGTGTCCCTGTGGATGCGGAACCCGAGGACCCAGAGCACAGCCCCGTTCCCAGCCAGCCCACAGAGGCAGATGAGCAGTGTCACACTGTGTGTGGCCATGCTGGGGACATCTGTCTCACACAGATCATCTCCTTCAGTGGGTGAGATGGCAGGGGGGGACGTAATGCTCATCCACATGGATGGAAGCTGGGCAGGCAGTGGGATGTGGCCCCTGGCTGTGGTCACAGTGGATGGGCAGTGAGTGCTTGGAGAATCCAGGGATGGACTATGCAGCTCCTCAGCAGCTCCCTGCAGTGGGAAGGATTCAGTGGGGAGGAGTGAGATGTGCAGGGAAGGAGGGCAGTGGAAATTGTGGAGTGGGAGAGGGAGGTGGGAGGGTTGGGCTGTTTGGCAGGAGGCTGATAAATAACACAGAGAATAAACATTTTCAGTTCTTCTGAATTTCTTCAAAAGCAAAGTGGCCAAAATTTAGAATGATGTGTTATAGATGGATAATGGGATGATTGGCTCTCAGTTAAGGGATGAATACAGTGTGAATATTAAGTGAAGCTTTATTGATGTATAATTATGTCATTGCAGTCTGTTGTTTAGATGTCCCCTCTTCTCCCCATAGTCCCCTTCTCTCCCCTCTGTACTGTTGCCATCAGAGAGCCTGAGTCATCTAGGACAGGTGGAAAGATGGGGTGTACAAAAGCTTGTTGCTGGGGGGGTAGAGGTGCAACATGAGAACACCTGACCCTCCAGTCAAGCTGCAGGAAAGCAGGCTGCAGCAATAAACACAAAGAAGGGCTGACTGACAGACTTTGGGAGGGGCCAGGTTTAGCTGATGCAACCCCCCGGGGTATCAAAGGTGAAGCCTCCATCTTGAAGATCAGCCAGCCACGTGGTGGGCAGCCATGAGGGAAGCTCCCAGGCCTGCTTCTCCTTATTTAGTCCTTTTGTTGCATTTTTATTAAGGTTTTTGACCATTTAAAATTAAAAAAAGTGGGTGTTTGTTTCTCACAGGATGTAAAGGCTGGCACACAGGATGACAAACATGGCAGGAACCAGTGCAGAAACAGATAAGGAGGCCTGCAGTGATTTTGGGGCAAATTCTGGAACAAAAAACAACAGTGCATGGCCAGAGGAAAAGTGCAAGGCAAGGGTACCTTTAATATGGCAGCATTCATTGAAAGTGAGCACCAGAGAGACACTGCTTAATAAACTTCCAGGATCATAAAACGACTTCCAGGGGAAGGTGGATGCATGGAAATGAGTAGTAGGAAAATGGTGTTTGTGTATTAGATAAAATAACTTCTAAATGGCTACATATGTTTCTAATGGATTAATTCTGTGTTGTAAAATCTCACCATACACACAATACAAGGAGAGATCCCTCTGTGTCCTGTGCAGGTCAAGAATTCCTGCTTCCTCATGCTTTGCATTGTGTTAGGAAGTTTGTTGTGGCCCATTTCAGTATTAGGATACAGACGGGATGCACAGGAAAACAGAGAGGATCTGGGGAGGGCCCCGCGGGCAGCGGGAGAGGGTGTCAGGAACAGAGCAGCTGCTGCAGGAGAGGAAGGTGGGGTAGGGAGGAAGGCAAACTTTCCACTGACCTGTTCCCTGTGGGGCAGCAGCAGGCAAAGGGGTCTGTGCAGATCAGCGGCGCTTCCTGGTGCCTCTTGCTCCTTTGGGATCCATGTCCTAAAGCGGCTCCTGCCAGGTCAGGGACATGAAGGAGAAAGTGCCCAGGTCACCAGGAGCTCCCCATTCTCATCCTGCTGGCTCCTCTCTCTGTGCACTGTCCGGGTGCTGCTTCCCAAGGCTTGGTGGAGTCAAAAGGGAGTAGGAAATTTCATCTTTGGCTACATCAGAATTTCTCTCACTCTGAGTTATTTGTCTTGCCCTTTTTTTTTCTGCCATAGAGGAAGCAGCTCGACATGCAGATTTCTTTGAGTGCCTCCTCATTTCCTCCTGATTGGAAACTCTTTTCCAAATTGGACATTCTCCAAATGCTTTCCCTCTCTCAGCAGGTTTCTACCATTGCTTATTTATCTCCCCTGAGAGGTCCTTGTTCCTCCAGCAGCAGAGAGCTGCTGGTGGGGCTGGTAGCACTGGAATGCTGCTGGCAGTGCTGGAAGTGCTCACAGCACTGTGCAAGCATCTGTGTGCTTCTCAGAAACAACTCCCATTCTGGGTTGATTTTCAGGATCATTGCCAAAACCTCCCCTGGCCCCAAGAAAGCAAACTGAGCTGAGAATTCCCATTTATGAAATTCCAACACAGGCTCACACAGCCCAAGGGAAGGACAGCACTCAGTTGCTTGCAGCCAGGTCAGCAGCACTTAGAGTCCACCCTGATTGCTGCCAATCCCCTTGATGATGCAATGAAAGCTATCAGGGACCAGGTTTTGGGGTGTTGTGATCCCCTTTCCAGCACTTCATCAGGGCTCATCCTCCTCCTCCTCAGACATGGGAGCCCTTCTGTTTGATTTTACCTGACCCCATCCCTCTGGGCAACTTGTGCCAGGCCCTCAGCACCCTCACAGAGAAGGATTTCTTCCCAATATCCAATCTGACCCCACCCTCTGTCAGTGGGAAGCCATTCCCCCTTGTCCTGTCACTCCATGCCCTTGTCCAAAGTCCCTCTCCATCTCTCCTGGAGCCCCATCAGCTCCTGGATCATGAAGTGTTTGCCCTTGAAAGGATTGGGCTGGTGAGGATTAAAGCCAAGAGAGCAGCATGGATTTGCCTCTTCTCAGGAGAAATGCCATTGCTGACATCCTAAATCATCCCTATGCTGGGTACCAGCGCTCCAGCTCACACAGAGAATTTATTATCGCATGAATCTTCCAGGAAACTGTATGGTGAAGGTGAAATACCACTGAAATTTCAGTATACATGTGGGAAAACTAGATTTGAATCAGAAATCAAAGTTGAACAGTACAGTTATAGTGCAGGGTCCTTAGGATCCACCTCAAGAATGAGAGGGGGCAAATTCAGGCTGTTGAAATGACAGGATTTCAGGACTGAGGTTGCTATAAAATAGAATGGAAGCTGAGATGGAGCCCAAGTGCTTTGGGCACAGGTGTGGTTGCTGAGGCTCTCTCCCGTTGCTCATTTCCCGGGCAGAGTGAAGAGCAGCTGAGGAGCAGAGCCCTGAGCCCGTGGCAGGCTCTGAGGCAGCTGCCTGTGCGTGAGAGCCCTGGAGAACACGAGGCAGCACGGAGAGCAGGGGCTGTGGCAGGAGCTGGGACAGAGCCCGCGCCGAACGCTGCTCGGGCTCAGCCCGCGGGCTGCGCTCCCCTTTCCCAAGGGACCATTCCAGGGAACCTCCTGCAGATCCCGGCCCAGGGACAGCAGCTGGAGCCTGGCAGCTGAGGGCAGTGCACCGCAGGCAAGTTCTCCAGGCTGCCAGAGGAAACCAGGTCAGACTCTTCTCTCCCACCTTCATCAGGGCCCCCTCATTGGGTGGAACCTGGTTATTGATTTTGGGGACAGAACTGAGGTCAGTAGGGAATTAAGAGCTCTAAACACTGTGGGAAAAGGGAGGGAATATTGAAACGAGTGTCCTGCTGAAGGAATCCAGCAGCTCAGTGATATCAACTGACACCTGAGAGTCCTGGTCAGATCCATCCCAAAGCCATTTGCTCTCTGATATTTCCATGGGCAATCCTCTCCTTCTCCAATTGTTTTCCTGTTCCAGCTCTGTCATTTCCACAGCCAGGAAGGAGGTATCTCCCTGGCTTTTGTGCCAGGCACACAGGACCAGGCTGCCACATCCTCCTTGCCATCTCTCCTGTCCCTCACCCTTCCCTGTGCTGCTCCACATGGAAGCTGTGGGTGGGAAAAGATGGGAAAAGCCATGTTTGGGGGACAGCAGCGTTGCTGTGGTGTGTCTGTTTGTCACCCCTGCAGCTGTGTGAGGGCAGGAGAAGCAGCAGAGGTGTCACCATGAGCACTTTGTCCCCTGGCATGGAGGGAGCCAGCCCTGCCTGCTGGAGCCAGCCCGGTGGGAAGGCATCCCAGGGGAGCTGGAATGAGGAGAGCCACGACAACTGGAGCCAGTGTGACAACAGGCAGTGGAGCAAAGTGCCTGTCCCACTGCTGCTGCTCTGTGCCTGTGTGGGATGGTGGGAATGGGGCTGTGCTCTGGCTCCTCGGCCAACAGCAGTGCCCTCCCTCTGATTAGTTCCTGGCCGGGAGCTGTGCCAAGGAACTCACCCCCTCTGTAATTGTTGCATTGCAGAGGGCTTTTAAGTATGTGCCTAGGGAATAGGGACAACACAGGGGAGTCATCATCAAGTGAAATCATCATGAAAGAGAACCATCATAAAATAGAGCCACTCTAACCCAGAGTTTGAAGGGAGCCACAAGGAGCAGGGAGTTGAGCTCCTGGCCCTGCACAGGACATCCCAACAATCCCAGCCTGTGCCTGAGAGTAATGTCCAAACGCTCCTTGAACTTTGTCAGGCTGGTGCTGTGTGCAGCAGGAGAACTCCTGCCTGGCGTGGTTGCTGGATGAAGTGAGGCATCCTCATGGAATGGTTTGGGTTGGATAGAACCTTAGAGATCATGTCATTCCATCTCTCCTTCTGGCATGGGCAGGGAAACCCAGGAAAACTTTTGGTTTGAAATCGTTGCTCTTTTGAAAGGAAGCTCAGGTGGGGAGTGGCCTGGGTGACACTGGAAACAAGGAAGGTGCTGGGAAGTTGGAAAAGTACATTGAGGATCATGATCCTCCTGCATTTGCCTGGGGCGAAACTCCCTTGGCTGAACTGTCATTTCCTGGACAAGAGGTTGCACCATGGAAAGTTCCTACTCTCCACTGGGCAGGAAAACAGGAGACATGGAGAGAAAAACCCTCTCAGATGTCAAAGTGTCTCTGTTCTCTTAATTATAAACAAGTCCTTAGGAGTTAAAAATGCTTATGAGCATTATAAATGCTCCTAAGGTGTTTAATCTCATGTGTGTCTCAAAACGTGACTCTACACAAGGCTTTCACCCTCACTTCCCTTTCCAGAAGCAGTGGCACATTGGTTTCCCTGGATTTAAAGCAGTGGGAAAAGGAGGGACAACTTCCCCCTGAGCAAGAGATGTGGCTGCTGCCCAGGTCTCTCCCAGGAGGAATCAGGAGCTCTTGGCACTGCCAACATCCCAAGCATTGCAGGCACGTGCCTTAGGAAGGGCTCTGGTATGAGACAGGGACCTGCCCTGCTCCCAGAGCAGCCAGAGGCTTTAGAATGGGATAAAAGAAGGAAATGAGCCATTTTGGACACTGTTTAACAGGGACAGGCCCTGCAGTGAAGTCTGGATGTGGTTTATTCAACAAATCTGATTGAGGCATAGTTACAGAATGACAAAGATCAGGAGAGGCTGGGCTGTGGCTGGAGCTGCTGTGCAGAGTGGCTGTGCAGCTCCTCCTGAGGGTGGTCAGGTTCAGGATGGAGGTGCTCAAGGGCTTCCCTGGACACTGATGCTGGGGAACCAGAGGATGGATGGCCCCATTCTGCAGAAGAGCAGCAGAACCCCCTAATTTCAATTAATTAAATTAAATGGTCCAAGCATGTGGTGATGGGAATTTCCATATTCCATGTACTTTCTGGATACAGGCACAGGAGTTCAGTGGAGTTCACTATCGACCCTGCACTTTACTCAGAAGGATTCAGTTCTGGAATTCAAGAATGTGAGAAATTCCCAGTGAAAGGATAAGGGAATGTTGCTGTCCCTCCCCAGCTCTGCAGCCCTACCTGGTGTCCCTTCCCATCAGCTGGGAATGCAGGGCCGGCTCTGCTGGACAGAAGGGGAAGGATGCTCCCTGTGATCCCAACCCCTCTCCTGCCATCCAAAGGCACCAGCCCTGCAGGGATTTGGGAAATCACTGCCACCCCGTGCTGGGTGTGTCCCCAGGGATGAAGGTGTCCCATTCTTTGCCGGCAAGAGCTCCCTGGAAACACCATGGAACGCATCTGCTGAGCCAAAGGAGATGGAGTTCATTCCCTGGGCCTGAGGCCATGAGGGTCATTCCATGGGGAATAGAGCTGGGGAACAGCACTGAGCCCAGCTGCACTGCTTGGAGCCATGTGGATCCAGGAGGGAGGAGGAAAGCCATGCTGCAATGTGCTCCCAGCAGAGCATCCCACAAAAATCACGCAAGCCAATGCCTGTGCTCCCTTCTCCTGCTGGAATACAGCACCATGCGGTGGGTGGTATTGATTCATCAGGAGGCTCAAGGAAACCTTCAGCCTCTTTGGGCCCTACTGGGATCCTTGAGGAGAACAGTGGAAGTGATCAGCATGTTCAGACCCCCGTGTCCATGGCAGGATAATTTCTGCAGGCTGTTTTTACTTTTGGCTCCTCAAAGACCCTCTGGAGGGAGAGCTGGAGCGACTGCACGGAGCAGGGCCTCCAGCGCCTCCCTGCCAAGAAGTAGATGAAGGGTTTGATGCTGCTGTGGATGCAGGTGAGGAGGAAAACAATTTGTGAGGACACAGCGATGTAACCGAGCTGCTGCAGGAAATTGAAGAGGTTGAGGAGGAGAGTGAAGAGTGCAATGATGACGACAACGATGTCGCGCCTCTTGGGTTGCTGCTGCTGGCAGCCCTGCTTGGACTTGATGAAATCGACTGTGTGAGAAATGGCCACAGGTGCAGCAAAGAGGAGCAGGATGACGGTGTACAATGGAGATGAAAACTGCCCGGCAGTGCTCCTGCTGCTGTGATGGGCACAGGAATGTCACCGTGGGAATGACAGCAAAGAGAGCAAAGAAGGCCCAGTATTGGACAGTGCCCAGCACCCACAACAGGTGCTCGGGAAGCTCCCAGGGGCAGCAGAGCCAGCAGAGCTTGTACACACACTGCACATTACTGCCACCTATCAACCACAACAGCCCCCAGTAGGGGGACACCACTGACAGCTGGAAAAGGAAATTCAGGTACAGCAGGGGCAAGATATGAGAGCAGGACACATCCTCCACCAGGATGAGGAGGGCAGACGGGACCGCATAGAGGAGGTAGAGGAAGTCCATGACAGCCAGGTCAAAGAAGTCAGAGTTCCTGCTTCTCAGGCTGAGGAGGCCGATGACAGCCCCATTCCCAGCCAGCCCACAGAGGCAGATGAGCAGGGTCACACTGTTTATGGCCACATCAGTGATATCTGTCTCACACAGATCATCTCCTTCAGTGGGTGAGGCAGGAGATGGGGACATGGTGGTCACCTCCATGGATGGACGCTGGGCAGACAATGGGATGTTGCCCCTGGCTGTGGTCAGAGTAGATGGGCAGTCAGTGCTTGGAGAATGCAGGGATGGACCATGTGGCTCCTCAGCAGCTTCCTGCAGTGGGAAGGATTCAGTGGGGAGGAGTGAGGTGGGAGGGCAGTGGCTATTTGGCAGGGAATGTGAAAGAAAAGCTCAGGGCAGAGGATGGATGACCTGGGGTTGGCCCTGCGGTCAGCGGGAGAGGGTGTCAGGAACAGAGCAGCTGCTGCAGGAGAGGAAGGTGGGGTAGGGAGGAAGGCAAACATTTCACTGACCTGTTCCCTGTGGGGCAGCAGCAGGCAAAGGGCTCTGTGCAGATCAGCAGCGCTTCCTGGTCCCTCTTGCTCCTTTGGGATCCATGTCCTAAAGCAGCTCCTGCCAGGTCAGGGACATGAAGGAGAAAGTGCCCAGGTCACCAGGAGCTCCCCATTCCCGTCCTACTGGCTCTCTCTGTGCCCTGTCCTGGTGCTGCTCCCCAAGGCTTGGTGGGGTCATACGGCAGGTGGAAGTTGTTCTACAACTTTGGCTATGTCACAGCTCCACTCCCTCTGAGGTATTTATCTTGATTTTTTTTTTCTTTGCCACAAATGAATTGACTTCTGTCAACAGTCCGCCTGAAGAATTTGCAAATGGCTCCTCATTTCCTTCTCATTAGAAATACTCCTTCCCTGCCAAATTTCCCATACTCCATTCACTTTCTCTCTACCATTCCTTATTTTTCTTGTCAGAGGTGTCAATGTCCCTCCAGCAGCAGAGGGATGCTGGTGGTGCTGGTGGCACTGGAATGCTGCTGGCAGTGCTGGCAGTGCTGTTGAAGCATCTGGCTGCTTGTCAGAAACTGCTCCCATTCTGGGAAGAGCTCCAGAGCCATTGCCAAAATCTTCCCTGGGCCCAAGGAAGGACAACTGAGGCAAGAATTCCCATTTTTGTCATTCCAATGCAGGCTCCCAGAGCCCAAGGGAAGAACAGCACTCAGTGTCTTGTAGCCAGGCTATCAGCAATTGGAGCCCACCTTAACTACTGCCAATCCTCTTGATGATGCAGTGAAAGCTATCAGGGACCAGGGTGCTGTGAACTCCCTGCCAGCCCTTCTCCAGAGCTGCTCCTGCTCCTCCTCAGTCCTGGGAACACTTAGGGGTGTTTTTGTGGCTGTCTGATGCCAGACTGTCCCTCTACCAGCAGAGACACCTTCCACTATGCCAGGTCTCTCCAAACTCCATCCAGCCTGGCCTTGGACGCTTTCAGGGATCCAGGGACGGCCATTGCCTTACTGAGCAACCTGTGCCAGGGCCTTGCCACCCTCAGGGAAGGATTTCTTCCCAATATCCAAGCTAAACCCACCCTCTGTCAGTGGGAAGCCATTGCCCCTTGTCCTGTCATTCCATGCCCTTGTCCAAAGTCCCTCTCCACCTCTCTTGGAGCCCCATCAGCTCCTGGATCATGAAGTGTTTGCCCTTGAAAGGATTGGGCTGGTGAGGGGATGTGAGATTCCATAGCTGGGGACACAAACACGGTGTCAGCAGGAAGGGAGGTGACAGTTCTGGTCCCAGGGCCAGCAGTTTCCAGCAGAAGCATCCCAGATCCCTGAGGCACATGTCAGCCTGGGTGGGAACCATCTTGGAATCCACTGTAGGCTGCTGTGTGAGTCCCAAAGGAGTATAGAGGACGACTCAGATGAAACCTGCAACTTTCTAAGGATTAAAGCCATGAGAGCAGCATTCATTCTCAGAAGAAATTTCATTGCTCAAATCCCAAATCATCCCTCTACTGCGTGCCAGTGCACCAGCTCACACTGAATTTATTATTGCATGGATCCTCTTGGACGCTGCGAGGTGCGTGTCCAGTGCCAAATTATGGTATACAAGTGGGAAAACTAGATTTGAACAAGAAATCAAAGTTTAGCAGCAAATTTGTTGTGCAGGGTCCTAAGGACCCACCCCAGGAAATAGAGGGGACAAGTTCAGGCTTGACCATTCCAGGGAACCTCCTGCAGATCCCGGCCCAGGGACAGCAGCTGGAGCCTGGCAGCTGAGGGCAGTGCACTGCGGGCAAGTTCTCCAGGCTGCCAGAGGAAACCAGGTCAGACTCTTCTCTTCCACTTTCATCAGGGCCCCCTCATTGGGCTGTGTGGTGGTTTTGCACGGGAGGTGTTTACAGAAGTGGCGTCAGTTTCTGTTGAACGCTCAATCTGTAGAGCGACTGGGAAAGCTGTGTACGCCTCTGTGAAAAACACATGTTAAAGATGGAGAATCTCGGGAAAGCTCTTTCTCTTGTGGCAGGTACAGCGGTATCCCAGCTGGGCGGCCCTGCCGTGGAGCCGCCCCCTTCCCGGGGCTGCCCCGGCCCAGCCTCGCCTCTCGGCCTCAGGCAGGGCAGGGCAGGGCAGGCCGCAGAGCCGATGCTGAGCTGAGCTGTGACTCTGACATCTTGCTCAGCCTCGCCTCTGCCTTAGCCTGAGCCCCATGGCCCGAGCCGGACCCCAGGAACAGCCCCGGGCCGGGGCCAGAGGTTCGCCCATCAACTCCTCCCCTCTGGTCCCAGCTCCCCAAAACACCGAGCCCCGTCTGACCATCTACAAGCCTTCAGCAAGGTATTAACTCGTTCAGTCCTTCAGTCCTCCCTTGAGTGAGAGAAAGGAACTACATACAAGCATGTAAAAAGCAACATAAAAACATCAAAGTCAGTAAAGGAACTGTTAGATCCCAGACAGGAGGGATAAGGAGATACCTTGATCTTAAGGCTGCAATCCTCTTGTAAAGTTATAAAGAAAAGACTCTGTTTCCCTATAACACATGAAAACATGAAGAGATGAAGAGTTCCAATTGTGATAAATAGGTATGATTCATGCTGATAAAAATTGAAACAATAATCAATATTGATACACTAATTAATATTTGAGAATAATAAAATAGTTAATAGTTAAAAGTTGTAATGCCAAAGAAGAGAGGGAAAGGAGGGGCTCCAACCCCCCTTCCCAGCAGATGCTCTCAAGGACCACAAGAAAGAAGCTGAAGATACAGTTGCTAAAAATGACCAAGAACCTGGTTGGGTCCCAAGAAAAGGCTAATTATAAGGGATTTATTGTCTTGATATGTAGATGCAGTGATACGTTAGTCTTGGCTTACATTGTTCTGGCTTGGTGCGCATGTGCCACCCAAAGGTGAATTAAAGGACAACGAAGAAGACTACAGAGCCTTCATCAGTGACGACCCCCAAAGACTTGTGCGACCACCAAACTGAGTGGTGGCGCATGCGTGATAAGCAAGGTAATGAGGGCAGAGATAGAGATATGACGAACCGAAAATAGGAGGAGATGGTATTGACACATGGTATATAAAGGGTAATTTTACTTAGCAAGCTCGTACGTGAGGTGGCAAGGGTCCCAGAACTCTGCCCTTGGTGCTGATACCCAGGAATTTCTCAACTCCGGGGAGGTGAATAGTTTCTGGGAAGGAGCTCCCCACCAGACTTTTAAGTAGTCCCAGGGCTAGACCACTCTCCCTTGGGAAAAGAGAGTCTTTTTTACAATAACGCATAAGCAAATTAGTTTTAAGAGCGCACAAAAGAGGCTCCCATCAGAGTGCCAGTTTATAGGTGAGAGAGTACCCATAGAAAACTGCTTTGTGCACGAAGACCCTTGTGAGAAAAGGAGGCTGTGAATATCACGAGGTTCTGGGTCGGGGGCGGCTGTATGCATGTGTGAGTGTGTGTGGAGTATCTGAGACAGGGGCTGGGCAGTCCCGGACCCCCGAAGCAAGTGGGACCTCCCAGTGCCGCATTTTCACGCCGTCCGAGAGGAGGCCGGCCAGAAAAGGAGAGAAGTGAAAGAAAAGTGAATGAGTGGGGACCCTGGGAGGGTTTGACCCAGGGGGAAGGAGGGGATCCCTGGTCCAGCCACCTGTAGGAAGGTCTTTGGGCAGGAGGGATTGACTCAGTAGGGAGACTGAGAAAGAGAGTGAATGAATAGGTTCAATTTCCTTGGAGGGGTAGGTAGCAGACAATTTAGTATGTGATTAGATGGCGAGAGGACGGGGCTAATAGATTGAGAAAGAGGGAGATATAGGAGTGGAATAGGTAGATTGAAAAGGCAGTGTGACAGTGTAGTAAGTGAGGCAGTTGAGCCACGAGGTGAGTGTGGGAAACTAAGACTCTCCTGGCACCAGGGATTTCTTAGTTTGTTGCTGCCAAGAATGAGTCAGGGAAAAAGTAAGTTCCTTGACCCAGGGGCTGCAGATTGTAAGAAAAATTTGCAGTGGTTTGAGGTATCTAGGAACTGTGAGGGGGCTTCTCAGCGGGGGAGCATTCCTCAGGACAGCCCACTGGGGATGATAATACGGTTTTGGGATGAATGGGAATCCCGAAGGGAAGAAAATCAAGAAATTCGGAGGGCAGTGCCTAAAAGACATAATATAGGAAAAGCTTTGAATGAGCATCAGAAAAAATATGAGTACCTGGCAGAATGGTTAAAAAGATTAAAAAGAGACTTGCAATTATATTCAAGTATAGATACTGATACTGCAGTAGGGCAGGTTCTGTTAAAAATTCAGT
Organism: Melozone crissalis; assembly: GCF_028551555.1. Lineage (NCBI taxonomy): Eukaryota > Metazoa > Chordata > Aves > Passeriformes > Passerellidae > Melozone > Melozone crissalis. The sequence continues at coordinate 2,901,558 of NW_026535796.1, read as the reverse complement.
TTGTGACCAGATCTTGTGGTGACATCACGAAAAAGCTAGAAAAAATAGAAGACTGGCAGGACAGGAGACTTCGAGAGTTACTGAGAGAAGCACAAAGGGTGTTTGTAAAGAGAAATGAGAAAAAGCAGAAATCAGATGCCAGAAATTTTGTGGCAACATTTCAAGAAATGCAGGCAGCTCTGAATACAGAAAATCTGCAGGGAAAAACAAACAGTGGATCTCAGGATCTATTTTTAGGAACACAGGACCTGTGCATTTTTCCCGCCACAAGAAAAGACACTTAAAAAATTCTTGCCCCACTTTGAAGAGTGCGGGACCCACCTGTTTTTATTGACATAAAAAGGGGCACCTGCAAAAAAATTGCAGAAAGAAACAGCAAGATGAGAAAACTTCTCAGGAGAATCAGAGAGGTCAAGAGTTTTGTTTAATGAAGAGGACCGAAATACAACCAGAAGACCCCTTGATAATAAAACTGAAAGTAAGTCCTCAGAGAGGAGAAGTTGTATTTTTAGTCAATACAGGAGTTTCTTGGTCGACAGTGACAAAATTCCCCCAGGGATGTGAGATAAGTAGTGAGCGAGTTTCAGTAATCGGAATTACAGGAGAGGCTTTCCCTGTTCCTGTAATAAAAAGAGTACAAATTGAAACAGATGACAAATTTAGAGTAAATGATTTATTGTTGATACCAGAGGCCGAGAATAATTTGTTAGGCAGAGATCTAATAATAGCCTTAAATTTACAGATAAAACCCTGTGAAGGAAAACTGAAAATTTATTCTTTAACTGAAGAAGATAATCTAGAAATTAATGACATGGGTTGGCATTCAGGTGAAGTGGGAAAAAGTTTAGGGTAAAGGAAAAAGTTTAGTCCCTCCTAGTCAGCACAAGCCTGTGAATTTTATGCATTACTCTGTGCATTATTAATACTAAAAGGGTATGAAGGGACTATTTATACAAACTCCAAATATGCTTTTAGTGTAGTACATACTTTTAGAAAAATTTGGAAAGAAAGGAGACTTATAAACACTCAAGAGAAAGGGTTAGTACACGGGGAATTGATAATTCAGATACTTAAAGCTTTAAAAGGCTCAAAGAAAAATAGTAGTAGTTCATATAAAAGAACACCAGAGAGGGAGTCAGAGAAATAATTTAGCTGATGAAGAAGCAAAAAGAGCGACCTTAAGAAAAAGAGATCCTGAAATCATGACCTTACAAAAAATAGAAATTCAGCAGGAGACACTTTCCCTTCTGCTAGCAGAACTGGCAGCTATAAGGAAATTAGGAGCAACATTTAAAGAGAGAAAGTGAGTTTTTCCTGATGGCAGGATTATGATGCCAAAAATCAGTGGCACATTAGATCTTAGATAACTTGCATAGACGGACACACTGGAGAGCAAGAGCCTTTTGTGATCACTTTTTAAAATTTTATGGGTGTATAAAGACATTTGAAATTAGGAAGCAAATTACCCAGGATTGTCTTACCTGTCAAAAGGTAAATAAGAAAGTGTTGAGGAGCCCTCCCTCTGGAGGATGCAAAACAGCCTACAGGCTATTTGAAAAGATCCAAGTTGATTTTATAGAATTACTTAAAGTAGGTCGGTAGAAATATTTGTTAGTTATAATAGGTCAATTAACTCAGTGAATTGAAGCATTTCCAGCAGCTCGGGCTACAGCTCAAACGGTAGCTAAAATATTGTTAGAACATGCAATTTCAAGAATGTGATAATATGGTAGAATTTAAGTTATTTATATTAACCCTAATTTATTGAGAATGAACTAGGCATCCTGGATGCTGCCGACCGCAATTCCCTTGAGCTCAGAGGCAGAAGAACGCGGGTGGAAAAAGAATAAAAGACTTTCTGAATCAGTGGGAACAACCTAAAAAGATGGAAGATTTCCTCCAGGGTCACCCACCAGCAACACTATTGGAATTGGTTACAGAACTGCAATCCCAACAACTGAGATTGATAACACCTGCTGTTCAAGGGGTCCAAAGACAAGTAAAACGTTGGGAGTGTGGTAAACATGGCTTAAGGTATCATCCCTGGATATGTATCGTTTGCACACTTTGTTTTAACTCATGGTGGAGAGTAATTAGGAGGGAAGAAAAGGAAAGACAAGTGATTTGCTTGCTTTGCTATGGCTATGTATTTAGCCAGCTAATTATAGAATGCATTGCTAGTGATTTTTTGGGATACCTTTGAGACTGGGAGACAGGACCCTTCTAGCAGCAATTAGATTAATAGAGAACTTAGATCAATTGATACTTGCTCTATTGGCTATAGCACAAATAAGAGAACGAGCAATTCACAACATTATAGACCAGTGTCTCATAATTGATAGTTGTTGTGGAGAAGTCTATATACCACATCATAGGTGCATTCCAGGGGCACATTGGTGCCGCGAGTGTGCCTATGGGAGGCGGCAACTTAATGAACTCCCCGCCCTGTAAGCAGAAAATAATTAGTAAAATCTTAGTGTAGTTGGCATATCCCTGAAATTTTGGAGAATATAAATTTATGGTGTTCCAGCCTAACCTTTTCCCTGTTCTTTTCATTTTAATTATTCATTCTTAACTAGCCAGAATGGAGAAAGAGGATCTAAAAAGGGACAAGGAAACTCTGTGGGGCTATGGGTGCCAAGGAAACCAAAAGCACCGGTGACTAGATCCCAGGGTATTACCTTTGCTACTGAGAAGACTGGCATCTCGGCCCTTGGTTGCAACCCAAGGGGCCTTGAGAAAGGTAGAAAGGTAGATTTCCTGAGGATTATTTTCACTGCGATCATTCTGGTACCCTTGGCGGTTGGCCAAAGCCAGAAGGCCACACTGAACAGAGTTTCAGCAATGAAAAAGCAAACAAGGCAAAAACCAAGTCCCAGCAATTTCAACATTTGTGACTATTGCACCCACCCTGTGTGGATTAAAGACAAGATGGAATCTGTGTTTGTGACACACCCGTATGTTAGTTCTGCCTGCTACAATCACAGCAGTTTTATAGATGTTTGTGTTAAAGAAGGAAAGATGTATTGGGTAGAGAAAAATTTGGGATATAATGGACGATCTCCTTATCCCCATGGTAATCAGATTAGCCCTCAATATGAAAGGTTTTTTTGTTTTGAAAGAAATGATAATGGAGATGATCCAAGTATAGGAATAGGAGGCCAGGCACTAAGAGAAAAATTGAAAGAGAAAATAAAGGAAGAAAAAGAAACAAAGGAGAATAGAGGAAAGAACAGGAGAAAAGCGTCAACAGAATTGGCTGAATTATATAAACAGCTAAAACAGTCCTACAAAGATTGGGATTTGCCAGCCTCGAATAAGAATCTGTTTGTGGGATTGATGCAAAGGATTGCTACAGAATTGGAATTATCCAAATGTGGGATTTGTGGAGATCTAAAAATGGCTAAAAGATGGCCGTGGAAAGGTGAGAGCTTAGCTCCACAGCAATTTTTAAAGTGGAACCGCACCCAAATTTCTGGAACATTGAAGAGACCTGAAGGACGGATTTTAAGCCATCAAGTAATTGGAATTATTTGTATAACTCGAGAAGGAAGGGAATTTAATAAAGTAGCAGGGCATACTCCTTGTAAATCCACATTGGTGGTTAATATGGATAATCGTTCAAAAATTTGGTGACCTGAAACCCTGTTGGATATTGGGGACCAATAAAAGAAATAAATTGTGAATGGGATGAACAGATTAATTTATGCTGGTACAAAAGTCCTGGAGCTAACCCCTACCAATCCATCGACAGCCTGAGGTCTTATTGGGAACAACTGGAGAAAACTGATAAGAAATGGAAAGCCTCAGATGGGATATATTGGATTTGTGGGCAATGAGTACACAGTGAGTTACCTCAAAAATGGGGAGGAACCTGTACCTTGGGAACAATACAACCCTCCTTCTTTGTTCTACCAAAGTCTAGGAGCAATGTGTTAAGAACTCCACTGTAGGAAACCCTGCAGTGGAATAAAGGAGATTTGAATTTAAATTTTCCAACAGCAGGAGGGAATCAAAAATGGGGGGAGGACGAATGGCCTGCAGAACAAATTATAGCAAATTATGATCCAGCAACATAGGCTCAAGATGAGTCATGGATATACAGGACCCCAATTTACCTGTTGAATAGTTTAACAAGGCTCCAAGCAGTAGTGGAGGTAGTGTTAAATCATACCTCCGGTGCTTTAAAAATGTTGGCCAGGCAATATACACAAATACGGGCATTTGTGTACCAAAACAGGATCGCCCTAGACCATCTGTTAGCAGAAGAGGAGGAGTTTGTAGAAGATTTAACGAATTTAAGTGCTATGTAGAAATTGATGATTATGAGGAAGCTATCACAGAACTTGCAGAGGAAATTAAAAGAGTAGCTCATGTGCCAGTACAAAAATAGAATTCAATCTTGAAAGCAGATTGGTAGGGTAACCACTTTGGAGGTGTTTGGAGGAAAAAGTTAGAGTTCATGTTGTTATGCTCAATTCTGAGACTTCTGTTTCTGCCGTGTATGATTTTGTGTTCTATTAGGCTAATTCACTCAGTGATTCAGGGGATGCAGATTGCAACAATGTCTCTAGATTCAGAATCAGCAGAAAAAGGAAAACCGAGATCTATAATGGTATTAAAAGCTAAATCGACCCCTGTTAAAGAACAAGGACTTAAAAAGATTGAAATAGACCAGGAAATGCTAACTAAACTTGAAAGAGAGTGTGAAAGACTAGAAGCAGTAATAGAAACGCTGGAAAAGTTTGAAGCAGGAAAGAGACAATGAGAAAACCAAAATTCTGAAAGCTATAAAAATATCAGGGCACAGCTTTTTCAATAAAGCACGAATCATAATTATCAAGAAGAGAAATGGGGGATTTGTGATAAATAGGTATGATTAATGCTGATAAAAATTGAAACAGTTATCAATATTGATACACTAATTAATATTTGAGAATAAAAAAATAGTTAATAGTTAAAAGTTGTAATGCCAAAAAAGAGAGGGAGCAGAGGGGCTCCACCCACCCCCTTCCCAGCAGATGTCCTCAAGGACCACAGGAAAGAAGCTGAAGATACAGTTGCTAAAAATGAGCAAAAACCTGGTTAGGTCCCAGAAAATGCTAATTATAAGGGATTTATTGTCTTGATATGTAGATGCAGTGATACGTTAGTCTTGGCTTACATTGTATAGGCTTGGTGAGCATATGTAACCCAAAGGTGAATTAAAGGACAAAGAGGAAGAGGAGAGGTGTTCATCCAAAATGACCCCCAAAGACTTGTGCGACCACCAAACCGAGTGGTGGCGCATGCGTGATAAAGGTGGTGATGAAGGCGGAGATAGAGATATGACGAACCGAAAATGGGAGGAGATGGTATTGACACATGGCATATAAAGGGTAATTTTCACTTGGCAAGCTCGTACGTGAGGTGGCAAGGGTCCCAGAACTCTGCCCTCCGTACCCCGCGGTTATCGTTTGCTTATGCACTATTATTGGAACCAAATTATCCCTTATTTTAATCAAATGATATTGTATCCAATTTTATATCTTCAATTTTAACTATTCAGTTAAAATTGTTACTACTTTTAATATTGTTTCGGGTTTTTTTATGATGGGATATTGGGCAAACAAAATGATCCCAAAGCCATTTGCTCTCCGATATCTCCATGGGCAATCCTCTCATTCTCCAGTTGTTTTCCTGCTCCAGCTGTGTCCTGTCCACAGCCAGGAAGGAGGTATCTCCCTGGCTTTTGTGCCAGGCACACAGGACCAGGCTCCCACATCCTCCTTGCCATCTGTCCTGTCCCTCACCCGTCCCTGTGCTGCTCCACATGGAAGCTGTGGGTGGGAAAAGATGGGAAAAGCCACGTTTGGGGGACAGCAGCATTGCTCTGGTGTGTCTGTTTGTCACCCCTGCAGCTGTGTGAGGGCAGGAGAAGCAGCAGAGGTGTCACCATGAGCACTTTGTTCCCTGGCACGGAGGGAGCCAGCCCTGCCTGCTGGAGCCAGCCCGGTGGGAAGGCATCCCAGGGGAGCTGGAATGAGGAGAGCCACGACAACTGGAGCCAGTGTGACAACAGGCAGTGGAGCAAAGTGCCTGTCCCGCTGCTGCTGCTGCTGCTGCTGTGCCTGTGTGGGATGGTGGGAATGGGGCTGTGCTCTGGCTCCTCAGCTTCTGCATCCACAGGAACCCCATCACCCCCTGTGTGCTCAGCCTGCCCATGGCTGGCTCCACCTTCCTGCTCTCCATCACCATCAGCCTGGGGATATTTTCTGTCCCAGAGAGCTTCTGCCACCAGCTGGGCTCGTGGGCTGTGCCAGCTGCGCTGAAGGTCCCCATCCTCTTGGCTTTCACTGCTGCTGTCTCCTCTCTGACAGCCCTCAGTGCTGTCACAGCTCTGTTTGTCCTCCCGTGTCCTGCTGGCCCTGCCCCTGCTCCCAGTGCTTCCCGGTGCTCCTGTGTGCCCTGCTCTGGCTGCTCTCCTTGCTGCTCACTGCCACCCTCCATTGCTGCCCTTTGGTGCCCATGGCCTTGGTGCTGAGCTGCCCCTTCTCAGTGCTCAGCCTGCCCTGTTCTGCTCTGGCCCTGCTGGCCAGGCTCCTGTGCTGCTCATGGAAACAGCTCCCAGGGAAGCTCTGTGCCCTGCTCCTGCTGCTCCTGTCATCTCCTTCCCCTTCCTCACTGCTGATTTTGGGCACTGGCTCTTGCTGAGGGCGTTTGACTTCTCTGTCTTTGCCCCCAGCCCCTCTCTCCTGCTCACCTGTGCCCAGAGCAGTGCCCTCCCTCTGAGTGACTGCCTGGCTGGGAGCTGTGCAAAGGAATTCACCCCCTCTGGTAGTGTTGCCTTGCAGAGGGCTTTTGAGGCTTTAGTGCCAGAGCCAGGGCATAGGGACAGCACAGGGGAGTCATCATCAGGTGGAATCATCATGAAAGATATTCAGCATAAAATAGAACCATAAAATATCCAGAGTTGGAAGGAAGCCACAAGGAGCATGGAGTTGAGCTCCTGGCCCTGCACAGGACATGCCAACAATCCCAGCCTGTGCCTGAGAGCATTGTCCAAATGCTCCTTGAGCTCTGTCAGGCTGGTGCTGTGTGCAGCAGGGGAACTCCTGCCTGGGGCTGTAGTGGGTGACACCAGGAATTCTCATGGAATGGTTTGGGTTGTTTCCTGGTTTAGGGTAAATTTGGGAGAAAACCTTCAAATGGGATCACTCTTGAAAAAAAACTCAAGCAGCCCCTCCCCCAGCTGGTTCAGGAAAAGATTTCCTGAGAGAAAAGTGGAAAAAACTTTTTATCTAACAAGCAAAGTATTCACAAGCATAAAAAATGAAAACAATATGAAACAATAAAATCTCTTGCTGTTCTGAAGAGTTGGCAAATTCAGACATTCCTTGTTGTGGAGTGTAGTTTGGCTCACTCAGTCCCTTATCAGTCCCTCTGGTGCTGGAAAATGCCGCGTCCCAGGCCCTGGTGGGCCACAGGTGTGAGCTCCCAGTGCTCTTCTGGGTTTTCAGTCCAGAGTAGGTTTGAACAGTTCCAAGCAAAAGGAAAACCACAGTCCAGGGAACTTCTCTGTCTCAGCCAGCTGAGAAAACCTAAAAGCAAAGGAGAGCTCTGTGCTGCATGTCTGTGCTGCAGACAGCACGGTCTGGGAGCAGGAATGGGGAGGAGTGAGCGCAGCTTCTGGAAACAAACTGCTGCATCTGCTCTGCCCCTCTTTGCTCAAGAACCAGTCTGAGATGTGCAAAACCTATTTCTGGGCTAAACAGATGAATGGGGACACAATTCTTCTCATAAAGTCACTCAGGACATGTTGGAAGAAACTGTGGACATCATCTCATTCCATCTCTCCTTTTGTCATGGGCAGGGACAACCAGAAAACCTTTTGCTTTGAAGTCTTGGTCATTTGAAAGGAAGCTCAGGTAGGGAGTGGCCTGGGTGACAGTGGAGACAAGGAAGGTGCTGAGAAGTAGAAAAAATACATGGACGTATAATGGTCCTTCTGCACTTGCCTTGGGAGGCACTCCCTGGCTGAGTTGTTCTTCCCTGGACAAGAGGTTGCGCCATGGAAAGTTTTGTCTTTTTAATGGACTGGAAGTGGTAGAGATAGGGAGAAAACCCCTCTCAGGTGTCCAAGTCTCTCTCTTATGTTATCTATTAAGAACTCTGTTAATAAATGCTCCTTAGGTGTTTAACCTCACGTGTGTCTCCAAAGCCTGACTCACCACTCAGGGCTTTCACTCTCACTTCCCTTTCCAGAAGCAGTGGAAGGTTGGTTTCCCCTGGATTTAAGGCAGTGGGAAAAGGAGGGACAACTTCCCCCTGAGCAAGAGATGTGGCTGCTGCCCAGGTCTGTGCCAGGAGGAATCAGGAGCTCTTGGCACTGCCAACATCATCCCAAGCATTGCAGGCACGTGCCTTAGGAAGGGCTCTGGTATGAGACAGGGACCTGCCCGGCTCCCAGAGCAGCCAGAGGCTTTAGAATGGGATAAAAAAGGAAATCAGTAATTTTTGACACTGTATAACTGGGACAGATCCTGCAGTGAAGCCTGGATGTTGTTTTTTCAACAAATTCAGAGGCTGGGACTACCACAGTGGAAAGAAACGAAAACCATGAATCCAAATCTGATTGAGGGGTGGTTACAGACTGAGAAAGATCAGGTGAGGCTGGACTGTGGCTGGAGCTGCTGTGCAGAGTGGCTGTGCAGCTCCTCCTGAGGGTGGCCAGGTTCAGGATGGAGGTGCTCAAGGGCTTCCCTGGACACTGATGCTGGGGAACCAGAGGATGGATGGCCCCATTCTGCAGAAGAACAGCACAACCCCCTAATTTCTGTGCAATTCAATGGTCCAAGCATCTGGTGATGGGAATTTCCATATTCCATGTACTTTATGGACACAGGCACACAGGAGTTCAGTGGAGTTCACTATCGACCCTGCACTTTACTCCGAAGGATTCAATTCTGGAATTCAAGAATGTGAGAAATTCCCACAGAAAGGATAAGGGAATGTTGCTGTCCCTCCCCAGCTCTGCAGCCCTACCTGGTGTCCCTTCCCATCAGCTGGGAATGCAGGGCTGGCTCTGCTGGACAGAAGGGGAAGGATGCTCCCTGTGATCCCAACCCCTCTCCTGCTATCCAGAGGCACCAGCCCTGCAGGGATTTGGGAAATCACTGCCACCCCATGCTGGGTGTGTCCCCAGGGATTAAGGTGTCCTGTCGGAGAATGTGGCCTTTGACGTGGATGAGCCATTTGTTGGGTGCAGGGAAAACTCGGGGCTGAATATGAGACATCAGCAAGTTCCGTTTATTGAAGAGAGCATCAGACACTTATACAGCAAGTAATACGCTTATGAATATTCTGTAAGCCAAGCGATCTATTGGTGAAACTATACCATCAACTCTTCCTCATTCCTTTGGGCCTACATTCTCTATTTCCCACATCTCTCTGTCCACTTGTTATCATACCCGGCTAGGCCCAAGGACACGCCATCTTGCAGGTGCAGGACTTGGAATTAGCCACAGCCTTGTACTTTTCCAGTCTCTAGTCAGCTAAATTCCCAACAGTGTCCCATTCTTTGCAGGCAAGAGCTCCCTGGAAACACCATGGAACTCATCTGTTGAGCCAAAGGAGATGGAGTTCATTCCCTGGGGCTGAGGCCATGAGGGTCATGGCATGGGGAATAGAGCTGGGGATACAGCACTGACCCCAGCTGCACTGCTTGGAGCCATGTGGATCCAGGAGGGAGGAGGAAAGCCATGCTGCAATGTGCTCCCTGCAGAGCATCCCGCAAAAATCACCCAAGGCAATGCTCCTGTTCTCTTCTGCTGCAGGAATACAACATGACGGGGAGGGTGATCCTTTGTATATTGATTCATCAGGAGGCTCAAGGAAACCGTCAGCCGCTCTCCTCAGTTCCTACAGCAGAGCAGTGGAAGGGATCAAAGTGCTGTGAGAGTCTGTGCGAAATATCCTTCATGTTTGCTTCATGTTTGGCAGGAAGACCACCGAAAAGTTAAAAACTGTTGAGCCGGTGGGACAGGGGGAATCACGTGCTTCTTAGCTCAGTGTGTCCACAGGTGTTGTTTGCTAACACGCCACGCTGATCTTGAAGGGGCACCCTGCCCTTTCTGAACAATGGACCTGGACTTTCTCCCCACCTCCTGGCCTGTCTGGTTTGAGCTTTGGGGTGGTCCCTCTTCCTAGAGAAGACCCCTCTCGCCTGCCTTCCACCATCATGACAGACAAGCAGAGATGTAGGCCTCTTCATCAAGGAACCAAGACAAGAAACTCCTGTGCAAGAAAACCCCCCTCACACCTTCTTCCAGAGACTGGGATGGAACCCTTCTCAACTCGGGGGAGGTGTGCAGTGTGGGGAGGAAAAGCTGCCCAGAGTAAGCGCAGTGTGAGCACTGGCCGTGAAAACAATGGTACCTGTTGCCTGGCTTGAGTTTGTGTACCCCCTATTCTTTTCCCCCTCGAAGACCTTTGTTTCAGCTGAGAAACCATTCCCCTTCCCCCAACGAAAGATGGTATAACTGGGGTCCTGGTCAGCTGTGCCTTTTGAGATCTCCCTGGACGTGGCCTGGTGAGCTTTCGATGGCTGGACCTCAAAGGATAAAAGCAGCATCACGTTTCAGTAGCTATACCCATCTCCCATCCTTTCCTTCCTCTTTTCCTTATCTTCTCCTTTTTTCCCTGGTTCCCCCCTCACCAACACATTTCTGTTGTGTTTAAGTCAATAAAACTGCATTTGTTGATTTTGTTACTGCAAATCCCCTGTGCCTTTGTTGGTTCTTTTTGCACCTTAAAATCACCGCGTTACCGATTCACTAGGGTGGATCACGACACAATTGGCCTCATGGGACAGGATTCTGGTAGCCAAAGAGATTTGCAGGTTCTGTGTAGTCTGTGTCAGCAGAGAGAGATTCTACCCCGAAAGGGTGTGATTCGAATCTCTCGCAAACTGGACATGCCTAAAAGGCAAATCTCATGCCTAATTGAGTGCTTTGGCTCTGGAATTGGCACAAGATTTTTTGGTGCAAAATAGGGGTAACTGTTACTGCTGTATTTGTGTGTATCTGGACTGTCTAGGAAGGAAGAGACAAAGTTGAAGCAACCACACAGAGCCTTCCAGACAGATTCTTTTCCCTTCACTTACACAGGGGAGTGAGGGGTGGTGCAGCAAAGGCTGAGTGGCTTTCCCCCTGTTGTAGGTCCTGGTCCCCTCACAAAGGATTTGTTTGTGTGCCTGTGTGCATGTGTATACACTGTGTGGAAAGGAAGAGACAAATGTGATGTAACCACACAGAGCCTCCCAGACAGATTCTGTCTCTTCAACTACCCAGGGAAGCGAAGGGGAAGGCTCTGTGATTTGTGTAACTTAAGTTTACAATTAACTCCCTGTTGTAGTTTTGGTCCTTTCACAAAATGACTAAAAACTTCAGTGCAAAAGGTAAAGCTGAATTTTATGCTCTGCTTGCTAAATACAATGCCACACCTTCTCCAGGAGGAGAAGTATGGGCAAACTGCAATTGGTTTAACTTAGAAAATGTTATTGATAGAATATCTTCTTTGCAACATGAAACAAAATTCAAACTGGGCACAAATAAAACCATCCTCTGCTCAGTTTTGGGAGCCTGCCTGACAGCAGCCATAGAAACTCGCTTGAAGTGAAAAAGTGAGGAAACTGCTATAATAGACTCCCTCCAAAACCTAGTTGAAGTTTTGCAAAAACAATTGGATGAAGAAAGAAATGCAAATAATTTGTTATGGGCCACCCTGAGAGAGGAACATGTTAAAAATTCACATAACACTGATTCCCCAAAAGAGGCATAGGAGAAAGGAACTCCTTACATTAGTCAAAATTGCCCTCAAAAAGAATTAACTCTGATGAAAAATTGTGGGAAGCATTGCTGTAATAGCATAAAACTTCTAATTAGAACAGAATGCAACTATATCAATAATGAAGATCTTGACCCGCACAAAACCACTAAAGAAATCCTGTACTCTGCTACTGAATTAACAAAACTTGCAAAGCAGTATGGGCTTCTTCTCCAAAAATCTGAAACAGAACACATTTGTCAAGTGTCTCTCACTGGGGGAGATCAGATTCTTTTGTCAGAACAAGAAGCCGGTGGGTGCTGGGGACATGGGGTGTTCTTAACAATGCCAGACAGATGTATCCCATGGTCCCTAACTCAGCACAAAGCTCATTGAGCAGGGAGGTTTAACCCCTTGGAAAGGAGAGACCCTTTGGTCGGTACCCCCGACCAACTCCTGGAAAACATTCACAAAGCCGGCTGCCTGCAATTGATTCACGAAAAGAAATTAATTTCTTGTTTTGAATCACCAATGTAATCACCTGTAAAGCCTGAAATTATGACCTCTTTAACTCAAGGGCTTTCAGAAACACTTAAACCTACAGCAATTCTCCCTCAGAAAACCATAGTAGCTATGTCTTCTATAGAAAGACCAGATAAACTTCCTAGTAACCAGAATGACCCTTTTTTTCTCCTTTATGACTTGCTGAGAAAAAGAATAAAATGGGATTGGACTTCTCAGAAGGAAACATTGCAATTGCTGATTCTTGAAGTGACAGCTCATCAGGCACTGGACTCTATCCATCCTATAGACCCCTTTCAGGTGGAGTGGGGATTTGCCTCCTCACAGCTTTCAGCACACATTTGGCAGTGGGGTCCTGAGGGTCTGACAAAGCCTGTTGGTTTTTATTCCTGTGGTTTCAAAGATGCTGAGAAAAGGTACACTACCTGGTAAGGGTGTGTGTTTGTGGTTAGCTTGGCTCCCAGGAAGATGGAGGAGAACTGGGCAATCCAAGAAACTGGGAGCTTGGGTAGCAGCCAAAATAAACCTGCCTCTGTGACTAAAGCAACCCCTCCTCTCTCCTCCGCTCCTGCTAACAGAAAGGGAGAAGACAATGCCCAGGTTGAGGAACTGTTAACTGTTTGGAGCATTTTCCAAGGTGACAGACAGAATTACTTTCTTGTCTGTATTTACACCGAGTCCTATGCTATGTTTATATTTGGGTTGGTCGTGGCTGATGCTTTTAAAAGAGCTACAAGAGATAGTAGTGTTAAAGCAATGCAAGGATTGTTTGGAATTTTCCTAAAACCACAGGAAATTCAATCTGATAATGTTTCTCACTTTACTGTCGAAAGTGTGCAGGATTGGGCAAAAGTTGAAAAGACTGAATGGACTTCTCACACCTATTACTATAGATGGGGGATAAATGAGTTTTCCAAATTCACTGCTTTTTGCCCGACAGCTCCAAGCATAATTCCTTCACTACAGGGACCAGATGATTTCAAGAACCCAGCACATTACCCTGGACAACCTGTTTTTGGTGGACCCCCCGCTGCTGTAGGGGAAGTCCCACTGGTGTTCAAAACCTCTCTGACAATTCCATGGTTCTAACTTTTTCTGCCTTTCGTGGCAGAGTCTGTTGTGTTTACTTTTTCAGAAGAACTGCAAGGGACATGAAGACCTGATAAACCATGACAACATGAGAGCTGGACAACAAAAACAATGTTTTCCCTTCCCTTTATGGTAACACCAGGTGATGATATTACACATGACATGTAAATTAATTGAACTTGAATAAATTGGCTGTCACAATTAGAGATTTGATCAAAGTACAGCAACCACTGCAGTCATTCTTATTAGCTTTTGTGAACACACCAGTAGTTGCTATCAAACATATTACCAAACTGGGAGAAGGTAATTGTAAATGATCACCAATTGGTAATTGATGCACTTGGTGCTAGACAAAGCAATGTTTCTTTGGTTCTCAGCTGTATCCAGGCACAATTGTGGATGCAGTCAGTTTTGCTTCAATTATAAGAGAACGTGAAGAAAGCACTTTTCCTACTGAAATTTGGAAAATAATTTGGGACACTGCCACTGACTTTGAAAGAGAATTCCAATCCTGGTGGAACCTAGTGAATTTTGACCTATGACCCCATTTTAAATACAGCCACAGCTTTTTTGTTAACCATACGCAATGCCTCAGTGCATTTGATTTTCCCTGTTATAGCATTAGAACTGAATTACGACAGAGCTGTTCTCTATCCCACAGAACATAGAGGATGGGCCCGTCAGGTCAATGACAAATGGCAAACTGTTAATCTGGAATCTTCTATTGTTCGAGAATAACAGTGGTTCATCTGTGAAAACAATGCAATCATAGCTCAGGATATCTGTTTAGACACAGAGCAAAACATCTGTCATTTTGAGATTTGTCCTAATGAAGCTTCTGAAACAGTTCTTATATACATAGGCAATGGATGTGCATGCTTCAGAAGTATCTGTGATTTTGTGCTTGTAGAAGATGTTGTAGTAGATACAAAGAATCACTCAAACTTCTGTCCTTGTAACTTTACCAAGATTTCAGGATGTGATTTCTCTTGTGAAGCTCCAGTTACCTCTCACTACCTATTGCAATCCGACTACACACTGATTCACAAGCTGATGCCCACTCCCATCGGGATGAACCTCACCCTGGTGAGACATCTGCTGCTCCATCAGGACCTGGTAGAAATTCTCAAGAAAATCAAGGAAAGCAGGCAGAAGACCCTGGTAACTGTTCATCATAACGTGAGACAAATACACCGAGTCATGAAGAGGGTAAAGCAAGATGCCGAGCACAGGTGGTGGGACACATTCTTTGGGTGGTCACCTACTGCCACAGGTGTCCTGAACAGTGTGTGTCATCCCATTGTCATCCTTTTGATTCTAACTGTGCTTGGTTTTATCTTGTCGGCAGCCCTATTCATTATGAAGTGGAACATGATGAAAAAGCTAAGGAGATTGACGTCTATAATCAATGCACACAGCTTAGCCGATGTCCTCTACACTGTGGACATCCCCAAAACATTTGACACAAAACAATTATGAGCAATTTTTGATTCCTGAGTACGATCTTGTGAAGATTATTTTTGATCTTTGGTGAGTTGTTTTAGAAAATAATTTTTAAAGTTAATGCTTATATTATGATTTCTTTCTTGTTCTTGTTTTGATTCTTTCTGATTTGTTTCAACCATTTTTTGAAATTGTTATACAAATGATATAGTTTTAATTAATTAACCATTTCTGAAATTGTTGTAAAAGAATATTATTCAACGATTTGTGAAAATTGTCATGATAATCAATATTAATTATGTTTGTTTATTGCTTCCCTTTTTCCCCTCCGTCTATTATCCTTTCTTTTCCTGCTCGCTTTCTTTCTTTCCTCCTCTTTTCTGACGTCCCTGTTTTTTCCGGGTTATGCTACCAAAGTGCGACGAGTTCTGAAGATTCATCAACGATACTACAGAGTTCTGCTGATGAAGATCCCTCAAGACAATCATGAGTCAAGGGGTCATGTAAGAGTCTGTCCGAAATATCCTTGATTTTTGCGTCACGATTGCCAGGAAGACCACCAAAAGGTCAAAAACTGTTGAGCGGGTGGGACACGGGGAATCACGTGCTTCTTAGCTCAGTGTGTCCACAGGTGTTGTTTGCTAACATGCCACGCTGATCTTGAACGGGCACCCTGCCCTTTCTGAACAATGGACCTGGACTTTCTCCCCACCTCCTGGCCTGTCTGGTTTGAGCTTTGGGGTGGTCCCTCTTCCTAGAGAAGACCCCTCTCGCCTGCCTTCCACCATCATGACAGACAAGCAGAGATGTAGGCCTCTTCATCAAGGAACCAAGACAAGAAACCCCTGTGCAAGAAAACCCCCCTCACACCTTCTTCCAGAGACTGGGACTGAACCCTTCTCAGCTCGGGGGAGGTGTGCAGTGTGGGAGGAAAAGCTGCCCAGAGTAAGCGCAGTGTGAGCACTGAGCCATGAAAACAATGGTACCTGTTGCCTGGCTTGAGTTTGTGTACCCCCTATTCTTTTCCCCCTCGCAGACCTTTGTTTCAGCTGAGAAACCATTCCCCTTCCCCCAGTGAAAGATGGTATAACTGGGGTCCTGGTCAGCTGTGCCTTTTGAGATCTCCCTGGACGTGGCCTGGTGAGCTTTCGACGGCTGGACCTCAGAGGATAAAAGCAGCATCACGTTTTGGTAGCTATACCCATCTCCCATCCTTTCCTCCCTCTTTTCCTTATCTTCTCCTTTTTTCCCTGGTTCCCCCCTCACCAACGCATTTCTGTTGTGTTTAAGTCAATAAAACTGCATTTGTTGATTTTGTTACTGCAAATCCCCTGTGCCTTTGTTGGTTCTTTTTGCACCTTAAAATCACCACGTTACCCATTCACTAGGGTGGATCGCGAGAAGTGCCCAGACCGCTGAGTCCATGATGGACTCATCACTGTGGGCGATGTGTTCTTCAGCCACCTCAAAGACCCTGTTTTCTTCTGCCTCCTCAAAGACCCTGTTCTGCCTCCTCAAAGACCCTCTGAAGGGAGAGCTGGAGGGGCTCCATGGAGCAGGGCCTCCAGCACCTCCCCACCAAGAAATAGATGAAGGGTTTGATGCTGCTGTGGATGCAAGTGAGCAGGAAAACAACTTGTGAGGACACAGTGCTGTAACCGAGCTGCTGCAGGAAATCGCACAGGTTGAGGAGGAGATTGAGGAGCACCATGAGGAAGATAATGATGGCGTACCTCTCGGGTTGCTGCTGCTGGGAGCTCTGCCTGGCGTTAATGAAGCTGACTGTGCTGGAAATGAACATGGGTGCAACGACGAGGAGAAGGATGAGGGTGTACATGGAGATGAGAGCAGCCCGGCAGTGCTGCTGCTCTTGTGATGGGCACAGGAATGTTACTGTGGGAATGACAACCAACAGAGCGAAGAAGGCACAGAATTGGAAACTAAGCACCAGCCACACCAGGCGCAGAGAAGGCTTCCAGCAGCAGCAGAGCCAGCAGAGCTTGTACCACATAAAGGTGTTCTGCATCATCCAGAGCACCCTGTAGGTGGAGACCACTGAGAGCTGGAAAAGGATGTCCAGGTACATCAAGGGCAGGATAGGAGGGCAGGACACATCCTCCACCAGGAAGAGGAGGGCGGAGGGGAGTGCAAAGAAGAGGAAGAGGAAGTCAGTGAAAGCCAGGTCAAAGATGCCAAGGTTGCAGGTTTTCAGTCTGAGGAGCCAGAGCACAGCCCCATTCCCAGCCAGCCCACAGAGGCAGATGAGCAGTGTCACACTGTGTATGGCCACGCTGGTGACATCTGTCTCACATAGGTCATCTCCTTCAGTGGGTGAGGCAGGAGATGGGGACACGGTGGTCACCTCCATGGATGGACGCTGGCAGGCAGTGGGATGTGGCCCTGGCTGTGGTCAGAGTGGCTGGGCAGTCGGTGCTTGGAGAATCCAGGGATGGACCATGCAGCTCCTCAGCAGCTCCCTGCAGTGGGAAGGATTCAGTGGGGAAGAGTGAGGTGCGAGGGTTTTCAGCAGGGCATGTGGAAGAAAAGCTCAGGGCAGAGGAGGGGGGAGCTGGAGGGGGCACTGGGGTCAGCGGGAGAGGGTGTCAGGAACAGAACAGCTGCTGCAGGAGAGGAAGGTGGGGTAGGGAGGAAGGCAAACATTCCACTGACCTGTTCCCTGTGGGGCAGCAGCAGGCAAAGGGGTCTGTGCAGATCAGCGGCGCTTCCTGGTCCCTCTTGCTCCTTTGGGATCCATGTCCTAAAGCGGCTCCTGCCAGGTCAGGGACATGAAGGAGAAAGTGCCCACGTCACCAGGAGCTCCCCATTCCCATCCTGCTGGCTCCTCTCTGTGCCCTGTCCTCGTGCTGCTCCCCAAGGCTAAATGGGGTCATAGGGCAGGCGGAAATTGTTTTACAACTGCAGCTATGTCAGAGCTCCACTCCCTCATTGTTATTTATCTTGATTATTTTTTTTTCTTGGCCCCAAAGGAATTGGCTTTTGTCACAAGTCCACATGAAGGATTTTGCAAATGGCTCCTCTATTTCTTCTGATTAGAAACATTCCTTCCCTGCACAATGTCCCATTCTCCAACTGCCTTCTCTCTAACATTCCTCATTTCTCTTCCCTGAGGGGTCATTGTCCCTCCATCAGCAGAGGGATGCTGGTGGTGCTGGTGGCACTGGAATGCTGCTGGCAGTGCTGGCAGTGCTGGTGAAGAGTCTGGCTGCTTGTCAGAAACTGCTCCCATTTTGGGAAAAGCTCCAGAATCATTGCCAGAACTACCCCTTTGCCCCATGAAGCAAAACTGAGGCAAGAATTCCCATTTTTGCATTCTCCCGCAGGCTCACACAGCTCAAGGGAAGGACAGCACTCTGTTGCTTGCAGCCAGGCTATCAGCACTTGGGGCCCACCCTAATTACTGCCAATCCCCTTGATGATGCAGTGAAAGCTATCAGGGACCAGGGTGCTGTGCACTCCCTGCCAGCCCTTCACCAGAGCTGCTCCTGCTCCTCCTCAGTCCTGGGAACACTTGGGGGCGTTTGTGACACCTGATCCCAGACTGTCCCTTTGCAAGCAGAGATAACTGCCACTATACCAGATTGCTCCAAACCCCATCCAGCCTGGCCTTGGTGACTTTCAGAGATCCAGGGACAGCCACAGCCTCACTGGGCAACCTGTGCCTGGGCCCCAGCACCCTCACAGGGAAGGATTTCTTCCCAATATCCAATCTGACCCCACCCTCTGTCAGTGGGAAGCCAATCCCCCTTGTCCTCTCACTCCATGCCCTCGTCCAAAATGCCTCTCCACCGGTTCTAGAGCTCCATCAGTTCCTGGATCATGAAGTGTTTGCCCTTGAAAAGATTGGGGTGGTGAGGGGATGTGAGATTCCATAGCTGGGGACACCAACACGGTGTCAGCAGGGAAGAGAAGTGACAGTTCTGGTCCCAGGGCCAGCAGTTTCCAGGAGGAGCATCCCAATCCCTGAGGCACATGTCAGCCTGGGTAGGAATCATCTCACCTCAGCTTTCTAGGAATTCCTTGGAATTCACTGTAGGCTGCTGTCTGACTGCCAAGGGAGTGTAGAGGATGACTCAGAGGAAACCTGCAACGTTCCAAGGATTAAAGCCACGGTGTTGTCAATGCAGAGAGATGGGGAGACTGACTTGGTGATCAGAATCCAATTTTATTGTGGGATACAAATCTTTATATACTATTTCAGGGAGACTAGTAATGTGTACTACAATGATTAGGTTAAAATCACATACACAATGTTATGCATCTAACAACATCTCTTGCTTCCAGAGTTTAATGGGATTTTCTTTTTCCGGTAAACCTGCCTTATTAATTCTTTTTGCAATCTAGGTCTAATTTTCAAAGTTCTGTTTGCTTTTGCCAAGGCATTCTGTTATCAAACTCCTATGTTAACCAGGTCCAAAGTCCATCATCTGTCTTGTGTCGCCCAACATTCCAATACTATGGGAGTAGCATTGATTTGCCTCTTCTCAGAAGAAATGACCTGGCAGAACTCCTAAATCATCCATCTGCTCTCTGCCAGTGCTCCAGCTCATGCACAGAATTTATTATTGTATGAATCCTCTTGGAAACTGAATGTTTAAGGTGAAGTACCACTGAACTTGCAGTATACAAGTGGGAAAAATAGATTTGAATCAGAAATCAAAGTTTAACAGGACATTTGTAGTGCAGGGTACCAAAGATCCACCTCAAGAATGAGAGGGGGCAAGTTCAGGCTGTTCAAAAGACAAGATTTTGGGATTGAGGTTGCTATAAAATAGAATAGAAGCTGAGATGGAGCCCAAGTGCTTTGGGCACAGGTGTGGTTGCTGAGGCTCTCTCCCGTTGCTCATTTGCCGGGCAGAGTGAAGAGCAGCTGAGGAGCAGAGCCCTGAGCCCGTGGCAGGCTCTGAGGCAGCTGCCTGTGTGTGAGAGCCCTGGAGAACACGAGGCAGCACGGAGAGCAGGGGCTGTGGCAGGAGCTGGGACAGAGCCCGCGCCGGACGCTGCTCGGGCTCAGCCCGCGGGCTGCGCTCCCCTTTCCCAAGGGACCATTCCAGGGAACCTCCTGCAGATCCCGGCCCAGGGACAGCAGCTGGAGCCTGGCAGCTGCGCAAAGGAATTCACCTCTTCTGTAATTGTTGCATTGCAGAGCTCTCTTGAGCATGTACCTAGGGAATAGGGACAACACCTGGGAGTCATCATCAAGTGGAATGATCATGAAAGAGAACCATCATGAAATAGAGCCACTCTAACCCAGTGTTGGAAGGGAGCCACAAGGTTCATGGAGTTGAGCTCCTGGCCCTGCACAGGACATCCCAACAATCCAGCCTGTGCCTGAGAGCATTGTGCAAATGCTCCTTGAGCTCTGTCAGGCTGGTGCTGTGTGCAGCAGGAGAACTCCTGCCTTGGCTGGATGCAGACTGATGTGAGGAATCCTCATGGAATTGTTTGGGTTAGAAGGAACTTTAGAGATCATATCATTCCATCTTTCCTTCTACCATGGTACAGGACATCCAGGAAAACTTATGTTTGAAATCTTTGCTCTTTTGAAAGGAAGCTCAGGTAGGGGTAGGCCTGGGTGACTGGGAAGTAGAAAACGTACATTGGAGGATCATGATCCTCCTGCATTTGCCTTCGGAGAAATTCCCTGGCTGAGTTGTTCATCCCTGGAAAAGAGGTTGCACCTTGGAAAGTGTCTTTCCAATAAACAGGAAAATGGGAGACAGAGAGAGAAAAACCTTCTCAGATGTCCAGGTGTCTCACTCTCATGTGTATGTCCAAAGCCTGACTCACCGCACAAGGCTTTCACTCTCACCTGCCTTTGCAGAAGCAGTGGCACGTTGTTTTCCCCTGGATTTAAGGCAGTGGGAAAGGAGGGACAACTTCCCCCTGAGCAAGAGATGTGGCTGCTGCCCAGGTCTCTCCCAGCAGGAATCAGGAGCTCTTGGCACTGCCAACATCATCCCAAGCATTGCAGGCACGTGCCTTAGGAAGGGCTCTGGTATGAGACAGGGACCTGCCCTGCTCCCAGAGCAGCCAGAGGCTTTAGAATGGGATAAAAGAAAGAAATGAACCATTTTGGACACTGTTTAACAGGGACAGGCCCTGCAGTGAAGCCGGGATTTTGTTTATTCAACAGATTCAGAGGCTGGGACTACCACAGGGGAAAGCAACAAAAACCATGAATGCAAATCTGATTGAGGGGTGGTTAGAGAATGACAAAGATCAGGAGAGGCTGGGCTGTGGCTGGAGCTGCTGTGCAGAGTGGCTGTGCAGCTCCTCCTGAGGGTGGCCAGGTTCAGGATGGAGGTGCTCAAGGGCTTCCCTGGACACTGATGCTGGGGAAGCAGAGGATGGATGGTCCCATTCTGCAGAAGAGCAGCACAACCCCCTAATTTCTGTGCAATTCAATGGTCCAAGCATCTGGTGATGGGAATTTCCATATTCCATGTACTTGGCACAGGAGTTCAGTGGAGTTCAGAATTGACCCTGCACTTTACTCCGAAGAATTCAATTCTGGAATTGAAGAATGTAAGAAATTCCCACTGAAAGGATAAGGGAATGTTGCTGTCCCTCCCCAGCTCTGCAGCCCTACCTGGTGTCCCTTCCCATCAGCTGGGAATGCAGGGCTGGCTCTGCTGGACAGAAGGGGAAGGATGCTCCCAGTGATCCCAACCCCTCTACTGCCATCCAGAGGCACCAGCCCTGCAGGGATTTGGGAAATCACTGCCACTCCATGATGGGTGTGTCCCCAGGGATGAAGGTGTCCCATGCTTTGCCGGCAAGAGCTCCCTGAAAACACCATGAAACTCATCTGCTGAGCCAAAGGAGATGGAGTTCATTCCCTGGGGCCGAGGCCAGAGCCAAAGGAGATGGAGTTCATTCCCTGGGGCCGAGGCCATGAGGGTCATTCCATGGGGAATAGAGCTTGGGAACGGCACTGAGCCCAGCTGCACTGCTTGGAGCCATGTGGATCCAGGAGGGAGGAGGAAAGCCATGCTGCAATGTGCTCCCTGCAGAGCATCCCACAAAAATCACCCAAGGCAATGCTCCTGCTCCCTTCTCCTGCAGGAGTACAACATGACGGGGAGGGTGATGCTCTGGATATTTATTGATCAGGTGACTCAAGGAATCCCTCAGTCACTGTCCTAGGGTCACTTAGCAGTGCAGTGGGAGGAATTAACAGGTTCAGACCCCCGTGTTCATGGCAGGATCATTTCTCCATGCAGTTTCTTTTTCTGCTCCTCAAAGACCCTCTGGAGGGAGAGCCGGAGGGACCCCATGGAGCAGGGCCTCCAGCACCTCCCCAACAAGAAGTAGATGAAGGGTTTGATGCTGCTGTGGATGCAGGCGAGCAGGAAAAAAACCTCTGATGACACAACGATGTAACTGAGTTGCTGCAGGAAATTCCAGAGGCTGAGGAGGAGAGTGAAAAGCGCAATGATGAGGATAACGATGTCGCACCTTTTGGGCTGCTGCTGCTGGGAGCCCACCTTGGAATTAATGAAATCAACTGTGATTGAAATGAGCATGGGTATAACAAAGAGGAGCAGCATGATGATGTACATGGAGATGAGAGCTGCCCGGCAGAGCTCCTGCTCATCTGATGGGCACAGGAATGTCACTGTGGGGATGACAGCAAAGAGAGCAAAGAAGGCCCAGTATTGGACACTTTCCACCGCCCACGTCAGGCGTAGAAGAAGGTTACAGCGACAGCAGAACTAGCAGAGCTTGTCCATATATACAACACGTCTCCTGGGCATCAGCCATAACAGCGCCCAGTAGTAGGAGACCACTGAGAGCTGGAAAAGGAAACTCAGGTAGAGCAGGGGCATAACAGGAGAGCAGGACACATCCTCCACCAGGAAAAGGAGGGCCGAGGGGACTGTGAGGAGGAGGAAGAGGAAATCAGTGACAGCCAGGACAAAGAAGCCATAGTTGGGGATTTTCAGGTTGAGGAGACCGATGACAGCCCCGTTCCCAGCCAGCCCACACAGGCAGATGAGCAGGGTCACACTGTGTATGGCCACGGTGGTGACATCTGTCTCACACAGATCATCTCCTTCAGTGGGTGAGGCAGGAGATGGGGACACGGTGCTCACCTCCATGGATGGACGCTGGGCAGGCAGTGGGATGTGGCCCCTGGCTGTGGTCAGAGTGGATGGGCAGTCAGTGCTTGGAGAATGCAGGGATGGACCATGTGGCTCCTGAGCAGCTCCCTGGAGTGGGAAGGGTTCAGTGGGGAGGAGTGAGATGTGTAGGGGAGGAGGGCAGTGGGAATGGTGGGGTGTGAGAGGGAGGTGGGAGGGTTGGGCTGTTTGGCACAGGGCAGAGGAGGGGGGACCTAGGGAGGGCCGTGTGGTCACCAGGAGAGGGTGTCAGGAACAGAGCAGCTGCTGCAGGAGCGGAAGGTGGGGTAGGGAGGAAGGCAAACATTCCACTGACCTGTTCCCTGTGGGGCAGCAGCAGGCAAAGGGGTCTGTGCAGATCAGCGGCGCTTCCTGGTCCCTCTTGCTCCTTTGGCATCCATGTCCTAAAGCAGCTTCTCCTAGGTCAGAACCATGCAGAAGAATGTCTCCACATCACCAGGAGCTCCCCACTCCTATCCCTCTCTGCCCTGTCCTGGTGATGCTCCCCAAGACTCAGTGGGGTCACAGGGCAGTCGGAATTGGTTTTATAACTTTGGCTGTGTCAGAGTTCCACAGCTTAGTGTTACTGATCTTGACTTTTTTTTCCTTTGCTACAAAGGAGGTCGATTTTTAAATGGCTGTGCAATATTTTCTGATAAGAAACAGTCCTTCCCAGCTTAAGGTGCATTCTGTAACTGCCTTCCCTCTCACAATATGTTTCTACCATTCCTCACTTCTCTTCTTTGAGAGGTCATGCTCCCTCCTGCAGCAACAGAATGCTGGAGCTGCTGGTGGCGCTGGAATGCTGGCAGTGCTGGTGAGGCAGCTGGGTGTTTCTCAGAAGTAACTCCGAGTCTAGGAATGGCTCCATGATACTTGCAAAAAGATGCCCTGGGCCTAAGGAAGCACAGTTGAGCTGCTTCCTTGTTCTAACCCTTTACCATCCTCATTCCTGCCCCCACTCCCCATCCCCACCCCGCTCCATCCTCACCCCATCCTATCACATCCCACAGGTTTCCCAGATGGAGCTGTTCCCTCACTCTGAGCGTGGCCTGTCAGGCTCTGCTCTCCTCCAGTGCGGAGATTTGGGATTCACGGCTTCCAGACCCCCTGCAACCCGCTCTGACCCTCTCCTGGCCACTCCAAAACAGACTCCAATACCCCAGATGCCCCTGGGACCCCGTCCCCCCCCGAACACCATTGATCTTCCCCTGCTCCACCAGGGACTCCTCGCAGTGCCCTGCTCCTCCTGGCCATAGGGTTCTTGGACCCAGGAGGGAGGAGGAAAGCCCAGCTCCAAGGTGCTCCTCAGGATCACACAGGATGATAAATGTGGCTGGAGCCAGTGCAAAAACAGATTTGGAGGCCTGCAGGGGTTTTGGGGTAAGTTCTGTAAGAAGAAGCAAGAGCACATGGCCAAAGGAAAAGTTCAAGGCAAGGTCACCTTTAATATCACAGCACTCAGTGAATGAGACCACCAGAGACCCCTCTGAATAATCCTCCAGGCCCAGGAAAGGACTTGGAGAAGGAGGTGGATGCATGGAAATGAGTCCTAGGAAAGTGATGTTTATATATTAGATAAGAAAGACACTTTAATGACTCTGTGTGGTTGTGATGGATAAAACCCCTGTTCTAAAGTCTCACCCCAAACAGAAATTTGGAGTGATCCTTCTGTGTGTCGTCTGCTTCCTAATGCTTCTCATTGTGTTGGAAAGTTCATTCTGGCTGATTTTGGTATCACTCCAAATTCCCATCTCCACTCCTCATGCCATGCCATGCCATGCCATGCCATGCCATGCCATGCCGTGCCATGCCATGCCATGCCATGCCATCCCATCCCATGGCCGCTCCCCATGTTGAAGCCCTGTCCCTCAGGCTCTGCTGCTCTCCAATCAGGACATTTGGGATCAGCACCATCCAGATCCTTCCTGGCTCCTCCTGCT
Source organism: Melozone crissalis (assembly GCF_028551555.1). NCBI lineage: Eukaryota > Metazoa > Chordata > Aves > Passeriformes > Passerellidae > Melozone > Melozone crissalis. The sequence continues at coordinate 2,876,612 of NW_026535796.1, read as the reverse complement.
CCCTCCCACACGCCCAGACCCCCGGGGACGCTGCCCCCCCTGCCCGCCAGCCCCGCTGCACCCGGGAGCAGGGACATCTCTGCTGTGACACTCACAGAGCCCTCGGGGTGGGGAATGCTGAGCGCCTGGGCCATCGTGTCCGTGCCAGCCCAGCTCTGGCACTGGGCATCATGGCTGCTGCAGGGAGCACAAGCCATGGCTGTGTCCCCTCCCTCCAGCCACATTCCCGGCTGGCAGCAGCAGCCAGAGGAAGCCGGGAAGCGCTGGCAGAGGGGGCAAAGGCAGCTCAGGGTTCACGGTGCTGTTTATTGATATCAGACCTCAGTGGGATGCAGGAACCAGGTGCCAGGGGGAATTCTGGGGTCACAGCCGTGTTGGGAAGGATCCCTTTCAGGAAAGCAGGTTTTAAGTGTTCTGGGAGGTGTAAGAGAGGAGGGAAAGCCATGCTCCAATGTGCTCCCCACAGAGCATCCCTCCCACATGGCCCTTGGCAATGCCCCTGCTGCCTTCCCCTGCAGGAATTGAGGTGGGAGGGTGACCCTGTGGATGTTTATTAATCAAGTGACTCAAGGAAACCCTCAGCCAATGCCCCGGGGTGCTTCATCAGTGCAGTGGAAGGGATCAACAGGCTCAGACTGCCATGAAATCACTGGAATCATTCCCTGGTGGAACCATTGCTGCTGGCAGTGTTTTCTTCTAGCACCACAAAACCCTCCAGAGAGATTTCTTTAGGACCTCATGGAGCAGTTCTTCCAGCATCTCCCTACCTGGAATTAGATGACGAGTTTGATGATGCTTTTGATTCAGGCAAGCAGGAAACCAGGCTGGGAAGGCAGAATGGTGTAGCTGAGCTGCTGCAGGAAATTCCAGAGGCTGAGGGGGAGAGTGATGAGGAGAGAGAGGAAGAAAATAATTTGGAGCCTTTTGGGCTTGCCCTTGTCTGAGCAACATGAGTCCTGAATGCAGAAGAATATACTGGAAATGAGCATGAAGGGAGCAAAGAGGAGGAGGTGGAGGGTGCGCATGGAGATGAGAGGCCATGGCAGTGCTCTTCATGAAACTGGCCCAGGGAAGCCACTGTTGGATTGAGAGCAATGACACCAAAGAAGGCCACTGCAGGGCACTCATCACCATGCATGGCAGGCGCTCAGAAAAGAAAGAGGAGCAGCAGCAGAAGAAACTGAAGGCTGCAGAGCCTAACCCTGACTTGTTCATGAAGAGCACACAGTACAGCCCCAGCACATGAGTGACAGCGGGAAAAGGAAGCTCAAGGACCCCAGGGGCATAATGGCAGAGCAGACCACATCCTCTACAAGGAGGAGCAGTGTGGGTGGGAGCGTGAGGAGGAGGAAGAGGAAGACAGCACTAGCCACGGTGAAGATGAAGTTGGTGGTGAAGCCAATGCGGAGGAGGCAGAGCACAGCCCCGTTCCCAGCCAGCCCACAGAGGCAGATGAGCAGGGTCACACTGTGTATGGCCACGCTTGTGACATCTGTCTCACACAGATCATCTCCTTCGGTGGGTGAGGCAGGAGATGGGGACAGGGTGGTCACCTCCATGGATGGGTGCTGAGCAGGCAGTGGGATGTGGCCCCTGGCTGTGGTCAGAGTGGCTGGGGAGTCAGTGCTTGAAAAATCCCAGTATGTGGCTCCTCAGCAGTGGGAAGTATTCAGTGGGGAGGAGTGAGATATGCAGGGGAGGAGGGCAGTGGAAATTGTGGGATGGGACAGGAAGGCAGTAAGTTTGGGCAGTTCAGCAGGGGATGTGGTAGGAAAGCGGAGGACAGAGAAGGGGGGAGCTGTGGAGTGCACTGCGGTCACTGGGAGAGGGTGTCAGGAACAGAGCAGCTGCTGCAGGAGAGGAAGGTGGGGTAGGGAGGAAGGCAAACATTCCACTGACCTGTTCCCTGTGGGGCAGCAGCAGGCAAAGGGCTCTGTGCAGATCAGCGGCGCTTCCTGGTCCCTCTCGCTCCTTTGGGATCCATGTCCTAAAGCGGCTCCTGCCAGGTCAGAGAGATGAAGGAGAAACTGCCCCGATCACCAGGAGCTCCCCATTCCCATCCTGCTGGCTCCTCTCTGTGCCCTGTCCTGGTGTTGTTTCACAAGGCTCAGTGGGAGAGACAGAAATTAAATCTTTTGCAATGTCAGAATTTCCCGTCCTCTGAGTTATTAGTGTTGACTATTTTTTCCATAGAGGAAGTAGGTCAACATACAGATTTCTTTGAATGGCTCCTCATTTCCTCCTGATTATAAACTCTTTTCCAAATGGGACATTCTCCAAATGCTTTCCCTCTCTCTGCAGGTTTCTACCATTCTGCATTTATCTACCCTGAGAGGTCATTGTCCCTCCTGCAGCAGAGAGCTGCTGGTAGGGCTGGTGGCACTGGAATGCTGCTGGCAGTGCTGGAATTGCTCGCAGCACTGTGCCAGCAAGTGGGTGCTTCTCAGAAACAACTCCCATTCTGGGAAGGGCTCTGGGATCATTGCAAAACCTTCCCTGGCCCCAAGAAAACAAATTGAGCAGAGAATTCCCATTTCAGTCATTCCAATGCAGGCTCACACAGCCCAAGGGAAGGACAGCACTCAGTTGCTTGCAGCCAGATCAGCAGCACTTAGAGCCCACCCTAATTACTGCCAATCCCCTTGATGATGCAATGAAAGCTATTAGGGACCAAATTTTGGGGTGTTGTGATCCCCTTTCCCGCCTTTCATTAGAGCTCATCCTCCTCCTCCTCAGACATGGGAGCCCTTCTGTTTGTTTTTACCTGACCCCATCCCTCTGGGCAGCCTGTGCCAGGGCCTCAGCACCCTCACAGGGAAGGATTTCTTCCCAATATCCAATCTGACCCCACCGTCTGTCACTGGGAAGCCATTGCCCCTTGTTCTGTCACTCCCACTGCTGCTGCTGCTGCTGTGCCTGTGTGGGATGGTGGGAATGGGGCTGTGCTCTGGCTCCTCAGCTTCTGCATCCACAGGAACCCCATCACCCCCTGTGTGCTCAGCCTGCCCATGGCTGGCTCCACCTTCCTGCTCTCCATCACCATCAGCCTGGGGATATTTTCTGTCCCAGAGAGCTTCTGCCACCAGCTGGGCTCGTGGGCTGTGCCAGCTGGGCTGAAGGTCCCCATCCTCTTGGCTTTCACTGCTGCTGTCTCCTCTCTGACAGCCCTCAGTGCTGTCACAGCTCTGTTTGTCCTCCCGTGTCCTGCTGGCCCTGCCACGGCTCCCAGTGCTTCCCGGTGCTCCTGTGTGCCCTGCTCTGGCTGCTCTCCTTGCTGCTCACTGCCACCCTCCATTGCTGCCCTTTGGTGCCCATGGCCTTGGTGCTGAGCTGCCCCTTCTCAGTGCTCAGCCTGCCCTGTTCTGCTCTGGCCCTGCTGGCCAGGCTCCTGTGCTGCTCATGGAAACAGCTCCCAGGGAAGCTCTGTGCCCTGCTCCTGCTGCTCCTGTCATCTCCTTCCCCTTCTTCACTGCTGATTTTGGGCACTGGTTCTTGCTGAGGGCGTTTGACTTCTCTGTCTTTGCCCCCAGCCCCTCTCTCCTGCTCACCTGTGCCCAGAGCAGTGCCCTCCCTCTGATTGACTGCCTGGCTGGGAGCTGTGCAAAGGAATTCACCCCTCTGGTAGTGTTGCCTTGCAGAGGGCTTTTGAGGCTTTTGTGCCAGAGCCAGGGCATAGAGATAACACGGAGCAGTCATCATCAGGTGGAATCATCATGCAAGATAGTCAGCATAAAATAGAAGCATAAAATATCCAGAGTTGAAAGGGACCCACAAGGATCATGGAGTTGAGCTCCTGGCCCTGCACAGGACATCCCAACAATCCCAGCCTGTGCCTGAGAGCATTGTCCAAATGCTCCTTGGGCTCTGTCAGGCTGGTGCTGTGTGCAGCAGGGGAACTCCTGCCTGGGGCAGTTGTGGGTGACAGGAGGAATCATCATGGAATGGTTTGTGTTGCATGCTGGTTTAGGGAAAATTTGGAGGAAACCTTCAAATGGGATCCCTCTAGTAAACAAATTCAAGCAGCCTCTCCCTCCCAGCTGGTTCAGGCAAAGATTTCCTTAGAGAAGGTGAAAAAACTGTTTAATTAATAAGCAAAGTACTCAGAAGCATAAGGAATTAAAACAATATTAAGCAATAACATCTATTTCTGTTCTGAAGAGTTGGCAAATTCAGACAGTCCTTGTTGTGGAGTGTAGTTTGGCTCACTCAGTCCCTTCTCAGTCCCTCTGGTGTTGGAAAATGCCGCGTCCCAGGCCCCGGTGGGCCACAGGTGTGAGCTCCCAGTGCTCTTCTGGTTTTTCAGTCCAGAGCAGGTTTGAACAGTTCCAAGCCAAAGGAAAACCACAGTCCAGGGAACTTCTCTGCCTCAGCTAGCTGAAAAAGCCTAAAAGCAAAGGAGAGCTCTGTGCTGCATGTCTGTGCTGCAGACAGCACGGTCTGGGAGCAGGAATGGGGAGGAGTGAGCGCAGCTTCTGAAAACAAACTGCTGCCTCTGCTCTGCCCCTCTTTGCTCAAGAGCCAGTCTGAAATGTGCAAAACCTATTTCTGGGCTAAACAGATGAATGGGGACACAATTCAGCATCATAAAGTCATCCCAGGACAGGTTGGAACCAATGGTAGAGATCATCTCATTCTATCTGTCCATCTTCCATGGGAATGGACAGCCAGGAAACCTTTTGCTTTGAAGTCTTGTTCTTTTGAAAGGAAGCTCAGGTAGGGAGTGGCCTGGGTGACACTGGACACAAGGAAGGTGCTGGGAAGTAGAAAAATGAGATTGGAGGATCATGATCGTTCTGCACTTGCCTTGGGAGGGACGCTCTGGCTGAGTTGTTCTTCCCTGGACAAGATGTTTCACCATGGAAAGTTTTGTCTCTCCAGTGGACAGTAAATGGGAGACCGGGAGAGAAAAACCCTCTAAAATGTCAAAGTCTCTCTCTTCTATTAATTATTAACACATCTGTTAATACATGATCCTATGGTGTTTAACCTCATGTGTGTATCCAAAGCCTCACCAGCCACAGCTTTCATTCTCACTTCCCTTTCCAGAAGCAGTGGCACGTTGCTTTCCCCTGGATTTAAGGCAGTGGGAAAAGGAGGGACAACTTCCCCCTGAGCAAGAGATGTGGCTGCTGCCCAGGTCTGTCCCAGCAGGAATCAGGAGCTCTTGGCACTGCCAACATCATCCCAAGCATTGCAGGCACATGCCTTAGGAAGGGCTGTGGTATGAGACAGGGACCTGTCCTGCTCCCAGACCAGCCAGAGGCTTTAGAATGGGAAAAAAAGTCTGAAATGAGCAATTTTGGACACTGTTTAACAGGGATAGGCTCTACAGTGAAGCCTGGATGTTGTTTCTTCAACAAATTCAGAGGCTGGGACTACCACCGTGGAAAGAAACAAAAACCATGAATGCAAATGTGATTGAGGGGTAATTTCAGAATGACAAAGATCAGGAGAGGCTGGGCTGTGGCTGGAGCTGCTGTGCAGAGTGGCTGTGCAGCTCCTCCTGAGGGTGGCCAGGTTCAGGATGGAGGTGCTCAAGGGCTTCCCTGGACACTGATGCTGGGGAACCAGAGGATGGATGGCCCCATTCTGCAGAAGAGCAGCATAACCCCCTAATTTCTGTGCAATTAAATGATCCAAGCATCTGGTGATGGGAATTTCCATATTCCATGTACTTTCTGGATACAAGCACAGGAGTTCAGTGGAGTTCCCCATGGACCCTGCATTTTACTCAGAAGGATTCAATTCTGGAATTGAAGAATGTGAGACATTCCCACTGGAAGGATAAGGGAAAGTTGCTGTCCCTCCCCAGCTCTGCAGCCCTACCTGGTGTCCCTTCCCATCAGCTGGGAATGCAGGGCTGGCTCTGCTGGACAGAAGGGGAAGGATGCTCCCTGTGATCCCAACCCCTCTCCTGCCCTCCAGAACCACCAGCCCTGCAAGGATTTGGGAAATCACTGCCATCCTATAGTGCTGGGTGTGTCCCCAGGGATTAAGGTGTCCCATTCTTTGTAGGCAAGAGCTCCCTGGAAACACCATGGAACTCATCTGCTGAGCCAAAGGAGATGGAGTTCATTCCCTGGGGCCGAGGCCATGAGGGTCATTGCATGGGGAATAGAGCTGGGGAACGGCACTGAGCCCAGCTGCACTGCTTGGAGCCATGTGGATCCAGGAGGGAGGAGGAAAGCCATGCTGCAATGTGCTCCCAGCAGAGCATCCCACAAAAATCACCCAGGGCAATGCCCCTGCTCCCTTCTCCTGCAGGAATGCAACATGACGGGTAGGGTGATCCTATGGATATTGATTAACTGGGAAGAGCCAGGAAACCTTCAGCCTCTGTGCCGAGGTCCTTCAGCAGAGCAGTGGAAGTGATCAGCAGGCTCACACCCCCATGTCCATGGCAGGATCATCTCTGTGGGCACTGTTTCCTTCTGGCTCCTCAAAGACCCTCTGGAGGGAGAGCCGGAAGGACTGCACAGAGCAGGGCCTCCAGCACCTCCCTGCCAAGAAGTAGATGAAGGGTTTGATGCTGCTGTGGATGCAGGTGAGCAGGAAAAAAACCTGTGAGGACACAGCGATGTAACTGAGCTGCTGCAGGAAATTGCAGAGGCTGAGGAGGAGAGTGAAGAGCACCATGAGGAGGATAACAATGTCACGCCTCTTGGGTTGCTGCAGCTGGGGGCACCACTTGGCCTTAATGAAATCTGTGCTGGAAACAAGCATGGGTGCAACAAAGAGGAGAAAGATGATGATGTTTGTGGAGATGAAAACTGCCTGGCAGTGCTTCTGCTGGTGTGATGGGCACAGGAATGTCACAGTGGGAATGACAGTGAATACAGCAAAGATGGCACAGTATTGGACACTGTCTACCACCCACCTCAGGCGCTCGGGAAGCTCCCTGCAGCAGCAGCGCCAGCAGAGCTTGTAAGCATTCAGCAGAGGGCTGCTGAGCATCAGCCAGAACAGTGCCCAGTAGTAGGAGACCACTGAGAGCTGGAAAAGGAAACTGAGGTGCAGCGGGTGCAAGATAGGAGAGCAGGACACTTCCTCCAGCAGGAAGAGGAGGGTGGAGAGGACTGTGAAGAGAAGGAAGAGGAAATCAGTGACAGCCAGGACAAAGAAGCCATAGTTGGGGCATTCCCGGTTGAGGAGGCCGATGACAGCCCTGTTCCCAGCCAGCCCACAGAGGCAGATGAGCAGTGTCACACTGTGTATGGCCACGCTGGTGACATCTGTCTCACACAGATCATCTCCTTCAGTGGGTGAGGCAGGAGATGGGGACACGGTGGTCACCTCCATGGATGGACGCTGGGCAGGCAGTGGGATGTGGCCCCTGGCTGTGGTCAGAGTGGATGGGCAGTCAGTGCTTGGAGAATCCAGGGATGGACCATGTGGCTCCTCAGCAGCTCCCTGCAGTGGGAAGGATTCAGTGGGGAGGAGTGAGATGTGCAGGGGAGGAGGGCAGTGGGAATGGTGGGGTGGGAGAGGGAGGTGGGAGGGTTGGGCTGTTTGGCAGAGGATGCAGAAGCAAAGCTCAGGGCAGACAAGGAGGGACCTGGGTAGGGCCCTGCGGTCAGCGGGAGAGGGTGTCAGGAATAGAGCAGCTGCTGCAGGAGAGGAAGGTGGGGTAGGGAGGAAGGCAAACATTCCACTGACCTGTTCCCTGTGGGGCAGCAGCAGGCAAAGGGGTCTGTGCAGATCAGCAGCGCTTCCTGGTCCCTCTTGCTCCTTTGGGATCCGTGTCCTAAAGCGGCTCCTGCCAGGTCAGGGACATGAAGGAGAAAGTGCCCAGGTCACCAGGAGCTCCCCATTCCCGTCCTGCTGGCTCCTCTCACTGTGCCCTCTCCTGGTGTTGTTTCCCAAGTCTTGGTGAAGTCATGGGGGAGTAGGAAATTGCCTCTTTGTCTATAGCTGTATTTCACTTCCTCTGAGTTGTCTTGAACATTTTTTCCTGCCATAGAGGAAGTAGCTTGACATGCAGATTTCTTTTCATGGCTCCTCATTTCCTCCCGATTAGAAACTCTTTTCCAAATTGGACATTCTCAAAACGCTTTCCCTCTCTCAGCAAGTTTCTACCATTCCTCATTTATCTACCCTGACGAGTTCTTGTCCCTCCAGCAGCAGAGAGCTGCTGGTGGTGCTAGAATGCTGCTGGCAGTGCTGGAAGTGCTCACAGCACTGTGCAAGCATGTGTGTGCTTCTCAGAATCAACTCCCATTCTGGGTTGATTTTCAGGATCATTGCCAAAAGCTTCCCTGGCCCCATGAAAGCAAAGAGAGCTGAGAATTCCCATTTCTGTCATTGCAATGCAGGCTCACACATCCAAGGGAAGGACAGAACTCAGTTGCTTGCAGTCAGGTAAGCAGGTCATCAGCACTTAGAGCCCACCCTGATTGCTGCCAATCCCCTTGATGATGCAATGAAAGCTATTAGGGACCAGGTTTTGGGGTGCTGTGATCCCCTTTCTACCCCTTCATTAGAGCTCAACCTCCTCCTCAGACATGGGAACCCTTGTGTTTGTTTTTAACCTGACCCCATCCCGCTGGGCAACCTGTGGCAGGGCCTGAGCACCCTAACAGGGAAGGATTTCTGCCCTAATTTCCAATCTGACCCCACCCTCTGTCAGAGGGAAGCCATTCCCCCTTGTCCTGTCACTCCATGCTCTTGTCCAAAGTCCCTCTCCACCTCTCCTGGAGCCCCATTAGCTCCTGGATCAGGAAGTGTTTGCCCTTGAAAGGATTGGGCTGGTGAGGGGATGTGAGATTGCATAGCTGGGGACAGAAACAGGGGCCATCAGTTTCCAGCAGGAGCATCCCAGATCCCTGAGGCACATGTCAGCCTGGGTAGGAATCATCTCACCTCAGCTTTCTGGGAGTTCCTTGTAATTCACTGTACGCTGCTGTCTGACTGCCAGAGGAGTGTAGAAGATGACTGAAATGAAATCTGCAGTTTTCTAAGGATTAAAGCCAAGAGAGCAGCATGGATTTGCTTCTGAGAAGAAGTGACATTGCTGACATCCTAAATAATCCATCAGCTGTGTGCCACTACTCCAGCCCACACACAGAATTTATTATTGCACAAATCTGTTTGGAAACTGTGTGGTGAAGGAGATGTGCCACTGAAATTGTGACATATACACGGCAAAATTAGATTTGATTTAGAAAGAAAAGTTTAACAAGACATTTGTAGTGCAGGGTCCTAAGGATCCAGCCAAGGAATGAGAGGGAAGAAGTTCAGGCAGTTCAAAAGACAAAAATTTTGGAACTGGGGTTGCTTTAAAAATCGAAGAGAAGCTGAGATGGAGCCCAAGTGCTCTGGGCACAGGTGTGGTTGCTGAGGCTCTCTCCCGTTGCTCATTTCCCGGGCAGAGTGAAGAGCAGCTGAGGAGCAGAGCCCTGAGCCCGTGGCAGGCTCTGAGGCAGCTGCGTGTGTGTGAGAGCCCTGGAGAACACGAGGCAGCACGGAGAGCAGGGGCTGTGGCAGGAGCTGGGACAGAGCCCGCGCCGGACGCTGCTCGGGCTCAGCCCGCGGGCTGCGCTCCCCTTTGCCAAGGGACCATTCCAGGGAACCTCCTGCAGATCCCGGCCCAGGGACAGCAGCTGGAGCCTGGCAGCTGCGGGCAGTGCACTGCGGGCAAGTTCTCCAGGCTGCCAGAGGAAACCAGGTCAGACTCTTCTCTTCCACCGTCATCAGGGCCCCCTCATTGGGTGGAACCTGGTTATTGATTTTGGGGGCAGAACTGAGGTCTGTAGGGAATTAAGAGCTCTAAACACTGTGGGAAAAGGGAGGGAATATTGTAATGAGTGTCCTGCTGAAGGAATGCAGCAGCTCAGTGATATCAACTGACACCTGAGAGTCCAGCTCAGATCCATCCCAAAGCCATTTGCTCTCTGATATCTCCATGGGCAATCCTCTCCTTCTCTAGTTGTTTTCCTGCTCCAGCTCTGTCCTGTCCACAGCCAGGAAGGAGGTATCTCCCTGGCTTTTGTGCCAGGCACACAGGACCAGGCTCCCACATCCTCCCTGCCATCTGTCCTGTCCCTCACCCTTCCCTGTGCTGCTCCACATGGAAGCTGTGGGTGGGAAAAGATGGGAAAGCCACATTTGGGGGACAGCAGCGTTGCTCTGGTGTGTCTGTTTGTCACCCCTGCAGCTGTGTGAGGGCAGGAGAAGCAGCAGAGGTGTCACCATGAGCACTTTGTCCCCTGGCACGGAGGGAGCCAGCCCTGCCTGCTGGAGCCAGCCCGGTGGGAAGGCATCCCAGGGGAGCTGGAATGAGGAGAGCCACGACAACTGGAGCCAGTGTGACAGCAGGCAGTGGAGCAAAGTGCCTGTCCCGCTGCTGCTGCTGCTGCTGCTGCTGCTGCTGTGCCTGTGTGGGAGGGTGGGAATGGGGCTGTGCTCTGGCTCCTTGGCCAACAGCAGTGCCCTCCCTCTGATTGACTTCCTGGCTGAGAGCTGTGCAAAGGAATTCACCCCCTCTGTTAGTGCTGCCTTCCAGAGGGCTTTTGAGGCTTTTGTGCCAGAGTCAGGGCATAGAGACAATACAGTGGAATCATCAACAGGTGGATTCATTATGAAAGATAGTCAGCATAAAATAGAACCATAAAATATCCAGAGTTGCAAGGGAGCCACAACGAGCTTGGAGTTGAGCTCCTGGCCCTGCTCAGGACATCCCAACAATCCCAGCCTGTTCCTGAGAGCTTTGTGCAAATGCTCCTTGAGCTCTGTCAGGCTGGTGCTGTGTGCAGCAGGGGCACTCCTGCCTGGCTGGATGCTTGATGTTATGAGGATTTCTCATGGAATGGTTTGGGATGTGTCCAGAATTAGGGTAAATTTGGGAGGAAACCTTCAAATGGGATCTTTCTAGAAAACAAATTCAAGCAGTTCCCCCCTCACCCCCAGCTGGTTCAGGAAAAGATTTCCTGAGAGAAAAGTGGAAAACACTGTTTATTTAACAAGGAAAGTATTCACAAGCACAAGACATGGAAACAATATTCAACAATAAAATCTCTTGATGTTCTGAAGCGTTGGCAAATTCAGGAAGTCCTTGTTGTGGAGTGTAGTTTGGCTCACTCAGTTCCTTATCAGTCCTTCTGGTGCTGTAAATTCCCTGGCCCAGGCCCGGCCTGGTGGGCCACAGGTGTGAGCTCCTGGTGCTCTGCTGGGTGTTCAGTCCTGGGTAGATTTGAACAGGTCCAAAGAAAAAGCAAAAAATCCCACAGTCCAGGAAATTTCTTTTCCTCAGCTAGCTAAAACTAACTAAAAGCAAAGGAGAGTTCTGTCCCAATGTCTGTCCGTCTGGAGACAGCACAGTCCATGAGCAGGAATGTGGAGGAGGATGTGCAGTGTCTGAAAACAAACTGCAGCTTCTTCTCTTCCCCCATTCACTCTCTGAAACTAGTCTTAAAGGTGCAAAACTACTTTTCAGCATGAACAGAACAAGATGATTGGGGATAAAAGCATCATAATATCAATCTAGGACAGATGGGAATTTCCATGTTTAAAGCTCTTTTTGGTCACCTGCACAAGGGTTCAATGGAGTTCAACTTTGATCCTGCACTTTGATATTCAGAAGGATTTATTTCTGGAATTAAAGAATGTAAGAAATTCCCAGTGAAAGGATAAGGGAATGTTGCTGTCCCTCCCCAGCTCTGCAGCCCTACTTGGTGTCCCTTCCCATCAGCTGGGAATGCAGGGCCGGCTCTGCTGGACAGAAGGGGAAGGATGCTCCCTGTGATCCCAACCCCTCTCCTGCCATCCAGAGGCACCAGCCCTGCAGGGATTTGGGAAATCACTGCCACCCCGTGCTGGGTGTGTCCCCAGGGATTAAGGTGTCCCATTCTTTGCAGGCAAGAGCTCCCTGAAAACACCATGGAACTCATCTGCTGAGGCAGAGGAGATGGAGTTCATTCCCTGGGGCTGAGGCCATGAGGGTCACTGCATGGGGAATGGAGCTGGGGAACAGCACTGAGCCCAGCTGCACTGCTTGGAGCCATGTGGATCCTGGTGGAAGCAGGAAAGCCATGCTCCAATGTGCTCCCTGCAGAGCATCCCACAAAAATCACCCAAGGCAATGCTCCTGCTCCCTTCTGCTGCAGGAATACACTAATAAAGGCAGGGTGATCCTGTGGATATTGATGAATCAGGAGGTTCAAGCAAACTCTCAGCCTCTGTGCTGAGGTTATTCAGCAGATCAGTGGAAGGGATCAGCAGGCTCAGAGCACTGTGCCCATGGCAGGATCATTGCGGTGGGCAGTGTTTTCTCTCAGCTCCTCAAAGACCCTCTGGAGGGAGAGCCGGAGGGACCCCATGGAGGAGGGCATGCAGCACCTCCCCACCAAGAAGTAGATGAAGGGTTTGATGGTGCTGTTGATGCAGGCGAGGAGGAAAACAACCTGAGAGGGCATATCCATATAACCGAGCTGCTGCAGGAAATTCCACAGGCTGAGGAAGAGAATGAAGAGCGCCACGAGAAAGGTAACGATGTCGCGCCTCTTGGGTTGCTGCTGCTGGGAGCCCCATTTGGCCTTAATGAAATCAGTTGTGCCAGAAATGACCACAGGTGCAACAAAGAGGAGCAGCACGATGATGTACATGGAGATGAGAGGAACACGGCAGTGCTCCTGCAATAGTGGGCACAGGGATGTTACCATAAAAATGACAATGATGAGAAGACCGAAGGCCCACTTATGGACACTGATCTGCCCCCGCCTCGGGCACTCGGGAAGCTCCCTGCGGCAGCAGAGCCAGCAGATCTTGCACATATACAGCATTGTGCTGTTGACTATCAGCCACAACAGCCCTATGTAGTAGGAGATCGCTGATATAATGAAAAGGACACTCAGGTACAGCAGGGGCAGAATAGGAGAGCAGGACACGTCCTCCACCAGCAGGAGGAGGGCAGAGGGGACCACAAAGAGGAGGTAGAGGAAGTCAATGACAGCGAAGCCAAAGATGCCAGAGTTCCTCGTTTTCAGGCTGAGGAGGCCGATGACAGCCCCATTCCCAGCCAGCCCACAGAGGCAGATGAGCAGTGTCACACTGTGTGTGGCCATGCTGGGGACATCTGTCTCACACAGATCATCTCCTTCAGTGGGTGAGGCAGGAGATGGGGACACGGTGGTCACCTCCATGGATGGACGCTGGGCAGGCAGTGGGATGTGGCCCCTGGCTGTGGTCAGAGTGGCTGGGCAGTCAGTGCTTGGAGAATCCAGGGATGGACCATGTGGCTCCTCGGCAGCTCCCTGCAGTCAAAAGTGTTCAGTGGGGAGGAGTGAGATGTGCAGGGGAGGAGGGCAGTGGAAATGGTGGGGTGGGAGAGAGATGTCGGAGGGTTGGGCTGGTGTGCCAGATCGAGAAATAACAGAGAACAACATTTTCAACTCTTTTGGACTTGCTTAAAGACTAACTGGGGAAAAAGATAAAAATATGTAAGGATGTGGACCCCAGGGATAAACGTGGCTGGAGCCAGTGCAGAAATAGATAAGGAGGTCCGCAGTATTTTTAGAGAAAGTTCTGTAACACGAAGCAACAGTCCATGGCTGAAGGAAAAGTTCAAGACATGGTCACCTTTAATGTCTCAGCAATTAGGGAATACAACCACCAGAAGCCCCTCTGGAAAAACCTCCAGGATCATAAAAGGACTTCCAGAAGGAAGAGTTTGCATGGAAATGAGTTCTAGGAAAATAATGTTTATGTTCTAGATAAGAAAAACTTTTAATGTATGGTTATAATGAATAAAAAGGATGTTGTAAAGTCTCACAACACAAACAGAAATAAGGAGAGATCCTTCTGTGTGTCCTCCTGCCCAATAATTCCCTTGGTAACACCATTGGTTGATGTTAGGAACTTTATTCTGTCTGATTTTGATATCACTCCAGATCCATCCCATCCCATCCCATCCCATGCCATCCCATCCCATCCCATCCTGATGGGTTCCCAGTCCCTGGCCTCTCGCTGGCTGCAGGTGTGGCCTGTTGGGCTCTGCTGCTGTGCAGTGGCAGATTTGGGATTGGTGGCACCCAGAGCCCTCCTGCCCCCTCCAGCCCCTGTCTGCCTGATGCCTTGGGCTGGCTCCCTGGAACAGAGGCCAGAGCAGGTGAAGAGAATGAAAGGAGGCTTTGATGAAAGGCCTTCAAAAGGTTCACCTTGGGCTCTCCAAGCCTCCAAGAGGGGCTGCACCCAAAATGGGCAATGATCATGAGTTTTTCAGACAGATATAAGTTTGGTCCATTTACAAATCTGGGGTTAATCCTCCAATGACAGCTTCAGGTAATGAAGTCATTTAGCCCCAGTTTTGCCTCCCAGAACTCACTTTTGTCTGTACTTTTCTGGGCCTGAGGCAGTAGAGTGTCCTTGAATTTCAGGCCTAGAGGGATTGTTTTGTCTGACCAAAATGTGCAGATAGTTAACTAACACTTTCCATGGAGTTTAGAGTAATGCACTAATGCAGTACAGGATATGAAAAATAGAAAGGCTAAACTCCTAAGGCATCATGCCCCCTCTGACATCCTCTAGAAATTCCCCCCAGGCTGCCTTCCCCTCCAGACAGCCCCGCTCCTCTCCTGCCCCACTCAGGAGCCCCAGCAGTGTTTCTGCTCCTCCTGGCAATTCCATGCTTCTGCAGCGCAATGAACAGCAGTGGAGCCATCCCTGTAGTGCCTCTTGTTTGTGTCCAAAGGAGGTTGGGGGGCTGGAGAGCAGGGATGGAGCTGGGGAGGGGCATCTCCAAGAGAAAGACAGCCCCAAAGCCTTCTGGGGCAGGCTGGGGTGAGCAGCCCGTGGGGAGGGAGTGGAGCCTGAGGCCCGGGGCTGGGAGGGATGGGAAGGACGGGAGGTGGGTGGGCTGCATGGGGAGTGGGATGGGAGGGTGGTGTGTGAGGGGTGGGACATGATGGAGCTGCTGGGAAGATGTGGTGGGAAGGTGTGGGGTGTGGTGGGGCTGGAGAGAAGGTGTGGGGTGTGGTGGGGCTGGAGAGAAGGTGTGGGATGTGGTGGGGCTGGTGGCCTCAGGGAAGCCCCAGGGAGGGGGGTGATGCCCCGTGGAGCCCATGGTGACAAACACAGGTGTCACCCGGCTCCTGGAAGGGGGTGGCTGTGCTGAGGATCACGGCCTCCTCCTCTCCTTGCTGCTGCACCACCTGAGCCTGCTGAGGGAGCAGCTGAAGGAAGTGGAGAGGAAGAATTTCTGAAGGCAGAGACACCTTTGCACCTGGGTCACAAAATTGAAAACTGAATATCTTTGAGGAGATCTCTGCTGTGACACTCACAGAACACTCGGAGTGGGGAATGCTGAGCCCCTGGGCCATCCTGTTTGTGCCAGCCCAGCTCTGGGCACTGGGGATCATGTTTGCTCCAAGGAGCACAAGCCACGGCTGTGTCCCCTCTGACACTCAGACTTCTAAGTCTTACAGCAAATGTGTCTTAGACTAGTAACAATTTTGAATCAAAATTGTGAACATAATGGAAATATATTTGCGATAGATATGTCGAAAGAAAGAAGAGTTTTCAGGCATTTTTATACACTACTGCGAGAAACAGAATTCACTGCTTAGAGTTTTTAATATTTAATAATAATAATAATGATAGTTTTTAAATGTTCAATAATATTAATAGTAATAGCATAAAAAAGGACACTTTCCAGGGCTGGGTTGCTCCTGGCAAAGAGCCAAATAATAGGGAGAGAAGGGAATGTTGTGTATACAGACAATATTATTTTTGTACTGTTACATTGCTGAAATGCATGCATATTCATGTGTTTCATGCATTATTCAAACAGTCTTGCGAGCTTTCTGATGTTTCAGCAACTCCTTTGCCTGATTTTTTCACACTCCGGCTTCTCTGCATGACATCCTGGGTTCAGGTCAATGTGTTTTATTTCTTCTTGTGCCTCCACGCTGCTGTTTCCCATCCTCTGATGAGATTTTACTGCGTCCTCCTTAAATCTAACATGGTATTCTCTAATTGTCCTCCTGGGCTGTGGTTTGAGTCATGGTTATCACTTGGACAGGTTGGTCAGTGGATGCCTTACACTGTTTTTAGTTACACAAAACCATTTTTCACATCTTATGTTTTGCTGAGGTCTGTTATACAATACATTCCTCACAGTATTATTTCCAAAAGTGATACATAGATATTATATTCATTACACTACTATTTCTGTGAGCAATACAGTGCATACATAAGTTGATAGATTATATTATACTAAGATGCAGCTAAAAATAGTTCTAATTCATACGATTTCTAAATAATTATAATCAATAACAACATGCTAGGCTAATACATAAATGCAAAAGCCAATATTATCTGGTCAATTCCAGACTACAATATCCAAGATTTTTTAATAGATACACCCAAAAGTGCCCCCAGTTTCTTACACCAAGGTATAGATGTTTTGTTTCTTTTAATTACTACCAGAATAGGTTGTCTGAGTTTAATGCATAACCCAGGATTTTCCAGCTAAACAATGTTTTTTTGAATTTGATGTCTTGGTTAGACAGTTGCCACTGATTATGTTTTCTGAGGTGTACAAGCTTAGGAAATGGCTCTCTTATTGCCATTGCAATTTAACTCTTGCCATTTATTAATCAAGTCCTCTGGTGTGTATAGGCTTCCAAATTCCTAGTTCTCTCAAGATATCATTCTTATTCTTTGGCATCCAATTAATTTTCTAGTTATATGATGACCATGCAAATACTTTATTGAATTTTCTTCTCCAACTATTAAGTAAGATCTCTAAGGCCTATGGGTCAATTGAGTTTTCTACTGACACTCAGCCAACACAGATCTAAATCAAAACCAGCTAAAATCTACAGTCAAATATGCCTTGACTAATTAAACATAGTTCATTATGAAATTTCTAAACAGTCACAGAATTCCTGGCTAACTACCTCTCTGTCCCCTCCCTCCAGCCACATTCCCAGCTGGCAGCAGCAGCCAGAGGAAGCCGGGAAGCGCTGGCAGAGGGGGCAAAGGCAGCTCAGGGTTCACGGTGCTGTTTATTGATATTAGTCCTCAGTGGGATGCAGGAACCAGGTGCCAGGGGGAATTTTGGGATCACAGCCGTGTTGGGAAGGGTTCTTTTGGGGGTAAAGTGCTCCAGGACCTCTGAGGAAGGAGCAAATCCATGCTCCAATGCGCTCCCTGCAGAGCATCCCTCCCACATGGCCCCTATCACTGTCCCTGCTCCCTTTCCCTGCAGGAATAAGGGTGGGAGGGTGATCCTAAGTCACTGCCCCATGGTCCTGCATGGGGGCACTTGAGGGGTTCAACAGGCTCAGACCCCCCTGTCCATGGTGGCATCATTACTGGGGGCAGTGCTCCCTTCTGGCTCCTCAAACACCTTCTGGAGGCACTCCCTGAGGGACCCCATGGAGCAGCGCCTCCAGCACTTTGTTACTGAGATGTAGATGAAGGGGTTGATGCTGCTGTGCATGCAGGCAAACAGGAGAACAACCCGGGGGGACACAGTGGTGTAGCCGAGCTGCTGCAGGAAATTCCAGAGACTGAGGGGGGGAGTGAGGACCACAGCCAGGAAGAAAATGATGTCAAGGCTCTTGGATTGCTGCTGCTGGGAGCTACCCTTGAAGTGAATGAAGAGGATTGTGCTGGAAATGACCATGGATGGAGCAAAGACGAGGAAGTTGAGGATGTACAGGGAGATGAGAGCCCCCTGGCAGAGCTTGTGTTCCTGTGACTGGCACAGGGAATTCACCGCAGAAATGGCAGCAATGGCAGTGATGGAAAGGGCCCAGAGCACGGCACTGACCACCACCCATGAGAGGTCCTGGGGAAGGTGGCAGAAGAGCCCAGGTGGGCAAAGCATGGACCTGCCCCTCTCGATGCTGATGGCCGTCAGCCGGTACAGCCCTACGCTGTGGAACATCGGGAAGAGGAGGAAAAGGAAGCGTATGGATGCTGGGGGCATGATGGAGGAGCAGGAGAAATCCTTCAGCAGGAAGAGCAGAGCGGAGGGGACCATGAAGATGAGGAAGAGGAAGTTGATGATGCCAGTTCAAGGATGTAGGCAGTGATGGGTTTCATAGTGTCCCTGTGGATGCGGAACCCGAGGACCCAGAGCACAGCCCCGTTCCCAGCGAGCCCAGAGAGGCAGATGAGCAGGGTCACACTGTGTGTGGCCATGCTGGGGACATCTGTCTCACACAGATCATCTCCTTCAGTGGGTGAGATGGCAGGGGGGGACGTAATGCTCATCCACATGGATGGAAGCTGGGCAGGCAGTGGGATGTGGCCCTGGCTATGGTCAGAGTGGATGGAAAGTGAGTGCTTGGAGAATCCAGGGATGGACTATGCAGCTCCTCAGCAGCTCCCTGCAGTGGGAAGGATTCAGTGGGGAGGAGTGAGATGTGCAGGGAAGGAGGGTGGTGGAAATTGTGGAGTGGGAGAGGGAGGTGGGAGGGTTGGGCTGTTTGGCAGGAGGCTGATAAATAACACAGAGAATAAACATTTTCAGTTCTTCTGAATTTCTTCAAAAGCAAAGTGGCCAAAATTTAGAATGATGTGTTATAGATGGATAATGGGATGATTGGCTCTCAGTTAAGGGATGAATACAGTGTGAATATTACGAGAAGCTTTATTGATATATAATTATGTCATTGCAGTCTGTTGTTTAGATGTCCCCTGTTCTCCCCATAGTCCCCTTCTCTCCCCTCTGTACTGTTGCCATCAGAGAGCCTGAGTCATCTAGGACAGGTGGAAAGAAGGGCTGTACAAAAGCTTGTTGCTGGGGGGGAAGAGGTGCAGCATGAGGACACCTGACCCTCCAGTCAAGCTGCAGGAAAGCAGGCTCCAGCAATAAACACAAAGAAGGGCTGACTGACAGACTTTGGGAGGGACCAGGTTCAGCTGATGCAACCCCTGGGGTATCAAAGGTGAAGCATCCATCTTGAAGATCAGCCAGCCACGTGGTGGGCAGCCATGAGGGAAGCTCCCAGGCCTGCTTCTCCTTATTTAGTCCTTTTGTTGCATTTTTATTAAGGTTTATTGACCATTTAAAATTAAAAAAAGTGGGTGTTTGTTTCTCACAGGATGTAAAGGCTGGCACACAGGATGACAAACATGGCAGGAACCAGTGCAGAAACAGATAAGGAGGCCTGCAGTGATTTTGGGGCAAATTCTGGAACAAAAAACAACAGTGCATGGCCAGAGGAAAAGTGCAAGGCAAGGGTACCTTTAATATGGCAGCATTCATTGAAAGTGAGCACCAGAGAGACACTGCTTAATAAACTTCCAGGATCATAAAACGACTTCCAGGGGAAGGTGGATGCATGGAAATGAGTAGTAGGAAAATGGTGTTTGTGTATTAGATAAAGTAACTTCTAAATGGCTACATATGTTTCTAATGGATTAATTCTGTGTTGTAAAATCTCACCATACACCCAACACAAGGAGAGATCCCTCTGTGTCCTGTGCAGGTCTAGAATTCCTGCTTCCTCATGCTTTGCATTGTGTTAGAAAGTTTGTTCTGGCCCATTTCAGTATTAGGATACAGACAGGATGCACAGGATGAGAGAGAGGATCTGGGGAGGGCCCTGCGGTCACTGGGAGAGGGTGTCAGGAACAGAGCAGCTGCTGCAGGAGAGGAAGGTGGGGTAGGGAAGAAGGCAAACTTTCCACTGACCTGTTCCCTGTGGGGCAGCAGCAGGCAAAGGGCTCTGTGCAGATCAGCGGCGCTTCCTGGTCCCTCTTGCTCCTTTGGGATCCATGTCCTAAAGCGGCTCCTGCCAGGTCAGGGACATGAAGGAGAAAGTGCCCAGGTCACCAGGAGCTCCCCATTGCCGTCCTGCTGGCTCCTCTCTCTGTGCACTGTCCGGGTGCTGCTTCCCAAGGCTTGGTGGAGTCAAAAGGGAGTAGGAAATTTCATCTTTGGCTACATCAGAATTTCTCTCACTCTGAGTTATTTGTCTTGCCCTTTTTTTTCTGCCATAGAGGAAGCAGCTCGACATGCAGATTTCTTTGAGTGCCTCCTCATTTCCTCCTGATTGGAAACTCTTTTCCAAATTGGACATTCTCCAAATGCTTTCCCTCTCTCAGCAGGTTTCTACCATTGCTTATTTATCTCCCCTGAGAGGTCCTTGTTCCTCCAGCAGCAGAGAGCTGCTGGTGGGGCTGGTAGCACTGGAATGCTGCTGGCAGTGCTGGAAGTGCTCACAGCACTGTGCAAGCATCTGGGTGCTTCTCAGAAACAACTCCCATTCTGGGTTGATTTTCAGGATCATTGCCAAAACCTCCCCTGGCCCCAAGAAAGCAAACTGAGCTGAGAATTCCCATTTATGAAATTCCAACGCAGGCTCACACAGCCCAAGGGAAGGACAGCACTCAGTTGCTTGCAACCAGGTCAGCAGCACTTAGAGCCCAACCTGATTGCTGCCAATCCCCTTGATGATGCAATGAAAGCTATCAGGGACCAGGTTTTGGGGTGTTGTGATCCCCTTTCCCGCCTTTCATTAGAGCTCATCCTCCTCCTCCTCAGACATGGGAGCCCTTCTGTTTGATTTTACCTGACCCCATCCCTCTGGGCAACCTATGCCAGGCCCTCAGCACCCTCACAGGGAAGGATTTCTTCCCAATATCCAATCTGACCCCACCCTCTGTCAGTGGGAAGCCATTCCCCCTTGTCCTGTCACTCCATGCCCTTGTCCAAAGTCCCTCTCCATCTCTCCTGGAGCCCCATCAGCTCCTGGATCATGAAGTGTTTGCCCTTGAAAGGATTGGGCTGGTGAGGATTAAAGCCAAGAGAGCAGCATGGATTTGCCTCTTCTCAGGAGAAATGCCATTGCTGACATCCTAAATCATCCCTATGCTGTGTACCAGCGCTCCAGCTCACACAGAGAATTTATTATCGCATGAATCTTCCAGGAAACTGTATGGTGAAGGTGAAATACCACTGAAATTTCAGTATACATGTGGGAAAACTAGATTTGAATCAGAAATCAAAGTTGAACAGTACAGTTATAGTGCAGGGTCCTTAGGATCCACCTCAAGAATGAGAGGGGGCAAATTCAGGCTGTTGAAATGACAAGATTTCAGGACTGAGGTTGCTATAAAATAGAATGGAAGCTGAGATGGAGCCCAAGTGCTCTGGGCACAGGTGTGGTTGCTGAGGCTCTCTCCCATTGCTCATTTCCCGGGCAGAGTGAAGAGCAGCTGAGGAGCAGAGCCCTGAGCCCGTGGCAGGCTCTGAGGCAGCTGCCTGTGTGTGAGAGCCCTGGAGAACACGAGGCAGCACGGAGAGCAGGGGCTGTGGCAGGAGCTGGGACAGAGCCCGCGCCGGACGCTGCTCGGGCTCAGCCCGCGGGCTGCGCTCCCCTTTCCCAAGGGACCATTCCAGGGAACCTCCTGCAGATCCCGGCCCAGGGACAGCAGCTGGAGCCTGGCAGCTGAGGGCAGTGCACCGCAGGCAAGTTCTCCAGGCTGCCAGAGGAAACCAGGTCAGACTCTTCTCTTCCACCTTCATCAGGGCCCCCTCATTGGGGGAACCTGGTTATTGATTTTGGGGGCAGAACTGAGGTCTGTAGGGAATTAAGACCTATAAACACTGTGGGAAAAGGGAGGGAATATTGAAACAAGTGTCCTGCTGAAGGAATCCAGCAGCTCAGTGATATCAACTGAAACCTGAGAGTCCTGGTCAGATCCATCCCAAAGCCATTTGCTTTCTGATATCTCCATGGGCAATCCTCTCCTTCTCCAATTGTTTTCCTGTTCCAGCTCTGTCATTTCCACAGCCAGGAAGGAGGTATCTCCCTGGCTTTTGTGCCAGGCACACAGGACCAGGCTCCCACATCCTCCCTGCCATCTGTCCTGTCCCTCACCCCTCCCTGTGCTGCTCCACATGGAAGCTGTGGGTGGGAAAAGATGGGAAAAGCCATGTTTGGGGGACAGCAGCGTTGCTGTGGTGTGTCTGTTTGTCAGCCCTGCAGCTGTGTGAGGGCAGGAGAAGCAGCAGAGGTGTCACCATGAGCACTTTGTCCCCTGGCACGGAGGGAGCCAGTCCTGCCTGCTGGAGCCAGCCCAGTGGGAAGGCATCCCAGGGGAGCTGGAATGAGGAGAGCCACAACAACTGGAGCCAGTGTGACAACAGGCAGTGGAGCAAAGTGCCTGTCCCACTGCTGCTGCTGCTCTGTGCCTGTGTGGGATGGTGGGAATGGGGCTGTGCTCTGGCTCCTCGGCCAACAGCAGTGCCCTCCCTCTGATTAGTTCCTGGCCGGGAGCTGTGCCAAGGAACTCACCCCCTCTGTAATTGTTGCATTGCAGAGGGCTTTTAAGTATGTGCCTAGGGAATAGGGACAACACAGGGGAGTCATCATCAAGTGAAATCATCATGAAAGAGAACCATCATAAAATAGAGCCACTCTAACCCAGAGTTTGAAGGGAGCCACAAGGAGCAGGTAGTTGAGCTCCTGGCCCTGCACAGGACATCCCAACAATCCCAGCCTGTGCCTGAGAGTAATGTCCAAACGCTCCTTGAACTTTGTCAGGCTGGTGCTGTGTGCAGCAGGAGAACTCCTGCCTGGCGTGGTTGCTGGATGAAGTGAGGCATCCTCATGGAATGGTTTGGGTTGGAAAGAACCTTAGAGATCATGTCATTCCATCTCTCCTTCTGGCATGGGCAGGGAAACCCAGGAAAACTTTTGGTTTGAAATCGTTGCTCTTTTGAAAGGAAGCTCAGGTGGGGAGTGGCCTGGGTGACACTGGAAACAAGGAAGGTGCTGGGAAGTTGGAAAAGTACATTGAGGATCATGATCCTCCTGCATTTGCCTGGGGCGAAACCCCCTTGGCTGAACTGTCATTTCCTGGACAAGAGGTTGCACCATGGAAAGTTCCTACTCTCCACTGGGCAGGAAAACAGGAGACAGGGAGAGAAAAACCCTCTCAGATGTCAAAGTGTCTCTGTTCTCTTAATTATAAACAAGTCCTTAGGAGTTAAAAATGCTTATGAGCATTATAAATGCTCCTAAGGTGTTTAATCTCATGTGTGTTTCAAAACGTGACTCTACACAAGGCTTTCACCCTCACTTCCCTTTCCAGAAGCAGTGGCACATTGGTTTCCCTGGATTTAAAGCAGTGGGAAAAGGAGGGACAACTTCCCCCTGAGCAAGAGATGTGGCTGCTGCCCAGGTCTCTCCCAGGAGGAATCAGGAGCTCTTGGCACTGCCAACATCATCCCAACCATTGCAGGCACGTGCCTTAGGAAGGGCTCTGGTATGAGACAGGGACCTGCCCTGCTCCCAGAGCAGCCAGAGGCTTTAGAATGGGATAAGAGAAGGAAATGAGCCATTTTGGACACTGTTTAACAGGCACAGGCTTTGCAGTGAAGTCTGGATGTGGTTTATTCAACAAATCTGATTGAGGCATAGTTACAGTAATGACAAAGATCAGGAGAGGCTGGGCTGTGGCTGGAGCTGCTGTGCAGAGTGGCTGTGCAGCTCCTCCTGAGGGTGGCCAGGTTCAGGATGGAGGTGCTCAAGGGCTTCCCTGGACACTGATGCTGGGGAACCAGAGGATGGATGGCCCCATTCTGCAGAAGAGCAGCAGAACCCCCTAATTTCAATTAATTAAATTAAATGGTCCAAGCATGGGGTGATGGGAATTTCCATATTCCATGTACTTTCTGGATACAGGCACAGGAGTTCAGTGGAGTTCACTATCGACCCTGCACTTTACTCAGAAGGATTCAGTTCTGGAATTCAAGAATGTGAGAAATTCCCACAGAAAGGATAAGGGAATGTTGCTGTCCCTCCCCAGCTCTGCAGCCCTACCTGGTGTCCCTTCCCATCAGCTGGGAATGCAGGGCTGGCTCTGCTGGACAGAAGGGGAAGGATGCTCCCTGTGATCCCAACCCCTCTCCTGCCCTCCAGAACCACCAGCCCTGCAGGGATTTGGGAAATCACTGCCACCCCGTGCTGGGTGTGTCCCCAGGGATTAAGGTGTCCCATGCTTTGCAGGCAAGAGCTCCCTGGAAACACCATGGAACTCATCTGCTGAGTCAAAGGAGATGGAGTTCATTCCCTGGGGCCGAGGCCATGAGGGTCATTGCATGGGGAATAGAGCTGGGGAACAGCACTGAGCCCAGCTGCACTGCTTGGAGCCATGTGGATCCAGGAGGGAGGAGGAAAGCCATGCTGCAATGTGCTCCCTGCAGAGCATCCCACAAAAATCACGCAAGCCAATGCCCGTGCTCCCTTCTCCTGCAGGAATACAGCACCATGCGGTGGGTGGTATTGATTAATCAGGAGGCTCAAGGAAACCTTCAGCCTCCTTGGGCCCTACTGGGATCCTTGAGGAGAGCAGTGGAAGTGATCAGCATGTTCAGACCCCCGTGTCCATGGCAGGATAATTTCTGCAGGCTGTTTTTACTTTTGGCTCCTCAAAGACCCTCTGGAGGGAGAGCTGGAGCGACTGCACGGAGCAGGGCCTCCAGCGCCTCCCTGCCAAGAAGTAGATGAAGGGTTTGATGCTGCTGTGGATGCAGGTGAGGAGGAAAACAACTTGTGAGGACACAGCGATGTAACCGAGCTGCTGCAGGAAATTGAAGAGGTTGAGGAGGAGAGTGAAGAGTGCAATGATGACGACAACGATGTCGCGCCTCTTGGGTTGCTGCTGCTGGCAGCCCCGCTTGGACTTGATGAAATCGACTGTGTGAGAAATGGCCACAGGTGCAGCAAAGAGGAGCAGGATGACGGTGTACATGGAGATGAAAACTGCCCGGCAGTGCTCCTGCTGCTGTGATGGGCACAGGAATGTCACCGTGGGAATGACAGTGAAGACAGCAAAGAAGGCCCAGTATTGGACAGTGCCCATCACCCACAACAGGCGCTCGGGAAGCTCCCAGGGGCAGCAGAGCCAGCAGAGCTTGTACACACACTGCACATTACTGCCACCTATCAACCACAACAGCCCCCAGTAGGGGGACACCACTGACAGCTGGAAAAGGAAATTCAGGTACAGCAGGGGCAAGATATGAGAGCAGGACACGTCCTCCACCAGGATGAGGAGGGCAGATGAGACCGCAAAGAGGAGGTAGAGGAAGTCCATGACAGCCAGGTCAAAGAAGTCAGAGTTCCTGCTTCTCAGGCTGAGGAGGCCAATGACAGCCCCATTCCCAGCCAGCCCACAGAGGCAGATGAGCAGTGTCACACTGTTTATGGCCACATCAGTGTTATCTGTCTCACACAGATCATCTCCTTCAGTGGGTGAGGCAGGAGATGGGGACACGGTGGTCACCTCCATGGATGGACGCTGGGCAGGCAGTGGGATGTGGCCCTGGCTGTGGTCAGAGTGGATGGGCAGTCAGTGCTTGGAGAATCCAGGGATGGACCATGTGGCTCCTCGGCAGCTCCCTGCAGTGGGAAGGATTCAGTGGGGAGGAGTGAGGTGGGAGGGCAGTGGCTATTTGGCAGGGAATGTGAAAGAAAAGCTCAGGGCAGAGGATGGATGACCTTGGGTTGGCCCTGCGGTCAGTGGGAGAGGGTGTCAGGAACAGAGCAGCTGCTGCAGGAGAGGAAGGTGGGGTAGGGAGGAAGGCAAACATTCCACTGCCCTGTTCCCTGTGGGGCAGCAGCAGGCAAAGGGCTCTGTGCAGATCAGCGGCGCTTCCTGGTCCCTCTTGCTCCTTTGGGATCCATGTCCTAAAGCGGCTCCTGCCAGGTCAGGGACATGAAGGAGAAAGTGCCCAGGTCACCAGGAGCTCCCCATTCCAATCCTGCTGGCTCCTCTCTGTGCCCTGTCCTGGTACTGCTCGCCAAGGCTTGGTGGGGCCATAGGGCAGGTGGAAGTTGTTTTACAACTTTGGCTATGTCACAGCTCCACTCCCTCTGAGGTATTTATCTTGATTTTTTTTTTCTTTGCCACAAAGGAATTGACTTCTGTCAACAGTCCGCCTGAAGAATTTGCAAATGGCTCCTCATTTCCTTCTCATTAGAAATACTCCTTCCCTGCCAAATTTCCCATACTCCATTCACTTTCTCTCTACCATTCCTTATTTTTCTTGTCAGAGGTGTCAATGTCCCTCCTGCAGCAGAGGGATGCTGGTGGTGCTGGTGGCACTGGAATGCTGCTGGCAGTGCTGGCAGTGCTGGTGAAGCATCTGACTGCTTGTCAGAAACTGCTCCCATTCTGGGAAGAGCTCCAGAGCCATTGCCAAAATCTTCCCTGGGCCCAAGGAAGGACAACTGAGGCAAGAATTCCCATTTTTGTCATTCCAATGCAGGCTCCCAGAGCCCAAGGGAAGAACAGCACTCAGTGTCTTGTAGCCAGGCTATCAGTAATTGGAGCCCACGTTAACTACTGCCAATCCTCTTGATGATGCAGTGAAAGCTATCAGGGACCAGGGTGCTGTGAACTCCCTGCCAGCCCTTCTCCAGAGCTACTCCTGCTCCTCCTCAGTCCTGGGAACACTTAGGATTGTTTTTGTGGCTGTCTGATCCCAGACTGTCCCTCTGCCAGCAGAGACACCTTCCACTATGCCAGGTCTCTCCAAACTCCATCCAGCCTGGCCTTGGACGCTTTCAGGGATCCAGGGACGGCCATTGCCTTACTGCGCAACCTGTGCCAGGGCCTTGCCACCCTCAGGGAAGGATTTCTTCCCAATATCCAAGCTATCCAATGGCTTCCCACCCTCTGTCAGTGGGAAGCCATTGCCCCTTGTCCTGTCATTCCATGCCCTTGTCCAAAGTCCCTCTCCACCTCTCTTGGAGCCCCATCAGCTCCTGGATCATGAAGCGTTTGCCCTTGAAAGAATTGGGCTGGTGAGGGGATGTGAGATTCCATAGCTGGGGACACAAACACGGTGTCAGCAGGAAGGGAGGTGACAGTTCTGGTCCCAGGGCCAGCAGTTTCCAGCAGAAGCATCCCAGATCCCTGAGGCACATGTCAGCCTGGGTGGGAACCATCTTGGAATCCACTGTAGGGTGCTGTGTGAGTCCAAATGGAGTATAGAGGATGACTCAGATGAAACCTGCAACTTTCTAAGGATTAAAGCCATGAGAGCAGCATTCATTCTCAGAAGAAATTTCATTGCTCAAATCCCAAATCATCCCTCTACTGTGTGCCAGTGCACCAGCTCACACTGAATTTATTATTGCATGGATCCTCTTGGACGCTGCGAGGTGCGTGTCCAGTGCCAAATTATGGTATACAAGTGGGAAAACTAGATTTGAACAAGAAATCAAAGTTTAGCAGCACATTTGTTGTGCAGGGTCCTAAGGACCCACCCCAGGAAATAGAGGGGACAAGTTCAGGCTTGACCATTCCAGGGAACCTCCTGCAGATCCCGGCCCAGGGACAGCAGCTGGAGCCTGGCAGCTGAGGGCAGTGCACTGCGGGCAAGTTCTCCAGGCTGCCAGAGGAAACCAGGTCAGACTCTTCTCTTCCACCTTCGTCAGGGCCCCCTCATTGGGCTGTGTGGTGGTTTTGCACGGGAGGCGTTTACAGAAGTGGCGTCAGTTTCTGTTGAACGCTCAATCTGTAGAGCGACTGGGAAAGCTGTGTACGCCTCTGTGAAAAACACATGTTAAAGATGGAGAATCTCGGGAAAGCTCTTTCTCTTGTGGCAGGTACAGCGGTATCCCAGCTGGGCGGCCCTGCCGTGGAGCCGCCCCCTTCCCGGGGCTGCCCCGGCCCAGCCTCACCTGTCGGCCTCAGGCAGGGCAGGGCAGGGCAGGCCGCAGAGCCAATGCTGAGCTGAGCTGTGACTCTGACATCTTGCTCAGCCTCGCCTCTGCCTTAGCCTGAGCCCCATGGCCCGAGCCGGACCCCAGGAACAGCCCCGGGCCGGGGCCAGAGGTTCGCCCATCAACTCCTCCCCTCTGGTCCCAGCTCCCCAAAACACCGAGCCCCGTCTGACCATCTACAAGCCTTCAGCAAGGTATTAACTCGTTCAGTCCTTCAGTCCTCCCTCGAGTGAGAGAAAGGAACTACATACAAGCATGTAAAAAGCAACATAAAAACATCAAAGTCAGTAAAGGAACAGTTAGATCCCAGACAGGAGGGATAAGGAGATACCTTGATCTTAAGGCTGCAATCCTCTTGTAAAGTTATAAAGAAAAGACTCTGTTTCCCGATAACACATGAAAACATGAAGAGATGAAGAGTTCCAATTGTGATAAGTAGGTATGATTCGTGCTGATAAAAATTGAAACAATAATCAATATTGATACAGTAATTAATATTTGAGAATAATAAAATAGTTAATAGTTAAAAGTTGTAATGCCAAAGAAGAGAGGGAAAGGAGGGGCTCCAACCCCCCTTCCCAGCAGATGCTCTCAAGGACCACAAGAAAGAAGCTGAAGATACAGTTGCTAAAAATGACCAAGAACCTGGTTGGGTCCCAAGAAAAGGCTAATTATAAGGGATTTATTGTCTTGATATGTAGATGCAGTGATACGTTAGTCTTGGCTTACATTGTTCTGGCTTGGTGCGCATGTGCCACCCAAAGGTGAATTAAAGGACAACGAAGAAGACTACAGAGCCTTCATCAGTGACGACCCCCAAAGACTTGTGCGACCACCAAACCGAGTGGTGGCGCATGCGTGATAAGCAAGGTAATGAGGGCAGAGATAGAGATATGACGAACCGAAAATAGGAGGAGATGGTATTGACACATGGTATATAAAGGGTAATTTTACTTAGCAAGCTCGTACGTGAGGTGGCAAGGGCCCCAGAACCCTGCCCTCTGTACCCCCCTCCCCCCCCCCCGGTTATCGTTTGCTTATGCGCTATTATTGGAAACACATTATCCCTTATTTTAATCAAATTATACTGTATCCAATTTTTTATTTTTTATTTTACTATTCAATTTAAATTGTTACTACTTTTAATATTGTTTGGGTTTTTTTATGATGGGATAATTGGGCAAACAAAATGATCCCAAAGCCATTTGCTCTCTGATATCTCCATGGGCAATCCTCTCCTTCTCCAATTGTTTTCCTGCTCCAGCTGTATCGTGTCCACAGCCAGGAAGGAGGTATCTCCCTGGCTTTTGTGCCAGGCACACAGGACCAGGCTGCCACATCCTCCTTGCCATCTGTCCTGTCCCTCACCCCTCCCTGTGCTGCTCCACATGGAAGCTGTGGGTGGGAAAAGAGGGAAAAGCCACGTTTGGGGGACAGCAGCGTTGCTCAGGTGTGTCTGTTTGTCACCCCTGCAGCTGTGTGAGGGCAGAAGAAGCAGCAGAGGTGTCCCCATGAGCACTTTGTCCCCTGGCACGGAGGGAGCCAGCCCTGCCTGCTGGAGCTAGCCCGGTGGGAAGGCATCCTAGGGGAGCTGGAATGAGGAGAGCCACGACAACTGGAGCCAGTGTGACAGCAGGCAGTGGAGCAAAGTGCCTGTCCCACTGCTGCTGCTGCTGCTGCTGCTGCTGCTGTGCCTGTGTGGGATGGTGGGAATGGGGCTGTGCTCTGGCTCCTGGGTCAACAGCAGTGCCCACCCTCTGATTGACTTCCTGGCTGGGAGCTGTGCAAAGGAATTCACCCCCTCTGTTAATGTTGCCTTGCAGAGGGCTTTTGAGGATGTGCCAGAGCCAGGGCATAGGGACAACACAGTGGAATCATCATCAAGTGGAATCATCATGAAAGAGAGACATCACAAAATAGAACCATAAAATATCCAGAGTTGGAAGGAAGCCACAAGGATCATGGAGTTGAGCTCCTGGCCCTGCACAGGACATGCCAACAATCCCAGCCTGTGCCTGAGAGCATTGTGCAAATGCTCCTTGAGCTCTGTCAGGCTGGTGCTGTGTGCAGCAGGGGAACTCCTGCCTGGGGCAATTTTGGTGACAGGAGGAATACTCATGGAATGGTTTTGGTTGTGTCCTGGTTTAGTGAATATTTGGGAGCAAACCTTTAAATGGGATCCCCTTTCAGAGGCTTTCTCAAGAAAACAAATTCAAGCAGCCTCTTCCCCAGCTGGTTCAGGAAAAGATTTCCTGAGAGAAAAGTGGAAGAACTGTTTATTTAACAAGGAAAGTATTCACGAGCATTAGAAATGAAAACAATATGAAACAATAAAATCTCTTGCTGTTCTGAAGAGTTGGCAAATTCAGACAGTCCTTGTTGTGGAGTGTAGTTTGTCTCACTCAGTCTCTTATCAGTCCCTCAGTGCTGGAAAATGCCGCGTCCCAGGCCCCGGTGGGCCACAGGTGTGAGCTCCCAGTGCTCTTCTGGGTTTTCAGTCCAGAGCAGGTTTGAACAGTTCCAAGCCAAAGGAAAACCACAGTCCAGGGAACTTCTCTGCCTCAGCCAGCTGAAAAAACCCAAAAGCAAAGGAGAGCTCTGTGCTGCATGTCTGTGCTGCAGACAGCACGGTCTGGGAGCAGGAATGGGGAGGAGTGAGCGCAGCTTCTGAAAACAAACTGCTGCATCTGCTCTGCCCCTCTTTGCTCAAGAACCAGTCTGAAATGTGCAAAACCTATTTCTGGGCTAAACAGATGAGTGGGGATACAATTCAGCTCATAAAGTCACTCCAGGACAGGTTGGAAGGAACAGCAGAGATCATCTCATTCCATCTCTCCTTCTTCAATGGGCTGGGACAACCAGGAAACCTTTTGCTTTGAAGTCTTGGTCATTTGAAAGGAAGCTCAGGTAGGGAGTGGCCTGGGTGACAGTGGAGACAAGGAAGGTGCTGGGAAGGAGAAAAAGTACATGGACGTATAATGGTCCTTCTGCACTTGTCTTGGGTGGGACTTCCTGGCTGTGCTGTTCTTCCATGGACAAGAGGTTGTACATTGGAAAGATTTGCCTTTCCAATGGACAGGAAATGGGAGTCAGGGAGAGAAAAACCCTCTCAGATGACCAAGTCTCTCTCTTCTGTTAATAATCAACAACTCTGTCAATAAATGCTCCTTAGGTGTTTAACCTCACATGTGTCTCCAAAGCCTGACTCATCACCCACAGCTTTCACTCTCACTTCCCTTTCCAGAACCAGTGGCATGTTGGTTTTTCCTGGATTTTTAGCAGTGGGAAAAGGAGGGACAACTTCCCCCTGAGCAAGAGATGTGGCTGCTGCCCAGGTCTCTCCCAGCAGGAATCAGGAGCTCTTGGCACTGCCAACATCATCCCAACCACTGCAGGCACGTGCCTTAGGAAGGGCTCTGGTATGAGACAGGGACCTGCCCTGCTCCCAGAGCAGCCAGAGGCTTTAGAGTGGGATAAAAGAAGGAAATGAGCTATTTTGGACACTGTTTAGCAGGCACAGGCTCTGCGGTGAAGCCTGGATGTGGTTTATTCATCAAATTCAGAGGCTAGGACCACCACAGTGGAAAGAAACAAAAACCATGAATGCAAATCTGATTGAGAGGTGGTTACAGAATGACAAAGATCAGGAGAGGCTGGGCTGTGGCTGGAGCTGCTGTGCAGAGTGGCTGTGCAGCCCCTCCTGAGGGTGGCCAGGTTCAGGATGGAGGTGCTCAAGGGCTTCCCTGGACACTGATGCTGGGGAACCAGAGGATGGATGGCCCCATTCTGCAGAAGAGCAGCATAACCCCCTAATCTCTGTACAAATAAATGGTTCAAGCATCTGGTGATAGGAATTTCCATATTTCGTGTACTCTCTGGTACAGGCACAAAGGATCAGTGGAGTTCACAATTTACTCACAAGGATTTAGTTCTGGAATTCAAGAATGTGAGACATTCCCACTGAAAGGATAAGGAAATGTTGCTGTCCCTCCCCAGCTCTGCAGCCCTACCTGGTGTCCCTTCCCATCAGCTGGGAATGCAGGGCCGGCTCTGCTGGACAGAAGAGGAAGGATGTTCCCAGTGATCCCAATCCCTCTCCTGCCATCCAGAGGCACCAGCCCTGCAGGGATTTGGGAAATCACTGCCACCCCGTGCTGGGTGTGTCCCCAGGGATTAAGGTGTCCCATTCTTTGCCAAAAAGATCTCCCTGGAAACACCATGGAACTCATCTGCTGAGCCAAAGGAGATGGAGTTCATTCCCTGGGGCTGAGGCCATGAGGGTCATTCCATGGGGAATAGAGCTGGGGAACAGCACTGAGCCCAGCTGCACTGCTTGGAGCCATGTGGATCCAGGAGGGAGCCTGAAAGCCATGTTCCAATGTGCTCCCTGCAGAGCATCCCACAAAAATCACCCAAGGCAATGCCCCTGCTCCCTTCTCCTGCAGGAATACAACACCACAGGGAGGGTGTTCCTGTGGATATTTATTCATCAGTTATTCCTGAATAATATAAACGAAAGCTCTCAGCCTCTGGCCCAGGTCCTTCAGCAGAGCAGTGGAAGGCATCCACAGGCTCACATCCCCATGTCCCTGGGGGACTCAGTGCTATCGGCTGTTCTTTCTTTCTGCTACTCAAACACCCTCTGAAGGGAGAACCGGAGGGACCTCACTGTACAATGCCTCCAGTAGCTCACAATGGAAAAGGTCCTCCAGGAACTCCCTGCAAGAAGTAGATTAAGGGTTTCATGCTGCTGTTGGTAGGGTGAGCAGGAAAACAGCCTGGGAGGGCACATCGATGTACCCAAGCTGCTGCAGGAAATGGCAGAAGCTGAGGAGGAGAGTTGACAGTGCAGTGAGGTGGAGAAGCATGTCACGCGTCTTGGGGTGCTGCTGCTGGGAGCCCCACTTGGCTCTAATGAAATCAATTGTGCCAGAAATGGCCACGGGAGCAGCCATAAGGAACAGGATGATGGTGTACATGGAGATGAGAGGCAGCCGGCAGTGCTCCTGCTCTTGTGAGTGGAACAGGAATGTCACCATGGGAATGACAGTGAGAAGAGCAAAGAAGGCCCAGGACTGGACACTTCCCACCACCAGCTACATTCGCTCGGAAAGGTCCCAGTGGCAGCGCTGGAAGATGTTGTACATGTAGAGCACAGTGCCAGCTGGCCTGAGCCAGAACAACCCCCTGTAGCACAGACCACTGAGAGTTGGAAAGGGAAACGCAGGTACAGCAGGGGCATTACAGGAGAGCAGGACACGTCCTCCAGCAGGAAGAGGAGGGCAGAGAGGACGGTGAGGAGAAGGAAGAGGAAGTCGGCAACAGGCAGCTTGAAGATGCCAATGTTATGGGTTTTCAGGCTGGGAATGGGACTGTGCTCTGACTCCTCAGATGAGCAGTGTCACACTGTGTATGGCCGCACTGGTGACCTCTATATCACACAGATCATCTCCTTCAGTGGGTGAGGCAGGAGATGGGGACATAGTGGTCACCTCCATGGATGGACGCTGGGCAGGCAGTGGGATGTGGCCCCTGGCTGTGATCAGAGTGGATGGGCAGTCAGTGCTTGGAGAATCCAGGGATGGGCCCTTTGGCTCCTCAGCAGCTCCCTGCAGTGGGAAGGATTCAGTGGGGAGGAGTGAGATGTGCAGGGGAAGAAGGCAGTGGAAGTTGCTGGGAGACAAAGGTAGGAGGCTTGGGAGTTCAGAAGAAGACACAGAAGGGAAGCTCTGGGCAGAGGAGAGGAGAGCTGGGGAGGGCCCTGCAGTCACCGGGAGAGGGTGTCAGGAACAGAGCAGCTGCTGCAGGAGAGGAAGGTGGGGTAGGGAGGAAGGCAAACATTCCACTGACCTGTTCCCTGTGGGGCAGCAGCAGGCAAAGGGGTCTGTGCAGATCAGCGGCGCTTCCTGGTCCCTCTTGCTCCTTTGGGATCCATGTCCTAAAGCGGCTTCTGCCAGGCCAGGGACATGAAGGAGAAAGTGCCCACATCACCAGGAGCTCCCCACTCCTATCCCTCTCTGCCCTGTCCTGTTTTTGCTCCCCAAGACTCAGTGAGGTGACATTGCAGTCGGAATTGGTTTTACAACTTTGGCTGTGTCAGAGTTCCACAGCTTAGTGTTACTGATCTTGATTTTTTTTTCCTTTGTCTCAAAGGAGGTGGGGTTTTTAATGCTATGCAATTCCTTCTGATAAGAAACAGTCCTTCCCAGCTCAAGGTGCATTCTGCAACTGCCTTCCCTCTCACAATAGGTTTCTACCATTCCTCACTTCTCTTCCTTGAGAGGTCATGCTGCCTCCTGCAGCAACAGAATGCTGGAGCTGCTGGTGGCACTGGAATGCTGGCAGTGCTGGTGAGGCAGCTGGGTGCTTCCCACAAGTAACTCCCAGTCTAGGAATGGCTCCATGATACTTGCAAAAAGATGCCCTGGGCCTAAGGAAGCACAGTTGAGCTGCTTCCTTGTTCTATCCCTTTACCATCCTCATCCCTGCCCCCACTCCCCATCCCCACCCCGCTCCATCCTCACCCCATCCTATCACATCCCACAGGTTTCCCAGACGGAGCTGTTCCCCCACTCTGAGCATGGTCTGTCAGGCTCTGCTCTCCTCCAGTGGGGAGATTTGGGATTCACAACCTCCAGACCATGTCCAACCCGCTCTGACCCTCTCCTGGCCACTCCAAAACAGACTCCAATACCCCAGATGCCCCTGGGACCTCGTCCCCCCTGAACAGCCTTGATCTTCCCCTGCTCAACCAGGGACTCCTGGCAGTGCCCTGCTCCTCCTGGCCACAGGGTTCTTGGACCCAGGAGGGAGGAGGAAAGCCCAGCTCCAATGTGCTCCTCAGGATCACACAGGATGATAAATGTGTCTGGAGCCAGTGCAGAAACAGATTTGGAGGCCTGCAGGGGTTTTGGGGCAAGTTCTGTAACAAGCAGCAAGAGCACATGGCCAAAGGAAAAGTTCAAGGCAAAGTCACCTTTAATATCTCAGCACTCAGTGAATGAGACCACCAGAGACCCCTCTGAATAATCCTCCAGGCCCAGGAAAGGACTTGGAGAAGGAGGTGGATGCATGGAAATGAGTCCTAGGAAAGTGATGTGTATGTATTAGATAAGAAAGACTCTGTAATGACTGTGTGTGGTTATGATGGGTATAACCCCTGTTGTAAAGTCTCACCCCAGACAGAAATATGGAGAGATCCTTCTGTGTGTCCTCTGCTTCCTAATGCTTCTCATTGTGTTGGAAAGGTTATTCTGGCTGATTTTGCTATCACTCCAAGTCCCATCTCCACTCCTCATGCCACGCCCCGCCCCGCCCCGCCACGCCACGCCACGCTACGCCATGCCGTGTGGTGCCATCCCATCCCATTCCATCCCATCCCATCCCATCCCATCCCATCCCATCCCATCCCATCCCATCCCATCCTATCCCATGGCCGCTCCCCATGTTGAAGCTCTGCCCCTCAGGCTCTGCTGCTCTCCAGTCAGGACATTTGGGATCAGCACCATCCAGATCCTTCCTGGCTCCTCCTGCTCCCTCCCACACGCCCAGACCCCCGGGGACGCTTCCCCCCCTGCCCGCCAGCCCCGCTGCACCCGGGAGCAGGGACATCTCTGCTGTGACACTCACAGAGCCCTCGGGGTGGGGAATGCTGAGCGCCTGGGCCATCGTGTCCGTGCCAGCCCAGCTCTGGCACTGGGCATCATGGTTGCTGCAGGGAGCACAAGCCATTGCCGTGTCCCCTCCCTCCAGCCACATTCCCGGCTGGCAGCAGCAGCCAGAGGAAGCCGGGAAGCGCTGGCAGAGGGGGCAAAGGCAGCTCAGGGTTCATGGTGCTGTTTATTGATATCAGACCTCAGTGGGATGCAGGAACCAGGTGCCAGGGGGAATTCTGGGGTCACAGCCGTGTTGGGAAGGATCCCTTTCAGGAAAGCAGGTTTTAAGTGTTCTGGGAGGTGTGAGAGAGGAGGGAAAGCCATGCTCCAATGTGCTCCCCACAGAGCATCCCTCCCACATGGCCCTTAGCAATGCCCCTGCTGCCTTCCCCTGCAGGAATTGAGGTGGGAGGGTGACCCTGTGGATGTTTATTAATCAAGTGACTCAAGGAAACCCTCAGGCAATGTCCTGGGGTGCTTCATCAGTGCAGTGGAAGGGATCAACAGGCTCAGACTGCCATGGAATCACTGAAATCATTCCCTGGTGGAACCATTGCTGCTGGCAGTGTTTTCTTCTAGCACCACAAAACCCTCCAGAGAGATTTCTTTAGGACCTCATGGAGCAGTTCTTCCAGCATCTCCCTACCTGGAATTAGATGATGAGTTTGATGATGCTTTTGATTCAGGCAAGCAGGAAACCAGGCTGGGAAGGCAGAATGGTGTAGCTGAGCTGCTGCAGGAAATTCCAGAGGCTGAGGGGGAGAGTGATGAGGAGAGAGAGGAAGAAAATAATTTGGAGCCTTTTGGGCTTGCCCTTGTCTGAGCAACATGAGTCCTGAATGCAGAAGAATATACTGGAAATGAGCATGAAGGGAGCAAAGAGGAGGAGGTGGAGGGTGCGCATGGAGATGAGAGGCCATGGCAGTGCTCTTCATGAAACTGGCCCAGGGAAGCCACTGTTGGATTGAGAGCAATGACAGCAAAGAAAACCACAGCAGGACACTCACCACCATGCATGGCAGGCACTCAGAAAAGAAAGAGGAGCAGCAGCAGAAGAAACTGAAGGCTGCAGAGCCTAACCCTGACTTGTTCATGAAGAGCACACAGTACAGCCCCAGCACATGAGTGACAGCGGGAAAAGGAAGCTCAAGGACCCCAGGGGCACAATAGCAGAGCAGACCACATCCTCTACAAGGAGGAGCAGTGTGGGTGGGAGCATGAGGAGGAGAAAGAGGAAGACAGTGACAGCCAGGTTGAAGATGAAGTTGGTGGTGAAGCCAATGCGGAGGAGGCAGAGCACAGCCCCGTTCCCAGCCAGCCCACAGAGGCAGATGAGCAGTGTCACACTGTGTATGGCCACATCAGTGACATCTGTCTCACACAGATCATCTCCTTTAGTGGGTAAGATGGGAGACTGTTGAAAGCGAAGGGAGAAGACCCATCTTTTTGTTGATCAGCATCGACTCCGATTTATTGACCAAATCAGCCACTTTATATAACAGTGTTAATTAACTTCATGCATATTGGAAAATTCAAGCTCACGATAGGTTACAGAGAAAACTCTAACCCCTCCTTTTGTTTTACAATACCTGTGGTTTGTTTATTGAAAACAGGACCAGCGTTCTCACTGTGATAGGAAAAGTTCTCAAAATCTCAACATCTGTTCCCAAAGCAGCTATCTGTTCCCAGAGAGCCCAAGGACAGAATGTTTTGCCTGTTATGGGAAGACTGTCTGAGAATCTTATTGTTTATAAAGTGGTGCCTGAGAGCCTAATTATTTACAGAACGAAGCCTGGGAAATGCTGTTTTACAGCTACCTTTTTTTATTTTCCCTCAGCTGTATACCTTCATGGCCTCTTTCTTTTAACCATGCTTTAACCAGACTCTCCACAGGAGACGAGGATTCAATGGTCACTCCATGGATGGAGACGTGGCAGATAGTGGGATGTGGTCTGTCCTGGGGTGACGTTATGATGCTTGTATCCCCATTCATCTGTTCTGTGCCTTTAAGACCGGCTCTGAAGAGTGGAAGTTTTGTTTGGGTTTCTCTTATCAGGGACACAGAGACGAACAGTACATAGGGCTGTTTTTCACTTCTTGCTTTCAGCTTGCTGCTTTGTTTGCTCTCTTTGCTGCTCTCGCTTCTGCTCTGCTTTGGCCTCTGCTTATTAGCTAGTTCTAGCTAAACAGTCCACATCCCTTCCTGGACTGTTTCTCCCCTCCTGTTCCTGTGACCATCTCGAACCTGCTCCGGACTGGGACCCAGGAACACCGAGGTTTGGCTGCAGCAGTTGCCCAGCACCGAAGGGACTGAGAACAGAGCAATCACCCCCGAAAGAGACTTTCTGATTTTGTCATCTTCCTCAGAGCGGTGTCATCGGGTATAGTTCATTTTGTGTGTTGGGGGGTGCTGTGCCTGAAATAAACAGGTTCTTTCCACCTCTCTCCAAGGAATTTTTTCCCAAACCGGTTGTGGGGAGGGGCCGTGTGGGTTTTGCTTTCTGGAGGGGCCCTCCTTTGCAGATTCTTTAACAAATTTGCCCTAAACCAGGACAGGTCCCAACTTCAGATCTCTTGTGTTTGTTTTTACCTGACCCAACCTCTCTGGGCAGCCTGTGCCATGGCCCCAGCACCCTCACAAGGAAGGATTACTTCCCAAGATCCAATCTGACCCCACACTCTGTCAGTGGGAAGCCAGTCCCCCTTGTCCTGTCACTCCATGCCCTTGTCCAAAGTCCTCTCCACCTCTTCTAGTACCCCATCAGCTCCTGGATCATGAAGTGTTTGCCCTTGAAAGGACTGGGCTAGTGAGGGGATGTGACATTCCATAGCTGGGGACACAAGCACAGTGTCAGCAGGGAAGGGAGGTGACAGTTCTGGTCCCAGGGTCAGCAGTTTCCAGCAGGAGCATCCCAGATCCCTGAGGCACATGTCAGCCTGGGTAGGAAGCATCTCACGTCAGCTTGTTAGGAATTCCTTGGAATTCACTGTAGGCTGCTGTCTGACTGCAAAGGGAGTGTAGAGGATGACTCAGAGGAAACCTGCAACTTTCTAAGGATTAAAGCCAAGAGAGCAGAATGGATTTACCTTCTCTCAGACGAAATGTAATTGCTGAAATCCTAAATCATCCCTCTGCTGTGTGCCAGTGCTCCAGCTCATGCACAGAATTTATTATTATATGAATCCTCTTGGAAACTGTGTGCTGAAAGTGAAATACCACTGAACTTGCAGTATACAAGGGGGAAAACTAGATTTGAACCAGAAATCAAAGTTTACCAGCACATTTGTAGTGCAGGGCCCTAAGGATCCACCTCAAGAATGAGACGGGACAAGTTCAGGCTTTTCAAAAGACAAGATATCGGGATTGAGGTTTGTATAAAATAGAACAGAAGCTGAGATGGAGCCCAAGTGCTTTGGGCACAGGTGTGGTTGCTGAGGCTCTCTCCCGTTGCTCATTTCCCGGGCAGAGTGAAGAGCAGCTGAGGAGCAGAGCCCTGAGCCCGTGGCAGGCTCTGAGGCAGCTGCCTGTGTGTGAGAGCCCTGGAGAACACGAGGCAGCACGGAGAGCAGGGGCTGTGGCAGGAGCTGGGACAGAGCCCGCGCCGGACGCTGCTCGGGCTCAGCCCGCGGGCTGCGCTCCCCTTTCCCAAGGGACCATTCCAGGGAACCTCCTGCAGATCCCGGCCCAGGGACAGCAGCTGGAGCCTGGCAGCTGAGGGCAGTGCACTGCGGGCAAGTTCTCCAGGCTGCCAGAGGAAACCAGGTCAGACTCTTCTCTTCCACCTTCACCAGGGCCCCCTCATTGGGTGGAACCTGGGTATTGATTTTGGGGGCAGAACTGAGGTCTGGAGGGAATTCAAACCTATAAATAGTGTGGGAAAAGGGAGGGAATATTGAAACGAGTGTCCTGCTGATGGAATCCAGCATCTCAGTGATATCAACTGACACCTGAGAGTCCAGCTCAGATCCATCCCAAAGCCATTTGCTCTCTGATATCTCCACAGTCAATCCTCTCCTCTCTCCTACAATTGTTTTCCTGTTCCAGCTCTGTCATTTCCACAGCCAGGAAGGAGGTATCTCCCTGGCTTTTGTGCCAGGCACACAGAACCAGGCTCCCACATCCTCCTTGCCATCTGTCGTGTCCCTCACCCCTCCCTGTGCTGCTTCACATGGAAGCTGTGGGTGGGAAAAGATGGGAAAGCCATGTTTGTGGGACAGCAGCGTTGCTCTGGTGTGTCTGTTTGTCAGCCCTGCAGCTGTGTGAGGGCAGGAGAAGCAGCAGAGGTGTCACCATGAGCACTTTGTCCCCTGGCACGGAGGGAGCCAGCCCTGCCTGCTGGAGCCAGCCCGGTGGGAAGGCATCCCAGGGGAGCTGGAATGAGGAGAGCCATGACAACTGGAGCCAGTGTGACAACAGGCAGTGGAGCAAAGTGCCTGTCCCACTGCTGCTGCTGCTGCTGCTGCTGTGCCTGTGTGGGATGGTGGGAATGGGGCTGTGCTCTGGCTCCTCGGCCAACAGCAGTGCCCACCCTCTGATTGACTTCCTGGCTGGGAGCTGTGCAAAGGAACCCAACCCCTCTGGTAGTGTTGCCTTCCAGAGGGCTTTTGAGGATGTACCAGAGCCAGGGAATAGGGACAACACAAGGGAGTCACCATTTAGTGGAATCATCATGAAACAGAGGCATCATAAAATAGAACCATAAAATATCCAGAGTTGGAACGGACCCAAAAGGATCATGGAGTGCTATAGTTGTTACCCTCTGCAAGAGGCCCAGGTAAAACCCGAGTGGGAACAAACATGCGACACATTAAAATCATGCTGCTGGCTGTTAATCAAAGTTCAACATATTCTTAACTCTGTCAACAAAAGATGTTTTTAACATGTTTTAAATAGAAGATTTTAAAATGGAACACAACATTGGCAGCATATGTAGAATTAGTTCTGATATTTTGTTTTTCTGTGAAAATAACTGAAAGGTGTATCTGATAACAGCCAAATCTAAAATCTGCACAGAGGCATCCTTTAACATTGATACCCTCTTATGCCATTGGGCAGAGTCGCCTCCATGCCAAATCATAGCAGCTTTGTGTGTTTTGATGGATGCCTCTTTAAAAACAGTTGGTCCATTGACAGGGGTCTGTACTGTGGTGGCAGCTTTCCATACAGGGGGAGGTTTCCCATATCTGTCCATAAATGATGTGAGAGATAGTGGATAGGTAATTGGCGAAAAAATTTTGCAAGCATGATTTGAAAATTGGTGTCCTCTGATAGCAGGCATGCCACATTGTCTTTTCTTGCCGGCATGTAGATGGTATGTGGATCCTGGCCATGGAGAATTTGTAGTCGCTCTCTACCTTTCTTAACTGAGAACATATCATTAACAGTGCACACAGTCTTTGTTGCTGTGTAAGGCAAGCATAACCATTCTAACACTTGCAAAGGGTCTTTATCATTAACAAACCATTGAAACAAAACAGCTGAAGGTTAAAATTTGCTAGCAGTTATAGCAAGGTACACAGATTTGTCAGGATCCAATCTCCAATTCTTTCAGTTTTCTATTGCTTGAGCACAGTGTGCAAGGGCAGTTTTAGCTTCTGGGGTCAATTGTCGAAGTGAGTACAGGTGGGGGTTTCTTCTGAGGAAGCCAAATAAAGGGTATAAAAGCTCTGTAGACAAACCAAAAACAGGACACAACCAATTCAAGGAACCTACCAGTTTCTGTAATTAATTTCAAGTTAGGGTATCTTTAACACAAATCCTTAAAGACTGAGGGCTGATGGTCTGTTGAGTAATTCTCCATCCTAGATAATGCCATGGGGACTCACAGTGAGTCCTGCATTTTGAATTGTCTGCATGACAGCTACCTGAATAGAACATAAAATGGATTGATCATGAGCTGCGAGTAAAATGTTATCCATATGGTTGCAGTAGGAAATTTATGACAAACAGGCTGTAGGGCAAGATCCCTTTGGCAACACCTGCCTTGTGGCAGTACAGTCCAGTGAAATCTCTTCATTGCTTCTGTGTGGTTTAAGGCAGGCACAGAAAAGGCAAACTGAGGTGCATCATCAGGATGTAGAGGGATGGGAAAAAACCAGATTTCTAGCTCTAAAATTAGTAAGGGCCAATTGAGGAGAATCATTGTGGGTGATGGAAGCCCAGGCTGCAGAGCCCCCATAGGTTCAACAATTGCATTTACTGCCCATAGATCCTGTAATAATTGTCGCTTGCCATTTTGCTTATGTGCACAGTATATAAGGGTGTGCCAGGGGCTAGAAGATGGACTGATATGGCCTAAGGACAAGCGTTCTTCCATAAGCTGTTTTAAATTTAGTAGCTGTTCCTTTCCTAGGGGCCATTGGTCGACCCACACAGGGTCCTCAGTCTGCCATGTGAATTTACATGTGTCCAGTACTTGTGTTTGGAATGGCTGATCAATGGCCCCTATGAAAAAGGCCCTGCTGTGAGGTTGAGTCTATTTGTATGGTTGTTCCAAATTGTTCTGGGACAATTTGGAACAACCATACAAATAACATTACATGTATGGTATAGAGGCAAGGAATGGGGCAGTCCAGGCAGTTTGCCCATCAGAGCCAAGGACAAGGCAAAGGTGAGTGCTCTGTCTAGGGTGCTGCATCCCTCCCACCCCAATTAGGGATGATGCACAGCTGATTGTGGGCCATTCATTACTTTTAATGATACAGACATCAGCTCCCCTATCAACAACCCCTTTAAATTTTTTGCCATCTAACATTGGGCTAATTAAAATTGGCTGAGCTGTTGTAATAGAGCTTGTCGAGAAAATTTGTGGCTGACCTGTGGTGTCAAAGTTATCTGTAGCACTTTTGCCCTTGCCACTAGGGGTTTTGTTGGAGAAGGGAATAAGTTGTGTATAGGTTGACCTGCAGGTATAAAGCAGGGTGGCATGGGGGCCCATTGTATAATCTGTATTTTGCCCTCATAATCTGAATTAATAATATTGGACAGTACAAAAAGTCCCAACCTGGTGGCAGAGGAATGCCCTGTTAACAAAGCATGAGTGTTATTACCAAGGGGTCCCCAGACCTAAATGTACCAAACATGTCATTGGAGTTATGGATTCTTGGGAGGCAAGATCCAGCCTGGCACTGCCTGCAGTTGTAGGCAGGAGCTCGCTTGCTAAAAGTCTTGTCTTGAATTGTATTTGGTTCTCCGGGGCAAGTGGACCAGCCCCCAGTTGGAAGTTTCCTGGCTGTGTAGCGTTCCAATTCACAGAGTACTGGGAGCGGCAGTCAACAGCCCAATGCTTTCTCCTTCCACACCTGGGACAATCTTTAGATGGTATTTTTATCCCACCCCCTTGTTGAAGGCAATCCTTTTTAAAATGACCCATCGAACCACATTTAAAACAGCCCCCTGCCCGCGTGTCCGGAATGCAGAAATGTACGGTTAAAGCCGCTGCCAGAGAATTAGTGTTACCAGCACTCATTCCCATATTTTGGCATGCTCTGACCATATCTGCTGTGTGGGTTATGAACAGCGAGCAATGCATTTCTACAATCTTTGTTTGCATTTGTAACATCAAGCAGCTGCAACAGAATAACTCTGGCGGCTTGCAGTCTGTCCAGGAACTGCATTATTAACTCTGCTGGAGCCTGTAAAGTCTTAGCAAAACACAGGTTAGAATCTATACCCGTCCCTGGGAGTCGCCGCAAGGCCTGCAGGGCTAGGCAAGCAATGATATCACATGCATCACGTGGGTGGCCTGCCTGCACTGCACAGACTGCAGAGGGACCCTCTCCGGTCAGCTGCACAACAGCGACTGGTGCATTTCTGTCCTGCAGCGCTTCTGCCTGCACTGTACACAGCTCTTGCTAATCTGAGCCAGACTGCAAACTGAGTCACTGGTAGGATCATTTTCATGATGCTTTTCCATTATGCTTTTCGTGGGGAGTGAGGATATACGTGGTCCTGAAAGATTGTAGGTGGTTTAGGGTGAGATGGGAGGATGTCGCTTTCTTTTACTAACACCCTCAGTTCTGTAATTACTTTATAGTCTAGCTCCTGATGTGCCGGCCGATGCTTCAGCTCATCTATTACTGGGTAGGCTGTAACGACCACCAAATCACCCTCCTCAATGGCAGCTTCCTTCCATTTTTGCCAGTGCTGGACTGCTGCATCGCCATTTAGGGCAGGAAGTGAGCCACTGCCCACTTGAGAGATGAGAGTTCCGTGCCCAGGGGTCCTGCCGTGCAGGAATTTTTATCGGGATAAGGCAATCCCCCAGGGCCTGGGTTGATCTCAGGGTAAAGCAATTCTCCAGGGTTTGGATTATTCTTGGGGTCAAATACGGGTTCTAGTGGCACTGAGGGTTTGGGGGAATTAATGGCCAAAGCTGCGAAATGGCCGACATTTGCGTGACTTCCTTTAATGGCCGCCATGATTGTCCCCCACGTAGTGAGGTGCCCGCAAGCTTCGGCACTGCTGTACCTGGCAATATCAAAAAGTCTCTGCTGTATTGCTTGCCAGGTTGCTAATCCCGCTAAAGGGAAAATCTTTAACTTGATTAGACATCCAGTCCAGCAAGGTCCTTAGTTTCACATCAGCCATATTAATCGATTGCTGATGTAGGAGCTGCCTTGCCTAGCCCAAGCTCCTACTTTGTTCCAGGGATATTCCACCTCCAACACATTCTCTCACAGGTCTACTCACCTCCTTGGAGAGGTTGGCGCACTTTTAAATTCCTGAGTTCCTTCCCAAACTTCTCTCGGATCCTTCACCGAATCCTTTTCCCAGACTTTTCTCAGCTGGCTCCTTGCCCTAGTGGAAGCTGCTACTGGACTGGACAGCACATCCTGTGCCGCGTTTGTAGGTCCCGATTCGGGCCTGCCAT
Organism: Melozone crissalis; assembly: GCF_028551555.1. Lineage (NCBI taxonomy): Eukaryota > Metazoa > Chordata > Aves > Passeriformes > Passerellidae > Melozone > Melozone crissalis. Next base: position 2,832,392 of record NW_026535796.1, on the reverse strand, counting down.
TTGTAGCACTTGGAACAAAGCGACATGGACTCCCTTATACATCCAAAGGAGATTGCTTCATTGTAAAAATTGGCTGCTGTTTATACCTTTAATCTCAACCTGACATAATGGAAATTAAACTGAGGCCTAATAGAACTTAACAGAAGGAGGGCACCCATTGACTGGCTCAGCTGCATTGCTGCTATGAACATGTCCTACCATCCAATCAGCTTCCTGCTCATACGCTGTCTGCATGTTCCGCCAGCCAATCAGTTTCCTGCTCACATGCTGTTCATGTGTTCCCCCAGCCAATCACAATCTCACTCCCATCTGACTCTCCCCTCACTCCTGACTGCCTCTCAGCCCTCAGGCACCTCCCACCCGCCCAGCCTGCAGCTCTGCCTTTCCCTCAGGGCCTTCTGGCAAGCACAAGGCTTAAAAACTTCAGCAATTATAACAACTATAACCCCGTGTCCTACAGTCAGTTGTACCACACTGGAATCAAACAAAAACCAGAAATCCAAATCTGATTGAGGGGTAATTTCAGAATGACAAAGATCAGGAGAGGCTGGGCTGTGGCTGGAGTTGCTGTGCAGAGTGGCTGTGCAGCTCCTCCTGAGGGTGGCCAGGTTCAGGATGGAGGTGCTCAAGGGCTTCCCTGGACACTGATGCTGGGGAACCAGAGGATGGATGGCCCCATTCTGCACAAGAGCAGCACAACCCCCTAATTTCTGTGCAATTCAATGGTCCAAGCTTCTGATGATGGGAATTTCTATATTCCGTGTACTTTCTGGATACAGACACAGGAGTTCAGTGGAGTTTGCTATCGACCCTGCACTTTACTCAGAAGGATGTAATTATGGAATTCAAGAATGTGAGACATTCCCATTGAATGGATAAGGGAATGTTGCTGTCCCTCCCCAGCTCTGCAGCCCTACCTGGTGTCCCTTCCCATCAGCTGGGAATGCAGGGCTGGCTCTGCTGGACAGAAGGGGAAGGATGCTCCCTGATCCCAATCCCTCTCCTGCCATCCAGAGGCACCAGCCCTGCAGGGATTTGGGAAATCACTGCCACCCCGTGCTGGGTGTGTCCCCAGGGATTAAGGTGTCCCATTCTTGCCCCAGGGAGCAGGCAAGAGCTCCCTGAAAACACCATGGAACTCATCTGCTGAGCCAAAGGAGATGGAGTTCATTCCCTGGGGCCGAGGACATGAGGGTCATTGCATGGGGAATAGAGCTGGGGAACGGCACTGAGCCCAGCTGCACTGCTTGGAGCCATGAGGGAGGAGGATCCAGGAGGGAGGAGGAAAGCCATGCTCCAATGTGCTCCCTGCAGAGCATCCCACAAAAATCACCCAAGGCAATGCTCCTGCTCCCTTCTCCTGCAGAAATACAACACGACGAGGCGGGTGATCCCATGGATATTGAGTAATAAGGAGACTTAATGAATCTCTCAGCCACTTTCCCCGGGTCCTTCAGCAGATCAGTGGAAGGGATCAGCAGGCTCACACTCCCGTGTCCATGGCACTATCCTTTCTGCGGGCTTTTTTTTCTTTTGGCTCCTCAAAGACCCTCTGGAGGGAGAGCTGGAGGGACTCCACAGAGCAGGGCCTCCTGCACCTCCCTGCCAAGAAGTAGATTAAGGGTTTGATGCTGCTGTAGATGCAGGTGAGCAGGAAAACAACCTGGGAGGGCACAACCGTGTAACCGAGCTGCTGCAGGAAATTGCAGAGACTAAGGAGCAAAGTGAAGAGCACAATGATGACGATAACGATGTCACGCCTCTTGGGTTGCTGCTGCTGGGAACCCCACTTGGCCTTAATGAAATCAACTGTATGAGAAATGACCACAGGTACAGCAAAGAGGAGCAGGGTGATGGTGTACACAGGGATAAGAGCTGCCCAGCAGAGCTCCTGCTGCTGTGTTGGGCACAGGAATGTCACCGTGGGAAGGACAGTGAAGACAGCAAAGATGGCCCAGTATTGCACAGTGTCCACCACCCACACCAGACGCAGAGGAAGGTCGCAGTGGCAGCAGAGCTTGCAGAAGTTGTGCATATAACGCACTGGGCTGCTGCGTGTCAGCCGGAACAGTGCCCAGTAGTAGGAGACCAATGACAGATGGAAAACGATGTTCATGTACATCATGGGCAGGATGGGAGAGCAAGACAAATCTTCCACTAGGATGAAGAGGGCAGAGGGTACTGCAAAGAGGAGGAAGAGGAAGTCAATGACAGCCAGGTCAAATATGCCAGCGTTCCTGCTTTTCAGGCTGAGGAGGCCGATGACAGCCCCGTTCCCAGCCAGCCCACAGAGGCCAATGATCACTGCTGCACTGTGTATGGCCACATCGGTGACATCTGTCTCACAGAGATCATCTCCTTCAGTCGGTGAGGCAGGAGATGGGGACACGGTGGTCACCTCCATGGATGGACGCTGGGCAGGCAGTGGGATGTGGCCCTGGCTGTGGTCAGAGTGGATGGGCAGTCAGTGCTTGGAGAATCCAGGGATGGACCATGCAGCTCCTGAGCAGCTCCCTGCAGTGGGAAGGATTCAGTGGGGAGGAGTGAGATGTGCAGGGGAAGAGGGCAGTGGAAATGCTGGGGTGGGAGTGAGGGTGGGAGGGTTGGGCTGTTGTGCAGGGGATTGATAAAGAAGAGAGAATAAACTTTTTCAACTCTCCTGAAGTTGCTTAAAGATTAAGTGGGCAAATTGATAAACATACGTAAAGATGTGGACCCTGGCGGCTGGAGGCAGTGCAAAAACAGATTTGGAGGCCTGCAATGGTTTTGGGGCAAGTTCTGTAACAAGAAGCAAGAGCACATGGCCAAAGGAAAAGTTCAAGGCAAGGTCATCTTTAATATCAGAGCACTCAGTGAATACAACCACTAGAAGCCCCTCTCAATGAATCTCCATTGCCATCAGAGGACTCCCAGTAGGAAGTGGATGCATGGAAGGGAGTTCTAGGAAACTGGTATTAATGTTTTTGTTTAAGGTGGTGTGAAAAATGCATGTATTTTATGATTGGCTTTTTGCAAATATTAAAATGAATATTGCATGTGTTGTGTTAGAAAGTAATGCTGTATTAATTCTCTTAAGTCCTGTGTCAAATACAGTTTTCGGTTATGAAAATTGTTAAAATAGAAACTATGCTGTGTAAGATGCTTTGTTTAACAGAAAGGGCTTGCAGCGAGATAGCAGCCACAGGACACCTAAATCTTTCAGAGAAAGGGAATTTATTGCCTTCTTATCAGAAGAAACTAACTTCTTCCCGCCTTGGAGGGGCTGTTAGGATTAGAAGGAAGAAGCTGACACTGACCAGATGGAATCCTGTGTTTGAATGGAATTTATACATCATGCATGAAGTGTATGAATATGCAACGGGCTATTGTTCTTAAGGGTTAATCCTTTGTTAACAAGTGTCCTTTTTCCGGCTCGTGATGACCAGAAAAAGGTACCCGGACGTCCGTAACTCTTTGTTTTTATTGTCTCATGTTGTCTTAATTCAATATGTCCAAATTGTTATTACTCTAATTGTGGTACCATTTTTTAAACCATTTTATTATTATTAAACTTTTAAAAATTTTAGAAACAAGTGATTGGCGTTTTTCACAGTGTTCTTAAGAAAAGAAAAACTTTTTAATGTCTATATATGGTTATAGTGAATAAAAACATGGTTATAAAGTCTCACAACACACACAAAAAAATTGAGAGATCCTTCTGCATGTCCTGCTGCATAATACTTCCCTTGGTAACACCACTGGTGTGTGTTAGGAACTTTATTCTGTCTGATTTTGTTATCACTCCTAATCCATCCCATCCCATCCCATCCCATCCCGATGGGTTCCCAGTCCCTGGCATCTCCCTGGCTGCAGGTGTGGCCTGTTGGGCTCTGCTGCTGTCCAGTGGGAGATTTGGGATTGTTGGCACCCAGAGCCCTCCTGCCCCCACCAGCCCCTGTCTGCCTCATGCCTTGGGCTGGCTCCCTGGAACAGAGGCCAGAGCAGGTGAAGAGAATAAAAGGAGGCATTGATGAAAGGCCTTCAAAAGGTTCACCTTGGGCTCTCCAAGCCTCCGAGAGGGGCTGCACCCAAAATGGACAATGGCCATGAGTTTTCAGACAGATATACGTTTGATCCATTTACAAATCTGTGGTTAATCCTCCAATTTCAGCTTCAGGTAATGAAGTAATTTAGCCCCAGTTGGCCCTCCCTCAATTCAATTTTGTCTGTACTTTTCTGAGCCTGAGGCAGTAGAGTGTCCTTGAACTTCATGCCTAGAGGGATTGTTTTGTCTGACCAAAATGTGCAGACAGTTAACTAACACTTTTACATGGAGTTTAGAGTTATGCACTAATGCAGTACAGGATATGAAAAATAAAAAGGCTAAAATCCTAAGGCATCATGCCCCCTCTGACATCCTCTAGAAATTCCCCCCAGGCTGCCTTCCCCTCCAGACAGCCCCGCTCCTCTCCTGCCCCACTCAGGAGCCCCAGCAGTGTTTCTGCTCCTCCTGGCAATTCCATGCTTCTCCAGCGCAATGAAGAGCAGTGGAGCCATCCCTGTAGTGCCTCTTGTTTGTGTCCAAAGGAGGTTGGGGGGCTGGAGAGCAGGGATGGAGCTGGGGAGGGGCATCTCCAAGAGAAAGACGGCCCCAAAGCCTTCCGGGGCAGGCTGGGGTGAGCAGCCCGTGGGGAGGGAGTGGAGCCTGAGGCCCGGGGCTGGGAGGGATGGGAAGGACGGGAGATGGGTGGGCTGCATGGGGAGTGGGATGGGAGGGTGGTGTGGGAGGGGTGGGACATGATGGAGCTGCTGGGAAAATGTGGTGGGAAGGTGTGGGATGTGGTGGGGCTGGAGAGAAGGTGTGGGGTGTGGTGGGGCTGGAGAGAAGGTGTGGGGTGTGGTGGGGCTGGTGGCCTCAGGGAAGCCATAGAGAGGGGGTTGATGCCCCGTGGTGCCCGTGGTGACAAACACAGGTGTCACCCTGCTCCTGGAAGGGGGTGGCTGTGCTGAGGATCACGGCCTCCTCCTCTCCTTGCTGCTGCACCACCTGAGCCTGCTGAGGGAGCAGCTGAAGGCAGTGGAGAGGAAGAATTTCTGAAGGGAGATACACCTTTGCACCTGGCTCACAAAATTAAAAATTAAAGATCTCATGGGAGATCTCTGCTGTGACACTCACAGAGCACTCAGGGTGGGGAATGCTGAGCCCCTGGGCCATCGTGTCCATGCCAGCCCAGCTCTGGGCACTGGGGATCATGGTTGCTGCAGGGAGCACAAGCCATGGCTGTGTCCCCTCTGACACCAAGAAGTTTAAGTCTATCAGCAAAATTGTGTTAGACTAATAAGAATTTTTTAGTCCAAATTTTGAATATATTGGAAATATATATGCCATAGACAGGTTCACAGAAACAACACATTTCAGGCATTTTTATGCATTATAATATCCCAGACTTTTTATAGATACTCCCAAATGTGGACCCAGTTTCTTATGTCATGGTATAGGTGTTTTGTTTCTTTTAATTAGTACTACAATATGCCATCTATCTTAGTTAAATCAATAACCTGGGGTATTTTTCAGTAAACAATATTTTATTAAATTTGATGTACAAGCCTAGGAAATGCCTCTCTTATTGCCATTGCAATTTATGTCTTGCAATTTATTAATTATGTCTTTTGGTATGTATAGGCCTCTGAAATACTAAGCCTCTCAAGATATCGTTCTTATTCTTTCACATCCAATTATTTCTAGTTATATGATAACCGTTAAAAGTACTTTATTGAGTTTTTTCTCCACCTATTAAGTTCTCTATGGGGTATGCGCTGATAAAGTTTTCTACTAGCACTCAGCCAACAGAGATCTAAATCAAAACCAGCTAAAAAAACACAGTCAAAAAAGCCTTGACTAATCAAACATAGTTCATTACAGAAATTCCTAAACAGTCACAGAATTCCTGACTAACTACCTCTCTGTCCCCTCCCTCCAGCCACATTCCCGGCCGGCAGCACCAGCCAGAGGAAGCCGGGAAGCGCTGGCAGAGGGGGCAAAGGCAGCTCAGGGTTCACGGTGCTGTTTATTGATATCAGACCTCAGTGGGATGCAGGAACCAGGGGCCAGGGGGAATTCTGGGGTCATAGCCATGTTGGGAAGGAGGCATTTGGGGAAAAGTGCTCTAGGACCTGTGAGGGAGGAGCAAATCCATGCTCCAATGTGCTCTGTGCAGAGCATCCCTCCCACATAGCCCTTTTCACTGCCTCTGCTCCCTTTCCCTGCAGGGATAAGGGTGGGAGGGTGATCCTCAGTCACTGCCCCATGGTCCTGCATGGGGGCACCTGAAGGGTTCAACAGGCTCAGACCCCCCTGTCCATGGTGGCATCATTACTGGGGGCAGTGCTCCCTTCTGGCTCCTCAAACACCTTCTGGAGGCACTCCCTGAGGGACCCCATGGAGCAGCGCCTCCAGCACTTTGTTACTGAGATGTAGATGAGGGGGTTGATGCTGCTGTGCATGCAGGCAACCAGGAGAACAACCCGGGGGGACACAGTGGTTTAGCCGAGCTGCTGCAGGAAATTCCAGAGACTGAGGGGGAGAGTGAGGAGCACAGCCAGGAAGTCAATGATGTCAAGGCTCTTGGATTGCTGCTGCTGGGAGCTACCCCTGAAGTGAATGAAAAGGATTATGCTGGAAATGACCATGGATGGAGCAAAGACGAGGAAGTTGAGGATGTACAGGGAGATGAGAGCTCCCTGGCAGAGCTTGTGTTCCTGTGACTGGCACAGGGAATTCACTGCAGAAATGGCAGCAATGGCAGTGATGGAAAGGGCCCAAAGCACGGCATTGACCACCACCCATGAGAGGCCCTGGGGAAGGTGGCAGAAGAGCCCAGGTGGGCAGAGCATGGACCTGCCCCTCTCGATGCTGATGCCGTCAGCCGGTACAGCCCTACGCTGTGGAACATCGGGAAGAGGAGGAAAAGGAAGCGTATGGATGCTGGGGGCATGATGGAGGAGCAGGAGAAATCCTTCAGCAGGAAGAGCAGAGCGGAGGGGACCATGAAGATGAGGAAGAGGAAGTTGATGATGGCCAGGACAAGGATGTAGGCAGTGATGGGTTTCATGGTGTCCCTGTGGATGCGGAACACGAGGAGCCCGAGCACAGCCCCGTTCCCAGCCAGCCCACAGAGGCAGATGAGCAGTGTCACACTGTGTGTGGCCATGCTGGGGACATCTGTGTCACATAGATGTTGCCCTTCAGTGGGTTAGTTGGCAGGGGGGGACACGATGTTCATCCCCTGGATGGATGCTGGGCAGGCAGTGGGATGTGGCCCCTGGCTGTGGTCAGAGTGGATGGGCAGTGAGTGCTTGGAGAATCCAGGGATGGACCATGTGGCTCCTCAGCAGCGCCCTGCAGTGGGAAGGATTCAGTGGGGAGGAGTGAGATGTGCAGTGGAGGAGGGCAGTGGAAATTTTGGGGTGTGAGAGGGAGGTGGGAGGGTTGGGCTGTTTGACAGGAGGCTGATAAATAACACAGAAAATAAACATTTTCAGTTCTTCTGAAGTTTTTTAAAAGAAAAGTTGCCGAAATTAAAACAATGTGTTATAGATGGATAATGGGATGATTGGCTCTCACAGTTAAGGGATGAATACTTTGTGAATATTAAGAGAAGCTTTATTGATATATAATTATTATTATTGCAGTCTGTTGTTTAGGTGTCCCCTGTTGTCCCCATAGTCCCCTTCCCTCCCCTCTGTACTGTTTCCATCAGAGATCCTGAGTCATCTAGGACAGGTGGAAAGAAGGGGTGTACAAAAGCTTGTTGCTGGGGGGGAAAGAGGTGTAGCATGAGGACACCTGACCCTCCAGTCAAGCTGCAGGAAAGCAGGCTCCAGCAATAAACACAAAGAAGGGCTGACTGACAGACTTTGGGAGGGGCCAGGTTTAGCTGATGCAACCCCTGTGGTATCAAATGTGAAGCCTCCATCTTGAAGATCAGCCAGCCACGTGGTGGGCAGCCATGAGGGAAGCTCCCAGGCCTGCTTGTCCCTATTTACTCCTTTTGTCGCGTTTTTTGTTAAGGTTTATTAAACCTTTAGAAATTTTAAAAAGTGGGTGATTGTTTCTCACAGGATGTAAAGGCTGGCACACAGGATGGCAAACATGGCAGGAACCCGTGGAGAAACAGATCAGTAGAGCTGCAGTGATTTTGGGGCAAATTCTGGAGGAAGAAACAACAGTGCTTGGCCAGAGGAAAAGTTCAAGGCAAGGGCACCTTTAATATGGCAGCATGCATTGAATATGACCACCAGAGAGACCCCTCTTAATAAACCTCCAGGATCATAAAAGGGCTTCCAGGAGGAGGTGGATGCATGGAAATGAATTCTAGGAAAATGGTGTTTGTGTATTAGATAAAAAAAAAAAACTTTTTAATGCCTACATCTGGTTCTAATGTGTGGGAACTCAGCACAGCATTCCTGATGTGCAGAGTCACCGAGACAACCCTTGGGGGACTCGGAAGTCCTGGAACGTTGCCAGAAGTGTTTGGTGGTTGGACTTTGATCCTGCACAGGAAGCAATACCTGTATGAGGATGGGAGGATCACACGGGGATAAATGGTGAAGGGATAGATTAATTATAGAGTGAAAACACAGGTTTTAGAATCTCGGTACAGGGGGGTTCTCGGGGACAAGATGGAGGAATTAGGGTGTGTCCTGTCCTCCTTCTTCTTCTTCTTGTCATCCATCTTTGGTGGTGATGGTTGCACTTTGAGATTGATTCTTACTGAATGTGCACTTGTCAATAAGGGTGAAAGGTACTGGGGAGAAAAGGTAAATATCTGCCACGTAGTTTTTGGTATAAAGATAAGTGACCGCCCCGAGGGCAGTCAGTGTGCTCATGGCTGGCTTGCTGTGGGGACCTCTGTCGGGCCGGGAGAAAATATTGTAGATAAGAATTAATAAACAACACTGAAGAACTGAAAAACCTGAAGACTCCTTTGGTCCTTTGGAGCGCGGGCTGCCCCAAAGCCATCCAGAGCCTTTCCAGGCCATTAGAACAGCCGAGGAACGGGACACTAATGGATTAATACCCCGTTGTAAAGTCTTACCATACACACCACACAAGGAGAGATCCCTCTGTGTCCTGTGCAGGTCAATGATTGCTCATGCTTTGAACTGTGTCATAAAGTTTGTTCTGGCCCATTTCAGTATTAGGATGCAGATGGGATGCACAGGAGGAGAGAGAGGAGCTGGGGAGGGCACTGCAGTCACTGGGAGAGGGTGTCAGGAACAGAGCAGCTGCTGCAGGAGAGGAAGGTGGGGTAGGGAGGAAGGCAAACATTCCACTGTCCTGTTCCCTGTGGGGCAGCAGCAGGCAAAGGGGTCTGTGCAGATCAGCGGCGCTTCCTGGTCCCTCTTGCTCCTTTGGGATCCATGTCCTAAAGCGGCTCCTGGCAGGTCAGGGACACGAAGGAGAAAGTGTTCAGGTCACCAGGAGCTCCCCATTCATGCTGGCTCCTCTCTGTGCCCTGTCCTGGTGTTGTTTCCCAGGGCTCTGTGGAGTCATGGGGGGAGTGGGGGAATCAAAAATTGCAACTTTGCGTACTTCAGAAATTGAGTTCCTCTGAGGTGTTTATGTTGGGTGTGGGGTTTTTTTTGGTATATTTTTTTTCCTACAGCGGATGTGGGTTTTTTCAGATGCTCTAAATGAAGATTTTTGTGATTTGCTCCTCTTTCTCTCCTGATGAGAAACACTCCATCTCTGCAGAGTGTCCCATTCTCCAATTGCCTTCCGTCTCTAGATAGGTTCCTACCATTCCTCATTTCTCTTCCTCAAGGGGTCATTGTCCCTCCAGCAGCAGAGGGATGCTGATGGTGCTGGTGGCACTGGCAGTTCCGGCAGTGCTGCTGAGGCAGCTGGGTGCTTGCCATAAACAACTCCTGTTCCGGAAAGGGCTCTGAGATCATTGCAAAAACATGCTCTGGGCTGAGAAGCACAGCTGAGCTGCTTCCTCCTATCCCGATCCCATCCTCATCCCTGCTCTCCATTCTCACCCCATCCTATCACATCCCACAGGTTTCCCTGACGGAGCCGTTCCCCACTCCGAGCGTGGCCTGTCAGGCTCTGCTCTCCTCCAGTGGGGAGATTTGGGATTGTTGGCATCTAGACTCCCTCCAACCCGCTCCAAGCCTCTCCTGACCCCTGCAAAACTGCCTCCATCACCCCACACCATCCCCGGGGCCCCCTTTTCACCCCCAACAGCCCTGATCCTGCCATGATCCTTCTGGGACCCTCTGCAGTGTCCTTGCTCATCCTGGCCATAGGGTTCTAGGACCCAGGAGGGAGGAGGAAAGCCCAGCTCCGATGTGCTCCTCAGGATCACACAGGATGATAAACGTGGCTGTAGCCAGTGCAGAAACAGATTTGGAGGCCTGCATTGGTTTTGGGGCAAGTTCTGTAACAAAAAGCAAGAGCACACGGCCAAAGGAAAAGTTCAAGGCAAGGTCACTTTAATGTCTCAGAGAATACAACCACCAGAGACACCCTCTGAATGATCCTCCAGGATCAGGGAAGGACTTGAAGAAGGAGGTGGATGCCTTTGAATGGGTACTAGGAATGTGATGTTTATGTACTAGATAGCAAACACATTAATGACTGTGTGTGGTTATGATGGATAAAACCCCTGTTGTAAAATCTCACGGCACAGACATCAGGGAGAGAACCTTCTGTGCAGGTAGGGAATTCCTACTTCCTAATGCTTCCCATTGAGTTAGAAAGTTTATTTCAGCTGATTCAATGACAGATGGAATGCACAGGGCAGGGAAGGGGTGGCTTGGGAGGGCCCAGCTGTCACCAGGAGAGGGTGTCAGGAACAGAGCAGCTGCTGGAGGAGAGGAAGGTGGGATAGGGAGGAAGGCAAACATTCCACTGACCTGTTCCCTGTGGGGCAGCAGCAGGCAAAGGGCTCTGTGCAGATCAGCGGCGCTTCCTGGTCCCTCTTGCTCCTTTGGGATCCATGTCCTAAAGCGGCTCCTGGCAGGTCAGGGACATGAAGGAGAAAGTGCCCAGCTCACCAGGAGCTCCCCATTCCCATCCTGCTGGCTCCTCTCTGTGCCCTGTCCTGTTGTTGCTCCCCAAGGCTTGGTTGAATCACATGGGAGTGGGGAAGTCAAAAATTGTAACTTTACCTGCTTCAGAAATTCAGTTCGTCTGAGTCATTTATCATGTATGTGGTTTTTGGTTTCTTTTTATTTTTTTTTTTTTTTGTCTTCAGAGGAAGTAGCTTTTCTCAGAAGCTCTAAATGAAATTTTTTGTGATTGTGTCCTCATTCCCTCTTGCTGAAAAACACTCTTCCCTGCAGAGTGTCCCATTGTGCATCTGCCTTCCCTCACCTGACAGGGTTTTATCATTCCTCGTTTCTCTTGCCTGAGGGGTCATTGTCCCTGCAGCACCAGCTGGTGGTGCCGGTGGCACAGAAATGCTGCTGGCAGTGCTAGCAGTGCGGGTGAGGCAGCTGGGTGCTTCTCAGAAACAACTCCTGTTCCGGGAAGGGCTCTGAGATCATTGCAAAAACATGCTCTGGTCCCAAGGAAGCACAGTTGAGCTGCTTCCTCCTCCTATCCTGATCCCATCGTCATCCCTGCTCCCCATCCCCATCCCCATCCCACCCCACTCCCCATCCTCACCCCATCCTATCGCATCCCACAGCTTTCCCAGATGGAGCTGTTCCCCCACTCTGAGCGTAGCCTGTCAGGCTCTGCTCTCCTCCAGTGGGGAGATTTGTGATTGCCGGCATCCAGACCCCCTCCAACCCACTCTGAGCCTCTCCTGACCCCTCTGAAACTGCCTGCAACACCCCAGTCCATCCCTGGGGACCCCTGTGCCCCGGAAGAGCCCCGATCCTTCCCCGCTCCACCAGCGAGCCCTGGCAGTGTCTCTGCTCCTCCTGGCCATGGGGTTCTTAGACCTAAGAGGCAGGAGGAAAGCCCAGCTCCAATGTGCTCCAGAGCAGGACAGAGGATGGTAAATGTGGCTGGAGCCAGTGCAGAAACGGATTTGGAGGCCTGCAGTGGTTGGGGGCAAGTTCTGTAACAAAAAGCAAGAGCACGTGGCCAAAGGAAAAGTTCAAGGTACGGTCACCTTAAATATCAGAGCACTCAGTGAATACAATCACCAGAGACCCCTCCGAATGATCCTCCAGGGCCAGGAACGGACTTGGAGAAGGAGGTGGATGCATGGAAATGAGTATGGGGTGTGGTGGGGCTGGAGAGAAGGTGTGGGGTGTGGTGGGGCTGGAGAGAAGGTGTGGGGTGTGGTGGGGCTGGTGGCCTCAGGGTAGCCCCAGGGAGGGGGGTGATGCCCTGTAGAGCCCATGGTGACAAACACAGGTGTCACCCTGCTCCTGGAAGGGGGTGGCTGTGCTGAGGATCACGGCCTCCTCCTCTCCTTGCTGCTGCACCACCTGAGCCTGCTGAGGGAGCAGCTGAAGGCAGTGGAGAGGAAGAATTTCTGAAGGCAGAGACACCTTTGCACCTGGCTCACAAAACTAAAAATTAAAGATCTTTGAGGAGATCTTTGCTGTGACACTCACAGAGCCCTCGGGGTGGGGAATGCTGAGCCCCTGGGCCCTCATGTCCTTGCCAGCCCAGCTCTGGGCACTGGGGATCATGGTTGCTGAAGGGAGCACAAGCCATGGCTGTGTCCCCTCTGACATCACGAAGTTTAAGTCTAAAATCAAAAGTGTATTAGACTAATAATAATTTTGAGTTGAAATTGTGAACATATTGGAAGTTTATTTGCTATACTTATATACAAAGAAACAACAATTTTCAGGCATTTTATACACTATAATAGTCAAGATTTTTAATAGATTCTCCTCTTAGTGCTCCCAATTTATTATATTATGATATTGGTGTTTTGTTTGTTTTAATTCCTACCAGAACATGCCCTCCATCTTAGTTTAATGAATAACCTGTTTTTTCCCAGGCAAACAGTGTTTCGTAGGCAGTGCTTCAATGCCGGTGAAGAAACCCCTTGCCCTGTCTCCCTGCACTGTCGCTGGGAATGAGCGAGGGCCTGGGGAAAAAAAAGTGCTTTAAAATTTTTTATTACTTCTCATTATCATCCTCTGACTCTGTATATAATAAATTTCTTTATTACCATTTAATTTGAAACCATTTTCTATTCGTGAAAAGTTTTTTCTCCCAGTCCTCATCTGAACTTATGAGCCCTTTATTAATTTTTGTTTCCCTCTCCCCTGCCTAGCTGAGAGCAGGAGAAGGTGAGTGAACGGCTTTCACGGGTGCCTGGCGTTTGGCCAGTGCCAAACCAAGATAGGCTTGCAGCAAGTTATCAGCATCAGAGCCCACATTTCTTACTGACAATACCCTTGATGATGCAGTAAAAGCTATTGGAGACCAGATGTTGGGGTGCTGGGGTGCCGCTTGCAACCCTTCACCAGAGCTCATCCTCCTCCTCCTCAGCCTTGGGAATACTTGTGGTTGTTTTTTCCTGATCTCACCTTTTGCAAGCAGGGACACCTTCCACTAGACCGGGCTGCTTCAAAACCCCATCCAGCCTGGCCTGGAACACCTCCAGGGATGGGGAGGGCAGAGCATCTCTGGGAACCTGTGCCAGGGCCTCTTCACCCTGACAGGGAGGAATTTCTTCCCAATATTCCCCCTAACTCTGTTCTCTGGCAGTGGGAAGCCATTCCCCCGTGTCCTGTCACTTCAGGCCTTTGTCCAACACACCTCTCCAGGTCTTGGAGCCTCTTTAGGCCCTGGAAGGGGCTCTAAGGTCTCCCTGAAGCCTTCCCTTCTCCAGGCTGAACAACCCCAGCTCAGAGACCTCAGAGAAGCCACAGGGAGGGGGTGATGCCCTGTGGAGACAACAGTGACAAACACAGATGTCACCCTGCTCCTGGAAGGGGGTGGCTGTGCTGAGGAGCACGGAGTGCTCCTCCCCTTGGAGCTGCACCATCCCAGCCTGCTGAGGGAGAGGCCAAAGCCAGGGCAGAGGAAGAATTTCTGAAGGCACAAAACCACCAGCAAGGAAATCAGTAAAAAACAGCTTTATTATTAAGCAAACCAATGTGCTATCCCTATTTGTGTGTTTGTGTGTATTCAAGGGCATATGACAAAATGACAGCGTGGGTAAGGATTAAAAGGAAAATAGCTTAAATGCTTTCCAACACTCAAACAGTACTTCAGTTACAGCTTAAACTTATCAATTCAGAAGAGCAATATCACTTAGCAGCTTTTAACCCTATTTATGCCTGATAGAGAGAGCAGCATTTCTGCCACATTTGCCCCAGCAGATGCAGACGTGTGTGCACACAGCCAGCCAGGCAGAGTGAGTGCAAGGTGCCTGTGAGCAATTGCCCTGGCAGGCAGTGAAATGCTCCCTGCGGATCCCTTTGCATCTCCTCCCTGGGCCAAGGGCTGGGCCTGGAGCCCTGGCGGGATGGGCCCAGGAGCCGTGGGTGTTCGGGGATCAGCCCAGGGCAGCAGCCGGGAGAGATCCCAGCTGGGAGAGGCCCCAGTGCCAGGGAGCTTCTGCTCAGCGCTGCTGGGCCCAGCAGAGCTCCAAGGCTCTCCTTTGGGGCCGCTGCTCACAGGGCCCCAAGGCATGGGCGGCACTCACAGCAATGGTTCAGCCTGGCCACACTTGGGGCCGGCAGCTTCCTGGGACAGTGGGAGAGCAGGGATGCTGTGGCATCCAGGGCAGTACAAGAATTTGCAAGGCTGTTGATAAAAGGCCAGGAGGTGTTTGGACAGCAGCAGTTGCTGGGAGCAGAGGGTGTTTCTGATCAGCGCCACAGGAGCTGAGCCCAGGGGCTGCTCCTCAAGGCTGAGGCCTAAGGAGCCTTTCTGAGATCCCAGTGCAGCCTGATTTTAGGAAAATTGATCCACAAACATCAGAGGTTTATGTACGAACAGGAGACTGAGGAGTCCTTTGACTTTATTTGAGTAAAGGTAGAGGCTATGAGGCATTCCCCTGGGATCTCTCCAATTTTTGTGAGGGCACAGCCTCCCTTTTTGTTCTAATTTCCTGGGTGCGTTTCCCTACTCTCTTTCCCCACTGGCCCAGGTACTTGAGAGGTACAGACTCCCCTATACACCTGACACTAAAGAGTTCCCTCTTATGTATAACCCACCCTTTCAATTTTTAATTCTTACACAATTTAGGGGTTTTTCTTCCCCATTCTTTCTTTCACGTTTTGATGTCTAATTTCATTTATCAGCATACCTAAAGTTTCTTTGTAAATGGAAATATCTTCTTCCATTCATCAATCTGTGGAATCCTTCCCATTGTTTCTTTTATCTCCCAGTGCTAGTTGTATCTACCAGCAGACCCACAGCTTGTTTGTAAAGACAAATCCGCCATTGCTCTCATTGGAAAGGGGTTGGGTGATGCACCAGCACAGGGAGGGTGACACTTTAGATATTTATTCATCAGGTGAATTAAGCAGTTCCTCAGCCACAGTCCCAGAGTCCCTCAGTAGTGCAGCGGGAAGATTCAACAGGCTCAGAGCACTGTGTCCATGGCAGGATCATGGCTGTGGGCAGTGTCTGTCTCCTCAAAGACCCTCTGGAGGGAGAGCTGGAGGGACCCCACAGAGCAGGGCCTCCAGCACCTCCCCACCATGAAGTAGATGAAGGGTTTGATGGTGCTGTGGATGCAGGCGAGCAGGAAAACAACCTGGGAGGACACAATGGTGTAGCCGAGGTACTGCAGTAAATTCCAGAGGCTGAGGGGCAGAGTGAAGAGCACAATGAGGCAGATAACAATGTTGAGTCTCTTGGGTTGCTGCTGATGGGAGCCAGGCTTGACCTTAATGAAGAGGATTGTGCTGGAAATGAGCACGACGGGAGCACAGAGGAGAAGGTTGAAGGCGTGCACAGAGATGAGAGACAGCCAGCATTGCTCAGATAGCTGGACAAAACACAGAGAAATCATGGTGGCAAAGACAGTGATGAAAGTGATGAGCAGGACAAGCACCACCCATGACAGGTGTTGGGGACGCTGGCAGCAGAGCCAGAGGGGGAAGTGGATGGAGCGGCACCTCAGGATGCTGATGCATGTCAGTGTGTACAGACAAAAGGTGTGTGACACCAGTGGCACCCTGAAAAGAAACCACACATACTGCAAGGGCATGATGATAGAGCAGGACACATTCCCCAGCAGGAAGAGCAGAGGGGAGGGCAACAGAATAAGGAGGAAGAGGAAGTCCAGAAGAGTCAGCACGAGAATGTAAAGGATGGTGCTGTTCCTGGACAAACAGCAGGAGCCAAGGAGCCAGAGCACAGCCCCGTTCCCAGCCAGCCCACAGAGGCAGATGAGCAGGGTCACACTGTGTATGGCCACGCTGGTGACATCTGTCTCACACAGATCATCTCCTTCAGTGGGTGAGGCAGGAGATGGGGACACGGTGGTCACCTCCATGGATGGACGCTGGGCAGGCAGTGGGATGTGGCCCTGGCTGTGGTCAGAGTGGATGGGCAGTCAGGGCTTGGAGAATCCAGGGATGGACCATGTGGCTCCTCAGCAGCTCCCTGCAGTGGGAAGGATTCAGTGGGGAGGAGTGAGGTGGGAGGGTTGGGCTGTTCTGCAGGGAATATGAAAGTAAGGCACAGGGCAGAGAAGTGTTGAGCTGGGGAGGGCACTGGCGTCAGCAGGAGAGGATGGCAGGAACAGAGCAGCTGCTGCAGGAGAGGAAGGTGGGGTAGGGAGGAAGGCAAACATTCCACTGACCTGTTCCCTGTGGGGCAGCAGCAGGCAAAGGGGTCTGTGCAGATCAGCGGCGCTTCCTGGTCCCTCTTGCTCCTTTGGGATCCATGTCCTAAAGCGGCTCCTGGCAGGTCAGGGACATGAAGGAGAAAGTGCCCAGCTCACCAGGAGCTCCCCATTCGCGTCCTGCTGGCTCCTCTCTGTGTCCTGCCCTGGTGTTGCTCCCCAAGGCTCAATGGGGTCATAGGGCAGGTGAAAGTTGTTTTATAACTTCAGCTACGTCAGAGCTCTACTCCCTCAGAGTTATTTATCTTGATTATTTTTTTTTTCTTGACCCCAAAGGAATTGGCTTTTGTCAAAAGTCCACATGAAGAACTGTGAAAGTGGCTCCTCATTTTCTTCTCATTAGAAACACTCCTTCCCTGCACAATGTCCCATTCTCCAACTGTCTTCTCTCTACCATTCCTTATTTCTCTTCCCTGAGGGGTCATTGTCCCTCCAGCAGCAGAGGGATGCTGGTGGTGCTGGTGGCACTGGAATGCTGCTGGCAGTGCTGGCAGTGCTGGTGAAGCATCTGGCAGCTTGTCAGAAACTGCTCCCATTCTGGGAAGAGCTCCAGAACCATTGCCAAAGCTAGCCCTTTGCCCAACGAAGCAAAACTGAGGCAAGAATTCCCATTTTTGCATTCTCACCCAGGCTTGAAAGCTCAAGGTAAGGACAGCACTCAGTTGCTTGCAGCCAGGCTATCAGCACTTGGAGCCCACGCTAATTACTGCCAATCCCCATGATGATGCAGTGAAAGCTATCAGGGACCAGGGTGCTGTGAACTCCCTGCCAGCCCTTCACCAGAGCTGCTCCTGCTCCTCCTCAATCCTGGGAACACTTGGGGTCATTTGTGACACCTGATCCCAGACTGTCGCTTTGCAAGCAGAGATAACGGCCCCTATACCAGATTGCTCCAAACCCCATCCAGCCTGGCCTTGGTGACTTTCAGAGATCCAGGGACAGCCAAAGCCTCACAGGGCAGCCTGTGCCAGGGCCTCAGCACCCTCACAGGGAAGGATTTCTTCCCTATATCCAATCTGACCCCACCCTCTGTCACTGGGAAGCCATTCCCCCTTGTCCTGTCACTCCATGCCCTTGTCCAAAATGCCTGTCCACCAGTTCTAGAGCCCCATCAGCTCCTGGAACATGAAGTTTTTGCCCTTGAAAGGATTGGGGTGGTGAGGGGATGTGAGATTCCATAGCTGGGGACACAAACACGGTGTCAGCAGGAAGAGAGGTGACAGTTCTGGTACCAGGGCCAGCAGTTTCCAGCAGGAGCATCCCAGATCCCTGAGGCGCATGTCAGCCTGGGTGGGAATCATCTCACCTCAGCTTTCCAGGAATTCCTTGGAATTCTCTGTAGGCTGCTGCCTGACTGCAAAGGGAGGATGTAGAGGATGTAGCGGATGACTCAAGGGAAACCTGCAACTTTCTAAGGATTAAAGCCCAGAGAGCAGCATGGATTTGCCTCTTCTCGGAAGAAATGCCATTGCTGACATCCTAAATCATCCCTCTGCTGTGTGCCAGGCCTCCAGCTGAGCCAAAGAATTTTTTATTGCATAAATCTTCTTGGAAACTGTGTGGTGAAGGTGAAGTACCTCTGAAATTGTGGCATACACATGGCAAAACTAGATTTGAATCAGAAATCAAACTTTAAGAGGACATTTGTAGTGCAGGGTCCTTAGGATCCACCTCAGGAATGACAGGGGGTAAGTTAAGGCAGTTCAAAAGACAAGATTTCAAGATTGAAGTTGCTATAAAATAGAAGCTGAGATGGAGCCCAAGTGCTCTGGGCACAGGTGTGGTTGCTGAGGCTCTCTCCCGTTGCTCATTTCCCGGGCAGAGTGAAGAGCAGCTGAGGAGCAGAGCCCTGAGCCCGTGGCAGGCTCTGAGGCAGCTGCCTGTGTGTGAGAGCCCTGGAGAACACGAGGCAGCACGGAGAGCAGGGGCTGTGGCAGGAGCTGGGACAGAGCCCGCGCCGGACGCTGCTCGGGCTCAGCCCGCGGGCTGCGCTCCCCTTTCCCAAGGGACCATTCCAGGGAACCTCCTGCAGATCCCAGCCCAGGGACAGCAGCTGGAGCCTGGCAGCTGAGGGCAGTGCACTGCGGGCAAGTTCTCCAGGCTGCCAGAGGAAACGAGGTCAGACTCTTCTCTTCCACCTTCACCAGGGCCCCCTCATTGGGTGGAACCTGGTTATTGATTTTGGGGGCAGAATTGAGGTCTGTAGGGAATTCAAAGCTATAAATAGTGTGGGAAAATGGAGGGAATATTGTAATGAGTGTCCTGCTGAAGGAATCCAGCATCTCAGTGATATCAACTGATACCTGAGAGTCCAGCTCAGATCCATCCCAAAGCCATTTGCTCTCTGGTACCTCCATAGGCAATCCTCTCCTTCTCTAATTGTTTTCCTGCTCCAGCTCTGTCCTGTCCGCAGCCAGGAAGGAGGCATGTCCCTGGCTTTTGTGCCAGACACGCCAGACCAGGCTCCCACATCCTCCTTGCCATCTGTCCTGTCCCTCACCCCTCTTTGTGCTGCTCCACATGGAAGCTGTGGGTGGGAAAAGATGGAAAAGCCACGTTTGGGGGACAGCAGCGTTGCTCTGGTGTTTCTGTTTGTCACCCCTGCAGCTGTGTGAGGGCAGGAGAAGCAGCAGAGGTGTCACCATGAGCACTTTGTCCCCTGGCACGGAGGGAGCCAGCCCTGCCTGCTGGAGCCAGCCCAGTGGGAAGGCATCCCAGGGGAGCTGGAATGAGGAGAGCCACGACAACTGGAGCCAGTGTGACAGCAGGCAGTGGAGCAAAGTGCCTGTCCCACTGCTGCTGCTGCTGCTGTGCCTGTGTGGGATGGTGGGAATGGGGCTGTGCTCTGGCTCCTCAGCTTCTGCATCCACAGGAACCCCATCACCCCCTGTGTGCTCAGCCTGCCCATGGCTGGCTCCACCTTCCTGCTCTCCATCACCATCAGCCTGGGGATATTTTCTGTCTCAGAGAGCTTCTGCCACCAGCTGGGCTCGTGGGCTGTGACAGCTGGGCTGAAGGTCCCCATCCTCTTGGCTTTCACTGCTGCTGTCTCCTCTCTGACAGCCCTCAGTGCTGTCACAACTCTGTTTGTCCTCCCGTGTCCTGCTGGCCCTGCCCCTGCTCCCAGTGCTTCCCGGTGCTCCTGTGTGCCCTGCTCTGGCTGCTCTCCTTGCTGCTCACTGCCACCCTCCATTGCTGCCCTTTGGTGCCCATGGCCTTGGTGCTGAGCTGCCCCTTCTCAGTGCTCAGCCTGCCCTGTTCTGCTCTGGCCCTGCTGGCCAGGCTCCTGTGCTGCTCATGGAAACAGCTCCCAGGGAAGCTCTGTGCCCTGCTCCTGCTGCTCCTGTCATCTCCTTCCCCTTCTTCACTGCTGATTTTGGGCACTGGCTCTTGCTGAGGGCGTTTGACTTCTCTGTCTTTGCCCCCAGCCCCTCTCTCCTGCTCACCTGTGCCCAGAGCAGTGCCCTCCCTCTGACTGACTGCCTGGCTGGGAGCTGTGCAAAGAATTCACCCCCTCTGGTAGTGTTGCCTTGCAGAGGGCTTTTGAGGCTTTAGTGCCAGAGCCAGGGCATAGGGACAACCCAGTGGAACCATCATCAGGTGGAATCATCATGAAACAGAATCATCACAATATAGAACAGTAAAATATCCAGTGTTGGAAATTATCTCTACGGGTCTTGGTGTTGAGCTCCTGGCCCTGCACAGGACATGCCAATAATCCCAGCCTGTGCCTGAGAGCCTTGTCCAAATGCTCCTTGAGCTCTGTCAGGCTGGTGCTGTGTGCAGCAGGGGAACTCCTGCCTGGGACAGTTGTGGGTGCCACGAGGAATCCTCATGGAATGGTTTTGGTTGTGTCCTCTGGTTTATGGAAAATTTAGGAGGAAACCTTGAAATGGGATCCCTCTAGAAAACAAATTCAAGCAGCTCCCCTTCCCCAGCTGGTTCAGGAAAAGATTTCCTTCGAGAAAAGTTGAAAAAACTGTTTATTTAACAAGGAGATATTCACAAGCATAAGAAATGAAAACAATATGAAACAATAAAATCTCTTGCTGTTCTGAAGAGTTGGCAAATTCAGACAGTCCTTTTTGTGGAGTGTAGTTTGGCTCACTCAGTCCCTTCTCAGTCCCTCTGGTGCTG
The DNA here is from genome assembly GCF_028551555.1 of Melozone crissalis. Taxonomy (NCBI): domain Eukaryota; kingdom Metazoa; phylum Chordata; class Aves; order Passeriformes; family Passerellidae; genus Melozone; species Melozone crissalis. Next base: position 2,811,486 of record NW_026535796.1, on the reverse strand, counting down.
GAAAATGCCGCAACCCAGGCCCCGGTGGGCCACAGGTGTGAGCTCCTGGTGCTCTTCTGGGTTTTCAGTCCAGAGCAGGTTTGAACAGTTCCAAGCAAAAGGAAAACCACAGTCCAGGGAACTTCTCTGCCTCAGCCAGCTGAAAAAAGCCTAAAAACAAAGGAGAGCTCTGTGCTGCATGTCTGTGCTGCAGACAGCACGGTCTGGGAGGAGGAATGGGGAGGAGTGAGCGCAGCTTCTGAAAACAAACTGCTGCCTCTGCTCTGCCCCTCTTTGCTCAAGAACCAGTCTGAAATGTGCAAAACCTATTTCTGGGCTAAACAGATGAATGGGGATGCAATTCAGCTCATAAAGTCACCCAGGACAAATTGGAAGGAACGGTAGAGATCATCTCATTTCATCTCTCCTTCTTCCATGGGCAGGGACCGCCAGGAAACGTTTTGCTTTGAAGTCTTGCTCTTTTGAAAGGAAGCTCAGGTAGGGAGTGGTCTGGGTGACAGTGGAGACAAGGAACATGCTGGGAAGCAGAAAAAGTACATGGAAGGATAATGGTCCTTCTGCATTTGCCTTGGGAGGGACGCCCTTGCTGAGTTGTTTTTCCCTGAACAAGGGGTTCCACCATGGAAAGTTTTGACTTTCGAATGGACAGGAAATGGGAGTCAAGGAGAGAAAAACCATCTCAAAAGTCAAAGTCTCTTCTGTTAATTATTACCAACTCCTTTAAGAAATGGTCGTTGGGTGTTTAACGTCATGTGTGTCTACAAATCCTGACTGCACACATGACTTTCATTCTCACTTCCCTTCCCAGAATCAGTGGCATGTTCGTTTTCCCTGGATTTAGGGTATTGGGAAAAGGAGGGACAAATTCCCCCTGAGCAAGAGATGTGGATGCTGCCCAGGTCTCTCCCAGGAGGAATCAGGAGCTCTTGGCACTGCCAACATCATCCCAAGCATTGCAGGCATGTGCCTTAGGAAGGGCTCTGGTAGCTCTGGTATGAGACAGGTGCCTGCCCTGCTCCCAGACCAGCCAGAGGCTTTAGAATGGGATAAAAGAAGGAAATGAGCCGTTTTGGACAGTGTTTTACCAAAGCAGGCCCTGCAGTGAAGTTTGGATGTTATTTATTCCACAAATTCTGAGCCAGGAATTACCGCTCTGGAAACAAAGATCAGGACAGGGTGGACTGTGGGTGGAGCTCCTGTGCAGAGTGGCTGTGCCGCTCCTCCTGAGGGTGGCCAGGTTCAGGATGGAGGTGCTCAAGGGCTTCCCTGGACACTGATGCTGGGGAACCAGAGCATGGATGGCCCCATTCTGCAGAAGAGCAGCATAACCCCCTAATTTCTGTGCAATTCAATGGTCCAAGTATCTGGTGATGGGAATTTCCATGTTTAAAGCTCTTTTTGTTCACCTGTTCCAGGCTACAGTAGAGTTCACCCTTCATCCGGCACTTTGATATTCAGAAGGATTCAATTCTGGAATTCACGAATGTGAGACATTCCCACTGAAAGGATAAGGGAATGTTGCTGTCCCACCCCAGCTCTGCAGCCCTACCTGGTGTCCCTTCCCATCAGCTGGGAATGCAGGGCTGGCTGTGCAGGACAGAACGGGAAGGATGCTCCCTGTGATCCCAACCCCTCTCCTGCCATCCAGAGGCACCAGCCATGCAGGGATTTGGGAAATCACCATGGCCAAGGCCATGAGGGTCATTGCATGGGGAATAGAGCTGGGGAACAGCACTGAGCCCAGCTGCACTGCTTGGAGCCATGTGGATCCAGGACGGAGGAGGAAAGCCATGATCCAGTGTGCTCCCTGCAGAGCATCCCACAAAAATCACCCAAGGCAATGCTCCTGCTCCCTTATCCTGCGTGAATACACCACCATAGGGAGGGTGATCCCATGGATATTTATTAATGAGAAGACTCAAGGAAACCCTCAGCCTCTGGCCGAGGTCCTTCAGCAGAGCAGTGGAAGTGATCAGCAGGCTCACATCCCTGTGTCCCTGAGGCACCATCGCTGTGGTCAGTTTTTTCTTTCTGCTCCTCAAAGACCCTCTGGAGGGAATCCCTGAGAGATCGCACTCTACAGAGCCTCCAGCAGCTCGCCATGGAGAAGGGTCTTGTGCACCACCCTGCCAAGAAGTAGATGAAGGGCTTGATGCCGCTGTTGATGCAGGTGAGCAGGAAAACCACCTGTGAGGACACATCGATGTAACCGAGCTGCTGCATAAAATGGCAGACGCTGAGGAGGAGAGTGAGGAGCACAGTGATGACGATAACGATGTCGCGCCTTTTGGGTTGCTGCTGCTGGGAGCCCGACTTGGCCTTAATGAAATCCATTGTGCTGGAAACGAGCATGGGTGCAACAAAGAAGAGGAGGATGAGGGTGTATGTGGAGATGAGAGGCGCACGACAGTACTTCTCCTCGTGTGATGGGCACAGGAAAGTCACTGCAGGAATGACAGCAAAGAGAGCAAAGAAGGCACAAGATTGGACACTTCCGACCACCAACCACATGCGCTCGGGAAGGTCATAGGGGTAGCAGCGCTGGAAGAGGTTGCGCACAAAAAGCACAGGGATACTGCGTATCAGCTGAAACAGCCCCCAGTAGTAGGAGACCACTGACATCCGGAAAAGGAAACTCAGGTACAGCAGGGGCATAATATGAGAGCAGGACACATCCTCCACCAGGAAGAGAAGGGCAGAGAGGACTGTGAAGAGAAGGAAGAGGAAATCAGTGACAGCCAAGTCAAAGATGCCAGAGTTACGGCTTTGCAGGCTGAGGAGGCCGATGACAGCCCCGTTCCCAGCCAGCCCACAGAGGCTGATGAGCAGTGTCACACTGTGGGTGGCCACTCTGGTGACATCTGTCTCACACAGATAATCTCCTTCAGTGGGTGAGGCAGGAGATGGGGACACGGTGGTCACCTCCATGGATGGACGCTGGGCAGGCAGTGGGATGTGGCCCCTGGCTGTGGTCAGAGTGGATGGGCAGTCAGTGCTTGGAGAATCCAGAGATGGACCATGTGGCTCCTCGGCAGCTCCCTGCAGTGGGAAGGATTCAGTGGGGAGGAGTGAGATGTGCAGGGGAGGAGAGCAGTGGAAATGGTGGGGTGGGAGAGGAAGATGGGAGGAACAGAGCAGCTGCTGCAGGAGAGGAAGGTGGGGTAGGGAGGAAGGCAAACATTCCACTGACCTGTTCCCTGTGGGGCAGCAGCAGGCAAAGGGGTCTGTGCAGATCAGCGGCGCTTCCTGGTCCCTCTTGCTCCTTTGGGATCCATGTCCTAAAGCGGCTCCTGCCAGGTCAGGGACATGAAGGAGAAAGTGCCCAGATCACCAGGAGCTCCTCATTTCAATCCTGCTGGCTCCTCTGTCTGTGCCCTGTCCTTGTGTTGCTCCCCAGCTCTCAGTGCAGTCCCAGGGCAGTCACAAATTGCATCTTGGGCTACATCCAAATGTTGTTTCCTCCAAGACACTTATCTTGGGGTTTTTTGCAACAGAGAAATTGTTTTTTGTCAAAAGGTCCTAAATGAAATATTCTGCACATGGTTTATTTCTTCCTGATTAGGAATATTCCTTCTCAGCTAAATCTCCCATATTCTGACTGCCTTCCATCTCCTGACAGGCTTTTACCATTCCTCATATCTCTTGCCTGAGCAGTCACAGCTATGATAAAATAGAACCATAAAATATCCAGAGTTGGAAGGGAGCCGCAAGCACCATGGAGTTGAGCTCCTGGCCCTGCACAGGACATCCCAACAATCCCAGCCTGTGCCTGAGAGCATTGTCCAAATTTTCCTTGAGCTCTCTCAGGCTGGTGCTGTTTGCAGCAGGGGAACTCCTGCCTGGGGTGGTTGCTGGATGACGTGAGGAATCCTCATGAAATGGTTTGGGTTGGAAGGAACCTTAGCTATCATCTCATTCCATCTCTCCTTCTGCAATGGGCAGGGACACCCAGGAAAACTTCTGATTTGAAATCATGGCTCTTTTGAAAGGAAGCCCCGGGAGGGAGTGGCCTGGGTGACAGTGGAGACAAGGAAGGTGCTGGGAACTTGGAAAAATACATTGAGGATCATGATCTTGTTGCACTTGCCTTGGGAGAAGCCCCTTGGCTGAAATGTCATTCCCTGGATAAGATGATGTGGAAAGTTCCTACTCTCCATTGGACAGGAAAAGGGGAGACAGGGAGAGAAAAATACTTTCAGATGTCAAAGTCTCTCTGTTCTCTTAATTATAATCAATTCCTTAGGAGTTAGAAATGCTTATTAGCATTATAAATGTTCCTAAGATGTTAAACCTCATGTGTGTCTCAAGGTTTCACTCCACAGAAGGCTTTCACTCTCACTTCCCTTACCAGAAGCAGTAGCACATTGCTTTCCCCTGGATTTAAGGCAGTGGGAAAAGGAGGGAAAAATTCCCCCTGAGCAAGAGATGTGGCTGCTGCCCAGGTCTCTCCCAGGAGGAATCAGGAGCTCTTGGCACTGCCAACATCATCCCAACCACTGCAGGCACGTGCCTTAGGAAGGGCTCTGGTATGAGACAGGGACCTGCCCTGCTCCCAGAGCAGCCAGAGGCTTTAGAATGGGATAAAAGAAGGAAATGAGCCATTTTGGACACTGTTTAACAGAGACAGGCCCTGCAATGAAGCCTGGATGTTGTTTATTCAACAAATTTTGGGTCCAATATTACCCCGATGAAGGCAAACAAAAACCATGAATGCAAATGTGATTGAGGGGTGGTTTAGAATGACAAAGATCAGGACAGGCTGGACTGTGGCTGGAGCTGCTGTGCAGAGTGGCTGTGCAGCTCCTCCTGAGGGTGGCCAGGTTCAGGATGGAGGTGCTCAAGGGCTTCCCTGGACACTGATGCTGGGGAACCAGAGGATGGATGGCCCCATTCTGCAGAAGAGCAGCATAACCCCCTAATTTCTGTGCAATTCAATGGTCCAAGCATCTGGCGATGCGAATTTCCATATTCCATGTACTTTCTGGTACAGGCACAGGAGTTCAATGTAGTTCACCATCAACCCTGCACTTTACTCAGAAGGATTCAATTTTGGAATTCAAGAATGTGACAAATTCCCACTGAAAGGATAAGGGAATGTTGCTGTCCCTCCCCAGCTCTGCAGCCCTACCTGGTGTCCCTTCCCATCAGCTGGGAATGCAGGGCTGGCTCTGCTGGACAGAAGGGGAAGGATGCTCCTTGTGATCCCAACCCCTCTCCTGCCATCCAGAGGCACCAGCCCTGCAGGGATTTGGGAAATCACTGCCACCCCATGATGGGTGTGTCCCCAGGGATTAAGGTGTCCCATTCTTTGCAGGCAAGAGCTCCCTGAAAACACCATGGAACTCATCTGCTGAGCCAAAGGAGATGGAGTTCATTCCCTGGGGCCGAGGCCATGAGGGTCATTGCATGGGGAATAGAGCTGGGGAACAGCACTGAGCCCAGCTGCACTGCTTGGAGCCATGTGGATCCAGGACGGAGGAGGAAAGCCATGCTGCAATGTGCTCCCTGCAGAGCATCCCACAAAAATCACGCAAGGCAATGCTCCTGCTCCCTTCTCCTGCATGAATACACCACCATGGGGAGGGTGATCCCATGGATATTTATTAATGAGGAGACTCAAGGAAACCCTCAGCCTCTGGCTGAGGTCCTTCAGCAGAGCAGTGGAAGTGATCAGCAGGCTCACATGCCCGTGTCCGTGAGGCATCATTGCTGTGGTCAGTTTTTTCTTTCTGCTCCTCAAAGACCCTCTGGAGGGAATCCCTGAGAGATCGCACTCTACAGAGCCTCCAGCAGCTCGCCATGGAGAAGGGTCTTGTGCACCACCCTGCCAAGAAGTAGATGAAGGGTTTGATGCCGCTGTTGATGCTGGTGAGCAGGAAAACAATGTGGGATGACACAGCAATGTACCCGAGCTGCTGCAGGAAATTGCAGAGGCTTAGGATGAGAGTGAGGAGCACAGTGAGGAAGACAGCGATGTCACTCCTCATGGGTTGCAGCCGCTGGGAGCCCCACTTGGCCTTAATGAAATCGATTGTGCTGGAAATGACCACGGGTGCAGCAAAGAAGAGTAGGATGAGGGTGAATACAGAGATGAAAGCTGCCCGGCAGCGCTCCTGTTCTTGTGATGGGCACAGGAATGTCACCGTGGGAATGACAGTGAAGAGAGTAAAGAAGCCATAGGATTTGGCACTGTTTGCCACCAACCACATGCGCTCAGGAGGGTTCCAGTGGCAGCACAACTTCCATATCTTGTACATGTACCGCACGGGGCTGTTGACCATCAGCCAGAACAGTGCCCAGTAATACGAGGACACAGACAGCTCAAAAAAAACCTGTATGTACAGCCTGGGCATGATATGAAAGCAGGACACGTCCTCCACCAGGAAGAGGAGGGCAGAGAGGACTGTGAGGAGAAGGAAGAGGAAGTCAGTGACAGCCAGGTCGAAGATTCCATTTTTGCTGCTTTTCAGGCTGAGGAGGCCAATGACAGCCCCGTTCCCAGCCAGCCCACAGAGGCAGATGAGCAGGGTCACACTGTGTATGGCCACATTTGTCACATCTGCCTCACACAGATCTTCTCCTTCAGTGAGTGAGGCAGGAGATGGGGACATGGTGGTCACCTCCATGGATGGACGCTGGGCAGGCAGTGGGATGTGGCCCCTGGCTGTGGTCAGAGTGGCTGGGCAGTCAGTGCTTGGAGAATCCAGGGATGGACCATGTGGCTCCTTGGCAGCTCCCTGCAGTGGGAAGGATTCAGTGGGGAGGAGTGAGATGTGCAGGGAAGGAGGGCAGTGGGAATGGTGGGGTGGGAGAGGGAGTTGGGAGGGTTGGGCTTGTTTGGCAGGACATTGCTAAAGAAGAGACAATAAACATTTTCACCTCCTCTGAAGTTGCTTAAAGATTACCAGGGCAGAAAGATAAAAGGATATATAGGTGTGGACGCAGGATGATAAACATGGCTGGAAGCACGGGGGACAGTGATAAGGAGGCCCACAGTAATTTGGGGTAAGTTCTGTAACAAGAAGCAAGAGCACATGGCCAAAGGAAAAGTTCAAGGCAAGGTCAGCTTTAATATCAGAGCACTCAGTGAATACGAACACCAGGGACCCCTCTCAGTGAACCTCCTTGAGCATCAAAGGATGTTCAGTGGGAAGTGGGTGCTAGGAAATGAGTTCTAGTAAAATGGTTCTTCTGTACTGGACAAGAACAATTTTTTAATGTCTACGTATGGCTATAGTGGATAAAACCACTGTTGCAAAGTTTCACAATACACATACAAATAAGGAGAGATCCTTCTGCATGTCCTGCTGCCCAATACTTCACTTGGCAACACCATTAGTTGGTGTTAAGAGCTTTGGTGTCAGTCCTCATCCATGCCATGCCATGCCATGCCTCCCATCGCCTCCCATCGCCTCCCATGCCATGCTATCCCATGCCATGCTATCCCATCCCATCCCGATGGGTTCCCAGTCCCTGGCATCTCCCTGGCTGCAGGTGTGGCCTGTTGGGCTCTGCTGCTGTCCAGTGGCAGATTTGGGATTGGTGGCACCCAGAGCCCTCCTGCCCCCACCAGCCCCTGTCTGCCTGATGCCTTGGGCTGGCTCCCTGGAACAGAGGCCAGAGCAGGTGAAGAGAATAAAAGGAGGCTTTGATGAAAGGCTTTCAAAATGTTCACCTTGGGCTCGCAAAGCCTCCGAGAGGGGCTGCACCCAAAATGGGCAATGGCCATGAGTTTTTCAGATAGATATAAGTTTGGTCCTTTTACAGATCAGGGGTTAATCCTCCAATTACAGCTTCAGAAAATTAAGTCATTTAGTCCCAGTTTGCCCTCCCTCAATTCAATTTTGTCTGTACTTTTCTTGGTCTGAGGCAGTAGAGTGTCCTTGAATTTCAGGCCTAGAGAGATTGGTTTGTCTGACCAAAATGTGCAGACAGTTAACTAACACTGTCCATGGAGTTTAGAGTAATGCACTAATGCAGTACAGGATATGAAAAATAGAAAGGCTAAAATCCTAAGGCATCATGCCCCTCTGACATCCTCTAGGAATTCCCCCCAGGCTGCCTTCCCCTCCAGACAGCCCCGCTCCTCTCCTGCCCCACTCAGGAGCCCCAGCAGTGTTTCTGCTCCTCCTGGCAATTCCATGCTTCTGCAGCGCAATGAACAGCAGTGGAGCCATCCCTGTAGTGCCTCTTGTTTGTGTCCAAAGGAGGTTGGGGGGCTGGAGAGCAGGGATGGAGCTGGGGAGGGGCATCTCCAAGAGAAAGACAGCCCCAAAGCCTTCCGGGGCAGGCTGGGGTGAGCAGCCCGTGGGGAGGGACTGGAGCCTGAGGCCCGGGGCTGGGAGGGATGGGAAGGACGGGAGGTGGGTGGGCTGCATGGGGAGTGGGATGGGAGGGTGGTGTGGGAGGGGTGAGACATGATGGAGCTGCTGGGAAGATGTGGTGGGAAGGTGTGGGGTGTGGTGGGGCTGGAGAGAAGGTGTGGGGTGTGGTGGGGCTGGAGAGAAGGTGTGGGGTGTGGTGGGGCTGGTGGCCTCAGGGAAGCCCCAGGGAGGGGGGTGATGCCCGTGGAGTCCATGGTGACAAACACAGGTGTCACCCTGCTCCTGGAAGGGGGTGGCTGTGCTGAGGATCACGGCCTCCTCCTCTCCTTGCTGCTGCACCACCTGAGCCTGCTGAGGGAGCAGCTGAAGGCAGTGGAGAGGAAGAATTTCTGAAGGCAGAGAAATCTTTGCACCTGGCTTACAAAATTAGAAATTAAAGATCTCAGGGGAGATCTTTGCTGTGACACTCACAGAGCACTTGGGATGGGGAATGCTGAGCCCCTGGGCCATCGTGTCTGTGCCAGCCCAGCTCTGGGCACTGGGGATCATGGTTGCTGAAGGGAGCACAAGCCATGGCTGTGTCACCTCTGAAATCAAGACATTTTAAGTCTAACAGTAAAAGTGTGTTAGACTAATAACAATTTGGAGTCAAAATTGTGAACATATTGGAAATATCTTTGCCATAGACAGATTTAAAGAAACAACACTTTTCAGGCATTTTTTTGCATTATAATATCCAGGATTTTTTTATAGATACTCCCAATTTCTTACGTCATGGTATAGGTGTGTTGTTTCTTTTAATTAGTACTAAAATATGCCATCTATCTTAGTTAAATGGATAACCTGGGTTTTTTTCCAGTGAACTATATTTTAGTAAATTTGATGTACAAGCCTAGGAAATGGCTCCCTTATTGCCATTAAAATTATGTCTTGCAATTTTTTAATTACATCTTTTGGTGTGCATAGGCCTCTGATATCCTAAACGTCTCAAGATATCATTCTTATTCTATGACATCCAATTTTTTCTAATTATATGATAAATTAAAAGTACTTTATTGATTTTTTTTCTTGATCTATTGAGTAAGTTCTCTATGGGGTATGCGCTAATAAAGTCTTCTACTGACACTCAGCCAAAACAGATCTAAATCAAAATCAGCTAAAAAACCACAGTCAAATAAGCCTTGACTCATTAAGCATCTTTCATTACAGAAATTCCTAAACAATCACAGAATTCCTGGCTAACTACCTCTCTGTCCCCTCCCTCCAGCCACATTCCCAGCTGGCAGCAGCAGCCAGAGGAAGCCGGGAAGCGCTGGCAGAGGGGGCAAAGGCAGCTCAGGGTTCACGGTGCTGTTTATTGATATTAGTCCTCAGTGGGATGCAGGAACCAGGTGCCAGGGGGAATTCTGGGGTCACAGCCATATTGGGAAGGATGCATTTGGGGGTAAAGTGCTCTAGGACCCGTGAGGGAGGAGCAAATCCATGCTCCAATGCGCTCCCTGCAGAGCATCCCTCCCAAATGGCCCTTTTCAGTGCCTGTGCTCCCTTTTCCTGCAGGAATAAGGGTGGGAGGGTGATCCTAAGTCACTGCCCCATGGTCCTGCATGGGGGCACTTGAGGGGTTCAACAGGCTCAGACCCCCCTGTCCATGGTGGCATCATTACTGGGGGCACTGCTCCCTTCTGGCTCCTCAAACACCTTCTGGAGGAACCCCCTGAGGGACCCCATGGAGCAGCGCCTCCAGCACTTTGTTACTGAGATGTAGATGAAGGGGTTGATGCTGCTGGGCATGCAGGCAAACAGGAGAACAACCCGGGGGGACACAGTGGTTTAGCCGAGCTGCTGCAGGAAATTCCAGAGACTGAGGGGGAGAGTAAGGAGCACAGCCAGGAAGACAATGATGTCAAGGCTCTTGGATTGCTGCTGCTGGGAGCTACCCTTGAAGTGAATGAAGAGGATTGTGCTGGAAATGACCATGGATGGAGCAAAGACGAGGAAGTTGAGGATGTACAGGGAGATGAGAGCTCCCTGGCAGAGCTTGTGTTCCTGTGACTGGCACAGGGAATTCACCGCAGAAATGGCAGCGATGGCAGTGATGGAAAGGGCCCAGAGCATGGCACTGACCACCACCCATGAGAGGCCCTGGGGAAGGTGGCAGAAGAGCCCAGGTGGGCAGAGCATGGACCTGCCCCTCTCGATGCTGATGCCGTCAGCCGGTACAGCCCTACGCTGTGGAACATCGGGAAGAGGAGGAAAAGGAAGCGTATGGATGCTGGGGGCATGATGGAGGAGCAGGAGAAATCCTCCTGCAGGAAGAGCAGAGTGGAGGGGACCATGAAGATGAGGAAGAGGATGTTGATGATGGCCAGGTCAAGGATGTAGGCAGTGATGGGTTTCATGGTGTCCCTCTGGATGTGGAACCTGAGGACCCAGAGCACAGCCCCGTTCCCAGCGAGCCCAGAGAGGCAGATGAACAGGGTCACACTGTGTGTGGCCATGCTGGGGACATCTGTCTCACAGAGATCATCTCCTTCAGTGGGTGACATGGCAGGGGGGACACATGATGCTTATCCACATGGATGGACGCTGGGCAGGCAGTGGGATGTGGCCCCTGGCTGTGGTCAGTGTGGATGGGCAGTCAAGTGCTTGGAGAATCCAGGGATGGACCATGTGGCTCCTCAGCAGCTCCCTGCAGTGGGAAGGATTCAGTGGAGAGGAGTGAGATGTGCAGGGAAGGAGGGTGGTGGAAATTGTGGAGTGGGAGAGGGAGGTGGGAGGGTTGGGCTGTTTGGCAGGAGGCTGATAAATAACACAGAGAATAAACATTTTCAGTTCTTCTGAATTTCTTCAAAAGCAAAGTGGCCAAAATTTAGAATGATGTGTTATAGATGGATAATGGGATGATTGGCTCTCACTTAAGGGATGAATACAGTGTGAATATTACGAGAAGCTTTATTGATATATAATTATGTCATTGCAGTCTGTTGTTTAGATGTCCCCTGTTCTCCCCATAGTCCCCTTCTCTCCCCTCTGTCCTGTTGCCATCAGAGAGCCTGAGTCATCTAGGACAGGTGGAAAGAAGGGCTGTACAAAAGCTTGTTGCTGGGGGGGGGGGGAAGAGGTGCAGCATGAGGACACCTGACCCTCCAGTCAAGCTGCAGGAAAGCAGGCTCCAGCAATAAACACAAAGAAGGGCTGACTGACAGACTTTGGGAGGGGCCAGGTTTAGCTGATGCAACCCCCCGGGGTATCAAAGGTGAAGCATCCATCCTGAAGATCAGCCAGCCACGTGGTGGGCAGCCATGAGGGAAGCTCCCAGGCCTGCTTCTCCTTATTTAGTCCTTTTGTTGCATTTTTATTAAGGTTTATTGACCATTTAAAATTAAAAAAAGTGGGTGTTTGTTTCTCACAGGATGTAAAGGCTGGCACACAGGATGACAAACATGGCAGGAACCAGTGCAGAAACAGATAAGGAAGCCTGCAGTGATTTTGGGGCAAATTCTGGAACAAAAAACAACAGTGCATGGCCAGAGGAAAAGTGCAAGGCAAGGGTACCTTTAATATGGCAGCATTCATTGAAAGTGAGCACCAGAGAGACACTGCTTAATAAACTTCCAGGATCATAAAACGACTTCCAGGGGAAGGTGGATGCATGGAAATGAGTAGTAGGAAAATGGTGTTTGTGTATTAGATAAAATAACTTCTAAATGGCTACATATGTTTCTAATGGATTAATTCTGTGTTGTAAAATCTCACCATATACACAATACAAGGAGAGATCCCTCTGTGTCCTGTGCAGGTCAAGAATTCCTGCTTCCTCATGCTTTGCATTGTGTTAGGAAGTTTGTTGTGGCCCATTTCTGTATTAGGATACAGACGGGATGCACAGGAGGAGAGAGAGGATCTGGGGAGGGCCCTGCGGTCAGCAGGAGTGGGTGTCAGGAACAGAGCAGCTGCTGCAGGAGAGGAAGGTGGGGTAGGGAGGAAGGCAAACATTCCACTGACCTGTTCCCTGTGGGGCAGCAGCAGGCAAAGGGCTCTGTGCAGATCAGCGGCGCTTCCTGGTCCCTCTTGCTCCTTTGGGATCCATGTCCTAAAGCGGCTCCTGCCAGGTCAGGGACATGAAGGAGAAAGTGCCCAGGTCACCAGGAGCTCCCCATTCCCATCCTGCTGGCTCCTCTCTCTGTGCACTGTCCGGGTGCTGCTTCCCAAGGCTTGGTGGAGTCAAAAGGGAGTAGGAAATTTCATCTTTGGCTACATCAGAATTTCTCTCACTCTGAGTTATTTGTCTTGCCCTTTTTTTTTCTGCCATAGAGGAAGCAGCTCGACATGCAGATTTCTTTGAGTGCCTCCTCATTTCCTCCTGATTGGAAACTCTTTTCCAAATTGGACATTCTCCAAATGCTTTCCCTCTCTCAGCAGGTTTCTACCATTGCTTATTTATCTCCCCTGAGAGGTCATTTTTCCTCCAGCAGCAGAGAGCTGCTGGTGGGGCTGGTAGCACTGGAATGCTGCTGGCAGTGCTGGAAGTGCTCACAGCACTGTGCAAGCATCTGGGTGCTTCTCAGAAACAACTCCCATTCTGGGTTGATTTTCAGGATCATTGCCAAAACCTCCCCTGGCCCCAAGAAAGCAAACTGAGCTGAGAATTCCCATTTATGAAATTCCAACGCAGGCTCACACAGCCCAAGGGAAGGACAGCACTCAGTTGCTTGCAGCCAGGTCAGCAGCACTTAGAGCCCACCCTGATTGCTGCCAATCCCCTTGATGATGCAATGAAAGCTATCAGGGACCAGGTTTTGGGGTGCTGTGATCCCCTTTCCAGCACTTCATCAGGGCTCATCCTCCTCCTCCTCAGACATGGGAGCCCTTCTGTTTGATTTTACCTGACCCCATCCCTCTGGGAAACCTGTGCCAGGCCCTCAGCACCCTCACAGAGAAGGATTTCTTCCCAATATCCAATCTGACCCCACCCTCTGTCAGTGGGAAGCCATTCCCCCTTGTCCTGTCACTCCATGCCCTTGTCCAAAGTCCCTCTCCATCTCTCCTGGAGCCCCATCAGCTCCTGGATCATGAAGTGTTTGCCCTTGAAAGGATTGGGCTGGTGAGGATTAAAGCCAAGAGAGCAGCATGGATTTGCCTCTTCTCAGGAGAAATGCCATTGCTGACATCCTAAATCATCCCTATGCTGGGTACCAGCGCTCCAGCTCACACAGAGAATTTATTATCGCATGAATCTTCCAGGAAACTGTATGGTGAAGGTGAAATACCACTGAAATTTCAGTATACATGTGGGAAAACTAGATTTGAATCAGAAATCAAAGTTGAACAGTACAGTTATAGTGCAGGGTCCTTAGGATCCACCTCAAGAATGAGAGGGGGCAAATTCAGGCTGTTGAAATGACAGGATTTCAGGACTGAGGTTGCTATAAAATAGAATGGAAGCTGAGATGGAGCCCAAGTGCTTTGGGCACAGGTGTGGTTGCTGAGGCTCTCTCCCGTTGCTCATTTCCCGGGCAGAGTGAAGAGCAGCTGAGGAGCAGAGCCCTGAGCCCGTGGCAGGCTCTGAGGCAGCTGCCTGTGCGTGAGAGCCCTGGAGAACACGAGGCAGCACGGAGAGCAGGGGCTGTGGCAGGAGCTGGGACAGAGCCCGCGCCGGACGCTGCTCGGGCTCAGCCCGCGGGCTGCGCTCCCCTTTCCCAAGGGACCATTCCAGGGAACCTCCTGCAGATCCCGGCCCAGGGACAGCAGCTGGAGCCTGGCAGCTGAGGGCAGTGCACCGCAGGCAAGTTCTCCAGGCTGCCAGAGGAAACCAGGTCAGACTCTTCTCTTCCACCTTCACCAGGGCCCCCTCATTGGGTGGAACCTGGTTATTGATTTTGGGGACAGAACTGAGGTCAGTAGGGAATTCAAACCTATAAACACTGTGGGAAAAGGGAGGGAATATTGAAACAAGTGTCCTGCTGAAGGAATGCAGCAGCTCAGTGATATCAACTGACACCTGAGAGTCCTGGTCAGATCCATCCCAAAGCCATTTGCTCTCTGATATCTCCATGGGCAATCCTCTCCTTCTCCAATTGTTTTCCTGTTCCAGCTCTGTCATTTCCACAGCCAGGAAGGAGGTATCTCCCTGGCTTTTGTGCCAGGCACACAGGACCAGGCTACCACATCCTCCTTGCCATCTGTCCTGTCCCTCACCCCTCCCTGTGCTGCTCCACATGGAAGCTGTGGGTGGGAAAAGATGGGAAAAGCCACATTTGTGGGATAGCAGCGTTGCTCTGGTGTGTCTGTTTGTCACCCCTGCAGCTGTGTGAGGGCAGGAGAAGCAGCAGAGGTGTCCCCATGAGCACTTTGTCCCCTGGCACGGAGGGAGCCAGCCCTGCCTGCTGGAGCCAGCCTGGTGGGAAGGCATCCCAGGGGAGCTGGAATGAGGAGAGCCACGACAACTGGAGCCAGTGTGACAGCAGGCAGTGGAGCAAAGTGCCTGTCCCACTGCTGCTGCTCTGTGCCTGTGTGGGATGGTGGGAATGGGGCTGTGCTCTGGCTCCTCGGCCAACAGCAGTGCCCTCCCTCTGATTAGTTCCTGGCCGGGAGCTGTGCCAAGGAACTCACCCCCTCTGTAATTGTTGCATTGCAGAGGGCTTTTAAGTATGTGCCTAGGGAATAGGGACAACACAGGGGAGTCATCATCAAGTGGAATCATCATGAAAGAGAACCATCATAAAATAGAGCCACTCTAACCCAGAGTTTGAAGGGAGCCACAAGGAGCAGGGAGTTGAGCTCCTGGCCCTGCACAGGACATCCCAACAATCCCAGCCTGTGCCTGAGAGTAATGTCCAAACGCTCCTTGAACTTTGTCAGGCTGGTGCTGTGTGCAGCAGGAGAACTCCTGCCTGGCGTGGTTGCTGGATGAAGTGAGGCATCCTCATGGAATGGTTTGGGTTGGATAGAACCTTAGAGATCATGTCATTCCATCTCTCCTTCTGGCATGGGCAGGGAAACCCAGGAAAACTTTTGGTTTGAAATCGTTGCTCTTTTGAAAGGAAGCTCAGGTGGGGAGTGGCCTGGGTGACACTGGAAACAAGGAAGGTGCTGGGAAGTTGGAAAAGTACATTGAGGATCATGATCCTCCTGCATTTGCCTGGGGCGAAACTCCCTTGGCTGAACTGTCATTTCCTGGACAAGAGGTTGCACCATGGAAAGTTCCTACTCTCCACTGGGCAGGAAGACAGGAGACACGGAGAGAAAAACCCTCTCAGATGTCAAAGTGTCTCTGTTCTCTTAATTATAAACAAGTCCTTAGGAGTTAAAAATGCTTATGAGCATTATAAATGCTCCTAAGGTGTTTAATCTCATGTGTGTCTCAAAACGTGACTCTACACAAGGCTTTCACCCTCACTTCCCTTTCCAGAAGCAGTGGCACATTGGTTTCCCTGGATTTAAAGCAGTGGGAAAAGGAGGGACAACTTCCCCCTGAGCAAGAGATGTGGCTGCTGCCCAGGTCTCTCCCAGGAGGAATCAGGAGCTCTTGGCACTGCCAACATCCCAACCATTGCTGGCACGTGCCTTAGGAAGGGCTCTGGTATGAGACAGGGACCTGCCCTGCTCCCAGAGCAGCCAGAGGCTTTAGAATGGGATAAAAGAAGGAAATGAGCCATTTTGGACACTGTTTAACAGGCACAGGCTTTGCAGTGAAGTCTGGATGTGGTTTATTCAACAAATCTGATTGAGGCATAGTTACAGAATGACAAAGATCAGGAGAGGCTGGGCTGTGGCTGGAGCTGCTGTGCAGAGTGGCTGTGCAGCTCCTCCTGAGGGTGGCCAGGTTCAGGATGGAGGTGCTCAAGGGCTTCCCTGGACACTGATGCTGGGGAACCAGAGGATGGATGGCCCCATTCTGCAGAAGAGCAGCAGAACCCCCTAATTTCAATTAATTAAATTAAATGGTCCACACATGTGGTGATGGGAATTTCCATATTCTATGTACTTTCTGGATACAGGCACAGGAGTTCAGTGGAGTTCACTATCGACCCTGCACTTTACTCAGAAGGATTCAGTTCTGGAATTCAAGAATGTGAGACATTCCCAGTGAAAGGATAAGGGAATGTTGCTGTCCCTTCCCAGCTCTGCAGCCCTACCTGGTGTCCCTTCCCATCAGCTGTGAATGCAGGGCCAGCTCTGCTGGACAGAAGGGGAAGGATGCTCCCTGTGATCCCAACCCCTCTCCTGCCATCCAGAGGCACCAGCCCTGCAGGGATTTGGGAAATCACTGCCACCCCGTGCTGGGTGTGTCCCCAGGGATTAAGGTGTCCCATTCTTTGCAGGCAAGAGCTCCCTGGAAACACCATGGAACTCATCTGCTGAGCCAAAGGAGATGGAGTTCATTCCCTGGGCCTGAGGCCATGAGGGTCATTGCACGGGGAATAGAGCTGGGGAACAGCACTGAGCCCAGCTGCACTGCTTGGAGCCATGTGGATCCAGGAGGGAGGAGGAAAGCCATGCTGCAATGTGCTCCCAGCAGAGCATCCCACAAAAATCACGCAAGCCAATGCCCCTGCTCACTTCTCCTGCAGGAATACAGCACCATGCGGTGGGTGGTATTGATTAATCAGGAGGCTCAAGGAAACCTTCAGCCTCTTTGGGCCCTACTGGGATCCTTGAGGAGAGCAGTGGAAGTGATCAGCATGTTCAGACCCCCGTGTCCATGGCAGGGTAATTTCTGCAGGCTGTTTTTACTTTTGGCTCCTCAAAGACCCTCTGGAGGGAGAGCTGGAGCGACTGCACGGAGCAGGGCCTCCAGCGCCTCCCTGCCAAGAAGTAGATGAAGGGTTTGATGCTGCTGTGGATGCAGGTGAGGAGGAAAACAACTTGTGAGGACACAGCGATGTAACCGAGCTGCTGCAGGAAATTGAAGAGGTTGAGG
This sequence comes from Melozone crissalis, assembly GCF_028551555.1. NCBI lineage: Eukaryota > Metazoa > Chordata > Aves > Passeriformes > Passerellidae > Melozone > Melozone crissalis. The sequence goes on along the minus strand of NW_026535796.1, from coordinate 2,794,239 downwards.
AGGAGAGTGAAGAGTGCAATGATGACGACAACGATGTCGCGCCTCTTGGGTTGCTGCTGCTGGCAGCCCTGCTTGGACTTGATGAAATCGACTGTGTGAGAAATGGCCACAGGTGCAGCAAAGAGGAGCAGGATGACGGTGTACATGGAGATGAAAACTGCCCGGCAGTGCTCCTGCTGCTGTGATGGGCACAGGAATGTCACCGTGGGAATGACAGCAAAGAGAGCAAAGAAGGCCCAGTATTGGACAGTGCCCAGCACCCACAACAGGCGCTCGGGAAGCTCCCAGTGGCAGCAGAGCCAGCAGAGCTTGTACACACACTGCACATTACTGCCACCTATCAACCACAACAGCCCCCAGTAGGGGGACACCACTGACAGCTGGAAAAGGAAATTCAGGTACAGCAGGGGCAAGATATGAGAGCAGGACACATCCTCCACCAGGATGAGGAGGGCAGACGGGACCGCAAAGAGGAGGTAGAGGAAGTCCATGACAGCCAGGTCAAAGAAGTCAGAGTTCCTGCTTCTCATGCTGAGGAGGCCGATGACAGCCCCATTCCCAGCCAGCCCACAGAGGCAGATGAGCAGTGTCACACTGTTTATGGCCACATCAGTGTTATCTGTCTCACACAGATCATCTCCTTCAGTGGGTGAGGCAGGAGATGGGGACACGGTGGTCACCTCCATGGATGGACGCTGGGCAGACAATGGGATGTTGCCCCTGGCTGTGGTCAGAGTGGATGGGTAGTCAGTGCTTGGAGAATGCAGGGATGGACCATGTGGCTCCTCAGCAGCTTCCTGCAGTGGGAAGGATTCAGTGGGGAGGAGTGAGGTGGGAGGGCAGTGGCTATTTGGCAGGGAATGTGAAAGAAAAGCTCAGGGCAGAGGATGGATGACCTGGGGTTGGCCGTGTGGTCAGCGGGAGAGGGTGTCAGGAACAGAGCAGCTGCTGCAGGAGAGGAAGGTGGGGTAGGGAGGAAGGCAAACATTCCACTGACCTGTTCCCTGTGGGGCAGCAGCAGGCAAAGGGGTCTGTGCAGATCAGCAGCGCTTCCTGGTCTGTTGGAGATGAAGGGGAGACGACCATCCTTTAATGCATCGAACTCCAACTTTATTGATCAATCAATCACCTTATATAACAGTACTAACGAACTTCATGCATATTCTGTAATCCAATGTCATGATAGGCTAACAGAGAAATTTCTAACCACTCCTCTTGTTTTAGAATACCTACAATTGTTTATTAAAAACAGAACCAGTGTTCCCAAAACTTCTTCATCAGTTCTCAGGGTGCCAGCTTTTCCCAGAGACGGTGTTCTTCTTGTTATGGGAAGACAGCCTGAGAACTTTATTGTTTATAAAGTGATGCCTGAGAGAGTCTAATTGTTTATGGAAATCAGAAGGCTGAGAACTGTTAGAAACTGCTTTACTTTTCTCTTCTACTTTTCTCTCAATTGTATGTCTCATGGCCTCTTTCTTTAAGCCATTCCTGAAAAACTCTCCAACACTGGTCCCTCTTGCTCCTTTGGGATCCATGTCCTAAAGCGGCTCCTGCCAGGTCAGGGACATGAAGGAGAAAGTGCCCAGGTCACCAGGAGCTCCCCATTCCCGTCCTACTGGCTCTCTCTGTGCCCTGTCCTGGTGCTGCTCCCCAAGGCTTGGTGGGGTCATAGGGCAGGTGGAAGTTGTTCTACAACTTTGGCTATGTCACAGCTCCACTCCCTCTGAGGTATTTATCTTGATTTTTTTTTTCTTTGCCACAAAGGAATTGACTTCTGTCAACAGTCCGCCTGAAGAATTTGCAAATGGATCCTCATTTCCTTCTCATTAGAAATACTCCTTCCCTGCCAAATTTCCCATACTCCATTCACTTTCTCTCTACCATTCCTTATTTTTCTTGTCAGAGGTGTCAATGTCCCTCCTGCAGCAGAGGGATGCTGGTGGTGCTGGTGGCACTGGAATGCTGCTGGCAGTTCTGGCAGTGCTGTTGAAGCATCTGGCTGCTTGTCAGAAACTGCTCCCATTCTGGGAAGAGCTCCAGAGCCATTGCCAAAATCTTCCCTGGGCCCAAGGAAGGACAACTGAGGCAAGAATTCCCATTTTTGTCATTCCAATGCAGGCTCCCAGAGCCCAAGGGAAGAACAGCACTCAGTGTCTTGTAGCCAGGCTATCAGTAATTGGAGCCCACCTTAACTACTGCCAATCCTCTTGATGATGCAGTGAAAGCTATCAGGGACCAGGGTGCTGTGAACTCCCTGCCAGCCCTTCTCCAGAGCTGCTCCTGCTCCTCCTCAGTCCTGGGAACACTTAGGATTGTTTTTGTGGCTGTCTGATTCCAGACTGTCCCTCTGCCAGCAGAGACACCTTCCACTATGCCAGGTCTCTCCAAACTCCATCCAGCCTGGCCTTGGACGCTTTCAGGGATCCAGGGACGGCCATTGCCTTACTGAGCAACCTGTGCCAGGGCCTTGCCACCCTCAGGGAAGGATTTCTTCCCAATATCCAAGCTAAACCCACCCTCTGTCAGTGGGAAGCCATTGCCCCTTGTCCTGTCATTCCATGCCCTTGTCCAAAGTCCCTCTCCACCTCTCTTGGAGCCCCATCAGCTCCTGGATCATGAAGTGTTTGCCCTTGAAAGGATTGGGCTGGTGAGGGGATGTGAGATTCCATAGCTGGGGACACAAACACGGTGTCAGCAGGAAGGGAGGTGACAGTTCTGGTCCCAGGGCCAGCAGTTTCCAGCAGAAGCATCCCAGATCCCTGAGGCCCATGTCAGCCTGGGTGGGAACCATCTTGGAATCCACTGTAGGCTGCTGTGTGAGTCCCAAAGGAGTATAGAGGACGACTCAGATGAAACCTGCAACTTTCTAAGGATTAAAGCCATGAGAGCAGCATTCATTCTCAGAAGAAATTTCATTGCTCAAATCCCAAATCATCCCTCTACTGCGTGCCAGTGCACCAGCTCACACTGAATTTATTATTGCATGGATCCTCTTGGACGCTGCGAGGTGCGTGTCCAGTGCCAAATTATGGTATACAAGTGGGAAAACTAGATTTGAACAAGAAATCAAAGTTTAGCAGCACATTTGTTGTGCAGGGTCCTAAGGACCCACCCCAGGAAATAGAGGGGACAAGTTCAGGCTTGACCATTCCAGGGAACCTCCTGCAGATCCCGGCCCAGGGACAGCAGCTGGAGCCTGGCAGCTGAGGGCAGTGCACTGCGGGCAAGTTCTCCAGGCTGCCAGAGGAAACCAGGTCAGACTCTTCTCTTCCACCTTCGTCAGGGCCCCCTCATTGGGCTGTGTGGTGGTTTTGCACGGGAGGTGTTTACAGAAGTGGTGTCAGTTTCTGTTGAACGCTCAATCTGTAGAGCGACTGGGAAAGCTGTGTACGCCTCTGTGAAAAACACATGTTAAAGATGGAGAATCTCGGGAAAGCTCTTTCTCTTGTGGCAGGTACAGCGGTATCCCAGCTGGGCGGCCCTGCCGTGGAGCCGCCCCCTTCCCGGGGCTGCCCCGGCCCAGCCTCACCTGTCGGCCTCAGGCAGGGCAGGGCAGGGCAGGCCGCAGAGCCAATGCTGAGCTGAGCTGTGACTCTGACATCTTGCTCAGCCTCGCCTCTGCCTTAGCCTGAGCCCCATGGCCCGAGCCGGACCCCAGGAACAGCCCCGGGCCGGGGCCAGAGGTTCGCCCATCAACTCCTCCCCTCTGGTCCCAGCTCCCCAAAACACCGAGCCCCGTCTGACCATCTACAAGCCTTCAGCAAGGTATTAACTCGTTCAGTCCTTCAGTCCTCCCTCGAGTGAGAGAAAAGAACTACATACAAGCATGTAAAAAGCAACATAAAAACATCAAAGTCAGTAAAGGAACTGTTAGATCCCAGACAGGAGGGATAAGGAGATACCTTGATCTTAAGGCTGCAATCCTCTTGTAAAGTTATAAAGAAGAGACTCTGTTTCCCTATAACACATGAAAACATGAAGAGATGAAGAGTTCCAATTGTGATAAGTAGGTATGATTCGTGCTGATAAAAATTGAAACAATAATCAATATTGATACACTAATTAATATTTGAGAATAATAAAATAGTTAATAGTTAAAAGTTGTAATGCCAAAGAAGAGAGGGAAAGGAGGGGCTCCAACCCCCCTTCCCAGCAGATGCTCTCAAGGACCACAAGAAAGAAGCTGAAGATACAGTTTCTAAAAATAACCAAGAACCTGGTTGGGTCCCAAGAAAAGGCTAATTATAAGGGATTTATTGTCTTGATATGTAGATGCAGTGATACGTTAGTCTTGGCTTACATTGTTCTGGCTTGGTGCGCCTGTGTAACCCAAAGGTGAATTAAAGGACAACGAAGAAGACTACAGAGCCTTCATCAGTGACGACCCCCAAAGACTTGTGCGACCACCAAACCGAGTGGTGGCGCATGCGTGATAAGCAAGGTAATGAGGGCAGAGATAGAGATATGACGAACCGAAAATAGGAGGAGATGGTATTGACACATGGTATATAAAGGGTAATTTTACTTAGCAAGCTCGTACGTGAGGTGGCAAGGACCCCAGAACCCTGCCCTCTGTACCCCCCTCCCCCCCCCCCGGTTATCGTTTGCTTATGCGCTATTATTGGAAACACATTATCCCTTATTTTAATCAAATTATACTGTATCCAATTTTTTATTTTTTATTTTACTATTCAATTTAAATTGTTACTACTTTTAATATTGTTTGGGTTTTTTTATGATGGGATAATTGGGCAAACAAAATGATCCCAAAGCCATTTGCTCTCTGATATCTCCATGGGCAATCCTCTCCTTCTCCAATTGTTTTCCTGCTCCAGCTGTATCGTGTCCACAGCCAGGAAGGAGGTATCTCCCTGGCTTTTGTGCCAGGCACACAGGACCAGGCTGCCACATCCTCCTTGCCATCTGTCCTGTCCCTCACCCCTCCCTGTGCTGCTCCACATGGAAGCTGTGGGTGGGAAAAGATGGAAAAGCCACGTTTGGGGGACAGCAGCGTTGCTCAGGTGTGTCTGTTTGTCAGCCCTGCAGCTGTGTGAGGGCAGGAGAAGCAGCAGAGGTGTCACCATGAGCACTTTGTCCCCTGGCACGGAGGGAGCCAGCCCTGCCTGCTGGAGCCAGCCCGGTGGGAAGGCATCCCAGGGGAGCTGGAATGAGGAGAGCCACGACAACTGGAGCCAGTGTGACAGCAGGCAGTGGAGCAAAGTGCCTGTCCCACTGCTGCTGCTGCTGCTGCTGTGCCTGTGTGGGATGGTGGGAATGGGGCTGTGCTCTGGCTCCTTGGCCAACAGCAGTGCCCATCCTCTGATTGACTTCCTCAGGGGCTGGGAGCTGTGCAAAGGAATTCACCCCCTCTGTTAATGTTGCCTTGCAGAGGGCTTTTGAGGATGTGCCAGAGCCAGGGCATAGGGACAACACAGTGGAATCATCATCAAGTGGAATCATCAAGAAAGAGAGACATCACAAAATAGAACCATAAAATATCCAGAGTTGGAAGGAAGCCACAAGGATCATGGAGTTGAGCTCCTGGCCCTGCACAGGACATGCCAACAATCCCAGCCTGTGCCTGAGAGCATTGTCCAAATGCTCCTTGAGCTCTGTCAGGCTGGTGCTGTGTGCAGCAGGGGAACTCCTGCCTGGGGCAATTTTGGTGACAGGAGGAATACTCATGGAATGGTTTTGGTTGTGTCCTGGTTTAGTGAATATTTGGGAGCAAACCTTTAAATGGGATCCCCTTTCAGAGGCTTTCTCAAGAAAACAAATTCAAGCAGCCTCTTCCCCAGCTGGTTCAGGAAAAGATTTCCTGAGAGAAAAGTGGAAGAACTGTTTATTTAACAAGGAAAGTATTCACAAGCATTAGAAATGAAAACAATATGAAACAATAAAATCTCTTGCTGTTCTGAAGAGTTGGCAAATTCAGACAGTCCTTGTTGTGGAGTGTAGTTTGGCTCACTCAGTCCCTTCTCAGTCCCTCTGGTGCTGGAAAATGCCACGTCCCAGGCCCTGGTGGGCCACAGGTGTGAGCTCCCAGTGCTCTTCTGGGTTTTCAGTCCAGAGCAGGTTTGAACAGTTCCAAGCGAAAGGAAAACCACAGTCCAGGGAACTTCTCTGCCACAGCAAGGTGAAAAAACCCAAAAGCAAAGGAGAGCTCTGTGCTGCATGTCTGTGCTGCAGACAGCACGGTCTGGGAGCAGGAATGGGGAGGAGTGAGCGCAGCTTCTGAAAACAAACTGCTGCATCTGCTCTGCCCCTCTTTGCTCAAGAACCAGTCTGAAATGTGCAAAACCTATTTCTGGGCTAAACAGATGAGTGGGGATACAATTCAGCTCATAAAGTCACTCCAGGACAGGTTGGAAGGAACAGCAGAGATCATCTCATTCCATCTCTCCTTCTTCCATGGGCTGGGACAACCAGGAAACCTTTTGCTTTGAAGTCTTGGTCATTTGAAAGGAAGCTCAGGTAGGGAGTGGCCTGGGTGACAGTGGAGACAAGGAAGGTGCTGGGAAGGAGAAAAAGTACATGGACGTATAATGGTCCTTCTGCACTTGTCTTGGGTGGGACTTCCTGGCTGTGCTGTTCTTCCATGGACAAGAGGTTGTACATTGGAAAGATTTGCCTTTCCAATGGACAGGAAATGGGAGTCAGGGAGAGAAAAACCCTCTCAGATGACCAAGTCTCTCTCTTCTGTTAATAATCAACAACTCTGTCAATAAATGCTCCTTAGGTGTTTAACCTCACATGTGTTTCCAAAGCCTGACTCATCACCCACAGCTTTCACTCTCACTTCCCTTTCCAGAACCAGTGGCATGTTGGTTTTTCCTGGATTTATAGCAGTGGGAAAAGGAGGGACAACTTCCCCCTGAGCAAGAGATGTGGCTGCTGCCCAGGTCTCTCCCAGCAGGAATCAGGAGCTCTTGGCACTGCCAACATCCCAACCATTGCAGGCACGTGCCTTAGGAAGGGCTCTGGTATGAGACAGGAACCTGCCCTGCTCCCAGAGCAGCCAGAGGCTTTAGAGTGGGATAAAAGAAGGAAATGAGCTATTTTGGACACTGTTTAGCAGGCACAGGCTCTGCGGTGAAGCCTGGATGTGGTTTATTCATCAAATTCAGAGGCTAGGACCACCACAGTGGAAAGAAACAAAAACCATGAATGCAAATCTGATTGAGAGGTGGTTACAGAATGACAAAGATCAGGAGAGGCTGGGCTGTGGCTGGAGCTGCTGTGCAGAGTGGCTGTGCAGCCCCTCCTGAGGGTGGCCAGGTTCAGGATGGAGGTGCTCAAGGGCTTCCCTGGACACTGATGCTGGGGAACCAGAGGATGGATGGCCCCATTCTGCAGAAGAGCAGCATAACCCCCTAATCTCTGTACAAATAAATGGTTCAAGCATCTGGTGATAGGAATTTCCATATTTCGTGTACTCTCTGGTACAGGCACAAAGGATCAGTGGAGTTCACAATTTACTCACAAGGATTTAGTTCTGGAATTGAAGAATGTGAGACATTCCCACTGAAAGGATAAGGAAATGTTGCTGTCCCTCCCCAGCTCTGAAGCCCTACCTGGTGTCCCTTCCCATCAGCTGGGAATGCAGGGCCGGCTCTGCTGGACAGAAGGGGAAGGATGTTCCCAGTGATCCCAATCCCTCTCCTGCCATCCAGAGGCACCAGCCCTGCACGGATTTGGGAAATCACTGCCACCCCGTGCTGGGTGTGTCCCCAGGGATTAAGGTGTCCCATTCTTTGCCAAAAAGATCTCCCTGGAAACACCATGGAACTCATCTGCTGAGCCAAAGGAGATGGAGTTCATTCCCTGGGGCTGAGGCCATGAGGGTCATTCCATGGGGAATAGAGCTGGGGAACAGCACTGAGCCCAGCTGCACTGCTTGGAGCCATGTGGATCCAGGAGGGAGCCTGAAAGCCATGTTCCAATGTGCTCCCTGCAGAGCATCCCACAAAAATCACCCAAGGCAATGCCCCTGCTCCCTTCTCCTGCAGGAATACAACACCACAGGGAGGGTGTTCCTGTGGATATTTATTCATCAGTTATTCCTGAATAATATAAACGAAAGCTCTCAGCCTCTGGCCCAGGTCCTTCAGCAGAGCAGTGGAAGGCATCCACAGGCTCACATCCCCATGTCCCTGGGGGACTCAGTGCTATCGGCTGTTCTTTCTTTCTGCTACTCAAACACCCTCTGAAGGGAGAACCGGAGGGACCTCACTGTACAATGCCTCCAGTAGCTCACAATGGAAAAGGTCCTCCAGGAACTCCCTGCAAGAAGTAGATTAAGGGTTTCATGCTGCTGTTGGTAGGGTGAGCAGGAAAACAGCCTGGGAGGGCACATCGATGTACCCAAGCTGCTGCAGGAAATGGCAGAAGCTGAGGAGGAGAGTTGACAGTGCAGTGAGGTGGAGAAGCATGTCACGCGTCTTGGGGTGCTGCTGCTGGGAGCCCCACTTTGCTCTAATGAAATCAATTGTGCCAGAAATGGCCACGGGAGCAGCCATAAGGAACAGGATGATGGTGTACATGGAGATGAGAGGCAGCCGGCAGTGCTCCTGCTCTTGTGAGTGGAACAGGAATGTCACCATGGGAATGACAGTGAGAAGAGCAAAGAAGGCCCAGGACTGGACACTTCCCACCACCAGCTACATTCGCTCGGAAAGGTCCCAGTGGCAGCGCTGGAAGATGTTGTACATGTAGAGCACAGTGCCAGCTGGCCTGAGCCAGAACAGCCTCCTGTAGCACAGACCACTGAGAGTTGGAAAGGGAAACGCAGGTACAGCAGGGGCATTACAGGAGAGCAGGACACGTCCTCCAGCAGGAAGAGGAGGGCAGAGAGGACGGTGAGGAGAAGGAAGAGGAAGTCGGCAACAGGCAGCTTGAAGATGCCAATGTTATGGGTTTTCAGGCTGGGAACAGGGCTGTGCTCTGGCTCCTCAGATAAGCAGTGTCACACTGTGTATGGCCGCACTGGTGACCTCTATATCACACAGATCATCTCTTTCAGTGGGTGAGGCAGGAGATGGGGACACGGTGGCCTCCTCCATGGATGGACTCTGGGCAGGCAGTGGGATGTGGCCCCTGGCTGTGATCAGAGTGGATGGGCAGTCAGTGCTTGGAGAATCCAGGGATGGGCCCTTTGGCTCCTCAGCAGCTCCCTGCAGTGGGAAGGATTCAGTGGAGAGGGATGTGATGTGCAGGGGAAGAGGGCAGTAGAAATTGCTGGGAGACAAAGGTAGGAGGCTTGGGAGTTCAGAAGAAGACACAGAAGGGAAGCTCAGGGCAGAGCAGGGGGGAGTTGGGGAGGGCCCTGCAGTCACCGTGAGAGTGTGGCAGGAACAGAGCAGTTGCTGCAGGAGAGGAAGGTGGGGTAGGGAGGAAGGCAAACATTCCACTGACCTGTTCCCTGTGGGGCAGCAGCAGGCAAAGGGCTCTGTGCAGATCAGCGGCGCTTCCTGGTCCCTCTTGTTCCTTTGGGATCCGTGTCCTAAAGCGGCTCCTGCCAGGTCAGGGACATGAAGGAGAAAGTGCCCAGCTCACCAGGAGCTCCCCACTCCTGCCCCACTGGCTCCTCTCTCTTTGCCCTGTCCTGGTGTTGCTCCTCAATGCTCGGTGGAGTCATGGGAAAGTCAGAAATTGCATCTTTGGCTCTGTAAGAATTTCACTTCCTCACACTTATTTATCATGGCTTTTTGCTACAGAGGAAGTGACTTTTGTCAAAAGCTCCAAATGAAACATTTTGCAGATGGTTTATCATTCCCTCCTGATGGAAAACATTTCTTCCCTGCAGAGTGGCCCATTCTCCGACTGCCTTCCCTCTCCTGGCAGGTTTCTACCATTCCCTGCTTTCCTTCTCTGACACAGGTCACGGTCCCTCCAGCAGCAGAGGGATGCTGGTGGTGCTGGTGGCCCTGGAATGCTGACAGTGCTGAATGTTCTGATGAGGCAGCTGGGTGCTTGTCAGAAGTAACTCCAATTCCGTGAGGAGCTCAGGGATATTTGCCAAAGCCTCCCCTGGGCTCAAGGAAACAGAGCTGAGCTGCTCCCTATCCCATTCTATCCTATCCTATCCTATCCTATCCTATCCTATCCTATCCTATCCTATCCTATCCTATCCCAATCTCTGCACCCCATTCCCACCCCACTCTCCATTCTCACCCCATCCCATCACATCCCAAAGGTTTCCCAGATGGAGCCGCTCCCCCACTCTGAGCGCGGCCTGTCAGGCTCTGCTCTCCTCTGGCTTTGCCAGCATCCAGACCCCCTGCAGCCCCCTATGACCCTCTCCTGACCCCTCCAGCCTGCCCTGACACGGCAGAACCCATCCAGGGCTGATTTTTTTTCCCCTGACAGCTCCCCCTGCTCCACCAGGGACCCCGGCAGTGTCCCTGCTCCTCCTGGCCATAGGGTTCTAGGATCCAGGAGGGAGGAGGAAAACCCAGCTCCAATGTGCTCCTCAGGATCACACAGGATGATAAATGTGGCTGGAGCCAGTGCAAAAACAGATTTGGAGGCTTGCAGTGGTTTTGGGGCAAATTCTGTATCAAGAAGCGAAAGCACATGGCTAAAGGAAAAGTTCAAGTCAAGGTCACCTTTAATATCTCAGCACTCAGTGAATACAACCACCAGAGACCCCTCTGAATGATCCTCCAGGATCAGGAGAGGACTTGGAGAAGGAGATGGATGCATGGAAATGAGTCCTAGGAAAGTGATGTTTATGTATTAGATAAGAAAGACACACAACCCCTGTTGTAAAGTCTCACACCAAACAGAAATATGGAGACGTGTAAGAGCTGTAATGAGAGATGCAGGACTCCAGGTGGGGCTTCAAGATGCAGTTTCTTACATCCAAGAGGTTACAGCAGTCCAGGGTGGTGGGTGACAGAGCCTGTGCCCACAGCTGTCAGCTCCAGCTGCAGGCAGGCCTGGAGACCCTTTGCTTTAGGTTACATTGCATTACATACTTTTCTTTGCTGAGCATCTTAATACAGTAGAACCAATCTATACCTTAACTTTTATCTCTAGCCTACCCGAAATACTACAATTACCATATTCATGTTCCTTTTCTCCAATCACTAAAAGTTGTACATTACAGTTTAAGCTAGAACTTGTTAATCAGTTTTCTTGCATTCGAAAATTCTGAGACCTTTTTTCTACTTGCAACATCAGCAGGCTTGTTTGCCTGTGCTATCTCTCTGGTGGGTAAAAACATCTTCTTGTTTGAGGTGAGTTTATCCTTTGCTCTAAGTCATAAAACCCCCTTCTCACTAACTTACCCTTTGCCTCCTTGGTTATCCAGCAAGATTGGCTCAGCAATTCTTTTCTTCTATATCAAAACTTGCTTCCATCTCTATTCATTCATCAGATTCTACATTCAAAAATCTTTCTGCTAAGCATACATATATGTGAGACTATTTTGGCAAACTTTCATTCTTCCGAACAGACATCGTACTGTGTGTCCTTTGGAGGTAAAGAACTCCTGATTCCTAATGCTTCCCATTGTGTTTGAAAATTTATTCTGGGTGATTTTGGTGTCACTTCCAGTTCCCATCTCCACTCCACTCCCTATCCCATCCCATCCCATCCCATCCCATCCCATCCCAACCCATCCCATCCTGTGGCTGCTCCCCGCCTTGAAGCACTGTGCATTGGGCTCTGCTGCCTCCAGCTGAGACATTTGGGATCAGCAGCCTCCAGACCCTTCCTGACCTCCTCCAGACCCTTTGAGAGCTCTCTGACCCTTCTGGACCCCTCTGACTGTTGCCTGATTGATAAATGACACAAAACTCGGATAAGTTTTGTGGGTGCTTTATTAAGGGCCCGGGGGTGCCGGTGGACTAACGTCCCAAGTCCGAGCCCCCAATTTCACATATGGGTACTTCCCTTTTTATACATGCAATTCATAACAAGGTCTCCAAGAAACAGTTCCCCTTGCCTAGTCACAGTCCCCTTGTGATACATTCCTTAGTTCACAAGCAAGATCATAAATCTTCTGCTTATCTTATTCTAAGAGCATTGTATGCTGCCTCCAGACAGGTTAGCATTCTTACTTTCCTGCACTACTTTAAATATTTATTGAATTCCTAAGACTACCTGCTAGGTTACACACAAACCCAACACACACACTAGCAACAGCTACAAACTGCTTTTAACAAACCAATTCACACACAACTCATAACGAAACTATAATTAAACATTTTGCAAAATTTCATTTCTTTTCCAACATTTCCCCCCTTTTGAGCATCCTTCAGTCCTGCTGCAAGGATGCTCAATCAACAGTATTGACAGTAACATCTTCATAACGAGGTGGGGAGTGTTCTTCATTCTGCCACCCGCAGGTCATCGCCTTCAGCAACCGGAGAGATCGCTTCTTTTCCTTTTCAATCACACCTAAAAGGCATCTATATACAATCCATATAGTCACTAAAAATACTAAAAACATTAGTGCATGCTGTATAGCAGACGTAATCCAGCCAGACAGGTGAAGCCCCAAAGAATCAAATACTGCTCCTATCCAGTTATGCTGTGCTTCCTTTTCAATTTCCTTGGTTTTTGTTTCCACTTCTGCCAGTTGAGAAATATCTTTCTCAACTTCAAGTGTAACATTTGGAATGTGTACACAGCAATGATCTATTCTCCTACTTAGGTAACCACAAACTCCATGTTCTTTTAACAGTAGCAAATCCAATGCCATTCTGTTTTGTAGGGTCATTCTTGATGTAGCTTGCAATTGCAAATTTAGATCTTTAAATCCCTTCTTAGTAGCTGCTGCCAGCCTTTCTGTCTGTCCTAACAAATTGTTGAGCATCTCCCTATTTCGATATGTCGCTACCGGAGGGAATAATGACTCTAATATCCATCCAAATTGTACTCCTGAGCCAGGTTCATGCCACTGCTCCTCTAGGGATTCTTTCCTCTTTCTGAGTCCTTTCCTTTGGATCAATCTACTCTGTTTCCCGTATGGACACAATGTGGGAACCCCTAGGGTGATTTGTGTTACTGATCCATCTAGAGGTAAATGTGTGGTCCACTGTCCATGTCCCAACACCCAGACTAGATTTCCAGGGCTATGCACAGTAGTATATCTGCAATCTATAGGTCCATCCATGGACTCTCGGCTAACCATGTGATCATACCCCCTACACTCGCATCCCCACTTTAATGCCATTTTCACCGGTACCAATCCAATTCGGTCTTCCGGTGTATCACATGTAAAAACCTCAGCACAATTCCAATCCTCTTTCTGCGGTCTGAACTCTCGGGAAGATGTAGACGTGATAAGGGCCCTATAATGTGACTGATTCTTTACTCCTGACCATTGGATGCACCATTGTACTTCCCCAAGGTAATTATAGTGTTCCAAAACACTGGGTCCCCATAATGTCTTCCAACTATTCCAGGTGTCAAAATTCTGTGTGACATTCTGACAACTCATCTCATTTCGGTGGGATTTCATTCTTATTCGTACTGTATTGCATGGCTCATCTATTGGGGTTGCAATTAAACACTTCCTGGTATTTTGAATCCAACCATAATGATTGGGTTTCTTTTCACATTCCTCTCTAGTCATAGCCCGAATGGTCATACACAAATCCCTCCATACATCTACTGGTTTGGGAACTGACTGGCAGGACCATGAAACATTCTTGAATGTTTCAGGCATTTTGGTTACCAGTATTATTCCCCAGGGAATTGGTTCACCTGCAGCCTGTGGTAACGGTAGGCAAGTTGTTATTTTAGTCATGTTCTGCATGATCCCAAAATCTCTAATTAATCCTACCACTAAGTTTTCCTGCTCAGCATTCCGTTCTATTGTATCATTAGCCTCCCGTCTACTCCTTCTACCGTGTCTCTCTAAGGATAACATCATTCTGTCATGCCTCCACCATGCATTTCCTATTCTAGGATTAGTGACATTCGACCACCCACAACCTTTGCCTTCCTTCTCCCACCAACTGGTCCCGTCCTCTATTCTGTCCCAGGTCAGTTCCCTATTTTGCTTCCACCATTTGACCCGTAGGTTCCTTTGATATCTTGATCTTACTAGGAAGGAACAATTTATTCTGAGGGGTGGCCCATCCCACATGTCCACTGCCATTGATACTGGATCAACCTTTATGTTTTCAGCACGATCCCCTGTCCCTGGCAAAACCCTCATCTCATTTTTTTGTAATCAAAACTATCCCGTATCTTGACCAAACATGTATATTCTCCTGTATTGTTTGTGGTTACCTTAGTAAGATTCAATACCATGTTTCCTTGTTGTTTATCCTGATCCCAACCGACTCCGATCTTGCCTCGGCTTCTTTCAGCCCCCTGTTGCCATATTGCAGTAACTTCACCGGCCTCAATTCTCTGGCTGTCAAATATAACACAAGTTAATTGAACATCCATCCCTTCCATGACTGTAACCTTTGTTTCTTCAACCTGTACTAGAGTAGACCCTTGAATGGGTACTAGTCTCATGATCACTAGCAGTAATATAATTAAGAAGGCGGCTTTGCACAGAAGATCATCCGGGTTGGAGACACTATCTGGGTTTCCCATTGGAACGGTGCCTTCTTTACCCTGGTGTAATGGATCCAAGCATCCATCCCCTGGACCTTCACCGCCGTGTAGGTCGTCATCATCACCTGGTGGGGTCCGCTCCATGATTCCCGTAGCGGATCCGTGATCCACTTCTTGACGTACACCTGGTCCCCAGGCTGAATGTCGTGGACAGAATTCTCCAGCGTGAGCGGTCTATTCCACTGTAACGTATTTCTTAAAGAATTCAAGATCTTATTAAGTGACATAACATACTCTGCAATTGCCTGGTCCCCACTCACATGTACCTCCCCTTTTAATACAGTTGCATGATATGGTTTGCCATGTAGTATCTCATATGGACTTACGCCTATCTTTTCCATTGGTTTAATTCAAATCCTGAGTAGGGCCAAAGGCAAAGCTTGAGGCCAGTGCAGTTTAGCTTCCTGGCAAATCTTTTTGATTTGTCCTTTCAGGGTTTGATTCATCCTTTCCACCTGCCCACTAGACTCAGGTCTCCAGGGGGTATGCAAATTCCAAGTTATATCCAACAGTCATGCTAATTCCTGTACTACTCCGGCTATAAAATACGGACCCCTATCTGATGACTATCCTAAAGGTACTCCAAATCTTGGTATTATTTCTTTTAACAAGGTTTTTACCACCTCCTTAGCCTGATTAGTTCTACATGGAAAAGCTTCCGGCCACCCTGAGAACGTACATACGTACAGTAACAACTATCTGTATCCCTGTGCCCTAGGCAATTCGGAAAAATCAACCTGCCAGTAATCTCCTGGTTGTGGCCCGACTTGCAGCTTTCCCATTTGTATTTGTCTCCTAACTACTGGATTATTTTTCAAACATACCGGGCACATTGCATTAACTCTTTTTGCCATTGTTAACATCTGATTAGAGATTATCTCATTCTCCAAAAATTTTACCAATACTTCTGCCCCCCAATGACATTTATTATATTCTGATTCCAAAATAAATTTCATTATGCAAGTAGGTACCACTATTTGTCCCATTGGTGTAACATACCACCCAAGCTGATTCCTCTGTGCCCCTAGCAAGTTTATTAGTTTTCCATCTTCTATTGAATATTTGGGCTCCTGATTCAGGTATGGGGTAGCCAGATTCGTTCTTACCGGTACCAATGCCATTTGAGTCCATATTTCCCGTGCCACTTGCCGTGCTGTAACATCAGCAAATCGATTTCCTCTGTAAACGTCTCCTTCCGCAGTCTGATGTCCTCTAACATGCATAACTGCAACTGCTTTGGGACTATGTACCGCATCCAGTAGCTGTAGCACTTCTTCCCGGTGCTTGATGTCGGTTCCCTGTGAATTCAAAAGCCCCCTTTCCTTCCATAACGCCCCATGTACATGAACCACACCAAAGGCATATTTAGAATCCGTCCAGATATTAACCCTTTTGTCCTTGCTCAAATACAGGGCTCTGGTGAGTCCAATCACCTCTGCCTTCTGGGCCGAAGTTCCAGGTAACAAAGCCTTTGCCTCTATTACCTGATCCAATGTTACCACTGCATACCCGGCATAGCGAGTCCCATTCTCGACAAAACTGGATCCATCAGTGTATAGTTCCCATTCAGGGTCTTCCAGTGGTTCATCCTTTAGGTCGGGTCTGCTGGCATATACTTGTTCAATTACCTCTACGCAATCGTGCACCAGTCCCCCAGCCTCCTGGTCACTGCGTAAAAACTCTGCTGGATTAACATGATTAGTAGTCTTTATTTCAATATCATCCTGTTCTCTCAGGATAGCCTGGTATTGCAACATTCGACTGGATGATAGCCAGTGACCCCCCTTTTGCTCCAAAATGGCCATGACCGTATGGGGAGCAAACACTTTCATTTTTGCCCCCAAAGTCAATTTCCGGGCCTCTTGAATAAGAATTATTGTTGCCGCCACGGCTCGTAAACACGAGGGCCACCCGGAACTTACCGAATCCAGTTGTTTAGAGAAGTATCCCACTGGCTTCTTCCAGGATCCCACCTTCTGGACCCCCAATGCCAGTTTTTGCCTCTCATTCACGTACAACTGGAATTCCTTGGTCAGGTCAGGGAGTCCTAGGGCTGGGGCCTCCTTTAGTGCCTGCTTCAATTCCTGGAAGGCCTTCTTTTGCTGTGTCGTCCACTCCAACCAATGCTGCTTCAAGGCCTCATACAGTGGCTTGGCTAGGAGACCGTAATTCATGATCCACAGTCGACACCATCCCACCATTCCTAGAAAAGATCTCAATTCCTGATGGTTACGAGGCAAAGGAATAGCACATATTGCCTCTATTCGGTTTACTCCCAAACGTCTCTGCCCTTGTGTGATCTCACAACCGAGATAAATAACGCTATTTTTGACCAATTGAGCTTTTTCCTTAGAAACCCGATACCCTGCTTGGCCCAGCATGTTGAGTAATTGAATTGTTAATTCCACACACATTTCCCTTTCCTTGGTAGCCAGAAAAATGTCGTCCATGTACTGCAGAACTACATACAAGGATGGGGATATTGTTACCTGGGTTATCTTCCATTCCTCTAGCTCCTTGGCCAGTTGGTTTCCAAAAATAGTAGGGGAGTTTTTAAATCCCTGTGGGATTCTCATCCACGTAAGCTGCTTCTTTCTCCCAAAATCAGGACTCTCCCACTCGAAGGCAAAATATTTCTCTACTGCCAGTGGGATGCAGAAGAAGGCATCTTTAAGGTCAATCACTGAAAACCATTTAAACTCCTCTGATACAGATGTTAACAAGGTGTAAGGATTAGCAACAACTGGATGTATGTCTTTCACTATTTCATTAATAGCCCTCAAGTCCTGTACCAAACGGTACTTACCATTAGGCTTCCTCACTGGAAAAATTGGAGTATTATACTCCGATTCACATTCCTGTAATATTCCTTGAACCAAAAATTGTTTAATTAACGGGGCTACTCCCCTCCTTGCCTCAAGCTTCAAGGGGTATTGCTTTACCCTCACTGGTTGGGCCCCTTCCTTTAGTTCCACCTTTACTGGCTGCGCAGCTTTAGATTTTCCGGGGACCCCTGACTCCCATACCCAGGGTACTACAGCCTGCTCAATTTCTTCTGGAATAGGAGAGGCATCCACTTCCTTGATCACAAAAATGCCTGCTATTTGTTCCTCAGGTATTTCCAATTTCACCCTTTCCCCCTCAAATATTATTTTCACATTAAGTCGGGACAACAGGTCTCTGCCCTGAAGGGGTGTGGGGCAATTTGGCATATACAAAAATTGGTGATCTAATTCCTTCCCCCCAAACCTAAGATTTAAAGGTTGTAAAAATGGTTGTTCCTCTAGCTTCCCTGTTGCCCCCACCACCTGTACCGTTGTGTCACTCAAAGGTCCCAATCGTCTATTAAGTACAGAATATGTGGCTCCAGTGTCTACCATAAATTCTTGATCCTTTCCATCTATCTCTAAAACTACCCTCAAACCCTGGTCTAGTCAGCTTTGATTCTGATAGTTTCCCAAAATTAGTGCTTGAGCTACCTCTGCTGGTCCTCCCATGAATCCTCCCACAGGAGCATTCCCCATTGGACCTGTCCTTAATCCTATGTTTCCCATGCCCATACCTCCTCTAAGCGGGCATTCATTTTTCCAGTGTCCCAATTGTCGGCAAAACGCACACTGGTTTGGATCCAACCTCCCCATATTAGGTGCAAACCCAAATCCTCCCCGACCTCTTGCCAGCCCCCTCTGTCTGCGATTAGCTCCTCCCCGACCTCGACCCCTAATGGGTCTTCCTCCTGCCCCTGTCTGTTGCATTACAGCCAGAATACTAGCTTGTTGTCTTTTTGCAGTTTCTTTTTCCCTGTTGTTGTATACCTTCCATGCTACCTCCAACATTTTATCCAAACTCTGAGTGTCCTCTCCTTCCAGCTTTTGTAACTTTTTCCTAATATCCTCTTGTGATTGCCCCATAAACAACAATGGCAATTGAAGTTTTCCTGATTGATCCTCTACATCTAAATTAGTAAACTTCCAAGCCATGTCTTTTAATCGTTCTAAAAAGGCAGACGGAGACTCATTCTTGTCCTGCTTGACCGAATACAGCTTAGACCAATTCATAGTCTTAGGTATTCCTGTCCTAATTCCTTTCACCAACAATTCCTGATATCGTTTTACAGCCCTTATTCCTCCCGTAGGGTTTGGGTCCCACCTTGGTTCCTCACTAGGTACCAATTCATCAACTGTTTCATTTAGTTGTCTCAACCGAATCTCCTCACGAGCCTTTTCTCTAGTGGCCCTAATAACCATTTCCTTTTCCGTGGAATCCATGATAGTATCTAATAATACCTGTAAATCATTCCAGTCCAGATTCTGAGTCTTTATTACCATTTTAACCACCCTTGCCACCCTTTCAGGATCCTCCTGATAACTCCCCGCTGATTGCTTCCATATTACCAAATCCCTGGGGGAGAAAGGCACCTTTATAAGTATCCTTTCTCCCTGTGGTCCCACAGCTTCCCTTAACGGCGCAATTAACTGTGGCCCCTTCTGCCCCTTCCTCTCCTGGCGAGTCCGCCCTGCTGACGGAGTTCTTTTAACACTCTCATTCTTTTCACCATCATCACCATCACTATCACTCTCACTAGATCCCATTTTTATAGCTATATCCGCAGGGGGGGCAGGGGGCACATTAGGAGCAACCGGAACCCTCGGGGGTGCTATACAATAAGACAAATCTTCCTCGATTGAAAGATACAAATTACGCTCCTTTCTTTCTTTACATCTCACATGCTCCCTTTCATCATTCACTTCTAAAACCAAAATACCGCACTCCTTTTGCCATTCATCTTTCCGGTGTAAAACAAAGAACAAATCTAAATATGGTATTTCATCCCATTTCTCATTTTTCCTTAAAAATTGCATCAGAGATTCCATTATCCCCAATTCCAGTGTACCATTCACTGGCCATCCCGCTTCCCCAATCTCATATTCAGGCCACCAGTGATTACAATAATCTATCATTTTGCTTTTATCCAATTCTTGATAATACCCCTCACTTTTCCATTGTTTCAATATACAACCTAATGGCGTATTTCCAGGTATTTTACCATTGGCTTGCACTAAGGTTTTAAAAGTTTTAAAAGACATCATATTACAGCCTTTAATTCCACCTTTAATCCCAATAAACCAATATACCTTAAACCAATATACCTTCTCGCCGTCCTTCCCAAAAAAAAAAAAACAGGAGGCGAGTTCCGGTCCTGCGACCTTAGACGTCTTATGGTCGGAGCCTAGGCTTTTCTACAAACCACCAAATCCAAATCCAATTATCACCTTTTTCCAATATAAAGCACCTCCGGGCCTACCTTAATGCAGTTGTCCGACAGGCGCAGGGGTGGGTACGAACCGATGACTCCCCGAGAAATGCTCGGTGCCGGCTTGGAGTGGATCGAGACGCGGAACCACCCCGGCAACCTTCGGAGTCCTGCTGCGATCACCAGAAAAACTGTTGCCCGATTGATAAATGACACAAAACTCGGATAAGTTTTGTGGGTGCTTTATTAAGGGCCCGAGGGTGCCGGCGGACTAAGGCCCAAGTCCGAGCCCCCAATTTCACATATGAGTACTTCCCTTTTTATACATGCGATTCATAACAAGGTCTCCAAGAAACAGTTCCCCTTGCCTAGTCACAGTCCCCTTGTGATACATTCCTTAGTTCACAAGCAAGATCATAAATCTTCTGCTTATCTTATTCTAAGAGCATTGTACGCTGCCTCCAGACAGGTTAGCATTCTTACTTTCCTGCACTACTTTAAATATTTATTGAATTCCTAAGACTACCTGCTAGGTTACACACAAACCCAACACACACACTATCAACGGCTACAAACTGCTTTTAACAAACCAATTCACACACAACTCATAACGAAACTATAATTAAACATTTTGCAAAATTTCATTTCTTTTCCAACATGACAACCTCAAGGCCTGCGCTGGGACCAGATTTTCCCCTACATTCCCACTCATCTAGGACCATGAGCAGTGTCTCTCCTGCTCCCAGCCATTCCTGCTTTTGTACCTTGAAAAAAAAAATTCAGCAAAGAAATAACACTTTACAGCATTTAGCTGGAATGGTATCTCATGCCTTAACCTTGCTTCCAGGCCTGACTCGCTCAGATGTCTCAGGTACTAACACAGCTGAGAGAGCAGCATTTCTGCCACATTTGCCAGAGCAGATGCAGACGTGTGTGCACACAGCCAGCCAGGCAGGCAGAGTGAGCGCAAGGTGCCTGTGAGCAATTGCCCTGGCAGGCAGTGAAATGCTCCCTGCGGATCCCTTTGCATCTCCTCCCTGGGCCAAGGGCTGGGCCCGGAGCCCTGGGGGGATGGGCCCAGGAGCCGTGGGCGTTCGAGGATCAGCCCAGGGCAGCAGCCGGGAGAGATCCCAGCTGGGAGAGGCCCCAGTGCCAGGGAGCTTCTGCTCAGCGCTGCTGGGCCCAGCAGAGCTCCAAGGCTCTCCTTTGGGGCCGCTGCTCACAGGGCCCCAAGGCATGGGCGGCACTCACAGCAATGGCTCAGCCTGGCCACACTTGGGGCCAGCAGCTTCCTGGGACAGTGTCAGAGCAGGGATGCTGTGGCATCCAGGGCAGTACAATAATTTGCAAGGCTGTTGATAAAAGCCCAGGAGGTGGTTGGAGAGCAGCAGTTGCTGGGAGCAGAGGGTGTTTCTGATCAGTGCCACAGGAGCTGAGCCCAGGGGCTGCTCCTCAAGGCTGAGGCCTCCCAAGCACGGATCAGAGCCCAGAGCGACCTAGAAAGGGACTGGGGATGCAGCAGCACAGGGAGGGTGATCCTGTGGGTATTTATTGATCAGGAGACTCAAGGAATTTCTCAGTCACTGTCCCAGGGTCCTTCAGCAGTACAGTGGAAGGGATCAACAGGCTCAGACCCCGGTGTTTACCACAGGATCATTTCCACAGTCAGTGTTTTCTTCTGGCTCCTCAAACACCCTGTGGATTGCCTCCCTTAGGGACTGGATGGAGAAGTACTTCCTGCAGCTCTCCATGGAGCAGTGTCTCCAGCAGCTCCCCATGGAGCAGTCTCTCTTCCAGTTCCCCACCAAGAAGTAGATAAAGGGTTTGATGCTGCTATTGATGCTGGTGAGCAGGAAAACCACCTGGGAGGGTACACCTGTGTAACTGAGCTCCAGGAGAGACCAGAGACTGAGGGGCAGACTGACGAGTGCAACGAGGAAGACAACAATGTCAAGCCTCTTGTGTGGCTGCTGCTGGGAGCTAGGCTTGAGATGAATGAAGAGGATTGTGCTGGAAATGACCATGGGTACAGCAAATAGAAAAAGGTTGACAGCATACATGGAGGTGACAGCCACCTGCCATTGCTCCTGCTCGTGTGACTGGCACAGGGAAGTCACCGTGGGATTGACAGCAATGACAACAAAGAGGAAGGCCCAGAACAGGAGACTCATCACAACCCTCAGCAGATGCTCAGGAAGTTGGCAACCACAGAATACCAGGCAGAGGATGGACCTGCACCTCTCAATGCTGATGAACGTCAGCCGGTACAGCCCCATATTGTAGGCGAACAGCGACAGCTGGAAAAGCAAGCTCAAATACATTGGGGACATTATAGCAGAGAAGGAAACCTCCTCCACAAGGAATACCAGGGTGAAGGGGACCATGAAGATGAGGAAGAGGAAGTCGGTGATGGCCTGGTTGAAGATGAAATCGGTGATGGTATTAATGTGCAGTAGCCAGAGGAGAGCCCCGTTCCCAGCCAGCCCACAGAGGCCAACGAGCAGCATCACAAAGTGCATGGCCATGCTGGAGACATTGATCTCACACTGACCAGGTCCATCTGTTGGTGAGGTGAAAGGAGGGGATGCGGTGCTCACCTCCATGGATGGATGCTGGGCAGGCAGTGGGATGTGGCCCCTGGCTGTGGTCAGAGTGGATGGGCAGTCAGTGCTTGGAGAATCCAGGGATGGACAATGCGGCTCCTCAGCAGCTCCCTGCAGTGGGAAGGATTCAGTGGGGAGGAGAGAGATGTGCAGGGGAGGAGGGCAGTGGGAATGGTGGGATATGAGAGGGAGGTGGGAGGATTGGGCTGTTCAGCAGGGGATGCAGAAGCAAAGCTCAGGGCATTGGAGGAGGGAGCTGAGGAGGGCCCTGCGGTCACCAGGAGAGGGTGGCAGGAACAGAGCAGCTGCTGCAGGAGAGGAAGGTGGGGTAGGGAGGAAGGCAAACATTCCACTGACCTGTTCCCTGTGGGGCAGCAGCAGGCAAAGGGCTCTGTGCAGATCAGCGGCGCTTCCTGGTCCCTCTTGCTCCTTTGGGATCCATGTCCTAAAGCGGCTGCTGCCAGCTCAGGGACATGAAGGAGAAAGTGCCCAGGTCACCAGGAGCTCTCCATTCCTGTCCCACTGGATCCCATATCACTCCTCTCCATGCCCTATCCTGGTGTTATAAATGATCAATCGTGAGCCAAATTATCACAAATGAGATACGGTCTTCAAAACTACCACAGCCAAAGATACAGTGTCGATCCCGGGAACGACGCTGGGTGAACCTGGATCCAACCTCTATCGCATCAAATCCTCCCTTGTTCACGCAAGCAACGAGGTTTTATAAAGCTTATTGTGCCCGAGGCGAAGGAGTCCCAATTTCTTTTGTAACTCTTCACATTCATTGCTGTTTCTTTCAGCCTTCAGAGCTGGACAAAGACCGTCTCCAGGTGGATAGCCAGTGTTAATTGACTTCAGGGAAGCCATGTATTCACATGTATGCTCTGGTTTCCCTGGCTGTCTTGATTGATGTTATCCACAGGACGATGATCTCTTAGGCAGTTTCTGACAACTCGAGATACTGGTGCTCATTGTTCTGGGAGCGTCTATTCTTACACTAAAGTGTCGATTGCTATCTTAGCCTTGTCCGGGCATCTCAGAATCTGAATAGACATCTGCTTTCGGGCCATGTGTGGTCAGAGACATGTTCGGATTTCACAATCTTTATAAAATACATTCTTTAATAGCATGAATTATTTTTAACATCTATTACACTAGTGTTGCTCCCCAAGCCTTGGTGGAGTCATGTGAGAGTTGGAAATTGCATCTTTGTCTACATCAGAATTTTGCTTCCTCACAGTTTTTTATCTTGGGGTTTTTTTTGATAGAGAGGATGTACCTGAAAAGTTCCTAATAAAACATTTTGTAAGGGACTCCTAATTTGCTCCTGATGAGAAACACCCGTTCCCTGCAGAATGTGCCATTCTCCGACTGCCTTCCCTCTCCTGACAGGTTTCTACCATTCCTCCTTTCTCTTCCCTGAGGGGTCATGGTCCCTCCAGGAGCAGAGGGATACTGGTAGAACGGGAAGGTTGGCAGTGCTAGTGAGACAGCTGTGTGCTTCCCATAAACAACTCCTATTCCCAGAAAAGCTCCGGGATCATTGCCAAAGCCTCCCATGCATTCAAGGAAGCAGAGCTGAGCTGCTCCCTAACCTCCCCTCCCCTCGGCTCCCCTCCCCTATCCTATCCTATCCTATCCTATCCTATCCTATCCTATCCTATCCTATCCTATCCTATTCTATCCTATCCTATCCTATCCTATCCTCTCCCAATCTCTGCACCCCATTCCCACCCCACTCTCCATCCTCACCCCATCCTATCACATCCCACAGGTTTCCCAGATGGAGCCGCTCCCCCACTCTGAGCGTGTCCTGTCAGGCTCTGCTCTCCTCTGGCTTTGCCACCATCCAGACCCCCTGCAGCCCCCTCTGACCCTCTCCTGACCCCTCTAGCCATCTCTGACACCCCAGAACCCACCCAGAGCTGAGTTTTTTCTCTTGACAGCTCCACTCCTACTGGGACCTTGACAGTGTCCCTGCTCCTGCGGGCCACAGGGTTCTAGGACCCAGGAGGGAGGAGGAAAGCCCAGCTCCGATGACAAATGTATCTGGAGCCAGTGCAGAAACAGATTTGGAGGCCTGCAGTGATTTGAGGGAAAGTTCTGTAATAAGAAGCAACACTACATGGCCAAAGGAAAAGTTCAAGACAAGGTCGCCTTTAATATCTCAGCATTCAGTGAATACAAACACCAGAGACCCCTCTGAATGATCCTCGAGGATGAGGAAAGGACTTCCAATAGGAGGAGAACACATGAAAATTAGTTTAAAGAAAGAGATGTTTGTGTATTAGATAAGAAACACCCATTAATGATTATGTGTGGTTATATTGCACAAAACCCCTGTTGTAAAGTCTCACTACACACACAGATCAAATAGAGATCCTTCATTGTGTCCTGTGCAGGTAGAGAATTCCTGCTTCTTAATGCTTCCCATTGTGTTAGAATGTTTATTTCAGCCTATTTTGACGTCAAGATAGGGCAGAGGAGGAGGGAGCTGGGGAGGGCCCTGCGGTCACCTGGAGAGGGTGTCAGGAACAGAGCAGCTGCTGCAGGAGAGGAAGGTGGGGTAGGGAGGAAGGCAAACATTCCACTGACCTGTTCCCTGTGGGGCAGCAGCAGGCAAAGGGGTCTGTGCAGATCAGCGGCGCTTCCTGGTCCCTCTTGCTCCTTTGGGATCCATGTCCTAAAGCGGCTCCTGCCAGGTCAGGGACATGAAGGACAAAGTGCCCAGGTCACCTAGCTCCACTTAAGCTTTGGAGGTTTTCTAATACAAGTAGTGTATTCATGTTGAGAGTTGTAATGCTGATCTCTGACCATTGTGGGCAGTCCAAGCCCAAAGCACTGCACAAGCTCTGGGAAGGTGGGACAGAGGAGGAGCTGTGTTGGAAAAGCGGAATGTGTCTGAATGTGGGGGTTGGATTACAAAGTGTTTACAAAGCCTGTTAGTGTTTTGGGCAGTGTGCCTCTAGGTGCAAGTGCGCACCGCGCACTTTTCCTTTTACCTTATTTACAGCAACATTATACCTTACATGTCCTTTGCTGTAGTTCAATAAACTTCTAAAAATTTTAAGTGAGGCCTCGTTTCTGACAACAAGGAAAAAGACCACTTGATGTGTAGGAAAAACAAAAAAATCAAGATCAGTAACTCTGAGGCTGTGGATCTCTGAGCAAGCCGAAGTTGTAAAACCACTTTGACTCAGACACTGAGCCTTATGAAACAACAGCAGGTCATGGCACAGAGAGGAGCCAGCTGAATGGGGAGCTCCTGGTGACCTGGGCACTTTCTCCTTCATGTCCCTGACCTGGCAGGAGCCGCTTTAGGACATGGATCCCAAAGGAGCAAGAGGGACCAGGAAGCGCCGCTGATCTGCACAGAGCCCTTTGCCTGCTGCTGCCCCACAGGGAACAGGTCAGTGGAATGTTTGCCTTCCTCCCTACCCCACCTTCCTCTCCTGCAGCAGCTGCTCTGTTCCTGACACCCTCTCCAGTGACCGCAGGGCCCTCCCCAGGTCATCCATCCTCTCCATTTCCCTTCCACATCCCCTGCAGAACAACCCAACCCGCCCACCTCCCTCTCCCATCCCACCATTCCCACTGCCCTCCTTCCCTGCACATTTCACTTCTCCCCATGGAATCCTTCCCACTGCCAGGGAGCTGCTGAGGAGCCACATGGTCCATCCCTGGATTCTCCAAGCACTCACTGCCCATCCACTCTGACCACAGCCAGGGGCCACATCCCACTGCCTGCCCAGCGTCCATCCATGGAGGTGACCACCGTGTCCCCATCTCCTGCCTCACCCACTGAAGGAGATGATCTGTGTGTGACAGATGTCACCAGTGTGGCCATACACAGTGTGACCCTGCTCATCTGCCTCTGTGGGCTGGCTGGGAACGGGGCTGTCATCGGCCTCCTCAGCCTGAAAAAAAGCAGGAACGCTGGCATCTTTGACCTGGCTGTCATGGACTTCCTCTTTCTCCTCTTTGCGGTCCCCTCCGCCCTCCTAATCCTGGTGGAGGACATGTCCTGCTCTCTTATGATGCCTTTCATGTATGTGAATTTCCTTTTCCAGCTGTCAGTGGTCTCCCACTGCTGGGCACTGCTCTGGCTGATGCGCAGCAACAAGGTGCTGTCCACGGGAGAGATCTGGAAGCTCTGCTGCCGCCACGATCTTCCCAAGCACCTGTTGTGGGTGCTGGACACTGTCCAATACTGGACCTTCTTTGCTCTCTTCACTGTCATTCCCTCGGTGATATTCCTGTGCCCATCACACTAGCAGGAGCACTGCCGAGCTGCTTTCATCTCCATGTACACCCTCATCCTGCTCTTCTTGGCTGTACCCTTGGTCATTTCCAGCACAATTGATTTAATTAATGCCAAGCAGGGCTCCCCGCAGCAGAAACCCAAGAGGCGTGACATCGTTATTGTCATCACTGTGCTGTTCACTCTCCTCCTCAGCATGTGGAATTTCCTGCAGCAGCTCGGTTACATGGATGTGCCCTCAGAGGTTGTTTTCCTGCTTGCCTGCATCCACAGCAGCATCAAACCCTTTATCGACTTCTTGATAGGGTGCCGAGTTGAGCAGGTGCCGGAGACCCTGCTCTGTGCAGTCCCTCCAGCTCTCCCTCCAGAGGGTCTTTGAGGAGGCAGAAGAAAACACTGCCCACAGCCATGATCTTGCCATGGACACAGGGGTCTGAGCCTGATCCCTTCACTTCCTCTGCTGAATGAACCCAGGAGGGTAGCTGAAGGTTTCCTGGAGCCTCCCGATTAATCAATATCCGCCAGATCACCCACCCTGGTGGTGGTGTATTCCTGCAGGAGAAGGGAGCAGGGGCATTGCCTTGGGTGATTTTTGTGGGATGCTCTGCAGGGAGCACACTGGAGCATGGCTTTCCTCCTCCCTCCTGGATCCACATGGCTCCAAGCAGTGCAGCTGGGCTCAGTGCTGTTCCCCAGCTCTCTTCCCCATGCAATGACCCTCATGGCCTCGGTCCCAGGGAATGAACTCCATCTCCTTTGGCCCAGCAGATGAGTTCCATGGTGTTTTCAGGGAGCTCTTGCCGGCAAAGAATGGGACACCTTAATCCGTGGAGACACACCCATCATGGAGTGGTGGTGATTTCCCAAATCCCTGCAGGGCTGGTGCCTCTGGATGGCAGGAGAGGGACTGGGATCACTGGGATGGGAAGGGACACCAGGTAGGGCTGCAGAGCTGGGGAGGGACAGCAACATTCCCTTGTCCTTTCAGTGGGAATGTCTCACATTCTTGAATTCCAGAATTGAATTCTTCTGAGGAAAGTGCAGGGTCGATAGTGAACTCCACTGAACTCCTGTGCCTGTGTCCATAAAGTACGTGGAATATGGAAATTCCCATCACCAGACACTTGGACCATTTAAGTGCACAGAAATTAGGGGGTTATGCAGCTGTTCTGCAGAATGGGGCCATCCATCCTCTGTGTCCCCAGCATCAGTGTCCAGGGAAGCCCTTGAGCACCTCCATCCTGAACCTGGCCACCCTCAGGAGGAGCTGCACAGCCACTCTGCACAGCAGCTCCAGCCACAGCCCAGCCTCTCCTGATCTTTGTCATTCTGTAACTACCCCTCAATCAGATTTGGATTCATGGTTTCTGTTTCTTTCCACTGTGGTAGTCCCACCCTCTGAATTTGTTGAATAAACAACATCCAGGCTTCACTGCAGGGCCTGTCTCTGTTAAACAGTGTCCAAAATGCCTCAATTCCTTCTTTTATCCCATTCTAAAGCCTCTGGCTGGTCTGGGAGGAGGGCAGATCCCTGTCTCATACCAGAGCCCTTCCTAAGGCACGTGCCAGCAATGGTTGGGATGATGTTGGCAGTGCCAAGAGCTCCTGATTCCTCCTGGGAGAGACCTGGGCAGATGCCACATCTCTTGCTCAGGGGGAAGTTGTCCCTCCTTTTCCCACTGCCTTAAATCCAGGGGAAGCCAACGTGCCACTTCTTCTGGAAAGGGAAGTGAGTGTGAAGCCGTGTGTAGTGAGTCAGGCTTTGGACATACACATGAGGTTAAACAGCTTAGGAGCATTTATGCAGAGAGTTGTTAATAACTAACAGTAAAGAGAGAGTTTGACATCTGAGAGGGTTTTTCTCTCCCTGTCTCCCATTATCCTGTCCATTGGAAAGCAGAAAATTTCCATGGTGCAACCTCTTGTCCATGGAAGAACAACTCAGCCAGGGAATTTCTCCCAAAGCAAGTTCAGGAGGATCATGATCCTCCAATGTACTTTTTCTACTTCCCAGTACCTTCCTTGTCTCCTGCGTCACCCAGGCCACTCCACCCTGAGCTTCCTTTCCAGGGCAAAGATTTCAAAGCAAAAGTTTTCATGGGTGTCAGCAACCTACAGTGAATTCCAAGATGATTCCTATCAAGGCTGACATGTGCCTCAGGGATCTGGGATGCTCCTACTGGAAACTGCCGTGTGTGTGTGATGGCCCTGGGACCATAACTGTAACCTCTCTTCCTGCTGACACCGTGTTTGTGTCCCCAGCTATGGAATCTCACATCCCCTCAACAGCCCAGTCCTTTCAAGGGCAAACACTTCATGATCCAGCAGCTGATGGGGCTCCAGGAGAGTTGGAGAGGGACTTTGGACAAGGGCATGGAGTGACAGGACAAGGGAGAATGGCTTCCCACTGACAGAGGGTGGGGTCAGATTGGATATTGGGAAGTAATCCTTTTCTGTGAGGGTGCGGAGGCCCTGCCATACATTGCCCAGAGAGGCTGTGGCTGCCCCTGGATCCCTGTAAGTGTCCAAAGCCAGACTGACATGGGTTTGGAGCAACGTGGGATAGTGGAAGGTGTCCCTGCTTGCAAAGGGACAGTCTGGGATCGACAACCACAAAAACAACCCCAAGTGTTCCCAGGACTGAGGAGGAGCAGGAGCAGCTCTGGTGAAGGGCTGGCAGGGGGTTTACAGCACCCTG
Source organism: Melozone crissalis (assembly GCF_028551555.1). Taxonomy (NCBI): domain Eukaryota; kingdom Metazoa; phylum Chordata; class Aves; order Passeriformes; family Passerellidae; genus Melozone; species Melozone crissalis. Next base: position 2,764,837 of record NW_026535796.1, on the reverse strand, counting down.
GTCCCTGATAGCTTTCACTGCGTAATCAAGGGGATTGGCAGTGATCAGGGTGGGCTCCAAGTGTTGATAACCTGGCTGCAAGCAACTGAGTGCTGTCCTTCCCTTGGGCTGTGTGAGCCTGCGTTGGAATGACAGGAATGGGAATCCATGGCGCAGGGATGATCCCATGAGCCCAGGGGAGGCTTTGGTAATGGTTCTGGAGCTCTTCCCAGAATGGGAGCAGTTTCTGACAAGCAGCCAGATGCTTCACCAGCACTGCCAGCACTGCCAGCAGCATTCCAGTGCCACCAGCACCACCAGCATCTCTCTGCTGCTGGAGGGACAGTGACCCCTCTGGGAAGAGAAAGGAGGTATAGCAGAAATCTGTCTGGTCAGGGAAGGAAGTTAAAGAATGGGACACTCTACAGGGAAGGAGTGTTTCTAATTAGGGGGAAATGAGGAGCTATTCAAAATGTTATGAACAGGTGCTATGGTGATTGACTCTCGCAAATGTTGAATGAATATTATGTGTGTTATAATGTTCAAAGAAGCTCTGTTAAGATTTGGAGTTTTTCTAACGTGAGTGCTGTGTTCATGTTGAGAGTTGTAATGCTGATCTCTGACCATTGTGGGGAGCCGAAGCCCGAAGCGCTGCACAAGCTCAGGGAAGGCGGGACGGAGGAGGAGATTTGTTGGAAAAGCGGAATGTGTCTGAATGCCGGGGTTGGATTACCGAGAGTCTGCAAAGCCTGTTTCTGTTGCAGGCAGTGTGCCTCTGGCCGTGCCTCTGTCTGCGAGTGAGCACCGAGCGTTTTTACTTTTACCTTATTTTGTCCCTTGCTGTAGTTTAATAAATTTTTTAAATTTTAAGGACGGACGCGTCGTTTCTCACAACAAAGAAAACAAATCACTTGATTTTTACGGGGAAAAAGTCAATATCAGTTACTCCGGGGGTGTGGAAATCTAACGGAGACAAATTTGTAAAATTATTTCCGAGTCCTCTGTGACTGCACCAAGCTCTGGGAAACAACACCAGAATTGGGAATAGAGAAGAGCCACAGTGGTGCTGTCACTGCTCCACCAAAGCAGTGACAGAGGAGGGGGCACCTGGGAGGGCCCTGCAGTCCCTGGGAGAGGGTGTCAGGAACAGAGCAGCTGCTGCAGGAGAGGAAGGTGGGGTAGGGAGGAAGGCAAACATTCCACTGTCCTGTTCCCTGTGGGGCAGCAGCAGGCAAAGGGGTCTGTGCAGATCAGCGGCGCTTCCTGGTCCCTCTTGCTCCTTTGGGATCCATGTCCTAAAACGGCTCCTGCCAGGTCAGGGACATGAAGGAGAAAGTGCCCAGATCACCAGGAGCTCCCCATTCAGCCGGCTCCTCTCCGTGCCATGACCTGCTGCTGTTCCAAAAGTCTCAGTGCCTGGGTCATGGTGGTTTTACAACTTCGGCTTGCTCAGAGATCCACAGCCTCTGTGTTATTGATCTTGATTTTTTTCATTTTCCCCTAAAAATCAAGTGGTCTTTTTCTTTCCCGTGAGAAATGACGCTTCACTTAGAATTTTAGAATTGTATTAAACTACAGCAAGTTTGAAAAATGCCAATCACTTGTTTTTAAAATTTTTTAAAAGTTTAATAGTAATAAAATGGTTAAAAAGAATAGTAACACAATTAGATTAATAACAATTTGGAGAATTTGAATTAGGACAATATGAGACAATAAAAACAAAGAGTTACAGACATCTGGGTACCTTTTTCTGGGCATCACGAGACCGAAAAAGGACACCCATTAACAAAGGATTAACCCTTAAAAAAATAGCCCATTGCATATTCATACACTTCATACATGATGCATAAATTCCATTCAAACACAGGATTCTATCTGGTCTTCATCAACTTTTTCCCTCTAATCCTAATAGCGCCTTCGAGGTGGGAAGAAGTTTGTTTCTTCTGATAAGAAGGCAATAAATTCTTTTTCTCTGCAAGATCTAGGTGTCTCCTGTGGCTGCTATCTCGCTGCGAGTCCTTTCTTTTAAACAAAGCATCTTACATAGCTTAGTTTCTATTTTAACCATTTTTGTAACCTAAAACTATATTTAACACAGTACTTAAGAAAATAATACAGCATTGCTTTCTAACACAACACATATAATATTCATTTTAATATTTGTGAAAAGCCAATCATAAAATACATGCATTTTTCACAATCCCCACTCTTATTCTTTGTAAATCATTTGGCTTGAGCAATATTTCTTATCTATTTGCATCTTCTGGACTATGATGGCAAAATAAAACAGGGGATTACACAAGGAAGAAATATAGAAACAGTTGTAGCACAAAATGAAAGGTCTTAATTTCTTCTAATACATTACCCCACCAGCTAGATTTTAATATTGTTTTCTAATTTTTGGACTGGTACCTGGGTTATTATATGCATATATAATTTTTTATTCTTTGACTTCTTTTGCTTTTGCTAGAATGACTTTTCTGTGGTCATCAATTTTCAACAATCTGATATATTGAACTTTCCACAAACACCCCCTTCTTTGGCCAATAAATAGTCTAAAACCAACTTATTCTAATACCCTACAGTTTTTGTTTGGCTTAGCTGACTTAATAATAACTCTAATGCCTGGGCAGCCTTATTTGCTATCATTTGTATAACCGCTTAGAATCTTGTAATACGATTCAACAGATAATTTGGAGTCAATACAGAGTTAGATTGCTGTGCTTGTTTAACCTTTTCGTTTATTATTTGTTTTTTTACGAAATCTTGAACCGTATCTTCAAGATTAATTTAAAACAAATCCATCTCTCTTCTTTTGGACATTCAGTTCTAAATCTATAACCACTTTTTCTTAAGTTTCTTGTAATCCAATAATTTACTCCATTTTGCCTACAAGTTCTTAATTTGGATGGGTTATAACAGTGGCTGTTGACATGGGTGTGTGTAATAAAAGAGGAACTTTGGTGTCTTTCCATGTGATGCTTTCTGTAGCATTTGTGACACAATCTTGCTGGTGTCCCAAAAGGGAAAAGACAACAAATGAGTGCCAGAAACAGGAATAACAGAGGCCCAGTATGGCTTATACTCCCACCTCCCATGCCTGTGAGGCTGCAACCCACAGCAGGTGTATTTGATCTTCTCGGTGGCGAATACAGAGACCAATCTGATCTTGCCCTCTATTTTCATGTTACTTTCTCTTAACTAATTTCTAGACAAATTGTTTTTGACACCCTTTAACTGTGGTCTCTTACACACTTCAGGTATCTCTCCCATTACCACTTACCCACTTACCACTTCAGGTATCTCTCATTCAACAGGCACTAATAATTCCCATCCACAAAACCATGTTATTACTTTAACACTTTTTGCAATAAGAGCATAAATTTTGTGAACCACAATACAAATTACTCTCACAATTTAAGCATTTACTTATAACCCAGCTAGCATGTCCAGTATTGGAATGAATCAAATAAAGTTTACTAATGGAAATGGTAATTCCCCTTCTCCCCGCTACAATTCTCAGGCTAAGGTCAGAATACAAAAACAGTCTGGATCCTTCTATCTGAGGTATTCCTCCCCCAAGGAGATGTTTTATTCAGGCAGTGCTCGAAACCAGTAATATAAGCGTTATCTTATTTCTTAATTCAGTGTTATTCTTTGTACATTTCTTGGATCATTTGGGTTTTCTCAAACTATAACCACTCAGTCTCCATGGGAAAGTCAGTTCGGTATCACGCGGTTCAAATGTGATAGTCCATTTTTCAGGTTTCTTCACAAGTCCTTTGATTCTGCTGGCATGAATTCACCTTCTTTCTGTGATTTTGATTGTTGCTTCAGTATTACCTGGAAAGGACTTCTTAATAGCATAGTAATAAAGGAAAGATTATACTGCATTAACTTTTACTATTTGCTTTCCTTCTAAACTTTCTGGGTTTATCTAAAAGCTTTCTCTACAGCAGCCTCTTCTTCTTTAGGAAAAAAAACCCTTCTCGATAACAGCAAACAAATCACACAAAAGAAAAAAACAAAAAACTTCTTACTTAAGAAAAACAGACTACTTTGTGAGGTTTGAAGAGTCATCAATCTCTGCTTTGATTTTATCTTTTAGTGCTAGCCCCTTCCCCTCTCTTCACAGCCTTGCTGTCAGTGCTGTTCTTGGCCTTTCCCTGGTGCTGCCCCTTGGCTGCAGGGCCGGAGCAGGGGAGAGCAGCCACGGGCATGGGGACCCTGGGGATATGCCTTGGGTCCCTTCTGCCCTCTCTCTCTCTTCTTCTCTCTCTTTCTCTTTCCTTCTCTCTCTCTTCTTCTCTCTCTTTCTCTTTCCTTCTGTCTCTCGGCCCACTTACCGGGCTGGCGTTGCCATCCTGGACTCGGGACCCCGACAGTCTGGGAGCCCCCGGCAGTTCCGCCCCGGAGCCAGCCCGCTCCTGGCTGCAAACCTGTGTCCTGTGCTGCCAGCACCGCCCGGGTCACCTGCATGGATCGGTCCCTGCCGAGACCCCGAGACCCCGCCGCTCGTAGGGAGTGCTCAGACACCTCCCAAACTGACAACCCAAAACCTGGCGTCCCCAGGTACTCCTGATATTCTTTTTCTTTCTCCAGTCAACTTATCCTCTTTTCTCTTCAAGCAGGGCCCGTTCTGCTAAGGCCTTTCTGGACCCCAGTGGTATTGAATAACCTCTTAACAACCATGTGTTAAGACACTTCCCTGCCTTTCATGCAAAAACCTTCATTCACACTTCTGCTCTCTTCTAGCACCAAGATATCATCACGTCACATTCTAACATCTCAGAGTTACCCAACTACCTCTGTACTTCAAATTCTCTCTTTCTTCTCTCTCAATTGTAACCCTTATGGGGTCGGTATTTAATCCTCTCCTATTTCCTTCTCCAGCCCAAACTTCTTTGTTGATTTTTTTTTCTTCATCCTCTTGGCCTAATTTCAAAACTCTAGCTGTCATTTTCCTATTTTCTGATATAACTCCCATTCTTAATTGCACTTGTAAGACTCTTCCCAATAAATTGCTACCTGCCCCTGGGACCAATAACACATCTCCCATCTAAATTTTAGTTTCTTCCCTCAATTACCACATCTTTAATGACTAGAAATGTAAAACTTTCTCTTTTTGCCCCTGGTACTTTCACTAAATGTTTGCTCACACTATAACCTTTTGGAACATTTAACAGTCAGGTTCTCTCTGCCCCTGTGTCTATTACAAATTCCAAGTTTTCTTCTTGGGGACCCACTTTTAAAGTTATCACAGGCTCCAGATGGTATTTGTTCCCCCCAAAAAATTAGAGACTATGACTTTTTTTTTTTATGTGCCCATTTCTTTAAAGATTTCCAGATCTTCCGCTTATCTAGGACCATTTCCCTTTTTCTCTCAAGTTTGTTTATCTATTTAGTTGGAGTTTCTTCTTTCCCCTCTAAAAGCTGTCCCTCAAAAATCTTCTGTTTTCGTATTTTGCTTTGATATGCTGTCTCATTTATTCTCTTGGTTATGTAAATACGATAACTATTCATGTGTTTGCTCCCCTCCTCATTATTTTAACCCCACTCAGGAGGTACAGTTGGCATTTTGTCTTCTCTGGGAGTCCCCGCGGATTATCTTTTTTCTATGTTTTTATTTCAATTGCTCTGATTGATTGCCTTTCTTCTTGAGAAAAATATTATTTTCATTACCAACCACATCTCTTCTCAAGTATAAATGTTTGGACCTAAAAATTGGTCTAATTGTTCAGCTATGCCTATGGGATCCTCCAAATATCCCTTTTACTTATTTCTTAAAATTTCAGACCTCAGACGAAGTCAAAGGAGCCTTTACAAGCTCTGATCCATCCCCTCCTATGAGAACCTCTCTTAATGGAAATAGGCCAATCCCTTTATCCCATTCTTTTTGGATTTTTATCTTCTATAGCTTTTCTCCGGTATTTTTAGGAAGAATCAGAAGAGGGCTTTCTTTTAACTGAACTTTTAGTGTTTCGATAAGGTGATTCCTATAGAGAGTTCCCCATAGCAGCCGGAGCTGTGGTTACCAAAGGAACACAGCTCGGGGCAGGACGGGGAGACTCGGCCCAGCTCAGGGTCTGGGTGCTCCAAAGGCGGGGTGTGCAGGCGGGATGGCCCGAGGGGATCGGCACAGCTCAGGGTCTGGGTGCTCCAAAGGCGGGGTGTGCAGGCGGGATGGCCCGAGGGGATCGGCACAGCTCAGGGTCTGGGTGCTCCAAAGGCGGGGTGTGCAGCCGGGATGGCCCGAGGGGATCGGCCCAGCTCAGGGTCTGGGTGCTCCAAAGGCGGGGTGTGCAGGCGGGATGGCCCGAGGGGATCGGCCCAGCTCAGGGTCTGGGTGCTCCAAAGGCGGGGTGTGCAGCCGGGATGGCCCGAGGGGATCGGCCCAGCTCAGGGTCTGGGTGCTCCAAAGGCGGGGTGTGCAGGCGGGATGGCCCGAGGGGATCGGCCCAGCTCAGGGTCTGGGTGCTCCAAAGGCGGGGTGTGCAGCCGGGATGGCCCGAGGGGATCGGCCCAGCTCAGGGTCTGGGTGCTCCAAAGGCGGGGTGTGCAGCCGGGATGGCCCGAGGGGATCGGCCCAGCTCAGGGTCTGGGTGCTCCAAAGGCGGGGTGTGCAGCCTGGGTGGCCCGAGGGCTGCTCCGGTGCAGGCCGAGCTGGAGCATGGATGCCCCCACACGGCTCACGGTGGCTGATCCGGCAGAGACAGAGCTGGGACTGACCGCGGCTGCAGCGGCGGGAGCCGACAGAGCCAGGGCAGCCGGGGATGGGACAGACGGGACAGACGGGACCCCCCCTCGGTGCGGCCAGCGCGGTAACCACGGTGCACACGGCAGGACAGACCCCAGCCCCGGCACGAACTGCGGAGCGGCCGCGGGCCAGGCGGCCGGACTGGGACAGATGGACTGGGACAGACGGACCGGGACAGACGGACCGGGACAGACGGACTGGAACACACGGACTGTGCCGGAGCCGGCACAGGGGCTGGGAGGGGTGGTGCGAACGAGTGGGGGAACGAACGAACGGGAATGGATGAGGTAATTTGTTCTCAGCTTTATACTTTCCCAGTTTTGCTTTTAATGCTTTTCAAAAATGTTATTTTCTTACAGCCTCCCCCCTCCCCAGCATGTGGTATACTCTTTTTCTTCTAGACTAAACGGTTTTTACAAATAAATCCAGAGCTTAACAAATCTAAACTTCTGCTTGGATACTTTGAAATGGTCGACGAGCTAACTCACGACCTTCTCATATTGTTTTTCTCATCACTTTTTTATGTAATTTTTGGCAAATTATACATCTTTCAGGTACTTGTTTTTCTACTCTAAGAATCTCAGTACACCCATAGTTGCTTAAAAAATGATCACACAAAGCTTGAGTATCCCACCGGACTTTCTGATACATGTCCTCTGCTATTCCCTAATAAGCGTTTTATTATCTAATTGCCTTCCATCAAGATGTTTCTATTTCCCCGATTTATCTTGTTCGCCACCTATCTTGTTTAAATTCCCCCCCCCTTTTTTTTTTCTTCTCTAAACTTTGGAATTTCCAATTTTTCTTCATTTGGAGTTAATATTAACTCTTTCAGCTCTATTTTCTGCTGCATCTTTAGCTTCTTGATCTGCCAATTATAGCTTCTTATTTCTGGGTTTTTACCTTTTGGTGTCCTTTAATATGTATTATTGCTATGTCTCTTAGGTAATTTTAATGCCTCTAAAACCTCGAAAATAAGTTTCTCGTGTACTAAACTTTTTCTTCTTTAGTTAAGTAATCTCCCTTTTAAAATTTTTCTTAAGGTATGTGCTACTCTAAAGGCATACCTTGTATCAATATATAACTCCTTTCTTTTGTGTTAAATTTTCTAATGCTCTTTTTAAGTATATAATTCACAAGTTTGCATGTTTTTTTCTCATCAACTTCTGCATACCCTGTATTTTGCAAAGAGTTGTATTTCTGTTTGTTAACATAACTCCCAAAGTGCTATCTTGGGGTATTTCTGCTGGTAATTTTTTTCTCCCACTTTTCTTTTCTTGTATCCACCTTACTGGATTTCTGTCTCATTTTTCAATATTCTATCAATTTGTCTCTTGCTTCTGTTTTTCGCTTTTTACTAACAACTTAAATGCCACTTTTCTTTCAACTACTTACACCCAAAACCCCCCCTTTTTCTCACACTGCTTTTCAATGCAATCCACCTCCCTCCAATGAGATATGATAAGGCTTAAAATGCACTATCGACATTACCTATACTTTCATTCGTCTACATTCACTCGCTTTTATTTCTCATTCACTTTCACACATTCCTTCACACTCCCAAGACACAAAGTGGATCCTTATTGCTAGAAAATCACAGGTCCTTGTGGCCCCCTCTTTCGCCTTGGGGTTTACCTCCAGGTCTCAGTGTCACCGGGCCCTGACTCTGGCTGCCTCTGGTGCCCGTTCCCCTGTGAGGCTGTCTGCTTGTCTTCCACACTCTTCAGCTACGGCCCCTCACATGCCCAGGGAACGCCAGCTTGGTTCGCAGGTCACTCGTTCCTCTTTGGCCCAGAAGCCCCCACCTACCCGGGAGCTACAGCCTGGTGTGCAGGTCGCTCACTCCTCTTTCCACTGCCTCCCCCTTCCCACCTACCTGGGAAGTTGAGGCTGACTTTGTATGTGTCTCACTCTCACACACCACAAAACAACAATAAGGTACCTTTTACTTTCACATCACCTATTTCAAGTTTAAGTGTTCCTGGCCAGTCCCGGTGCTATTGGATATCCCTCAACCCAGCTGTGTTATCCAACCCCAAATGCTCTTGGGCAATTTTTCCCTCAATCCTGCCGTGTTGTCCAACCCCAGATGCTCTCGGGTAATTTTCCCTCAGTCCTGCCGTGTTGTCCAACCCCAGAGGCTCTCAGGTAATTTTCCCTCAATCCATCTGTGTTGTTCAACCCCAGATGCTCTTGGGCATTTTCCGTCCCTCAACCCAGTGGTGTGGTACAACTACAGATGCTCTTGGGCATTTAATTTGTTTTGCTGTGTTGTCCAACCCTGGATGTTCTTGGGCATTTTTTTATCCCTCAATCTGGCTGTGTTGTTCAACCCTGGATCCTGTTGGGCAAAAATTTTTCCCTCAATCTAGCTGTGTTGTCCAACTGCGGATACTGTTAGGAAAAATTTTCCTCCCTCAATCCAGCTGTGTTGTCCAACCCTGGATGCTGTTGGGTCAAATTTTCATCCCTCAATCTAGCTGTGTTGTCCCACTCTGAGTGTTCTCGGGCATATCCTCACTCCGACAGAATTCTGCTCAACTCGGCTTTTGGATGCTCTTGGAATAGAAATCCCTCAACCCAGCAGGTTTTAGGGGCCCCTCCTGTCCCGTTTCCTAGTGGATTGGGCTAGGAAACCTTGCTCCCTACCTCCGAGGGGTCCAACCTCTCCCTGAGACCCAGTCCCAGTTACCCCGGGGGATTCTTTCACTCTCTTATCACTTGCTTTGTCTCTTTACTGGCTGCTTTTCTCACGAAAAGTCGAAAACGCAGCATGGGAGATCCCACACTCACTTAGCAGGTCTGGGACAACCAGCCCGCCTCTCATTCACACACATTCATACCCCCGTACCTGCCCCCCTGAGAAATACTTACCAATCCTTTTTCCTTCCCGGGTTCTTCATGCGCACTACTACTCTTAGGGGGTCAATTACCGCGGCTGTAGGGAGCCTTTTTCTCTTCTCTTTGTTTTATTGCCTCTTTTGTCCACAGACCGTAACCTGCGTCTGTCGGTCACCCCAGGGGAGACAGAGCGAGTCTGCTAAAGAGGGCAGGGCGCGCCTTCCCCACTCTGACTCTGCTGAAGCACCGGCAGCTTGGTGTTAGTAGCCATCCTCTGCTACCAAATTGTGAAAAACGCCAATCACTTGTTTTTAAAATTTTTTAAAAAGTTTAAAAGTAATAAAATGGTTAAAAAGAATAGTAACACAATTAGAGTAATAACAATTTGGACAAACTGAATTAGGACAATATGAGACAATAAAAACAAAGAGTTACGGACGTTCAGGTACCTTTTTCTGGGCATCACGAGACCAAAAAAGGACACCTGTTAACAGAGGATTAACCCTTAAAAACAATAGCCCGTTGCATATTCATACACTTCTTACATGATGCATAAATTCCATTCAAACACAGGATTCCGTCTGGTCTTCATCAACTTCTTCCTTCCAATCCTAATAGCGCCTTCGAGGTGGGAAGAAGTTAGTTTCTTGCGATAAGAAGGCAATAAATTCTTTTTCTCTGCAAGATCTAGGTGTCTCCTGTGGCTGCTATCTCGCTGCGAGTCCTTTCTTTTAAACAAAGCATCTTACATAGCTTAGTTTCTATTTTAACCATTTTTATAACCTAAAATTATATTTAACCCAGTACTTAAGAAAATACAGCATTGCTTTCTAACACAACACATATAATGTTCTTTTAAATATTTGTGAAAAGCCAATCATAAAATACATGCATTTTTCAAAGCAAGGGACAAAATAAGGTAAAAGTAAAAACGCTCGGTGCTCACTCGCAGCCAGAGGCACACTGCCCAAAATACTAACAGGATTTGGAGACTCTTTGTAATCCATCCCCCACATTCAGACGCATTCCGCTTTGCAACACAGCTCCTCCTCCGTCCCGCCTTCCCCGAGCTTGTGCAGCGCTTCGGGCTATTGACTGCCCACAATGGTCAGAGATCAGCATTACAACTCTCAACGTGAACACAGTACTCACGTTAAAAAAACTCCAAAATTTAAAGTTTTCTCTTTTTTTAAGGCAGACAGAAGGGGAGTGATGCTCCCTGTGACCCCAACCCCTCTCTTGCCATCCAGAGGCAGCAGTCCTGCAGAGATTTGGGGAATCACCACCACCCCATACGGGGTGTGTCCCCAGGGATTAAGGTGTCCCATGCTTTGCAGGCAAGAGCTCCCTGAAAACTCATGTTTTCATGAACTCATGAAACTCATGAACTCATGAAACTCATGAAACTCATCTGCTGAGCCAAAGGAGATGGAGTTCACTCCCTGGGGCTGAGGCCATGAGGGTCATTGCATGGGGAATAGAGCTGGGGAACAGCACTGAGCCCAGCTGCACTGCTTGGAGCCATGTGGATCCAGGAGGGAGGAGGAAAGCCATGCTGCAATGTGCTCCCTGCACAGCATCCCACAAAAATCACCCAAGGCAATGCTCCTGCTCTCTTCTCCTGCAGGAATACACCAAAACAGTAAGGGTGGATATTTATTAATCCGGCGATTTATTAATCCCATGACTATTTATTAATCAGTTTACTCAAGGAAAACCTCAGGCTTTGTGCCTAGGTCCTTCAGCAAAGCAATGGAAGGGATGGACAGGTTCAGAGCCTGTGTCAAGAGGGAAAAACTTTCTGCAGGCAGTTTATTCTTTCTACTCGTCAAAGACCCTCTGGAGAGAGTCCCTTAAGGGCGCCACAGTAGAATGCTTCTGGGAGATCATCATGGGGCAGTCTGTCCTCCAGCACCTCCCCACTAAGAAGTACATGAAGTGTTTGATGCTACTGGGGATGCAGGTAAGCAGGAAAAATCTGGGGGGGCACAGTGATGTAACTGAGCTGCTGTAGGAAAGTCCAGAGGCTGAGGAGGAGAGTGAGGAGCACAGTGAGGAGGATAACGATGTCGCGCCTCGTGGGTGGCTGCTGCTGGGAGCCCCACTTGGCCTTAATGAAACCAACAGCATGAGAAATGAACATGGGCAGAAAAAAGCAGGTCAAGAATTCCTGCTTCCTCATGCGTTGCATTGTGTTAGAATGTTTGTTCTGGCCCATTTCAGTATTAGGATACAGATGGGATGCACAAGAGGAGAGAGAGGAGCTGGGCAGGGCACTGCAGTCACCGGGAGAGGGTGTCAGGAACAGAGCAGCTGCTGCAGGAGAGGAAGGTGGGGTAGGGAGGAAGGCAAACATTCCACTGACCTGTTCCCTGTGGGGCAGCAGCAGGCAAAGGGGTCTGTGCAGATCAGCGGCGCTTCCTGGTGCCTCTCGCTCCTTTGGGATCCATGTCCTAAAGCGGCTCCTGCCAGGTCAGGGACATGAAGGAGAAACTGCCCCGATCACCAGGAGCTCCCCATTGCCGTCCTGCTGGCTCCTCTCTCTGTGCCCTGTCCTGGTGTTGCTCCCCAAGGCTTGATGGAGTCAAAAGGGAGTAGGAAATTGCATCTTTGGCTACATCAGAATTTCCCTTACTCTGTGTTATTTGTCTTGACCTTTTTTTTCTGCCATAGTGGAAGTAGCTCGACATGCAGATTTCTTTGAATGGCTCCTCATTTCCTTCTGATTAGAAACTCTTTTCCAAATGGGACATTCTCCAAAAGCTTTCACTCTCTCAGCAGGTTTCTACCATTCCTCATTTATATACCCTGAGGAGTCACTGTCCCTCCAGCAGCAGAGAGCTGCTGGTGGGGCTGGTAGCACTGGAATGCTGCTGGCAGTGCTGGAAGTGCTCACAGCATTGTGCAGTCATCTGTGTGCTTCTCAGAAACAACTCCCATTCTGGGTTGATTTTCAGGATCATTGCCAAAACCTTCCCTGGCCCCAAGAAAGGAAACTGAACTGAGAATTCCCATTTCTGTCATTGCAATGCAGGCTCACACAGCCCAAGGGAAGGACAGCAGTCAGTTGCTTGCAGCCAGGTCAGCAGCACTTAGAGCCCACCCTGATTAGTGCCTATCCCCTTATGATGCAATGAAAGCTATCAGGGACCAGGGTGCTGTGATCCCCTTTCCAGCCCTTCATTAGGGCTCATGCTCCTCCTCCTCAGACATGGGAGCCCTTGTGTTTGCTTTTACCTGACCCCATCCTGTGTCCATGGTCACAAGGGTTTTCAGGACTAGAGACAGATAAGAATGTTGATTCCATGATCAGTAGGCTTGATTTATTATTTTATGATATATATATTTCATTATGACTGTACTAAAAGAAATTGAAGGAAAATATTTCAGAAGGGTAGCTAAGCTAAGAATAAAAAAGAATGATAAAAAGGAGCTCTCTCCAACTCTGTCCGAGAGAGCTCAGTCCTTGATTGTGCATTAATTGTAAACATCTGATATGGGCCCATCACAGCTGCACCTCTTGCATTTCACAGCAGCAGATAATTATTTACATTCTTTGTCTGGGGCCTTAGCTTCCCAGAAGGGAAAATGCTAAAGAAAGGATTTTTATGAAAAGATGTCTGCGACACCATCCCTCTGGGCAACCTGTGTCAGGGCCTCAGCACCCTCACAGGGAAGGATTTTTTCCCAATATCCAATCTGACCCTACCCTCTGTCAGTGGGAATCCAATCCCCCTTGTCCTGTCACTCCATGCCCTTATCCAAAGTTTCTCTCCGCCTCTCCTGGAGCCCCATCAGCTCCTGGATCATGAAGTGTTTGCCCTTGAAAGGACTGGGCTGGTGAGGGGATGTGAGATTCCATAGCTGGGGACACAAACACGGTGTCAGCAGGAAGAGAGGTGACAGTTCTGGTCCCAGGGCCAGCAGTTTCCAGCAGGAGCATCCCAGATCCCTGAGGCACATGTCAGCCTGGATAGGAATCATCTCACGTCAGCTTTTTAGGAATTCCTTCTAATTCAGTGTAGGCTGCTATCTGATTGCTAAGAGATTGTGGAAGATGACTCAAAGGAAATCTGCAACTTTCTAAGGATTAAAGCCAAGAGAGCAGCATGGGTTTTCCTCTTCACGGAAGAAATGCCACTGCTGACATCCTAAATCATCCCTCTGGAGTGTGCCTGTGCTCCAGTTTGCACACAGAATTCAGTATTGCATTAATCTTCTTGGAAACTGTATGGTAAAGGTAAAATACCACTGAAACTGCAGTATACACATGGGGAAACTAGGTTTGAACCAGAAATCAAAGTTTACTAGCACATTTGTAGTGCAAGGTCCTAAGGATCCACCTCAAGAATGAGAGGGGGCGAGTTCAGGCAGTTCAAAACACAAGATTTCAGGATTGAGGTTGCTATAAAATAGAATAGAAGCTGAGATGGAGCCCAAGTGCTTTGGGCACAGGTGTGGTTGCTGAGGCTCTCTCCCGATGCTCATTTCCCAGGCAGAGTGAAGAGCAGCTGAGGAGCAGAGCCCTGAGCCCGTGGCAGGCTCTGAGGCAGCTGCCTGTGTGTGAGAGCCCTGGAGAACACGAGGCAGCACGGAGAGCAGGGGCTGTGGCAGGAGCTGGGACAGAGCCCGCGCCGGACGCTGCTCGGGCTCAGCCCGCGGGCTGCGCTCCCCTTTCCCAAGGGACCATTCCAGGGAACCTCCTGCAGATCCCGGCCCAGGGACAGCAACTGGAGCCTGGCAGCTGAGGGCAGTGCACTGCGGGCAAGTTCTCCAGGCTGCCAGAGGAAACCAGGTCAGACTCTTCTCTCCCACCTTCATCAGGGCCCCCTCATTGGGGGAACCTGGTTATTGATTTTGGGGGCAGAACTGAGGTCTGTAGGGAATTCAAACCTATAAACACTGTGGGAAAAGGGAGGGAATATTGAAAGGAGTGTCCTGCTGAAGGAATCCAGCAGCTCAGTGATATCAACTGACACCTGAGAGTCCAGCTCAGATCCATACCAAAGCCATTTGCTCTCTGATATTTCCATGGGCAATCCTCTCCTACTCCAATTGTTTTTCTGCTCCAGCTCTGTCATTTCCACAGCCAGGAAGGAGGTATCTCCCTGGCTTTTGTGCCAGGCACACAGGACCAGGCTCCCACATCCTCCCTGCCATCTGTCCTGTCCCTCACCCCTCCCTGTGCTGCTCCACATGGAAGCTGTGGGTGGGAAAAGATGGAAAAGCCACGTTTGGGGGACAGCAGTGTTGCTCTGGTGTGTCTGTTTGTCAGCCCTGCAGCTGTGTGAGGGCAGGAGAAGCAGCAGAGGTGTCACCATGAGCACTTTGTCCCCTGGCACGGAGGGAGCCAGCCCTGCCTGCTGGAGCCAGCCCGGTGGGAAGGCATCCCAGGGGAGCTGGAATGAGGAGAGCCACGACAACTGGAGCCAGTGTGACAGCAGGCAGTGGAGCAAAGTGCCTGTCCCACTGCTGCTGCTGCTGCTGTGCCTGTGTGGGATGGTGGGAATGGGGCTGTGCTCTGGCTCCTCAGCTTCTGCATCCACAGGAACCCCATCACCCCCTGTGTGCTCAGCCTGCCCATGGCTGGCTCCACCTTCCTGCTCTCCATCACCATCAGCCTGGGGATATTTTCTGTCCCAGAGAGCTTCTGCCACCAGCTGGGCTCGTGGGCTGTGACAGCTGGGCTGAAGCTCGCCATCCTCTTGGCTTTCACTGCTGCTGTCTCCTCTCTGACAGCCCTCAGTG
This sequence comes from Melozone crissalis, assembly GCF_028551555.1. NCBI lineage: Eukaryota > Metazoa > Chordata > Aves > Passeriformes > Passerellidae > Melozone > Melozone crissalis. The sequence goes on along the minus strand of NW_026535796.1, from coordinate 2,749,512 downwards.
CTGTCACAGCTCTGTTTGTCCTCCCGTGTCCTGCTGGCCCTGCCATGGCTCCCAGTGCTTCCCGGTGCTCCTGTGTGCCCTGCTCTGGCTGCTCTCCTTGCTGCTCACTGCCACCCTCCATTGCTGCCCTTTGGTGCCCATGGCCTTGGTGCTGAGCTGCCCCTTCTCAGTGCTCAGCCTGCCCTGTTCTGCTCTGGCCCTGCTGGCCAGGCTCCTGTGCTGCTCATGGAAACAGCTCCCAGGGAAGCTCTGTGCCCTGCTCCTGCTGCTCCTGTCATCTCCTTCCCCTTCCTCACTGCTGATTTTGGGCACTGACTCTTGCTGAGGGCGTTTGACTTCTCTGTCTTTGCCCCCAGCCCCTCTCTCCTGCTCACCTGTGCCCAGAGCAGTGCCCTCCCTCTGAGTGACTGCCTGGCTGGGAGCTGTGCAAAGGAATTCACCCCCTCTGGTAGTGTTGCCTTGCAGAGGGCTTTTGAGGCTTTTGTGCCAGAGCCAGGGCATAGGGACAACACAGGGGAGTCATCATCAAGTGGAATAATCATGAAACACAGTCATCACAATATAGAACAATAAAATATCCAGTGTTGGAAGGGAGCTACAAGCACCATGGAGTTGAGCTCCTGGCCCTGCACAGGACATGCCAACAATCCCAGCCTGTGCCTGAGAGCATTGTCCAAATGCTCCTTGAGCTCTGTCAGGCTGGTGCTGTGTGCAGCAGGGGAACTCCTGCCTGGGGCAGTTGTGAGTGACACAAGGAATTCTCATGGAATGGTTTGTGTTGTGTCCTGGTTTAGGGAAAATTAGGGATAAACCTTCAAATGGGATCCCTCCAGAAAATAAATTTAAGCAGCCCCTCCCCCAGCTGGTTCAAGAAAAGATTTCCTGAGAGAAAAGTGGAAAAAACAGTTTATTTAACAAGCAAAGTATTCACAAGCATAAAAAATGAAAGCAATATTAAAGCAATAAAATCTCTTGGTGTTCTGAAGAGTTGGCAAATTCAGCAAGTCCTTGTTGTGGAGTGCAGTTTGGCTCACTCAGTCCCTTATCAGTCCCTCTGGTGCTGGAAAATGCCGCGTCCCAGGCCCTGGTGGGCCACAGGTGTGAGCTCCCGGTGCTCTTCTGGGTTTTCAGTTCAGAGCAGGTTTGAACAGTTCCAAGCGAAAGGAAAACCACAGTCCTGTGAACATTCTGCAGAAGAGCAGCATAACCCCCTAATTTCTGTGCAATTAAGTGGTCCAAGCATCTGGTAATGGGAATTTCCATATTCCATGTACTTTCTGGTACAGGCACACGAGATCAGTGGAGTTCACCATCGACCCTGCACTTTTCTCAGAAATATTCAGTTCTGGAATTGAAGACTGTGAGACATTCCCACTGAAAGGATGAGGGAATGTTGCTGTCCCTCCCCAGCTCTGCAGCCCTACCTGGTGTCCCTTCCCATCAGCTGGGAATGCAGGGCTGGCTCTGCTGGACAGAAGGGGAAGGATGCTCTCTGTGATCCCAACCCCTCTCCTGCCATCCAGAGGCACCAGCCCTGCAGGGATTTGGGAAATCACTGCCACCCTGTGCTGGGTGTGTCCCCAGGGATTAAGGTGTCCCATTCTTTGCAGGCAAGAACTCCCTGAAAACACCATGGAACTCATCTGCTGAGCCAAAGGAGATGGAGTTCATTCCCTGGGGCTGAGGCCATGAGGGTCATTGCATGGGGAATAGAGCTGGGGAACAGCACTGAGCCCAGCTGCACTGCTTGGAGCCATGTGGATCCAGGACGGAGGAGGAAAGCCATGCTCCAGTGTGCTCCCTGCAGAGCATCCCACAAAAATCACCCAAGGCAATGCCTGCGCTCCTTTCCCTTGCAGGAATACAACAGTAAAGGCCGGGCGATCCTGTGGATATTGATTAGTAAGGAGGTTCAAGGAAACTCTCAGCCTCTGTGCTGAGGTTATTTAGCACAGCAGTGGAAGGGATCAGCAGGCTCAGATCCCCGTGTCCATGGTGGGATCATTGCTGTGGGCAGTGTTTTCTCTTGGCTCCTCAAAGACCCTCTGGAGGGAGAGCTGGAGGGACCTTATGGAGCAGGGCCTCCTGCACCTCCCTGCCAAGAAGTAGATGAAGGGTTTGATGGTGCTGTGGATGCAGGCGAGCAGGAAAACAACCTGAGAGGGCACAGCGATGTAACCGAGCTGCTGCAAGAAATTCCAGAGGCTGAGGAAGAGAATGAAGAGCGCCATAAGAAAGATAACGATGTTGCGCCTCTTGGGTTGCTGCTGCTGGGAGCCCCACTTGGCCTTAATGAAATCAATTGTGCCAGAAATGACCACAGGTGCAACAAAGAGGAGCAGGAAGATGGTGTACATGGAGATGAAATTTGCCTGACAGTTCTCCCTGCACGAGAATGTCACCATCAACATGACAGCAAAGAGAAGAGTGAAGGCCAACCTCTGGACACTGATCAGCACCGGCCTCGGGCACTCGGGAAGCTCCCTGCGGCAGCAGAGCCAGCAGATCTTGCACATATACAGCATAGTGCTGTTGACTATCAGCCACAACAGCCCTATGTAGTAGGACATCGCTGATGCAGCGAAAAGGAAATTCAGGTAAGGCAGGGGCAGAATAGGAGAGCAGGACACGTCCTCCACCAGCAGCAGGAGGGCGGAGAGGACTGCAAAGAGGAGGTAAACGAAGTCAATGACAGCAACGTAAAAGATGCCAGAGTTCCTGCTTTTCAGGCTGAGGAGGCCGATGACAGCCCCATTCCCAGCCAGCCCACAGAGGCAGATGAGCAGTGTCACACTGTGTATGGCCACGCTGGTGACATCTGTCTCACATAGGTCATCTCCTTCAGTGGGTGAGGCAGGAGATGGGGACACGGTGGTCACCTCCATGGATGGACGCTGGGCAGGCAGTGGGATGTGGCCCTGGCTGTGGTCAGAGTGGATGGGCAGTCAGTGCTTGGAGAATCCAGGGATGGACCATGCAGCTCCTGAGCAGCTCCCTGCAGTGGGAAGGATTCAGTGGGGAGGAGTGAGATGTGCAGGGGAGGAGGGCAGTGGGAATGGTGGGGTGGGAGAGGGAGGTGGGAGGGTTCAGCTGCTGTGCAGGGGATTGATAAGTAGGAGACAATAAAAACTTGTAACTCTTTTGAAGTTGCTTATACACTAACTGGGCAAATATATAAAAATATTTAAATATGTGGACCGTGGGTGATAACCATGGCTGGAGCCAGTGCAGAAACAAATAAGGAGGTCAGCATTATTTTTAGTGCAAGTTCTGTAACAAGAAGCAAGAGCACATGGCCAAAGGAAAAGTTCAAGGCAAGGTCACCTTTAATACCAGAGCACTCAGGGAGTACATCCACGAGAAGCCCCTCTCAATGAAACTCCAGGATTATAAAAGGACTCCCACTGGGAAGTGGATGCATGGAAATGAGTACTAGGAAATTGGTGCTTATGTACTAGATAAGAAAAACTTTTTAACGTATGGTCAAAAAGAATAAAAACACAGTTGTAAAGTGTCACAACATACAGAAATAAGGAGAGATAAATCTGTGTGTCCTGCTGCTTAATACTTCCTTTGGTAGCAACATTAGTTGTTTTTAGGAACTTTATTCTGTCTGATTTTGGTATCACACCTCATCCCTATCTCCACCCCAATCTACATGCCATGCCATGCCATGCCATCCCATCGCGATGGGTTCCCAGTTCCTGGCCTCTCCCTGGCTGCAGGTGTGGCCTGTTGGGCTCTGCTGCTGTCCAGTGGCAGATTTGGGATTGGTGGCACCCAGAGCCCTCCTGCCCCCTCCAGCCCCTGTCTGCCTGATGCCTTGGGCTGGCTCCCTGGAACAGAGGCCAGAGCAGGTGAAGAGAATAAAAGGAGGCATTGATGAAAGGCCTTCAAAAGGTTCACCTTGGGCTCTCCAAGCCTCCAAGAGGGGCTGCACCCAAAATGGGCAATGATCATGAGTTTTTCAGACAGATATAAGTTTGGTCCATTCACAAATCAGGGGTTAATCCTTCAATTACAGCTTCAGGTAATGAAGTCATTTAGTCCCAGTTTGCCCTCCCTCAATTCAATTTTGTCTGTACTTTTCTTGGTCTGAGGCAGTAGAGTGTCCTTGAATTTCAGGCCTAGAGAGATTGGTTTGTCTGACCAAAATGTGCAGACAGTTAACTAACACTGTCCATGGAGTTTAGAGTAATGCACTAATGCAGTACAGGATATGAAAAATAGAAAGGCTAAAATCCTAAGGCATCATGCCCCTCTGACATCCTCTAGGAATTCCCCCCAGGCTGCCTTCCCCTCCAGACAGCCCCGCTCCTCTCCTGCCCCACTCAGGAGCCCCAGCAGTGTTTCTGCTCCTCCTGGCAATTCCATGCTTCTGCAGCGCAATGAACAGCAGTGGAGCCATCCCTGTAGCGCCTCTTGTTTGTGTCCAGAGGAGATTGGGGGGCTGGAGAGCAGGGATGGAGCTGGGGAGGGGCATCTCCAAGAGAAAGACGGCCCCAAAGCCTTCCGGGGCAGGCTGGGGTGAGCAGCCCGTGGGGAGGGAGTGGAGCCTGAGGCCTGGGGCTGGGAGGGATGGGAAGGACGGGAGGTGGGTGGGCTGCATGGGGAGTGGGATGGGAGGGTGGTGTGGGAGGGGTGGGACATGATGGAGCTGCTGGGAAGATGTGGTGGGAAGGTGTGGGGTGTGGTGGGGCTGGAGAGAAGGTGTGGGGTGTGGTGGGTCTGGAGAGAAGGTGTGGGGTGTGGTGGGGCTGGTGGCCTCAGGGAAGCCACAGGGAGGGGGGTGATGCCCCGTGGAGCCCATGGTGACAAACACAGGTGTCACCCTGCTCCTGGAAGGGGGTGGCTGTGCTGAGGATCACGGCCTCCTCCTCTCCTTGCTGCTGCACCACCTGAGCCTGCTGAGGGAGCATCTGAAGGTAGTGGAGAGGAAGAATTTCTGAAGGCAGATACACCTTTGCACCTGGCTCACATCATAAAAATTAAAGATGTTTAGAGAGATCTCTGCTGTGACACTCACAGAGCACTCGGGGTGGGGAATGCTGAGCCCCTGAGCCATTGTGTCTGTGCCAGCCCAGCTCTGGGCACTGGGGATCATGGTTGCTGCAGGGAGCACAAGCCATGGCTGTGTCCCCTCTGACACCAAAACATTTAGGTATCACTGCCAAAATGTGTTACAATTGTGATAAATAGGTATTATTCGTGCTGATAAAAATTGAAACAGTAATCAATATTGATATAGTAATCAATATTTGGGAATAATAAAATAGTTATAAGTTGTAATGCCAAAGAAGAGAGGGAGAGGAGGGGCTCCACCCCCCCCTTCCCAGCAGATGTTCTCAAGGACCACAGGAAAGAAGCTGAAGATACAGCTGCTAAAAATTAGCAAAAAGGGAAGGAGAACCTGGTTGGGTCCCAGAAAATGCTAATTATAAGGGATTTATTGCCTTGATATGTAGATATAGTGATACGTTAGTCTTGGCTTACATTGTACTGGCTTGATGCGCATCTGTAACCCAAAGGTGAATTAAAGGACAAAGAGGAAGAGAAGAGGCCTTTGTCCAAAATGACCCTCAAAGACTTGTGCAACCACCAAACTAAGTGGTGGTGCATGCGCGGTAAAGGTGGTAATGAGGGCGGAGATAGAAAAGTGACGAACCGAAAGTAGCAGGAGATGGCGTTTTCACATTGCATATAAGGGGTGATTTTAACTTGGCAAGCTTGTACGTGAGGTTGCAAGGGTCCCAGAACCCTGCACTCCGTACCCCGCGGTTATTTTTTCCTTATGCGCTATTAGTGGAACCAAATTATCCCTTATTTATATATTTTTTATACTATTCAATTAAAATTGCTGCTGCATTAAATATTGCTTGGGCTTTTTTATGAGGGGATAATTGGGCAAACATAACACTATACTAACAATTTTGAGTCAAAAATGTAAACATATAGGAAATATATTTGCCATTGATAGGTTCCAGAAACAACAATTTTCAGGCATTTTTATACACTGTAATATCCAAGATTTTAAATAGATAGTCCCAAAAGTGCTCCAAATTTTTTACATCATGGTAAAGGTGTTTTGTTTGTTTTAATTACTACCAGAATATGTCACACCGCTTAGGTTAATGGATAACCTGCATTTTTTTCCAGCTAAACAATGTTTTAATTAATTTGATGTTCTGGTTAGACAATTCCCACTAATTAAGTTTTATGAGGTCTGCAAGCCTAGGAAATGGCTCTCGTATTGCCATTACAATTTATCTCTTACAATTTATTATGACTTCTGGTATGTATAGTCCTCTGAAATCCTAATTCTCTCAAGATATCATTCTTATTACATGATGTCCAATTAATTTCTATTTTTATGAAAATCATTAAAAATACTTTATTGAATTCTATTCTCTAGCTGTTGAATAAGTTCTCTAAGGGCCATAGGTCGATAGAGTTTTCTACTGACACTCAGCCAATCAGATCTAAATCAAAACCAGCTAAAAAACCACAGTCAAATAAGCCTTGACTAATTAAACATAGTTCATTACAGAAATTTCAAAACCATCACGGAATTCCTGGCTAACTACCTCTCTGTCCCCTCCCTCCAGCCACATTCCCGGCTGGCAGCAGCAGCCAGAGGAAGCCGGGAAGCGCTGGCAGAGGGGGCAAAGGCAGCTCAGGGTTCACGCTGCTGTTTATTGATATCAGACCTAAGCGAGATGCAGGAACAAGGTGCCAGGGGAATTTTGGGGTCACAGCCATGTTGGGAAGGATTATTTTGGGGGTTAAGTGCTCTAGGACCCGTGAGGGAGGAGCAAATCCATGCTCCAATGTGCTCTGTGCAGAGCATCCCTCCCAAATGGCCCTTTTCAGTGCCTGTGCTCCCTTTTCCTGCAGGAATAAGGGTGGGAGGGTGATCCTAAGTCACTGCCCCATGGTCCTGCATGGGGGCACTTGAGGGGTTCAACAGGCTCAGACCCCCCTGTCCATGGTGGCATCATTACTGGGGGCAGTGCTCCCTTCTGGCTCCTCAAACACCTTCTGGAGGCACTCCCTGAGGGACCCCATGGAGCAGCGCCTCCAGCACTTTGTTACTGAGATGTAGATGAGGGGGTTGATGCTGCTGTGCATGCAGGCAAACAGGAGAACAACCCGGGGGGACACAGTGGTGTAGCCGAGCTGCTGCAGGAAATTCCAGAGACTGAGGGGGAGAGTGAGGAGCACAGCCAGGAAGACAATGATGTCAAGGCTCTTGGATTGCTGCTGCTGGGAGCTACCCTTGAAGTGAATGAAGAGGATTGTGCTGGAAATGACCATGGATGGAGCAAAGACGAGGAAGTTGAGGATGTACAGGGAGATGAGAGCTCCCTGGCAGAGCTTGTGTTCCTGTGACTGGCACAGGGAATTCACCACAGAAATGGCAGCGATGGCAGTGATGGAAAGGGCCCAAAGCATGGCATTGACCACCACCCATGAGAGGCCCTGGGTAAGGTGGCAGAAGAGCCCAGGTGGGCAGAGCATGGACCTGCCCCTCTCGATGCTGATGCCGTCAGCCGGTACAGCCCTACGCTGTGGAACATCGGGAAGAGGAGGAAAAGGAAGCGTATGGATGCTGGGGGCATGATGGAGGAGCAGGAGAAATCCTCCAGCAGGAAGAGCAGAGCGGAGGGGACCATGAAGATGAGGAAGAGGAAGTTGATGATGGCCAGGTCAAGGATGTAGGTAGTGATGGGTTTCATGGTGTCCCTCTGGATGTGGAACCTGAGGACCCAGAGCACAGCCCCGTTCCCAGCCAGCCCGCAGAGGCAGATGAGCAGGCTCACACTGTGTGTGGCCACGCTGGTGACATCTGTCTCACACAGATCATCTCCTTCAGTGGATTAGTTGGCAGCGGGGGACATGATGTTCATCCCCTGGATGGACGCTGGGCAGGCAGTGGGATGTGGCCCCTGGCTGTGGTCAGAGTGGATGGGCAGTCAGTGCTTGGAGAATCCAGGGATGGACCATGTGGCTCCTCAGCAGCTCCCTGCAGTGGGAAGGATGCAGGAGGAGGAGGACTGGGGAGGTGGGAGAGTGCAGGGGAGGAGGGTAGTGGAACTTGTGGCTTGTGAGAGGGAGGTGGGAGGTTTGGGCTGGTTAGCAGGAGGTTGATAAATAACACAGAGAATGAACATTTTCAGTTCTTCTGAAGTTTTTCAAAAGCAAAGTGGCCAAAATTTTAAAGGATGTGTTATAGATAGATAATGGGATGATTGGCTCTCACAGTAAAGGGATTAATATTGTATGAATACTAAGAGAAGTTTTATTGATATATAGTTATGTTATTGTAGTCTGTTGTTTAGATGTCCCCTGTTCTCCCCATAGTCCCCTTCTCTCCCCTCTGCACTGTTTCCATCAGAGAGCCTGAGTCATCTAGGACAGGTGGAAAGAAGGGCTGTACAAAAGTTTGTTGCTGGAGGGGGAAGAGTTGCAGCATGAGAACACCTGGCCCTCCAGTCAAGCTGCAGGAAAGCAGGCTCCAGCAATAAACACAAAGAAGGGCTGACTGACAGACTTTGGGAGGGGCCAGGTTTAGCTGATGCAACCCCCGGGGTATCAAAGGTGAAGCATCCATCTTGAAGATCAGCCAGCCACGTGGTGGGCAGCCATGAGGGAAGCTCCCAGGCCTGCTTCTCCTTATTTAGTCCTTTTGTTGCATTTTTTGTTAAGGTTTATTAAAACTTCAGAAATTTAAAATGTGGGTGGTTGTTTCTCACAGGATGTAAAGGCTGGCACACAGGATGGCAAACATGGCAGGAACCAGTGCAGAAACAGATCAGGAGGCCTGCAGTGATTTTGGGGCAAATTCTGGAGGAAGAAACAACAGTGCTTGGTCATAGGAAAAGTTCAAGGCAAGGGCACCTTTAATGTGGCCACCAGAGAGACCCCACTTAATAAACCTCCAGGATCATAAAAGGGCTTCCAGGAGGAGGTGGATGCATGGAAATGAATTCTAGGAAAATGGTGTTTGTGTATTAGATAAAAAAAAAAAACTTTTTAATGCCTACATCTGGTTCTAATGTGTGGGAACTCAGCACAGCATTCCTGATGTGCAGAGTCACCGAGACAACCCTTGGGGGGCTCGGAAGTCCTGGAACGTTGCCAGAAGTGTTTGGTGGTTGGACTTTGATCCTGCACAGGAAGCAACACCTGTATGAGGATGGGAGGATCACACGGGGATAAATGGTGAAGGGATAGATTAATTATAGAGTGAAAACACAGGTTTTAGAATCTCGGTACAGGGGGGTTCTCGGGGACAAGATGGAGGAATTAGGGTGTGTCCTGTCCTTCTTCTTCTTCTTCTTGTCATCCATCTTTGGTGGTGATGGTGGCACTTTGAGATTGGTTCTTACTGAATGTGCACTTGTCAATAAGGGTGAAAGGTATTGGGGAGAAAAGGTAAATATATGACACGTAGTTTTTGGTATAAAGATATGTGACCGCCCTGAGGGCAGTCAGTGTGCTCATGGCTGGCTTGCTGTGGGGACCTCTGTCGGGCCGGGAGAAAATATTGTAGATAAGAATTAATAAACAACACTGAAGAACTGAAAAACCTGAAGACTCCTTTGGTCCTTTGGAGCGCGGGCTGCCCCAAAGCCATCCAGAGCCTTTCCAGGCCATTAGAACAGCCGAGGAACGGGACACTAATGGATTAATACCCTGTTGTAAAGTCTCACCATATACATAACACAAGGAGAGATCCCTCTGTGTCCTGTGCAGGTCAATGATTGCTCATGCTTTGAACTGTGTCATAAAGTTTGTTCTGGCCCATTTCAGTATTAGGATGCAGATGGGATGCACAGGAGGAGAGAGAGGAGATGAGGAGGACACTGCGGTCACCGGGAGAGGGTGTCAGGAACAGAGCAGCTGCTGCAGGAGAGGAAGGTGGGGTAGGGAGGAAGGCAAACATTCCACTGTCCTGTTCCCTGTGGGGCAGCAGCAGGCAAAGGGGTCTGTGCAGATCAGCGGCGCTTCCTGGTCCCTCTTGCTCCTTTGGGATCCATGTCCTAAAGCGGCTCCTGCCAGGTCAGGGACATGGAGGAGAAAGTGTCCAGGTCACCAGGAGCTCCCCATTCCCATCCTGCTGGCTCCTCTCTGTGCCCTGTCCTGTTGTTGCTCCCCAAGGCTTGGCGCAGTCATGGGGGGAGTGGGGTAATCAAAAATTGCAACTTTGCCTACTTCAGAAATTGAGTTCCTCTGAGGTGTTTATGTTGGGTGTGGGTTTTTTTTGGTATATTTTTTTTCCTACAGCGGATGTGGGTTTTTTCAGATGCTCTAAATGAATTTTTGTGATTGGCTCCTCTTTCTCTCCTGATGAGAAACACTCCATCTCTGCAGAGTGTCCCATTCTCCAATTGCCTTCCGTCTCTAGATAGGTTCCTACCATTCCTCATTTCTCTTCCCCAAGGGGTCATTGTCCCTCCAGCAGCAGAGGGATTCTGGTGGTGCTGGTGGCACTGGCAGTGCAGGCAGTGCTGCTGAGGCAGCTGGGTGCTTGTCATAAACAACTCCTGTTCCGGAAAGGTCTCTGAGATCATTGCAAAAACATGCTCTGGGCTGAGGAAGCACAGCTGAGTGGCTTGCTCCTATCCCGATCCCATCCTCATCCCCGCTCTCCATTCTCACCCCATCCTATCACATCCCACAGGTTTCCCAGACGAAGCCGTTCTGCACTCGGAGCGTGGCCTGTCAGGCTCTGCTCTCCTCCGGTGGGGAGATTTGGGGTTGTCGGCATGCAGCCCCCCTCCAACCCGCTCCGAGCCTCTCCTGACCCCTCCAAAACCGCCTCGAACAGCACACACCATCCCCGGTGCCCCCTTTTCACCCCAAACAGCCCTGATCCTGCCATGATCCTTCTGGGACCCTCTGCAGTGTCCCTGCTCATCCTGGCCATAGGGTTCTAGGACCCAGGAGGGAGGAGGAAAGCCCAGCTCCGATGTGCTCCTCAGGATCACACAGGATGATAAACGTGGCTGTAGCCAGTGCAGAAACAGATTTGGAGGCCTGCAGTGGTTCTGGGGCAAGTTCTGTAACAAAAAGCAAGAGCACATGGCCAAAGGAAAAGTTCAAGGCAAGGTCACTTTAATGTCTCAGAGAATACAACCACCAGAGACACCCTCTGAACGATCCTCCAGGATCAGGGAAGGACTTGGAGAAGGAGGTGGATGCCTTTGAATGGGTCCTAGGAATGTGATGTTTATGTAATAGATAGCAAACACATTAATGACTGTGTGTGGTTACGATGGATAAAACCCCTGTTGTAAAATCTCACGGCACAGACATCAGGGAGAGAACCTTCTGTGCAGGTAGGGAATTCCTGCTTCCTAATGCTTCCCAATGCTTCCCATTGTGTTAGAAAGTTTATTTCAGCTGATTCAATGACAGATGGAATGCACAGGGCAGGGAAGGGGTGGCTTGGGAGGGCCCAGCTGTCACCAGGAGAGGGTGTCAGGAACAGAGCAGCTGCTGGAGGAGAGGAAGGTGGGGTAGGGAGGAAGGCAAACATTCCACTGACCTGTTCCCTGTGGGGCAGCAGCAGGCAAAGGGCTCTGTGCAGATCAGCGGCGCTTCCTGGTCCCTCTTGCTCCTTTGGGATCCATGTCCTAAAGCGGCTCCTGCCAGGTCAGGGACATGGAGGAGAAAGTGTCCAGGTCACCAGGAGCTCCCCATTCCCATCCTGCTGGCTCCTCTCTGTGCCCTGTCCTGTTGTTGCTCCCCAAGGCTTGGCGCAGTCATGGGGGGAGTGGGGTAATCAAAAATTGCAACTTTGCCTACTTCAGAAATTGAGTTCCTCTGAGGTGTTTATGTTGGGTGTGGGTTTTTTTTGGTATATTTTTTTTCCTACAGCGGATGTGGGTTTTTTCAGATGCTCTAAATGAATTTTTGTGATTGGCTCCTCTTTCTCTCCTGATGAGAAACACTCCATCTCTGCAGAGTGTCCCATTCTCCAATTGCCTTCCGTCTCTAGATAGGTTCCTACCATTCCTCATTTCTCTTCCCCAAGGGGTCATTGTCCCTCCAGCAGCAGAGGGATTCTGGTGGTGCTGGTGGCACTGGCAGTGCAGGCAGTGCTGCTGAGGCAGCTGGGTGCTTGTCATAAACAACTCCTGTTCCGGAAAGGTCTCTGAGATCATTGCAAAAACATGCTCTGGGCTGAGGAAGCACAGCTGAGTGGCTTGCTCCTATCCCGATCCCATCCTCATCCCCGCTCTCCATTCTCACCCCATCCTATCACATCCCACAGGTTTCCCAGACGAAGCCGTTCTGCACTCGGAGCGTGGCCTGTCAGGCTCTGCTCTCCTCCGGTGGGGAGATTTGGGGTTGTCGGCATGCAGCCCCCCTCCAACCCGCTCCGAGCCTCTCCTGACCCCTCCAAAACCGCCTCGAACAGCACACACCATCCCCGGTGCCCCCTTTTCACCCCAAACAGCCCTGATCCTGCCATGATCCTTCTGGGACCCTCTGCAGTGTCCCTGCTCATCCTGGCCATAGGGTTCTAGGACCCAGGAGGGAGGAGGAAAGCCCAGCTCCGATGTGCTCCTCAGGATCACACAGGATGATAAACGTGGCTGTAGCCAGTGCAGAAACAGATTTGGAGGCCTGCAGTGGTTCTGGGGCAAGTTCTGTAACAAAAAGCAAGAGCACATGGCCAAAGGAAAAGTTCAAGGCAAGGTCACTTTAATGTCTCAGAGAATACAACCACCAGAGACACCCTCTGAACGATCCTCCAGGATCAGGGAAGGACTTGGAGAAGGAGGTGGATGCCTTTGAATGGGTCCTAGGAATGTGATGTTTATGTAATAGATAGCAAACACATTAATGACTGTGTGTGGTTACGATGGATAAAACCCCTGTTGTAAAATCTCACGGCACAGACATCAGGGAGAGAACCTTCTGTGCAGGTAGGGAATTCCTGCTTCCTAATGCTTCCCAATGCTTCCCATTGTGTTAGAAAGTTTATTTCAGCTGATTCAATGACAGATGGAATGCACAGGGCAGGGAAGGGGTGGCTTGGGAGGGCCCAGCTGTCACCAGGAGAGGGTGTCAGGAACAGAGCAGCTGCTGGAGGAGAGGAAGGTGGGGTAGGGAGGAAGGCAAACATTCCACTGACCTGTTCCCTGTGGGGCAGCAGCAGGCAAAGGGCTCTGTGCAGATCAGCGGCGCTTCCTGGTCCCTCTTGCTCCTTTGGGATCCATGTCCTAAAGCGGCTCCTGCCAGGTCAGGGACATGAAGGAAAAAGTGCCCAGCTCACCAGGAGCTCCCCATTCCCGTCCTGCTGGCTCCTCTCTGTGCCCTGTCCTGTTGTTGCTCCCCAAGGCTTGGTTGAATCACATGGGAGTGGGGAAGTCAAAAATTGTAACTTTACCTGCTTCAGAAATTCAGTTCGTCTGAGTCATTTATCATGTATGTGGTTTTTGGTTTCTTTTTATTTTTTTTTTTTTGTCTTCAGAGGAAGTAGCTTTTCTCAGAAGCTCTAAATGAAATTTTTTGTGATTGTGTCCTCATTCCCTCTTGCTGAAAAACACTCTTCCCTGCAGAGTGTCCCATTGTGCATCTGCCTTCCCTCACCTGACAGGGTTTTATCATTCCTCGTTTCTCTTGCCTGAGGGGTCATTGTCCCTGCAGCACCAGCTGGTGGTGCCGGTGGCACAGAAATGCTGCTGGCAGTGCTAGCAGTGCGGGTGAGGCAGCTGGGTGCTTCTCAGAAACAACTCCTGTTCCGGGAAGGGCTCTGAGATCATTGCAAAAACATGCTCTGGTCCCAAGGAAGCACAGTTGAGCTGCTTCCTCCTCCTATCCTGATCCCATCGTCATCCCTGCTCCCCATCCCCATCCCCATCCCACCCCACTCCCCATCCTCACCCCATCCTATCACATCCCACAGCTTTCCCAGATGGAGCTGTTCCCCCAATCTGAGCGTGGCCTGTCAGGCTCTGCTCTACTCCAGTGGGGAGATTTGTGATTGCCGGCATCCAGACCCCCTCCAACCCACTCTGAGCCTCTCCTGACCCCTTCAAAACTGCCTGCAACACCCCAGTCCATCTCTGGGGACCCCTGTGCCCCGGAAGAGCCCCGATCCTTCCCCGCTCCACCAGCGAGCCCTGGCAGTGTCTCTGCTCCTCCTGGCCATGGGGTTCTTAGACCCAGGAGGCAGGAGGAAAGCCCAGCTCCAATGTGCTCCAGAGCAGGACAGAGGATGGTAAATGTGGCTGGAGCCAGTGCAGAAATGGATTTGGAGGCCTGCAGTGGTTGGGGGCAAGTTCTGTAACAAGCAGCAAGAGCACGTGGCCAAAGGAAAAGTTCAAGGTACGGTAACCTTAAATATCAGAGCACTCAGTGAATACAATCACCAGAGACCCCTCCGAATGATCCTCCAGGGCCAGGAACGGACTTGGAGAAGGAGGTGGATGCATGGAAATGAGTATGGGGTGTGGTGGGGCTGGAGAGAAGGTGTGGGATGTGGTGGGGCTGGAGAGAAGGTGTGGGGTGTGGTGGGGGTGGAGAGAAGGTGTGGGGTGTTGTGGGGCTGGTGGCCTCAGGGAAGCCCCAGGGAGGGGGGTGATGCCCTGTAGAGCCCATGGTGACAAACACAGGTGTCACCCTGCTCCTGGAAGGGGGTGGCTGTGCTGAGGATCACGGCCTCCTCCTCTCCTTGCTGCTGCACCACCTGAGCCTGCTGAGGGAACAGCTGAAGGCAGTGGAGAGGAAGAAGTTCTGAAGGCAGACACACCTTTGCACCTGGCTCACAAAACTAAAAATTAAAGATCTTTGAGGAGATCTCTGCTGTGACACTCACAGAGCACTCGAGGTGGGGTGGGGAATGCTGAGCCCCTGGGCCCTCGTGTCCTTGCCAGCCCAGCTCTGGGCACTGGGGATAATGGTTGCTGAAGGGAGCACAAGCCATGGCTGTTTCCCCTCTGACATCACAAAGTTTAAGTCTAAAATCAAAAGTGTATTAGACTAATAATAATTTTGAGTTGAAATTGTGAACATATTGGAAGTTTATTTGCTATACTTATATACAAAGAAACAACAATTTTCAGGCATTTTTATACACTATAATAGTCAAGATTTTTAATAGATTCTCCTCTTAGTGCTCCCAATTTATTATATTATGATATTGGTGTTTTGTTTGTTTTAATTCCTACCAGAACATGCCCTCCATCTTAGTTTAATGAATAACCTGTTTTTTCCCAGGCAAACAGTGTTTCGTAGGCAGTGCTTCAATGCCGGTGAAGAAACCCCTTGCCCTGTCTCCCTGCACTGTCGCTGGGAATGAGCGAGGGCCTGGGGAAAAAAAAGTGCTTTAAAATTTTTTATTACTTCTCATTATCATCCTCTGACTCTGTATATAATAAATTTCTTTATTACCATTTAATTTGAACCCATTTTCTATTCGTGCAAAGTTTTTTCTCCCAGTCCTCATCTCAACTCACAAGCCCTTTGTTAATTTTTGTTTCCCTCTCCTCTGCCCAGCTGAGAGCAGGAGAAGGTGAATGAACGGCTTTCGTGGGTGCCTGGCATTTGGCCAGTGCCAAACCACGACAGGCTTGCAGCAGGTTATCAGCATCAGAGCCCACATTTCTTACTGACAGTACCCTTGATGATGCAGTAAAAGCTATTGGAGACCAGATGTTGGGGTGCTGGGGTGCCGCTTGCAACCCTTCACCAGAGCTCATCCTCCTCCTCCTCAGCCTTGGGAATACTTGTGGTTGTTTTTTCCTGATCTCACCTTTTGCAAGCAGGGACACCTTCCACTAGACCGGGCTGCTTCAAAACCCCATCCAGCCTGGCCTGGAACACCTCCAGGGATGGGGAGGGCAGAGCATCTCTGGGAACCTGTGCCAGGGCCTCTTCACCCTGACAGGGAGGAATTTCTTCCCAATATTCCCCCTAACTCTGTTCTCTGGCAGTGGGAAGCCATTCTGCCTTGTCCTGTCAGTTCAGGCCTTTGTCCAACGCGCCTCTCCAGTTCTTGGAGCCTCTTTAGGCCCTGGAAGGGGCTCTAAGGTCTCCCTGAAGCCTTCCCTTCTCCAGGCTGAACAGCCCAAGCTCAGAGACCTCAGAGAAGCCACAGGGAGGGGGTTGATGCCCTGTGGAGACAACGGTGACAAACACAGATGTCACCCTGCTCCTGGAAGGGGGTGGCTGTGCTGAGGAGCACGGACTCCTCCTCCCCTTGGAGCTGCACCATCTGAGCCTGCTGAGGGAGAGGCCAAAGCCAGGGCAGAGGAAGAATTTCTGAAGGCACAAAACCACCAGCAAGGAAATCAGTAAAAAACAGCTTTATTATTAAGCAAACCAACGTGCTATCCCTATTTGTGTGTTTGTGTGTATTCAAGGGCATATGACAAAAGGACAGCGTGGGTAAGGATTAAAAGGAAAATAGCTTAAATGCTTTCCAACACTCAAACAGTACTTCACTTACAGCTTAAACTTATCAATTCAGAAGAGCAATATCACTTAGCAGCTTTTAACCCTATTTATGCCTGATAGAGAGAGCAGCATTTCTGCCACATTTGCCAGAGCAGATGCAGACGTGTGTGCACACAGCCAGCCAGGCAGGCAGAGTGAGTGCAAGGTGCCTGTGAGCAATTGCCCTGGCAGGCAGTGAAATGCTCCCTGTGGATCCCTTTGCATCTCCTCCCTGGGCCAAGGGCTGGGCCTGGAGCCCTGGCGGGATGGGCCCAGGAGCCGCCGGCGTTCGGGGATCAGCCCAGGGCAGCAGCCGGGAGAGATCCCAGCTGGGAGAGGCCCCAGTGCCAGGGAGCTTCTGCTCAGCGCTGCTGGGCCCAGCAGAGCTCCAAGGCTGTCCTTTGGGGCCGCTGCTCACAGGGCCCCAAGGCATGGGCGGCACTCACAGCAATGGCTCAGCCTGGCCACACTTGGGGCCGGCAGCTTCCTGGGACAGTGGCAGAGCAGGGATGCTGTGGCATCCAGGGCAGTACAATAATTTGCAAGGCTGTTGATAAAAGCCCAGGAGGTGGTTGGACAGCAGCAATTGCTGGGACCAGAGGGTGTTTCTGATCAGCGCCACAGGAGCTGAGCCCAGGGGCTGCTCCTCAAGGCTGAGGCCTAAGGAGCCTTTCTGAGATCCCAGTGCAGCCTGATTTTAGGAAAATTGATCCACAAACATCAGAGGTTTATGTACGAACAGGAGACTCAGGAGTCCTTTGACTTTATTTGAGTAAAGGTAGAGGCTATGAGGCATTCCCCTGGGATCTCTCCAATTTTTGTGAGGGCACAGCCTCCCTTTTTGTTCTAATTTCCTGGGTGCGTTTCCCTACTCTCTTTCCCCACTGGCCCAGGTACTTGAGAGGTACAGACTCCCCTATACACCTGACACTAAAGAGTTCCCTCTTATGTATAACCCACCCTTTCAATTTTTAATTCTTACACAATTTAGGGGTTTTTCTTCCCCATTCTTTCTTTCACGTTTTGATGTCTAATTTCATTTATCAGCATACCTAAAGTTTCTTTGTAAATGGAAATATCTTCTTCCATTCATCAATCAGTGGAATCCTTCCCATTGTTTCTTTTATCTCCCAGTGCTAGTTGTATCTGCCAGCAGACCCACAGCATGTTTGTAAAGACAAATCCGCCATTGCTCTCATTGGAAAGGGGTTGGGTGATGCACCAGCACAGGGAGGGTGACACTTTAGATATTTATTCATCAGGTGAATTAAGCAGTCCCTCAGCCACAGTCCCAGAGTCCCTCAGTAGTGCAGCGGGAAGATTCAACAGGCTCAGAGCACTGTGTCCATGGCAGGATCATGGCTGTGGGCAGTGTCTGTCTCCTCAAAGACCCTCTGGAGGGAGAGCTGGAGGGACCCCACAGAGCAGGGCCTCCAGCACCTCCCCACCAGGAAGTAGATGAAGGGTTTGATGGTGCTGTGGATGCAGGCGAGCAGGAAAACAACCTGGGAGGAAACAATGGTGTAGCCAAGGTACTGCAGTAAATTCCAGAGGCTGAGGGGCAGAGTGAAGAGCACAATGAGGCAGATAACAATGTTGAGTCTCTTGGGTTGCTGCTGATGGGAGCCAGGCTTGACCTTAATGAAGAGGATTGTGCTGGAAATGAGCACGATGGGAGCACAGAGGAGAAGGCTGAAGGCATCCACAGAGATGAGAGACACCCAGCAGTGCTCAGATAGCTGGACAAAACACAGAGAAATCATGGTGGCAAAGACAGTGATGAAAGTGATGAGCAGGACAAGCACCACCCATGACAGGTGTTGGGGACGCTGGCAGCAGAGCCAGAGCGGGAAGTGGATGGAGCGGCACCTCAGGATGCTGATGCATGTCAGTGTGTACAGACAAAAGGTGTGTGACACCAGTGGCACCCTGAAAAGAAACCACACATACTGCAAGGGCATGATGATAGAGCAGGACACATTCCCCAGCAGGAAGAGCAGAGGGGAGGGCAACAGAATAAGGAGGAAGAGGAAGTCCAGAAGAGTCAGCACGAGAATGTAAAGGATGGTGCTGTTCCTGGACAAACAGCGGGAGCCAAGGAGCCAGAGCACAGTCCCGTTCCCAGCCAGCCCACAGAGGCAGATGAGCAGTGTCACACTGTGTATGGCCACGCTGGTGACATCTGTCTCACAGAGATCATCTCTTTCAGTGGGTGAGGCAGGAGATGGGGACATAGTGGTCACCTCCATGGATGGACGCTGGGCAGGCAGTGGGATGTGGCCCCTGGCTGTGGTCAGAGTGAATGGGCAGTCAGGGCTTGGAGAATCCAGAGATGGACCATGTGGCTCCTCAGCAGCTCCCTGCAGTGGGAAGGATTCAGTGGGGAGGAGTGAGGTGGGAGGGTTGGGCTGTTCAGCAGGAGATGTGGTAGGGAAGCACAGGGCAGAGGAGGGGGGAGCTGGGGAGGGCACTGCGGTCACCTGGAGAGGGTGTCAGGAACAGAGCAGCTGCTGCAGGAGAGGAAGGTGGGGTAGGGAGGAAGGCAAACATTGCACTGACCTGTTCCCTGTGGGGCAGCAGCAGGCAAAGGGCTCTGTGCAGATCAGCGGCGCTTCCTGGTCCCTCTTGCTCCTTTGGGATCCATGTCCTAAAGCGGCTCCTGGCAGGTCAGGGACATGAAGGAGAAAGTGCCCAGGTCACCAGGAGCTCCCCATTCCCGTCCTGCTGGCTCCTCTCTCTGTGCCCTGTCCTGGTGTTGATCCCCAAGGCTCAATGGGGTCATAGGGCAGGTGAAAGTTGTTTTATAACTTCAGCTACGTCAGAGCTCCACTCCCTCAGAGTTATTTATCTTGATTATTTTTTTTTTCTTGACCCCAAAGGAATTGGCTTTTGTCAAAAGTCCACATGAAGAACTGTGAAAGTGGCTCCTCATTTTCTTCTCATTAGAAACACTCCTTCCCTGCACAATGTCCCATTCTCCAACTGTCTTCTCTCTACCATTCCTTATTTCTCTTCCCTGAGGGGTCATTGTCCCTCCAGCAGCAGAGGGATGCTGGTGGTGCTGGTGGCACTGGAATGCTGCTGGCAGTGCTGGCAGTGCTGGTGGAGTGTCTGGCTGCTTGTCAGAAACTGCTCCCATTCTGGGAAGAGCTCCAGAACCATTGCCAAAGCTAGCCCTTTGCCCAACGAAGCAAAACTGAGGCAAGAATTCCCATTTTTGCATTCTCACCCAGGCTTGCAAAGCTCAAGGTAAGGACAGCACTCAGTTGCTTGCAGCCAGGCTATCAGCACTTGGAGCCCACCCTAATTACTGCCAATCCCCTTGATGATGCAGTGAAAGCTATCAGGGACCAGGGTGCTGTGAACTCCCTGCCAGCCCTTCACCAGAGCTGCTCCTGCTCCTCCTCAATCCTGGGAACACTTGAGGTTGTTTGTGACACCTGATCCCAGACTGTCCCTTTGCAAGCAGAGATAACTGCCGCTATGCCAGATTGCTCCAAACCCCATCCAGCCTGGCCTTGGGGACTTTCAGGGATCCAGGGACAGCCAAAGCCTCACAGGGCAGCCTGTGCCAGGGCCTCAGCACCCTCACAGGGAAGGATTTCTTCCCTATATCCAATCTGACCCCACCCTCTGTCACTGGGAAGCCATTGCCCCTTGTCCTGTCACTCCATGCCCTTGTCCAAAATGCCTCTCCACCAGTTCTAGAGCCCCATCAGCTCCTGGATCATGAAGTTTTTGCCCTTGAAAGGATTGGGCTGGTGAGGGGATTTGAGATTCCATAGCTGGGGACACAAACACGGTGTCAGCAGGAAGAGAGGTGACAGTTCTGGTCCCAGGGCCAGCAGTTTCCAGCAGGAGCATCCCAGATCCCTGAGGCACATGTCAACCTGGGTAGGAATCATCTCACCCCAGCTTTCCAGGAATTCCTTGGAATTCTCTGTAGGCTGCTGCCTGACTGCAAAGGGAGGATGTAGAGGATGTAGCGGATGACTCAAGGGAAACCTGCAACTTTCTAAGGATTAAAGCCCAGAGAGCAGCATGGATTTGCCTCTTCTCGGAAGAAATGCCATTGCTGACATCCTAAATCATCCCTCTGCTGTGTGCCAGGCCTCCAGCTGAGCCAAAGAATTTTTTATTGCATAAATCTTCTTGGAAACTGTGTGGTGAAGGTGAAGTACCTCTGAAATTGTGGCATACACATGGCAAAACTAGATTTGAATCAGAAATCAAACTTTAAGAGGACATTTGTAGTGCAGGGTCCTTAGGATCCACCTCAGGAATGACAGGGAGCAAGTTAAGGCAGTTCAAAAGACAAGATTTCAAGATTGAAGTTGCTATAAAATAGAAGCTGAGATGGAGCCCAAGTGCTTTGGGCACAGGTGTGGTTGCTGAGGCTCTCTCCCGTTGCTCATTTCCCAGGCAGAGTGAAGAGCAGCTGAGGAGCAGAGCCCTGAGCCCGTGGCAGGCTCTGAGGCAGCTGCCTGTGTGTGAGAGCCCTGGAGAACACGAGGCAGCACGGAGAGCAGGGGCTGTGGCAGGAGCTGGGACAGAGCCCGCGCCGGACGCTGCTCGGGCTCAGCCCGCGGGCTGCGCTCCCCTTTCCCAAGGGACCATTCCAGGGAACCTCCTGCAGATCCCGGCCCAGGGACAGCAGCTGGAGCCTGGCAGCTGAGGGCAGTGCACTGCGGGCAAGTTCTCCAGGCTGCCAGAGGAAACCAGGTCAGACTCTTCTCTTCCACCTTCACCAGGGCCCCCTCATTGGGTGGAACCTGGTTATTGATTTTGGGGGCAGAACTGAGGTCTGTAGGGAATTCAAAGCTATAAATAGTGTGGGAAAATGGAGGGAATATTGTAATGAGTGTCCTGCTGAAGGAATCCAGCATCTCAGTGATATCAACTGATACCTGAGAGTCCAGCTCAGATCCATCCCAAAGCCATTTGCTCTCTGGTACCTCCATGGGCAATCCTCTCCTTCTCCAATTGTTTTCCTGCTCCAGCTCTGTCATTTCCACAGCCAGGAAGGAGGCATGTCCCTGGCTTTTGTGCCAGACACGCCAGACCAGGCTGCCACATCCTCCTTGCCATCTGTCCTGTCCCTCACCCCTCCCTGTGCTGCTCCACATGGAAGCTGTGGGTGGGAAAAGATGGAAAAGTCACGTTTGGGGGACAGCAGCGTTGCTCTGGTGTTTCTGTTTGTCAGCCCTGCAGCTGTGTGAGGGCAGGAGAAGCAGCAGAGGTGTCACCATGAGCACTTTGTCCCCTGGCACGGAGGGAGCCAGCCCTGCCTGCTGGAGCCAGCCCAGTGGGAAGGCATCCCAGGGGAGCTGGAATGAGGAGAGCCACGACAACTGGAGCCAGTGTGACAGCAGGCAGTGGAGCAAATTGCCTGTCCCGCTGCTGCTGCTGCTGCTGCTGTGCCTGTGTGGGATGGTGGGAATGGGGCTGTGCTCTGGCTCCTCAGCTTCTGCATCCACAGGAACCCCATCACCCCCTGTGTGCTCAGCCTGGCCATGGCTGGCTCCACCTTCCTGCTCTCCATCACCATCAGCCTGGGGATATTTTCTGTCCCAGAGAGCTTCTGCCACCAGCTGGGCTCGTGGGCTGTGCCAGCTGGGCTGAAGGTCCCCATCCTCTTGGCTTTCACTGCTGCTGTCTCCTCTCTGACAGCCCTCAGTGCTGTCACAACTCTGTTTGTCCTCCCGTGTCCTGCTGGCCCTGCCACGGCTCCCAGTGCTTCCCGGTGCTCCTGTGTGCCCTGCTCTGGCTGCTCTCCTTGCTGCTCACTGCCACCCTCCATTGCTGCCCTTTGGTGCCCATGGCCTTGGTGCTGAGCTGCCCCTTCTCAGTGCTCAGCCTGCCCTGTTCTGCTCTGGCCCTGCTGGCCAGGCTCCTGTGCTGCTCATGGAAACAGCTCCCAGGGAAGCTCTGTGCCCTGCTCCTGCTGCTCCTGTCATCTCCTTCCCCTTCTTCACTGCTGATTTTGGGCACTGGCTCTTGCTGAGGGCGTTTGACTTCTCTGTCTTTGCCCCCAGCCCCTCTCTCCTGCTCACCTGTGCCCAGAGCAGTGCCCTCCCTCTGACTGACTGCCTGGCTGGGAGCTGTGCAAAGGAATTCACCCCCTCTGGTAGTGCTGCCTTGCAGAGGGCTTGTGAGGCTTTAGTGCCAGAGCCAGGGCATAGGGACAACCCAGTGGAACCATCATCAGGTGGAATCATCATGAAACAGAATCATCACAATATAGAACAGTAAAATATCCAGTCTTGGAAATTATCTCTACGGGTCTTGGTGTTGAGCTCCTGGCCCTGCACAGGACATGCCAATAATCCCAGCCTGTGCCTGAGAGCCTTGTCCAAATGCTCCTTGAGCTCTGTCAGGCTGGTGCTGTGTGCAGCAGGGGAACTCCTGCCTGGGACAGTTGTGGGTGCCACGAGGAATCCTCATGGAATGGTTTTGGTTGTGTCCTCTGGTTTATGGAAAATTTAGGAGGAAACCTTGAAATGGGATCCCTCTAGAAAACAAATTCAAGCAGCTCCCCTTCCCCAGCTGGTTCAGGAAAAGATTTCCTGAGAGAAAAGTTGAAAAAACTGTTTATTTAACAAGGAGATATTCACAAGCATAAGAAATGAAAACAATATGAAACAATAAAATCTCTTGCTGTTCTGAAGAGTTGGCAAATTCAGACAGTCCTTGTTGTGGAGTGTAGGTTGGCTCACTCAGTCCCTTATCAGTCCCTCTGGTGCTGGAAAATGCCGCATCCCAGGCCCCGGTGGGCCACAGGTGTGAGCTCCTGGTGCTCTTCTGGGTTTTCAGTCCAGAGCAGGTTTGAACAGTTCCAAGCCAAAGGAAAACCACAGTCCAGGGAACTTCTCTGCCTCAGCCAGCTGAAAAAAGCCTAAAAACAAAGGAGAGCTCTGTGCTGCATGTCTGTGCTGCAGACAGCACGGTCTGGGAGGAGGAATGGGGAGGAGTGAGCGCAGCTTCTGAAAACAAACTGCAGCATCTGCTCTGCCCCTCTTTGCTCAAGAACAAGTCTGAAATGTGCAAAACCTATTTCTGGGCTAAACAGATGAATGGGGATGCAATTCAGCTCATAAAGTCACCCAGGACAAATTGGAAGGAACGGTAGAGATAATCTCATTTCATCTCTCCTTCTTCCATGGGCAGGGACCGCCAGGAAACATTTTGCTTTGAAGTCTTGCTCTTTTGAAAGGAAGTTCAGGTAGGGAGTGGCCTGGGTGACAGTGGAGACAAGGAACATGCTGGGAAGCAGAAAAAGTACATGGAAGGGTAATGGTCCTTCTGCATTTGCCTTGGGAGGGACGCCCTTGCTGAATTGTTTTTCCCTGAACAAGGGGTTCCACCATGGAAAGTTTTGACTTTCGAATGGACAGGAAATGGGAGTCAAGGAGAGAAAAACCATCTCAAAAGTCAAAGTCTCTTCTGTTAATTATTACCAACTCTGTTAAGAAATGGTCGTTGGGTGTTTAACCTCATGTGTGTCTACAAATCCTGACTGCACACATGACTTTCATTCTCACTTCCCTTCCCAGAATCAGTGGCATGTTCGTTTTCCCTGGATTTAGGGCATTGGGAAAAGGAGGGACAAATTTCCCCTGAGCAAGAGATGTGGATGCTGCCCAGGTCTCTCCCAGGAGGAATCAGGAGCTCTTGGCACTGCCAACATCATCCCAAGCATTGCAGGTACGCGCCTTAGGAAGGGCTCTGGTAGCTCTGGTATGAGACAGGTGCCTGCCCTGCTCCCAGAGCAGCCAGAGGCTTTAGAATGGGATAAAAGAAGGAAATGAGCCGTTTTGGACAGTGTTTTACCAAAGCAGGCCCTGCAGTGAAGTTTGGATGTTATTTATTCCA
The DNA here is from genome assembly GCF_028551555.1 of Melozone crissalis. Taxonomy (NCBI): domain Eukaryota; kingdom Metazoa; phylum Chordata; class Aves; order Passeriformes; family Passerellidae; genus Melozone; species Melozone crissalis. The sequence continues at coordinate 2,725,188 of NW_026535796.1, read as the reverse complement.
CAAATTCTGAGCCAGGAATTACCGCTCTGGAAACAAAGATCAGGAGATGCTGGGCTGTGGCTGGAGCTGCTGTGCAGAGTGGCTGTGCAGCTCCTCCTGAGGGTGGCCAGGTTCAGGATGGAGGTGCTCAAGGGCTTCCCTGGACACTGATGCTGGGGAACCAGAGCATGGATGGCCCCATTCTGCAGAACAGCAGCATAACCCCCTAATTTCTGTGCAATTCAATGGTCCAAGTATCTGGTGATGGGAATTTCCATGTTTAAAGCTCTTTTTGTTCACCTGTTCCAGGCTACAGTAGAGTTCACCCTTCATCCGGCACTTTGATATTCAGAAGGATTCAATTCTGGAATTCACGAATGTGAGACATTCCCACTGAAAGGATAAGGGAATGTTGCTGTCCTACCCCAGCTCTGCAGCCCTACCTGGTGTCCCTTCCCATCAGCTGGGAATGCAGGGCTGGCTGTGCAGGACAGAACGGGAAGGATGCTCCCTGTGATCCCAACCCCTCTCCTGCCATCCAGAGGCACCAGCCCTGCAGGGATTTGGGAAAACCCCATGGCCAAGGCCATGAGGGTCATTGCATGGGGAATAGAGCTGGGGAACAGCACTGAGCCCAGCTGCACTGCTTGGAGCCATGTGGATCCAGGACGGAGGAGGAAAGCCATGATCCAGTGTGCTCCCTGCAGAGCATCCCACAAAAATCACCCAAGGCAATGCTCCTGCTCCCTTCTCCTGCGTGAATACACCACCATGGGGAGGGTGATCCCATGGATATTTATTAATGAGAAGACTCAAGGAAACCCTCAGCCTCTGGCCGAGGTCCTTCAGCAGAGCAGTGGAAGTGATCAGCAGGCTCACATCCCTGTGTCCCTGGGGCATCATCGCTGTGGTCAGTTTTTTCTTTCTGCTCCTCAAAGACCCTCTGGAGGGAATCCCTGAGAGATCGCACTCTACAGAGCCTCCAGCAGCTCGCCATGGAGAAGGGTCTTGTGCACCTCCCTGCCAAGAAGTAGATGAAGGGTTTGATACCGCTGTTGATGCAGGTGAGCAGGAAAACCACCTGTGAGGACACATCGATGTAACCGAGCTGCTGCATAAAATGGCAGACGCTGAGGAGGAGAGTGAGGAGCACAGTGATGACGATAACGATGTCGCGCCTTTTGGGTTGCTGCTGCTGGGAGCCCGACTTGGCCTTAATGAAATCCATTGTGCTGGAAACGAGCATGGGTGCAACAAAGAAGAGGAGGATGAGGGTCTATGTGGAGATGAGAGGCGCACGACAGTACTTCTCCTCGTGTGATGGGCACAGGAAAGTCACTGCAGGAATGACAGCAAAGAGAGCAAAGAAGGCACAAGATTGGACACTTCCGACCACCAACCACATGCGCTCGGGAAGGTCATAGGGGTAGCAGCGCTGGAAGAGGTTGCGCACAAAAAGCACAGGGATACTGCGTATCAGCTGAAACAGCCCCCAGTAGTAGGAGACCACTGACATCCGGAAAAGGAAACTCAGGTACAGAAGGGGCATAATATGAGAGCAGGACACATCCTCCACCAGGAAGAGAAGGGCAGAGAGGACTGTGAAGAGAAGGAAGAGGAAATCAGTGACAGCCAAGTCAAAGATGCCAGAGTTACGGCTTTGCAGGCTGAGGAGGCCGATGACAGCCCCGTTCCCAGCCAGCCCACAGAGGCTGATGAGCAGTGTCACACTGTGGGTGGCCACTCTGGTGACATCTGTCTCACACAGATAATCTCCTTCAGTGGGTGAGGCAGGAGATGGGGACACGGTGGTCACCTCCATGGATGGACGCTGGGCAGGCAGTGGGATGTGGCCCCTGGCTGTGGTCAGGGTGGATGGGCAGTCAGTGCTTGGAGAATCCAGAGATGGACCATGTGGCTCCTCGGCAGCTCCCTGCAGTGGGAAGGATTCAGTGGGGAGGAGTGAGATGTGCAGGGGAGGAGAGCAGTGACAATGGTGGGGTGGGAGAGGAAGATGGGAGGAACAGAGCAGCTGCTGCAGGAGAGGAAGGTGGGGTAGGGAGGAGGGCAAACATTCCACTGACCTGTTCCCTGTGGGGCAGCAGCAGGCAAAGGGGTCTGTGCAGATCAGCGGCGCTTCCTGGTCCCTCTTGCTCCTTTGGGATGCATGTCCTAAAGCGGCTCCTGGCAGGTCAGGGACATGAAGGAGAAAGTGCCCAGCTCACCAGGAGCTCCCCATTCCCCTCCTGCTGGCTCCTCTGTCTGTGCCCTGTCCTTGTGTTGCTCCCCAGCTCTCAGTGCAGTCCCAGGGCAGTCACAAATTGCATCTTGGGCTACATCCAAATGTTGTTTCCTCCAAGACACTTATCTTGGGGTTTTTTGCAACAGAGAAATTGTTTTTTGTCAAAAGGTCCTAAATGAAATATTCTGCACATGGTTTATTTCTTCCTGATTAGGAATATTCCTTCTCAGCTAAATCTCCCATATTCTGACTGCCTTCCATCTCCTGACAGGCTTTTACCATTCCTCATATCTCATGCCTGAGCAGTCACAGCTATGATAAAATAGAACCATAAAATATCCAGAGTTGGAAGGGAGCCACAAGCACCATGGAGTTGAGCTCCTGGCCCTGCACAGGACATGCCAACAATCCCAGCCTGTGCCTGAGAGCATTGTCCAAATTTTCCTTGAGCTCTCTCAGGCTGGTGCTGTTTGCAGCAGGGGAACTCCTGCCTGGGGTGGTTGCTGGATGACGTGAGGAATCCTCATGAAATGGTTTGGGTTGGAAGGAACCTTAGCTATCATCTCATTCCATCTCTCCTTCTGCAATGGGCAGGGACACCCAGGAAAACTTCTGATTTGAAATCATGGCTCTTTTGAAAGGAAGCCCCAGGAGGGAGTGGCCTGGGTGACAGTGGAGACAAGGAAGGTGCTGGGAACTTGGAAAAATACATTGAGGATCATGATCTTGTTGCACTTGCCTTGAGAGAAGCCCCTTGGCTGAAATGTCATTCCCTGGATAAGATGATGTGGAAAGTTCCTACTCTCCACTGGGCAGGAAAAGGGGAGACAGGGAGAGAAAAATACTTTCAGATGTCAAAGTCTCTCTGTTCTCTTAATTATAATCAATTCCTTAGGAGTTAGAAATGCTTATGAGCATTATAAATGTTCCTAAGATGTTAAACCTCATGTGTGTCTCAAGGTTTCACTCCACAGAAGGCTTTCACTCTCACTTCCCTTACCAGAAGCAGTAGCACATTGATTTCCCCTGGATTTAAGGCAGTGGGAAAAGGAGGGACAACTTCCCCCTGAGCAAGAGATGTGGCTGCTGCCCAGGTCTCTCCCAGGAGGAATCAGGAGCTCTTGGCACTGCCAACATCATCCCAAGCATTGCAGGTACGCGCCTTAGGAAGGGCTCTGGTATGAGACAGGGACCTGCCCTGCTCCCAGAGCAGCCAGAGGCTTTAGAATGGGATAAAAGAAGGAAATGAGCCATTTTGGACACTGTTTAACAGAAACAGGCCCTGCAATGAAGCCTGGATGTTGTTTATTCAACAAATTTTGGGTCCAATATGACCCCGATGAAGGCAAACAAAAACCATGAATGCAAATGTGATTGAGGGGTGGTTTAGAATGACAAAGATCAGCACAGGCTGGACTGTGGCTGGAGCTGCTGTGCAGAGTGGCTGTGCAGCTCCTCCTGAGGGTGGTCAGGTTCAGGATGGAGGTGCTCAAGGGCTTCCCTGGACACTGATGCTGGGGAACCAGAGGATGGATGGCCCCATTCTGCAGAAGAGCAGCATAACCCCCTAATTTCTGTGCAATTCAATGGTCCAAGCATCTGGGGATGCGAATTTCCATATTCCATGTACTTTCTGGTACAGGCACAGGAGTTCAATGTAGTTCACCATCGACCCTGCACTTTACTCAGAAGGATTCAATTTTGGAATTCAAGAATGTGACAAATTCCCACTGAAAGGATAAGGGAATGTTGCTGTCCCTCCCCAGCTCTGCAGCCCTACCTGGTGTCCCTTCCCATCAGCTGGGAATGCAGGGCTGGCTCTGCTGGACAGAAGGGGAAGGATGCTCCTTGTGATCCCAACCCCTCTCCTGCCATCCAGAGGCACCAGCCCTGCAGGGATTTGGGAAATCACTGCCACCCCATGATGGGTGTGTCCCCAGGGATTAAGGTGTCCCATTCTTTGCAGGCAAGAGCTCCCTGAAAACACCATGGAACTCATCTGCTGAGCCAAAGGAGATGGAGTTCATTCCCTGGGGCCGAGGCCATGAGGGACATTGCATGGGGAATAGAGCTGGGGAACAGCACTGAGCCCAGCTGCACTGCTTGGAGCCATGTGGATCCTGGATGGAGGAGGAAAGCCATGCTCCAATGTGCTCCCTGCCGAGCATCCCACAAAAATCACCCAAGGCAATGCTCCTGCTCCCTTCTCCTGCATGAATACACCACCATGGGGAGGGTGATCCCATGGATATTTATTAATGAGGAGACTCAAGGAAACCCTCAGCCTCTGGCTGAGGTCCTTCAGCAGAGCAGTGGAAGTGATCAGCAGGCTCACATCCCCGTGTCCGTGAGGCATCATTGCTGTGGTCAGTTTTTTCTTTCTGCCCCTCAAGGACCCTCTGGAGGGAATCCCTGAGAGATCGCACTCTACAGAGCCTCCAGCAGCTCGCCATGGAGAAGGGTCTTGTGCACCACCCTGCCAAGAAGTAGATGAAGGGTTTGATGCCGCTGTTGATGCTGGTGAGCAGGAAAACAATGTGGGATGACACAGCAATGTACCCGAGCTGCTGCAGGAAATTGCAGAGGCTTAGGATGAGAGTGAGGAGCACAGTGAGGAAGACAGCGATGTCACTCCTCATGGGTTGCAGCCGCTGGGAGCCCCACTTGGCCTTAATGAAATCGATTGTGCTGGAAATGACCACGGGTGCAGCAAAGAAGAGCAGGATGAGGGTGAATACAGAGATGAAAGCTGCCCGGCAGCGCTCCTGTTCTTGTGATGGGCACAGGAATGTCACCGTGGGAATGACAGTGAAGAGAGTAAAGAAGCCATAGGATTTGGCACTGTTTGCCACCAACCACATGCGCTCAGGAGGGTTCCAGTGGCAGCACAACTTCCATATCTTGTACATGTACCGCACGGGGCTGTTGACCATCAGCCAGAACAGTGCCCAGTAATACGAGGACACAGACAGCTCAAAAAAAACCTGTATGTACAGCCTGGGCATGATATGAAAGCAGGACACGTCCTCCACCAGGAAGAGGAGGGCAGAGAGGACTGTGAGGAGAAGGAAGAGGAAGTCAGTGACAGCCAGGTCGAAGATTCCGTTTTTGCTGCTTTTCAGGCTGAGGAGGCCGATGACAGCCCCGTTCCCAGCCAGCCCACAGAGGCAGATGAGCAGGGTCACACTGTGTATGGCCACATTTGTCACATCTGCCTCACACAGATCTTCTCCTTCAGTGAGTGAGGCAGGAGATGGGGACATGGTGGTCACCTCCATGGATGGACGCTGGGCAGGCAGTGGGATGTGGCCCCTGGCTGTGGTCAGAGTGGATGGGCAGTCAGTGCTTGGAGAATCCAGGGATGGACCATGTGGCTCCTTGGCAGCTCCCTGCAGTGGGAAGGATTCAGTGGGGAGGAGTGAGATGTGCAGGGAAGGAGGGCAGTGGGAATTGTGGGGTGGGAGAGGGAGTTGGGAGGGTTGGGCTTGTTTGGCAGGACATTGCTAAAGAAGAGACAATAAACATTTTCACCTCCTCTGAAGTTGCTTAAAGATTACCAGGGCAGAAAGATAAAAGGATATATAGGTGTGGACGCAGGATGATAAACATGGCTGGAAGCACGGGGGACAGTGATAAGGAGGCCCACAGTAATTTGGGGTAAGTTCTGTAACAAGAAGCAAGAGCACATGGCCAAAGGAAAAGTTCAAGGCAAGGTCAGCTTTAATATCAGAGCACTCAGTGAATACGAACACCAGGGACCCCTCTCAGTGAACCTCCTTGAGCATCAAAGGATGTTCAGTGGGAAGTGGGTGCTAGGAAATGAGTTCTAGTAAAATGGTTCTTCTGTACTGGACAAGAACAATTTTTTAATGTCTACGTATGGCTATAGTGGATAAAACCACTGTTGCAAAGTTTCACAATACACATACAAATAAGGAGAGATCCTTCTGCATGTCCTGCTGCCCAATACTTCACTTGGCAACACCATTAGTTGGTGTTAAGAGCTTTGGTGTCAGTCCTCATCCATGCCATGCCATGCCATGCCTCCCATCGCCTCCCATCGCCTCCCATGCCATGCTATCCCATGCCATGCTATCCCATCCCATCCCGATGGGTTCCCAGTCCCTGGCCTCTAAATGGCTGCAGGTGTGGCCTGTTGGGCTCTGCTGCTGTCCAGTGTGAGATTTGGGATTGGTGGCACCCAGAGCCCTCCTGCCCCCTCCAGCCCCTGTCTGCCTGATGCCTTGGGCTGGCTCCCTGGAACAGAGGCCAGAGCAGGTGAAGAGAATAAAAGGAGGCTTTGATGAAAGGCTTTCAAAAGGTTCACCTTGGGCTCGCAAAGCCTCCGAGAGGGGCTGCACCCAAAATGGGCAATGGCCATGAGTTTTTCAGATAGATATAAGTTTGGTCCTTTTACAGATCAGGGGTTAATCCTCCAATTACAGCTTCAGAAAATGAAGTCATTTAGTCCCAGTTTGCCCTCCCTCAATTCAATTTTGTCTGTACTTTTCTTGGTCTGAGGCAGTAGAGTGTCCTTGAATTTCAGGCCTAGAGAGATTGGTTTGTCTGACCAAAATGTGCAGACAGTTAACTAACACTGTCCATGGAGTTTAGAGTAATGCACTAATGCAGTACAGGATATGAAAAATAGAAAGGCTAAAATCCCAAGGCATCATGCCCCTCTGACATCCTCTAGGAATTCCCCCCAGGCTGCCTTCCCCTCCAGACAGCCCCGCTCCTCTCCTGCCCCACTCAGGAGCCCCAGCAGTGTTTCTGCTCCTCCTGGCAATTCCATGCTTCTCCAGCGCAATGAACAGCAGTGGAGCCATCCCTGTAGTGCCTCTTGTTTGTGTCCAGAGGAGGTTGGGGGGCTGGAGAGCAGGGATGGAGCTGGGGAGGGGCATCTCCAAGAGAAAGATGGCCCCAAAGCCTTCCGGGGCAGGCTGGGGTGAGCAGCCCGTGGGGAGGGAGTGGAGCCTGAGGCCCGGGGCTGGGAGGGATGGGAAGGACGGGAGGTGGGTGGGCTGCATGAGGAGTGGGATGGGAAGGTGGTGTGGGAGGGGTGGGACATGATGGAGCTGCTGGGAAGATGTGGTGGGAAGGTGTGGGATGTGGTGGGGCTGGAGAGAAGGTGTGGGGTGTGGTGGGGCTGGAGAGAAGGTGTGGGATGTGGTGGGGCTGGAAAGAAGGTGTGGGGTGTGGTGGGGCTGGAGAGAAGGTGTGGGGTGTGGTGGGGCTGGTGGCCTCAGGGAAGCCCCAGGGAGGGGGGTGATGCCCCGTGGAGCCCATGGTGACAAACACAGGTGTCACCCTGCTCCTGGAAGGGGGTGGCTGTGCTGAGGATCACGGCCTCCTCCTCTCCTTGCTGCTGCACCACCTGAGCCTGCTGAGGGAGCAGCTGAAGGCAGTGGAGAGGAAGAATTTCTGAAGGCAGAGACAGCCTTGCACCTGGCTCACAAAATTAGAAATTAAAGATCTCAGGGGAGATCTTTGCTGTGACACTCACAGAGCACTTGGGATGGGGAATGCTGAGCCCCTGGGCCATCGTGTCTGTGCCAGCCCAGCTCTGGGCACTGGGGATCATGGTTCCTGCAGGGAGCACAAGCCATGGCTGTGGCCCCTCTGAAATCAAGACATTTTAAGTCTAACAGTAAAAGTGTGTTAGACTAATAACAATTTGGAGTCAAAATTGTGAACATATTGGAAATATCTTTGCCATAGACAGATTTAAAGAAACAACACTTTTCAGGCATTTTTTTGCATTATAATATCCAGGATTTTTTTATAGATACTCCCAATTTCTTACGTCATGGTATAGGTGTGTTGTTTCTTTTAATTAGTACTAAAATATGCCATCTATCTTAGTTAAATGGATAACCTGGGTTTTTTTCCAGTGAACTATATTTTAGTAAATTTGATGTACAAGCCTAGGAAATGGCTCCCTTATTGCCATTAAAATTATGTCTTGCAATTTTTTAATTACATCTTTTGGTGTGCATAGGCCTCTGATATCCTAAACGTCTCAAGATATAATTCTTATTCTATGACATCCAATTTTTTCTAATTATATGAAAAATTAAAAGTACTTTATTGATTTTTTTTCTTGATCTATTGAGTAAGTTCTCTATGGGGTATGCGCTAATAAAGTCTTCTACTGACACTCAGCCAAAACAGATCTAAATCAAAACCAGCTAAAAAACCACAGTCAAATAAGCCTTGACTCATTAAGCATCTTTCATTACAGAAATTCCTAAACAATCACAGAATTCCTGGCTAACTACCTCTCTGTCCCCTCCCTCCAGCCACATTCCCGGCTGGCAGCAGCAGCCAGAGGAAGCCGGGAAGCGCTGGCAGAGGGGGCAAAGGCAGCTCAGGATTCACGGTGCTGTTTATTGATATCAGACCTCAGTGGGATGCAGGAACCAGGTGCCAGGGGGAATTCTGGGGTCACAGCCATATTGGGAAGGAGGCATTTGGGGAAAAGTGCTCTAGGACCTGTGAGGGAGGAGCAAATCCATGCTCCAATGTGCTCTGTGCAGAGCATCCCTCCCACATGGCCCTTTTCAGTGCCTGTGCTCCCTTTTCCTGCAGGAATAAGGGTGGGAGGGTGATCCTAAGTCACTGCCCCATGGTCCTGCATGGGGGCACTTGAAGGGTTCAACAGGCTCAGACCCCCCTGTCCATGGTGGCATCATTACTGGGGGCAGTGCTCCCTTCTGGCTCCTCAAACACCTTCTGGAGGAACCCCCTGAGGGACCCCATGGAGCAGCGCCTCCAGCACTTTGTTACTGAGATGTAGATGAGGGGGTTGATGCTGCTGTGCATGCAGGCAAACAGGAGAACAACCCGGGGGGACACAGTGGTGTAGCCGAGCTGCTGCAGGAAATTCCAGAGACTGAGGGGGAGAGTGAGGACCACAGCCAGGAAGACAATGATGTCAAGCCTCTTGGATTGCTGCTGCTGGGAGCTACCCCTGAAGTGAATGAAGAGGATTGTGCTGGAAATGACCATGGATGGAGCAAAGACGAGGAAGTTGAGGATGTACAGGGAGATGAGAGCCCCCTGGCAGAGCTTGTGTTCCTGTGACTGGCACAGGGAATTCACCGCAGAAATGGCAGCAATGGCAGTGATGGAAAGGGCCCAGAGCACGGCACTGACCACCACCCATGAGAGGCCCTGGGGAAGGTGGCAGAAGAGCCCAGGTGGGCAGAGCATGGACCTGCCCCTCTCGATGCTGATGCCGTCAGCCGGTACAGCCCTACGCTGTGGAACATCGGGAAGAGGAGGAAAAGGAAGCGTATGGATGATGGGGGCATGATGGAGGAGCAGGAGAAATCCTCCTGCAGGAAGAGCAGAGTGGAGGGGACCATGAAGATGAGGAAGAGGATGTTGATGATGGCCAGGTCAAAGATGTAGGCAGTGATGGGTTTCATGGTGTCCCTCTGGATGCAGAACCCGAGGATCCAGAGCACAGCCCCGTTCCCAGCGAGCCCAGAGAGGCAGATGAGCAGTGTCACACTGTGTGTGGCCATGCTGGGGACATCTGTCTCACACAGATCATCTCCTTCAGTGGGTGACATGGCAGGGGGGACACATGATGCTTATCCACATGGATGGACGCTGGGCAGGCAGTGGGATGTGGCCCCTGGCTGTGGTCTGAGTGGATGGGCAGTCAGTGCTTGGAGAATCCAGGGATGGACCATGTGGCTCCTGAGCAGCTCCCTGCAGTGGGAAGGATTCAGTGGAGAGGAGTGAGATGTGCAGGGAAGGAGGGTGGTGGAAATTGTGGAGTGGGAGAGGGAGGTGGGAGGGTTGGGCTGTTTGGCAGGAGGCTGATAAATAACACAGAGAATAAACATTTTCAGTTCTTCTGAATTTCTTCAAAAGCAAAGTGGCCAAAATTTAGAATGATGTGTTATAGATGGATAATGGGATGATTGGCTCTCAGTTAAGGGATGAATACAGTGTGAATATTACGAGAAGCTTTATTGATATATAATTATGTTATTGCAGTCAGTTGTTTAGATGTCCCCTGTTCCCCCCATAGTCCCCTTCTCTCCCCTCTGTACTATTTCCATCAGAGAGCCTGAGTCATCTAGGACAGGTGGAAAGAAGGGCTGTACAAAAGCTTGTTGCTGGGGGGGAAGAGGTGCAGCATGAGGACACCTGACCCTCCAGTCAAGCTGCAGGAAAGCAGGCTGCAGCAATAAACACAAAGAAGGGCTGACTGACAGACTTTGGGAGGGGCCAGGTTTAGCTGATGCAACCCCCCGGGGTATCAAAGGTGTAGCATCCATCCTGAAGATCAGCCAGCCACGTGGTGGGCAGCCATGAGGGAAGCTCCCAGGCCTGCTTCTCCTTATTTAGTCCTTTTGTTGCATTTTTATTAAGGTTTATTGACCATTTAAAATTAAAAAAAGTGGGTGTTTGTTTCTCACAGGATGTAAAGGCTGGCACACAGGATGACAAACATGGCAGGAACCAGTGCAGAAACAGATAAGGAGGCCTGCAGTGATTTTGGGGCAAATTCTGGAACAGAAAAAAACAGTGCATGGCCAGAGGAAAAGTGCAAGGCAAGGGTACCTTTAATATGGCAGCATTCATTGAAAGTGAGCACCAGAGAGACACTGCTTAATAAACTTCCAGGATCATAAAACGACTTCCAGGGGAAGGTGGATGCATGGAAATGAGTAGTAGGAAAATGGTGTTTGTGTATTAGATAAAGTAACTTCTAAATGGCTACATATGTTTCTAATGGATTAATTCTGTGTTGTAAAATCTCACCATACACCCAACACAAGGAGAGATCCCTCTGTGTCCTGTGCAGGTCTAGAATTCCTGCTTCCTCATGCTTTGCATTGTGTTAGAAAGTTTGTTCTGGCCCATTTCAGTATTAGGATACAGACAGGATGCACAGGATGAGAGAGAGGATCTGGGGAGGGCCCTGCGGTCACTGGGAGAGGGTGTCAGGAACAGAGCAGCTGCTGCAGGAGAGGAAGGTGGGGTAGGGAGGAAGGCAAACTTTCCACTGACCTGTTCCCTGTGGGGCAGCAGCAGGCAAAGGGCTCTGTGCAGATCAGCGGCGCTTCCTGGTCCCTCTTGCTCCTTTGGGATCCATGTCCTAAAGCGGCTCCTGCCAGGTCAGGGACATGAAGGAGAAAGTGCCCAGCTCACCAGGAGCTCCCCATTCCCATCCTGCTGGCTCCTCTCTCTGTGCACTGTCCGGGTGCTGCTTCCCAAGGCTTGGTGGAGTCAAAAGGGAGTAGGAAATTTCATCTTTGGCTACATCAGAATTTCTCTCACTCTGAGTTATTTGTCTTGCCCTTTTTTTTTCTGCCATAGAGGAAGCAGCTCGACATGCAGATTTCTTTGAGTGCCTCCTCATTTCCTCCTGATTGGAAACTCTTTTCCAAATTGGACATTCTCCAAATGCTTTCCCTCTCTCAGCAGGTTTCTACCATTGCTTATTTATCTCCCCTGAGAGGTCATTTTTCCTCCAGCAGCAGAGAGCTGCTGGTGGGGCTGGTAGCACTGGAATGCTGCTGGCAGTGCTGGAAGTGCTCACAGCACTGTGCAAGCATCTGGGTGCTTCTCAGAAACAACTCCCATTCTGGGTTGATTTTCAGGATCATTGCCAAAACCTCCCCTGGCCCCAAGAAAGCAAACTGAGCTGAGAATTCCCATTTATGAAATTCCAACGCAGGCTCACACAGCCCAAGGGAAGGACAGCACTCAGTTGCTTGCAGCCAGGTCAGCAGCACTTAGAGTCCACCCTGATTGCTGCCAATCCCCTTGATGATGCAATGAAAGCTATTACAGACCAGGTTTTGGGGTGTTGTGATCCCCTTTCCAGCACTTCATCAGGGCTCATCCTCCTCCTCCTCAGACATGGGAGCCCTTCTGTTTGATTTTACCTGACCCCATCCCTCTGGGCAACCTGTGCCAGGGCCCCAGCACCCTCACAGGGAAGGATTTCTTCCCAATATCCAATCTGACCCCACCCTCTGTCAGTGGGAAGCCATTCCCCCTTGTCCTGTCACTCCATGCCCTTGTCCAAAGTCCCGCTCCATCTCTCCTGGAGCCCCATCAGCTCCTGGATCATGAAGTGTTTGCCCTTGAAAGGATTGGGCTGGTGAGGATTAAAGCCAAGAGAGCAGCATGGATAAATCATCCCTATGCTGGGTACCAGCGCTCCAGCTCACACAGAGAATTTATTATCGCATGAATCTTCCAGGAAACTGTATGGTGAAGGTGAAATACCACTGAAATGTCAGTATACATGTGGGAAAACTAGATTTGAATCAGAAATCAAAGTTGAACAGTACAGTTATAGTGCAGGGTCCTTAGGATCCACCTCAAGAATGAGAGGGGGCAAATTCAGGCTGTTGAAATGACAAGATTTCAGGACTGAGGTTGCTATAAAATAGAATAGAAGCTGAGATGGAGCCCAAGTGCTTTGGGCACAGGTGTGGTTGCTGAGGCTCTCTCCCGTTGCTCATTTCCCAGGCAGAGTGAAGAGCAGCTGAGGAGCAGAGCCCTGAGCCCGTGGCAGGCTCTGAGGCAGCTGCCTGTGTGTGAGAGCCCTGGAGAACACGAGGCAGCACGGAGAGCAGGGGCTGTGGCAGGAGCTGGGACAGAGCCCGCGCCGGACGCTGCTCGGGCTCAGCCCGCGGGCTGTGCTCCCCTTTCCCAAGGGACCATTCCAGGGAACCTCCTGCAGATCCCGGCCCAGGGACAGCAGCTGGAGCCTGGCAGCTGAGGGCAGTGCACCGCAGGCAAGTTCTCCAGGCTGCCAGAGGAAACCAGGTCAGACTCTTCTCTCCCACCTTCATCAGGGCCCCCTCATTGGGTGGAACCTGGGTATTGATTTTGGGGACAGAACTGAGGTCAGTAGGGAATTCAAACCTATAAACACTGTGGGAAAAGGGAGGGAATATTGAAAGGAGTGTCCTGCTGAAGGAATCCAGCAGCTCAGTGATATCAACTGACACCTGAGAGTCCAGGTCAGATCCATCCCAAAGCCATTTGCTCTCTGATATCTCCATGGGCAATCCTCTCCTTCTCCAATTGTTTTCCTGTTCCAGCTCTGTCATTTCCACAGCCAGGAAGGAGGTATCTCCCTGGCTTTTGTGCCAGGCACACAGGACCAGGCTCCCACATCCTCCTTGCCATCTGTCCTGTCCCTCACCCCTCCCTGTGCTGCTCCACATGGAAGCTGTGCGTGGGAAAAGATGGGAAAAGCCATGTTTGGCGGACAGCAGTGTTGCTCTGGTGTGTCTGTTTGTCAGCCCTGTAGCTGTGTGAGGGCAGGAGAAGCAGCAGAGGTGTCACCATGAGCACTTTGTCCCCTGGCACGGAGGGAGCCAGCCCTGCCTGCTGGAGCCAGCCTGGTGGGAAGGCATCCCAGGGGAGCTGGAATGAGGAGAGCCACGACAACTGGAGCCAGTGTGACAGCAGGCAGTGGAGCAAAGTGCCTGTCCCACTGCTGCTGCTGCTCTGTGCCTGTGTGGGATGGTGGGAATGGGGCTGTGCTCTGGCTCCTCGGCCAACAGCAGTGCCCTCCCTCTGATTAGTTCCTGGCCAGGAGCTGTGCCAAGGAACTCACCCCCTCTGTAATTGTTGCATTGCAGAGGGCTTTTAAGTATGTGCCTAGGGAATAGGGACAACACAGGGGAGTCATCATCAAGTGAAATCATCATGAAAGAGAACCATCATAAAATAGAGCCACTCTAACCCAGAGTTTGAAGGGAGCCACAAGGAGCAGGGAGTTGAGCTCCTGGCCCTGCACAGGACATCCCAACAATCCCAGCCTGTGCCTGAGAGTAATGTCCAAACGCTCCTTGAACTTTGTCAGGCTGGTGCTGTGTGCAGCAGGAGAACTCCTGCCTGGCGTGGTTGCTGGATGAAGTGAGGCATCCTCATGGAATGGTTTGGGTTGGATAGAACCTTAGAGATCATGTCATTCCATCTCTCCTTCTGGCATGGGCAGGGAAACCCAGGAAAACTTTTGGTTTGAAATCGTTGCTCTTTTGAAAGGAAGCTCAGGTGGGGAGTGGCCTGGGTGACACTGGAAACAAGGAAGGTGCTGGGAAGTTGGAAAAGTACATTGAGGATCATGATCGTCCTGCATTTGCCTGGGGCGAAACTCCCTTGGCTGAACTGTCATTTCCTGGACAAGAGGTTGCACCATGGAAAGTTCCTACTCTCCACTGGGCAGGAAGACAGGAGACAGGGAGAGAAAAACCCTCTCAGATGTCAAAGTGTCTCTGTTCTCTTAATTATAAACAAGTCCTTAGGAGTTAGAAATGCTTATGAGCATTATAAATGCTCCTAAGGTGTTTAATCTCATGTGTGTCTCAAAACGTGACTCTACACAAGGCTTTCACTCTCACTTCCCTTTCCAGAAGCAGTGGCACATTGGTTTCCCTGGATTTAAAGCAGTGGGAAAAGGAGGGACAACTTCCCCCTGAGCAAGAGATGTGGCTGCTGCCCAGGTCTCTCCCAGGAGGAATCAGGAGCTCTTGGCACTGCCAACATCCCAACCATTGCAGGCACGTGCCTTAGGAAGGGCTCTGGTATGAGACAGGGACCTGCCCTGCTCCCAGAGCAGCCAGAGGCTTTAGAATGGGATAAAAGAAGGAAATGAGTCATTTTGGACACTGTTTAACAGGCACAGGCTTTGCAGTGAAGCCTGGATGTTGTTTATTCAACAAATCTGATTGAGGCATAGTTACAGAATGACAAAGATCAGGAGAGGCTGAACTGTGGCTGGAGCTGCTGTGCAGAGTGGCTGTGCAGCTCCTCCTGAGGGTGGCCAGGTTCAGGATGGAGGTGCTCAAGGGCTTCCCTGGACACTGATGCTGGGGAACCAGAGGATGGATGGCCCCATTCTGCAGAAGAGCAGCAGAACCCCCTAATTTCAATTAATTAAATTAAATGGTCCACGCATGTGGTGATGGGAATTTCCATATTCTATGTACTTTCTGGATACAGGCACAGGAGTTCAGTGGAGTTCACTATCGACCCTGCACTTTACTCAGAAGGATTCAGTTCTGGAATTCAAGAATGTGAGACATTCCCAGTGAAAGGATAAGGGAATGTTGCTGTCCCTCCCCAGCTCTGCAGCCCTACCTGGTGTCCCTTCCCATCAGCTGGGAATGCAGGGCTGGCTCTGCTGGACAGAAGGGGAAGGATGCTCCCTGTGATCCCAACCCCTCTCCTGCCATCCAGAGGCACCAGCCCTGCAGCGATTTGGGAAATCACTGCCACCCCGTGCTGGGTGTGTCCCCATGGATTAAGGTGTCCCATTCTTTGCCGGCAAGAGCTCCCTGGAAACACCATGGAACTCATCTGCTGAGCCAAAGGAGATGGAGTTCATTCCCTGGGACCGAGGCCATGAGGGTCATTGCATGGGGAATAGAGCTGGGGAACAGCACTGAGCCCAGCTGCACTGCTTGGAGCCATGTGGATCCAGGAGGGAGGAGGAAAGCCATGCTGCAATGTGCTCCCAGCAGAGCATCCCACAAAAATCACGCAAGGCAATTCCCCTTCTCCCTTCTCCTGCAGGAATACAGCACCATGCGGTGGGTGGTATTGATTAATCAGGAGGCTCAAGGAAACCTTCAGCCTCTTTGGGCCCTACTGGGATCCTTGAGGAGAGCAGTGGAAGTGATCAGCATGTTCAGACCCCCGTGTCCATGGCAGGATAATTTCTGCAGGCTGTTTTTACTTTTGGCTCCTCAAAGACCCTCTGGAGGGAGAGCTGGAGCGACTGCACGGAGCAGGGCCTCCAGCGCCTCCCTGCCAAGAAGTAGATGAAGGGTTTGATGCTGCTGTGGATGCAGGTGAGGAGGAAAACAACTTGTGAGGACACAGCGATGTAACCGAGCTGCTGCAGGAAATTGAAGAGGTTGAGGAGGAGAGTGAAGAGTGCAATGATGACGACAACGATGTCGCGCCTCTTGGGTTGCTGCTGCTGGCAGCCCTGCTTGGACTTGATGAAATCGACTGTGTGAGAAATGGCCACAGGTGCAGCAAAGAGGAGCAGGATGACGGTGTACATGGAGATGAAAACTGCCCGGCAGTGCTCCTGCTGCTGTGATGGGCACAGGAATGTCACCGTGGGAATGACAGTGAAGACAGCAAAGAAGGCCCAGTATTGGACAGTGCCCAGCACCCACAACAGGCGCTCGGGAAGCTCCCAGGGGCAGCAGAGCCAGCAGAGCTTGTACACACACTGCACATTACTGCCACCTATCAACCACAACAGCCCCCAGTAGGGGGACACCACTGACAGCTGGAAAAGGAAATTCAGGTACAGCAGGGGCAAGATATGAGAGCAGGACACGTCCTCCACCAGGATGAGGAGGGCAGATGAGACCGCAAAGAGGAGGTAGAGGAAGTCCATGACAGCCAGGTCAAAGAAGTCAGAGTTCCTGCTTCTCATGCTGAGGAGGCCGATGACAGCCCCATTCCCAGCCAGCCCACAGAGGCAGATGAGCAGTGTCACACTGTTTATGGCCACATCAGTGACATCTGTCTCACACAGATCATCTCCTTCAGTGGGTGAGGCAGGAGATGGGGACATGGTGGTCACCTGCATGGATGGACACTGGGCAGACAATGGGATGTTGCCCCTGGCTGTGGTCAGAGTGGATGGGTAGTCAGTGCTTGGAGAATGCAGGGATGGACCATGTGGCTCCTCAGCAGCTTCCTGCAGTGGGAAGGATTCAGTGGGGAGGAGTGAGGTGGGAGGGCAGTGGCTATTTGGCAGGGAATGTGAAAGAAAAGCTCAGGGCAGAGGATGGATGACCTGGGGTTGGCCTTGCGGTCAGCGGGAGAGGGTGTCAGGAACAGAGCAGCTGCTGCAGGAGAGGAAGGTGGGGTAGGGAGGAAGGCAAACATTCCACTGACCTGTTCCCTGTGGGGCAGCAGCAGGCAAAGGGCTCTGTGCAGATCAGCAGCGCTTCCTGGTCCCTCTTGCTCCTTTGGGATCCATGTCCTAAAGCAGCTCCTGCCAGGTCAGGGACATGAAGGAGAAAGTGCCCAGGTCACCAGGAGCTCCCCATTCCCGTCCTACTGGCTCTCTCTGTGCCCTGTCCTGGTGCTGCTCCCCAAGGCTTGGTGGGGTCATAGGGCAGGTGGAAGTTGTTCTACAACTTTGGCTATGTCACAGCTCCACTCCCTCTGAGGTATTTATCTTGATTTTTTTTTTTCTTTGCCACAAATGAATTGACTTCTGTCAACAGTCCGCCTGAAGAATTTGCAAATGGCTCCTCATTTCCTTCTCATTAGAAATACTCCTTCCCTGCCAAATTTCCCATACTCCATTCACTTTCTCTCTACCATTCCTTATTTTTCTTGTCAGAGGTGTCAATGTCCCTCCAGCAGCAGAGGGATGCTGGTGGTGCTGGTGGCACTGGAATGCTGCTGGCAGTGCTGGCAGTGCTGTTGAAGCATCTGGCTGCTTGTCAGAAACTGCTCCCATTCTGGGAAGAGCTCCAGAGCCATTGCCAAAATCTTCCCTGGGCCCAAGGAAGGACAACTGAGGCAAGAATTCCCATTTTTGTCATTCCAATGCAGGCTCCCAGAGCCCAAGGGAAGAACAGCACTCAGTGTCTTGTAGCCAGGCTATCAGCAATTGGAGCCCACCTTAACTACTGCCAATCCTCTTGATGATGCAGTGAAAGCTATCAGGGACCAGGGTGCTGTGAACTCCCTGCCAGCCCTTCTCCAGAGCTGCTCCTGCTCCTCCTCAGTCCTGGGAACACTTAGGGTTGTTTTTGTGGCTGTCTGATCCCAGACTGTCCCTCTACCAGCAGAGACACCTTCCACTATGCCAGGTCTCTCCAAACTCCATCCAGCCTGGCCTTGGACGCTTTCAGGGATCCAGGGACGGCCATTGCCTTACTGAGCAACCTGTGCCAGGGCCTTGCCACCCTCAGGGAAGGATTTCTTCCCAATATCCAAGCTAAACCCACCCTCTGTCAGTGGGAAGCCATTGCCCCTTGTCCTGTCATTCCATGCCCTTGTCCAAAGTCCCTCTCCACCTCTCTTGGAGCCCCATCAGCTCCTGGATCATGAAGTGTTTGCCCTTGAAAGGATTGGGCTGGTGAGGGGATGTGACATTCCATAGCTGGGGACACAAACACGGTGTCAGCAGGAAGGGAGGTGACAGTTCTGGTCCCAGGGCCAGCAGTTTCCAGCAGAAGCATCCCAGATCCCTGAGGCCCATGTCAGCCTGGGTGGGAACCATCTTGGAATCCACTGTAGGGTGCTGTGTGAGTCCAAATGGAGTATAGAGGACGACTCAGATGAAACCTGCAACTTTCTAAGGATTAAAGCCATGAGAGCAGCATTCATTCTCAGAAGAAATTTCATTGCTCAAATCCCAAATCATCCCTCTACTGCGTGCCAGTGCACCAGCTCACACTGAATTTATTATTGCATGGATCCTCTTGGACGCTGCGAGGTGCGTGTCCAGTGCCAAATTATGGTATACAAGTGGGAAAACTAGATTTGAACAAGAAATCAAAGTTTAGCAGCAAATTTGTTGTGCAGGGTCCTAAGGACCCACCCCAGGAAATAGAGGGGACAAGTTCAGGCTTGACCATTCCAGGGAACCTCCTGCAGATCCCGGCCCAGGGACAGCAGCTGGAGCCTGGCAGCTGAGGGCAGTGCACTGCGGGCAAGTTCTCCAGGCTGCCAGAGGAAACCAGGTCAGACTCTTCTCTTCCACCTTCGTCAGGGCCCCCTCATTGGGCTGTGTGGTGGTTTTGCACGGGAGGTGTTTACAGAAGTGGCGTCAGTTTCTGTTGAACGCTCAATCTGTAGAGCGACTGGGAAAGCTGTGTACGCCTCTGTGAAAAACACATGTTAAAGATGGAGAATCTCGGGAAAGCTCTTTCTCTTGTGGCAGGTACAGCGGTATCCCAGCTGGGCGGCCCTGCCGTGGAGCCGCCCCCTTCCCGGGGCTGCCCCGGCCCAGCCTCACCTGTCGGCCTCAGGCAGGGCAGGGCAGGGCAGGCCGCAGAGCCAATGCTGAGCTGAGCTGTGACTCTGACATCTTGCTCAGCCTCGCCTCTGCCTTAGCCTGAGCCCCATGGCCCGAGCCGGACCCCAGGAACAGCCCCGGGCCGGGGCCAGAGGTTCGCCCATCAACTCCTCCCCTCTGGTCCCAGCTCCCCAAAACACCGAGCCCCGTCTGACCATCTACAAGCCTTCAGCAAGGTATTAACTCGTTCAGTCCTTCAGTCCTCCCTCGAGTGAGAGAAAGGAACTACATACAAGCATGTAAAAAGCAACATAAAAACATCAAAGTCAGTAAAGGAACTGTTAGATCCCAGACAGGAGGGATAAGGAGATACCTTGATCTTAAGGCTGCAATCCTCTTGTAAAGTTATAAAGAAAAGACTCTGTTTCCCTATAACACATGAAAACATGAAGAGATGAAGAGTTCCAATTGTGATAAATAGGTATGATTCATGCTGATAAAAATTGAAACAATAATCAATATTGATACACTAATTAATATTTGAGAATAATAAAATAGTTAATAGTTAAAAGTTGTAATGCCAAAGAAGAGAGGGAAAGGAGGGGCTCCAACCCCCCTTCCCAGCAGATGCTCTCAAGGACCACAAGAAAGAAGCTGAAGATACAGTTTCTAAAAATAACCAAGAACCTGGTTGGGTCCCAAGAAAAGGGTAATTATAAGGGATTTATTGTCTTGATATGTAGATGCAGTGATACGTTAGTCTTGGCTTACATTGTTCTGGCTTGGTGCGCATGTGCCACCCAAAGGTGAATTAAAGGACAACGAAGAAGACTACAGAGCCTTCATCAGTGACGACCCCCAAAGACTTGTGCGACCACCAAACCGAGTGGTGGTGCGTGCGTGATAAGCGAGGTAATGAGGGCAGAGATAGAGATATGATGAACCGAAAATAGGAGGAGATGGTATTGACACATGGCATATAAAGGGTAATTTTACTTAGCAAGCTCGTACGTGAGGTGGCAAGGGTCCCAGAACTCTGCCCTCTGTACCCTGCGGTTATCGTTTGCTTATGCACTATTATTTGAACCAAAATATCCCTTATTTATATATTTTCTAAACTATTCAATTAAAATTGTTACTACTTTTAATATTGTTTAGCTTTTTTTTTATGATGGGATAATTGGGCAAACATAACAATTTTGGTGCTGATACCCAGGAATTTCTCAACTCCGGGGAGGTGAATAGTTTCTGGGAAGGAGCTCCCCACCAGACTTTTAAGTAGTCCCAGGGCTAGACCACTCTCCCTTGGGAAAAGAGAGTCTTTTTTACAATAACGCATAAGCAAATTAGTTTTAAGAGCGCACAAAAGAGGCTCCCATCAGAGTGCCAGTTTATAGGTGAGAGAGTACCCATAGAAAACTGCTTTGTGCACGAAGACCCTTGTGAGAAAAGGAGGCTGTGAATATCACGAGGTTCTGGGTCGGGGGCGGCTGTATGCATGTGTGAGTGTGTGTGGAGTATCTGAGACAGGGGCTGGGCAGTCCCGGACCCCCGAAGCAAGTGGGACCTCCCAGTGCCGCATTTTCACGCCGTCCGAGAGGAGGCCGGCCGGAAAAGGAGAGAAGTGAAAGAAAAGTGAATGAGTGGGGACCCTGGGAGGGTTTGACCCAGGGGGAAGGAGGGGATCCCTGGTCCAGCCACCTGTAGGAAGGTCTTTGGGCAGGAGGGATTGACTCAGTAGGGAGACTGAGAAAGAGAGTGAATGAATAGGTTCAATTTCCTTGGAGGGGTAGGTAGCAGACAATTTAGTATGTGATTAGATGGCGAGAGGACGGGGCTAATAGATTGAGAAAGAGGGAGATATAGGAGTGGAATAGGTAGATTGAAAAGGCAGTGTGACAGTGTAGTAAGTGAGGCAGTTGAGCCACGAGGTGAGTGTGGGAAACTAAGACTCTCCTGGCACCAGGGATTTCTTAGTTTGTTGCTGCCAAGAATGAGTCAGGGAAAAAGTAAGTTCCTTGACCCAGGGGCTGCAGATTGTAAGAAAAATTTGCAGTGGTTTGAGGTATCTAGGAACTGTGAGGGGGCTTCTCAGCGGGGGAGCATTCCTCAGGACAGCCCACTGGGGATGATAATACGGTTTTGGGATGAATGGGCATCCCGAAGGGAAGAAAATCAAGAAATTCGGAGGGCAGTGCCTAAAAGACATAATATAGGAAAAGCTTTGAATGAGCATCAGAAAAAATATGAGTACCTGGCAGAATGGTTAAAAAGATTAAAAAGAGACTTGCAATTATATTCAAGTATAGATACTGATACTGCAGTAGGGCAGGTTCTGTTAAAAATTCAGTTTGTGACCAGATCTTGTGGTGACATCACGAAAAAGCTAGAAAAAATAGAAGACTGGCAGGACAGGAGACTTCGAGAGTTACTGAGAGAAGCACAAAGGGTGTTTGTAAAGAGAAATGAGAAAAAGCAGAAATCAGATGCCAGAAATTTTGTGGCAACATTTCAAGAAATGCAGGCAGCTCTGAATACAGAAAATCTGCAGGGAAAAACAAACAGTGGATCTCAGGATCTATTTTTAGGAACACAGGACCTGTGCATTTTTCCCGCCACAAGAAAAGACACTTAAAAAATTCTTGCCCCACTTTGAAGAGTGCGGGACCCACCTGTTTTTATTGACATAAAAAGGGGCACCTGCAAAAAAATTGCAGAAAGAAACAGCAAGATGAGAAAACTTCTCAGGAGAATCAGAGAGGTCAAGAGTTTTGTTTAATGAAGAGGACCGAAATACAACCAGAAGACCCCTTGATAATAAAACTAAAAGTAAGTCCTCAGAGAGGAGAAGTTGTATTTTTAGTCAATACAGGAGTTTCTTGGTCGACAGTGACAAAATTCCCCCAGGGATGTGAGATAAGTAGTGAGCGAGTTTCAGTAATCGGAATTACAGGAGAGGCTTTCCCTGTTCCTGTAATAAAAAGAGTACAAATTGAAACAGATGACAAATTTAGAGTAAATGATTTATTGTTGATACCAGAGGCCGAGAATAATTTGTTAGGCAGAGATCTAATAATAGCCTTAAATTTACAGATAAAACCCTGTGAAGGAAAACTGAAAATTTATTCTTTAACTGAAGAAGATAATCTAGAAATTAATGACATGGGTTGGCATTCAGGTGAAGTGGGAAAAAGTTTAGGGTAAAGGAAAAAGTTTAGTCCCTCCTAGTCAGCACAAGCCTGTGAATTTTATGCATTACTCTGTGCATTATTAATACTAAAAGGGTATGAAGGGACTATTTATACAAACTCCAAATATGCTTTTAGTGTAGTACATACTTTTAGAAAAATTTGGAAAGAAAGGAGACTTATAAACACTCAAGAGAAAGGGTTAGTACACGGGGAATTGATAATTCAGATGCTTAAAGCTTTAAAAGGCTCAAAGAAAAATAGTAGTAGTTCATATAAAAGAACACCAGAGAGGGAGTCAGAGAAATAATTTAGCTGATGAAGAAGCAAAAAGAGCGACCTTAAGAAAAAGAGATCCTGAAATCATGACCTTACAAAAACTAGAAATTCAGTAGGAGACATTTTTCCTTCCGCTAGCAGAACTGGCAGCTATAAGGAAATTAGGAGCAACATTTAAAGAGAGAAAGTGAGTTTTTCCTGATGGCAGGATTATGATGCCAAAAATCAGTGGCACATTAGATCTTAGATAACTTGCATAGACGGACACACTGGAGAGCAAGAGCCTTTTGTGATCACTTTTTAAAATTTTATGGGTGTATAAAGACATTTGAAATTAGGAAGCAAATTACCCAGGATTGTCTTACCTGTCAAAAGGTAAATAAGAAAGTGTTGAGGAGCCCTCCCTCTGGAGGATGCAAAACAGCCTACAGGCTATTTGAAAAGATCCAAGTTGATTTTATAGAATTACTTAAAGTAGGTCGGTAGAAATATTTGTTAGTTATAATAGGTCAATTAACTCAGTGAATTGAAGCATTTCCAGCAGCTCGGGCTACAGCTCAAACGGTAGCTAAAATATTGTTAGAACATGCAATTTCAAGAATGTGATAATATGGTAGAATTTAAGTTATTTATATTAACCCTAATTTATTGAGAATGAACTAGGCATCCTGGATGCTGCCGACCGCAATTCCCTTGAGCTCAGAGGCAGAAGAACGCGGGTGGAAAAAGAATAAAAGACTTTCTGAATCAGTGGGAACAACCTAAAAAGATGGAAGATTTCCTCCAGGGTCACCCACCAGCAACACTATTGGAATTGGTTACAGAACTGCAATCCCAACAACTGAGATTGATAACACCTGCTGTTCAAGGGGTCCAAAGACAAGTAAAACGTTGGGAGTGTGGTAAACATGGCTTAAGGTATCATCCCTGGATATGTATCGTTTGCACACTTTGTTTTAACTCATGGTGGAGAGTAATTAGGAGGGAAGAAAAGGAAAGACAAGTGATTTGCTTGCTTTGCTATGGCTATGTATTTAGCCAGCTAATTATAGAATGCATTGCTAGTGATTTTTTGGGATACCTTTGAGACTGGGAGACGGGACCCTTCTAGCAGCAATTAGATTAATAGAGAACTTAGATCAATTGATACTTGCTCTATTGGCTATAGCACAAATAAGAGAACGAGCAATTCACAACATTATAGACCAGTGTCTCATAATTGATAGTTGTTGTGGAGAAGTCTATATACCACATCATAGGTGCATTCCAGGGGCACATTGGTGCCGCGAGTGTGCCTATGGGAGGCGGCAACTTAATGAACTCCCCGCCCTGTAAGCAGAAAATAATTAGTAAAATCTTAGTGTAGTTGGCATATCCCTGAAATTTTGGAGAATATAAATTTATGGTGTTCCAGCCTAACCTTTTCCCTGTTCTTTTCATTTTAATTATTCATTCTTAACTAGCCAGAATGGAGAAAGAGGATCTAAAAAGGGACAAGGAAACTCTGTGGGGCTATGGGTGCCAAGGAAACCAAAAGCACCGGTGACTAGATCCCAGGGTATTACCTTTGCTACTGAGAAGACTGGCATCTCGGCCCTTGGTTGCAACCCAAGGGGCCTTGAGAAAGGTAGAAAGGTAGATTTCCTGAGGATTATTTTCACTGCGATCATTCTGGTACCCTTGGCGGTTGGCCAAAGCCAGAAGGCCACACTGAACAGAGTTTCAGCAATGAAAAAGCAAACAAGGCAAAAACCAAGTCCCAGCAATTTCAACATTTGTGACTATTGCACCCACCCTGTGTGGATTAAAGACAAGATGGAATCTGTGTTTGTGACACACCCGTATGTTAGTTCTGCCTGCTACAATCACAGCAGTTTTATAGATGTTTGTGTTAAAGAAGGAAAGATGTATTGGGTAGAGAAAAATTTGGGATATAATGGACGATCTCCTTATCCCCATGGTAATCAGATTAGCCCTCAATATGAAAGGTTTTTTTGTTTTGAAAGAAATGATAATGGAGATGATCCAAGTATAGGAATAGGAGGCCAGGCACTAAGAGAAAAATTGAAAGAGAAAATAAAGGAAGAAAAAGAAACAAAGGAGAATAGAGGAAAGAACAGGAGAAAAGCGTCAACAGAATTGGCTGAATTATATAAACAGCTAAAACAGTCCTACAAAGATTGGGATTTGCCAGCCTCGAATAAGAATCTGTTTGTGGGATTGATGCAAAGGATTGCTACAGAATTGGAATTATCCAAATGTGGGATTTGTGGAGATCTAAAAATGGCTAAAAGATGGCCGTGGAAAGGTGAGAGCTTAGCTCCACAGCAATTTTTAAAGTGGAACTGCACCCAAATTTCTGGAACATTGAAGAGACCTGAAGGACGGATTTTAAGCCATCAAGTAATTGGAATTATTTGTATAACTCGAGAAGGAAGGGAATTTAATAAAGTAGCAGGGCATACTCCTTGTAAATCCACATTGGTGGTTAATATGGATAATCGTTCAAAAATTTGGTGACCTGAAACCCTGTTGGATATTGGGGACCAATAAAAGAAATAAATTGTGAATGGGATGAACAGATTAATTTATGCTGGTACAAAAGTCCTGGAGCTAACCCCTACCAATCCATCGACAGCCTGAGGTCTTATTGGGAACAACTGGAGAAAACTGATAAGAAATGGAAAGCCTCAGATGGGATATATTGGATTTGTGGGCAATGAGTACACAGTGAGTTACCTCAAAAATGGGGAGGAACCTGTACCTTGGGAACAATACAACCCTCCTTCTTTGTTCTACCAAAGTCTAGGAGCAATGTGTTAAGAACTCCACTGTAGGAAACCCTGCAGTGGAATAAAGGAGATTTGAATTTAAATTTTCCAACAGCAGGAGGGAATCAAAAATGGGGGGAGGACGAATGGCCTGCAGAACAAATTATAGCAAATTATGATCCAGCAACATAGGCTCAAGATGAGTCATGGATATACAGGACCCCAATTTACCTGTTGAATAGTTTAACAAGGCTCCAAGCAGTAGTGGAGGTAGTGTTAAATCATACCTCCGGTGCTTTAAAAATGTTGGCCAGGCAATATACACAAATACGGGCATTTGTGTACCAAAACAGGATCGCCCTAGACCATCTGTTAGCAGAAGAGGAGGAGTTTGTAGAAGATTTAACGAATTTAAGTGCTATGTAGAAATTGATGATTATGAGGAAGCTATCACAGAACTTGCAGAGGAAATTAAAAGAGTAGCTCATGTGCCAGTACAAAAATAGAATTCAATCTTGAAAGCAGATTGGTAGGGTAACCACTTTGGAGGTGTTTGGAGGAAAAAGTTAGAGTTCATGTTGTTATGCTCAATTCTGAGACTTCTGTTTCTGCCGTGTATGATTTTGTGTTCTATTAGGCTAATTCACTCAGTGATTCAGGGGATGCAGATTGCAACAATGTCTCTAGATTCAGAATCAGCAGAAAAAGGAAAACCGAGATCTATAATGGTATTAAAAGCTAAATCGACCCCTGTTAAAGAACAAGGACTTAAAAAGATTGAAATAGACCAGGAAATGCTAACTAAACTTGAAAGAGAGTGTGAAAGACTAGAAGCAGTAATAGAAACGCTGGAAAAGTTTGAAGCAGGAAAGAGACAATGAGAAAACCAAAATTCTGAAAGCTATAAAAATATCAGGGCACAGCTTTTTCAATAAAGCACGAATCATAATTATCAAGAAGAGAAATGGGGGATTTGTGATAAATAGGTATGATTAATGCTGATAAAAATTGAAACAGTTATCAATATTGATACACTAATTAATATTTGAGAATAAAAAAATAGTTAATAGTTAAAAGTTGTAATGCCAAAAAAGAGAGGGAGCAGAGGGGCTCCACCCACCCCCTTCCCAGCAGATGTCCTCAAGGACCACAGGAAAGAAGCTGAAGATACAGTTGCTAAAAATGAGCAAAAACCTGGTTAGGTCCCAGAAAATGCTAATTATAAGGGATTTATTGTCTTGATATGTAGATGCAGTGATACGTTAGTCTTGGCTTACATTGTATTGGCTTGGTGAGCATATGTAACCCAAAGGTGAATTAAAGGACAAAGAGGAAGAGGAGAGGTGTTCATCCAAAATGACCCCCAAAGACTTGTGCGACCACCAAACCGAGTGGTGGCGCATGCGTGATAAAGGTGGTGATGAAGGCGGAGATAGAGATATGACGAACCGAAAATGGGAGGAGATGGTATTGACACATGGCATATAAAGGGTAATTTTCACTTGGCAAGCTCGTACGTGAGGTGGCAAGGGTCCCAGAACTCTGCCCTCCGTACCCCGCGGTTATCGTTTGCTTATGCACTATTATTGGAAACAAATTATCCCTTATTTTAATCAAATGATATTGTATCCAATTTTATATCTTCAATTTTAACTATTCAGTTAAAATTGTTACTACTTTTAATATTGTTTCGGGTTTTTTTATGATGGGATATTGGGCAAACAAAATGATCCCAAAGCCATTTGCTCTCCGATATCTCCATGGGCAATCCTCTCATTCTCCAGTTGTTTTCCTGCTCCAGCTCTGTCCTGTCCACAGCCAGGAAGGAGGTATCTCCCTGGCTTTTGTGCCAGGCACACAGGACCAGGCTCCCACATCCTCCTTGCCATCTGTCCTGTCCCTCACCCGTCCCTGTGCTGCTCCACATGGAAGCTGTGGGTGGGAAAAGATGGGAAAAGCCACGTTTGGGGGACAGCAGCGTTGCTGTGTGTGTCTGTTTGTCAGCCCTGCAGCTGTGTGAGGGCAGGAGAAGCAGCAGAGGTGTCACCATGAGCACTTTGTTCCCTGGCACGGAGGGAGCCAGCCCTGCCTGCTGGAGCCAGCCCGGTGGGAAGGCATCCCAGGGGAGCTGGAATGAGGAGAGCCACGACAACTGGAGCCAGTGTGACAACAGGCAGTGGAGCAAAGTGCCTGTCCCGCTGCTGCTGCTGCTGCTGCTGTGCCTGTGTGGGATGGTGGGAATGGGGCTGTGCTCTGGCTCCTCAGCTTCTGCATCCACAGGAACCCCATCACCCCCTGTGTGCTCAGCCTGGCCATGGCTGGCTCCACCTTCCTGCTCTCCATCACCATCAGCCTGGGGATATTTTCTGTCCCAGAGAGCTTCTGCCACCAGCTGGGCTCGTGGGCTGTGCCAGCTGGGCTGAAGGTCCCCATCCTCTTGGCTTTCACTGCTGCTGTCTCCTCTCTGACAGCCCTCAGTGCTGTCACAGCTCTGTTTGTCCTCCCGTGTCCTGCTGGCCCTGCCACGGCTCCCAGTGCTTCCCGGTGCTCCTGTGTGCCCTGCTCTGGCTGCTCTCCTTGCTGCTCACTGCCACCCTCCATTGCTGCCCTTTGGTGCCCATGGCCTTGGTGCTGAGCTGCCCCTTCTCAGTGCTCAGCCTGCCCTGTTCTGCTCTGGCCCTGCTGGCCAGGCTCCTGTGCTGCTCATGGAAACAGCTCCCAGGGAAGCTCTGTGCCCTGCTCCTGCTGCTCCTGTCATCTCCTTCCCCTTCTTCACTGCTGATTTTGGGCACTGGCTCTTGCTGAGGGCGTTTGACTTCTCTGTCTTTGCCCCCAGCCCCTCTCTCCTGCTCACCTGTGCCCAGAGCAGTGCCCTCCCTCTGACTGACTGCCTGGCTGGGAGCTGTGCAAAGGAATTCACCCCCTCTGGTAGTGTTGCCTTGCAGAGGGCTTTTGAGGCTTTAGTGCCAGAGCCAGGGCATAGGGACAGCACAGGGGAGTCATCATCAGGTGGAATCATCATGAAAGATATTCAGCATAAAATAGAACCATAAAATATCCAGAGTTGGAAGGAAGCCACAAGGAGCATGGAGTTGAGCTCCTGGCCCTGCACAGGACATGCCAACAATCCCAGCCTGTGCCTGAGAGCATTGTCCAAATGCTCCTTGAGCTCTGTCAGGCTGGTGCTGTGTGCAGCAGGGGAACTCCTGCCTGGGGCTGTAGTGGGTGACACCAGGAATTCTCATGGAATGGTTTGGGTTGTTTCCTGGTTTAGGGTAAATTTGGGAGAAAACCTTCAAATGGGATCACTCTTGAAAAA
Organism: Melozone crissalis; assembly: GCF_028551555.1. Classification (NCBI taxonomy): domain Eukaryota; kingdom Metazoa; phylum Chordata; class Aves; order Passeriformes; family Passerellidae; genus Melozone; species Melozone crissalis. The sequence goes on along the minus strand of NW_026535796.1, from coordinate 2,696,417 downwards.
AAACTCAAGCAGCCCCTCCCCCAGCTGGTTCAGGAAAAGATTTCCTGAGAGAAAAGTGGAAAAAACTGTTTATCTAACAAGCAAAGTATTCACAAGCATAAAAAATGAAAACAATATGAAACAATAAAATCTCTTGCTGCTCTGAAGAGTAGGCAAATTCAGACAGTCCTTGTTGTGGAGTGTAGTTTGGCTCACTCAGTCCCTTATCAGTCCCTCAGTGCTGGAAAATGCCGCGTCCCAGGCCCCGGTGGGCCACAGGTGTGAGCTCCCAGTGCTCTTCTGGGTTTTCAGTCCAGAGTAGGTTTGAACAGTTCCAAGCAAAAGGAAAACCACAGTCCAGGGAACTTCTCTGTCTCAGCCAGCTGAGAAAACCTAAAAGCAAAGGAGAGCTCTGTGCTGCATGTCTGTGCTGCAGACAGCACGGTCTGGGAGCAGGAATGGGGAGGAGTGAGCGCAGCTTCTGGAAACAAACTGCTGCATCTGCTCTGCCCCTCTTTGCTCAAGAACCAGTCTGAGATGTGCAAAACCTATTTCTGGGCTAAACAGATGAATGGGGACACAATTCTTCTCATAAAGTCACTCAGGACATGTTGGAAGAAACTGTGGACATCATCTCATTCCATCTCTCCTTTTGTCATGGGCAGGGACAACCAGAAAACCTTTTGCTTTGAAGTCTTGGTCATTTGAAAGGAAGCTCAGGTAGGGAGTGGCCTGGGTGACAGTGGAGACAAGGAAGGTGCTGAGAAGTAGAAAAAATACATGGACGTATAATGGTCCTTCTGCACTTGCCTTGGGAGGCACTCCCTGGCTGAGTTGTTCTTCCCTGGACAAGAGGTTGCGCCATGGAAAGTTTTGTCTTTTTAATGGACTGGAAGTGGTAGAGATAGGGAGAAAACCCCTCTCAGGTGTCCAAGTCTCTCTCTTATGTTATCTATTAAGAACTCTGTTAATAAATGCTCCTTAGGTGTTTAACCTCACGTGTGTCTCCAAAGCCTGACTCACCACTCAGGGCTTTCACTCTCACTTCCCTTTCCAGAAGCAGTGGAAGGTTGGTTTCCCCTGGATTTAAGGCAGTGGGAAAAGGAGGGACAACTTCCCCCTGAGCAAGAGATGTGGCTGCTGCCCAGGTCTGTGCCAGGAGGAATCAGGAGCTCTTGGCACTGCCAACATCATCCCAAGCATTGCAGGCACGTGCCTTAGGAAGGGCTGTGGTATGAGACAGGGACCTGTCCTGCTCCCAGAGCAGCCAGAGGCTTTAGAATGGGATAAAAAAGGAAATCAGTAATTTTTGACACTGTATAACTGGGACAGATCCTGCAGTGAAGCCTGGATGTTGTTTTTTCAACAAATTCAGAGGCTGGGACTACCACAGTGGAAAGAAACGAAAACCATGAATCCAAATCTGATTGAGGGGTGGTTACAGACTGAGAAAGATCAGGTGAGGCTGGACTGTGGCTGGAGCTGCTGTGCAGAGTGGCTGTGCAGCTCCTCCTGAGGGTGGCCAGGTTCAGGATGGAGGTGCTCAAGGGCTTCCCTGGACACTGATGCTGGGGAACCAGAGGATGGATGGCCCCATTCTGCAGAAGAACAGCACAACCCCCTAATTTCTGTGCAATTCAATGGTCCAAGCATCTGGTGATGGGAATTTCCATATTCCATGTACTTTATGGACACAGGCACACAGGAGTTCAGTGGAGTTCACTATCGACCCTGCACTTTACTCCGAAGGATTCAATTCTGGAATTCAAGAATGTGACAAATTCCCACAGAAAGGATAAGGGAATGTTGCTGTCCCTCCCCAGCTCTGCAGCCCTACCTGGTGTCCCTTCCCATCAGCTGGGAATGCAGGGCTGGCTCTGCTGGACAGAAGGGGAAGGATGCTCCCTGTGATCCCAACCCCTCTCCTGCTATCCAGAGGCACCAGCCCTGCAGGGATTTGGGAAATCACTGCCACCCCATGCTGGGTGTGTCCCCAGGGATTAAGGTGTCCTGTCAGAGAATGTGGCCTTTGACGTGGATGAGCCATTTGTTGGGTGCAGGGAAAACTCGGGGCTGAATATGAGACATCAGCAAGTTCCGTTTATTGAAGAGAGCATCAGACACTTATACAGCAAGTAATACGCTTATGAATATTCTGTAAGCCAAGCGATCTATTGGTGAAACTATACCATCAACTCTTCCTCATTCCTTTGGGCCTACATTCTCTATTTCCCACATCTCTCTGTCCACTTGTTATCATACCCGGCTAGGCCCAAGGACACGCCATCTTGCAGGTGCAGGACTTGGAATTAGCCACAGCCTTGTACTTTTCCAGTCTCTAGTCAGCTAAATTCCCAACAGTGTCCCATTCTTTGCAGGCAAGAGCTCCCTGAAAACACCATGGAACTCATCTGTTGAGCCAAAGGAGATGGAGTTCATTCCCTGGGGCTGAGGCCATGAGGGTCATGGCATGGGGAATAGAGCTGGGGATACAGCACTGACCCCAGCTGCACTGCTTGGAGCCATGTGGATCCAGGAGGGAGGAGGAAAGCCATGCTGCAATGTGCTCCCTGCAGAGCATCCCGCAAAAATCACCCAAGGCAATGCTCCTGCTCCCTTCTCCTGCAGGAATACAACATGACGGGGAGGGTGATCCTTTGTATATTGATTCATCAGGAGGCTCAAGGAAACCGTCAGCCGCTCTCCTCAGTTCCTACAGCAGAGCAGTGGAAGGGATCAAAGTGCTGTGAGAGTCTGTGCGAAATATCCTTCATGTTTGCTTCATGTTTGGCAGGAAGACCACCGAAAAGTTAAAAACTGTTGAGCCGGTGGGACAGGGGGAATCACGTGCTTCTTAGCTCAGTGTGTCCACAGGTGTTGTTTGCTAACACGCCACGCTGATCTTGAAGGGGCACCCTGCCCTTTCTGAACAATGGACCTGGACTTTCTCCCCACCTCCTGGCCTGGCTGGTTTGAGCTTTGGGGTGGTCCCTCTTCCTAGAGAAGACCCCTCTCGCCTGCCTTCCACCATCATGACAGACAAGCAGAGATGTAGGCCTCTTCATCAAGGAACCAAGACAAGAAACTCCTGTGCAAGAAAACCCCCCTCACACCTTCTTCCAGAGACTGGGATGGAACCCTTCTCAACTCGGGGGAGGTGTGCAGTGTGGGGAGGAAAAGCTGCCCAGAGTAAGCGCAGTGTGAGCACTGGGCCGTGAAAACAATGGTACCTGTTGCCTGGCTTGAGTTTGTGTACCCCCTATTCTTTTCCCCCTCGCAGACCTTTGTTTCAGCTGAGAAACCATTCCCCTTCCCCCAACGAAAGATGGTATAACTGGGGTCCTGGTCAGCTGTGCCTTTTGAGATCTCCCTGGACGTGGCCTGGTGAGCTTTCGATGGCTGGACCTCAAAGGATAAAAGCAGCATCACGTTTCAGTAGCTATACCCATCTCCCATCCTTTCCTTCCTCTTTTCCTTATCTTCTCCTTTTTTCCCTGGTTCCCCCCTCACCAACACATTTCTGTTGTGTTTAAGTCAATAAAACTGCATTTGTTGATTTTGTTACTGCAAATCCCCTGTGCCTTTGTTGGTTCTTTTTGCACCTTAAAATCACCGCGTTACCGATTCACTAGGGTGGATCACGACACAATTGGCCTCATGGGACAGGATTCTGGTAGCCAAAGAGATTTGCAGGTTCTGTGTAGTCTGTGTCAGCAGAGAGAGATTCTACCCCGAAAGGGTGTGATTCGAATCTCTCGCAAACTGGACATGCCTAAAAGGCAAATCTCATGCCTAATTGAGTGCTTTGGCTCTGGAATTGGCACAAGATTTTTTGGTGCAAAATAGGGGTAACTGTTACTGCTGTATTTGTGTGTATCTGGACTGTCTAGGAAGGAAGAGACAAAGTTGAAGCAACCACACAGAGCCTTCCAGACAGATTCTTTTCCCTTCACTTACACAGGGGAGTGAGGGGTGGTGCAGCAAAGGCTGAGTGGCTTTCCCCCTGTTGTAGGTCCTGGTCCCCTCACAAAGGATTTGTTTGTGTGCCTGTGTGCATGTGTATACACTGTGTGGAAAGGAAGAGACAAATGTGATGTAACCACACAGAGCCTCCCAGACAGATTCTGTCTCTTCAACTACCCAGGGAAGCGAAGGGGAAGGCTCTGTGATTTGTGTAACTTAAGTTTACAATTAACTCCCTGTTGTAGTTTTGGTCCTTTCACAAAATGACTAAAAACTTCAGTGCAAAAGGTAAAGCTGAATTTTATGCTCTGCTTGCTAAATACAATGCCACACCTTCTCCAGGAGGAGAAGTATGGGCAAACTGCAATTGGTTTAACTTAGAAAATGTTATTGATAGAATATCTTCTTTGCAACATGAAACAAAATTCAAACTGGGCACAAATAAAACCATCCTCTGCTCAGTTTTGGGAGCCTGCCTGACAGCAGCCATAGAAACTCGCTTGAAGTGAAAAAGTGAGGAAACTGCTATAATAGACTCCCTCCAAAACCTAGTTGAAGTTTTGCAAAAACAATTGGATGAAGAAAGAAATGCAAATAATTTGTTATGGGCCACCCTGAGAGAGGAACATGTTAAAAATTCACATAACACTGATTCCCCAAAAGAGGCATAGGAGAAAGGAACTCCTTACATTAGTCAAAATTGCCCTCAAAAAGAATTAACTCTGATGAAAAATTGTGGGAAGCATTGCTGTAATAGCATAAAACTTCTAATTAGAACAGAATGCAACTATATCAATAATGAAGATCTTGACCCGCACAAAACCACTAAAGAAATCCTGTACTCTGCTACTGAATTAACAAAACTTGCAAAGCAGTACGGGCTTCTTCTCCAAAAATCTGAAACAGAACACATTTGTCAAGTGTCTCTCACTGGGGGAGATCAGATTCTTTTGTCAGAACAAGAAGCCGGTGGGTGCTGGGGACATGGGGTGTTCTTAACAATGCCAGACAGATGTATCCCATGGTCCCTAACTCAGCACAAAGCTCATTGAGCAGGGAGGTTTAACCCCTTGGAAAGGAGAGACCCTTTGGTCGGTACCCCCGACCAACTCCTGGAAAACATTCACAAAGCCGGCTGCCTGCAATTGATTCACGAAAAGAAATTAATTTCTTGTTTTGAATCACCAATGTAATCACCTGTAAAGCCTGAAATTATGACCTCTTTAACTCAAGGGCTTTCAGAAACACTTAAACCTACAGCAATTCTCCCTCAGAAAACCATAGTAGCTATGTCTTCTATAGAAAGACCAGATAAACTTCCTAGTAACCAGAATGACCCTTTTTTTCTCCTTTATGACTTGCTGAGAAAAAGAATAAAATGGGATTGGACTTCTCAGAAGGAAACATTGCAATTGCTGATTCTTGAAGTGACAGCTCATCAGGCACTGGACTCTATCCATCCTATAGACCCCTTTCAGGTGGAGTGGGGATTTGCCTCCTCACAGCTTTCAGCACACATTTGGCAGTGGGGTCCTGAGGGTCTGACAAAGCCTGTTGGTTTTTATTCCTGTGGTTTCAAAGATGCTGAGAAAAGGTACACTACCTGGTAAGGGTGTGTGTTTGTGGTTAGCTTGGCTCCCAGGAAGATGGAGGAGAACTGGGCAATCCAAGAAACTGGGAGCTTGGGTAGCAGCCAAAATAAACCTGCCTCTGTGACTAAAGCAACCCCTCCTCTCTCCTCCGCTCCTGCTAACAGAAAGGGAGAAGACAATGCCCAGGTTGAGGAACTGTTAACTGTTTGGAGCATTTTCCAAGGTGACAGACAGAATTACTTTCTTGTCTGTATTTACACCGAGTCCTATGCTATGTTTATATTTGGGTTGGTCGTGGCTGATGCTTTTAAAAGAGCTACAAGAGATAGTAGTGTTAAAGCAATGCAAGGATTGTTTGGAATTTTCCTAAAACCACAGGAAATTCAATCTGATAATGTTTCTCACTTTACTGTCGAAAGTGTGCAGGATTGGGCAAAAGTTGAAAAGACTGAATGGACTTCTCACACCTATTACTATAGATGGGGGATAAATGAGTTTTCCAAATTCACTGCTTTTTGCCCGACAGCTCCAAGCATAATTCCTTCACTACAGGGACCAGATGATTTCAAGAACCCAGCACATTACCCTGGACAACCTGTTTTTGGTGGACCCCCCGCTGCTGTAGGGGAAGTCCCACTGGTGTTCAAAACCTCTCTGACAATTCCATGGTTCTAACTTTTTCTGCCTTTCGTGGCAGAGTCTGTTGTGTTTACTTTTTCAGAAGAACTGCAAGGGACATGAAGACCTGATAAACCATGACAACATGAGAGCTGGACAACAAAAACAATGTTTTCCCTTCCCTTTATGGTAACACCAGGTGATGATATTACACATGACATGTAAATTAATTGAACTTGAATAAATTGGCTGTCACAATTAGAGATTTGATCAAAGTACAGCAACCACTGCAGTCATTCTTATTAGCTTTTGTGAACACACCAGTAGTTGCTATCAAACATATTACCAAACTGGGAGAAGGTAATTGTAAATGATCACCAATTGGTAATTGATGCACTTGGTGCTAGACAAAGCAATGTTTCTTTGGTTCTCAGCTGTATCCAGGCACAATTGTGGATGCAGTCAGTTTTGCTTCAATTATAAGAGAACGTGAAGAAAGCACTTTTCCTACTGAAATTTGGAAAATAATTTGGGACACTGCCACTGACTTTGAAAGAGAATTCCAATCCTGGTGGAACCTAGTGAATTTTGACCTATGACCCCATTTTAAATACAGCCACAGCTTTTTTGTTAACCATACGCAATGCCTCAGTGCATTTGATTTTCCCTGTTATAGCATTAGAACTGAATTACGACAGAGCTGTTCTCTATCCCACAGAACATAGAGGATGGGCCCGTCAGGTCAATGACAAATGGCAAACTGTTAATCTGGAATCTTCTATTGTTCGAGAATAACAGTGGTTCATCTGTGAAAACAATGCAATCATAGCTCAGGATATCTGTTTAGACACAGAGCAAAACATCTGTCATTTTGAGATTTGTCCTAATGAAGCTTCTGAAACAGTTCTTATATACATAGGCAATGGATGTGCATGCTTCAGAAGTATCTGTGATTTTGTGCTTGTAGAAGATGTTGTAGTAGATACAAAGAATCACTCAAACTTCTGTCCTTGTAACTTTACCAAGATTTCAGGATGTGATTTCTCTTGTGAAGCTCCAGTTACCTCTCACTACCTATTGCAATCCGACTACACACTGATTCACAAGCTGATGCCCACTCCCATCGGGATGAACCTCACCCTGGTGAGACATCTGCTGCTCCATCAGGACCTGGTAGAAATTCTCAAGAAAATCAAGGAAAGCAGGCAGAAGACCCTGGTAACTGTTCATCATAACGTGAGACAAATACACCGAGTCATGAAGAGGGTAAAGCAAGATGCCGAGCACAGGTGGTGGGACACATTCTTTGGGTGGTCACCTACTGCCACAGGTGTCCTGAACAGTGTGTGTCATCCCATTGTCATCCTTTTGATTCTAACTGTGCTTGGTTTTATCTTGTCGGCAGCCCTATTCATTATGAAGTGGAACATGATGAAAAAGCTAAGGAGATTGACGTCTATAATCAATGCACACAGCTTAGCCGATGTCCTCTACACTGTGGACATCCCCAAAACATTTGACACAAAACAATTATGAGCAATTTTTGATTCCTGAGTACGATCTTGTGAAGATTATTTTTGATCTTTGGTGAGTTGTTTTAGAAAATAATTTTTAAAGTTAATGCTTATATTATGATTTCTTTCTTGTTCTTGTTTTGATTCTTTCTGATTTGTTTCAACCATTTTTTGAAATTGTTATACAAATGATATAGTTTTAATTAATTAACCATTTCTGAAATTGTTGTAAAAGAATATTATTCAACGATTTGTGAAAATTGTCATGATAATCAATATTAATTATGTTTGTTTATTGCTTCCCTTTTTCCCCTCCGTCTATTATCCTTTCTTTTCCTGCTCGCTTTCTTTCTTTCCTCCTCTTTTCTGACGTCCCTGTTTTTTCCGGGTTATGCTACCAAAGTGCGACGAGTTCTGAAGATTCATCAACGATACTACAGAGTTCTGCTGATGAAGATCCCTCAAGACAATCGTGAGTCAAGGGGTCATGTAAGAGTCTGTCCGAAATATCCTTGATTTTTGCGTCACGATTGCCAGGAAGACCACCAAAAGGTCAAAAACTGTTGAGCGGGTGGGACACGGGGAATCACATGCTTCTTAGCTCAATGTGTCCACAGGTGTTGTTTGCTAACATGCCACGCTGATCTTGAACGGGCACCCTGCCCTTTCTGAACAATGGACCTGGACTTTCTCCCCACCTCCTGGCCTGTCTGGTTTGAGCTTTGGGGTGGTCCCTCTTCCTAGAGAAGACCCCTCTCGCCTGCCTTCCACCATCATGACAGACAAGCAGAGATGTAGGCCTCTTCATCAAGGAACCAAGACAAGAAACCCCTGTGCAAGAAAACCCCCCTCACACCTTCTTCCAGAGACTGGGACTGAACCCTTCTCAGCTCGGGGGAGGTGTGCAGTGTGGGAGGAAAAGCTGCCCAGAGTAAGCGCAGTGTGAGCACTGAGCCATGAAAACAATGGTACCTGTTGCCTGGCTTGAGTTTGTGTTCCCCCTATTCTTTTCCCCCTCGCAGACCTTTGTTTCGGCTGAGAAACCATTCCCCTTCCCCCAGTGAAAGATGGTATAACTGGGGTCCTGGTCAGCTGTGCCTTTTGAGATCTCCCTGGACGTGGCCTGGTGAGCTTTCGACGGCTGGACCTCAAAGGATAAAAGCAGCATCACATTTTGGTAGCTATACCCATCTCCCATCCTTTCCTCCCTCTTTTCCTTATCTTCTCCTTTTTTCCCTGGTTTCCCCCTCACCAACGCATTTCTGTTGTGTTTAAGTCAATAAAACTGCATTTGTTGATTTTGTTACTGCAAATCCCCTGTGCCTCTGTGTGTTCTTTTTGCACCTTAAAATCACCACGTTACCCATTCACTAGGGTGGATCGCGAGAAGTGCCCAGACCGCTGAGTCCATGATGGACTCATCACTGTGGGCGATGTGTTCTTCAGCCACCTCAAAGACCCTGTTTTCTTCTGCCTCCTCAAAGACCCTGTTCTGCCTCCTCAAAGACCCTCTGAAGGGAGAGCTGGAGGGGCTCCATGGAGCAGGGCCTCCAGCACCTCCCCACCAAGAAATAGATGAAGGGTTTGATGCTGCTGTGGATGCAAGTGAGCAGGAAAACAACTTGTGAGGACACAGTGCTGTAACCGAGCTGCTGCAGGAAATCACACAGATTGAGGAGGAGATTGAGGAGCACAATGAGGAAGATAATGATGGCGTACCTCTCGGGTTGCTGCTGCTGGGAGCTCTGCCTGGCGTTAATGAAGCTGACTGTGCTGGAAATGAACATGGGTGCAACGACGAGGAGAAGGATGAGGGTGTACATGGAGATGAGAGCTGCCCGGCAGTGCTGCTGCTCTTGTGATGGGCACAGGAATGTCACTGTGGGAATGACAACCAACAGAGCGAAGAAGGCACAGAATTGGAAACTAAGCACCAGCCACACCAGGCGCAGAGAAGGCTTCCAGCAGCAGCAGAGCCAGCAGAGCTTGTACCACATAAAGGTGTTCTGCATCATCCAGAGCACCCTGTAGGTGGAGACCACTGAGAGCTGGAAAAGGATGTCCAGGTACATCAAGGGCAGGATAGGAGGGCAGGACACATCCTCCACCAGGAAGAGGAGGGCGGAGGGGAGTGCAAAGAAGAGGAAGAGGAAGTCAGTGAAAGCCAGGTCAAAGATGCCAAGGTTGCAGGTTTTCAGTCTGAGGAGCCAGAGCACAGCCCCATTCCCAGCCAGCCCACAGAGGCAGATGAGCAGTGTCACACTGTGTATGGCCACGCTGGTGACATCTGTCTCACATAGGTCATCTCCTTCAGTGGGTGAGGCAGGAGATGGGGACACGGTGGTCACCTCCATGGATGGATGCTGGGCAGGCAGTGGGATGTGGCCCCTGGCTGTGGTCAGAGTGGACTGGCAGTCAGTGCTTGGAGAATCCAGGGATGGACCATGCAGCTCCTCAGCAGCTCCCTGCAGTGGGAAGGATTCAGTGGGGAAGAGTGAGGTGCGAGGGTTTTCAGCAGGGCATGTGGAAGAAAAGCTCAGGGCAGAGGAGGGGGGAGCTGGAGGGGGCACTGGGGTCAGCGGGAGAGGGTGGCAGGAACAGAGCAGCTGCTGGAGGAGAGGAAGGTGGGGTAGGGAGGAAGGCAAACATTCCACTGACCTGTTCCCTGTGGGGCAGCAGCAGGCAAAGGGGTCTGTGCAGATCAGCGGCGCTTCCTGGTCCCTCTTGCTCCTTTGGGATCCATGTCCTAAAGCGGCTCCTGCCAGGTCAGGGACATGGAGGAGAAAGTGCCCACGTCACCAGGAGCTCCCCATTCCCATCCTGCTGGCTCCTCTCTGTGCCCTGTCTTCGTGCTGCTCCCCAAGGCTAAATGGGGTCATAGGGCAGGCGGAAATTGTTTTACAACTGCAGCTATGTCAGAGCTCCACTCCCTCATAGTTATTTATCTTGATTATTTTTTTTTCTTGGCCCCAAAGGAATTGGCTTTTGTCACAAGTCCACATGAAGGATTTTGCAAATGGCTCCTCTATTTCTTCTGATTAGAAACATTCCTTCCCTGCACAATGTCCCATTCTCCAACTGCCTTCTCTCTAACATTCCTCATTTCTCTTCCCTGAGGGGTCATTGTCCCTCCATCAGCAGAGGGATGCTGGTGGTGCTGGTGGCACTGGAATGCTGCTGGCAGTGCTGGCAGTGCTGGTGAAGAGTCTGGCTGCTTGTCAGAAACTGCTCCCATTTTGGGAAAAGCTCCAGAATCATTGCCAGAACTACCCCTTTGCCCCATGAAGCAAAACTGAGGCAAGAATTCCCATTTTTGCATTCTCCCGCAGGCTCACACAGCTCAAGGGAAGGACAGCACTCAGTTGCTTGCAGCCAGGCTATCAGCACTTGGGGCCCACCCTAATTACTGCCAATCCCCTTGATGATGCAATGAAAGCTATCAGGGACCAGGGTGCTGTGCACTCCCTGCCAGCCCTTCACCAGAGCTGCTCCTGCTCCTCCTCAATCCTGGGAACACTTGAGGTTGTTTGTGACACCTGATCCCAGACTGTCCCTTTGCAAGCAGAGATAACTGCCACTATACCAGATTGCTCCAAACCCCATCCAGCCTGGCCTTGGGGACTTTCAGGGATCCAGGGACAGCCAAAGCCTCACAGGGCAGCCTGTGCCAGGGCCTCAGCACCCTCACAGGGAAGGATTTCTTCCCAATATCCAATCTGACCCCACCCTCTGTCACTGGGAAGCCATTGCCCCTTGTCCTCTCACTCCATGCCCTCGTCCAAAATGCCTCTCCACCGGTTCTAGAGCCCCATCAGCTCCTGGATCATGAAGTGTTTGCCCTTGAAAAGATTGGGGTGGTGAGGGGATGTGAGATTCCATAGCTGGGGACACAAACACGGTGTCAGCAGGGAAGAGAAGTGACAGTTCTGGTCCCAGGGCCAGCAGTTTCCAGGAGGAGCATCCCAATCCCTGAGGCACATGTCAGCCTGGGTAGGAATCATCTCACCTCAGCTTTCTAGGAATTCCTTGGAATTCACTGTAGGCTGCTGTCTGACTGCCAAGGGAGTGTAGAGGATGACTCAGAGGAAACCTGCAACGTTCCAAGGATTAAAGCCACGGTGTTGTCAATGCAGAGAGATGGGGAGACTGACTTGGTGATCAGAATCCAATTTTATTGTGGGATACAAATCTTTATATACTATTTCAGGGAGACTAGTAATGTGTACTACAATGATTAGGTTAAAATCACATACACAATGTTATGCATCTAACAACATCTCTTGCTTCCAGAGTTTAATGGGATTTTCTTTTTCCGGTAAACCTGCCTTAATAATTCTTTTTGCAATCTAGGTCTAATTTTCAAAGTTCTGTTTGCTTTTGCCAAGGCATTCTGTTATCAAACTCCTATGTTAACCAGGTCCAAAGTCCATCATCTGTCTTGTGTCGCCCAACATTCCAATACTATGGGAGTAGCATTGATTTGCCTCTTCTCAGAAGAAATGACCTGGCAGAACTCCTAAATCATCCATCTGCTCTCTGCCAGTGCTCCAGCTCATGCACAGAATTTATTATTGTATGAATCCTCTTGGAAACTGAATGTTTAAGGTGAAGTACCACTGAACTTGCAGTATACAAGTGGGAAAAATAGATTTGAATCAGAAATCAAAGTTTAACAGGACATTTGTAGTGCAGGGTACCAAAGATCCACCTCAAGAATGAGAGGGGGCAAGTTCAGGCTGTTCAAAAGACAAGATTTTGGGATTGAGGTTGCTATAAAATAGAATAGAAGCTGAGATGGAGCCCAGATGCTTTGGCCATAGGTGTGGTTGCTGAGGCTCTCTCCCGTTGCTCATTTCCCGGGCAGAGTGAAGAGCAGCTGAGGAGCAGAGCCCTGAGCCCGTGGCAGGCTCTGAGGCAGCTGCCTGTGTGTGAGAGCCCTGGAGAACACGAGGCAGCACGGAGAGCAGGGGCTGTGGCAGGAGCTGGGACAGAGCCCGCGCCGGACGCTGCTCGGGCTCAGCCCGCGGGCTGCGCTCCCCTTTCCCAAGGGACCATTCCAGGGAACCTCCTGCAGATCCCGGCCCAGGGACAGCAGCTGGAGCCTGGCAGCTGCGCAAAGGAATTCACCTCTTCTGTAATTGTTGCATTGCAGAGCTCTCTTGAGCATGTACCTAGGGAATAGGGACAACACCTGGGAGTCATCATCAAGTGGAATGATCATGAAAGAGAACCATCATGAAATAGAGCCACTCTAACCCAGTGTTGGAAGGGAGCCACAAGGTTCATGGAGTTGAGCTCCTGGCCCTGCACAGGACATCCCAACAATCCAGCCTGTGCCTGAGAGCATTGTGCAAATGCTCCTTGAGCTCTGTCAGGCTGGTGCTGTGTGCAGCAGGAGAACTCCTGCCTTGGCTGGATGCAGACTGATGTGAGGAATCCTCATGGAATTGTTTGGGTTAGAAGGAACTTTAGAGATCATATCATTCCATCTTTCCTTCTACCATGGTACAGGACATCCAGGAAAACTTATGTTTGAAATCTTTGCTCTTTTGAAAGGAAGCTCAGGTAGGGGTAGGCCTGGGTGACTGGGAAGTAGAAAACGTACATTGGAGGATCATGATCCTCCTGCATTTGCCTTCGGAGAAATTCCCTGGCTGAGTTGTTCATCCCTGGAAAAGAGGTTGCACCTTGGAAAGTGTCTTTCCAATAAACAGGAAAATGGGAGACAGAGAGAGAAAAACCTTCTCAGATGTCCAGGTGTCTCACTCTCATGTGTATGTCCAAAGCCTGACTCACCGCACAAGGCTTTCACTCTCACCTGCCTTTGCAGAAGCAGTGGCACGTTGTTTTCCCCTGGATTTAAGGCAGTGGGAAAGGAGGGACAACTTCCCCCTGAGCAAGAGATGTGGCTGCTGCCCAGGTCTCTCCCAGCAGGAATCAGGAGCTCTTGGCACTGCCAACATCATCCCAAGCATTGCAGGCACGTGCCTTAGGAAGGGCTCTGGTATGAGACAGGGACCTGCCCTGCTCCCAGAGCAGCCAGAGGCTTTAGAATGGGATAAAAGAAAGAAATGAACCATTTTGGACACTGTTTAACAGGGACAGGCCCTGCAGTGAAGCCGGGATTTTGTTTATTCAACAGATTCAGAGGCTGGGACTACCACAGGGGAAAGCAACAAAAACCATGAATGCAAATCTGATTGAGGGGTGGTTAGAGAATGACAAAGATCAGGAGAGGCTGGGCTGTGGCTGGAGCTGCTGTGCAGAGTGGCTGTGCAGCTCCTCCTGAGGGTGGCCAGGTTCAGGATGGAGGTGCTCAAGGGCTTCCCTGGACACTGATGCTGGGGAACCAGAGGATGGATGGTCCCATTCTGCAGAAGAGCAGCACAACCCCCTAATTTCTGTGCAATTCAATGGTCCAAGCATCTGGTGATGGGAATTTCCATATTCCATGTACTTGGCACAGGAGTTCAGTGGAGTTCAGAATTGACCCTGCACTTTACTCCGAAGAATTCAATTCTGGAATTGAAGAATGTAAGAAATTCCCACTGAAAGGATAAGGGAATGTTGCTGTCCCTCCCCAGCTCTGCAGCCCTACCTGGTGTCCCTTCCCATCAGCTGGGAATGCAGGGCCGGCTCTGCTGGACAGAAGGGGAAGGATGCTCCCAGTGATCCCAACCCCTCTACTGCCATCCAGAGGCACCAGCCCTGCAGGGATTTGGGAAATCACTGCCACTCCATGATGGGTGTGTCCCCAGGGATTAAGGTGTCCCATGCTTTGCCGGCAAGAGCTCCCTGAAAACACCATGAAACTCATCTGCTGAGCCAAAGGAGATGGAGTTCATTCCCTGGGGCCGAGGCCAGAGCCAAAGGAGATGGAGTTCATTCCCTGGGGCCGAGGCCAGAGCCAAAGGAGATGGAGTTCATTCCCTGGGGCCGAGGCCATGAGGGTCATTCCATGGGGAATAGAGCTTGGGAACGGCACTGAGCCCAGCTGCACTGCTTGGAGCCATGTGGATCCAGGAGGGAGGAGGAAATCCATGCTGCAATGTGCTCCCTGCAGAGCATCCCACAAAAATCAGCCAAGACAATGCCCCTGCTCCCTTCTCCTGCAGGAGTACAACATGACGGGGAGGGTGATGCTCTGGATATTTATTGATCAGGTGACTCAAGGAATCCCTCAGTCACTGTCCTAGGGTCACTTAGCAGTGCAGTGGGAGGAATTAACAGGTTCAGACCCCCGTGTTCATGGCAGGATCATTTCTCCATGCAGTTTCTTTTTCTGCTCCTCAAAGACCCTCTGGAGGGAGAGCCGGAGGGACCCCATGGAGCAGGGCCTCCAGCACCTCCCCAACAAGAAGTAGATGAAGGGTTTGATGCTGCTGTGGATGCAGGCGAGCAGGAAAAAAACCTCTGATGACACAACGATGTAACTGAGTTGCTGCAGGAAATTCCAGAGGCTGAGGAGGAGAGTGAAAAGCGCAATGATGAGGATAACGATGTCGCACCTTTTGGGCTGCTGCTGCTGGGAGCCCACCTTGGAATTAATGAAATCAACTGTGATTGAAATGAGCATGGGTATAACAAAGAGGAGCAGCATGATGATGTACATGGAGATGAGAGCTGCCCGGCAGAGCTCCTGCTCATCTGATGGGCACAGGAATGTCACTGTGGGGATGACAGCAAAGAGAGCAAAGAAGGCCCAGTATTGGACACTTTCCACCGCCCACGTCAGGCGTAGAAGAAGGTTACAGCGACAGCAGAACTAGCAGAGCTTGTCCATATATACAACACGTCTCCTGGGCATCAGCCATAACAGCGCCCAGTAGTAGGAGACCACTGAGAGCTGGAAAAGGAAACTCAGGTAGAGCAGGGGCATAACAGGAGAGCAGGACACATCCTCCACCAGGAAAAGGAGGGCCGAGGGGACTGTGAGGAGGAGGAAGAGGAAATCAGTGACAGCCAGGACAAAGAAGCGATAGTTGGGGATTTTCAGGTTGAGGAGGCCGATGACAGCCCCATTTCCAGCCAGCCCACACAGGCAGATGAGCAGGGTCACACTGTGTATGGCCACGGTGGTGACATCTGTCTCACACAGATCATCTCCTTCAGTGGGTGAGGCAGGAGATGGGGACACGGTGCTCACCTCCATGGATGGACGCTGGGCAGGCAGTGGGATGTGGCCCCTGGCTGTGGTCAGAGTGGATGGGCAGTCAGTGCTTGGAGAATCCAGGGATGGACCATGTGGCTCCTGAGCAGCTCCCTGCAGTGGGAAGGGTTCAGTGGGGAGGAGTGAGATGTGTAGGGGAGGAGGGCAGTGGGAATGGTGGGGTGTGAGAGGGAGGTGGGAGGGTTGGGCTGTTTGGCACAGGGCAGAGGAGGGGGGACCTAGGGAGGGCCGTGTGGTCACCAGGAGAGGGTGTCAGGAACAGAGCAGCTGCTGCAGGAGCGGAAGGTGGGGTAGGGAGGAAGGCAAACATTGCACTGACCTGTTCCCTGTGGGGCAGCAGCAGGCAAAGGGGTCTGTGCAGATCAGCGGCGCTTCCTGGTCCCTCTTGCTCCTTTGGGATCCATGTCCTAAAGCAGCTTCTCCTAGGTCAGAACCATGCAGAAGAATGTCTCCACATCACCAGGAGCTCCCCACTCCTATCCCTCTCTGCCCTGTCCTGGTGATGCTCCCCAAGACTCAGTGGGGTCACAGGGCAGTCGGAATTGGTTTTATAACTTTGGCTGTGTCAGAGTTCCACAGCTTAGTGTTACTGATCTTGACTTTTTTTTCCTTTGCTACAAAGGAGGTCGATTTTTAAATGGCTGTGCAATATTTTCTGATAAGAAACAGTCCTTCCCAGCTTAAGGTGCATTCTGTAACTGCCTTCCCTCTCACAATATGTTTCTACCATTCCTCACTTCTCTTCTTTGAGAGGTCATGCTCCCTCCTGCAGCAACAGAATGCTGGAGCTGCTGGTGGCGCTGGAATGCTGGCAGTGCTGGTGAGGCAGCTGGGTGCTTCCCACAAGTAACTCCCAGTCTAGGAATGGCTCCATGATACTTGCAAAAAGATGCCCTGGGCCTAAGGAAGCACAGTTGAGCTGCTTCCTTGTTCTAACCCTTTACCATCCTCATTCCTGCCCCCACTCCCCATCCCCACCCCGCTCCATCCTCACCCCATCCTATCACATCCCACAGGTTTCCCAGATGGAGCTGTTCCCTCACTCTGAGCGTGGCCTGTCAGGCTCTGCTCTCCTCCAGTGCGGAGATTTGGGATTCACGGCTTCCAGACCCCCTGCAACCCGCTCTGACCCTCTCCTGGCCACTCCAAAACAGACTCCAATACCCCAGATGCCCCTGGGACCCCGTCCCCCCCCGAACACCATTGATCTTCCCCTGCTCCACCAGGGACCCCCAGCAGTGCCCTGCTCCTCCTGGCCATAGGGTTCTTGGACCCAGGAGGGAGGAGGAAAGCCCAGCTCCAAGGTGCTCCTCAGGATCACACAGGATGATAAATGTGGCTGGAGCCAGTGCAAAAACAGATTTGGAGGCCTGCAGGGGTTTTGGGGCAAGTTCTGTAAGAAGAAGCAAGAGCACATGGCCAAAGGAAAAGTTCAAGGCAAGGTCACCTTTAATATCACAGCACTCAGTGAATGAGACCACCAGAGACCCCTCTGAATAATCCTCCAGGCCCAGGAAAGGACTTGGAGAAGGAGGTGGATGCATGGAAATGAGTCCTAGGAAAGTGATGTTTATATATTAGATAAGAAAGACACTTTAATGACTCTGTGTGGTTGTGATGGATAAAACCCCTGTTCTAAAGTCTCACCCCAAACAGAAATATGGAGAGATCCTTCTGTGTGTCGTCTGCTTCCTAATGCTTCTCATTGTGTTGGAAAGTTCATTCTGGCTGATTTTGGTATCACTCCAAATTCCCATCTCCACTCCTCATGCCATGCCATGCCATGCCATGCCATGCCATGCCATGCCGTGCCATGCCATGCCATGCCATGCCATCCCATCCCATGGCCGCTCCCCGTGTTGAAGCCCTGTCCCTCAGGCTCTGCTGCTCTCCAGTCAGGACATTTGGGATCAGCACCATCCAGATCCTTCCTGGCTCCTCCTGCTCCCTCCCACACGCCCAGACCCCCGGGGATGCTGCCCCCCCTGCCCGCCAGCCCCGCTGCACCCGGGAGCAGGGACATCTCTGCTGTGACACTCACAGAGCCCTCGGGGTGGGGAATGCTGAGCCCCTGGGCCATCGTGTCCGTGCCAGCCCAGCTCTGGCACTGGGGATCATGGCTGCTGCAGGGAGCACAAGCCATGGCCGTGTCCCCTCCCTCCAGCCACATTCCCGGCTGGCAGCAGCAGCCAGAGGAAGCCGGGAAGCGCTGGCAGAGGGGGCAAAGGCAGCTCAGGGTTCATGGTGCTGTTTATTGATATCAGACCTCAGTGGGATGCAGGAACCAGGTGCCAGGGGGAATTCTGGGGTCACAGCCGTGTTGGGAAGGATCCCTTTCAGGAAAGCAGGTTTTAAGTGTTCTGGGAGGTGTAAGAGAGGAGGGAAAGCCATGCTCCAATGTGCTCCCCACAGAGCATCCCTCCCACATGGCCCTTGGCAATGCCCCTGCTGCCTTCCCCTGCAGGAATTGAGGTGGGAGGGTGACCCTGTGGATGTTTATTAATCAAGTGACTCAAGGAAACCCTCAGCCAATGCCCCGGGGTGCTTCATCAGTGCAGTGGAAGGGATCAACAGGCTCAGACTGCCATGAAATCACTGGAATCATTCCCTGGTGGAACCATTGCTGCTGGCAGTGTTTTCTTCTAGCACCACAAAACCCTCCAGAGAGATTTCTTTAGGACCTCATGGAGCAGTTCTTCCAGCATCTCCCTACCTGGAATTAGATGATGAGTTTGATGATGCTTTTGATTCAGGCAAGCAGGAAACCAGACTGGGAAGGCAGAATGGTGTAGCTGAGCTGCTGCAGGAAATTCCAGAGGCTGAGGGGGAGAGTGATGAGGAGAGAGAGGAAGAAAATAATTTGGAGCCTTTTGGGCTTGCCCTTGTCTGAGCAACATGAGTCCTGAATGCAGAAGAATATACTGGAAATGAGCATGAAGGGAGCAAAGAGGAGGAGGTGGAGGGTGCGCATGGAGATGAGAGGCCATGGCAGTGCTCTTCATGAAACTGGCCCAGGGAAGCCACTGTTGGATTGAGAGCAATGACACCAAAGAAGGCCACTGCAGGGCACTCATCACCATGCATGGCAGGCGCTCAGAAAAGAAAGAGGAGCAGCAGCAGAAGAAACTGAAGGCTGCAGAGCCTAACCCTGACTTGTTCATGAAGAGCACACAGTACAGCCCCAGCACATGAGTGACAGCGGGAAAAGGAAGCTCAAGGACCCCAGAGGCACAATAGCAGAGCAGACCACATCCTCTACAAGGAGGAGCAGTGTGGGTGGGAGCGTGAGGAGGAGGAAGAGGAAGACAGCACTAGCCACGGTGAAGATGAAGTTGGTGGTGAAGCCGATGCGGAGGAGGCAGAGCACAGCCCCGTTCCCAGCCAGCCCACAGAGGCAGATGAGCAGGGTCACACTGTGTATGGCCACATCAGTGACATCTGTCTCACACAGATCATCTCCTTCGGTGGGTGAGGCAGGAGATGGGGACAGGGTGGTCACCTCCATGGATGGGTGCTGAGCAGGCAGTGGGATGTGGCCCCTGGCTGTGGTCAGAGTGGCTGGGGAGTCAGTGCTTGAAAAATCCCAGTATGTGGCTCCTCAGCAGTGGGAAGTATTCAGTGGGGAGGAGTGAGATATGCAGGGGAGGAGGGCAGTGGAAATTGTGGGATGGGACAGGAAGGCAGTAAGTTTGGGCAGTTCAGCAGGGGATGTGGTAGGAAAGCGGAGGACAGAGAAGGGGGGAGCTGTGGAGTGCACTGCGGTCACTGGGAGAGGGTGTCAGGAACAGAGCAGCTGCTGCAGGAGAGGAAGGTGGGGTAGGGAGGAAGGCAAACATTCCACTGACCTGTTCCCTGTGGGGCAGCAGCAGGCAAAGGGGTCTGTGCAGATCAGCGGCGCTTCCTGGTCCCTCTCGCTCCTTTGGGATCCATGTCCTAAAGCGGCTCCTGCCAGGTCAGAGAGATGAAGGAGAAACTGCCCCGATCACCAGGAGCTCCCCATTCCCATCCTGCTGGCTCCTCTCTGTGCCCTGTCCTGGTGTTGTTTCACAAGGCTCAGTGGGAGAGACAGAAATTAAATCTTTTGCAATGTCAGAATTTCCCGTCCTCTGAGTTATTAGTGTTGACTATTTTTTCCATAGAGGAAGTAGGTCAACATACAGATTTCTTTGAATGGCTCCTCATTTCCTCCTGATTATAAACTCTTTTCCAAATGGGACATTCTCCAAATGCTTTCCCTCTCTCTGCAGGTTTCTACCATTCTGCATTTATCTACCCTGAGAGGTCATTGTCCCTCCTGCAGCAGAGAGCTGCTGGTAGGGCTGGTGGCACTGGAATGCTGCTGGCAGTGCTGGAATTGCTCGCAGCACTGTGCCAGCAAGTGGGTGCTTCTCAGAAACAACTCCCATTCTGGGAAGGGCTCTGGGATCATTGCAAAACCTTCCCTGGCCCCAAGAAAACAAATTGAGCAGAGAATTCCCATTTCAGTCATTCCAATGCAGGCTCACACAGCCCAAGGGAAGGACAGCACTCAGTTGCTTGCAGCCAGGTCAGCAGCACTTAGAGCCCACCCTAATTACTGCCAATCCCCTTGATGATGCAATGAAAGCTATTAGGGACCAAATTTTGGGGTGTTGTGATCCCCTTTCCCGCCTTTCATTAGAGCTCATCCTCCTCCTCCTCAGACATGGGAGCCCTTCTGTTTGTTTTTACCTGACCCCATCCCTCTGGGCAGCCTGTGCCAGGGCCTCAGCACCCTCACAGGGAAGGATTTCTTCCCAATATCCAATCTGACCCCACCGTCTGTCACTGGGAAGCCATTGCCCCTTGTTCTGTCACTCCCACTGCTGCTGCTGCTGCTGTGCCTGTGTGGGATGGTGGGAATGGGGCTGTGCTCTGGCTCCTCAGCTTCTGCATCCACAGGAACCCCATCACCCCCTGTGTGCTCAGCCTGGCCATGGCTGCCTCCACCTTCCTGCTCTCCATCACCATCACCCTGGGGATATTTTCTGTCCCAGAGAGCTTCTGCCACCAGCTGGGCTCGTGGGCTGTGCCAGCTGGGCTGAAGGTCCCCATCCTCTTGGCTTTCACTGCTGCTGTCTCCTCTCTGACAGCCCTCAGTGCTGTCACAACTCTGTTTGTCCTCCCGTGTCCTGCTGGCCCTGCCACGGCTCCCAGTGCTTCCCGGTGCTCCTGTGTGCCCTGCTCTGGCTGCTCTCCTTGCTGCTCACTGCCACCCTCCATTGCTGCCCTTTGGTGCCCATGGCCTTGGTGCTGAGCTGCCCCTTCTCAGTGCTCAGCCTGCCCTGTTCTGCTCTGGCCCTGCTGGCCAGGCTCCTGTGCTGCTCATGGAAACAGCTCCCAGGGAAGCTCTGTGCCCTGCTCCTGCTGCTCCTGTCATCTCCTTCCCCTTCTTCACTGCTGATTTTGGGCACTGGCTCTTGCTGAGGGCGTTTGACTTCTCTGTCTTTGCCCCCAGCCCCTCTCTCCTGCTCACCTGTGCCCAGAGCAGTGCCCTCCCTCTGATTGACTGCCTGGCTGGGAGCTGTGCAAAGGAATTCACCCCTCTGGTAGTGTTGCCTTGCAGAGGGCTTTTGAGGCTTTAGTGCCAGAGCCAGGGCATAGAGATAACACGGAGCAGTCATCATCAGGTGGAATCATCATGCAAGATAGTCAGCATAAAATAGAAGCATAAAATATCCAGAGTTGAAAGGGACCCACAAGGATCATGGAGTTGAGCTCCTGGCCCTGCACAGGACATCCCAACAATCCCAGCCTGTGCCTGAGAGCATTGTCCAAATGCTCCTTGGGCTCTGTCAGGCTGGTGCTGTGTGCAGCAGGGGAACTCCTGCCTGGGGCAGTAGTGGGTGACACCAGGAATCCTCATGGAATGGTTTGTGTTGCATGCTGGTTTAGGGAAAATTTGGAGGAAACCTTCAAATGGGATCACTCTAGTAAACAAATTCAAGTAGCCTCTCCCTCCCAGCTGGTTCAGGCAAAGATTTCCTTAGAGAAGGTGAAAAAACTGTTTAATTAATAAGCAAAGTACTCAGAAGCATAAGGAATTAAAACAATATTAAGCAATAACATCTATTTCTGTTCTGAAGAGTTGGCAAATTCAGACATTCCTTGTTGTGGAGTGCAGTTTGGCTCACTCAGTCCCTTCTCAGTCCCTCTGGTGCTGGAAAATGCCGCGTCCCAGGCCCCGGTGGGCCACAGGTGTGAGCTCCCAGTGCTCTTCTGGTTTTTCAGTCCAGAGCAGGTTTGAACAGTTCCAAGCCAAAGGAAAACCACAGTCCAGGGAACTTCTCTGCCTCAGCTAGCTGAAAAAGCCTAAAAGCAAAGGAGAGCTCTGTGCTGCATGTCTGTGCTGCAGACAGCACGGTCTGGGAGCAGGAATGGGGAGGAGTGAGCGCAGCTTCTGAAAACAAACTGCTGCCTCTGCTCTGCCCCTCTTTGCTCAAGAGCCAGTCTGAAATGTGCAAAACCTATTTCTGGGCTAAACAGATGAATGGGGACACAATTCAGCATCATAAAGTCATCCCAGGACAGGTTGGAACCAATGGTAGAGATCATCTCATTCTATCTGTCCATCTTCCATGGGAATGGACAGCCAGGAAACGTTTTGCTTTGAAGTCTTGTTCTTTTGAAAGGAAGCTCAGGTAGGGAGTGGCCTGGGTGACACTGGACACAAGGAAGGTGCTGGGAAGTAGAAAAATGAGATTGGAGGATCATGATCGTTCTGCACTTGCCTTGGGAGGGACGCTCTGGCTGAGTTGTTCTTCCCTGGACAAGATGTTTCACCATGGAAAGTTTTGTCTCTCCAGTGGACAGTAAATGGGAGACCGGGAGAGAAAAACCCTCTAAAATGTCAAAGTCTCTCTCTTCTATTAATTATTAACACATCTGTTAATACATGATCCTATGGTGTTTAACCTCATGTGTGTATCCAAAGCCTCACCAGCCACAGCTTTCATTCTCACTTCCCTTTCCAGAAGCAGTGGCACGTTGCTTTCCCCTGGATTTAAGGCAGTGGGAAAAGGAGGGACAACTTCCCCCTGAGCAAGAGATGTGGCTGCTGCCCAGGTCTGTCCCAGCAGGAATCAGGAGCTCTTGGCACTGCCAACATCATCCCAAGCATTGCAGGCACGTGCCTTAGGAAGGGCTCTGGTATGAGACAGGGACCTGCCCTGCTCTCAGACCAGCCAGAGGCTTTAGAATGGGAAAAAAAGTCTGAAATGAGCAATTTTGGACACTGTTTAACAGGGATAGGCTCTACAGTGAAGCCTGGATGTTGTTTCTTCAACAAATTCAGAGGCTGGGACTACCACCGTGGAAAGAAACAAAAACCATGAATGCAAATGTGATTGAGGGGTAATTTCAGAATGACAAAGATCAGGAGAGGCTGGGCTGTGGCTGGAGCTGCTGTGCAGAGTGGCTGTGCAGCTCCTCCTGAGGGTGGCCAGGTTCAGGATGGAGGTGCTCAAGGGCTTCCCTGGACACTGATGCTGGGGAACCAGAGGATGGATGGCCCCATTCTGCACAAGAGCAGCATAACCCCCTAATTTCTGTGCAATTAAATGATCCAAGCATCTGGTGATGGGAATTTCCATATTCCATGTACTTTCTGGATACAAGCACAGGAGTTCAGTGGAGTTCCCCATGGACCCTGCATTTTACTCAGAAGGATTCAATTCTGGAATTGAAGAATGTGAGACATTCCCACTGGAAGGATAAGGGAAAGTTGCTGTCCCTCCCCAGCTCTGCAGCCCTACCTGGTGTCCCTTCCCATCAGCTGGAAATGCAGGGCCGGCTCTGCTGGACAGAAGGGGAAGGATGCTCCCTGTGATCCCAACCCCTCTCCTGCCCTCCAGAACCACCAGCCCTGCAAGGATTTGGGAAATCACTGCCATCCTATAGTGCTGGGTGTGTCCCCAGGGATTAAGGTGTCCCATTCTTTGTAGGCAAGAGCTCCCTGGAAACACCATGGAACTCATCTGCTGAGCCAAAGGAGATGGAGTTCATTCCCTGGGGCCGAGGCCATGAGGGTCATTCCATGGGGAATAGAGCTGGGGAACGGCACTGAGCCCAGCTGCACTGCTTGGAGCCATGTGGATGCAGGAGGGAGGAGGAAAGCCATGCTGCAGTGTGCTCCCTGCAGAGCATCCCACAAAAATCACCCAGGGCAATGCCCCTGCTCCCTTCTCCTGCAGGAATGCAACATGACGGGTAGGGTGATCCTATGGATATTGATTAACTGGGAAGAGCCAGGAAACCTTCAGCCTCTGTGCCGAGGTCCTTCAGCAGAGCAGTGGAAGTGATCAGCAGGCTCACACCCCCATGTCCATGGCAGGATCATCTCTGTGGGCATTGTTTCCTTCTGGCTCCTCAAAGACCCTCTGGAGGGAGAGCCGGAAGGACTGCACAGAGCAGGGCCTCCAGCACCTCCCTGCCAAGAAGTAGATGAAGGGTTTGATGCTGCTGTGGATGCAGGTGAGCAGGAAAAAAACCTGTGAGGACACAGCGATGTAACTGAGCTGCTGCAGGAAATTGCAGAGGCTGAGGAGGAGAGTGAAGAGCACCATGAGGAGGATAACAATGTCACGCCTCTTGGGTTGCTGCAGCTGGGGGCACCACTTGGCCTTAATGAAATCTGTGCTGGAAACAAGCATGGGTGCAACAAAGAGGAGAAAGATGATGATGTTTGTGGAGATGAAAACTGCCTGGCAGTGCTTCTGCTGGTGTGATGGGCACAGGAATGTCACAGTGGGAATGACAGTGAATACAGCAAAGATGGCACAGTATTGGACACTGTCTACCACCCACCTCAGGCGCTCGGGAAGCTCCCTGCAGCAGCAGCGCCAGCAGAGCTTGTAAGTATTCAGCAGAGGGCTGCTGAGCATCAGCCAGAACAGTGCCCAGTAGTAGGAGACCACTGAGAGCTGGAAAAGGAAACTGAGGTGCAGCGGGTGCAAGATAGGAGAGCAGGACACTTCCTCCAGCAGGAAGAGGAGGGTGGAGAGGACTGTGAAGAGAAGGAAGAGGAAATCAGTGACAGCCAGGACAAAGAAGCCATAGTTGGGGCATTCCCGGTTGAGGAGGCCGATGACAGCCCTGTTCCCAGCCAGCCCACAGAGGCAGATGAGCAGTGTCACACTGTGTATGGCCACGCTGGTGACATCTGTCTCACACAGATCATCTCCTTCAGTGGGTGAGGCAGGAGATGGGGACACGGTGGTCACCTCCATGGATGGACGCTGGGCAGGCAGTGGGATGTGGCCCTGGCTGTGGTCAGAGTGGATGGGCAGTCAGTGCTTGGAGAATCCAGGGATGGACCATGTGGCTCCTCAGCAGCTCCCTGCAGTGGGAAGGATTCAGTGGGGAGGAGTGAGATGTGTAGGGGAGGAGGGCAGTGGGAATGGTGGGGTGGGAGAGGGAGGTGGGAGGGTTTGGCTGTTTGGCAGAGGATGCAGAAGCAAAGCTCAGGGCAGACAAGGAGGGACCTGGGTAGGGCCCTGCGGTCAGCGGGAGAGGGTGTCAGGAATAGAGCAGCTGCTGCAGGAGAGGAAGGTGGGGTAGGGAGGAAGGCAA
The DNA here is from genome assembly GCF_028551555.1 of Melozone crissalis. Taxonomy (NCBI): domain Eukaryota; kingdom Metazoa; phylum Chordata; class Aves; order Passeriformes; family Passerellidae; genus Melozone; species Melozone crissalis. The sequence continues at coordinate 2,670,993 of NW_026535796.1, read as the reverse complement.
ACATTCCACTGACCTGTTCCCTGTGGGGCAGCAGCAGGCAAAGGGCTCTGTGCAGATCAGCGGCGCTTCCTGGTGCCTCTTGCTCCTTTGGGATCCATGTCCTAAAGCGGCTCCTGCCAGGTCAGGGACATGAAGGAGAAAGTGCCCAGGTCACCAGGAGCTCCCCATTCCCGTCCTGCTGGCTCCTCTCACTGTGCCCTCTCCTGGTGTTGTTTCCCAAGTCTTGGTGAAGTCATGGGGGAGTAGGAAATTGCCTCTTTGTCTATAGCTGTATTTCACTTCCTCTGAGTTGTCTTGAACATTTTTTCCTGCCATAGAGGAAGTAGCTTGACATGCAGATTTCTTTTCATGGCTCCTCATTTCCTCCCGATTAGAAACTCTTTTCCAAATTGGACATTCTCAAAACGCTTTCCCTCTCTCAGCAAGTTTCTACCATTCCTCATTTATCTACCCTGACGAGTTCTTGTCCCTCCAGCAGCAGAGAGCTGCTGGTGGTGCTAGAATGCTGCTGGCAGTGCTGGAAGTGCTCACAGCACTGTGCAAGCATGTGTGTGCTTCTCAGAATCAACTCCCATTCTGGGTTGATTTTCAGGATCATTGCCAAAAGCTTCCCTGGCCCCATGAAAGCAAACAGAGCTGAGAATTCCCATTTCTGTCATTGCAATGCAGGCTCACACATCCAAGGGAAGGACAGAACTCAGTTGCTTGCAGTCAGGTAAGCAGGTCATCAGCACTTAGAGCCCACCCTGATTGCTGCCAATCCCCTTGATGATGCAATGAAAGCTATTAGGGACCAGGTTTTGGGGTGCTGTGATCCCCTTTCTACCCCTTCATTAGAGCTCAACCTCCTCCTCAGACATGGGAACCCTTGTGTTTGTTTTTAACCTGACCCCATCCCGCTGGGCAACCTGTGGCAGGGCCTGAGCACCCTAACAGGGAAGGATTTCTGCCCTAATTTCCAATCTGACCCCACCCTCTGTCAGAAGGAAGCCATTCCCCCTTGTCCTGTCACTCCATGCTCTTGTCCAAAGTCCCTCTCCACCTCTCCTGGAGCCCCATTAGCTCCTGGATCAGGAAGTGTTTGCCCTTGAAAGGATTGGGCTGGTGAGGGGATGTGAGATTGCATAGCTGGGGACAGAAACAGGGGCCAGCAGTTTCCAGCAGGAGCATCCCAGATCCCTGAGGCACATGTCAGCCTGGGTAGGAATCATCTCACCTCAGCTTTCTGGGAGTTCCTTGTAATTCACTGTACGCTGCTGTCTGACTGCCAGAGGAGTGTAGAAGATGACTGAAATGAAATCTGCAGTTTTCTAAGGATTAAAGCCAAGAGAGCAGCATGGATTTGCTTCTGAGAAGAAGTGACATTGCTGACATCCTAAATAATCCATCAGCTGTGTGCCACTACTCCAGCCCACACACAGAATTTATTATTGCACAAATCTGTTTGGAAACTGTGTGGTGAAGGAGATGTGCCACTGAAATTGTGACATATACACGGCAAAATTAGATTTGATTTAGAAAGAAAAGTTTAACAAGACATTTGTAGTGCAGGGTCCTAAGGATCCAGCCAAGGAATGAGAGGGAACAAGTTCAGGCAGTTCAAAAGACAAAAATTTTGGAACTGGGGTTGCTTTAAAAATCGAAGAGAAGCTGAGATGGAGCCCAAGTGCTCTGGGCACAGGTGTGGTTGCTGAGGCTCTCTCCCGTTGCTCATTTGCCGGGCAGAGTGAAGAGCAGCTGAGGAGCAGAGCCCTGAGCCCGTGGCAGGCTCTGAGGCAGCTGCCTGTGTGTGAGAGCCCTGGAGAACACGAGGCAGCACGGAGAGCAGGGGCTGTGGCAGGAGCTGGGACAGAGCCCGCGCCGGACGCTGCTCGGGCTCAGCCCGCGGGCTGCGCTCCCCTTTCCCAAGGGACCATTCCAGGGAACCTCCTGCAGATCCCGGCCCAGGGACAGCAGCTGGAGCCTGGCAGCTGAGGGCAGTGCACTGCGGGCAAGTTCTCCAGGCTGCCAGAGGAAACCAGGTCAGACTCTTCTCTTCCACCGTCATCAGGGCCCCCTCATTGGGTGGAACCTGGTTATTGATTTTGGGGGCAGAACTGAGGTCTGTAGGGAATTAAGAGCTCTAAACACTGTGGGAAAAGGGAGGGAATATTGTAATGAGTGTCCTGCTGAAGGAATGCAGCAGCTCAGTGATATCAACTGACACCTGAGAGTCCAGCTCAGATCCATCCCAAAGCCATTTGCTCTCTGATATCTCCATGGGCAATCCTCTCCTTCTCTAGTTGTTTTCCTGCTCCAGCTCTGTCCTGTCCACAGCCAGGAAGGAGGTATCTCCCTGGCTTTTGTGCCAGGCACACAGGACCAGGCTCCCACATCCTCCTTGACATCTGTCCTGTCCCTCACCCTTCCCTGTGCTGCTCCACATGGAAGCTGTGGGTGGGAAAAGATGGGAAAGCCACATTTGGGGGACAGCAGCGTTGCTCTGGTGTGTCTGTTTGTCACCCCTGCAGCTGTGTGAGGGCAGGAGAAGCAGCAGAGGTGTCACCATGAGCACTTTGTCCCCTGGCACAGAGGGAGCCAGCCCTGCCTGCTGGAGCCAGCCCGGTGGGAAGGCATCCCAGGGGAGCTGGAATGAGGAGAGCCACGACAACTGGAGCCAGTGTGACAGCAGGCAGTGGAGCAAAGTGCCTGTCCCGCTGCTGCTGCTGCTGCTGCTGTGCCTGTGTGGGAGGGTGGGAATGGGGCTGTGCTCTGGCTCCTTGGCCAACAGCAGTGCCCTCCCTCTGATTGACTTCCTGGCTGGGAGCTGTGCAAAGGAATTCACCCCCTCTGTTAGTGCTGCCTTCCAGAGGGCTTTTGAGGCTTTTGTGCCAGAGTCAGGGCATAGAGACAATACAGTGGAATCATCAACAGGTGGATTCATTATGAAAGATAGTCAGCATAAAATAGAACCATAAAATATCCAGAGTTGCAAGGGAGCCACAACGAGCTTGGAGTTGAGCTCCTGGCCCTGCTCAGGACATCCCAACAATCCCAGCCTGTTCCTGAGAGCTTTGTGCAAATGCTCCTTGAGCTCTGTCAGGCTGGTGCTGTGTGCAGCAGGGGCACTCCTGCCTGGCTGGATGCTTGATGTTATGAGGATTTCTCATGGAATGGTTTGGGATGTGTCCAGAATTAGGGTAAATTTGGGAGGAAACCTTCAAATGGGATCTTTCTAGAAAACAAATTCAAGCAGTTCCCCCCTCACCCCCAGCTGGTTCAGGAAAAGATTTCCTGAGAGAAAAGTGGAAAACACTGTTTATTTAACAAGGAAAGTATTCACAAGCACAAGACATGGAAACAATATTCAACAATAAAATCTCTTGATGTTCTGAAGCGTTGGCAAATTCAGGAAGTCCTTGTTGTGGAGTGTAGTTTGGCTCACTCAGTTCCTTATCAGTCCTTCTGGTGCTGTAAATTCCCTGGCCCAGGCCCGGCCTGGTGGGCCACAGGTGTGAGCTCCTGGTGCTCTGCTGGGTGTTCAGTCCTGGGTAGATTTGAACAGGTCCAAAGAAAAAGCAAAAAATCCCACAGTCCAGGAAATTTCTTTTCCTCAGCTAGCTAAAACTAACTAAAAGCAAAGGAGAGTTCTGTCCCAATGTCTGTCCGTCTGGAGACAGCACAGTCCATGAGCAGGAATGTGGAGGAGGATGTGCAGTGTCTGAAAACAAACTGCAGCTTCTTCTCTTCCCCCATTCACTCTCTGAAACTAGTCTTAAAGGTGCAAAACTACTTTTCAGCATGAACAGAACAAGATGATTGGGGATAAAAGCATCATAATATCAATCTAGGACAGATGGGAATTTCCATGTTTAAAGCTCTTTTTGGTCACCTGCACAAGGGTTCAATGGAGTTCAACTTTGATCCTGCACTTTGATATTCAGAAGGATTTATTTCTGGAATTAAAGAATGTAAGAAATTCCCAGTGAAAGGATAAGGGAATGTTGCTGTCCCTCCCCAGCTCTGCAGCCCTACTTGGTGTCCCTTCCCATCAGCTGGGAATGCAGGGCCGGCTCTGCTGGACAGAAGGGGAAGGATGCTCCCTGTGATCCCAACCCCTCTCCTGCCATCCAGAGGCACCAGCCCTGCAGGGATTTGGGAAATCACTGCCACTCCATGATGGGTGTGTCCCCATGGATTAAGGTGTCCCATTCTTTGCAGGCAAGAGCTCCCTGAAAACACCATGAAACTCATCTGCTGAGCCAAAGGAGATGGAGTTCATTCCCTGGGGCTGAGGCCATGAGGGTCATTGCATGGGGAATAGAGCTGGGGAACAGCACTGAGCCCAGCTGCACTGCTTGGAGCCATGTGGATCCTGGTGGAAGCAGGAAAGCCATGCTCCAATGTGCTCCCTGCAGAGCATCCCACAAAAATCACCCAAGGCAATGCTCCTGCTCCCTTCTGCTGCAGGAATACACTAATAAAGGCAGGGTGATCCTGTGGATATTGATGAATCAGGAGGTTCAAGCAAACTCTCAGCCTCTGTGCTGAGGTTATTCAGCAGATCAGTGGAAGGGATCAGCAGGCTCAGAGCACTGTGCCCATGGCAGGATCATTGCGGTGGGCAGTGTTTTCTCTCAGCTCCTCAAAGACCCTCTGGAGGGAGAGCCGGAGGGACCCCATGGAGGAGGGCATGCAGCACCTCCCCACCAAGAAGTAGATGAAGGGTTTGATGGTGCTGTTGATGCAGGCGAGGAGGAAAACAACCTGAGAGGGCATATCCATATAACCGAGCTGCTGCAGGAAATTCCACAGGCTGAGGAAGAGAATGAAGAGCGCCACGAGAAAGGTAACGATGTCGCGCCTCTTGGGTTGCTGCTGCTGGGAGCCCCATTTGGCCTTAATGAAATCAGTTGTGCCAGAAATGACCACAGGTGCAACAAAGAGGAGCAGCACGATGATGTACATGGAGATGAGAGGAACACGGCAGTGCTCCTGCAATAGTGGGCACAGGGATGTTACCATAAAAATGACAATGATGAGAAGACCGAAGGCCCACTTATGGACACTGATCTGCCCCCGCCTCGGGCACTCGGGAAGCTCCCTGCGGCAGCAGAGCCAGCAGATCTTGCACATATACAGCATTGTGCTGTTGACTATCAGCCACAACAGCCCTATGTAGTAGGAGATCGCTGATATAATGAAAAGGACACTCAGGTACAGCAGGGGCAGAATAGGAGAGCAGGACACGTCCTCCACCAGCAGGAGGAGGGCAGAGGGGACCACAAAGAGGAGGTAGAGGAAGTCAATGACAGCGAAGCCAAAGATGCCAGAGTTCCTCGTTTTCAGGCTGAGGAGGCCGATGACAGCCCCATTCCCAGCCAGCCCACAGAGGCAGATGAGCAGTGTCACACTGTGTGTGGCCATGCTGGGGACATCTGTCTCACAGAGATCATCTCCTTCAGTGGATGAGGCAGGAGATGGGGACACGGTGGTCACCTCCATGGATGGATGCTGGGCAGGCAGTGGGATGTGGCCCCTGGCTGTGGTCAGAGTGGCTGGGCAGTCAGTGCTTGGAGAATCCAGGGATGGACCATGTGGCTCCTCGGCAGCTCCCTGCAGTGAAAAGTGTTCAGTGGGGAGGAGTGAGATGTGCAGGGGAGGAGGGCAGTGGAAATGGTGGGGTGGGAGAGAGATGTCGGAGGGTTGGGCTGGTGTGCCAGATCGAGAAATAACAGAGAACAACATTTTCAACTCTTTTGGACTTGCTTAAAGACTAACTGGGGAAAAAGATAAAAATATGTAAGGATGTGGACCCCAGGGATAAACGTGGCTGGAGCCAGTGCAGAAATAGATAAGGAGGTCCGCAGTATTTTTAGAGAAAGTTCTGTAACACGAAGCAACAGTCCATGGCTGAAGGAAAAGTTCAAGACATGGTCACCTTTAATGTCTCAGCAATTAGGGAATACAACCACCAGAAGCCCCTCTGGAAAAACCTCCAGGATCATAAAAGGACTTCCAGAAGGAAGAGTTTGCATGGAAATGAGTTCTAGGAAAATAATGTTTATGTTCTAGATAAGAAAAACTTTTAATGTATGGTTATAATGAATAAAAAGGATGTTGTAAAGTCTCACAACACAAACAGAAATAAGGAGAGATCCTTCTGTGTGTCCTCCTGCCCAATAATTCCCTTGGTAACACCATTGGTTGATGTTAGGAACTTTATTCTGTCTGATTTTGATATCACTCCAGATCCATCCCATCCCATCCCATCCCATGCCATCCCATCCCATCCCATCCTGATGGGTTCCCAGTCCCTGGCCTCTCGCTGGCTGCAGGTGTGGCCTGTTGGGCTCTGCTGCTGTCCAGTGGCAGATTTGGGATTGGTGGCACCCAGAGCCCTCCTGCCCCCTCCAGCCCCTGTCTGCCTGATGCCTTGGGCTGGCTCCCTGGAACAGAGGCCAGAGCAGGTGAAGAGAATAAAAGGAGGCATTGATGAAAGGCCTTCAAAAGGTTCACCTTGGGCTCTCAAAGCCTCCGAGAGGGGCTGCACCCAAAATGGACAATGGTCATGAGTTTTCCAGACAGATATCAGTTTGGTCCATTTACAAATCTGGGGTTAATCCTCCAATGACAGCTTCAGGTAATGAAGTCATTTAGCCCCAGTTTTGCCTCCCAGAACTCACTTTTGTCTGTACTTTTCTGGGCCTGAGGCAGTAGAGTGTCCTTGAATTTCAGGCCTAGAGGGATTGTTTTGTCTGACCAAAATGTGCAGATAGTTAACTAACACTTTCCATGGAGTTTAGAGTAATGCACTAATGCAGTACAGGATATGAAAAATAGAAAGGCTAAACTCCTAAGGCATCATGCCCCCTCTGACATCCTCTAGAAATTCCCCCCAGGCTGCCTTCCCCTCCAGACAGCCCCGCTCCTCTCCTGCCCCACTCAGGAGCCCCAGCAGTGTTTCTGCTCCTCCTGGCAATTCCATGCTTCTCCAGCCCAATGAACAGCAGTGGAGCCATCCCTGTAGTGCCTCTTGTTTGTGTCCAAAGGAGGTTGGGGGGCTGGAGAGCAGGGATGGAGCTGGGGAGGGGCATCTCCAAGAGAAAGACGGCCCCAAAGCCTTCCGGGGCAGGCTGGGGTGAGCAGCCCGTGGGGAGGGAGTGGAGCCTGAGGCCCGGGGCTGGGAGGGATGGGAAGGACGGGAGGTGGGTGGGCTGCATGGGGAGTGGGATGGGAGGGTGGTGTGTGAGGGGTGGGACATGATGGAGCTGCTGGGAAGATGTGGTGGGGCTGGAGAGAAGGTGTGGGGTGTGGTGGGGCTGGAGAGAAGGTGTGGGGTGTGGTGGGGCTGGTGGCCTCAGGGAAGCCCCAGGGAGGGGGGTGATGCCCCGTGGAGCCCATGGTGACAAACACAGGTGTCACCCTGCTCCTGGAAGGGGGTGGCTGTGCTGAGGATCACGGCCTCCTCCTCTCCTTGCTGCTGCACCACCTGAGCCTGCTGAGGGAGCAGCTGAAGGAAGTGGAGAGGAAGAATTTCTGAAGGCAGAAACACCTTTGCACCTGGGTCACAAAATTGAAAACTGAATATCTTTGAGGAGATCTCTGCTGTGACACTCACAGAACACTCGGAGTGGGGAATGCTGAGCCCCTGGGCCATCCTGTTTGTGCCAGCCCAGCTCTGGGCACTGGGGATCATGTTTGCTCCAAGGAGCACAAGCCACGGCTGTGTCCCCTCTGACACTCAGACTTCTAAGTCTTACAGCAAATGTGTCTTAGACTAGTAACAATTTTGAATCAAAATTGTGAACATAATGGAAATATATTTGCGATAGATATGTCGAAAGAAAGAAGAGTTTTCAGGCATTTTTATACACTACTGCGAGAAACAGAATTCACTGCTTAGAGTTTTTAATATTTAATAATAATAATAATGATAGTTTTTAAATGTTCAATAATATTAATAGTAATAGCATAAAAAAGGACACTTTCCAGGGCTGGGTTGCTCCTGGCAAAGAGCCAAATAATAGGGAGAGAAGGGAATGTTGTGTATACAGACAATATTATTTTTGTACTGTTACATTGCTGAAATGCATGCATATTCATGTGTTTCATGCATTATTCAAACAGTCTTGCGAGCTTTCTGATGTTTCAGCAACTCCTTTGCCTGATTTTTTCACACTCCGGCTTCTCTGCATGACATCCTGGGTTCAGGTCAATGTGTTTTATTTCTTCTTGTGCCTCCACGCTGCTGTTTCCCATCCTCTGATGAGATTTTACTGCGTCCTCCTTAAATCTAACATGGTATTCTCTAATTGTCCTCCTGGGCTGTGGTTTGAGTCATGGTTATCACTTGGACAGGTTGGTCAGTGGATGCCTTACACTGTTTTTAGTTACACAAAACCATTTTTCACATCTTATGTTTTGCTGAGGTCTGTTATACAATACATTCCTCACAGTATTATTTCCAAAAGTGATACATAGATATTATATTCATTACACTACTATTTCTGTGAGCAATACAGTGCATACATAAGTTGATAGATTATATTATACTAAGATGCAGCTAAAAATAGTTCTAATTCATACGATTTCTAAATAATTATAATCAATAACAACATGCTAGGCTAATACATAAATGCAAAAGCCAATATTATCTGGTCAATTCCAGACTACAATATCCAAGATTTTTTAATAGATACACCCAAAAGTGCCCCCAGTTTCTTACACCAAGGTATAGATGTTTTGTTTCTTTTAATTACTACCAGAATAGGTTGTCTGAGTTTAATGCATAACCCAGGATTTTCCAGCTAAACAATGTTTTTTTGAATTTGATGTCTTGGTTAGACAGTTGCCACTGATTATGTTTTCTGAGGTGTACAAGCTTAGGAAATGGCTCTCTTATTGCCATTGCAATTTAACTCTTGCCATTTATTAATCAAGTCCTCTGGTGTGTATAGGCTTCCAAATTCCTAGTTCTCTCAAGATATCATTCTTATTCTTTGGCATCCAATTAATTTTCTAGTTATATGATGACCATGCAAATACTTTATTGAATTTTCTTCTCCAACTATTAAGTAAGATCTCTAAGGCCTATGGGTCAATTGAGTTTTCTACTGACACTCAGCCAACACAGATCTAAATCAAAACCAGCTAAAATCTACAGTCAAATATGCCTTGACTAATTAAACATAGTTCATTATGAAATTTCTAAACAGTCACAGAATTCCTGGCTAACTACCTCTCTGTCCCCTCCCTCCAGCCACATTCCCAGCTGGCAGCAGCAGCCAGAGGAAGCCGGGAAGCGCTGGCAGAGGGGGCAAAGGCAGCTCAGGGTTCACGGTGCGGTTTATTGATATTAGTCCTCAGTGGGATGCAGGAACCAGGTGCCAGGGGGAATTTTGGGATCACAGCCGTGTTGGGAAGGGTTCTTTTGGGGGTAAAGTGCTCCAGGACCTCTGAGGAAGGAGCAAATCCATGCTCCAATGCGCTCCCTGCAGAGCATCCCTCCCACATGGCCCCTATCACTGTCCCTGCTCCCTTTCCCTGCAGGAATAAGGGTGTGAGGGTGATCCTCAGTCACTGCCCCATGGTCCTGCATGGGGGCACTTGAGGGGTTCAACAGGCTCAGACCCCCCTGTCCATGGTGGCATCATTACTGGGGGCAGTGCTCCCTTCTGGCTCCTCAAACACCTTCTGGAGGCACTCCCTGAGGGACCCCATGGAGCAGCGCCTCCAGCACTTTGTTACTGAGATGTAGATGAAGGGGTTGATGCTGCTGTGCATGCAGGCAAACAGGAGAACAACCCGGGGGGACACAGTGGTTTAGCCGAGCTGCTGCAGGAAATTCCAGAGACTGAGGGGGAGAGTGAGGACCACAGCCAGGAAGAAAATGATGTCAGGCCACTTGGATTGCTGCTGCTGGGAGCTACCCCTGAAGTGAATGAAGAGGATTGTGCTGGAAATGACCATGGATGGAGCAAAGACGAGGAAGTTGAGGATGTACAGGGAGATGAGAGCCCCGCGGCAGCAGAGCTTGTGTTCCTGTGACTGGCACAGGGAATTCACTGCAGAAATGGCAGCGATGGCAGTGATGGAAAGGGCCCAGAGCACGGCACTGACCACCACCCATGAGAGGCCCTGGGGAAGGTGGCAGAAGAGCCCAGGTGGGCAAAGCATGGACCTGCCCCTCTCGATGCTGATGGCCGTCAGCCGGTACAGCCCTACGCTGTGGAACATCGGGAAGAGGAGGAAAAGGAAGCGTATGGATGCTGGGGGCATGATGGAGGAGCAGGAGAAATCCTCCTGCAGGAAGAGCAGAGTGGAGGGGACCATGAAGATGAGGAAGAGGAAGTTGATGATGCCAGTTCAAGGATGTAGGCAGTGATGGGTTTCATAGTGTCCCTGTGGATGCGGAACCCGAGGACCCAGAGCACAGCCCCGTTCCCAGCCAGCCCACAGAGGCAGATGAGCAGGGTCACACTGTGTGTGGCCATGCTGGGGACATCTGTCTCACACAGATCATCTCCTTCAGTGGGTGACATGGCAGGGGGGACGTAATGCTCATCCACATGGATGGAAGCTGGGCAGGCAGTGGGATGTGGCCCTGGCTATGGTCAGAGTGGATGGAAAGTGAGTGCTTGGAGAATCCAGGGATGGACTATGCAGCTCCTCAGCAGCTCCCTGCAGTGGGAAGGATTCAGTGGGGAGGAGTGAGATGTGCAGGGAAGGAGGGTGGTGGAAATTGTGGAGTGGGAGAGGGAGGTGGGAGGGTTGGGCTGTTTGGCAGGAGGCTGATAAATAACACAGAGAATAAACATTTTCAGTTCTTCTGAATTTCTTCAAAAGCAAAGTGGCCAAAATTTAGAATGATGTGTTATAGATGGATAATGGGATGATTGGCTCTCAGTTAAGGGATGAATACAGTGTGAATATTACGAGAAGCTTTATTGATATATAATTATGTCATTGCAGTCTGTTGTTTAGATGTCCCCTGTTCTCCCCATAGTCCCCTTCTCTCCCCTCTGTACTGTTGCCATCAGAGAGCCTGAGTCATCTAGGACAGGTGGAAAGAAGGGCTGTACAAAAGCTTGTTGCTGGGGGGGGAAGAGTTGCAGCATGAGGACACCTGACCCTCCAGTCAAGCTGCAGGAAAGCAGGCTGCAGCAATAAACACAAAGAAGGGCTGACTGACAGACTTTGGGAGGGACCAGGTTCAGCTGATGCAACCCCTGGGGTATCAAAGGTGAAGCATCCATCTTGAAGATCAGCCAGCCACGTGGTGGGCAGCCATGAGGGAAGCTCCCAGGCCTGCTTCTCCTTATTTAGTCCTTTTGTTGCATTTTTATTAAGGTTTATTGACCATTTAAAATTAAAAAAAGTGGGTGTTTGTTTCTCACAGGATGTAAAGGCTGGCACACAGGATGACAAACATGGCAGGAACCAGTGCAGAAACAGATAAGGAGGCCTGCAGTGATTTTGGGGCAAATTCTGGAACAAAAAACAACAGTGCATGGCCAGAGGAAAAGTGCAAGGCAAGGGTACCTTTAATATGGCAGCATTCATTGAAAGTGAGCACCAGAGAGACACTGCTTAATAAACTTCCAGGATCATAAAACGACTTCCAGGGGAAGGTGGATGCATGGAAATGAGTAGTAGGAAAATGGTGTTTGTGTATTAGATAAAGTAACTTCTAAATGGCTACATATGTTTCTAATGGATTAATTCTGTGTTGTAAAATCTCACCATACACCCAACACAAGGAGAGATCCCTCTGTGTCCTGTGCAGGTCTAGAATTCCTGCTTCCTCATGCTTTGCATTGTGTTAGAAAGTTTGTTCTGGCCCATTTCAGTATTAGGATACAGACAGGATGCACAGGATGAGAGAGAGGATCTGGGGAGGGCCCTGCGGTCACTGGGAGAGGGTGTCAGGAACAGAGCAGCTGCTGCTGGAGAGGAAGGTGGGGTAGGGAGGAAGGCAAACATTCCACTGACCTGTTCCCTGTGGGGCAGCAGCAGGCAAAGGGCTCTGTGCAGATCAGCGGCGCTTCCTGGTCCCTCTCGCTCCTTTGGGATCCATGTCCTAAAGCGGCTCCTGCCAGGTCAGGGACATGAAGGAGAAAGTGCCCAGGTCACCAGGAGCTCCCCATTCCCATCCTGCTGGCTCCTCTCTCTGTGCACTGTCCGGGTGCTGCTTCCCAAGGCTTGGTGGAGTCAAAAGGGAGTAGGAAATTTCATCTTTGGCTACATCAGAATTTCTCTCACTCTGAGTTATTTGTCTTGCCCTTTTTTTTTCTGCCATAGAGGAAGCAGCTCGACATGCAGATTTCTTTGAGTGCCTCCTCATTTCCTCCTGATTGGAAACTCTTTTCCAAATTGGACATTCTCCAAATGCTTTCCCTCTCTCAGCAGGTTTCTACCATTGCTTATTTATCTCCCCTGAGAGGTCATTTTTCCTCCAGCAGCAGAGAGCTGCTGGTGGGGCTGGTAGCACTGGAATGCTGCTGGCAGTGCTGGAAGTGCTCACAGCACTGTGCAAGCATCTGGGTGCTTCTCAGAAACAACTCCCATTCTGGGTTGATTTTCAGGATCATTGCCAAAACCTCCCCTGGCCCCAAGAAAGCAAACTGAGCTGAGAATTCCCATTTATGAAATTCCAACGCAGGCTCACACAGCCCAAGGGAAGGACAGCACTCAGTTGCTTGCAACCAGGTCAGCAGCACTTAGAGCCCAACCTGATTGCTGCCAATCCCCTTGATGATGCAATGAAAGCTATCAGGGACCAGGTTTTGGGGTGCTGTGATCCCCTTTCCAGCACTTCATCAGGGCTCATCCTCCTCCTCCCCAGACATGGGAGCCCTTCTGTTTGATTTTACCTGACCCCATCCCTCTGGGCAACCTATGCCAGGCCCTCAGCACCCTCACAGGGAAGGATTTCTTCCCAATATCCAATCTGACCCCACCCTCTGTCAGTGGGAAGCCATTCCCCCTTGTCCTGTCACTCCATGCCCTTGTCCAAAGTCCCTCTCCATCTCTCCTGGAGCCCCATCAGCTCCTGGATCATGAAGTGTTTGCCCTTGAAAGGATTGGGCTGGTGAGGATTAAAGCCAAGAGAGCAGCATGGATTTGCCTCTTCTCAGGAGAAATGCCATTGCTGACATCCTAAATCATCCCTATGCTGTGTACCAGCGCTCCAGCTCACACAGAGAATTTATTATCGCATGAATCTTCCAGGAAACTGTATGGTGAAGGTGAAATACCACTGAAATGTCAGTATACATGTGGGAAAACTAGATTTGAATCAGAAATCAAAGTTGAACAGTACAGTTATAGTGCAGGGTCCTTAGGATCCACCTCAAGAATGAGAGGGGGCAAATTCAGGCTGTTGAAATGACAAGATTTCAGGACTGAGGTTGCTATAAAATAGAATGGAAGCTGAGATGGAGCCCAAGTGCTCTGGGCACAGGTGTGGTTGCTGAGGCTCTCTCCCATTGCTCATTTCCCAGGCAGAGTGAAGAGCAGCTGAGGAGCAGAGCCCTGAGCCCGTGGCAGGCTCTGAGGCAGCTGCCTGTGTGTGAGAGCCCTGGAGAACACGAGGCAGCACGGAGAGCAGGGGCTGTGGCAGGAGCTGGGACAGAGCCCGCGCCGAACGCTGCTCGGGCTCAGCCCGCGGGCTGCGCTCCCCTTTCCCAAGGGACCATTCCAGGGAACCTCCTGCAGATCCCGGCCCAGGGACAGCAGCTGGAGCCTGGCAGCTGAGGGCAGTGCACTGCGGGCAAGTTCTCCAGGCTGCCAGAGGAAACCAGGTCAGACTCTTCTCTTCCACCTTCATCAGGGCCCCCTCATTGGGGGAACCTGGTTATTGATTTTGGGGGCAGAACTGAGGTCTGTAGGGAATTAAGACCTATAAACACTGTGGGAAAAGGGAGGGAATATTGAAACAAGTGTCCTGCTGAAGGAATCCAGCAGCTCAGTGATATCAACTGAAACCTGAGAGTCCTGGTCAGATCCATCCCAAAGCCATTTGCTTTCTGATATCTCCATGGGCAATCCTCTCCTTCTCCAATTGTTTTCCTGTTCCAGCTCTGTCATTTCCACAGCCAGGAAGGAGGTATCTCCCTGGCTTTTGTGCCAGGCACACAGGACCAGGCTCCCACATCCTCCCTGCCATCTGTCCTGTCCCTCACCCCTCCCTGTGCTGCTCCACATGGAAGCTGTGGGTGGGAAAAGATGGGAAAAGCCATGTTTGGGGGACAGCAGCGTTGCTGTGGTGTGTCTGTTTGTCACCCCTGCAGCTGTGTGAGGGCAGGAGAAGCAGCAGAGGTGTCCCCATGAGCACTTTGTCCCCTGGCACGGAGGGAGCCAGCCCTGCCTGCTGGAGCCAGCCCAGTGGGAAGGCATCCCAGGGGAGCTGGAATGAGGAGAGCCACGACAACTGGAGCCAGTGTGACAGCAGGCAGTGGAGCAAAGTGCCTGTCCCACTGCTGCTGCTGCTCTGTGCCTGTGTGGGATGGTGGGAATGGGGCTGTGCTCTGGCTCCTCGGCCAACAGCAGTGCCCTCCCTCTGATTAGTTCCTGGCCGGGAGCTGTGCCAAGGAACTCACCCCCTCTGTAATTGTTGCATTGCAGAGGGCTTTTAAGTATGTGCCTAGGGAATAGGGACAACACAGGGGAGTCATCATCAAGTGAAATCATCATGAAAGAGAACCATCATAAAATAGAGCCACTCTAACCCAGAGTTTGAAGGGAGCCACAAGGAGCAGGGAGTTGAGCTCCTGGCCCTGCACAGGACATCCCAACAATCCCAGCCTGTGCCTGAGAGTAATGTCCAAACGCTCCTTGAACTTTGTCAGGCTGGTGCTGTGTGCAGCAGGAGAACTCCTGCCTGGCGTGGTTGCTGGATGAAGTGAGGCATCCTCATGGAATGGTTTGGGTTGGAAAGAACCTTAGAGATCATGTCATTCCATCTCTCCTTCTGGCATGGGCAGGGAAACCCAGGAAAACTTTTGGTTTGAAATCGTTGCTCTTTTGAAAGGAAGCTCAGGTGGGGAGTGGCCTGGGTGACACTGGAAACAAGGAAGGTGCTGGGAAGTTGGAAAAGTACATTGAGGATCATGATCGTCCTGCATTTGCCTGGGGCGAAACCCCCTTGGCTGAACTGTCATTTCCTGGACAAGAGGTTGCACCATGGAAAGTTCCTACTCTCCACTGGGCAGGAAAACAGGAGACAGGGAGAGAAAAACCCTCTCAGATGTCAAAGTGTCTCTGTTCTCTTAATTATAAACAAGTCCTTAGGAGTTAGAAATGCTTATGAGCATTATAAATGCTCCTAAGGTGTTTAATCTCATGTGTGTTTCAAAACGTGACTCTACACAAGGCTTTCACCCTCACTTCCCTTTCCAGAAGCAGTGGCACATTGGTTTCCCTGGATTTAAAGCAGTGGGAAAAGGAGGGACAACTTCCCCCTGAGCAAGAGATGTGGCTGCTGCCCAGGTCTCTCCCAGGAGGAATCAGGAGCTCTTGGCACTGCCAACATCCCAACCATTGCAGGCACGTGCCTTAGGAAGGGCTCTGGTATGAGACAGGGACCTGCCCTGCTCCCAGAGCAGCCAGAGGCTTTAGAATGGGATAAGAGAAGGAAATGAGCCATTTTGGACACTGTTTAACAGGCACAGGCTTTGCAGTGAAGTCTGGATGTGGTTTATTCAAAAAATCTGATTGAGGCATAGTTACAGAATGACAAAGATCAGGAGAGGCTGGGCTGTGGCTGGAGCTGCTGTGCAGAGTGGCTGTGCAGCTCCTCCTGAGGGTGGCCAGGTTCAGGATGGAGGTGCTCAAGGGCTTCCCTGGACACTGATGCTGGGGAACCAGAGGATGGATGGCCCCATTCTGCAGAAGAGCAGCATAACCCCCTAATTTCAATTAATTAAATTAAATGGTCCAAGCATGGGGTGATGGGAATTTCCATATTCCATGTACTTTCTGGATACAGGCACAGGAGTTCAGTGGAGTTCACTATCGACCCTGCACTTTACTCAGAAGGATTCAGTTCTGGAATTCAAGAATGTGAGAAATTCCCACAGAAAGGATAAGGGAATGTTGCTGTCCCTCCCCAGCTCTGCAGCCCTACCTGGTGTCCCTTCCCATCAGCTGGGAATGCAGGGCTGGCTCTGCTGGACAGAAGGGGAAGGATGCTCCCTGTGATCCCAACCCCTCTCCTGCCCTCCAGAACCACCAGCCCTGCAGGGATTTGGGAAATCACTGCCACCCCGTGCTGGGTGTGTCCCCAGGGATTAAGGTGTCCCATGCTTTGCAGGCAAGAGCTCCCTGAAAACACCATGGAACTCATCTGCTGAGTCAAAGGAGATGGAGTTCATTCCCTGGGGCCGAGGCCATGAGGGTCATTGCATGGGGAATAGAGCTGGGGAACAGCACTGAGCCCAGCTGCACTGCTTGGAGCCATGTGGATCCAGGAGGGAGGAGGAAAGCCATGCTGCAATGTGCTCCCTGCAGAGCATCCCACAAAAATCACGCAAGCCAATGCCCCTGCTCCCTTCTCCTGCAGGAATACAGCACCATGCGGTGGGTGGTATTGATTAATCAGGAGGCTCAAGGAAACCTTCAGCCTCCTTGGGCCCTACTGGGATCCTTGAGGAGAGCAGTGGAAGTGATCAGCATGTTCAGACCCCCGTGTCCATGGCAGGATAATTTCTGCAGGCTGTTTTTACTTTTGGCTCCTCAAAGACCCTCTGGAGGGAGAGCTGGAGCGACTGCACGGAGCAGGGCCTCCAGCGCCTCCCTGCCAAGAAGTAGATGAAGGGTTTGATGCTGCTGTGGATGCAGGTGAGGAGGAAAACAACTTGTGAGGACACAGCGATGTAACCGAGCTGCTGCAGGAAATTGAAGAGGTTGAGGAGGAGAGTGAAGAGTGCAATGATGACGACAACGATGTCGCGCCTCTTGGGTTGCTGCTGCTGGCAGCCCTGCTTGGACTTGATGAAATCGACTGTGTGAGAAATGGCCACAGGTGCAGCAAAGAGGAGCAGGATGACGGTGTACATGGAGATGAAAACTGCCCGGCAGTGCTCCTGCTGCTGTGATGGGCACAGGAATGTCACCGTGGGAATGACAGTGAAGACAGCAAAGAAGGCCCAGTATTGGACAGTGCCCATCACCCACAACAGGCGCTCGGGAAGCTCCCAGGGGCAGCAGAGCCAGCAGAGCTTGTACACACACTGCACATTACTGCCACCTATCAACCACAACAGCCCCCAGTAGGGGGACACCACTGACAGCTGGAAAAGGAAATTCAGGTACAGCAGGGGCAAGATATGAGAGCAGGACACGTCCTCCACCAGGATGAGGAGGGCAGATGAGACCGCAAAGAGGAGGTAGAGGAAGTCCATGACAGCCAGGTCAAAGAAGTCAGAGTTCCTGCTTCTCAGGCTGAGGAGGCCAATGACAGCCCCATTCCCAGCCAGCCCACAGAGGCAGATGAGCAGTGTCACACTGTTTATGGCCACATCAGTGTTATCTGTCTCACACAGATCATCTCCTTCAGTGGGTGAGGCAGGAGATGGGGACACGGTGGTCACCTCCATGGATGGACGCTGGGCAGGCAGTGGGATGTGGCCCTGGCTGTGGTCAGAGTGGATGGGCAGTCAGTGCTTGGAGAATGCAGGGATGGACCATGTGGCTCCTCGGCAGCTCCCTGCAGTGGGAAGGATTCAGTGGGGAGGAGTGAGGTGGGAGGGCAGTGGCTATTTGGCAGGGAATGTGAAAGAAAAGCTCAGGGCAGAGGATGGATGACCTTGGGTTGGCCCTGCGGTCAGTGGGAGAGGGTGTCAGGAACAGAGCAGCTGCTGCAGGAGAGGAAGGTGGGGTAGGGAGGAAGGCAAACATTCCACTGCCCTGTTCCCTGTGGGGCAGCAGCAGGCAAAGGGCTCTGTGCAGATCAGCGGCGCTTCCTGGTGCCTCTTGCTCCTTTGGGATCCATGTCCTAAAGCGGCTCCTGCCAGGTCAGGGACATGAAGGAGAAAGTGCCCAGGTCACCAGGAGCTCCCCATTCCAATCCTGCTGGCTCCTCTCTGTGCCCTGTCCTGGTACTGCTCGCCAAGGCTTGGTGGGGCCATAGGGCAGGTGGAAGTTGTTTTACAACTTTGGCTATGTCACAGCTCCACTCCCTCTGAGGTATTTATCTTGATTTTTTTTTTCTTTGCCACAAAGGAATTGACTTCTGTCAACAGTCCGCCTGAAGAATTTGCAAATGGCTCCTCATTTCCTTCTCATTAGAAATACTCCTTCCCTGCCAAATTTCCCATACTCCATTCACTTTCTCTCTACCATTCCTTATTTTTCTTGTCAGAGGTGTCAATGTCCCTCCTGCAGCAGAGGGATGCTGGTGGTGCTGGTGGCACTGGAATGCTGCTGGCAGTGCTGGCAGTGCTGGTGAAGCATCTGACTGCTTGTCAGAAACTGCTCCCATTCTGGGAAGAGCTCCAGAGCCATTGCCAAAATCTTCCCTGGGCCCAAGGAAGGACAACTGAGGCAAGAATTCCCATTTTTGTCATTCCAATGCAGGCTCCCAGAGCCCAAGGGAAGAACAGCACTCAGTGTCTTGTAGCCAGGCTATCAGTAATTGGAGCCCACGTTAACTACTGCCAATCCTCTTGATGATGCAGTGAAAGCTATCAGGGACCAGGGTGCTGTGAACTCCCTGCCAGCCCTTCTCCAGAGCTACTCCTGCTCCTCCTCAGTCCTGGGAACACTTAGGATTGTTTTTGTGGCTGTCTGATCCCAGACTGTCCCTCTGCCAGCAGAGACACCTTCCACTATGCCAGGTCTCTCCAAACTCCATCCAGCCTGGCCTTGGACGCTTTCAGGGATCCAGGGACGGCCATTGCCTTACTGCGCAACCTGTGCCAGGGCCTTGCCACCCTCAGGGAAGGATTTCTTCCCAATATCCAAGCTATCCAATGGCTTCCCACCCTCTGTCAGTGGGAAGCCATTGCCCCTTGTCCTGTCATTCCATGCCCTTGTCCAAAGTCCCTCTCCACCTCTCTTGGAGCCCCATCAGCTCCTGGATCATGAAGCGTTTGCCCTTGAAAGAATTGGGCTGGTGAGGGGATGTGACATTCCATAGCTGGGGACACAAACACGGTGTCAGCAGGAAGGGAGGTGACAGTTCTGGTCCCAGGGCCAGCAGTTTCCAGCAGAAGCATCCCAGATCCCTGAGGCACATGTCAGCCTGGGTGGGAACCATCTTGGAATCCACTGTAGGGTGCTGTGTGAGTCCAAATGGAGTATAGAGGATGACTCAGATGAAACCTGCAACTTTCTAAGGATTAAAGCCATGAGAGCAGCATTCATTCTCAGAAGAAATTTCATTGCTCAAATCCCAAATCATCCCTCTACTGTGTGCCAGTGCACCAGCTCACACTGAATTTATTATTGCATGGATCCTCTTGGACGCTGCGAGGTGCGTGTCCAGTGCCAAATTATGGTATACAAGTGGGAAAACTAGATTTGAACAAGAAATCAAAGTTTAGCAGCACATTTGTTGTGCAGGGTCCTAAGGACCCACCCCAGGAAATAGAGGGGACAAGTTCAGGCTTGACCATTCCAGGGAACCTCCTGCAGATCCCGGTCCAGGGACAGCAGCTGGAGCCTGGCAGCTGAGGGCAGTGCACTGCGGGCAAGTTCTCCAGGCTGCCAGAGGAAACCAGGTCAGACTCTTCTCTTCCACCTTCGTCAGGGCCCCCTCATTGGGCTGTGTGGTGGTTTTGCACGGGAGGCGTTTACAGAAGTGGCGTCAGTTTCTGTTGAACGCTCAATCTGTAGAGCGACTGGGAAAGCTGTGTACGCCTCTGTGAAAAACACATGTTAAAGATGGAGAATCTCGGGAAAGCTCTTTCTCTTGTGGCAGGTACAGCGGTATCCCAGCTGGGCGGCCCTGCCGTGGAGCCGCCCCCTTCCCGGGGCTGCCCCGGCCCAGCCTCACCTGTCGGCCTCAGGCAGGGCAGGGCAGGGCAGGCCGCAGAGCCAATGCTGAGCTGAGCTGTGACTCTGACATCTTGCTCAGCCTCGCCTCTGCCTTAGCCTGAGCCCCATGGCCCGAGCCGGACCCCAGGAACAGCCCCGGGCCGGGGCCAGAGGTTCGCCCATCAACTCCTCCCCTCTGGTCCCAGCTCCCCAAAACACCGAGCCCCGTCTGACCATCTACAAGCCTTCAGCAAGGTATTAACTCGTTCAGTCCTTCAGTCCTCCCTCGAGTGAGAGAAAGGAACTACATACAAGCATGTAAAAAGCAACATAAAAACATCAAAGTCAGTAAAGGAACAGTTAGATCCCAGACAGGAGGGATAAGGAGATACCTTGATCTTAAGGCTGCAATCCTCTTGTAAAGTTATAAAGAAAAGACTCTGTTTCCCGATAACACATGAAAACATGAAGAGATGAAGAGTTCCAATTGTGATAAGTAGGTATGATTCGTGCTGATAAAAATTGAAACAATAATCAATATTGATACAGTAATTAATATTTGAGAATAATAAAATAGTTAATAGTTAAAAGTTGTAATGCCAAAGAAGAGAGGGAAAGGAGGGGCTCCAACCCCCCTTCCCAGCAGATGCTCTCAAGGACCACAAGAAAGAAGCTGAAGATACAGTTGCTAAAAATGACCAAGAACCTGGTTGGGTCCCAAGAAAAGGCTAATTATAAGGGATTTATTGTCTTGATATGTAGATGCAGTGATACGTTAGTCTTGGCTTACATTGTTCTGGCTTGGTGCGCATGTGCCACCCAAAGGTGAATTAAAGGACAACGAAGAAGACTACAGAGCCTTCATCAGTGACGACCCCCAAAGACTTGTGCGACCACCAAACCGAGTGGTGGCGCATGCGTGATAAGCAAGGTAATGAGGGCAGAGATAGAGATATGACGAACCGAAAATAGGAGGAGATGGTATTGACACATGGTATATAAAGGGTAATTTTACTTAGCAAGCTCGTACGTGAGGTGGCAAGGGCCCCAGAACCCTGCCCTCTGTACCCCCCTCCCCCCCCCCCGGTTATCGTTTGCTTATGCGCTATTATTGGAAACACATTATCCCTTATTTTAATCAAATTATACTGTATCCAATTTTTTATTTTTTATTTTACTATTCAATTTAAATTGTTACTACTTTTAATATTGTTTGGGTTTTTTTATGATGGGATAATTGGGCAAACAAAATGATCCCAAAGCCATTTGCTCTCTGATATCTCCATGGACAATCCTCTCCTTCTCCAATTGTTTTCCTGCTCCAGCTGTATCGTGTCCACAGCCAGGAAGGAGGTATCTCCCTGGCTTTTGTGCCAGGCACACAGGACCAGGCTGCCACATCCTCCTTGCCATCTGTCCTGTCCCTCACCCCTCCCTGTGCTGCTCCACATGGAAGCTGTGGGTGGGAAAAGAGGGAAAAGCCACGTTTGGGGGACAGCAGCGTTGCTCAGGTGTGTCTGTTTGTCACCCCTGCAGCTGTGTGAGGGCAGAAGAAGCAGCAGAGGTGTCCCCATGAGCACTTTGTCCCCTGGCACGGAGGGAGCCAGCCCTGCCTGCTGGAGCTAGCCCGGTGGGAAGGCATCCCAGGGGAGCTGGAATGAGGAGAGCCACGACAACTGGAGCCAGTGTGACAGCAGGCAGTGGAGCAAAGTGCCTGTCCCGCTGCTGCTGCTGCTGCTGCTGCTGTGCCTGTGTGGGATGGTGGGAATGGGGCTGTGCTCTGGCTCCTTGGCCAACAGCAGTGCCCACCCTCTGATTGACTTCCTGGCTGGGAGCTGTGCAAAGGAATTCACCCCCTCTGTTAGTGCTGCCTTCCAGAGGGCTTTTGAGGATGTGCCAGAGCCAGGGCATAGGGACAACACAGTGGAATCATCATCAAGTGGAATCATCATGAAAGAGAGACATCACAAAATAGAACCATAAAATATCCAGAGTTGGAAGGAAGCCACAAGGATCATGGAGTTGAGCTCCTGGCCCTGCACAGGACATGCCAACAATCCCAGCCTGTGCCTGAGAGCATTGTGCAAATGCTCCTTGAGCTCTGTCAGGCTGGTGCTGTGTGCAGCAGGGGAACTCCTGCCTGGGGCAATTTTGGTGACAGGAGGAATACTCATGGAATGGTTTTGGTTGTGTCCTGGTTTAGTGAATATTTGGGAGCAAACCTTTAAATGGGATCCCCTTTCAGAGGCTTTCTCAAGAAAACAAATTCAAGCAGCCTCTTCCCCAGCTGGTTCAGGAAAAGATTTCCTGAGAGAAAAGTGGAAGAACTGTTTATTTAACAAGGAAAGTATTCACAAGCATTAGAAATGAAAACAATATGAAACAATAAAATCTCTTGCTGTTCTGAAGAGTTGGCAAATTCAGACAGTCCTTGTTGTGGAGTGTAGTTTGGCTCACTCAGTCCCTTCTCAGTCCCTCTGGTGCTGGAAAATGCCGCGTCCCAGGCCCCGGTGGGCCACAGGTGTGAGCTCCCAGTGCTCTTCTGGGTTTTCAGTCCAGAGCAGGTTTGAACAGTTCCAAGCCAAAGGAAAACCACAGTCCAGGGAACTTCTCTGCCTCAGCCAGCTGAAAAAACCCAAAAGCAAAGGAGAGCTCTGTGCTGCATGTCTGTGCTGCAGACAGCACGGTCTGGGAGCAGGAATGGGGAGGAGTGAGCGCAGCTTCTGAAAACAAACTGCTGCATCTGCTCTGCCCCTCTTTGCTCAAGAACCAGTCTGAAATGTGCAAAACCTATTTCTGGGCTAAACAGATGAGTGGGGATACAATTCAGCTCATAAAGTCACTCCAGGACAGGTTGGAAGGAACAGCAGAGATCATCTCATTCCATCTCTCCTTCTTCCATGGGCTGGGACAACCAGGAAACCTTTTGCTTTGAAGTCTTGGTCATTTGAAAGGAAGCTCAGGTAGGGAGTGGCCTGGGTGACAGTGGAGACAAGGAAGGTGCTGGGAAGGAGAAAAAGTACATGGACGTATAATGGTCCTTCTGCACTTGTCTTGGGTGGGACTTCCTGGCTGTGCTGTTCTTCCATGGACAAGAGGTTGTACATTGGAAAGATTTGCCTTTCCAATGGACAGGAAATGGGAGTCAGGGAGAGAAAAACCCTCTCAGATGACCAAGTCTCTCTCTTCTGTTAATAATCAACAACTCTGTCAATAAATGCTCCTTAGGTGTTTAACCTCACATGTGTCTCCAAAGCCTGACTCATCACCCACAGCTTTCACTCTCACTTCCCTTTCCAGAACCAGTGGCATGTTGGTTTTTCCTGGATTTATAGCAGTGGGAAAAGGAGGGACAACTTCCCCCTGAGCAAGAGATGTGGCTGCTGCCCAGGTCTCTCCCAGCAGGAATCAGGAGCTCTTGGCACTGCCAACATCATCCCAACCACTGCAGGCACGTGCCTTAGGAAGGGCTCTGGTATGAGACAGGGACCTGCCCTGCTCCCAGAGCAGCCAGAGGCTTTAGAGTGGGATAAAAGAAGGAAATGAGCTATTTTGGACACTGTTTAGCAGGCACAGGCTCTGCGGTGAAGCCTGGATGTGGTTTATTCATCAAATTCAGAGGCTAGGACCACCACAGTGGAAAGAAACAAAAACCATGAATGCAAATCTGATTGAGAGGTGGTTACAGAATGACAAAGATCAGGAGAGGCTGGGCTGTGGCTGGAGCTGCTGTGCAGAGTGGCTGTGCAGCCCCTCCTGAGGGTGGCCAGGTTCAGGATGGAGGTGCTCAAGGGCTTCCCTGGACACTGATGCTGGGGAACCAGAGGATGGATGGCCCCATTCTGCAGAAGAGCAGCATAACCCCCTAATCTCTGTACAAATAAATGGTTCAAGCATCTGGTGATAGGAATTTCCATATTTCGTGTACTCTCTGGTACAGGCACAAAGGATCAGTGGAGTTCACAATTTACTCACAAGGATTTAGTTCTGGAATTCAAGAATGTGAGACATTCCCACTGAAAGGATAAGGAAATGTTGCTGTCCCTCCCCAGCTCTGAAGCCCTACCTGGTGTCCCTTCCCATCAGCTGGGAATGCAGGGCCGGCTCTGCTGGACAGAAGAGGAAGGATGTTCCCAGTGATCCCAATCCCTCTCCTGCCATCCAGAGGCACCAGCCCTGCAGGGATTTGGGAAATCACTGCCACCCCGTGCTGGGTGTGTCCCCAGGGATTAAGGTGTCCCATTCTTTGCCAAAAAGATCTCCCTGGAAACACCATGGAACTCATCTGCTGAGCCAAAGGAGATGGAGTTCATTCCCTGGGGCTGAGGCCATGAGGGTCATTGCATGGGGAATAGAGGTGGGGAACAGCACTGAGCCCAGCTGCACTGCTTGGAGCCATGTGGATCCAGGAGGGAGCCTGAAAGCCATGTTCCAATGTGCTCCCTGCAGAGCATCCCACAAAAATCACCCAAGGCAATGCCCCTGCTCCCTTCTCCTGCAGGAATACAACACCACAGGGAGGGTGTTCCTGTGGATATTTATTCATCAGTTATTCCTGAATAATATAAACAAAAGCTCTCAGCCTCTGGCCCAGGTCCTTCAGCAGAGCAGTGGAAGGCATCCACAGGCTCACATCCCCATGTCCCTGGGGGACTCAGTGCTATCGGCTGTTCTTTCTTTCTGCTACTCAAACACCCTCTGAAGGGAGAACCGGAGGGACCTCACTGTACAATGCCTCCAGTAGCTCACAATGGAAAAGGTCCTCCAGGAACTCCCTGCAAGAAGTAGATTAAGGGTTTCATGCTGCTGTTGGTAGGGTGAGCAGGAAAACAGCCTGGGAGGGCACATCGATGTACCCAAGCTGCTGCAGGAAATGGCAGAAGCTGAGGAGGAGAGTTGACAGTGCAGTGAGGTGGAGAAGCATGTCACGCGTCTTGGGGTGCTGCTGCTGGGAGCCCCACTTTGCTCTAATGAAATCAATTGTGCCAGAAATGGCCACGGGAGCAGCCATAAGGAACAGGATGATGGTGTACATGGAGATGAGAGGCAGCCGGCAGTGCTCCTGCTCTTGTGAGTGGAACAGGAATGTCACCATGGGAATGACAGTGAGAAGAGCAAAGAAGGCCCAGGACTGGACACTTCCCACCACCAGCTACATTCGCTCGGAAAGGTCCCAGTGGCAGCGCTGGAAGATGTTGTACATGTAGAGCACAGTGCCAGCTGGCCTGAGCCAGAACAACCCCCTGTAGCACAGACCACTGAGAGTTGGAAAGGGAAACGC
This sequence comes from Melozone crissalis, assembly GCF_028551555.1. NCBI lineage: Eukaryota > Metazoa > Chordata > Aves > Passeriformes > Passerellidae > Melozone > Melozone crissalis. Next base: position 2,645,753 of record NW_026535796.1, on the reverse strand, counting down.
AGGTACAGCAGGGGCATTACAGGAGAGCAGGACACGTCCTCCAGCAGGAAGAGGAGGGCAGAGAGGACGGTGAGGAGAAGGAAGAGGAAGTCGGCAACAGGCAGCTTGAAGATGCCAATGTTATGGGTTTTCAGGCTGGGAATGGGACTGTGCTCTGACTCCTCAGATGAGCAGTGTCACACTGTGTATGGCCGCACTGGTGACCTCTATATCACACAGATCATCTCCTTCAGTGGGTGAGGCAGGAGATGGGGACATAGTGGTCACCTCCATGGATGGACGCTGGGCAGGCAGTGGGATGTGGCCCCTGGCTGTGATCAGAGTGGATGGGCAGTCAGTGCTTGGAGAATCCAGGGATGGGCCCTTTGGCTCCTCAGCAGCTCCCTGCAGTGGGAAGGATTCAGTGGGGAGGAGTGAGATGTGCAGGGGAAGAAGGCAGTGGAAGTTGCTGGGAGACAAAGGTAGGAGGCTTGGGAGTTCAGAAGAAGACACAGAAGGGAAGCTCTGGGCAGAGGAGAGGAGAGCTGGGGAGGGCCCTGCAGTCACCGGGAGAGGGTGTCAGGAACAGAGCAGCTGCTGCAGGAGAGGAAGGTGGGGTAGGGAGGAAGGCAAACATTCCACTGACCTGTTCCCTGTGGGGCAGCAGCAGGCAAAGGGGTCTGTGCAGATCAGCGGCGCTTCCTGGTCCCTCTTGCTCCTTTGGGATCCATGTCCTAAAGCGGCTTCTGCCAGGCCAGGGACATGAAGGAGAAAGTGCCCACATCACCAGGAGCTCCCCACTCCTATCCCTCTCTGCCCTGTCCTGTTTTTGCTCCCCAAGACTCAGTGAGGTGACATTGCAGTCGGAATTGGTTTTACAACTTTGGCTGTGTCAGAGTTCCACAGCTTAGTGTTACTGATCTTGATTTTTTTTTCCTTTGTCTCAAAGGAGGTGGGGTTTTTAATGCTATGCAATTCCTTCTGATAAGAAACAGTCCTTCCCAGCTCAAGGTGCATTCTGCAACTGCCTTCCCTCTCACAATAGGTTTCTACCATTCCTCACTTCTCTTCCTTGAGAGGTCATGCTGCCTCCTGCAGCAACAGAATGCTGGAGCTGCTGGTGGCACTGGAATGCTGGCAGTGCTGGTGAGGCAGCTGGGTGCTTCCCACAAGTAACTCCCAGTCTAGGAATGGCTCCATGATACTTGCAAAAAGATGCCCTGGGCCTAAGGAAGCACAGTTGAGCTGCTTCCTTGTTCTATCCCTTTACCATCCTCATCCCTGCCCCCACTCCCCATCCCCACCCCGCTCCATCCTCACCCCATCCTATCACATCCCACAGGTTTCCCAGACGGAGCTGTTCCCCCACTCTGAGCATGGTCTGTCAGGCTCTGCTCTCCTCCAGTGGGGAGATTTGGGATTCACAACCTCCAGACCATGTCCAACCCGCTCTGACCCTCTCCTGGCCACTCCAAAACAGACTCCAATACCCCAGATGCCCCAGGGACCTCGTCCCCCCTGAACAGCCTTGATCTTCCCCTGCTCAACCAGGGACTCCTGGCAGTGCCCTGCTCCTCCTGGCCACAGGGTTCTTGGACCCAGGAGGGAGGAGGAAAGCCCAGCTCCAATGTGCTCCTCAGGATCACACAGGATGATAAATGTGTCTGGAGCCAGTGCAGAAACAGATTTGGAGGCCTGCATTGGTTTTGGGGCAAGTTCTGTAACAAGCAGCAAGAGCACATGGCCAAAGGAAAAGTTCAAGGCAAAGTCACCTTTAATATCTCAGCACTCAGTGAATGAGACCACCAGAGACCCCTCTGAATAATCCTCCAGGCCCAGGAAAGGACTTGGAGAAGGAGGTGGATGCATGGAAATGAGTCCTAGGAAAGTGATGTGTATGTATTAGATAAGAAAGACTCTGTAATGACTGTGTGTGGTTATGATGGGTATAACCCCTGTTGTAAAGTCTCACCCCAGACAGAAATATGGAGAGATCCTTCTGTGTGTCCTCTGCTTCCTAATGCTTCTCATTGTGTTGGAAAGGTTATTCTGGCTGATTTTGCTATCACTCCAAGTCCCATCTCCACTCCTCATGCCACGCCCCGCCCCGCCCCGCCACGCCACGCCACGCTACGCCATGCCGTGTGGTGCCATCCCATCCCATTCCATCCCATCCCATCCCATCCCATCCCATCCCATCCCATCCCATCCCATCCCATCCCATCCTATCCCATGGCCGCTCCCCATGTTGAAGCTCTGTCCCTCAGGCTCTGCTGCTCTCCAGTCAGGACATTTGGGATCAGCACCATCCAGATCCTTCCTGGCTCCTCCTGCTCCCTCCCACACGCCCAGACCCCCGGGGACGCTTCCCCCCCTGCCCGCCAGCCCCGCTGCACCCGGGAGCAGGGACATCTCTGCTGTGACACTCACAGAGCCCTCGGGGTGGGGAATGCTGAGCGCCTGGGCCATCGTGTCCGTGCCAGCCCAGCTCTGGCACTGGGCATCATGGTTGCTGCAGGGAGCACAAGCCATTGCCGTGTCCCCTCCCTCCAGCCACATTCCCGGCTGGCAGCAGCAGCCAGAGGAAGCCGGGAAGCGCTGGCAGAGGGGGCAAAGGCAGCTCAGGGTTCATGGTGCTGTTTATTGATATCAGACCTCAGTGGGATGCAGGAACCAGGTGCCAGGGGGAATTCTGGGGTCACAGCCGTGTTGGGAAGGATCCCTTTCAGGAAAGCAGGTTTTAAGTGTTCTGGGAGGTGTGAGAGAGGAGGGAAAGCCATGCTCCAATGTGCTCCCCACAGAGCATCCCTCCCACATGGCCCTTAGCAATGCCCCTGCTGCCTTCCCCTGCAGGAATTGAGGTGGGAGGGTGACCCTGTGGATGTTTATTAATCAAGTGACTCAAGGAAACCCTCAGGCAATGTCCTGGGGTGCTTCATCAGTGCAGTGGAAGGGATCAACAGGCTCAGACTGTCATGGAATCACTGAAATCATTCCCTGGTGGAATCATTGCTGCTGGCAGTGTTTTCTTCTAGCACCACAAAACCCTCCAGAGAGATTTCTTTAGGACCTCATGGAGCAGTTCTTCCAGCATCTCCCTACCTGGAATTAGATGATGAGTTTGATGATGCTTTTGATTCAGGCAAGCAGGAAACCAGGCTGGGAAGGCAGAATGGTGTAGCTGAGCTGCTGCAGGAAATTCCAGAGGCTGAGGGGGAGAGTGATGAGGAGAGAGAGGAAGAAAATAATTTGGAGCCTTTTGGGCTTGCCCTTGTCTGAGCAACATGAGTCCTGAATGCAGAAGAATATACTGGAAATGAGCATGAAGGGAGCAAAGAGGAGGAGGTGGAGGGTGCGCATGGAGATGAGAGGCCATGGCAGTGCTCTTCATGAAACTGGCCCAGGGAAGCCACTGTTGGATTGAGAGCAATGACAGCAAAGAAAACCACAGCAGGACACTCACCACCATGCATGGCAGGCACTCAGAAAAGAAAGAGGAGCAGCAGCAGAAGAAACTGAAGGCTGCAGAGCCTAACCCTGACTTGTTCATGAAGAGCACACAGTACAGCCCCAGCACATGAGTGACAGCGGGAAAAGGAAGCTCAAGGACCCCAGGGGCACAATAGCAGAGCAGACCACATCCTCTACAAGGAGGAGCAGTGTGGGTGGGAGCATGAGGAGGAGAAAGAGGAAGACAGTGACAGCCAGGTTGAAGATGAAGTTGGTGGTGAAGCCAATGCGGAGGAGGCAGAGCACAGCCCCGTTCCCAGCCAGCCCACAGAGGCAGATGAGCAGTGTCACACTGTGTATGGCCACATCAGTGACATCTGTCTCACACAGATCATCTCCTTTAGTGGGTAAGATGGGAGACTGTTGAAAGCGAAGGGAGAAGACCCATCTTTTTGTTGATCAGCATCGACTCCGATTTATTGACCAAATCAGCCACTTTATATAACAGTGTTAATTAACTTCATGCATATTGGAAAATTCAAGCTCACGATAGGTTACAGAGAAAACTCTAACCCCTCCTTTTGTTTTACAATACCTGTGGTTTGTTTATTGAAAACAGGACCAGCGTTCTCACTGTGATAGGAAAAGTTCTCAAAATCTCAACATCTGTTCCCAAAGCAGCTATCTGTTCCCAGAGAGCCCAAGGACAGAATGTTTTGCCTGTTATGGGAAGACTGTCTGAGAATCTTATTGTTTATAAAGTGGTGCCTGAGAGCCTAATTATTTACAGAACGAAGCCTGGGAAATGCTGTTTTACAGCTACCTTTTTTTATTTTCCCTCAGCTGTATACCTTCATGGCCTCTTTCTTTTAACCATGCTTTAACCAGACTCTCCACAGGAGACGAGGATTCAATGGTCACTCCATGGATGGAGACGTGGCAGATAGTGGGATGTGGTCTGTCCTGGGGTGACGTTATGATGCTTGTATCCCCATTCATCTGTTCTGTGCCTTTAAGACCGGCTCTGAAGAGTGGAAGTTTTGTTTGGGTTTCTCTTATCAGGGACACAGAGACGAACAGTACATAGGGCTGTTTTTCACTTCTTGCTTTCAGCTTGCTGCTTTGTTTGCTCTCTTTGCTGCTCTCGCTTCTGCTCTGCTTTGGCCTCTGCTTATTAGCTAGTTCTAGCTAAACAGTCCACATCCCTTCCTGGACTGTTTCTCCCCTCCTGTTCCTGTGACCATCTCGAACCTGCTCCGGACTGGGACCCAGGAACACCGAGGTTTGGCTGCAGCAGTTGCCCAGCACCGAAGGGACTGAGAACAGAGCAATCACCCCCGAAAGAGACTTTCTGATTTTGTCATCTTCCTCAGAGCGGTGTCATCGGGTATAGTTCATTTTGTGTGTTGGGGGGTGCTGTGCCTGAAATAAACAGGTTCTTTCCACCTCTCTCCAAGGAATTTTTTCCCAAACCGGTTGTGGGGAGGGGCCGTGTGGGTTTTGCTTTCTGGAGGGGCCCTCCTTTGCAGATTCTTTAACAAATTTGCCCTAAACCAGGACAGGTCCCAACTTCAGATCTCTTGTGTTTGTTTTTACCTGACCCAACCTCTCTGGGCAGCCTGTGCCATGGCCCCAGCACCCTCACAAGGAAGGATTACTTCCCAAGATCCAATCTGACCCCACACTCTGTCAGTGGGAAGCCAGTCCCCCTTGTCCTGTCACTCCATGCCCTTGTCCAAAGTCCTCTCCACCTCTTCTAGTACCCCATCAGCTCCTGGATCATGAAGTGTTTGCCCTTGAAAGGACTGGGCTAGTGAGGGGATGTGACATTCCATAGCTGGGGACACAAGCACAGTGTCAGCAGGGAAGGGAGGTGACAGTTCTGGTCCCAGGGTCAGCAGTTTCCAGCAGGAGCATCCCAGATCCCTGAGGCACATGTCAGCCTGGGTAGGAAGCATCTCACGTCAGCTTGTTAGGAATTCCTTGGAATTCACTGTAGGCTGCTGTCTGACTGCAAAGGGAGTGTAGAGGATGACTCAGAGGAAACCTGCAACTTTCTAAGGATTAAAGCCAAGAGAGCAGAATGGATTTACCTTCTCTCAGACGAAATGTAATTGCTGAAATCCTAAATCATCCCTCTGCTGTGTGCCAGTGCTCCAGCTCATGCACAGAATTTATTATTATATGAATCCTCTTGGAAACTGTGTGCTGAAAGTGAAATACCACTGAACTTGCAGTATACAAGGGGGAAAACTAGATTTGAACCAGAAATCAAAGTTTACCAGCACATTTGTAGTGCAGGGCCCTAAGGATCCACCTCAAGAATGAGACGGGACAAGTTCAGGCTTTTCAAAAGACAAGATATCGGGATTGAGGTTTGTATAAAATAGAACAGAAGCTGAGATGGAGCCCAAGTGCTTTGGGCACAGGTGTGGTTGCTGAGGCTCTCTCCCGTTGCTCATTTCCCGGGCAGAGTGAAGAGCAGCTGAGGAGCAGAGCCCTGAGCCCGTGGCAGGCTCTGAGGCAGCTGCCTGTGTGTGAGAGCCCTGGAGAACACGAGGCAGCACGGAGAGCAGGGGCTGTGGCAGGAGCTGGGACAGAGCCCGCGCCGGACGCTGCTCGGGCTCAGCCCGCGGGCTGCGCTCCCCTTTCCCAAGGGACCATTCCAGGGAACCTCCTGCAGATCCCGGCCCAGGGACAGCAGCTGGAGCCTGGCAGCTGAGGGCAGTGCACTGCGGGCAAGTTCTCCAGGCTGCCAGAGGAAACCAGGTCAGACTCTTCTCTTCCACCTTCACCAGGGCCCCCTCATTGGGTGGAACCTGGGTATTGATTTTGGGGGCAGAACTGAGGTCTGGAGGGAATTCAAACCTATAAATAGTGTGGGAAAAGGGAGGGAATATTGAAACGAGTGTCCTGCTGATGGAATCCAGCATCTCAGTGATATCAACTGACACCTGAGAGTCCAGCTCAGATCCATCCCAAAGCCATTTGCTCTCTGATATCTCCACAGTCAATCCTCTCCTCTCTCCTACAATTGTTTTCCTGCTCCAGCTCTGTCCTGTCCACAGCCAGGAAGGAGGTATCTCCCTGGCTTTTGTGCCAGGCACACAGAACCAGGCTCCCACATCCTCCTTGCCATCTGTCGTGTCCCTCACCCCTCCCTGTGCTGCTTCACATGGAAGCTGTGGGTGGGAAAAGATGGGAAAGCCATGTTTGTGGGACAGCAGCGTTGCTCTGGTGTGTCTGTTTGTCAGCCCTGCAGCTGTGTGAGGGCAGGAGAAGCAGCAGAGGTGTCACCATGAGCACTTTGTCCCCTGGCACGGAGGGAGCCAGCCCTGCCTGCTGGAGCCAGCCCGGTGGGAAGGCATCCCAGGGGAGCTGGAATGAGGAGAGCCACGACAACTGGAGCCAGTGTGACAGCAGGCAGTGGAGCAAAGTGCCTGTCCCACTGCTGCTGCTGCTGCTGCTGCTGTGCCTGTGTGGGATGGTGGGAATGGGGCTGTGCTCTGGCTCCTCGGCCAACAGCAGTGCCCACCCTCTGATTGACTTCCTGGCTGGGAGCTGTGCAAAGGAACCCAACCCCTCTGGTAGTGCTGCCTTCCAGAGGGCTTTTGAGGATGTACCAGAGCCAGGGAATAGGGACAACACAAGGGAGTCACCATTTAGTGGAATCATCATGAAACAGAGGCATCATAAAATAGAACCATAAAATATCCAGAGTTGGAACGGACCCAAAAGGATCATGGAGTGCTATAGTTGTTACCCTCTGCAAGAGGCCCAGGTAAAACCCGAGTGGGAACAAACATGCGACACATTAAAATCATGCTGCTGGCTGTTAATCAAAGTTCAACATATTCTTAACTCTGTCAACAAAAGATGTTTTTAACATGTTTTAAATAGAAGATTTTAAAATGGAACACAACATTGGCAGCATATGTAGAATTAGTTCTGATATTTTGTTTTTCTGTGAAAATAACTGAAAGGTGTATCTGATAACAGCCAAATCTAAAATCTGCACAGAGGCATCCTTTAACATTGATACCCTCTTATGCCATTGGGCAGAGTCGCCTCCATGCCAAATCATAGCAGCTTTGTGTGTTTTGATGGATGCCTCTTTAAAAACAGTTGGTCCATTGACAGGGGTCTGTACTGTGGTGGCAGCTTTCCATACAGGGGGAGGTTTCCCATATCTGTCCATAAATGATGTGAGAGATAGTGGATAGGTAATTGGCGAAAAAATTTTGCAAGCATGATTTGAAAATTGGTGTCCTCTGATAGCAGGCATGCCACATTGTCTTTTCTTGCCGGCATGTAGATGGTATGTGGATCCTGGCCATGGAGAATTTGTAGTCGCTCTCTACCTTTCTTAACTGAGAACATATCATTAACAGTGCACACAGTCTTTGTTGCTGTGTAAGGCAAGCATAACCATTCTAACACTTGCAAAGGGTCTTTATCATTAACAAACCATTGAAACAAAACAGCTGAAGGTTAAAATTTGCTAGCAGTTATAGCAAGGTACACAGATTTGTCAGGATCCAATCTCCAATTCTTTCAGTTTTCTATTGCTTGAGCACAGTGTGCAAGGGCAGTTTTAGCTTCTGGGGTCAATTGTCGAAGTGAGTACAGGTGGGGGTTTCTTCTGAGGAAGCCAAATAAAGGGTATAAAAGCTCTGTAGACAAACCAAAAACAGGACACAACCAATTCAAGGAACCTACCAGTTTCTGTAATTAATTTCAAGTTAGGGTATCTTTAACACAAATCCTTAAAGACTGAGGGCTGATGGTCTGTTGAGTAATTCTCCATCCTAGATAATGCCATGGGGACTCACAGTGAGTCCTGCATTTTGAATTGTCTGCATGACAGCTACCTGAATAGAACATAAAATGGATTGATCATGAGCTGCGAGTAAAATGTTATCCATATGGTTGCAGTAGGAAATTTATGACAAACAGGCTGTAGGGCAAGATCCCTTTGGCAACACCTGCCTTGTGGCAGTACAGTCCAGTGAAATCTCTTCATTGCTTCTGTGTGGTTTAAGGCAGGCACAGAAAAGGCAAACTGAGGTGCATCATCAGGATGTAGAGGGATGGGAAAAAACCAGATTTCTAGCTCTAAAATTAGTAAGGGCCAATTGAGGAGAATCATTGTGGGTGATGGAAGCCCAGGCTGCAGAGCCCCCATAGGTTCAACAATTGCATTTACTGCCCATAGATCCTGTAATAATTGTCGCTTGCCATTTTGCTTATGTGCACAGTATATAAGGGTGTGCCAGGGGCTAGAAGATGGACTGATATGGCCTAAGGACAAGCGTTCTTCCATAAGCTGTTTTAAATTTAGTAGCTGTTCCTTTCCTAGGGGCCATTGGTCGACCCACACAGGGTCCTCAGTCTGCCATGTGAATTTACATGTGTCCAGTACTTGTGTTTGGAATGGCTGATCAATGGCCCCTATGAAAAAGGCCCTGCTGTGAGGTTGAGTCTATTTGTATGGTTGTTCCAAATTGTTCTGGGACAATTTGGAACAACCATACAAATAACATTACATGTATGGTATAGAGGCAAGGAATGGGGCAGTCCAGGCAGTTTGCCCATCAGAGCCAAGGACAAGGCAAAGGTGAGTGCTCTGTCTAGGGTGCTGCATCCCTCCCACCCCAATTAGGGATGATGCACAGCTGATTGTGGGCCATTCATTACTTTTAATGATACAGACATCAGCTCCCCTATCAACAACCCCTTTAAATTTTTTGCCATCTAACATTGGGCTAATTAAAATTGGCTGAGCTGTTGTAATAGAGCTTGTCGAGAAAATTTGTGGCTGACCTGTGGTGTCAAAGTTATCTGTAGCACTTTTGCCCTTGCCACTAGGGGTTTTGTTGGAGAAGGGAATAAGTTGTGTATAGGTTGACCTGCAGGTATAAAGCAGGGTGGCATGGGGGCCCATTGTATAATCTGTATTTTGCCCTCATAATCTGAATTAATAATATTGGACAGTACAAAAAGTCCCAACCTGGTGGCAGAGGAATGCCCTGTTAACAAAGCATGAGTGTTATTACCAAGGGGTCCCCAGACCTAAATGTACCAAACATGTCATTGGAGTTATGGATTCTTGGGAGGCAAGATCCAGCCTGGCACTGCCTGCAGTTGTAGGCAGGAGCTCGCTTGCTAAAAGTCTTGTCTTGAATTGTATTTGGTTCTCCGGGGCAAGTGGACCAGCCCCCAGTTGGAAGTTTCCTGGCTGTGTAGCATTCCAATTCACAGAGTACTGGGAGCGGCAGTCAACAGCCCAATGCTTTCTCCTTCCACACCTGGGACAATCTTTAGATGGTATTTTTATCCCACCCCCTTGTTGAAGGCAATCCTTTTTAAAATGACCCATCGAACCACATTTAAAACAGCCCCCTGCCCGCGTGTCCGGAATGCAGAAATGTACGGTTAAAGCCGCTGCCAGAGAATTAGTGTTACCAGCAGTCATTCCCATATTTTGGCATGCTCTGACCATATCTGCTGTGTGGGTTATGAACAGCGAGCAATGCATTTCTACAATCTTTGTTTGCATTTGTAACATCAAGCAGCTGCAACAGAATAACTCTGGCGGCTTGCAGTCTGTCCAGGAACTGCATTATTAACTCTGCTGGAGCCTGTAAAGTCTTAGCAAAACACAGGTTAGAATCTATACCCGTCCCTGGGAGTCGCCGCAAGGCCTGCAGGGCTAGGCAAGCAATGATATCACATGCATCACGTGGGTGGCCTGCCTGCACTGCACAGACTGCAGAGGGACCCTCTCCGGTCAGCTGCACAACAGCGACTGGTGCATTTCTGTCCTGCAGCGCTTCTGCCTGCACTGTACACAGCTCTTGCTAATCTGAGCCAGACTGCAAACTGAGTCACTGGTAGGATCATTTTCATGATGCTTTTCCATTATGCTTTTCGTGGGGAGTGAGGATATACGTGGTCCTGAAAGATTGTAGGTGGTTTAGGGTGAGATGGGAGGATGTCGCTTTCTTTTACTAACACCCTCAGTTCTGTAATTACTTTATAGTCTAGCTCCTGATGTGCCGGCCGATGCTTCAGCTCATCTATTACTGGGTAGGCTGTAACGACCACCAAATCACCCTCCTCAATGGCAGCTTCCTTCCATTTTTGCCAGTGCTGGACTGCTGCATCGCCATTTAGGGCAGGAAGTGAGCCACTGCCCACTTGAGAGATGAGAGTTCCGCGCCCAGGGGTCCTGCCGTGCAGGAATTTTTATCGGGATAAGGCAATCCCCCAGGGCCTGGGTTGATCTCAGGGTAAAGCAATTCTCCAGGGTTTGGATTATTCTTGGGGTCAAATACGGGTTCTAGTGGCACTGAGGGTTTGGGGGAATTAATGGCCAAAGCTGCGAAATGGCCGACATTCGCGTGACTTCCTTTAATGGCCGCCATGATTGTCCCCCACGTAGTGAGGTGCCCGCAAGCTTCGGCACTGCTGTACCTGGCAATATCAAAAAGTCTCTGCTGTATTGCTTGCCAGGTTGCTAATCCCGCTAAAGGGAAAATCTTTAACTTGATTAGACATCCAGTCCAGCAAGGTCCTTAGTTTCACATCAGCCATATTAATCGATTGCTGATGTAGGAGCTGCCTTGCCTAGCCCAAGCTCCTACTTTGTTCCAGGGATATTCCACCTCCAACACATTCTCTCACAGGTCTACTCACCTCCTTGGAGAGGTTGGCGCACTTTTAAATTCCTGAGTTCCTTCCCAAACTTCTCTCGGATCCTTCACCGAATCCTTTTCCCAGACTTTTCTCAGCTGGCTCCTTGCCCTAGTGGAAGCTGCTACTGGACTGGACAGCACATCCTGTGCCGCGTTTGTAGGTCCCGATTCGGGCCTGCCATTTGTAGCACTTGGAACAAAGCGACATGGACTCCCTTATACATCCAAAGGAGATTGCTTCATTGTAAAAATTGGCTGCTGTTTATACCTTTAATCTCAACCTGACATAATGGAAATTAAACTGAGGCCTAATAGAACTTAACAGAAGGAGGGCACCCATTGACTGGCTCAGCTGCATTGCTGCTATGAACATGTCCTACCATCCAATCAGCTTCCTGCTCATACGCTGTCTGCATGTTCCGCCAGCCAATCAGTTTCCTGCTCACATGCTGTTCATGTGTTCCCCCAGCCAATCACAATCTCACTCCCATCTGACTCTCCCCTCACTCCTGACTGCCTCTCAGCCCTCAGGCACCTCCCACCCGCCCAGCCTGCAGCTCTGCCTTTCCCTCAGGGCCTTCTGGCAAGCACAAGGCTTAAAAACTTCAGCAATTATAACAACTATAACCCCGTGTCCTACAGTCAGTTGTACCACACTGGAATCAAACAAAAACCAGAAATCCAAATCTGATTGAGGGGTAATTTCAGAATGACAAAGATCAGGAGAGGCTGGGCTGTGGCTGGAGTTGCTGTGCAGAGTGGCTGTGCAGCTCCTCCTGAGGGTGGCCAGGTTCAGGATGGAGGTGCTCAAGGGCTTCCCTGGACACTGATGCTGGGGAACCAGAGGATGGATGGCCCCATTCTGCACAAGAGCAGCACAACCCCCTAATTTCTGTGCAATTCAATGGTCCAAGCTTCTGATGATGGGAATTTCTATATTCCGTGTACTTTCTGGATACAGACACAGGAGTTCAGTGGAGTTTGCTATCGACCCTGCACTTTACTCAGAAGGATGTAATTATGGAATTCAAGAATGTGAGACATTCCCATTGAATGGATAAGGGAATGTTGCTGTCCCTCCCCAGCTCTGCAGCCCTACCTGGTGTCCCTTCCCATCAGCTGGGAATGCAGGGCTGGCTCTGCTGGACAGAAGGGGAAGGATGCTCCCTGATCCCAATCCCTCTCCTGCCATCCAGAGGCACCAGCCCTGCAGGGATTTGGGAAATCACTGCCACCCCGTGCTGGGTGTGTCCCCAGGGATTAAGGTGTCCCATTCTTGCCCCAGGGAGCAGGCAAGAGCTCCCTGAAAACACCATGGAACTCATCTGCTGAGCCAAAGGAGATGGAGTTCATTCCCTGGGGCCGAGGACATGAGGGTCATTGCATGGGGAATAGAGCTGGGGAACGGCACTGAGCCCAGCTGCACTGCTTGGAGCCATGAGGGAGGAGGATCCAGGAGGGAGGAGGAAAGCCATGCTCCAATGTGCTCCCTGCAGAGCATCCCACAAAAATCACCCAAGGCAATGCTCCTGCTCCCTTCTCCTGCAGAAATACAACACGACGAGGCGGGTGATCCCATGGATATTGAGTAATAAGGAGACTTAATGAATCTCTCAGCCACTTTCCCCGGGTCCTTCAGCAGATCAGTGGAAGGGATCAGCAGGCTCACACTCCCGTGTCCATGGCACTATCCTTTCTGCGGGCTTTTTTTTCTTTTGGCTCCTCAAAGACCCTCTGGAGGGAGAGCTGGAGGGACTCCACAGAGCAGGGCCTCCTGCACCTCCCTGCCAAGAAGTAGATTAAGGGTTTGATGCTGCTGTAGATGCAGGTGAGCAGGAAAACAACCTGGGAGGGCACAACCGTGTAACCGAGCTGCTGCAGGAAATTGCAGAGACTAAGGAGCAAAGTGAAGAGCACAATGATGACGATAACGATGTCACGCCTCTTGGGTTGCTGCTGCTGGGAACCCCACTTGGCCTTAATGAAATCAACTGTATGAGAAATGACCACAGGTACAGCAAAGAGGAGCAGGGTGATGGTGTACACAGGGATAAGAGCTGCCCAGCAGAGCTCCTGCTGCTGTGTTGGGCACAGGAATGTCACCGTGGGAAGGACAGTGAAGACAGCAAAGATGGCCCAGTATTGCACAGTGTCCACCACCCACACCAGACGCAGAGGAAGGTCGCAGTGGCAGCAGAGCTTGCAGAAGTTGTGCATATAACGCACTGGGCTGCTGCGTGTCAGCCGGAACAGTGCCCAGTAGTAGGAGACCAATGACAGATGGAAAACGATGTTCATGTACATCATGGGCAGGATGGGAGAGCAAGACAAATCTTCCACTAGGATGAAGAGGGCAGAGGGTACTGCAAAGAGGAGGAAGAGGAAGTCAATGACAGCCAGGTCAAATATGCCAGCGTTCCTGCTTTTCAGGCTGAGGAGGCCGATGACAGCCCCGTTCCCAGCCAGCCCACAGAGGCCAATGATCACTGCTGCACTGTGTATGGCCACATCGGTGACATCTGTCTCACAGAGATCATCTCCTTCAGTCGGTGAGGCAGGAGATGGGGACACGGTGGTCACCTCCATGGATGGACGCTGGGCAGGCAGTGGGATGTGGCCCTGGCTGTGGTCAGAGTGGATGGGCAGTCAGTGCTTGGAGAATCCAGGGATGGACCATGCAGCTCCTGAGCAGCTCCCTGCAGTGGGAAGGATTCAGTGGGGAGGAGTGAGATGTGCAGGGGAAGAGGGCAGTGGAAATGCTGGGGTGGGAGTGAGGGTGGGAGGGTTGGGCTGTTGTGCAGGGGATTGATAAAGAAGAGAGAATAAACTTTTTCAACTCTCCTGAAGTTGCTTAAAGATTAAGTGGGCAAATTGATAAACATACGTAAAGATGTGGACCCTGGCGGCTGGAGGCAGTGCAAAAACAGATTTGGAGGCCTGCAATGGTTTTGGGGCAAGTTCTGTAACAAGAAGCAAGAGCACATGGCCAAAGGAAAAGTTCAAGGCAAGGTCATCTTTAATATCAGAGCACTCAGTGAATACAACCACTAGAAGCCCCTCTCAATGAATCTCCATTGCCATCAGAGGACTCCCAGTAGGAAGTGGATGCATGGAAGGGAGTTCTAGGAAACTGGTATTAATGTTTTTGTTTAAGGTGGTGTGAAAAATGCATGTATTTTATGATTGGCTTTTTGCAAATATTAAAATGAATATTGCATGTGTTGTGTTAGAAAGTAATGCTGTATTAATTCTCTTAAGTCCTGTGTCAAATACAGTTTTCGGTTATGAAAATTGTTAAAATAGAAACTATGCTGTGTAAGATGCTTTGTTTAACAGAAAGGGCTTGCAGCGAGATAGCAGCCACAGGACACCTAAATCTTTCAGAGAAAGGGAATTTATTGCCTTCTTATCAGAAGAAACTAACTTCTTCCCGCCTTGGAGGGGCTGTTAGGATTAGAAGGAAGAAGCTGACACTGACCAGATGGAATCCTGTGTTTGAATGGAATTTATACATCATGCATGAAGTGTATGAATATGCAACGGGCTATTGTTCTTAAGGGTTAATCCTTTGTTAACAAGTGTCCTTTTTCCGGCTCGTGATGACCAGAAAAAGGTACCCGGACGTCCGTAACTCTTTGTTTTTATTGTCTCATGTTGTCTTAATTCAATATGTCCAAATTGTTATTACTCTAATTGTGGTACCATTTTTTAAACCATTTTATTATTATTAAACTTTTAAAAATTTTAGAAACAAGTGATTGGCGTTTTTCACAGTGTTCTTAAGAAAAGAAAAACTTTTTAATGTCTATATATGGTTATAGTGAATAAAAACATGGTTATAAAGTCTCACAACACACACAAAAAAATTGAGAGATCCTTCTGCATGTCCTGCTGCATAATACTTCCCTTGGTAACACCACTGGTGTGTGTTAGGAACTTTATTCTGTCTGATTTTGTTATCACTCCTAATCCATCCCATCCCATCCCATCCCATCCCGATGGGTTCCCAGTCCCTGGCATCTCCCTGGCTGCAGGTGTGGCCTGTTGGGCTCTGCTGCTGTCCAGTGGGAGATTTGGGATTGTTGGCACCCAGAGCCCTCCTGCCCCCACCAGCCCCTGTCTGCCTCATGCCTTGGGCTGGCTCCCTGGAACAGAGGCCAGAGCAGGTGAAGAGAATAAAAGGAGGCATTGATGAAAGGCCTTCAAAAGGTTCACCTTGGGCTCTCCAAGCCTCCGAGAGGGGCTGCACCCAAAATGGACAATGGCCATGAGTTTTCAGACAGATATACGTTTGATCCATTTACAAATCTGTGGTTAATCCTCCAATTTCAGCTTCAGGTAATGAAGTAATTTAGCCCCAGTTGGCCCTCCCTCAATTCAATTTTGTCTGTACTTTTCTGAGCCTGAGGCAGTAGAGTGTCCTTGAACTTCATGCCTAGAGGGATTGTTTTGTCTGACCAAAATGTGCAGACAGTTAACTAACACTTTTACATGGAGTTTAGAGTTATGCACTAATGCAGTACAGGATATGAAAAATAAAAAGGCTAAAATCCTAAGGCATCATGCCCCCTCTGACATCCTCTAGAAATTCCCCCCAGGCTGCCTTCCCCTCCAGACAGCCCCGCTCCTCTCCTGCCCCACTCAGGAGCCCCAGCAGTGTTTCTGCTCCTCCTGGCAATTCCATGCTTCTCCAGCCCAATGAACAGCAGTGGAGCCATCCCTGTAGTGCCTCTTGTTTGTGTCCAAAGGAGGTTGGGGGGCTGGAGAGCAGGGATGGAGCTGGGGAGGGGCATCTCCAAGAGAAAGACGGCCCCAAAGCCTTCCGGGGCAGGCTGGGGTGAGCAGCCCGTGGGGAGGGAGTGGAGCCTGAGGCCCGGGGCTGGGAGGGATGGGAAGGACGGGAGATGGGTGGGCTGCATGGGGAGTGGGATGGGAGGGTGGTGTGGGAGGGGTGGGACATGATGGAGCTGCTGGGAAAATGTGGTGGGAAGGTGTGGGATGTGGTGGGGCTGGAGAGAAGGTGTGGGGTGTGGTGGGGCTGGAGAGAAGGTGTGGGGTGTGGTGGGGCTGGTGGCCTCAGGGAAGCCATAGAGAGGGGGTTGATGCCCCGTGGTGCCCGTGGTGACAAACACAGGTGTCACCCTGCTCCTGGAAGGGGGTGGCTGTGCTGAGGATCACGGCCTCCTCCTCTCCTTGCTGCTGCACCACCTGAGCCTGCTGAGGGAGCAGCTGAAGGCAGTGGAGAGGAAGAATTTCTGAAGGGAGATACACCTTTGCACCTGGCTCACAAAATTAAAAATTAAAGATCTCATGGGAGATCTCTGCTGTGACACTCACAGAGCACTCAGGGTGGGGAATGCTGAGCCCCTGGGCCATCGTGTCCATGCCAGCCCAGCTCTGGGCACTGGGGATCATGGTTGCTGCAGGGAGCACAAGCCATGGCTGTGTCCCCTCTGACACCAAGAAGTTTAAGTCTATCAGCAAAATTGTGTTAGACTAATAAGAATTTTTTAGTCCAAATTTTGAATATATTGGAAATATATATGCCATAGACAGGTTCACAGAAACAACACATTTCAGGCATTTTTATGCATTATAATATCCCAGACTTTTTATAGATACTCCCAAATGTGGACCCAGTTTCTTACGTCATGGTATAGGTGTTTTGTTTCTTTTAATTAGTACTACAATATGCCATCTATCTTAGTTAAATCAATAACCTGGGGTATTTTTCAGTAAACAATATTTTATTAAATTTGATGTACAAGCCTAGGAAATGCCTCTCTTATTGCCATTGCAATTTATGTCTTGCAATTTATTAATTATGTCTTTTGGTATGTATAGGCCTCTGAAATACTAAGCCTCTCAAGATATCGTTCTTATTCTTTCACATCCAATTATTTCTAGTTATATGATAACCGTTAAAAGTACTTTATTGAGTTTTTTCTCCACCTATTAAGTTCTCTATGGGGTATGCGCTGATAAAGTTTTCTACTAGCACTCAGCCAACAGAGATCTAAATCAAAACCAGCTAAAAAAACACAGTCAAAAAAGCCTTGACTAATCAAACATAGTTCATTACAGAAATTCCTAAACAGTCACAGAATTCCTGACTAACTACCTCTCTGTCCCCTCCCTCCAGCCACATTCCCGGCCGGCAGCACCAGCCAGAGGAAGCCGGGAAGCGCTGGCAGAGGGGGCAAAGGCAGCTCAGGGTTCACGGTGCTGTTTATTGATATCAGACCTCAGTGGGATGCAGGAACCAGGGGCCAGGGGGAATTCTGGGGTCACAGCCATGTTGGGAAGGAGGCATTTGGGGAAAAGTGCTCTAGGACCTGTGAGGGAGGAGCAAATCCATGCTCCAATGTGCTCTGTGCAGAGCATCCCTCCCACATAGCCCTTTTCACTGCCTCTGCTCCCTTTCCCTGCAGGGATAAGGGTGGGAGGGTGATCCTCAGTCACTGCCCCATGGTCCTGCATGGGGGCACCTGAAGGGTTCAACAGGCTCAGACCCCCCTGTCCATGGTGGCATCATTACTGGGGGCAGTGCTCCCTTCTGGCTCCTCAAACACCTTCTGGAGGCACTCCCTGAGGGACCCCATGGAGCAGCGCCTCCAGCACTTTGTTCCTGAGATGTAGATGAGGGGGTTGATGCTGCTGTGCATGCAGGCAACCAGGAGAACAACCCGGGGGGACACAGTGGTTTAGCCGAGCTGCTGCAGGAAATTCCAGAGACTGAGGGGGAGAGTGAGGAGCACAGCCAGGAAGTCAATGATGTCAAGGCTCTTGGATTGCTGCTGCTGGGAGCTACCCCTGAAGTGAATGAAAAGGATTATGCTGGAAATGACCATGGATGGAGCAAAGACGAGGAAGTTGAGGATGTACAGGGAGATGAGAGCTCCCTGGCAGAGCTTGTGTTCCTGTGACTGGCACAGGGAATTCACTGCAGAAATGGCAGCAATGGCAGTGATGGAAAGGGCCCAAAGCACGGCATTGACCACCACCCATGAGAGGCCCTGGGGAAGATGGCAGAAGAGCCCAGGTGGGCAGAGCATGGACCTGCCCCTCTCGATGCTGATGCCGTCAGCCGGTACAGCCCTACGCTGTGGAACATCGGGAAGAGGAGGAAAAGGAAGCGTATGGATGCTGGGGGCATGATGGAGGAGCAGGAGAAATCCTTCAGCAGGAAGAGCAGAGCGGAGGGGACCATGAAGATGAGGAAGAGGAAGTTGATGATGGCCAGGACAAGGATGTAGGCAGTGATGGGTTTCATGGTGTCCCTGTGGATGCGGAACACGAGGAGCCCGAGCACAGCCCCGTTCCCAGCCAGCCCACAGAGGCAGATGAGCAGTGTCACACTGTGTGTGGCCATGCTGGGGACATCTGTGTCACATAGATGTTGCCCTTCAGTGGGTTAGTTGGCAGGGGGGGACACGATGTTCATCCCCTGGATGGATGCTGGGCAGGCAGTGGGATGTGGCCCCTGGCTGTGGTCAGAGTGGATGGGCAGTGAGTGCTTGGAGAATCCAGGGATGGACCATGTGGCTCCTCAGCAGCTCCCTGCAGTGGGAAGGATTCAGTGGGGAGGAGTGAGATGTGCAGGGGAGGAGGGCAGTGGAAATTTTGGGGTGTGAGAGGGAGGTGGGAGGGTTGGGCTGTTTGACAGGAGGCTGATAAATAACACAGAAAATAAACATTTTCAGTTCTTCTGAAGTTTTTTAAAAGAAAAGTTGCCGAAATTAAAACAATGTGTTATAGATGGATAATGGGATGATTGGCTCTCACAGTTAAGGGATGAATACTTTGTGAATATTAAGAGAAGCTTTATTGATATATAATTATTATTATTGCAGTCTGTTGTTTAGGTGTCCCCTGTTGTCCCCATAGTCCCCTTCCCTCCCCTCTGTACTGTTTCCATCAGAGATCCTGAGTCATCTAGGACAGGTGGAAAGAAGGGGTGTACAAAAGCTTGTTGCTGGGGGGGAAAGAGGTGTAGCATGAGGACACCTGACCCTCCAGTCAAGCTGCAGGAAAGCAGGCTCCAGCAATAAACACAAAGAAGGGCTGACTGACAGACTTTGGGAGGGGCCAGGTTTAGCTGATGCAACCCCTGTGGTATCAAATGTGAAGCCTCCATCTTGAAGATCAGCCAGCCACGTGGTGGGCAGCCATGAGGGAAGCTCCCAGGCCTGCTTGTCCCTATTTACTCCTTTTGTCGCGTTTTTTGTTAAGGTTTATTAAACCTTTAGAAATTTTAAAAAGTGGGTGATTGTTTCTCACAGGATGTAAAGGCTGGCACACAGGATGGCAAACATGGCAGGAACCCGTGGAGAAACAGATCAGTAGAGCTGCAGTGATTTTGGGGCAAATTCTGGAGGAAGAAACAACAGTGCTTGGCCAGAGGAAAAGTTCAAGGCAAGGGCACCTTTAATATGGCAGCATGCATTGAATATGACCACCAGAGAGACCCCTCTTAATAAACCTCCAGGATCATAAAAGGGCTTCCAGGAGGAGGTGGATGCATGGAAATGAATTCTAGGAAAATGGTGTTTGTGTATTAGATAAAAAAAAAAAACTTTTTAATGCCTACATCTGGTTCTAATGTGTGGGAACTCAGCACAGCATTCCTGATGTGCAGAGTCACCGAGACAACCCTTGGGGGACTCGGAAGTCCTGGAACGTTGCCAGAAGTGTTTGGTGGTTGGACTTTGATCCTGCACAGGAAGCAATACCTGTATGAGGATGGGAGGATCACACGGGGATAAATGGTGAAGGGATAGATTAATTATAGAGTGAAAACACAGGTTTTAGAATCTCGGTACAGGGGGGTTCTCGGGGACAAGATGGAGGAATTAGGGTGTGTCCTGTCCTCCTTCTTCTTCTTCTTGTCATCCATCTTTGGTGGTGATGGTTGCACTTTGAGATTGATTCTTACTGAATGTGCACTTGTCAATAAGGGTGAAAGGTACTGGGGAGAAAAGGTAAATATCTGCCACGTAGTTTTTGGTATAAAGATAAGTGACCGCCCCGAGGGCAGTCAGTGTGCTCATGGCTGGCTTGCTGTGGGGACCTCTGTCGGGCCGGGAGAAAATATTGTAGATAAGAATTAATAAACAACACTGAAGAACTGAAAAACCTGAAGACTCCTTTGGTCCTTTGGAGCGCGGGCTGCCCCAAAGCCATCCAGAGCCTTTCCAGGCCATTAGAACAGCCGAGGAACGGGACACTAATGGATTAATACCCCGTTGTAAAGTCTTACCATACACACCACACAAGGAGAGATCCCTCTGTGTCCTGTGCAGGTCAATGATTGCTCATGCTTTGAACTGTGTCATAAAGTTTGTTCTGGCCCATTTCAGTATTAGGATGCAGATGGGATGCACAGGAGGAGAGAGAGGAGCTGGGGAGGGCACTGCAGTCACTGGGAGAGGGTGTCAGGAACAGAGCAGCTGCTGCAGGAGAGGAAGGTGGGGTAGGGAGGAAGGCAAACATTCCACTGACCTGTTCCCTGTGGGGCAGCAGCAGGCAAAGGGGTCTGTGCAGATCAGCGGCGCTTCCTGGTCCCTCTTGCTCCTTTGGGATCCATGTCCTAAAGCGGCTCCTGGCAGGTCAGGGACACGAAGGAGAAAGTGTTCAGGTCACCAGGAGCTCCCCATTCATGCTGGCTCCTCTCTGTGCCCTGTCCTGGTGTTGTTTCCCAGGGCTCTGTGGAGTCATGGGGGGAGTGGGGGAATCAAAAATTGCAACTTTGCGTACTTCAGAAATTGAGTTCCTCTGAGGTGTTTATGTTGGGTGTGGGGTTTTTTTTGGTATATTTTTTTTCCTACAGCGGATGTGGGTTTTTTCAGATGCTCTAAATGAAGATTTTTGTGATTTGCTCCTCTTTCTCTCCTGATGAGAAACACTCCATCTCTGCAGAGTGTCCCATTCTCCAATTGCCTTCCGTCTCTAGATAGGTTCCTACCATTCCTCATTTCTCTTCCTCAAGGGGTCATTGTCCCTCCAGCAGCAGAGGGATGCTGATGGTGCTGGTGGCACTGGCAGTTCCGGCAGTGCTGCTGAGGCAGCTGGGTGCTTGCCATAAACAACTCCTGTTCCGGAAAGGGCTCTGAGATCATTGCAAAAACATGCTCTGGGCTGAGAAGCACAGCTGAGCTGCTTCCTCCTATCCCGATCCCATCCTCATCCCTGCTCTCCATTCTCACCCCATCCTATCACATCCCACAGGTTTCCCTGACGGAGCCGTTCCCCACTCCGAGCGTGGCCTGTCAGGCTCTGCTCTCCTCCAGTGGGGAGATTTGGGATTGTTGGCATCTAGACTCCCTCCAACCCGCTCCAAGCCTCTCCTGACCCCTGCAAAACTGCCTCCATCACCCCACACCATCCCCGGGGCCCCCTTTTCACCCCCAACAGCCCTGATCCTGCCATGATCCTTCTGGGACCCTCTGCAGTGTCCTTGCTCATCCTGGCCATAGGGTTCTAGGACCCAGGAGGGAGGAGGAAAGCCCAGCTCCGATGTGCTCCTCAGGATCACACAGGATGATAAACGTGGCTGTAGCCAGTGCAGAAACAGATTTGGAGGCCTGCAGTGGTTTTGGGGCAAGTTCTGTAACAAAAAGCAAGAGCACACGGCCAAAGGAAAAGTTCAAGGCAAGGTCACTTTAATGTCTCAGAGAATACAACCACCAGAGACACCCTCTGAATGATCCTCCAGGATCAGGGAAGGACTTGAAGAAGGAGGTGGATGCCTTTGAATGGGTACTAGGAATGTGATGTTTATGTACTAGATAGCAAACACATTAATGACTGTGTGTGGTTATGATGGATAAAACCCCTGTTGTAAAATCTCACGGCACAGACATCAGGGAGAGAACCTTCTGTGCAGGTAGGGAATTCCTACTTCCTAATGCTTCCCATTGAGTTAGAAAGTTTATTTCAGCTGATTCAATGACAGATGGAATGCACAGGGCAGGGAAGGGGTGGCTTGGGAGGGCCCAGCTGTCACCAGGACAGGGTGTCAGGAACAGAGCAGCTGCTGGAGGAGAGGAAGGTGGGATAGGGAGGAAGGCAAACATTCCACTGACCTGTTCCCTGTGGGGCAGCAGCAGGCAAAGGGCTCTGTGCAGATCAGCGGCGCTTCCTGGTCCCTCTTGCTCCTTTGGGATCCATGTCCTAAAGCGGCTCCTGGCAGGTCAGGGACATGAAGGAAAAAGTGCCCAGCTCACCAGGAGCTCCCCATTCCCATCCTGCTGGCTCCTCTCTGTGCCCTGTCCTGTTGTTGCTCCCCAAGGCTTGGTTGAATCACATGGGAGTGGGGAAGTCAAAAATTGTAACTTTACCTGCTTCAGAAATTCAGTTCGTCTGAGTCATTTATCATGTATGTGGTTTTTGGTTTCTTTTTATTTTTTTTTTTTTTTGTCTTCAGAGGAAGTAGCTTTTCTCAGAAGCTCTAAATGAAATTTTTTGTGATTGTGTCCTCATTCCCTCTTGCTGAAAAACACTCTTCCCTGCAGAGTGTCCCATTGTGCATCTGCCTTCCCTCACCTGACAGGGTTTTATCATTCCTCGTTTCTCTTGCCTGAGGGGTCATTGTCCCTGCAGCACCAGCTGGTGGTGCCGGTGGCACAGAAATGCTGCTGGCAGTGCTAGCAGTGCGGGTGAGGCAGCTGGGTGCTTCTCAGAAACAACTCCTGTTCCGGGAAGGGCTCTGAGATCATTGCAAAAACATGCTCTGGTCCCAAGGAAGCACAGTTGAGCTGCTTCCTCCTCCTATCCTGATCCCATCGTCATCCCTGCTCCCCATCCCCATCCCCATCCCACCCCACTCCCCATCCTCACCCCATCCTATCGCATCCCACAGCTTTCCCAGATGGAGCTGTTCCCCCACTCTGAGCGTAGCCTGTCAGGCTCTGCTCTCCTCCAGTGGGGAGATTTGTGATTGCCGGCATCCAGACCCCCTCCAACCCACTCTGAGCCTCTCCTGACCCCTCTGAAACTGCCTGCAACACCCCAGTCCATCCCTGGGGACCCCTGTGCCCCGGAAGAGCCCCGATCCTTCCCCGCTCCACCAGCGAGCCCTGGCAGTGTCTCTGCTCCTCCTGGCCATGGGGTTCTTAGACCTAAGAGGCAGGAGGAAAGCCCAGCTCCAATGTGCTCCAGAGCAGGACAGAGGATGGTAAATGTGGCTGGAGCCAGTGCAGAAACGGATTTGGAGGCCTGCAGTGGTTGGGGGCAAGTTCTGTAACAAAAAGCAAGAGCACGTGGCCAAAGGAAAAGTTCAAGGTACGGTCACCTTAAATATCAGAGCACTCAGTGAATACAATCACCAGAGACCCCTCCGAATGATCCTCCAGGGCCAGGAACGGACTTGGAGAAGGAGGTGGATGCATGGAAATGAGTATGGGGTGTGGTGGGGCTGGAGAGAAGGTGTGGGGTGTGGTGGGGCTGGAGAGAAGGTGTGGGGTGTGGTGGGGCTGGTGGCCTCAGGGTAGCCCCAGGGAGGGGGGTGATGCCCTGTAGAGCCCATGGTGACAAACACAGGTGTCACCCTGCTCCTGGAAGGGGGTGGCTGTGCTGAGGATCACGGCCTCCTCCTCTCCTTGCTGCTGCACCACCTGAGCCTGCTGAGGGAGCAGCTGAAGGCAGTGGAGAGGAAGAATTTCTGAAGGCAGAGACACCTTTGCACCTGGCTCACAAAACTAAAAATTAAAGATCTTTGAGGAGATCTTTGCTGTGACACTCACAGAGCCCTCGGGGTGGGGAATGCTGAGCCCCTGGGCCCTCATGTCCTTGCCAGCCCAGCTCTGGGCACTGGGGATCATGGTTGCTGAAGGGAGCACAAGCCATGGCTGTGTCCCCTCTGACATCACGAAGTTTAAGTCTAAAATCAAAAGTGTATTAGACTAATAATAATTTTGAGTTGAAATTGTGAACATATTGGAAGTTTATTTGCTATACTTATATACAAAGAAACAACAATTTTCAGGCATTTTATACACTATAATAGTCAAGATTTTTAATAGATTCTCCTCTTAGTGCTCCCAATTTATTATATTATGATATTGGTGTTTTGTTTGTTTTAATTCCTACCAGAACATGCCCTCCATCTTAGTTTAATGAATAACCTGTTTTTTCCCAGGCAAACAGTGTTTCGTAGGCAGTGCTTCAATGCCGGTGAAGAAACCCCTTGCCCTGTCTCCCTGCACTGTCGCTGGGAATGAGCGAGGGCCTGGGGAAAAAAAAGTGCTTTAAAATTTTTTATTACTTCTCATTATCATCCTCTGACTCTGTATATAATAAATTTCTTTATTACCATTTAATTTGAAACCATTTTCTATTCGTTAAAAGTTTTTTCTCCCAGTCCTCATCTGAACTTATGAGCCCTTTATTAATTTTTGTTTCCCTCTCCCCTGCCTAGCTGAGAGCAGGAGAAGGTGAGTGAACGGCTTTCACGGGTGCCTGGCGTTTGGCCAGTGCCAAACCAAGATAGGCTTGCAGCAAGTTATCAGCATCAGAGCCCACATTTCTTACTGACAATACCCTTGATGATGCAGTAAAAGCTATTGGAGACCAGATGTTGGGGTGCTGGGGTGCCGCTTGCAACCCTTCACCAGAGCTCATCCTCCTCCTCCTCAGCCTTGGGAATACTTGTGGTTGTTTTTTCCTGATCTCACCTTTTGCAAGCAGGGACACCTTCCACTAGACCGGGCTGCTTCAAAACCCCATCCAGCCTGGCCTGGAACACCTCCAGGGATGGGGAGGGCAGAGCATCTCTGGGAACCTGTGCCAGGGCCTCTTCACCCTGACAGGGAGGAATTTCTTCCCAATATTCCCCCTAACTCTGTTCTCTGGCAGTGGGAAGCCATTCCCCCGTGTCCTGTCACTTCAGGCCTTTGTCCAACACACCTCTCCAGGTCTTGGAGCCTCTTTAGGCCCTGGAAGGGGCTCTAAGGTCTCCCTGAAGCCTTCCCTTCTCCAGGCTGAACAACCCCAGCTCAGAGACCTCAGAGAAGCCACAGGGAGGGGGTGATGCCCTGTGGAGACAACAGTGACAAACACAGATGTCACCCTGCTCCTGGAAGGGGGTGGCTGTGCTGAGGAGCACGGAGTGCTCCTCCCCTTGGAGCTGCACCATCCCAGCCTGCTGAGGGAGAGGGCAAAGCCAGGGCAGAGGAAGAATTTCTGAAGGCACAAAACCACCAGCAAGGAAATCAGTAAAAAACAGCTTTATTATTAAGCAAACCAATGTGCTATCCCTATTTGTGTGTTTGTGTGTATTCAAGGGCATATGACAAAATGACAGCGTGGGTAAGGATTAAAAGGAAAATAGCTTAAATGCTTTCCAACACTCAAACAGTACTTCAGTTACAGCTTAAACTTATCAATTCAGAAGAGCAATATCACTTAGCAGCTTTTAACCCTATTTATGCCTGATAGAGAGAGCAGCATTTCTGCCACATTTGCCAGAGCAGATGCAGACGTGTGTGCACACAGCCAGCCAGGCAGGCAGAGTGAGTGCAAGGTGCCTGTGAGCAATTGCCCTGGCAGGCAGTGAAATGCTCCCTGCGGATCCCTTTGCATCTCCTCCCTGGGCCAAGGGCTGGGCCTGGAGCCCTGGCGGGATGGGCCCAGGAGCCGTGGGTGTTCGGGGATCAGCCCAGGGCAGCAGCCGGGAGAGATCCCAGCTGGGAGAGGCCCCAGTGCCAGGGAGCTTCTGCTCAGCGCTGCTGGGCCCAGCAGAGCTCCAAGGCTCTCCTTTGGGGCCGCTGCTCACAGGGCCCCAAGGCATGGGCGGCACTCACAGCAATGGTTCAGCCTGGCCACACTTGGGGCCGGCAGCTTCCTGGG
Organism: Melozone crissalis; assembly: GCF_028551555.1. Lineage (NCBI taxonomy): Eukaryota > Metazoa > Chordata > Aves > Passeriformes > Passerellidae > Melozone > Melozone crissalis. The sequence goes on along the minus strand of NW_026535796.1, from coordinate 2,619,780 downwards.
ACAGTGGGAGAGCAGGGATGCTGTGGCATCCAGGGCAGTACAAGAATTTGCAAGGCTGTTGATAAAAGGCCAGGAGGTGTTTGGACAGCAGCAGTTGCTGGGAGCAGAGGGTGTTTCTGATCAGCGCCACAGGAGCTGAGCCCAGGGGCTGCTCCTCAAGGCTGAGGCCTAAGGAGCCTTTCTGAGATCCCAGTGCAGCCTGATTTTAGGAAAATTGATCCACAAACATCAGAGGTTTATGTACGAACAGGAGACTGAGGAGTCCTTTGACTTTATTTGAGTAAAGGTAGAGGCTATGAGGCATTCCCCTGGGATCTCTCCAATTTTTGTGAGGGCACAGCCTCCCTTTTTGTTCTAATTTCCTGGGTGCGTTTCCCTACTCTCTTTCCCCACTGGCCCAGGTACTTGAGAGGTACAGACTCCCCTATACACCTGACACTAAAGAGTTCCCTCTTATGTATAACCCACCCTTTCAATTTTTAATTCTTACACAATTTAGGGGTTTTTCTTCCCCATTCTTTCTTTCACGTTTTGATGTCTAATTTCATTTATCAGCATACCTAAAGTTTCTTTGTAAATGGAAATATCTTCTTCCATTCATCAATCTGTGGAATCCTTCCCATTGTTTCTTTTATCTCCCAGTGCTAGTTGTATCTACCAGCAGACCCACAGCTTGTTTGTAAAGACAAATCCGCCATTGCTCTCATTGGAAAGGGGTTGGGTGATGCACCAGCACAGGGAGGGTGACACTTTAGATATTTATTCATCAGGTGAATTAAGCAGTCCCCCAGCCACAGTCCCAGCGTCCCTCAGCAGTGCAGCGGGAAGATTCAACAGGCTCAGAGCACTGTGTCCATGGCAGGATCATGGCTGTGGGCAGTGTCTGTCTCCTCAAAGACCCTCTGGAGGGAGAGCTGGAGGGACCCCACAGAGCAGGGCCTCCAGCACCTCCCCACCATGAAGTAGATGAAGGGTTTGATGGTGCTGTGGATGCAGGCGAGCAGGAAAACAACCTGGGAGGACACAATGGTGTAGCCGAGGTACTGCAGCAAATTCCAGAGGCTGAGGGGCAGAGTGAAGAGCACAATGAGGCAGATAACAATGTTGAGTCTCTTGGGTTGCTGCTGATGGGAGCCAGGCTTGACCTTAATGAAGAGGATTGTGCTGGAAATGAGCACGATGGGAGCACAGAGGAGAAGGTTGAAGGCGTGCACAGAGATGAGAGACAGCCAGCATTGCTCAGATAGCTGGACAAAACACAGAGAAATCATGGTGGCAAAGACAGTGATGAAAGTGATGAGCAGGACAAGCACCACCCATGACAGGTGTTGGGGACGCTGGCAGCAGAGCCAGAGGGGGAAGTGGATGGAGCGGCACCTCAGGATGCTGATGCATGTCAGTGTGTACAGACAAAAGGTGTGTGACACCAGTGGCACCCTGAAAAGAAACCACACATACTGCAAGGGCATGATGATAGAGCAGGACACATTCCCCAGCAGGAAGAGCAGAGGGGAGGGCAACAGAATAAGGAGGAAGAGGAAGTCCAGAAGAGTCAGCACGAGAATGTAAAGGATGGTGCTGTTCCTGGACAAACAGCAGGAGCCAAGGAGCCAGAGCACAGCCCCGTTCCCAGCCAGCCCACAGAGGCAGATGAGCAGGGTCACACTGTGTATGGCCACGCTGGTGACATCTGTCTCACACAGATCATCTCCTTCAGTGGGTGAGGCAGGAGATGGGGACACGGTGGTCACCTCCATGGATGGACGCTGGGCAGGCAGTGGGATGTGGCCCTGGCTGTGGTCAGAGTGGATGGGCAGTCAGTGCTTGGAGAATCCAGGGATGGACCATGTGGCTCCTCGGCAGCTCCCTGCAGTGGGAAGGATTCAGTGGGGAGGAGTGAGGTGGGAGGGTTGGGCTGTTCTGCAGGGAATATGAAAGTAAGGCACAGGGCAGAGAAGTGTTGAGCTGGGGAGGGCACTGGCGTCAGCAGGAGAGGATGGCAGGAACAGAGCAGCTGCTGCAGGAGAGGAAGGTGGGGTAGGGAGGAAGGCAAACATTCCACTGACCTGTTCCCTGTGGGGCAGCAGCAGGCAAAGGGGTCTGTGCAGATCAGCGGCGCTTCCTGGTCCCTCTTGCTCCTTTGGGATCCATGTCCTAAAGCGGCTCCTGGCAGGTCAGGGACATGAAGGAGAAAGTGCCCAGCTCACCAGGAGCTCCCCATTCCCGTCCTGCTGGCTCCTCTCTGTGTCCTGCCCTGGTGTTGCTCCCCAAGGCTCAATGGGGTCATAGGGCAGGTGAAAGTTGTTTTATAACTTCAGCTACGTCAGAGCTCTACTCCCTCAGAGTTATTTATCTTGATTATTTTTTTTTTCTTGACCCCAAAGGAATTGGCTTTTGTCAAAAGTCCACATGAAGAACTGTGAAAGTGGCTCCTCATTTTCTTCTCATTAGAAACACTCCTTCCCTGCACAATGTCCCATTCTCCAACTGTCTTCTCTCTACCATTCCTTATTTCTCTTCCCTGAGGGGTCATTGTCCCTCCAGCAGCAGAGGGATGCTGGTGGTGCTGGTGGCACTGGAATGCTGCTGGCAGTGCTGGCAGTGCTGGTGAAGCATCTGGCAGCTTGTCAGAAACTGCTCCCATTCTGGGAAGAGCTCCAGAACCATTGCCAAAGCTAGCCCTTTGCCCAACGAAGCAAAACTGAGGCAAGAATTCCCATTTTTGCATTCTCACCCAGGCTTGCAAAGCTCAAGGTAAGGACAGCACTCAGTTGCTTGCAGCCAGGCTATCAGCACTTGGAGCCCACGCTAATTACTGCCAATCCCCATGATGATGCAGTGAAAGCTATCAGGGACCAGGGTGCTGTGAACTCCCTGCCAGCCCTTCACCAGAGCTGCTCCTGCTCCTCCTCAATCCTGGGAACACTTGGGGTCATTTGTGACACCTGATCCCAGACTGTCGCTTTGCAAGCAGAGATAACGGCCCCTATACCAGATTGCTCCAAACCCCATCCAGCCTGGCCTTGGTGACTTTCAGAGATCCAGGGACAGCCAAAGCCTCACAGGGCAGCCTGTGCCAGGGCCTCAGCACCCTCACAGGGAAGGATTTCTTCCCTATATCCAATCTGACCCCACCCTCTGTCACTGGGAAGCCATTCCCCCTTGTCCTGTCACTCCATGCCCTTGTCCAAAATGCCTGTCCACCAGTTCTAGAGCCCCATCAGCTCCTGGAACATGAAGTTTTTGCCCTTGAAAGGATTGGGCTGGTGAGGGGATGTGAGATTCCATAGCTGGGGACACAAACACGGTGTCAGCAGGAAGAGAGGTGACAGTTCTGGTCCCAGGGCCAGCAGTTTCCAGCAGGAGCATCCCAGATCCCTGAGGCGCATGTCAGCCTGGGTGGGAATCATCTCACCTCAGCTTTCCAGGAATTCCTTGGAATTCTCTGTAGGCTGCTGCCTGACTGCAAAGGGAGGATGTAGAGGATGTAGCGGATGACTCAAGGGAAACCTGCAACTTTCTAAGGATTAAAGCCCAGAGAGCAGCATGGATTTGCCTCTTCTCGGAAGAAATGCCATTGCTGACATCCTAAATCATCCCTCTGCTGTGTGCCAGGCCTCCAGCTGAGCCAAAGAATTTTTTATTGCATAAATCTTCTTGGAAACTGTGTGGTGAAGGTGAAGTACCTCTGAAATTGTGGCATACACATGGCAAAACTAGATTTGAATCAGAAATCAAACTTTAAGAGGACATTTGTAGTGCAGGGTCCTTAGGATCCACCTCAGGAATGACAGGGGGTAAGTTAAGGCAGTTCAAAAGACAAGATTTCAAGATTGAAGTTGCTATAAAATAGAAGCTGAGATGGAGCCCAAGTGCTCTGGGCACAGGTGTGGTTGCTGAGGCTCTCTCCCGTTGCTCATTTCCCAGGCAGAGTGAAGAGCAGCTGAGGAGCAGAGCCCTGAGCCCGTGGCAGGCTCTGAGGCAGCTGCCTGTGTGTGAGAGCCCTGGAGAACACGAGGCAGCACGGAGAGCAGGGGCTGTGGCAGGAGCTGGGACAGAGCCCGCGCCGGACGCTGCTCGGGCTCAGCCCGCGGGCTGCGCTCCCCTTTCCCAAGGGACCATTCCAGGGAACCTCCTGCAGATCCCGGCCCAGGGACAGCAGCTGGAGCCTGGCAGCTGAGGGCAGTGCACTGCGGGCAAGTTCTCCAGGCTGCCAGAGGAAACGAGGTCAGACTCTTCTCTTCCACCTTCACCAGGGCCCCCTCATTGGGTGGAACCTGGTTATTGATTTTGGGGGCAGAATTGAGGTCTGTAGGGAATTCAAAGCTATAAATAGTGTGGGAAAATGGAGGGAATATTGTAATGAGTGTCCTGCTGAAGGAATCCAGCATCTCAGTGATATCAACTGATACCTGAGAGTCCAGCTCAGATCCATCCCAAAGCCATTTGCTCTCTGGTACCTCCATAGGCAATCCTCTCCTTCTCTAATTGTTTTCCTGCTCCAGCTCTGTCCTGTCCGCAGCCAGGAAGGAGGCATGTCCCTGGCTTTTGTGCCAGACACGCCAGACCAGGCTCCCACATCCTCCTTGCCATCTGTCCTGTCCCTCACCCCTCTTTGTGCTGCTCCACATGGAAGCTGTGGGTGGGAAAAGATGGAAAAGCCACGTTTGGGGGACAGCAGCGTTGCTCTGGTGTTTCTGTTTGTCACCCCTGCAGCTGTGTGAGGGCAGGAGAAGCAGCAGAGGTGTCACCATGAGCACTTTGTCCCCTGGCACAGAGGGAGCCAGCCCTGCCTGCTGGAGCCAGCCCAGTGGGAAGGCATCCCAGGGGAGCTGGAATGAGGAGAGCCACGACAACTGGAGCCAGTGTGACAGCAGGCAGTGGAGCAAAGTGCCTGTCCCACTGCTGCTGCTGCTGCTGTGCCTGTGTGGGATGGTGGGAATGGGGCTGTGCTCTGGCTCCTCAGCTTCTGCATCCACAGGAACCCCATCACCCCCTGTGTGCTCAGCCTGCCCATGGCTGGCTCCACCTTCCTGCTCTCCATCACCATCAGCCTGGGGATATTTTCTGTCTCAGAGAGCTTCTGCCACCAGCTGGGCTCGTGGGCTGTGACAGCTGGGCTGAAGGTCCCCATCCTCTTGGCTTTCACTGCTGCTGTCTCCTCTCTGACAGCCCTCAGTGCTGTCACAACTCTGTTTGTCCTCCCGTGTCCTGCTGGCCCTGCCACGGCTCCCAGTGCTTCCCGGTGCTCCTGTGTGCCCTGCTCTGGCTGCTCTCCTTGCTGCTCACTGCCACCCTCCATTGCTGCCCTTTGGTGCCCATGGCCTTGGTGCTGAGCTGCCCCTTCTCAGTGCTCAGCCTGCCCTGTTCTGCTCTGGCCCTGCTGGCCAGGCTCCTGTGCTGCTCATGGAAACAGCTCCCAGGGAAGCTCTGTGCCCTGCTCCTGCTGCTCCTGTCATCTCCTTCCCCTTCTTCACTGCTGATTTTGGGCACTGGCTCTTGCTGAGGGCGTTTGACTTCTCTGTCTTTGCCCCCAGCCCCTCTCTCCTGCTCACCTGTGCCCAGAGCAGTGCCCTCCCTCTGACTGACTGCCTGGCTGGGAGCTGTGCAAAGGAATTCATCCCCGCTGGTAGTGCTGCCTTGCAGAGGGCTTTTGAGGCTTTAGTGCCAGAGCCAGGGCATAGGGACAACCCAGTGGAACCATCATCAGGTGGAATCATCATGAAACAGAATCATCACAATATAGAACAGTAAAATATCCAGTCTTGGAAATTATCTCTACGGGTCTTGGTGTTGAGCTCCTGGCCCTGCACAGGACATGCCAATAATCCCAGCCTGTGCCTGAGAGCCTTGTCCAAATGCTCCTTGAGCTCTGTCAGGCTGGTGCTGTGTGCAGCAGGGGAACTCCTGCCTGGGACAGTTGTGGGTGCCACGAGGAATCCTCATGGAATGGTTTTGGTTGTGTCCTCTGGTTTATGGAAAATTTAGGAGGAAACCTTGAAATGGGATCCCTCTAGAAAACAAATTCAAGCAGCTCCCCTTCCCCAGCTGGTTCAGGAAAAGATTTCCTGAGAGAAAAGTTGAAAAAACTGTTTATTTAACAAGGAGATATTCACAAGCATAAGAAATGAAAACAATATGAAACAATAAAATCTCTTGCTGTTCTGAAGAGTTGGCAAATTCAGACAGTCCTTGTTGTGGAGTGTAGGTTGGCTCACTCAGTCCCTTATCAGTCCCTCTGGTGCTGGAAAATGCCGCATCCCAGGCCCCGGTGGGCCACAGGTGTGAGCTCCTGGTGCTCTTCTGGGTTTTCAGTCCAGAGCAGGTTTGAACAGTTCCAAGCCAAAGGAAAACCACAGTCCAGGGAACTTCTCTGCCTCAGCCAGCTGAAAAAAGCCTAAAAACAAAGGAGAGCTCTGTGCTGCATGTCTGTGCTGCAGACAGCACGGTCTGGGAGCAGGAATGGGGAGGAGTGAGCGCAGCTTCTGAAAACAAACTGCTGCCTCTGCTCTGCCCCTCTTTGCTCAAGAACCAGTCTGAAATGTGCAAAACCTATTTCTGGGCTAAACAGATGAATGGGGATGCAATTCAGCTCATAAAGTCACCCAGGACAAATTGGAAGGAACGGTAGAGATCATCTCATTTCATCTCTCCTTCTTCCATGGGCAGGGACCGCCAGGAAACGTTTTGCTTTGAAGTCTTGCTCTTTTGAAAGGAAGCTCAGGTAGGGAGTGGTCTGGGTGACAGTGGAGACAAGGAACATGCTGGGAAGCAGAAAAAGTACATGGAAGGATAATGGTCCTTCTGCATTTGCCTTGGGAGGGACGCCCTTGCTGAGTTGTTTTTCCCTGAACAAGGGGTTCCACCATGGAAAGTTTTGACTTTCGAATGGACAGGAAATGGGAGTCAAGGAGAGAAAAACCATCTCAAAAGTCAAAGTCTCTTCTGTTAATTATTACCAACTCCTTTAAGAAATGGTCGTTGGGTGTTTAACGTCATGTGTGTCTACAAATCCTGACTGCACACATGACTTTCATTCTCACTTCCCTTCCCAGAATCAGTGGCATGTTCGTTTTCCCTGGATTTAGGGTATTGGGAAAAGGAGGGACAAATTCCCCCTGAGCAAGAGATGTGGATGCTGCCCAGGTCTCTCCCAGGAGGAATCAGGAGCTCTTGGCACTGCCAACATCATCCCAAGCATTGCAGGCATGTGCCTTAGGAAGGGCTCTGGTAGCTCTGGTATGAGACAGGTGCCTGCCCTGCTCCCAGACCAGCCAGAGGCTTTAGAATGGGATAAAAGAAGGAAATGAGCCGTTTTGGACAGTGTTTTACCAAAGCAGGCCCTGCAGTGAAGTTTGGATGTTATTTATTCCACAAATTCTGAGCCAGGAATTACCGCTCTGGAAACAAAGATCAGGACAGGGTGGACTGTGGGTGGAGCTCCTGTGCAGAGTGGCTGTGCCGCTCCTCCTGAGGGTGGCCAGGTTCAGGATGGAGGTGCTCAAGGGCTTCCCTGGACACTGATGCTGGGGAACCAGAGCATGGATGGCCCCATTCTGCAGAACAGCAGCATAACCCCCTAATTTCTGTGCAATTCAATGGTCCAAGTATCTGGTGATGGGAATTTCCATGTTTAAAGCTCTTTTTGTTCACCTGTTCCAGGCTACAGTAGAGTTCACCCTTCATCCGGCACTTTGATATTCAGAAGGATTCAATTCTGGAATTCACGAATGTGAGACATTCCCACTGAAAGGATAAGGGAATGTTGCTGTCCCTCCCCAGCTCTGCAGCCCTACCTGGTGTCCCTTCCCATCAGCTGGGAATGCAGGGCTGGCTGTGCAGGACAGAACGGGAAGGATGCTCCCTGTGATCCCAACCCCTCTCCTGCCATCCAGAGGCACCAGCCATGCAGGGATTTGGGAAATCACCATGGCCAAGGCCATGAGGGTCATTGCATGGGGAATAGAGCTGGGGAACAGCACTGAGCCCAGCTGCACTGCTTGGAGCCATGTGGATCCAGGACGGAGGAGGAAAGCCATGATCCAGTGTGCTCCCTGCAGAGCATCCCACAAAAATCACCCAAGGCAATGCTCCTGCTCCCTTATCCTGCGTGAATACACCACCATAGGGAGGGTGATCCCATGGATATTTATTAATGAGAAGACTCAAGGAAACCCTCAGCCTCTGGCCGAGGTCCTTCAGCAGAGCAGTGGAAGTGATCAGCAGGCTCACATCCCTGTGTCCCTGAGGCACCATCGCTGTGGTCAGTTTTTTCTTTCTGCTCCTCAAAGACCCTCTGGAGGGAATCCCTGAGAGATCGCACTCTACAGAGCCTCCAGCAGCTCGCCATGGAGAAGGGTCTTGTGCACCACCCTGCCAAGAAGTAGATGAAGGGCTTGATGCCGCTGTTGATGCAGGTGAGCAGGAAAACCACCTGTGAGGACACATCGATGTAACCGAGCTGCTGCATAAAATGGCAGACGCTGAGGAGGAGAGTGAGGAGCACAGTGATGACGATAACGATGTCGCGCCTTTTGGGTTGCTGCTGCTGGGAGCCCGACTTGGCCTTAATGAAATCCATTGTGCTGGAAACGAGCATGGGTGCAACAAAGAAGAGGAGGATGAGGGTGTATGTGGAGATGAGAGGCGCACGACAGTACTTCTCCTCGTGTGATGGGCACAGGAAAGTCACTGCAGGAATGACAGCAAAGAGAGCAAAGAAGGCACAAGATTGGACACTTCCGACCACCAACCACATGCGCTCGGGAAGGTCATAGGGGTAGCAGCGCTGGAAGAGGTTGCGCACAAAAAGCACAGGGATACTGCGTATCAGCTGAAACAGCCCCCAGTAGTAGGAGACCACTGACATCCGGAAAAGGAAACTCAGGTACAGCAGGGGCATAATATGAGAGCAGGACACATCCTCCACCAGGAAGAGAAGGGCAGAGAGGACTGTGAAGAGAAGGAAGAGGAAATCAGTGACAGCCAAGTAAAAGATGCCAGAGTTACGGCTTTGCAGGCTGAGGAGGCCGATGACAGCCCCGTTCCCAGCCAGCCCACAGAGGCTGATGAGCAGTGTCACACTGTGGGTGGCCACTCTGGTGACATCTGTCTCACACAGATAATCTCCTTCAGTGGGTGAGGCAGGAGATGGGGACACGGTGGTCACCTCCATGGATGGACGCTGGGCAGGCAGTGGGATGTGGCCCCTGGCTGTGGTCAGAGTGGATGGGCAGTCAGTGCTTGGAGAATCCAGAGATGGACCATGTGGCTCCTCGGCAGCTCCCTGCAGTGGGAAGGATTCAGTGGGGAGGAGTGAGATGTGCAGGGGAGGAGAGCAGTGGAAATGGTGGGGTGGGAGAGGAAGATGGGAGGAACAGAGCAGCTGCTGCAGGAGAGGAAGGTGGGGTAGGGAGGAAGGCAAACATTCCACTGACCTGTTCCCTGTGGGGCAGCAGCAGGCAAAGGGGTCTGTGCAGATCAGCGGCGCTTCCTGGTCCCTCTTGCTCCTTTGGGATGCATGTCCTAAAGCGGCTCCTGCCAGGTCAGGGACATGAAGGAGAAAGTGCCCAGATCACCAGGAGCTCCTCATTTCAATCCTGCTGGCTCCTCTGTCTGTGCCCTGTCCTTGTGTTGCTCCCCAGCTCTCAGTGCAGTCCCAGGGCAGTCACAAATTGCATCTTGGGCTACATCCAAATGTTGTTTCCTCCAAGACACTTATCTTGGGGTTTTTTGCAACAGAGAAATTGTTTTTTGTCAAAAGGTCCTAAATGAAATATTCTGCACATGGTTTATTTCTTCCTGATTAGGAATATTCCTTCTCAGCTAAATCTCCCATATTCTGACTGCCTTCCATCTCCTGACAGGCTTTTACCATTCCTCATATCTCTTGCCTGAGCAGTCACAGCTATGATAAAATAGAACCATAAAATATCCAGAGTTGGAAGGGAGCCGCAAGCACCATGGAGTTGAGCTCCTGGCCCTGCACAGGACATCCCAACAATCCCAGCCTGTGCCTGAGAGCATTGTCCAAATTTTCCTTGAGCTCTCTCAGGCTGGTGCTGTTTGCAGCAGGGGAACTCCTGCCTGGGGTGGTTGCTGGATGACGTGAGGAATCCTCATGAAATGGTTTGGGTTGGAAGGAACCTTAGCTATCATCTCATTCCATCTCTCCTTCTGCAATGGGCAGGGACACCCAGGAAAACTTCTGATTTGAAATCATGGCTCTTTTGAAAGGAAGCCCCGGGAGGGAGTGGCCTGGGTGACAGTGGAGACAAGGAAGGTGCTGGGAACTTGGAAAAATACATTGAGGATCATGATCTTGTTGCACTTGCCTTGGGAGAAGCCCCTTGGCTGAAATGTCATTCCCTGGATAAGATGATGTGGAAAGTTCCTACTCTCCATTGGACAGGAAAAGGGGAGACAGGGAGAGAAAAATACTTTCAGATGTCAAAGTCTCTCTGTTCTCTTAATTATAATCAATTCCTTAGGAGTTAGAAATGCTTATTAGCATTATAAATGTTCCTAAGATGTTAAACCTCATGTGTGTCTCAAGGTTTCACTCCACAGAAGGCTTTCACTCTCACTTCCCTTACCAGAAGCAGTAGCACATTGCTTTCCCCTGGATTTAAGGCAGTGGGAAAAGGAGGGAAAAATTCCCCCTGAGCAAGAGATGTGGCTGCTGCCCAGGTCTCTCCCAGGAGGAATCAGGAGCTCTTGGCACTGCCAACATCATCCCAACCACTGCAGGCACGTGCCTTAGGAAGGGCTCTGGTATGAGACAGGGACCTGCCCTGCTCCCAGAGCAGCCAGAGGCTTTAGAATGGGATAAAAGAAGGAAATGAGCCATTTTGGACACTGTTTAACAGAGACAGGCCCTGCAATGAAGCCTGGATGTTGTTTATTCAACAAATTTTGGGTCCAATATTACCCCGATGAAGGCAAACAAAAACCATGAATGCAAATGTGATTGAGGGGTGGTTTAGAATGACAAAGATCAGGACAGGCTGGACTGTGGCTGGAGCTGCTGTGCAGAGTGGCTGTGCAGCTCCTCCTGAGGGTGGCCAGGTTCAGGATGGAGGTGCTCAAGGGCTTCCCTGGACACTGATGCTGGGGAACCAGAGGATGGATGGCCCCATTCTGCAGAAGAGCAGCATAACCCCCTAATTTCTGTGCAATTCAATGGTCCAAGCATCTGGCGATGCGAATTTCCATATTCCATGTACTTTCTGGTACAGGCACAGGAGTTCAATGTAGTTCACCATCGACCCTGCACTTTACTCAGAAGGATTCAATTTTGGAATTCAAGAATGTGACAAATTCCCACTGAAAGGATAAGGGAATGTTGCTGTCCCTCCCCAGCTCTGCAGCCCTACCTGGTGTCCCTTCCCATCAGCTGGGAATGCAGGGCTGGCTCTGCTGGACAGAAGGGGAAGGATGCTCCTTGTGATCCCAACCCCTCTCCTGCCATCCAGAGGCACCAGCCCTGCAGGGATTTGGGAAATCACTGCCACCCCATGATGGGTGTGTCCCCAGGGATTAAGGTGTCCCATTCTTTGCAGGCAAGAGCTCCCTGAAAACACCATGGAACTCATCTGCTGAGCCAAAGGAGATGGAGTTCATTCCCTGGGGCCGAGGCCATGAGGGTCATTGCATGGGGAATAGAGCTGGGGAACAGCACTGAGCCCAGCTGCACTGCTTGGAGCCATGTGGATCCAGGACGGAGGAGGAAAGCCATGCTGCAATGTGCTCCCTGCAGAGCATCCCACAAAAATCACGCAAGGCAATGCTCCTGCTCCCTTCTCCTGCATGAATACACCACCATGGGGAGGGTGATCCCATGGATATTTATTAATGAGGAGACTCAAGGAAACCCTCAGCCTCTGGCTGAGGTCCTTCAGCAGAGCAGTGGAAGTGATCAGCAGGCTCACATCCCCGTGTCCGTGAGGCATCATTGCTGTGGTCAGTTTTTTCTTTCTGCTCCTCAAAGACCCTCTGGAGGGAATCCCTGAGAGATCGCACTCTACAGAGCCTCCAGCAGCTCGCCATGGAGAAGGGTCTTGTGCACCACCCTGCCAAGAAGTAGATGAAGGGTTTGATGCCGCTGTTGATGCTGGTGAGCAGGAAAACAATGTGGGATGACACAGCAATGTACCCGAGCTGCTGCAGGAAATTGCAGAGGCTTAGGATGAGAGTGAGGAGCACAGTGAGGAAGACAGCGATGTCACTCCTCATGGGTTGCAGCCGCTGGGAGCCCCACTTGGCCTTAATGAAATCGATTGTGCTGGAAATGACCACGGGTGCAGCAAAGAAGAGTAGGATGAGGGTGAATACAGAGATGAAAGCTGCCCGGCAGCGCTCCTGTTCTTGTGATGGGCACAGGAATGTCACCGTGGGAATGACAGTGAAGAGAGTAAAGAAGCCATAGGATTTGGCACTGTTTGCCACCAACCACATGCGCTCAGGAGGGTTCCAGTGGCAGCACAACTTCCATATCTTGTACATGTACCGCACGGGGCTGTTGACCATCAGCCAGAACAGTGCCCAGTAATACGAGGACACAGACAGCTCAAAAAAAACCTGTATGTACAGCCTGGGCATGATATGAAAGCAGGACACGTCCTCCACCAGGAAGAGGAGGGCAGAGAGGACTGTGAGGAGAAGGAAGAGGAAGTCAGTGACAGCCAGGTCGAAGATTCCATTTTTGCTGCTTTTCAGGCTGAGGAGGCCAATGACAGCCCCGTTCCCAGCCAGCCCACAGAGGCAGATGAGCAGGGTCACACTGTGTATGGCCACATTTGTCACATCTGCCTCACACAGATCTTCTCCTTCAGTGAGTGAGGCAGGAGATGGGGACATGGTGGTCACCTCCATGGATGGACGCTGGGCAGGCAGTGGGATGTGGCCCCTGGCTGTGGTCAGAGTGGCTGGGCAGTCAGTGCTTGGAGAATCCAGGGATGGACCATGTGGCTCCTTGGCAGCTCCCTGCAGTGGGAAGGATTCAGTGGGGAGGAGTGAGATGTGCAGGGAAGGAGGGCAGTGGGAATGGTGGGGTGGGAGAGGGAGTTGGGAGGGTTGGGCTTGTTTGGCAGGACATTGCTAAAGAAGAGACAATAAACATTTTCACCTCCTCTGAAGTTGCTTAAAGATTACCAGGGCAGAAAGATAAAAGGATATATAGGTGTGGACGCAGGATGATAAACATGGCTGGAAGCACGGGGGACAGTGATAAGGAGGCCCACAGTAATTTGGGGTAAGTTCTGTAACAAGAAGCAAGAGCACATGGCCAAAGGAAAAGTTCAAGGCAAGGTCAGCTTTAATATCAGAGCACTCAGTGAATACGAACACCAGGGACCCCTCTCAGTGAACCTCCTTGAGCATCAAAGGATGTTCAGTGGGAAGTGGGTGCTAGGAAATGAGTTCTAGTAAAATGGTTCTTCTGTACTGGACAAGAACAATTTTTTAATGTCTACGTATGGCTATAGTGGATAAAACCACTGTTGCAAAGTTTCACAATACACATACAAATAAGGAGAGATCCTTCTGCATGTCCTGCTGCCCAATACTTCACTTGGCAACACCATTAGTTGGTGTTAAGAGCTTTGGTGTCAGTCCTCATCCATGCCATGCCATGCCATGCCTCCCATCGCCTCCCATCGCCTCCCATGCCATGCTATCCCATGCCATGCTATCCCATCCCATCCCGATGGGTTCCCAGTCCCTGGCATCTCCCTGGCTGCAGGTGTGGCCTGTTGGGCTCTGCTGCTGTCCAGTGGCAGATTTGGGATTGGTGGCACCCAGAGCCCTCCTGCCCCCACCAGCCCCTGTCTGCCTGATGCCTTGGGCTGGCTCCCTGGAACAGAGGCCAGAGCAGGTGAAGAGAATAAAAGGAGGCTTTGATGAAAGGCTTTCAAAATGTTCACCTTGGGCTCGCAAAGCCTCCGAGAGGGGCTGCACCCAAAATGGGCAATGGCCATGAGTTTTTCAGATAGATATAAGTTTGGTCCTTTTACAGATCAGGGGTTAATCCTCCAATTACAGCTTCAGAAAATTAAGTCATTTAGTCCCAGTTTGCCCTCCCTCAATTCAATTTTGTCTGTACTTTTCTTGGTCTGAGGCAGTAGAGTGTCCTTGAATTTCAGGCCTAGAGAGATTGGTTTGTCTGACCAAAATGTGCAGACAGTTAACTAACACTGTCCATGGAGTTTAGAGTAATGCACTAATGCAGTACAGGATATGAAAAATAGAAAGGCTAAAATCCTAAGGCATCATGCCCCTCTGACATCCTCTAGGAATTCCCCCCAGGCTGCCTTCCCCTCCAGACAGCCCCGCTCCTCTCCTGCCCCACTCAGGAGCCCCAGCAGTGTTTCTGCTCCTCCTGGCAATTCCATGCTTCTGCAGCGCAATGAACAGCAGTGGAGCCATCCCTGTAGTGCCTCTTGTTTGTGTCCAAAGGAGGTTGGGGGGCTGGAGAGCAGGGATGGAGCTGGGGAGGGGCATCTCCAAGAGAAAGACAGCCCCAAAGCCTTCCGGGGCAGGCTGGGGTGAGCAGCCCGTGGGGAGGGACTGGAGCCTGAGGCCCGGGGCTGGGAGGGATGGGAAGGACGGGAGGTGGGTGGGCTGCATGGGGAGTGGGATGGGAGGGTGGTGTGGGAGGGGTGAGACATGATGGAGCTGCTGGGAAGATGTGGTGGGAAGGTGTGGGGTGTGGTGGGGCTGGAGAGAAGGTGTGGGGTGTGGTGGGGCTGGAGAGAAGGTGTGGGGTGTGGTGGGGCTGGTGGCCTCAGGGAAGCCCCAGGGAGGGGGGTGATGCCCGTGGAGTCCATGGTGACAAACACAGGTGTCACCCTGCTCCTGGAAGGGGGTGGCTGTGCTGAGGATCACGGCCTCCTCCTCTCCTTGCTGCTGCACCACCTGAGCCTGCTGAGGGAGCAGCTGAAGGCAGTGGAGAGGAAGAATTTCTGAAGGCAGAGAAATCTTTGCACCTGGCTTACAAAATTAGAAATTAAAGATCTCAGGGGAGATCTTTGCTGTGACACTCACAGAGCACTTGGGATGGGGAATGCTGAGCCCCTGGGCCATCGTGTCTGTGCCAGCCCAGCTCTGGGCACTGGGGATCATGGTTGCTGAAGGGAGCACAAGCCATGGCTGTGTCACCTCTGAAATCAAGACATTTTAAGTCTAACAGTAAAAGTGTGTTAGACTAATAACAATTTGGAGTCAAAATTGTGAACATATTGGAAATATCTTTGCCATAGACAGATTTAAAGAAACAACACTTTTCAGGCATTTTTTTGCATTATAATATCCAGGATTTTTTTATAGATACTCCCAATTTCTTACGTCATGGTATAGGTGTGTTGTTTCTTTTAATTAGTACTAAAATATGCCATCTATCTTAGTTAAATGGATAACCTGGGTTTTTTTCCAGTGAACTATATTTTAGTAAATTTGATGTACAAGCCTAGGAAATGGCTCCCTTATTGCCATTAAAATTATGTCTTGCAATTTTTTAATTACATCTTTTGGTGTGCATAGGCCTCTGATATCCTAAACGTCTCAAGATATCATTCTTATTCTATGACATCCAATTTTTTCTAATTATATGATAAATTAAAAGTACTTTATTGATTTTTTTTCTTGATCTATTGAGTAAGTTCTCTATGGGGTATGCGCTAATAAAGTCTTCTACTGACACTCAGCCAAAACAGATCTAAATCAAAATCAGCTAAAAAACCACAGTCAAATAAGCCTTGACTCATTAAGCATCTTTCATTACAGAAATTCCTAAACAATCACAGAATTCCTGGCTAACTACCTCTCTGTCCCCTCCCTCCAGCCACATTCCCAGCTGGCAGCAGCAGCCAGAGGAAGCCGGGAAGCGCTGGCAGAGGGGGCAAAGGCAGCTCAGGATTCACGGTGCGGTTTATTGATATTAGTCCTCAGTGGGATGCAGGAACCAGGTGCCAGGGGGAATTCTGGGGTCACAGCCATATTGGGAAGGATGCATTTGGGGGTAAAGTGCTCTAGGACCCGTGAGGGAGGAGCAAATCCATGCTCCAATGTGCTCTGTGCAGAGCATCCCTCCCACATGGCCCTTTTCAGTGCCTGTGCTCCCTTTTCCTGCAGGAATAAGGGTGGGAGGGTGATCCTAAGTCACTGCCCCATGGTCCTGCATGGGGGCACTTGAGGGGTTCAACAGGCTCAGACCCCCCTGTCCATGGTGGCATCATTACTGGGGGCACTGCTCCCTTCTGGCTCCTCAAACACCTTCTGGAGGAACCCCCTGAGGGACCCCATGGAGCAGCGCCTCCAGCACTTTGTTACTGAGATGTAGATGAGGGGGTTGATGCTGCTGTGCATGCAGGCAACCAGGAGAACAACCCGGGGGGACACAGTGGTTTAGCCGAGCTGCTGCAGGAAATTCCAGAGACTGAGGGGGAGAGTAAGGAGCACAGCCAGGAAGACAATGATGTCAAGGCTCTTGGATTGCTGCTGCTGGGAGCTACCCTTGAAGTGAATGAAGAGGATTGTGCTGGAAATGACCATGGATGGAGCAAAGACGAGGAAGTTGAGGATGTACAGGGAGATGAGAGCTCCCTGGCAGAGCTTGTGTTCCTGTGACTGGCACAGGGAATTCACCGCAGAAATGGCAGCGATGGCAGTGATGGAAAGGGCCCAGAGCACGGCACTGACCACCACCCATGAGAGGCCCTGGGTAAGGTGGCAGAAGAGCCCAGGTGGGCAGAGCATGGACCTGCCCCTCTCGATGCTGATGCCGTCAGCCGGTACAGCCCTACGCTGTGGAACATCGGGAAGAGGAGGAAAAGGAAGCGTATGGATGCTGGGGGCATGATGGAGGAGCAGGAGAAATCCTCCTGCAGGAAGAGCAGAGTGGAGGGGACCATGAAGATGAGGAAGAGGATGTTGATGATGGCCAGGTCAAGGATGTAGGCAGTGATGGGTTTCATGGTGTCCCTCTGGATGTGGAACCTGAGGACCCAGAGCACAGCCCCGTTCCCAGCGAGCCCAGAGAGGCAGATGAACAGGGTCACACTGTGTGTGGCCATGCTGGGGACATCTGTCTCACAGAGATCATCTCCTTCAGTGGGTGACATGGCAGGGGGGACACATGATGCTTATCCACATGGATGGACGCTGGGCAGGCAGTGGGATGTGGCCCCTGGCTGTGGTCAGTGTGGATGGGCAGTCAAGTGCTTGGAGAATCCACGGATGGACCATGTGGCTCCTCAGCAGCTCCCTGCAGTGGGAAGGATTCAGTGGAGAGGAGTGAGATGTGCAGGGAAGGAGGGTGGTGGAAATTGTGGAGTGGGAGAGGGAGGTGGGAGGGTTGGGCTGTTTGGCAGGAGGCTGATAAATAACACAGAGAATAAACATTTTCAGTTCTTCTGAATTTCTTCAAAAGCAAAGTGGCCAAAATTTAGAATGATGTGTTATAGATGGATAATGGGATGATTGGCTCTCACTTAAGGGATGAATACAGTGTGAATATTACGAGAAGCTTTATTGATATATAATTATGTCATTGCAGTCTGTTGTTTAGATGTCCCCTGTTCTCCCCATAGTCCCCTTCTCTCCCCTCTGTACTGTTGCCATCAGAGAGCCTGAGTCATCTAGGACAGGTGGAAAGAAGGGCTGTACAAAAGCTTGTTGCTGGGGGGGGGGGAAGAGGTGCAGCATGAGGACACCTGACCCTCCAGTCAAGCTGCAGGAAAGCAGGCTGCAGCAATAAACACAAAGGAGGGCTGACTGACAGACTTTGGGAGGGGCCAGGTTTAGCTGATGCAACCCCCCGGGGTATCAAAGGTGAAGCATCCATCCTGAAGATCAGCCAGCCACGTGGTGGGCAGCCATGAGGGAAGCTCCCAGGCCTGCTTCTCCTTATTTAGTCCTTTTGTTGCATTTTTATTAAGGTTTATTGACCATTTAAAATTAAAAAAAGTGGGTGTTTGTTTCTCACAGGATGTAAAGGCTGGCACACAGGATGACAAACATGGCAGGAACCAGTGCAGAAACAGATAAGGAGGCCTGCAGTGATTTTGGGGCAAATTCTGGAACAAAAAACAACAGTGCATGGCCAGAGGAAAAGTGCAAGGCAAGGGTACCTTTAATATGGCAGCATTCATTGAAAGTGAGCACCAGAGAGACACTGCTTAATAAACTTCCAGGATCATAAAACGACTTCCAGGGGAAGGTGGATGCATGGAAATGAGTAGTAGGAAAATGGTGTTTGTGTATTAGATAAAATAACTTCTAAATGGCTACATATGTTTCTAATGGATTAATTCTGTGTTGTAAAATCTCACCATATACACAATACAAGGAGAGATCCCTCTGTGTCCTGTGCAGGTCAAGAATTCCTGCTTCCTCATGCTTTGCATTGTGTTAGGAAGTTTGTTGTGGCCCATTTCTGTATTAGGATACAGACGGGATGCACAGGATGAGAGAGAGGATCTGGGGAGGGCCCTGCGGTCACTGGGAGAGGGTGTCAGGAACAGAGCAGCTGCTGCAGGAGAGGAAGGTGGGGTAGGGAGGAAGGCAAACATTCCACTGACCTGTTCCCTGTGGGGCAGCAGCAGGCAAAGGGCTCTGTGCAGATCAGCGGCGCTTCCTGGTCCCTCTTGCTCCTTTGGGATCCATGTCCTAAAGCGGCTCCTGCCAGGTCAGGGACATGAAGGAGAAAGTGCCCAGGTCACCAGGAGCTCCCCATTCCCATCCTGCTGGCTCCTCTCTCTGTGCACTGTCCGGGTGCTGCTTCCCAAGGCTTGGTGGAGTCAAAAGGGAGTAGGAAATTTCATCTTTGGCTACATCAGAATTTCTCTCACTCTGAGTTATTTGTCTTGCCCTTTTTTTTTCTGCCATAGAGGAAGCAGCTCGACATGCAGATTTCTTTGAGTGCCTCCTCATTTCCTCCTGATTGGAAACTCTTTTCCAAATTGGACATTCTCCAAATGCTTTCCCTCTCTCAGCAGGTTTCTACCATTGCTTATTTATCTCCCCTGAGAGGTCATTTTTCCTCCAGCAGCAGAGAGCTGCTGGTGGGGCTGGTAGCACTGGAATGCTGCTGGCAGTGCTGGAAGTGCTCACAGCACTGTGCAAGCATCTGGGTGCTTCTCAGAAACAACTCCCATTCTGGGTTGATTTTCAGGATCATTGCCAAAACCTCCCCTGGCCCCAAGAAAGCAAACTGAGCTGAGAATTCCCATTTATGAAATTCCAACGCAGGCTCACACAGCCCAAGGGAAGGACAGCACTCAGTTGCTTGCAGCCAGGTCAGCAGCACTTAGAGCCCACCCTGATTGCTGCCAATCCCCTTGATGATGCAATGAAAGCTATCAGGGACCAGGTTTTGGGGTGCTGTGATCCCCTTTCCAGCACTTCATCAGGGCTCATCCTCCTCCTCCTCAGACATGGGAGCCCTTCTGTTTGATTTTACCTGACCCCATCCCTCTGGGAAACCTGTGCCAGGCCCTCAGCACCCTCACAGGGAAGGATTTCTTCCCAATATCCAATCTGACCCCACCCTCTGTCAGTGGGAAGCCATTCCCCCTTGTCCTGTCACTCCATGCCCTTGTCCAAAGTCCCTCTCCATCTCTCCTGGAGCCCCATCAGCTCCTGGATCATGAAGTGTTTGCCCTTGAAAGGATTGGGCTGGTGAGGATTAAAGCCAAGAGAGCAGCATGGATTTGCCTCTTCTCAGGAGAAATGCCATTGCTGACATCCTAAATCATCCCTATGCTGGGTACCAGCGCTCCAGCTCACACAGAGAATTTATTATCGCATGAATCTTCCAGGAAACTGTATGGTGAAGGTGAAATACCACTGAAATTTCAGTATACATGTGGGAAAACTAGATTTGAATCAGAAATCAAAGTTGAACAGTACAGTTATAGTGCAGGGTCCTTAGGATCCACCTCAAGAATGAGAGGGGGCAAATTCAGGCTGTTGAAATGACAGGATTTCAGGACTGAGGTTGCTATAAAATAGAATGGAAGCTGAGATGGAGCCCAAGTGCTTTGGGCACAGGTGTGGTTGCTGAGGCTCTCTCCCGTTGCTCATTTCCCAGGCAGAGTGAAGAGCAGCTGAGGAGCAGAGCCCTGAGCCCGTGGCAGGCTCTGAGGCAGCTGCCTGTGTGTGAGAGCCCTGGAGAACACGAGGCAGCACAGAGAGCAGGGGCTGTGGCAGGAGCTGGGACAGAGCCCGCGCCGGACGCTGCTCGGGCTCAGCCCGCGGGCTGCGCTCCCCTTTCCCAAGGGACCATTCCAGGGAACCTCCTGCAGATCCCGGCCCAGGGACAGCAGCTGGAGCCTGGCAGCTGAGGGCAGTGCACCGCAGGCAAGTTCTCCAGGCTGCCAGAGGAAACCAGGTCAGACTCTTCTCTTCCACCTTCACCAGGGCCCCCTCATTGGGTGGAACCTGGTTATTGATTTTGGGGACAGAACTGAGGTCAGTAGGGAATTCAAACCTATAAACACTGTGGGAAAAGGGAGGGAATATTGAAACAAGTGTCCTGCTGAAGGAATCCAGCAGCTCAGTGATATCAACTGACACCTGAGAGTCCTGGTCAGATCCATCCCAAAGCCATTTGCTCTCTGATATCTCCATGGGCAATCCTCTCCTTCTCCAATTGTTTTCCTGTTCCAGCTCTGTCATTTCCACAGCCAGGAAGGAGGTATCTCCCTGGCTTTTGTGCCAGGCACACAGGACCAGGCTACCACATCCTCCTTGCCATCTGTCCTGTCCCTCACCCCTCCCTGTGCTGCTCCACATGGAAGCTGTGGGTGGGAAAAGATGGGAAAAGCCACATTTGTGGGATAGCAGCGTTGCTCTGGTGTGTCTGTTTGTCACCCCTGCAGCTGTGTGAGGGCAGGAGAAGCAGCAGAGGTGTCCCCATGAGCACTTTGTCCCCTGGCACGGAGGGAGCCAGCCCTGCCTGCTGGAGCCAGCCTGGTGGGAAGGCATCCCAGGGGAGCTGGAATGAGGAGAGCCACGACAACTGGAGCCAGTGTGACAGCAGGCAGTGGAGCAAAGTGCCTGTCCCACTGCTGCTGCTCTGTGCCTGTGTGGGATGGTGGGAATGGGGCTGTGCTCTGGCTCCTCGGCCAACAGCAGTGCCCTCCCTCTGATTAGTTCCTGGCCGGGAGCTGTGCCAAGGAACTCACCCCCTCTGTAATTGTTGCATTGCAGAGGGCTTTTAAGTATGTGCCTAGGGAATAGGGACAACACAGGGGAGTCATCATCAAGTGGAATCATCATGAAAGAGAACCATCATAAAATAGAGCCACTCTAACCCAGAGTTTGAAGGGAGCCACAAGGAGCAGGGAGTTGAGCTCCTGGCCCTGCACAGGACATCCCAACAATCCCAGCCTGTGCCTGAGAGTAATGTCCAAACGCTCCTTGAACTTTGTCAGGCTGGTGCTGTGTGCAGCAGGAGAACTCCTGCCTGGCGTGGTTGCTGGATGAAGTGAGGCATCCTCATGGAATGGTTTGGGTTGGATAGAACCTTAGAGATCATGTCATTCCATCTCTCCTTCTGGCATGGGCAGGGAAACCCAGGAAAACTTTTGGTTTGAAATCGTTGCTCTTTTGAAAGGAAGCTCAGGTGGGGAGTGGCCTGGGTGACACTGGAAACAAGGAAGGTGCTGGGAAGTTGGAAAAGTACATTGAGGATCATGATCCTCCTGCATTTGCCTGGGGCGAAACTCCCTTGGCTGAACTGTCATTTCCTGGACAAGAGGTTGCACCATGGAAAGTTCCTACTCTCCACTGGGCAGGAAGACAGGAGACACGGAGAGAAAAACCCTCTCAGATGTCAAAGTGTCTCTGTTCTCTTAATTATAAACAAGTCCTTAGGAGTTAAAAATGCTTATGAGCATTATAAATGCTCCTAAGGTGTTTAATCTCATGTGTGTCTCAAAACGTGACTCTACACAAGGCTTTCACCCTCACTTCCCTTTCCAGAAGCAGTGGCACATTGGTTTCCCTGGATTTAAAGCAGTGGGAAAAGGAGGGACAACTTCCCCCTGAGCAAGAGATGTGGCTGCTGCCCAGGTCTCTCCCAGGAGGAATCAGGAGCTCTTGGCACTGCCAACATCCCAACCATTGCTGGCACGTGCCTTAGGAAGGGCTCTGGTATGAGACAGGGACCTGCCCTGCTCCCAGAGCAGCCAGAGGCTTTAGAATGGGATAAAAGAAGGAAATGAGCCATTTTGGACACTGTTTAACAGGCACAGGCTTTGCAGTGAAGTCTGGATGTGGTTTATTCAACAAATCTGATTGAGGCATAGTTACAGAATGACAAAGATCAGGAGAGGCTGGGCTGTGGCTGGAGCTGCTGTGCAGAGTGGCTGTGCAGCTCCTCCTGAGGGTGGCCAGGTTCAGGATGGAGGTGCTCAAGGGCTTCCCTGGACACTGATGCTGGGGAACCAGAGGATGGATGGCCCCATTCTGCAGAAGAGCAGCAGAACCCCCTAATTTCAATTAATTAAATTAAATGGTCCACGCATGTGGTGATGGGAATTTCCATATTCTATGTACTTTCTGGATACAGGCACAGGAGTTCAGTGGAGTTCACTATCGACCCTGCACTTTACTCAGAAGGATTCAGTTCTGGAATTCAAGAATGTGAGACATTCCCAGTGAAAGGATAAGGGAATGTTGCTGTCCCTTCCCAGCTCTGCAGCCCTACCTGGTGTCCCTTCCCATCAGCTGGGAATGCAGGGCTGGCTCTGCTGGACAGAAGGGGAAGGATGCTCCCTGTGATCCCAACCCCTCTCCTGCCATCCAGAGGCACCAGCCCTGCAGGGATTTGGGAAATCACTGCCACCCCGTGCTGGGTGTGTCCCCATGGATTAAGGTGTCCCATTCTTTGCCGGCAAGAGCTCCCTGGAAACACCATGGAACTCATCTGCTGAGCCAAAGGAGATGGAGTTCATTCCCTGGGCCTGAGGCCATGAGGGTCATTGCATGGGGAATAGAGCTGGGGAACAGCACTGAGCCCAGCTGCACTGCTTGGAGCCATGTGGATGCAGGAGGGAGGAGGAAAGCCATGCTGCAATGTGCTCCCAGCAGAGCATCCCACAAAAATCACGCAAGCCAATGCCCCTGCTCACTTCTCCTGCAGGAATACAGCACCATGCGGTGGGTGGTATTGATTAATCAGGAGGCTCAAGGAAACCTTCAGCCTCTTTGGGCCCTACTGGGATCCTTGAGGAGAGCAGTGGAAGTGATCAGCATGTTCAGACCCCCGTGTCCATGGCAGGGTAATTTCTGCAGGCTGTTTTTACTTTTGGCTCCTCAAAGACCCTCTGGAGGGAGAGCTGGAGCGACTGCACGGAGCAGGGCCTCCAGCGCCTCCCTGCCAAGAAGTAGATGAAGGGTTTGATGCTGCTGTGGATGCAGGTGAGGAGGAAAACAACTTGTGAGGACACAGCGATGTAACCGAGCTGCTGCAGGAAATTGAAGAGGTTGAGGAGGAGAGTGAAGAGTGCAATGATGACGACAACGATGTCGCGCCTCTTGGGTTGCTGCTGCTGGCAGCCCTGCTTGGACTTGATGAAATCGACTGTGTGAGAAATGGCCACAGGTGCAGCAAAGAGGAGCAGGATGACGGTGTACATGGAGATGAAAACTGCCCGGCAGTGCTCCTGCTGCTGTGATGGGCACAGGAATGTCACCGTGGGAATGACAGCAAAGAGAGCAAAGAAGGCCCAGTATTGGACAGTGCCCAGCACCCACAACAGGCGCTCGGGAAGCTCCCAGTGGCAGCAGAGCCAGCAGAGCTTGTACACACACTGCACATTACTGCCACCTATCAACCACAACAGCCCCCAGTAGGGGGACACCACTGACAGCTGGAAAAGGAAATTCAGGTACAGCAGGGGCAAGATATGAGAGCAGGACACATCCTCCACCAGGATGAGGAGGGCAGACGGGACCGCAAAGAGGAGGTAGAGGAAGTCCATGACAGCCAGGTCAAAGAAGTCAGAGTTCCTGCTTCTCATGCTGAGGAGGCCGATGACAGCCCCATTCCCAGCCAGCCCACAGAGGCAGATGAGCAGTGTCACACTGTTTATGGCCACATCAGTGTTATCTGTCTCACACAGATCATCTCCTTCAGTGGGTGAGGCAGGAGATGGGGACATGGTGGTCACCTGCATGGATGGACGCTGGGCAGACAATGGGATGTGGCCCCTGGCTGTGGTCAGAGTGGATGGGTAGTCAGTGCTTGGAGAATGCAGGGATGGACCATGTGGCTCCTCAGCAGCTTCCTGCAGTGGGAAGGATTCAGTGGGGAGGAGTGAGGTGGGAGGGCAGTGGCTATTTGGCAGGGAATGTGAAAGAAAAGCTCAGGGCAGAGGATGGATGACCTGGGGTTGGCCGTGTGGTCAGCGGGAGAGGGTGTCAGGAACAGAGCAGCTGCTGCAGGAGAGGAAGGTGGGGTAGGGAGGAAGGCAAACATTCCACTGACCTGTTCCCTGTGGGGCAGCAGCAGGCAAAGGGGTCTGTGCAGATCAGCAGCGCTTCCTGGTCTGTTGGAGATGAAGGGGAGACGACCATCCTTTAATGCATCGAACTCCAACTTTATTGATCAATCAATCACCTTATATAACAGTACTAACGAACTTCATGCATATTCTGTAATCCAATGTCATGATAGGCTAACAGAGAAATTTCTAACCACTCCTCTTGTTTTAGAATACCTACAATTGTTTATTAAAAACAGAACCAGTGTTCCCAAAACTTCTTCATCAGTTCTCAGGGTGCCAGCTTTTCCCAGAGACGGTGTTCTTCTTGTTATGGGAAGACAGCCTGAGAACTTTATTGTTTATAAAGTGATGCCTGAGAGAGTCTAATTGTTTATGGAAATCAGAAGGCTGAGAAGTGTTAGAAACTGCTTTACTTTTCTCTTCTACTTTTCTCTCAATTGTATGTCTCATGGCCTCTTTCTTTAAGCCATTCCTGAAAAACTCTCCAACACTGGTCCCTCTTGCTCCTTTGGGATCCATGTCCTAAAGCGGCTCCTGCCAGGTCAGGGACATGAAGGAGAAAGTGCCCAGGTCACCAGGAGCTCCCCATTCCCGTCCTACTGGCTCTCTCTGTGCCCTGTCCTGGTACTGCTCCCCAAGGCTTGGTGGGGTCATAGGGCAGGTGGAAGTTGTTCTACAACTTTGGCTATGTCACAGCTCCACTCCCTCTGAGGTATTTATCTTGATTTTTTTTTTCTTTGCCACAAAGGAATTGACTTCTGTCAACAGTCCGCCTGAAGAATTTGCAAATGGATCCTCATTTCCTTCTCATTAGAAATACTCCTTCCCTGCCAAATTTCCCATACTCCATTCACTTTCTCTCTACCATTCCTTATTTTTCTTGTCAGAGGTGTCAATGTCCCTCCTGCAGCAGAGGGATGCTGGTGGTGCTGGTGGCACTGGAATGCTGCTGGCAGTTCTGGCAGTGCTGTTGAAGCATCTGGCTGCTTGTCAGAAACTGCTCCCATTCTGGGAAGAGCTCCAGAGCCATTGCCAAAATCTTCCCTGGGCCCAAGGAAGGACAACTGAGGCAAGAATTCCCATTTTTGTCATTCCAATGCAGGCTCCCAGAGCCCAAGGGAAGAACAGCACTCAGTGTCTTGTAGCCAGGCTATCAGTAATTGGAGCCCACGTTAACTACTGCCAATCCTCTTGATGATGCAGTGAAAGCTATCAGGGACCAGGGTGCTGTGAACTCCCTGCCAGCCCTTCTCCAGAGCTGCTCCTGCTCCTCCTCAGTCCTGGGAACACTTAGGGTTGTTTTTGTGGCTGTCTGATTCCAGACTGTCCCTCTACCAGCAGAGACACCTTCCACTATGCCAGGTCTCTCCAAACTCCATCCAGCCTGGCCTTGGACGCTTTCAGGGATCCAGGGACGGCCATTGCCTTACTGAGCAACCTGTGCCAGGGCCTTGCCACCCTCAGGGAAGGATTTCTTCCCAATATCCAAGCTAAACCCACCCTCTGTCAGTGGGAAGCCATTGCCCCTTGTCCTGTCATTCCATGCCCTTGTCCAAAGTCCCTCTCCACCTCTCTTGGAGCCCCATCAGCTCCTGGATCATGAAGTGTTTGCCCTTGAAAGGATTGGGCTGGTGAGGGGATGTGACATTCCATAGCTGGGGACACAAACACGGTGTCAGCAGGAAGGGAGGTGACAGTTCTGGTCCCAGGGCCAGCAGTTTCCAGCAGAAGCATCCCAGATCCCTGAGGCCCATGTCAGCCTGGGTGGGAACCATCTTGGAATCCACTGTAGGCTGCTGTGTGAGTCCCAAAGGAGTATAGAGGACGACTCAGATGAAACCTGCAACTTTCTAAGGATTAAAGCCATGAGAGCAGCATTCATTCTCAGAAGAAATTTCATTGCTCAAATCCCAAATCATCCCTCTACTGCGTGCCAGTGCACCAGCTCACACTGAATTTATTATTGCATGGATCCTCTTGGACGCTGCGAGGTGCGTGTCCAGTGCCAAATTATGGTATACAAGTGGGAAAACTAGATTTGAACAAGAAATCAAAGTTTAGCAGCAAATTTGTTGTGCAGGGTCCTAAGGACCCACCCCAGGAAATAGAGGGGACAAGTTCAGGCTTGACCATTCCAGGGAACCTCCTGCAGATCCCGGCCCAGGGACAGCAGCTGGAGCCTGGCAGCTGAGGGCAGTGCACTGCGGGCAAGTTCTCCAGGCTGCCAGAGGAAACCAGGTCAGACTCTTCTCTTCCACCTTCGTCAGGGCCCCCTCATTGGGCTGTGTGGTGGTTTTGCACGGGAGGTGTTTACAGAAGTGGTGTCAGTTTCTGTTGAACGCTCAATCTGTAGAGCAACTGGGAAAGCTGTGTACGCCTCTGTGAAAAACACATGTTAAAGATGGAGAATCTCGGGAAAGCTCTTTCTCTTGTGGCAGGTACAGCGGTATCCCAGCTGGGCGGCCCTGCCGTGGAGCCGCCCCCTTCCCGGGGCTGCCCCGGCCCAGCCTCACCTGTCGGCCTCAGGCAGGGCAGGGCAGGGCAGGCCGCAGAGCCAATGCTGAGCTGAGCTGTGACTCTGACATCTTGCTCAGCCTCGCCTCTGCCTTAGCCTGAGCCCCATGGCCCGAGCCGGACCCCAGGAACAGCCCCGGGCCGGGGCCAGAGGTTCGCCCATCAACTCCTCCCCTCTGGTCCCAGCTCCCCAAAACACCGAGCCCCGTCTGACCATCTACAAGCCTTCAGCAAGGTATTAACTCGTTCAGTCCTTCAGTCCTCCCTCGAGTGAGAGAAAAGAACTACATACAAGCATGTAAAAAGCAACATAAAAACATCAAAGTCAGTAAAGGAACTGTTAGATCCCAGACAGGAGGGATAAGGAGATACCTTGATCTTAAGGCTGCAATCCTCTTGTAAAGTTATAAAGAAGAGACTCTGTTTCCCTATAACACATGAAAACATGAAGAGATGAAGAGTTCCAATTGTGATAAGTAGGTATGATTCGTGCTGATAAAAATTGAAACAATAATCAATATTGATACAGTAATTAATATTTGAGAATAATAAAATAGTTAATAGTTAAAAGTTGTAATGCCAAAGAAGAGAGGGAAAGGAGGGGCTCCAACCCCCCTTCCCAGCAGATGCTCTCAAGGACCACAAGAAAGAAGCTGAAGATACAGTTTCTAAAAATAACCAAGAACCTGGTTGGGTCCCAAGAAAAGGGTAATTATAAGGGATTTATTGTCTTGATATGTAGATGCAGTGATACGTTAGTCTTGGCTTACATTGTTCTGGCTTGGTGCGCCTGTGTAACCCAAAGGTGAATTAAAGGACAACGAAGAAGACTACAGAGCCTTCATCAGTGACGACCCCCAAAGACTTGTGCGACCACCAAACTGAGTGGTGGCGCATGCGTGATAAGCAAGGTAATGAGGGCAGAGATAGAGATATGACGAACCGAAAATAGGAGGAGATGGTATTGACACATGGTATATAAAGGGTAATTTTACTTAGCAAGCTCGTACGTGAGGTGGCAAGGGCCCCAGAACCCTGCCCTCTGTACCCCCCTCCCCCCCCCCCCGGTTATCGTTTGCTTATGCGCTATTATTGGAAACACATTATCCCTTATTTTAATCAAATTATACTGTATCCAATTTTTTATTTTTTATTTTACTATTCAATTTAAATTGTTACTACTTTTAATATTGTTTGGGTTTTTTTATGATGGGATAATTGGGCAAACAAAATGATCCCAAAGCCATTTGCTCTCTGATATCTCCATGGGCAATCCTCTCCTTCTCCAATTGTTTTCCTGCTCCAGCTGTATCGTGTCCACAGCCAGGAAGGAGGTATCTCCCTGGCTTTTGTGCCAGGCACACAGGACCAGGCTGCCACATCCTCCTTGCCATCTGTCCTGTCCCTCACCCCTCCCTGTGCTGCTCCACATGGAAGCTGTGGGTGGGAAAAGAGGGAAAAGCCACGTTTGGGGGACAGCAGCGTTGCTCAGGTGTGTCTGTTTGTCAGCCCTGTAGCTGTGTGAGGGCAGGAGAAGCAGCAGAGGTGTCACCATGAGCACTTTGTCCCCTGGCACGGAGGGAGCCAGCCCTGCCTGCTGGAGCCAGCCCGGTGGGAAGGCATCCTAGGGGAGCTGGAATGAGGAGAGCCACGACAACTGGAGCCAGTGTGACAGCAGGCAGTGGAGCAAAGTGCCTGTCCCGCTGCTGCTGCTGCTGCTGCTGTGCCTGTGTGGGATGGTGGGAATGGGGCTGTGCTCTGGCTCCTTGGCCAACAGCAGTGCCCATCCTCTGATTGACTTCCTCAGGGGCTGGGAGCTGTGCAAAGGAATTCACCCCCTCTGTTAATGTTGCCTTGCAGAGGGCTTTTGAGGATGTGCCAGAGCCAGGGCATAGGGACAACACAGTGGAATCATCATCAAGTGGAATCATCAAGAAAGAGAGACATCACAAAATAGAACCATAAAATATCCAGAGTTGGAAGGAAGCCACAAGGATCATGGAGTTGAGCTCCTGGCCCTGCACAGGACATGCCAACAATCCCAGCCTGTGCCTGAGAGCATTGTGCAAATGCTCCTTGAGCTCTGTCAGGCTGGTGCTGTGTGCAGCAGGGGAACTCCTGCCTGGGGCAATTTTGGTGACAGGAGGAATACTCATGGAATGGTTTTGGTTGTGTCCTGGTTTAGTGAATATTTGGGAGCAAACCTTTAAATGGGATCCCCTTTCAGAGGCTTTCTCAAGAAAACAAATTCAAGCAGCCTCTTCCCCAGCTGGTTCAGGAAAAGATTTCCTGAGAGAAAAGTGGAAGAACTGTTTATTTAACAAGGAAAGTATTCACAAGCATTAGAAATGAAAACAATATGAAACAATAAAATCTCTTGCTGTTCTGAAGAGTTGGCAAATTCAGACAGTCCTTGTTGTGGAGTGTAGTTTGGCTCACTCAGTCCCTTCTCAGTCCCTCTGGTGCTGGAAAATGCCGCGTCCCAGGCCCCGGTGGGCCACAGGTGTGAGCTCCCAGTGCTCTTCTGGGTTTTCAGTCCAGAGCAGGTTTGAACAGTTCCAAGCCAAAGGAAAACCACAGTCCAGGGAACTTCTCTGCCTCAGCCAGCTGAAAAAACCCAAAAGCAAAGGAGAGCTCTGTGCTGCATGTCTGTGCTGCAGACAGCACGGTCTGGGAGCAGGAATGGGGAGGAGTGAGCGCAGCTTCTGAAAACAAACTGCTGCATCTGCTCTGCCCCTCTTTGCTCAAGAACCAGTCTGAAATGTGCAAAACCTATTTCTGGGCTAAACAGATGAGTGGGGATACAATTCAGCTCATAAAGTCACTCCAGGACAGGTTGGAAGGAACAGCAGAGATCATCTCATTCCATCTCTCCTTCTTCCATGGGCTGGGACAACCAGGAAACCTTTTGCTTTGAAGTCTTGGTCATTTGAAAGGAAGCTCAGGTAGGGAGTGGCCTGGGTGACAGTGGAGACAAGGAAGGTGCTGGGAAGGAGAAAAAGTACATGGACGTATAATGGTCCTTCTGCACTTGTCTTGGGTGGGACTTCCTGGCTGTGCTGTTCTTCCATGGACAAGAGGTTGTACATTGGAAAGATTTGCCTTTCCAATGGACAGGAAATGGGAGTCAGGGAGAGAAAAACCCTCTCAGATGACCAAGTCTCTCTCTTCTGTTAATAATCAACAACTCTGTCAATAAATGCTCCTTAGGTGTTTAACCTCACATGTGTTTCCAAAGCCTGACTCATCACCCACAGCTTTCACTCTCACTTCCCTTTCCAGAACCAGTGGCATGTTGGTTTTTCCTGGATTTATAGCAGTGGGAAAAGGAGGGACAACTTCCCCCTGAGCAAGAGATGTGGCTGCTGCCCAGGTCTCTCCCAGCAGGAATCAGGAGCTCTTGGCACTGCCAACATCATCCCAAGCATTGCAGGCACGTGCCTTAGGAAGGGCTCTGGTATGAGACAGGGACCTGCCCTGCTCCCAGAGCAGCCAGAGGCTTTAGAGTGGGATAAAAGAAGGAAATGAGCTATTTTGGACACTGTTTAGCAGGCACAGGCTCTGCGGTGAAGCCTGGATGTGGTTTATTCATCAAATTCAGAGGCTAGGACCACCACAGTGGAAAGAAACAAAAACCATGAATGCAAATCTGATTGAGAGGTGGTTACAGAATGACAAAGATCAGGAGAGGCTGGGCTGTGGCTGGAGCTGCTGTGCAGAGTGGCTGTGCAGCCCCTCCTGAGGGTGGCCAGGTTCAGGATGGAGGTGCTCAAGGGCTTCCCTGGACACTGATGCTGGGGAACCAGAGGATGGATGGCCCCATTCTGCACAAGAGCAGCATAACCCCCTAATCTCTGTACAAATAAATGGTTCAAGCATCTGGTGATAGGAATTTCCATATTTCGTGTACTCTCTGGTACAGGCACAAAGGATCAGTGGAGTTCACAATTTACTCACAAGGATTTAGTTCTGGAATTGAAGAATGTGAGACATTCCCACTGAAAGGATAAGGAAATGTTGCTGTCCCTCCCCAGCTCTGAAGCCCTACCTGGTGTCCCTTCCCATCAGCTGGGAATGCAGGGCCGGCTCTGCTGGACAGAAGGGGAAGGATGTTCCCAGTGATCCCAATCCCTCTCCTGCCATCCAGAGGCACCAGCCCTGCACGGATTTGGGAAATCACTGCCACCCCGTGCTGGGTGTGTCCCCAGGGATTAAGGTGTCCCATTCTTTGCCAAAAAGATCTCCCTGGAAACACCATGGAACTCATCTGCTGAGCCAAAGGAGATGGAGTTCATTCCCTGGGGCTGAGGCCATGAGGGTCATTCCATGGGGAATAGAGCTGGGGAACAGCACTGAGCCCAGCTGCACTGCTTGGAGCCATGTGGATCCAGGAGGGAGCCTGAAAGCCATGTTCCAATGTGCTCCCTGCAGAGCATCCCACAAAAATCACCCAAGGCAATGCCCCTGCTCCCTTCTCCTGCAGGAATACAACACCACAGGGAGGGTGTTCCTGTGGATATTTATTCATCAGTTATTCCTGAATAATATAAACGAAAGCTCTCAGCCTCTGGCCCAGGTCCTTCAGCAGAGCAGTGGAAGGCATCCACAGGCTCACATCCCCATGTCCCTGGGGGACTCAGTGCTATCGGCTGTTCTTTCTTTCTGCTACTCAAACACCCTCTGAAGGGAGAACCGGAGGGACCTCACTGTACAATGCCTCCAGTAGCTCACAATGGAAAAGGTCCTCCAGGAACTCCCTGCAAGAAGTAGATGAAGGGTTTCATGCTGCTGTTGGTAGGGTGAGCAGGAAAACAGCCTGGGAGGGCACATCGATGTACCCAAGCTGCTGCAGGAAATGGCAGAAGCTGAGGAGGAGAGTTGACAGTGCAGTGAGGTGGAGAAGCATGTCACGCGTCTTGGGGTGCTGCTGCTGGGAGCCCCACTTTGCTCTAATGAAATCAATTGTGCCAGAAATGGCCACGGGAGCAGCCATAAGGAACAGGATGATGGTGTACATGGAGATGAGAGGCAGCCGGCAGTGCTCCTGCTCTTGTGAGTGGAACAGGAATGTCACCATGGGAATGACAGTGAGAAGAGCAAAGAAGGCCCAGGACAGGACACTTCCCACCACCAGCTACATTCGCTCGGAAAGGTCCCAGTGGCAGCGCTGGAAGATGTTGTACATGTAGAGCACAGTGCCAGCAGGCCTGAGCCAGAACAGCCTCCTGTAGCACAGACCACTGAGAGTTGGAAAGGGAAACGCAGGTACAGCAGGGGCATTACAGGAGAGCAGGACACGTCCTCCAGCAGGAAGAGGAGGGCAGAGAGGACGGTGAGGAGAAGGAAGAGGAAGTCGGCAACAGGCAGCTTGAAGATGCCAATGTTATGGGTTTTCAGGCTGGGAACAGGGCTGTGCTCTGGCTCCTCAGATAAGCAGTGTCACACTGTGTATGGCCGCACTGGTGACCTCTATATCACACAGATCATCTCTTTCAGTGGGTGAGGCAGGAGATGGGGACACGGTGGCCTCCTCCATGGATGGACTCTGGGCAGGCAGTGGGATGTGGCCCCTGGCTGTGATCAGAGTGGATGGGCAGTCAGTGCTTGGAGAATCCAGGGATGGGCCCTTTGGCTCCTCAGCAGCTCCCTGCAGTGGGAAGGATTCAGTGGAGAGGGATGTGATGTGCAGGGGAAGAGGGCAGTAGAAATTGCTGGGAGACAAAGGTAGGAGGCTTGGGAGTTCAGAAGAAGACACAGAAGGGAAGCTCTGGGCAGAGGAGGGGGGAGTTGGGGAGGGCCCTGCAGTCACCGTGAGAGTGTGGCAGGAACAGAGCAGTTGCTGCAGGAGAGGAAGGTGGGGTAGGGAGGAAGGCAAACATTCCACTGACCTGTTCCCTGTGGGGCAGCAGCAGGCAAAGGGCTCTGTGCAGATCAGCGGCGCTTCCTGGTCCCTCTTGTTCCTTTGGGATCCATGTCCTAAAGCGACTCCTGGCAGGTCAGGGACATGAAGGAGAAAGTGCCCAGGTCACCAGGAGCTCCTCACTCCTGCCCCACTGGCTCCTCTCTCTTTGCCCTGTCCTGGTGTTGCTCCTCAATGCTCGGTGGAGTCATGGGAAAGTCAGAAATTGCATCTTTGGCTCTGTAAGAATTTCACTTCCTCACACTTATTTATCATGGCTTTTTGCTACAGAGGAAGTGACTTTTGTCAAAAGCTCCAAATGAAACATTTTGCAGATGGTTTATCATTCCCTCCTGATGGAAAACATTTCTTCCCTGCAGAGTGGCCCATTCTCCGACTGCCTTCCCTCTCCTGGCAGGTTTCTACCATTCCCTGCTTTCCTTCTCTGACACAGGTCACGGTCCCTCCAGCAGCAGAGGGATGCTGGTGGTGCTGGTGGCCCTGAAATGCTGACAGTGCTGAATGTTCTGATGAGGCAGCTGGGTGCTTGTCAGAAGTAACTCCAATTCCGTGAGGAGCTCAGGGATATTTGCCAAAGCCTCCCCTGGGCTCAAGGAAACAGAGCTGAGCTGCTCCCTATCCCATTCTATCCTATCCTATCCTATCCTATCCTATCCTATCCTATCCTATCCTATCCCAATCTCTGCACCCCATTCCCACCCCACTCTCCATTCTCACCCCATCCCATCACATCCCAAAGGTTTCCCAGATGGAGCCGCTCCCCCACTCTGAGCGCGGCCTGTCAGGCTCTGCTCTCCTCTGGCTTTGCCAGCATCCAGACCCCCTGCAGCCCCCTATGACCCTCTCCTGACCCCTCCAGCCTGCCCTGACACGGCAGAACCCATCCAGGGCTGATTTTTTTTCCCCTGACAGCTCCCCCTGCTCCACCAGGGACCCCGGCAGTGTCCCTGCTCCTCCTGGCCATAGGGTTCTAGGATCCAGGAGGGAGGAGGAAAACCCAGCTCCAATGTGCTCCTCAGGATCACACAGGATGATAAATGTGGCTGGAGCCAGTGCAAAAACAGATTTGGAGGCTTGCAGTGGTTTTGGGGCAAATTCTGTATCAAGAAGCGAAAGCACATGGCTAAAGGAAAAGTTCAAGTCAAGGTCACCTTTAATATCTCAGCACTCAGTGAATACAACCACCAGAGACCCCTCTGAATGATCCTCCAGGATCAGGAGAGGACTTGGAGAAGGAGATGGATGCATGGAAATGAGTCCTAGGAAAGTGATGTTTATGTATTAGATAAGAAAGACACACAACCCCTGTTGTAAAGTCTCACACCAAACAGAAATATGGAGACGTGTAAGAGCTGTAATGAGAGATGCAGGACTCCAGGTGGGGCTTCAAGATGCAGTTTCTTACATCCAAGAGGTTACAGCAGTCCAGGGTGGTGGGTGACAGAGCCTGTGCCCACAGCTGTCAGCTCCAGCTGCAGGCAGGCCTGGAGACCCTTTGCTTTAGGTTACATTGCATTACATACTTTTCTTTGCTGAGCATCTTAATACAGTAGAACCAATCTATACCTTAACTTTTATCTCTAGCCTACCCGAAATACTACAATTACCATATTCATGTTCCTTTTCTCCAATCACTAAAAGTTGTACATTACAGTTTAAGCTAGAACTTGTTAATCAGTTTTCTTGCATTCGAAAATTCTGAGACCTTTTTTCTACTTGCAACATCAGCAGGCTTGTTTGCCTGTGCTATCTCTCTGGTGGGTAAAAACATCTTCTTGTTTGAGGTGAGTTTATCCTTTGCTCTAAGTCATAAAACCCCCTTCTCACTAACTTACCCTTTGCCTCCTTGGTTATCCAGCAAGATTGGCTCAGCAATTCTTTTCTTCTATATCAAAACTTGCTTCCATCTCTATTCATTCATCAGATTCTACATTCAAAAATCTTTCTGCTAAGCATACATATATGTGAGACTATTTTGGCAAACTTTCATTCTTCCGAACAGACATCGTACTGTGTGTCCTTTGGAGGTAAAGAACTCCTGATTCCTAATGCTTCCCATTGTGTTTGAAAATTTATTCTGGGTGATTTTGGTGTCACTTCCAGTTCCCATCTCCACTCCACTCCCTATCCCATCCCATCCCATCCCATCCCATCCCAACCCATCCCATCCTGTGGCTGCTCCCCGCCTTGAAGCACTGTGCATTGGGCTCTGCTGCCTCCAGCTGAGACATTTGGGATCAGCAGCCTCCAGACCCTTCCTGACCTCCTCCAGACCCTTTGAGAGCTCTCTGACCCTTCTGGACCCCTCTGACTGTTGCCTGATTGATAAATGACACAAAACTCGGATAAGTTTTGTGGGTGCTTTATTAAGGGCCCGGGGGTGCCGGTGGACTAACGTCCCAAGTCCGAGCCCCCAATTTCACATATGAGTACTTCCCTTTTTATACATGCAATTCATAACAAGGTCTCCAAGAAACAGTTCCCCTTGCCTAGTCACAGTCCCCTTGTGATACATTCCTTAGTTCACAAGCAAGATCATAAATCTTCTGCTTATCTTATTCTAAGAGCATTGTATGCTGCCTCCAGACAGGTTAGCATTCTTACTTTCCTGCACTACTTTAAATATTTATTGAATTCCTAAGACTACCTGCTAGGTTACACACAAACCCAACACACACACTATCAACGGCTACAAACTGCTTTTAACAAACCAATTCACACACAACTCATAACGAAACTATAATTAAACATTTTGCAAAATTTCATTTCTTTTCCAACATTTCCCCCCTTTTGAGCATCCTTCAGTCCTGCTGCAAGGATGCTCAATCAACAGTATTGACAGTAACATCTTCATAACGAGGTGGGGAGTGTTCTTCATTCTGCCACCCGCAGGTCATCGCCTTCAGCAACCGGAGAGATCGCTTCTTTTCCTTTTCAATCACACCTAAAAGGCATCTATATACAATCCATATAGTCACTAAAAATACTAAAAACATTAGTGCATGCTGTATAGCAGACGTAATCCAGCCAGACAGGTGAAGCCCCAAAGAATCAAATACTGCTCCTATCCAGTTATGCTGTGCTTCCTTTTCAATTTCCTTGGTTTTTGTTTCCACTTCTGCCAGTTGAGAAATATCTTTCTCAACTTCAAGTGTAACATTTGGAATGTGTACACAGCAATGATCTATTCTCCTACTTAGGTAACCACAAACTCCATGTTCTTTTAACAGTAGCAAATCCAATGCCATTCTGTTTTGTAGGGTCATTCTTGATGTAGCTTGCAATTGCAAATTTAGATCTTTAAATCCCTTCTTAGTAGCTGCTGCCAGCCTTTCTGTCTGTCCTAACAAATTGTTGAGCATCTCCCTATTTCGATATGTCGCTACCGGAGGGAATAATGACTCTAATATCCATCCAAATTGTACTCCTGAGCCAGGTTCATGCCACTGCTCCTCTAGGGATTCTTTCCTCTTTCTGAGTCCTTTCCTTTGGATCAATCTACTCTGTTTCCCGTATGGACACAATGTGGGAACCCCTAGGGTGATTTGTGTTACTGATCCATCTAGAGGTAAATGTGTGGTCCACTGTCCATGTCCCAACACCCAGACTAGATTTCCAGGGCTATGCACAGTAGTATATCTGCAATCTATAGGTCCATCCATGGACTCTCGGCTAACCATGTGATCATACCCCCTACACTCGCATCCCCACTTTAATGCCATTTTCACCGGTACCAATCCAATTCGGTCTTCCGGTGTATCACATGTAAAAACCTCAGCACAATTCCAATCCTCTTTCTGCAGTCTGAACTCTCGGGAAGATGTAGACGTGATAAGGGCCCTATAATGTGACTGATTCTTTACTCCTGACCATTGGATGCACCATTGTACTTCCCCAAGGTAATTATAGTGTTCCAAAACACTGGGTCCCCATAATGTCTTCCAACTATTCCAGGTGTCAAAATTCTGTGTGACATTCTGACAACTCATCTCATTTCGGTGGGATTTCATTCTTATTCGTACTGTATTGCATGGCTCATCTATTGGGGTTGCAATTAAACACTTCCTGGTATTTTGAATCCAACCATAATGATTGGGTTTCTTTTCACATTCCTCTCTAGTCATAGCCCGAATGGTCATACACAAATCCCTCCATACATCTACTGGTTTGGGAACTGACTGGCAGGACCATGAAACATTCTTGAATGTTTCAGGCATTTTGGTTACCAGTATTATTCCCCAGGGAATTGGTTCACCTGCAGCCTGTGGTAACGGTAGGCAAGTTGTTATTTTAGTCATGTTCTGCATGATCCCAAAATCTCTAATTAATCCTACCACTAAGTTTTCCTGCTCAGCATTCCGTTCTATTGTATCATTAGCCTCCCGTCTACTCCTTCTACCGTGTCTCTCTAAGGATAACATCATTCTGTCATGCCTCCACCATGCATTTCCTATTCTAGGATTAGTGACATTCGACCACCCACAACCTTTGCCTTCCTTCTCCCACCAACTGGTCCCGTCCTCTATTCTGTCCCAGGTCAGTTCCCTATTTTGCTTCCACCATTTGACCCGTAGGTTCCTTTGATATCTTGATCTTACTAGGAAGGAACAATTTATTCTGAGGGGTGGCCCATCCCACATGTCCACTGCCATTGATACTGGATCAACCTTTATGTTTTCAGCACGATCCCCTGTCCCTGGCAAAACCCTCATCTCATTTTTTTGTAATCAAAACTATCCCGTATCTTGACCAAACATGTATATTCTCCTGTATTGTTTGTGGTTACCTTAGTAAGATTCAATACCATGTTTCCTTGTTGTTTATCCTGATCCCAACCGACTCCGATCTTGCCTCGGCTTCTTTCAGCCCCCTGTTGCCATATTGCAGTAACTTCACCGGCCTCAATTCTCTGGCTGTCAAATATAACACAAGTTAATTGAACATCCATCCCTTCCATGACTGTAACCTTTGTTTCTTCAACCTGTACTAGAGTAGACCCTTGAATGGGTACTAGTCTCATGATCACTAGCAGTAATATAATTAAGAAGGCGGCTTTGCACAGAAGATCATCCGGGTTGGAGACACTATCTGGGTTTCCCATTGGAACGGTGCCTTCTTTACCCTGGTGTAATGGATCCAAGCATCCATCCCCTGGACCTTCACCGCCGTGTAGGTCGTCATCATCACCTGGTGGGGTCCGCTCCATGATTCCCGTAGCGGATCCGTGATCCACTTCTTGACGTACACCTGGTCCCCAGGCTGAATGTCGTGGACAGAATTCTCCAGCGTGAGCGGTCTATTCCACTGTAACGTATTTCTTAAAGAATTCAAGATCTTATTAAGTGACATAACATACTCTGCAATTGCCTGGTCCCCACTCACATGTACCTCCCCTTTTAATACAGTTGCATGATATGGTTTGCCATGTAGTATCTCATATGGACTTACGCCTATCTTTTCCATTGGTTTAATTCAAATCCTGAGTAGGGCCAAAGGCAAAGCTTGAGGCCAGTGCAGTTTAGCTTCCTGGCAAATCTTTTTGATTTGTCCTTTCAGGGTTTGATTCATCCTTTCCACCTGCCCACTAGACTCAGGTCTCCAGGGGGTATGCAAATTCCAAGTTATATCCAACAGTCATGCTAATTCCTGTACTACTCCGGCTATAAAATACGGACCCCTATCTGATGACTATCCTAAAGGTACTCCAAATCTTGGTATTATTTCTTTTAACAAGGTTTTTACCACCTCCTTAGCCTGATTAGTTCTACATGGAAAAGCTTCCGGCCACCCTGAGAACGTACATACGTACAGTAACAACTATCTGTATCCCTGTGCCCTAGGCAATTCGGAAAAATCAACCTGCCAGTAATCTCCTGGTTGTGGCCCGACTTGCAGCTTTCCCATTTGTATTTGTCTCCTAACTACTGGATTATTTTTCAAACATACCGGGCACATTGCATTAACTCTTTTTGCCATTGTTAACATCTGATTAGAGATTATCTCATTCTCCAAAAATTTTACCAATACTTCTGCCCCCCAATGACATTTATTATATTCTGATTCCAAAATAAATTTCATTATGCAAGTAGGTACCACTATTTGTCCCATTGGTGTAACATACCACCCAAGCTGATTCCTCTGTGCCCCTAGCAAGTTTATTAGTTTTCCATCTTCTATTGAATATTTGGGCTCCTGATTCAGGTATGGGGTAGCCAGATTCGTTCTTACCGGTACCAATGCCATTTGAGTCCATATTTCCCGTGCCACTTGCCGTGCTGTAACATCAGCAAATCGATTTCCTCTGTAAACGTCTCCTTCCGCAGTCTGATGTCCTCTAACATGCATAACTGCAACTGCTTTGGGACTATGTACCGCATCCAGTAGCTGTAGCACTTCTTCCCGGTGCTTGATGTCGGTTCCCTGTGAATTCAAAAGCCCCCTTTCCTTCCATAACGCCCCATGTACATGAACCACACCAAAGGCATATTTAGAATCCGTCCAGATATTAACCCTTTTGTCCTTGCTCAAATACAGGGCTCTGGTGAGTCCAATCACCTCTGCCTTCTGGGCCGAAGTTCCAGGTAACAAAGCCTTTGCCTCTATTACCTGATCCAATGTTACCACTGCATACCCGGCATAGCGAGTCCCATTCTCGACAAAACTGGATCCATCAGTGTATAGTTCCCATTCAGGGTCTTCCAGTGGTTCATCCTTTAGGTCGGGTCTGCTGGCATATACTTGTTCAATTACCTCTACGCAATCGTGCACCAGTCCCCCAGCCTCCTGGTCACTGCGTAAAAACTCTGCTGGATTAACATGATTAGTAGTCTTTATTTCAATATCATCCTGTTCTCTCAGGATAGCCTGGTATTGCAACATTCGACTGGATGATAGCCAGTGACCCCCCTTTTGCTCCAAAATGGCCATGACCGTATGGGGAGCAAACACTTTCATTTTTGCCCCCAAAGTCAATTTCCGGGCCTCTTGAATAAGAATTATTGTTGCCGCCACGGCTCGTAAACACGAGGGCCACCCGGAACTTACCGAATCCAGTTGTTTAGAGAAGTATCCCACTGGCTTCTTCCAGGATCCCACCTTCTGGACCCCCAATGCCAGTTTTTGCCTCTCATTCACGTACAACTGGAATTCCTTGGTCAGGTCAGGGAGTCCTAGGGCTGGGGCCTCCTTTAGTGCCTGCTTCAATTCCTGGAAGGCCTTCTTTTGCTGTGTCGTCCACTCCAACCAATGCTGCTTCAAGGCCTCATACAGTGGCTTGGCTAGGAGACCGTAATTCATGATCCACAGTCGACACCATCCCACCATTCCTAGAAAAGATCTCAATTCCTGATGGTTACGAGGCAAAGGAATAGCACATATTGCCTCTATTCGGTTTACTCCCAAACGTCTCTGCCCTTGTGTGATCTCACAACCGAGATAAATAACGCTATTTTTGACCAATTGAGCTTTTTCCTTAGAAACCCGATACCCTGCTTGGCCCAGCATGTTGAGTAATTGAATTGTTAATTCCACACACATTTCCCTTTCCTTGGTAGCCAGAAAAATGTCGTCCATGTACTGCAGAACTACATACAAGGATGGGGATATTGTTACCTGGGTTATCTTCCATTCCTCTAGCTCCTTGGCCAGTTGGTTTCCAAAAATAGTAGGGGAGTTTTTAAATCCCTGTGGGATTCTCATCCACGTAAGCTGCTTCTTTCTCCCAAAATCAGGACTCTCCCACTCGAAGGCAAAATATTTCTCTACTGCCAGTGGGATGCAGAAGAAGGCATCTTTAAGGTCAATCACTGAAAACCATTTAAACTCCTCTGATACAGATGTTAACAAGGTGTAAGGATTAGCAACAACTGGATGTATGTCTTTCACTATTTCATTAATAGCCCTCAAGTCCTGTACCAAACGGTACTTACCATTAGGCTTCCTCACTGGAAAAATTGGAGTATTATACTCCGATTCACATTCCTGTAATATTCCTTGAACCAAAAATTGTTTAATTAACGGGGCTACTCCCCTCCTTGCCTCAAGCTTCAAGGGGTATTGCTTTACCCTCACTGGTTGGGCCCCTTCCTTTAGTTCCACCTTTACTGGCTGCGCAGCTTTAGATTTTCCGGGGACCCCTGACTCCCATACCCAGGGTACTACAGCCTGCTCAATTTCTTCTGGAATAGGAGAGGCATCCACTTCCTTGATCACAAAAATGCCTGCTATTTGTTCCTCAGGTATTTCCAATTTCACCCTTTCCC
Source organism: Melozone crissalis (assembly GCF_028551555.1). Classification (NCBI taxonomy): domain Eukaryota; kingdom Metazoa; phylum Chordata; class Aves; order Passeriformes; family Passerellidae; genus Melozone; species Melozone crissalis. The sequence continues at coordinate 2,578,576 of NW_026535796.1, read as the reverse complement.
CCTCAAATATTATTTTCACATTAAGTCGGGACAACAGGTCTCTGCCCTGAAGGGGTGTGGGGCAATTTGGCATATACAAAAATTGGTGATCTAATTCCTTCCCCCCAAACCTAAGATTTAAAGGTTGTAAAAATGGTTGTTCCTCTAGCTTCCCTGTTGCCCCCACCACCTGTACCGTTGTGTCACTCAAAGGTCCCAATCGTCTATTAAGTACAGAATATGTGGCTCCAGTGTCTACCATAAATTCTTGATCCTTTCCATCTATCTCTAAAACTACCCTCAAATCCTGGTCTAGTCAGCTTTGATTCTGATAGTTTCCCAAAATTAGTGCTTGAGCTACCTCTGCTGGTCCTCCCGTGAATCCTCCCACAGGAGCATTCCCCATTGGACCTGTCCTTAATCCTATGTTTCCCATGCCCATACCTCCTCTAAGCCGGCATTCATTTTTCAGTGTCCCAACTGTCGGCAAAACGCAAACTGGTTTGGATCCAACCTCCCCATATTAGGTGCAAACCCAAATCCTCCCCGACCTCTTGCCAGCCCCCTCTGTCTGCGATTAGCTCCTCCCCGACCTCGACCCCTAATGGGTCTTCCTCCTGCCCCTGTCTGTTGCATTACAGCCAGAATACTAGCTTGTTGTCTTTTTGCAGTTTCTTTTTCCCTGTTGTTGTATACCTTCCACGCTACCTCCAACATTTTATCCAAACTCCGAGTGTCCTCTCCTTCCAGCTTTTGTAACTTTTTCCTAATATCCTCTTGTGATTGCCCCATAAACAACAATGCCAATTGAAGTTTTCCTGATTGATCCTCTACATCTAAATTAGTAAACTTCCAAGCCATGTCTTTTAATCGTTCTAAAAAGGCAGACGGAGACTCATTCTTGTCCTGCTTGACCGAATACAGCTTAGACCAATTCATAGTCTTAGGTATTCCTGTCCTAATTCCTTTCACCAACAATTCCTGATATCGTTTTACAGCCCTTATTCCTCCCGTAGGGTTTGGGTCCCACCTTGGTTCCTCACTAGGTACCAATTCATCAACTGTTTCATTTAGTTGTCTCAACCGAATCTCCTCATGAGCCTTTTCTCTAGTGGCTCTAATAACCATTTCCTTTTCCGTGGAATCCATGATAGTATCTAATAATACCTGTAAATCATTCCAGTCCAGATTCTGAGTCTTTATTACCATTTTAACCACCCTTGCCACCCTTTCAGGATCCTCCCGATAACTCCCCGCTGATTGCTTCCATATTACCAAATCCCTGGGGGAGAAAGGCACCTTTATAAGTATCCTTTCTCCCTGTGGTCCCACAGCTTCCCTTAACGGCGCAATTAACTGTGGCCCCTTCTGCCCCTTCCTCCCCTGGCGAGTCCGCCCTGCTAACGGAGTTCTTTTAACACTCTCATTCTTTTCACCATCATCACCATCACTATCACTCTCACTAGATCCCATTTTTATAGCTATATCCGCAGGGGGGGCAGGGGGCACATTAGGAGCAACCGGAACCCTCGGGGGTGCTATACAATAAGACAAATCTTCCTCGATTGAAAGATACAAATTACGCTCCTTTCTTTCTTTACATCTCACATGCTCCCTTTCATCATTCACTTCTAAAACCAAAATACCGCACTCCTTTTGCCATTCATCTTTCCGGTGTAAAACAAAGAACAAATCTAAATATGGTATTTCATCCCATTTCTCATTTTTCCTTAAAAATTGCATCAGAGATTCCATTATCCCCAATTCCAGTGTACCATTCACCGGCCATCCCGCTTCCCCAATCTCATATTCAGGCCACCAGTGATTACAATAATCTATCATTTTGCTTTTATCCAATTCTTGATAATACCCCTCACTTTTCCATTGTTTCAATATACAACCTAATGGCGTATTTCCAGGTATTTTACCATTGGCTTGCACTAAGGTTTTAAAAGTTTTAAAAGACATCATATTACAGCCTTTAATTCCACCTTTAATCCCAATAAACCAATATGCCTTAAACCAATATACATTCTCGCCGTCCTTCCCAAAAAAAAAAAACAGGAGGCGAGTTCCGGTCCTGCGACCTTAGACGTCTTATGGCCGGAGCCTAGGCTTTTCTACAAACCACCAAATCCAAATCCAATTATCACCTTTTTCCAATATAAAGCACCTCCGGGCCTACCTTAATGCAGTTGTCCGACAGGCGCAGGGGTGGGTACGAACCGATGACTCCCCGAGAAATGCTTGGTGCCGGCTTGGAGTGGATCGAGACGCGGAACCACCCCGGCAACCTTCGGAGTCCTGCCGCGGTCACCAGAAAAACTGTTGCCCGATTGATAAATGACACAAAACTCGGATAAGTTTTGTGGGTGCTTTATTAAGGGCCCGAGGGTGGCGGCGGACTAAGGCCCAAGTCCGAGCCCCCAATTTCACATATGAGTACTTCCCTTTTTATACATGCGATTCATAACAAGGTCTCCAAGAAACAGTTCCCCTTGCCTAGTCACAGTCCCCTTGTGATACATTCCTTAGTTCACAAGCAAGATCATAAATCTTCTGCTTATCTTATTCTAAGAGCATTGTATGCTGCCTCCAGACAGGTTAGCATTCTTACTTTCCTGCACTATTTTAAATATTTATTGAATTCCTAAGACTACCTGCTAGGTTACACACAAACCCAACACACACACTATCAACGGCTACAAACTGCTTTTAACAAACCAATTCACACACAACTCATAACGAAACTATAATTAAACATTTTGCAAAATTTCATTTCTTTTCCAACATGACAACCTCCAGGCCTGCGCTGGGACCAGATTTTCCCCTACATTCCCACTCATCTAGGACCATGAGCAGTGTCTCTCCTGCTTCCAGCCATTCCTGCTTTTGTACCTTGAAAAAAAAAATTCAGCAAAGAAATAACACTTTACAGCATTTAGCTGGAATGGTATCTCATGCCTTAACCTTGCTTCCAGGCCTGATTCGCTCAGATGTCTCAGGTACTAACACAGCTGAGAGAGCAGCATTTCTGCCACATTTGCCAGAGCAGATGCAGACGTGTGTGCACACAGCCAGCCAGTCAGGCAGAGTCAGTGCAAGGTGCCTGTGAGCAATTGCCCTGGCAGGCAGTGAAATGCTCCCTGCGGATCCCTTTGCATCTCCTCCCTGGGCCAAGGGCTGGGCCTGGAGCCCTGGCGGGATGGGCCCAGGAGCCGTCGGCGTTCGGGGATCAGCCCAGGGCAGCAGCCGGGAGAGATCCCAGCTGGGAGAGGCCCCAGTGCCAGGGAGCTTCTGCTCAGCGCTGCTGGGCCCAGCAGAGCTCCAAGGCTCTCCTTTGGGGCCGCTGCTCACAGGGCCCCAAGGCATGGGCGGCACTCACAGCAATGGTTCAGCCTGGCCACACTTGGGGCCAGCAGCTTCCTGGGACAGTGGCAGAGCAGGGATGCTGTGGCATCCAGGGCAGTACAATAATTTGCAAGGCTGTTGATAAAAGCCCAGGAGGTGGTTGGACAGCAGCAGTTGCTGGGAACAGAGGGTGTTTCTGATCAGCGCCACAGGAGCTGAGCCCAGGGGCTGCTCCTCAAGGCTGAGGCCTCCCAAGCACGGATCAGAGCCCAGAGCGGCCTGGAAAGGGGCTGGGGATGCAGCAGCACAGGGAGGGTGATCCTGTGGATATTTATTGATCAGGAGACTCAAGGAATTTCTCAGCCACTGTCCCAGGGTCCTTCAGCAGTGCAGTGGAAGGGATCAACAGGCTCAGACCCTGGTGTTTACCACAGGATCATTTCCAGAGGCAGTGTTTTCTTCTGGCTCCTCAAACACCCTGTGGATCGCCTCCCTTAGGGACTGGATGGAGAAGTACTTCCTGCAGCTCCCCATGGAGCAGTGTCTCCAGCAGCTCCCCATGGAGCAGTCTCTCTTCCAGTTCCCCACCAAGAAGTAGATAAAGGGTTTGATGCTGCTATTGATGCTGGTGAGCAGGAAAACCACCTGGGAGGGTACACCTGTGTAACTGAACTCCAGGAGAGACCAGAGACTGAGGGGCAGACTGACGAGTGCAACGAGGAAGACAACAATGTCAAGCCTCTTGTGTGGCTGCTGCTGGGAGCTAGGCTTGAGATGAATTAAGAGGATTGTGCTGGAAATGACCATGGGTACAGCAAATAGAAAAAGGTTGACGGCGTACATGGAGGTGACAGCCACCTGGCATTGCTCCTGCTCGTGTGACTGGCACAGGGAAGTCACCGTGGGATTGACAGCAATGACAACAAAGAGGAAGGCCCAGAACAGGAGACTCATCACAACCCTCAGCAGGTGCTCAGGAAGTTGGCAACCACAGAATACCAGGCAGAGGATGGACCTGCACCTCTCAATGCTGATGAACGTCAGTCGGTACAGCCCCATATTGTAGGCGAACAGCGACAGCTGGAAAAGCAAGCTCAAATACATTGGGGACATTATAGCAGAGAAGGAAACCTCCTCCACAAGGAATACCAGGGTGGAGGGGACCATGAAGATGAGGAAGAGGAAGTCGGTGATGGCCTGGTTGAAGATGAAATCGGTGATGGTATTAATGTGCAGTAGCCAGAGGAGAGCCCCGTTCCCAGCCAGCCCACAGAGCCCAACGAGCAGCATCACAAAGTGCATGGCCATGCTGGAGACATTGATCTCACACTGACCAGGTCCATCTGTTGGTGAGGTGAAAGGAGGGGATGCGGTGCTCACCTCCATGGATGGATGCTGGGCAGGCAGTGGGATGTGGCCCCTGGCTGTGGTCAGAGTGGATGGGCAGTGAGTGCTTGGAGAATCCAGGGATGGACAATGCGGCTCCTCAGCAGCTCCCTGCAGTGGGAAGGATTCAGTGGGGAGGAGAGAGATGTGCAGGGGAGGAGGGCAGTGGGAATGGTGTGATATGAGAGGGAGGTGGGAGGATTGGGCTGTTCAGCAGGGGATGCAGAAGCAAAGCTCAGGGCAGAGGAGGAGGGAGCTGAGGAGGGCCCTGCGGTCACCAGGAGAGGGTGGCAGGAACAGAGCAGCTGCTGCAGGAGAGGAAGGTGGGGTAGGGAGGAAGGCAAACATTCCACTGACCTGTTCCCTGTGGGGCAGCAGCAGGCAAAGGGGTCTGTGCAGATCAGCGGCGCTTCCTGGTCCCTCTTGCTCCTTTGGGATCCATGTCCTAAAGCGGCTGCTGCCAGGTCAGGGACATGAAGGAGAAAGTGCCCAGGTCACCAGGAGCTCTCCATTCCTATCCCACTGGATCCCATATCACTCCTCTCCATGCCCTATCCTGGTGTTATAAATGATCAATCGTTAGCCAAATTATCATAAATGAGATACGGTCTTCAAAACCACCACAGCCAAAGATACAGTGTCGATCCCGGGAACGGCGCTGGGTGAACCTGGATCCAACCTCTATCGCATCGAATCCTCCCTCGTTCACGCAAGCAACGAGGTTTTATAAAGCTTATTGTGCCCGAGGCGAAGGAGTCCCAATTTCTTTTGTAACTCTTCACATTCATTGCTGTTTCTTTCAGCCTTCAGAGCTGGACAAAGACCGTCTCCAGGTGGATAGCCAGTGTTGATTGACTTCAGTGAAGCCATGTATTCACATGTATGCTCTGGCTTCCCTGGCTGTCTTGATTGATGTTATCCACAGGACGATGATCTCTTAGGCAGTTTCTGACAACTCGAGATACTGGTGCTCATTGTTCTGGGAGCGTCTATTCTTACACTAAAGTGTCGATTGCCATCTTAGCCTTGTCCGGGAATCTCAGAATCAGAATAGACATCTGCTTTCGGGCTGTGTGTGGTCAGAGACATGTTCAGATTTCACAATCTTTATAAAATACATTCTTTAATAGCATGAATTATTTTTAACATCTATTACACTAGGGTTGCTCCCCAAGCCTTGGTGGAGTCATGTGAGAGTTGGAAATTGCATCTTTGTCTACATCAGAATTTTGCTTCCTCACAGTTTTTTATCTTGGGGTTTTTTTTGATAGAGAGGATGTACCTGAAAAGTTCCTAATAAAACATTTTGTAAGGGACTCCTAATTTGCTCCTGATGAGAAACACCCGTTCCCTGCAGAATGTGCCATTCTCCGACTGCCTTCCCTCTCCTGACAGGTTTCTACCATTCCTCCTTTCTCTTGCCTGAGGGGTCATGGTCCCTCCAGGAGCAGAGGGGTACTGGTAGAACGGGAAGGTTGGCAGTGCTAGTGAGACAGCTGTGTGCTTCCCATAAACAACTCCTATTCCCAGAAAAGCTCCGGGATCATTGCCAAAGCCTCCCATGCATTCAAGGAAGCAGAGCTGAGCTGCTCCCTAACCTCCCCTCCCCTCGGCTCCCCTCCCCTATCCTATCCTATCCTATCCTATCCTATCCTATCCTATCCTATCCTACCCTATCCTACCCTATCCTATCCTCTCCCAATCTCTTCACCCCATTCCCACCCCACTCTCCATCCTCACCCCATCCTATCACATCCCACAGCTTTCCCAGATGGAGCCGCTCCCCCACTCTGAGCGTGGCCTGTCAGGCTCTGCTCTCCTCTGGCTTTGCCAGCATCCAGACCCCCTCCAACCCCCTCTGACCCTCTCCTGACCCCTCTAGCCATCTCTGACACCCCAGAACCCACCCAGAGCTGAGTTTTTTCTCTTGACAGCTCCACTCCTACTGGGACCTTGACAGTGTCCCTGCTCCTGCAGGCCACAGGGTTCTAGGACCCAGGAGGGAGGAGGAAAGCCCAGCTCCGATGACAAATATATCTGGAGCCAGTGCAGAAACAGATTTGGAGGCCTGCAGTGATTTGAGGGAAAGTTCTGTAATAAGAAGCAACACTACATGGCCAAAGGAAAAGTTCAAGACAAGGTCACCTTTAATATCTCAGCATTCAGTGAATACAAACACCAGAGACCCCTGTGAATGATCCTCGAGGATGAGGAAAGGACTTCCAATAGGAGGAGAACACATGAAAATTAGTTTAAAGAAAGAGATGTTTGTGTATTAGATAAGAAACACCCATTAATGATTATGTGTGGTTATATTGCACAAAACCCCTGTTGTAAAGTCTCACTACACACACAGATCAAATAGAGATCCTTCATTGTGTCCTGTGCAGGTAGAGAATTCCTGCTTCTTAATGCTTCCCATTGTGTTAGAATGTTTATTTCAGCCTATTTTGACGTCAAGATAGGGCAGAGGAGGAGGGAGCTGGGGAGGGCCCTGCGGTCACCTGGAGAGGGTGTCAGGAACAGAGCAGCTGCTGCAGGAGAGGAAGGTGGGGTAGGGAGGAAGGCAAACATTCCACTGACCTGTTCCCTGTGGGGCAGCAGCAGGCAAAGGGCTCTGTGCAGATCAGCGGCGCTTCCTGGTCCCTCTTGCTCCTTTGGGATCCATGTCCTAAAGCGGCTCCTGCCAGGTCAGGGACATGAAGGAGAAAGTGCCCAGGTCACCAGGAGCTCCCCATTGCCGTCCTGCTGGCTCCTCTCTGTTCCCAATTCTGGTACTGTTTCCCAGAGCTTGGTGCAGTCACAGAGGACTTGGAAATGATTTTACAAATTTGTCTCCGTTAGATTTCCACACCCCCGGAGTAACTGATCTTGACTTTTTCCCCGTAAAAATCAAGTGATTTGTTTTCTTTGTTGTGAGAAACAACGCGTCCGTTCTTAAAATTTAAAAAATTTATTAAACTACAGCAAGGGACAAAATAAGGTAAAAGTAAAAACGCTCGGTGCTCAGTCGCAGACAGAGGCACGGCCAGAGGCACACTGCCTGCAACAGAAACAGGCTTTGCAGACTCTCGGTAATCCAACCCCGGCATTCAGACACATTCCGCTTTTCCAACAAATCTCCTCCTCCGTCCCGCCTTCCCTGAGCTTGTGCAGCGCTTCGGACTTCGGCTCCCCACAATGGTCAGAGATCAGCATTACAACTCTCAACATGAACACAGCACTCACGTTAGAAAAACTCCAAATCTTAACAGAGCTTCTTTGAACATTATAACACACATAATATTCATTCAACATTTGCGAGAGTCAATCACCATAGCACCTGTTCATAACATTTTGAATGTGTCCTCATTTTCCCCTAATTAGAAACACTCCTTCCCTGTAGAGTGTCCCATTCTTTAACTTCCTTCCCTGACCAGACAGATTTCTGCTATACCTCCTTTCTCTTCCCTGAGGAGTCATTGTACCTCCAGCAGCAGAGGGATGCTGGTGGTGCTGGTGGCACTGGAATGCTGCTGGCAGTGCTGGCAGTGCTGGTGAAGCATCTGGCTGCTTGTCAGAAACTGCTCCCATTCTGGGAAGAGCTCCAGAACCACTGCCAAAGCCTCCCCTGGACTCATGGGATCATCCCTGGGCCATGGATTCCCATTCCTGTCATTCCAATGCAGGCTCACACAGCCCAAGGGAAGGACAGCACTCAGTTGCTTGCAGCCAGGCTATCAGCACTTGGAGCCCACCCTGATCACTGCCAATCCCCATGATTACACAGTGAAAGCTATCAGGGACCAGGGTGCTGGGAACCCCCTGCCAGCCCTTCACCAGAGCTGCTCCTGCTCCTCCTCAGTCCTGGGAACACTTGGGGTTGTTTTTGTGGTTGTCTGATCCCAGACTGTCCCTTTGCAAGCAGGGACACCTTCCACTATCCCACGTTGCTCCAAACCCATGTCAGTCTGGCTTTGGACACTTACAGGGATCCAGGGGCAGCCACAGCCTCTCTGGGCAATGTATGGCAGGGCCTCCGCACCCTCACAGAAAAGGATTACTTCCCAATATCCAATCTGACCCCACCCTCTGTCAGTGGGAAGCCATTCTCCCTTGTCCTGTCACTCCATGCCCTTGTCCAAAGTCCCTCTCCAACTCTCCTGGAGCCCCATCAGCTGCTGGATCATGAAGTGTTTGCCCTTGAAAGGACTGGGCTGTTGAGGGGATGTGAGATTCCATAGCTGGGGCCACAAACACGGTGTCAGCAGTAAGAGAGGTGACAGTTCTGGTCCCAGGGCCATCACACACACACGGCAGTTTCCAGCAGGAGCATCCCAGATCCCTGAGGCACATGTCAGCCTTGATAGGAATCATCTTGGAATTCACTGTAGGTTGCTGACACCCATGAAAACTTTTGCTTTGAAATCATTGCCCTGGAAAGGAAGATCAGAGATGGAGTGGCCTGGGTGACACAGGAGACAAGGAAGGTACTGGGAAGTAGAAAAAGTACATTGGAGGATCATGATCCTCCTGAACTTGCTTTGGGAGAAATCCCCTGGCTGAGTTGTTCTTCCATGGACAAGAGGTTGAACCATGGAAACTTTCTGCTTTCCAATGGACAGGATAATGGGAGACAGGGAGAGAAAAACCCTCTCAGATGTCAAACTCTCTCTTTACTGTTAGTTATTAACAACTCTGTGCATAAATGGTCCTAAGCTGTTTAACCTCATGTGTATGTCCAAAGTCTGACTCACCACACACGGCTTTCACACTCACTTCCCTTTCCAGAAGCAGTGGCACGTTGGTTTCCCCTGGATTTAAGGCAGTGGGAAAAGGAGGGACAACTTCCCCCTGAGCAAGAGATGTGGCTGCTGCCCAGGTCTGTGCCAGGAGGAATCAGGAGCTCTTGGCACTGCCAACATCATCCCAACCATTGCAGGCACGTGCCTTAGGAAGGGCTCTGGTATGAGACAGGGATCTGCCCTCCTCCCAGACCAGCCAGAGGCTTTAGAATGGGATAAAAGAAGGAATTGAGCCATTTTGGACACTGTTTAACAGGGACAGGCCCTGCAGTGAAGCCTGGATGTTGTTTATTCAACAAATTCAGAGGGTGGGACTACCAGAGTGGAAAGAAACAGAAACCTTGAATGCAAATCTGATTGAGAGGTGGTTACAGAATGACAAAGATCAGGAGAGGCTGGGCTGTGGCTGGAGCTGCTGTGCAGAGTGGCTGTGCAGCTCCTCCTGAGGGTGGCCAGGTTCAGGATGGAGGTGCTCAAGGGCTTCCCTGGACACTGATGCTGGGGAACCAGAGGATGGATGGCCCCATTCTGCAGAAGAGCAGCATAACCCCCTAATTTCTGTGCAATTCAATGGTCCAAGCATCTGGTGATGGGAATTTCCATATTCCACGTACTTTATGGACACAGGCACAGGAGTTCAGTGGAGTTCACCATCAATCCTGCACTTTCCTCAGAAGGATTCAATTCTGGAATTGAAGAATGTGAGACATTCCCACTGGAAGGATAAGGGAATGTTGCTGTCCCTCCCCAGCTCTGCAGCCCTACCTGGTGTCCCTTCCCATCAGCTGGGAATGCAGGGCTGGCTCTGCTGGACAGAAGGGGAAGGATGCTCCCTGTGATCCCAACCCCTCTCCTGCCATCCAGAGGCACCAGCCATGCAGGGATTTGGGAAATCACCACCACTCCATGCTGGGTGTGTCTCCAGGGATTAAGGTGTCCCATTCTTTGCCAGCAAGAGCTCCCTGAAAACACCATGGAACTCATCTGCTGAGCCAAAGGAGATGGAGTTCATTCCCTGGGGCCGAGGCCATGAGGGTCATTGCATGGGGAATAGAGCTGGGGAACAGCACTGAGCCCAGCTGCACTGCTTGGAGCCATGTGGATCCAGGAGGGAGGAGGAAAGCCATGCTGCAATGTGCTCCCTGCAGAGCATCCCACAAAAATCACCCAAGCCAATGCCCCTGCTGTCTTCTCCTGCAGGAATACACCACCACCAGGGTGGGTGATCTGGCGGATATTGATTAATCGGGAGGCTCCAGGAAACCTTCAGCTACCCTCCTGGGTTCATTCAGCAGAGGAAGTGAAGGGATCAGGCTGAGACCCCTGTGTCCATGGCAGGATCACGGCTGTGGGCAGTGTTTTCTTCTGCCTCCTCAAAGACCCTCTGGAAGGAGAGCTGGAGGGACTGCACAGAGCAGGGTCTCCTGCACCTCCCTATCAAGAAGTCGATAAAGGGTTTGATGCTGCTGTGGATGCAGGCGAGCAGGAAAACAACCTCTGAGGGCACATCCATGTAACCGAGCTGCTGCAGGAAATTCCACATGCTGAGGAGGAGAGTGAACAGCACAGTGATGACAATAACGATGTCATGCCTCTTGGGCTTCTGCTGCGGGGAGCCCTGCTTGGCATTAATTAAATCAATTGTGCTGGAAATGACCAAGGGTACAGCCAAGAAGAGCAGGATGAGGGTGTACATGGAGATGAAAGCAGCTCGGCAGTGCTCCTGCTGGTGTGATGGGCACAGGAATGTCACCGAGGGAATGACAGTGAAGAGAGCAAAGAAGGTCCAGTATTGGACAGTGTCCAGCAGCCACAGCAGGTGCTTGGGAAGATCGTGGCGGCAGCAGAGCTTCCAGATCTCTCCCATGTACAGCACCTTGTTGCTGCGCATCAGCCAGAGCAGTGCCCAGCAGTGGGAGACCACTGACAGCTGGAAAAGGAAATTCACATACATGAAAGGCATCATAAGAGAGCAGGACACGTCCTCCACCAGGATCAGGAGGGCAGAGGGGACCGCAAAGAGGAGAAAGAGGAAGTCCATGACAGCCAGGTCAAAGATGCCAGCGTTCCTGCTTTTTTTCAGGTTGAGGAGGCCGATGACAGCCCCGTTCCCAGCCAGCCCACAGAGGCAGATGAGCAGTGTCACACTGTGTATGGACACGCTGCTGACATCTGTCTCACACACATCATCTACTTCAATGGGTGAGGCAGGAGATGGGGACATGGTGGTCACCTCCATGGATGGACGCTGGGCAGGCAGTGGGATGTGGCCCCTGGCTGTGGTCAGAGTGGATGGGCAGTCGGTGCTTAGAGAATCCAGGGATGGACCATGTGGCTCCTCAGCAGCTCCCTGGCAGTGGGAAGGATTCCATGGGGAGAAGTGAAATGTGCAGGGAAGGAGGGCAGTGGGAATGGTGGGATGGGAGAGGGAGGTGGGCGGGTTGGGTTGTTCTGCAGGGGATGTGGAAGGGAAATGCAGAGGATGGATGACCTGGGGAGGGCCCTGCGGTCACTGGAGAGGGTGTCAGGAACAGAGCAGCTGCTGCAGGAGAGGAAGGTGGGGCAGGGAGGAAGGCAAACATTCCACTGACCTGTTCCCTGTGGGGCAGCAGCAGGCAAAGGGCTCTGTGCAGATCAGCGGCGCTTCCTGGTGCCTCTTGCTCCTTTGGGATCCATGTCCTAAAGCGGCTCCTGCCAGGTCAGGGACATGAAGGAGAAAGTGCCCAGGTCACCAGGAGCTCCCCATTCAGCTGGCTCCTCTCTGTGCCATGACCTGCTGTTGTTTAATAAGGCTTGGTGTCTTAGTCACAGTGGTTTTACAACTTCGGCTTGCTCAGAGATCCACAGCCTCTGAGTTATTGATCTTGATTTTTTTGTTTTTCCTACACATCAAGTGGTCTTTTTCCTTGTTGTCAGAAACAAGGCCTCACTTAAAATTTTTAGAAGTTTATTGAACTACAGCAAAGGACATGTAAGGTATAATGTTGCTGTAAATAAGGTAAAAGGAAGAGTGCGCGGTGCGCACTTGCACCTAGAGGCACACTGCCCAAAACACTAACAGGCTTTGTAAACACTTTGTAATCCAACCCCCACATTCAGACACATTCCGCTTTTCCAACACAGCTCCTCCTCTGTCCCACCTTCCTGGAGCTTGTGCAGCGCTTTGGGCTTGGACTGCCCACGATGGTCAGAGATCAGCATTACAACTCTCAACATGAATACACTACTTGTATTAGAAAACCTCCAAAGCTTAAAAAAATTAGAAAAAAAAGGCAGAAGGAGAAGGATGCTCCATCTGATCCCAACCCCTCTCCTGCCATCCAGAGGCACCAGCCCTGCAGGGATTTGGGAAATCACTGCCACCCCGTGCTGGGTGTGTCCCCAGGGATTAAGGTGTCCCATGCTTTGCAGGCAAGAGCTCCCTGGAAACACCATGGAACTCATCTGCTGAACCAAAGGAGATGGAGTTCATTCCCTGGGGCTGAGGCCATGAGGGTCATTGCATGGGGAATAGAGCTGGGGAACAGCACTGAGCCCAGCTGCACTGCTTGGAGCCATGTGGATCCAGGAGAGAGGAGGACAGCCATGCTGCAATGTGCTCCCTGCAGAGCATCCCACAAAAATCACCCGAGGCAATGCTCCTGCTCCCTTCTCCTGCAGGAATACACAAAACCCGGGTGGGTGATCCTGTAGATATTTATTCATCAGGTGACTCAAGGAATCCCTCAGTCACTGTTCTAGGGTCACTCAGCAGAGCAGTGGAAGGGATGGACAGGCTTAGAGCTCCTCTGTCGGTATGGACATAATTTCCGCAGGCAGTTTGTTCTTTCTGCTCGCTAAAGACTCTCTGGAGAGAGTCCCTGAGGGACTGCACAGTAAAGTCCGTCCAGGAGATTGGCATGGAGCACTGTGTCCTACAGCTGCCAACCAAGAAGTGGATGAAGAGTTTGATGCTGCTGTGGATGCAGGTGAGCAGGAAAAAATGTGGGAGGACACAGTGACGTAACTGAGCTGCTGCAGGAAATGGCAGAGACTGAGGACGAGAGTGAAGAGGGCAATGATGAAGATAACAATGTTGCGTCTCTTGGGTTGCTGCTGCTGGGAGCCCCACTTGGCCTTAATGAAGTTGGTTGTGCCAAAAATGAGCAGGGGTGCAACAAAGAGAAGCAGGATGAGGGTGTACATGGAGATGAGAGTTGCCCTGCAGTGCTCCTGCTCGTGTGACGGGCATAGCAATGTCACTGCAGGAATGACAGTGAAGAGAGCAAAGAAGGCCCAGTATTGGACACGGAACACCAACAACTGCAGGAGCTCAGGAAGGTCCCTGCAGCAGCAGAGCTTGCACACAAAGAGCACAGGGCTACTGCGGATCAGCCGGAACAGCCCCCAGGAGTAGGAGACCACTGACATATGGAAAAGGAAATTGAGGTACAGAAGGGGCAGGATGATAGAGCAGGACATGTCCTCTACAAGGAAGAGGAGGGCAGTGGGGACTGTGAGGAGAAGGAAGAGGAAGTCAGCAACAGGCAGCTTAAAGATGCCAGAGTTATAGTTTTCCAGGCTGAGGAGGCCGACGACAGCCCCATTTCCAGCCAGCCCACAGAGGCAGATGAGCAGTGTCACACTGTGTATGGCCACGCTTGTGACATCCGTCTCACACACATCATCTACTTCAATGGGTGAGGCAGGAGATGGGGACACGGTGGTCACCTCCATGGATGGACGCTGGGCAGGCAGTGGAATGTGGCCCCTGGCTGTGGTCAGAGTGGATGGGCAGTCAGTGCTTGGAGAATCCAGGGATGGACCATGTGGCTCCTGAGCAGCTCCCTGCAGTGGGAAAGATTCAGTGGGGAGGAGAGAGATGTGCAGGGGAGGAGGGCAGTGGAAATTGTGGGGTGGGAGAGGGAGGTGGGCGGGTTGGGCTGTTCAGGCACAGGGCAGAGGAGGGGGCACCTGGGAGGGCACTGCAGTCACCGGGAGAGGGTGGCAGGAACAGAGCAGCTGCTGCAGGAGAGGAAGGTGGGGTAGGGAGGAAGGCAAACATTCCACTGACCTGTTCCCTGTGGGGCAGCAGCAGGCAAAGGGCTCTGTGCAGATCAGCGGCGCTTCCTGGTCCCTCTTGCTCCTTTGGGATCCATGTCCTAAAGCGGCTCCTGCCAAGTCAGGGACATGAAGGAGAAAGTGCCCAGGTCACCAGGAGCTCCCCATTCAGCCGGCTCCTCTCCGTGCCATGACCTGCTGCTGTTCTGTAAGTCTCAGTCCCTGGGTCATGGTGGTTTTACAACTTCGGCTTGCTCAGAGATCCACAGCCTCTGTGTTATTGATCTTGATTTTTTTCATTTTCCCCTAAAAATTAAGTGGTCTTTTTCTTTCCTGTGAGAAATGACACTTCACTTAGAATTTTAGAATTGTATTAAACTACAGCAAGTTTGAAAAATGCCAATCACTTGTTTTTAAAATTTTTTAAAAGTTTAATAGTAATAAAATGGTTAAAAAGAATAGTAACACAATTAGAGTAATAACAATTTGGAGAAATTGAATTAAGACAATATGAGACAATAAAAACAAAGAGTTACAGACGTCTGGGTACCTTTTTCTGGGCATCACGAGACCGAAAAAGGACACCCATTAACAAAGGATTAACCCTTAAAAAAATAGCCCATTGCATATTCATACACTTCATACATGATGCATAAATTCCATTCAAACACAGGATTCTATCTGGTCTTCATCAACTTTTTCCCTCTAATCCTAATAGCGCCTTCGAGGTGGGAAGAAGTTTGTTTCTTCTGATAAGAAGGCAATAAATTCTTTTTCTCTGCAAGATCTAGGTGTCTCCTGTGGCTGCTATCTCGCTGCGAGTCCCTTCTTTTAAACAAAGCATCTTACATAGCTTAGTTCCTATTTTAACAATTTTTGTAACCTAAAACTATATTTAACACAGTACTTAAGAAAATAATACAGCATTGCTTTCTAACACAACACATATAATATTCATTTTAATATTTGCGAAAAGCCAATCATAAAATACATGCATTTTTCACAATCCCCACTCTTATTCTTTGTAAATCATTTGGCTTGAGCAATATTTCTTATCTATTTGCATCTTCTGGACTATGCTGGCAAAATAAAACAGCGGATTACACAAGGAAGAAATATAAAAACAGTTGTAACACAAAATGAAAGATCTTAATTTCTTCTAATACATTACCCCACCAGCTAGATTTTAACATTGTTTTCTAATTTTTGGACTGGTACCTGGGTTATTATATGCATATATAATTTTTTTATTCTTTGACTTCTTTTGCTTTTGCTAGAATGACTTTTCTGTGGTCATCAATTTTCAACAATCTGATATATTGAACTTTCCACAAACACCCCCTTCTTTGGCCAATAAATAGTCTAAAACCAACTTATTCTAATACCCTACAGTTTTTGTTTGGCTTAGCTGACTTAATAATAACTCTAATGCCTGGGCAGCCTTATTTGCTATCATTTGTATAACCGCTTAGAGTCTTGTAATACGATTCAACAGATAATTTGGAGTCAATACAGAGTTAGGTTGCTGTGCTGGTTTAACCTTTTTGTTTATTATTTGTTTTTTTACGAAATCTTGAACCGTATCTTCAAGATTAATTTAAAACAAATCCATCTCTCTTCTTTTGGACATTCAGTTCTAAATCTATAACCACTTTTTCTTAAGTTTCTTGTAATCCAATAATTTACTCCATTTTGCCTACAAGTTCTTAATTTGGATGGGTTATAACAGTGGCTGTTGACATGGGTGTGTGTAATAAAAGAGGAACTTTGGTGTCTTTCCATGTGATGCTTTCTGTAGCATTTGTGACACAGTCTTGCTGGTGTCCCAAAAGGGAAAAGACAACAAATGAGTGCCAGAAACAGGAATAACAGAGGCCCAGTATGGCTTATACTCCCACCTCCCATGCCTGTGAGGTTGCAACCCACAGCAGGTGTATTTGATCTTCTCGGTGGTGAATACAGAGACCAATCTGATCTTGCCCTTAATTTTCATGTTACTTTCTCTTAACTAATTTCTAGGCAAATTGTTTTTGACACTCTTTAACTGTGGTCTCTTACACACTTCAGGTATCTCTCCCATTACCACTTACCCACTTACCACTTCAGGTATCTCTCATTCAACAGGCACTAATAATTCCCATCCACAAAACCATGTTATTACTTTAACACTTTTTGCAATAAGAGCATAAATTTTGTGAACCACAATACAAATTACTCTCACAATTTAAGCATTTACTTATAACCCAGCTAGCATGTCCAGTATTGGAATGAATCAAGTAAAGTTTACTAATGGAAATGGTAATTCCCCTTCTCCCCGCTACAATTCTCAGGCTAAGGTCAGAATACAAAAACAGTCTGGATCCTTCTATCTGAGGTATTCCTCCCCCAAGGAGATGTTTTATTCAGGCAGTGCTCGAAACCAGTAATATAAGCGTTATCTTATTTCTTAATTCAGTGTTATTCTTTGTACATTTCTTGGATCATTTGGGTTTTCTCAAACTATAAACACTCAGTCTCCATTGGAAAGTCAGTTCGGTATCACCCGGTTTAAATGTGATAGTCCATTTTTCAGGTTTCTTCACAAGTCCTTTGATTCTGCTGGCATGAATTCACCTTCTTTCTGTGATTTTGATTGTTGCTTCAGTAGTACCTGGAAAGGACTTCTTAATAGCATAGTAATAAAGGAAAGATTATACTGCATTAACTTTTACTATTTGCTTTCCTTCTAAACTTTCTGGGTTTATCTAAAAGCTTTCTCTACAGCAGCCTCTTCTTCTTTAGGAAAAAAAAAACCTTCTCGATAACAGCAAACAAATCACACAAAAGAAAAAAACAAAAAAACTTCTTACTTAAGAAAAACAAACTACTTTGTGAGGTTTGAAGAGTCATCAATCTCTGCTTTGATTTTCTTTTAGTGCTGGCCCCTTCCCCTCTCTTCACAGCCTTGCTGTCAGTGCTGTTCTTGGCCTTTTCCCAGTGCTGCCCCTTGGCTGCAGGGCCGGAGCAGGGGAGAGCAGCCACGGGCATGGGGACCCTGGGGATATGCCTTGGGTCCCTTCTGCCCTCTCTCTCTCTTCTTCTCTCTCTCTCTCTTTCCTTCTCTCTCTCTTCTTCTCTCTCTTTCTCTTTCCTTCTCTCTCTCTTCTTCTCTCTCTTTCTCTTTCCTTCTGTCTCTCGGCCCACTTACCGGGCTGACATTGCCATCCTGGACTCGGGACCCCGACAGTCTGGGAGCCCCCCGGCAGTTCCGCCCCGGAGCCAGCCCGCTCCTGGCTGCAAACCTGTGTCCTGTGCTGCCGGCACCGCCGCGGGTCACCTCCATGGATCGGTCCCTGCCGCAGCCCCCGAGACCCTGCCGCTCTAGGGAGCGCTCAGACACCTCCCAACCTTGACAACCCCAAACTTGGCATCCCCAGGTGCTCCTGACATTCTTTTTCTTTCTCCAGTCAACTTATCCTCTTTTCTCTTCAAGGAGGGCCAGTTCTGCTAAGGCCTTTCTGGACCCCAGTGGTATTGAATAAGCTCTTAACAACCATGTGTTAAGACACTTCCCTGCCTTTCATGCAAAAACCTTCATTCACACTTCTACTCTCTTCTAGCACCAAGATATCATCACGTCACATTCTAACATCTCAGAGTTACCCAACTACCTCTGTACTTCAAATTCTCTCTTTCTTCTCTCTCAATTGTAACCCTTATGGGGTCGGTATTTAATCCTCTCCTATTTCCTTCTCCAGCCCAAACTTCTTTGTTGATTTTTTTTTCTTCATCTTGGCCTAATTTCAGAACTCTAGCTGTCATTCTCCTGTTTTCTGATATAACTCCTATTCTTAATTGCACTTGTAAGACTCTTCCCAATAAATTGCTACCTGCCCCTGGGACCAATAACACATCTCCCATCTAAATTTTAGTTTCTTCCCTCAATTACCACATCTTTAATGACTAGAAATGTAAAACTTTCTCTTTTTGCCCCTGTTACTTTCACCATATGTTTGCTCACACTATAACCTTTTGGAACATTTAACAGGCAGGTTCTCTCTGCCCCTGTGTCTATTACAAATTCCAATTTTTCTTCTTGGGGACCCACTTTTAAAGTTATCACAGGCTCCAGATGGTATTTGTCCCCCCCAAAAAAATTAGAGCTTATGACTTTTTAATTTTTTTAATGTGCCCATTTCTTTAAAGATTTCCAGATCTTCCGCTTACCTAGGACCATTTTCCTTTTTCTCTCAAGTTTGTTTATCTATTTAGTTGGAGTTTCTTCTTTCCCCTCTAAAAGCTGTCCCTCAAAAACCTTTTGTTTTCGCATTTTGCTTTGATATGCTGTCTCATTTATTCTCTTGGTTATGTAATTACAATAATTATTCATGTATTTACTACCCTCCTCATTATTTTAACCCCACTCAGGAGGTACAGTTGGCATTTTGTCTTCTCTGGGGGTCTCCGCGGATTATCTTTTCCCTAAGCTTTTATTTCAGTTGCTCTGATTAATTGCCTTTCTTCTTGAGAAAAACATTATTTCCATTACCAACCAATCTCTTCTCAAGTATAAATGTTGGGACCTAAACATTGGTCTAATTCTACCTAAACATTGGTCTAATTGTTCAGCTATGCCTATAGGATTCTCCAAATATCCCTTTTATTTATTTCTTAAAATTTCAAACCTCAGACGAAGTCAAAGGAGCATTTACAAACTCTGATCCATCCCCTCCTATGAGAACCTCTCTTAATGGAAATAAACCAATCTCTTTTATCCCATTCTTTTTGGATTTTTATCTTCTATAGCTTTTCTCCGGTATTTTTAGGAAGAATCAGGAGAGGGCTTTCTTTTAACTGAACTTTTAGTGTTTCGATAAGGTGATTCCTATAGAGAGTTCCCCATAGCAGCCGGAGCTGTGGTTACCAAAGGAACACAGCTCGGGGCAGGACAGGTGGGACTCGGCCCAGCTCAGGGTCTGGGTGCTCCAAAGGCGGGGTGTGCAGGCGGGATGGCCCGAGGGGATCGGCCCAGCTCAGGGTCTGGGTGCTCCAAAGGCGGGGTGTGCAGGCGGGATGGCCCGAGGGGATCGGCCCAGCTCAGGGTCTGGGTGCTCCAAAGGCGGGGTGTGCAGCCGGGATGGCCCGAGGGGATCGGCCCAGCTCAGGGTCTGGGTGCTCCAAAGGCGGGGTGTGCAGCCGGGATGGCCCGAGGGGATCGGCCCAGCTCAGGGTCTGGGTGCTCCAAAGGCGGGGTGTGCAGGCGGGATGGCCCGAGGGGATCGGCCCAGCTCAGGGTCTGGGTGCTCCAAAGGCGGGGTGTGCAGCCGGGATCGCCCGAGGGCTGTTCTGGTGCAGGCCGAGCTGGAGCGTGGATCGCCCCCACACGGCTCACGGTGGCTGATCCGGCAGAGACAGAGCTGGGACTGACCCCGACTGCAGCGGCGGGAGCCGACAGAGCCAGGGCAGCCGGGGATGGGACAGACGGGACAGACGGGACCCCCCCTCGGTGCGGCCAGCGCGGTAACCACGGTGCACACGGCAGGACAGACCCCAGCCCCGGCACGAACTGCGGAGCGGCCGCGGACCAGGAGGCCGGACTGGGACAGATGGACTGGGACAGACGGACCGGGACAGACGGACTGCGACACACGTACTGGGACAGACGGACTGGGACACACGGACTGTGCCAGAGCAGGCACAGGGACTGGGAGGGGTGATGCGAACGAGTGGAGGGAGGAACGAACGAACGGGAATGGATGAGGTAATTTGTTCTCAGCTTTATACTTTTCCCGTTTTGCTTTTAATGCTTTTCAAAACTGTAATTTTCTTACAGCCTCCTCCCTCCCCAGCATGTGGTATACTCTTTTTCTTCAGGATTCATCGGGTTTTACAAATAAATCCAGAGCTTAACAAATCTAAACTTCTGCTTGGACACTTTGAAATGGTCGACGAGCTAACTCACGACCTTCTCATATTGTTTTTCTCATCACCCTTTTATTTCTCTTTTGGCAAATTATACATGTTTCAGGTACTTGTTTTTCTACTCTTAAAGTCTCAGTGCACCCATAGTTCTTTAAAAAAATGAACACACAAAGCCTGAGTATCCCACCGGGCTTTTTGATACATGTCCTCTGCTATTCCCTAGGAAGGGTTTTATTATCTAATTGTCTTCCATCAAGATGTTTCTATTTCCCCGATTTATCTTGTTTGCCACCTATCTTGTTTTAATTCCCCCCCTTTCTTTTTCTTCTCTAAACTTTGGAATTGCCAATTTTTCTTCATTTGGAGTTAATATTAACTCTTTCAGCTCTGTTTTCTGCTGCATCTTTAGCTTCTTGATCTGCCAATTATAATTTCTTTTTTCTGGGTTTTTACCTTTGGTGTCCTTTAATATGTATTATTGCTATCTCTCTTAGGTAATTTTAATGCCTCTAAAACCTCGAAAATAAGTTTCTCATGTACTAAACTTTTTCTTCTTTAATTAAGTAATGTTCCTTTTAAAATTTTTTCTTAATGTACGTGCTACTCTAAAGGCATACCTTGTATCAATATATAACTCCTTTCTTTTGTGTTAAATTTTCTAATGCTCTTTTTAAGTATATAATTCACAAGTTTGCATGTTTTTTCTCAACTTCTGCATACCCTGTATTTTGCAAAGAGTTGTATTTCTGTTTGTTAACATAACTCCCAAAGTGCTATCTTGAGGTATTTCTGTTGGTAATTTTTTCTGCTTTTCTTTTCTTGTATCCACCTTACTGGATTTCTGTCTCATTTTTCAATATTCTATCTATTTGTCTCTTGCTTCTGTTTTTCACGTTTTACTAACAACTTAAATGCCATTTTTCTTTCAACTACTTACACCCAAAAAAACCCCTTTTTGTCACACTGCTTTTCAATACAATCCACCTCCCTCCAATGAGATATGGTAAGGCTTAAAATGCACTATCGACATTACCTATACTTTCATTCGTCTACATTCACTCGCTTTTATTTCTCATTCACTTTCACTCATTTCTTCACACTCTCAAGAACAAAGTGGATCCTTATTGCTAGAAAATCACAGGTCCTTGTGGCCCCCTCTTTCGCCTTGGGGTTTACCTCCAGGTCTCAGTGTCACCGGGCCCTGACTCTGGCTGCCTCTGGTGCCCGTTCCCCTGTGAGGCTGTCTGCTTGTCTTCCACACTCTTCAGCTACGGCCCCCTCACACGCCCAGGGAACGCTAGCTTGGTTCGCAGGTCACTCGTTCCTCTTTGGCCCAGAAGCCCCCACCTACCCAGGAGCTACAGCCTGGTGTGCAGGTCACTCACTCCTCTTTCCACTGCCTCCCCCTTCCCACCTGCCCGGGAAGCTGAGGCTGACTTTGTGTGTGTCTCACTCTCACACACCACAAAACAACAATAAGGTACCTTTTACTTTCACATCACCTATTTCAAGTTTAGGTGTTCCTGGCCAGTCCCGGTGCTATTGGATATCCCTCAACCCAGCTGTGTTATCCAACCCCAAATGCTCTTGGGCAATTTTTCCCTCAGACCTGCCGTGTTGTCCAACCCCAGATGCTCTTGGGTATTTTTCCCTCAATCTAGCTGTGTTGTTCAACCCCAGATGCTCTTGGGCATTTTCTGTCCCTCAACCCAGCGGTGTGGTACAACTACAGATGCTCTTGAGCATTTAATTTTTTTTGCTGTGTTCTCCAACCCTGGATGTTCTTGGCCACTTTTATATCCCTCAATCTGGCTGTGTTGTTCAACTCTGGATCTTGTTGGGCAAAAATTTTTCCCTCAATCTAGCTGTGTTGTCCAACCCCGGATACTGTTAGGAAAAATTTTCATCCCTCAATCTAGCTGTGTTGTCCAACCCTGGATGCTGTTGGGTCAAATTTTCATCCCTCAATCTAGCTGTGTTGTCCCACCCTGAGTGTTCTCGGGCATATCCTCACTCCGACAGAATTCTGCTCAACCCTGCTCTTGGATGCTCTTGGAATAGAAATCCCTCAACCCAGCAGGTTTTAGGGGCCCCTCCTGTCCCGTTTCCTAGTGGATTGGGCTAGGAAACCTTGCTCCCTACCTCCGAGGGGTCCAACCTCTCCCTGAGACCCAGTCCCAGGTACCCCGGGGGATTCTTTCACTCTCTTATCACTCGCTTCGTGTTTTTACTGGCTGCTTTACTCGCGAAAAGTCGAAAACGCAGCATGGGAGATCCCACACTCACTTAGCAGGCCTAGGACAACCAGCCCGCCTCTCATTCACACACATTCATACCCCCGTACCTGCCCCCCTGAGAAATACTTACCAATCCTTTTTCCTTCCCGGGTTCTTCGTGCACTACTACTCTTAGGAGGCCAATTACTGCGGTTGTAGGGAGCCTTTTTCCCTTCTCTTTGTTTTATTGCCTCCTTTTGTCCACAGACCGTAACCTGCGTCTGTCGGTCACCCCAGGGGAGACAGAGAGAGGCTGCCAAAGAGGGCAGGGCGCGCCTTCCCCACTCTGACTCTCCTGAAGCACCGGCAGCGATGTGTTAGTAACCATCCTCTGCTACCAAATTGTGAAAAACGCCAATCACTTTTAAATTTTTTTATTTTTTACAAGGTTTTAAAATTTTTACAAGTTTAATAGTAATAAAATGGTTAGGACAATATGAGACAATAAAAGCAAGGAGTTACGGACGTCCGGGTACCATTTTCTGGGCAGCACGAGCCCGAAAAAGGACACCCATTAACAAAGGATTAACCCTTAAGAACAATAGCCCGTTTCATATTCATACACTTCATACATGAAGCATAAATTCTATTCAAACACAGGAATCCGTCTGGTCAGTGTCAGCTTCTTCCTTCTAATCTTAACACCGCCTCCAAGGCGGGAAGAAGTTCATTTCTTCTGATAAGAAGGCAATAAATTCCCTTTCTCTGAAAGATCTAGGTGTCCTATGGCTGCTATCTTGCTGCAAGCCCTTCTTGTTAAACAAAGCATCTTACATAGCATAGTTTCTATTTTCACAATTTTCATAACCTAAAACTATATTTAACACACTACTTAAGAGAATTAATACAGCATTACTTGCTAACACAATACATATAATATTCATTTTAATATTTGTGAAAAGCCAAACATAAAATACATGCATTTTTCACATACTTATGATAGATAAAACCCCTGTTGCAACCCCTGTCACCACACACAGATCAGGGAGAGATCCTTCTGTGTATGCTGTGCAGGTAAAGAATTCCTGCTTCCAAATGCTTCCCATTGTGTTAGAAAGTTTATTTCAGCTGATCTCAGTGTGAAGATACAGAGGGGATACACAGCCAGAGGAGGTGGGAGCTGGGGACGGCCCTGCGGTCACTGGGAGAGGGTGTCAGGAACAGAGCAGCTGCTGCAGGAGAGGAAGGTGGGGTAGGGAGAAAGGCAAACATTGCACTGACCTGTTCCCTGTGGGGCAGCAGCAGGCAAAGGGCTCTGTGCAGATCAGCGGCGCTTCCTGGTCCCTCTTGCTCCTTTGGGATCCATGTCCTAAAGCGGCTCCTGCCAGGTCAGGGACATGAAGGACAAAGTGCCCAGGTCACCAGGAGCTCTCCCCTCCTGTCCCTCTGGCTCCTCTCTGTGCCCTGTCCTGGTGCTGCTCCCCAGAGTCAGTGGGGTCACAGGGCAGTCAGAAGTGGTTTTGCAAGTTTGGCTACATAATAGTTCTGCAGCCTTGGGGTTACTGATCTTCATTTTTTTTCAATTTTTTCAAATAGACTTTGTGAATTGCTGTGCAATTCCTTCTCATAGGAAACTGTACTTCCCAGGAGAAGATCCATTCTTGGACTGCCTTCCCTCTCCCAACAGGTTTGTAGCATTCCTCATTTCTCTCCCCTGAGAGGTCATGCTCCCTCCAGCAGCAGTGGGATGCTGGTGGTGCCGGTGGCACTGAAATGTCGGCAGTGCTGGCAGGGCAGGTGAGGCAGCTGGGTGTTCTCCAGAAGTAATTTCCAATCTGGGAATAGCGCTCCATGATCATTGCCAAAACATGGCCTGGACCCAAGGAAGCAGAGCTGTGCTTCTCCCAATTCTATCCCCATCCCATGCTCATCTTTGCTTCCTATCCCCACCCCACTCTCCATCCTACCCCATCCGAACACATCCCACGTTTCACAGACAGCTGCTGCTCCCTCAGTCTGAGCGTGGCCCATGAGGCTCTGTTTTCCTCTGGGACTGCTGGGATACAGACTCCTTCCACCCCCCTCTGACCCTCTCCTGACCCCTCTGAAACCACCTCCAACATCCCAGATCCTCCCAGAGCCCCCTTTTGCCCCCCAATACCATGATCCTGCCCCACTCCAACTGGGAACCTGTCTGTGTCTCTGCTCCTCCTGGCTTTAGCGTTCTAGGACCCAGGAGGGAGGAGGAAAGCCCAGCTCCAATGTGCTTCTCAGGAGAACAGAGGACGGTAATAGTGGCTGGAGCCAGTGCAGAAACAGATTTGGAGGCCTGCAAAGGTTTTTGGGAAAGTTCTGTAACAAGCAGCAACAGTGCATGGACAAAGGAAAACTTCAAAGGTCACCTTTAATAGCACAGCACTCAGGGAATGCGACCGCCAGGGACCGTCTCAGTGAACCTCCAGGGCCATCACAGGACTTCCAGAAGGAAGAGGGTGCATGGAAATGAGTTCTAGGAAAATGGTGTTAATGTACTAGATAAAAAAAATTTAATTTCTGTGTATGGTTATAGTGGATAAAAACACTGTTGTAAAGTCTCATAACACACACAGAAATAAGGAGAGATCCTTCTGCATGTCCTGCTGCCTAATATTTCACTGATACCAGCATTAGTTTGTGTTAGGAAACTTATTCTGTCTGATTTTCATATCACTCCGCATCCCCATCTCCACCACACTCCTCATCCTATGCCATGCCATGCCATGCCATGCCATGCCATGCCATGCCATGCCACCCCATCCCTCCCATCCCGATGGGTTCCCAGTCCCTGGCCTCTCCATGGCTGCAGGTGTGGCCTGTTGGGCTCTGCTGCTGTCCAGTGGCAGATTTGGGATTGGTGGCACCCAGAGCCCTCCTGCCCCCACCAGCCCCTGTCTGCCTGATGCCTTGGGCTGGCTCCCTGGAACAGAGGCCAGAGCAGGTGAAGAGAATAAAAGGAGGCTTTGATGAAAGGCCTTCAAAAGGTTCACCTTGGGCTCTCAAAGCCTCCAAGAGGGGCTGCGCCCAAAATGGACAATGGTCATGAGTTTTTCAGACAGATAAAAGTTTGGTCCATTTAGAAATTAGGGGTTAATCCTCCAATTACAGCTTCAGGTAATGAAGTCATTTAGCCCCAGTTTGCCTTCCCCAATTCACTTTTGTCTGTACTTTTCTGGGCCTGAGGCAGTAGAATGTCCTTGAATTTCAGGCCTAGAGGGATTGTTTTGTCTGACCAAAATGTGCAGACAGTTAACTAACACTTTCCATGGAGTTTAGAGTAATGCACTAATGCAATACAGGATATGAAAAATAGAAAGGCTAAAATCCTAAGGCATCATGCCCCCTCTGACATCCTCTAGAAATTCCCCCCAGGCTGCCTTCCCCTCCAGACAGCCCCGCTCCTCTCCTGCCCCACTCAGGAGCCCCAGCAGTGTTTCTGCTCCTCCTGGCAATTCCATGCTTCTGCAGCCCAATGAACAGCAGTGGAGCCATCCCTGTAGTGCCTCTTGTTTGTGTGCAAAGGAGGTTGGGGGGCTGGAGAGCAGGGCTGGAGCTGGGGAGGGGCATCTCCAAGAGAAAGACAGCCCCAAAGCCTTCCGGGGCAGGCTGGGGTGAGCAGCCCGTGGGGAGAGACTGGAGCCTGAGGCCCGGGGCTGGGAGGGATGGGAAGGACGGGAGATGGGTGGGCTGCATGGGGAGTGGGATGGGAGGGTGGTGTGGGAGGGGTGGGACATGATGGAGCTGCTGGGAAGATGTGGTGGGAAGGTGTGGGGTGTGGTGGGTCTGGAGAGAAGGTGTGGGGTGTGGTGGGGCTGGAGAGAAGGTGTGGGGTGTGGTGGGGCTGGTGGCCTCAGGGAAGCCCCAGGGAGGGGGGTGATGCCCCGTGGAGCCCATGGTGACAAACACAGGTGTCACCCTGCTCCTGGAAGGGGGTGGCTGTGCTGAGGATCACGGCCTCCTCCTCTCCTTGCTGCTGCACCACCTGAGCCTGCTGAGGGAGCATCTGAAGGCAGTGGAGAGGAAGAATTTCTGAAGGCAGAGACACCTTTGCACCTGGTTCACAAAATAAAAATCAGAGATCTCAGGGGAGATCTTTGCTGTAATACTCACAGAGCACTCGGGGTGGGGAATGCTGAGCCCCTGGGCTGTAGTAAACATTACAGGCCTAGCAAAGGCGCCCTGGAGAATGTAACAATAGGAATGCTGATGCAGCAAAAAAGTTCCTGTCCCCCCGACCCAGAATCTATACCTTTTTAAGGAAAAATCTTGTAACCCTTACCTATTGGTCACTTATGATCCTTCCAACCTTATCCCATTGGTCAGGCTTGGAAGGCTGCCAAGGCTATAAAAGTAGCATACTGTTCCCTACTAACTTTGAAGAAGAAGAGCTGAAACCCTTCACAGCACCCTGAATAAAGACATCGCTGTGGAATCACTCAGCCTCAGCTCCTTCTCCTCTCTCTCAGTCTGCTGGAGCCTCAAGGCACAGGGCAAACTTCCTAGCAGCAAGCTGAAATCTAAGAGCTGGCTAATCAGTATAAGAGCTGAATATATCACAAGCTTGCTAGGGGTTTGACTCTGCGGCCTTGGTCTGAGCAAGCAGCCTATGGCGCTCTCTCCCTCTGGCGAAGGAGCTCCCTGGCTAATGCTCTGCTCCTGATAAGACCAGATTAAGGCTCATTACTGGGCCATCATATCTGTGCCAGCCCAGCTCTGGGCACTGGGGATCATGGTTGCTCCAGAAAGCACAAGCCATGGCTGTGTCCCCTCTGAAATCAAGACATTTTACGTCTAACCAAATAAGTGTGTTAGACTAATAACAATTTTCCATCAAAACTGTTAATACATTGGAAATTTATTTGCCATAGACACATCCAAAGATACAACAATTTTCAGGCATTTTTATGCCTTATAATATCCAAGATTTTTTATAGATGCTACCCGAAGTGCTCCAAATTTCTTACGTCGTGGTATTGATGTATTGTTTAATTCCTACCAGAACTTGCAGCCTCTCTTTGTTTAAAGGATAACCTGTGTCTTTCCCAGGCAAATAGTTTTTTACTGGCAGTACTCCAACGCTGGTGAAGAACCCCCTCACCCTGTATCCCTGCAGTGTTTGTGGGTAGGAGGGAGAGGCTGGGGAAAAAAGGGTGGTTTAAAGTTTTATGTTGCTTCTCATTATTGTCCTCTGAATCTGTTTATAATAAATTTACTTAATACCATTAAATTTGAACAAATTTTTCTATTCTTGGAGTGTTTTTTCTCCCAGTCCTCATCTCAACTCATGAGCCCTTTGTTAATTTTTGTTTCCCTCTCCTCTGCCCAGCTGAGAGCAGGAGAAGGTGAGTGAACGGCTTTCGCGGGTGCCTGGCGTGTGACCAGTGCCAAACCACGACAGGCTTGCAGCAGGTTATCAGCATCAGAGCCCACATTTCTTACTGACAGTACCCCTCATGATGCAATAAAAGTTATTGGAGACCAGATGTTGGGGTGCTGGGGTGCCCCTTGCAGCCCTTCACCAGAGCTCATCCTCCTCCTCCTCAGCCTTGGGAATACTTGTGGTTGTTTTTTCCTGATCTCACCTTTTGCAAGCAGGGACGCCTTCCACTAGACCGGGCTGCTTCAAAACCCATCCAGCCTGGCCTGGAACACTTCCAGGGATGGGGAGGGCAGAGCATCTCTGGGAACCTGTGCCAGGGCCTCTCCACCCTGACAGGGAGGAATTTCTTCCCAATATTCCCCCTAACCCTGTTCTCTGACAGTGGGAAGCCATTCTGCCTTGTCCTGTCACTTCAGGCCTTTGTCCAACGCTTGTCTCCAGTTCTTGGAGCCTCTTTAGGCCCTGGAAGGGGCTCTAAGGTCTCCCTGAAGCCTTCCCTTCTCGAGGCTGAACAGCCCCAGCTCAGAGACTTCAGAGATGTCACAGGAAGGGGGTTGATGCCCCGTGGAGAAAACGGTGACAAAGAGAGATGTCACCCTGCTCCTGGAAGGGGGTGGCTGTGCTAAGGAGCATGGACTGCCTGCTGAGGGAGAGGCCAAAGCCAGGGCAGAGGAAGAATTTCTGAAGGCACAAAACCGCAAGGAATGAAAGCAATAAAAACCAGTAAAATCTGTAAAAATGTTTAATAATAAGCACCAGCACACCAAAGCGCTATCCCTCTGTGTGTGTTTGTGTGTGTGTTCAAGGGCATGTGACAAAAGGACACAGGGTAGGGGTAAAAAGGAGGGTAAGGATAAAAAGGAAAAGCACCTAAAAGATTTACAACACTCAAATTTAGCAGTATTTCCGTTATATCTTAAAGTTAGCCATTTTACAGAGGAACATCTTTAAACTGCATTTAACCTATGTCTTATAGTTCCTTGCAGGCCTGCCCCAGTGAGATGTCTCAGGTACTAACACAGCTGAGAGAGCAGCATTTCTGCCACATTTGCCAGAGCAGATGCAGACGTGTGTGCACACAGCCAGCCAGCCAGCCAGAGTGAGTGCAAGGTGCCTGTGAGCAATTGCCCTGGCAGGCAGTGAAATGCTCCCTGCGGATCCCTTTGCATCTCCTCCCTGGGCCAAGGGCTGGGCCTGGAGCCCTGGGGGGATGGGCCCAGGAGCCGTCGGCGTTCGGGGATCAGCCCAGGGCAGCAGCCGGGAGAGATCCCAGCTGGGAGAGGCCCCAGTGCCAGGGAGCTTCTGCTCAGCGCTGCTGGGCCCAGCAGAGCTCCAAGGCTCTCCTTTGGGGCCGCTGCTCTCAGGGCCCCAAGGCATGGGCGGCACTCACAGCAATGGCTCAGCCTGGCCACACTTGGGGCCGGCAGCTTCCTGGGACAGTGGGAGAGCAGGGATGCTGTGGCATCCAGGGCAGTACAATAATTTGCAAGGCTGTTGATGAAAGCCCAGGAGGTGGTTGGACAGCAGCAGTTGCTGGGAGCAGAGGGTGTTTCTGATCAGTGCCACATGAGCTGGGCCCAGGGGCTGCTCCTCAAGGCTGAGGCCTCACAAACATGGATCAGAGCCCAGAGCAGCCTGGAAAGGGGCTGGGGATGCAGCAGCACAGGGAGGGTGATCCTGTGGGTATTTATTGATCAGGAGACTCAAGGCATCTCTCAGCCACTGTCCCAGGGTCCTTCAGCAGTGCCCCAGGAGAAATCAACAGACTCAGACCCCGGTGTCCATGGTGGGATCATGGCTGTGGGCAGTGTTTTCTTCTGGCTCCTCAAAGACCCTCTGGAGGGAGAGCCAGAGGGACTGCACAGAGCAGGGCCTCCAGCACCTCCCCACCAAGAAGTAGATGAAGGGTTTGATGCTGCTGTGGATGCAGGCGAGCAGGAAAAGAACCTGGGAGGGCAAAATGGTGTAGCTGAGCTGCTGCAGGAAATTGCAGACACTGAGGGGCAGAGTGAAGAGCACAATGAGGCAGATAACAATGTCCAGCTTCTTGGGTTGCTACTGCTGGGAGCCAGGCTTGAAATGAGTGAAGAAGATTGTGCTGGAAATGAGCATGGAGGGAGAACAGAGGAGGAGGTTGAAGGTGTGTATGGAGCTGAGAGACACCCAGCAGTGCTCAGATCGCTGGAACATGCACAGAGAAAGCATCATGGCAAAGACAATGACGACGGTGATGAAGAGGGCCCTGAGCAGGGCAAGCATGACCTTCAACAGCTGCTGGGGATGGTGGCAGCAGAGCCAGAGTGGGCAGTGGATGGACATGCACCTCTTGATGCTGATGAATGTCAGCGTGTACAGCCACAAGCTGTAAGACAACAGTGACATCCAGGAAAGGAACCTTATGTGTGACAAGGGCATGATGATAGAACAGGACACGTCCTCCACCAGGAAGAGCAGAGTGGAGGGCAACATAATGAGGATGAAGAATAAGTCCAGAAGAGTCATCATGAGGATGTAAAGGATGGTGTTTTTCCGGGATGAAGTGCGGGAGCCAAGGAGCCAGAGCTCAGCCCCGTTCCCAGGCAGCCCACAGAGGCAGATGAGCAGTGTCACACAGTGTATGGCCACATTGGTGACAGTGTTCTAACAGAGATAAGGTCCTTCAGTGGGTGAGGCAGGAGATGGGGACACGGTGGTCACCTCAATGGATGGATGCTGGGCAGGCAGTGGAATGTGGCCCCTGGCTGTGGTCAGAGTGGATGGGCAGTCAGTGCTTGGAGAATCCAGGGATGGACCATGTGGCTCCTCAGCAGCTCCCTGCAGTAGGAAGGATTCAGTGGGGAGGAATGAGATGTGCAGGGGATGAAGGCAGATGAACTTGTGGGGTGGGAGAGGGAGTGTTGGGCTCTTTGGCAGGTGATGTGAAAGGAAAGCACAGGGCAGAGGAGGGGAGAGCTGGGGAGGGCCCTGTGGTCACCAGGAGAGGGTGTCAGGAACAGAGCAGCTGCTGCAGGAGAGGAAGGTGGGGTAGGGAGGAAGGCAAACATTCCACTGACCTGTTCCCTGTGGGGCAGCAGCAGGCAAAGGGGTCTGTGCAGATCAGCGGCACTTCCTGGTCCCTCTTGCTCCTTTGGGATCCATGTCCTAAAGCGGCTCCTGCCAGGTCAGGGACATGCAGGAGAAAGTGCCCAGGTGAAGGAAGTCCAGGATCTTCTCACTCCTGTTCTCTCTGTGCCCTGTCCTGGTGTTGTTTCTAAGGGCTCGGTGCAGTCCCAGGGCAGTCGGAAATTGCAACTTTTCATATGTCAGTATTTCACGTCCTCAGAGAGCTTTTTCTTGGGGTTTTTACACGGGAGAGGATGTGGTTTTTGTCTAAAGCTCAAAATGAAATATTTTGCAAATGGCTCTGAATTTTCTCCCAATGAGAAACATTCCTTCCCTGCAGAATGTCCCTTTCTCCAACTGCCTTCCCTCTTCTGATAGGTTTCTACCATTCCTTGTTGCTCTTCCCAGAGGGGTCACTGTCCCTCCAGCAGCAGAGGGATGCTGGTGGTGCTGGTGGCACTGGAATGCTGCTGGCAGTGCTGGCAGTGCTGGTGAAGCACCTGCCTGCTTGTCAGAAACTGCTCCCATTCTGGGAAGAGCTCCAGAACCCCAGCCAAAGCCTCCCCTGGGCTCATGGAATCACCCCTGGGCCATGGATTCCCATTCCTGTCATGGCAGTGCAGGCTCACACAGCCCAAGGGAAGGACAGCACTCAGTTGCTTGCAGCCAGGCTATCAGCACTTGGAGCCCACCCTGATTACTGCCAATCTCTTTGATGATGCAATGAAAGGTATCAGGGACCAGGGTGCTGTGCACTCCCTGCCAGCCCTTCATTGCAGCTCATGCTCCTCAGGCCTCAGACATGTGAGCCCTTGTGTTTGTTTTTACCTGACCCCACCTCTCTGGGCAACCTGTGCCAGGCCCTCAGCATCCTCACAGGGAAGGATTTCTTTCCAATATCCAATCTGACCCCACCCTCTGTCAGTGGGAAGCCATTCCCCCATGTCCTGTCACTCCATGCCCTTGTCCAAAGTCCCTCTCCAACTCTCCTGGAGCCCCATCAGCTCCTGGATCATGAAGTGTTTGCCCTTGAAAAGATTGGGCTGGTGAAGGGAATACGAGATTTCATAGCTGGGGACACAAACACGGTGTCAGCAGGGAAGAGAGGTGGCAGTTCTGGTCCCAGGGCCAGCAGTTTCCAGCAGGAGCATCCCAGACCCCGGAGGCACATGTCAGCCTGGGTAGGAATCATCTCACCTCAGCTTGTTAGGAATTGCTTGGAATTCATTGTAGGCTGCTGTCTGAGTGCCAAGAGAGTATAGAGGATGACTCAGAGGAAATCTGCAACTTTCTAAGGATTAAAGCCAAAAACGCAGCATGGATTTGCCTCTGAAAAGAAGTGACATTGCTGACATCCTAAATAACCCATGTGCTCTGGGACAGTACTCCAGCCCACACACAGAATTTAATATTACACAAAGTTGTTTGGAAACTGTGTGGTGAAGGGGATGTGCCACTGAAATTGTGACATACACACGGCCAAACTAGATTTTAACCAGAAAGAAAAGTTTAACAGTACATTTGTAGTGCAGGGTCCTAAGAATCCAGCCAAGGAATGAGAGGGGGCAAGTTTAGGCAGCTGAAAAGACCAGATTTTGGGATTAGGGTTACTTTAAAATGGAAGGGAAGCTGAGATGGAGCCCAAGTGCTCTGGGCACAGGTGTGGTTGCTGAGGCTCTCTCCCGTTGCTCATTTCCCGGGCAGAGTCAAGAGCAGCTGAGGAGCAGAGCCCTGAGCCCGTGGCAGGCTCTGAGGCAGCTGCCTGTGTGAGAGCCCTGGAGAACACGAGGCAGCACAGAGAGCAGGGGCTGTGGCAGGAGCTGGGACAGAGCCCGCGCCGGACACTGCTCGGGCTCAGCCCGCGGGCTGCGCTCCCCTTTCCCAAGGGACCATTCCAGGGAACCTCCTGCAGATCCCGGCCCAGGGACAGCAGCTGGAGCCTGGCAGCTGAGGGCAGTGCACCGCAGGCAAGTTCTCCAGGCTGCCAGAGGAAACCAGGTCAGACTCTTCTCTTCCACCTTCACCAGGGCCCCCTCATTGGGTAGAACCTGGTTATTGATTTTGGGGACAGAACTGACATCTGTAGGGAATTCAAACCTATAAATAGTTTGGGAAAAGGGAGGGAATATTGAAACGAGTGTCCTGCAGAAGGAATCCAGCAGCTCAGTGATATCAACTGGCACCTGAGAGTCCAGCTCAGATCCATCCCAAAGCCATTTGCTCTCTGATATTTCCATGGGCAATCCTCTCCTTCTCCAATTGTTTTCCTGCTCCAGCTCTGTCCTGTCCACAGCCAGGAAGGAGGCATCTCCCTGGCTTTTGTGCCAGGCACACAGGACCAGGCTCCCACATCCTCCTTGCCATCTCTCCTGTCCCTCAGCCCTCCCTGTGCTGCTCCACATGGAAGCTGTGCGTAGGAAAAGATGGGAAAAGTCACGTTTGGGGGACAGCAGTGTTGCTGTGTGTGTCTGTTTGTCACTCCTGCAGCTGTGTGAGGGCAGGAGAAGCAGCAGAGGTGTCACCATGAGCACTTTGTCCCCTGGCACGGAGGGAGCCAGCCCTGCCTGCTGGAGCCAGCCCGGTGGGAAGGCATCCCAGGGGAGCTGGAATGAGGAGAGCCACGACAACTGGAGCCAGTGTGACAGCAGGCAGTGGAGCAAAGTGCCTGTCCCACTGCTGCTGCTGCTCTGTGCCTGTGTGGGATGGTGGGAATGGGGCTGTGCTCTGGCTCCTCAGCTTCTGCATCCACAGGAACCCCATCACCCCCTGTGTGCTCAGCCTGCCCATGGCTGCCTCCACCTTCCTGCTCTCCATCACCATCAGCCTTGGGATATTTTCTGTCCCAGAGAGCTTCTGCCACCAGCTGGGCTCGTGGGCTGTGCCAGCTGGGCTGAAGGTCCCCATCCTCTTGGCTTTCACTGCTGCTGTCTCCTCTCTGACAGCCCTCAGTGCTGTCACAGCTCTGTTCGTCCTCCCGTGTCCTGCTGGCCCTGCCCCTGCTCCCAGTGCTTCCCGGTGCTCCTGTGTGCCCTGCTCTGGCTGCTCTCCTTGCTGCTCACTGCCACCCTCCATTGCTGCCCTTTGGTGCCCATGGCCTTGGTGCTGAGCTGCCCCTTCTCAGTGCTCAGCCTGCCCTGTTCTGCTCTGGCCCTGCTGGCCAGGCTCCTGTGCTGCTCATGGAAACAGCTCCCAGGGAAGCTCTGTGCCCTGCTCCTGCTGCTCCTGTCATCTCCTTCCCCTTCTTCCCTGCTGATTTTGGGCACTGGCTCTTGCTGAGGGCGTTTGACTTCTCTGTCTTTGCCCCCAGCCCCTCTCTCCATCTCACCTGTGCCCAGAGCAGTGCCCTCCCTCTGATTGACTGCCTGGCTGGGAGCTGTGCAAAGGAATTCACCCCCTCTGGTAGTGTTGCCTTGCAGAGGGCTTTTGAGGCTTTAGTGCCAGAGCCAGGGCATAGGGACAACACAGGGGAGTCATCATCAGGTGGAATCATCATGGAACAGAGTCATCACAATGTAGACTAGTAAAATATCCAGAGTGGGAAGGGAGCCACAAGCACCATGGAGTTGAGCTCCTGGCCCTGCACAGGACACCCCAACAATCCCAGCCTGTGCCTGAGAGCATTGTCCAAATGCTCCATGAGCTCTGTCAGGCTGGTGCTGTGTGCAGGAGGGGAACTCCTGCCTGGGGCTGTTACTGGTGAAACACGGAATCCTCATGGAATGGTTTGGATTGTGTCCTGGTTTTGGGTAAATTTGGGAGGAAACCTTCAAATGGGATCCCTCTAGAAAACAAATTCAAGCAGCCCCTCCCCCAGCTGGTTTAGCAAAAGATTTCCTGAGAGAAAAGTGAAAAAAACTGTTTATTTAACAAGAAAAGTATTCACAAGCATCAGAAATGAAAACTATATTAAGTAATAACATCTCTTGCTGCTCTGATGAGTTGGCAAATTCAGACAGTCCTTGTTGTGGAGTGCAGTTTGGCTCACTCAGTCCCTTATCAGTCCCTCAGTGCTGGAAAATGCCGCGTCCCAGGCCCCGGTGGGCCACAGGTGTGAGCTCCCTGTGCTCTCCTGGGTTTTCAGTCCAGAGCAGGTTTGAACACTTCCAAGCAAAAGGAAAACCACAGTCCAGGGAACTTCTCTGCCTCAGCCAGCTGAAAATAGCTAAAAGCAAAGGAGAGCTCTGTGCTGCATGTCTGTGCTGCAGACAGCACGGTCTGGGAGCAGGAATGGGGAGGAGTGAGCGCAGCTTCTGAAAACAAACTGCTGCATCTGCTCTGCCCCTCTTTGCTCAAGAACCAGTCTGAAATGTGAAAAACCTATTTCTGGGCTAAACAGATGAATGGGGGCACAATTCAGCTCATAAAGTCACCGAGGAAAGGTTGGAAGGAACAGTAGAGATCATCTCATTCCATCTCTCCTTCTGCCATGAGCAGGGACAGCCAGGAAACGTTTTGCTTTGAAGTCTTGCTCATTTGGAAGGAAGCTCAGGTAGGGAGTGGCCTGGGTGACCCAGGAGACAAGGAAGGTGCTGGGAAGTAGAAAAAGTACATGGAAGGATAATGGTCCTCCTGCACTTTCCTAGGGAGGGACTCCCTGTCTGAGTTGTTCTTCCCTGGACAAGAGGTTGTGCCATGGAAAGTTTTGACTGTCGAAGGGACAGGGAAATGGGAGTCAAGGAGAGAAAAACCCTCTTAGATGTCAAAGTCTCTTCTGTTAATTTTTAACAACTCTGTTAATAAATGCTCCTTGTATGTTCAACCTCACGTGACTCCAAAGCCTGACTCACCACCCATGGCTTTCACTCTCACTTGCCTTTCCAGAAGCAGTGGAACGTTGGTTTCCCCTGGACTTAAGGCAGTGGGAAAAGGAGGGACAACTTCCCCCTAAACAGGAGATGTGGCTGCTGCCCAGGTCTCTCCCAGCAGGAATCAGGAGCTCTTGGCACTGCCAACATCATCCCAACCACTGCAGGCATGTGCCATAGGAAGGGCTCTGGTATGAGAGAGGAACCTGCCCTGCTCCCAGAGCAGCCAGAGGCTTTAGAATGGGATAAAAGAAGGAAATGAGCCATTTTGGACACTGTTTAACAGAGACAGGCTCAGCAGTTAAACATGGATGTTGTTTATTCAACAAAGTCAGGATCTGGAATTACTACAGAAGCAAACAAAAGTATGAATGTAAATATCATGTAGGAGTAGTTAGAGAATGACAAAGATCAGGAGAGGCTGGGCTGTGGCTGGAGCTGCTGTGCAGAGTGGCTGTGCAGCTCCTCCTGAGGGGGGCCAGGTTCAGGATGGAGGTGCTCAAGGGCTTCCCTGGACACTGATGCTGGGGAACCAGAGGATGGATGGCCCCATTCTGCAGAAGAGCAGCATAACCCCCTAATCTCTGTGCAATTCAATGGTCCAAGCATCTGCTGATGCGAATTTCCATGTTTAAAGCTCTTTCTGGACACAGACACAAAGGATCAGTGGAGTTCACTATCGACACTGCACTTTACTCCGAAGAATTCAATTCTGGAATTCAAGAATGTAACAAATTCCCACTGGAAGGATAAGGGAATGTTGCTGTCCCTCCCCAGCTCTGCAGCCCTACCTGGTGTCCCTTCCCATCAGCTGAGAATGCAGGGCTGGCTCTGCTGGACAGAAGGGGAAGGATGCTCTCTGTGATCCCAACCCCTCTCCTGCCATCCAGAGGCACCAGCCCTGCAGGGATTTGGGAAATCACTGCCACTCCATGATGGGTGTGTCCCCATGGATTAAGGTGTCCCATTCTTTGCAGGCAAGAGCTCCCTGAAAACACCATGGAACTCATCTGCTGAGCCAGAGGAGATGGAGTTCATTCCCTGGGGCCAAGGCCATGAGGGTCATTGCATGGGGAATAGAGCTGGGGAACAGCACTGAGCCCAGCTGCACTGCTTGGAGCCATGTGGATTCAGGAGGGAGCAGGAAAGCCATGCTGCAATGTGCTCCCTGCAGAGCATACCACAAAAATCACCCAAGGCAATGCTCCTACTCCCTTCTCCTGCAGGAGAGCACCATGGGGAGGGTGATCCCGTGGATATTGATTAATGTGATGACCCAAGGAATCCCTCAGCCACTGTCCTGGGGTCACTCAGCAGAGCAGTGGGAAGAATCAACAGGCTCAGATGACCGTGTCCCTGCTGGCATCATTTCTGCAGTCAGTTTTTTTTTTCTGCTCTTCAAAGACCCTCTGGAGTGAGAGCCGGAGGGACCCCACCGAGCAAGGCCTCCAGCACCTCCCCACCAAGAAGTAGATGAAGGGTTTGATACTGCTGTTGATGCAGGTGAGCAGGAAAAACACCTGTGATGGCACAGCGATGTAACCGAGCTGCTGCAGGAAATTGCAGAGGCTGAGGAGGAGAATGAAGAGCGCAATGATGAGGATAACAATGTCGCGCCTCTTGGGTTGCTGCAGCTGGGAGCCCCACTTGGCCTTAATGAAATCGACTGTGCTGGAAATGACCACGGGTGCAACAAACAGGAGGAAGATGATGGTGTTCATGGAGATGAAAGCAGCCCCGCAGTGCTCCTGCTGGTGTGATGGGCACAGGAATGTCACTGCGGGAATGACAGCAAAGAGAGCAAAGAAGGCCCAGTATTGGACACTTTCTAAAACCCACCTCAGGCGCTCAGGAAGGTCACCACAGCAGCAGAGCTTGTACATATACTGCACATTGCTGCCGGCTATCAGCCATAACAGCGCCCAGTAGTAGGAGAGCACTGACATCTGGAAAAGGAAATTCAGGTAAAGCAGTGGCACGATAGGAGAGCATGATATGTCCTCCACCAGGAACAGGAGGGTGGAGGAGACGGTGAGGAGAAGGAAGAGGAAATCAGTGACAGCCAGGACAAAGAAGCCATAGTTGGGGAATTTCAGGTTAAGGAGGCCGATGACAGCCCCGTTCCCAGCCAGCCCACAGAGGCTGATGAGCAGGGTCACACTGTGTATGGCCACACTGGTGACATCTGTCTCACACAGATCATCTCCTTCAGTGGGTGAGGCAGGAGATGGGGACACGGTGGTCACCTCCATGGATGGACGCTGGGCAGGCAGTGGGATGTGGCCCCTGGCTGTGGTCAGAGTGGATGGGCAGTCAGTGCTTGGAGAATCCAGGGATGGACCATGTGGCTCCTCAGCAGCTCCCTGCAGTGGGAAGGATTCAGTGGGGAGGAGTGAGATGTGCTGGGGAGGAGGGTGGTGGAAATTGTGAGGAGGGAGAGGGAGGTGGGAGGGTTGGACTGTTCAGGCACAGGGCAGAGGAGGGGGGATCTGGGGAGGGCACTGCGGTCACTGGGAGAGGGTGTCAGGAACAGAGCAGCTGCTGCAGGAGAGGAAGGTGGGGTAGAGAGGAAGGCAAACATTCCACTGACCTGTTCCCTGTGGGGCAGCAGCAGGCAAAGGGCTCTGTGCAGATCAGCGGCGCTTCCTGGTCCCTCTTGCTCCTTTGGGATCCGTTTCCTAAAGCGGCTCCTGCCAGGTCAGGGACATGAAGGAGAAAGTGCCCAGGTCACCAGGAGCTCCTCATTTCAATCCTGCTGGCTCCTCTCTCTGCGCCCTGTCCTGGTGCTGCTCCTCAAGGCTCGGTGCGGTCATAGGGCAGACGGAAGTTTTTTTACAGCTTTGGGTATGTCAGAGCTCCACTCACTCGGAGTCATTGATCTGGATTTTTTTTTTCTTTGCCAGAAAGAAATTGGGTTTTTTCAAAAGGTCAACATGAAGAATTTTGCAAATGCCTCCTCATTTCCCTCAGGTTAGAAACACTCTATCCCTGCAGAATGTCCCTTTCTCCAACTGCCTTCCCTCATTCAACAAGTTTCTGCCATTCCTGATTTCTGTTCCCTGAGGGCTTAGTGTCCCTCTAGCTGCAGAGAGCTGCTAGTGATGCTGGTGTCACTGGAGTGCTGGCAGTATCTGCAGTGCTGGTGATGCTTCTGGGTGCTTCTCAGAAACAAATCTCATTCTGCAAAGGGTTCTGGCATCATTGCAAAAAAAAAGGCCCAAAGGAGCACAGCTGAGACAAGAATTCCCATTTCTGTCATTCCAATGAGGCTCACACAGCCCAAGGGACGGACAGCACTCAGTTGCTTGCAGCCAGGCTATCAGCACTTGGAGCCCACCCTGATTACTGCCAATCCCCCTGATAATGCAGTGAAAGCTATCAGGGACCAGGGTGCTGTGCACTCCCTGCCAGCCCTTCACCAGGGCTGCTCCTGCTCCTCCTCAGTCCTGGGAACATTTGGGGTCATTTGTGACACCTGATCCCAGACTGTCCCTATGCAAGCAGAGATAACTGCCACTATACCAGATTGCTCCAAACCCCTCCAGCCTGACCTTGGACACTTCCAGGGATCCCAGGGCAGATACAGCATCTCAGGACAACCTGTGCCAGGGCCTCAGCACCCTCACAGGGAAGGATTTCTTCCCAATATCTAATCTGATCCCACCCTCTGTCAGTGGGAAGCCATTCCCCCTTGTCCTGTCACTCCATGCCCTTGTCCTAAGTCCCTCTCCAGATGTCCTGGTGCTCCATCAGCTCCTGGATCATGAAGTGTTTGCCCTTGAAAGGACTGGGCTGGTGAGGGGATGTGAGATTCCATAGCTGGGGACACAAACACGGGTTCAGCAGGAAGAAAGGTTGCAGTTCTTGTCCCAGGGCCAGCAGTTTCCAGCAGGAGCATCCCAGATCCCTGAGGCACATGTCAGCCTGGATAGGAATCATCTCACTTCAGCTTTCTAGGAATTCCTTGAATTCACTGTAGGCTGCTGTCAGACTGCCATGGGAGTGTAGAGGATGACTCAGAGGAAACCTGCAACGTTCCAAGGATTAAAGCAACGGTGTTGTCAATGAAGAGAGATGGGGAGACTGACTTGGTGATCAGAATCCAATTTTACTGTAGGATACAAACGTTTATATACTATTTCAGGGAGACTAGTAATGTGTACTACAATTATTAGGTTAAAATCACATACAGAACCGTATGCATTTAACAACATCTCTTGCATGCAGCGTTTAATGGGATTTTCTTTTTCCGGTAAACCTGCATGATTTATTCTTTTGCAATCTAGGTCTAATTTTCAAAGTTCTGTTTGCTTTGGCCAAGGCATCCTGTTATCTAATCTCTTATGTTAGCCAGGTCCAAAGTCCATCATCTGTCTTGTGTCGCCCAACATTCCAATACTATGGGAGTAGCATTGATTTGCCTCTTCTCAGAAGAAATGACCTGGCTGAACTCCTAAATCATCCATCTGCTCTCTGCCAGTGCTCCAGCTCATGCACAGAATTTATTATTGTATGAATCCTCTTGGAAACTGTATGGTGAAGGTGAAGTACCACTGAACTTGCAGTATACAAGTGGGAAAAATAGATTTGAATCAGAAATCAAAGTTTAACAGGACATTTGTACTGCAGGGTACCAAAGATCCACCTCAAGAATGAGAGGGGGCAAGTTCAGGCTGTTCAAAAGACAAGATTTTGGGATTGAGGTTGCTATAAAATAGAATAGAAGCTGAGATGGAGCCCAAGTGCTTTGGGCACAGGTGTGGTTGCTGAGGCTCTCTCCCGATGCTCATTTCCCAGGCAGAGTGAAGAGCAGCTGAGGAGCAGAGCCCTGAGCCCGTGGCAGGCTCTGAGGCAGCTGCCTGTGTGTGAGAGCCCTGGAGAACACGAGGCAGCACGGAGAGCAGGGGCTGTGGCAGGAGCTGGGACAGAGCCCGCGCCGGACGCTGCTCGGGCTCAGCCCGCGGGCTGCGCTCCCCTTTCCCAAGGGACCATTCCAGGGAACCTCCTGCAGATCCCGGCCCAGGGACAGCAGCTGGAGCCTGGCAGCTGAGGGCAGTGCACTGCGGGCAAGTTCTCCAGGCTGCCAGAGGAAACCAGGTCAGACTCTTCTCTTCCACCTTCACCAGGGCCCCCTCATTGGGTGGAACCTGGTTATTGATTTTGGGGGCAGAATTGAGGTCTGTAGGGAATTCAAAGCTATAAATAGTGTGGGAAAATGGAGGGAATATTGTAATGAGTGTCCTGCTGAAGGAATCCAGCATCTCAGTGATATCAACTGACACCTGAGAGTCCAGCTCAGATCCATCCCAAAGCCATTTGCTCTCTGGTACCTCCATGGGCAATCCTCTCCTTCTCCAATTGTTTTCCTGCTCCAGCTGTGTCCTGTCCACAGCCAGGAAGGAGGTATCTCCCTGGCTTTTGTGCCAGACACGCCAGACCAGGCTCCCACATCCTCCTTGCCATCTGTCCTGTCCCTCACCCCTCTTTGTGCTGCTCCACATGGAAGCTGTGGGTGGGAAAAGATGGAAAAGCCACGTTTGGGGGACAGCAGCATTGCTCTGGTGTGTCTGTTTGTCACCCCTGCAGCTGTGTGAGGGCAGGAGAAGCAGCAGAGGTGTCACCATGAGCACTTTGTCCCCTGGCATGGAGGAAGCCAGCCCTGCCTGCTGGAGCCAGCCCGGTGGGAAGGCATCCCAGGGGAGCTGGAATGAGGAGAGCCACGACAACTGGAGCCAGTGTGACAGCAGGCAGTGGAGCAAAGTGCCTGTCCCACTGCTGCTGCTGCTGCTGCTGTGCCTGTGTGGGATGGTGGGAATGGGGCTGTGCTCTGGCTCCTCAGCTTCTGCATCCACAGGAACCCCATCACCCCCTGTGTGCTCAGCCTGGCCATGGCTGGCTCCACCTTCCTGCTCTCCATCACCATCAGCCTGGGGATATTTTCTGTCTCAGAGAGCTTCTGCCACCATCTGGGCTCGTGGGCTGTGACAGCTGGGCTGAAGGTCCCCATCCTCTTGGCTTTCACTGCTGCTGTCTCCTCTCTGACAGCCCTCAGTGCTGTCACAGCTCAGTTTGTCCTCCCGTGTCCTGCTGGCCCTGCCCCTGCTCCCAGTGCTTCCCGGTGCTCCTGTGTGCCCTGCTCTGGCTGCTCTCCTTGCTGCTCACTGCCACCCTCCATTGCTGCCCTTTGGTGCCCATGGCCTTGGTGCTGAGCTGCCCCTTCTCAGTGCTCAGCCTGCCCTGTTCTGCTCTGGCCCTGCTGGCCAGGCTCCTGTGCTGCTCATGGAAACAGCTGCCAGGGAAGCTCTGTGCCCTGCTCCTGCTGCTCCTGTCATCTCCTTCCCCTTCCTCACTGCTGATTTTGGGCACTGGCTCTTGCTGAGGGCGTTTGACTTCTCGGTCTTTGCCCCCAGCCCCTCTCTCCTGCTCACCTGTGCCCAGAGCAGTGCCCTCCCTCTGATTGACTGCCTGGCTGGGAGCTGTGCAAAGGAATTCACCCCCTCTGGTAGTGCTGCCTTGCAGAGGGCTTTTGAGACTTTTGTGCCAGAGCCAGGGCATAGGGACAACCCAGTGGAACCATCATCAGGTGGAATCATCATGAAACAGAGTCATCACAATATAGAACAGTAAAATATCCAGTGTTGGAAATTATCTCTACGGGTCTTGGTGTTGAGCTCCTGGCCCTGCACAGGACATGCCAATAATCCCAGCCTGTGCCTGAGAGCCTTGTCCAAATGCTCCTTGAGCTCTGTCAGGCTGGTGCTGTGTGCAGCAGGGGAACTCCTGCCTGGGACAGTTGTGGGTGCCACGAGGAATCCTCATGGAATGGTTTTGTTTGTGTCCTCTGGTTTATGGAAAATTTAGGAGGAAACCTTGAAATGGGATCCCTCTAGAAAACAAATTCAAGCAGCTCCCCTTCCCCAGCTGGTTCAGGAAAAGATTTCCTGAGAGAAAAGTTGAAAAAACTGTTTATTTAACAAGGAGATATTCACAAGCATAAGAAATGAAAACAATATGAAACAATAAAATCTCTTGCTGGTCTGAAGAGTTGGCAAATTCAGACAGTCCTTGTTGTGGAGTGTAGTTTGGCTCACTCAGTCCCTTATCAGTCCCTCTGGTGCTGGAAAATGCCGCATCCCAGGCCCCGGTGGGCCACAGGTGTGAGCTCCTGGTGCTCTCCTGGGTTTTCAGACCAGAGCAGGTTTGAACAGTTCCAAGCGAAAGGAAAACCACAGTCCAGGGAACTTCTCTGCCTCAGCCAGCTGAAAATAGCTAAAAGCAAAGGAGAGCTCTGTGCTGCATGTCTGTGCTGCAGACAGCACGGTCTGGGAGCAGGAATGGGGAGGAGTGAGCGCAGCTTCTGAAAACAAACTGCTGCATCTGCTCTGCCCCTCTTTGCTCAAGAACCAGTCTGAAATGTGAAAAACCTATTTCTGGGCTAAACAGATGAATGGGGATGCAATTCAGCTCATAAAGTCACCCAGGACAAATTGGAAGGAACGGTAGAGATAATCTCATTTCATCT
This sequence comes from Melozone crissalis, assembly GCF_028551555.1. Classification (NCBI taxonomy): domain Eukaryota; kingdom Metazoa; phylum Chordata; class Aves; order Passeriformes; family Passerellidae; genus Melozone; species Melozone crissalis. The sequence goes on along the minus strand of NW_026535796.1, from coordinate 2,535,074 downwards.
CTCCTTCTTCCATGGGCAGGGACAGCCAGGAAACGTTTTGCTTTGAAGTCTTGCTCTTTTGAAAGGAAGCTCAGGTAGGGAGTGGTCTGGGTGACAGTGGAGACAAGGAACATGCTGGGAAGCAGAAAAAGTACATGGAAGGATAATGGTCCTTCTGCATTTGCCTTGGGAGGGACGCGCTGGCTGAGTTGTTTTTCCCTGAACAAGGGGTTCCACCATGGAAAGTTTTGACTTTCCAATGGACAGGAAATGGGAGTCATGGAGAGAAAAACCATCTCAAAAGTCAAAGTCTCTTCTGTTAATTATTACCAACTCTGTTAAGAAATGGTCGTTGGGTGTTTAACGTCATGTGTGTCTACAAATCCTGACTGCACACATGACTTTCATTCTCACTTCCCTTCCCAGAATCAGTGGCATGTTCGTTTTCCCTGGATTTAGGGCATTGGGAAAAGGAGGGACGACTTCCCCCTGAGCAAGAGATGTGGATGCTGCCCAGGTCTCTCCCAGGAGGAATCAGGAGCTCTTGGCACTGCCAACATCATCCCAAGCATTGCAGGCACGTGCCTTAGGAAGGGCTCTGGTAGCTCTGGTATGAGACAGGTGCCTGCCCTGCTCCCAGACCAGCCAGAGGTTTTAGAATGGGATAAAAGAAGGAAATGAGCCGTTTTGGACAGTGTTTTACCAAAGCAGGCCCTGCAGTGAAGTTTGGATGTTATTTATTCCACAAATTCTGAGCCAGGAATTACCGCTCTGGAAACAAAGATCAGGACAGGGTGGACTGTGGGTGGAGCTCCTGTGCAGAGTGGCTGTGCCGCTCCTCCTGAGGGTGGCCAGGTTCAGGATGGAGGTGCTCAAGGGCTTCCCTGGACACTGATGCTGGGGAACCAGAGGATGGATGGCCCCATTCTGCACAAGAGCAGCATAACCCCCTAATTTCTGTGCAATTTAATGGTCCAAGTATCTGGTGATGGGAATTTCCATGTTTAAAGCTCTTTTTGTTCACCTGTTCCAGGCTACAGTAGAGTTCACCCTTCATCCGGCACTTTGATATTCAGAAGGATTCAATTTTGGAATTCAAGAATGTGACAAATTCCCACTGAAAGGATAAGGGAATGTTGCTGTCCCTCCCCAGCTCTGCAGCCCTACCTGGTGTCCCTTCCCATCAGCTGGGAATGCAGGGCTGGCTGTGCAGGACAGAAGGGGAAGGATGCTTCCTGTGATCCCAACCCCTCTCCTGCCATCCAGAGGCACCAGCCCTGCAGGGATTTGGGAAACCCCCATGGCCAAGGCCATGAGGGTCATTGCATGGGGAATAGAGCTGGGGAACAGCACTGAGCCCAGCTGCACTGCTTGGAGCCATGTGGATCCAGGACGGAGGAGGAAAGCCATGATCCAGTGTGCTCCCTGCAGAGCATCCCACAAAAATCAGCCAAGGCAATGCCACTGCTCCCTTCTCCTACAGGAATACAGCACCATGGGGAGGGTGATCCCATGGATATTTATTAATGAGAAGACTCAAGGAAACCCTCAGCCTCTGGCCGAGGTCCTTCAGCAGAGCAGTGGAAGTGATCAGCAGGCTCACATCCCTGTGTCCCTGGGGCATCATTGCTGTGGTCAGTTTTTTCTTTCTGCTCCTCAAAGACCCTCTGGAGGGAATCCCTGAGAGATCGCAGTCTACAGAGCCTCCAGCAGCTCGCCATGGAGAAGGGTCTTGTGCACCACCCTGCCAAGAAGTAGACGAAGGGTTTGATGCTGCTGTTGATGCAGGTGAGCAGGAAAACCACCTGTGAGGACACATCGATGTAACCGAGCTGCTGCATAAAATGGCAGACGCTGAGGAGGAGAGTGAGGAGCACAGTGATGACGATAACGATTTCGCGCCTCTTGGGTTGCTGCTGCTGGGAGCCCGACTTGGCCTTAATGAAATCCATTGTGCTGGAAATGAGCATGGGTGCAACAAAGAAGAGGAGGATGACGGTGTATGTGGAGATGAGAGGCGCACGACAGTACTTCTCCTCGTGTGACGGGCACAGGAAAGTCACTGCAGGAATGACAGCAAAGAGAGCAAAGAAGGCACAAGATTGGACACTTCCGACCACCAACCACATGCGCTCGGGAAGGTCATAGGGGCAGCAGCGCTGGAAGAGGTTGCGCACAAAAAGCACAGGGATACTGCGTATCAGCTGAAACAGCCCCCAGTAGTAGGAGACCACTGACATCCGGAAAAGGAAACTCAGGTACAGCAGGGGCATAATATGAGAGCAGGAGACATCCTCCACCAGGAAGAGAAGGGCAGAGAGGACTGTGAAGAGAAGGAAGAGGAAATCAGTGACAGCCAAGTCAAAGATGCCAGAGTTACGGCTTTGCAGGCTGAGGAGGCCGATGACAGCCCCGTTCCCAGCCAGTCCACAGAGGCAGATGAGCAGTGTCACACTGTGGGTGGCCACTCTGGTGACATCTGTCTCACACAGATAATCTCCTTCAGTGGGTGAGGCAGGAGATGGGGACACGGAGGTCACCTCCATGGATGGACGCTGGGCAGGCAGTGGGATGTGGCCCCTGGCTGTGGTCAGAGTGGATGGGCAGTCAGTGCTTGGAGAATCCAGGGATGGACCATGTGGCTCCTCGGCAGCTCCCTGCAGTGGGAAGGATTCAGTGGGGAGGAGTGAGAAGTGCAGGGGAGGAGAGCAGTGGAAATGGTGGGGTGGGAGAGGAAGATGGGAGGAACAGAGCAGCTGCTGCAGGAGAGGAAGGTGGGGTAGTGAGGAAGGCAAACATTCCACTGACCTGTTCCCTGTGGGGCAGCAGCAGGCAAAGGGCTCTGTGCAGATCAGCGGCGCTTCCTGGTCCCTCTTGCTCCTTTGGGATCCATGTCCTAAAGCGGCTCCTGCCAGGTCAGGGACATGAAGGAGAAAGTGCCCAGGTCACCAGGAGCTCCCCATTCCCCTCCTGCTGGCTCCTCTGTCTGTGCCCTGTCCTTGTGTTGCTCCCCAGCTCTCAGTGCAGTCCCAGGGCAGTCACAAATTGCATCTTGGGCTACATCCAAATGTTGTTTCCTCCAAGACACTTATCTTGGGGTTTTTTGCAACAGAGAAATTGTTTTTTGTCAAAAGGTCCTAAATGAAATATTCTGCACATGGTTTATTTCTTCCTGATTAGGAATATTCCTTCTCAGCTAAATCTCCCATATTCTGACTGCCTTCCATCTCCTGACAGGCTTTTACCATTCCTCATATCTCATGCCTGAGCAGTCACAGCTATGATAAAATAGAACCATAAAATATCCAGAGTGGGAAGGGAGCCACAAGCACCATGGAGTTGAGCTCCTGGCCCTGCTCAGGACATCCCAACAATCCCAGCCTGTGCCTGAGAGCATTGTCCAAATTTTCCTTGAGCTCTCTCAGGCTGGTGCTGTTTGCAGCAGGGGAACTCCTGCCTGGGGTGGTTGCTGGATGACGTGAGGAATCCTCATGAAATGGTTTGGATTGGAAGGAACCTTAGCTATCATCTCATTCCATCTCTCCTTCTGCCATGGGAAGGGACACCCAGGAAAACTTCTGATTTGAAATCATTGCTCTTTTGAAAGGAAGCCCCGGGAGGGAGTGGCCTGGGTGACAGTGGAGACAAGGAAGGTGCTGGGAACTTGGAAAAATACATTGAGGATCATGATCTTGTTGCACTTGCCTTGGGAGAAGCCCCTTGGCTGAAATGTCATTCCCTGGATAAGATGATGTGGAAAGTTCCTACTCTCCACTGGGCAGAAAAAGGGGAGACAGGGAGAGAAAAATACTTTCAGATGTCAAAGTCTCTCTGTTCTCTTAATTATAATCAATTCCTTAGGAGTTAGAAATGCTTATGAGCATTATAAATGTTCCTAAGATGTTAAACCTCATGTGTGTCTCAAAGTTTCACTCCACAGAAGGCTTTCACTCTCACTTCCCTTTCCAGAAGCAGTAGCACATTGCTTTCCCCTGGATTTAAGGCAGTGGGAAAAGGAGGGAAAAATTCCCCCTGAGCAAGAGATGTGGCTGCTGCCCAGGTCTGTCCCAGCAGGAATCAGGAGCTCTTGGCACTGCCAACATCATCCCAACCACTGCAGGCACGTGCCTTAGGAAGGGCTCTGGTATGAGACAGGGACCTGCCCTGCTCCCAGAGCAGCCAGAGGCTTTAGAGTGGGATAAAAGAAGGAAATGAGCCATTTTGGACACTGTTTAACAGAGACAGGCCCTGCAATGAAGCCTGGATGTTGTTTATTCAACAAATTTTGGGTCCGATATTACCCCGATGAAGGCAAACAAAAACCATGAATCCAAATCTGATTGAGGGGTGGTTTAGAATGACAAAGATCAGGACAGGCTGGGCTGTGGCTGGAGCTGCTGTGCAGAGTGGCTGTGCAGCTCCTCCTGAGGGTGGCCAGGTTCAGGATGGAGGTGCTCAAGGGCTTCCCTGGACACTGATGCTGGGGAACCAGAGGATGGATGGCCCCATTCTGCAGAAGAGCAGCATAACCCCCTAATTTCTGTGCAATTCAATGGTCCAAGCATCTGGTGATGGGAATTTCCATATTGCATGTACTTTCTGGATACAGGCACAGGAGTTCAATGGAGTTCACCATCGACCCTGCACTTTACTCAGAAGGATTCAATTTTGGAATTCAAGAATGTGAGACATTCCCACTGAAAGGATAAGGGAATGTTGCTGTCCCTCCCCAGCTCTGCAGCCCTACCTGGTGTCCCTTCCCATCAGCTGGGAATGCAGGGCTGGCTCTGCTGGACAGAAGGGGAAGGATGCTCCCTGTGATCCCAACCCCTCTCCTGCCATCCAGAGGCACCAGCCCTGCAGGGATTTGGCAAATCACTGCCCCCCCCCCCCCCCCCCCCCCCCCCCGCGTGCTGGGTGTGTCCCCAGGGATTAAGGTGTCCCATTCTTTGCAGGCAAGAGCTCCCTGAAAACACCATGGAACTCATCTGCTGAGCCAAAGAAGATGGAGTTCATTCCCTGGGGCTGAGGCCATGAGGGTCATTGCATGGGGAATGAGCTGGGGAACGGCACTGAGCCCAGCTGCACTGCTTGGAGCCATGTGGATCCAGGAGGGAGCCTGAAAGCCATGCTGCAATGTGCTCCCTGCAGAGCATCCCACAAAAATCACCCAAGGCAATGCTCCTGCTCCCTTCTCCTGCATGAATACAGCACCATGGGGAGGGTGATCCCATGGATATTTATTAATGAGAAGACTCAAGGAAACCCTCAGCCTCTGGCTGAGGTCCTTCAGCAGAGCAGTGGAAGTGATCAGCAGGCTCACACCCCCGTCTCCCTGAGGCATCATTGCTGTGGTCAGTTTTTTCTTTCTGCTCCTCAAAGACCCTCTGGAGGGAATCCCTGAGAGATCGCAGTCTACAGAGCCTCCAGCAGCTCGCCATGGAGAAGGGTCTTGTGCACCACCCTGCCAAGAAGTAGATGAAGGGTTTGATGCTGCTGTTGATGCTGGTGAGCAGGAAAACAATGTGGGATGACACAGCAATGTACCCGAGCTGCTGCAGGAAATTGCAGAGGCTTAGGATGAGAGTGAGGAGCACAGTGAGGAAGACAGCGATGTCACTCCTCATGGGTTGCAGCCGCTGGGAGCCCCACTTGGCCTTAATGAAATCGATTGTGCTGGAAATGACCACGGGTGCAGCAAAGAAGAGCAGGATGAGGGTGAATACAGAGATGAAAGCTGCCCGGCAGCGCTCCTGTTCTTGTGATGGGCACAGGAATGTCACCGTGGGAATGACAGTGAAGAGAGTAAAGAAGCCATAGGATTTGGCACTGTTTGCCACCAACCACATGCGCTCAGGAGGGTTCCAGTGGCAGCACAACTTCCATATCTTGTACATGTACCGCACGGGGCTGTTGACCATCAGCCAGAACAGTGCCCAGTAATACGAGGACACAGACAGCTCAAAAAAAAACTGTATGTACAGCCTGGGCATGATATGAAAGCAGGACACGTCCTCCACCAGGAAGAGGAGGGCAGAGAGGACTGTGAGGAGAAGGAAGAGGAAGTCAGTGACAGCCAGGTCGAAGATTCCGTTTTTGCTGCTTTTCAGGCTGAGGAGGCCGATGACAGCCCCGTTCCCAGCCAGCCCACAGAGGCAGATGAGCAGGGTCACACTGTGTATGGCCACATTTGTCACATCTGCCTCACACAGATCTTCTCCTTCAGTGGGTGAGGCAGCAGATGGGAACACGGTGGTCACCTCCATGGATGGACGCTGGGCAGGCAGTGGGATGTGGCCCCAGGCTGTGGTCAGAGTGGATGGGCAGTCAGTGCTTAGAGAATCCAGGGATGGACCATGTGGCTCCTGAGCAGCTCCCTGCAGTGGGAAGGATTCAGTGGGGAGGAGTGAGATGTGCAGGGAAGGAGGGCACTGGGAATTGTGGGGTGGGAGAGGGAGTTGGGAGGGTTGGGCTTGTTTGGCAGGACATTGCTAAAGAAGAGACAATAAACATTTTCACCTCCCCTGAAGTTGCTTAAAGACTACCAGGGCAGAAAGATAAAAGGATATATAGGTGTAGACGCAGGATGATAAACATGGCTGGAAGCACGGGGGACAGTGATAAGGAGGCCCACAGTAATTTGGGGTAAGTTCTGTAACAAGAAGCAAGAGCACATGGCCAAAGGAAAAGTTCAAGGCAAGGTCAGCTTTAATATCAGAGCACTCAGTGAATACGAACACCAGGGACCCCTCTCAGTGAACCTCCTTGAGCATCAAAGGATGTTCAGTGGGAAGTGGGTGCTAGGAAATGAGTTCTAGTAAAATGGTTCTTCTGTACTGGACAAGAACAATTTTTTAATGTCTACGTATGGCTATAGTGGATAAAACCACTGTTGCAAAGTTTCACAATACACATACAAATAAGGAGAGATCCTTCTGCATGTCCTGCTGCCCAATACTTCACTTGGCAACACCATTAGTTGGTGTTAAGAGCTTTGGTGTCAGTCCTCATCCATGCCATGCCATGCCATGCCTCCCATCGCCTCCCATCGCCTCCCATGCCGTGCTATCCCATGCCATGCTATCCCATCCCATCCCGATGGGTTAGCAGTCCCTGGCATCTCCCTGGCTGCAGGCGTGGCCTGTTGGGCTCTGCTGCTGTCCAGTGGCAGATTTGGGATTGGTGGCACCCAGAGACCTCCTGCCCCCTCCAGCCCCTGTCTGCCTGATGCCTTGGGCTGGCTCCCTGGAACAGAGGCCAGAGCAGGTGAAGACAATAAAAGGAGGCATTGATGAAAGGCCTTCAAAAGGTTCACCTTGGGCTCTCAAAGCCTCCGAGAGGGGCTGCACCCAAAATGGGCAATGGCCATGAGTTTTTCAGATAGATATAAGTTTGGTCCTTTTACAGATCAGGGGTTAATCCTCCAATTACAGCTTCAGAAAATGAAGCCATTTAGTCCCAGTTTGCCCTCCCTCAATTCAATTTTGTCTGTACTTTTCTTGGTCTGAGGCAGTAGAGTGTCCTTGAATTTCATGCCTAGAGGGATTGTTTTGTCTGACCAAAATGTGCAGACAGTTAACTAACACTTTTACATGGAGTTTAGAGTTATGCACTAATGCAGTACAGGATATGAAAAATAGAAAGGCTAAAATCCAAAGGCATCATGCCCTCTCTGACATCCTCTAGGAATTCCCCCCAGGCTGCCTTCCCCTCCAGACAGCCCCGCTCCTCTCCTGCCCCACTCAGGAGCCCCAGCAGTGTTTCTGCTCCTCCTGGCAATTCCATGCTTCTCCAGCCCAATGAACAGCAGTGGAGCCATCCCTGTAGTGCCTCTTGTTTGTGTCCAAAGGAGGTTGGGGGGCTGGAGAGCAGGGATGGAGCTGGGGAGGGGCATCTCCAAGAGAAAGACGGCCCCAAAGCCCTACAGGGCAGGCTGGGGTGAGCAGCCCGTGGGGAGAGACTGGAGCTTCAGGCCCGGGGCTGGGAGGGATGGGAAGGACGGGAGGTGGGTGGGCTGCATGGGGAATGGGATGGGAGGGTGGTGTGTGAGGGGTGGGACATGATGGAGCTGCTGGGAAGATGTGGTGGGAAGGTGTGGGGTGTGGTGGGGCTGGAGAGAAGGTGTGGGGTGTGGTGGGGCTGGTGGCCTCAGGGAAGCCCCAGGGAGGGGGGTGATGCCCCGTGGAGCCCATGGTGACAAACACAGGTGTCACCCTGCTCCTGGAAGGGGGTGGCTGTGCTGAGGATCACGGCCTCCTCCTCTCCTTGCTGCTGCACCACCTGAGCCTGCTGAGGGAGCAGCTGAAGGCAGTGGAGAGGAAGAATTTCTGAAGGCAGAGACATCTTTGCACCTGGCTCACAAAATTAGAAATTAAAGATCTCAGGGGAGATCTTTGCTGTGACACTCACAGAGCACTTGGGATGGAGAATGCTGAGCCCCTGGGCCATCGTGTCTGTGCCAGCCCAGCTCTGGGCACTGGGGATCATGGTTGCTGCAGGGAGCACAAGCCATGGCTGTGGCCCCTCTGAAATCAAGACATTTTAAGTCTAACAGTAAAAGTGTGTTAGACTAATAACAATTTGGAGTCAAAATTGTGAACATATTGGAAATATCTTTGCCATAGACAGATTTAAAGAAACAACACTTTTCAGGCATTTTTTTGCATTATAATATCCAGGATTTTTTTATAGATACTCCCAATTTCTTACGTCATGGTATAGGTGTGTTGTTTCTTTTAATTAGTACTAAAATATGCCATCTATCTTAGTTAAATGGATAACCTGGGTTTTTTTCCAGTGAACTATATTTTAGTAAATTTGATGTACAAGCCTAGGAAATGGCTCCCTTATTGCCATTAAAATTATGTCTTGCAATTTTTTAATTACATCTTTTGGTTTGCATAGGCCTCTGATATCCTAAACGTCTCAAGATATCATTCTTATTCTATGACATCCAATTTTTTCTAATTATATGATAAATTAAAAGTACTTTATTGATTTTTTTTCTTGATCTATTGAGTAAGTTCTCTATGGGGTATGCGCTAATAAAGTCTTCTACTGACACTCAGCCAAAACAGATCTAAATCAAAACCAGCTAAAAAACCACAGTCAAATAAGCCTTGACTCATTAAGCATCTTTCATTACAGAAATTCCTAAACAATCACAGAATTCCTGGCTTACTACCTCTCTGTCCCCTCCCTCCAGCCACATTCCCGGCTGGCAGCAGCAGCCAGAGGAAGCCGGGAAGCGCTGGCAGAGGGGGCAAAGGCAGCTCAGGATTCACGGTGCTGTTTATTGATATCAGACCTCAGTGGGATGCAGGAACCAGGTGCCAGGGGGAATTCTGGGGTCACAGCTGTATTGGGAAGGATGCATTTGGGGGTAAAGTGCTCTAGGACCTGTGAGGGAGGAGCAAATCCATGCTCCAATGTGCTCTGTGCAGAGCATCCCTCCCAAATGGCCCCTGTCACTGCTTCTGCTCCCTTCTCCTGCAGGAATAGGGGTGGGAGGGTGATCCTAAGTCACTGCCCCATGGTCCTGCATGGGGGCACCTGAAGGGTTCAGCAGGCTCAGACCCCCCTGTCCATGGTGGCATCATTACTGGGGGCAGTGCTCCCTTCTGGCTCCTCAAACACCTTCTGGAGGCACTCCCTGAGGGACCCCATGGAGCAGTGCCTCCAGCACTTTGTTACTGAGATGTAGATGAAGGGGTTGATGCTGCTGTGCATGCAGGCAAACAGGAGAACAACCCGGGGGGACACAGTGGTGTAGCCAAGCTGCTGCAGGAAATTCCAGAGACTGAGGGGGAGAGTGAGGAGCACTGCCAGGAAGAAAATGATGTCAGGCCTCTTGGATTGCTGCTGCTGGGAGCTACCCTTGAAGTGAATGAAGAGGATTGTGCTGGAAATGACCATGGATGGAGCAAAGACGAGGAAGTTGAGGATGTACAGGGAGATGAGAGCCCCCTGGCAGAGCTTGTGTTCCTGTGACTGGCACAGGGAATTCACCGCAGAAATGGCAGCGATGGCAGTGATGGAAAGGGCCCAGAGCACGGCACTGACCACCACCCATGAGAGGCCCTGGGGAAGGTGGCAGAAGAGCCCAGGTGGGCAGAGCATGGACCTGCCCCTCTCGATGCTGATGCCGTCAGCTGGTACAGCCCTACGCTGTGGAACATCGGGAAGAGGAGGAAAAGGAAGCGTATGGATGCTGGGGACATGATGGAGGAGCAGGAGAAATCCTCCTGCAGGAAGACCAGAGTGGAGGGGACCATGAAGATGAGGAAGAGGAAGTTGATGATGGCCAGGTCAAGGATGTAGGCAGTGACGGGTTTCATAGTGTCCCTCTGGATGCAGAACCCGAGGATTCAGAGCACAGCCCTGTTCCCAGCCAGCCCGCAGAGGCAGATGAGCAGGCTCACACTGTGTGTGGCCACACTGGTGACATCTGTCGCACACACATCATCTCCTTCAGTGGGTGACATGGCAGGGGGGACACATGAAGCTTATCCACATGGATGGACGCTGGGCAGGCAGTGGGATGTGGCCGCTGGCTGTGGTCAGAGTGGATGGGCAGTCAAGTGCTTGGAGAATCCAGGGATGGAGCATGTGGCTCCTCAGCAGCTCCCTGCAGTGGGAAGGGTTCAGTGGGGAGGAGTGAGATGTGCAGGGGAGGAGGGCAGTGGGAATGGTGGGGTGGGGGGGTTGGGCTGGTTAGCAGGAGGTTGATAAATAACACAAAGAATAAACATTTTCAGTTCTTCTGAAGTTGTTCAAAAGCAAAGTGGCCAAAATTTAGAAAGATGTGTTTTATACAGATAATGGGATGATTGGCTCTCACAGTTAAGGGATTAATACTGTGTGAATATTAAGAGAAGACTGATTGATATATAATTATGTTATTGCAGTCAGTTGTTTAGATGTCCCCTGTTCCCCCCATAGTCCCCTTCTCTCCCCTCTGTACTGTTGCCATCAGAGAGCCTGAGTCATCTAGGACAGGTGGAAAGAAGGGCTGTACAAAAGCTTGTTGCTGGGGGGGAAGAGGTGCAGCATGAGGACACCTGACCCTCCAGTCAAGCTGCAGGAAAGCAGGCTCCAGCAATAAACACAAAGAAGGGCTGACTGACAGACTTTGGGAGGGGCCAGGTTTAGCTGATGCAACCCCCGGGGTATCAAAGGTGAAGCATCCATCTTGAAGATCAGCCAGCCACGTGGTGGGCAGCCATGAGGGAACCTCCCTGGCCTGCTTCTCCTTATTTAGTCCTTTTGTCGCATTTTTTGTTAAGGTTTATTGAATCTTTAAAAATTTAAATAAAAGGCTGGTTGTTTCTCACAGGATGTAAAGGCTCACACACAGGATGACAAACATGGCAGGAACCAGAGCAGAAACAGATCAGGAGGCCTGCAGTGATTTTGGGGCAAATTCTGGAACAAGAGGAAGCAGTGCATGGCCAGAGGAAAAGTTCAAGGCAAGGGCACCTTTAATATCTCAGAACTCAGTGAATGTGACCACCACATAGACCCCTCTTAAAAAACCTCGGGGATCATAAAAGGACTTGCAGGAGGAGGTGGACGCATGGAAATGAGTTTTAGGAAAATGGTGTTTGTGTATTAGATAAGAAAAACTGTTAATGCCTACATGTGGTTCTAATGGATTAATACCCTGTTGTAAAATCTCACCATACACAATATAAGAAGAGATCCCACTGTGTCCTGTGCAGGTCTAGAATTCCTGCTTCCTCATGCTTTGCATTGTGTTGGAGAGTTTGTTCTGTCCCATTTCACTATTAGGATACAGACAACATGTACAGGAGGAGAGAGAGGAGCTGGGGAGGGCACTGAGGTCACCGGGAGAGGGTGTCAGGAACAGAGCAGCTGCTGCAGGAGAGGAAGGTGGGGTAGGGAGGAAGGCAAACATTCCACTGACCTGTTCCCTGTGGGGCAGCAGCAGGCAAAGGGCTCTGTGCAGATCAGCGGCGCTTCCTGGTGCCTCTTGCTCCTTTGGGATCCATGTCCTAAAGTGGCTCCTGCCAGGTCAGGGACATGAAGGAGAAAGTGCCCAGCTCACCAGGAGCTCCCCATTCCCATCCTGCTGGCTCCTGTCTGTGCCCTGTCCTGGTGCTGCTCCCCAAGGCTCGGTGGGGTCATAGGGCAGATGGAAATGGTTTTACAACATTGGGTGCGTCAGAGCTCCACTCCCTCTAAGTTATTTATCTTGAATTTTTTTTCCTTTGCTACGAAGTAATTGGCTTTTGTCAAAAGTCTACATGAAGAATTTTGCAAATGGCTCCTCATTTTCTTCTGATTAGAAACACTCCTTCCCTGCAGGATGTCCGTTTCTCCAACTGCCTTCTCCCTCCTAAGATTTCCTACCATTTCTTATTTCTCTTCCCATAGGAATCATTGTCCCTCCAGCTTCAGAGGGTTACTGGTGGCACTGGAATGCTGGCAGTGATGTTGAATTATATGTCTGCTTGTCAGAAACAAGTCCCATTCTGTGAATAGCTCCAGAATCATTGCTAAAACCTTCCCTGTGCCCAAAGGAGCTCAATTGAGACAAGAATTCACATTTTTTTTATTGTCTCCCAGGCTCACACAGCCCAAGGGAAGGAGAGCACTCAGTTGCTTGCAGCCAGGTCAGCAGCACTTAGAGCCCACCCTAATTAATGCCAATCCCCTTGATGATGCAATGAAAGCTATTACAGACCAGGTTTTGGGGTGCTGCAATCCCCTTCCCATCCCTTCATTGGGGCTTACCGTCCTCCTCCCCAGACATGGGAGCCCTTGTGTTTGTTTTTACCTGACCCCATCACTCAGGGCAACCTGTGCCAGGGCCTCAGCACCCTCCCAGGGAAGGGTTTCTTCCAAATATCCAATCTGACCCCACCCTCTGTCAGTGGGAAGCCATTGCCCCTTGTCCTGTCACTACATGCCCTTGTCCAAAATGCCTGTCCACTGGTTCTAGAGCCCCATCAGCTCCTGGATCATGAAGTGTTTGCCCTTGAAAGGATTGGGCTGGTGAGGGGATGTGAGATTCCATAGCTGGGGACACAAACATGGTGTCAGCAGTAAGAGAGGTGACAGTTCTGGTCCAGGGCCAGCAGTTTGCATCAGGAGCATCCCAGATCCCTGAGGCACATGTCAGCCTGGGTGGGAATCATCTCACCTCAGCTTTTTAGGAATTCCTTCTAATTCAGTGTAGGCTGCTATCTGATTGCCAAGAGATTGTGGAAGATGGCCCAAATGAAACCTGCAACTTTCTAAGGATTAAAGCCAAGAGAGCAGCATGGATTTGCCTCTTCTCAGAAGAAATGCCATTGCTGACATCCTAAATCATCCCTCTGCTCTGTGCCAGTGCTCCAGCTTATGCACTGAATTTATTGTTGCACAAATCTTTTTGGAAACTGTGGGGAAGGCCATGTGCCACTGAAATTGTGACATACACAGGGCAAAACTAGATTTGAATCAGAAATCATTGTTAAACAGGACATTTGTAGTGCAGGGTCCTTAGGATCCAGCCAAGGAATGAGAGGGGGCAAGTTCAGGCAGTTCAAAAAACAAGTTTTTGGGATTGAGGTTGCTATAAAAGACAATAGAAGCTGAGATGGAGCCCAAGTGCTTTGGGCACAGGTGTGGTTGCTGAGGCTCTCTCCCGTTGCTCATTTCCCGGGCAGAGTGAAGAGCAGCTGAGGAGCAGAGCCCTGAGCCCGTGGCAGGCTCTGAGGCAGCTGCCTGTGTGTGAGAGCCCTGGAGAACACGAGGCAGCACAGAGAGCAGGGGCTGTGGCAGGAGCTGGGACAGAGCCCGCGCCGGACGCTGCTCGGGCTCAGCCCGCGGGCTGCGCTCCCCTTTCCCAAGGGACCATTCCAGGGAACCTCCTGCAGATCCCGGCCCAGGGACAGCAGCTGGAGCCTGGCAGCTGAGGGCAGTGCACTGCGGGCAAGTTCTCCAGGCTGCCAGAGGAAACCAGGTCAGACTCTTCTCTTCCACCTTCGTCAGGGCCCCCTCATTGGGTGGAACCTGGTTATTGATTTTGGGGGCAGAATTGAGGTCTGTAGGGAATTAAGAGCTATAAATAGTGCGGGAAAAGGGAGAGAATGTTTAAATGAGTGTCCTGCTGAAGGAATCCAGCAGCTCAGTGATATCAAGTGACACCTGAGAGTTCAGCTCAGATTCATCCCAAAGCCATTTGCTCTCTGATATCTCCATGGGCAATTCCTATTTCTCTGATTGTTTTCCTGCTCCAGCTGTGTCCTGTCCACAGCCAGGGAGGAGGTATCTCCGTGGCTTTTGTGCCAGGCACACCGGACCAGGCTCCCACATCCTCCTTGCCATCTGACCTGTCCCTCAGCCCTCCCTGTGCTGCTCCACATGGAAGCTGTGGGTGGGAAAAGATGGGAAAAGCCACGTTTGGGGGACAGCAGCGTTGCTCTGGTGTGTCTGTTTGTCACCCCTGCAGCTGTGTGAGGGCAGGAGAAGCAGCAGAGGTGTCACCGTGAGCACTTTGTCCCCTGGCACGGAGGGAGCCAGCCCTGCCTGCTGGAGCCAGCCGGGTGGGAAGGCATCCCAGGGGAGCTGGAATGAGGAGAGCCACGACAACTGGAGCCAGTGTGACAACAGGCAGTGGAGCAAAGTGCCTGTCCCGCTGCTGCTGCTGCTGCTGCTGTGCCTGTGTGGGATGGTGGGAATGGGGCTGTGCTCTGGCTCCTTGGCCAACAGCAGTGCCCTCCCTCTGATTGACTTCCTGGCTGGGAGCTGTGCAAAGGAATTCAGCCCTTCTGTTAGTGTTGCCTTGCAGAGGGCTTTTGAGGATGTGCCGGAACCAGGGCTTAGGGACAACACAGGGGAATCATCATCAAGTGGAATCATCATGATAGATAGTCAGCATAAAATAAAGCATGCAATATCCAGAGTTGGAAGGGAGCCAGGAGCACCATGGAGTTGAGCTCCTGGCCCCTGCACAGGACATCCCAACAATCCCAGCCTGGGCCTGACAGCATTGTCCAAATGCTCCTTGAGCTCTGTCAGGCTGGTGCTGTTTGCAGCAGGGG
The DNA here is from genome assembly GCF_028551555.1 of Melozone crissalis. Classification (NCBI taxonomy): domain Eukaryota; kingdom Metazoa; phylum Chordata; class Aves; order Passeriformes; family Passerellidae; genus Melozone; species Melozone crissalis. Next base: position 2,520,045 of record NW_026535796.1, on the reverse strand, counting down.
AACTCCAGCGTGGTGTGGTTGCTGCATGACCTGAGGAATCCTCATGGAATGGTTTGACTTTGAAGGAACCTTAGCTATCATCTCATTCCATCTCTCCTTCTGCCATGGGTAAGGAGACCCAGGACAACTTTTGGTTTGAACTGGTTGCTCTTTTGAAAGGAAGCTCGGGGAGGGAGTGGCCTGGGTGACAGTGGAGACTAGGAAGGTGCTGGGAAGCAGAAAAAGTACATTGAGGATCATGATCTTGCTGCACTTCCCTTGGGAGAAACACCTCTGCTGAAATGTCTTTCCTGGATAAGAGGTTCCACCATGGAATGTTTCTGCTTTCCAAATGGCAGGAAAATAGGAGACCAGGAGAGAAAAACCCTTTCAGATGTCAAAGTCTCTGTCTCTCATGTGTGTCTCCAAAGCCTGACTCCACCCACGGCTTTCACTCTCACTTCCCTTTCCAGAAGCAGTGGCACATTGGTTTCTCCTGGATTTAAGGCAGTGGGAAAAAGAGGGACAACTTCCCCCTGAGCAAGAGATGTGGCTGCTGCCCAGGTCTCTCCCAGGAGGCATCAGGAGCTCTTGGCACTGCCAACATCATCCCAACCATTGCAGACACGTGCCTTAGGAAGGGCTCTGGTATGAGACAGGGACCTGCCCTGCTCCCAGACCAGCCAGAGGCTTTAGAATGGGAAAAAAGAAGGAATGAGCCATTTTGGACAATGTTTTACCAAAGCAGGCCCTGCAGTGAAGCCTGAATGTTGTTTATTCAACAAATTCTTGGCTGGGAATTACCGCGCTGTAAACAAAGGTCAGGAGAGGCTGGGCTGTGGCTGGAGCTGCTGTGCAGAGTGGCTGTGCAGCTCCTCCTGAGGGTGGCCAGGTTCAGGATGGAGGTGCTCAAGGGCTTCCCTGGACACTGATGCTGGGGAACCAGAGCATGGATGGCCCCATTCTGCAGAAGAGCAGCACAACCCCCTAATCTCTGTGCAATTCAATGGTCCAAGCATCTGGTGATGGGAGCTTCCATGTTTAAAGCTCTTTTTTTTCACCTGCATGAAGCTTCAGTGGAGTTCACCTTTCATCCGGCACTTTGATATTCAGAAGGATTTGATTCTGGAATTCAAGAATGTGAGACATTCCCACTGAAAGGATAAGGGAATGTTGCTCTCCCCAGCTCTGCAGCCCTACCTGGTGTCCCTTCCCATCAGCTGGGAATGCAGGGCCGGCTCTGCTGGACAGAAGGGGAAGGATGCTCCCTGTGATCCCAACCCCTCTCCTGCCATCCAGAGGCACCAACCCTGCAGGGATTTGGGAAATCACCGCTACCCTGTGCTGGGTGTGTCCCCGAGGATGAAGGTGTCCCATTCTTTGCAGGCAAGAGCTCCCTGAAAACACCATGGAACTCATCTGCTGAGCCAGAGGAGATGGAGTTCGTTCCCTGGGGCCGAGGCCATGAGGGTCATTCCATGGGGGATAGAGCTGGGGAACAGCACTGACCCCAGCTGCACTGCTTGGAGCCATGTGGATCCAGGAGGGAGGAGGAAAGCCATGCTGCAGTGTGCTCCCTGCAGAGCATCCCACAAAAATCACCCAGGGCAATGCCCCTGCTCCCTTCTCCTGCAGGAATACCGCACCAGAGGGAGGGTGATCCTGTAGATAATGAATAATCAGGTGACTCCAGAAAACCTTCAGCCTCTGTGCTAAAGTCCTTCAGCAGAGCAGTGGAAGGGATCAAAAGGCTCAGATCACTGTATCCCTGGTGTCATCATCCCTGTGGTCAGTTTTTTCTTTCTGCTTCTCGAAGACCCTCTGGAGGGAATCCCTGGGGGCCCCCACTGTACAGTGCTTGCAGCAGCTCGCCATGGAGCAGGACCTCCAGGAGTTCTGCATGGAGTTGTCTGTCATCCAGCTATCAACCAAGAAGTAGATGAAGGGTTTGATGCTGCTGTTGATGCTGGCGAGCAGGAAAAAAAACTGGGATGGCACAACGATGTACCCGAGCTGCTGCAGGAAATGGCAGAAGCTGAGGATGACAGTTAACAGTGCAGTGAGGTGGATAACGATGTCACGCCTCTTGGGCTGCTGCTGCTGGGAGCCACACTTGGCCTTAATGAAATCACTTGTGATTGAAATGAGCAGGGGTGCAGCAAAGAAGAGCAGGACAAAGGTGTATATGGAGATGAGAGCTGCCCAACAGTGCTTCTGCTCATGTGATGGGCACAGGAATGTCACAGTGAGAATGACAGTGAAGAGAGCAAAGAAGGCCCAGTATTGGACACTGATCACCAAAAGCCACAGGCGCTTGGGAAGGTCCCAGTGGCAGCAGAGCTTGCAGGACATGTATATGTACTGCACGTTGCTCATGGGTATCAGCTGGAATAACCCCCAGTAGTAGGAGACCACTGTAAGCTGGAAAAAGAAATTCTGGTACAGCAGGGGCACAATAGAGGAGCAGGAGGCATCCTCCACCAGGAAGAGGAGGGCAGAGGGGACTGTAAAGAGAAGGAAGAGGAAGTCAGCAACAGCCAGGTTAAAGATGCGATAATTACCGCTTTTCTCTGTGAGGAGGCAGATGACAGCCCCGTTCCCAGCCAGGCCACAGAGGCAGATGAGCAGTGTCACACTGTTTATGGCCATGCTGGTGACATCTGTTTCACACAGATCATCTCCTTCAGTGGGTGAGGCAGGAGATGGGGACACAGTGGTCACCTCCATGGATGGATGCTGGGCAGGCAGTGGGATGTGGCCCCTGGCTGTGGTCAGAGTGGATGGGCAGTCAGTGCTTGGAGAATCCAGGGATGGACCATGTGGCTCCTCAGCAGCTCCCTGCAGTGGGAAGGATTCAGTGGGGAGGAGTGAGATGTGCAGGGGAGGAGGGCAGTGGAAATTGTGGGGTGGAGAGGGAGGTGGGAGAGTTGGGCTGTTTGGGCACTGGGCAGAGGAGCGGGCAGCTGGGGAGGGCACTGCAGTCACCCGGAGAGGGTGTCAGGAACAGAGCAGCTGCTGCAGGAGAGGAAGGTGGGGTAGGGAGGAAGGCAAACATTCCACTGACCTGTTCCCTGTGGGGCAGCAGCAGGCAAAGGGGTCTGTGCAGATCAGCGGCGCTTCCTGGTCCCTCTTGCCCCTTTGGGATCCATGTCCTAAAGCGGCTCCTGCCAGGTCAGGGACATGAAGGAGAAAGTGCCCAGCTCACCAGGCGCTCCCCATTCCTGTCCCTCTGGCTCCTCTCTGTGCCCTGTCCTGGTGCTGTTCCCCAAGGCTCGGTGCGGCCATAGGGCAGACGGAAATGGCTTTACAACTTTGGGTACGTCAGAGCTCCACTCCCTCAGAGTTATTTATCTTGAATATTTTTTTTCTTTGCCACAAAGGAATTGGCTTTTGTCACAAGTCCACATGAAGATTTTTGCAAATGGCTCCTCTTTTTCTTCTGATTATAAACACTTCTTCCCTGCAGAATGTCCCTTTCTCCAACTGGTTTCTCTCTCCCAAGAAGTTCCTACCATTCCTTTTTTCTCTTCCTATAGGAATCATTGTCCCTCCAGTACCAGAGGGTTACTGGTGGCACTGGAATGCTGGCAGTGCTGTTGAATTATCTGTCTGCTTGTCAGAAACAACTCCCATTCTGGAAATAGCTTCAGAATCATTGGTAAAACCTGCCCTGTGCCCAAAGAAGCAAAACTGAGACAAGAATTCGCATTTTTGACATTGTCCCCAGGCTCACACAGCCCAAGGGAAGAACAGCACTCAGTTGCTTACAATCAGGTCATCAGCACTTAGAGCCCACCCTAATTGCTGCCAATCCCCTTGATGATGCAATGAAAGCTATTACAGACCAGGTTTTGGGCTGCTGTGATTACCTTTCCAGCCCTTCATTGGGGCTTATCCTCCTCCTCAGACTTAGGTGCACTTATGATTGTTTTTACCTGACCCCATCCATCAGGGCAACCTGTGCCAGGGCCTCAGCACCCTCACAGAGAAGGATTTCTTCCCAATATCCAATCTGACCCCACCCTCTGTCAGTGGGAAGCCATTCCCCCTTGTCCTCTCACTCCATGCCCTTGTCCAAAGTTCCTTTCCATCTCTCCTGGAGGCCCATCAGCTCCTGGATCATGAAGTGTTTGCCCTTGAAAGGATTGGGCTGGTGAGGGGATGCGAGATTCCATAGCTGGGGACACAAACACGGTGTCAGCAGGGAAGAGAGGTGACAGTTCCGGTCCCAGGGCCAGCAGTTTCCAGCAGGAGCATCCCAGATCCCTGAGGCCCATGTCAGCCTGGATAGGAATCATCTCACCTCAGTTCTCTAGGAATTCCTTCTAATTCAGTGTAGGCTGCTATCTGATTGCCAAGAGATGGTGAACGATGACTCAGATGAAACCTGCAACTTTCTAAGGATTAAAGCCAAGAGAGCAGCATGGATTTGCCTCTTGTCAGAAGAAATGCCATTGCTGACATCCTAAATGATGCCTCTGCTGAGTGTCTGTGCTTCAGCTCACACACAGAATTTATTATTGTATTGATCTTCTTGGAAACTGTATGGTGAAGCTGAAATACCACTGAAATTGCACTGTACACGTGGGAAAACTAGATTTGAATCAGAAATAAAAGTTTAAGAGGACTTTTTTAGTTCAGGGTCCTAAGGATCCAACCCAGGAATGAGAGGGAGCAAGTTCAGGCAGTTCAAAAGACAAGATCTTGGGATTGTAGTTGCTTTAAAGTAAAAGATGCAGCTGAGATGGAGCCCAAGTGGTTTGGGCACAGGTGTGGTTGCTGAGGCTCTCTCCCGTTGCTCATTTCCCAGGCAGAGTGAAGAGCAGCTGAGGAGCAGAGCCCTGAGCCCGTGGCAGGCTCTGAGGCAGCTGCGTGTGTGTGAGAGCCCTGGAGAACACGAGGCAGCACGGAGAGCAGGGGCTGTGGCAGGAGCTGGGACAGAGCCCGCGCCGGACGCTGCTCGGGCTCAGCCCGCGGGCTGCGCTCCCCTTTCCCAAGGGACCATTCCAGGGAACCTCCTGCAGATCCCGGCCCAGGGACAGCAGCTGGAGCCTGGCAGCTGAGGGCAGTGCACTGCGGGCAAGTTCGCCAGAGGAAACCAGGTCAGACTCTTCTCTTCCACCTTCATCAGGGCCCCCTCATTGGGTGGAACCTGGTTATTGATTTTGGGGGCAGAACTGAGGTCTGTAGGGAATTAAGAGCTATAAATAGTGCGGGAAAAGGGAGAGAATGTTTAAATGAGTGTCCTGCTGAAGGAATCCAGGATCTCAGTGATATCAACTGACACCTGAGAGTCCAGCTCAGATCCATCCCAAAGCCATTTGCTCTCTGATATCTCCATGGGCAATTCCTTACTTCTCCAATTGTCTTTCTGCTCCAGCTCTGTCCTGTCCACAGCCAGGGAGGAGGTATCTCCCTGGCTTTTGTGCCAGGCACACAGGACCAGGCTCCCACATCCTCCTTGCCATCTGTCCTGTCCCTCACCCCTCCCTGTGCTGCTCCACATGGAAGCTGTGGGTGGGAAAAGATGGGAAAAGCCACGTTTGGGGGACAGCAGCGTTGCTCTGGTGTGTCTGTTTGTCAGCCCTGCAGCTGTGTGAGGGCAGGAGAAGCAGCAGAGGTGTCCCCATGAGCACTTTGTCCCCTGGCACAGAGGGAGCCAGCCCTGCCTGCTGGAGCCAGCCCAGTGGGAAGGCATCCCAGGGGAGCTGGAATGAGGAGAGCCACGACAACTGGAGCCAGTGTGACAGCAGGCAGTGGAGCAAAGTGCCTGTCCCACTGCTGCTGCTGCTCTGTGCCTGTGTGGGATGGTGGGAATGGGGCTGTGCTCTGGCTCCTCGGCCAACAGCAGTGCCCACCCTCTGATTGACTTCCTGGCTGGGAGCTGTGCAAAGGAACCCAACCCCTCTGGTAGTGTTGCCTTCCAGAGGGCTTTTGAGGATGTGCCAGAGCCAGGGCATGTGGACAACACAGTAGAATCATAATCAAGTGGAATCATTATGGAAGAGAACCATCCTATGTGAACGTGGTCACAAGGATTTTGAGGATGAGAGAGAGACGAGAATGTTGATTCCATGATCAGAAGGCTTGATTTATTATTTTATGATATATATACTACATTATAACTATACTAAAGGGAATAGAAGGAAAAGGTTCTCAGAAGGCTAGCTAAGCTAAGAATAGAATAGAAAAGAATGAATAACAAAGATCTGTGTCCCGGCAGAGTGACAGCATCTCTGCCCTGAGTGGTCAGTAAATCCAAACATCCACAGGAGACCAATCATGGATCCACCTGTTGCATTCCACAGGAGCATATAACTATTTTTTACATTTGTTGCTGAAACTTCTCGGCTTCAGCAGGAAAAATCCTAAGAAAGGATTTTATTGAAATGATGTCTGCGACATGTCACCTTTTTTTATTTAATTAAATTCAAAAGAAAAGTGTTTGTAATTTTCTGTGCACATGCAGAGGAAAGAACAAACACTTGACAGGTTATCTGTTGCCAATGAACACCTCACTCAAGTGCTGGTGTGGAATGAACAGGGAATTTCTTCACCTGTAGAACATAATATTCTATCATATCACTAAAACAATCTTACAATATAAGAAAATGCAAAAACAATGGAAGGAAAATTCAAGTCCAAGCAGCTGAGTTTCAGGAAAAGTCCATGGACTGAAGATGTTTCTCTTTGACATATCTGAAAGTCATTTTTGGTCCTGAAACAGGCTTGCTACAGAAAAGTCCATCAATAGTTATCAAAAGTCCATTGACAGTCATAAAACAATTTCAAACAATTTTGAGACAACTTCTGGAATGTCCTGGCCACAGCCCTTTATTCATCATCTTGGGCTGAAGCTAATTTTTCTAGGCCCTGGGGGGCCCTGGCCCATGTGGAGGGATCAGGAACCCCAGATCTGGCCCACAGAAAGGTGGCCCAGGGCTGGAAGGGGGAAGTAAAACCCCCAAACCCATCCGGAGGCCGGGAAGTGGCCCTGGTCCAGGGACTCGAGCCCAACAGCCCAGGCCCAGCCCGCCAGGCAGGCTCTGCATTCCCACAGCCTGGCACCACCCTGCCAGTACAATGGCAGAACGGGTGACCAAACACTTCCTTTCCCCAAAATCACCAAGGCATGCCAGCAGCAGGGGAATAGAAGACATCCCAACAACCCTCATGTCGGGTCTAGGAATGTTTGTTCCCCACGGCAAGCAAGCCATGATCGCTTCCCACTGTGCCCTCTGCCTCTGCAATGCAAATGCAACAGGTGTGTCTCCCATCTGCCTCACGGCACCACCCCCTCTGGGCTGGGCACCAAAGGCAGAACTTTTGGGACCCACCTGCCACTCGCCGCTGGGGTGCGCGAGGGGCAGCAGAGATGGCAACCTCCAAGGAACAATCCCCAAACAAACACCCCCAAACCCACAGAGAATGCTGATTTTGAATGCAGGCAGCCGGGCTGCGCCCACAGCCAGCTGGCAAGCCACGCCTCCTCCACGGAAGGAGAGACTGACGCCCTCTTCCCCTGTCCCAGCTTCCCCCGCAGGGGCAGCCCCGGGACAGCCCAAAAAACTCGGGAGGGAAGTCACGCTGTGTGCAAGAGCCGCCGCAGCAGCTGCCGCCGCCAGGGGCGGGGGAACCGCAGGATGCTCTGAGGGTCCCGCAGGTTCGGCGCCGTTTTCAGCATCATTCTGAACAGGGACTGGCTCGGTGGAAGGCGGCGAGGCCGGAGAGAATGGGGTCGCAGAAGGCAAAAGTGGTGGAGCCGGCAGAGGCAGCGGCGGAACAGCCGGGGGGGCAGTGGATCGCTGCTGCCTAGCGACATCGGCGCAGCCGTGGGACACAGCAGAAGCGACGCGGATCTCCATTGCCTAGCAACAGCGGCGCAGCCGCAGGGAGCGGTGTTTCTGAGCTCTCAGACGCAGGTGGGGAAGCCGGCGGAGCCATGAGCGGGACTGTCCGGGGAGGCGGCCGCGGAGTGGGTCCGCGAGGCGGCCCCGCTGGCCCGGCAGGGGGGGCCTCGGAGACCGGCGCTGCCCCCATCTCTGAGCGGGGCGGGGTCCAGGAGGCCGGCTGTGGCGGGGCCTGCAGGGCTGCCAGGGGCGGCGCAGCCCACTCATCATCCCCCGGAGAGAGACGAGGGGGGTGAAAAGACGTCTCAGTCTGAGCATGCTCCGAAAACGCAGAGAAAAAATTTTGTTGGCTCCGGACAAGATCTCCCCACGCCGCTGCGGTGCAGGGGGGCTGGGAAGAAGCAAATCATTCCCCTCCAAAGGGTCTTATCCTGTTGGAGTCGGGGGAAACGGGACGAGCCCCGTGCAGTTAACAATCCAGGGAAAAACAGCTGCTCTCTATTCCAAGACCAGAAAGAGTGCCTTAAATGTTAGGTAAATTCGGGGGTGTATGAATCCATGGTCCAAAAGGAATTGGAAAATGGATTCCATGCACTCCCATAAAACACGTTCAGGGCATACAGCACATTCGTAAAAACCCCAAGAAGCTTTGCCCATCGAAAAATCCCATAGAAATGTTGCTCTGACAGGAAAATTCTAAGAATTTCAGCCTCTTCACCCCATTTTTGCCAGAGGGCAATAGGTTTCTCCTCTTAACAGGAGAAAGGAACCTCGGCCTTGGTGGGAAGACCCCATCACCTTTGCAGACATAATCTGTGAAGGCCAGGATCATCAGGAAGGGAAAAGCCAACAGTACCTTGTGACAGTGTCCAGCATGCTCTGGCCAGCTGCATGATGCTGCTGAGCTTTCCTGCCATCTTCCTGGAGGCTTTTCAAAAGGTTCTCTTTGTGGTCAGCCTTGCTGTGAACTCTGTCCAAATCAGGATCTTCAGTTCTTCAGCTCCTGGCTAGAATCCACTTCTGTGCTCAATTGTGAAGCAACCATCAATGCCACACCTCGGGTTTTACCCAAATGCAGCAATGCTCCTCTGGTGGTATCACCAAGTGATAAATGTCCTCCTCAGTCGAGGGGTCACCAATTGTGACCGTGCTCACAAGGGTTTTGAGGATGAGAGAGAGACGAGAATGTTGATTCCATGATCAGAAGGCTTGATTTATTATTTTATGATATATATACTACATTATAACTATACTAAAGGGAATAGAAGGAAAAGGTTCTCAGAAGGCCAGCTAAGCTAAGAATAGAATAGAAAAGAATGAATAACAAAGATCTGTGTCCCAGCAGAGAATGAGAGCATCTCTGCCGTGAGTGGTCAGTAAATCCAAACATCCACAGGAGACCAATCACAGATCCACCTGTTGCATTCCACAGCAGCAGATAACCATTTTTTACATTTGCTGCTGAAACTTCTCAGTTTCCGCAGGAAAAATCCAAAGAAAGGATTTTAATGAAAAGATGTCTGTGACAACCATAAAATAGAACCACTCTAACCCAGAGTTAGAAGGGACCCACAAGGATCACGGAGTTGAGCTCCTGGCCCTGCACAGGACATCCCAACAAATCCAGCCTGTGCCTGAGAGCATTGTGCAAATGCTCCTTGAGCTCTGTCAGGCTGGTGCTGTGTGCAGCAGGGGAACTCCTGCCTGGGGTGGATACTGGATGACGTGAGAAATCCTCATGGAATGGTTGGGATTGGAAGGAACCTTAGAAATCATCTCATTCCAAGCCTTCATTTGTGGGAAGGGGCACCCAGTAAACATCTTGCTTCGAAATCTCTGCATTGAGTATTTACTATTCAACAGGTCTGAGCTTTCTCTGTCTCAGAAATGAGCTTCCCTAGCCTTTGGAACATTAAAATTGTGTGACCAAGGCTGAGAGCTCTTTCCATTGGTTTTTCTTGGTTTGTTTGCTTAAAACCAGTGTGTAGTTGGTTAAAAATCTTGGCACAGCAGTGCAGAACAATTCCTTGGTGAATCCTGTCCATCTCCAGCAGCTCCTGACACATGGGAATACACTGTGGAGGCTTCACTCTGAGGATTGTTGCACAGATGAGTGAGAGGTTTTTGGGATAGCCCCTGGAAGGCTTTCTCCAGCAAGCATTAAAAATTTGGGGCTGTGGGCTATCTTGTGAGGTGGAGAAGGTTGGTCTTTAACAATTCTTCCCACCAAAACCAAGCTAAGGTTCCATGGAAAAGGAAGCTCAGGTGGGGAGTGGCCTGGAAGATGCTAGACACAAGGAAGGTGCTTGGAAGTAGAAATAGTACATTGGAGGATCATGATCCTCCAGCTCTTGCCTTGGGAGAAACCCCCTGGCTGAGTTATTCTTCGCTGGACAAGAAGTTCCAGCATGGAAAGTTTCTGCTTTCCAATGGACAGGAAATGGGAGTCAGGGAAAGAAAAATGCTCTCAGATGTCAAAGTCTGTCTTTATTGTTATTAACAACTCTGTGCATAAATGCCCCTTAGCTGTTTAACCTCATGTGTGTCTCCAAACCCTGACTCACCACCCATGGCTTTCACTCTCACTTCCCTCTCCAGACGCAGTGGCACGTTGGATTCCCCTGGATTTAAGGCAGTGGGAAAAGGAGGGACAACTTCCCCCTGAGCAAGAGATGTGGCTGCTGCCCAGGTCTCTCCCAGCAGGAATCAGGAGCTCTTGGTGCTGCCAACATCATCCCAACCATTGCAGGCACGTGCCTTAGGAAGGGCTCTGGTATGAGACAAGAACCTGCCCTGCTCCCAGACCAACCAGAGGCTTTAGAATGGGATAAAAGAAGGAAATGAGCCATTTTGGACACTGTTCAACAGGGACAGACCCTGTAGTGAAACCTGGTTGTTGTTTGTTCAACAAATTGAGAGGCTGGGACTACAACAGTGGAAAGAAACAAAAACCATGAATCCAAATCACATTAAGGCAGAATGACAAAGATCAGGAGAGGCTGGGCTGTGGCTGGAGCTGCTGTGCAGAGTGGCTGTGCAGCTCCTCCTGAGGGTGGCCAGGTTCAGGATGGAGGTGCTCAAGGGCTTCCCTGGACACTGATGCTGGGGAACCAGAGGATGGATGGCCCCATTCTGCAGAAGAGCAGCACAACCCCCTAATTTCTGTGCAATTCAATGGTCCAAGCATCTGGTGATGTGAATTTCCATATTGCATGTACTTTCTGGATACAGGCACAGGAGTTCAGAGGAGTTCACTATCGACCCTACACTTTCCTCAGAAAGATTCAATTCTGGAATTGAAGAAGGTGACAAATTCCCACTGAAAGGATAAGGGAAATTTGCTGTCCCTCCCCAGCTTTGCAGCCCTACCTGGTGTCCCTTCCCATCAGCTGGGAATGCAGGGCTGGCTCTGCTGGACAGAAGGGGAAGGATGCTCCCAGTGATCCCAACCCCTCTGCTGCCATCCAGAGGCACCAGCCCTGCAGGGATTTGGGAAATCACTGCCACTCCATGATGGGTGTGTCCCCAGGGATTGAGGTGTCCCATTCTTTGCCGGCAGGAGCTCCCTGAAAACACCATGGAACTCATCTGCTGAGCCAAAGGAGATGGAGTTCATTCCCTGGGGCTGAGGCCATGAGGGTCATTGCATGGGGAATAGAGCTGGGGAACAGCACTGAGCCCAGCTGCACTGCTTGGAGCCATGTGGATCCAGGAGGGAGGAGGACAGCCATGCTGCAATGTGCTCCCTGCAGAGATCCCACAAAAATCACCCAAGGCAATGCTCCTGCTCCCTTCTCCTGCAGGAATACACCACCACAGGGAGAGGGATCCTGTGGATATTTATTAATGAGGAGACTCAAGGAAACCCTCAGCCTCTGGCTGAGGTCCTTCAGCAGAGCAGTGGAAGTGATCAGCAGGCTCACACCCCCGTCTCCCTGAGGCATCATCGCTGTGGTCAGTTTTTTCTTTCTGCCCCTCAAGGACCCTCTGGAGGGAATCCCTGAGAGATTGCACTTTACAGAGCCTCCAGCAGCTCGCCATGGAGCAGGGTCTTGTGCACCACCCTGCCAAGAAGTAGATGAAGGGTTTGATGCTGCTGTTGATGCTGGTGAGCAGGAAAACAATGTGGAACAACACAGCGATGTACCCGAGCTTCTGGAGGAAATGCAGAGGCTGAGGACAAGAGTGAAGATCACAGTGAGGAAGACAGTGATGTCGCGCCTCTTGGGCTGCTGCTGCTGGGAGCCCCACTTGGCCTGAATGAAATCGGTTGTGCTGGAAATGACCATGGGTGCAGCAAAGAAGAGCAGGATGTGGGTAAACACAGAGATGAAAGCCGCCCGGCAGCGCTCCTGCTCATGTGATAAGCACAGGAAAGTCACCGTGGAAATGACAGTGAAGAGAGTAAAGAAGCCATAGGATTTGACACTGTTTGCCACCAACCACGTGCACTCGGAAGGGTTCCAATGGCAGCACAAATTCCATACCTTGTACATGTACCGCACGGGGCTGTTGACCATCAGCCAGAACAGCGCCCAGTAATAGGAGGACACAGACAGCCTAAAAAAAAACTGTATGTCCAGCCTGGGCGTGATATGAGAGCAGGAATAGGAGGACAGAGAGGATTGTGAAGAGAAGGAAGAGGGAAGTCAGTGACAGCCAGGTCAAAGATTCAATAGTTCCTGATTTTCAGGTTGAGGAGACCGATGACAGCCCCGTTTCCAGCCAGCCCACAGAGGCCAATGAGCAGTGTCACACTGTGTATGGCCACATTTGTCACATCTGTCTCACACAGATCATCTCCTTCAGTGGGTGAGGCAGCAGATGGGAACACGGTGGTCACCTCCATGGATGGACGTTGGGCAGGCAGTGGGATGTGGCCCCTGGCTGTGGTCAGAGTGGATGGGCAGTCAGTGCTTGGAGAATCCAGGGATGGACCATGTGGCTCCTCAGCAGCTCCCTGCAGTGGGAAGGATTCAGTGGGGAGGAGTGAGATGTGCAGGGGACGAGGGCAGTGGGAATTGTGGGGTGGGAGAGGGAGTTGGGAGGGTTGGGCTGTTTGGCAGGAGATTGATAAATAAGACACAATAAACATTTTCACCTCCCCTGTAGTTGCTTAAAGATTAACAGGGCAGAAATATAAAAGGATATATAGGTGTGGACACAGGATGATAAGCCCAGCTGCAAGCACGGGGGACAGTGATAAGGAGGCCCACAGTAATTTGGGGTAAGTTCTGTAACAAGAAGCAAGAGCACGTGGCCAAAAGAAAAGTTCAAGGCAAGGTCACCTTTAATATCAGAGCACTCAGTGAATACAAACACCAGGGACGCCTCTCAGTGAACCTCCTTGAGCATCAAAGGCTGTTCAGTGGGAAGTGGGTGCCTGGAAATGAGTTCCAGGAAATGGTGCTTATGTACTGGACAAGAACAATTTTTTAATGTCTATATATGGCTATAGTGGATAAAAACACTGTTGTAAACTCTCACAACACAGACAGAAATAAAGAGAGATCCTTCTGCATGTCTTACTGCCTAATACTTCTCTTGGTAACACCGTTAGTTGGTGTTAGGAACTTTGGTGTCAGTCCTCATCCATGCCATGCCATGCCATGCCATGCCATGCCATCCCATCCCATCCCGATGGGTTCCCAGTCTCTGGACTCTCGCTGGCTGCAGGTGTGGCCTGTTGGGCTCTGCTGCTGTCCAGTGGCAGATTTGGGATTGGTGGCACCCAGAGCCCTCCTGCCCCCTCCAGCCCCTGTCTGCCTGATGCCTTGGGCTGGCTCCCTGGAACAGAGGCCAGAGCAGGTGAAGAGAATAAAAGGAGGCATTGATGAAAGGCCTTCAAAAGGTTCACCTTGGGCTCTCAAAGCCTGCAAGAGGGGCTGCACCCAAAATGGACAATGGCCATGAGTTTTTCAGACAGATATAAGTTTGGTCCATTTACAAATCAGGGGTTAATCCTCCAATTACAGCTTCAGGTAATGAAGTCATTTAGTCCCAGTTTGCCCTCCCCATTCACTTTTGTCTGTACTTTTCTGGGCCTGAGGCAGCAGAGTGTCCGTGAATTTCAGGCCTAGAGGGATTGTTTTGTCTGACCAAAATGTGCAGACAGTTAACTAACACTTTTACATGGAATTTAGAGTTATGCAGTAATGCAATACAGGATATGAAAAATAGAAAGGCTAAAATCCTAAGGCATCATGCACCCCTCTGACATCCTCTAGAAATTGCCCCCAGGCTGCCTTCCCCTCCAGACAGCCCCGCTCCTCTCCTGCCCCACTCAGGAGCCCCAGCAGTGTTTCTGGTGCTCCTGGCAATTCCATGCTTCTGCAGCGCAATGAACAGCAGTGGAGCCATCCCTGTAGTGCCTCTTGTTTGTGTGCAAAGGAGGTTGGGGGGCTGGAGAGCAGGGATGGAGCTGGGGAGGGGCATCTCCAAGAGAAAGACAGCCCCAAAGCCTTCCGGGGCAGGCTGGGGTGAGCAGCCCGTGGGGAGGGACTGGAGCCTGAGGCCCGGGGCTGGGAGGGATGGGAAGGACGGGAGGTGGGTGGGCTGCATGGGGAGTGGGATGGGAGGGTGCTGTGGGAGGGGTGGGACATGATGGAGCTGCTGGGAAGATGTGGTGGGAAGGTGTGGGGTGTGGTGGGTCTGGAGAGAAGGTGTGGGGTGTGGTGGGGCTGGAGAGAAGGTGTGGGGTGTGGTGGGGCTGGTGGCCTCAGGGAAGCCCCAGGGAGGGGGATGATGCCCCGTGGAGCCCATGGTGACAAACACAGGTGTCACCCTGCTCCTGGAAGGGGGTGGCTGTGCTGAGGATCACGGCCTCCTCCTCTCCTTGCTGCTGCACCACCTGAGCCTGCTGAGGGAGCAGCTGAAGGCAGTGGAGAGGAAGAATTTCTGAAGGCAGACAGACCTTTGCACCTGGCTCACAAAATTAAAAATTAAAGATCTCAGGGGAGATCTCTGCTGTGACACTCACAGAGCCCTCGGGGTGGGGAATGCTGAGCCCCTGGGCCATCGTGTCCATGCCAGCCCAGCTCTGGGCACTGGGGATCATGGTTGCTGCAGGGAGCACAAGCCATGGCTGTGTCCCCTCTGACACCAAGACATTTAGGTCTAACAGCAAAAGCGTGTTAGACTAATAAGTATTTTGAGTCAAAATTGTGAACATATTGGAAATATACTTGCCATAGACAGATTTAAAGAAACAACACTTTCCAGGCATTTTTATGCATTATAATATCCAGGATTTTTTATAGATACTCCCAAATGTTGTCCCAATTTCTTACGTCATGGTATAGGTGTTTTGTTTCTTTTAATTAGTAGAAGAATATGCCATCTATCTTAGTTAAATGGATAACCTGAGTTTTTTTCCAGTAAACAGTGTTTTATTAAATTTAATGTACAAGCCTAGAAAATGGTCTCTTATTGCCATTGCAATTTATGTCTTGCATCTTTTTAATTACGTCTTTTGGTATGCATAGGCCTCTGAAATCTTAAACCTCTCAAGATATAATTCTTATTCTATGACATCCAATTATTTCTAGTTATATGATAACCATTTGAAGTACTTTATTGATTGTTTTCTCCATCTATTGAGTAAGTACTCTATGGGGTATGCGCTGATAAAGTTTTCTACTGACACTTAGCCAATACAGTTCTAAATCAAAACCAGCTAAAAAACCACAGTCAAAAAAGCCTTGACTAATTAAACATAGTTCATTACAGAAATTCCTAAACAGTCACAGAATTCCTGGCTAACTACCTCTCTGTCCCCTCCCTCCAGCCACATTCCCGGCTGGCAGCAGCAGCCAGAGGAAGCCGGGAAGCGCTGGCAGAGGGGGCAAAGGCAGCTCAGGGTTCACGGTGCTGTTTATTGATATCAGACCTCAGTGGGATGCAGGAACCAGGTGCCAGCGGGAATTTTGTAATCACAGCCGTGTTGGGAAGGATTATTTTGGGGGTTAAGTGCTCTAGGACCCGTGAGGGAGGAGCAAATCCATGCTCCAGTGTGCTCTGTGCAGAGCATCCCTCCCACACGGCCCTTTTCAATGCCTCTGCTCCCTTTCCCTGCCGGAATAAGGGTGGGAGGGTGATCCTGAGTCACTGCCCCATGGTCCTGCATGGGGGCACCTGAAGGGTTCAGCAGGCTCAGACCCCCCTGTCCCTGGTGGCATCATTACTGGGGGCAGTGCTCCCTTCTGGCTCCTCAAACACCTTCTGGATGCACTCCCTGAGGGACCCCATGGAGCAGCGCCTCCAGCACTTTGTTACTGAGATGTAGATGAGGGGGTTGATGCTGCTGTGCATGCAGGCAAATAGGAGAACAACCCGGGGGGACACAGTGGTGTAGCCGAGCTGCTGCAGGAAATTCCAGAGACTGAGGGGGAGAGTGAGGAGCACTGCCAGGAAGACAATGATGTCAAGGCTCTTGGATTGCTGCTGCTAGGAGCTACCCTTGAAGTGAATGAAGAGGATTGTGCTGGAAATGACCATGGATGGAGCAAAGACGAGGAAGTTGAGGATGTACAGGGAGATGAGAGCCCCCTGGCAGAGCTTGTGTTCCTGTGACTGGCACAGGGAATTCACCGCAGAAATGGCAGCAATGGCAGTGATGGAAAGGGCCCAGAGCACGGCATTGACCACCACCCATGAGAGGCCCTTGGGAAGGTGGCAGAAGAGCCCAGGTGGGCAGAGCATGGACCTGCCCCTCTCGATGCTGATGGCCGTCAGCCGGTACAGCCCTACGCTGTGGAACATTGGGAAGAGGAGGAAAAGGAAGCGTATGGATGCTGGGGATGTGATGGAGGAGCAGGAGAAATCCTCCTGCAGGAAGAGCAGAGTGGAGGGGACCATGAAGATGAGGAAGAGGAAGTTGATGATGGCCAGGTCAAGGATGTAGGCAGTGATGGGTTTCATCGTGTCCCTCTGGATGTGGAACCTGAGGACCCAGAGCACAGCCCCGTTCCCAGCCAGCCCACAGAGGCAGATGAGCAGTGTCACACCGTGTATGGCCATGTTGGGGACATCTGTCTCACAGAGATCATGCCCTTCAGCATATTTGTTAGCAGGGGGGGACACAATGCTCATCCCCATGGATGGACACTGGGCAGGCAGTGGGATGTGGCCCCTGGCTGTGGTCAGAGTGGATGGGCAGTCAGTGCTTGGAGAATCCAGGGATGGACCATGTGGCTCCTGAGCAGCTCCCTGCAGTGGGAAGGATTCAGTGGGGAGGAGTGAGATGTGCAGGGGAGGAGGGCAGTGGAAATTGTGGGGTGTGAGAGGGACGTGGGAGGTTTGGGCTGTTTGGCAGGAGGTTGATAAATAACATAGAGAATTAACATTTTCAGCTTTTCTGAAGTGGTTCAAAAGCAAAGTGGCCAAAATTTTACAGGATGTGTTATAGATGGATAATGGGATGATTGGCTCTCACAGTTAAGGGATGAACACAGTGTGAATATTAAGAGAAGCTTTATTGATGTATAATTATGTTATTGCAGTCTGTTGTTTAGATGTCCCCTGTTGTCCGCATTGTCCCCTTCTCTCCCCTCTGTCCTGTTGCCATCAGAGAGCCTGAGTCATCTAGCACAGGTGGAAAGAAGGGCTGTACAAAAGCTTGTTGCTGGGGGGGAAGAGTTGCAGCATGAGGACACCTGACCCTCCAGTCAAGCTGCAGGAAAGCAGGCTCCAGCAATAAACACAAAGGAGGGCTGACTGACAGACTTTGGGAGGGGCCAGGTTTAGCTGATGCAACCCCCGTGGTATCAAAGGTGAAGCATCCATCCTGAAGATCAGCCAGCCACGTGGTGGGCAGCCATGAAGGAAGCTCCCAGGCCTGCTTCTCCTTATTTAGTCCTTTTGTTGCATTTTTTGTTAAGGTTTAATAAACCTTTAAAATTTTAAAAAGTGGGTGGTTGTTTCTCCCAGGATGTAAAGGCTGTCACACAGGATGAGACACTCGGCAGGAACCAGTGCAGAAACAGATCAGTAGAGCTGCAGTGATTTTGGGGCAAATTCTGGAACAAGAGGCAGCAGTGCATGGCCAGAGGAAAAGTTCAAGGCAAGGGTACCTTTAATATGGCAGCATTCATTGAATATGACCACCAGAGATACCCTCTGAATGAACCTCGGGGATCATAAAAGGACTTGCAGGAGGAGGTGGAGACATGAAAATCAGTTCTAGGAAAATGGTGTTTATGTATTAGATAAGAAATACTTTTTAATGCCTACATGTGGTTCTAATGGATAAATACCCAGTTGTAAAATCTCACCATAGACACAATACAAGGAGAGATCCCTCTGTGTCCTGTGCAGGTCAAGAATTCCTGCTTCCTCATGCTTTGAACTGTGTTATAAACTGTGTTCTGGCCCATTTCAGCATTAGGATACAGACGGGATGCACAAGAGGAGAGAGAGGAGCTGGGGAGGGCCCTGCAGTCACCAGGAGAAGGTGTCAGGAACAGAGCAGCTGCTGCAGGAGAGGAAGGTGGGGTAGGGAGGAAGGCAAACATTCCCCTGACCTGTTCCCTGTGGGGCAGCAGCAGGCAAAGGGGTCTGTGCAGATCAGCGGCGCTTCCTGGTGCCTCTTGCTCCTTTGGGATCCATGTCCTAAAGCGGCTCCTGCTAGGTCAGGGACATGAAGGAGAAAGTGCCCAGATCACCAGGAGCTCCCCATTCCCGTCCCTCTGGCTCCTCTCTGTTCCCTTTCCTGGTGTTGTTTCCCAAGGGTTGGTGGAGTCATGGGGGGAGTGGGGGAATTGAAAATTGCAACTTAGTCTACTACAGAAATTCAGTTCCTCTGAGTCATTTATCTTGGGTGTGGGGTGGTGTGGTTTTTTTTGTTTTTTTGTTTGTTTGTTTTGTTTTGTTTTTTTTTCTTTTTGTTTTGTTTTTTGTTTTTTTTTTTATTGTTTATTTTCCCCTACAGTAGAAGTGGCTTTTGTCAGAAGCTCTAAATGAAGATTTTTGTGATCAGCTCCTCTTTACCTCCTGATGGGAAACACTCCTTCCCTGCAGAGTGTCCCATTCTGCAACTGCCTTCCCTTTCTAGACAGGTTTCTACCATTCCTCATTACTCTTCCCTGAGGTGTCATGGTCCCTCCAGCAGCAGAGGGATGCTGGTGGTGCTGGTGGCACTGGAATGCTGGCAGTGCTGGCAGTGCTGGTGAGGCAGCTGGGTGCTTCTCTGAAACAACTCCTGTTCTGGGAAGGGCTCTGAGATCATTGCCAAAACATGCTCTGGGCTGGGGAAGTACAGCCGAGCTGCTTCCTCCTCCTATCCTGATCCTGTCCACATCCTTGCTCCCCATCCCCATACCTATCCCCACCCCGCTCGCCATCCTTACCCCATCCTATCACATCCCACAGCTTTCCCTGATGGCGCCGTTCCCGCAGCCTGAGCGCAGCCTGTCAGGCTCTGCTCTCCTCCAGTGGGGAGATTTGGGATTGCTGGCATCCAGACCCCCTCCAACCCTCTCCTGACCCTTTCCAAACTGCCTGCAACACCCCAGTCCATCCCTGGGGACCCCTGTGCCCCAGAAAAGCCCCGATCCTTCCCCACTCCACCAGGGAACCCCGGCAGTGTCTCTGCTCCTCCTGGCCATGGGGTTCTTAGACCCAGGAGGGAGGAGCAAAGCTCAGCTCCAAGCTGCTCCAGAGCAGAACAGAGAAGGGTAAATGTGGCTGGAGCCAGTGCAGAAACAGATTTGGAGGCCTGCAATGGTTTGGGGCAAGTTCTGTAAAAAGAAGCAAGAGCACATGGCCAAAGGAAAAGGTCACGGCAAGGTCATCTTTGATATCACAGCACTCAGTGAATGCAACCACCAGAGACCCCTCTGAATGATCCTCCAGGGCCAGCAAAGGACTTGGAGAAGGAGGTGGATGCATAGAAATGAGCCCTAGGAAAGTGATGTTTATATATTAGAAAAGAAACACACTTTAACTATAGTGTGTGGTTATGATGGAAAAAACCCTGTTGTAAAATCTCACCCCAAAGAGAAATATGGAGAGATCCGTCTGTGTGTCATCTGCCTCCTAATGCTTCTCATTGTGTTGGAAAGTTTATTCTGGCTGATTTTGCTATCACTACCAATTCCCATCTCCCCTTCTCATGCCACGCCACGCCTCGCCACGCCATGCCATGCCATGCCATGCCATGCCATGCCATGCCATGCCATGCCATGCCATCCCATCCCATGGCCGCTCCCCGTGTTGAAGCTCTGTCCCTCAGGCTCTGCTGCTCTCCAATCAGGACATTTGGGATCAGCACCATCCAGATCCTTCCTGGCTCCTCCTGCTCCCTCCCACACGCCCAGACCCCCGGGGACGCTTCCCCCCCTGCCCGCCAGCCCCGCTGCACCCGGGAGCAGGGACATCTCTGCTGTGACACTCACAGAGCCCTCGGGGTGGGGAATGTTGAGCGCCTGGGCCATCGTGTCCGTGCCAGCCCAGCTCTGGCACTGGGCATCATGGTTGCTGCAGGGAGCACAAGCCATGGCCGTGTCCCCTCCCTCCAGCCACATTCCCGGCTGGCAGCAGCAGCCAGAGGAAGCCGGGAAGCGCTGGCAGAGGGGGCAAAGGCAGCTCAGGGTTCATGGTGCTGTTTATTGATATCAGACCTCAGTGGGATGCAGGAACCAGGTGCCAGGGGGAATTCTGGGGTCACAGCCGTGTTGGGAAGGATCCCTTTCAGGAAAGCAGGTTTTAAGTGTTCTGGGAGGTGTAAGAGAGGAGGGAAAGCCATGCTCCAATGTGCTCCCCCGCAGAGCATCCCTCCCACATGGCCCTTAGCAATGCTCCTGCTGCCTTCCCCTGCAGGAATTGAGGTGGGAGAGTGACCCTGTGGATATTTATTAATCAGGTGACTCAAGGAAACCCTCAGCCAATGCCCCGGGGTGCTTCATCAGTGCAGTGGAAGGGATCAACAGGCTCAGACTGCCATGGAATCACTGAAATCATTCCCTGGTGGAATCATTGCTGCTGGCAGTGTTTTCTTCTAGCCCACCAAAGACCTTCTGGAGAAATTTCCTGAGGAACACATGCAGCAGTTCTTCCAGCATCTCTGTGAAAAACACCAATCACTTGTTTTTAAAATGTTAAAAGTTTAATAGTAATAAAATGGTTATAAAATAGTAATATAATTAGAGTAATAAAAATGTGGACAATTAGGATTTAGCATATTTTGGGACAGTAAAAACAAAGAGTTACAGACAGTCCTCTTTCTGGGAAAAATAAGCCTGAAAAAGGACACATATTAACAGAGGATTAACCCTTAAAAGCAGTAGCCTGTTGCATATTCATACATCTCATACATGGTGCATAAATTCCATTCAAACAAAGGATTCTGTCTGGTCATCGTCAACTTCCTCATAATCCTGACGTCATCTTCAGGACTGAGCGAGGCAGGAAGAAGTTTGTTTCTCCTGTTAAGGGAACTATAAATTCTTTTTCACAGAAAGATTTAGGTGTCCTGTGGTTGATATCTAGAGGGCAGTACCTCATTCCTCTCTTTTTAAAAAAGCCTCTTAACATCATTACATTTGAAACTCTATTTTTTCTATTCTTGGAGTGTTTTTTCCTCCCAGTTCTCATCTCAGCTCATGAGCCCTTTGTTAATTGCTGTTTCCCTCTCCTCTGCCCAGCTGAGAGCAGGAGAAGGTGAGTGAACGGCTTTCGTTGGTGCCTGGCGTTTGGCCAGTGCCAAACCACGAAAGGCTTGCAGCAGGTTATCAGCATCAGAGCCCACATTTCTTACTGACAGTACCCTTGATGATGCAATAAAAGTTATTGGAGACCCGATGTTGGGGTGCTGGGGTGCCCATTCCAGTCCTTCACCAGAGCTCATCCTCCTCCTCCTCAGCCTTGGGAATACTTGTGGTTGTTTTTTCCTGATCTCATCCTTTGCAAGCAGGGACATCTTCCACTAGACCGAGCTGCTTCAAACCCCATCCAGCCTGGCCTGGAACACCTCCAGGCATGAGGAGGCCAGAGCATCTCTGGGAACCTGTGCCAGGGCCTCTCCTCCCCTGACAGGGAGAAATTTCTTCCCAATATTCCCCCTAACCCTGTTCTCTGGCAGTGGGAAGCCATTCTCCCTTGTCCTGTCACTTCAGGCCTTTGTCCAACGTGCCTCTCCAGTTCTTGGAGCCTCTTTAGGCCCTGGAAGGGGCTCTAAGGTCTCCCTGAAGCCTTCCCTTCTCCAGGCTGAACAGCCCCAGCTCAGAGACCTCAGAGAAGCCACAGGGAGGGGGGTGATGCCCTGTGGAGACAATGGTGACAAACACAGATGTCACCCTGCTCCTGGAAGGGGGTGGCTGTGCTGAGGAGCACGGACTCCTCCTCCCCTTGGAGCTGCACCATCCCAGCCTGCTGAGGGAGAAGCCAATGCCAGGGCAGAGGAAGAATTTCTGAAGGCACAAAACCACCAGCAAGGAAATCAGTAAAAAACAGGTTTATTATTAAGCAAACCAATGTGCTATCCCTATTTTTGTGTTTGTGTGTGTTCAAGGGCATATGACAAAAGGACAGGGTGGACAAGGATTAAAAGGAAAATGGCTTAAATGCTTTGCAACACTCAAACAGTACTTCAGTTACAGCTTAAACTTAGCAATTCAGAAGAGCAATATCACTTAGCAGCTTTTAACCCTATTTATGCCTGATAGTTCCTTGCAGGCCTGCCCCAGTGGGAAGTCTCAGGTACTAACACAGCTGAGAGAGCAGCATTTCTGCCACATTTGCCCCAGCAGATGCAGACGTGTGTGCACACAGCCAGCCAGGCAGGCAGAGTGAGTGCAAGGTGCCTGTGAGCAATTGCCCTGGCAGGCAGTGAAATGCTCCCTGCGGATCCCTTTGCATCTCCTCCCTGGGCCAAGGGCTGGGCCTGGAGCCCTGGCGGGATGGGCCCAGGAGCCGTCGGCGTTCGGGGATCAGCCCAGGGCAGCAGCCGGGAGAGATCCCAGCTGGGAGAGGCCCCAGTGCCAGGGAGCTTCTGCTCAGCGCTGCTGGGCCCAGCAGAGCTCCAAGGCTCTCCTGTGGGGCCGCTGCTCACAGGGCCCCAAGGCATGGGCGGCACTCACAGCAATGGCTCAGCCTGGCCACACTTGGGGCCGGCAGCTTCCTGAGACAGTGGGAGAGCAGGGATGCTGTGGCATCCAGGGTAATACAATAATTTGCAAGGCTGTTGATAAAAGTCCAGGAGGTGGTTGGACAGCAGCAGTTGCTGGGAGCAGAGGGTGTTTCTGATCAGCGCCACAGGAGCTGAGCCCAGGGGCTGCTCCTCAAGGCTGAGGCCTCCCAAGCACGGATCAGAGCCCAGAGCGGCCTGGAAAAGGGCTGGGGATGCAGCAGCACAGGGAGGGTGACCCTGCGGGCATTTATTGATCAGGAGACTCAAGGAATCCCTCAGCCACTGTCCCAGGGTCCTTCACCAGTGTAGTGGAAGAGATCAACAGACTCAGACCCCTGTGTCCACAGAAGGTTCATCTCTACAGTCAGTGTTTTCTTCTGGGTCCCCAAAGACCCTGTGGATCGCCTCCCTTAGGGACTGCATGGAGAAGTACTTCCTGCAGCTCTCCATGGAGCAGTGCCTCCAGCAGCTCCCCATGGAGCAGTCTCTCTTCCAGCTCCCCACCAAGAAGCAGATGAAGGGTTTGATGCTGCTGTTGATGCTGGTGAGCAGGAAAACCACCTGGGAGGGCACAATGGTGTAACCGAGCTGCTGCAGTAAATTCCAGAGACTGAGGGGCAGACTGAAGAGTGCAACAAGGAAGATAACAATGTCAAGCGTCTTTAGTGGCTGCTGCTGTAAGCCAGGCTTGCGATGAATGAAGAGAATTGTGCTGGAAATAACCATTGGTGCTGCAAATAGGAAGAGGCTGAGGGCGTACATGGAAGTGAGAATCACCCGACATTGCTCCTGCTCGTGTGACTGGCACAGGGAAGTCACCGTAGGATTGACAGTGATGACAACAAAGAGGAGGGCCCAGTACAAGACACTCATCACCACCCTCAGCAGGTGCTCAGGAAGTTGGCAACCACAAAAAAACAGGCAGAGGATGGACCTGCACCTCTCAATGCTGATGAATGTCAGCCGGTACAGCCCTATATTGTAGGTGAACAGTGACAGCTGGAAAAGCAGGTTCATATATATTGAGGGCATTGTAGCCGAGCAGGAAACCTCCTCCACAAGGAATACCAGGGTGGAGGGCAACATGAAGATGAGGAAGAGGAAGTCAGTGATGGCCTGATAGAATATGAAGTCAGTGATGGCATTAACGTGCAGGAGCGAGAGGAACACCCCGTTCCCAGCCAGCCCACAGAGGCCAATGAGCAGCATCACAATGTGCATGGCCATGTTGGAGACATTGATCTCACACTGACCAGGTGCGTCAGTTGGTGAGATGAAAAGACAGGACATGGTGCTCACCTCCATGGATGGACGTTGGGCAGGCAGTGGGATGTGGCCCCTGGCTGTGGTCAGAGTGGATGGGCAGTCAGTGCTTGGAGAATCCAGGGATCGAGCATGTGGCTCCTCAGCAGCTCCCTGCAGTGGGAAGGATTCAGTGGGGAGGAGTGAGATGTGCAGGGGAGGAGGGTGGTGGAAACTGAGGGGTGGGAGGGTTGGGCTGGTGTGCAGGGGATTGATAAATAAGAGAGAGAATTAACATTTTCTTCTCCCCTGAATTGCTCCAAGACGAACTGGTCAGAGAGATAAATGAATTTGAAGATGTGGACCTAGGATGATAAATGCTGCTGGAGCCTGTGCAGAAACAGATAAGGAGGTCCACTGTGGTTTTGGGGTAAGTGTTGTCAGAAGAAGCAAGAGCACATGGCCAAGGGAAAAGTTGAAGGCAAGATCACCTTTAACATCTCAGCACTCAGTGAATGCAACCACCATAGACCCCTCTGAATGAAGCCCAGGACATGAAAGGCTGTTCAGCAGGAAGTGGATGCCTGGAAATGAGTTCTAGGAAAATGGTGTTTATGTACTAGACAAGAAAAAATGTTATTCTCTATGTATGGGTATAATGGATAAAAACACTGTTGTAAAGTCTCACAACACACAAAGACATAAAGAGATACTACTGCATGTCCTGCTTCCTAATGTTTCCTTTGCTAGCACCATTGGTTGGTGTTAGGAACTTTATTGTCTGATTCTGCTATCACACTTCATCCATCCCATCCCATCCCATCCCATCCCATCGCGATGGGTTCCCAGTCCCTGGCCTCTCCCTGGCTGCAGGTGTGGCCTGTTGGGCTCTGCTGCTGTCCAGTGGCAGATTTGGGATTGGTGGCACCCAGAGCCCTCCTGCCCCCTCCAGCCCCTGTCTGCCTGATGCCTTGGGCTGGCTCCCTGGAACAGAGGCCAGAGCAGGTGAAGAGAATGAAAGGAGGCATTGATGAAAGGCCTTCAAAAGGTTCACCCTGGGCTCTCAAAGCCTCCAAGAGGGGCTGCGCCCAAAATGGACAATGGTCATGAGTTTTTCAGACAGATAAAAGTTTGGTCCATTTACAAATCAGGGGTTAATCCTCCAATTACAGCTTCAGGTAATGAAGTCATTTAGCCCCAGTTTGCCCTCCCCAATTCACTTTTGTCTATACTTTTCTAGGCCTGAGGCAATAGAGTGTCCTTGAATTTCAGGCCTAGAGGGATTGTTTTGTCTGACCAAAATGTGCAGACAGTTAACTAACACTTTCCATGGAGTTTAGAGTTATGCACTAATGCAATACAGGATATGAAAAATAGAAAGGCTAAGATCCTAAGGCATCATGCCCCCTCTGACATCCTCTAGAAATTCCCCCCAGGCTGCCTTCCCCTCCAGACAGTCCCGCTCCTCTCCTGCCCCACTCAGGAGCCCCAGCAGTGTTTCTGCTCCTCCTGGCAATTCCATGCTTCTCCAGCCCAAGGAACAGCAGTGGAGCCATCCCTGTAGTGCCTCTTGTTTGTGTGCAAAGGAGGTTGGGGGGCTGGAGAGCAGGGATGGAGCTGGGATGGGGCATCTCCAAGAGAAAGACGGCCCCAAAGCCTTCCGGGGCAGGCTGGGGTGAGCAGCCCGTGGGGAGGGACTGGAGCCTCAGGCCTGGGGCTGGGAGGGATGGGAAGGATGGGAGGTGTGTGGGCTGCATGGGGAGTGGGATGGGAGGGTGGTGTGGGAGGGGTGGGACATGATGGAGCTGCTGGGAAGATGTGGTGGGAAGGTGTGGGATGGGGTGGGTCTGGAGAGAAGGTGTGGGATGTGGTGGGGCTGGAGAGAAGGTGTGGGGTGTGGTGGGGCTGGAGAGAAGGTGTGGGGTGTGGTGGGGCTGGTGGCCTCAGGGAAGCCCCAGGGAGGGGGGTGATGCCCATGGAGCCCATGGTGATAAACACAGGTGTCACCCTGCTCCTGGAAGGGGGTGGCTGTGCTGAGGATCACGGCCTCCTCCTCTCCTTGCTGCTGCACCACCTGAGCCTGCTGAGGGAGCAGCTGAAGGCAGTGGAGAGGAAGAATTTCTGAAGGCAGACAGACCTTTGCACCTGGCTCACAAAATTAAAAATTAAAGATCTTTTGGGAGATCTGTGCTGTGACACTCACAGAGCACTCGGGATGGGGAATGCTGAGCCCCTGGGCCATCGTGTCTTTGCCAGCCCAGCTCTGGCCACTGAAGATCATGGTTGCTGCAGGGAGCACAGGCCATCGCTGTGTCCTCTCTGACACCAAGACGTTGAAGTCTTACAGGAAATTGTTTTAGGCTAGGAAGAATTTTGAGTCGAATTTGTGAACATAGTGGAAATATATTCGCCATAGACCTGTTCAAAGAAACAAGAATTTCCAAGCATTTTTATACACTATAATATCCAAGATTTTTTGATAAATATTCTTTAAATTGCTATAAATTTTTTACATTATGGCATTGTTGTTTTGTTCTTTTATTTACTACAATATACTGTCTCTCTTAGATTAATGCATAACCCAGGTTTTGTCCAGCTAAAGAACAATTCATCAGATTTGATGTCCTAGTTAGACAATTTCCTTTTCTTAGGTGCCCAAGCCTATGAATTGGCTCCTTTATTGCCATTACAATTTATCTCTTACAATTTATCATCAAGTCCTCTTGTGTGTGTAGGTTTCCAAACTCCTAATTATCTCAAGATATCATTCTTATTCTATGACGTCCAATTATTTTCTAGTTATATGATAACCATTAACAGTACTTTATTGAATTTTTTTCTCCAGCTATTGATTAAGTTCTCTAAGGGCTATGGGTTAATAGAGTTTTCTACGGACACTCAGCCAACACAGATCTAAAACCAAAACAGCTAAAATCCACAGTCAAATATGCCTTAACTAATTAAACATAGTTCATTACAGAAATTTCTAAACAGTCACAGAATTCCTGGCTAACTACCTCTCTGTCCCCTCCCTCCAGCCACATTCCCGGCTGGCAGCAGAAGCCAGAGGAAGCCGGGAAGCGCTGGCAGAGGGGGCAAAGGCAGCTCAGGGTTCACGGTGCTGTTTATTGATATCAGACCTCAGTGGGATGCAGGAACCAGGTGCCAGGGGGAATTTTGGGGTCACAGCCATGTTGGAAAAGATTATTTTGGCTCTAAGACCTATGAGGGAGGAGCAAATCCCTGCTCCAATGTGCTCTGTGCAGAGCATGCCTCACACATGGCCCTTTCCACTGCCTCTGCTCCCTTTCCCTGCAGGAATAAGGGTGGGAGGATGATCCTAAGTCACTGCCCCATGGTCCTGCATGGGGGCACTTGAAGGTTTCAACAGGCTGAGACCCCGTGTCCATGGTGTGTGTGTCTGCACATACAGTACCTGTGTGTGTGCCAGTGTGCACAGCTCTGGGTGCACACACAATTGCCAAGGTGTACCCGTGTTGTGTGCACTACTGTGTGCATAGATGTTAAATTACCCCCTCTCAGGTGTGACTCAGTCTGTGCACAGCTCTGTGTTTGAGCGTACAGGGACTCTGCAAGTGTGAACATGGCCCTGTGTAAGATATGTGTGTTAAAGTGTATGACACTGCACGTATTAGTGTGCACAGATTTGTATACTCATGTTAATGTACACAAGTTCTGCATGCAAGCAAGTCTCGTGTTTGTGAGTGCATGTACATTAGTAGAGACTGTACATAAGTGAGTGTCTCTGTGGCACACGTGTGCTACTGTGCACAAGGTGAGCATGCACAGCTCCATGTGTGTGTGCAAGTGTGTGCTGCTGACAGGTACCGCTGTACACCAGGGCTCTATGCCAGTGAGCAAGTACCTCTGTGTGTGTGCTGACTATACACATACCCCTGAGTGCACACATAGGCTGAGCACACCAGAGACACAGCTCTGGATGCACAGCTCCCTGCATCCGGCTACTACGTCACCTGAGAAGAAGAACCCAGACGTGTGTTTGTGTGTGTCAATGTGGATGTATCACTACTGAACTCTGCTGACCAGAGCAACCCCTAGCTCCCTGTGTATATTTTGTTACAATATGTAGAGTTCAACTTCTTTTATAACAGAAATACAAAGCGTGGTCCCCTGGCACCAAGATCAAGAATCCATAGCCTTCTTATGTCTCTACCACTGACTGCAAGGTGAGGGTACACACACAACCCACCAGAGAGCTCCATGGAAGCAGAAACCCTAGAAGTTTTGCGAAACCCCAAAGATTAAGTGCGCTAACACAGATCATAAAGAAGAGAAATTGCTTCCACTGAGCCATTCTGAGAAGACAAGAATGCTTACAAACCAGCCCATTCAAACTGCTGTTATTTATATTCTTAACTTGTGCCTTAATTTTGCTGTAGACTTGTAAGAACTTATAAGTGTGTGAACTCATTCTTGTAGATTGATAGACAAACGTCGCCCTGTTGTGGCACTTTGTGAAAGACAAGTGAAAGCCTCACAAGACTACTCTGCATGCTTTAAAAAACTATTTAAGTAACATTTTGAATAGAGAATCTAAATTGTATTAATCATTAATATAATTTTCCTATGAAAATTTCAAGTATCTGTTAAGGAAAGGGTCAGTAAAAAGTGGTGAAATAATTCATTTAAAAATTGAAGTATGATGGGAACCAGAGGGCAAGACCAGATTGGCCCCTGTACTCACCCCCAAGAAAATTATAACCCTACTGCAGGCAGCAATCCTATAGGCATGGCAGGAGGAGGTAAAAGCCATACTAGACCTCTGTTACTCCATTTTATCTGCTCAGACCAATTCGTGTCACAAACTCCACAAAACATTTTGCTTAAAGAAGACCTGAGATTTCTTTCCCTTTTCCACTGTCCTCACCCATATCAACAGACACTATTACAACTCATTCAAAATCAAACTTCACTTAAGAAAAGCTTAAGCAGTTAATCAAAACTGAAAATAAAAGATAATTGCTCGAGCCAAAAAACTTCTAAAAAAGAATAGGGGAGCTTGTTATAGATAAATAATGAGATGATTGGCTCTCTCAATTAAGGGATGAATACTGTGTGTATATTAAAAGAAGCTGTTTTGATGTATAGCTATGTTACTGCAGTCTGTTGTTTAGATGTCCTCTGTTCTCCCCATAGTCCCCTTTTCCCTCCCTCTGTATTGCTGCCATCAGACAGCCTAGCTTGTCTAGGACAGGTAAAAAGAAGGCATGTACATATACCTCTTGCATGGGTGTCTTAGGCTGGAAATGGGGGTGTGTATTCTATTCCTATCTGATGGGGCAATTATCTTCTGTTAATTAAGCAGTTTTCTTTATCTCTTCCACAACAGTCATCCCTCTGGGGAGATATCTTCTGTTAATGGGCCATTGAATCTCACTGCATGACTGATAAAATTACATCCCATTGTGAGAAGCTCTGCCCAGAGGGAAGAGCCAAGAATTCCCCCGTGGATATAATCTGAGATCTGGAAGACCACAGCCAGCCTTTTCCCACTGGATTCCCAGAGGAGCAGCTTTCTTCACTGGATCTTCAGAGGAAGACCAGGCCCATCTACATCCCCACTGGACCTTCAGAGGGAAACTCCATCCTTCTCCAGGATCCCTGCTCCAACAGAACCACAGCTGGCACTGCAGGAGGGCTGAGCCACCATTTAATGGGACTGCTACCAACACCCTGACCCACAGGGTGGCAGATCGTATTCTGACTCCGTCACTGTTGTTTTGTATTTCTGCATTGTTTATTTTTTTGGTTTTTAAAATTTTCTTCCCTATTAAGGAACTGTTATTCCTGGTCCCATATCTTTGCCTGAGAGCCCCCTTAATTTCAAAATTATAACAATTCAGAGGGAGGGGGTTTATATTTTCCATTTCAGGGGAGGCTGCTGCCTTCCTTAGCAGACACCTGTCTTTTCAAACCAAGACAATGGGGCAGGGAACGGAAAAACTTGTTTCTAAGGGGGCACAACATGACAACACCTGACTTTCCAATCGAGTTACAAGAAAGTAGTCTTCACCAATAAATGCCAAAGAAGAGGTGACTGACAGAATTTTAGAGGGGCCAGAGTTGGCTGATACAACC
Source organism: Melozone crissalis (assembly GCF_028551555.1). Classification (NCBI taxonomy): domain Eukaryota; kingdom Metazoa; phylum Chordata; class Aves; order Passeriformes; family Passerellidae; genus Melozone; species Melozone crissalis. Next base: position 2,489,730 of record NW_026535796.1, on the reverse strand, counting down.
CTCAGGGGTATAAAAGAAAGAACAGCCATTTTGTTGGTGAGCCATGTGCCAGGCAGCCACAGGAGGGGCTCTCAGTGCTGTTATTTTTCCTGATTTACTCCCTTTGTTGTAATATTTGTTAACATTTAATAAACCTTTAAAAATTTTACGAAGTGAGTGGTCATTTTTCGTGGGATCAACAGGCTGACTCTCCCATGTCCCTGGAAGCATAATTTCTGCGGGCACATTTTTCTTTCTACTCATTGAAGACCTGGTGGGAGAGCCATATGAGACAGGGCCTCCAGCACCTCCCTACCAAGAAGTAGATGAAGTGAGTGTTTGAGGCTGCTGCTTCTAAAGGTGAGGAAAACAGCCTGGGAGGACACATCAATGTACCCGAGCTGCTGCAGGAAATGGCAGAAGCTGAGAAGGAGAGTTGACAGTGCAGTGAGGTGGAGAAGCATGTCACACCTCTTCGGCTGCTGCTGCTGGGAGCTCCACTGGGCCTCCATGAAGTCAATTCTGACAGAAATGGCCACGGGAGCAGCCAAAAGGAGCAGGATGATGGTGTACATGGAGATGAGAGGTGCCCTGCAGTGCTCCTGCTCTTGTGGCACAGGAATATCACCGAGGGAAAGACAGTGAAGAGAGCAAAGAAGGCCCAGGACTGGACACTTCCCACCACATTCACTCAGAAAGGTCTCAGAGGCAGCGCTGGAAGATGTTGTACATGTAGAGCACAGTGCCAGCAGGACTGAGCCAGAACAACCCCCAGTAGTAGGAGACCACTGAGAGCTGGAAAGAGAAACACAGGTACAGCATGGGCATGACAGGAGAGCAGGACACATCCTCCAGCAGGAAGAGAAGGGTGGAGAGGATGGTGAGGAGAAGGAAGAGGAAGTCAGCAACAGGCAGCTTGAAGATCCCAGAGTTATGGGTTTTCAGGCTGGGAACAGGGCTGTGCTCTGGCTCCTCAGATGAGCAGTGTCACACTGTGTATGGCCACGCTGGTGACCTCTATCTCACACAGATCATCTCCTTCAGTGGGTGAGATGGCAGGGGGGGACATGGTGGTCACCTCCATGGATGGACGCTGGGCAGGCAGTGGGATGTGGTCCCTGGCTGTGGTCAGAGTGGATGGGCAGTCAGTGCTTGGAGAATCCAGGGATGGACCATGTGGCTCCTGAGCAGCTCCCTGCAGTGGGAAGGATTCAGTGGGGAGGGATGGGATATGCTGGGGAGGAGGGCAGTGGAAATTGCTGGGAGACAAAGGTAGGGGGCTTGGGAGTTCAGAAGAAGACACAGAAGGGAAGTGCTGCGCAGAGGAGGGGAAAGCTGGAGAGGGCCCTGCGGTCACCGGGAGAGGGTGGCAGGAACAGTAAAATGCTCCCTGAGGATCCCTTTGCATCTCCTCCCTGGGCCAAGGGCTGGGCCTGGAGCCCTGGCGGGATGGGCCCAGGAGCCGTCGGCGTTCAGGGATCAGCCCAGGGCAGCAGCCGGGAGAGATCCCAGCTGGGAGAGGCCCCAGTGCCAGGGAGCTTCTGCTCAGCGCTGCTGGGCCCAGCAGAGCTCCAAGGCTCTCCTTTGGGGCCGCTGCTCACAGGGCCCCAAGGCATGGGCGGCACTCACAGCAATGGCTCAGCCTGGCCACACTTGGGGCCGGCAGCTTCCTGAGACAGTGGCAGAGCAGGGATGCTGTGGCATCCAGGGCAGTACAATAATTTCCAAGGCTGTTGATGAAAGCCCAGGAGGTGTTTGGACAGCAGCAGTTGCTGGGAGCAGAGGGTGTTTCTGATCAGCGCCACAGGAGCTGAGCCCAGGGGCTGCTCCTCAAGGCTGAGGCCTCCCAAGCACGGATCAGAGCCCAGAGCGGCCTGGAAAGGGGCTGGGGATGCAGCAGCACAGGGAGGGTGACCCTGTGGGTATTTATTGATCAGGAGACTCAAGGAATCTCTCAGCCACTGTCCCAGGGTCCTTCAGCAGTGCAGTGGAAGGGATCAACAGGCTCAGACCTTCGTGTCCATGGTGGGATCATGGCTGTGGGCTGTGTTTTCTTCTGGCTAGTCAAAGACCCTCTGGAGGGAGAGCCGTAGAGACCACACGGAGCAGGGCCTCCAGCACCTCCCCACCAGGATATAGATGAAGGGTTTGATGCTGCTGTTGATGCAGGTGAGCAGGAAAAAAAACTTGGAGGGCACAGTGGTGTAGCTGAGCTCCTGCAGGAAATTGCAGAGACTGAGGGGCAGAGAGAAGAGCAGAATGAGGCAGATAACAATGTCCAACTTCTTGGGTTGCTGCTGCTGGGAGCCAGGCTTGAAATGAGTGAAGAGGATTATACTGGAAATGAGCATGAAGGGAGCACCGAGGACGAGGTTGAAAGCGTGTATGGAGCTGAGAGATACCCTGCAAAAATCAGGTTGCTCAAATATGCACAGGGGAAGCATCATGGCAAAGTCAATGATGAGAGTGACTGAGAAGGCCCTGAGCAGGGCAAGCATGACGTTCAACATCTGCTGGGGATGGTGGCAGCAGAACCAGAGTGGGCAGTGGATGGAGCGGCACCTCTTGATGCTGATGAATGTCAGTGTGCACAGCCACAAGCTGTAAGAAAACAGTGACATCCAAAAAAGGAACCTTATATATGACAAGGGCAAGATGTTAGAACAGGACACGTCCCCCACCAGGAAGAGCACAGTGGCGGGCAACAGAATGAGGAGAAAGAAGAAGTCCAGAAGAGTAATCATGAAGATGTAAAGGATGGTGCTGCTCCTGGATGAACAGCAGGAGCCAAGGAGCCAGAGCACAGCCGCGTTCCCAGCCAGCCCACAGAGGCAGATGAGCAGTGTCACACTGTGGGTGGCCACGGTGGTGACATCTGTCTCACAGAGATCATCTCCTTCAGTGGGTGAGGCAGGAGATGGGGACACGGTGGTCACCTCCATGGATGGATGCTGGGCAGGCAGTGGGATGTGGTCCCTGGCTGTGGTCAGAGTGGATGGGCAGTCAGTGCTTGGAGAATCCAGGGATGGACCATGTGGCTCCTGAGCAGCTCCCTGCAGTGGGAAGGATTCAGTGGGGAGGAATGAGATGTGCAGGGGAGCAAGGCAGAAGAAATTGTCAGGTGAGAGAGGGAGTGTTGGGCTGTTTGGCAGGGGACGTGGAAGCAAAGCTCAGGGCAGAGGAGGGGGGAGCTGGGGAGGGCCCTGCAGTCACCAGAAGAGGGTGTCAGGAACAGAGCAGCTGCTGCAGGAGAGGAAGGTAGGGTAGGGAGGAAGGCAAACATTCCACTGACCTGTTCCCTGTGGGGCAGCAGCAGGCAAAGGGGCCTGTGCAGATCAGCGGCGCTTCCTGGTCCCTCTTGCTCCTTTGAGACCCATGTCCTAAAGCGGCTCCTGCCAGGTCAGGGACATGGAGGAGAAAGTGCCCACATCACCAGGAGCTCCCCATTCCTGTTCTGCTGGCTCCTCTCTCCGTGCCCTGTCCTGGTGTTGCTCCCAAGGCTTGGTGGAGTCATGGGAAAGTCAGAAATTGCATGTTTGGCTATGTAAGAATTTCACTTCCTCACACTTATTTAGCATGGCTTTTTGCTACAGAGGAAGTGACTTTTGTCAAAAGCTCCAAATGAAATATTTTGCAGATGGTTTATCATTCCCTCCTGATGAGAAAGATTTCTTCCCTGCAGAGTGTCCCATTCTCCGACGGCCTTCCCTCTCCTGGCAGGTTTCTACCATTCCTTGCTTCCCTTCTCTGATAAAGGTCACTGTCCCTCCAGCAGCAGAGGGATGCTGGTGGTGCTGGCGGCACTGGAATGCTGGCAGTGTTGGCAGTGCTGAGTCAGCTGGGTGCTTGTCAGAAGTAACTCCTGTTTAGGGAGGAGCTCTGGGATCATTGACAAACCTCCCCTGGGCCCAAGGAAGCAGAGCTGAGCTGCTCCCTATTTTATCCTATCCTATCCTATCCTATCCTATCCTATCCTATCCTAATCCCATTCCCACCCTGCACCCCATTCCCACCATGCTCTCCATCCTCACCCCATCCTATCACATCCCACAGGTTTCCCAGATGGAGCCGCTCCCCCACTCTGAGCGTGGCCTGTCACGCTCTGCTCTCCTCTGGCTTTGCCAGCATCCAGACCCCTCCAGCCTCTTCTGACCCTCTCCTGACCCCTCCAGCCTGCTCTGACACCTCAGAACTCACCCAGGGCTGATTTTTTCCCTTGACTGCCCCACTCCTCCCCTGCTCCACCAGGGATCCCGGGAGTGTTCCTGCTCCTACTGGCCATAGGGGTCCAGGACCCAGGAGGGAGAAGGAAAGCCCAGCTCCAATGTGCTGCTCAGGATCACTCAGGATGATAAATGTGGCTGAAGCCAGTGCAGAAACAGATTTGGAGGCCTGCAGTGGTTTTGGGGCAAGTTCTGTAACAATAAGCAAGAGCACATGGCCAAAGGAAAAGTTCCAGGCAAGGTCACTTTTAATATCTCAGCACTCAGTGAATGTGACCACCAGAGAACGCTCTGAATAATCGTCCAGGATAAGGAAAGGACTTGGAAAAGAAGGTGGATGCCTGGGAATGAGTCCTAGGAAAGTGATGTTTATGTTTTAGATACGAAAGACACTTTAATGTCCCTGTGTGGTTATGATGGGTACAACCCTTGTTGTAAAGTCTCACCCCAAACAGAAATATGGAGAGATGTGTATGAGCTGTAAGAGAGATGCAGGACTCCAGGTGGGTCTTCAAGATGCAGTTTATTACATCCAAGATGTTCCAGCAGTCCAGTGTCGTGGGTGACAGAGCCTGTGCCCACAGCTGTCAGCTCCAGCTGCAGCCAGGCCTGGAGACCCTTTGGTTTTGGTTACATTGCATTACATACTTTTCTTTGCTGAGCATCTTAATACAGTAGAACCAATCTATACCTTAACTTTTATCTCTAGCCTATCCCAACTACTATAACTATCATATTCATGTTCCTTTTCTCCAATCACTAAAAGTTAGTACATTACAGTTTAAGGTAGAAGTTGTTAATCAGTTTTCTTGCATTCAAAAATTCGGAGACCTTTTTTCTACATGCAACATCAGCAGGCTTGTTTGCCTGTGCTATCTTTCTGGTGTGTAAAAACATCTTCTTATCTGAGGTGAGTTTATCCTTTGCTCTAAGTCATAAAGCCCCCCTCTCACTAACTTACCCTTTGCCTCCTTGGTTATCCAGCAATATTGGCTCAGCAATTATTTTCTTCTATATCAAAACTTGCTTCCATCTCTATTCATTCATCAGACTCTACATTCAAAAATCTTTCTGCTAAGCATACATATATGTGAGACTTTTTTGCCAAACTTTCATTCTTCCGAACAGACATCGTACTGTGTGTCCTTTGGAGGTAAAGAATTCCTGATTCCTAATGCTTCCCATTGTGTTTGAAAGTTTATTATGGGTGATTTTGGTATCACTCCCAGTTCCCATCTCCACCCCACTCCATATCCCATCGCATCCCATCGCATCCCATCGCATCCCATCCCATCCGGTGGCTGCTCGCCGCCTTGAAGCGCTGTCCATTGGGCTCTTCTGCCCTCCAGCTGGGACATTTCAGATCAGCAGCATCCAGACCCATCCTGACCTCCTCCAGACCCTTTGAGAACTCTCTGACCCTTATGGACCCCTCCGACAACCTCCAGGCCTGCGCTGGGACTGGATTTTCCCCAACACTCTCATTCCATCTAGGACCATGAGAGTGTCTCTCCTGCTCCTAGCTTTTGTAACTGGTTTTGTAACTTGAAAAAAAAAATTTAGCAAAGAAATAACACTTTACAGCATTTAGCTGGAATGGTATCTCATGCCTTAACCTTGCTTCCAGGCCTGCCCCTGTAAGATGTCTCAGGCACTAACACAGCTGAGAGAGCAGCATTTCTGCCACATTTGCCCCAGCAGATGCAGACGTGTGTGCACACAGCCAGCCAGCCAGGCAGAGTGAGTGCAAGGTGCCTGTGAGCAATTGCCCTGGCAGACAGTGAAATGCTCCCTGCGGATCCCTTTGCATCTCCCTGGGCCAAGGGCTGGGCCTGGAGCCCTGGCGGGATGGGCCCAGGAGCCGTGGGTGTTCGGGGATCAGCCCAGGGCAGCAGCCGGGAGAGATCCCAGCTGGGAGAGGCCCCAGTGCCAGGGAGCTTCTGCTCAGCGCTGCTGGGCCCAGCAGAGCTCCAAGGCTCTCCTTTGGGGCCGCTGCTCACAGGGCCCCAAGGCATGGGCGGCACTCACAGCAATGGTTCAGCCTGGCCACACTTGGGGCCGGCAGCTTCCTGGGACAGTGGCAGAGCAGGGATGCTGTGGCATCCAGGGCAGTACAATAATTTGCAAGGCTGTTGATGAAAGCCCAGGAGGTGTTTGGACAGCAGCAGCTCCTGGGAGCAGAGGGTGTTTCTGATCAGCGCCACAGGAGCTGAGCCCAGGGGCTGCTCCTCAAGGCTAAGGCCTAAGGAGCCTTTCTGATGTCCCAGTGCAGCTTGGAAAGGGGGTAGAGGATGCACCAACACAAAGAGTGCGACACTTTAGATGCCTATCAGGTGACTCAAGGAATCTCTCAGCCACTGTCTTGTGGTCCCTCAGGAGAGCAGTGGGAGGAATGAACAGACTCAGAGCTCTGTGTCCATGGCAGGATCATGGCTGTGGGTAGGGCTTTCTTCTGCCTCCTCAAAGACCCTCTGGAGGGAGAGCTGGAGGGACCCCACGGAGCAGGGCCTCCAGCACCTCCCTGCCAAGAAGTAGATTAAGGGTTTGATGCTGCTGAGGATGCAGGTGAACCGGAAAAGAAGCTGGGAGGGCACAATGGTGTAGCTGAGCTGCTGCAGAAAATTCCAGAGACTGAGGGGCAGAGTCAAGAGCACAATGAGGCAGATAACAATGTCGAGTCTCTTGGGTTGCTGCTGCTGGGTGCCAGGCTTGAAATGAGTGAAGAGGATTGTGCTAGAAATGAGCATGAATGCAGCACAGAGAAGGAGGTTGACCGTGTGTATGGAGCTGAGAAACGCCCAGCAGTGCTCAAATTGCTGGAACATGCACAGAGAAAGCATCATGGCAAAGACAAGGACGAGAGTGACAAAGAAGGCCCTGAGCAGGGCAAGCATGATCTTCAACAGGTGCTGGGAATGGTGGCAGCAGTGCCAGAGCGGGCAGTGGATGGGCCTGGACCTCTTGACGCTGATGAATGTCAGTGTGAACAGCCACATGCTGTATGACAACAGTGACATCCAGGACAGGTACATTATGTGCGACAAGGGCATAATGATAGAGCAGGACACATTCTCCACCAGAAAAAGGAGAGTGGAGGGCAACAGAATTAGCAGGAAAAGGAAATCCAGAAGAGTCAGCACAAGGATGTAAAGGATGGTGCTGTTCCTGGATGAACAGTGGGAGCCAAGGAGCCAGAGCACAGCCCCGTTCCCAGGCAGCCCACAGAGGCAGATGAGCAGTGTCACACTGTGGGTGGCAACGCTGGTGACATCTGTCTCACAGAGATCATCTCCTTCAGTGGGTGAGGCAGGAGATGGGGACACGGTGGTCACCTCCATGGATGGACGCTGGGCAGGCAGTGGGATGTGGTCCCTGGCTGTGGTCAGAGTGGATGGGCAGTCAGGGCTTGGAGAATCCAGGGATGGAGCATGTGGCTCCTCAGCAGCTCCCTGCAGTGGGAAGGATTCAGTGGGGAGGAGTGAGATGTGCAGGGGAGGAGAGCAGTGGGAATTGTGGGGTGGGAGAGGGAGGTGGGAAGGTTGGGCTGTTCTCCAGAGGATGTAGAATGGAAGTGCTGTGTAGAGGATGGGGGAGCTGGGGAGGGCACTAAAGTCAGCGGGAGAGGGTGTCAGGAACAGAGCAGCTGCTGCAGGAGAGGAAGGTGGGGTAGGGAGGAAGGCAAACATTCCACTGACCTGTTCCCTGTGGGGCAGCAGCAGGCAAAGGGGTCTGTGCAGATCAGCGGCACTTCCTGGTCCCTCTTGCTCCTTTGAGACCCATGACCTAAAGCGGCTCCTGCCAGGTCAGGGACATGGAGGAGAAAGTGCCCACATCACCAGGAGCTCCCCATTCCTGTCCTGCTGGCTCCTCTCTCCGTGCCCTGTCCTGGTGCTCTTCCCCAAGGCTTGGTGCAGTCCCAGGGAAGTCGGAAATTTCAGCTTTGGCTACCTCAGAATGTCACTTCTGCAGAGAGCTTTATCTTTGGGATTTTACACTAGAGTGGAAGTGGTTTTTGTCAAAAGCTTGTAATGAAATATTATGCCAATGGCTACTCAGTTCCTCCTGCTGCGAAACATTCCTAGTTTCTCTACATGAGGGGTCATTTTCCCTCCAGCAGCCGAGGGATGCTGGTGGTGCTGGTGGCACTGGAATGCTGCTGGCATTGCTAGCAGTGCTGTTGAAGCACCTGGATGGTTGTCAGAAACAGCTCCCATTCTGTGAAGAGCTCCAGAACCACTGCCAAATCCTCCCCTGGGCTCATGGTGTCACGCTTGGGCTATGGATTCCCATTCCTGTCAGTCCAGTGCAGGCTCACAGAGCCCAAGGGAAGGACAGCACTCAGTTGCTTGCAGCCAGGCTATCAGCACTTGGAGCCCACCCTAATTACTGCCAATGCCCTTGATGATGCAGTGAAAGCTATCAGGGACCAGGGTGCTGTGAACTCCCTGCCAGCCCTTCACCAGAGCTGCTCCTGCTCCTCCTCAGTCCTGGGAACACTTGGGGTTGTTTTTACGTGATCCCAGGCTGTCCCTTTGCCAGCAGGGACACCTTCCACTATCCCAGAGTGCTCCAAGCCTCATCCAACCTGACCTTAGACCATTCCAGCGATCCAGGGACAGCCACAGCCTGTCTGGACAACCTCTGCTGTTGGAGAATTTTGTTTAGACATGGCTTATAGAGTTTTGTTCAGACATGCCATAATCACATACAGCTGGTTAAAAAGTAAAACGCAACTGTAAGCAGCAAGTTCTCAGGCTTGTTCCTGTAAGCAGCAAGTTCTCAGGTTTGTTTTTTAACAACAAGTAAATACCTTATCCTCGGGTAGTGATGGGAAAGCAGGGTGACAAACATGGAGGCCTTGAGAACAGTCAATAACAGGATGAGAAAAACAAGTTTTGGTCTCAATAAGAAACCACAGGTATTGAAAACAAGAGGAGGGGTTGGTGTGTAATCTGTAACCAATGATGAGCTTGGGTTTTGTAATATGTATAAGCTTAATTAACACCACTATAAAAGTGTGTAAGTGGAATCAACAAATTGGAGTTCGATGCGGATCAATTAGGATGGGTCGACTCCCTTCGCTTCCTCACTCTGCCAGGGCCTCAGCACCGTCACAAGGAAGGATTTTTCCCTAATATCCAATCTGACTGCACCATCTGTAGGTGGGAAGCCATTGCCCCTGGTCCTGTCACTCCATGCCCTTGTCCAAAGTCCCTCTCCACCTCTCCTGGTGCCCCATCAGCTCCTGGATCATGAAGTGTTTGCCCTTGAAAGGATTGGGCAGGTGAGGAAATGTGAGATTCCATAGCTGGGGACACAAACACAGTGTCAGCAGGGAAGAGAGGTGACAGTTCTGGTCCCAGGGCCAGCAGTTTGCAGCAGGAGCATCCCAGATCCCTGAGGCACATGTCAGCCTGGGTAGGAATCATCTCACCTCAGCTTTCTAGTAATTCCTTGGAATTCACTGTAGGTGGCTGTCTGACTGCCAATGCAGCGTCGAGAATGACTCAGATGAAACCTGCAACTTTCTAAGGATTAAAGCCAAGAGAGCAGCATGGATTTGCCTCTTCCCAGAAGAAATGGCATTGCTGAAATCCTAAATTATGACTCTGCTGTCGGCCTGTGCTCTAGGTGAACCACAGAATTTATTACTTATGAATCTTCTTGGAAACTGTGTGGTGAAGGTGAAGCACCACTGAAATTGTGGCATACACATGGAAAAACTAGATTTGAACCAGAAATCAAAGTTTAGACTTTTTTAGCTCAGGGTCCTCAGGATCAACTCAGGAATGAGAGGGGACAAGTTCAGGCAGTTCAAAAGACAAGATTTTGGGATTGAGGTTGCTATAAAAGACAATAGAAGCTGAGATGGAGCCCAAGTGGTTTGGGCACAGGTGTGGTTGCTGAGGCTCTCTCCCGTTGCTCATTTCCCGGGCAGAGTGAAGAGCAGCTGAGGAGCAGAGCCCTGAGCCCGTGGCAGGCTCTGAGGCAGCTGCCTGTGTGTGAGAGCCCTGGAGAACACGAGGCAGCACGGAGAGCAGGGGCTGTGGCAGGAGCTGGGACAGAGCCCGCGCCGGACGCTGCTCGGGCTCAGCCCGCGGGCTGCGCTCCCCTTTCCCAAGGGACCATTCCAGGGAACCTCCTGCAGATCCCGGCCCAGGGACAGCAGCTGGAGCCTGGCAGCTGAGGGCAGTGCACTGCGGGCAAGTTCTCCAGGCTGCCAGAGGAAACCAGGTCAGACTCTTCTCTTCCACCTTCACCAGGGCCCCCTCATTGGGTGGAACCTGGTTATTGATTTTGGGGGCAGAACTGAGGTCTGTAGGGAATTAAGAGCTATAAACACTGGGAAAATGGAGGGAATATTTAAATGGGTGTCCTGCTGAAGGAATCCAGGATCTCAGTGATATCAACTGACACCTGAGAGTCCAGCTCAGATCCATCCCAAAGCCATTTGCTCTCTGGTACCTCCATGGGCAATCCTCTCCTTCTCCAATTGTTTTTCTCCTCCAGCTGTGTCCTGTCCACAGCCAGGAAGGAGGTATCTCCCTGGCTTTTGTGCCAGGCACACAGGACCAGGCTCCCACATCCTCCTTGCCATCTGTCGTGTCCCTCACCCCTCCCTGTGCTGCTCCACATGGAAGCTGTGGGTGGGAAAAGATGGGAAAAGCCATGTTTGGGGGACAGCAGCGTTGCTCAGGTGTGTCTGTTTGTCAGCCCTGCAGCTGTGTGAGGGCAGGAGAAGCAGCAGAGGTGTCCCCATGAGCACTTTGTCCCCTGGCACGGAGGGAGCCAGCCCTGCCTGCTGGAGCCAGCCCGGTGGGAAGGCATCCCAGGGGAGCTGGAATGAGGAGAGCCACGACAACTGGAGCCAGTGTGACAGCAGGCAGTGGAGCAAAGTGCCTGTCCCGCTGCTGCTGCTGCTGCTGCTGCTGTGCCTGTGTGGGATGGTGGGAATGGGGCTGTGCTCTGGCTCCTCGGCCAACAGCAGTGCCCACCCTCTGATTGACTTCCTGGCTGGGAGCTGTGCAAAGGAATTCAGCCCTTCTGTTAGTGTTGCCTTCCAGAGGGCTTTTGAGGATGTGCCAGAGTCAGGGCATAGGGAAAACACAGGGGAGTCACCATCAGGTGGAATAATCATGAAAGCTTCATCACAATATAGAACAATAAAATTCATCACAATATAATACAATATCCAGAGTTGAATGGCACCCATAAAAATCACGGAGTTAAGCTCCTGGCCCTGCTCAGGACATCCCAACAATCCCAGCCTGTGCCTGAGAACATTGTCCAAATGCTCCTTGAGCTCTGTCAGGCTGGTGCTGTGTGCAGCAGAGGAACTCCTGCCTGGGGTGAATGCTTGATGACCAGAGGAATCCTCATGGAATGGTTTGGGTTAGAAGGAACAGTAGAGATCATCTCATACCATCTCTCCTTCTGCCATGGTCAGGGGCACCCAGGAAAACTTCTAGTTTGAAATCTTTACTCTTTTGAAAAGAAGCTCATGGAGTGAGTGGCCTGGGTGACACAGGAGACAAGGAAGGTGCTGGGAAGCAGAAAAAGTACATGGAAGGATAACGGTCCTTCTGCACTTGCCTTGGGAGGGATTCCCTTGCTGAGTTGTTCGTCCCTGGACAAGAGGTTGCACCATGTAAACTTTCTGCTGTCCAATGGGCAGGAACATGGGAGACCGGGAGAGAAAATCCCTCTCAGATGTCCAAATCTCTCTCTTCTGTTAATTATTAACAACTCTGTTAACAAATGCTCCTTAGCTGTTTACCCTCATGTGGGTCTCCAAAGCCTGACTCACCACCCAAGGCTTTCACACTCACTTCCCTTTCCAGAAGCAGTGGCACGTTGGTTTCCCCTGGATTTAAGGCAGTGGGAAAAGGAGGGACAACGTCCCCTGAGCAAGAGATGTGGCTGCTGCCCAGGTCTCTCCCAGGAGGAATCAGGAGCTCTTGGCACTGCCAACATCATCCCAACCACTGCAGTGCCTTAGGAAGGGCTCTGGTATGAGACAGGGATCTGCCCTGCTCCCAGAGCAGCCAGAGGCTTTAGAATGGAACAAAAGAAGGAAATGAGCCATTTTGGACACTGTTTAACAGAGACAGGCTCTGCAGTGAAGCCTGGATGTTGTTTGTTTAGCAAATTCAGAGGCTGGGACTACCACAGTGGAAAGAAACAAAACCCATGAATGCAAATGTGATTGAGGGGTGGTTACAGAATGGCAAAGATCAGGAGAGGCTGGGCTGTGGCTGGAGCTGCTGTGCAGAGTGGCTGTGCAGCTCCTCCTGAGGGTGGCCAGGTTCAGGATGGAGGTGCTCAAGGGCTTCCCTGGACACTGATGCTGGGGAACCAGAGGATGGATGGCCCCATTCTGCACAAGAGCAGCACAACCCCCTAATCTCTGTGCAATTCAATGGTCCAAGCATCTGGTGATGGGAATTTCCATATTCCATGTACTTTCTGGTACAGGAGGCACAGGAGTTCAGTGGAGTTCCCTATTGACCCTGCACTTTCCTCAGAAGGATTCAATTCTAGAATTGAAGAATGTGAGACATTCCCACTGAAAGGATAAGGGAATGTTGCTGTCCCTCCCCAGCTCTGCAGCCCTACCTGGTGTCCCTTCCCATCAGCTGGGAATGCAGGGCTGGCTCTGCTGGACAGAAGGGGAAGGATGCTCCCTGTGATCCCAACCCCTCTCCTGCCATCCAGAGGCACCAGCCCTGCAGGGATTGGGGAAATTACTGCCACTCCATGATGGGTGTGTCCCCAGGGATTGAGGTGCCCATGCTTTGCAGCCAAGAGCTCCCTGAAAACACCATGGAACTCATCTGCTGAGCCAGAGGAGATGGAGTTCATTCCCTGGGGCCGAGGCCATGAGGGTCATTGCATGGGGAATAGAGCTGGGGAACAGCACTGAGCCCAGCTGCACTGCTTGGAGCCATGTGGATCCAGGAGGGAGGAGGAAAGCCATGCTGCAATGTGCTCCCTGCAGAGATCCCACAAAAATCACGCAAGGCAATGCTCCTGCTCCCTTCTCCTGCAGGAATACAGCACCACAGGGAGGGTGATCTGGTGGATATTGATTAATCAGGAGGCTCTAGGAAACATTCCTCCTCCTTGGGGCCTCCTGGGGTCCTTCAGAAGAGCAGTGGAAGGGATCAGCAGGCTTAGACCCCCGTGTCCATTGTAGGATCATGGCTGTGGGCAGTGTTTTCTTCTGCCTCCTCAAAGAACCTCTGGAGGGAGAGCCAGAGGGACTTTATGGAGAAGGACCTCCAGCACCTCCCTGCCAAGTAATAGATGAAGGGTTTGATGCTGTTGTGGATGCAGGTGAGCAGGAAAACAACCTGTGAGGACACAGTGATGTAACCGAACTGCTGCAGGAAATTGCAGAGGCTGATGATGAGAGTGAACAGCACAGTGATGATGATAATGATGTGGTGCCTCTTGGGTTGCTTCTGCTGGGAGCCTCATTTGGAATTAATGAAATAGATTGTGCCAGAAATTTCCACGGGTGCAGCAAAGAGGAGCAGGATGAGGGTGTACACGGAGATGAGAGCTGCCCGGTAGTGCTCCTGCTCGTGTGGTGGGCAGAAGAATGTCACTGTGGGAGTGACAGTGAAGAGAGCCAAGATGGCCCAGTATTGGACACTGTCCACCACCCACCTCAGGTGCTTGGGAAGGTCGCAGTGGCAGTAGAGCTTGCAGAACTTGTACATATACTGAACATTGCTGATGGGAATCAGCCAGAACAGCGCCTACTAGTAGTAGGCCATTGACAGCTGGAAAAGGAAACTCAGGTAATGCAGGGCAGGATAGGAGAGCAGGACACATCCTCCACCAGGAAGAAGAGGGCAGAGGGGATTATGAGGTGAAGGAAGAGTAAGTCAGTGAAAACCAGGACAAACATGCCATAGTTACGGGTTTTCAAGCTGAGGAGCCAGAGCACAGACCCTTTCCCAGCCAGCCCACAGAGGCAGATGAGCAGTGTCACACTGTGTATGGCCATGCTGGTGACATTTGTCTCACACAGATCATCTCCTTCAGTGGGTGAGGCAGGAGATGGGGACATGGTGGTCACCTCCATGGATGGACGCTGGGCAGGCAGTGGGATGTGGTCCCTGGCTGTGGTCAGAGTGGATGGGCAGTCAGTGCTTGGAGAATCCAGGGATGGACCATGTGGCTCCTGAGCAGCTCCCTGCAGTGGGAAGGATTCAGTGGGGAGGAGTGAGATGTGCAGGGGAGGAGGGCAGTGGAAATTATGGATTGGGAGAGGGAGGTGGGAGGGGTGGTATGCTTGGCAGGTGGTTGATAAATAACATAGAGCATAAACATTTTCAATTCTTCTGGAGTTGTTCAATACCAAAGTGGCCAAATTTTAAAAGGATGTGTTATAGATGGATAATTAGATTATTGGCTCTCACAGTTAAGGAATGAATACTGTGTTAATCCCAAGAGAAGATTTATTGATGTATAATTATGTTGTTGTAGTCTGTTGTTTAGATGTCCCCTGTTCTCCCCATAGTCCCCTTCTCTCCCCTCTGTACTGCTGCCATCAGAGAGCCGGAGTCATCTAGGACAGGTAGAAAGAACAAGTGTAAAAAGCTTGTTGCTGGGCGGAGAAGAGGTGCAGCATGAGAACGCCTGACCCTCCAGTCAAGCTGCAGGAAATCAGGCTCCAGCAATAAACACAAAGAAGGGCTGACTGACAGACTTTGGGAGGGGCCAGGTTTAGCTGATGCAACCCCTGTGGTATCAAATGTGAAGCCTCCATCTTGAAGATCAGCCAGCCACATGGTGGGCAGCCATGAGGGAAGCTCCCAGGCCTGCTTCTCCTTATTTACTCCTTTTGTTGCATTTTTTGTTAAGGTTTAGTAAACCTTTAAAAATTTTAAAAAGTGGGTTGTTATTTCTCACAGGATGTAAAGGCTGGCACACAGGATGACAAACATGGCAGAAACCAGTGCAGAAACAGATCAGTAGAGCTGCAGTGATTTTGGGGCAAATTCTGGAACAAGAGGCAACAGCGCATGGCCAGAGGAAAAGTTCAAGGCAAGGGAACCTTTAATATGGCAGCAATCATTAAATGTGGCTACCAGAGAGACCCCTCTGAAAAAACCTTCAGGATCATAAGAGGACTTGCAGGAGGAGTTGGATGGAAATGAGTTCTAGGAAAATGATGTTTCTGTATTAGATAAGAAATACTTTTTAATGCCTACATTTGGTTGTAATGGATTAATACCCTGTTGTAAAGTCTCACCATAGACACAATACAAGGAGAGATCGCTCTGTGTCCTGTGTAGGTCAAGAATTCCTACTTCCTCATGCTTTGAACTGTGTTATAAAGTTTGTTCTCGCCCATTTCAGTATTAGGATACCGATGGGATGCACAAGAGGAGAGAGAGGACCTGGGGAGGGCCCTGTGGTCACTGGGAGAGGGTGTCAGGAACAGAGCAGCTGCTGCAGGAGAGGAAGGTGGGGTAGGGAGGAAGGCAAACATTCCACTGACCTGTTCCCTGTGGGGCAGCAGCAGGCAAAGGGCTCTGTGCAGATCAGCGGCGCTTCCTGGTCCCTCTTGCTCCTTTGGGATCCATGTCCTAAAGCGGCTCCTGCCAGGTCAGGGACATGAAGGACAAAGTGCCCAGCTCACCAGGAGCTCCCCATTCCTGCTGACAGTGCAGGCAGTGCTGGTGAAGAGTCTGGCTGCTTGTCAGAAACTGCTCCCATTCTGGGAAGAGCTCCAGAACCATTGCCAAAACTACCCCTGTGCCCAAAGAAGCAAAACTGAGGCAAGAATTCCCATTTTTGCATTCTCGCCCAGGCTCACAGAACCTAAGGTAAGGACAGCACTCGGTTCCTTGCAGCCAGGCTATCAGCACTTGGAGCCCACCCTAATTACTGCCAATCCCCTTGATGATGCAGTGAAAACTATCAGGGACCAGGGTGCTGTGAACTCCCTGCCAGCCCTTCACCAGAGCTGCTCCTGCTCCTCCTCAGTCCTGGGAACACTTGGGGTTGTTTGTGACACCTGATCCCAGACTGTCCCTTTGCAAGCAGAGATAACGGCCCCTATACCAGATTGCTCCAAACCCCATCCAGTCTGGCCTTGGGGACTTTCAGAGATCCAGGGACAGCCAAAGCCTCACAGGGCAGCCTGTGCCAGGGCCTCAGCACCCTCACAGGGAAGGATTTCTTCCCAATATCCAATCTGACCTCACCCTCTGTCAGTGGGAAGCCATTGCCCCTTGTCCTCTCACTCCATGCCCTTGTCCAAAATGCCTGTCCACCGGTTCTAGAGCCCCATCAGCTCCTGGATCATGAAGCGTTTGCCCTTGAAAAGATTGGGCTGCTGAAGGGATGTGAGATTCCATAGCTGGGGACACAAACACGGTGTCAGCAGGAAGAGAGGTGACAGTTCTGGTACCAGGGCTAGCAGTTTCTAGCAGCAGCATCCCAGATCTGTGAGGCACATGTCAGCCTGGATGGGGATCATCTCACCTCAGCTTTCTAGGAATTCTTTGGAATTCACTGTAGGGTGCTGTCTGACTGCAAAGGGAGTGTAGAAGATGGCTCAGAGGAAACCTGCAATGTTCTAAGGATTAAACCCATGGTGTCAGTGATGAAGAGAGATGGGGAGACTGACTTGGTGATCAGAATCAGATTTTATTGTGGGATACAAACGTTTATATACTATTTTAGGGAGACTAGTAATGTGTACTACAATGATTAGGTTAAAATCACGTACACAATGTTAGGCATATAACAACATCTCTTGCTTGCAGAGTTTAAGGGGATTTTCTTTTTCCGGTAAAGCTGCCTGATTTATTCTTTTTGCAATCTAGGTCTAATTTTCAAAGTTCTGTGTGCTTTTGACAAGGCATCCTGTTATGAAATTTCTTATGTCAGCCAGGTACAAAGTCCATCATCTGTCTTGAGTCCCCCAACATTCCAACACCACGCGAGTAGCATTGATTTGCCTCTTCTCAGAAGAAATGACCTGGCTGAACTCCTAAATCATCCCTCTGCTCTGTGCCAGTGCTACAGCTCATGCACAGAATTTATTATTGTATGAATCCTCTTGGAAACAGTATGGTGAAGGTGAAATACCACCGAACATGCAGTATACAAGGAGGAAAACTAGATTTGAAACAGAAATCAAAGTTTAACTGAGCATTTGTATTGCAGGGACCGGAGAATCCACCTAGAAGAATGAGAGGGGACAAGTTCAGGCAGAAGAAAAGACAAGATTTCCGGATGAAGGTTGCTATAAAATGGAAGGGAAGCTGAGATGGAGCCCAAGTGCTTTGGGCACAGGTGTGGTTGCTGAGGCTCTCTCCCGTTGCTCATTTCCCGGGCAGAGTGAAGAGCAGCTGAGGAGCAGAGCCCTGAGCCCGTGGCAGGCTCTGAGGCAGCTGCCTGTGTGTGAGAGCCCTGGAGAACACGAGGCAGCACGGAGAGCAGGGGCTGTGGCAGGAGCTGGGACAGAGCCCGCGCCGGACGCTGCTCGGGCTCAGCCCGCGGGCTGCGCTCCCCTTTCCCAAGGGACCATTCCAGGGAACCTCCTGCAGATCCCGGCCCAGGGACAGCAGCTGGAGCCTGGCAGCTGAGGGCAGTGCACTGCAGGCAAGTTCTCCAGGCTGCCAGAGGAAACCAGGTCAGACTCTTCTCTTCCACCTTCACCAGGGCCCCCTCATTGGGTGGAACCTGGTTATTGATTTTGGGGGCAGAACTGAGGTCTGTAGGGAATTAAGAGCTATAAACACTGTGGGAAAATGGAGGGAATATTTAAATGGGTGTCCTGCTGAAGGAATCCAGGATCCCAGTGATATCAACTGACACCTGAGAGTCCAATTCAGATCCATCCCAAAGCCATTTGCTTTCTGATATCTCCATGGGCAATCCTCTCCTTCTCCAATTGTTTTCCTCCTCCAGCTGTGTCCTGTCCACAGCCAGGAAGGAGGTATCTCCCTGGCTTTTGTGCCAGGCACACAGGACCAGGCTCCCACATCCTCCTTGACATCTGTCCTGTCCCTCACCCCTCTTTGTGCTGCTCCACATGGAAGCTGTGGGTGGGAAAAGATGGAAAAGCCACGTTTGGGGGACAGCAGCGTTGCTCTGGTGTGTCTGTTTGTCACCCCTGCAGCTGTGTGAGGGCAGGAGAAGCAGCAGAGGTGTCACCATGAGCACTTTGTCCCCTGGCATGGAGGAAGCCAGCCCTGCCTGCTGGAGCCAGCCCGGTGGGAAGGCATCCCAGGGGAGCTGGAATGAGGAGAGCCACGACAACTGGAGCCAGTGTGACAACAGGCAGTGGAGCAAAGTGCCTGTCCCACTGCTGCTGCTGCTGCTGCTGTGCCTGTGTGGGAGGGTGGGAATGGGGCTGTGCTCTGGCTCCTCAGCTTCTGCATCCACAGGAACCCCATCACCCCCTGTGTGCTCAGCCTGGCCATGGCTGGCTCCACCTTCCTGCTCTCCATCACCATCAGCCTGGGGATATTTTCTGTCCCAGAGAGCTTCTGCCACCAGCTGGGCTCGTGGGCTGTGCCAGCTGGGCTGAAGGTCCCCATCCTCTTGGCTTTCACTGCTGCTGTCTCCTCTCTGACAGCCCTCAGTGCTGTCACAGCTCTGTTTGTCCTCCCGTGTCCTGCTGGCCCTGCCATGGCTCCCAGTGCTTCCCGGTGCTCCTGTGTGCCCTGCTCTGGCTGCTCTCCTTGCTGCTCACTGCCACCCTCCATTGCTGCCCTTTGGTGCCCATGGCCTTGGTGCTGAGCTGCCCCTTCTCAGTGCTCAGCCTGCCCTGTTCTGCTCTGGCCCTGCTGGCCAGGCTCCTGTGCTGCTCATGGAAACAGCTCCCAGGGAAGCTCTGTGCCCTGCTCCTGCTGCTCCTGTCATCTCCTTCCCCTTCTTCCCTGCTGATTTTGGGCACTGGCTCTTGCTGAGGGCGTTTGACTTCTCTGTCTTTGCCCCCAGCCCCTTTCTCCTGCTCACCTGTGCCCAGAGCAGTGCCCTCCCTCTGACTGACTGCCTGGCTGGGAGCTCTGCAAAGAATTCACCCCCTCTGGTAGTGTTGCCTTGCAGAGGGCTTTTGAGGCTTTAGTGCCAGAGCCAGGGCATAGGGACAACACAGGGGAGTCATCATCAAGTGAAATCATCATGAAAGATATTCAGCATGAAATAGACCCATAAAATATCCAGTGTTTGAGGTGATCTACAAGGATCATGGTGTTGAGCTCCTGGCCCTGCACAGGACATCCCAACGATCCCAGCCTGTGCCTGAGAGCATTGTGCAAATGCTCCTTGAGCTCTGTCAGGGTGGTGCTGTGTGCAGCAGGGAACTCCTGCCTGGGCTGGATTCTGCATGTCATGAGAAATCCTCATGGAATGGTTTGGGTTGTTTCCTGGTTTAGGGTGAATTTGGGAGGAAACCTTGAAATGGGATCCCTCTAGTAAACAAATTCAAGCAGCCCCTCCCCCAGCTGGTTCAGGAAAAGATTTCCTGAGAGAAAAGTGGAAAAAGCTGTTTATTTAACAAGCAAATTATTCACAAGCATAAGAAATGAAAACAATATTTAAAAATAAAATCTCCTGCTGTTCTGAAGAGTTGGCAAATTCAGACAGTCCTTGTTGTGGAGTGTAGTTTGGCTCACTCAGTCCCTTATCAGTCCCTCAGTGCTGGAAAATGCCGCGTCCCAGGCCCCGGTGGGCCACAGATGTGAGCTCCCAGTGCTCTTCTGGGTTTTCAGTCCAGAGCTGGTTTGAACAGTTCCAAGAAAAAGAAAAATCACAGTCCAGGGAACTTCTCTGCCTCAGCCAGCTGAAAAAAGCCTAAAAGCAAAGGAGAGCTCTGTGCTGCATGTCTGTGCTGCAGACAGCACGGTCTGGGAGCAGGAATGGGGAGGAGTGAGCGCAGCTTCTGGAAACAAACTGCTGCATCTGCTCTGCCCCTCTTTGCTCAAGAACCAGTCTGAATTGTGCAAAACCTTTTTCTCAGCTAAACAGATGAATGGGGACATAATTCAGGTCATATAGTCACCCAGGACAGGTTGCAAGGAACGGTAGAGGTCATCTCATTCCATTTCTCCTTCTGCCATGGGCAGGGACAACCAGAAAACCTTTGAAGTCTTGCTCTTTTGAAAGGAAGCTCAGGTAGGGAGCTGTCTGGGTGACAGTGGAGACAAGGAAGGTGCTGGGAAGGAGAAAAAGTACATGGAAGGATAATGGTCCTTCTGCACTTGCCTTGGGAGGGATGCCCTGGCTGAGTTGTTCTTCCCTGGACAAGAGCTTGTAGCTTGGAAAGTTATGTCTTTCCAATGGACAGGAAACGGTAGAGATGGGCAGAAAACCCCTCTCAGATGTCCAAGTCTCTCTCTTATGTTATCTATTAACAACTCTGTTAATAAATGCTCCTTAGCTGTTTAACCTCACTTGTGTATCCAAAGCCTGACTCACCACCCAGAGCTTTCACTCTCACTTCCCTTTCCAGAAGCAGTGGCACATTGTTTTTCCCTGGATTTAAGGCAGTGGGAAAAGCAGGGACAACTTCCCCCTGAGCAAGAGATGTGGCTGCTGCCCAGGTCTCTGCCAGGAGGCATCAGGAGCTCTTGGCACTGCCAACATCATCCCAAGCATTGCAGGCACGTGCCTTAGGAAGGGCTCTGGTATGAGACAGGGACCTGCCCTGCTCCCAGACCAGCCAGAGGCTTTAGAATGGAACAAAAGAAGGAAATGAGCCATTTTGGACACTGTTTAACAGAGACAGGCTCTGCAGTGAAGCCTTGATATTGTTTGCTTAGCAAATTCAGAGGCTGGGACTACAACAGTGGAAAGAAACAAAAACCATGAGTCCAAACCTGAGTGTCCTGGGGTGACGTTATGATGCTTGTATCCCCATTCATCTGTTCTGTTTCTTTAAGACTGTCTCTGAAGAGTGAAAGTTTTGTTTGGGTTTCTCTTATCAGGGACACAGAGACGGGCAGTACATAGGGCTGTTTTTGCTTTTTGCTTATTGCTTTTCTGCTTTGCTTGCTGTCTCTCTGCTCTTGCTTTTGCTTGCTTTTGCTTGCTTTTGCTTCTGCTTATTGGCTAGTTCTAGCTAAACAGTCCAAATTCCTTCCTGGACTGTTTCTCCTCTCTTTTTTCTGCAACCATCTTGAACCTGCTCTGGACTGGGACATGAGAACACCGAGGGTTTGCAACGTTTGGCTGCAGAAACTGCTCCAGGACTGGAGGGACTGACAGCAACCACCCCCGAAAGAGACTTTATGATTTTGTCATCTTTCTCAGAGCGGTGTCATCTGGTATTGTTCATTTTGTGTGCTGGGGGGTGCTGTACCTGTCAAATAAACAGGTTCTTTCCACTTCTCTCCGAGGAATTTTTCCCGAACTGGTTGGGGGGACGGGCTGTGTGGGTTTGCTTTCTGGAGGGGCCCTCCTTTGGAGGTTCTCTACCAAATTTGCCCTAAACCAGGACACTGAGTGAAGGGTAGTTAGAGAATGACAAAGATCAGGAGAGGCTGGACTGTGGCTGGAGCTGCTGTGCAGAGTGGCTGTGCAGCTCCTCCTGAGGGTGGCCAGGTTCAGGATGGAGGTGCTCAAGGGCTTCCCTGGACACTGATGCTGGGGAAGCAGAGGATGGATGGCCCCATTCTGCACAAGAGCAGCACAACCCCCTAATTTCTGTGCAATTCAATGGTCCAAGCATCTGGTGATGTGAATTTCCATATTGCATGTACTTTCTGGATACAGGCACAGGAGTTCAGTAGAGTTCATCATCGACCCTGCACTTTACTCAGAAATATTCAGTTCTGGAATTCAAGAATGTGAGAAATTCCCACAGAAAGGATAAGGGAATGTTGCTGTCCCTCCCCAGATTTGCAGCCCTACCTGGTGTCCCTTCCCATCAGCTGGGAATGCAGGGCTGGCTGTGCAGGACAGAAGGGGAAGGATGCTCTCTGTGATCCCAACCCCTCTCCTGCCATCCAGAGGCACCAGCCCTGCACGGATTTGGGAAATCACTGCCACTCCATGATGGGTGTGTCCCCAGGGATGAAGGTGTCCCATTCTTTGCAGGCAAGAGCTCCCTGGAAACACCATGGAACTCATCTGCTGAGCCAGAGGAGATGGAGTTCATTCCCTGGGGCTGAGGCCATGAGGGTCATTGCATGGGGAATAGAGCTGGGGAACAGCACTGAGCCCAGCTGCACTGCTTGGAGCCATGTGGACCCAGGAGGGAGGAGGAAAGCCATGCTCCAATGTGCTCCCTGCCGAGCATCCCACAAAAATCACCCAAGGCAATGCCCCTGCTCCCTTCTCCTGCAGGAATACAGCACCACAGGGAGGGTGAACCTGTGGATATTGATTAATCAGGAGGCTCAAGGAAACCCTCAGCCTCCTCGGGGCCTCCTGGGGTCCTTCAGCAGAGCAGTGGAAGGGATCAACAGGCTCAGACCCCCGTGTCCATTGTAGGATCATCGCTGTGGGCAGTGTTTTCTTCTGCCTCCTCAAAGACCCTCTGGAGGGAGAGCCGAAGGGACTTTATGGAGAAGGGCCTCCTGCACCTCCCTGCCAAGAAATAGATGAAGGGTTTGATGCTGTTGTGGATGCAGGTGAGCAGGAAAACAACCTGTGAGGACACAGTGATGTAACCGAGCTGCTGCAGGAAATTGCAGAGGCTGATGATGAGAGTGAACAGCACAGTGATGATGATAACGATGTCGTGCCTCTTGGGCTGCTGCTGCTGGGAGCCTCGTTTGGAATTAATGAAATAGATTGTTCCAGAAATGACCACAGTTGCAGCAAAGAGGAGCAGGATGAGGGTGTACATGGAGATGAGAGCTGCCCGGCAGTGCTTTTGCTCGTGTGATGGGCACAGGAATGTCACTGTGGGAGTGACGGTGAAGAGAGCCAAGATGGCCCAGTGTTACAGCGCCTGAGTGGGTCGCTGCTGGTGAGAGAGAGACGATGAATCTTGTTTCTTGATCAGAAGGCTGTATTTATTGATATATGATATAAAATACATTATGACTATACTAAATAGAATAAAAAAAGAAGTTTGCAGATGCTGCTAAGCTAAGAATAGAAAAGAAAGAATCTAAAACAAAGTTGTGCCCAGGGACTCGGTCCCCTGGCTTGCTCTTGTGA
Organism: Melozone crissalis; assembly: GCF_028551555.1. Lineage (NCBI taxonomy): Eukaryota > Metazoa > Chordata > Aves > Passeriformes > Passerellidae > Melozone > Melozone crissalis. Next base: position 2,466,385 of record NW_026535796.1, on the reverse strand, counting down.
TTGGCCCTCAATTATAAACATACAAACATGAGCCAATCAAGGTGTCCCTGTTACATTCCACAGCAGCTGATAACAATTGTTTACATTCTTCTTCTGGGGCCCTCAGCTTCCCAGAAAATGCAGAAATCTGAAAGAAAGGATTTCTGTGAAAAAATGTCTGCGACATCTCACCTTTCTAAATTGTATAAAATAAAAGAAAAATGCTGATGTGGAATGAACAGGAAATTTCTTCACCTGTAAAATATACAATACTAACAAATCACTAAAAACAATCCTACAATCTAAGAAAATGCAAAAAACAATGCAAAGAGAATTCAAGTCCATGCAGCTGAGTTTCAGGAACAGTCCATCAGCTGAAGTTGTTTCTTTTGGACATCTGAGAGTCCTTTTCGGTCCTGAAAACAAACTTGCTGCAAAAGGAATCCTATCAATAGTTATCAAAAAACCATTGACAGTCATAACACAATTTTAAACAGTTTGTGGAATGTCCTTTCTGGCCCTTCAATGCTTCAGAGCTGCTGCCCGCTATTTTCAATCTTTTTTATTTAATTTAAATTTTTTTTTTTTTCTTTTTTTTTTTTTTTTTTTTTTTTTTTTTTGATTGAAGAGCAAAAGAGCAGAAGCCGAGCAGAGCAGTGCCAGAGAAGGAAAGGCCCTGGGGGCCCTGGCCCATGCTGGACCAGGAACCCCAAAACTGGCTCACAAAGGGGGACCAGGGCCTGTCGGATAGACCACAACCCCCAGAAACATCAGGAGGCCAAATGCTGGCCCTGGCCCAGAAACTTTCTCAGCCCAATGGCCCAGGCCAAACCCATGACAGAGGCTCTGCATTCCCACAGGCCTGAACCCTGCTGCCAGCACAATGGCAGCACGGGTAGTGAGACGCTTCCTTTCCCCAAAACCACTGAGGCATGCCAGCAGTGAGGAAATAGAAGCCTTCCCCAGCAATCCCATCTGGGGTCTGGAGATGTTTGTTTCCCACAGCAAACCAGCTATGGTCTCCTCCAGCTGTGCCATCTTCCCCTGCAATGCATCGGGTTTGTCTCTCATCCGCCCCGTGGCATCACCATCCCCATCCCCTCCGGGCTGGGGATCAGAGGCAGGGCTCTCGGGATGCACCTGCCCCCCCATGCCACTAGGACGCAGGAGAGGCGGCAGCCTCCATGGGACAGCAACCGAAACACCACCCCCCAAACCACCGAGCTTGAAAGCCGGCAGCCGGGCTGCCACAAGAGTCAGCTGGCGGGCAGCCCCCGCTCCACCGAAGGAGAGACCCCCGGCCGGGGCAGCTGCTGGGGCAGCCGGTCCGGGACGGTCCGGACTCGAACAAGCCGCCGGTGCCATGGCAGTCTCTGACGCCGACACGGAGGACAGAGCCTCCGACAACGCCAGAGCCGCTGGAGCGGCCAGTCCGAGCGGCGAGGGGGGGGCCGGAACTGGGGAGGGAACCGCGCTGAGAGTGGGATCAGCCGCGGGCTGCTCGGAGGGTCCCGCAGGTCCAGCGCCGTTTTCAGCCCCATCCTGAACAGGAACTGTCTCGCCTTGAGGCGGCGGGGATGCGCGGGAACACGCTGTTGCTGCGTCCCTTGGCTCTGAAAGCGGCGGCAGGCACGGCACAGGCAGCAGCGGAGCCGGGAGAAGCGGCGGAGCATCGCTGTTGCTTAGCAACAGCTCAAGCACAGGAAGTGCTGTCTCTTCTGCCTTCTCCGACGCTGAGCCGGAAGCTGGAGACGCATCCTCGTCGTTGCCTAGCAACAGCTCAGGGGGCGGGGAGGCCGGTGAAACCGCGGGCGGGACAGCCTGGAGAGGCGGAGACGGGATCTCCTGGAGTGACGGCTCTGGCAGGACCGGAGAAACATCAGAGACCGGTGCCGCCCCCATGTCTGAAGGCGGAGTCTGAGAGGCCGGCGCTGGCTTGAGCGGCCACTCCCATCCCCCCGGAGAGAGAGAAGGGGGGGAAGGAGAAAACTCCATCTGAGCATGCTCCGGAGCAAGAGTAAAAAAAACTTCTTCGCCCAGCGAAGTTTCAGCCCCCCCCGCCGCGAAGCAGGGCGGGGGGAAAAGCCCAAAGTCATCACCCACCGGGTCTTCTGCCAAGGAGGGGGGAAACGGTGCCTGGCCATAACAATTAGAAATCCATTGGAAACAAGCTGCTCTGCGTTTGAGAAGTGGGAAAAGCTGTATAAATGCTGGGTAGATAGAAGGCAGGACACGTCCCTGGCTCCAGACGAACTGGAAAATGGAGTCCATGCACTCCCAGACAAAAGCATCTAAAGCGTACAGGACATCAGTAAAGAACCCAAAAAGCTTTGCCCATCTAAAGAATTTATAGAGATCTGTTTCTGACAAAAAGCAACCATCTTCTCTAGACCAATGGTTCCAGAGGGCTATAAGTTTCTCCTCTGAAGGGGAGAATTGAATCTCTTCTGGCAAGGCATGTGTCTGCCATACAAACAGCCACAAGCTACGAAGGGCTGGTTCATCAGGGATAGAAAAGCCCACAGTACCTTTTGAAAGAGTCCAGCTTGCTCTGGCCAGCTCCACAGGTCTGCTGCTCTTTTCCATCATCTTTCCTGAAGGTTTTCCAGAAGAAGGTTCTGTTGTGGTTAGCCTTGGCTGTGAACTCTGTCCAAATCAGGATCTTCAGCTCCTGGCTTGAATCCACTTCTGTGGTCGCTTCAAAGCAACCATCAAATGCTACACATACAGGATTTTTACCCAGTGCAGCAATTTTGCTCCTCTGGTCTTATCAAATTAATTTTTGCTCTGACACGAGGGGTCACCAGATGTTACAGCGCCTGAGTGGGTCGCTGCTGGTGAGAGAGAGACGATGAATCTTGTTTCTTGATCAGAAGGCTGTATTTATTGATATATGATATAAAATACATTATGACTATACTAAATAGAATAAAAAAAGAAGTTTGCAGATGCTGCTAAGCTAAGAATAGAAAAGAAAGAATCTAAAACAAAGTTGTGCCCAGGGACTCGGTCCCCTGGCTTGCTCTTGTGATTGGCCCTCAATTATAAACATACAAACATGAGCCAATCAAGGTGTCCCTGTTACATTCCACAGCAGCTGATAACAATTGTTTACATTCTTCTTCTGGGGCCCTCAGCTTCCCAGAAAATGCAGAAATCTGAAAGAAAGGATTTCTGTGAAAAAATGTCTGCGACAGCCCAGTATGGGATAGTGTCCACCACCCACAGCAGGCGCAGAGGAAGGTCCCATCGGCAACAGAGCTTGCACAGGTTGTGCATATACCACACAGGGATGCTGCTCATCAGCCTGAACAGCACCCAGTAGTAGGAGACCAATGACAGCTGAAAAACAAAGTTCATGTACATCAAGTGCACAATAGGAGAGCAGGACACATCCTCCATCAGGATGAGGAGAGCAGAGGGGACTGCAAAGAGGAGGAAGAGGAAGTCAATGACAGCCAGGTCAAATATGCCAGCGTTCCTGCTTTTCAGGCTGAGGAGGCCGATGACAGCCCCATTCCCAGCCAGCCCACAGAGGCAGATGAGCAGTGCCACAGTGTGTGTGGCCACATCGGTGACATTGATAACACAGGCATTGTCTCCTTCAGTGGGTGAGGCAGGAGATGGGGACATGGTGCTCACCTCCATGGATGGACGCTGGGCAGGCAGTGGGATGTTGGCCCCTGGCTGTGGTCAGAGTGGATGGGCAGTCAGGGCTTGGAGAATGCAGGGATGGACCATGTGGCTCCTCAGCAGCTCCCTGCAGTGGGAAGGATTCAGTGGGGAGGAGTGAGATGTGCAGGGGAGGAGGGCAGTGGGAATAGTGGGGTGGAAGAGGGAGGAGGGGGGGCGGGGCTGGTGTGCAGGGGATTGATAAAGAAGAGAGAATAAACATTTTCAACTCTCTTGAAGTTGTTTAAAGTCTAACTGGGCAAATAGATAAAAATATGTAAAGATGTGGACCCTGTGTGATAAACGTGCCTGAAGCCAGCGCAGACAAAAATAAGGAGGTCCACGTTATTTCTGGGGAAAGTTCTGTAAGAAGAAGCAAGAGCACATGGCCAAAGGAAAAGTTCAGGGCAAGGTCACCTTTAATATCACAGCACTCAGTGAATGTGACCACCAGAGACTCCTCTCAATGAACCTCCAGGGCCATCAGAGGACTCCCAGCAGGAAGTGGATGCATGGAAATTAGTTCTAGGAAAATGGTATTTACATTTATGTTTAAGGTGTTCTTTAGAGAAGAGAAACTTTTTAAAGTCTATGTATTGCTGGCCAGGGGTATATGTACAAATGACAAACGGGACGGGACTGTTGTGAAACGTGCCTTGAGCTGTTTTATTTTTCAGCATCACTCTCATTACATTGTTATGACAATGGCAACATGCCACCAGCTCACATCCCAGCAGCAGAGTAAGAACTTAATGTTACAACTTACTTTGTAAGCCTCTTGACCAATCACACAAAGCAAAAGCATATTGACAGTAGCTCTATCTAACTACTATAGCACACGTACCTTTAGTTAAAACAATGCTTTCTTATTTCGAATACAATACCTACTTGTAAGCCTTAAAACACAATGCACACAGCTATATTATTAAGCTTCAAACTTCTTAATATCTTGATAGATAAACTTTTCTGTAGCTTAGGGAAATATTCTAGACAAGCATTAATACACAGACTGTTGTTGTAATGGTCCTTCCTTTCCTACTTTTTAAATATTTTTTCTGCTGGCCTATATCATGGCTGCTGCTTAGCTCTAATCACAGTTCTGTCTCTGAGGCCTGCCTTTTGCAGCTTTCCCAAAACCCTCTGATTATGTGGATTACCACATCCATGTATAGTTTTAGTGGATATAAACACTGTTATAAAATCTCACAACACTTACAGAATTAATGAGAGATCCTACTGCGTGTCCTGCTGCCTAATCATTCACTTGGTAACACCATTGATTGGTGTTGGGAAGTTTATTCTATCTGATTTTCTTATCAGTCCTCATCCATGCCATGCCATGCCATTGTGATGGGTTCCCAGTCCCTGGTGTCTCCCTGGCTGCAGGTGTGGCCTGTTGGGCTCTGCTGCTGTCCAGTGGCAGATTTGGGATTGGTGGCACCCAGAGCCCTCCTGCCCCCTCCAGCCCCTGTCTGCCTGATGCCTTGGGCTGGCTCCCTGGAACAGAGGCCAGAGCAGGTGAAGACAATAAAAGGAGGCATTGATGAAAGGCCTTCAAAAGGTTCACCTTGGGCTCTCAAAGCCTCCGAGAGGGGCTGCAGCCAAAATGGACAATGGTCATGAGTTTTTCAGACAGATAAAAGTTTGGTCCATTTACAAATCAGGGATTAATCCTCCAATTACAGCTACAGGTAATGAAGTCATTTAGCCCCAGTTTGCCCTCCCCAATTCATTTTTGTCTATATTTTCTGGGCCTGACACAGTAGAGTGTCCTTGAATTGCAGGCCTAGAGAGATTGTTTTGTCTGACGAAAATGTGCAGACAGTTAACTTAACACTTTCCATGGAGCTTAGAGTTATGCACTAATGCAGTACAGGATATGAAAAATAGAAAGGCTAAAATCCTAAGGCATCATGCCCCCTCTGACATCCTCTAGAAATTCCCCCCAGGCTGCCTGCCCCTCCAGACAGTCCCGCTCCTCTCCTGCCCCACTCAGGAGCCCCAGCAGTGTTTCTGCTCCTCCTGGCAATTCCATGCTTCTCCAGCACAATGAACAGCAGTGGAGCCATCCCTGTAGTGCCTCCTGTTTGTGTGCAAAGGAGGTTGGGGGCTGGAGAGCAGGGCTGGAGCTGGGGAGGGGCATCTCCAAGAGAAAGACGGCCCCAAAGCCTTCCGGGGCAGGCTGGGGTGAGCAGCCCGTGGGGAGGGACTGGAGCCTGAGGCCCGGGGCTGGGAGGGATGGGAAGGACGGGAGGTGGGTGGGCTGCATGGGGAGTGGGATGGGAGGGTGGTGTGGGAGGGGTGGGACATGATGGAGCTGCTGGGAAGATGTGGTGGGAAGGTGTGGGGTGTGGTGGGCCTGGAGAGAAGGTGTGGGGTGTGGTGGGGCTGGAGAGAAGGTGTGGGATGTGGTGGGGCTGGAAAGAAGGTGTGGGGTGTGGTGGGGATGGTGGCCTCAGGGTAGCCCCAGGGAGGGGGGTGATGCCCCGTGGAGCCCATGGTGACAAACACAGGTGTCACCCTGCTCCTGGAAGGGGGTGGCTGTGCTGAGGATCACGGCCTCCTCCTCTCCTTGCTGCTGCACCACCTGAGCCTGCTGAGGGAACAGCTGAAGGCAGTGGAGAGGAAGAATTTCTGAAGGCAGAGACACCTTTGCACCTGGCTCACAAAATTAAAAGTTAATTATTTTTGGGGAGATCTCTGCTGTGACACTCACAGAACACTCGGAGTGGGGAATGCTGAGCCCCTAAGCCATCCTGTGTGTGCCAGCCCAGCTCTGGGCACTGGAGATCATGGTTGCTGCAGGGAGCACAAGCCATGGCTGTGTCCCCTCTGACACCAAGAAGTTTAAGTCTAAAATCAAAAGTGTATTCGACTAGTAATAATTTTGAGTTGAAATTGTGAACATATGTGAAATTTATTTGCTATATGTATGTACAAAGAAACAACAATTTTCAAGGATTTTTATACACTATAATATTCAAGTTTTTTTCAATACATACTCCCCAAATGCTCCCAATTTCTTATATTTTGATATCGGTGTTTTTTTTGTTTTAATTCCTACCAGAATATGCCCTCTCTCTTAGTTTAATGAATGACCTGCTTTTTTCCCAGGGAAACAGTGTTTTATTGTCAGTGCTTGAATGCTGTTGAAGAACGCCCTTGCCCTGTCTCCCTGCACTGTTAGTGGGACGGAAGGAGGGCCTGGGAAAAAAAAAGTGGTTTAAAGTTTTTTATTACTTCTCATTGTCATCCTCTGTCTCTGTATATAATAAATTTATTTAATACCATTTAATTTGGACTCATTTTCTATTCGTGAAATGTTTTTTCTCCCAGTCGTCCTCTCAACTCATGAGCCCTTTGTTAATTTTTGTTCCCCTCTCCTCTGCCCAGCTGAGAGCAGGAGAAGGTGAGTGAACGGCTTTCGTTGGTGCCTGGCGTTTGGCCAGTGCCAAACCACGACAGGCTTGCAGCAGGTTATCGGCATCAGAGCCCACATTTCTTACTGACAGTACCCTTGATGGTGCAATAAAAGTTATTGGAGACCAGATGTTGGGGTGCTGTGGTGCCCATTCCAGCCCTTCACCAGAGCTCATCCTCCTCCTCCTCTTCCTCAGCCTTGGGAATACTTGTGGTTGTTTTTTCCTGATCTCGCCCTTTGCAAGCAGGGACACCTTCACTAGACTGGGCTGCTTCAAACCCCATCCAGCCTGGCCTCGAGCACCTCCAGGGATGGGGAGGCCAGAGCATCTCTGGGAACCTGTGCCAGGGCCTCTCCACCCTGACAGGGAGAAATTTCTTCCCAATATTCCCCCTAACCCTGTTCTCTGACAGTGGGAAGCCATTCCCCTTGTCCTGTCACTTCAGGCCTTTGTCCAACGCTTGTCTCCAGTTCTTGGAGCCTCCTTAGGCCCTGGAAAGGGCTCTAAGGTCTCTTTGAAGACTTCCCTTCTCCAGGCTGAACAGCCCCAGCTCAGAGACCTCAGAGAAGCCACAGGGAGGGGGTTGATGCCCCGTGGAGCCCATGGTGACAAACACAGATGTCACTCTGCTCCTGGAAGGGGGTGGCTGTGCTGAGGAGCACGGACTCCTCCTCCCCTTGGAGCTGCACCACCTGAGCCTGCTGAGGGAGAGGCCAAAGCCAGGGCAAAGGAAGAATTTCTGAAGGCACAAAACCACCAGCAAGGAAATCAGTAAAAACCAGTAAAATCAGTGAAAAGGTTTAATAATAAGCAACAGCACACTAAAGTTCGATCCCTGTTTGTGTGTTTGTTTGTGTGTTCAAGGGTGTGTGAAAAAAGGACACAGGGTGGGGATAAAAAGGAGGGTAAGGATAAAAAAGAAAAGAACCTAAAAGATTTACAGCACTCCAACTTAATACTACTTCAGCTACAGCTTAAACTTAGCCATTCAACAGAGGAATAGCCCTTAATAGCATTTAACCTACGTCTTACAGTTCTTTGCAGGCCTGCCCCAGTCAGATGTCTGAGGTACTAACACAGCTGAGAGAGCAGCATTTCTGCCACATTTGCCAGAGCAGATGCAGACGTGTGTGCACACAGCCAGCCAGGCAGGCAGAGTGAGCGCAAGGTGCCTGTGACCAATTGCCCTGGCAGGCAGTGAAATGCTCCCTGCGGATCCCTTTGCATCTCCTCCCTGGGCCAAGGGCTGGGCCTGGAGCCCTGGCGGGATGGGCCCAGGAGCCGTCGGCGTTCGGGGATCAGCCCAGGGCAGCAGCCGGGAGAGATCCCAGCTGGGAGAGGCCCCAGTGCCAGGGAGCTTCTGCTCAGCGCTGCTGGGCCCAGCAGAGCTCCAAGGCTCTCCTTTGGGGCCGCTGCTCACAGGGCCCCAAGGCATGGGCGGCACTCACAGCAATGGCTCAGCCTGGCCACACTTGGGGCCGGCAGCTTCCTGGGACAGTGGCAGAGCAGGGATGCTGTGGCATCCAGGGCAGCACAATAATTTCCAAGGCTGTTGATAAAAGTCCAGGAGGTGTTTGGACAGCAGCAGTTGCTGGGAGCAGAGGGTGTTTCTGATCAGCGCCACAGGAGCTGAGCCCAGGGGCTGCTCCTCAAGGCTGAGGCCTCCCAAGCACGGATCAGAATCCAGAGCGGCCTGGAAAGGGGCTGGGGATGCAGCAGCACAGGGAGGGTGATCCTGTGGGTATTTATTGATCAGGAGACTCAAGGAATTTCTCAGCCACTGTCCCAGGGTCCTTCACCAGTGCAGTGGAAGGGATCAGCAGGCTCAGGCCTCTCTGTCCATGGTGGGATCATCACTGTGGGCAGTGTTTTCTTCTGGCTAGTCAAACACCATCTCGAGGGAGAGCCAGAGAGACTCCACAAAGCAGGACCTCCAGTACCTCCCTGCCAAGAAGTAGATGAAGGGTTTGATGCTGCTGTTGATGCAGGTGAGCAGGAAAAAAAAAAAGGGAGGGCACAGCAATGTAACCAATCTGCTGCAGGAAATTGCAGAGGATGAAAAGGAGAGTGAAGAGACCAATGGAGACGATAACAATGTCGAGCCCCTCGGGTTTCTGCTGCTGGGAGCCCCACTTGGCCTTAATTATATTAATTGTGCTGGAAATGACCAGCACAGTTATAGGTGTGACAAGGAGCAGCAGGATGATGACCCACACGGCGATGAGGGCTGCCCGGCAGTGCTCGTGATCATTTGATTGGCACTGGGATGTCAGTGTGGGAATCTCAGTGAAGAGAGCAGAGAAAGCCCAAAACTGGACAATCATCACCACCCAAAGCAGATGATCAGGAAGGTCACGGCAGCAGCAGCGCTTCAAGAGCTTTTTGATATACATTTCAAGGCCGAAAGTCATCAGCCAGAGCGGCACCCAGTGGCAGGAGAACAAAGAGAGCCGGAAAAGGAAACGCAGGTACAGCATGGGCAGGATAAGAGAGCAGGAGACGTCCTCCACCAGGAGGATGAGGGCGGAGGGGACTGTGAGGAGAAGGAAGAGGAAGTTGGTGACAGCCATGCCACGGATGAAAAAGTTATCACCCTTCAGGCTGAGGAGGCCGATGACAGCCCCGTTCCCAGCCAGCCCACGGAGGCAGATGAGCAGGGTCACACTGTGGGTGGCCACGCTGGTGACATCTGTCTCACACAGATCATCTCCTTCAGTGGGTGAGGCAGGAGATGGGGACACGCTGGTCACCTCCATGGATGGACGCTGGGCAGGCAGTGGGATGTGGCCCCTGGCTGTGGTCAGAGTGGATGGGCAGTCAGTGCTTGGAGAATCCAGGGATGGACCATGTGGCTCCTCAGCAGCTCCCTGCAGTGGGAAGGATTCAGGGGGGAGGAGTGAGATGTGCAGGGAAGTAGGGCAGTGGAAATTGTGGATTGGAGAGGGAGGTGGGAGGGTTGCGCTGTTCAGGCACAGGGCAGAGGAGGAGGGAGCTGGGGAGGGCCCTGCGGTCACCGAGAGAGGGTGTCAGGAACAGAGCAGCTGCTGCAGGAGAGGAAGGTGGGGTAGGGAGGAAGGCAAACATTCCACTGACCTGTTCCCTGTGGGGCAGCAGCAGGCAAAGAGGTCAGTGCAGATCAGCGGCGCTTCCTGGTCCCTCTTGCTCCTTTGGGATCCATGTCCTAAAGCGGCTCCTGCCACGTCAGGGACTTGAAGGAAAAAGTGCCCAGGTCACCAGGAGCTCCCCATTCCCATCCTGCTGGCTCCTCTGCCTGTGCCCTGTCATGGTGTTGCTCCCCAGGGCTCCATGGAGTCTCAGAGGAACTGGAAATTGCAGCTGTGGTTATGCTAGAACCTCACCTCCTCTGAGATATTTATGTTTTTTTTTTTTTTTTTGCTACAGAGGAAGTGACTTTTGTCAAAATCTCCAAATGAAATATTTTGCAAATGGCTCCTCATTTCCTCCTGATGAGAAACATTCCTGTCCTGTAGAATGTCACATTCTGCGACTGCCTTCCCTCTCCTGACAGGTTTCTACCATTCCTTGCTTCTCTTTCCTGCGGGGTCACTGTCTCTCCAGCAGCAGAGGGATGTTGGCGGGGCTGGCAGTGCTGATAAATCAGCTGGGTGCTTGTCAGAAGAAACTCATATTTAGGGAGGAGCTCTGGGATCATTGCCAAAGCCTCCCCTGGGCCCAGGGAAGCAGAGCTGAGCTGCTCCCTATCCTATCCTATCCTATCCTATCCTATCCTATCCTAATCCCATTCCCATCTCTGCACCTCATTCCCACCCCACTCTCCATCCTCACCCCATCCTATCACATCCCACAGCTTTCCCAGATGGAGCTGCTCCCCCACTCTGAGCGTGGCCTGTCAGGCTCTGCTCTCCTCTGGCTTTGCCAGCATCCAGACCCCCTGTAGCCCCCTCTGACCCTCTCCTGACCCCTCCAGCCTGCTCTGACACCTCAGAACACATCCGGGGCTGATTTTTTTTCCCCTGACAGCCCCACTGCTGCTCCAGTTCACCAGGGACCCCGGCAGTGTCCCTGCTCCTGCAGGCCAAAGGCTTCTAGGACCCAGGAGGGAGGAGGAAAGCCCAGCTCCAATGTGCTCCTCAGGATCACACAGGATGATAAATGTGGCTGGAGCCAGTGCAGAAACAGATTTGGAGGCCTGCAGGGGTTTTGGGGCAACTTCTGTAACAAGAAGCAAGAGCACAAAAAGTTCAAGGCAAGGTCACTTTTAATATCTCAGCACTCAATGACTGTGACCACCAGAGAGCCCTCTGAATGATCCTCTAGGGCCCGGAAAGGACTTCAAGAACAAGGTGAATGCATGGAAATGAGCCCTAGGAAAGTGATATTTATGTATTAGCTAAGAAACACTCGTTAATGGCTGTGTGCTTATTATGGATAAAAATCCTGTCACCACACACAGATCAGGGAGAGATCCTTCTGTGTGTCCTGTGCAGGTAAAGAATTCCTGCTTCCAAATGCTTCCCATTGTGTTAAAAAAATTATTTCAGCTGAACTCAGTGTCAAGATACAGAGGGGATGCACAGGGCAGAGGATGGGAGAGCTGGGAGGGCCCTGCAGTCACTGGGAGAGGGTGTCAGGAACAGAGCAGCTGCTGCAGGAGAGGAAGGTGGGGGAGGGAGGAAGGCAAACATTCCACTGACCTGTTCCCTGTGGGGCAGCAGCAGGCAAAGGGCTCTGTGCAGATCAGCGGCGCTTCCTGGTCCCTCTTGCTCCTTTGGGATCCATGTCCTAAAGCGGCTCCTGCCAGGTCAGGGACATGAAGGAGAAAGTGCCCAGGTCACCAGGGGCTCCCCATTCCCATCCTGCTGGCTGCTCTCCGTGCCATGACCTGCTGTTGTTTCCTAAGTCTCAGTGCCTGGGTCATGGTGGTTTTACAACTTTGGCTTGCTTGGAGTTCTACCGCCTCTGAGTTACTGATCTTGATTGTTTTCATTTTCCCCTAAAAATCAGGTGTTCTTTTTCTTTGTTGTAAGAAACGACACCTCACTTCAAATTTTTAGAATTTTATTAAACTACAGCAAGGGACAAAATACGGTAAAAGTAAAAATGCTCGGTGCTCACTCGCAGCCAGAAGCACGGCCAGAGGCACACGGCCCAAAATAGTAACAGGATTTGTAGACTCTTTGTAATCCACCCCCCACATTCAGACATGTTCTGCTTTTCCAACACAGCTCATCCTCCTTCCCGCCTTCCCAGAGCTTGTGCAGCGCTTCGGGCTTTGGCTCCCCACCATTGTCAGAGATCAGCATTACAACTCTCAGCGTGAACACAGTACTCGTGTTAGAAAAACTCCAAAGCTTAATTTTTTTTTTTTTTTAAGAAGACAGAAGAGGAAGGATGGTCCCTGTGATCCCAGCCCCTCTCCTGCCATCCAGAGGCACCAGCCCTGCACGGATTTGGGAAATCACTGCCACTCCATGATGGGTGTGTCCCCATGGATGAAGGTGTCCCATTCTTTGCAGGCAAGAGCTCCCTGAAAACACCATGGAACTCATCTGCTGAGGCAAAGGAGATGGAGTTCATTCCCTGGGGCCAAGGCCATGAGGGTCATTGCATGGGGAATAGAGCTGGGGAACAGCACTGAGCCCAGCTGCACTGCTTGGAGCCATGTGGATCCAGGAGGGAGCAGGAAAGCCATGCTGCAATGTGCTCCCTGCAGAGCATCCCACAAAAATCACCCAAGGCAGAGCTCCGGCTCCCTTCTCCTGCAGGAATACACCACCACAGGAATGGTGATCTTATGGATATTGATTAATCAGGAGGCTCAAGGAAATCTTCAGCCACTCTTCTGGGTTCCTTCAGCAGAGCAATGGAAGGGATCAGCAGGCTCAGAGCACTGTGTCTCTGGTGGTATCATTCCTGGGCTCAGGTTTTTCTTTTGGCTCCTCAAAGACCCTCTGGAGGGAGAGGCGGAGCAACTGCACTGAGCAGGGCCTCCTGCACCTCCCTACAAAGAAGTAGATGAAGGGTTTGATGCTGCTGTGGATGCCGGTGAGCAGGAAAAGAACGTCTGGGGGGTATAGTGATATAACCGAGCTGCTGCAGGAAATTGCAGAGGCTGATGATATAAGAGAGGAGCACAGTGATGACGATAACGATGTCATGGCTCTTGGGCTGCTGCTGATGGGAGCTCCACTTGGCCTTAATGAAATCAATTGTGTTGGAAATCAAAATGGGTGCTACAAAGAGGAGCAGCATGAGGGTGTAGATGGAGATGAGAGCTGCCCGGCAGTGCTCCTGCTGGTGTGATGGGCACAGGAATGTCACTGTAGGAGTGACATTGAAGAAAGCAAAGAAGGCCCAGTATTGGACACTTTCCACCACCCACAACAGGTTCAGAGGAAGCTCACAGTTGCAGCAAAGCTTGCAGAGCTTATCCATTAACAGCACATTGCTCCTGGGCATCAGCCAGGACAGCCCCCAATAACAGGAGACCATTGACAGCTGTAAAAGGAAATTCAGGTACAGCATGGGCAAGATAGGAGAGCAGGACACGTCCTCCACCAGGAAGAGGAGGGCGGAGGGGACCGCAAAGAGGAGGAAGAGGAAGTCGGCAACAGCCACGTCAAAGATGCCATAGTTACGGCTTTTCATTCTGAGGAGGCCGATGACAGCCCCGTTCCCAGCCAGCCCACAGAGGCAGATGAGCAGGGTCACACTGAGTACGGCCACATCGGTGACATCTGTCTCACACAGATCATCTCCTTCAGTGGGTGAGGCAGGAGATGGGGATACGGTGGTCACCTCCATGGATGGACACTGGGCAGGCAGTGGGATGTGGCCCCTGGCTGTGGTCAGAGTGGATGGGCAGTCAGTGCTTGGAGAATCCAGGGATGGAGTATGTGGCTCCTCAGCAGCTCCCTGCAGTGGGAAGGATTCAGTGGGGCGGAGTGAGATGTGCAGGGGAGGAGGGCAGTGGGAATTGTTGGGAGAGGGAGGTGGGAGGGTTGGGCTGTTCAGGCACAGGGCAGAGGAGGGGGGAGCTGGGGAGGGCCCTGCAGTCACCGGGAGAGGGTGTCAGGAACAGAGCAGCTGCTGCTGGAGAGGAAGGTGGGGTAGGGAGGAAGGCAAACATTCCACTGACCTGTTCCCTGTGGGGCAGCAGCAGGCAAAGGGCTCTGTGCAGATCAGCGGCGCTTTATGGTCCCTCTTGCTGCTTTGGGATCCATGTCCTAAAGCGGCTCCTGCCAGGTCAGGGACATGAAGGAGAAAGTGCCCAGGTCACCAGGAGCTCTCCCCTCCTGTCCCTCTGGCTCCTCTCTGTGCCCTGTCCTGGTGCTGCTCCCCAGAGTCAGTGGGGTCACAGGGCAGTCAGAAGTGGTTTTGCAAGTTTGGCTACATAATAGTTCTGCAGCCTTGGGGTTACTGATCTTCATTTTTTTTCAATTTTTTCAAATGGACTTTGTGAATTGCTGTGCAATTCCTTCTCATAGGAAACTGTACTTCCCAGGAGAAGATCCATTCTTGGACTGCCTTCCCTCTCCCAACAGGTTTGTAGCATTCCTCATTTCTCTTCCCTGAGAGGTCATGCTCCCTCCAGCAGCAGTGGGATGCTGGTGGTGCCGCTGGCACTGAAATGTCGGCAGTGCTGGCAGTGCAGGTGAGGCAGCTGGGTGCTCTCCAGAAGTAATTTCCAATCTGGGAATCGCGCTCCATGATCATTGCCAAAACATGGCCTGGGCCCAAGGAAGCAGAGCTGTGCTTCTCCCAATTCTATCCCCATCCCATGCTCATCTTTGCTTCCTATCCCCACCCCATTCTCCATCCTCACCCCACCCTATCACATCCCACATGTTTCCCAGACAGCTGCTGCTCCCTCAGTCTGAGCGTGGCCCATGAGGCTCTGTTTTCCTCTGGGACTGCTGGGATCCAGACCCCTTCCATCCCCCTCTGACCCTCTCCTGACCCCTCTGAAACCACCTCCAACACCCCAGATCCTCCCGGAGCTCCCCTTTCCCCCCCAATATCATGATCCTGCCCCACTCCAACTGGGAACCTGTCAGTGTCTCTGCTCCTCCTGGCTTTAGCGTTCTAGGACCCAGGAGGGAGGAGGAAAGCCCAGCTCCAATGTGCTTCTCAGGAGAACAGAGGATGGTAATAGTGGCTGGAGCCAGTGCAGAAACAGATTTGGAGGCCTGCAAAGGTTTTTGGGAAAGTTCTGTAACAAGCAGCAACAGTGCATGGACAAAGGAAGACTTCAAAGGTCACCTTTAATAGCACAGCACTCAGGGAATGCAACTGCCAGGGACCGTCTCAGTGAACCTCCAGGGCCATCACAGGACTTCCAGAAGGAAGAGGGTGCATGGAAATGAGTTCTAGGAAAATGGTGTTAATGCACAAGATAAAAAAATTTTAATGTCTGTGTATGGTTGTAGTGGATAAAAACACTGTGTAAAGTCTCATAACACACACAGAAATAAGGAGAGATCCTTCTGCATGTCCTGCTGCCTAATATTTCACTGATAACAGCATTAGTTGGTATTAGGAAACTTATTCTATCTGATTTTCGTATCACTCCACATCCCCATCTCCGCCACACTCCTCATGCCATGCCATGCCATGCCATGCCATGCCATGCCATGCCATGCCATCCCATGCCATGCCATCCCATCCCATCCCGATGGGTTCCCAGTCCCTGGCCTCTCCCTGGCTGCAGGTGTGGCCTGTTGGGCTCTGCTGCTGTCCAGTGGCAGATTTGGGATTGGTGGCACCCAGAGCCCTCCTGCCCCCTCCAGCCCCTGTCTGCCTCATGCCTTGGGCTGGCTCCCTGGAACAGAGGCCAGAGCAGGTGAAGAGAATAAAAGGAGGCATTGATGAAAGGCCTTCAAAAGGTTCACCTTGGGCTCTCCAAGCCTCCAAGAGGGGCTGCACCCAAAATGGACAATGGTCATGAGTTTTTCAGACAGATATAAGTTTGGTCCATTTACAAATCTGGGGTTAATCCTCCAATTACAGCTACAGGTAATGAAGTCATTTAGCCCCAGTTTGCCCTCCCTCAATTCACTTTTGTCTGTACTTTTCTGGGCCTGAGGCAGTAGAGTGTCCTTGAATTTCATGCCTAGAGGGATTGTTTTGTCTGACCAAAATGTGCAGACAGTTAAATAACACTTTTCCATGGAGTTTAGAGTAATGCACTAATGCAGTACAGGATATGAAAAATAGAAAGGCTAAAATCCTAAGGCATCATGCCCCCTCTGACATCCTCTAGAAATTCCCCCCAGGCTGCCTTCCCCTCCAGACAGCCCTGCTCCTCTCCTGCCCCGCTCAGGAGCCCCAGCAGTGTTTGTGCTCCTCCTGGCAATTCCATGCTTCTCCAGCGCAATGAAGAGCAGTGGAGCCATCCCTGTAGTGCCTCTTGTTTGTGTCCAAAGGAGGTTGGGGGACTGGAGAGCAGGGATGGAGCTGGGGAGGGGCATCTCCAAGAGAAAGACGGCCCCAAAGCCTTCCGGGGCAGGCTGGGGTGAGCAGCCCGTGGGGAGGGAGTGGAGCCTGAGGCCCGGGGCTGGGAGGGATGGGAAGGACGGGAGGTGGGTGGGTGTTATGGTTTAGGCCTGGCAAAGCCAGGGCCCCCATAAATATACCTTTTACCTGATATCTGCTGTGAGATGTGGCCAGGAAATAAGCAAAGCAGGCTCCAACTTGAACATAAAGAGAAGTTTATTAACTAAACTACACACACAATTACTAAACTACACACACAATTACTAACCTACACACACACAGGGGAAAAAAAACAAGGAGAATGAGAACTACACAGAAACACTTCCTTATCCTCCTCCCACCAAATTCCCAAACACATTTACATTTCCCAAAAATTATCCACACTCGATCTGGCACCACCCTTTGGAAAAAAAATCAAATCTTCAGCTCATAAGGGATAGACGGAGTCCTTCCTTGTGCCACGGGCTTCTTGTCACAATCAGCAATCCGCCCAGTATCTTGCTATCTCGTGACATCTCCTTTCCATGCCGAGGTGCTCTCACCCCCTGGCATGGGATGGGGCAGGGGCCTGCCTTCAGGGCCTTTTAAGAATGCCTCGTCTCGTTCCAAGCAGAGTACAGTCACAATCCTGGGACCTCTGTCCCCCCCATGTCTTCTATACCCCCTGGGGCCGAGGGGTCTCAAAACCAAACTCTCTTGACGCCGAGCCTCCGCTTCCCCCTGCAATACAGTCTCTGCCTCACCAGGAAACAGTCCATGGAAATACAACAAAAAAGAGTCCAGCAAAAACTGCCACTCCATCTTCCTCCATTCCTTCAACATCTCTCTTCTCCCTTTGCCAGACCCTCCTTACTGGCCTGATTTTCTTCCTTCATCTTCCACTCCTGTCCCTTTCCCACGAAAGGCAATGTTCTGCGAAGCCTTCATTCCCCAAAGGGTTAAAAGTTCTCCCAGGCGGCCGGACTGCCCGCTGCCCCCCCCCCCTTTCTCCTCCCAGCCGTGCTGCCTGCCGGCACATGATATCAAGTTTCAAGATATACAGTTCGAGCACGGGCTGCATTCTCTGGGGGGGGAATAAACAGGTCGCTCAAGGGTCTGCCACCCTTCCTCCGAACCCGGGCCTACCGTAGATGGGCCACGTGGCTTTCCCCTCCCCCAGCCCAGCCAGAAACTGGGCCGGGGGAGAGACTTCCCAAGAGAGCTCCGAAGGCCAAGGGCCCTGCTTTTAACCCCTTGGGTTCGTAGTCTCAAGAGGCGGATCCAAATGTACCACTGGTCAAACTAGGTGCCCATCTTAAATTCCAATTACCCATTGGTAACCACAGCAAAACAACATATCCCAGATGTCCCATTTCCGGTCAAACCACGACAGTGGGCTGCATGGGGAGAGGGATGGGAGGGTGGTGTGGGAGGGGTGGGACATGATGGAGCTGCTGGGAAGATGTGGTGGGAATGTGTGGGGTGTGGTGGGGCTGGAGAGAAGGTGTGGGGTGTGGTGGGGCTGGTGGCCTCAGGGAAGCCCCAGGGAGGGGGGTGATGCCCCGTGGAGCCCATGGTGACAAACACAGGTGTCACCCTGCTCCTGGAAGGGGGTGGCTGTGCTGAGGATCACGGCCTCCTCCTCTCCTTGCTGCTGCACCACCTGAGCCTGCTGAGGGAGCAGCTGAAGGCAGTGGAGAGGAAGAATTTCTGAAGGCAGAGACATCTTTGCACCTGGCTCACAAAATTAAAAATTAAAGATCTCAGGGGAGATCTCTGCTGTGACACTCACAGAGCCCTCGGGATGGGGAATGCTGAGCCCCTGGGCCATCGTGTCTGTGCCAGCCCAGCTCTGGCACTGGGGATCATGGTTGCTGAAGGGAGCACAAGCCATGGCTGTGTCCCCTCTGAAATCAAGACATTGTAAGTCTAACAACAAAAGTGTGTTAGACTAATACAATTTTGAGTCAAAATTGTGAACACATTGGAAATATATTTGCCATAGACATGTTCAAAGAAACAATGATTTCCAGGCATTTTTATACACTATAATATCCAAGATATTTTCATAGATACTCTCAAAAGTGCTCCCAATTTTTACATCATGGTATTGTTGTTTTGTTTCTTTTAACTACTACCACAATATGCTGTCTCTCTTAGAGTAATGCATAAACCAAGTTTTTCCCAGCTAAACAATATTTTATCAGATTTGATGTCCTGGTTAGACAATTCCCTTTTCTTAACTTTTCTTAGGTGCAAAAGCCTAGAAGTGGCTCCCTTAGTGCCATTACATTTTATCTCTTGCAATTTATTATCAAGACTTTTGGTGTGTATAGACTTCTGAATTCCTAATTATCTCAAGATATCATTCTTACTCTATGACGTCCAATTAATTTCTAGCTGTATGATAACCATTAAAAATACAGTATTGAATTTTGTTCTCCAACTATTGAGTACATTATCTAATAGGTATGGGTAAATAGTTTCTACTGACACTCAGCCAACACAGATCTAAATAAAAACTAGCTAAAATCCACAGTCAAGTAAGCCTTGACCAATTAAACATAGTTCTTTACAGAAATTTCTAAACAGTCACAGAATTCCTGGCTAACTACCTCTCTGTCCCCTCCCTCCAGCCACATTCCCAGCTGGCAGCAGCAGCCAGAGGAAGCCGGGAAGCGCTGGCAGAGGGGGCAAAGGCAGCTGAGGGTTCACGGTGCTGTTTATTGATATCAGACCTCAGTGGGATGCAGGAACCAGGTGCCAGGGGGAATTCTGGGGTCACAGCCATGTTGGGAAGGATTATTTTGGGGGTAAAGTGCTCTAGGACCTGTGAGGGAGGAGCAAATCCATGCTCCAATGTGCTCTGTGCAGAGAATCCCTCCCAAATGGCCCCTGTCACTGCTTCTGCTCCCTTCTCCTGCAGGAATAAGGGTGGGAGGGTGATCCTAAGTCACTGCCCCATGGTCCTGCATGGGGGCACTTGAGGGGTTCAACAGGCTCAGACCCCCCTGTCCATGGTGGCATCATTACTGGGGGCACTGCTCCCTTCTGGCTCCTCAAACACCTTCTGGAGGCACTCCCTGAGGGACCCCATGGAGCAGCGCCTCCAGCACTTTGTTACTGAGATGTAGATGAAGGGGTTGATGCTGCTGGGCATGCAGGCAAACAGGAGAATAACCCGGGGGGACACAGCGGTGTAGCCGAGCTGCTGCAGGAAATTCCAGAGACTGAGGGGGAGAGTGAGGAGCACAGCCAGGAAGACAATGATGTCAAGGCTCTTGGATTGCTGCTGCTGGGAGCTACCCTTGAAGTGAATGAAGAGGATTGTGCTGGAAATGACCATGGATGGAGCAAAGACGAGGAAGTTGAGGATGTACAGGGAGATGAGAGCCCCCTGGCAGAGCTTGTGTTCCTGTGACTGGCACAGGGAATTCACCGCAGAAATGGCAGCAATGGCAGTGATGGAAAGGGCCCAAAGCACGGCACTGACCACCACCCATGAGAGGCCCTGGGGAAGGTGGCAGAAGAGCCCAGGTGGGCAGAGCATGGACCTGCCCCTCTCGATGCTGATGCCGTCAGCCGGTACAGCCCTACGCTGTGGAACATCGGGAAGAGGAGGAAAAGGAAGCGTATGGATGATGGGGGCATGATGGAGGAGCAGGAGAAATCCTTCCGCAGGAAGAGCAGAGAGGAGGGGACCATGAAGATGAGGAAGAGGGAGTTGATGATGGCCAGGTCAAGGATTTAGGCAGTGATGGGTTTCATGGTGTCCCTCTGGATGCGGAACCCGAGGACCCAGAGCCCAGCCCCGTTCCCAGCCAGCCCAGAGAGGCAGATGAGCAGGGTCACACCGTGTGTGGCCACGCTGGTGACATCTGTCTCACACAGATCATCTCCTTCAGTGGATTAGTTGGCAGGGGGGGACACAACGTTCCTCCCCATTAATGGATGCTGGGCAGGCAGTGGGATGTGGCCCCTGGCTGTGGTCAGAGTGGATGGGCAGTCAGTGCTTGGAGAATCCAGGGATGGACCATGTGGCTCCTCCGCAGCTCCCTGCAGTGGGAAGGATTCAGTGGGGAGGAGTGAGATGTGCAGGGGAGGAGGGCAGTGGAAATTGTGGGGTGTGAGAGGGAGGTGGGAGGTTTGGGCTGGTTAGCAGGAGGCTGATAAATAACACAGAAAATGAACATTTTCAGTTCTTCTGAAGTTCTTTAAAAGCAAAGTGGCCAAAATTTAGAACGATGTGTTATAGATGGATAATGAGATAATTGGCTCTCACAGTTAAGGGATGAATACAGTGTGAATATTAAGAGAAGCTTTATTGATATATAATTATGTTATTGCAGTCTGTTGTTTAGATGTCCCCTGTTCTCCCCATAGTCCCCTTCTCTCCCCTCTGTACTGTTGCCATCAGAGATCCTGAGTCATCTAGGACAGGTAGAAAGAAGGGGTGTACAAAAGCTTGTTGCTGGGGGGGAAGAGGTGCAGCATGAGGACACCTGACCCTCCAGTCAAGCTGCAGGAAAGCAGGCTCCAGCAATAAACACAAAGAAGGGCTGACTGACAGACTTTGGGAGGGGCCAGGTTTAGCTGATGCAACCCCCGGGGTATCAAAGGTGAAGCTTCCATCTTGAAGATCAGCCAGCCACGTGGTGGAGAGCCATGAGGGAAGCTCCCAGGCCTGCTTCTCATTACTGAGTCCTTTTGTTTATTTTGTTATTATGTCCCGTTGCAATTTATGTTAAGGTTTAATAAACCTTTAAAAATTTTTAAAACTGCGCGGTTGTTTCTCAAAGGATGTAAAGGCTGGCACACAGAATGACATACGTGGCAGGAACCAGTGCAGAAACAGATAAGGAGGCCTGCAGTGATTTTGGGGCAAATTCTGGAACAGGAATCATGGCCAAGAGAAAAGTTCAAGGCAAGGGCACCTTTAATATGGCAGCATTCAATGAATATGAGCACTAGAGAAACCGCTCTTAATGATCCTCCAGGATCATAAAACAACTTCCTGGAGGAGGTGGATGCGAGGAAATGAGTTCTAGGAAAAACATATTTTTGCATTAGAAAAGAAAAAATTTTAATGCCTACATGTGGTTCTAATGGATTAATGCCCTGTTGTAAAGTCTCACCATACACAACACACAAGGAGAGATCCCTCTCTGTCCTGTGCAGGTCGAGAATTCCTGCATCCTCATGCTTTGCATTGTGTTAGAAAGTTTGTTCTGGCCCATTTCAGTATTAGGATACAGTGGGGATGCACAAGGGGAGAGAGAGGAGCTGGGAGGGCACTGCAGTCACCCGGAGAGGGTGTCAGGAACAGAGCAGCTGCTGCTGGAGAGGAAGGTGGGGTAGGGAGGAAGGCAAACATTCCACTGACCTGTTCCCTGTGGGGCAGCAGCAGGCAAAGGGGTCTGTGCAGATCAGCGGCGCTTCCTGGTCCCTCTTGTTCCTTTGGGATCCATGTCCTAAAGCGGCTCCTGCCAGGTCAGGGACACGAAGGAGAAAGTGCCCAGGTCACCAGGAGCTCCCCATTCCTGTCCTGCTGGCTCCTCTCTCTGTGCCCTGTCCTGGTGTTGCTCCCCAAGGCTTGATGGAGTCACAAGGGAGTAGGAAATTGCATCTTTGGCTACATCAGAATTTCCCTTACTCTGTGTTATATGTCTTGACCTTTTTTTTCTGTCATAGAGGAAGTAGCTCGACATGCAGATTTCTTTGAATGGCTCCTCATTTCCTTCTGATTAGAAACTCTTTTCCAAATGGGACATTCTTTATACTTTCCCTCTCTAAGCAAGTTTCTACCATTCCTCATTTATCTACCCTGAGGAGTCACTGTCCCTCCAGCAGCAGAGAGCTGCTGGTGGTGCTAGAATGCTGCTGGCAGTGCTGGAAGTGCTCACAGCTCTGTGCAGTCATCTGTGTGCTTCTCAGAAACAACTCCCATTCTGGGTTGATTTTCAGGATCATTACCAAAACCTTCTCTGGCCCCAAGAAAGCAAACTGAACTGAGAATTCCCATTTCTGTCATTGCAATGCAGGCTCACACAGCCCAAAGGAAGGACAGCACTCAGTTGCTTGCAGCCAGGTCAGCAGCACTTAGACCCCACCCCGATTACTGCCTATCCCCTTAGGATGCATTGAAAGCTATTAGGGACCAAGGTGATGTGATCCCTTTTCCAGCCCATCATTAGGGCTCATGCTCCTCCTCCTCAGACATGGGAGCCCTTGTGTTTGCTTTTACCTGACCCCATCCTGTGTCCATGGTCACAAGGGTTTTCAGGACTAGAGACAGATTAAGAATGTTGATTCCATGATCAGAAGGCTTGATTTATTATTTTATGATATATATATTTCATTATGACTGTACTAAAAGAAATTGAAGGAAAATATTTCAGAAGGCTAGCTAAGCTAAGAATAGAAAAGAATGATGAAAAGGAGCTCTCTCCAACTCTGTCCGAGAGAGCTCAGTCCTTGATTGTGCATTAATTGTAAACATCCGACATGGGCCAATCACAGCTGCACCTCCTGCATTTCACAGCAGCAGATAATTATTTACATTCTTTCTCTGGGGCCTTACCTTCCCAGAAGGGAAAATGCTAAAGAAAGGATTTTTATGAAAAGATGTCTGCGACACCATCCCTCTGGGCAACCTGTGTCAGGGCCTCAGCAACCTCACAGGGAAGGATTTCTTCCCAATATCCAATCTGACCCCACCCTCTGTCAGTGGGAAGCCATTCCCCCTTGTCCTGTCACTCCATGCCCTTGTCCAAAGTTCCTCTCCACCCCTCCTGGAGCCCCATCAGCGCCTGGATCATTAAGTGTTTGCCCTTGAAAGGATTGGGCTGGTGAGGGGTTGTGAGATTCCATAGCTGGGGACACAAACACGGTGTCAGCAGGAAGAGAGGTGACAGTTCTGGTGCCTGGGCCAGCAGTTTCCAGCAGGAGCATCCCAGATCCCTGAGGCACATGTCAGCCTGGATAGGAATCATCTCATGTCAGCTTTTTAGGAATTCCTTCTAATTCAGTGTAGGCTGCTATCTGATTGCTAAGAGATTGTGGAAGATGACTCAAAGGAAATCTGCAACTTTCTAAGGATTAAAGCCAAGAGAGCAGCATGGGTTTTCCTCTTCACGGAAGAAATGCCACTGCTGACATCCTAAATCATCCCTCTGGAGTGTGCCTGTGCTCCAGTTTGCACACAGAATTCAGTATTGCATTAATCTTCTTGGAAACTGTATGGTGAAGGTAAAATACCACTGAAACTTCAGTATACACATGGAGAAACGAGATTTGAACCAGAAATCAAAGTTTAACAGCACATTTGTAGTGCAGGGTCCTAAGGATCCACCTCAAGAAGGAAAGGGGGTGAGTTCAGACTGTTCAAAAGATAAGATTTCAGGATTGAGGTTGCTATAAAATAGAATGGAAGCTGAGATGGAGCCCAAGTGCTTTGGGCACAGGTGTGGTTGCTGAGGCTCTCTCCCGTTGCTCATTTCCCAGGCAGAGTGAAGAGCAGCTGAGGAGCAGAGCCCTGAGCCCGTGGCAGGCTCTGAGGCAGCTGCCTGTGTGTGAGAGCCCTGGAGAACACGAGGCAGCACGGAGAGCAGGGGCTGTGGCAGGAGCTGGGACAGAGCCCGCGCCGGACGCTGCTCGGGCTCAGCCCGCGGGCTGCGCTCCCCTTTCCCAAGGGACCATTCCAGGGAACCTCCTGCAGATCCCGGCCCAGGAACAGCAGCTGGAGCCTGGCAGCTGAGGGCAGTGCACTGCGGGCAAGTTCTCCAGGCTGCCAGAGGAAACCAGGTCAGACTCTTCTCTTCCACCTTCACCAGGTCCCCCTCATTGGGTGGAACCTGGTTATTGATTTTGGGGGCAGAACCGAGGTGTGTAGGGAATCCAACACTTTAAATAGTGTGGGAAAAGGGTGGGAGTATTGAAACGCGTGTCCTGCTGAAGGAATCCAGCAGCTCAGTGACATCAACTGACACCTGAGAGTCCAGCTCAGATCCATCCCAAAGCCATTTGCTCTCTGATATCTCCATGGGCAATCCTCTCCTGCTCCAGTTGTTTTCCTACTCCAGCTGTGTCCTATCCACAGCCAGGAAGGAGGTATCTCCCTGGCTTTTGTGCCAGGCACACAGGACCAGGCTCCCACATCCTCCTTGCCATCTGTCGTGTCCCTCACCCCTCCCTGTGCTGCTCCACATGGAAGCTGTGGGTGGGAAAAGATGGGAAAAGCCACGTTTGGGGGACAGCAGTGTTGCTCTGGTGTGTCTGTTTGTCAGCCCTGCAGCTGTGTGAGGGCAGGAGAAGCAGCAGAGGTGTCCCCATGAGCACTTTGTCCCCTGGCACGGAGGGAGCCAGCCCTGCCTGCTGGAGCCAGCCCGGTGGGAAGGCATCCCAGGGGAGCTGGAATGAGGAGAGCCACGACAACTGGAGCCAGTGTGACAGCAGGCAGTGGAGCAAAGTGCCTGTCCCGCTGCTGCTGCTGCTGCTGCTGTGCCTGTGTGGGATGGTGGGAATGGGGCTGTGCTCTGGCTCCTCAGCTTCTGCATCCACAGGAACCCCATCACCCCCTGTGTGCTCAGCCTGGCCATGGCTGGCTCCACCTTCCTGCTCTCCATCACCATCAGCCTGGGGATATTTTCTGTCCCAGAGAGCTTCTGCCACCAGCTGGGCTCGTGGGCTGTGCCAGCTGGGCTGAAGGTCCCCATCCTCTTGGCTTTCACTGCTGCTGTCTCCTCTCTGACAGCCCTCAGTGCTGTCACAGCTCTGTTTGTCCTCCCGTGTCCTGCTGGCCCTGCCATGGCTCCCAGTGCTTCCCGGTGCTCCTGTGTGCCCTGCTCTGGCTGCTCTCCTTGCTGCTCACTGCCACCCTCCATTGCTGCCCTTTGGTGCCCATGGCCTTGGTGCTGAGCTGCCCCTTCTCAGTGCTCAGCCTGCCCTGTTCTGCTCTGGCCCTGCTGGCCAGGCTCCTGTGCTGCTCATGGAAACAGCTCCCAGGGAAGCTCTGTGCCCTGCTCCTGCTGCTCCTGTCATCTCCTTCCCCTTCTTCCCTGCTGATTTTGGGCACTGGCTCTTTCTGAGGGCGTTTGACTTCTCTGTCTTTGCCCCCAGCCCCTTTCTCCTGCTCACCTGTGCCCAGAGCAGTGCCCTCCCTCTGACTGACTGCCTGGCTGGGAGCTGTGCAAAGGAATTCACCCCCTCTGGTAGTGTTGCCTTGCAGAGGGCTTTTGAGGCTTTTGTGCCAGAGCCAGGGCATAGGCACAACACAGAGGAGTCATCATGTGGTGGAATAATCATGGAACAGAGTCATCACAATATAGAAAACTAAAATATCCAGAGTTGGAAGGGAGCTACAAGCACCATGGAGTTGAGCTCCTGGCCCTGCACAGGACATGCCAAAAATCCCAGCCTGTGCCTGAGAGCATTGTCCAAGTGCTCCTTGAGCTCTGTCAGGCTGGTGCTGTGTGCAGCAGGGGAACTCCTGCCTGGGGCGGTTGTGGGTGACACAAGGAATCATCATGGAATGGTTTGGATTGTGTCCTGGTTTAGGGAAAATTTGGGATAAACCTTGAAATGGGATCCCTCTAGAAAATAAATTTAAGCAGCCCCTCCCCCAGCTGTTTCAGAAAAAGTTTTCCTTAGAAAAAAGTGGAAAAAACTGTTTATTTAACAAGCAAAGTATTCACAAGCATAAAAAATGAAAGCAATATGAAATAATAACATCTCTTGCTGTTCTGAAGAGTTGGCAAATTCAGACAGTCCTTGTTGCGGAGTGCAGTTTGGCTCACTCAGTCCCTTATCAGTCCCTCTGGTGCTGGAAAATGCCGCGTCCCAGGCCCCGGTGGGCCACAGGTGTGAGCTCCTGGTGCTCTTCTGGGTTTTCAGTCCAGAGCAGGTTTGAACAGTTCCAAGCGAAAGGAAAACCACAGTCCTGTGAACATTCTGCAGAAGAGCAGCATAACCCCCTAATTTCTGTGCAATTCAATGGTCCAAGCATCTGGTGATGGGAATTTCCATATTCCATGTACTTTCTGGTACAGGCACAGGAGTTCAGTGGAGTTCACCATCGACCCTACACTTTCCTCAGAAGGATTCAGTTCTGGAATTGAGGAATGTGAGGCATTCCCACTGAAAGGATGAGGGAATGTTGCTGTCCCTCCCCAGCTCTGCAGCCCTACCTGGTGTCCCTTCCCATCAGCTGGGAATGCAGGGCCGGCTCCGCTGGACAGAAGCGGAAGGATGCTCCCTGTGATCCCAGCCCCTCTCCTGCCATCCAGAGGCACCAGCCCTGCACGGATTTGGGAAATCACCGCAACCCTGTGCTGGGTGTGTCCCCAGGGATTAAGGTGTCCCATTCTTTGCAGGCAAGAGCTCCCTGGAAACACCATGGAACTCATCTGCTGAGCCAAAGGAGATGGAGTTCATTCCCTGGGGCTGAGGCCATGAGGGTCATTGCATGGGAAACAGAGCTGGGGAACAGCACTGAGCCCAGCTGCACTGCTTGGAGCCATGTGGATCCAGGAGGGAGGAGGAAAGCCATGCTGCAATGTGCTCCCTGCAGAGATCCCACAAAAATCACGCAAGGCAATGCTCCTGCTCCCTTCTCCTGCAGGAATACAGCACCACAGGGAGGGTGATCCTGTTGATATTTATTCATCAGGAGGTTCATGGACACTCTCAGCCTCTGTGCTGAGGTTATTTAGCACAGCAGTGGAAGGGATCAGCAGGCTCAGATCCCCATGTCCATGGTGGGATCATTGCTGTGGGCAGTGTTTTCTCTCGGCTCCTCAAAGACCCTCTGGAGGGAGAGACGGAGGGACCCCATGGAGCAGGGCATGCAGCACCTCCCCACCAAGAAGTAGATGAAGGGTTTGATGCTGCTGTGGATGCAGGCAAGCAGGAAAACAACCTGAGAGGGCACAGTGATGTAACCAAGCTGCTGCAGGAAATTCCAGAGGCTGAGGAAGAGAATGAAGAGCGCCATAAGAAAGATAACGATGTTGCGCCTCTTGGGTTGCTGCTGCTGGGAGCCCCATTTGGCCTTAATGAAATCAATTGTGCAAGAAATGACCACAGGTGCAACAAAGAGGAGCAGGAAGATGATGTACATGGAGATGAAATTTGCCTGACAGTTCTCCCTGCAGGGGAATGTCACCATCAACATGACAGCAAAGAGAAGAGTGAAGGCCAACCTCTGGACACTGATCAGCACCGGCCTCGGGCACTCGGGAAACTCTCTGCGGCAGCAGAGCCAGCAGATCTTGCACATATACGGCATAGTGCTGTTGACTATCAGCCACAACAGCCCTATGTAGTAGGACATCGCTGATGCAGCGAAAACCAAATTCAGGTACAGCAGGGGCAGAATAGGAGAGCAGGACACGTCCTCCACCAGCAGCAGGAGGGTGGAGAGGACTGCAAAGAGGAGGTAGAGGAAGTCAATGACAGTGAAGCCAAAGATGCCAGGGTTCCTGATTTTCAGTTTGAGGAGGCCGATGACAGCCCCGTTCCCAGCCAGCCCACAGAGGCAGATGAGCAGGGTCACACTGTGTATGGCCACATCTGTGACATCTGTCTCACATAGATCATCTCCTTCAGTGGGTGAGGCAGGAGATGGGGACACGGTGGTCACCTCCATGGATGGACGCTGGCAGGCAGTGGGATGTGGCCCTGGCTGTGGTCAGAGTGGATGGGCAGTCAGTGGTTGGAGAATCCAGGGATGGACCATGTGGCTCCTCAGCAGCTCCCTGCAGTGGGAAGGATTCAGTGGGGAGGAGTGAGATGTGCAGGGGAGGAGGGCAGTGGGAATGGTGTGGTGGGAGAGGGAGTTGGGAGGGTTCAGCTGCTGTGCAGGGGATTGATAAGTAGGAGACAATAAACACTTGTAACTCTTTTGAAGTTGCTTATATACTAACTGGGCAAATATATAAAAATCTTGAAATATGTGGACCGTGGATGATAACCATGGCTGGAGCCAGTGCAGAAACAAATAAGGAGGTCAGCAGTATTTTTAGTGCAAGTTCTTTAACAAGAAGCAAGAGCACATGGCTAAAGGAAAAGTTCAAGGCAAGGTCACCTTTAATATCAGAGCAGTCAGGGAGTACATCCATGAGAAGCCCCTCTCAATGAAACTCCAGGATTATAAAAGGACACCCACTGGGAAGTGGATGCATGGAAATGAGTTCTAGGAAATTAGTGTTTATGTACCAGATAAGAAAAACTTTTAAACGTATGGTCAAAAAGAATAAAAACACAGTTGTAAAGTCTCACAACATACAGAAATAAGGAGAGATAAATCTGTGTGTCCTGCTGCTTAATACTTCCTTTGGTAGCAACACTAGTTGTTTTTAGGAACTTTATTCTGTCTGATTTTGGTATCACTTCTCATCCCGATCTCCACCCCAATCTACATGCCATGCCATGCCATGCCATGCCATGCCATCCCATCCCATCCCATCCCATCCCATCCCAATGGGTTCCCAGTCCCTGGCCTCTCCCTGGCTGCAGGCGTGGCCTGTTGGGCTCTGCTGCTGTCCAGTGGCAGATTTGGGATTGGTGGCACCCAGAGCCCTCCTGCCCCCTCCAGCCCCTGTCTGCCTGATGCCTTGGGCTGGCTCCCTGGAACAGAGGCCAGAGCAGGTGAAGAGAATGAAAGGAGGCATTGATGAAAGGCCTTCAAAAGGTTCACCTTGGGCTCTCAAAGCCTCCAAGAGGGGCTGCACCCAAAATGGACAATGGTCATGAGTTTTTCAGATAGATATAAGTTTGGTCCATTTACAAATCAGGGGTTAATCCTCCAATTACAGCTTCAGGTAATGAAGTCATTTAGCCCCAGTTTGCCCTACCACAATTCACTTTTGTCTATACTTTTCTTGGCCTGAGGCAGTAGAGTGTCCTTGAATTTCATGCCTAGAGGGATTGTTTTGTCTGACCAAAATGTGCAGACAGTTAAATAACACTTTCCATAACTCTAAACTTATGCACTAATGCAGTACAGGATATGAAAAATAGAAAGGCTAAAATCCTAAGGCATCATGCCCCCTCTGACATCCTCTAGAAATTCCCCCCAGGCTGCCTTCCCCTCCAGACAGCCCCGCTCCTCTCCTGCCCCACTCAGGAGCCCCAGCAGTGTTTCTGCTCCTCCTGGCAATTCCATGCTTCTCCAGCCCAAGGAACAGCAGTGGAGCCATCCCTGTAGTGCCTCTTGTTTGTGTCCAGAGGAGGTTGGGGGGCTGGAGAGCAGGGATGGAGCTGGGGAGGGGCATCTCCAAGAGAAAGACAGCCCCAAAGCCTTCCGGGGCAGGCTGGGGTGAGCAGCCCGTGGGGAGGGACTGGAGCCTGAGGCCCGGGGCTGGGAGGGATGGGAAGGACGGGAGGTGGGTGGGCTGCATGGGGAGTGGGATGGGAGGGTGGTGTGGGAGGGGTGGGACATGATGGAGCTGCTGGGAAGATGTGGTGGGAAGGTGTGGGGTGTGGTGGGGCTGGTGGGAAGGTGTGGGGTGTGGTGGGGCTGGAGAGAAGGTGTGGGGTGTGGTGGGGCTGGTGGCCTCAGGGAAGCCCCAGAGAGGGGGGTGATGCCCCGTGGAGCCCATGGTGACAAACACAGGTGTCACCCTGCTCCTGGAAGGGGGTGGCTGTGCTGAGGATCACGGCCTCCTCCTCTCCTTGCTGCTGCAGCACCTGAGCCTGCTGAGGGAACAGCTGAAGGCAGTGGAGAGGAAGAATTTCTGAAGGCAGAGACATCTTTGCACCTGGCTCACAAAACTGAAAATTAATGATCCCAGGGGATATCTCTGCTGTGACACTCACAGAGCACTCGGGATGGGGAATGCTGAGCCCCTGGGCCATCCTGTCTGTGCCAGCCCAGCTCTGGGCACTGGGGATCATGGTTGCTGAAGGGAGCACAAGCCATGGCTGTGTCCCCTCTGACACCAAAACATTTAAGTATCACAGCCAAAATGTGTTACAATTGTGATAAATAGGTATTATTCGTGCTGATAAAAATTGAAACAGTAATCAATATTGATATAGTAATTAATATTTGGGAATAATAAAATAGTTAAAAGTTTTAATGCCAAAGAAGAGAGGGAGAGGAGGGGCTCCACCACCCCCTTCCCAGCAGATGTTCTCAAGGACCACAGGAAAGAAGCTGAAGATACAGCTGCTAAAAATTAGCAAAAAGGGAAGGAGAACCTGGTTGGGTCCCAGAAAATGCTAATTATAAGGGATTTATTGCCTTGATATGTAGATATAGTGATACGTTAGTCTTGGCTTACATTGTACTGGCTTGATGCGCATCTGTAACCCAAAGGTGAATTAAAGGACAAAGAGGAAGAGAAGAGGCCTTTGTCCAAAATGACCCTCAAAGACTTGTGCAACCACCAAACTAAGTGGTGGTGCATGCGCGGTAAAGGTGGTAATGAGGGCGGAGATAGAAAAGTGACGAACCGAAAATAGCAGGAGATGGCGTTTTCACATTGCATATAAGGGGTGATTTTAACTTGGCAAGCTTGTACGTGAGGTTGCAAGGGTCCCAGAACCCTGCACTCCGTACCCCGCGGTTATTTTTTCCTTATGCGCTATTAGTGGAACCAAATTATCCCTTATTTATATATTTTTTATACTATTCAATTAAAATTGCTGCTACCTTAAATATTGCTTGGGCTTTTTTATGATGGGATAATTGGGCAAACATAACACTATACTAACAATTTTGAGTCAAAAATGTAAACATATAGGAAATATATTTGCCATTGATAGGTTCCAGAAACAACAATTTTCAGGCATTTTTATACACTGTAATATCCAAGATTTTAAATAGATAGTCCAAAAAGTGCTCCAAATTTTTTACATCATGGTAAAGGTGTTTTGTTTGTTTTAATTACTACCAGAATATGTCGCACCTCTTAGGTTAATGGATAACCTGCATTTTTTTCCAGCTAAACAATGTTTTAATTAATTTGATGTTCTCGTTAGACAATTCCCACAAATTAAGTTTTATGAGGTCTGCAAGCCTAGGAAATGGCTCTCTTATTGCCATTACAATTTATCTCTTACAATTTATTATGACTTCTGGTATGTATAGTCCTCTGAAATCCTAATTCTCTCAAGATATCATTCTTATTACATGATGTCCAATTAATTTCTATTTTTATGAAAATCATTAAAAATACTTTATTGAATTCTATTCTCTAGCTGTTGAATAAGTTCTCTAAGGGCCATGGGTCGATAGAGTTTTCTACTGACACTCAGCCAATCAGATCTAAATCAAAACCAGCTAAAAAACCACAGTCAAATAAGCCTTGACTAATTAAACATAGTTCATTACAGAAATTTCAAAACCATCACGGAATTCCTGGCTAACTACCTCTCTGTCCCCTCCCTCCAGTCACATTCCCGGCTGGCAGCAGCAGCCAGAGGAAGCCGGGAAGCGCTGGCAGAGGGGGCAAAGGCAGCTCAGGGTTCACGGTGCTGTTTATTGATATCAGACCTAAGCGAGATGCAGGAACAAGGTGCCAGGGGAATTTTGGGGTCACAGCTCTGTTGGGAAGGATTATTTTGGGGGTTAAGTGCTCTAGGACCCGTGAGGGAGGAGCAAATCCATGCTCCAATGTGCTCTGTGCAGAGCATCCCTCCCACACGGCCCTTTTCACTGCCTCTGCTCCCTTTCCCTGCCGGAATAAGGGTGGGAGGGTGATCCTAAGTCACTGCCCCATGGTCCTGCATGGGGGCACTTGAAGGGTTCAACAGGCTAAGGCCCCCCTGTCCATGGTGGCATCATTACTGGGGGCAGTGCTCCCTTCTGGCTCCTCAAACACCTTCTGGAGGAACCCCCTGAGGGACCCCATGGAGCAGCGCCTCCAGCACTTTGTTCCTGAGATGTAGATGAAGGGGTTGATGCTGCTGTGCATGCAGGCAAATAGGAGAACAACCCTGGGGGACACAGTGGTGTAGCCGAGCTGCTGCAGGAAATTCCAGAGACTGAGGGGGAGAGTGAGGATCACAGCCAGGAAGACAATGATGTCAAGGCTCTTGGATTGTTGCTGCTGGGAGCTACCCTTGAAGTGAATGAAGAGGATTGTGCTGGAAATGACCATGGATGGAGCAAAGACGAGGAAGTTGAGGATGTACAGGGAGATGAGAGCCCCCTGGCAGAGCTTGTGTTCCTGTGACTGGCACAGGGAATTCACCGCAGAAATGGCAGCGATGGCAGCGATGGAAAGGGCCCAGAGCACGGCACTGACCACCACCCATGAGAGGCCCTGGGGAAGGTGGCAGAAGAGCCCAGGTGGGCAGAGCATGGACCTGCCCCTCTCGATGCTGATGGCCGTCAGCCGGTACAGCCCTACGCTGTGGAACATCAGGAAGAGGAGGAAAAGGAAGCGTATGGATGCTGGGGACATGATGGAGGAGCAGGAGAAATCCTTCAGCAGGAAGAGCAGAGCGGAGGGGACCATGAAGATGAGGAAGAGGAAGTTGATGATGGCCAGGTCAAGGATGTAGGCAGTGATGGGTTTCATGGTGTCCCTCTGGATGTGGAACCTGAGGACCCAGAGCACAGCCCCGTTCCCAGCCAGCCCACAGAGGCAGATGAGCAGTGTCACACTGTGTGTGGCCACGCTGGTGACATCTGTCTCACACAGATCATCTCCTTCAGTGGATTAGTTGGCAGCGGGGGACATGATGTTCATCCCCTGGATGGACGCTGGGCAGGCAGTGGGATGTGGCCCCTGGCTGTGGTCAGAGTGGATGGGCAGTCAGTGCTTGGAGAATCCAGGGATGGACCATGTGGCTCCTCAGCAGCTCCCTGCAGTGGGAAGGATGCAGGAGGAGGAGGACTGGGGAGGTGGGAGAGTGCAGGGGAGGAGGGCAGTGGAACTTGTGGCTTGTGAGAGGGAGGTGGGAGGTTTGGGCTGGTTAGCAGGAGGTTGATAAATAACACAGAGAATGAACATTTTCAGTTCTTCTGAAGTTTTTCAAAAGCAAAGTGGCCAAAATTTTAAAGGATGTGTTATAGATAGATAATGGGATGATTGGCTCTCACAGTAAAGGGATTAATATTGTATGAATACTAAGAGAAGTTTTATTGATATATAGTTATGTTATTGTAGTCTGTTG
This sequence comes from Melozone crissalis, assembly GCF_028551555.1. Classification (NCBI taxonomy): domain Eukaryota; kingdom Metazoa; phylum Chordata; class Aves; order Passeriformes; family Passerellidae; genus Melozone; species Melozone crissalis. The sequence goes on along the minus strand of NW_026535796.1, from coordinate 2,432,732 downwards.
TTTAGATGTCCCCTCTTCTCCCCATAGTCCCCTTCTCTCCCCTCTGCACTGTTTCCATCAGAGAGCCTGAGTCATCTAGGACAGGTGGAAAGAAGGGCTGTACAAAAGCTTGTTGCTGGGGGGGAAAGAGGTGCAGCATGAGAACACCTGACCCTCCAGTCAAGCTGCAGGAAAGCAGGCTCCAGCAATAAACACAAAGAAGGGCTGACTGACAGACTTTGGGAGGGGCCAGGTTTAGCTGATGCAACCCCCGGGGTATCAAAGGTGAAGCATCCATCTTGAAGATCAGCCAGCCACGTGGTGGGCAGCCATGAGGGAAGCTCCCAGGCCTGCTTCTCCTTATTTAGTCCTTTTGTTGCATTTTTTGTTAAGGTTTATTAAAACTTCAGAAATTTAAAATGTGGGTGGTTGTTTCTCACAGGATGTAAAGGCTGGCACACAGGATGGCAAACATGGCAGGAACCAGTGCAGAAACAGATCAGGAGGCCTGCAGTGATTTTGGGGCAAATTCTGGAGGAAGAAACAACAGTGCTTGGTCATAGGAAAAGTTCAAGGCAAGGGCACCTTTAATGTGGCCACCAGAGAGACCCCACTTAATAAACCTCCAGGATCATAAAAGGGCTTCCAGGAGGAGGTGGATGCATGGAAATGAATTCTAGGAAAATGGTGTTTGTGTATTAGATAAAAAAAAAAAACTTTTTAATGCCTACATCTGGTTCTAATGTGTGGGAACTCAGCACAGCATTCCTGATGTGCAGAGTCACCGAGACAACCCTTGGGGGACTCGGAAGTCCTGGAACGTTGCCAGAAGTGTTTGGTGGTTGGACTTTGATCCTGCACAGGAAGCAACACCTGTATGAGGATGGGAGGATCACACGGGGATAAATGGTGAAGGGATAGATTAATTATAGAGTGAAAACACAGGTTTTAGAATCTTGGTACAGGGGGGTTCTAAGGGACAAGATGGAGGAATTAGGGTGTGTCCTGTCCTCCTTCTTCTTCTTCTTGTCATCCATCTTTGGTGGTGATGGTGGCACTTTGAGATTGGTTCTTACTGAATGCGCACTTGTCAATAAGGGTGAAGGGTATTGGGGAGAAAAGGTAAATATATGACACGTAGTTTTTGGTATAAAGATAAGTGACCGCCCCGAGGGCAGTCAGTGTGCTCATGGCTGGCTTGCTGTGTGGACCTCTGTCGGGCCGGGAGAAAATATTGTAGATAAGAATTAATAAACAACACCGAAGAACTGAAAAACCTGAAGACTCCTTTGGTCCTTTGGAGCGCGGGCTGCCCCAAAGCCATCCAGAGCCTTTCCAGGCCATTAGAACAGCCGAGGAATGGGACACTAATGGATTAATACCCCGTTGTAAAGTCTCACCATACACACCACACAAGGAGAGATCCCTCTGTGTCCTGTGCAGGTCAATGATTGCTCATGCTTTGAACTGTGTCATAAAGTTTTTTCTGGCCCATTCCAGTATTAGGATGCAGATGGGATGCACAGGAGGAGAGAGAGGAGCTGGGGAGGGCACTGCGGTCACTGGGAGAGGGTGTCAGGAACAGAGCAGCTGCTGCAGGAGAGGAAGGTGGGGGAGGGAGGAAGGCAAACATTCCACTGACCTGTTCCCTGTGGGGCAGCAGCAGGCAAAGGGGTCTGTGCAGATCAGCGGCGCTTCCTGGTCCCTCTTGCTCCTTTGGGATCCGTGTCCTAAAGCGGCTCCTGCCAGGTCAGGGACATGGAGGAGAAAGTGCCCAGATAACCAGGAGCTCCCCATTCCCGTCCTGCTGGCTCCTCTCTGTGCCTTGTCCTGTTGTTGCTCCCCAAGGCTTGGCGCAGTCATGGGGGGAGTGGGGGAATCAAAAATTGCAACTTTGCCTACTTCAGAAATTGAGTTCCTCTGAGGTGTTTATGTTGGGTGTGGGTTTTTTTTGGTATATTTTTTTTCCTACAGCGGATGTGGGTTTTTTCAGATGCTCTAAATGAATTTTTGTGATTGGCTCCTCTTTCTCTCCTGATGAGAAACACTCCATCTCTGCAGAGTGTCCCATTCTCCAATTGCCTTCCGTCTCTAGATAGGTTCCTACCATTCCTCATTTTTCTTCCCCAAGGGGTCATTGTCCCTCCAGCAGCAGAGGGATTCTGGTGGTGCTGGTGGCACTGGCAGTGCAGGCAGTGCTGCTGAGGCAGCTGCGTGCTTGTCATAAACAACTCCTGTTCCGGAAAGGGCTCTGAGATCATTGCAAAAACATGCTCTGGGCTGAGGAAGCACAGCTGAGTGGCTTGCTCCTATCCCGATCCCATCCTCATCCCCGCTCTCCATTCTCACCCCATCCTATCACATCCCACAGGTTTCCCAGACGAAGCCATTCTGCACTCGGAGCGTGGCCTGTCAGGCTCTGCTCTCCTCCGGTGGGGAGATTTGGGGTTGTCGGCATGCAGCCCCCCTCCAACCCGCTCCGAACCTCTCCTGACCCCTCCAAAACCGCCTCGAACAGCACACACCATCCCCGGGGCCCCCTTTTCACCCCCAACAGCCCTGATCCTGCCATGATCCTTCTGGGACCCTCTGCAGTGTCCCTGCTCATCCTGGCCATAGGGTTCTAGGACCCAGGAGGGAGGAGGAAAGCCCAGCTCCAATGTGCTCCTGAGGATCACACAGGATGATAAACGTGGCTATAGCCAGTGCAGAAACAGATCTTGAGGCCTGCAGTGGTTTTTGGGGCAAGTTCTGTAACAAAAAGCAAGAGCACATGGCCAAAGGAAAAGTTCAAGGCAAGGTCACTTTAATGTCTCAGAGAATACAACCACCAGAGACACCCTCTGAATGATCCTCCAGGATCAGGGAAGGACTTGAAGAAGGAGGTGGATGCCTTTGAATGGGTCCTAGGAATGTGATGTTTATGTACTAGATAGCAAACACATTAATGACTGTGTGTGGTTACGATGGATAAAACCCCTGTTCTAAAATCTCACTGCACAGACATCAGGGAGAGAACCTTCTGTGCAGGTAGGGAATTCCTGCTTCCTAATGCTTCCCATTGAGTTAGAAAGTTTATTTCAGCGGATTCAATGACAGATGGAATGCACAGGGCAGGGAAGGGGTAGCTTGGGAGGGCCCTGCGGTCACCGGGAGAGGGTGGCAGGAACAGAGCAGCTGCTGCAGGAGAGGAAGGTGGGGGAGGGAGGAAGGCAAACATTCCACTGACCTGTTCCCTGTGGGGCAGCAGCAGACAAAGGGGTCTGTGCAGATCAGCGGCACTTCCTGGTCCCTCTTGCTCCTTTGGGATCCATGTCCTAAAGCGGCTCCTGCCAGGTCAGGGACATGAAGGAGAAAGTGCCCAGATCACCAGGAGCTCCCCATTCCCATCCTGCTGGCTCCTCTCTGTGCCCTGTCCTGGTGTTGCTCCCCAAGGCTTGGTTGAATCACATAGGAGTGGGGAAGTCAAAAATTGTAACTTTACCTGCTTCAGAAATTCAGTTCGTCTGAGTCATTTATCATGCATGTGGTTTTTCGTTTCCTTTTTTTTTTTTTTTTTGTCTTCAGAGGAAGTAGCTTTTCTCAGAAGCTCTAAATGAATTTTTTTGTGATTGTGTCCTTATTCCCTCGTGCTGAAAAACACTCTTCCCTGCAGAGTGTCCCATTGTGCATCTGCCTTCCCTCACCTGACAGGGTTTTATCATTCCTCGTTTCTCTTGCCTGAGGGGTCATTGTCCCTGCAGCACCAGCTGGTGGTGCCGGTGGCACAGAAATGCTGCTGGCAGTGCTAGCAGTGCGGGTGAGGCAGCTGGGTGCTTCTCAGAAACAACTCCTGTTCCGGGAAGGGCTCTGAGATCATTGCAAAAACATGCTCTGGTCCCAAGGAAGCACAGTTGAGCTGCTTCCTCCTCCTATCCTGATCCCATCGTCATCCCTGCTCCCCATCCCCATCCCACCCCACTCCCCATTCTCACCCCATCCTATCACATCCCACAGCTTTCCCAGATGGAGCTGTTCCCCCACTCTGAGCGTGGCCTGTCAGGCTCTGCTCTCCTCCAGTGGGGAGATTTGTGATTGTTGGCATCCAGACCCCCTCCAACCCGCTCTGAGCCTCTCCTGACCCCTCTGAAACTGCCTGCAACACCCCAGTCCATCCCTGGGGACCCCTGTGCCCCGAAAAAGCCCCGATCCTTCCCCTCTCCACCAGGGAGCCCTGGCAGTGTCTCTGCTCCTCCTGGCCATGGGGTTCTTAGACCCAGGAGGCAGGAGGAAAGCCCAGCTCCAATGTGCTCCAGAGCAGGACAGAGGATGGTAAATGTGGCTGGAGCCAGTGCAGAAACGGATTTCGAGGCCTGCAGTGGTTGGGGGCAAGTTCTGTAACAAAAAGCAAGAGCACATGGCCAAAGGAAAAGTTCAAGGCAAGGCCACCTTTAATATCTCAGCACTCAGTGAATACAATCACCAGAGACCCCTCCGAATGATCCTCCAGGGCCAGGAACGGACTTGGAGAAGGAGGTGGATGCATGGAAATGAGTATGGGGTGTGGTGGGGCTGGAGAGAAGGTGTGGGGTGTGGTGGGGCTGGAGAGAAGGTGTGGGGTGTGGTGGGGCTGGTGGCCTCAGGGAAGCCACAGGGAGGGGGTTGGTGCTTGTGGAGCCCATGGTGACAAACACAGGTGTCACCCTGCTCCTGGAAGGGGGTGGCTGTGCTGAGGATCACGGCCTCCTCCTCTCCTTGCTGCTGCAGCACCTGAGCCTGCTGAGGGAGCAGCTGAAGGCAGTGGAGAGGAAGAAGTTCTGAAGGCAGACACACCTTTGCACCTGGCTCACAAAATTAAAAATTAAAGATCTTTGAGGAGATCTCTGCTGTGACACTCACAGAGCACTCTCTGTGGGGTGGGGAATGCTGAGCCCCTGGGCCCTCATGTCCTTGCCAGCCCAGCTCTGGGCACTGGGGATCATGGTTGCTGAAGGGAGCACAAGCCACGGCTGTTTCCCCTCTGACATCATGAAGTTTAATTCTAAAATCAAATGTGTATTAGACTAATAATAATTTTGAGTTGAAATTGTGAACATATTGGAAGTTTATTTGCTATATGTATATACAAAGAAACAACAATTTTCAGGCATTTTTATACACTATAATAGTCAACATTTTTAATAGATTCTCCTCTTAGTGCTCCCAATTTATTATATTATGATATTGGTGTTTTGTTTGTTTTAATTCCTACCAGAACATGCCCTCCATCTTAGTTTAATGAATAACCAGTTTTTTCCCAGGCAAACAGTGTTTCGTAGGCAGTGCTTCAATGCCGGTGAAGAAACCCCTTACCCTGTCTCCCTGCACTGTCGCTGGGAATGAGCGAGGGCCTGGGGAAAAAAAAGTGCTTTAAAATTTTTTATTACTTCTCATTATCATCCTCTGACTCTGTATATAAAAAATTTCTTTATTACCATTTAATTTGAACCCATTTTCTATTCGTGCAAAGTTTTTTCTCCCAGTCCTCATCTCAACTCACAAGCCCTTTGTTAATTTTTGTTTCCCTCTCCTCTGCCCAGCTGAGAGCAGGAGAAGGTGAGTGAACGGCTTTCGTGGGTGCCTGGCATTTGGCCAGTGCCAAACCACGACAGGCTTGCAGCAGGTTATCAGCATCAGAGCCCACATTTCTTACTGACAGTACCCTTGATGATGCAATAAAAGTTATTGGAGACCAGATGTTGGGGTGCTGGGGTGCCCCTTGCAACCCTTCACCAGAGCTCATCCTCCTCCTCCTCAGCCTTGGGAATACTTGTGGTTGTTTTTTCCTGATCTCACCCTTTGCAAGCAGGGACATCTTCCACTAGACCGGGCTGCTTCAAACCCCATCCAGCCTGGCCTGGAACACCTCCAGGCATGAGGAGGCCAGAGCATCTCTGGGAACCTGTGCCAGGGCCTCTCCTCCCCTGACAGGGAGGAATTTCTTCCCAATATTCCCCCTAACCCTGTTCTCTGGCAGTGGGAAGCCATTCTCCCTTGTCCTGTCACTTCAGGCCATTGTGCAACGCATCTCTCCAGTTCTTAGAGCCTCTTTAGGCCCTGGAAGGGGCTCTAAGGTCTCCCTGAAGCCTTCCCTTCTCCAGGCTGAACAGCCCCAGCTCAGAGACCTCAGAGAAGCCACAGGGAGGGGGTTGATGCCCCGTGGAGCCCATGGTGACAAACACAGATGTCACCCTGCTCCTGGAAGGGGGTGGCTGTGCTGAGGAGCACGGACTCCTCCTCCCCTTGGAGCTGCACCATCTGAGCCTGCTGAGGGAGAGGCCAAAGCCAGGGCAGAGGAAGAATTTCTGAAGGCACAAAACCACCAGCAAGGAAATCAGTAAAAACCAGGTTTAATATTAAGCAAACCAATGTGCTATCCCTATTTGTGTGTTTGTGTATGTTCAAGGGCGTATGACAAAAGGACAGCGTGGATAAGGATTAAAAGGAAAATGACTTAAAAGCTTTACAACACTCAAACTAAACTGTACTTCAGTTACACTTTAAAATTATCAATGCAGCAGAGGAATATCACTTAACAGCATTTAACCTTATTTATGCCTGATAGTTCTTTACCTGCCTGATCCAGTGACATGTCTCCGGTACTAACACAGCTGAGAGAGCAGCATTTCTGCCACATTTGCCAGAGCAGATGCAGACGTGTGTGCACACAGCCAGCCAGGCAGAGTCAGTGCAAGGTGCCTGTGAGCAATTGCCCTGGCAGGCAGTGAAATGCTCCCTGCGGATCCCTTTGCATCTCCTTCCTGGGCCAAGGGCTGGGCCTGGAGCCCTGGCGGGATGGGCCCAGGAGCCGTGGGCGTTCAGGGATCAGCCCAGGGCAGCAGCCGGGAGAGATCCCAGCTGGGAGAGGCCCCAGTGCCAGGGAGCTTCTGCTCAGCGCTGCTGGGCCCAGCAGAGCTCCAAGGCTGTCCTTTGGGGCCGCTGCTCACAGGGCCCCAAGGCATGGGCGGCACTCCCAGCAATGGTTCAGCCTGGCCACACTTGGGGCCGGCAGCTTCCTGGGACAGTGGCAGAGCAGGGATGCTGTGGCATCCAGGGCAGTACAAGAATTTGCAAGGCTGTTGATAAAAGGCCAGGAGGTGGTTGGACAGCAGCAGTTGCTGGGAGCAGAGGGTGTTTCTGATCAGCGCCACAGGAGCTGAGCCCAGGGGCTGCTCCTCAAGGCTGAGGCCTCCCAAGCACAGAACAGAGCCCAGAGCGGCCTGGAAAGGGGCTGGGGATGCAGCAGCACAGGGAGGGTGATCCTGTGGGTATTTATTGATCAGGAGACTCAAGGAATCTCTCAGCCACTGTCCCAGGGTCCTTCAGCAGTGCAGTAGGAGGAATCAACAGGCTCAGACCCCTGTGTCCTCAGAGGGATCATCTCCACAGGCAGTGTTTTTTTCTGGCTCCTCAAACACCCTGTGGATTGCCTTCCTTAGGGACTGGATCGAGGAGTGCATCCTGCAGCTCTTCATGGAGCAGTGTCTCCAGCAGCTCCCCATGGAATAGTCTCTCTTCCAACTCCCCACCAAGAAGTAGATAAAGGGTTTGATGCTGCTGGTGATGCAGGTGAGCAGGAAAACCACCTGAACGGACACAGCGATGTAACCGAGCTGCTGCAGGAGAAACCAGAGACTGAGGGGCAGACTGAAGAGTGCAATGAGGAAGACAACAATGTCAAGCCTCTTGTGTGGCTGCTGCTGGGAGCCAGGCTTGAGATGAATGAAGAGGATTGTGCTGGAAATGAGCATGGGTGCAGCAAATAGGAAGACATTGAGGGAGTACATGGAGGTGAGAACCACCCAGCATTGCTCCTGCTCGTGTGACTGGCACTGGGAAGTCACCATGGGATTGACAGCGATGACAACAAAGAGGAGGGCCCAGAACAGGACATTCATCACCACCAACAGCAAGCGCTCAGGAAATTGGCAACCACAGAATACCAGGCAGAGGACAGACCTGCACCTCTCGATGCTGATGAATGTCAGCCGGTACAGCCCCATGGTGTAGGTGAACAGCGACAGCTGGAAAAGCAAGCTCAGATACATTGGGGGCATTATAGCAGAGCAGGACACTTCCTCCACAAGGAAGAGAAGGGTAGAGGGGACCATGAAGATCAGAAAGAGGACATCGGCGATGGCTTGGTAGAAGTTGAATTCGGTGATGGGATTAATGTGGACTAGCCAGAGGAAAGTCCCGTTCCCAGCCAGCCCACAGAGGCCAATGAGCAGCGTCACAAAGTCCATGGCCACGCTGGAGACATTGATCTCACACTGACCAGGTCCATCAGTTGGTGAGGTGAAAAGAGGGGACACGGTGCTGACCTCCATGGATGAATGGATGCGGGACAGGCAGTGGGATGTGGCCCTGGCTGTGGTCAGAGTGGATGGGCAGTCAGTGCTTGGAGAATCCAGGGAAGGACCATGCGGCTCCTCAGCAGCTCCCTGCAGTGGGAAGGATTCAGTGGGGAGGAGTGAGATGTGCAGGGGAGGTGGGTGGTAGAAATGGTGGGTGAGAGAGGGAGGTGGGAGGGTTGGGCTACTTTGCAGGGGATTGATAAATTAGAGCGAATAAACATTTTCAACTCCCCTGAAGTTGCTCCAAGACTAACTGGTCAGAGAGATAAATTAATATAAAGATGTGGACCTAGGGTGATAAATGTGGCTGGAGCCAGTGCAGACACAGATAAGGAAGCCTGCAGTGGTTTTAGGGCAAGTTCTGTAAAAAGAAGCAAGAGCACATGGCCAAAGGAAAAGTTGAAGGCAAGGTCACCTTTAATATCACAGCACTCAGTGAATATGACCACCAGAGTCCCCTCTGAATGAACCCCAGGACATGAAAGATTCTTCAGTAGGAAGTGGATGCCTGGAACTGTGTTCTTGGAAAATGGTGTTTATGTACTAGACAAGAAAAAATTTACTATGTATGTATAGTTATAATGGAGAAAAACAGTGTTGTAAAGTCTCACAACACACACACAGAAATAAGGAGAGATCCTTCTGCGTGTCCTGCTGCAAAATGCTTCCTTTGGTAGCACCATTAGTTGGTATCAGGAACTTTATTCTGTCTGACTTTTGTATCACACCTCATCCCTATCTCCTCCCCACTCTCGATCGCATGCCATCCCATGCGATCCCATGCCATGCCATGCCATCCCATCCCATGCCATCCCATCCCATCCCATCCCATCCCATCCCATCCCATCCCATCCCTCCCATCCCATCCCGATGGGTTCCCAGTCTCTGGCCTCTCCCTGGCTGCAGGCGTGGCCTGTTGGGCTCTGCTGCTGTCCAGTGGCAGATTTGGGATTGGTGGCACCCAGAGCCCTCCTGCCCCCTCCAGCCCCTGTCTGCCTGATGCCTTGGGCTGGCTCCCTGGAACAGAGGCCAGAGCAGGTGAAGACAATAAAAGGAGGCATTGATGAAAGGCCTTCAAAAGGTTCACCTTGGGCTCTCAAAGCCTCCAAGAGGGGCTGCACCCAAAATGGACAATGGTCATGAGTTTTTAGACAGATATAAGTGTGGTCCATTTACAAATCAGGGGTTAATCCTCCAATTACAGCTACAGGTAATGAAGTCATTTAGCCCCTGTTTGCCTTCCCCAATTCACTTTTGTCTGTACTTTTCTGGGCCTGACACAGTAGAGTGTCCTTGAACTTCATGCCTAGAGGGATTGTTTTGTCTGACCAAAATGTGCAGACAGTTAACTAACACTTTCCATGGAGTTTAGAGTTATGCACTAATGCAGTACAGGATATGAAAAATAGAAAGGCTGAAATCCTAAGGCATCATGCCCCCTCTGACATCCTCTAGAAATTCCCCCCAGGCTGCCTTCCCCTCCAGACAGCCCCGCTCCTCTCCTGCCCCACTCAGGAGCCCCAGCAGTGTTTCTGCTCCTCCTGGCAATTCCATGCTTCTGCAGCGCAATGAACAGCAGTGGAGCCATCCCTGTAGTGCCTCTTGTTTGTGTCCAAAGGAGGTTGGGGGGCTGGAGAGCAGGGATGGAGCTGGGGAGGGGCATCTCCAAGAGAAAGACGGCCCCAAAGCCTTCCGGGGCAGGCTGGGGTGAGCAGCCCGTGGGGAGGGACTGGAGCCTGAGGCCCGGGGCTGGGAGGGATGGGAAGGACGGGAGGTGGGTGGGCTGCATGGGGAGTGGGATGGGAGGGTGGTGTGGGAGGGGTGGGACATGATGGAGCTGCTGGGAAGATGTGGTGGGAAGGTGTGGGGTGTGGTGGGGCTGGAGAGAAGGTGTGGGGTGTGGTGGGGCTGGAGAGAAGGTGTGGGGTGTGGTGGGGCTGGTGGCCTCAGGGAAGCCCCAGGGAGGGGGATGATGCCCCGTGGAGCCCATGGTGACAAACACAGGTGTCACCCTGCTCCTGGAAGGGGGTGGCTGTGCTGAGGATCACGGCCTCCTCCTCTCCTTGCTGCTGCACCACCTGAGCCTGCTGAGGGAGCAGCTGAAGGCAGTGGAGAGGAAGAATTTCTGAAGGCAGAGAAATCTTTGCACCTGGCTCACAAAATTAAAAATTAAAGATCTTTTGGGAGATCTTACCTGTGACACTCACAAAGCGCTCGGGGTGGGTTATGCTGAGCCCCTGGATCATCATGTCCATGCCAGCCCAGCTCTGGGCACTGGGGATCATGGTTGCTGCAGGGAGCACAAGCCATGGCTGTGTCCCCTCTGACACCAAGATGTTTAAGTCTAGAAACAAAAGTGTCTTAGACCAGTAATAATTCTGAGTCAAAATTGTGAACATATTGGAAATTTATTTGCCATAAATATGTCCAAAGAAACAACAATTTCCAGGCATTTTTATATACTATATTATCCAAGACTATTTATAGATACTCTCCAAAGAACTCCCAATTTATTATATTTTGATATCGGTGTTTTGTTTGTTTTAATTACTCCCAGAATATACAGTCTCCCTTTGTTTAATGGATAACATGGGTCGTTTCCAGGTAAACAGCGTTTTATTGGCAGTGCTTCAATGCTGGTGAAGGACCCCTTCACACTGTTTCTGTGCACTGCTGGTGGGAACGAGGGAGGGGCCTAGGGGAAAAAAAGGTGTTTTAAACTTTATTTTATTACTCATTATTGTCCTTTGAATCTGTTAAGTATATATTTACTCAATACCATTAAATTTGATTCTGTTTTTCTATTCTTGGATTGTTTTTTCTCCCAGTTCTCATCTCACCTCATGAGCCCTTTGTTAATTTTTTGTTTCCCTCTCCTTTGCCCAGATGAGAGCAGGAGAAGGTGAGTGAATGGCTTGCGCGGGTGCCTGGCGTTTGGCCAGTGCCAAACCACGACAGGCTTGCAGCAGGTTATCAGCATCAGAGCTCACATTTCTTACTGACAGTACCCTTGATGGTGCAATAAAAGTTATTGGAGACCAGATGTTGGGGTGCTGTGGTGCCCATTCCAGCCCTTCACCAGAGCTCATCCTCCTCCTCCTCTTCCTCAGCCTTGGGAATACTTGTGGTTGTTTTTTCCTGATCTCGCCCTTTGCAAGCAGGGACACCTTCACTAGACTGGGCTGCTTCAAACCCCATCCAGCCTGGCCTGGAACACCTCCAGGGATGGGGAGGGCAGAGCATCTCTGGGAACCTGTGCCAGGGTCTCTCCACCCTGACAGGGAGGAATTTCTTCCCAATATTCCCCCTAACCCTGTTCTCTGACAGTGGGAAGCCATTCTGCCTTGTCCTGTCACTTCAGGCCTTTGTCCAACGCGCCTCTCCAGTTCTTGGAGCCTCTTTAGGCCCTGGAAGGGGCTCTATGGTCTCCCTGAAGCCTTCCCTTCTCCAGGCTGAACAGCCCCAGCTCAGAGACCTCAGAGAAGCCACAGGGAGGGGGTTGATGCCCCGTGGAGACAATGGTGACAAACACAGATGTCACCCTACTGCTGGAAGGGGGTGGCTGTGCTGAGGAGCACGGACTCCCTCTTCCCTTGGAGCTGCACCATCTGAGCCTGCTGAGGGAGAGGGCAAAGCCAGGGCAGTGGAAGAATTTCTGAAGGCATAAAACCACCAGCAAGGATATCAGCAAAAACCAGGTTTAATAATAAGCAGCAGGACACAAAAGTGCTGTCCCTGTGTGTGTGTTTGTGTGTGAATGCAAGGGCGGGTGACAAAAGGACAGTAAGGATAAGGATTAAAAGGAAAATGGCCCAAAACATTTATAGCACTCAAGAGTACTGCAGTTATACATTAAACTTAGCCATTGGGAAGAGGAATATCACTTTAACAGTGTTTAACTTTATTTATGCCTGATACTTCTTTGCAGGTCTGCTCCAGTCAGATGTCTCAGGTACTAACACAGCTGAGAGAGCAGCATTTCTGCCACATTTGCCAGAGCAGATGCAGACGTGTGTGCACACAGCCAGCCAGCCAGGCAGAGTCAGTGCAAGGTGCCTGTGAGCAATTGCCCTGGCAGGCAGTGAAATGCTCCCTGCGGATCCCTTTGCATCTCCTCCCTGGGCCAAGGGCTGGGCCTGGAGCCCTGGGGGATGGGCCCAGGAGCCGTCGGCGTTCAGGGATCAGCCCAGGGCAGCAGCCGGGAGAGATCCCAGCTGGGAGAGGCCCCAGTGCCAGGGAGCTTCTGCTCAGCGCTGCTGGGCCCAGCAGAGCTCCAAGGCTCTCCTTTGGGGCCGCTGCTCACAGGGCCCCAAGGCATGGGCGGCACTCACAGCAATGGTTCAGCCTGGCCACACTTGGGGCCGGCAGCTTCCTGGGACAGTGGCAGAGCAGGGATGCTGTGGCATCCAGGGTAATACAATAATTTCCAAGGCTGTTGATAAAAGCCCAGGAGGTGGTTGGACAGCAGCAGTTGCTGGGAGCAGAGGGTGTTTCTGATCAGCGCCACAGCAGCTGAGCCCAGGGGCTGCTCCTCAAGGCTGAGGCCTAAGGAGCCTTTCTGAGATCCCCATGCAACCTGATTTTACGAAAATTAATACAGGAACATCAGAGGTTTATGTCCAAACAGGAGATTGAGGAGTCCTTTGACTTTATTTGAGTAAAGGTCGAGGCTATCAGGCATTCCCCTGGGATCTCTCACATTTTTGGAGGACGCAGCCTCCCTTTTTATCCCAATTTCCTGGCTGCATTTTCCTTCTCTTTTCTGACTGGCTCAGGTACTTGAGAGGTACAGACTCCCCAATACACCTGATACCAGAGATTTCCCTCTAATGCATAATCCACCCTTTCAGTTTTAAATTCTTACACAATTTAGGGGTTTTTCTTCCCCACTGTTTCTTTCATGTTTCAATGTCTAATTTCATTTATCAGCAAACCTAAAGTTTATTTGTCAATGGAAATATCTTTTCCATTCTTCAATCAGTGGAATCCTTCCCATTGTTTCTTTTATGTCCCCGTGCTAATTGTATCTACCAGCAGACCCACAGCTTGTTTGTAAAAACAAATTTGCTATTCCTCTCACTAGAAAATGGTTGGGTCATGCATCAGCACAGGGAGGGTGACACTTTAGGTATTTATTCATCAGGTGAATTAAGCAGTCCCTCAGCCACACTCCCAGAGTCTCTCAGCAGTGCAGCAGGAAGATTCAACAGACTCAGAGCACTGTGTACATGGCAGGATCATCTCTGAGGAAAATGTTTTCTTCTATCTCCTCAAAGGCTATAGGGAGAGCTGGAGGGACTGCATGAATCTGGGACTTCTGCACCTCCCTGCAAAGAAGTAGATGAAGGGTTTGATGCTGCTATTGATGCAGGTGAGCAGGAAAAAAAAATGGGAGGCCACAGCAATGTAAGCGAGCTGCTGCAGGAAATTGCAGAGGATGAAAAGGAGAGTGAAGAGACCAATGAAGATGATAACGATGTCGAGCCCCTCGGGTTGCTGCTGCTGGGAGACCCACTTGGCCTTAATTAAATTAATTATGCTGGAAATGACCGGCACAGTTATGGGTGCAACAAAGAGGAGCAGGATGATGGCCCAAACAACAATGAGAGCTGCCTGGCAGTGCTCCTGCTCGTTAGATGGACACAGGAATGTCAGTGTGGGAATCTCAGTGAAGATAGCAGAGAAAGCCCAAAAATGGGCCAACAGCACCACAAATAAAACTTTGACGGGAAGGTCACGGTGGCAGCAGAGCTTCCAGAGAATTGCGATCCACACTGTAAGGCTGCCACCTGACAGCCCGAGTGGCACCCAGTAGCAGGAGAACACTGACAGCCGGTAAAGGAAACGCAGGTACAGCAGGGGCAGGATAGGAGAGCAGGACACGTCCTCCACCAGGAGGATGAGGGCCGAGGGGACTGTGAGGAGAAGGAAGAGGAAGTCAATGACAGCAAAGATAAAGATGAAAAAGTTAATACCCTTCAGGCTGAGGAGCCAGAGCACAGCCCCGTTCCCAGCCAGCCCACAAAGGCCAATGAGCAGGGTCACACTGTGTATGGCCACATTGGTGACATCGGTCTCACAGAGATCATCCGCTTCAGTAGGTGAGGCAGGAGATGGGGACACGGTGGTCACCTCCATGGATGGACGCTGGGCAGGCAGTGGGATGTGGCCCCTGGCTGTGGTCAGAGTGGATGGGCAGTCAGTGCTTGGAGAATCCAGGGATGGACCATGTGGCTCCTCAGCAGCTCCCTGCAGTGGGAAGGATTCATTCGGGAGGAGTGAGATGTGCAGGGGAGGAGGGCAGTAGAAATAGAGGGGTGTGAAAGTGAGGTGGGAGGGTTGGTCAGTTCGGCAGGGGATGTTAAAGCATAGCTCAGAGCAGAGGAGGGGGGAGCTGGGGAGGGCCCTGCGGTCACCTGGAGAGGGTGGCAGGAACAGAGCAGCTGCTGCAGGAGAGGAAGGTGGGGTAGGGAGGAAGGCAAACATTCCACTGACCTGTTCCCTGTGGGGCAGCAGCAGGCAAAGGGGTCTGTGCAGATCAGCGGCGCTTCCTGGTCCCTCTTGCTCCTTTGGGATCCATGTCCTAAAGCGGCTCCTGCCAGGTCAGGGACATGAAGGAAAAAGTGCCCAGGTCATCAGGAGCTCCTCATTCCCATCGTGCTGGCTCCTCTCTGTTCCCTGTCCTGATATTGCTCCCCAAGGCTTGGTGGAATCACACGGAATTGAGGAAGTCAAAAATTGCAACTTTGCCTACTTCAGAAATTCAGTTCCTCTGAGTTATTTATCTCGGATGTGGTTTTTGTTTCTTCTTTTTTTTTTTTTTTCTGAGGAAGTGGCTTTTCTCAGAAGCTGTATATGAATTTTTTTTCTGATTGGCTCCTCTTTCCATTCTGATGAGAAACACTCCTTCCCTGCAGAGTGTTCCAGTCTCCAACTACCTTCCCTCTCTAGACAGGTTTCTACCATTCCTCATTTCTCTTCCCTGAGGTGTCATGGTCCCTCCAGCAGCAGAGGGATGCTGGTGGTGCTGGTTGCACCAGAATGCTGCCGGTACTGGCAGTGTGGGTGAGGCAGCTGGGTGCTTCTCAGAAACAACTCCTGTTCCGGGAAAGGGCTCTGAGATCATTGCCAAAACATGCTCTGGTCCGAGGAAGCACAGTTGAGCTGCTTCCTCCTCCTATCCCGATCCCATCCTCATGCCTTCTCCTCATCCCCATCCCCACCCCGCTCCATCCTCACCCCATCCTATCACATCCCACAGCTTTCCCAGATGGAGCTGTTTCCTCACTCTGAGCGTGGCCTGTCAGGCTCTGCTCTCCTCCAGTGGGGAGATTTGGGATTGTCGGCATCCAGACCCCCTCCAACCCACTCTGAGCCTCTCCTGACCCCTCCAACACCGCCTGCAACACCCCAGACCATCCCCAGGGCCTCCTTTTCCTCCCAACAGCCCCGATCCTGCCCTGCTCCACCAGGGACCCCCAGCAGTGCCCTGCTCCTCCTGGCCATAGGGTTCTTGGACCCAGGAGAGAGGAAAAAGTCCAGCTCCAATGTGCTCTGCAGGATCACACAGGATGATAAATGTGGCTGGAGCCAGTGCAGAAACAGATTTGGAGGCCTGCAGTGGTTTTGGGGCAAGTTCTGTAAGAAGAAGCAAGAGCACATGGCCAAAGGAAAAGTTCAAGGCAAGGTCACCTTTAATATCTCAGCACTCAGTGAATGCAACCACCACAGACCCCTCTGAATGATCCTCCAGGATCAGGAGAAGACTTGGAGAAGGAGATGGATGCATGGAAATGAGTCCTAGTAAAGTGATGTTTATCTATTATATAAAAAAGACACTTTATTGACTCTGTGTAGTTGTGATGAATAAAAACCCTGTTGTAAAGTCTCACATCAAACAGAAATATGGAGAGATCAATCTGTGTGTCCTTTGGAGGTAAAGAATTCCTGCTTCCTAATGCTTCCCATTGTGTTTGAAAGTTTATTCTGGCTGATTCTGGTATCACTCCCATTCTGATCTCCACTCCTCTCCCCATGCCATGCCATGCCATGCCATGCCATGCCATGCCATGCCATGCAATGCCATCCCATCCCATCCCATCCCATCCCATCCATCCCATCCCATCCAGTGCTGCTCCCCACCTTGAAGCGCTGCCCATCAGGCTCTGCTGCCCTCCAATTGGGACATTTGGGATCAGCAGCATCCAGACCCTTCCTGACCTCCTCCAGATACTTACAGAACTCTCTTACCCTTCTGGACCCCTCTGACAACCTCCAGACCCTCCCTGGCTCCGTCTTTTCCCCTGTGACAGCCCCGCTCCTGCCCTGTACCACCCAGGACCATGAGCAGTGTCTGTGCTTCCCCCAGCCATTCCTGCTTTTGTACATGAAAATAAACAATTTAGCAAAGAAAGGACATGAACAGCATTTAGCTGGAATGTGTCTCATGCCTTAACCTTGCTTCCAGGCCTGCCCCAGTGAGATGTCTCAGGTACTAACACAGCTGAGAGAGCAGCATTTCTGCCACATTTGCCCCAGCAGATGCAGACGTGTGTGCACACAGCCAGCCAGCCAGCCAGAGTCAGTGCAAGGTGCCTGTGAGCAATTGCCCTGGCAGGCAGTGAAATGCTCCCTGTGGATCCCTTTGCATCTCCTCCCTGGGCCAAGGGCTGGGCCTGGAGCCCTGGCGGGATGGGCCAAGGAGCCGTCGGCGTTCGGGGATCAGCCCAGGGCAGCAGCCGGGAGAGATCCCAGCTGGGAGAGGCCCCAGTGCCAGGGAGCTTCTGCTCAGCGCTGCTGGGCCCAGCAGAGCTCCAAGGCTCTCCTTTGGGGCCGCTGCTCACAGGGCCCCAAGGCATGGGCGGCACTCACAGCAATGGTTCAGCCTGGCCACACTTGGGGCCGGCAGCTTCCTGGGACAGTGGCAGAGCAGGGATGCACTGGCATCCAGGGCAGTACAATAATTTCCAAGGCTGTTGATAAAAGCCCAGGAGGTGGTTGGAGAGCAGCAGTTGCTGGGAGCAGAGGGTGTTTCTGATCAGCGCCACAGGAGCTGAGCCCAGGGGCTGCTCCTCAAGGCTGAGGCCTCCCAAGCACGGATCAGAGCCCAGAGCGACCTGGAAAGGGGCTGGGGATGCAGCAGCACAGGGAGGGTGATCCTATGGGTATTTATTGATCAGGAGACTCAAGGAATCTCTCAGCCACTGTCCCAGGGTCCTTCAGCAGTGCAGTGGAAGGGATCAAGAGGCTCAGGCCTCTCTGTACATGGTGGTATCATGGCTGTGGTCAGTGTTGTCTTCTGGCTCCTCAAAGACCCTCTGGAGGGAGAGCAGGAGGGACTCCACAGAGCAGGGCCTCCAGCACCTCCCCACCAAGAAGCAAATGATGGGGTTGCTGCTTCTGTGGATGCAGATGAGCAGGAAAACAACCTGGGAGGGCACAACGATGTAGCTGAGTTCCGGCAGGAAATGGCGGAGGCTGAGGGGCAGAGTGAAGAGCACAATGAGGCAGATAACAATGTCGAGTCTCTTGGGCTGCTGCTGATGGAAGCCAGGCTTGAAATGAGTGAAGACAATTTTGCTGGAAATGAGGATGAAGGGAGCACAGAGGAGGAGGTTGGAGGCGTGCATGGAGATGTAAGAAACCCAGCAATGCTCAGATAACAGGACAATGCATAGAGAAAATATTATGGCAATGACAATGATGAAAGTGATGAAGAAGGCCCTGAGCATGGCATGGATCACCTTCAACAGCTGCTGGGGATGGTGGCAGCAGTGCCAGAGTGGGCAGTGGATGGACCTGCACCTCTTGATGCTGAAGAATGTCAGTGTGCACAGCCACACGCTGTGTGACACCGCTGACATCCTGAAAAGCAACCCCACATACTGCAAGGGCCTGATGATAGAGCAGGACACATTCTCCAGCAGGAAGAGCAGAGTGGAGGGCAACACAAAGAGGAGGAGGAGGAAGTCCAAAAAAGTCAGCATCAGAATGTAAAGGATGGTGTTGTTCCTGGACAAAAAATGGGACCCAAGGAACCAGAGCACAGCCCCGTTCCCAGCCAGCCCACAGAGGCAGATGAGCAGTGTCACACTGTCTATGGCCACGCTGGTGACATCTGTCTCACAGAGATCATCTCCTTCAGTGGGTGAGGCAGGAGATGGGGACACGGTGGTCACCTCCATGGATGGACGCTGGGCAGGCAGTGGGATGTGGCCCCTGGCTGTGGTCAGAGTGGATGGGCAGTCAGTGCTTGGAGAATCCACGGATGGACCATGTGGATCCTCAGCATCTCCCTGCTGTGGGAAGGATTCAGTGGGGAGGAGTGAGATGTGCAGGGGAGGAGGGCAGTGGAAATTGTGAGGGTGGGAGAGGGAGGTGGGAGGGTTGGGCGGTTTGCCAGGGGATGCAGAAGCAAAGCACAGGGCAGAGGAGGGGGGAGCTGGGGAGGGCCCTGCAGTCACTGGGAGATGGTGGCAGGAACAGAGCAGCTGCTGCAGGAGAGGAAGGTGGGGTAGGGAGGAAGGCAAACATTGCACTGACCTGTTCCCTGTGGGGCAGCAGCAGGCAAAGGGCTCTGTGCAGATCAGCGGCGCTTCCTGGTCCCTCTTGCTCCTTTGGGATCCATGTCCTAAAGCGGCTCCTGCCAGGTCAGGGACATGAAGGAGAAAGTGCCCAGCTCACCAGGAGCTCCTCATTCCCGTCCTGCTGCCTCCTCTTTCTGTGCCCTGTCCTGGTGTTGTTTCCCTAGCCTTGGTGGAGTTAGGGGGGAGAAGGAAATTACATCTTTGGCTACTTCCTCGGAGTTATTTGTCTTGACCATTATTTTCTGCCATAGAGGAAGTAGCTCGACATGCAGATTTTTTGAATGGCTCCTCATTTCCTCCTGAATAGAAAAACTCTTTCAGATGGGACATTCTCCAAATACTTCCCCTCTCTCTGCAGGTTTCGGCCATCCCTCATTTATCTACCCAGAGAGGTCATTGTCCCTCCAGCAGCAGAGAGCTGCTGGTGGGGCTGGTGGCACTGGAATGCTGGCAGTGCTGGAAATGCTCACAGCATCTGAGTGCTCAGAAACAACTCCCCTTCTAGGAAGAGGTCCGGGATCATTGCCAAAACCTCCCCTGGCCCTAAGAAAACAAACTGAGCTGAGAATTCCCATTTCTGTCATTCCAGTGCAGGCTCACAGAGCCCAAGGGAAGGACAGCACTCAGTTGCTTGCAGCCAGGTCAGCAGCACTTAGAAACCACCCTGATTCCTGCCAATACCCCTGATGCTGCAGTGAAAGCTATTAGGGACCAGGTTTTGGGTTGCTGTGGTCCTCTTTCCAGCCCACCATTAGGGCTCATCCTCCTCCTCCTCAGACTTCAGAGCACTTGTGTTTGTTTTTACCTGACCCCATCCCTCTGGCCAACCTGTGCCAGGGCCTCACCACCCTTACATGGAAGGATTTCGTCCCAATATCCAAGCTAAACCCACCCTCTGTCAGTGGGAAGCCATTCCCCCTTGTCCTATCACTCCATACCCTTGTCCAAAATGCCTCTCCACCGATTCTAGAGCCCCATCAGCTCCTGGATCATGAAGTGTTTGCCCTTGAAAGGATTGGGCTGGTGAGGGGATGTGAGATTGCATAGCTGGGGACACAAACACGGTGTCAGCAAGGATGGGAGGTGACAGTTCTGGTCCCAGGGCCAGCAGTTTCCAGCAGGAGCATCCCAGATCCCTGAGGCATATGTCAGCCCGGGTAGGAATCACCTCACCTCAGCTTTCTAGGAATTCCTTGGAATTCACTGTAGGCTGCTGTCTGACTCCAAATGCAGTGTAGATGGTGACTCAGAGGAAACCTGCAACTTTCTAAGGATTAAAGCCAAGAGAACAGCATGGATTTGCCACTTCTCTGAAGAAATGACATCCTAAATCTTCCCTCTGCTGTGTGTCTGTGCTCCAGCTCGCACACAGAATTTATTACTGCATGAATCCTCTTGGAAACTGAATGGTGAGTGCCACTGAAACTGTGGTATGCAAGGGGGAAAACTAGATTTGAATCAGAAATCATTGTTTAACAGGACATTTGTAGTGCAGGGTCCTGAGGATCCATCCCAGAAATAAGAATAGGCAAGTTCAGGCAGTTCAAAAGACAAGATTTCTGGATTGAGGTTGCTATAAAATAGAATAGAAGCTGAGATGGAGCCCAAGTGCTTTGGGCACAGGTGTGGTTGCTGAGGCTCTCTCCCGTTGCTCATTTCCCAGGCAGAGTGAAGAGCAGCTGAGGAGCAGAGCCCTGAGCCCGTGGCAGGCTCTGAGGCAGCTGCCTGTGTGTGAGAGCCCTGGAGAACACGAGGCAGCACGGAGAGCAGGGGCTGTGGCAGGAGCTGGGACAGAGCCCGCGCCGGACGCTGCTCGGGCTCAGCCCGCGGGCTGCGCTCCCCTTTCCCAAGGGACCATTCCAGGGAACCTCCTGCAGATCCCGGCCCAGGGACAGCAGCTGGAGCCTGGCAGCTGAGGGCAGTGCAATGCGGGCAAGTTCTTCAGGCTGCCCGAGGAAACCAGGTCAGACTCTTCTCTTCCACCTTCATCAGGGCCCCCTCATTGGGTGGAACCTGGTTATTGATTTTGGGGGCAGAACTGAGGTCTGTAGGGAATTCAAACCTATAAACACTGTGGGAAAAGGGAGGGAATATTGAAAGGAGTGTCCTGCTGAAGGAATCCAGCAGCTCAGTGACATCAACTGACACCTGAGAGTTCAGCTCAGATCCATCCCAAAGCCATTTGCTCTCTGATATCTTCATGGGCAATTCCTTACTTCTCCAATTGTCTTTCTCCTCCAGCTGTGTCCTGTCCACAGCCAGGAAGGAGGTATCTCCCTGGCTTTTGTGCCAGGCACACAGGACCAGGCTCCCACATCCTCCTTGCCATCTGTCGTGTCCCTCACCCCTCCCTGTGCTGCTCCACATGGAAGCTGTGGGTGGGAAAAGATGGGAAAAGCCACGTTTGGGGGACAGCAGCGTTGCTGTGGTGTGTCTGTTTGTCACCCCTGCAGCTGTGTGAGGGCAGGAGAAGCAGCAGAGGTGTCACCATGAGCACTTTGTCCCCTGGCATGGAGGGAGCCAGCCCTGCCTGCTGGAGCCAGCCCAGTGGGAAGGCATCCCAGGGGAGCTGGAATGAGGAGAGCCACGACAACTGGAGCCAGTGTGACAGCAGGCAGTGGAGCAAAGTGCCTGTCCCGCTGCTGCTGCTGCTGCTGCTGTGCCTGTGTGGGATGGTGGGAATGGGGCTGTGCTCTGGC
The DNA here is from genome assembly GCF_028551555.1 of Melozone crissalis. Lineage (NCBI taxonomy): Eukaryota > Metazoa > Chordata > Aves > Passeriformes > Passerellidae > Melozone > Melozone crissalis. The sequence goes on along the minus strand of NW_026535796.1, from coordinate 2,411,093 downwards.
TCCTCGGCCAACAGCAGTGCCCACCCTCTGATTTGCTTCCTGGCTGAGAGCTGTGCAAAGGAATTCACCCCCTCTGGTAGTGTTGCCTTGCAGAGGGCTTTTGAGGCTTTTGTGCCAGAGCCAGGGAACAGGGACAACACAGTGGAATCATCATCAGGTGGAATAATCATGAAACAGCATCATCAAAGTATAGAACAATAAAATATCCAGAGTTGGAAGGGAGCCACAAGGAGCATGGAGTTGAGCTCCTGGCCCTGCACAGGACATGCCAACAATCCCAGCCTGTGCCTAAGAGCATTGTCCAAATGCTCCTTGAGCTCTGTCAGGGTGGTGCTGTGTGCAGCAGGGGAACTCCTGCCTGGGGCTGGATGTCATGAGGAATCCTCATGGAATGGTTTGGGATGTGTCCTGCTTTAGGCTACATTCAGGTGGAGGCCTCCAAATGAGATCTCTCTCGAAAACAAATTCAAGCAGCCCCTCCCTCCCCAGCTGGTTCAGGAAAAGATTTCCAGAGAGAAAAGTGGGAAAAACTGTTTATTTAACAAGCAAAGTATTTACAAGCATAACAAATGAAAGCAATATGAAACAATAAAATCTCTTGCTGTTCTGAAGAGTTGGCAAATTCAGCCAGTCCTTGTTGTGGAGTGCAGTTTGGCTCACTCAGTCCCTTATCAGTCCCTCTGGTGCTGGAAAATGCCGCGTCCCAGGCCCTGGTGGGCCACAGGTGTGAGCTCCCAGTGCTCTTCTGGGTTTTCAGACCAGAGCAGGTTTGAACAGTTCCAAGCAAAAGGAAAACCACAGTCCATGGAACTTCTCTGCCTCAGCCAGCTGAAAAAGCATAAAAGCAAAGGAGAGCTCTGTGCTGCATGATTGTGCTGCAGACAGCACGGTCTGGGAGCAGGAATGGGGAGGAGTGAGCGCAGCTTCTGAAAACAAACTGCTGCATCTGCTCTGCCTCTCTTTGCTCAAGAGCCAGTCTGAAATGTGCAAAACCTATTTCTGGGCTAAACAGATGAATGGGGATACAATTCAGCTCATAAAGTCACCCAGGACAGGTTGGAGGTGTGATAAATAGGTATGATTCATGCTGATAAAAATTGAAACAGTAATCAATATTGATACAGTAATTAATATTTGAGAATAATAAAATAGTTAATAGCTAAAAGTTGTAATGCCAAAGAAGAGAGGGAAAGGAGGGGCTCCACCCAACCCCCCTTCCCAGCTGATGTTTTCAAGGACCACAGGAAAGAAGCTGAAGATACAGTTGCTAAAAATGACCAAGAACCTGGTTGGGTCCAAGAAAATGCTAATTATAAGGGACTTATTGCTTTGATATGTAGATGCAGTGATACGTTAGTCTTGGCTTACATTGTACTGGCTTGGTGCGCATGTGCCACCCAAAGGTGAATTAAAGGACAACGAAGAAGACTACAGAGCCTTCATCAGTGACGACCCCCAAAGACTTGTGCGACCACCAAACCGAGTGGTGGTGCGTGCATGGTAAAGGTGGTGAGGAGGGTGGAGACAGAAAAGTGACGCACCGAAAATAGGAGGAGATGGCGTTGACACATGGCATATAAGGGGTGACTTTCACTTGGCAAGCTTGTACGTGAAGTGGCAAGGGTCATCGAACTCTGCCCTCTGTACCCCGCGGTTGTTTTTGCTTATGCGCTATTATTTGAACCAAATTATCCCTTGTTCATATATTTTCTAAACTATTTAATGAAAATTGTTACTACTTTTAATATTGTTTGGCCTTTTTATGATGGGATAATTGGGCAAACATAACAGAAGGATTGGTAGAGATAATCTCATTCCATCTCTCCTTTTGCCATGGGCAGAGACAACCAGAAAACCTTTTGCTTTGAAGTCTTGCTCTTTTGAAAGGAAGCTCAGGTGGGGAGGGCCTGGGTGGCATTGGAGACAAGGAAGGTGCTGGGAAGGAGAAAAAGTACATGGAAGGATAATGGTCCTTCTGCACTTGCCTTGGGAGGGACGCTTCGGGTGAGTTGTGCATCCCTGGGCCAGAGGTTGTACCTTGGAAAGTTTTGTCTTTCCAATGGACAGGACATGAGAGTCAAGGAGAGAAAACCCCTTTCAGATGTCCAAGTCTTTCTCTTCTATAAATCATTAACAACACTGTTAATAAATGCTCCATAGCTGTTAAACCTCACGTGTGTCTCCAAAGCCTGACTCACCACCCAGAGCTTTCACTCTCACTTCCCTTTCCAGAAGCAGTGGCACATTGGTTTCCCCTGGATTTAAGGCAGTGGGAAAAGGAGGGACAACTTCCCCCTGAGCAAGAGATGTGGCTGCTGCCCAGGTCTCTCCCAGCAGGAATCAGGAGCTCTTGGCACTGCCAACATCATCCCAAGCATTGCAGGCACATGCCTTAGGAAGGGCTCTGGTATGGGACAGGGACCTGCCCTGCTCCCAGAGCAGCCAGAGGCTTTAGAATGGGATAAAAGAAGGAAATGAGCCATTTTGGACACTGTTTAACAGAGACAGGCCCTGCAGTGAATCCTGGATGTTGTTTATTCAACAAATTCAGAGGCTGGAACTTCCAGAGTGGAATCAAACAAAAACCATGAATCCAAATCTGATTGAGGGGTAATTTCAGAATGACGAAGATCAGGAGAGGCTGAACTGTGGCTGGAGCTGCTGTGCAGAGTGGCTGTGCAGCTCCTCCTGAGGGTGGCCAGGTTCAGGATGGAGGTGCTCAAGGGCTTCCCTGGACACTGATGCTGGGGAACTAGAGGATGGATGGCCCCATTCTGCAGAAGAGCAGCATAACCCCCTAATTTCTGTGCAATTCAATGGTCCAAGCATCTGGTGATGGGAATTTCCATATTCCATGTACTTTCCGGATACAGGCACTGAAGTTCAGTGGAGTTCACTATCGACCCTACACTTTACTCAGAAGGATTCAATTCTGGAATTCAAGAATGTGACAAATTCCCACTGAAAGGATAAGGGAAAGTTGCTGTCCCTCCCCAGCTCTGCAGCCCTACCTGGTGTCCCTTCCCATCAGCTGGGAATGCAGGGCCGGCTCTGCTGGACAGAAGGGGAAGGATGCTCCCTGTGATCCCAACCCCTCTCCTGCCATCCAGAGGCACCAGCCCTGCACGGATTTGGGAAATCTCTGCTGCTCCATGATGGGTGTGTCCCCAGGGATTAAGGTGTCCCATTCTTTGCAGGCAAGAGCTCCCTGAAAACACCATGGAACTCATCTGCTGAACCAAAGGAGATGGAGTTCATTCCCTGGGGCTGAGGCCATGAGGGTCATTGCATGGGGAATAGAGCTGGGGAGCAGCACTGAGCCCAGCTGCACTGCTTGGAGCCGTGTGGATCCAGGAGGGAGGAGGAAAGCCATGCTCCAATCTGCTCCCTGCAGAGCATCCCACAAAAATCACCCAAGACAATGCCCCTGCTCTCTTCTCCTGCAGGAATACAGCACCACAGGGAGAGTGATTCTGTGAATATTTATTGAGCAGGTGACTCAAGGAAAGCCTCAGGCTTTGTGCCAAGGTCCTTCAGAAGAGCAGTGGAAGGGATCAACAGGCTCAGACTGCTGTTCCTGTGCGAGACATTTCTGTGGTTTTTTGTTTTTTGCTGCTCAAAGACCCTCTGGAGGGAGCGCTGGAGGGACCCCATCGTGCAGGGCCACCAGCACTGCCCTGCCAAGAAGTAGATGAAGGGTTTGATGCTGCTGTGGATGCAGTTGAGCAGGAAAACAACCTGGAAGGGCACAGTGAGGTAACTGAGCTGCTGCAGGAAATTCCAGAGGCTGAGAAAGAGAGTGAGGAGCACAGTGATGAGGATAATGATGTTGCGCCTCTTGGGCTGCTGCTGCTGGGAGCCCCACTTGGCCCTCAGGAGGACGATTGTGCGGGAAGTGACCACGGGCACAACAAAGAGGAGCAGGATGATGGTGTACATGGAGATGAGAGCTGCCCGGCAGAGCTCCTGCTGGTGTGATGGGCACAGGAATGTCAGTGTGGGAATGACAGCAAAGAGAGCAAAGAAGGCCCAGTATTGGACACTTCCCACCACCCACATCAGGTGCTTGGGAAGGCGGCAGCCGCAGCAGAGCTTGCAGAGCTTTTGCATAGACTGCGCAGTCCTTCGAGACACCAGTGCCCTGTAGTAGGGGACCACTGACAGCTGGAAAAGGAAACTCACGTACATAAAGGGCACGATAGGGGAGCAGGACACGTCCTCCAACAGGAAGAGGAAGGTAGAGGGGACTACAAAGAGGAGGAAGAGGAAGTCAATGAAAGCCATATAAAAGAAGTAACGATTACCCTTTTTCAGGCTGAGGAGCCAGAGCACAGCCCCATTCCCAGCCAGTCCACAGAGGCAGATGAGCAGGGTCACACTGTGTATGGCCACACTGGTGACCTCTATATCACACAGATCATCTCCTTCAGTGGGTGAGGCAGGAGATGGGGACACAGTGGTCACCTCCATGGATGGACGCTGGGCAGGCAGTGGGATGTGGCCCCTGGCTGTGGTCAGAGTGGATGTGCAGTCAGTGCTTGGAGAATCCAGGGATGGACCATGTGGCTCCTCAGCAACTCCCTGCAGTGGGAAGGATTCAGTGGGGAGGAGTGAGATTTGCAGGGGAGGAGGGCAGTGGGAATGGTGGGGTGGGAGGGTTGGGTTGTTCTGACACAGGGCAGAGGAGGGGGAAGCTGGGGAGGGCCCTGCGGTCACCGGGAGAGGGTGTCAGGAACAGAGCAGCTGCTGCAGGAGAGGAAGGTGGGGTAGGGAGGAAGGCAAACATTGCACTGACCTGTTCCCTGTGGGGCAGCAGCAGGCAAAGGGCTCTGTGCAGATCAGCGGCGCTTCCTGGTCCCTCTTGCTCCTTTGGGATCCATGTCCTAAAGCGGCTCCTGCCAGGTCAGGGACATGAAGGAGAAAGTGCCCAGGTCACCAGGAGCTCCCCATTCTCATCCTGCTGGCTCCTCTCTGTGCCCTGTCCCGGTGTTGTTTTCCAGGGCTCGGTGCAGTCACAGGGCAGCTGGAAATGGTTTTGCATCTTTGGCTTCCACAGAGTTCCACAGCCTCGGACTTGTTGATGTTGATTTTTTTCACTTTCCCTAGGAATCACGTGATCATTTTCTTTGTTGTGAGAAACGACGCCTCACTTCTTAAAATTTTAAAAATTTATTAAACTACAACAAGGGACAAGGTAAAAGGAACAGTGCTCAGTGCGCACTAGAATTCAGAGGTGTGGAGAGTTTAGTTCAAGAATGGCTTAAAGAAAAAGGCCATGAGACATATAATTGAGAGAAAAGTAAGAGGGAAAAGTAAAAGCAGTTTCTAACAGTTCTCAGTCTTCTGATTTGTATAAACAATTAGACTCTCTCAAGCATCATTCTATAAACAATGGAGTTCTCGTGCTGTCTTCTCATAACAAGTAGAACATCGTCTCTGGGAAGGCCTGCCATCCTGAGAACAGGTGCAGAAGTTTTGGGAACACTGGTTTCTGTTTTAGTTTCTGGTTTCTGTTTTTGGTTTCTGTTTTTAATAAACAATTGTAGGTATTCTAAAACAAAGGGAGTGGTTAGAAGTTTCTCTGTTAGCCTATCATGACATTGGATTACAGAATATTCATGGCGTTCGTTAGCACTGTTATTTAAGGTGATTGATTGATCAATAAAGTTGGAGTTCGATGCATCAATCGGATGGTCGTGTCTCCCTTCACTTCAATATATGGTGACCTCCGACCGTGATAGCGAACACCACGGGGAAGCGAACGCCACGCGAAGGGAAGCCAGGTTCGGGTTCCGTAAGATCGAAACTGCAGCCGGGACGGTGAAGAAGCGTGGAAGACAAAGCGGAGGGTAACCCGCTGGCCCGCGCCGCGCTGCGAGCGACTATACAGATAGGCTCGTCCGAGACATGCGGCCGCGACCTTGATTTGAAGAGCTGCAACGTGCGCACATAGGTATGGAAAGGCAAGCCGCATATGAACTTTTTATTACCCTTTTGCAAAAACGGCAAATTAAGGGAATAGATTTACAGAAAGAGTTACCAGGCCTTTTAGCTTATGGCCTAGAAAGGGGGATCTTTATAAATCCTCACACAGTTCACGAATTGTCTGAGGGGCGTAAATTTGGTGATTTATTGTGGCAGGCTACGTTAGATGATGATAAAACTGCTAAGAAGTGGGGTAAATTATGGCGGGTCGTTAACACTGAGCTTTTGCAAATTCAAGCTGAAAAAAGGGCTGCTTATCAAGCCACTGCTGCCCACGATCGTAACAAACACTACGATCAAGATAGGGAATTTGATAAGAACGCGGGAACTCCTCTTGGCCCCGCGACGCGGACAGTTTTATTACCTGCTTCGCCGCCTCCCTCGGAAAGCCAGGCTATGAGTCACACTATGAGCCAGGCGCAGTCCGCCTCGCTGCCCACCGCACAGCCCCCCTTAACGGGCCAGGCTACAAGCCCGGCTACGAGCCAGCCTACAAACCAGGCTACGCAGACTGCTTTAGTACCCGCTTCGCAGCCCCCCCTAACGAGCCAAGCTCCGCGGGGTGCCTTGTTGTCTGCTTTGCCGCAGGCTACACAGAGCACCTCTGACTCTCCCGTACCTGCTGCGTCTCAGCAGCTGGGGCCAGATACGTGTACTCCGTTCCCGACAAGCGATCAGCCGGTCCCTGGGTCGGAAATCGGCTTGGCGGCGGCGATTGCGAGGGAAAGACGGGACGCGTGGGCTGCCCTGGCCAAAGATGCAATTGACAAGGGAGATCAAGAGCTGATAAGTTCGGCTCGAGAATTGGCTTGTCCGGTTGTCTTTAACCCCCAGCCTGGAGGAGGTTTTCAAGCCACAATTAGCGCTCTTGACTGGAAGCTGTTATCTCAGTTGCGAGCTACTGTTAGTCAGTTTGGCTTTAAAAGTGAACCAGCTAAGCAAATGCTCGATTATATTTTTGACACCAGTATCCTTCTTGTTAATGATTGTCGTGGGATAGTTAAATTAATTTTTACTCAACATCAACAATTGCTGTTTAACGCCCACTGGCAAGCTTTAGCTAATGAGTGTGTGGCAGTTCAAAGACAGCCGGGGGATCCCTTGCATGGTATCACTATTAATGAGCTTATGGGGCTGGGACCTTTTCTTCGTACTGAAGCACAAGCCTTAATAGGCCAAGAAAAGTGCCGGGAGGCAATGCGGTTAGTCAGACTCGCGATAGATATGGTAAAAGAACCAGGAGGGATACCAGTGTATATGGGAATTAAGCAAGGCAAAGATGAGACATTTGGCGCTTTTGTTGATAGAGCTGCGGCGGCAATTGAGAGAGCCGGAGTAGCGGAATTTATGCGTGGGGCTCTCCTCAAACAGTGTTGTATTCAAAACTGTAACTCTGCTACTAGAAACATACTTAACACCTTAGGTGCAAATTGGACTATCGAGGAAGCATTAGAAAGGATGGCTCTCATTCCCACTGGCCAGCAGGCTTTTGTGGTAGATGCACTTAAACAGATAGCAGTAGGCTTGCAAGAACAGGCAAAGTCCTCTCAGAGTCAGGTATTAGCCGCTCTTGCGCCCCTTCAAGCGTCCGCTGCGTTTGCGGCATCTAATAAAGGGGGCCGCATGAAGTGCTATCGATGTGGAGGTATGGGTCACCTGCGCCGGGACTGCCAGGCTGCCGGAATCTGGTGTCAGAAATGCCGTATAGATACCCATAATACGAGCGCTTGTAGACGAAAGTCGGGAAACTTCCCCAGGAGCGCGTATCGCACCGGCCGCGCCCAGACACAAGTCGCCGCTGCAGCAACAACAACGCTCCCTCCTCCCTCCAACCCTCCGCAACAGCAGCCACAGCAGGCAGCCTTCAGCCAGCTACCGCAGGGAGCCTCGGCATGGACCTGGCAGCCGCAATAGACGTAACACTAATGACTTCGCACCCGCAAAAGGTTCCAACAGGGGTTCGGGGACCTATTGTTATACAGGACAAAGTAGTGGGTGCTTTGCTGTTTGGAAGATCTTCAGCATCCATGCTGGGACTGTTTGTTTTACCTGGTGTTATTGATGCGGATTACACGGGAGAGATTATAGTAATGGCTTACACTCCCTTTCCTCCTCTTCAAGTTCATAAGGGACAAAGGATTGCTCAGTTGTTACCTCTTGAGCAAATGACCAAAGGAATACAACCCATAAAAGGTCAGAAGAGAGGCGAAAGTGCTTTTGGTTCCACAGGAGGACTTACTCTGCTGACTTTAAATCTATCTGACAGGCCTAAGAAGAAGGTAGAAATAGAGTTCCAAGGACAAAAAAGGGCATTATCAGGTTTGCTAGATACAGGAGCGGATTCCAGCATTATTAGTCCTAATTGCTGGCCTCAACACTGGCCTTTGCAGCCAGCAACCACTGCAGTATCCGGAGTCGGAGGATTTACCCTGGCTAGCCGTTCCCCTCCTCTTCAAGTTTACATCGACGGGAAGCAGCTTACAGCAATTTTTTCAGTAGTCCAGCTGCCACCTACTGTTCAATGCCTTATCGGTCGGGATATTATGGCTCAACTGGGAGTAATTTTGACAAATGAACACCCTTTAGGGTAGCAGCCATTGCTTGGACTTTCCCAATTCCCATTACCTGGATTGTAGATACCCCGGTATGGGTTAAGCAATGGCCTTTAAAAGGGGAAAGTCTTCAGCATGCACATCAGCTTGTCTCCGAACAGTTTCAACAAGGACACCTGCGTTTATCTACCAGTCCCTGGAATACTCCAATTTTTGTGATTAAGAAGAAATCAGGAAAATTCAGACTGCTACATGATTTGCGTGCTGTTAATGCTCAGATGGAACCTATGGGCTCATTACAACCTGGATTACCTAGTCCAGCCATGATTCCAATGAATTGGCCTTTGCTGATTATTGATCTGAAAGACTGCTTTTTTACTATCGCCCTTCACCCACAGGATATGCGACGTTTTGCCTTCACATTACCTGCGATTAATAGAGAAGCACCGGATCAGAGATTTGAATGGACTGTTCTTCCGCAGGGCATGCGCAACAGCCCCACCTTGTGTCAGCTTTATGTCACTGCAGCTTTACAACCTCTTAGGAAGCAATGGCCTAATACAATAATATATCATTACATGGATGATGTATTATTTGCTCAGCCTGTGCCTTTCACACAACAACAAGTCCTGCAAATAAGAACCACATTGGCACAATATTCTCTAGTGGTAGCTCCTGAGAAAATACAAACAGCTGCCCCCTGGAAATACCTGGGATGGTCTCTGACAGAACAAACTGTCAAACCGCAGAAACTGCAATTAAAAACAGAAATAACCACCTTAAACGAAGCACAAAAATTCCTGGGTGATTTACAGTGGTTAAAACCAATTGTGGGGATACCCAATGAACTACTCAACGAGTTGCGTCCACTTTTAAAAGGAACTGATCCAACTCATCCGGTCTGTATTACAGAGAAGCAAAAGCAGATCATTCAGCAAATTATGGACCGTGTCACACACGGTCATGTTTCCCGGAGGGATCCAGAATTATCCATTGATTTAACCATCTGGAATGGCCCACAATATCTTTTGGGAGCACTCACGCAGTGCCAACAAAAAACGGGGGAAATACGGATATTAGAATGGATCTCCCCCCCACTGCAGCAAACTAAGACTCTTTTTCAAAAAATCGAAATGCTAGTGGAGCTAATAAAGAAGGGCAGAGAAAGGATGTTGCAGGTGGCTGGGGCAGAACCAGCTACCATTAAGATACCAATGAAAAAGGATACCTTGGATTGGTATTTGATTAACTCACAGGAACTGCAGGAAGCTCTCTTAGGTGCATGTTGCCCCATTGAAACACATCAGCTTCGACCAGCTTTGGTTCAGTGGATAGGGGACTGGGACTGGATAATTCGTCCTAAGCGAGAAAACTCTCCTATCTCAGGTGCCATTACTGCATTTACAGACGCTGGCAGAAAATCAAGAACTGCTGCAATAACCTGGCGGGAAAAGGGAGTATGGAAGCATCATATCCTGCAAGCAGAAGCAGTGGACAGTCTACAAACCATGGAACTGTTAGCAGTGGTATGGGCACTGGCACAGTTAAAACAACCTCTGAATGTTGTTACAGACTCTCTGTATGTAGCAGGAGTTGTAGCAAGAATTGAAGACGCTTCCATAAGAGAGGTGCAAAATCAAAGACTATACGAACTCTTATTGCAGTTAAAGAGAGCTACAAGATCCAGGGAACATGCCTATGCTGTAATTCATGTTAGAAGTCACAAATGGGATGTTGGTTTAGGAGAAGGAAATGATAGGGCAGATAGATTGGTCACCATTACTCAAAGCACACCTCTGTCAAATCATCAATTGGCTCGAGAAGCCCACTCAATGTTTCACCAAAATGCAAAAGGCTTAAGCAGAGAATTCAAGATATCACTATCAGAAGCAAAAGCTATTGTGAGGGCCTGCCCGACCTGTAGTCGTCATAATGGGGGATGTGGTTTAGGCCTAGGAGTAAATCCACGAGGCCTTCAAACAAACGAGCTATGGCAAATGGACATTACACATGTCCCCAGTTTTGGCAAATTAAAATATGTACATGTGTCTATTGATACTTACAGCAAATATATATGGGCAACAGCTCAGGCAGGAGAAAGAACAATTCATGTGGAAAGGCATCTGTACAGTTGCTTTGCAGTGATGGGTACACCAAAAAGAATTAAAACGGATAATGGTCCTGCCTATACCAGCCAAAGGATAGAGAAATTCTTAAGAGATTGGGGTATTGAACATACTACAGGCATCCCAAATTCCCCTACAGGGCAGGCTATCATTGAAAGGGCACATGGTACTCTGAAGAAGTATTTAGCCAAGCAGGAGAACATAACCGATCCCCAGGCAAGGTTGTTAAAAAGCTTATTTGTGATTAATCATTTGTGTGTATTCGGAGACGTAGGGCAATCTCCTGCAGAGCTGCACTATAAGCCACAAGAAATTGGTGAACAGAAAAAAGAAGTGTGGGTAAAATACCAAGATCCTAAGACAGGGTTATGGAGGGATCCTGCTAAGGTCCTGTTCTGGGGAAGGGGATATCTTTGTATTTCCACCCCTA